>NC_135488.1:93446219-96185924 GCF_052094955.1 Ictidomys tridecemlineatus
ATCTAAGAAAAAGGGGAAATCTGGCTAATTCTTCAAGTAGGAAGCTGCTGGTTGAAGTAAAGTAATGGCTGTATGGCATGTGGAGATAGGAGAAAGAGAAAGGATAACATTTACTCTTAGGCTTCCAAAAGGAGTAGAAAGTCAAATTGTTTCTGGACGAGCATGGAAACGTGGAAGGTAAAAGCCAGGAAGCAGAGAGTGAGGGAAGATCCAAAGGCAGTGAGAGCAGACAGCCCCTGTCAGGCATGCTCAGCCACGTGGTGGATGTCTCCCCAGAAGCTCTGGGCAGGGAACACCACCTGGGCTGAGAGCTGAGGGAGCTCTAGGAAGGGTAGGTGGGGTCAGATGGGGGCGGGCATTTCTGCAGTCCTCTTAACTCTGGCCTACATCTAAAGAATGGGCTTTTTTTTTTTTCCCACTAACTCAAATGAGCAGAAGTCATAGGAACCTATAATAATACAAGTCAGAGAATAAGCAGAGATAGAGGAAAAACCTTGGAATAAGCATTAAGCTAATGTGACCAAATCATAAACCTGAATCCATCAGAAAATGAAGTGCACTGCATTGGAGAAATCCTCAAATTGATCAGAGTAAAAATGTTTATATTAGATAGGCTGTGGCTTCACAGCCAGGTATAAATTGTTTATAACAATAAAGATAATTCACTTTTATTTTTTACGATTTTAAATGTAAAATTTTGACTATAAAATTTGTACTTTTTATATAAATCTGTGCATAGAAAGAGAACATGAGGGGAAAAAGATCATACCAAATTGCTAATGATTATTTGAGGCTGGGGTGCCGTGAAATAGAAGGAGAATGCAAGAGCGAGATTCCAGTAATATTCTATTAGTAGACTAGGTATTTCTTCCTTTCTCTTCTCCCTCCCTTTCTTTCTCCCTCCCTTCCTTTCTCTCTCTCTCTCTTTCTTCTATTTTTTAGTTGTGAATGGACCTTTATTTTATTTATTTTTATGTGGTGCTGAGAATTGAACCCAGTGCCTCACACATGCTAAGCAAGTACTCTACCACTGAGCTACAACTCCTCCCTCCCTCCCTCCTCTTCTCCCTCACTCCTTCCCTTTCCCCTCCTTCCCTCCCTTCCTTCATTCCTACCTTCCTTCCTTCCCCTCTCTTTTTCTTTTGGTAGCAAGGATTGAACTCAGTGGTGTTTAAACATGAGCCACAAATCCCCAGTGTCTACCCCACACCCCCCACACCCCCCTGCTTTTTTTTTTCTTATTTAGATACAGGGAGGGTCTTGCTGAACTGCTTTAGCACCTCACTAAATTGCTGAGGCTGCTTTGAACTAGTGATCCTCCTGCCCCAGCCTCCTGAGTTGCTGGGATTACATGCATGCACAATGTTGCCTAGTGACATTTCTTAAATGTTTGAACTTTGTATAAAAGAAAAATATTTGTGGAAAATAAATTCTTTCAAACACAATAAAGATTGATATTGATATGTGAAAATGGCTTGGGCATAGACTTGGGCATGATCTTCCTTCTAGAGGGACCTTGAAATGTTATTCTAGAAAAGAAAATTATTAAATAAAATGCTACATATTCCAGATGGGGCCTGAGGTTCACTGATGAGAAGATGCAAGCTCAGAGTACCACTGTTATTAATGCTGAGATGATTGGGGGCCCAGGCATTTCAATGTGGCTCTGCTTCTTTGGCAAAGTCCAGGTTGACAGTTCTTGATGCATGACCAACCCATGTGGAACACCTCAGCTTTGCAGGTAGAACCATTGACCTCTCTTCTTGGAAGACATAATTTTGTTGCTGATTTTTTTTCCACATGGTTGAGAGCGGGTGGTTCTCCATACTGGAGGAGCCTCCTGGCTAAGCCTCAGTTGAAAGGATGTGGTTCAGCCCTGGCAGTCCACCTTCTGTTGGAGACAGCCTCATCATATCCTTCCTGCCTGGCCACGGCTGCTGTAGGAGAGCTGGGGTGGAAGCACATGCTTAGGAAACTCCAATAAAGAAAGCCCAACAAGACTCCCCAAGGAAAACTCAGGAAAGAGACAAAGCTGAAATGTAAAAGCAGGTGGCTCTCACTGAGGAGGCTGCACCATTAAAAGTGTAGAGTAGAATCAATACTGTTAAAAATTGAGTTTGTGATCAGAAGATTAAATGGGAGAACTATCTTTCAACGCAGAGGAGAAATACTGAGAAATATAAATCATGGTGGAAAGATAAGAGCATGGAGGACCCTCCTAGGAGAAATGATATGCAAATAATCAACATCCCAGAAAGAGAAAAAGGAGCAGATGGAGGTGAAATCAATAATCAAAGCAACGATCTTCAGCTCCTCGATTTGAAAAAAAAAAAAAAAAGATCAAAAGGATTCACAAATGCCAGGAAGCACTGATGAAAAAGAAGCACATCTAGATATATCTTTGTGAAATTTCTGGCCTCTGTGGTTAGAGGGAAAATATATACCTTTTAAGGCAGAAGAGTTCACATAAAATGGAAAAGGGATAAATGAACTTTTTTAAGTCACACTAGAAGCTAGTAGAATAATGTTTATAAATTTGTAAGAGAAGATACTATGGTATAAAAATCCTAGTCTTTGAAATGTTATTGGTCATTTCAAAAAGTAAGAATGTCTTTCTGAATATGTAGGAATTCAAATTATTCTATTTATGTTTCCATTCAAAACTACTTATGGACATATTCCAGCATAAATGAACATAAATTTAAATAGAGATCAAAAACAAGAGAAGAAAAAACATACTAAATAGCCGTGATAATCAGGTTAATAAAATGCTATAGGTAACACCTTTTGAATGATAATGAAGTGGATGTAAATTATTATATCATTGTTAAGTAACTACACTAAAAAAGAGACATAAGAAAAATGAAAAAATGATATGGAATTATATTTCTGAAAATGTTTTAAAAATTTAGGATTTGAAAGTAGTATGAAGAAGCGAGAGAATAAAATATTCTTAAGATTCTGTTGTGCAGAATGGTCAAAATACTATTAATTTTAATTAAATAGCAGAGAAAAACAGGTTTTCATATAACTGTTAATATAAGTGGATAAAATAGACAGTAGAGAAACATATTGTTTTTTAAATTATTGGTAGAAAGTTAGTGGAAATGTAAATCAAAATAAATAGAACCAAAAATAACTTGTTCAAGTCAGAGAAAGTAAAAAAAATTAGGGGATGACAATAATAATGAAATTAGATAAGAATGAAAATAAACATTTCATTTTTAACAATAAATGTAATAGATTAAAAGCTAAAAATGATGATGAGAAATTTGCTTCAGTCACCTGTTAATATAGAAGAAAGTATCCTAGTCATGATTTTAGCAAATTTAATTCAGTATTGTTTTAAAATATTAATAATATATTGTGGCAAAACAATTTATTCTACAGATGCCAAGAATGTTTTAAATTAAAATGCTATTAAATTATAGGGGAAAATTCTTGTTAACAGATTCTTCAAAATAATTAAAATAAATGATTTTATGTAAAAGAATAAATTGGGAATAAAAATGGAAAATGTTGTTTTCCAGGGGAAAAAGTTAAATAAATCCTAAAGACTAATGAATACTAAAATTAAACACTAGAGAGGAATGCTTCATACAAATCACTATTTTAGATTTTATTTTGCATTTTCAAATCTAAACCACAGCTAGAGAACAAAATAAATGGCATCAGTTTTTTAAGACAATAATTAAAATTACCAGGATTTGCATTATTTCATTGTATATCTAGAAAATCTTATGAATTAAGAAAAATCTGCTAAAAAGAACAAGACAGTACAGGAAGTAAACTGGATACATGATAAATACACAATCCCATTACTTTCTTAATAGTAACAAAAACATGTTAGAATGGAAATCAAACCTCCCTAATAGCAATAGCCACATTAATTGTAAACTCCTTAAGAGTAAACTAACAAAGATACAAAAAGACCTCTTTAAAGAAAACATTCACCAAGGGAGGAAAGGAAGAGTGATCATGTTGCTGAGAGGAAGATTTGCTGTTAAACATAGAGTGGTTAAATATATGTAACTTCAATCTCTCATAAAAAAAATACAAACCAATCAAATAAAAAACCAAACAAATGGATGAACAAATATACAAATACTTTCCCTAATCATTATGTACAATTAACATTGGTCCAATAGAAACCCAAGTGATATCTCTTGAGTGCAGTTCAACAGTTTTCTTGCATATCATTATCTTCCTGGCAAAAGGCTGATGGCATATTAAATAGGAGTAATTGAGGAAAGTTTGATGAAGGGAAACCCACAAAGAAGAGGGACCCACGACAGATGGTGAAGCCCACTAGGACTCTCGTTACCCTCTCCCTGTCTCAAGGCAAACAAGGAGGAAGTGTGGACCAGAGAGTTCCAACTCTAGATGTTAAAAGGAACCATTCAAAGAGAGAACACGGCCTACAGGAGGGAAGGCAGGAAAGATCAGTAGTCCCCTTGGGGAGGAGCTGAGGAAACAAATACCAAATCTGTCCTTCAGTCATCTGTCAGTGCTTTTTGGTGAAAAAATGAAGCAAGAGATTTTGGAGGAAGCAGGCCACAGACATCCGCCTCCCAACACAGAGAACAGAGTGGTAAAGAGGGGCCAAAGGAGCCAGAGAAGCAAATGTGGATGTCCAGCACCAGAGTAAAGAACCATGTATAGATTGATAAGGAGATATTGAAAAGCAGATGCAATAAAAGGGGACTTGTCCTTCCAGCATATTAAACTTGTCAATCAATGTACTGCTTAAAACGAGGAATAAATAGGAGGATGTGTTGGGGTGGTGGGAATATCTGTAATCCCAGTGACTCAGGAGGCTGATGCAAGAGATTGCAATTTCAAGGTCAGCCTCAGCAATTTAGTGAGACCCTAAGCAATTTAGCGAGACCCTGTTTAAAAAATAAAAAAAGGGCTGTCTCAATGGGTTATGTACTCCTAGGTTCCATTCCTAGTAGCAAACAAACAAAAATAAAAGAAAAAGGAGAGATTCTATTTCATTACATAGAGGAAAGTAGTTTATTTGATAAACATTTTTGACTATTTGACCATTGATTTGGAAGAAAATAAAGTCTAATAGTGAGCTAAAAACTACATTCCAGACTAACGAAAAGGCAAATTAAAAAAATGCAATTTTTTTTTAAAAAAACTATAGATGACATTTTAAATGACTACTGGCTTTAATCTCATTTTCTAAATAAGATAGGAAATACCATAGTGGAAAAGTGTAGCAAATTTGAGTATGAAAAAATCCTCTTCAATTGCAAGAGGTAACATAAATAAAACAAATACATGATAGCAAGAACTATCTGTAGGGCTGAGGTTGTGGCTCAGTGATAAAGTGCTTGCCTAGCATATGTGAGGCACTGGGTTTGATCCTCAGCACCACATAAAATAAATAAATAAATAAATAAAATAAAGATATTGTGTCTGTCTACAACTAAAAATTGTTTTAAAAAAGAACATATCTGTACTAAAATAATAAACATCAGGCCAATTCCTACAAAATAAGTAAATAAAGATATTCCCTAAAAATAAGAAAAACTCATACCATAAAAAAATAGAAACAGGAAAAACTATATATACAAGTGATTCCAGAAGGAGGGATAGAAACTATAAATACATGAAGAAATGCTAAACTTAACTAATAGAAAAATTTAAAGCTAAAAATATCACCCTCAAAATGGAAAAAAATTTAAATGTTAGTGATATCCTGTGACGATAAGCACATGCAGGACCAAATACTTTCCTTCTGTTGTTAGGAGTGAAATTGCTGCACACTTCCAGAATTACTTTTCAAATATGGATTAAATTTAAAATGTGAATAGAGTTTGCCTCATCATTCTATTTAGGAATATATCCTATAGCAATAAAATCCTTAAACTATGAAGAATATCCTCTTTCCAACCCTTTCTCTCTCCTTCCCTCCTTCTCTCTCTCTTTTTCTTCTAGAAACTTTTAAAAAGAAACATTCACTTATCACAGTTTTATTAAATGCCCTTCCAGTAGCAGAAGTTTGTATGGAAGGATATGATGGTGCTTTTGAATATCCAAATTCTCTTCTTCACTTCCCCAATTCTCCTGTTATTGAATTGGGAGCCGTGTCAATATCTCTGGCCAATTAATGTCAAGCAGGATATGTGAAGAAAGTTCAGAGAAATGTTCCTCCTTCCATCCCTCGTCCCCCTGTCCTGTTGTCCTAGGAGGCCACATGTTCCAGAGATTGCAGGACCCATGTCAGATTTACATGATCAAGAAATAAGCATTTGTTGTGTCATGAAACTAAGATTTGGGGGATTATTTATTATGATAGGTATTTGTCATTTTGGCTCTAAGTAAGACCTTCACCTGATTGGGTGAGTACCACCCACATTATTGAGGATAATTGCCTTAAAATCAATTGAAGATGTTAACCACATCCAGAAATATCTTCACAGCAACACCTTGATTAATGTTTGAGTAAATAACTAGGTATGCACTATAGTCTGGCCAAGTTGACACACAAAATTAACCACCCCATAGATCTAATGTGTACTGATTGAGAAAAACATCCTTATTAAGTGAAAAAAGAAAATTGCCAACAGAGTATGCAGAATGTGAAGCAGATGTTTTGGGAGGGATCAAGGTCTCCTCTATTCTTGGTTCAAGGTCTATTCTGACTTTGTTTTAGCGTGCCTCAGCACCCTTATGATACTGGAAAGGTACAAATTATATTCCCCAGGCTTTCTTGAATCTTGAGGCACAGAGGTGGCCCAGGTCCTCTCCCAGGCTGACATGATGACAGAAAGAGGTTAGCAAAGGTGAGACACAGCTTTGTATGGAAAGGTCATCTTCTCTTGAATGCACAGAGGTGAAACACTGTTTCTGCTGGGGTAGCTCTGATAGAGGCTCAAGTCTCAAACCCCAGTATTCCTGCTGTCCAGTTATATACTGGTAGTCATAGATTCTTGCTAGAATAGAGGAGCCTTTCTTTTGGTCTGCATATGACACAAATCTCTCTCTACAGCCTTGCTAGAATTTCTGTATGTTACTTGCTATTCTTCAATAATTCTTTTCTGCTTAAACCAGCCATATTTAATAATGTTTTAAGTTCCTAAAAGTTTTAGCCAATCATGTATAATCTATTACTATTAAAAATAGCTCTTTCTTTTTCATTTTTCAGTATGAAGACGTGTAAAATTTTAGGCCTGCCTAAGTAAACCTATTAAACAAATGACAAATATACAGATAGTGATGCAGGTAGCATGGGAGTGGCAGAGGGAGAATTTATTTCTAAATCAATCAGTGTACAATCCAGTCAGGAAAAATTCAGACCACTCAAAGCTGGAGCTGCCATACCCTATAGGACTTATTACTATTTATCATAAAAAATTTCTTTTGCTTAGGTAACTTTGAATGGGGCTTTCTCTTACTTTCAACACATATTTTAAATTTTAGAATTGTAAATTTTGAGTGTATATACACATTCAGAATCCTAAAAAGTCACGATACATGCAACTAACCAAAACACAATGAATCTAGCAACATATATTTATTTAGTTTACTCTTGGCATCCTAGAGGCAATCAAAGTTTCTTTTACAGTAAATGTCACACATTTATTTAAAGCATGCTATGTCTATGCTGAAATGGAAAGAAGAATCTTAGAAGCAATTGACTTTATTGCTTCAATTTTTTCATTTGTTATATTTGGTTTCTTAGTTATATTTGTGTGTGTGTTCTTGCATGTTTTTAAAGCCCTGAAATACTGTGGATAAAAAAGGAAATAAATAATAAATAAATAATAAATAGAAATAAATAATAAATAGTAATAATAAATAATTACCTTCTAAACACTATCCTGTAGTGAACAGTTACTGCTTTACTTACTCAGCATCCATTCACTCTTCCCACCTACTGAGAAGTTCTCCTGCTCCCCTGCAGGAACAGTGGCAGCTGCCGAGGTCCTACAGACCCCAGGTCATCCCTTTCTCTTGGATTTTTTTTTCTTCTGGTAAGGGACAAAAAGCTCATGACTCACAATGGACATGGGGATGTTTAAAGTAGGAACTAGAGAAAGTAGGGGTCGGTATTGTCTCTGATGAAAAAGCTGTGAGGTTTCTTACCAAGTGCATCATAAATAGGAGATAATGAAGCTGGTTTGCAGAAAGAAGTAGAGATGGGATGGTGGACCAAAATCTTGGTAATAATCATTTTAGTCATCTGAACCAAAATGGAGATATGCATTTCAGTCTCTTCAGCAACCTAAAGAGACTCAGGAATGGAATCTCCTTCATTTTCCTTGAAGTGAGTTCTGCAGAAAACAAAGCTACTTAATGGAAAAGATTTATGAATGAATTTCCTATGAGAGGTGAATTTTTGGTGGTAGGGTTCAAAGTCTTGGGTATTAAGAGGTGCAGTATCCACAGGTTGGTGAGACAGGGAATCTTGGGTCAAGGTCAAGGAAACACTGAGCCCATGTCACCCAGTTTCATCAGTCCGTAGTTGGAAGTTCTCCCCTGTGGCACTTCTGGGACTCCCAGACTTTCCTTTCTGGGAGATTGCTACTCTCCCTTCACTGCTGTCTCTACCAGATCCCTTTCTCCCTTCTCCCATCTCTTTTCTTATTGGTTTTCGGGAACAGAGAACTCCCTGAAACATTAAACAGCTATTTGACTGTGAACATGGCCTCACTTCAGTCAGGCTCAACCTTCCTAATTTATTAAACGCAAGAGGGTGGCAAGGTTATTCTGACTACTTTTATCTTGATAATATTATTTTATGGATTCTGAGGTAGAAAAGACAGATTTGGAATGAGAGGTAGTATTCTAAAAGTAGGTAATTGTCTTAAAAAGAATATTTTAACTTATGCTTTAAAATAAAACAGGAACAGGAATTAGTAAAATTAAGGCAACTTGGAGATGTGAAATAACCAACTTCTAGGAGAAGCAAGAAGATATAAGTGGTTGCAGAGCTAGGTATGATGTGTATGAGCCAGAACTGTGAGAGATAAAAAGTGACAGAAGGCTTGTCTACTTGCAAAGGGATTTGTTATGCAAAAGAAAAACAAAAGACATTACATATAAATAAAGTGCTCTCTTTATATAGAAGGTCTCAATTCAACATTTGGAATCAGAATGTCTTAATATGTCTCAATATTATGCAATTACATAAATTCCCAATTATTCATCTAAGTCTGTATTTTAGGACAGTGATTGACCAATTTGGAAAATAAGAGAAAAATGACATTTTTTTGGTGGAAGTATTTGAACAATTTAGAAAATGACAGAGAAAAAGTTACAACTTATCTGTAAATAATTTTTCACTCAAAACAGGTAGATGGTGAAGAGTTTGGAAAAGATGAAATTTTTAAGAGAAAATAATATATGTAACATCTATAAAGAACAATGGAAAAGGATTATGTAAAATAGAGTAAAATATTATGGATTGAAATTGAATTTGACTCTTTAGCACTACATCATAATTATTTAAGAATAATAACCAAATATTATTCATTTGACTCACAAATTTTCTATTTAATAAAATCCACTAAAATTATCATAGGTAGAATTTTTTCATTACTTACAATATATAGAATCCATGGTGTATTTTCATGACAGCACAAGAGATTAAACACTACCCACAGGTGAAACAAAATCTGAAAAATACAGGAGAGTTGAACATAAAATTAAAAGATAAATGTATAAGACATACAGGTGGTCAGCTGTATGACAATTTATTCCCTTCATTTCCTTATTAGTAGACTTTTGTCTTTCAGAGTTTGAATAGGTAGCCATGTACCGAGGGTGGGGTTGGTGGGCTTCTCTGCCTCCATGGACTAAATTACAGTTAGACTGAACTAGGTACGACAGTCTTATTATTCTTCTCTACCAAGGACCGATTAAGGGAGGAGAAGGCAGTGACCCAGGTCTGACCCAGTACTTAGAAGTAAGTGCCTGTTGGGGAATTCTCAGAAGTACTTTTTTTTTTTCCTGTGTAAAATAGACTCATTTAGGAAGAGACGCTGTCCCAATTTATTTTCTCCTTTTGAATGTTTTCATCTGAACTAATGATATTTGGCAACATGTGATCCTGATGATAAAGGCAAGAACATCTTGGAGAATATGACTCAGCACCCTGGAGAGCTCAAGATTTAACTAACCCTAGAGACAAGTCGCCTAGGCTTTCTCGATATTTGAAATGGCCCATCTTGTCTAAGGTATTTTGATATTTGCAGGCAGACTCACCTTCTCTGATATAAAATTAACCGAATCCTATTTAAGAGTATGCACTATGAAATCAAACAGTCCTGAGTTTGAATCTCAGCTTTGTTAATTAATATCCACATGTTGTCTTAGCTGAGGAACATAACCCCACTAAGCCTCAGTTTTCTCATCTTTACAGTGGAGATAATAAGGGAGTTCAATTCAGGGGATTTTTGAATGGATTTACTAGCATTCTACATTTAAAGTAGTCAACATAGTGCCAGCCACATAGTGAACACACAGTGGAATTTAGCCATTTCTTTTTTATTAGAGTTAACTTTGCTTACTATTAAGAGGATTGTGACTGTAACATATGCAGCTATGTATATGAGGAAATACAGGAAGCATTCTCATCAGGGTTGCTTGCCCTGAACAGCACTATTCCACTAACAAAATGGCCTTTTAGTTCTCTCCTTAATTGCTACAGATGATTGAGGAACAAAAGAAGACTCAGGACCTGCTGATCATTGGACAGGATGAACAGAGCATCAAAGCTGGCGCTGTGGGAAAGTGTGCATTGGAATGAACCATGAAAGTGGGGATTATGGGTGGTTCTGGAGTTGAGTGAGATATGAGGCCATCTTGGGGCGAGTTGGAGGTTAAACTTTCAAGAGAGTCAGAGGACTGAAAAGACTGAGTTAGAAGAGTTTGAGGAAGTAACTGAGAGCTAAGGAGATCAAAGTCAGATTTGGCGGCTGGGGAATGGGAGAGGGCTTTTCCACATTATTTAACTATCCATCCTGTTGAGTTTGAAAAGCTGTATTTATCTTTCCCCACTCTCATTTTTGAGTTCAGGCCAGGCTAAATGGCTTGATGTAAAATGGTACAAGGAGGGAGATTTAAAGACAGTTCTTTCTTGCATCCGGGTACCCATGAAAACATTTTTCTCATAAACTACTGAAATACGTTAACCCCAGCAGAGCTGCTTGATTTGAAGATCTTATTCCACTAAACACATTATAAAGAAGGCAGGAGTGTGGGACAGTGTAATCTGGAGCCTTACAACCCACAGCATTTGCTTCAAGACAGGGTTTAGTCAGGGACTCTGGAAGTCATGTGGCAGTAGAGGCCACTCCAGCTCCTTCCTCTAGTCTACATCTGCCCCTTTTGTTCTTGAGGTTGTAAGGGGACAATGGGCACTAGAAATATGACTGGACAACCTATAGCAATCTGCTATGAGTGCTCCAGGTTTAGAACTCCACTATAAAATCTAGTTTCAGATATTCCCAGCCATCTAAGCCACCTTGAAATTGCAGAAGGATCACCAGAGAACTGGTTAATATTGCAGTTCCGTGGAGAATTTGGTTCTGAGCATTTGTGTGGAGCCAAGATAATCTGAAATCTTCAGCAAGCATTCTTGGTGATTCCAATGTCAGTAGTCCATGAACTGCTTTTTAAAATATTCTGTAAATACCAGACCAGCCTGCCAAATGTCTTTCTTTTCTTTTTTCTCCTAATTCCCCAGATAGGCAGCAATGTTAGATACTACTTTTGAATAACTGTTGTGAAATGCTCTTTAAAAATTAAACTTAACTGGGCAATGTTCTGAAACTAGAGCTTTACTTTGGAAGACTGGACTCCTATTAGAAGGAACATGCCTCTCCTGGGTAAAGCAGACACTACTGAAATACTCAAGAACTGACTAATGTAGCAAAGTCAGCCCGTGGTGCTCATTCAAAAGGAGTGCATTCTTTGAAGTGAATGGGAACTGAGCTCAGATACACTCTCGGCTAGAGAGAAAAGTGGGCACGGGACTCGTGAGCCAAGGAGTTTAGAAACATTGTTTTCATGCACATTAAGAAATTCATGAAAATTTTGTAGTAATTTGTTAGGAATAAGCAAAATTTTAATGCAAAATGAAAGAATAGATCCATTGTCTCCTGTATTGGGAGGCTCTGTTGTAACATTAAGCTGGATGCAGTGTCTGGTGTCTGCAGATTTCCGATTGGTAATCAGCAGTGTATTCCAAAGAGATCTAGGAAAGAGGGTAGAAAAGGAGAGGGACTTCCATTCTAATTATCATGACCAAACTCACACACAGGAAGTTTCCCCTACAAATTTCACTGAACCTGTGACAAAATGGATTAAATCAGTGCCAAAAGAGGTTTCTAAATTCTTCCTTAGCCTAGAATCATTTTACTAGAGCTATAGATTTTTTCAACATATTAAGTATTCTGCTTCCCAACACATTCTTCTTCTTCAGGGAGATTGCAAGGAAATATACCAAGATGTATGGCCTCCAAAAACTCATCTGTAGACCCCAAGTGAAGAATGTCTGCTCCACAATAAATATTGAGGAGCATGGGGTGGGAGTCAGGGGGAGGGTAATCCAACAAGAAGAGATTTGGGCTGAGTAGTATTGACTTCACTATAGGCTTTCTCTAGATCCAGACTTCTGGTTCATATGTGGCTCCATTGGACAATACCCCCTGCTCCCCGCCTGAATTCAACTGTGACACCAGAGCAGTGAATTTCCTTCCCTGAGCTGCAGTTTCCAGCTTTATAAAAGATAGGTGATAATACAGGTATCGTTATGGAGCAGAACTCATTTAGTATCTGTGAAGATGGGTGAAGTGTATATCTGGCAAATAAAGATTGGAGAGAGCTATCATCATATTCCCCATTTTAATGAATGGTGCCAACATCAACCTCTTACCCAGTCTATCTTGCTAGAAAGCTTAGCGTATTACTTTAATTCTTCCTTTTCCATAATCCTGTATTTTGTCAGATTAACAGCTCTGTGAGGATTAATTTTGCCATTTTATACCTTGTGCCTCATACAGAGCAGGTTCTTAATAAAAATGTGTTGAAAGAATTAATTTGTGAAATGAATTTTTCTGGCCCTTAAATCTTTCTGTTTCTTTACATCTTCATTGCCAGTGCTTTAATTCAGAACTTCCTCAGGTTTTTAGGACTTTCATAACAGCCATTGCTTATCAGAGCATTTTTTTATTGGTTATTTTTAGTTATATGTAACAGGAGAATCCACTTTGACATAACTATACAAGCATGAAATATAACTTGTTGTAATTTAGTCCCCAGTGCTTCTCTTTACCCTTCCCTTTCCCCATTCCCGGCTCATTTCCCTTTATTGATTTTTCTGCCATTTACCTGTAGCTGGTTTTTAAAATTAATTTCTTGTGGACGTACACAATGGTGAAATTCACAGTGGTATATTCATATAAGTACATAGGAAGGTTATGTCAGATTCATTCCACTGTCTTTCCTATTCCAATCCCTTTCTCTTCCCTTTGTTTACTTCACTGAATGTCAATTCTTCCCCCAATCCCTTATTTTGGGTTAGCTTCTACATATCAGAGAAAACATTTGACTTTTTTTTTAATGGGGGTGGGAGGGATTGGCTTATTTCACTTAGCGTGATAGTCTCCAGTTCCATCCATTTACTGGCAAATATCATAAAGTTATTCTTCTTTATGGCTGAGTAACATTCCATTGTGTGTATATGCTATATTTTCTGTATCCATTCATCTGTTGAAGGGAACCTAGATTGTAAATTGTGCTGCTATGAACATTAATGTGGTTGTGTCACTGTAGTATACTGATTTTAAATTCTTTGAATATATACCAAGGAGTGGGAAAACTGGGTCAAATGGTATTTCAATTTCTAGTTTTTAGGGGGAATCTTCATACTGCTTTCCAGGGTAGTTGCATCAATTTGCATTCCCACCAGCATTGTATGAGTGTACCCTTTTCCTCACATTCTCAGCAATATTTATTGTTATTTGTATTATTGATAATTGCCATTCTGACTGGAGTGACATGAAATCTCAGTGCAATTTTAATTTGCATTGTTTAATTGCCAAAGATGTTTTTCATATATTTTTTGGCTGTTCATATTTCTTCTTTTGAGAAATGTCTATTTAGTTCTTCTTGCCCATTTGTTGACTTTTTTTTCTTTGTTTTGTGTTTTTGGTGTTAAGTATTTTGAGTTCTTTGTGTATCCTGGAGATTAGTGTTCTATGTGAGGTGCAGGTGACAAGGATTTTGTCCTATTCTGTAGACTCTCTCTTCATGCTCTTGATTGCTTTCTTTGATGTGAAGAAGCTTTTTAATTTGTCTTCCCATTTATTATTTTTTTTTAGTTTTACTTCTTGAGCTTTAGGAGTCTTGTTAAGGAAGTCCATTCCTGAGCCAATATGTTGGAGTGTTGGGCCTACATTTTCTTCTAGCAGGTGCAGGATTTCTGGTCTAATTCCTAGGTCTTTGATCCACTTTGAATTGAATTTTGCATAGGGAGAGAGAGAGAGAAGTTAAATTTCATTCTACTACATATGGATTTTCCAGTTTTACAGCTCCATTTGTCAAAGAATCTATCTTTTCTTCAATGTGTGTTTTTGGCACCTTTATCTAGCATGAGATAATTGTATTTATGTGAGTTTGTCTCCTAACCAGGCACATTTAGGATCTGGGTAGACCTTGAAAATCACCTGGGAGTATGTTAAATACAGATTCCCTGCTTCTTTGAGATATATAGAATCACTACCAACTTTGAAGTGGTAGTACTGAGGAAAGTGGAAGGACCTGTAGGAAAGTGAAATACTTTCAAAAGTTTCTCAAGTGATTCTTAAGAAATGCTAGTCTTAGAACTACTTGGTCTATATGAAAATGTCTAATTTCACTCATCCTATCATAAAAAGATCTTTGTTTGTATTTCCAAATAACTGCCTGTCATTCCCCCAAATGCATCAGACACTCCAACCATACAAAACACCTTGTGTTCCCTTGTCTCATGGGTGTTCCTTTGCTTTTTGCACTCTGAAAGCAAGGTCCACATTTTTGTTTGTTTATACTAAGATCAGATCCTAAAAAAAGTATTTTATTTATCATATTCATCCCTCCATAGGAGTTTCCAACAAAGTTCCAGTTTTTGGCTTTCAACTTTGGGATCATTGGTGTAGCAAGCATTTGGAGTCATACCTTGAATTGAATAAATCATATTTTCCCACAAATTTGAGATATAATTTGCATACCATAAATTTTACTTTATTAAATTATACAATTTGCTGATTTTAAGTATGTTCACAAAATTGTTTAACCATTACTGCCATAGTCTGGCTGGGCACAATTCATGAGCCACTTGTCAAGCAGAAACGAACTTTATCTTTAGAACACACATGCCCCACCACATGAGCTCTTCAGGAATTCCCTCAGAGTCCAACTGCCACCACTGGTTTCCAGCGAGCCTCTCAACCCACCACTCCTCCTGCTCCTGAGGCCGATTGGCTGGTTCGCATGGGTGGAGCCAAAAGAGTCCCCCAATGAGCAGCTCCGTGGTCTGAAAGGGCAGGGAAACAGCCCAAGGAGCATCACCACAGAGGAGCCAATCAGCTGGCAGCTGGAAGTTTGCTGGGGCCACAGTGAGCCAATCAGCTGGGAGTTTGCTGGGGCCCCTTTGGCTGTGGCTCTCAACACATTACCATTATTTGTTTCAGAACATTTTTCTCTCTCCAAATAGAAACATCTTACAAATCACTTCCTCTTCCTTGCCTTCTACCTCCAAGCCTCTGGCAACCACTAATCTAATTTTTGTCTCTATTAAGTTTCTATTGTGGTCATTGCATATAAACAAGATCATATAATCTGTGGTATCTTCTGTCTGGCATCCTTCATTTTGCATAAGGGCTTCAAGGAATCATTCATGATGTACATTATTAATATTTCATTTATTTCAATGGGTAAGTGATATCTAATTATTGATTTATCACATTTTCCATGTCTATCCATCCATCACTGGTAAACATTTGGTTTGTTTCCAACTTTTGGCCCTTATTCATAGTGGCTTCATTATCATTGTGTACAAAATGTTGTGTGCTGATGTTTTTGACTCTCTTGTGGAACATCTGGGCAATATGGTAAGTATGTCTAATTTTCTGAGGAACTGTCAAACTGTTTTCCTAATTAACTACACCCATTTATACTTCTGTAAGCAGTGTCTGAGTGTTCTAATATCTTTACACAGTTATGAATATTTTTTATTTTTTAATTTCTTACACAGTATCCTACTGTGTGAAGTTATGTCTCATTATGGTTTTTATTTGCATTTTTCTAATGATTTATGATGCTCAGAATGAACTAAATACTAGTGAACTCTTTAAGATTTTCTATACAAAGGCTAGGTCCACTGATGCTTGCCTATAATCCCAATGAGTTCTGGATTAAATCTCCAGTAGTGGAAAGCAACAACAACACAACAACAAACCACAGACTTTTTTTGTATACAACATCATGATATCTGTGAAATATCTGTATTTAATTCACATGGGATTTTGATCAATGTGGATCCTATATTATTTGCTGTTTTATTTTTATAATATTGACCAACTTTCATTAGAATACTTTTGTTCACCTGTAAAATGATAATAATACCAAAATCCAGGATTATTATTATGGATACATGTACCAACACTAATCAAAAAATTATCCATTTAAAGATTTAATGCATGAAACATAAGAACTGGTTCACTCTGGATAATAATGAATAGATTATTTTCTGAATAATTTTTTCAAACTTTTTGAGCTACTCTAGTTAGTTGAGAAGGAGATTACTAGGTAATATCAGGTTATTCAGGGAGATTGTAAAACAGTAAATGAGAATTTGAATGATAGATGAAAATTCTGTGTAAATATTTTACTGACTATAATAAAAATTATTGAACTGGAAAAAAAGGACTACTAATGCTTTTTCTTTAGTGTATGTTATTGGAAGAGTGAGGACTTAAGAACAGGGGAAACTGTAGGTCACTGAAGAACTTATGAGAAACTTAACTAGGCAATATCTGAGAATATGCAGAGGTAAGAATATATTTTGAATATGCTGAAATACACTAAAATGAATTTAGTATACTTTGATAGGAGGGTAAGAGCCATAACTTTCAGGTTCTGAATTATAAACCTTTAATGAAAGGAATAAAAAGAGGAGGAGAATATTTGAGGTCTATGATGGTTTTTTTTCCCTCATAATATTGCTTAAGGAAACTGCAGTGTATCTAAAAAGCCATATTAATGGGTGATAGAAAATCAGTTTAGAGATCTAAAGACAGTGGAGGACTTGAGATACAGAATTTTAAAATTTGATTTCTATGATAACCTCTGTTCTTCCTTGGTATAGATTCTATGGCTCATAATAGCATAACTTTCTTGTATGTTCCTCATCTCTCTTTCTCTCTCTCCCTCACTCCCTCCCTTTTCCTCTTTTTTATCCTCTTCCTCCTTCTCTTCTGTTAAAAAAAAAAAAGAAAGTTCAGCTCTAGAACATCTCTGTGCAGAATTCCTCACAACTGTATCTCAGACTTCCTTCTCCTGGGACTTCCTTCCTGTGAATTTCTTTTACTGTGAACTGAAATGATGACTCTCCAGGATTATAGCATCCCTGTTATTTTGGAACTTTTATTTTATTTTCTTCTGTATGGGAACTCCTATTTCTTGAATCATATAATTTTTAATTTCTTGGAAGGTAACATTAAATGTGAATTTTGAAATTTTTGCTTGTGTGAAACTATTTTTAGTATAGATCATTTGAATCAGATTAGAATCTTAGAAGGAAAATAATTTCCCCCTAAACTGTGAAGACATTTCAAGATCTAGGATTCCAAGTGGGAAACTTGACATCATTCAGATGTGTTTCACTGTTTATGATTTTTGTCCTGCACAGAAGGGCTTCTGAAATCCATTGGTTGTCCACTTTATTCCTTGTCTTCTGAAATTTCATAGTGATATGTATATGTTTTATAGTCTATTCTTTGGGCATTTGATGTGTCCTTTCCAACTGGAAATTCATTTGCAGCAGTTTTGGGTAATTATTCTGTATTATTTTTTGACAATGTCTTCCCTAACATTTTCACGTTTATTTTTTCCTAAAACATAGAGGAAAGAGTTTCATGAATGATTTAATTTTCTTTTCTCTCCTATTGACTTTTGTCATAATATCTGAAAACATATGTTAATTTTTAATCACTGTTCATTCAAATGAGTTTTCCATACAATTAATTTTATATATTTAACTATTATATTTTTCATTTCAAAGACTCCTTTTAAAAAATATTAATAGTGTATTTTTATTTTTTATGGATGTAAAATATTTCTTTTCTTTCCAATAATGTTAGATTTTACAAAGTGATTATTTTACCCCTTGTGTTATTTATAAATTTCAACTTAATTTTCTTTTTGTTTATTTATCTCTGACATTCATATTTAGACTGATGCTCAATTTTGTTTGGTTTGTATAATATTTATAAAACAGCAGATTTCACATTTTTTAAAAAAGCAGTACATTTAACCATCTTTGAAAAAATTGTCAGATCTAGCCATACTAGGGTTTTCCTGGTGAACAGAGACTATCTCTTTTAGATAGGTCAAGCCTGCTACTGATTTTCTATTCTGTTTACTTATCAATGAGACCCTGTAGCCTTTTGGGTAGGCCACCTTCCCTATCCTCTGTCATTCCTGAATTTCCAGTCCACTCAGAAATCCCCTCATTTATTCCTCTGAAAACACAACTTGTTTGTGAATACATAAGAGCTTGTTGGGTTTTGCTTTCATAAACTCCTCTTCTGTCATTAAATTCTTTAGTAATTCAGTTGTTCTTTTAACAAGACAGCAAGAACAAGTTTTATGATCACTGAAATTCACTGAAGAGAGGTTATTGTTTGATATGCTCCAAGATACTCATTAGTAGGAATAATTTAGTATTTTATCTCATAAATCTACTAATGTGCAAATTTTAAAAATTAAAGCTTTATGTTATACACATTATTTTATGAGAGATGAGCCAATTAATTACTAAAGTTATAATATTTTTCGGTATTTGGGATTAAACCCAAGGGTGCTGAACTTATCCCCAGCCCTTTTAAAAAAATATTTTATTTGGAGATAGGAGGTTGCTAAATTGCCAAGGCTGGTCTTGAAGTTTTGATTCTCCTGCCTCAGCTTCATCAGTAGGTAGAATTATAGGCATGTGCTAATATGTCCAGCTTAGATAAGGTTTTCTTTACAGGTGTGGATATTGTCAGGATTACATGTCAATGGCTTGGTGCTTATTTACATAACTCAGTAAATGCCCGTCTTGTTTAAATCAAATAATATGTCATATCTTCTGGAAGACCTTGTTTGAAGAGCTCAGGAGCTAGATTTTAGTTCATTGATTCATTGTTCAAGTACATCTATTAATTGAACATCTGCTATGTGGCAGCACTCTTCAAGGTACCATAAGCAATCAATCAAACAAATAGGTAAAATTTCTGTTTTCATGGAGCTTATTAACATGATATAGAGAAAATAAGTAGTAATGGCTTTGGGGAAGATAGGTTTGTTTCTGAGACTTTATATTTTTAATGTCTAAAATTAAGATATTGAACTCTAATATTCTCCCACTTCTAAAATTGTGTTATATTTTAGATTTTGTTTTTAAACCATCTAGAAAAGCTGAGACTGGATGGTGGGTAAATAATGATATAAAAGTGGAAAAAATGACTTGTTTGTGGTTTGTCTGAGAAGTTTTCTTGAGGAACAATCTCGAATTGATTTCTCAATTATCTTAGCCTATATGATGTGAATATTGTTGTATTGCTCTAGGAATGTTCTATGTGCAAAATGTAAGAAAGAACCATGGATGTGGTAATTTTACATGACTGTGTGGCACCCATTCATTATATATATTTTTTCTGCATCTATTGTGTGTTGAGCATTGAGAATAGAGTTTAATAAGACACATTTTCTGTCTTTCTAAAAACCTACATTGTAGATACAAACATTTTTCTATAAACATAACATTTCGGTAGTGGAAAGTACTATGAAGAAAAATAAAGCAGGGTTGGAAAATAGTGACAGATCAAGGGAGACATATATTTTATCTGTGGTAGCCAGAGAAGACTTCTCTGAAGAGATAATTCTAAGGCTATCAGAAAACAATGCAGAAAGAACAATTGAATTGGAATTTCAGATAAATTATAAATAGTTTTTTAGTATAATTATGTTGAATGCGATATTTGGGACATGGAATACACAATTTTTCAGTGTTTATCTGAAATTCAAATTTAACTGGGTGGCTGGCACTTTTATATTATAATCTGACATGCCTACATTTGAGCCAAGACCTGAAAATAATAAGAAAATGGTGCAGATATTGTATCTAGAGGGAAAATCTTTCAGGATAAAAAGAAGAACAAATGCAGTCTTATGCTAAGAATAAAAACATCTGTTTAAGGAAAGGTAGGTAAGCCAATGTGGCAGTTATGCATTGAGGGAGGAAGTGAATGAAGGAGACATAGAAAAATCATATCGTGGAGGTTCATTAAGTTGGGTTTCATCTGATGGAAAGCTGTTGCACAGGAATGATGAGATCTATTTAAGCTTAAAATGTCTACTCTGGCAGCTCTATGGACAGAATAAATGAAGGCAAGAAGTGAAGCAGGAAGATGTATTGGGAGCTAATAAAACAGAGATAAAGGAGTGAGAGATGAAGGTTTGGAATGTGATATTAGCAGTGGAGGTGGTGCACAAGGGTCTGAATGTGTTATTTTTTAAAGGAAGAGCCATAGATCTTGCTGGTGAGTTGTATGAGAAAGGAGAATCCAGGATGCCTTCTTTTTCTTTGTCCTGAGCAACAGGACAATTGGTCATTAGCAACTTTTATGACAATTATGTAGGAGCAAATTAAATTTGTTTAAGCAGATGTTTACTGAAACACAAACCCTTATGTATACACCTTGCAAACTCCTTGCCAGGGTGATCAAATCAAATTACCATTCTACTTCATCATTCTCATTTTCATGTACTTATTACAGTGGGGAACATTACTAGTCCATTGTATCTCAATTATCACAACAAGCCTATGACATAGGTACTATTGTTATTGTTGTTCTTATACTACAAATGAAGCCCACTGAAACTGAGTGACTTGCTCAAAGTCATACAGCTACAGAATGCAAAGCATGACTCTAAACATGACCTGATGAATCTGACACACTTTTACTTAATAATTGTGTTTTGTGCAACCAAAGGGAAAAAGTCAGTAACTTAAGTCATTTGGAATATTAGTAAAAGAACACTTATTCAGCTCTTAGACTCCTATTCAAGAATTCAGAAAAATGTAAAATGAAAAAAGTACAGAGCAAATATAAAAGAATAAAGTTTACTATGTGATAAAAAGAATTTGGCAAATTTAAGGTCAAGTCTTTGTTCTTAGATGTGGAGATCAAATTAATAAAGAACTGAGTTTTTTCAAATTAATTTATACTAAAATCTCCATCAAAATCAATGTGTACATATGTGTATACATTTATGTATATTCTTTTGTATTTCAACAAATCATAAAATGAATAAACCATAATCTAACTTAATAAAGAATAAAATGAGAAAGCATAAATATAGAATGCAGGAAAAATAAAGTAATATGAGAAACATTCACATTAGAAGATGATAATAGGCTATGTTTTTCTTATTCTGAATTAATTTACAAATATCTAAAAATACTGTTTATATGGAAAGATTTCCAAGATATGTGTTTACTGATAAAAATAAGGTGAGGAACAATGACTATCATATATTTTTGTGTGTAAAGAGAGAGAAAACACTATTTATATGTTCATATATGTTCATATTCACTTTTTTCCCCTGGTATCAGACATTAAACCCAGTAGTGCTTAACGACTGAGCCACATCCCTAACACTTTTCATTTTTTTAAAATTTTGAGCCAGGTCTCGCTAAGTTGCTGACATACTCACTTTTATCTTCATAGAAATATTATGAAAAGATATACAACAAGAAATTCAAAGTTGTATTTGGATGAGAGACAGAGAAGGCAAGAGGGCTTTCCCCTATATCATCTCATAGTGAACAATGTGAATGAATTACCAATTCAAAATGTGTACTTACAATATCAATACCTCTATCTTAGAACCAGAAAGGCAGTCACTTCTGGGGGAAAGAGCCTGTTGAGCATAAGCCCACAACAGTTGGCTGGCTTCACTAAGAGCTGCCTTGACTGGGAAGCCATGTGGTTTTGATCAAATAAATCTCGAAATGATTTTCTAAGTTTTTCATCACCTATTGATTTTGAAAATAATAAAAATCTTTTTGGCATCATAGTCCATGTTTGATCCAATTCCATAGTACTAGCTTAATTTTCTTTCTCACAATCTCTGGAGCAATTTGCTTCCATGCCTGAGTGGGGTTTTGGTCCAGAGATAAAATAGAAAAATTATTAACTAAATTCAGTGCATTATTTATCCTATTCTGCTTCTTGCTGTCTGAATCTACAGTTCTGTGTTCAAACGATTTTAAAAAGGAATATAAATATTTCTAGAAATAATTCTTTTAGACTGGATTTTATGAGTGTTACTTGTTTAATCGTCTTTCCTACTCCACAACAAGCAGCAAAATAGTTTTGGGTAGATTTTTACAAACTTGATAATATTATTCTGCTATAGAGCTTTTATATTTTGCATAATTCTTTCTAATTCTGATATTTAATTAATATTTTTAATTCATTCAAAAAATTTTGGCTCATGCATTTTTAGCAAAAAAAATACCTTATATTCTGTCATTTTAGTTTGTGAAGACATTATTTAGCTGAATTTGGATATTATACAATGTATCTTTTTTATTTTTACTTTTATTTTCTTTCAATAAAGGCTGATAATTTGAGAGATTATTATTACTATTTTTTTTCCTTGACCATTGCAGCACCTCTTGGGAGAAAATATTTGCAAGTTCTATGTCTGACAAGGGGTTAATATCCAGAGTATACAGGGAACTCAAAAGTTCAATAGCAAAAGAAAAAGAAAAGACTTGATTAAAAATGGGCATCTGACCTAAATGGACATTTCTCAGAAGAAGATGTATATGTGGCTAATAGATATGTGAAAAAATACTCAACTTCACTCATCACCAAGGAGAAAACAACGCCACAATGAGAGATCACCACATTCTAGTAAGAATGGCCACCATCAAAACTACTGAAGTTAATAAGTGCTAGTGAAAGTAAGAAGAAAACCCTGGCACACTGTTTGTGAGAATGTAAATTACTATAGCCACTATGAAAAACTATGGAGTTTCCTCAAAAAATTAAATATAGGACTGAGGGTGTAGCTCAGTGGTAGAGCTTACATGTACAAGTCCTTTGGTTGAATCCCAGTCCCCAAAATGGAAAGAAAGAATGAGTGAAAGAAAGAAGAAAAGAAAGACAGAAAGAAAGATCATATGATTCTGCAATCCTGCTATTCAGTGTATGTCTAGGAAAATGAAGTACATATGTCAAAGAGACTTCTGCACGCCTATGTTTACTGAAATACTATTCAAAATAGAGAAAAATGGAAACACTGTAAGTGCCCGTGAATTGATGAATGAAGGAAAAAAATGTGGTGCAAACACACAATAGAATACTATTTAGCCATAAAAGAGAAGATATCTGTCCTTTGCAAGAACATATATGGGACTGGATATATTTAGTGATATAAGCCAGATAGAGAAAGACAAGTACCACATGATGTCTTTCATATGTGGAACATAAAAATGTTGTTTTCCTAGAATTTACAAGTAGAATGGTGGTTACCATAGGCTGGGAAGAGTAGGGGTAAAGGAGGAATTCAGAAAGATTGCTCAATGAGTATTAAGTTATAGTTTGGCAGAAATAAGTTCTGAAGTGCACAGTAGGATCACTATAGATGAAAATAATGTACTGCATATACATAGAAAAACTAGAAGAAAGGATTGCAAATGTTTTCACTATATAGAAATGACAAATATTTGGGAATATGTGTCTTGTGTACATAGATGTTTATCCTGGTTTTAAATATTATACAATGTATGCCTATTGGTATATCACATGGTACTCCATAAATGTATATAATTTGCAATTTTCTATGTATAAGTTAATTAAGCTTTAGAAAGAGGGGAAGACTTGTCATTATTTACTCTCAGATTCTTATTTCCTATCATTTCTTTTCCTTCAATTCCATTTTCAATGTAGGAACTCATAATACTTCTAAAGTTTATCTCTCACTACTTCCTGACAGCTGATAATGGTTCTGAGATGTGGGGAAAACCCAGTAAATGACTCCAAGTTGACGTACAGAACTATCTGTGTTATGAAAGTGAGCTCCACAGCTCATTTCTAATGTTGTGTGGCACTACAGGTCTTCTCTACTTAACATTAGAAATAACCTAAAAATTGTAATGTGGTGAACATAGTGCTTTTATGAGATCTCTCTTTGCTATGGAAATATGAGATCCTTGTGATTTTCTATTTTCATAGATACTTATGAGAATGATGATGAAATAAGTCTTTGTTAACTATGATTTCTGAGAAATTTGTCTCTCTAGAAAGAAAATGTAATGAAGTCATTTTAGGAAAGAATGTGTTTGGATTTGTGCTATATAGTTGCCATTAAAGAGCTCAGAGTGTTAGAGCCTTCTCTGTTACATAGGAGGAGAAAGATGTCAGGGGAGGCTTTGGAAAGGTGACTTGAATGGATCATAAAATAATGTGGAGGAGTTTGTCAAGGAGAAATGGTGTGGAAGGTGAAGCAGTGCATACAGAGGAAAGCATCACGTGTAAAAACAGGAGGCACTCTGGTACTTTTGGACAATGTATGGAAATAGGATGAGATGCTGGGGGAAGTAATCAAAGAGGAAGGAATCAGTTAATAAAAGGGAAAATTCAAAAAGGTTCTTATAATCCATTTAAGGATTCTGAAAGGATTTTTTCTAACCACTTTTAGATACGTAAAATAGTAGTTAACTCTTCTATAAATTTTGATCTTGATTGAGAATTTATGTTGTCTTAGAGAAACAACTAACAGTAATACAACACGCAGTGTAAAAAGTGAAGAAAAATTAGAGGTAACTGGAAGAGGTATCTCCGCTTGTTGTGTTCATCTTCTTATTTTCCATTCACTATGACTTGATTCTGACTCTATCATATCATTGCAACTCTTTACGTTGCCAATGACCTTTATTTATGAACCAAATACCCCATATTTCATTCCTGCTCTTGTTTGGTCACGTAAGAGCATGTAACATTATATACCACTAACTGCTCTTATAAATTCTTCTTTCCCATGTCTTCCAAAGTGCCCAGTTCTCTTGATTTTCCTTTCGTTCCTTTGTTCTCTCATTTCAGTTTAATGAGACAGCTTTTGTTTTATTCAACTTTTAAATGTTAGTACTTCTTGGAGCTATTTAGGCTCTTTCGTATTTCATCATGTCTTCTTTTTTTTTTTTTTAAGAAGGACAAGTCTACCTAATTCTGTAACTGTAATAATAATATCTTTGTACATGTGGTTTACCTTCATCAAATTTTTTCTCTTGAGATTCAGATTAGCATATTTTTCTACTTGCATATTCAATATTTCAACACAAACATCAAGATATAATCTTTTGCATATATGTTCTTCTTATATTGATATTAAAGTAGTATGTTCATTCACTAGTTCAAGTCTAATGACTACCTGCCATTTCTCTTTCTCAGGCCTACCAAGTCATATTATTGTTTGGACCTCCCAAATATTTACTTAATCTCTTTGCTTCTTTCCAGTCCCACTGCTCTTAGATAAGGCCAAGTCACCAAAAAATCTTTTTCTAGTTTATTGTAGTAGCTTCTTCGTCTTCAGCCATGGTACTCATGATGACTTCAAATGCAGCCTAATTATATCACTGGGTAAAATCCTTCAGTAGTTCTAAATTTTCTCCTTGATAATATCCATGCTTCATGCAGAAATTACCTATCAAAAATATTGCAACTCCTCATTTCATTGGCTATTTATCCTCTAGACTGGAATCAATTATGCAATAGAGGCAAAACAGGACATTATCTTGTGTGCAATGGTAGTGATGGACACATTCCAATCTACTAGTCAGTACATATATATTCAAACCTGCTATGTTCCCTCAGCTATAATAGTTGCTATATAGAGAATAGAAATAATAGTATTTACCCTCTCTAATTTTACTATCTGAGAGCTATGCAACTTTAAAGGTATAAATCAAAAGAAAACCACTCAGGAAGTAAATTGTATTGCACTGCCTGCTAGTGAAGAGATAAGGAAGAAATGAAGCTAAAATACTTGAAGGAATCTAACCAAAGTTGTGATTGGAGTTCAGACTTGGAAAACAAATAGAATTTGACTATATGAAATAAGAACACAATTTATTTTACAAAGGGAAAATAATGTGAAAAAATAAAAACAAAAACTATTTTTTTAAAAAAATTAACATACTGGGAAGCCTGCATGAATTTTAAAGCTGATTGGGAATTATACTGCCTTAGGATCAATAAACTTTTCCTCCTGGTGACTGTTAACTGGGTTGCTTGTGATGGTTAATGATAGCCATACTTGGTTTTGATCTCTGTGTAGGCTGCATGAGGTCGATGGGACAAGACCCTGACTCCCCCAACACCCCCCACCCCCAGCCTGCTCTGTTGCTAAGGCACATCCTGTCTCAGAGAACACGTGCTGGGGGTTGCTTTTCTTATGGTTCTGTGGAGGCATCTCTTTGGTTCTGTCCCATTAGATACTTAGGATCCTCTGGCTTACCCACTCCCTAGTCAACAACTGCAGGTATGGAATAGGTCTGCTTACTTTTCTTTGAGAAATGTCACATGCTGTAGGTTAATTGATTGCTATAAGTTAATATTGGTCTCTTTTCCTCCCTCTGCATTCCAATTTTTATGTTGAAGTTGTAACCCCCAGTACTTCAGAATGTGACTATATTTGGAGAAAGAGTCTTTAAAGGGAATTTCATTTAAAATAAGACCATTAGAGTGGGTGCTAATCAAAGATGACTGGTGTCCTTAAAAGAATAGAAGACCTGAGCATAGATGAGTTCAGAGGGAAGAGGATGTGAAACTGGAGAGAAGACTATCATCTCCAAGCCCAAGAGAGAGGCCTCAAAGAAACCAGCCCTACAGACATCATGATTCCAGACTTCCAGCCCCATCACTGAGAGAAAATACATTTGTGTTCTTTATGACACCCAGTCTTTGGCACTGTGTTATGGAAGCTCTAGCAAACTAATACAGTGATGAAGAGTAGAAGTTTATTTTTCAAAGCAAATTTCCAACTCATAGGATAATGCTTCTAACTCATATCTCTAGGTTAATCATCTTTAAATAACTTAAAAATTAATGAGACTGATTTTTATTAGGTGCAATAAAATAACAGTGTGATTTTAATACTCATTGATAGGTCCTCATGAGTTTTCAGATGCTATTTCACTGGGAGGACTATTACTATATTAAACGACCCAATGTACACATGGGACGTTGGGTTGTATTCATGTATATGGCATTGCATATCTGGTACAACTCATAATTCATTTTTAGGAGATAAGAAAAATGCTGTTTGAAACCAGTATAAACCATGAATGATAAAGTTCTTTTATGTTACCCAAGAATGTTAAATGGATTGAACAATAATATGAAAGTGTCAATCCTATATTTAATGTTGAAAAAGTCAATTCAATTTAAAACTCCTATTTTCCTTTTCCATATATATATATATATGTATATATATATATGCCTATCTATCTATCTATATGGAAATATATGTATAAATAATTGGCAATACACACACATATACTTAAATAACATTTGCTGAAATTTTTCATGCTTCATCTCAACTTCAACCACATATGGTGAGGTTACACAAAAATTTATTTGACCAATTCTGAGGCATCCAAATGTGAAAGGGCATTTTTCAGTTAGAAGTTTTTAAAATAGTTTTAAGATTTGATCATTTAAAATGATTTGACCTTTACTTTAAGTAATGCTTTTACCTGACTTGAAATAATTTGAATTTGAAGGAGCAAAGAAGTGGCCTTTTGGTTACATGGATAACCACTGGCTCATGCATGGTGCTATCCAAGTCAATGCTGGGATTTCTCCTGTGAAGGTGCCCATCAGCCACTGTGAAGCATCGTCCTCTGGGGGATGGCAGTTCACATGCTCTTCCTGTGGCTAGCAATGACACAGAGCAGCTCAGCTCTGTCCTTTATGTCCACCCAAGCCTTTCTAAAGCTTGTCTAATAGTTTTCTTTGTTTCTTATGGTTGGTCAAAATTTTCAATGTACCACATATAGCGATTTTGTTATATTATCCTGTGGAAATCAAGTCATGTGTAATTAGTCTCTCTCTCTCTCTCTCTCTCTCTCTCTCTCTCTCTCTCTCTCTCTCTCTCTCTCTCATACACACACAGAGAATCATGACATAAGATTATCATTAAAGCTGGGTACAAATAATATTCTATAAAACAGTGAACAAGGATCCCAGATGCTGGCTAGACAAATTGGGGATAAGGTGGGAAGAATGCTTTCCAGTTTCCAATTGACAGTAGTTCACAAGGGACTTAACACTGAGACTGATGTAATTTGCTTATTTCTATTTACACACGTTAATGCAAAATGTCTCTTGCTTTCCTTCTCTCCCTCTCTCTAATATATTTTGACTCATTTATATTCATACTTTCATGTTCTGTTTAAAAATGTATTATGCCATGATCATTTTGCCATTTTATTAAGTATTCCTTAAGAAGTAGGTATTTGATGGTTATGTGCTATTTTTAACTGTTTAATAATTAAGTTGTTTCAGTTTTGTTATATAATTAACTCCATGAATAATACACCTGTTGCAAAAATGTCATTAAATGTTGGGAAATTCAGTGCTAGAACAATGACTGGCAGGTGTCCAGATACAACTGCACAGGAACTTTGCCTCTGGAGGGACAACACTAAGGTATGACTTCAATTTCAGAGTTCCCCTGAGGGATCAGCAGAAGCTTGCCTGAAGCGTTACTGAAATCACACCCTTGCTTTGCATGCTCTCTTTTTCTATTCTTGCTTTCTCCACTTCCTTACCACTTTTTCCTGGTAGCCCTTCTTTAGTCAATCACTTGCAATAAATTCTTATCTTAAAGCCTTCTGGGGAACTGAATCTAAGATATCTTTTTATGAATCAGTGATTATTCTCATTGGAAATTTTCTTATGCTTATTCTATCACAGGATACACACCCTTTAAAAGTGTTTGACAGCTACTACCTATTTGCTGTCTAGAAAAGTTATATGGACATATGTTTCTACCATCAATGTATGCATCCCTTGTCTTGTTAATAAGCAAAGCAAAGTGTATATATATATATATATATATATATATATATATATATATATATTGCCAAATAGTTTTGGGTTTTGTTTTAGTGAGCAGGTTCAAAGAAGAATTTAGTTTAACTCATGCAATTGAGAATGGCTGCAGAATCATGCTTCTGAACATTCCCTAAAAGACACCCAACAGCCTCCTCCAACAATCTTGGAACTGCTTTACCTTCTCTGGATGTAGAGGTGAGCCCGAGTGGTAGTATCTGTGCTAGGTGGATACCCTGATTCTCTAGCACAGCTGACTTGGGGTAGACACTTGGTTGACTGGGGCCTATCTGATTCTCTCTCAAACACAGAAAGTCTAAAAAGCCACAGAAATTAATCAATGTAGGAAGTGAGACTATACTTATAATAGCACCCTAAAAAGGAGGTCCATTGTCTCATATGGAATAGTGGAATAGAATAGTGGGCCTAAAATTTGACTCCTGATCACATTAAGAAATCTGATTATTGAAGGAGTTGGTGTGGTAAAATAGATATTAAAGGAAGGACTCTTCAATAAATGATGCCAGGAAAGCTGATTTTCAGTAAGGAAGAATAAATGTGGATCTATACTTAATACAAGATATAAAAACCAAGTTCAGTTCATACAAGGACTGAAATGAGAAAGGTAAAATTGTAAAACTTTCAGAAAATAACATGAGATAAGAAAGTTAAATACTTGGGGTATCAAAAAATGCTTATGTAAAATACAAATAATTTTTATCATGAAGAAAAGACTGAGAATTTGGTCACATTCAAATTAACAATTTCTACTTTTCAAATTTACCATTAAGTGAAAAAACAAGAGACCCCAACCAGAGTTCAGGCCTGTGAGGAAGCCAGGGCCCAGAATAGGACTGGGTTCACCCCTCTTATCACCTGGGAGCCGAGGACTCTCCCATGTACATCTTGAGACACTGCAGCCATCCCCATAACCTTCCCCATGCATTAGACTCTACCTTGGGACAACAGACAGGGCCTAGAAGCAGCTGCATCTTGGAGTAGGCCTCCCAAAGCCAGGGAAGGACTACCCTTTTAGCCCCATCTCAGAAAGATGTTATATCCTTTCTGTGACACTCACACTTCTATCTGGAGTTGTCTCTTGCTATTGCCACCACCAATTTTAGTTGTAGTAGCATCCATCCAAGGATGCCAGAAGGGTGTGGAAACACAGCACCAAGGTGAGGTAAAGATAATCTGTACAGATACTACAAGATTATAGGGTAGAAACTGCAAAACCTCAGATCCCCACTGCAAGAAATCACATACACAACATGAAAAAACAAGGGAGGAAAGTACCCCAAACAAACTAGGATCCTACAGTAACAGAACTCATGGACAGCAGCAGTTGATGAAATGTCAGAGAAGGAGTTCAGAATGTTCATAACTAAAATGATCTGTGAATTAAATAATGAGCTAAATGAGCAAATACAGGTAAAAATTGATCACTCCAACAAAGAGATAAGAGAGCAATACAGGCAAGCATTTATGACACCAGTAAACACATTAGGGAGCACATACATGCATTCATTGATCACATCAACAAAGAGATAAGGGAACAAATACAGGTAGCAAAAGATTACTTCAAAAAAGAGAGATTCTGGGAAACAACAACAACAACAACAAGAAATCCTTGAAATGAAGGAAACAATAAACCAAATAAAAAGTTCAATAGAAAGTATCACCAATAGACTAGATCACTTGGAAGACAGAATGTTAGATAATGAAGGCAAGGTATACAACCTGGAAAATAAAGTTGATCACACAGTGAAGATGGTAAAAAAAAATACGCATCACATCCAAGAATTATGAGATAGCATCAAAAGACAAAATCTAAGAGCTACTGGGATGAGGAAGGCACAGAGTTTTAAACTAAAGGAATGCACAATCTCTTCAATGAGATAATATCTGAAAATTTTCCAAACATGAAGAATTAAATGGGAAATCAAATACAAGAGGCTTATGGGACACCAAATACAAAATTACAAGTGATCTGCACCAAAGCACATTACAATGAAAATGCCTAGCATACAAATAAGGATAGAATCTTAAAGGCCACAAGAGAGAGGAAACAGATCATATATAGGGGAAGACCAATTCATATCTCAGCAGATTTTTCAATCCAGACCCTCAAAGCTAGGAGATTCTGGAACAACATATAACAAGCTCTGAAATAAAATAATGCCAAACAAGAACCTTATATCCAGCAAAAATAAGCTTTAGATTTGATGATAAAATAAAAACTTTCCATGATAAACAAAAGTTAAAAGAATTTACAACTAGAAAACCTGCACTACAGAACATCCTCGACAAAATATTCCATGAAGAGGAAATGAAAAACAATGATAAAAATCATCAGAGGGAGGTATTACATGAAAGGAAAAACTAATCAAAGGAGAAACCAAGTCATGTTAAATTCCAAAAATAATAAAAAATGGCTGGGAATACAAATCATATCTCAATAATAACCCTGAATGTTAATGGCCTAAAATTACCAATCAAAAGACACAGACTGTCAGATTGGATTTAAGAAAAAGACCCAACAATATGCTGCCTCCAAGAGACTCATCTCATGGGAAAAGACATCCACAGACTGAAGGTGAAAGGTTGGGAAAGATAACACCACTCACGTGGATTATGGAAACAAGCAAGGGTTTCCATCCTCATAGCAAATAAAGTAGACTTCAAGCCAAAGTTAACCAAAAGAGATACAGATGGATATTTCATATTATTTAAGGGAAACATACATCCACAAGACATAACAATAATAAATATATATGCCCCAAACAATGAAGCATCCACATTCAAACAAACTCTTCTCAAGTTCGACAGATAAATAGAACACAACAATAATTTTGGGTGACTTTAACACACCTCTTTCACCACTGGATAGATCTTGCAAACAAAATCTAACAAACTATAGAACTCAATCATACAATCAATAACTTATACTTAACTGACATATATAGAATATTTCATCCTTCAAAGAGCGAATATACATTCTTTGCAGCGGCACATGGATCCTTCTCTAAAATAGATTATATATTAAGTCACAAAGCAACTCTTAGCATACATAAAAAAGTAGAGATACTATCCTGTATTCTATCAGATCATAATGAAATGAAATTAAAAATCAATGATAAAATAAAAAAATAAAGCTATTCCAACCCCTGAAGACTAAATAATATGCTACTGAATGAACAATGGGTTGAAAAACACATCAAGAAGGAGATTTAAAAATTCTTAGAGGTGAATGAGAACACAGATAAAATTTATCAAAATACCTGGGGCAGAATGAAGACAGTACTAAGAGAAAAGTTCATTGCATGGAGTTGATTCCTTAAAAGAAGAAAAAGTCAACAAATAAATGACTTAACATTACTTCTTGAAGCCTTAGAAAAAGAAGAACAAATCAAAACCAAAAGCAGTAAAATACAGGATATAATAAAATTCAGAGCTGAAATCAATGAAATTGAAACAAAAGAAACAATTGAAAACATTGACAGAACAAAAAATTGGTTCTTTTGAAAAACAAATAAAATTGACAGACCCTTAGCCAAGCCAATGAAGAGAAGGAGAGAGAAAACTCAAATTACTAGCATATATGATGAAAAATGAAATATCACAACAGACACTACAGAAATACAGAAGAAAATTAGAAATTATTTTGAGTATTTGTACTCTAGTAAAAGAGAAACTATTGAAGGTATCAACAAATTGTAGAGTCATATGATTTGCCCAAATTGAATCAGGATGATATACACAATTTAAACAGATTAATTTTAAGTGATGAAATAGAAGACACCATCAGAAGCCTACCAATCAATAAAAGTCCACGACCAGATGGATACACAGCTGAGGTCTACAAGATCTTTAAAGAAAAATAATGCCAATTCTTTTTAATTTATTTCAGGAAATAGGAAAAGAGGGAGCACTTCCAAACTCATTCTATGAAGCCAATATCATTCTGATTCTAAAACCAGGCAAAGACACATCAAAAAAAAAAAAAGAAAGAAAGAAAAAAAAACTTCAGACCAATATCTCTAATGAAAACAGATGCAAAAATTCTCAACAAAATTTTGGCAAATTGAATACAAAAACATATCAAAAAGATAGTGAACCACGATCAAATGGATTCATCCAGGAATGCAAGGTTGGTTCAACATATGGAAATCAATAAATGTAATTCATCACATCAAAAGACTTAAAGATAAGAATCATATGATCATTTTAATAGATGCAGGAAAAGCATTTGACAAAATACAGCACCCCTTCATGTTTAAAACAGTGGAAAAACTAGGGATAATAGGAACATATCTCAACATCTTTAAAAAAAACTATCTATGCTAAGGCCAAATCATTCTAAATGGAGAAAAATTAAAAGCATTCCCTCTGAAAACTGGAACAAGACAGGGATGCCCTCTTTCACCACTTCTATGTAACATAGTTCTTGAACCACTGGACAGAACAATTGGACAGATGAAAGAAATTAAAGGGATATGGATAGAAAAAGAAGAACTCAATTAGCATTATTTGGTGACAATATGATTCTGTACCTAGAAGACCCAAAAAAAATCCACCAGAAAATTTCTAGAACTAATAAATGAATTCAACAAAGTAGCAGGATATAAAATCAACACCCATAAATCAAAGGAATTTCTGTATATCAGTGAAAATCCTCTGAAAGGAAAATGAGGAAAACCATCTCATTTACAATAGCCTCAAAAAGCTAATACTTGTGAATCAACTTAATAAAAGAGGTGAAAGACCTCTACAATAAAAACTACAGAATTCTAAAGAAAGAAATTAAAGAAGACCTTAGAAAATGAAAAGATCTCCCTTGTTCTTGGATAAGCAGAATTAATATTGTCCAAATGATCATACTATCAAAAGTACTATACAGATTTAATGCAATTCCAATCAAAATACCAGTGACTTCCTTCATAGAAGTAGAAAACAAGTCATGAAATTCATCTGGAAAAATAAGAAACCCAGAATAGCTAAAGCAATCCTTAGTAAGAAGGGTGAAGCAGGTGGCAGACCTTAAACTGTACTACAGAGCAATATTAACAAAAACAGCCTTGTATTGATATCAAAATAGACTCGTTGTCCAATGGTACAGAACAGAGGACATGGAGACAAAGCAACATAATTACAGTTATCTTATGTTAGAGAAAAGTGCCAAAAATATACATTGGAAAAAAGATAGCCTCTTCAACAAATGTGCTGGGAAAACTGGAAATCCATATGCAACAAAATAAAATTAAACCTCCTCTCTCACCATGCACAAAACTCAACTCAAAATGGAACAAGGACCTAGGAATTAAATCAGAGACACTGTGTCTAATAGAGGAAAAAGTAGACCCGATTCTCCATCATGTCAGATCAGGCCCCAACTTCACTAATAAGACTCTTATAGTGCAAGAATTAATACAAGAATCAATAAATGGGATGGTTCCAACTAAAAAGCTTCTTCTCAGCAAAAGAAATCATCAGTGAATTGAATAGAGAGCCTACAATTGAATAGAGATCCTACAATTTTTACCACATGCACATAAGAGGAATAATCTCTAGGATATACAAAGATCTCAAAAATCCTAATACCAAAAAAAACAAATAACCCAATCAATAAATGATCCAAGGAACTGAACAGACACTTCTCTGCCACAGTCTGGCTGGGCAAAATAACCGGGGGGCAGGGGGTGACAAGCAACTTGTGAAGATTGATAAGATTGACACAGTGGGAGCCGCTTTATTGTAGGACAGTAGAGGTATATATACATTACTGAATACACAGCTTGACTCAATTTAGCATCATCCAGTTACAGCAATCAGTCATTAAGGAATCCTCATAATCTTAATAATTATACACAGCTTAACTTAATTAACATCATTGGATACAGCAGTCAGTTATTAAGGAATCTCTATCATCTTAATGGCTCGATGGAGTTACTTCTCAAACCACTCCTTCTGGCAAAGTGCCAGGCACCATCTTGACTTGTCTGTGGCCCTCATCACTTCTCAGAAGAAGATATATGATCAGTCAACAATATTTGAAAAATGTTCAACATCTCTAGCAATTAGAGAAATGCAAATCAAAAATCCTCTAAGATTTCATCTCACTCCAGTCAGAATGGCAGCTATTAAGAATACAAACAACAATAAGTGTTGGTGAGGATGAGGGGAAAAAGGTACACTCCTACATTGCTGGTGGGACTACAAATTGGTGTAGAAATATGGAAAGCTGTATGGAGAATTTTTGGAAAAGTGGGAATTAATTCACTATTTGACCCAGCTATCCCACTCCTTGGTCTATACCCAAAAGACTTCAAAACATCATACTACAGGGACATAGCCACATCACATCACACCACAGCACATCACAGCAGCACAATTCACAATAGCTAAACTGTGGAACAAACCTAGACGCCCTTCAGTAGATGAATGGATTAAAAAAGTGGCATATATACACAATGGAATATTATTATTCAACATTAAAAGAGAATAAAATAATGACATTTGTAGGTAAATGGATGGAGTCGGAGAATATAATGCTAAGTGAATTTAGCCAATCCCAGAAAACCAAATGCTGGATGTTTTCTCTGATTTAAGGATGCTTATTCATAATGTGGTTGAGTTGAAGGGTGTGGGAGGATTAGATGAACTCTAGATAGGGCAACAGGGAGGGAGGAGAAGGGAGGAAGCATGGTGTAGGAAAGACTGTGGAATGAGATGAACATCATTACCCTGTGTACATGTACTAAGACAGAAATGTTGTGATTCTTCTTTGTGTACAACCAGAGATATGAAAAATTGTGGTCTATATGTGTAATATGAATTGTAATGCATTCTGCTATCATATATAACAAATTTAAAAAGTTAATTAACTTTTTTTAATTTGTTAAATTATTTATTATATATATTAAGTATTATATATAAATACACATACATATAAATATGTAAATGAAAATTTTCATATAAATAAATATATGAAAAAACAAGCCCCAAACTGGGAGACACTATATAATAAACATCATATTTGGGAGATTACTAGTATTCATACTGTATTTTTGAGAGTCATCCATGGACTATGTGTGGACCAAACTGGCTTCACAACAGTGAAAAGGAAAATCTGGTATCTGGCAACTTCCAGTGGCAATCCTGCTGGTTAAAGACCTCCCAGATACATGAGAATTTCTATTCATCTCTACCAAAGAGGTCCTACACAGCACCAGAGATGGGGTGACCTGCTGTAGCCACACAGCTTCTCAGAGATGGGTGTGGCTTGTCAGGATGCCAATCCACCTGTTGACTACAAGACATCATGAAGCAAGACTCCACCCCTGAAACCATATCCCTGCCTTTGAAGCTCTCCCTCACAAAACAAATCAGAGCCATTTTTTTTAAACTGGTCTGTTCCAGTTTCTACCTGAAGAATCTATCAGAGGCTCCCTTAAAACAATAATTCAGACTTTGCCTTTTGTTTCTTCACTAATAATTTCAGACTTTATTTTCTCAGGTGGCTTATTCCCTCCTGAGCAGGAAAGGTTATCCTGGTGAGGTGCTGGCTGTCTTTTCATACTATATAAAGAATGTCTATGGAGAAAATGGACAATAGGTGTATAAAGACATTATGCCTTGAGGGAAATATGCCTGGCTCATGGAAATAAAAACCAAAATATGCTTAACTTCATTAGTAATCCAGAAAAGACGAACTAAACAGAGAAAAATAAGATTACATATACCAGAACAGCTAAAAGTTACAAGTCAGACACTACTATATGTTGATAAATATGTCAACTGCTTGATTTATAGGTGCAATTTGGGAGTATACTTTGGAAAGTTATTTTAGATTATAACTACTAAAATTTCCAATCAAAGACTTCAAAAATTCTACTTATAGATATACATATCTTATAAAGACTTGGTTATTTGTATGCCTGAAGATATTTGTATGATCATCTTGAGCAGAATTTTTATAATAGCAAAAGGTGAAAGCAGCCTGAATGTTCATTAGCAGCAAGATGGGTAACTATGTTGTAGTATGTTTACATATTCATTCATCATAGAAATGAAGATATAATACATGAATCAACATTATGATTCCTCAAATACTGTTTAATAGGAAATCATAGATTGTATACAGTAAATATGTTAGTTTAAAATTAGAAGAAAATAAAAGATACATAGAAAATAAAAGATATGTGTGTGTATGTGTGTGTGTGTGTGTGTGTGTGTGTGTGTTCATGTATTACAAAAACTAGGAAGAAAAACAAAATAATAATTAACACTAAAATCTGGATTGTAGTCAAATCAACCTACAGGAGAGGAACGGTGATAAAACTGGGGAGGGCACAGAGAGTCTTCAAAGTTAATAGTAGTGTGTGATTTCATAGTTTGGATGGTAAGTTCACAGGCTTTGTTTTACTATTCTTGAAACTGTACAAAATATTATGAACGTAGTACATGTCTATTCATATTCATAAGCATGATATATTTCACATAACAAACTTGTACCAAATTGGCCTGTCAATGGATGTCTATTAATTGAGCAAAGCATATGAAGTAACTGTTTCCAATTTTTAAGCAAAAAGTCAAGCAAACATACAAGATGGCCCCAATGATTGGTCAGGAATTTGGGGGATTTCTATTGAATTTGGGAAGAAATCTATTGGAGAGCAGGAGTTGAAGTCCAAGCACCAAGTGGTATTTCTGGGTTGATGAAGCAGGGAATCAACATTCTTTGTTGCTACAACTGCTGTAATTAATTGTAGGGTGGGTGGCTTACCTAAAAAGAGGTAACTGAAGAAGGGGGATCCTAGAAGTCCATTATGAGAGCTTCTCATATATAATCAGCCAAGGACTAAGCTGCTGGTATTCAGGGAAGTGTTCAAGGGTAAATGGAAATTTCCTTCTCCAGGGTTCACAGATAGGTGAAGTCAGCTGATAACAGAAGTCCAACACACAAGTTTGGGCACTGGGAACATAAACATTAAATCTGTAACAAAAGAAAACAAAACTGAGTCATATCAATAGCATTAAATAAAAATGGATTAAAGATATCAATTGAAAGACAGAGTGTCAGATTGGATCAAACCCAAAAACTGTCACTATGCTCTTCATGAGAGACTATTATTTTTCCTTAAATAGTCTGAAATCTTTATTTATTTTGTTATTTAATCTCTGCCTTTAAGATGTTGCTTTAAAATAGAAATCATTTTCATTTACCTTAAGTTGTATTGATGATGACTTCAAAAGTTGTGCCTCTTACTACTTCTTTTTTAAGCTGTTATAGTATTTCCAATTACATACTTCTCTTAAAGTCTATTATCTCAGATGAAATTTTACTAAAGTTGACTTAATCATTTACCCCCAAACCAAATTTCCCATTTCAAATTTCTTTTTTCACCAGTGAAATGGCCCATTTTACCAATGTTCAAGATTTAAAACCTTGAAGTCAATTAGACTCCATCATCTTTTAATTATTAACTCACATTTGTTTTTCTCCAAAATATTTCTTTCCACTGCTCTAACCACTTAAGTCATTATTATTTCATATATTTTGTACAGTGCCTATAAAATGTTTAAGCAGACAGACATATTTGTATGTGTCTCTCTAATTTCTACATATATTTTCATTTTCTTTCATGTTCTTGACATATTCTTCTACATTAATGGATGGAAATCATTAAAAGAGCTCTTAATAACTTTTCCTAGATCTTTAATTGGTTTAAATAAATTTTAATCTAAAGGACTTTATAGAAAGTGCCAAAACTTCTTTAAAAATCCTACTTATTTTGGGAAAACATTACACAAGCATCAGAAGACATACAAATGCATCTATAATTCCTCTGTACCTAAATATTGTAATGTTTAAATAATAAACTTTTAGATATGCAATTTTACATTTTGATCTTAAAATGAAGCACATATTTCATTTCTGTTGGAAATTCTTCACATTTTATTCTCAATATTTATATTTCAAGTCATTATACCATTACTTACTTAAGCTTTCATTGTTAAACATTAGTCCTAATTAAAAATTATATGTTTCAGCAATAAATATTTTATGCATATTTTATTATGATAAATATTAAGGCAAACTTCAAAGAATTGGATTATTAATCAAAAAGAGTGGGTACTTTTTTATAATTCAGGATATATTTTACCAAAATTATTTCCAAGTGTGTCACAATTACTTCTGAAATGAACTATCTCTTACAAACACAATATATCTTGCATGCCACTCCACTTAATTGTATTCTATAATCAATTATTTTGAAATGATTTCAAATGCACAGAAAAGTTGCATGATTAAAATGAAGAATTCCTATATCCAATCTCCAACTCAACAGCATTTCTTAGCTGTTAACATTTTATTGCATTTATTCTATCACCTTCTCCAACTCTCATTGTTATCATGAACTTTGAGAGCAAATTGCCCCACTGCATATATTCTTGAGTAAGGAACATTACCATATACCCATTTGAAGTCAGAAAATCAACACCGATACAATATTATTGTTTAAGCCAGATATGTCTTTCCAATTCTATCAAGTTATCTAAAAGAATTTATTTTCCTTTATATCCCAGAATTCCATCCAGGATTATGTGTTAATCTGTGATTAATTTACAGTCTCCTCCAATCTGGAACGGCTCTCAGCTTTTCCCTGTACCATACATTCTTGAGAGCCTTACCTCTGTAAGATGCCATTTGTCTTGCATCCATTCAGTGTTTCCTGATGACCAAACCCAGTTCAAGTAATTATTTTAGGTACAAATACAAAAGGAATGAATTTGTGTACTTAGTGAAATTCAAGAGAGAAAAGAAAGTCTTTTCAGTGACTGGAACAGTTGAATAAATAATATGCAAAGAGATGAACTTCAACCCTTCATTGAATGCCATACACCAAAAGTAATTTGAGATAAATGATAAAACTAAAGATAAAACCCTCTGGAAGAAAACAGAGCAGAATCTATTTGTGAATGGGGGGGTAGGTAAAGTTTTCTTAGGACAGAGAAAGCAATCATTATAAAAAGAAACAATAAGTAGATATTATTTTTACTTTGGTAGATCAAAACACACTATCAAAATAAAACATCTATTCATATAAAGATAGCCTTAAGGACTCTGTGATAAAATATTCAGAAGACATTTATTCCAGTAGATTTTAAAAAAAGGACAACAAAAATTGGCAAAAGACTTTTAACAAGCACTTTATATCACAAAGGAAAATGAGCACATGGAAAAGTATAATTATTGGTCATTATTGAAATGAAAATTAACACTAAAGTGAGATAGTATTGCCATTCCACCAATATAGATGGAACAAAAAGACTGGTAATATTTAATATTGTTGAGAATGCAAAGCTATTAGAACATATTTTTTTAAGACTCTTAGAAGTGTTTAAAGCCATATCACCATACAAATTTTACCCTTAAAGAAATGATAACCTAAACAAAAGTAACAATAATGTGTATTAACCAGGAATCCGTATTAGGAAATTGTTAATTATCTTAAATATAATGACAATCTATAATTAAATAAGACAAAAGCTGAAGGAATACAGGAATAAAATGTTACAATGTCTAGATTTTTTAAAGGATAAAATTCATCGAGCATTATATCAGTATATCAATTAATATCCATGTTAATTCCTTAGAATATATTCCAGAATTCTTAGGTGATAAGTATATACAAGTTTTGTTATACTTTTTTTTTTTTTAACATTGGATACTTTTGATACCTCTGGTTACCTTGATGAGTCTTGCTTCCCCGAATGCTGAAGTACAACACCTGAGAAGCACCTGCCATGGCAAGTGTGGAATAGAAAGTAAGAAGCTTTATTTAAAGGATAGTAGAACAGACTTCTTCCTGGAGGAAGAAGGGGACCCAAAAGGGGGAATCCACAGGATGAGTAAGTCTCATCCCTTTTATATCTAAAGTTTTCTTTGTTCCTCTGTCTCCAAGGTCAAAAGGTGGGAAATAGGTGGGTTGCTGGGGCTCGGGAAGGGGTGATCAGGGCAAATTAATTAGCAATTTCCTATTTGCTGGGAGTGGAATGGGCTGTGTAGAATGAGCTGTGTGGGCCCATTTGAGGACATTAACATTTCAATCTCCCAGGTGCAGTTTCTGATTTCCCAGACTCAGATTGGACTCCATTTTTTCTATTAGAACAGATAATCAGACCCAATTTACCTAGCTACGCTAAATACCTATCTTTAAATCTGGCTTCATTTTCATAAGAACTAAAATATAATCTAAGAGAGAAAAATGAAATCAGAGTAATATGACCAAGAACGGGAGATTCTATATGCTGTTTCACACAGGTGAACCGAGATGGCATCTTAGATTAAGTGAGATCTGAGCAGTCCCCAGAACGAAGGGAGGGAGGGAGCCCGGGTTCAGGTGGCCTGTGGTGAAACACAGGAGTTTTTTTGGTCACTTGTGTATTTCCATGCAGTCCTCAATATAGCAGAAGCCAAATGGTCCTGATCCCTGTGTCATGTGTGTGGATGGTGGTGGAGGCTACTGGCCTCTCATCCTCTAGAAGTCTAGATCTGGATTCTTTACATTAGAAATTTTTTTAAGTGTTCAATTTTTGAATTCCCTTATCTTCTTAAACTCATTGAGGATACCAAAGAACACCAAAGATAGATATATGTGAGCTATATCAATCAATACCAATCATATGGGAAGTTAACAACCCTATTAAATGATAGCATGAATAACATGCTTTATAAAAAATAAGCTATATTTTCTCAAATTAAAGAAAGGGGTTGTTTTAAATCATTGCAAAACTCCTTTCTTTTTAGAAAACATATTTTCACCTTTGCTTCCCAATCCAATCAATTGTGATAAGTTATGTGATTTACAGTATTTGAAGAAAATTCAGCCTCTCCTAGATAATCTATTTGGAAAGGAGACATATTTTATTAGCTTTTTAAGATAATTGTCAATATTTTTTGATATGACACTAAAACTCTACAACTGGATTGCTTAAGGGTTAGTTGCAATGTGAAGTATGAAATCATATTAGTGTATACCTCATGTTCTTTTATGCTAAAATCCATTAGACTATCTTGCACTTTGAATATGACTTTATAATATAATGTATTGTTCTTTTGGAAAATATCTGTTCCCTGAGCTATACAGATCATTCAAACATTGGTGCATGTTGTTATGTATTATTTAAAAATTCTATTTATTAATATCACCACTATTTTCTTCAGTAGAGTTCTGAAGTATCAGAAAGTGGTCTACCTCACAATGGTAAATGCAAGTTTTCCAAAATTCTAAGTATTGCTTGTAAACTCAAATTTTATCATGGCATCAAGTGCTGTCAGTTTTCGTCCTTGAAGTGTCAAACCTTTTGTTTATTTTTTACAAAATATCTTGCCAAATACCCAAGTCTGTATAACCATATTTGTCAGTTATGCTTTCAAGTTAAAATATTGTTTCATGATAGTAGCAACTGGTTGCTTCACAACACAAAGAATATTACGGGTGCTTTTCCACAAAAGAAGTATTGTGCTTAGTCTTGAGCAAAGCAAGTTATAACTCTCAGGCATAGGAAACAGATTTTGCTCGTCGAAAGAAGAAGGCAGAAGTCACATTGCAAAGGATCATGGACTCAGGGAACCATGATTCATTAGGGCTCACTAGGCAGCATCTCTTGCAGGTGATGAGGACAAAAATAAGAGAAAGCAGTTGAACCCAGGAAATAACTTGAAAGCAAGAGCCAGCAGGATTTCTTGGTTGATTGAGAAAGAAATGAGTTAATGATAATACCTCATTCTCATCCTAAGAATATAGCTGAATGTTTTTGCCTTTTATTGATATGTAAAGGATGGGAAGAACAAGTTTGTAGAAGAAATTGAGGTACTTTTAAAGTATAATACGTTTGAGAAGTTTGTGAGACATATAGGTAAATGTATTGTGTAGGCAGTTAGGTGCAAGTCTAGAGTCTAGGGGGGAATGTGAAATAGATGATGAGTGTGTGAGTTTTCAGCGTACCGATGTCATTTAAAACTACTGAACTAAATCATATTTTTTAAGGAAAAATAAGGTGAAATAATGAACATAGGGAAAGGGGACAAAGACATTAGTAAGGGTTCTACAGAGAAAAACAAAATGTATATATACAGAATGTGTATATATATATGTACACATTCTGTAGTGTATGTGTTTGTGTGTGTGTGTGTGTGTGTGTGTGTATATTGCATTGACCCACCTAATTACAGAGGTTGAGAAGTCCCATGATCTGCTTTCTGTGAACTAGAGACCCAGGAAAGCTGGTGGTCTAAGTCCCAGTCTGAGGGAAGGAAAAGACTGATGTTCAAATCAAGCTGAGACAGAAAAATTGAGTCCCTCCTTCCTCTATTCCGCCCCCACCCCACCCCCCCACCCCCCTCACCCCCCGTCCCAGGTCTTCAGTGGATTGATTGGATACTCACCTATAGTAGGGAGGGCAGTTTGCTTAACTTAGTCTACTAATTCAAATGCTGCTATCAACAGAGAACACCCTCCCAGACACACATAGTGATATGTTTAATATCTGTGTGCCTTTGACCTGGTTTGCTGACACATGGAATTGCCCATCACAGGCAGTGAGCTGTAGTTTATCTGTAGAGAGTGGACTACAAGCTGAAGAAATCAGTAAAGGAAACTGAGATGAAATATATGAGCACTATATGCAGTTAAAGACTATTATTATTTAATATCATATTTAAGAAAATATGTGGTATTTTCAAATATTTTCTGAGAACTCCTGAAATTCTTAATTGTATGTAACTAAAAGCTGTATCGTGTTTTAGCTGGTGTCTTCTCCTCTGAGACTAGAGTATATTTTGTCTGATGAATCATTTGAGCCAGGGAATTCTCAGCCACATGAACTGCACTTGCTAAGCCTCTGGGTTTCAACAGAATCCTCATCCATTGTATATTCTGGGCTTTATTGTAGAGAACTTAAGGAAGTTGTCTTTGTACAAGACACTACAAAACTTTTGCCAGATCTCTTTCTTCTTTCTCACTCTTTTCTTTCCCTATAGTACTCAAAAAATGTATTTTTGGAAGACTATTTTCCCTGCCCTATCTCTGGCTTCGAAGTGAAAATAAATTATCCTAATGTTCCTAAAACCTTTGGACTAAATGATCCTTTCTATGTAGTTCAGGAAACATTCCCCTTCGAATAAAATTCAGAATTTTGCATCTTAATTCTTGTATAAACCAAATCCACCAAATGAAGACAGCAGACAGGGAAAGCTAGACCCAGACCATAACTTCTGACACCTTTGGAATTAGCGAGTATTATTTTTATGATCAGAGACTTTGGAAACTTGTCTGTAAATGGTTGATCTCTATTTATTTGAGACCAACTATTTTTCTTATTGTATTGTTTTCTTGTATTATCCTGGCGTATGGTACTATTATATCTGAGGAGAAAGCTAGCCTGCCACAGCCATGGTAATGGGAATTAGGTAAGGGGCTTTCTGTGGAAACGGCCTGCTCCTGGAGAGAGATGTGGAGCCAACAAGAGGACTTGAGATGCAGAGTCAGGGTCTGATTGTTCTGTCAGTCAAAAAGCAGGGCAGGTCCATGTAAAGAGAGTCTGTCAGTGTGATCGCCTAAATGTATACGTCTGAGAATAGCTTTACCTTTTCCATCTTTGCACCATGCCTCCAAAATGTGTTTTTAACTTCCCAGGCTTCCTGCAATTAGGCTATAAGTCTCTTTTTTGTTCCTTTAGAACCAGATCTAAATCCCAAGGGACAACTTTTCCAGCTCAGGCAGAAATGCAAAATGAGTGAGACTAAAGCTACAGCTAGAGGTTAAAGTGAGAGGAGCAGGTTTGGAGAGAAAATGAGAGGACAAGATAGATCAGTTAAAAGTCAATGCCTTATGCACAAAAGGACAGAGCCCAGAGCAAGGATCCAAATGGCGGCTGCCTACAGCTCTCCCATGCCACTAGGTGGATTCCACATTCAAAGGGCAGGTTCCTTTCAGCTCAGCAACTTTTCCTGCAGAAAAATCTTTGAATTTAAGAATAATTCTTTGAATGATAATATATGCTTTTTTTAAAAAAAAGTTATTACATTTATGTAATAGGGAGTTGAGTACCATTAATACACTCCAGGGTAGGAGAGTTATTAATACTGAATGTGATTCTGGTCTTTTATTTATGATCACTTCTCTTTTAACTCTGCACTAGAATTAACTCAGCACTCCGTTTCAGGTATTGATTTGGAATCCAAAAGCTTAATTTATTACCTTCATTGGAATCTGGAGTATTTAGACACATGTGCCTTTCCTCTGGAATGTCACCGTGAGGTTGTTCTCAGGGATCTCTTTTCTTTTTCTTTCCTTGCCTTTCTTTGGGTGTTTAACAGCTTCCTCAGGGCATTGCCAATTATTTATGACATACTTCTCCTTGTAAGATCTAGTTGGGAAACCTGTTCCTATGGAAACTGCTGTTTTCATACAGGGTGGTTCTAACTTCAAAACAATATCATCAAATATGCAATAGCACATATATCTTTTAAGGACAAGCGTAGTCTAATGATTTGTCTAGCCAAATCTGAAAATCTGAACATTAAAACAAACCACAAAAGAACAGAAAATAAACAGCATAAAATGTGTGGAAAGCCCATTTTGAGTGAGTGGGAAATGAGGAGATGATAAAAATTTCTGGGAATTAGTTTGACTTGGTATATTTAGGGAAGTCTAGTGAGAGAATGGCAGAGGTTTTTAAATTACGTTCAGCAGAGAACAGTAACTATTGTGGACCAGGTTTAACACAGATAAACAAAACCTGGGTTTTAACATTTCTGTTTTAGGTACTTTTTAATATTAAACCCCTAGGGAGAGTGATTCAAAGCCCAGTCACTGGCAACATAGAACCACACACTATTTACACTCATCACTGGGATGGACAGTGTGTTTTCTTTGTCCTGCTGCTTATTCATTTCAAAGGCAAGGAAATGAAGGACAACGTCACCACTGAGTAATGCTCCTTCCAGAGAGCTCTGTTAATCAGGTTACTAAGGCAAAATCATTCCATGTACTCCACTGATATTTTTTCTTTTGTTTGTTGAAAGACAGTCATTTTATCTCATTGCATTCAAAGCCAAATTTTGCTAGTTACCATGGCAATATTTTTGAAGTCAGTATCACTCTAATGTTCCATCGTGACCTATTATGATATAGCTTGGATTTGCTGTAGACTACATTTGTCCATCAATCATACCAGAGAATTTTGAGGAAGAAAGAGTTATTCAGAATCCTGAGGAATTGAGGGAGAGGGAGATAGAGATAGATGGATAGATAGATAAATAGATAGATAGAGAATAATGAATCATGGAGAGTCATATTATTACATAAAATATAAAAATGAGGCTAGATAATTTCAGAGTGACATGCTGAGCTGCTGAGAGAAATTGTTATTTTTAATCCTTATTCAATTGCAATGCAATATAAATTCAGTCACAGATTATTAATTATATCCACTATTAAAAATATGTTTGCTCCTTGATGTTAAACCAAGAGACCCTGAAGTCATGTATTTAAATTCTTAGGGGAAAAAAAATCAGAATGATCAGGTTGAAGATAGGATGGTAGCGCCCCTGCTGAGGAGTTCACATTTAGAGATTTTGATGTGTTCAATCTAGGTCTTGATTCATCAGTGGCAGCTTCTCCTTTAATTTACCTAATTTCTGAGTGAGGCATGGGGGACACTGGGAAAAGAAAGCAATACCATGAGAAGATTTCTACCTGTACCCTGATCCTTGGTCCAAAGGCAACATCCTGTTTAGAATTGAAGGAGCCTGATTATATACAATCAGAATAAGTTCCATCTTGCCCTGATTTTATACTTTTTACTGTCAATCACCACTTATGGTCTTCACTCAGCCTCCCACTTCCCTGAAGACTAGATTGCCATTTTTGATAATTTGTAAAATTAAGTATATCAAATAGTATATTTTGTAGTTCAGATGAGCTTCAGCCATGTAGTACATGCATCTTCAGTGAGAGGGATATTGGTTCTTGGGGGACAGAAAATCTTTCTCTTTTTATGATAAAACACAGGTATACGAACATTAAAGAAGACCACATACACTCTATGTGTGGTGGGATTTCATGGGGGAGTGACTTTAATAAAAGCCTAAAAAGGCTACTTAGGGGAATACAATGACACAAAAAACATTGAGAAGCACTGTCCTAGGCCAATCTCTCATTGTGTAACAGCCCTGGGTAGGTTTGCTGATCTGATTTCCATAGCTATTAAGTGCAGATTCATTTCTCTGTTTTGAAACTCTTATGAAATTTCTACATTTATACCACATTAATATCTATAATTATTATTATAGATAGATAATTAATTATTATTAATTATCTATCTATAATATATTGCAAAGTGTGTTAAGATTTTGGATACAAAAACAAGAATGTCATGTTTCCTAACATCAAGGGAATACTGAAAGTATCTGATGATTGCAGAACAATGTGGTAAGACCCATGGTAGCAGTAAAATATATAGATTCCCTGCTCCAGCTAGTACTCTGCAACTCTAGTACTTTGGAGGTACTAACTTAATTCATAAGTTGATTTGATTAACATGTCTCACATTTCTATAAATTTGACATTGGATTTCTCTATGAATTTTTTCTTTCGGAAACAAACCACATGCTCTGTTTAGCTGAACAGAATCAGACAGTCTGGGTATGTCCTTATTAGTCATTTGGCTGTGAATGTGTTCATGTTCAATAAGTAAGAGATCACTTGTTCTGTTTCATCAGTTAAATTTCTTTGCCACTTGTGTTCTGGTGCCTGAGTTCTACTTGGAGATACATTTTTGAACTCAAGAAGATCCATCAATGGATCTTCCATGCAAATTTTGCCGATTGAAGTGATGGGAAAGTCTTGCATGTTAATCTCTGGCTTCTGACAAGATCTAGTTGGGTAAAGTGTGCCTTACTCCTTTGACTGCAGTGAATTCAGGGAGAGCTGGAAGAAAAGAGGAGACCAGGTGTCCCCATTCTCATAATCATCTCAGAATATGGATTTCTGGACGTTAAGAGGGATGCTGTGTAGACCACATAAGTGAGAGCAAGTAGACAGAGGCTGTTGATTCATAGCTTACAATAGCAAGGAAATGGAGAAGAATTATAGTAAGAAAAGAAAAAGACAAAGACTGTAATTATACTCTGATTTGGGTGCTATCATAGGGAAGTTGGAGGTGGGCTTATTAAAAGTGTGGCATCTTATATAATTAGTTTGAGGAACATATTTGAAATTTTTTGAGCTATTCCAAGTTGGAGTTGGGTTAACAATTAGGGAAGCCATCAGTCATTGACCAAGTACTGACCTTGTTGTGCAAAGGTTGCTGCATGTGTCTGCAGAGGTTTTGGTTGGCAGAAGTTTTGGTGGTTGCTTGGGTTGGTGGGTCAGAGTTCTGTTGTCATAAATGGTCAGCTCACTGTCTTTTTGTGTATTCGGCCTTTCAGTTGGTATGCACATTTCCCTGCTACAGGTGACATGTTGAGCCATGAGGGTCACTTTTTAAAAAATATAATTCAACCACCTTGGGAGACTTCTAAAAAAGGAGTTGGCCAGGCTGAATAAGAGAGAGGCTTGGCCTGAGTGTTTCAATAAATCTAAGAATAACTATGACACAAATTTCCTGAGTTATCTGGAACTTGCACAAGTTTTTCACATCTATTTCCTCCAAGATGATTAAAATTAAAGTTCAAAATGAAAACGATCTCATGCACTATTTACCACAACACCCAGCAAAAGAACAGTTGGAAGCGTTGTGTCATTATTCGTCATTATTTACAGCAAGCCCGGGAGGCAAGAAACTTAAGTTAGATTTAAAGGCTGACTGAATCCTTGGAGTCAGAGTCCAGAAATTAGAAAATAGGGGAGGAAAATTGGTATTTGTTGAAGATCTGTTTTATGTTAGGTAATATGCTTGGAATTTAACAAAAATCTCATTTAGTTCTTGCAAGCAAACTGCAAGGTAAATAGTATTCCTACTTTATAGATACAGAAAATGAGACAGAGAGAGGGTAAATGATTTGCCAGTTCATAGATTGTAAATGTAGGATTTGGTATTTTTACTGTCTCTACCATCATGATTTAACTATTCCCACAATCCTCTTACCCAGGGAGGTAAAAATTACAGATAACTTTATCATCTATCCAGGAATTTGTATTTAAGTCTTCTGGTAGAAAGTATTGGCAGAGTACTTCTCCTCTAGCATTCTTTGAGCCTTTCACTTCAAAACCCTCACCTTGCTGTTTCTACAAATCCTAAACTCTTACACGGATGTATTTCCTCAATCCCATTCAAGCACCCATATTGAAAAAGTTGCCTAAAACCAGACTTCAAAATATTAAGAAGTCAGACTTTGCTCTTTTACCCTTTGAGATTTCTGTAACTCTAACAGCTATGATTCTTCTCTGTGTGATTGACTCATTCATTCAACACCCATATAATGCATCTGCAGCACTAAATATTATACATCTTCTTCTCTCAGTACTTTATTGATACATACGTTATTGACATTTTCAGCGTTAGTCAGCTTTTTGTTGCTGTGACAAATACCCAGGAAAAATGACATAGAGGAGGAAAGTTTTATTTTGGCTCATAGTTTCAGAGGTCTTGATCCATGGTCTACTGGCTCCATTGCTGTGGGCCTGAGGTGAGGCAGAACATAATGGCAGAAGAACATGGTAAAGGAAAGCTCTTCAGCTCATAGCAGTCAGGGCGCAGAGAGAAACAGAGTAAAGAGGTGGACGTAAGAAATATCCTTCCAAGAATGTGCTCAATGGCCTGCTTCCTCCAACTAGATCTTATTTCCCTCAGTTACCATCACCTCTGAATAATCCATTCAAATGATTCATCCAACAAATGAATTAATCCACTGATGAAGTTAGAGCTCATTTCCTTAAAGCCTTACCTCTGAACATCACTACATGGGGACCAAGTTCAATGTTGTCTTTGGGGGGAACACTTCATATCCAAGCTATAACAATTTCTTTTGTCTACCTCTGTTTTTGCTTTGTCACTTAGAGCCGGTAGATGTGCCCCCTCTGACACACAGGCAGGCATCCACATGCACGCACATGGGCACATACACACTGAGTCAAAACCCTCACCTATACCTCAGTGGGACTTCAAATAGGAAGGTCTCAGCCATCAATCTTTTCCTGGTTTATGTAGGTGAGACATTAATAGCAAAGGACCCATAGTATTTGCTTCACAACAATTCATCTGAGAAGGTTACTAAGAAATATATATAATCTATAATTTCTTGTTTGTAGAGAAAGAATATTGCATTGACTTCACGTCTAACTTGTAGAGCACTATTAACACACGCTTATTGCGATTATTCATTATGAGGATAAAATAACAGACCTAGAAAAGTAGAGAAGGGGAGTGAATGGAGTGGATATGAAAGGACCTTTCAACATGGTTCATGAATGACTATGATCATGCCGAGTAGGGTCCCGTAGAGAGGATCAGAAAGCAAGTGAGGAAGAAAAAGTGATGTGACTTCTATCCTAACCTTTCATCTTAGGTAAAATAGTTGCAAAAGCCCTGGTTCTGCCTTCTAGAACCCCTACTTCTCAGTAACAGAGACTGGAAAGCAGGATGGAAGGTGTGTGAAAACTCAGAAGTAACTGATGGAATATAGATAGGAATGATGAAAATCGCTGGGTGATGAAAGGTTTTGAAAGGCTTTTGAGAAAATTGAATGTGTGAACTAGAGTAAAAGTTTCTATATTTCAATATCGTCTATAATACTACAGGCTGCATATCCTTCCAAAATCAGACAAATGAGACAGCCCTCAGGCAATAGCAGGTTACAGTTTTTTGGAAGAAACAGAATGCTCCTCTCTCTGGAGGCTTCCCAAAAGAGCCATGGTGAATCAGAACAACGGAATCTGAGTTATAAGCAATTCCACAGTGTGTAAGAAGAAATGGGTATTGAAAACGGTTTGTTTATGCTGATAAATTAAGGACATAAAATTATATTTTAGATGAAAGGAAATCAGTGGTAAATATCAGGTAATGAGATTCTAATATCACAACACTTCAAGGTTGTTTTGAAATCCATTGTGGGCAATGCACAATGCAAACAGGAAGATGAGAAATTAGGTGCTCTGAGGCAAGCCATTTCCCTTTGTGGTGTGCAGTTGAGGCGGGGGAGCAGTCTTCTCCAATTTGCGGTTGGAAAGTACTTGTTTCCTTAGAATGATGAAGCAGGGAACTGAATAGTAAATGACAATCCAAATGTCAAACAGAATTGCACAGCTTTGAATCTCCTAGTGTTTTAATCCTTAGAAATTGCTGGATTCTGAACTCAGAGTAAGTTATGGCATCAAATTCCCATCTATTCAATTTGTGCTTTCAGCATAAAATTATGCAGTTTATATTGAAAAAATTAGGGCATTTTTTAATTTACATTTCTCAGCTTCATTTTCAGACACAGCATTACATATTTTGGGAGTTAGGATAACATAAGTATTTTTTATACTGTTGTAATTTGTATCGTAATCAATATGCAGTTTCTGCTGCTCTCCATTCTCATTCTTATCCTGTCCCCCCACCCTTTTTTTTCCCCAAAACCAACATCATGTGAGAGGGATAAATCAGTAGGCTAAAATATACCTGCTAATAACCAATCAGATTGACATTTGACAATGTGACTTCATGAAATAATTGGCATTTTGATAAGTAAAATAAATTTGGAATATGAACCTCATTTGTATTCATAATATCCCAGTCACATATATAATTTCCTCATGGAAGAACTGTGAAGATTAAATCCTTAAAGGTCCTTTTGGCCTCATTCTCATTTTAAACAATGACAATTATATCATTCAGCCACCTAAGAAATCTTCCAAACTAAAACCTGCAGATATATCTTGATTATTCTACAAATAATTTGCCATATGGATTTACTATATGATTATGTGGAAGGAAAGCTTTACTCTCAAACTTGACCCATATTTGTAAACTTCCAATGAGAAATGAGGAAATTTTACTGAATGTAATTACAGTAGCATCGGTCTTATTTTTCTATTAAAATATATTTGCTCTTCTCCCTTCCTGGATATCCTGAAGCATTATTAGGGTTTCTGGTTGACTCAGACACATAAACAGAGATGGTGATTATAAATCTAACATACATCCCATAGTTTCCCACAACAAAGTAATGGAACAAGCAAGCTGGAGAATTGTGACTGTACACCCAAGAGAATTTTGAGAGTATTCAGTATCCTCATGTTGGGGTGTGAACTGATAAATATTATCTGTAAGAGTGTAAGTTATAGGTTATATATTAGTAAAAATATATGTTATACATATAATATTTTTGATAAGTGAGATTAAGGCAAATTATAAAGCAAGAACTGTCATAGATAGGCCTGACTCGGTTTTGCTGCCTTCTATAAATAAACTGTTATGAGAGCTGTTTCTGAGAAACTGAGATGAAAGCTGTTTTCTTATATTGTTTTCTGTACCTTGTACCCACAAAATGTACTCAAACCAGGATATGGTGGTCTTGGTAACCCAAAACATTGAAGTAGATTCTTGCCCCTGCTAACCACCTACTTGAATCAGGATACAGTGTCTATCACCTGCTCAAACCCAATCCAAATGTCAAACAGAATTGCAATTGTCTTGAGTTGGTGTGCTAATTGCTGTCTTAGCTTCTATGACTGGCTTGCTTGCCTGATGCTAAGGAAAGTCCCTGAACTGTGGTTTTGGTCCTTCAATTCCCAAGATACAGGCCAGGAAATGGCTGTTCTCCCACAGAGCTTCAGTCTCTATGGGTGGATGACAGTCCCTGGACAGGTAAATAAAGCTCTCTTTGATTTGAATTTGGACTTAAGAGTGTTTTCTGAAGTGGCTCTTTATAACACTCATTCCTAGAAGAAAGGGAAGAGTAAGTTAACAGAAGAGAATGCAACAATTTAACTCAGCAATTCTGCATGAAATTAGTGAGTTGCATTTTGTTCAAAGCATGGTGCAAAGTATAAAAATAAACACAGTTTGGTCAGTGCCCTAAAAATTCCTCTCTTTTCCCCCCTTTCTTAGTAAGACACAGATTTTCTTTAATCCTCTTTCGATATGCAGCAGTTAAATATTTTGAGGCTTCCCTAAGACCAGTTTAAAGAAGAGCCTTAGTTTAAACTATCAAGGGCCAGTGTGTAAATATTTTAGGCTTTGTGGAGCCATAATCACTGTCACAATTACTCACCTTATCCCCGTAGCAGCTATCGTGAAAACCTAAACAAACGGGGATGACTGTGTTTCTGTAAAACTTTATTTATGAAAACAGGTTGTGGGCCAGATTTGTTCTCAGTGCCATAGTTTGTGGGTGGTGCTGACCACTGCTATAATGCTTATGTAAATGCTGCAGTGATTGGTTCAGGTCAAAGCTGTTCACTACATGATGTTTTCTTTATTAAAGGGATTCTTGGGAAATGTGTTTAGTCAGCAGGAGAAAAAATAATTTTTTTTCAATTATTATGGGATCTTATTTCCTGTATCTGCCACATGCAAGGAAGGAAGTTACTGTTTCCGCAGAAAGCCAACTTACTATTACAAAGGAAGCCAGCTCTGATGATGAAGTCAAGATGAAGAATGAAGGGACAAGAATTGAAAAATCACGACATTTAGAACTCAAGCTCTGCTTTAACCATGTCTGAAAGTCTGCCTACTTCTCAACTTCTCCATTGAATGTTTTGTTATTTTAGCAACTCTGAGTGTGTTTTATGATACTTGTGACAAAAAGATCCCAACTGTCACCAACCTTCATGTACATGGAGTAAAATAGCATGATAAAAATTGCAAATATCACAGAGGCTCAGAGGAGAGAGAATCATAATTGGAAAAGTTTTATTACATGATGACATTTGAGGCAAACCTATTAGATTAGATTTTTGTAGCAGAGCTGGAAGATAAGAACCAGCATGATAAAATGTTCACAGGTAGCAAATAGTGGATTGAATTTGTGGATCATGAAATATTGTCAGAGCATGAAAGAGACATGGGGTTTCCAAGAAAGAGTATTGTACTGAATCAGTGTGAAAAATCTGAGGAATGTCTCAGAATGGAAAGCTTGCTGGTGAATATGAGGACCAGGCAATGGAATTGGGACGTCGGATGGGACCAGAAAATGTCTGAGCTTCTGCCATGCAGTGTGCTGATATAGACAGTTAATCGGGAAAGTGAGCTGGGTTCAGAGGCGTGCTAGCCTCAGGGTACCAACCTATTCAGTGCACAGGTATATCCCTGGGAAACCGAAGGAATGTAAGTTGCATCAAATTATTTTTATCTCCAGGGTTCTTTTGAGGGAAAACACTGACATAGTAGGAATATTGCTCAATCTCTTGGGGGTGATGAAGGTGATACTTCAGTGACACCTGATTCTCACTACAATTACTTTGAGTGAGGTAGATCAGTTCACCTTAGGGCTTTGGTTTTGCAAAGTACTCACATTCTGAATGAGAACCAGCTTGCTCTCTGTCAAACCACAACAGAGTCTTTGGCCTTTCTTCTAAACAATGACCAGTTAACTATTAAGCAAATAATAGTTTTAAGGGGAACCAAATTAATAGTCAGTCTCATGTGGCCTCAGGCCTTTAACCAGCCTACTCTGGAAGTGCCCACTGAAGAGATGCTGGTTTTCAGTAGGAAAACCCTCTACAATGGACAAACTCAGATAATAATAATAATAATAATAATAATAATAATAATAATAATAATTGCTTCTCATCCATTTCGGCTGTGGAGTTGCCTTGAGCCTGCTGTGTACAGACACTCCTGTGATTCCAAGAGGAGTCAAAGGTGAACAAAACACTGCCTGTTCTCAGGAGCGTGGATGCTTCCCACCCACCTCCAGCAAACCTTATTCCCTTGCATTCTTCTCCGCCTTCTGCCATTGTCACTTTATAAATTAGCACCTGGCTGGGATCTCCAAAAATGCAGTGAGACAAAGCCTGGGGTTAATTCTCCATTTCAGCAGCCTTGATTAGCTACTAATTAAATGTTTTGTTAGAAAACCACCCTTAATAAGCAACTAGATTATATTAATTATCTGTTCCTTGGATCTTCTAGAACAATAGTTCTCACCCCTGGCTGCATTATTATAATTACCTAAGGAGGTTTTTTTTTTGTTTAATTTTATTTTTTTATAACACAGGGGCCAACCCTCGCCCTCAGAGAGTCTGATTTGATTAGGTGGGGTAAACCTGAGCGTGGGTTTGTTTCTAAAGTTCCCCAGGTGATTCTAACAAATAGCCACGATGCAGTGGGACCGTTCTGGACTTTTATTTCATACTGTCAAGAAGCTTCTTGGCGCCAGCTTGCCTCTTTCTAGTGTCACTCTGAGAAGGCAGTTGTTATTATATTCAAGGAGTGGTTCAGAATTCAGCCAATCCTTGTGGCTGGCCACTCTGCCAGTTACCCTCTGGTTTCTGCCACAGGTTTATTGAGTAAAGAGGTGCTGGGTGAACTTGGGTGACATCTGAGGAGGAAGTGGAAACACTGAGGAGTTTCCCTGTGTTGCTCTCCCCCTGAGGCCGATGGGGAAGCAGAGTGAGCTAATACCTTATGTATGAGCAGAAAGGAAAGCTGCTAAAAATAGGCTATTCATGGAGTGTGGGGGAAAGTGGAGCCGCATAAAGTAAGAGCCTTTGTGGAAAGTTCCATTAAGCTTTAAATTTTATGAAGACAACCTCCTTTTGATTGCCATATATTTTTAGAGGTATGGCTATCTCCCATGTTTTATCTTTTAAAAACGGCCACCTAAAAATTAAACCTGCTGATGAACTTTCTGAATGTATAAGCTTGTTCTGCAAAGAAAAAACTCCTTGCTGGCTAAAGAGTGCCATGTCTTTCCTATTGTTTGGCCTCAAGTTTCCCCTGTCCTCTTGCTCTTAAGGGTTTCAACTTAGACTTCATTTGAGGTTCCTCTCATTTGCCTGGGTTTTCCTGCTTGAATGTAGTCATTTACAGCATTCTCCACTTGAAGAGAACCTGCCCTCCAAAAAAAAAAAAACTTTTATAAAAATCATACAATTTAAGAATTTACTGTAAATTTTTATCAAGGACCAAATAACCCTGATTCCCTGATTCCTGGGACTGTTATGTAGTCAGGATAAGTGAAGCCATGCATGATGAGGTGGTGTTTCTTGTAATGAAATATTACTTCTGTTATTACTAACCTATCCACACAGAAGTAATTTTATTTTTTTTTACTTTACTTTATTTTGTTGTTGTTGTTTATATCCATTATCTTCTATCCAATTCCCTTATCTAGCCACATGAACACATTCTAATATGTTTAATATATGTCTTTTAAAATGTGTTCTTGAAAGGACTATCTTTTTGTTTGGGGCATAGGGAATTTTAATTTAATTTTTAATTTTCTCTGTAAATTTGTATGTGTTCTCATTTCCTCAAGTGTACTTTTTCCCTCTATAGAGTGGGCCCTTGTAATCTTCTTTAAAGGAAGGGGAAATGCAATGCTTACTGACCTTTCCTTAAAGTTCAGTATGTCCAAGTATTCTCAAGAGTAACAATGTTTGCTGAGAAAAATCATTATCAAGAGACTGCTGCATTTCTAGAGTTAGGTTTCTGGGTTTGGGGCCTGGTGTCAGCCTTGTTTAATCCCATAAGCACAAAAGGGTAAGGATATTCTTGCCGGCAGCAGAAGTACCTGGAGACTGGTAGTTTAGGGAACAGCATTGAGTTCTCTATATGGGGTATTTACCAAGAAAGGCCTAGAGAACATTGCTTTCTTTTAACTTTCAGGCCTCTGTGAGTGAGGTCTTTCACAGTGACTGTGTGTGTCTATAGCAGCATCAGATTCCAAGAAAGTTTACAATGTGGGCTGGTATTTGCCCCATAACACACACGTGGTGAAGAGTCTGTAAGTTCTGCGGGGTGCTCTGTCCTTGTCACTTCATCTAGTTTTACATTCTAATTACCACACTGGCTCAAACTCTAAGAAAAATGGGAACAAACTTCATTTTAAGCAGATCATTTCTTGTAAGTATAAACAATAGCTCTGATTATAACAAGCTTCTTTGTTATGAGAAATAATCATTTATCAATAACCCGTCTTATGACTTGTACTATGATTAAATGCTTTTTGAGAATATGCTCTCCTAACATATGCTGCCACATTGTAATTCACTGGGAATAAGAAATGGGAGAAGGAATTTAGTTTGCTGAATTGAGTGGGGGCTAGCAACAGAGGAAAACATATTTTTACTCCAAATTGGTCACAGGGTATTCCTCAGGCTACTGGAGACCTACTAAATTTTCAGTTTCTAACCTTATAAGAAACATACAAAATTGAACATACTACGTTGTTAAATGCTCAAATGATGTTTTGGAGAGCCAAAAAGCATAAACATCTTAGCTATCGAGAAAAGTCAAAATTTTCAGTGTCAAATTTTTAAGGCCAAAATATCAGATTAATTAATAAACTGTGAGAGTAATATTGATTTCAATTTTCCTAATTCTTTTAGTAGTTTATGTTTCCCAAATTGATATACATCGCTCTATTTGCTCTTCTCATCTACCCAAGAACATGGTAGAGAAAGCATTATTATCTCCATTTAGTCACAGGGGGTCAAGGTGAATTGCTCAGTATTGCACAGCTTGATGGGAGAGTAATTGGAATTGAACTCCAGATTGTTCTACTTCAAATCTGGCATGAACTCTGTGCTACCAACTTCGGAAAGCTATGAGGATTGGGCACTGGAGAGTGTCCTGGAAAAATAAGTCACTGGAGTCTTCATACTCCCGTGTACACACCCATCATAGATGTTGAGAAGTCATAGCAAAAGCAATCACCAGAGGTCATATCCAAAATCCAGCCAGGAGCTCACACTGGATTCAGTCCAATGCCGCTTCTACTATTTTCACATCTCTGTGAATCATAGATTATTCATGGTACAGATAACAGAGTGGTATCCATGATGACCAGCAAGAAACCAATACCAAAATCAAAACCAAAACAAGGGTACACCAGTGGTGGGAAAAAAACCCTACCTTTGTTTGTTTGTAGTGCTGGAGCTTGAATCGGGTCCTTATGCATGTCAGGCAAGTGCTCTACTGCTAAACTACATCCCCAGTCCTGAGATCTTATTATCATTAATAAACACAAATCCTAATCTCCTAAAATGACAGTTGAAGGAGGGTCTCCATGCAGCTTCAGCCTCACCAGCACTTTGAAGGTGACTTTCCCTCTGAAAAGACCTTTCCCTTTTGACTTTTGACCTCCTTGCCACCAGTCAGATCCCCTTCCTTTTTTTTTTTTTTTTTCCTTTTCTTTGATTATTTTTCTTTCTCTCTTTTGAAGTTCTGGGGATTACAATTAGGGGCTCACGTACTTTGCCACTGAGCTACACTCTCAGCTCTTTTTGTTTTTCAATCTGAGATAGGGTCTCACTAAATTTCCCAGGCTGGCCAACCACTTGCCTTCCTCCTGCTTCAGCCTCCCACAGAGCTGGGATTACAGATGTGCACCACCCCACCCAGCTCTTGCTTTTTCTTCTATGTTCTTTCCTGAGATGTCTTTCCAGCAGAACACTGGGGCCCCAAGGGGCATTCAGATACAACTTTAGCCAAGTCTCTGGAAGAGCCAATAGAGAGTAACACAGGAAAAAGTGACCAGAGAGTCAGGACTTTTCTGAAGTTCTTCTCCCTTATTGTATGGTAATAATGAGCAAATTGGAGCCTGAGGGCCAAGCCTGGCTTGTAGCCACGATTTTTTTTACACAGCACAAGCTAAAAGTGATTTTTACATTTTTAAACAGATGAAAAAAATCAAAGAATAATATTTTGTGACATTTGAAAATTATACACAGTTCTGATTTCAGTCTCCATAGCTGTATCAGATCACCACTATACCCATTTATTCACATATTTTCTATGGCTTTTTCCAGACGTGAGGGAAGAGTTGAATAGTTATAATAGAGACCTCAAACCTATACTATTTGCTCTCTGGACTTTTACTGAAGATATTTTTTCTGATTCCTAGTGTGTAGCCTTTAGTGTTCTCAATTTTAGGCCCAATTGTTGATCAATAGAAAATGTTCTTCTTCGAGATTCACAGCATTAAATTGCGCAGGAAAGAGAGGAGGACATGAACTATTAGCTTCAAGTCTACCCCACCTGGTGTAGAGGGAAGAGAGAGATTGTTCTACATAGAAAGTTGGAATAGTGAAAAAGAAAAGAAAGGATGAGAGTTAAAGGGATATAAAGTATCCTTATACCAAAAATGAATATAGAAAATAGTTGTTTATATTTAGAATAGAGGGCATGAGATACAATATCCATCATTCTTAAATGGGCAGTTTCCTTGAGAAAAAAAAAAAAGTCCTATTTTCTGAGGAAGATCCCATTACCAACTGAATTGTATCACTCTTCCCCCAAATTTATAAGCTGAAGCCTTAACTAACTTTCAATGTAATTGTATTTAGAGACGGGGACTTTGAGAGATAATTAATCTCTTCATATAAGGCCATCTTTTCTTAAAATCTCATCCTGAGGGTCCCATGGGATTAATGCTCTTGTCAGAAGAGACATCAGGGAGCCTGATCCACCTGCCATGTGAGGACACAGAAAAATGCTAACCATGTACAAACCAGGATGCCAGCCCTCAACAGAACCAAACCAGGCTGGCCCCCTGATCTCAGACCTGTGACCTCCATTAACTGTGAGAAAATAAATCTCTGTGATGTCAGCCATCTAGTCTGTGGTATTTTGTTAAGGCAGCCTGAGCTAACAGACTCCATGCCAGAAAAGGAAAGATAGGGAGCTCAAAATTCCTTATATCTGATATTTTTTTTTCTAGAAAGCCAGGAGAAAGAGCAAAGAAGAACTTTACAGCTTGGAGATGGTGGTGTCAGTCATAATGATAATACATATGCTGGGAACAATAGCATATGTAGCAAAGGTTGCCCCCCCCCAAGTAGAAGCCATGCACTGGTAGACAAAAGGTTGTTGTAGCTACTACAACAAAGAGGTCACAGGGTCGGGTGGTGGGGCAGTCTCAGGCAGTAATGAGTAAGCAGAGCACCTACTGAAGACCCAGAAGTTCTATTGGTCAGAAAGTAATGCATCACCTCGCAGCTGAATGTGAAGGTGTATGTCCATCGATGTTTCCTAAGGACAGTATTGGAGGGAACTACTGTCCTTGGTATTGGGTTTTAAAGGAATACCTTGATGTGGTCTTCCTTCTGTAGTATATTAGCTTTTCGGTTCTGCATGGCAAATTACCATTTGTGTTGTGGCTTAAAGGAACACAGATTTACTTCACCATTGCTAGGTCAGAAGCCTAAAAGGTCCAGCTGAGTCAAGAAAGCCCAAATCAATGCATCAGAGAGGCTGGGTTCTTGTCTGGAGGCTTAAGGATGAATTAACACCAAGTCTATTCAGGTTGTTTCTGGAATTGGGCTCCTTAAACTGGTAATACTGAAGCCCAGTTCCCTTGCTGACTATCAGAAAGTGACCCTCTCAATCCCTAGAGGCCACCTGCATTTCTTCCTTCTCAGATAGTCTCTTTCTTCTTTAAGGAGCAGCACATCGTTTGGAGGCTTCCGATGTCAATGATGGAAGGTAATTTGGTGAATGGATGGGATTCATTATTTTATTATAAAACTTGATTCTTGTTTTTAATTTTCAAACCTGCTTGTATCTGGTTTTATTTATTTAGTTTTTTTTCTCCTTTTGCATTTTGATCACTGGCATTGATGTTTCTGAAAGACCAGGAGTCAATTCTGCTATCAGAACTCTTCACTCTTATCATCTTCAGCTTATATTGATTTTTAATTTCAATCACTAAGAGTTTTTGTATGAGCTTGTTTCTTCCCAAGCACATTGCTCGGCCCTTGCACAGTAATGTCTATTTTTTTTTTTTGCATGGTTTAACCTTTCTCAGACTGTCACATTCTTGGGATCCTACAGTAGGTAGTATTTTTAAATTGACTTCTATCACTTAATAATACATATTTAAGGTTCCCTGTCTTTCTTTGGCTTCTTGGACTATTGGAATTGCTTTCTCTTTCTCTCTCTTTTTCATATCAATTTGAATTGCTTAACATTTTTTCTTTTTTTCTTTTTGGTACTGGGGATTAAATCCAAGGGTGCTTAACCACTGAGCCATATCCCCTGTTCTATTATTTATTTATTTTATTTTGAGAAACAGTCTTACTAAGTTGCTTTGTGTCTCACTAAGTTGTTGAGGTTGGCTTTGAACTTATGTTCCACTTGCCTTAGCCTTCTGAGTTGCTGGGATTAAAGGCATGCACCCCTGTGCTCAGCTGAATTGCTTATTAACTTTTGTTTAGATTTTAAAAAGTTTCACCTTAATGTCTCAAACATTTTTACTCTATTTCAGTTTTCTTTATCATTGTACTTATTATACATATACTTAGATTTTCCAGCTGATGTTTAGAAGATTCTCTATTTTTCAAATAGTCCCTTCATGATCTTTTAAAGTTAAAAGTCTCATTAGCTTGGCATGCATTGAGTTTTTATATCACTTTCTGTCCACACAGTTTTATCATTTTAGCCATGATTTTTTATGTGTGCTCTTTTCAGTCCTTCTGTTCATTACAGGGGGGCTATTATTTGTATAGAACCCGTAAAGGACTAGGTTTCCTGCAGACCCAAGGTTAGAAATAGAACCATATGTTTGAGGCACTTCTATGTCATTTTCTGTGAACTTTTTCTTCTTGCCTTTGACCTAATTTTATACCAGGTTATAGACCTTTGTCTACTTGAATCTTAAAAGGTCTTTGCATACTAGAGATATTAGTTGAGAACATTTTCTTCAGTTTCTTGGGTTTTTAAAAAAATTTTTCTTACGTGATTTTTAGTTCATGAAAATCATGACTGCATTTCAACATCAATCTTTCCTAAAGATTCTGAGATTTTGAATTATAGTCCACAAGGTTTTCTCTATACCCAGTTACAATATTTGTATAATTGCAGATATACGCTGATGTTTGTGATATATAAGGAGCTTATTCTAATGTATAATAAAGGTATCATTTGCAAAGTGCTGACATAACTTCATTCTCCATAAATAAAATTAAATTGAAACTATCCTGAGATGTCATCTCTCACCTATCAGGTCAACACACTTATAAAATCTTTACAGCATATACTATTGGAAAAAGTGTGGAGAGAGAAACTCTGTCATAAATAATCAGAGTGCAGAATGTTACTACCCCAGTGGAGGGATATTTTTGTAGAAGACAGTTATACCCACATACACATATAATGGGATGTTATCGCTTTGAGATCCTTTCAGTAGAAATAATTGTGTGCACACACATATATACATAGCTGTACATCCCATTACCAAGGAAGACACCTAGCTTCTGAACTTGGTTTCTAAGTTTCACTTTCCTTTAAAAGAATTACAATTTATTTGAGAAATGGCAGACTTCAGTTCTTTGGCAAGTAAAGCACAAAAGTGAGCCTTGATAATCATCTTGCAGAAAGCAAAGAAGTGCTTAGAAACATTAGGGTCATGTCAAGATTATATGGAAGTCAGCTTGAAGGGGCTTCCCTGGTCACATGTTGGACAATTGAGCACTAAAAAAAAAAATTATGGCAAACATAGAAAACACATTGACACAAACATATATGAGTTTGTGGTGCTGATACTTGGGAGATGATGAGGGATACAGATTAAATCACTTTTCTCACAAACATGTCTATTAGTAAGTGTAGAAGGAATGGTAGGATTAAAAAAACCACAATTGACAACCCTAAATGTAGTAACTGGATTATACAAGGTTCTTAGTGGATACTAAGATTTTTAGGTGAAATGTGATTAGAAAAATAGATTAGAGTGAATCAATCAAACTCAGTTGATTAATTTACTAATTTTTTGATAACATTATTTATTATTTTATGGGGGAAAAGTTACATTTATTAATGGAGACATCTGGAAGCCATTCTCTAACCAAACAATGAGACTTATCATCATCATTATCAGTGTGAAAACCTGATATCTTATGCCTGTTAATGACATAGGACCAATGACACCTATGTTATTTTTCTGAAATATGGTTAACATGAATCCATTTATGGGTAAGCAGTCAGAAAACCCAAAATGTTATATGTTCTTTAAGATTAACTTACTTGGACTCCTAAAAAAAATCCATGTCTTGAAAAACAAAAACAAACAAACATAAATCATAAACATATATGACTTTTAAGTTAAGAAAGTATAATAATCAAATGCAATCTTTGACATCCATTGAATACCATATTTTAAAACTTACAAACTACATTTTTAGAATAACTGGTGACATTCTGGGTGATAAATGGTATTATGATTTTTCTTGCCTAGAACGATGTTCTTATCCTTATGAGATGATGATGAAATATTAAGGGTTGAGATGTGATTATTGTGTTTAATTTTTTTTCATTGGAAAAAGCCTGACATAACACATAAGCAGAAAAAATTGTGATAAAATGCTAACAATTGTTGAATATAGGTGAAGGATATTTAAATGTTCATTGTATTAGGCTTTTAGCTTTTATGTCAGGTTATAAATTTTCAAAATATGAGGCTAGGAGTAAAAAGATAGCCAGAGGCAGATGTAATAAAGATGTCTGATGCAATAGGTGGGTCCAAACTGTTGACTGACACATCTTAGAATTGCTGGGTAGGAGATGGATGATTAGATGTTTTTAAATATAATCAGCCCTTCGTATCTGTGAGTTCTGTACCCATGGATTGAAAATATTTGCAAAAGAAATAATTTTGTCTGTACTGAGTGTGAGGCAGCAAATATACCTGACATAATCAACTTATAAAAATAAAAGGTTTATTTTAGCTCATAGTTTCATAGATTGCAGTCTTGTGATTGGCTGGCCTTATTGCTTTTAGGCCTGTGATGTGGCAGAATATCATGGAGGGAGGATATGGCAGAGCCAAACCATTTACCTCATGTCCAGGGAGCAAAAGAAAAAAAGAAGGAATTGGGGTCCCATTATCCCATTCAAATGCATACCACCAACGATATAACCTTCTAGTAGGCCCCACCTCGTAAAACCTCAATGATCTCTCAGCAGCAATACCTTGAGGAGCAAATCTTTACCACATGGATCTTTGAGGAGCATAGAAGATTCAAACTAGCATGCACTGACATTTCAATTATTATTATTTCCTAAACAGTACAGTATAACAATTATTTACTTCCATTTGCATTGTATTAGGTATTGAGTAATTTAGAGAAGATTTAAAGCATATGGGAGGATTGGATAGTTTATAAATAAATATTACACCATTTTACACAAGGTGTTTGAGCATCTTGGGTTTTGGTGTGTGGTGGTCTTAGAACCAATCTCTGGAGGATACCAAGGGACAACTAAACGTACATTCTCTTCTGTGATGGAGATGACTGGAACGGAGTTCCCAGGATACTAAGGAAAAGGCTTCAATCTGCTCTTACTAGTTTTCCATCTCTTTCTGCAGATCTTCACTTGCAGTTGGGAAAGCTCCCCAAACTTCTATTTTCATCCTGACATTAGAACTTGGGCTAGGACTAATCTATCACTTGCAGGAGGGAGACTGTCTTACTGACATCTTTGGGGCATGTAACACCAAATTCCTTCCTTCACCCTACTCCCCTGCTCATTTTTTTTTTTTTTGTTCCATAATCACTCTGTTTCCGATTTACTGTATCAAACATTGCAGTAAGATCTTTTAAAAATTCCATGAGTTTATCAGGCAGTAGAGTCATCAAATTGTTTTTTGTAGCTATCTGTTTTCTAGAACTTTTATAGGACTCTATCCTACCTGCAACTTTTGGGTTAATTTTTGCTCAACCAAGCTTAATTTAGTCCCTTGAATTTACTTTACAAGAGAAATATCAAAAGTAAATAAGACATGAAAGGCAATATTCAGGTATTCTACAAAGCATTGATATAGTAAATCCTAGCCAATTAAATTGTACAAAGTATCTACACTTCACTGCCAAAGGCCTTAAAAAACTAGAATGTAAGCCCATATTTCAGGGCCATCAAGTTAGCTAGATGGAACACTCTTTCAAGGAGTAACGTACACCTGCAATCATCTTATAAGTGACTGATAGAAGAACCTAAAGATGGCAAGTCACTTGGATCTAGAAATTGGCTAAAAGGAGTAAGGATTTTTAAAGAATAGGAAAAGTACTAAATATAAGTTAAATGATCTGCTGTGGTGATTTAGAATAATTTAAAGTGATCAGACTAAAATATGGAATCAGTTTATTTACTCATACAAAATTTAAATCAACCTTGAAATAAGCTTTACTATCTCATTATTTTTAATTTGAAAGAAAATACAGGGAATGTATTTATAACACTGGGATAAAGAAATGGTCATCATTTTTGTGTGCTGTCAATTGTTATACATGGGCATTGCTCTTGTGAGCATGCTGCCTGAGGCAATTTCATTATGTAATTTATTTAATGTTTCTTGGGATTTTAATTTGCCCTATAATGTATTCAAAATCCATTTAATGTTAGGTTGCATTCATTTAAGGATCTAGTGAGCCCTTGTCTATGCTTATAAATATGAAACTCCATCTACTTAGTAAATTCCTAGTCTTATACTATAGAAAAGAGAAGAAACTTGAAATAACAAGACAATGATACAAAGGCTGTATTCTTTTATATGCCTCTAGATATTGATTATAGTTCAATGCAAGTGTTACATATTTTAATCCAATTAAATCAACTACTTTTAAAATGGGTATAGGAAAAACTACATGCTGATTCACACAGTGTTTCTAGAAGTGTACAAGACATAACTTGAAGCAGTAAGGAACTTGCAGTCTTACACAAATATAAAGCTGAGCATCTTTCATCTGACTGTGATTCCCAGCAGAGGTGTCAACATAAGTCAAATTTCTGTAGACTAAGAATTTACCAGTGACTTTGAGTAACATCGTGCATTCAATAAATGTTTGTTGACTTCAATCAGTATATAGAAGTAAGTATAATGCATGGTCACATCTAGTTAAAATGCTATTGAGAATGATAGCAGGGGAATAAAGGATTGCACCTGCTTGAGGATAAAAGGGAAGGCTTCATGGAAGAGGACCACTTGAATTGAATCTTGAAAAATGAGCAAGGCTGAAAGCCTCAGGGATGCCAAAGTGAGATGGGAACACTGCCCCAGAAATGAATGTATGCTCAATGGATCAGACCCTGGGGAACAGAATGATTCAGATTGTATCTGGGGCGGTAAGCTGCAAGTGGGTGAACACTCACACAAAGTGGGTGTACAATCAGTGTCATGTAAGGACACCTATGCATACAATGATCAGGCCATCTTTTCAAAATTCAGCTTGGTTAGACCTGAGGAATGATAACTCCAAGGCTTTCCTATAAAAGGCGTGGTCTGGTGAAATAGTTCTCTGCAGATGTGGAGATTAAACTGGTTTTATGTATCCAAAATTGTTCAAATTTCTTTGTAGGAGCACGTGGGTAGGTTTTAATTTGCAACTGATGGCTTGCTAGGCATGTCCAAGTGTCCTGTAGAAAGTGCCTCTTGGTCTGAAGTTGGCCTGAATATAAGTATTGCTTCAGAAAAAATAAGATTTGAGATGTTTATTAAGAACAGAGTGATCTTTGGCTTAGAGATGAGAAGTCTCAGAGAAACTAGATGAGGAGTCTACAAAATATGGGGGAAAACCTGGCTTCAAATCCTGGTTCTGATTGTCACTAACAATGCTATTTTTAGACATTAAACATTTCACCCCACCTTTGGAAAATGGTACAAAATGCCTCTTAAGACTGTGTTGAGGATTAAATGGGGGTAATGTTTATACCAAGACTCTGACCCCTGGTGAGTGCTCAATACACCCTAGTGGGCAAACTTTGAACCAATTATGTCATAAAGTTTCCCTTAGAAAATGGAATACAAACACATTGAATTCTTTCCATGTTGCAGTTCTGTCAGTTTATCCTTGTATACAATATTTTTCAGAGATGTTTATAATTTGTCTGTCTCTCCAGGGTCTTATTCAAGACTCTGTGCCCAGGAGGAGCCTAATAAGTACTTCTTAAAAATAATTTCCATCAACACTTCATTCTGAGCCTACTTTGATTCCAAACAACTCTGAACCATATCAATATCACTGACAAGTTTCATCTGTATATTGAATTACCAATTTGAATTGATAATGTGTCAACTCTGAAAATATTATCCCTAACAGCTTTATTAAATAAGCAAACACCAATCTTGTGTTTTGCTGTTGAAAAAATGGCCTAAAAACTTCTCCGTTCAATAGGCTCCTATTGTTTCACTGATTCTGCCTGTGCTGTTTCAGAGTCTTATTTGCGTTATAATCACGTTACCAGAATTGGCAAGAATCAAGCAGGTATTTGCAGTACATTGAGTCTTGCTGAAATTTGAACTTGATCTGCTTACTCCTGGATCTCAATATTCTCCTTTCCTAGTGTATTTAATGACTTCAAATCACTACTTTTTAAATTGCTTTGTTCTTTTGTGCTCTTTGGGTGTCCTCATGCACCAAGAGACTACTACTATTGCCAGCATATTAGAAATATAAGTGACATTTTTCTTTATACGGAACAAAAGGAAGCCTCTGTTTTTTTAAATCTGGAAGAAAAAATACTGGAATTTGATCCTTTAATATATGTTAAGTAGCTTGCACCAAAAGGCAGTGCTCCTCTGGAGGGTAAATGAGTCAAGGACATTTTGTTGGATCTAAGGATAATATGCTGCTTTTCCTTTGTAGGACAGGATCCTCATTTCTAAAACGTGAATAGACTGCTGCTCACAAAGGAAAAACAAACATTCTCCCCACGGTTTAACTTTGAGATGTTGAGTGAGGTTCCTTACAATGCCTATAGCTCTTTAATTTGATCCTGGAGGCGTTTTCACATTATTGAAGCTTTTGTTTCTCAAGGCTTTGTGGAGCTATCCAAGCAATTATTTAAAGCTATATTGGGGACAGTAGGTTTAAATATCCTCATCCTTAAATATTAATTCCATTTATGTTGCTAGTTCAACATAACTTGTATTTGTTGACATTTAGTCAAATATTAATTATGTGAGCAATAGGAAATCAAACATCTTCCTATGAATTGCTGTAGCTAATTGGGGAGTCAAGGGTAGAATGAAAGAAATAATAGCAAGAAAGTCCTCAAAGCTGCTCTGGAGGCAATAAGAGGAGATTAAAAAGGGGAAAAAAATATGCAGAACTCAAACCTGAGGAAAACTCAGGATGAGGACAAATGCTTCTCTTGCAGAGGTAAGAAAGATAGTTAAGTTCTCTGGACTATGTAATCTGTTTGTCCTGATTTCCTCACCTACTTATTTCAACCTTTATATATCTCATGTCCTTTTTGTATTTTGGGATATATCTTAAAGAATAAAAGAGAGATACAAATGGAAAAGTTAAAAGTAAGTTTGCATTGTTCAATAAAGGAAAGTAATTAGCAAAGAAGGGTCAAACTCTTTCCTATATATTCTGTGAAAGTATTTTAAGTGCAGACCTCTTTATATATACCTCAAAATAACGACAACAATAACAAAAATAACATCCTACTTCCATTTTGCAAGGTAAGAAAAGGATAATTTTTACTTTGATTTTGGATAAAAGTTTTTGGAAAATGTTACAGTTTTGAGAGGCGATTTCACTACAAAATACTACACATAGAGAACTTTTTGATAAATTGATTGGTAGATGTATAAAACCTTGAGCATCATGAGGAATGAAAGTTAACAATCTTGTAAAACAATAGTACTCAAAGTGTGGTCCCAGATCAGCATTACTTACATAATCTCTTATATCATCCTTAAAAAGGTGAGGGGGTGCCCCGGATGGTGGTGCACACCTATAATCCCAGTGGCTTGGGAGGACGAGGCAGGAAGATCACAAGTTCAAAGTCAGCCTCCACAAAAGCAAGGCACTAGGCAACTCAGTGAGACCCTGTCTCTAAAACTAAAATACAAAATGGGTCTAGAGATGTGGCTCAGTGGTCAAGTGGCCCCGAGTTCAATCCCTGGTACCCACCCCCCTCAAAAAAAAAAAAAAAAAAGGAGAGGAGATACTGAAACACTATGTTCTGAATGCCCCTTTTCTATTCCCCTAATCCTAGCCAAGTTAAGGGAGCAATGAGAGCAAGCCTGGGCTGGAGTGTCCAAATACATATTCTCTTGAAGGACACTGATTTCTCTTGTGCACAGGAGGAACTAGGGCAAGCTAGCGTTGTTTGTGGAAAGCTGCTTTCTTGCATGCACACCAGGACAGTCGCTCCTTGGGATGCGCTCATACAGGCAAGCTAATGCTGATGATTTTACTGTTTCTGCAAACGAACATATAAAATCCCCCTTTCAGTGGTGACTGGGAAGAACTGAGGACACTGTGGAGAGGATATAAGTCACTTGTCCACATGGACACTACTAGACAAAGTGCCTGGAAGAATGGAGGCACTGTTTCCTGGAGCAGGGTCATGAGAGATGGAGGGATGGTTCAGCTGAATCTTTTTTGAAGTAGCCACTGATCTCTTGTGAGCTTTCCCCAACAAATCCTGTGTCTCGCATGATATCACCAGGCACTTTCTTTGGCGTTTCAGTAACTTTTCCCACTGCCCTGGCACAGCTGGGCTGTAGAGGTGCCATCTGGGAACATGTGAGAAACGCAAAATCGCTGATTCTTCTCCAACTTACAGACTAAATCATGGATTTGCAATAATTCTGAGGCATGCTTAAGTAGGATATCCACATCTTAAACTGTTCACTCTCTGTAGGAGTAAGCTTTTATATCCATCCTACTTTTAAAACTCATTCAAAAACTAGTACAAGTTGGAACTGGCATCAAAATAGACATGTAGACCAATGGAATAGTATAAAAGACACGAGACAAATCCACATAAATCTAGCCAACTGATATGTGACAAAGGTGGCAAAAACATATGTTGGAAGAAAGATAGCCTTTTTAATAAATAGTGCTGAGAAAATTGGTTATCCATGTGTAGAAGAATGAAAATAGATCCCAATCTCTCACCCTGTACAAAAATAAAGTCAAAGTAGATCAAAGACTTCGAAATTAGATCAGAAACTTTGAACTGCCAAAATAAAACATAGGGTAAATACTATATCACATAAGTTCTGGCACCAACTTCCTAAACAAGACCCTTAAAGCTCAAGAAATAAAACCAAGAATCAATAAGCGGTATGCCATCAAATTAAAAAAGCTTCTGCCAGCAAAGGAAATGATTAAGAACATGAAAGAGAGCCTTGGGAATGGGAGACCATTTTTGCCAGGTAGTCTCTGAGAGGGACTTAATACCCAGAATATATAAAAAACTCAAAAAGTTTAAACAAAACAACAACAACAAAACCAATTTCCTAATAGCCTAATCAAGAAATGGACAAAACAACTAAATAGCCATTTCTCAAAAGAAGAAACACAAATGACCAAGAAATATATAAAAATCTGTTCAACATCTCTAGCAATCAGGAGAATGCAGATCAAAACTACACTAAGATTTCATCTCACTACAGTCAGATTAGCAATTATTAAGACTATAAAAATAATAAATGCTGGTGTGTGGGAAAAGGTATTCTCATATATTTGTTGGTGGCAGTGTAAATTAGTATAGTTACTCTGAAAAACAGTTTGGAGAGTCCTCAAAAAACTAGAAATGGAAACTCCATGTGACCCAGTTATACCACTCCTTGTAACTTATCTAAAAAAAAAACTATTGTCAGTATACTACAGTCACAACAATGTTTAAAACAGCAAGATTCAAAATGGCTGAATTATGAACCATCCTAGATGCCCATAATTAAATAAATGGATAAAGAAAATGTTTTATATGTGTGTGGGGGGGTTGTATAATATATATATATATATATATATATATATATATATATATATATATATATATATACACTCACACACACACACACACACACGTGCACACACACATACACAATGAAGTTTTTTAGACCACAAAGAAGAATGAAATTATGGTATTTGCTAGTAAGTGAATGGAAATGGAGAACATCATGCTAAGTGAAATAAGCAAAATTCATAAAATCAAGGGTTGAACGTTTTCTCTCATGCATGGAAGCTAAAACAAAATAAGGCAAAAGGTGGCAGGAAAGGTTGGATATTATAAAGACATAGGAAGAATCAATGGAGTAGAAATGGAGTAGAGGGAAGGAGGAGAGTCAGAAAAGAGGAGGAAATGCAGAATAAACTTAACAAAGTCATGCTATGCACATGTATAAAGATGCCACTGAGGGCTCCATCTTTATGCATATCTGTAAGTTACCAATCAAAAATAAGTAAATGAATAGGTGAAAGAAAGGCCATCAGAGTAGAGGAAAAAGAATAGGAGAAAGAGATAGGGGAGGAAAACAAAAGCTAGGGGACCAGGTACTGAAAAGAAGTAAATCAAATTTGATGCATGTATGATTTTTGTCAAAATGAACCCAACTATTACATATAACAATAATGTACTAATGAAAAATTTTAAAAATGATGCAATCTTATTAAATTAAACTTGAAAATTAAAAGAAAAAAATAGAAGATGAGAAAGCTGAAGAGAAAGGGGAGGAGGTGAATGATTATGACAAAAATCTGTGGTCCCACCATCTGTGTGTAAGAATTTTGGCGTACGACATGAAAAGTGCTTTTTTTATTGCTTAGAATTGTTTTTTTTATCCCCCCCTCACAATACTAAATATTTTTAAATGTCTTACATTACATGCTGAATTGTAAACAGAACATGTTTTCATGATGTTGTCTGCTTGTGTAAATCTCATTTTCAGATCTTCCAAATATTTCCATTCGTGTAACTGTCTGCCTATTGTTGGACATTTAGACAATTATAGATAATCCTTTGGTAAGCAAATGGTTTTTAAAGCATTCCCTACATTTTAAAAATGTACTCATTAGTAGTATGATGCATGTAGACTTCCTGCGTTAAACTGAATGATTATGTTCTAAGATAGTTTAATCAGTTAATTCTGAACATAATCTTGACTCTAAGACCTATTTACTTCTGAAGCATATAGGTTTTGCCCAGGAGGCAATCCTGAATCAGCTTTCAGGGACTGCTTTTTCTTTTATTCATCCTGTTGACATTCCTTCTAAAGTTTGTAGTAAATTTTTCTAAATGTTGTAGCAAGCCCAAACTTACTCTGAGTTTATCATATTACCTGTCTCATGCCCATGTGCAGGTCTTCAAGGGGGACTTTAAAGGGAAGTTGGGTACAGAGTCAGAACCTCAGTAGCTGATGAGTAACTATGACTGGACCTACATGTTCTCACATTATTTTTTAAACAACCCTTCAACCATGTTCACATTTCCCTTCTTTGCTTCCCCAAGTTACTTCTGTGTTCATACTTAAAGGTCTGCTGTACTGTTTTGACATGTGACGACATTTCATAGCCTTCTTTTGGTGCAGTGAAGATCTACCTAACACCTTTTCTACTCTTGGCTTACTCCTGTGATCTGGTCCTTTCTCTCCTTTAAATATATTTGCAAAAGACCTATGTCTGTAATTAAGGGAGGGCTGTGTATTCAGTCTCCTGGCCTGGATTTGATACTTTTGTTAGACCTACTTATTCATTGGTGGGTTTGCAAGTTGCATAATTGTCTTGTTTCAGTGCATTTTCTTGATCTTCCTCCTTATTTCTTGATGCCCTTTTATCCCAGCTTCACTGTGCTCTGCCCAGGCATTTCTCCATTGCTGGTATTTTACGCAGGAACTCAGAAGATAAAGATGGCCACCATATCCATATTACATGTCCCTGTATTATTCTTGTGATACTTTATCTAGGTTTGCTTCCTCCTGAGCAATGTGGCTGTAGGTGAGAAGTCTGGAGTGAGAGAGGGGTATTCAGCAAGCAAAGGACCCTGTACTTATTCTTTCTGTAAATGGATTCAGAATGGTTGACAAATCAATGAACTTTTAAAAAGTCATCCTTCCTTTGCTTAAAGAGCACTTAAAGAAGCTACATTCAGTCTTTCATATTAGTGGGGAAGTCCAATTTAATGAATTTACTTCCACAGAAGCCTGAGAGTACATGTAGTTTTGAAAGTGTTTATGTACACACAGGGAATAGTTTACATGCCCACAGAACTTCTATCAAGATATACCAGAATTTAGAAAATTGACCCAGTGCTAAATTTATATTAACAATAATCTAGTTAGCATTTTATACCCTATTTCTATGTATTTACCATCATCTCTATGTACTACTTTCTTTGTAACATAGCTCCAGGTTGTACCCCTAGAAAGAACCAAATTTCAAATATAAATGCAGAAGTCATTTCATCTTTTCCCTTTAAATGTAACAGTGAGAAAGCCAATAAGAGAAGAAAAAGAAAGAAATGGCTAATGTAATAAATTAAGAGATTGATTCCCTTAGTAGCACCTTAACACCTTCTCCAATACCTAAAAAGTAGAAATTGATCTTAATTAATCCATGGATGCTCATGTCTCACTCTAAGTAAAGGTAAGAACACAGATGGGCTTCAAAGTTCAGAAGAGGCCTGCCAGTGAACTAATAGTGTCAGGCAAAAACACATTACCATAACTGAAAGTCCAGGCAAAAATCAATTGATTCATTGTTTCAAACAGCAGCTTTACACAAATCTATTTTAGAAAGCACTTCATTTAAAACTGAGGACTGTTACATGTTCAGGAATATTGAAACTGGGATCTGAAAATCCTCCCATTTTAAAATAGAAATTCTGTATGTTATACAACAAACACCTCCAACATTAAAAAGGAAATTTAAAATCAGAAAGATGTGAGCCGAGAACAGTTGGCTTCATGGGGGTATTGTGGTGTGAACTGATAAATACCATCAATAAGAGTGTAAGTTATAGGTTATAGATTAGTAAAAAATATATATTATAGATATAAGATTTTGATAAGTGAGATAAAATAATTATAAAGCAGAACTGTCATAGACAGGCCTAAGACTCCATTTTGCTGCCTTCTACAAGAAAACTGTTACAAGAGCTGTTTATGAGAAACTGAAATGAATGCTGTGTTCTTATATTGTTTTCTGTATTTTGTACCCCACAAAGTGTACTCAACCCAGGGTATGGTAGTCTTGGTAACCTAAGACATTGAAGTAGATTCTTGCCCCTGCTAACCACCTGCTTAACTCAGGATATGGGTGCCTTACATCTGCTTGGACCCAAGATGCAGGTAACTGAGTTGCAAGCTAACTGCTTTTTTAGCTTCTGTAACTTACTTGCTTGTTAACTGGAAAATTCCAGTCCTGCTTAGGGCTCACAGGTAACTAGTGTTTTAGCTTCTGTGATTGGCTTGCTTGCATGATGCTGAGAAAAGCCCATGAACTGTGGTTTTCATCCTTAAATTCCCAAGACACAGGCCAGGAAATGGCTGTTTTCCCACAGAGCTTCATTCTCTATGGGTGGGTGACAGTCCCTAGCCAGGTAAATAAAGCTGTCTTTGATTTGAATTTAGACTTAAGAGTGTTTTCTGAAGCAGCTCTTCATAGTAAGGGCATTTGTCAATCTTTGCAAAATCTGGTTCCTAGCAGATGTTAAGGACAGGACATGATACTTTGGGTCTCTGTTAAGTTTAACTGGACACTCTCGCACAACACCAGAACTTTTTTGGATGTTTACTCATAATATCCTTATTTTTAAACTTAAGCTGACCACCACTATGTTCTGAAGGGGATCCTATAACAAAGGTGCTAAAGCCCCTAGTTTCATAAACTTCTATTTTACCTACCAGCTGGCATAGGAATAATGGGGATGGGATTATATGCAGTCTTCCACCTAACACCAACAACTCGTTTTTCCCAGCGTGTAGGCAAAATGAGTTTGAGAAGCTTTTATCTTAGGCCTTCCTTTCTGCCATGAGCATTCATGTCTACTGTGCTTCATCAGACATGTCTATGTATAAGGCTTTACTGAGGGTTATGAGATTGTTTTGCTCATTGAGCATGTAGGTCACAGAAAAGCAAGGACTGCAGCTCAACACCAGTTTTTATTATCTCTGAACATGTCAAATCTAATTACATTGGCTTTGTCTATCCAGAGTACACAAGAACAACTGATTGTAGAGAAGAATGAAAGACAAGGAATGGCTCTGCATGCATCTATCTTATCTTGAATCTTCTGGGTTCATACTAGACTCACACAAAGTTTGCATACACACACACAGGTCATTGGATATGGATCATTTTAGTTAATATCAGTCACTTTCCCTATGTTTAAAAGCTAAGAGAGATGATAGCAGGATTACCATGTTGTCATGCTCTGTCTGCCTAAACATTACTTATTTTTATGTGACTATGATGTATAAAGAATAACAGTGCTGTAATAAATGCACGTCATTATGAGCAGTCCAGTACGTGCTCTTTGAATAGTTGGGGTAAAGAAATGAAGTAAGAAGGAGAAAGGCAAGTTTTGGTTTTGGATTTATAAGGAAGCCTCACTAGTGTTTTACCCTAAGAGAAAAGAAGATGTGTATATGGTAATAGTTGGAGGGGGGCTATTACAACTTGTAGTCACATTGCATTCCTCATTAAAAATGAAAATAAGTAAATAAATAAATAAAGGTAGAGGAAATGAAGAGAGAGATTAAGAATGAAAAACTGGTTCCAGACATTGTAAAGCCTTTATGTCATGAACCTACTGATTTATTCATTCAACAATGTGTTCATAGTCTATGTGGTTAGGGATGACTGGAGGAATAATCCATTATGCACCTCAGCACATGTAACACCAGACTCCGTATCCATTTCATCAATTTCTTTACATGCCTCTCAGTGAAGACCTTGGGCAACAGCCTCTTGCTCTTTCTCCAGGTAGGCTATTACTATGCCATTGCTTTTATTGTTTGGCTGCTCCTCCCAACAGTAAATAAAAACCTATAAATCTGAATCTAGACCAATGATCTATTCCATCATTTTTCTTCCAGTGAGTCCCACAGTTAGGTAGCTTTTTCTAAAGGAATATGTGTTTAACAAATCTTGACATTTGGGTTTAGCGCATGAATTAGCGATTTGGAGCACAGCTTTGATCTGCATGGATGCTAGCTCAGCACAGAGAATCTGTGTGGACTGTGATTCACCAAGGCAGTTCTTGGCAGAGCCAATGACCTAGAAAATTTCTGGACCTTTCCAGCCTTGAGTATGCTCACGTCTTACATTGGTTATAATCTTAGTTCTCACTGCTCAAGTAAATATTATGAAATATCCAAATCCTATCTCAGATTGGCGTTAACTATTAATATAAGGGTTTCCAAAAGATAAAAGTGGAGTATTAGTAAATAATAAATGCAAGCCTGTAAAACAGTAAAAATAGTTAGACTTTTTTCTAAAAAGTTTGAAAAAATTCATTCAGAAGTCATGGTGGGTTAGAAAAGTTTTTCTAGGTCTAAAATGTAAGATGTCAGTAATTCCACGAGTGCTTGTTGGAGGCAGGGCAGCCACTACACTGAGAGTCAGACACTCTGGAGTTTACACGCTGGCTCAGATGCTAAGTCTCGCCTTTCTCATCAGTAACATGGGGAAAACAAATAGGACCGCCTGTGTAAGAACGCTCTGAAGATTACATGAGCATGTATGTGAAATAACTGCTACAGAGCCTCACTCTACCCAGATGCATGACCGAGCAAGTAGTTGTACCATTATTAATATACTTGTTTACAATCTGTGGTGCTCTGCCTTCCCCTCTGAAATACTCGACGGGGTGCTATGTATTCTCTCTTTAAACTCGACTTCTCAATTTCTGCAGCAGGCAAGAATGTGTTGTTTAAAAATAAAACCACAGCAGACAGCTTTGTATGAAAACTGCGAGTCTGGGAGAACAGGCTTGTCGCCAAGGCTGTAACAGGTCAGAGTTGCAGCAGATTCGATGTTAAGAACTGCTTCTCCTGCCTCGCCAGATTATAAGTAAACCTGAGCTCTTCTTAATGTGCTGGTGATGAGTACTGTGAATAGTACAGACATGGGTTCATCTTTTATTTGCTAATCCAAATCTAAACAATTATTAAATTTTTCTTAGGAGTAAAACGCCTGCTTCCCACCAGAGGGCTACAAAGGCGATGGAAATAGAGCCCTGGCTTCCACTTTCCTTGTTCATCACCATCAGCATAGGCATGATTCTTCTTTTTCCAAAGACAATTATTTTCTAACATTTGCTAACATTCATCTCGGTAGATAAAGAAATATCCCATGATGTCATTCATGGAGCCCTTCTTTGAATAATCCAGAGTGATGATTGACAGGCAGAAAATAAATCCTTATTTATGGTGGCACAAGGTCCTTCCATCACCACCCCCCAATGGAAAAGAAAAATGTACAAATGAGAAACCAGCTGCTCCCTTGCAGTCAATAAATTTTACAGCGGTCTCATCCTGCTGAGGCCACATAGCTTTGATTAAACATCACTTTGATAATCAGGCAGCGAAGCCCATTATTAATGGGGTTTGCTTTTAGGTGTTGAAGTTTTAAGTTCTTTGAAAAAAGGTAAACAGACCTTTCAAGACATCAAAGACAGCAATGGTAATTTCAGCCACAATTCTTTTTTCTGTGGCTTGTGTTGACAAACCATTATAAATGCGGTGAATGTCATTTCGGTATGATTTTGGCTCACCCTTTGGTCCTGAAGTAGCCCTTCTAACTTAGACTAGAAATCTGAATCCTCCACTCATTCTCTTACTGAACTCACACGCTGTTTTTAGGGACATTCCAAGTGGTGTTACAATTTTCCTTTAAAGAATTGAAGCTTTATTGATCTCATATTGAGGGACCGGAGGGAGGCTGTTCTTGTCAGTAGTGCTTGTCTCTGTGCAGGAATCAGACCTTGAGAGAATGGGGTTTGAAATGCCACTGGGAAATCTTGACTGTCTGAAAAAGTCTGCACATGAGAGGCAAATAGATTCACCCATGGCATTCACGTTTCCCAAGTGCTTCCCAGACTTTATGCATGTCAAAGCACACATAGAAAATGAAAATGAAAACATTACTGGTGTAAATGAGAGAGAATTTGACAATATACAGGGTGTAGTGATGAAAATAATTCCATTTCTTTATGAACCAAAGTGTTGAAAATATAGAAAATATTTAACTGGAAGAATACATTTAAATAAAGTCTTCAAATTTTAAGGAAAAACTTGATCAGGCTTCAATGAATATAACTATTATTTTGTGTCAGACATTTATACTTGAAATGACCACAAACAATTTCTAAGACTTTTTAAGGAAGATGTCTTTAAATTTCTGATAGTCATCATTAATAATAAATTTTTATTTCCAAAAACAAGTATTAAGAATTTAAAAACTGTTCTTATAGCATAGCATTTTTTTTAAAAAAAATCACATCAGTTGAAATTAGATTTAAAGAATATAGCTGGTCTTGCCTTTCTTTTTATTGACAAATGCAATAATAAAATTCTGGTGCTAATGAAAAAGTATTTTGTATCTGAGAATTTTTAAATAATGATGAAGCTCTGGTTTGTAGAACATGCCTCTGTGGTTAGGACAGCCACCCTGTGTTACCCTGAACACCACTAAAAAGATACAAATAGCCAGAGGTTAGATATAGTTTATGTGATAACTTTAATTGTTTGCCATCTCCTCTCTTGGGACGTCCCAGTCAGCTGTAGTTTGGTCTGCTGCTCTGGGAGGTTCTTCTTTGAGTGCCCTGAGCTTTTACATTTTCCTTTTGTCCAGGGGGTAGCAATCCTTGGGTCTAAACACAAGTATCCGAGCAAGCAGTGCGCATTGGGTAGAGTTTGTAGTATCTACCTCCTGAGGAGTCTGTGAAGAGTGCTTCTATACCCCACTCTTAGGCTGCTCTTAGAGGAGAAATATCTCAGAGCCTGAGATACTTTGCCTTGGGACCCCAACCAGCCTCATGCCTTCTTAAAAGCTGCTCAAAGCCAGAGATGATTGTCTCACAGTACCAACATAAGTCTTTTGTAGGGGGCTGGGGATGTGGCATGCGCAGGGCGCTGGGTTTGATCTTCAGCACCGAATAAAAATAAAATAAAGATGTTTTGTCCCCAAAAAGATAAAAAATAAAAAAATTCTTTTGTAGGATATACAATTTGCAAACATTTAATGAAGATTCTCCCTATGGTCTGTAATAATGATTGACTATATAGACTAAACAGAGGATGGCACAGGAGTGTCCCCTCCTTCCCTAAGAACTGAGATATGACTTTGAGTGTATAACACATTTATCTGAATAATTATTATATTTTCCACTCCTAATGAAAAGAAAGAACTCAAAAAGTAGGTTCTAAATGAATGAGTGAATAATGAAAGAAGAAAGGTTGCCTCTGATTGTTACAACTAATCAAGGCAACGTAGAGCAACTGGAAAGAAAATGAACCTCAAAACCATGAAAAAGTGTGAGTAGAATACTAGCTTCATTCATTAATTCAACAAATAATTGCTGAAGTTTTACCATGTACCAGACACTCTTCTAAGTACTAGGGAATTTCATAGTGAACAGAGTGTCATAAATTCTTTGAAGCAAAGAGTAAGAGGGCAAAGAAATAAGCAATATAAATAAGTGCAATGTGTATTTGTTGGATGTTTGTGAGAGATATAAGAAAAAAATAAGACATTGAAGAAGAATAGAGAGAGCTAGAAAAATTTAATATTAAAAAAGGATTCTGGGAAGATGACACTTAAACAAGGAAGTAAGGACAGAGCCCAATGGGTACACTGGGAAGTTCATGGCTGGCAAGTGGAACAGGAGTAGCAAAGGCCCTGAGGCCGGAACATCTTATGTCTGAGAGATAGTATGGAGGCCCGTCCCATTGAAATGCAGGCAGTGAAGAGGAGATTAAAAGGAGATGGGAGTAGTCCACATCACATAAAACCTGGGAGGTATATTTAAGTTCTTTTCTTTTAATGAGGACCCATGTGAGAGGAGACACCATGGAGTAGCAGAGATGATAAGCAAAGTTGTGGCATGAATTCAATATTTATATATATTTAATTGTACTCCTTTGGCTGCCCTGTCAAGCATTAGCCAAAAGAGAAAAAAGACAGAAGCAGGGATAATACGTGTTTGTTTTTTCCTGCAAAAATTCAGGCAAGAGAGTGAGACAATGCAAGAAAGTTTAGAGGTGAATGATTCGATCACAAGAGCCAAGAGTTTCGCCGATGGAGTTTATTGGAATATGAAAGAAAAAGAGGTGTCTAGGGTGATATGCAGGTTCTTGTCCTGAGCAACTGAAAGAAGCTTCCATGAAGACTCAAGCAGCATAAACCCATCCAATGGGATTATTTACCATAATGGAATTAGACACACAAACTTTGACTATATATCTCTAGCATGTTCTTCTTCTTTTGAAAAATATTTTATTAAGGTTGATAGACACATAAACATAAAAAGTAATATAATAAACAAGATTCAATAGTGATCAATTGTCACCAGTCTCATATATTCTATTCCCCCTTGACACACAGTTTTAATTTTTTTGCAGTATTTTAAAGCATGTTATTCTTCTCCTAAGTCATTTGGTATGCTTCACTAATTGACAATGAATTTTTTTTTTAAAGAGAGAGAGAATTTTTTAATATTTTATTTTTTTTTCCGGTGGACACAACACCTTTATTTTATTTTTATGTGGTGCTGAGGATCGAACCCAGCGCCCTGCACATGCCAGGCGAGTGCACTACCACTTGAACCATATACCCAGCCCATGAATTTTTAATGTACCCCTAATGCATCATTATGCCCCCCCAAAGTTTAGATTTTTAAATATCACCTAATACTCAAGCTGTACTCAAATTTCCCCAAATACTTTAAAATTATCTACTGACATTTATGTTTCAGTCAGCTTTTTTTTACTGCTGTGACCAAAAGATCAGACAACTACAATTTTAGAGGGAGAAATGTTTATTTGGCATCCACGATTTCAAAGGTCCCAGTCCATAGTGGCCAATTCCATTGTTCTGGGCCTAAGATGAAGCAGAACATCATGGTGGAAAGATGGGGAGGAGGGAAGCAGCTCAGGACATGGGACATGGCCACCAGGAATGAGAGAGAGAAAGAGAGAGAGAGAGAGAGAGAGAGAGAGAGAGACAGAGAGAGAGACAGAGAGAGAGAGAGAGCGCTCTGCTCACCAATGACAACATATAAATTCCAAAGGCACACCTCCTTCAGCCACAATCTAGATGACTACAGATGCCACTCAGTCAATACATTCAGGAAGATTAACATACTAGTTATGTTAAGGCTCTTGTAACCCAATCATTCACCCCTAAGCTTTCTTGCATTGTCTCACACATGAACCACTGGGGGATACTTCATCTCTAAACCACAATAACTTGGTGTATTCAAAATAAGATGCAAAGAAGAGCCTCACATCACATTGATTAACATGCCTTTTAAGTCTCTTATTCTATGGCAGTCTCTTTCTTTCCTTCTCTTCATGTTTCTTATTGATTATTTACTTATTTATGTTTGTTGCAGAAAGTGATTTGTTTGTATGCCCCACATTATGAATTTGGCTGATCATTTTTTTCTTCCTGAGAGGATTTCTAAAAAATGACCCTCTACCTGCCTGTTTTATTAAATTGATAGGTTTTTCTGCTTAAGATGGGATTTAATTCAACTTTAGTAATTTAGAACAGAAAGAACATAGGTGGAACCAATTACTTCCTGTTTCATCTTTAGGTTTTAGCATCCACTGATGAATATTGCTTAGATCAATTATTAATAAAATTGGGCTTACAAAATAGTGATTTTTCCAATTTCATCATTCCTTCAATACTTCTTACCAGGAATTCTCTAGAAAAGGATTTTCCCTTGTCAAATATTTGGTTACCCTGAAATAAAATGCGTAGGAGAAAGGCAAGGTAAAAATCTGATTTTTACACTTTATCTGTTAGTTTGCAGAATATTGAATTGCTCCATTATGGAAAACAACAACTCCTTTAAAAAATCATGATTTTGAACTTTTGTGTTTTATGTTTTTGACCATTTTTAATCATTACAATTACTTTCTTCTTCCCTCCCTCCTTCCCTCCCTCCCTTCCTCTTTTTCTTCCATGCTTCATGGATTTTATCCAAGGCCAGTGGAGGCCACTTCAGTTTGGTTCTTTCATTTCTTTGGCATGAGCTCATTCGTCTTTGATTAGCTTCTTTGCTCTCTGGCACAAGATGGAGAAGGTTCATCTTGTACTTTTCTGTACTTGACAGAATCAGCTCCTTTTCTTAAGGTCTTTAATTGCTGTTAGCATGAATTGATGTTAAGAGACCACAAGCTGTATGCTAGTGAGCTTCATTGATGTAGATTGTCTTTGCTTCTACAGCCAGGATATTTTTAGGATAAAATGGTGCTGAATCTTGACATCTGCATTTTTTTGACTGGCCTTATTACAGACTTGATATGCATTGGCATTTTGTTCAGGACTGACTTGTAAATAGTATACTACTACGTGAATAGGATTCTACTCTTGTCACTAAGCTCCAATAATATACCACAAAATAATATCAATCACTGTAAATGCAAATTTTTTTTTGCAACCTTCCTTTCTTTATTTGAGAACCATTAAAATATGTCCCAAGATTATTTTCTTCCTTTCTTACCTTCATTTCTGTGCTCATGAACAGAAGAAGAAGAAGGGGGCGGGAGAAAGAGGGAAGAAAGGGGAAAGAAAGGGGAGTGAGGAGTGAGGAGGGGGATGAGGAGGAAGAGAAAGAAAAAAAAGTTAAGATGTATGAGTACTATTTTAACATTACAGTAGTGTTAATGGAAATAGACACCATGAACATAGAATTTAAACACTTGGAAATTAAATGGATAGGTTATTCATTAGAAAATTGGCACGAACTTTCTTATATTAGCTTAGTTTGAACTTGTTGGATATTGTTACTTACAGAAATACTGACAAGGATTTACAGATACATTTTATTTCAATTCTAGATATGTAAGGCTGAGAACAAGCACTTGGATTTTGGTGAATTTAGCAAGGTAATTTCACCTTTGCAGACTAGTTATATTTTCCTTAATGATTCCCCATTTAACTTTTCCTGGACATATTTTTATTCATTTCATTTATGGTAAAAAGTTAGGGAAGCAACATAAACACTCTAGAAGGAGTGAAAATGATAACTGTGTTTGGAATTTCCTATTTGCTTATTTTTAATGAAGAGCTAATGCTACCCCATTATTCCTTGGATCAATGGCAGATTTCCCTTTGGTTTTAGTTAGTATTCAATTGGCTGATGGCCAGAAGAACTAACTGAGCTGGCCTAAACTGAAAAGGGAATTTATTAGGTTAAAAAACTGACAGTCTAGGTTCAAGACAAGCTTCTGGCATGACTCAATTCCAATGATTAAATAAGCTTGTTAGAATCAGATTCTCTGAGTTTGTTGTCTCTGCATTCCTCAACGATTACTAGAATTTTTTTAGGTTGTTTCCATTTACTCTAATAAAACAGATGGACTTAGCCCTTCCAAATACTGGTTGTGGAGGAAAAAATAATCTGAAAGCCAAGCAAGCATGCCTCATTGGCTCTGGTTGGGTTACTTGCCCAATACTGAACTGACCACCTGGGCCAAGGAGACTGGATCCCTGAATTATTTAAATAAATCAAAACCTCTCCAAGGAGAAAATCACATGGAGGCAGAGGAAGAGGGAACAGAGAATGAATTTTTTAGTGGATGATTACAATATATAGAGGGAAAATGATGCTGAAAGCAAACAGTAACTAATCTCTAAGCTTCCTGAAACTAGCTTCTAAAACCTTGAGAATAAAAACAAAAACAAAAATAATTGCTATAGTCTGAAAAAGTTGATTCATTTCAAAATTAAGGTTATCTATGGCCTATAGGTATACAATGAATACAGGGCCAAGAGCTTTAATAAACAATTGACATCATTATTCTATATGTAATAAGAACTACTTTTTTTATACTGCAAACGATGGATATGGCAAATCTGCAGAATTGCAGTATGTTTATTTAATGATAACCCTTAACCATACCATAGACTAAATCATAGTTATGTAATTACCCATGAAAGTTCCTTCAGTTTTATGTTATATACATGCATTTTTAAAAGAAAGTCTTTAAAGAAAGCTCACTAAAACTTTTATTATTTATTTTTTTAGGTTTGCTTATTTACCATATCAGAAAAACTAGATAGATAATAAGTGAATGATTCTGATGATAAGTAAGAAATCATAAAAGAAACAATAACTTGGTTATAAATATTTTACAGAAAGAGATCAAGGGTTAGAACATAATATATTTATGGGTATGAATATAATGATCAGGATCCCATTAGAAGAAATATTGGAAAACTGAGAACAAGAAAAGTCAATTTGGAGACATGTAAATGAATAGATGAGAGTGAACACAAAGAATAAAGACCATATATGGCATGTTAATACCCAATAGGTAGGATTTATCAAGGAATACACACTTAAATATTATGTAGACAAAATATTTTAATCTGTCATATCAGTAAGGCTGTTAGCCACAGCAATGTGAGCCCAAGGGACACAGGATTAAAGCCATGGTGAGCAGAATAGAGAAGCATATGGGCCCAACATTGTGAAATATTATATATCAACTAACTACTGATATATATATCAGTATGTATATGTATATATGTATGAATGCCAAGAGTTTCTTTGTGGCCAACAATGTTGTCTATTTTTTGGAGAATGTTCTATGAACAGCTATTAGAGTCTGTAAACAAGTCAGGATGGTGCCTGGCATTTTGCCAGAGGGAGTGGTTTGTGAAGTAATGCCAGTGAGCCATTAAGTGTGGAGATTCCTTATTGGTTGACTGCTGTATCTAGTTTATGCTAATTAAGATAAGCTGTGAGGAATGTATAAATATCCCTCCGGTCCTACAGTAAACGACTCCCACTCCTGCTGTATCAATGTACATAAGTTGTTCGTCACCCCCCGGATATTTTGCTGCAGCCGGACTGCAGCAAACAGCTGAGAAGAAAGTGTATTTATCTGTTTTGGGATGAAATATTCTAGAGATGTCTGTTAATTCCATTTGACTCATACTATTTTTTAGGTCTTAAGAGCCTTTACTGAGGTATGTCTGTATGACCAATCTATTGGTAAGAGAGGTGCATTGAAATTACCTAGTATTATTGTATTGAGGGTCTCTTTGAGTTTTTAATTTGTTTAGTGTATACTTTATGTAACTAGGTACACCAGCATTTGGGGTATAAATATTTAATATCAATGTATCCTCTCATTTTATTATTCCCTTTACTAGTATGAAGTGTTCTTCTTTGTCATTCTGATTAATTAAAGTCCTCTGTTTTTTGATATGAGAGTAGCTACTCCTGCTTGTTTTCCAGGTCCATTTGCATGGTATGTCAGTTTTCATTCTTTAACTTTCAGTTGTAACTTGTTTTGCCTAGGTGAGACTCTTGACTCTAGTTGGGTCTAATTTTTTTTAATCCATATGCCAGCCTATCTTTTAATTGCAAAGTTGAAACCATACACATTAAGCATTATTATAAAGAGATGTCTAATTTAGTCTTGTTTCTCATTTTTTTTATCTACTCTTCAAATGTGATATGTCTATTTGTTAGCTCTGGAATCTGTTTTTTATTTCCTCTGTTAAAAATTTGTTTTTTATACTGCTGGCTTAGTAGTCATGCATTATTTTAGTTTTTAGTGATCTTGGTAGTTTTTTATTCCCAATTTGATTCTGAAGAATAGCTTTGCTGGATATAGCAATCTTGGTTTACAGTCATTTTTCTATCAGGATTTGGAACACATCATTCCAAGTTTTCCTGGATTTTAGAGTTTAAGTTTTGGAAATAATTTTGATTGACTTTCCTCTAAATATTAACTGATATTTTTCTCTTGAGGCTTTTAAAATTCCTTGTTGTGTGTTAGGCATTTTAATTATAATGTGTTGTGCAGACTTTTTTTGATATAGTCTATTTGGGATTCTAAATGCATCCTGTATCTGGATGTTCCTCTCATTCTTAAGGTTTGGAAGACTTTATATTATTATTTCCCTGAGAAGTTTATCCCTGTCATTAGCCAGTATCACAATACTCTTCAATTCCAATGATTATTAAATTTGGTCTCAACGTTTCCCCAGAATTCCTGTATATTCTGGCCATGGTTACTTATTTTCTTTTCCTCATTACTGTCTGAGTTTTCAAAGTCAGCAACTTTGTCTTTCAGTTCTGAGATTCTGTCTTCAGGAGAAAAAAATGAAAGAAATTACTTAATGAAAAAGGAAAGAATTGTCTCCATTGAGGTCATCAAAATTGTTGGTGAAAATGGATGGTCACTGTTCATACTTGACAGTTCTTTCTTCTGTTTCTTGGGATATGTAACAAGAGGGGAGAGGGTAGGAGGAGGGGTGAAAGAGCAAAAAGTGATTGTTAACCCCTTCCTGTTTTTGTGGTGCTCACTGAGCTGCCAGGTGGAGGCCTAACTGGTTGAAATAGCTTTCAGCCTCCCTACTCAATAGTACAAGTTAGTATGGAAAGGGAAATACTGTCAATTGAAGTTTTTGTCCAGATGGACCAGACCATTACACTCCCAGAGTAAGGCTGCTGCAGAGTTCTCAGAGGCAAATTCTGGTGACTGGATCTTAGAATTAATCAGATTTTGGGGACTTTGTTAAATTATATCTGCTCCAGAGAGATTAAGTCAATTCACTCTTAGGATTGAGCAGATGCTGATCTCTGCTGTTAGTCTGTAATATATCAAGAGCCTTCTGAGACTTCTACTCATAGGGCAGAGGACACAAATCTTCACAGGTCTCACACACTTGCCTTACCTTGGAGCAGCTGGAAATGCATCTTTCTTCTAATCCATTATTTTGAATCTCCTGGCTGAGGTTTTATTAGGATTGTATCATTGTTTTTCTTCCTACTGCTAACTACAAATCCAGAATTTTTTCTCTATATTAATCTTTGCATTTCATAAAATGGCCCTCTACTTTGTAGGTAGCAACATCTTAACTTCTCAGCATTCTGTCAAATATCAGAATGCTAACATCAGAAAAACTGTTATCTGAATATTATTCAGTATAGTGAGTGAAATAACATGAGACTGTCTTCTCTGTGGAAGAGGGTGTAAGCCCCTAGTTTGTGCAGAATAGCTGGATCAAAATATGTTTACATTCCACTCCCAGTTAAAGGAATGCTTTCAGATTTTATTATGAAGGCCAATGTTTACTCCTGAAGTGGATGGATTATACTGTTTGGGGTTTTTTTAGTGTGTTAGTCAGCTTTGTTTCACTGTGATCAAAATACTGGACAAGAACAGCTTAGAGGAAGAAAATTTTATTTTGGTTCATGGTTTCAGAGATTTGGTCCAAAGTGTGTTGATTTCATAGCTCTGGGCCCAAGGTGAGACACAGCAACATGGTGGAAGGGCACAAGAGAAGGATGCTTCTCTGGTTATGATAGCCATGACTGATTAGGTTATAGCTCTCATAATCTAACAATTTCACCTCCAAACATTTCTCCATTAACACAGGGGATTGTATGGGACACCTCATAACATTTAGAAACATATTCTGCTTAAAAAAATAGTTCTTTGGGGGAATTAAAAACACATCCTCTCACAGTGCCAAGGAAAGTGATTTTTACTTGATAGTCACCCAGAAAATGTTGGCTAAGTTCACACATGTATGATTATAGTGAGAAATTAAATCAATATAAATAAATTATGTTAAAATTAGTGGCAGAATAGATGTTCTTCCATGGAGAATGATTTATGTTAATTAAATAAGAAATGATTAATTTTGTTTAATTCAGTTTAGTAACTTTTTTCCTAAAGTTTTTATTAGTCAGGTTCAAGCAACCTCACTTATTAGTTTTATAATATTGATGAAATTTTCTGACCTTCCTGAGCTTTATCATCCTCATCTTGTTAGAATAACAGTAGAACTTTCCTTATTAATGTGAAAATTGTGAATGATAAAATTTTCATACTGTTCTCCATAGAGTAGACATTTTATGAGTGCTTACTGTTGCTATAATTAGCATTAAAACAGAAGTAGAGGGTTTTTTAAGACCATTTACCCTTCAGATGCTATTTCTCATTTTCTTGACCCTGTCCATATGACTCTGCTCTCTCTCTCTGTTTTTGAACCAGTGGCTCAGTGTTCTATCATTGTGTGGTTTCTCTTCGATATGTGGTCTTGCCCTTTTAATAAGGATTGCTTTTCTCTCAGAGTGATATATTAAGCTCTTCTCTGAGGGCAATGGCTTCTCCCTTAAGGGCCCAGACTGCTTTATTTGTATGCCCAATAATGTCATAATGCCATTTCCTAAACTGCACTTTTCTTTTTCTAATAGCCTTTGTCAAAAAAAAAAAAATTCTAGTGTAAGTGACATTCAAAGCCTCTGAATTGTCCTGAGGGGATCAAATTGCATCAGGTTATTTGGACTAACAGATTCAGATGCTTTTTTTAGTCTAAAAGGAGGCACCATTAGCAAACCTGAAAAGTGTTGGAGGCAGAATTACTTGAGTTCAGTTATGGATTTGCTTATAAAGTTTCCTGTGCAATAATTCTTCTCATCTTTATGTTTTCACAACTGTGTGTGTGTGTGTGTGTGTGTGTGTGTGTGTGAGTAATTTCACACCCTTTCTTTCTGACATGCCTGCATTCTGAGATTAGAGCAGTAAGTCTCATGGCTTACATGGTGGACTTTCCACATTAGTTGGAGGAATGGCCATGAGTGTCACATGCAGTTGCTGTACATCTGGGCACTGGGACCATTTCTCAAGTCTTTTAATTTGTTCAATTTGCAAATTTTGCAGGAATTTCAACAAGCATTGTTAACTTTATAATCTTATGGGCTCTACTATAAAGTCTTGTCCATATGTTACTCAAGAGGAACCACTCTTCGCAATCATCACTTTAACTGATTTGCCATATGGTTATTTCTTTTCACATCCTGATCATACCTTGACCATATCTTAAAGAAATGTTTTATAAAATTTTATTTTAATTACAAATATCTTCTCTATTTTTCTGCATTGATAAAGTTTTAACATATAATTTTAATTTTTATTTTAGTCATTTCAGGAAAGAAAATTTAATTGGACATCAGTAGCTATCCTGTGACCTACATATTCAGCTCATTTACACAGAATTAACTGTTTTAGTCTCCAGTCTTAAGAGATAAAGCTTATTTTTTAAAAAATGATTTTTTAGTTTTCACATTTCTTTTAGGAAGAAATTCAGCTCCATGGAGATTATGCGGCTGTTTGAGGGTCATGTGACTGATGAGCTGTCTTGACTTAGGTTTCTCATACTCTCCTCCACTGAGAGATTTATAAAGAGGTGGCACAGGCCCACCTCTGGTGTTATTGGAAGTGGTCCTAAAAATATTCCTTACCTGAAACATTAACTGCACTACCTTCCCTTTCACCATCATTACAAAACTATTGGATATTAAATTCTAGCACTTAGGTTGCAGTGAGAGTGTTAATTTTCTTTACTGCAACCAATTTAAGAGAATTGATCCAGACTCCATTGGGGTGTGCACCTTCTGATCCGTTAGTATCTGACTTCATTCATTTGATCCCCTTTCAGCTCAAATGTATCCTATTTCCACAACTTGTAGTTTAAAAGGCAAGTGATTTGTATCCATCAGCTCAGCAGTGACAACGGGGATAAATCCATCATTTGGTATTACTTGGTCTTCCTGCACAGGCCGCCAAATGCCTTCCAAAACCACTGAAATTGATGGTGACAATTTCCCACATTCTTCATTTGTGGTTTACACTGTGATTCTCTACAACTTCAATCTCAAGGGATGAAGTCCAGTCTGATTTGTGTTAGATTTTATATTTACAATCTAGTTCACTTTTTCGAGGTTGCACCTTAGAAGAGCCTTCTCTTATGTAAGTGAATTAGTAAACCACTTGCATGTAGAAAGACTCCCCTTTTAGTCTTCTATTACCTCTTACTATTTTCCTAACTGGATGAGAGGAGTATATTATAATTTGGTGGTGTCAAATGCTTCCTGTATGTCTGCTTTTATTTGATCACATCCCTTTTGGGCTTATTTTCCACTGACTTATACTTGCAATGTACATATCCTGGACCCACTCTGCTCAATTATACTGGTTATATTGAAAGCATGTCTGGTGGCACAGCATTAAGTAAGTAGCACCTGCTTGGGCTGTAGGAGTGAGCTGACCCCAAAGAGAGGAAGTAGAAACATCCAAGAGGCAGTAAGGACGATTTTAACCATGAAATATTGATGCTGACAACTATTGTCGATGTCACTAATGAGAGATGGGCTTTCTGTTATCTGCAAAAGCTTCACAAGATTTATTAAGGAAAGAGAAAGCACTCTAAAAGGACAGAAGTTACTGAGACTACCTAAGGTATAAGATTTCCTAATTCACTTAAAAAATACCATAAAAATCAGGACTTCTTTTTAAACCTGTACATGTTGAATTTGTTTTCCAGTTGTAGTACTGATGAATATGGAAACTATTTTAATTGTATTATTGTTTCTGCATAAGAATTTGATTGCTTTTAAATTTGTTCTCTGAGATTAATCAATAATTGAATTTTTCAACTTTGAAATTTTGGGGACTTTCCCTACTATATTTTTCTCCCTTGACACCCCATTTCCCTATTTATGTTTAGGGCTTACATAAAAATAATGTGACAGATAAAATTATTTCCATAAAACTCAAACAATATCATCTAGACCTTTAAAAATATATTCTATTGGAAGCAAACATCTTTTACTGAAAATCTTTCCTATCCAAAACTCTTAGAAATCTGCTTCCAGTTCAAGGTGATGCCAAGAGTAAAATATTCCTAAATGTGAAAGATAGCTCTTCCCAAATGAGAAAATCTGGCACACCATGTATAAACAGATTAAAGCACAAAAGCTAGTGGATCATAATCTCAGATTTAGTTTGAATGCATTTTGTGGATAAACTTGATATAAAGGGAAAGAAGATAGGCTATAGTGGAATTATTATATAGACAATTGACTTTACCAAAACAAGTAAGTATGTTAGATGTGTTTCTCATTTATTACAGTGGAAATAGTCTTCAAGCAAAAGAGACCCAAGCCATGCCACACTTCCTCTCTGACAAACTTTTATTTCTTCTTTCTGCACCCTCCCCCAGTATACAATTTGAGCACATGAAGTCCCATGGAGATGATCAAGGAGAACTTTTAGCTTATAGATGCCTTTGTGTCACACCTATTGTTGCTTCACCCTGACCCTGCTCATAATTTCCTGTGACTTGCATTAGAGATATCTGGGAACCTCTTTTGTAAATGGATTTTGAATTTGCCTTCTTTCTTCTATCACTCACAAAGTGTTTGAGAGTGATAGAAGAAGAATCTCCCCTCCACGTCACCCCGCCACATCTACACTGCTAAACCTAAATTTTTCTTTTGTCTTTTTAAATCTCTTATTTTTTTACATAATTTTTTTTCTTTCAATTGTTTCATTACTCCGTGAGATGCCATAACATGGCATGGTATATCCTATTATGGCTCCTTCAATAGCCATATTCACTGTGGATTGCTGAAAACTGAATAATCTCTGAGGAGTTTCCAAAGAGGGAGAAACAATTCTAAACTTAAAAGAATCTAGACTCCAAAATTGAAACCCAGGGTGGCTAATGGCAGTAGGATTGCCACACACAGAACAAGAGGAAGATTTTTAATTAGAACTAAGTGAGGACAAATTTTAAGATGTGGATAGCTATCCATGCCAGAACTCTGGGTAAAGCCTTTCAGTTGCTCCAGGCACTTTATGGAATTTTGATCAGGCTTCTTGTTAGTGCGTGCAAGAGCCTTCAGGACCCAACTCTGGTCATTGCTTCTGTTTCTCCTTTGAGAACTTGTTCCCCACACACCAGGTTGTTTCATATTGACATGACTCTTCTTATGCTATCTTTTTACTTAGGAATGAAAGAATTGCTGTTTGAATCTACAAGGTGTGTGGTGGCTTGTGATTTTGTGCCCAGCCAGACTGTGGCAGAGAAGCAGAACCAATAGAATATATATGGTTATCAAAAGGGCATTTATTAGATTGGCTCACACAACCAGAAGCTGGATAGTCTACAGGCTGGAGATGCATAGTCCAAGATGCTGAAGACTCAGAACAAGAGGAATCAACAATATTACCCCAGTCCAGGACCAAAGGCTTCTGGAAATTCCCTGGAGAATCACTGGCAGAGTCCACTTTCGAGGAGTGAAGGAGCTGGAGTCTGATGTCCTCAGGTGATTGCAGCAAAAATTGAGAACCCATTCAGGAAGAAACCAGCTTGCATCTACTGCTCCAAACTTGTTCTTCCATCCAAGCCTCCAACCTATTGGATGTTGCTGCCCACACTTAGGAAGGGTCTCCACTTTAGTTTGCTATCACACATGCCAATCAGACACACCCTCAATGACATACCAGGAAGCTTTTAATCTTAGGCATCTCTTAATCCAATCAAGTTGATAATTCAAATTAACCATTACACATATGTGTTTGCTATAACACTACACACAGAACAACAAAGAGATAAAACAACAGCCACAAATAGTCTAATGTGACTCAGTCTAATGAGAAAAGGCACAGGAACGGAATCTCATTTCAACTTTAACTATATGGAAATTTCCTCATGCTTACCACGATGAGATTTCTCTTCTGTATACGTGAATTTGGTTACTTCTTTCCTTAAAAGTGAAGTTTATGTGGTTTGCTTCGTATGCTGAATAAACAAGTTGTCTTATGTAAGCATCAAAATTTTGAATTATACTCTTTAGTTCCTTGTCTCACTTTCTTCTACTATTCATTCTGTACTTTCAAAGTTTTAGCATTTCTTAGCCATATGATTATGATGTAATTATTTTTTGTGGAGTCTATTTTATCATTTATGAATGGTAAAGTAATATTTACTTTATAATATTACATGAAATAATTATATAGACCATTTATTCCAGAATACTTATTCAAAATTTTAGCTATAATTACTATTGAGGGAGGCACCATGAATCTCCAACATTTTACTCTGAGCAGATATATTTATCAGCAGGTCTTTGGATATATTTTTGCTTTTTGCGTTTTTTGCTTTTGCTTCCATAATTTCTATTTTTTGGCCTAAATCATAATTAACATTCAAGATTCAGGCTTCTATACTGTTATGGTTTGGATATGAAGTGTCCCCCAAAAGCTCCTTTGTTAATACAGGAATATTCAGAAGTGAAATGATTAGAGAATGAGAGCTATAACCTAACCAGTCCATCTTAGTTTGAATGGACTGACAGGATGGAGATTGTCCACAGGTGGGGCCTGACGGGAGGAGATGGGTCACTGGACCATGCCCTGGAAGGGTTCATCTTTTCTGCAGACCCTTCCTCTCTTGTTCTCAGTTTCCTGGCTTCTATGAATGGAGCAGCACTCCTCTGCCACAACCTTCTGCAATTGTGTTCTGCCTTATCTTGGGCCCAGAGCAATGAAGTCAACCCAACATGGAATGAACCTCTGAAAACATGAGTCAAAACATGTTTTCAGAGGTTCATTTTCCTCCTCTGAGTTATTCTTGTCAGGCATTTTGGCCACAGCAATGGAAAATGGACTAACACATACCTTAATTCAGAATCTAACAGATTTGTGAAGTACTCTCTGACCATGCATACTAATGTAAATGTTATGGTTTAGATGTAGTGCTCCTCAAAAGCTAACATGTGAGACAATGCAAGAACATTTGGAGGAGAAGGGATTGGGTTATAACCTTAACCTAATCAGTGAATTAATCCCTGATTAACTGGAGGCAGGTGAGGTATAGCTGGAGGAAGTGGTTCACTGGGGTATGGCTATAGGGTATATTTTTGTACCTGGAGAGTGGAGTCTCTCTCTCTGCTTTCTGATCATCATATGAGCTGCTTCCTTCCACCACACTCTTCCACCATGATGTTCTACTTTACCTTAAGCCCCAATAAATGGAGCCTGCTATCTTGGATTGAGAAGTCTGAAACCATGAGCCCTTAAATAAACTTTTCTTCCTCTACAATTGTTCTGGTAAGCTCTCTTTGTTCCAGCAGTAAAAAAGCTGACTAAAGCAATAAACTTTCTCTCTTTTTGTAGAAATTACCATGTATATTATACATGTGAAAAAACTTTGAACTCATTCATGTAGTCATATAGCAAATGAATAAATAATTTCTGTATATAAATCATTGGGTTGGTAATGGAGATAGGTGGTAAATGAGATACCACCATCACTGCTTCCAAGGAAATTATATGCAATATTTACAGGATGAAATATGGAGCTACAAAGTTTAGATTTGTGTCCAGGCCCCATGATTTACTAACTATATGACCTAGGAAAAGCTGCCCAAACACTGAGCCTTGCAAATGTAAATTGTTAATTAGAGTATCTAGAACTGAATAAAGACTAAAATATTTTAATTATTTTCTTATTATGGCTATTGATATTGCATGTTAATAAGAATGAATAACCTTAAACAATTCTACAATTTGTTTTTATTACAACTACTGTTATAAAATATTTTAATAATTAAATGATAATTCAAGAGAATATATATGATGTTGCAGTTTGAAACTCAAACATACTGAAAAATGGGTGGGGAATTTGCATGCAGATGAAATATTTTCATGGCCTTCAGTAAAAAACAGACTTTAAAGTAGAGGATAAAACGTAGCCTGGAAGAATCCTACTTCTAGAGATAAATGACTAGATGAGTTGGGCCAATCTTTTCTATATGATAACTAAAAGAACAGGTCAAAATTTAAAAGAAAAAAATTATTTTTTGCGCCCCAAATCTATAAGATAGAAAGTTATTACAAGATCAAGGGGGGGAAAAGGGAGAATAATAGCCAACAAATTAAACTGGATTGGTTTTACTAAGGGGAATTCTTTCAGAGCAGGTAAGAGATGGAACTCTGTGAGTGACCAACAGGGGTTTAAGAATATGTGATCCTGTAGCCTTCCATGAGCAGAGTCCAGAGACCCACCTGTTGAGCTTGTGCTTCACTTTTCAATCCTAAGAAAGTTGTTAGAAAGCAAACAGAACTTTGAGACAAATTTCTAAAATTGAAGAGAAAGGATCACATTTCATTCCTCATCAGAGATTGAATAGCTTGTTAGGTGGCCCCTGTTCTTAGCAGCACTCCTGAAAGGTATGCTATAGGGTGGTGACAGGAATGGTATCTTGGTCATCTCTGTCCTGTAAAATTCTGAAAGTTTTGTCTTGGATCTTAAGCTTCTTGGAACCCAATCATTATTCCCGTTGACATAATCTACACTTTTCTGCTTTTAAAGATTGCTATTTTTTTATGTACTTCTACTATATATGTTCAAACGTAGGTTTCTCCTTAATTATCCATTTTGACTTTTTTCAGCTTATTACTTACTTTTTGAAAATACAAAATAAAATAATTTTTGACACAAGATAAAATCATAGGTCTCAAACTATTTGTAAACATAATGTATCAAATATAATATCCATCAAGCAGTTGAGTTTTATGAGGTTTATAAGGCAATAAAAAATAAACTAAAACCAATAGAAATGATTACCAGCTGAAACAAAAGCACAAGAGCAAGAATATGGAAATTATACACAAAGAATATAATAGCCCTGTTTATTCTATCTCAGAAATAAAAAATTAAACATTAAAAGTTTATGTAAGGTCCTAGGAACAACAAAATATGATATTGTATATTTTAAAGGGATCTAATTAAAAACAATGTAAGTGAAAAATACTATAATTGAAATTAAAATCTAAGAGGTGAATACTGTGGCAAATGAAACACAGCTGAAGAGAGAATTAATGAATGAGAAGACTTATCATAAGAAATCCAGAATTAAATATAAAGAATTAAAAAGATGGAGTGGTAATCAATATAATGGATAGAATAAGAATGTCAAAATCATTTATAAGTTAGAGGGCCATAGGAGAAGAGAAAGAAAATGAGGAAGAAGAAACATATAATGAAATAATAGTTGACAATTATCAAAAGTAATTAATAAGCTGAAAAAAGTCAAAAGGAATAATGAAAGAAAAATATGTTTGGACATACATAAAAGTACCTAAAGATAAAAATCTTTGAAAGCAGAAAAGTCTAGATTATCTTAATGAGAATAACAATTAGATTGAATTGGCTGATTTCTTAATAGAAAAAAATAGAAAAAGAAGGGGAAAAAGAAAATTTAGGAAAAAAGAAAATTCAGGAAAAAATTTCATTCAAGAAATAAGTGTAAATAAAAATGTTGTCAACAAAAAATGCAAAAATTTATTATTTGCAAAGTCACATTAATAGAAATCCTAAAGAAGTTTCTTCAGACAGAAAGGAATGATTCCATTTAGGATATTGGAGATGGAAGGACTGAAGAAGACGAGAAAAAAATGGTAAATAAAAGACAAATCTAAACTAACACTGACTGACTTATGAATTGTAATACAGAGAAAATTAAAATATACCAGGCAGTGCCATGAATGTTAGATAGGATGAAAAGAGTTAAAGTATAGAGCATTAACTGAGACTATAATAAAATTACACATAAAATCAGTCTTTTAAAATAAAAGATACATGTAGACTAATCACTAGGGTAGTCTCTAAAGAATATAAAGGTGTGCATAATTTTAAAATATGAAAAACATGGGGTTAAAAAAAAGCACTTCTTCTGGTGGCTTTGTGATTCATCAGTGTGGCTAGGCTAAACTACAGAATTCCTATCTGGTAAGTTTCTGATTGGAGTAGAGATGCCATCAGATAATTCTGTGGGCTATTTGGAGGGTGGAGAGAAGCAGCAGTGTTTCTGTACACCCTATCCTGCTGTATGATGCTCTTCACCAGCTGGCCTACCCTGTAAGCCTGAGTCCATGGCTGAGGCTGACATTGTTCCATATTTCTTTGGGTCGTCCTTCAACTTCTGATTCCTCAGCTTGGGGAGTGTATGCTTAATGTTATAATGTTATAATGAAGTTTCTGAGACACTCTCACCTTCAAGGTGTCTCTCTGTATCACCACCTCTTCTAGTGGTACTGATTCTCTAATTGAACCCTGAGGGTGCAGTTCTCAGGTATGGTAATTAAATGCAAGAAAAGAGGAAAGGAACATAGAGCAATTGTTACATATAAAAGATGTTTGGTATAAACTCAAATATATTAGTAATCACATAAAGTGTAAATAGCCTATAAGCTCTATAAAATACAAAGATTATTTAACTGTATTTAAAAATACAAAACTCGAAATATATGATCTTCATAAGAGGCAGATGTGTACTACACAAAAAAGGCTGAAAGTAAACAAAAGAAATGAGAACTCTATGCACACAACAAAGAACTCCATTTGCTATATTAGAAAAAATAATTGACATTAATGCAAAAAAGACTTAAAGAATCTTTATAAAAGGTAAAGGGAGGTACTTTGTAATGATATACATTTTCACCACCAGGACAATGTAATAATTAAAAATTTTATGGCCACAAAAACATTTGAAAATAAACAACTTAACTGAAGAGCAATAGACAAATTCAAGCCTGATGCAACGAGTACTTGCCTGTAAACCCAGCTGAGATTACTGACTCAAAAATAATTCATTTATATATCAAAAACAAAAGGAAAAATAGGAAATTCTAATATATTTGAAGGTAAGCAAACACTTCTAAATAACTCATGGGTTGGGTAAGAAATCATGTTGTGAATTATATAACATCTGTAACTGAAAATAAAATTATCAAATATGAGGCCCTATGTGTTGCACCTAAATCTATACTTAGAAATTGATAGCACAGGAAATAAAATAGAAAAATATACAATATAAAAGGGGGAGCTGATCAAGGTGGCATACACCTGTAATTCTAGCAACCAGGAGGCTGAGGCAGGAGGATCACAACTTTAAGGCGAGTCTGGGCAATTTAGTGAGAGTCTCAGCGACTTAGCAAGACCCTGTCTCAAAATTTTAAAAATGAAATGAAAAACAACTAGGGATATAGTTTAGTGGTAAAGTGATTCTGAATTCGATCACCAGTATCAAAAAAAAAACCCAAAACAAAACAAAATATAAAGAAAATAACACAACTCATTACATACATTTAATCATATCATAGAGATTTGAAAAGAGGTATAATGGGGAATATTAAAGAAACTTCAAAGAAAACATAAGAATCTTATTGAAAACTTCATACTAATAAATATTTAGATGAAATGAACACATTTCAAGGAAAAAGCAGCTTAACTCTGACACAACAATACATATTATGAATCATATACTTTTATTTTATTTGTTTATTTTTATGTCATCCTGAGGATCTAATCCAGTGCCTCATGCATGGTAGACAAGCACTCTACCACTGAGCTATAGCCCAAGCCCTGAATCATACATTTTTTAAGGAACCCTAATTTAAAGTCTTCACACACACACACACACACACACACACACACACACACCCACAGAGAATCGAGTCCTTTGTTTTTTGGGTGGTATGGGGATGAAACTTGGGCACTTGACCACTGAGCCACATCCCCAGCCCTATTTTGCGGTAACAAATTCTACCAAATATTTTAGGAAGAACAAATTCTGGCTCTTATGCAAATTCTTCCAGATTGAAAAAGATAGAAACTTCTCAGCTTATATTTTGAAGACAGCATAACCTTAGTTCTAAAACTGAGAAAACTTTATAAGAAAGAAAAATTATAGACCAATCTCTGTCATGAACATAGATATTAAAGCTCTAAGATATTATTAGTAAGCCAAATCTGTCTATCGAAAAAAATAATACTTCACAACTAAGTTTGATTTATTTCAGGGTGCAAGGTTGGTTTTGCAACATATGAAAAGATGTGGTTTATCACATTAGTCTAATAAAGAAGGAAAATTCTGCGATTATTTCACTAGATGCAGAAGAAACGTTGGTAAAATTCAATATCCAGTTACATTTGGAATTCACAAACTAGGAAAATAAGAGAATTTTAATTTAATAAAATATATCTTATACAAAACTTAGAGCAAAAATTATATATAACAAGTAGAACCCAGGAAGCATTTTCTTTTGGTGAGAAAATAGAAGGCTGTGTTCTACTATCACTTAAATTTCCAATATTGTACAAATGGAAATTAAATGTGTAATTGTTGAGAAAGAATAATTAAAAATGCAAAAGCAACAACAACTAAAAAACACCATTGATATCACTGTACAATCACCAACCTCCCAGAATTTTAAAGTTGAAAACATAAAATATTAAGTTAGCAGAATACAACAATTACTAATTGGGCATTATGTAAAATTGTGGATGTATAACCGACGTGATTCTGCAATCTGCATTTGGGGTAAAATTGGGAGTTCATAACCCACTTCAATCTAATGTATGAAATATGATATGTCAAGAGCTTTGTAATGTTGTGAACAACCAATAAAAAAATAAAAAATTAAAAAAAAAAGAAAACATAAAATATTGGTGAAAATGTGATGTAACAAAATCTCATAACTTAATGATGAGGATGTGAAATGGTAATAGCCACTTTAGAAAACAGTTTCACAGTATCTGGAAGATGCTGAAAACATGAATATAATATGATCTAACAATTTCATTTCTATGTGTGCATAAGGACACTAGAAAACATGGACCAGAATATTTGTTGCAAATCTGGTCATTATAACCCCAACCTGGAAACACCCAAATAAATTTCTATCAACGGTAGAATGGATAAACAAATTATTGATTATTCATCCAAAATGCTAGACCTCAATATATACAGATATATGCAAATACATAAATAAATAAATTAAATCAATAATTAAGTAAACCTTCAATATGCTGGGTAAAAGAAGACAGATATAAAGAGTTCCATACTGATTCTATTTATACAAATTTGAACATAGGAAACAAATTGAACCACCTTGCTTTGAGATCTACAGCTAGATAGTAAATCTAGAAAGAAAAAGAAAAGCCAAAAAAATGATAAAAAGGGAATTTCAGACTAGTTAGTAGCATGATTACCAATGTACCAATGGGATGAAAGGGTGTTATAATCTAGGAGTTACCCAGGGACCTGCTGAATGCTAGTCACACAGTGGTTCTTGACATTAGTAGGAGGCACAGAGATGTTGATTTTTTACTTTGTTGGAATGTATAATCGTCTTTTTGAATTTTTTGTATGTTTGTTACATATTGTTATTTAAAAAAAATAAGGCAGTTCAGAGAGACAAAAGAAATAAAATAAATAACAAATGATAAGGAAAAATATCAATCTTACTATTAGGGGATGCCATATGATTATATATGCAGAGAATTTTTAGTAACCCACAAATTCTCCACCATGGAATGGCGAGATGTGAAGGTGAAGAGGTAGTCAGAGGTCAGGAATAGAGGATTTCGTTGAAGGGATTTCAATAAGAGAGTGACTTGATCAAACTTGGATTTTGCTTGAAACCACTTTGGGGGGCGGAAGGCAGGGTGTACTAGGGGTAAAAGCCAGGGGTGCTCTACCACTGAGTTATATCTCCAGACTTTTTAATTTTTTATTTTGAGACAGTGTCTCCCTAAATTGCTGAGGCTGGCCTCAAACTTGTGATCCTCTTATCTCAGGTTCCTGAATCATTGGAATTTCAAGGGTGAGCCACTATGCTAGGCAAAACCACTATTTTTTTTTCTTTTTTTTTTTTTATTGGTTGTTCACAACATTACAAAGCTCTTGACATATCATATTTCATACATTAGATTGAAGTGGGTTATGAACTCCCAATTTTACCCCAAATGCAGATTGCAGAATCACGTCGGTTACACATCCACAATTTTACATAATGCCCAATTAGTAATTGTTGTATTCTGCTACCTTTCCTATCCCCTACTATCCCCCCTCCCCTCCCCTCCCATCTTCTCTCTCTACCCCATCTACTGTAATGAATTACAAAACCACTATTTTTAAACTAAGTTGAAAAGCATTAAGACTTTGTCCTTTAAGTGATATTAAATGCTATATTTTAGATATTAGATGTTAGATTTTAGATATTAGAAACTGGCTGCTTCTAGTTACTCTCTGGTTTTAGACTGTGGTATGGTATCTTTTCCATTGAATGATCTCACTAATTATTTGAGTTGATTTTACTAAAATATAGGACCACCATAAATATTGTATTTAAGGAACAAAATATTTTTCTTCAACAGTGTAACATAAGCATAATAATATGAAGCTTCAGAAAATTACTGGGATTGCTATTTGTAACTCAACATACAAATATAATTAGCATGGATGTTGTGTCTACATATCTAATGTGAAGTGATGACTATAGATTAATACCTTTGGTGGAATTCAGGCTGAATGTAATTTTAGCACAAAAAATAACCAACCAAACAATCAGGAAAAATAAACAAACAAAAGAAGTATCTTAAATAAAATTTTGCCTAATTATCTAGAAAATGGTTTTTATTCTTCATTTAATATTGCCTATATAGATGCATGTTTGATTGATCATAAAACAATTTTGAGTCTGCATATAAGTGCTCTTGTCTAGTAAATGACTTCAAACCAGTTATTTCCAAGCTAACATTTTAGCATCACTCTTATGTTTTCTAAATAAGAGATGCATGAAAATGCACAGTAATTCAAAGCTTCATAATAATGTTTATAATACAAGGCATTAAATATTACTAGAATGTTAATGAAATTGTAAAGATATGATCTGGAATAAAAATAACACAAGAAGTACTAAAATTAGCATTGTGATATTATCTTTAAATACTTCATGTAGCAAAACATTCAATTGTAGTCAAAATATTTAATAACAATACTGTTTGCATTGGGAACCTTATCTGTAAAGAGTTATGATCTGTACTTTGTTTTAAGAGAGAAGGTAAGATAATAGAGGATGGAAAAGGGAGACTGACTAAACCAAATAAATTTTTTTAATAGAATTATAGGTCAAGAAACCTATCAAAGCATATATTTTTGCCTAGCATTATTTAAAGTTTACACACATGAACACACACACACACACACACACACACACACACACACACACACACACAGGATCACATCTACTTGAAGTATTGTGTCTAATGGTTTTATGTTGCTCCAGCTCACATTTGGACCTTCAAAAGCAGCAGGTTTCCAAAGGCACCTACATTAGAGGGCAGTTTCATAATTCTTAAGATGTACTAGCTGATTGCCTAAAGAAACAGCCAACAGATTCCACATGACTCCAAGCTCTGGATGAATTTCCCAACCATTGCTCTCTTCTAGGTTCTGGCTCCAGAGAAGGAAAATGAAACCTGACTGTTGCTATCTCGACTTTGGTCCAGAAGTGTTGTAGGGCTCCTGTGATCACTTCTGATGCCATTTCCGGGGTTTTGTGAGAAGGAAGGGCTAAAGCTCTTTGCTGGTGCTCAGCAGGCAGGCACTCTAAGCAGCATACACTTTGCCTTGGCCTTTATTTGCATGTTTAACATCCTCTCTTACTTGAAAGCTTCATTCCCCACATGCTTATCTGTGCTGTGCTGAGTTGTATCCTTGCTTATGTGCTAACAGTCTCAGAAATGTTAATATCCATCCTCTTTACCCACAGGAGGTGATCCTGCCAGCCTCTAAAGCTCAAATTAAATTATAATTTTCCTATGAAACGTTTTCTAATGATTCCTCTCTGGAGAGAGTGAATCTTCTGGTTTTATTTTCCCCTGTATGTTGAACAGTCTTCGTTTGTGGTCTCATGAAGTCATGAAAGTTCTTCCAAATGAAATGTAAATTCCCTAAAAGCAAAAACTACCACCTTTCTTTCAAATCTTTGCCCAAAGCCTTCCTCAGAGCAAATGCCTATCCATCCTGATCTGATGTCTCTGTGGTTCCAATCCTAGAAAAGAAAGGAATTCCTAGTGGATGCTGAATGCTCCAGTTTGATTTCACTCAGTCAGACTGCAGTAAGGGTTTTCAAATATCACTGGCTCACAGTCCAGGTGTATTTTACATTAATGGTATTTTCTGACTACGACGGCTTCAGTGGTCATGGATTTGCACAGCTCGGTGTCTTCTTCATTCAAAAACCCAGCCCAAGGAAGCAGTCCCTGATTGTGATTTACCCATCTGATGGTAGAGAAAAAAGCGAAAGTATTGACAGAAGCATACAGTGGTCTGTAAATCTAAGAATGGGCCAGTGTGCCTCCTGCTCACAGTTCAAGTGCAGTGGCCTAGGCTGACAACCAGGCGAGGAAATAGATGCTGCCTGTAGAGACACACTGAAAGCACCTGGCCACCCGTGAGGACCTACAGGCTACTGCATGACAGGTGGACGGCTAGACAGGCTTCCTCACACAGGATTCACAGAACTGTTCTTCTCGTTCTCTGCTTGTTTCTGGACTGGTAAAGCACCCTGTTGCTTGGTCTAGCTCTGAGGGATTTCCCTCCTTTGCTTTAAACATCTTATCAGTGACTATTGTGTAAACTCCAGAAAATGTTCAATAACTCTATCAAATCATTGTTTAAGAATCAGATTATTGTTTAACTGGTAGCATTAATTTTGATCTGGATCATTTGCTGTGGAGTTAAAGGACTCACTTTACCATTGAGCACTAAGCTTATAGCATCACTTTTGTTAAGAGTGACCTTTGCCACCACTGAGTGTGGCAATTGTGAGATTCTAATTCAACAGAACCATCTCCACTACTTTTCTGGAAGGTTCTTCTCTACTAACATAGTCTGGGAAGAGGAGGAGTCAGGATGTACATCCTATATTCTATAGCTCTTTTAAAAGTCTTCTTAATTTACCAAGAGGTAAATTCTGGTCAAAATGACTTTTGTAAATTTATAGTGATAAAGGAAAAAATTTGAGAGCGAAGCTAAATCCCTAGTGTCATTTAAATTAAGCAAATTTTTGTGACCAAATTTCCACTTTTTTTTTCAATTTAAAAATTTTATAGTTTAGGTTTGAGGAGAAAATAACCTATATAGGAGGCTGAGATGGGAGGATCATAAGTTCAAGACCCTCCTCAGCAATTTAGTGAAGCCTTAAGCAACTTAATGAGAACTTGTCTCAAAAAATAAACAAGTAAGGGGCTGGGATATCGCTCAGTGGTAATTACCCCTAGATTAAATCCTCAGTACCAAAATTTTTTTTAAAAAGTTTTTAAATAGAAATAACCTATCTTCCTAGTACTAAGGAAAGTGATTTTTTTTTCCAAAGCTATTACTAGCTTCACCTTCTTGATCTATAGGCTTACATTTATTTTTCTGTAGTTTTTCTTTATAGGATCTAAAAGTTCCAATGCCTACTTTTGTATAAGATGGAGTGTTGGCATGTAATTATGTATAATATCAACTTGTTTTCTTTCAAAAAACATTCATTGGTATTCTTCAAATGTGTGACAGTTTAAAACATAAACATTGAAGATATATTGGTAAGCAAAGAAATTTTGCTTTCCTGGAACTTAAGGTAGATCAAGGAGGTCAGTCATTTAAAAAGTGACTACAAAACAAATACATGATAATTATTTTGATAAGTTTTCTGAAGGAAAAAAAAAACATCTCAGTAAGGTATATAATCAAGAAATATCACATAGGGTTGATAGTCCAGGCAATTTTCCTTACAAAGGGTCTCAGGTGAAGGTTTACCAAATAAGTTGGAACCAAACAATGTGTAAGGTGAGTATGAGGAAAGTGTAAAGAATAGCAAGTGCAAAGGCTCTGTGGATGGTGTCTGCAAGATGAACTCTAGGAACTTTACAAGTTCAGAATGGCAAAAAGCCACAAGTGAGAAGTAGGGAATGTGACATGAATATGGGAAGGTTGTCTATAAGCAGCACAGTTAGAGACTGGAGCATATGTTCAAGATTTGGTCTCTATTTAAGTTCAACGAGGAACCACTGAAGGATTTTTAAGTTGGGGTATAAGGCCATATTTAAATGATTGAGTTTTCTTCAACTTAAGGGGAAAAATCATCTGCAGTATGGTGCATGGGCCAAGTGAACACAGGGACACAAGTGAGGAGGGTAACATGGTAGTTCACGTAGGTCTAGAGCAGGGAGAGTGGGTATGGAGAGGAGTTAATGGATTAAGTGAGACACAGAATTCAAATATGATGCCGATTCTTTACTCTCTCGGTCAGATGAATAAATGATAGTACCATTTATTGATTTATGGGACTTTAAAGGATAAACAGATTTTATATCTTATTGAAGATTTTAAATTTTTATCTCAGGAATGTTGAACTTGAGAAATTATTAGACACTGAAGAGCACAAGAGAGTAAACTACTTGACCCAAGTATCCGGTCTCAAAAGAGGGGTTTTGGCTAGCATTGCTAATTTGTAAATCATCAACATAATCGTTAAGGAGCTCCCATGTCTACATGATAAATCTGAAACAAAGTTGGAACCATACTGGCCAGAAGGACAGAAGGCAAATCTGGAAAATGAGGGATCTAGAGGCTCAGTGGGAAGATCATTGAGAGAATGAGCAGAAGGCTCAATAGTGTCAATTGCTACATGCTGATCAAGTGTTAAGTCAAAGAAGTCACTGAATTGAGCCAATGACTTTTAAAGTTGTTAATTTGACCAGAGTAGTTTGGAATGGTATATGGAAGGCAAGATAGATTAGAGTGAATCAAGAGTGAAGGTAGGTAAGGGAATGGACAGAGCAAATTAGGATAACTCAGGAGGAAAAGAGTTAAAGATGATATTTGGTCTTATTCTTTTAAATGATAAGAGAGTTCTGAGCATGTTTAAATAATTATGGAATAATTTATCTAATTGCTGTTAAGAGGGAGTGAGGGGATGTGAGGTCATAAAAGCTGGTTGTTTCCAGAGTGGGAAGCACACATTCCAGAGAATGATGGAGGCCTAGTAGAAACTAGCATATGTAAAAAATGTATATCTATATCTGTAAGAATAAATTAATTTTCAATTTATAGTACTTCTATGGTTTGTAAGTGAGGTATCCCCCAAAAGTGTTTGGGGCTGAGATGTGGCTCAGTGGCAGAGCACTTGCCTAGCATATGTGAAGCACTGGGTTCAATTCTCAGCACCTCATATAAAAATAAATAAAGGTCCATTGACAACTTAAAAAATATTTAAGAAAAAAAGCTCATGTGTGAGACAATGCAAAAAATTTTGGAGGAGAAATGTTTGGATTATAGCCTTAACCTAATCAATGAATTAACTCCCCTGATGGGATTAATTGAGAGGTAACTGAAGGCTGGTAGAGTGTGGTGAAGCATTGGGGAGCATGGCTTTGTATGTGGCAAGTGGAGTCTCTCTCTCTCTCTCTCTCTCTCTCTCTCTCTCTCTCTCTCTCTGTTCTCCTGATCATCATGTGAGCCACTTCCCTCTGCCACAATCTTCTGCCATGATATTCTACCTCACCTTGAGTCCCAAGGAATGGGGCTGGCCTTCTATAGACTAAGACTGTTAGCCCATAAATAAACCATTCCTCCCCTACAATTGTGTTGGCTGGGTCCTTTAGTTATAGATGTGAAAAAGCTGACTAAAACAGAAATTGGTACTAAGAAGCGAGATTTTGCCTGTGACTAACCTAACCATGTGGTTCAGAACATTTTGGAGCATTTTGCATTGGTGGGAGGAATTTTGAGATGCTGGAAGTATAAGCTGTAAATGCTTTAGGTTATTGTAACCTGATCTTAATTGTGGATTCTTCTGGGAGCTCAGAAGACCAGAATGCCAATAGGACCTTGGACAGTAAAGGCAGAGCTCAAGAGGGTTCAGAAAAAGAGGACTCTATTAGAATTTGGAATAGAGGCCATTTGTTTTATGTTCTGGCTGAGAAGTTGCCTGGATTTTGCCTGTGTCCTGAGGATTTCTGTGAAGGCAATTTTAAAAGCAATGGGCTTCTTAATCTGGCAGAAAAAAAATATCTAGGTAGCATAGAATTCAGGTGGTGGCATGGATCTTGCTGGTGGCTTTTAGACAAATTCATTGTAATAATCAAGAGCAGAAAGCCAAGCAAAAAGATTTGAAAAACTTGGACCTGAAATTTGATAATAAAACTGGGGCTAAGGAAGTTGCAGTTGTTGAAGACACTACTGCCACTGAATAAATGCTAAAAACTTTGCTCAGAAGCAATAAGAAAGATGGCTTGAGGGCATCTCAGGAGCTGGCAAGACCACATACATTTCAAGCTCAAAGGAATGTAAATGAAAATTCTCTTGAGACTAGTAGGACACCCTTCTTACACAAGTGGTCCTAGGAAGTTTTTTTTCAATATGCTCAGCTACCCAGGCAGTCACAGGTTGCTGCAGCCAGGGTCCTTAGAGACTTGGCTACTGCTCAAAATGTCACCAGACCTTACTTGTTTACAGGAATGCAGGATGCTGAAGTTTGGGTGTCATGGAAGCTTCCTCTAAGATTTCCAATATAGTCCTTGGAGGCTGGGCAAGATCCAGCAGGGTAGGAGTCCCTACATGCACACTGTGAGAAGGCAAAATATGGAGATTTGAGGAGGAAGCTGAAGCCTAAGTGGAGACTTCAGAGATTAAGAAATTCCAGTAATGTGGAACATAGTCCTAGGAAAGCTGCAGGAAGCAAGCAGAGACAAGTCAACTGGAAAGCCACTTGGGATGCAATCAACAAGGCCACAGGGGTGGAGTTACACAAGCCCTTTGGAGAGAACATCATGATTTCATGGGCTCCAAATACCAGACATGGAGCTACAGGACTTGTTTTCCCAGCTGGGTTTTGGTCTTGCTTGGTCCTATCCTTTCTTTCTGTACCCCTAATTTTGTAAATGGAAATATTTACTTGCTGCAGTCTGTCTGGGCACAAATCACGAGCCATTTGAAGATTCAAGCAGGAACAAACTTTATTTTTAGAACTCACAATGCATGCCGCCCACGCGAACTCTCCAGGAAATCCCTGAGAGCTCCACCGGAACTTCGGGAACTTCTCCAGCACTCAACTGGAACTCAACCCATGAACACCACCCATGCAAACTCTCTAGGAACTCCGCAAGAGCCCAACCAGAACTCAACCAACCCACGAGAACTCTCTAGGAACTCCGTGAGCTCAAAAATAGCTAGCGGGCACCCGAGGCAGCAGGAACCGCTCCTTCTGGCAAAATGCCAGGCACCATCTTGACCTGGCCGTGGCTCTCAACATCTTCCCCCTTTTATTTAATTAAACAAGTATGTGGCTTAGGGATCCTGCCAGTCTTAGGTTTTCCAATACTACATACGGTTCTTACCCATCATTGGATGAATTGACCTCAAGGTGTCAGCCTCCTGTCTTAGGTTGGTACCATTGCAATTGGATCTTACCCTTCACTGACTACCTGCCCAGCATTTAGCCACACTTGTGGATAGTGGTTTTTACCCAAACAATATGAACATCCAGCTACAAGCAGAAAGGGGAGGATATAAAACGCCATGACACCAAGCCAATTGACAGCCCCTTTTGGAAATATTGTACCACCAATGACCTCATCAGCAAAGATACCCCGGCACTACTACAATTCACTGCACCAACAGATAGTTCACAATGCATACAAGTGATACATAGTCCAGGCAAGTTCTGCAAGCAGTTCAAAGCAGAGGAATCCATTAATATGTCCTTTTCCTCCCAAAGTAAATCGACTCCTTGATTGAGCATCACTTGTTGAGTTATATTATTCATTGATGCATCAGTTTATACAGTTTGTTGTGATAGCTATCACAGAAGTTGTAGTTTGGTTTTATCTTTGTCTTCACTGGCACTGGGATGAAGATAGGAATTCTGGCAGTGATGGCTAAAAAGAAATTATGTAACATTCCAGCAGGCACTAAAAAAAAAAAAAAAAACAATTTTCTAAACAATTTAGTATCCTGAATAGAATTAGATATAATGGGAAAGGTGAAAGTAAACAAACAGATCTGTTAACCTCCTTTTTTGTTCACATTTTAAAACAATCCTCAAGAGCTGTTTACCTAATTTAAATTAAACCATTTAAATCACGTGAATAATAAAAAAAAATTTGGATCCATTTTTTCATGAGCACTTCTCATATATGATATATGGACATACGCACATACAGACATGCAACACAAAACACAAGTGTGCACACATAACACAATACATACAACACATAACATAATAGGAAAGGCCTTATAGCTTTTTACAGGTGAAATCCTCATTGTAATGCTCAAAAACTCCACAGTCAAAAAATAAAACTGATCATAAAAACATTAATCTAGGTCTGTATGAGCTCAAAAAACAAAACAAAACTTCATGATGTGGGAAAGGGCAATAATAATAAAATAGATATTGAAAAAAGCATCCTGGTTACCACCTGGGTTTAACTCTCCTTTTGATATCCCATCCTTTTTCCTGTAACTTGCATATGGGTCTGAAGGTATTCCCACAACCACCCCCAAGGTTTCTTACATTTAAAATAGGCCTTAATGGTGTTCATTATTCATTAGCCCCCTGGTGTGGGAGAACCACTGTTGCAGATGTAAGGATAGACAAACTGGATTTCTGGATATCAGCTGTTATGGATTTGAGCCAAATCATCTTCTTTTTGGTCTGAAGAAATCGCTTTAGTTAGTCTCTTTGGAATCCAAATCAGCTGCTGTTCTCCATGTGGAAACACACAAACAGACCCCCGACTCCATACAATCACTGGGTCAGGACCTTTCCATTGTCCTGTTAGAATATCCTTCCAAAGCACCCTGGGCTTATGTACATTTTTTGGACACATATGCCTTTCAGCAGCACTAAGCCCTGATGAATCCAAATTTAAAAAGTCTAGAGTTAAAAGGGTTATTTTAAGTTTATCTTTGGGGGATATATACATCTTCCCAATTCCCTCTTTTTGCTTTAATAAGTACATTTTAATAGTTTGATGAGCTCTTTCAATTATGCCTGTCCCTGTGGATTGTATGGGATTCCTGTTACATGAGTATCGCCAAATGATGAGCAAAATTATTTAATAGAGGTAGAAGTATAGCCAGGGCCATTATCTGTTTTAACTGTTTTGGAATGCCCACAGTGGCAAAATTTTGTAAGCAATGAGCTATAATATCTTTAGTTTTTTCTCCGGCATGAAGGGAGCCCATCAAAAATCCAGAAGAAGTATCAACTGTAACATGCAAATATTTTAATTTTCCAAATTCTGGAAAGTGTGTGACATCCATCTGCCAAATATGGTTAGGTATCAGTCCTCTAGGACTGACTCCAAGATTAACTTGTGGTAAAAAGGTCACACAATTTTGACATTGTTTTATTATATGTCTGGCTTGTTGCTTAGTTATTTTAAAACACTTTTTAAAAGTATTTGCATTGACATGGAAGGATTTATGAAAATTTGTAGCTTCTTCTATCATAGAAAAAATATGTATGTTGTGTGTAGTTTTATCTGCTAAATCATTGCCCAAGCTAAGGGCTCTAGGCAATCCTGTATGTGCCCTGATATGTCCTATAAAGAATGGATCTTTTCTGTCCCAGATTAGACTTTGTATAGTGGAAAACAAAGAGAAAACAGTAGAGGAAGGGGAAATCCTATGAGCATCTTCAAGGGATACTATAGCATTAACTATATACTGACTATTGGAAAATAAATTAAATACAGAATCTTTAAACATTGCAAAAGCTTGTAATACTGCATTAAGCTCTACCTTTTGAGCTGATTGTTTGGGTACTAAAAATGTAAAAGTTTGATCAGGTATAACTATTGCTGCTCTACCATTATTTGACCCATCAGTGAATATATTTGGAGCATTCATGATAGGTGTTTTTCTTCTCATTTTTGGAAAAACTACAGGATGCGAAGACCAAAAAGACAATAAAGGATTAGATGGTAAGTGGTTATCAAATGAAACATTAGATTTGCACATGATTATTGCCCAAGTATTTAACTCATTAGCTAACTCATCAATTCGATCCATAGTATATGGAGTAATAATTTTATTGGGAGAAATTCCAAACAATTCTTTGCTGCTTTTATTCCTTTGAGTATTAATTGTCCTACAGCCTCAGGATACCTAGTAAGAATAGTGTTAGGAGAATAAGATAAATGTATCCATAATAATGAAACTTCTTGCCAAAATACTCCTGTAGGAATATTTTTTGTTGGTATTACAATAAATAATAAAGGCAAACTTATATCAATTGTATCCAAATGCAAATTTTCCATATATGTTTCAATGATTTTTAATGTCTTTCTTGCTTCAGGCGTCAACATGCAGGGTGAATTTGGATCTGATGGACCTTTTAGGATATCAAATAAAGGTCCCAACTCTCCTGTTGGTATGTCTAGATAAGGCCTTAACCAATTTATGTCTCCTAATAACTTTTGAAAGTCGTTAAGTGATTTGAGATCATCTACTCATATTTGAATTTTTGGTGGACGGACCATGGTCGAGGATAATAGAACTCCTAAATAATTAATTGGAAAATTTAATTGTACTTTATATATTGCTATCTCTAGATTATCATTTTTAAATAAATTTGTAAGTGTGGCATAACATTTTAGCAATGTGTTTTTAATAATTGTGTGCCAATAATACATCGTCCATATAGTAAAATATTTGTAGTTCAGGATTTTGATTTCTAAGTGGCTGGATTGTTTTGTTAACATAAATTAGACACATATTTGGGCTGTTAGTCATCCATTGAGGGAGTACTTTCCATTCATATCTCTGATCGGGACCTTCATGATTCAAGCAGGGATAGCAAATGCAAAACGTGGACTATCCTCAGGATAAATTGGAATTGAAAAAAACAATCTTTAATATCTATAACCTAACACATACCAGGTTTTTAGCGAAGCAGACAATTGGGGAATCCTCAATTGAGCAGGTCCCATAATAACCATCTCATTATTAATGGCTCTTAAATCTTGCAATAATCTCCATTTACCAAATTTCTTTTTGATGACAAAAATGGGAGTATTATGGAGAGATATGGAAGGTTGTATATGTCCCTCCGCTAATTGTTGTTTGACCAGGTCATGGGCTGCGTGTATCTTTTCTTTAGTTAGGGGCCACTGAGGAACCCATACGGGCCTTTCTGATTTCCAAGTAATTTTTATTGTCTCAGTGACCCCTTCTGAAAACCCAATCCTTGTCTATCTGTTTTTTGATCTATTTGTATTGGTGCCACTATACCTTGTTCTTGTTCTCCTAATCCTTTTTCTTTCTTAAAACCTGTCTAGCTATAATAGTGGGTGCATTTGAATTGATGTTATTTGTTAATGTTAGACCTAATTGATCTAGAATATCTCATCCCCATAAATTTATAGGAAGATGATCCAATACATATGCCTGAATAGTTCCTTCACATCCTTCAGGATCCTTCCAATCTAATATCATCACATTTATATAGGGATTAGTTGCCACTCCTAGGCCTCGAAGCATTTGAGTGGCTTGTTGTAATGGCCAATGTTTTGGCCATTCTTGAGGAGAGATAATGCTAAGGTCTGCACCTGTGTCCAGTAGCCCATTAAATTCATGTCCTTGAATATTTAGTTTTAGCATTGGGCGAGAATCTAAATTTAAAGAAAGCATAGCCCAGTCTACACCTGTGGAGCCTAATCCCCCTGGAACCTCTTTCTATAGTACGACTGGAAAATTTATCATGTAGGCTGGGTATTATTAATAAGTGAGCTATTCTATCTCCTGTTGAAATTACTGATATACTCCTTGGAGAACTGGCTATAATTTTTATTTCACCTTCATAATTGGGATCAATTACCCCAGGACTTATCGTAAGTTCTTTTAGAGTAGAAGAACTGCATCCCAATAATAGCCTACTGTTCCTTGGGGAAGAGGCCCTTTTACCCCTGTGGGAATGATTTGAATTCCCATCTCTGGAGTTAGTACTGCTCTGGCAGAGGTGCAGATGTCCAATCCTGCGCTCCCTCTGGTTTGTCTAGGGAGGGATCTAATGGAGAATGTGTCCTGGGCACTACCCTGATGGTGTTGTTGGGTTCCTCCAGTGCCCCATATATTTGTGGTCGTGGGCCCTGGAGCATGGGGCCCCCCTGTCCATTTTTTGGCAATGGAGCCCAATGTTTTTCTCCATGATATCGTGGGTAAACACCTGGTCCTTTTCCGATTTTTGATAATGGAGTACCCTCTATAGTGGTTTGAGAATGGCATTCATTAGCCCAATGTCTCCCTCTATGGCATCATGGGAAAATACCTGGTATTCTATTCCTTTGATACCTAGTTTTGTTAAACCCTCCTTCTATGGGGCAACTCCTTTGAAAATGTACTGTTTGTTCACAATTGTAGCATGTTTTTGGCCTGGCACCTAAAGCCTGTTGTACTGAAGCTGCCAAGACTTGCCCTTGTTCATTAATGTCTCTACATAATTTAATATATGTGTTTAAATCTCCATGTTTCCATGGTCTAAGGGCCTCCCTGCACCATCTATTTGCTTATTCGTAGGCTAGTTGCTTTATTAATGGCATCGTTTGTTCTATATCCCCAAAGATTCTGGTAGCTGTTTGTATAAGCCTCTCTACAAATTCAGCGTAAGGTTCATTAGCTCCTTGTATTACCTTAGATAATTGATCTTGTAAATCTCCATGTCCTTGTAAAGTCTTCCATGCCCTAACTGCATCTGTAGCAATTTGTGAGTACATGGCAGGATCATATCCAATTTGTTGCTGCTGACCCTCATAAGATCCCTTTCCTAATAACATATCTAGATTTCTCTGAGGATAACCGGCCACTGCATTTCGCCTAGCCATCTCCGTGCAAAATTCCTCATTGGCAACCTTCCATAACAGATATTGTCCTCCACTTAGCACAGTTTTGCATATACTAGCCCAATCTACTGGCGTTTAAGTTGGTAATGGATTCGACCATACTTATAGTGAAGGGTGCTTGAGGACCATAGGTTGTTACAGCCTCTTTTAGCTGCTTCACTGTTTTGAAATCTAAAGCATGGTGAATTTGCTGCCCTCCTGCTGTCTCAAATACAGGGCATGTGAATCTTTGAGTTCCTGTCTCAGGATCCCATCTATCAACTTTGGGGGTTGAGGGCCACTCAGCATATGTTGTCTCCATAGGCGGAGCTATTGGTTGGACACCCACAGCACCCCCCCTCGGTGATAGAAAGGGGTTAGTAGCAACCTCCTATTGTAATTTCTCCCCTGATAGCCCTTCCTCCTCTAAACTTTTTTCCTTTGTCTGACTAACTGGAGAGACTTCCTCTTTTACTTGATGTAAGATGTCTTCTCCTAGACTAAGCAAACAAGATTGTACCAACGTCCATAATGGTAAAGTACCAACTGGCAGAGTTCCTGGGCTTTTCTTTTGTATCTTTTTAAAATCTTCACCATGACGATTCCATTGTGATATATTTAACAACCCCTCTTTAATGAACCATGGGCTACACCTTTGTATCGTCTTAACGTATGCCCTAACTGTTCTTGATTTTACTGAGATGCCTCCTTCCTCTAGCACTTTACTTAATGCCCTTTTGGCTTGGTTCTTATTAATTTTTAATTCCATATTTCCGTGACGAAGATACCCCTCACTAAGATAATGCAAAAGAAAACCGAGACAAAATGAAACAAAAATGGAACAAAAATTCATTATATCATCCTTTCTATCCTCCTGAAATGTCCATCCGACCTTTCTCTCTATCTGTTCCTCAGGTACAAATAGTTTTTCCTCAGATGTGAGCGGTTTTTCTTCCATCCCACCCATCTCTAAGGGCAGGCAACTTAAAACAAAAGCGAAACAAAAGGAAAGAAGATTCTTTAAATGGTTACCCATCCTCTCACACTGCTCTCGGGGCGAGCAGTTTACCTTATCACTTACTCTCAGGTGTTCCCCATAGGGGCCACCATATACTGCAGTCTGGCTGGGCACAAATCAGGAGCCACTTGAAGATTCATGAAGGAACAAACTTTATTTTTAGAAGTCACGCACACCGCCCATGCGAACTCTCCAGGAACTCCCTGAGAGCTCCACCAGAACTTCCAGAACTTCCCAAGCACTCAACCCTTGAACTCCACCCATGCGAACTCTCTAGGAACTCTGTGAGAGCTCAAAAATAGTGGGCACCCCAGGCAGCAGGAACCGCTCCTTCTGCAAAATGCCAGGCACCATCTTGACCTGGCCGTGGTGGCTCTCAACATTTACTCTGTACCATTATATATTTGATACTTGTAAATTGCTTTTAATTGTACAGGAGATCACAATGCAAGATTGCCTTGAGCCACAGAGAAGACTTTGGACTTGAACTTTAAGCTATCTCAGAACTGTTGATGAAGTAGGGACTTTTGGGAATGAACTAAGTGTATTTTTTATTTTCGAATGAGTGTGAGCCGGGTGGAATGTTATAGGTTGGATGTGAGATATCCCCAAAAGCTCATGTGTGAGACAATGCAAGAAGGTTTGGAGGAGAAATGATTGGGTGATAGCCTTAACCTAATCAGTAAATCAATCCCTGATGGGATTAACTGAGTGCTGGCTAGAGGCAGTTGGAGTATGGCTAAAGGAAGTGGTTCATTGGAGGTGTGGCTTTGGGGTATATATTTGTGTCTGAGTCTCTCTGCTTCTGATCATCATGTGAGCTGCTTCCTTCTGCCACAGTCGTCCATCATCAAGCACTGAGGAATGGAGCCAGACTTCTATGGACTCAGACCTCTGAAACCATGAGCCCTCAAATAGACTTTTCCTCCCCTAAAATTGTTATGATAGGGTCTTTTAGTGACAGCAGCAAAAAAAAAAAAAAAAAAAAAAGCTGACTAAAGTATGCAAGATGCAAAATTCTCATTCCTGAGAGACTACATTAAATGAGGTGTTTAAGGAATCTGAAGGGGCGGGGAGAACTTTTTCCAAAATCTTTGTTATAGCAACTGAATATGTCAAAAAGGGCCATCTAAACTTACAAATTAATAACTATTCAGTTTCTTCATCTCCTATTTTATTCATTCAAATTCTTCCCAATATATTCAAGAAAATGATCTCACCTGACTTGTCTGCATGATAAAAGCTGATCCTATAATCAAAGTCTTTCCTAAGAAAACAGATTTTATTTTTATTTTCCTAATAGAGGCAATAAAGTATATGGAAAAAGTAATTACTGATGTTCAACTTTCTGGAACAAGAAGGGGAAAAGTGTTCATTATTTATGTTATTCACTTTTATTTATTTAAATTAATCTTTAGCTTATATATTAAAAAACGTACATATTTGTGGGGTACGATGTGATGTTCCCATGGAGCTCTATACTGTATAATGTCCAAATTACAGTGAACATATCTCCTCAAACTTTCACCATGTATATAGTTTATCGCTTTAGAGTGTATATAAAAAATACACTTTAGACACTTTTCATTTTTTTATGGTTGTAAGTCTCTTTATTCTCCAAAACAGGTATTTTTTGCCTTCATTAGTTTAAATCCAAAATTCAGAAAATAAGCAAGTGCAGGCCATCATCTGCATTTGTTGTTTAATTCTTCTTCTTCAGAGTCAAGAATATTTCAGAATGAATAGCTAAATAAAAACATCACCATGAAATCCCTTATACGGATGTCATATCTCTTTTCTGTTCTGGAAAACATCTCTTGCTGTCTCACATACATGCATAAAATAATACTTCTTTATTAAAGAATATTCACAACCTAAAATGTATGGCTTTTTTTCTTTTCTTTTTAAAACTATTTTTTTTAGTTGTTGATGGACTTTTATTTTATTTATTCATTTACTTACTTATTTATATGTAGTTCTGAGAATCAAACCCAGGGCCTCACACATGCTAGACAAATTGTACCACTGACCAACAACCTCAGCCTGAGAACTTTTCTTAATAGAGATTTTTTTTTTCCCTTAACTGCTGTTTTTTTTTTTCTTGTGTAGTTTTGAGTGAGGTTTCCACATCATATAAGTTATGGTTTTCCATGGAGCTCTTATGTCCTGCTGGACAGCCATTGTGGAAAAGAGCATGGAGACTTCTCCAAAAACTAGAAATAAATATGGGCCTGCTATCCCACTTGTGGGTATGTATCCAAAGGAAATGAAATCAGCATATCAGAGACATACCTGCACTCCCATGTTTATTACAGATCTATTTATAATAGATCAGATATGAAGTCAACATAGGTGCTCATCAACTGGGGAACAAATAAAGAAAATGTGGCATACGTACACAATAGAATATTATTCAGCCATGAAAATAAAATCCTGTAATTTGAGGAAAAATGGATGAAACTAGAGGGCCTTATGTTAAGTGATAACCCAAAGTGTGTCTTGTAGAAAAACTACGTAAGAAAAACTTGAAGTATCTAAACCTAAAGAAATCATAAGGAAATGGAAATGCTAATTATGCTGATTTTATCAGAGTATTTGTAGTATGTATGTATTAAAATATCACACTGTACCTCATAAATATGTGCAATTGTTTTGTATTAACTAAAAAAATAAAAATTAAAAAAGTACATTTTTTTTACAATAAAACTATGTTTTTCTTGTTGCAGTGAGAAAACTATGGCAAACTATGCCTCAAATACATAACTCCACTTTGGGTCATGTTTTAGAGTAGACAGAAAAAAAGTGTAATAAATATAATTAAATAATAATTTGATTTTAATAATTCTAATAATTATGATAATTAAAATGAACTTTATGTTTTCTCTAATAGAATGCACATAGTAAAATTCTACAGGATTGCTTCATTTACTCATAATAAAAACACTATAATAAAATTATCAAATATATGATTAGCTAAAAGAAGTGTCATTTTCTGGATAATTTACCTCCAGCTATTTTTTTTTTTACTGATATTTATATTTCAAAGAACAGCTTCAGGGAAAAGAAAGTGCTTCATTTCCATTTTAATTAACTTTAAAGGATGCTGAGTGGGAGCTTCTTAGCTAAATAATGAAAGAATAAGAGTCAGAAATGGTAGCGCATACCTGTAATCCCAGTGATTCGAAAGCTGAGGCAGGAGGATCCCAAGTTAGGAACCAGCCTCAATGATTTAGCAAAACACCGTCTCAAAAATAAAATTTAAAAGGTGGGAAATGTAGTTCCAGGGTTCTATCCCTGGTCCCTCCCGCCCTCCACACACGTAAAGAGTTAGGACTTCCAGATAAACAGGAAATGTAAAACAAGTAGTCATGTACATGTACTAAGAGAATTGACAGAAAGAAAACATTTATGGGGCAGGCTAAACTAAATTACTTGGGTTGATGACTCCATAGAGGAGATAGGTTTAAATGTGCTTGGGAGAAACAGTCCATGAAAGTGGCCACCTTGCAAATACCCAGCTAGATGCCTTGTGGCTGTGGGCTCTGTGGAATGAAGTGTGAAGGGACCCTTGCTGGGCACGGTGGCACATGCCTGTGATCCTAGCAGCTTGGGAGTCTGAGACAGGAGGATCACAAGTTCAAAAGCAGCTTCAACGAAAGTGCTGTGCTAAGCAACTTATAATAATAATAAAAAAATGTTGAAGACCTAACTTAACTCATCTTGACATACATTTAAGTTTTTGCCCTATAGAAAGAGTGAGACTTAATGATATACATATAATAATGCACGATTGTTTCAGTTGCTTGTAATTTGGACAGCATAATAAAATTAGCAAGTATGTAATTAGCTAGGGAAGTATCATTTTGTTTGGAAAATGTACCTCCAGCTATTTTCCCCCTGATATTTACATTTCAAAGAACATCTTCAAAGAAAAGAAAGTTAAGAGTCAAAGGGGACCTTGGTCATTTTCTAGAACTGTGAAGTCCCACAAACAGCCACTGCTACCTGTGACTGTCAAACACCTGGAATGTGACTAATCCAAACGGAAACATGCTAGAAGTATAAAATACATATCCTATATCAAAGATGTTGCTTGAGCCAGGTGTGGCTGCACACAACTTTAATCCTATGGGCTCAGGAGGCTGAGACAGGAGCATCAGAAGTTCATGGTCATCCTCAGCAACTTAATGAGGCCCTGAACAAGTTAGTGAGATGGTATTGAAAAATAAAAAATGAAGAAGGCTGAGGAGGTGGTTTAGTGGTTAAGTGCTCCCTGGGAGAGAGAGAGAGAGAGAGAGAGAGAGAGAGAGAGAGAGAGAGAGAGAGAGAGAGAGAGAGAGAGAGAGATACTTTGCAAGACAAAATGAAAAATAATTCAATTTTAGGCACATTGACTAAATAAGTTTTACCCTGGCCCTTCTCCCTTTGCAATATATACTCTAGAATATTTAGTTACAAATGTGGCTCCTATTATATTTCTATCAGAGAAGACTGCTCTAAATTAACCTTCTCGTTTCACAGGTTAGAAAACTGAGCACTGTACTAAGTGACTAGATTTCCTAATTTTAGTCCAGTGATGGTCACACTGTACTGCATTTGTGAATAGCTTCAATAGTTTGATAGACATTGCATTTTGACTTTTATAGTAGCTTTGAGGGGAATATAGATTAGGAATTATAAATTCCAATTTACAGAGTAGACAAGAAATTTTAAGTGAATTAGTGAAGGTTGGATGCCTGCTAAACATAAGGCATGAGTCTGGACCTAATCCCTCTGGAGCCCTCGATCATGTCATTTATTAACACCAGCCATTAGAAATACAGGGATTACTACAGGTGGAACAGCAAGTTCTGTTTATTGTAAATTGTCATCAATGACGAACTAGTAAAAGAGTATCCGCCATACTCTATGAAGGGCTGGGGCTGTAGCTCAGTGGTAGAGCGCTTGCCCAGCATGTTTGAGGCACTGGGTTCAATCCTTAGCACCACTTAAAAATAAATAAAATAAAGGCATTCTGTCCATCTACAAAAAAAAAAAAAAAGCTTTATGAAGTCAGACATTACTTACATAAAAAGTAGAAGAGCTGGGCGTGGTGGCAAATGGCTACAATTCCAGTGGCTGGAGAGGCTGAGACAGGAGGATTGGAAGTTCAAAGCCAGCCTTAGCAAAACCAAGGGGCTAAGCAACTCAGTGAAACTCTGTCTCTAAATAAAATACAAAATAAGAAAAAAAAGGGGGGAGATGCTGGGGATGTGGCTCAGTGGTTGAGTGTCACTGAGTTTAATGCCTGGTACCCCTTCCACTCCCCCACCAAAAAAACAAAAACAAAAACAAACAACAACAAAAACAAACAAACAAAAAAAACTAGAAGAGGTGAAAAATATACTGGATCCAAATTTCTACAAATTACTTGATAAAATTTCCGAAATATATTTTGAGGATAACATGGTGAAGTATTTGATTGAAATCTACATTTCAAGTCTGTCTTTAAAAGTTGAATATTTACAGACATCGGGAGGCATAATGATAGGAGTAATTGCTTGGAACAGAGTCAGGGCTGCTCTCAGTGCACAATCTAGTTGGAAACCCTCCCTATTACTCCCTATTAGAAATATTCTGCTTCCCTCTCTGCCTGTTCCTAGACTTAATGCTTTCAAAAGTACTTTCTAACTCCCAGGGCTGGTGTTCCATCTATCATCCTACAATCATCTAATTGGCTTGTGAGCTTCATAATTGAAAGCTATTCAGTGGCTATTTAGATGATACTCTCTTTTTTTCACATCATGCATAAGATCTAATTTTTCCCTGCTTTGATTTATATATCTTTATGTATTTGCTGAATACATTATGCTTACTACAATTTTTATGTTTATTAATGCCGTTCATACTCTTCCTTTGGTGCTACATTTTCAATATACTTCATTCATCTGAACAATACATAGTTCCCTAGTGGTCATTTTTTAAAAGCGATGTGACCTGAATTAGCCTGAATTCAAGGTTCTGCATGAATTGTTCTCTACCCACTTACTTCCACTTCCTCATTACACTCAACACAGAGATGCAAGTCTAGCTGTACACGTCTCCTGTTGCTCTCAGATATGCTACAGTGCTGGGGTTCTCAAACACTAAGTCGTGCACTCCTCAGTATAGGTGAGTCTTGCTCAAATAAATACCTATAGGTTTCTCAGCGCTTATCTCAGATTTACTGAATTCAAACCAATGTGGATAGGTTCTAGATGTCTGTTGCATATTGTGGTGTTTAGCATTTATCCTGAAACCAAAACACAGATTTGAATTTTGGCTTCCCTATTCTTTAGTAGTGTATGAGGGTAAATCCCTTCACATCTCAATGTTCAAGTTTCCTAATCTACAAAATGGAAATAACAAGGATGTTTACCTTAAAAGTCTGTTTATGTGGATTAAATGAGAAAGTATCTTTCAGGCATAATTAGAACTATGCAAATGCGTATTAAATAGAAAATTAGAAGTTTTCCATTTGATTTTGACACAAACAAGGTTTAAGATCCCATGGAAGTGAAAGAAGACGGTCTGTGATTTTTTAGCCCATTTATCACTAAAGATCTTATCTCTCTTCTACTTGGAGTTATTGAGAACAGGCACAGTGAGTCTCCAAGGGATGAGGTATGTTCAGTTGTTACATGATTGGACAGGGAAGTGAGGGCAAGGCACTACACACCCTTCAGAGTGAAGACAGCATTATACAATAAATGTCCCTGGTCTTCCATCTTATTTGAATAACCACTGTTGTTCCTAACAATTCAGACCAGAATTTAACCATTTAACAAATTTAATTTGTTTGGAAGTGTATTTGATTTACAGTTCTAATGCATACTGGATTTTCTCATGAGTATAACTCATGTATAAACTAAGGGGAATTTTTTTTTCTTTGAGTCTTACCAAATGTCAGTCAACTCTTTGGAAACCACATGGCTGCCCTTGATTTTCATGCCATCAATACATTTGTAGTCATCACATGTAGGACCAGTATTTAATTCTACTTAATCTTGTCTTTTAGTGTGCATATTCCTGATCGATTTTATTTTGAAATATATCTTATTTAATTACAAATTATTTGGCTGTATTCTCACATTGCAGATGAGGTATTAATTTCTTCTGACAATGAGCATGGTTACATTTTAACAACTATTAATTTCATTTTAGCATAATAGTGACGAAATCATAAAATATTTGTTATTTAAAAATGTACAATGCCTGAAAGATGAGATTCAAAACTCTCTGATCTAAAAGGAAATTCCTAAACAATCTCATTCAGTACTAAATAGCATTGCATGCTTTCAGACTACACATAATGGTTTTGCTAAATTAATACTTGCTTATTTCAGGTTATTTTGGCACACTTTAGGTGCTTTTAATGGGAATGTATGTTTTGTCTCACCAAGTAGATTTTACATTCTTCAAGAAAAGAAAATGTTGCCTTGATTCCTTTTGTGTCTTTTCACAGCAGGCATTCAATAAGTGGGGTTGACAGCTTGACTGAAGTTTAAAGAGAAGCACGAAAATTTAGAAAGTAGAATCAGAAGTTTAAGGTAAATTGAAAATAGAGTGCCTGAAAAATACTAGTTTACCAGAAGAAAACCAGAAAACATAAAGCAAACACAGAAACAGAATGCCTCATGGTCTGAAATAGGAAATATGATGTAGGCACAGTGGGTCCCCAAGGGACCCAACTTTCCAAGTTCGGTTGGGAAGTCACATAGTGTGGGCCAGACCTTGATAAAAACCCCAAATATGCATCAAATATTTAAAATTGAAAATCAACAAATGCAGATAAATTAGAGGATTTTTCCAGGGTATGGGGAGGAGAAGCATCAATCATAAATATTACAACTGGGTATTTGCTGTGTCTACAATACTGTATTAAAAAGTGTAGACTTTTTAGTAGTTTTAAGACTATCCACTTAAAATGAATGATGGTACACTTAAAGCTGTTGGCAAAATACTTATTTAAGCTTTTTGGTAGCATGATGTCTTAAAATATTAAATGGATCACCGCATTGGATAAAACTAAGTAATGATGTTATGGGAAGACCTTAAGATCAGGAAATATCAAATTTACCACAATAAATAGATACCATCTTATCTTTTGTTGTTCTATCCCAGACAAGTCTTTAAATACACACACGAAGAAAAAGAGACTTAACACATTGCAGATCACTTCAGTTGAAAATTCATTTTCTAAGTGAGGAACTCCGTGGCATGATTTGGGATGGAATATTTACCTTGTTGATTGACAATGAATGCAACTTGAAAGCAACCTGACTGGCTCAATCATGACGATGCAGAGTCTGATCAATGAAACAATATGGGACACACTGGACTTTGCTTGTTTTCTGTCATCATTATGTTAGATTATGTTAGATTCCCTTCAAATTATTTATATAGTTTACACACACATATGCATATACTCATATACAAAGATATACATATGTAAATAAAAAATTAACTGCATTTATATAGTAATTGTTTTCAAAATGAAGCAGGATGAAAATGTAGAAAATAAAATAGTTTAGTTTGACAGATCTTCCTAAATATTCATCAGACAGTTTTCAGATTATTTAAAGATCAATATTAAGGTTTGGTAAAATTTTGAGAAATAGATATATTCATACTATTTTGGTCTGTCTAGTATATGTCAAAGAAACCTATAAAATGCTTATCCAAACAAATAAAAATAAGTGAGTTAGGTACTTTATAATCCCATTCTTCCTGAAATTTAGGATTATGAAATTCTCTGTAGTTGTTAAAAATTGAAGTACATTTTTATATATGGATGTGTAAAGCTGTCTGATAAATGTAGCTTAAAACAAGCAAACCCGCAGCTGGGCGCAGTGGTGCAAACCTGTAATCCCAGAGTATCAATTCCTGGCACCAAAAGAAGAATAGCAGAAGAGATGAAGAGCTTCATTATAATTCTTATCATCTAGTCTACATTTTAAAATACTATAAGCATTTTTTAGAAAATATTATTTTAATTAATAAAAAGAAATGCTAAATAATATTCAATGAGTTTTTCTTTAATTTATTTCTTAACCAACAATTATTGGCTGAGTACCTATTATATTCTCATACGTTTTCTGAATTTAGTGATGATGATTCTGGTGAGAAAGGCACTTAATAAACCTTTGTGGGTTGTACAAATTAAACATTCTAGAAATGTTTAACCAGAAGACACACTCCTTTTCACAAGACAGGTATGCCTAGGTGTGTGTGTAAGAACATACAGGTACAGATGCAGAAGTGTTTAAATCTTAAATAAGCATTTTAATTATTTTTATAAGACCAAAAGAAATAGTCATTGATGTTCTCAGAAGTGGTTGATGGCCCATACAGCAAGCATGCTGTTGTTCTAAAATCCAATTCTTTAGCCTTACCATTTTATTATGGTAAAATGTACAAGTTGTGAAAGAGTTTTAATTTTTATTCTCACACTCAAGATTAAAATTCTGTGTTTAGAAGAAAGAAAAAAAACTGTTAGGTGAAGAAACACTTTTGAAATAAAAAATAATTCAAGATGATGAAAAAGAAAAAGGAAAAATCATATTAAGAGAAAAGAGATTATTTAGAGATATGTTAGTATATGGTTGAATTCATCATACAAAAGGAAGTCAAAGAGCAAAGAAAATTCTGAGACAGGAATATTTCTTTTTTCTTTCAAGGTGCCAATCTTTCCAGTTTTAATTAGCTAATTTATACAAAGAGTTCCTGAATTCTAGAATATTTGACATTAGTTATTTTCATTTTTTTCTTGCAATCTTATTCTTAGTCTTAAAAGTATTTATATCTACCTACTATATATTATCTGTTTTTCATATGTAATATGGTCATATGTAGTATCTGTTTTGAAAAACAATTTCCTTCCATATAATATTGTTATATTAAGAAATAATTTTAGCATGAAGTGCAATTTGCTTTTGGTCATGTACAGTTTTACATGTGGGAAAGAGTAGATGGACAAAGAAAAATGTGCCCAGCTGAACTGATTCAGGTGGTAATACACAATGCATGTGTGTGCACACAACACACATATACACACACACATACATACACATACATGCCGTTAGATCATCTTTCAGCTACTTCAGTTCATTCCGTGTTATAAGCCACACCCAACTATATCTGGTAGAACTGCTGCAACTCCTCTCTTGCCCACTTCCACAAGCAAACCTCAGTTCTTTTTCAAGTTCTTTTTCTCAAGAGTCATTCTCATGTATTAAAAAAATGTTAAATATGTATTGTATTAATTTTGTATTTCTTAACTATGTGATATATGTGAACCTAATATTCATTAAGTTTCTATCTTTTTTAAAAAATGTGTTGCTTATGAAATTTTGAAATATTAGGCCTCTAACATTTTTTTTGCATAAACCTTGTTTTTTTTAATTGCATAATTTGCAGAATGCAGTTATTTCTAGGAGCATTTATACTGTGTTACTGTAGAACTGATTGGTGTGCTTTATTAGTCAAGCCTCTCAAGCCTCTCAGAGCGTCTCCCCCCGACTGTCTTTTTACCAGACTTACAGATTAAAATCTTGACTGAGGTTCTTTCCCCAAACAATTTTAAGACTTTTGGCATTCTTCCACTCTTCATTTTAGCTACTAAACCATCCTGAGGAATGTTCTCTTATTTATGCTTGTAATTCAAGATTCTTTATATAGTTAGCCATTGTTTCAAAAGAGAGTTCATTTAACAGCCCAAAGACTCAGCATTTAAAAACAAGTTATGCTTTGAGAGTGTACATTATGAGTATTTGTAGAACTCTATATTTAGAGGGTTCATGATTTCTAATAAAAATGATGGGAAAGCTGCCTGCCCAACACTCATATGAAGAGCCCTGCACCACTCACAGCAAACAAATGCCTGTTGTAAAGGTCAAAAATTCACAAGTTCAATGCAGTCATGATTGCAAGGTAGTGGTAGTATTCCCGGATGGTGCTCACCTCAAGAGTCATTCTCATGTATTAAAAAAATGTTAAATATCCGTAGCTATATTATTTCCTGCCTTAAATCCATCTGGTGATGAATTAAATAAACAATTTTAAAATCAGTATTTTATGTTGATATTTTAATAGTTATCCAAAAAAAATAATATTAGAAATATTAGAATATGTCAGATACCATGAGGTTTGGGAGACAATAATAACTTACATTGCCTGGGTAGTATCACAAAAATTGTTCAAAAATCCTGAGGTGGTTAGCAATCCCCGCTTCTCAATTACAATTGAGAAGCTCAAGGCATCTTAACATAATTTGCTTGAATTCACGTAACTAGTGGTGGAATCTAGGGTTTGAACCCATTTGTTCTGACTTCTAAATCTGTGTGCTTAATCATTATAGTGTGTCTTTTTCCTGGAAGAACTGAATGTATTATTCCCTGGATTAGAAGAGGCATCTTGCTCTCTGGTGTTATGCTATTGTAAGAGGAACTCCTGCAAGAAAATTTTCAAGTACCTAGGATGTAAGTGTTAATCTCTTTTCTCCAAAAGTCTAAGGATTCATCTACCATTAGCATCTTCTTTCCCTCACCCAGGGCTGGGACAAAATTAAACTAATCCACTCTCAAGAACTGTTTCTTGTTTGAATTTGTATTCACCTTCCTCTCACTAAATTTTATCAGTGTGAAGATGAGGGCTGATGGTCTAGATTCGTCTTTTAGCTGTAGAAATTTGTTCTTTGACCTTCTCCTCTCTAGACTTTACAACCCCAGTTCCTTTATTTGCCATACCAAACGTTCTCGGCTTTCTCTTTTTTTGTTTATTCTTACATTTATTGTTCATCTCTGTAGTATCTCATGTTTTACTCTAAACAATGTTAGAACATTGTTGAGTAGACTTAAATCATATAGATCTGGAATTGTCTTTTTGAAACTTTATTTAATTGCATATTAAACTATACGGGCTACCAGGAGAATCTGTCAATTATTTATCACCTAGAGATTTAAATTGTAATTTAATTGAGTGTCTCATCATAGGACCATTTACTATACGGAGAACATTGAAGTTTGTGGGACTAAAGAGAGTAAGAATTGGATCTTAGAACAACAGCATGCTTGCTGTATGGGCCACCAACCACTTCTGAGAACATCATTGGCTCTTTATTTTTTATTTTTTTGGTCTTATAAAAATAAGGATTGTACTAAATGTCCTGTACCATTCTCTTCAGTGACAGCACCATCTAATGCAGAAGTGCCTTCCCTTGTCCTGTCATTCAGTTGGAATGTGGTGCAATTGTGTTAATTAATAGAGAAGGTATTTTGTTATTAACTCAACCCTGATTCACTATTTTGCCCTTCCTATATCTCACCACTTCTCTACTGCTAAGCGCTTTTTAACTTGGATTTGTTTGCAGGGACTTATTTTACTTAAAAATCATTTGGCCTATTTCTAATCCACATGATCATTCCTTTCTTGCTCTCTCTCTTACTCCCTCCTTAAAAACTCTGCCCATATATGAAGTTCTTTTCTTTCCATATTTTCATTTAAAATATTGATTAGGATTATAGCATGTCACTGTGGACTGGAAGAAATGTGGGTGGGAGGCATGCATTTTCAGAATAATGTGTCTTTGGTAGACAAAAAATTGTACAATATATTGTGTGCTCTCAATTTTCACAAGCACTCCAAGGTTGTGTGATCAGAGGCCAGAAACTGGGTTTTCCCTAGCTTATTGAAGAACATTAATAATTTTACATAATTACATATTGTCCCAGTCTTGATGTTCGTAAAATAAAACTTTTCAACTTGTAACTCTTACAGTTTAGCTTTTAACAAAAACATGGGAATTGTGAATTATGTTTCAATACAATTATTTGACCTTTAGAAAGATGGGAATGAATATTAAATAAAAGCCTTGTATTACATTTTCTGGTCATCACAATAAGTGGAAATATTGCATCTATTAAAGAGAACAGAATACCATATATAATGAAAAGAGTACAGCAACAAACTATTAGAAAGAACAGAGAAATTGCAGATATTTTCTGTGAACTAATAGAAGAGTGATACTTAAAAAATGTTTTGACAGACAAGAATTTTCAGAATGAAAGGATCCATTGACTCACATAATGACTGGGAAAAAAAAAACAATACCAAAGCCTATAGTTGTGAAATTTTAGAAGAGAGAGAGAGAGAGAGAGAGAGAGAGAGAGAGAGAGAGAGAGAGAGAGAGAGAGAGAGAGAAAGACACTAAGTGAAGACCTTAAAAAAATTTCCAAAGCAGGAAAAAGTAGGTCACATACAAAAGGTAAACCTCACAAAAAAAGGTGACTCAATTCCACATTCCACTTCTTCCAGGTAAAGAGGACAGGCATTATAGAAATATGGACTTGGCTCATTGTCAGCTTGTGTTTTTGTGTGTGTTTGGGGATTTGGGTGGCTGCAATGCATTGTTAAATGAAGAAACCCATTAAGGGAATGTGCATAAAGCAGGGTTGGTTCCTTGGTTGAACATGGAGAAAGATAGAAATCTTGAGAGCATCTTATAAAGGAGGAGAGGAGACGGGACAGTCAGTGCTCACCCTAAACCTTGCCTAGTAAGTCGGGATGATTTGGCCATGCTAAGGAAAGCTCCAGCAAATTCAAGAATGAACAGCTGAATAGAGGACTGCAGCGGGAATAGAAATCATCATCATCATCATCATCATCATCATCATAATAACAATAACAACAAACACACAGAGAAGAACAAAAATGAAAGGAGACTAGCCAGACAGCAGGGTTCATCATAAGTCAACTCTTAAAAGAGCCCTTCAAAGGGTTTAAAGGCTGATGGTGGAGCTGCAGTGAAGTGGACTCCCAGGGTGGGTGCTCACCAGAGTGGCCAGCTCAACCCTGCCCTTCCTTGGGCTCTAATATGTCTGTGTATAAAGTAAAAGAAGATAAAATTTTAGATCTAATTATTCTAAGAATTAATGGGTGGTACATATGAATTTGGTAAAAAAAAAAAATTAGACTCTTCTAGATTTTCCTATTCAGGAGGTTTGCCTTTTGATCCTCTTTGGACCTCCATGCCATACAGAACCATCACTATCATTAGAAATCAAATACCCCCATCAAAACTAGGCATTGACATGGTTGCTCTGTGCTCTGTCTTCCTCTTATGGTTTCCTCTGGTCCATGCTTCATTATCTTTTGAAATTTCCAAGGATGCAATTCATTTTCATAAATACAAGATGTGACAGAAATTCAACAAAGACCCTATGACATTGGCTGCTGTCAGAGAAATACCTAATTGGCCTGCTAACGAATATGTTCAGAATCCAGCTGTAGAGTGAAATCTCAGAGGTGGATGTTGAAAGATCTGCTGAGCTAGGGGATTTGGCAATGTATCTTTTAAAAAGAGAACACAAAAGTAGAAATTGAGGCACAATTTGAACTTGGTTTTCAGTGTTTCCCTTTTCTTTCTCATAAAGAAAATGTATAATCTCTTCTTGGATATGACTTCCACTTTTCCATCATCAACACTGTTGAGACTTGATGCCATAATTTTCCATCATTTAATTTACCACAGCATTCCAGCATTTTGAAACACAGGATAATTAACTATCTATACTGTCTCTTCATTTCATGGGATTAACTGGTAATAATATTTTAAAAATTTAAGTGTCAGGAAAAGTAACAAAAGAAAATGAAGTACTACTGAGAAAAGCAGGTTAATGCCTTTGATAGGAAATAAATGATAAAAAAATTTCAAATGGGCATTGGGAAGATAGAATTGTAGAGAAGTAATGCAGCAGGGCATACATAAATGAGAAATAATAAATTAGATATTGAAATGAACATTCTTTCTAAAGGGCAATTGCAAGTTGGAATGTATTTCATATCTCTCACTATGGTTGTGCCTATTGTTTTCAAAGTCACTGATAAGACTTAAAACAGACTATCACTACTTTTAATAGATTCAAGTCTGTATAACCTTGGAGCTTTTAATCCGTTTGCATTTACCATCTGCTTTGCATGCTTCTTAACTTAATATGCATATCTCAGAGTTGATTCAACTTCAAGCTGCTTCAGGAAGCAATATGCTACTATTTATTGCAGAAATGATGATATTCACTAGTCTGTACAACATAAATCTGAAAGGACAACACAGAACAAACACTAGACAAAGAGGGAGGTGACTTAAATTCAGACGCATCATAATTACTAATGCACTTCATGACCTTGAACACAGCATCTAAACCCCGCTCCAGGCTTCAGTTTTCTCATGTGTACCATGGATTAGGCAGCCTCTACAAAATTCCTTTCAGAGTCAAAATTCTCACAACTGTATCATCTCCTTTTTGAGAGGAGAACTGGTAATTCCAAATAAGAAACAGACTTCTCCTAGAGACTGTTCTCCTCCTTTTGATATGTGCATTTTAAAAAGGCTTCTCAAGAGTTTCAGATAAAGAATTGCAGGTGGTCCTGTAAAGAAGACAACTAGAGAAAAGTATTACAAATTGGATTGTAAAGCTCCATATTTAGAAAAGGTCATGAAAAATGAAAGTTAAAATGAGTTTAAATGTATTGGTAATCATGACAGTTAAAAAAAATATAAGAAACTTCCTTGCTGGGAGACTTACAAAAGCAAGAACTAAATCTAGCTGTAAATTCTTTGCAAGACTCATCCCCTATAATATAAAGACATAGAAAGATTGAAAGACATGTTATAATATGTATGTGTGCATGTGTGTGTGTGTGTATGTGTGTGTGTGTATATACATTTCAAACAAAAAAAAACTTGGTGCAGCAATATTATTAAAAGGATGGATTTCAAAGACAAATGAATTGTTAAGAGAAACTGAGTGTTATTAATTAATAATAAAAATAAAATTCACCATGAAGTTATGATAGTTTGAACCCTGAATTTACTCAACAATGCAGCCTTAAATGTATGAGACATTGGCAGAATTACCAAGATAATTTGCCCAAACTGAATTTTGATAGGACCTTTGTAAGATGGAGCAGACAATCGAGTAAAAATCCTGAACTAATGGATGTACATGGCACTCTGCAGTCAGCGTTATGAACGTACTTACATTTTTCCAAGGCAACATAACCTAGTGCAGAAATTTATATAGCATCTTTGCATGGCCTCTTTAATAGAAATGACAAATGTGGATATTCATGACCTGTTATTGATTTTAGAGGCAAGCATTAATCTGTTATCATTGATAATGAAATTAAGTAATTGAGATAGGCTTCACATTGATCTCTTTATCAGGTTGAAGAAGAAATTCTTCCTTACTCTTATTTTCCCAACAGTTCCATGAATGTATCTTAAAATTGTATTAAATGAGTTTTTTGTTTCCTTTGAGATGATGATATGGTATTTCTATTAATTATTTAAATATAGTGAATTATATCACTTTATTTATTTGTAATGGGGATTGAACCCAGGGGGTGCTTAACCACTAAGCCACATCCCAGCTCTATTTATTTATTTATTTTTATTGTGAGACAGGGTCTCATTGTTACTGAGGGCTTTGCTAGGTTGCTGAGGCTGATCTTGAACTTGCAATTCTCCTGCCTCAGTCTCCTAAGTCATTGGGATTACAGCTGTGCATAATTGGAATTAAAGTTAAAGGTGTAACTAATTCCAAATATGTTAACTCATTTAGGGTTTTTACATTCATACGTATGATGAATATTGGTCTATAATTCCTTTATTAGTAATGTGTACACCTGATTGTGCATTTGGGTGATGCTGGCCACATAAAATGATTTGAGAAGTGGTCTGTCCTCCTGTTTCCTGAAAATGTGTGTTTATGACTGGTGTTATTTTTTTCCATAGATTTCTGCCTAAATTTACCACCAAACTGTAAGGTCCCATATGTGTTTGAAAGAAGATATTTATTATTTTATTGCATGTAATTAATGTGTACAATATGATGTTTTGATATACATAGTATAATTTTTCTGGTTATGTTTTTATTGAAGGTAAAATATATTGTGATCAGGTTGTTAAAACTGTAATGTATTATATCTTTCATATATGTGAGGTTACTGCTGTGAATCAAATTAACATACCCATCATGTAGTTAGCCTTTTGTGTGTGTGTGTGTGTGTGTGTGTGTGTGTGTGTATAAGAGCACCTAAAATATGCTTACTCTTAGCAAATTTCCAGTATGTCTTTAATGTAACAATATAATATTAACTATATTCATGGTATACATTAACTCTCTAGACTTTTTCATTCTACATAACTACAACATTATGCCCCTTGAACTACATCTGCCCTCTATTCTAATGTTTCTTTGTGATCAATTTTCTTTCTTTTCTTTTTTTTTTTTCTAGATTCTACATGTGAGTGAGATAATGCAGTGTTTATGTGTCTGGCATATTTCACTTAGCACAGTATCTTCCAGTTTCATTCATGCTGTGGCAAATGACAAGATCTCTTTCTTTAAGGCTGAATAAGATTGATGTGACTGTATATCACAGTTTCTGCATTCATTCATCCTTTGATGAACACCTAAGTTTTTCCCATAGTTTGGCTATTGTGAATAATACTGAAACAAACACAGGAGCTGAGATATTTCTATTAGATAATGAGCTATGTCAAACTGAAAAGTTTCTGTATAACAAAGGATATAATTAAAAGGCAATCTGTGAATTTGAAAATTATTTGCCAACAAACTATTTGTGGAAAGGTAACTATACAAATATAAGTGTGTGTCTGTAAATATTTATATAAAGCCCATACAACTCAATATCTAAAAAATAAATTACCTGATTTTGAAAGTATATAAAGGACTTGAATAAGTATTTCTTCAAAGAAGACACACAAATTACCAACAGGTGTATATAAAAGTGCTCAACATCACTAACCATGGTTGAGATCTAAAAACAGTAAGATATCATTTTGTGTCATGTCAGGATGACTCTGTTGAAAAAGATAGTAGATACCATGTGTTGGTGAGTTTTTGGAGAAAGTAGAATCCTTGTACCCCAGTGGTGGGTATGTAAGTTAGTAGCCAATATGGAAAGAGTATTGAAGTTACTCAGTAAAATTAAACATAGAAATAACATGAAACCCAGCCATTCTTCTGGTCTTCTAGGTATATTGTATATTCAAAGGAAGTGAGGTACCTCTCAGAGATACCTACAGGAAGATATTTGAAAGAAAAATCAAAGTTTTCAATGACTACCAGGCTAATGAGATTTTCTATGTCATCTATGTAGATTTTGGTTTGTTGTGATTTTTCTAGCTATGTTTTTATTGAAGGTAAAATATATTGTGATCATACATGCACACATATATATTACAACATGCCTTTCAATCTTTCTATGTCTTTATATTATAGGGGATGAGTCTTGCAAAGAATTTACAGCTAGATTTAGTTCTTGCTTTTGTAAGTCTCCCAGCAAGGAAGTTTCTTATATTTTTTAACTGCCATGATTACCAATACATTTAAATTAAATTTAATTTTTCATGAACTTTTCTAGATATGTAGCTTTACAATCCAATTTGTAATACTTTTCTCTAGTTGTCTTCTTTACAGGACCACCTGCAATTCTTTATTTGAAACTCTTGAGAAGCCTTTTTAAAATGCACATATCAAATATATTGTGATCAGGTTGTTAAAACTATAATTTACTATATCTTTCATATATGTGAGATATAATATTTCCTCTCTAATTTCTGGTGATTCATGTCTTCTTTTTTTTTTCTTGATCAGACTAGTGAGATAGTTATCAAACTTTTTCTTTGTCCTCCTGAAAGAAACAACTTTTAACTGTATTTTCTCTCTTTTTTGTTTCTATTTTACTGATTTTCAATTGTTTACTATTTTCTTAATTAATATTTTTTAAAAGTTTTATAAATTGATTCTTTAAATTTATATATGACAGTGGAATGCATTACAATTCTTATTACACATATAGAGCACCATTTTTCCATATCTCTGGTTATATACAAAGTATATTGACACCAATTCGTGTCTTTATACATGCACTTGGGATAATAATGTCCATCACATTCCACCATCATTTTTAACCCCATAGCCCCTCCCTTCCCCTCCCACCCTTCATTACACTAATCCACATTTATTTTCCTCTCCCTTTCCTAGTTTCTTAACTAGAAAAAGTTAAAACATTTTCTCATTTCTTATTAAACTTTTTTATTTCCTAAAGGTAAGTACTTCTAGTTATACCTGTCTGCCAAAGCACTGTTTTAACTGCATTTTACAAATCTTGATATTTTGTTGATTTCCTTTTTTATGTAGTTCAAAGTGTTTTCTAGATCTTTCTGCAATTCTTTCTTTGATATATTTATTTAGATATATGTTGTTTGAGGTCCAAACTGTTAGAGAATTTTCTGCTATCCTTCAGTTGTTGATTTCTTTATTAATTTTGTTGTTGTCAAAGAATATGCTGTGCATTTAAATCTTTTAAAATTTATTAAGACTTGTTTCATGGTTCAAAATATAGTATTTTTGTTGGATTTGGCATGTCTACCTGAAAACAACACATATTCTGCTGTTCTTTGGTAAAGTATTATATAAATGTCAATTAGGTCAAGTTGTTTGTGCAATGGTATTCTGTGCCTCCACTGATATTTTGCCTATGTGTTCCATCAAAACTAGGATAAGAATGTTGAAATCTTCAATTGTTAGTCTAGATTTCTCTCTGTCTTTCAATTCTGCCAGGTTTTGCTTCATGAATTTTGAAATTCGGTTGAGGCAAGTCAGTGCAGTATTATTATATGTTCAATAGGTATTTACTGTTAATATTCCTTGATTCAAAGTTTATTTTCTATAGCCCCTATAGCCACTATGAGTTTCTTAATCTTAGTGTTTGCACTGTATATGTTCTTTCATTCTTTCCCCTTTTTCCTACTATTATCTTTGTACTTGAGTTGTAGACAGATTATAGTTCATTATTACATTTTTGTTCTTTCTGATAATCTGATTTTTAGAGTGCTTAGACCATTTATGTGAGCAACTTTTATATAATTAAACTTAAATTTGTCATTATGTTATTTGATTTTTATTTCAATTTCTTTTCTTTTTCTTCTTTCTTTTCTTTTTCTTCTTTCTTTGGATCAGTCAAATTTCGTATTCTTCTGTTTTGTTAAAATTTCATTTTATATGCACAATTAGCTTATTAGCTATCTACATTTCTATATATTTTTGTGGCTGTTCTAAATTTTATATGATATATCTTTAACTTAACATATTTAAATTATATATTTTACTTAGAGACTTTAAAAACACTTTACATACCATTTCCCTCCCAATCTTTTGTGCTTTTTTTTTTTTTGTGTGTGTGTGTGTGTGTGGTGCACTTTTTATTTCTTTATTTTTGGTAAGAGGGATTGAATCCAGGGATGTTTAACCACTAAGCCATATCCCCAGCTCATTTTATTTGTTTATTATTATTTAGTTTGTGAAAAAACAGGAACTCACCAAGTGGCTGAAGCTGGCTTTGAACTTGCAATCCTCATGCCTCAGCCTCTCAAGCTGCTGAGATTGTGGGTGTGAGTTACAGTGCCCAGTTTTGGTGCATTTATATGTATGCATGTGTATGTAGGTGTAGTGTGTGCATGGAAAAGTGTGTATGTGTGTATATATGTGTGTGTGTATATATATATGTGTGTGTGTGTGTATATGTATATGTGTGTGTGTGTGTGTATACATAGTTTACTGACTGTTATGGTAGTGCAAAAGTGGTATGCATATACTAGAAATCATGCTTTAAATTTTGACTATTAATCTTTTCCCAGGCAGATATTCTCTTGATGCTGAGCAGTTGTAGTAAGCTTCCCGCTCCCAATCATTCACAGGTGTGATACTCCACAATGTACTATGTTGTGAAGCTATTAGATTTTCAACTTACCTGGGGTTTGTATAGATGTAAACCTCTCATAAGTTAAGTAATGTGTGTGTGTGTGTTTGCATATATGTATATATGTATTGCTGTAAATGGCCATTATTTTAAAGATTTTTTTTAATGAATTAAATATATTTTTACATCTATCTATGTATTTAAAACCTTTGAAGACTTTCTTTTGTTTTTGTTGTGGTGGATTTTCCAATGTATCATTTCCTTGTATCTGAAGATCTTCCTCCAGTATTTCTTTTGGTGCACATGTTCTGGCAAAACATCTTTCAGGTTTGCTTGCTTGTCAAAGTTGTCTTTGCTCAATTTTGGCAAGGTCTTTTCACTGATTATATTATAGTTGGGCAGTTGCTTTTTATTCCATCATTTTAAAGATTTAATTTCACTCACTCTGGCTCACTGAGTTTTTTTATATCTGTGATCATGTTTTACCCCCTCTTTGCAAAATATATCCTTTTTTCTTGTTATCTTTTAAGATTTTTCTATATATTGCTAGTTATCAGTAAGTTGTTGTGAAGTACTTAGTTATGGTTTTATTTGTTCATCCAGTTTGGTATTTATTGATCTTTAATCTGTGAATTCAGAGTTTTCACAAAATTTGGAAAATTTTGGACAATTTGAGAATTTTAATTTCTCCAACTAGTGTTCTTTCTTTTCTAGTTTTCCTATTACATATTTGTTACATGACTTACTGTTAACTCAGGAATCACTGAGATTTTTAATTTAAAAAAAATCTTTTCTTCCCTCTCAGTATTTTATTTTGAGGAGTTTTGTGGCTATATCTTCAAGTCCACCGATCTTTCTTTCTGCAGGGTCTAAATTGCTGTTAGTTTCACCCAGTGGTTTGTTGTTATATCACATATTGCATAGTACATTTCTAGAAGCTTCACTTGATTATATTTGTAGTTAAATCTCCGAGGATATTGAACATATAAATGGTCTTAGCATCCCTTTTGGCTAATTCAATCATTATAACTTCTATATCTGCCCACATTACCATTTTTTTTTCTCCTAGCTTTATGTTGTATCTTTCTGCCTCTGCACAATTTAGTAGATTTAATTGGCTGGTGAACATTATGATTTTACATTTTGCGTACTAGATTTCTTGAATTTACTGAGAGTAGTTTAGTTTGTTCTAACAGGGAATAGACTTACTTGTGGACCATTCTGATACCTTTGTGCTTTGCTCTCAAGTTTTGGGGTGGAACAGTTATTCCACGTCCTCACTCTAAGCTTGTTTAGCTTCCTATTACACCATGAATCTTCTGAGGCAGTATGGTTTGAATAGGAGGTGTCCCCTCCAAAAGTTCCTGTTAATGCAGAAATATTCAGAGGTAAAGTGATTGGATTGTGAGACCTGTAACCTAATCAGTCCATCCTGGTTTGAATGGACTGACTGGGTGGTAACCACAGACAGTCAGGGCATGGCTGGAGGAGGTGGGTTCTTGAGGGTGTGTCCTAAAAGGGTGAAAGAGTGCACCTCCCCACTTTGCTCCCTCTGTTTCCTGCCCAGCTGTACCATGAGCTGAGTAGCCTCCCTTCCATTATGATGTTCTGCTTAACTTTGGACCTATAGCAGTAGAGTCAGCCATCTACGGACTAAGACCTCTGAGCCCTGAAACCTGTGAGCCCCAAATAAAATTTTCCTCTTCTAAATTGTTCTTGTTTGGTGTTTTGGTCATAATGATGAGAAACCTAGGCATCTATTGAATCCCCTCTATATGAACAAAGAGATCTTTTCATTCTGGCTGATAAATTAAATTATTTCTTTCTGCGTGAGCTCCAGAAATTATTTGCTGTACAGATCCACAATATTCTTCTTTTCCTTAAAGCTGTTCTTTACCTGATCCAAAACAAACCTTTGCTCTCACTCTACCCACCCTCAATGCCAAATTTTAGCTGCCTTGGTCACAATGAACTTAAATATCAATCTCCTCAACTCAGAGAGCAGAGTAGATTTCTCCTCTTTTTGTGTCGTCCTGAATCTCCATAGAGACAGAAGGCCAAGGGCTATTTTGGTCAGTGACCAAGGTCTGTGATATCTGTTTTCCAGTGATTAACAGGAGTAGTTTCATATATTCTGTCCACTGTTTTGTTCATGAGAATATCATTCTTGGCATTATTACTACATCATTACTACTACATCATAGGCGGGGGTTGAAATTTCTTTTGAAATATATTTAAATACATTTTGCTGCTGAGTAAAAACTGTTTATTCTAAAAATGTCGGCAATGGCAAATTGACTATACATGAGAATAATAATTTTATCTTATAAAAATCATTTCCAAAACTCTATGAAAAATCTGAAGGTCAGGTCATGAATATAGATGCACTTTGAAATATGAACTCCTTTTCCCTTATCTGCTTCATTTCTGTTGTCTATCACAACTCCGATTGCTCAATCATTGGACAATATCAGGTACTTTGTGGAGCATGAGTTTAAAAATATTTTAAAATAGGGGCTGGGGTTATGGCTTAGCGGTAGAGTGCTCGCCTCGCACATGCAAGGCCCTGGGTTCAATCCTCAGCATCAAATAAAAATAAATAAATAAAGTTATAAAAATATTTTAAAATATTGTTTTCCTTGGGTAGGTGATAGTCTGGTTTTAAAAACACCAAGACATAAAACATTATAATTAACTGAGTGAGTGAAATGAAATCTTTAAAATGAAGTACTAGAATTTTTTAGAGTCTGGAGGTAGCACTGTTGACCAGTGTGGGTGGAGAGAATTCCATGACTTGATTTTAATGCTAACAATTTCACCCATCATTCTATGGACAAATCACTCTACATTTTCATGTTAAAGCCAAGTGATGACTTAGAAGTGCCATATAGTATATGAATCCCTAGACAAAAATTTATATACTAGATTTATTGTATTCTTACAGAATAATAAGCTTTTCTTTTCTTTCTTTTTTTTCTTGCATGTTTTCTCATGTTCTTTCTGTTGTGAATGTGCTATGTCATTAATATGGACGAGACATGTTTGTCTTTACACAATGTCAGAATTTATTGAATAACAATAAATTTACAGGCAACATCACTTTCATCAGTGGTAGTTCACCAAATACTTGTGGGTCACCCTGTTGTCATAAGCTGGGAAAAAAAAGTAAGTTCTTTTGCTCCAATCTTAATTTATACTATCTGTATCATTCAAGTCACACATCATATAATATATATATATATACCAGAAAGGCTAAGAAAGGGTTAAGGCAGCAAGGCGGCAGCAACAGGGATTTAGAAGAATAAACTGAGAGCAAAATCAGAGAGCACATATAAAAGTAAAGTCATTGTAGGTGGTCAGATAAGATTAGGTACCAGCCCAAAGAACTTGTTCAGGGCTCAGAGCTGTCAAAATGCAGGAAATTATTTTAGGCCAGGATCCAGGTGGGCAGTTTCACACAGTTAACTTGACATGTCAGTTGTCATCACCAGCAGGAGAAACCACCCTCTGCTGAAGTCTGAGGACAGAGATTCAGAGGCTCATATTGCTTTGGCGATTTTCCTGGGAAAGACTCATGACAAGTGACCAGGTGATAGGGTCATGGTGCTACAACGTCTAAACTTGGGACTACTCTCCTTTTATGGCTCTTGAGTGAGGGGATTGCATTCTTAAGTGGTAAGCTCATGGGCCTGGTTTTTCTGATATGAGTTTGATGTACCCATACCTCTGTGTGTTTCTGATTAATCTGATGAGTTCACAGGTAGTCATTCTCATCAGCACAGTTGGTTTACTTATCAGTTTATGCCTTATGGTTGTGACTGGCAAATAGCAGTTATTTACTTGTACACAGTATGGAGTTGTTCCACCTCAGCACTTAAAACAGAGTAGCTTATGGTAAACTACTGCCTCAAGAAATGGAGTAACAAAGGTTAGGAACAGCCTGAAATCTGCTGTTCTACACAACACGGACGAGTGACTCAGAGAACAAAGCACAGCCAGCTCTCCACACTTTCTTACTCATGGACATGTGTATACTGCAAATAACTATATGTACTTCGTGTTTTCAATTAATTGCTTATATTTTGCATCTCCTTTTGGTCACAAAATTCTAATAACTGGCATCAATGAAGGAGTCCATGAGTCATCATAACTTTGCTGAGTTTTTAACTGATTAATTTCATGTGTGATTTGATTTCTTTAAATATTAGTGAATGAAATAAAATCGTAATATCATTGCACTGAGGTAATGTACCACATAATCTTACATGATAAATAAAAATCATTGTTTGTTTTCATTGCGTATCTGAGACAATTCACTTCAGTTCGGTCTGTAGATGCAGTGCCAAATAGCAAAATTCTCTGAAAACAACTGAAAATATGCGAACACAAATTAATGTAGAAGGAACAGGAGTGATTCCACCTTCTCATAAGACTGGGAGGGATGTTTACTATAGTGTAGTTCAAGGTCAATGATTTGGAGGGACGTCTATACATGCAGCCTCAGGTAGCCAGATCATTGACTTTGTGCAGAGCTGTTTACCTGGATAACCTTCAAATCGGCAAGACAGGATTATGTCAATTTCCATACTTTAAAGTTCCTTTAAGAGAAAATGTCTCTCTCATAGGATTTTGCCTTCGTTCGGGGCTTCAAAACAGACTGAGAACTGAAGTCAGCAAAGAAACTAAATTTATGTGGACTTCAATGCACATGATGGAAGATGTAGATGAAACACCTTAAATGGTTATTAAGAAATTAATTTCCTGATTAGGAAAGGAGAACTCTAGCAATTTCTGCTTTGCTTGTGCATCTTGATCTCCTCTATTATGTCTTATAATTTATAGTTTGCCAGGAGGGGAGAAGGAAGTTAATGCTGTTATCTACAAACTTTGGAGAATTCACTACTGGGAGTTAGGAGAATTGATTTTATTTCTTATTCTTCTATCAACCAACTAGATGACCTGAAGTAAGTCAAAATGACTCTAGGACTTAAGTTTCCTATGAATAATATGAGAAAGTTAAACTAGATAATCTCTAAATTTTCTGCCAGCTTCTTTCACAACATTGTAAGTTTTAAATTAGGAGGATAAAGCTTAGAAACTTAGAAATAAGTATGACGGGTCTGGATTAATGTTTCATCCAGCCCCCAAATCTGTGCAAACAATAGCCCTGGGGAACAAACCATGAGTGGATGCAATTTTTCATCCTGACATCAACCTTAGAGGTAAAGCATGCATCAGCTCCTTATAATCTCCACTGATGACACTGTGGCGTATAAATTCAACCAACCCCCTTTGAAATCCACTTATATTTGCTGTCAGTGCCTCGCTCTTGGGGGTTGAGAGTTTCATAAGGTGATTATCCTCTGTGTAGGGAAGTACTCCCCTCACTTGTGTCTGGCCCAAGTTTACCTTGCTCAGTTTTGAAAAGTATCTCCTTTAAGAGAAGACGATTGCTGATTTTGAAAGTTAAGTCTGTGCTTGTTTTAGTCACATCAATCATCACTTTTTTTTATATATTTTTAAGATTCTAATCTGCTTGGAATCCTTTGATTTTTGTCTTTCCAAGTTGAAGAATTTTACTCTTTGGAGTCTCTCTTGGCATTGCTGGCCATCTTCCCTAGCATTACTCCTATTCCAGATCTCTGAGATTTTAGTTTTCCTTTTCTGGAATTTTATCAGTTCTATTTAGCATTCCTGAAAGTGCTGCAATAACAAAATATACATAGGATTCCAGAGGAGGAAGTGGAGGGAAGGACCGAGGGTCACTCTGGAGCCTTTCTCATAAGTTGCAATGATCCCATTCACCAGAGTTCTACCTTCAGAGCCTAATCACTTCCTAAAGGATGCACCTCCTTGCACCATCACCTCCAGGGTTAAGTATTTGACGTGTAAATTTGAGGGGACACAAATACTTAGACCACAGCTACATTCTAGAATGAGAAATTCTACCCTCATGTCTTGTTACTTAAATTTCAGGTGAAGGCACTAAGTAATAAGAAACATTATCATGCACAAATGTAAATCCATATCCCTTACATTATTGAAAACATCATAAGCCTAATTTAAACACACAATATCAAAATAAAAGACAAAAACTTTCTGGAACATAATGGGGAATACTTAAGAGACTATAGAATCAGGAGAAATTTTAAAAAGCCCTCAGATATTCAAACTAAGAAGAACCAAAAACAGTTAAGCTCCTGCTTTTTAATGACTCCTTTGAGATGGATTTCTTTGCTGTTCTGCTTCTTTCCTTTGCTCTACTCAGACTTAGGCTCTTTTCAAATTCAATCACTTTAAATTTATATTTGCTTTTCTCCTAGATTTTATCTCACCTGAAATCAACACTCATATCATTTGCTCTTCTATGTGCTACTCAGTCTGATGGTCAGTAGGAATTGAAAGAAAGAAAGAAAAAGAAAGAAAGAAAGAAAGAAAGAAAGAAAGGAAGGAAGGAAGGAAGGAAGGAAGGAAGGAAGGAAGGAAGGAAGGAAGGAAGAAAGAAAGAAAGAAAGAAAGAAAGAAAGAAAGAAAGAAAGAAAGAAAGAAAGAAAGAAAGAAAGAAAGAAAGAAAGAACCAAAAAGTAGAAGAAGGCAATTTATTGTGCACCTGCTATGGGCCAGGAACTTTACTGGGGACTACTCTTTTGTTGTTTTCTGAAATCTTCACCACATCCCCCTGAGAGAACTGTGAGGTTTTTCCTTTCACATTTAATCTCTGGATCCTCAAGGCATGTAGCTTTACCCTGCCAGTTAGCAGCTTTCAAACACCTACATTAAACATGTCATTAAGTACTTGTTGGATAAAGTTTTTTTTTTCATCATTTAATTAACCTTTATTTCAACATTACAATGTAGAGTGATTTTCTTCATAAGAAATTTTTTTCTTCATTCTTATTTTTCAGGAGAACAAATTTTGGTATGGAATTTTGTATATCAAATAGAATAAGTTCAAACTAAGATGGCTCTTTAGTGATATTGAGGACATGCTTTATGCACTGTGAGCTATTCTTCTTTACAGGATTCAATGCCTTCACAGAACCAAGAGCCAAGCTTTGAGTATTTCTATGTTAAGAAAGTTGTCACAGTTGGTCTTGCTTTATCTGGACTGGTTTCTCTTGTAGTTATTGATGATAACTTTTATTATTTGTAGAATAATGCTATAGATTACATTGTTAATTGCAGGGAACTTTAGAGGACTCAGTGATATTCTCCTTTTGTGCCTAAACTTCTAAGAGATTCTAAAATTGATCAGAGGTAGTAGATTTAATGCAAATGAAAAAATATAAAATTGAATAAAACATTATCTCAGTAAGCCTCAATTGAAATATTCATTTGCATTTGGAACAGAAATTTATTTTAAAAGTCTACCTACTGATGAACATGCATGCTTCTAATGTTAATAAGTTATCAATTAGCTAATTTTATAATTGCGTATGGCCTGATGAACACTGAATTTCCTCAGTAGGAAAATGCTATACTTGCCTTCTCAGGGGCCCTCAAGGGGAAAAGAAGTAATTACTGTCAATGGTACTTCACTTCCTAAGTGTCATAAGTTGCAACTCATTCACTTATAATTCTAGCCACATATTATTTTTCTCAAGTTAGTTTAGATTATAACTGGAAGCTGAAAAAAATGCTTATTTAAAACATTATATGTATATATGTATACATATTATATACACATATAATCTTAAAATGCCTGGAATATTTCTTCATAAGAGATAAAAAGTTTAATAGGGCAAATTTACATTTTTTCAATTACGGTTTGCAAATTCAGTAGATCATATATTTATGTCCCTTAACTGATAGTCAACTTGACACATTTAACTTGGTATAAGATTGTTCTCTGTACAACATCAATTTTGCTCTGCATCCCTAAACTATATGCTTCCTTAAAATGTACCTTTCTGGGTGCAGTGGTGCATTCCTGTAATCCTGGGGGCTCTACAGCCTGAGGCAGGAGGAATGTGAGTTCAAAACCAGCCTCAACAACTTAATGAGGCCCTAAGAAACTCTCTAAATAAAATACAAAAAAAAAAAAAGGCTGGGGATGTTGCTTAGTGGTTAAGCACCCCTGGGTTCAATCCCTAGTACAAACAAATAAAAAACAAACAAATTCCTTTTTCTGGCAGCTTCTGGCCTTGTTCAGAGATTCCAGTGATTTCCTGATAGGCAATAAATATAGTAGCAGCCCACAGAAATTCTACTATTAATGAGTGAAATAGGACAGAGAAACTTGACAGTTTAAATGCATGTGCAAAGACTTTTTCACCCTTTTCTAGAAAGATTCATTCAATTTCTCAAAGCACATGTGCCTGTTAAACTGTGTTGCAAACAACTTCTATCAGCTTTTTCATGTGGAATTTTCTTAAAATTGCTCAGTCTAGTAACTTCACATGCCACTTTCTATATGCTCAGCTTTCCATTTGACACCACTCAGCAGTGTGAGTCATTTCCAGAACTGTGCTTTGACTTTGAGTGGTATTCCCAGAACAATCAGATCTTGTGTCTGGTCAGGCTGCCCCATGTCCTGATTCAGTTTTTTTTTTTCAACAGACTTCATACAAGGCAAGAATATTCACCACCTTGATTGGGTTTTTGAATGGAGGATTGCATACAAGATGTAGCAGATCAACACCTGCTAGATCACAAGATGAAGTCAAGCAACCTCAGGCCATGAGAAGTTTATATAAATGTGATTCAAACCTCCAACAGACTGTTATTTTACTTTTGTGCCTTTCTCCTTGCCATCATCTGACTGTATCTAGACCTTATGTCATAATTTTTACCCCTGCCATTATTTGTACAAATTTCAACTTTCAAAATGTTTGCTCATGGAATCATTTCATGAGTTTATTCATGATATTCATCAATACATTGTGTGGGTCACATTTTAAATCACTGACTCTCCATCAACCATCACCATTTCCTCTGTCTTGTGACCTGTTCTTTCCCATCCTAGAGGAGAAACCAACAAACTATTTCTTCTTCTATAGGAAAGATGATGAGGTGGTTCTGCTCCTACTCAGGCCCCTTGGTGTTACCCTTACTATTGGAAAAGAGTTTGCATGTCAAATTATGCCAAACACACAGTATACTTCTGAAAACATATGAGACGGAAAAAATCATACCTTTTGCCAGGTATGATTGTATGTATGTTTATACCAAATAATATGAGGTAAATGTGAGTGACATAGTGAGGGCTTTGGTAACCAGATGAAAGCATAATTGATTCCCATGTGGATAGTTGGGATAAAGAGATGCAAAAGAACTGGGCAACTCAGCACTCCACTCAGATGATATGATATGCTGTGTTTCAATAAAGCTGAACAGAAAGGCACTGGCATAAAGAATAGAGAGAAGAGAGGAGGAGGATTGTTGTGAAATGCTGGAAAAAGATAAAGAAATCCTGCTTTTGTACATATAAATATCTCTGAGGGTCTTCTGAAGGATTTGGATAGGCGGCAGAACCGCATCATTATCCTCAAAGCTTTTCCCTCCTTAAAATTTCTGCTTCAAGCAGCAAGTGTGAATTTGAAATGATGTAGAGCAAAGTAACTAAGCAACACGATAGAAAATGTTAAGTCAAGAAACAGTGGCATTTTATTTAATATTTCACGATAGTGCACGTTGCACTTAGGATGTACAAAAGTAACACAATCTCATATTCTGAAAATTTTCTCTGTGCGTATGTAGCCTTAGTAAACCAATAAGAGTTTGCTCAAGCATTACTTGACAGTCAGAAAAAAAAAATGATTTCCCTCTCTTTCTTAAGCTTGAATGCAAAGACTAAATTATACATGATCTAACAGAATTGATGAAGTGTTTCTATTTTAATATATTTCATGTTGAAATTCTGGCTATCTTTGTGAAGTTAAAAAGAAGGCAGGGGATATTATGAAGGTGGATTGACCAGAGGTAGGTAGAAAAGGGTTCCTTCTTCCCTCCCCATCTCTCTCCCATGACTCCTCTCTTCCTTCCATGTCTGTCCATGAAGATGTGTTGAGCGCGTCCTATGTGCCAGGGACTGTGCTAGGCACTGAGACTAATGAAGGTCTCATGGAGTAGATATTCTCGACAAAGGATGTTCTTAATGTATGTAAATGCATGCAGTAAGAAACTTCACTCAGACTTGAGGGAAGAGGAGAGCATTCCAAAGAATGTGAACCTGAAGAATAAAGAAATTCAAAGAGGGCCTAAGGGAGGACTTTGAAAATTGAAAAGGTTATTTGCGGTAAATAAAATATTGAATTTATTAAAAAGAGTGCATGAAGCCTTTAAGTTCAATTTATAGATTCTGAGCTAGTATTTTAAAATGGGTTAACATTTCAAAACAATCATGTTGACTTGTGATTGCTAATATGAATAAAATCAAGTTGAACATACTGAAGCCCCTTATTTTATCAATCCCACTTATTACCTTACCTAATAAAACCTCCATAAATGTAAAAGTGTTATGAAGAAAAATTAAGCAAGAGAGGTGGGTCACTATTTTATAGAGGAGTCATGGGTGGCTTTTCTGATGAAATAACTTCTGATAACTAAACTGAAGGAAATGAGGAAAAAAATAATAGGGAAGGTGTCTTACATGAGGAACTTTCAGGAAAGTACAGGCCAAGCCTGCACTGTCCAGGCCTATGCAAGGCATGCTTTCTGAAAGCGGATTGAAAATTAAGGTTGCAGAAAAAATAAAAGAAGCATAGCTAAAACATCAGTAGAGGACATAAAATGGAATTTAAAAATACTTGACTCTGCACCTCCCACTACACCCCACAAAAGGCAATGGAGGAAGAACAAAAGAACAAAGAGCTTCAGGACACAGCAAATACCATGCTCACGACTTAGAGAGAGTCATCTCAATGATGAGTTAAACGTCCATTGATAAAGGACCCACATAAAAGGCAGTGATCGGGGCTGGGGATGTGGCTCCAGCAGTAGCGCGCTCGCCTGGCATGCGTGTGGCCTGGGTTCGATCCTCAGCACCACATACAAACAAAGATGTTGTGTCCGACGAAAACTAAAAAATAAATATTAAAAAAAAAATGTGTTTAAAAAAAATTTTTAAAAAAGGCAGTGATCATCAGTCAAGATTAAAAACAAATAAGAGCGCTTGCACTGGGTTAAATTCTCAGCACCTCCTATAAGTAAATAAAAATAAAGGTCCATCAACCACTAAAACAAATAAGAATGATCTACATGTGTGTTTGTGAGAAATACTTTAAAACAAATGTGTAGCAACATGAGCAGGGTGTTAATTAACAGATAGAAATTTATACATTCTCTGCAAACACTAAGTATAAGAAATGAATAAGATGGTGTTACTATCAGATAAAATGAATTCAAGAAGGCGTATTATGCTTAAACGCATGTGAATCAAATATAAAAAGCTTCCACATGATAGAAAAATTGTCAGAACTAAAAAGAAAACAGATAAATCTGCAATCATGCTTGGAGTTTTAAATGATTAAAAAATGCGTTTACAAAGATCAATTGGTATATAAAAGAACTAACACTATCAACCAAACAAGCCCAATTGACATTAGCAGAACACTGTCACCAAAACCAACACAATAAACATTCCCACCAATTGCATGTGGAATTTTTACAAAATCACATGATCCACACCCTGGACCATGTAAAGAGACTTAGTTCATTTCAATGGAACAAAATAACATCAGTGAATGATATGGTTATAATAAAATATCTGCTCCTAAACTAGAAATCAGCCATAAAAATTCAATACACTTCCCCAGATGTTTTAAAACCAAGCATAGTACTTGCAAATAAGTCCTATATCAAAGAAGAAACTGTAAGAGAATTTGAAAACTATTTGGAACTTACTGATAACATGTGTGCACACACACACTTACATACACACACACACCACAAACACACATCATGTCAAAATTAGTGGGCTATAGCTGAAGCAATCTGCAGGAGGAAGTACATAGACTTCTGTGCTATGTTACGAAAGCAGAAGAATGTGAAATGAATGATCTGGAATGATTTGGTCTGTTACATTAAGGTGTACTAAAAAGAACAGTAGCAAGACCCTGTCTCAAAATAAAAAATAAGATTGGCTGGGGATGTGGTTCAGAGGTTTGGAGGGGCTGGTTGGGAGAAAGAAAAGCTAATGCAAAAAAATAGGAAATAAAGAATGAGAAATATAAATGTCGCAATAGAGAAAACCATGAAAGTCAAGTCACCTCTTCGAAACATAAAATTGATACTAATAGTAAGACTGATTAAAAAGGAGGGAGGGGAATACTTTCTAAAATGAACTATTATAGCCAGTAATAAAAAAGGCAACATTGCTGCACAAAGAAAGTCCAAGATCAATGGCTTAACTAGTGAATTCTACTAAACATTTAAAAGAAAAAAAAAAGACATACTAATATTACATAAGCACTTCACAAAGTAGAAGAGGAAGAACATTTTGTGAGGCCATCGTAACCCAGATACCAAAATAAAACAAGGGCATCGCAAGGGAAAAATCTGCTGACCGACCAGCATGCCTCATGAATGTAAATGTAAAACTCTTTAACAACATGTAACTAAAAGAGCACAGCAATATATAACAAGGAAATACATGACCCAAAAGGGTTTGTCCAGGAATTCAAAGGGAGTTCCTAGATCCAACTCAATCAATCTAACTCACCACCTTAACATATAATGATAATGATAATGATAATCATGATTATTTAAGTAGCACAGAAAATTATCACATTTAATGACCATTTATGATTAAAAGCATTCCCAATAAGATGTGATGAATAGAAAGAAACTTCTTCAATCCCATAAAGATTACCTACAAAGACTTCATAGCTAGCAAAAGTTTAAAGATGAAAAATCAACTCCTTTTTACTTAGATCAATGACAAAGCAAGATCTGCTGTTATTTTTTTCCCCTCACTATTTTATTATGAGTCTCAGGACAGTAATAAAGCAAGAAAATTAAGTAAAAGAAATATGCTTGTAAAAGATGAACAGAGCTGCTATTATTCATAGACAACCCAACCATAAATAATATATGCAAAGGAACATACAAAAATATGAGCTAATAAGGGAATATTCAAGATTTCATAGTATGAAGTCAATATACAAAAATCAATTGTTTTTTTTTTAATTTTCAAAGACAAATTAAGAAGTAATTTTTAAAAAAATATTCCAGGGAGCAATAAAATAACATGCTTAGGAAAAACACAAAATATTTCAAAAAGAGATTAAAACTGTAAATGATGGAAAATATATGTTAGGCTCATGGATTGAAATACTTGATAATGTTAAGAGATCAATTCTTCGAAACTGGTCTAAAAATTTTATGAGATCCCAATAAAATTGCATTATAGTTTTTTTTCTTTTTTTTTCCTCCTTGATTCAAAAATGACAAATAGATTCAAGTCTATGTAGAAAATGAAAGAACTCAAAATTTAACAAATAATCTTGAATGAAAGGAACAAAGTTGGCAAGTTTAGTTCACTAGATTTCAAAACTTACTGTTATTCTGTGTAATCAAGGTGGGGTGATATTAGTAAAAGCACAGATAAAGTTCAAAATTGAAAGTATAGAAGTAACACCCAGTAGCATGAAGTCAAATGACTGTTGACTAAAGTATCCAATCAATTCAAAGGGGAAATAAAAATCATTTTAGCAAATGTTGTTGGATCAAATGGATAGAGAAAAGAAGGAAGGAAGGAAGGAAGGAAGGAAGGAAGGAAGGAAGGAAGGAAGGAAGGAAGGAAGGAAGGGAGGGAGGGAGGGAGGAAGGGAGGAAGGGAGGGAAGAGGAACCACATATCATAAACTTGAGTTGCAGCTAACATTCACTGATACTTTAAAGTTAAAACTCTCATACTATAATAGAGGACACATCTAATTATATATTTTCCAAACCCATAAAATGTGTAACACCAAGAGTGAAGCCTATGTGAACTTGGATTGTAGGTAGTAACGACATATCAATGAAGGTTCAGCAATTACAGCAAATGTTACCCCCATTGGTGGAGACATTTCACATGGGAAAGCTATGAACGTGTGGATGCAGAGGTATTTCTGTACTTTCCTGTCAATTTTCTGTGTGATTTTATTTTTTATTAAAAAAAATGAAGTATTTTTTGTTAAAAAAATAAAAGAAAAAAAATTAGAATGCTTTCCAGAAGAAAATAAAAAAAGGAATGTCTTCCCAACCTTGAGGTAAGTCAAGATTTCCTAGAAAGCAGCCAGATGGTAATAAATATAAAAGGAAAAACAACAAAAAGATCAATTAGATTTCATAAAATTTTGAAAATTTTTGCTCAATTTGAGCAACAAAACAAAGTATTGGATTAAAACCTAAATAATTCAATGAATCTTTCTGAGTCAATACTGAAATAAAGTGAAGGAGTGACAACTTTTCTTTACAAAATAATCCCATTTGACAACTCTAAACAAATGAAGAAAACAGAAAACCATTAGTAGACACCACAGTAATAACCTCCACAGGTAAATTCTACTAATGAATGGTACAATTATTGGGTAAAAATTTAAGGAAAAATAAGATATTTGGGTATTCTCAAAGTATTTCTCACAACTATTTAAAGTTTTCATATCAAGAGCTTGTCACTTTACAGTGAAGAAACCTGACAGACACTACTTTAAGCTAAGTGATCAATGTTCACATCACCAGTGATGCGTATCAATATCATTGACCTCCTGCTGTGATCTGCTGAAAAGATTCTACCCCGCTGTGGTGTATTTCTTAATAATGTGCAGTATTACCTCAATCTCATTATGAGAAAACACTGGACAAACTGGAACTGAGGGGAATTCTAAAACCATGTGATCCATATTCTGCAAAGAGTCAAGGTCATGAATGAAAGGAAATAACGAGAAATTGTTGCAAATTGGAGAAAACCTCAAACAAGTCTGAGGATGAAGAGCAATGTGCGATCTTCAGTGAGATTCTGGAACAGAAAATAACACTGATGGAAAAACTGGTGAAATCTAAATGGCTTGATTATATGCTAGTATATTAAGGTTAACTTAGTAGTTTTAATTAATAGTGTATGATGATGTTAAATGTTGACACAGGGGAAAATGAGTGAAAAGTATGTGGGAGGTATCTGCACTATTTTAAATTTCTTTGAGAGTCTAAATTCATCTAATAAATAAATAAATAAATAAAACAATGGCCTAAACCAAGACCTCATTTCAAAGCCACTTCTCCCCATGGACTAGATCACATTTCTCAGGCCTCATTCTGCATATGATTTCCTCAACATACCTGGCTCTTTGAGGGACATTTTGAGTGTTGGCCAAATTCATAGTTTCTATTGAGGAAAGTAGTTTTATGGAGTTTGATGTGTTTAAGATTGCTATGTTTCAGGTCATATGACATATGACCTTGTAAACTTATTAAAATTGTAAAATTTGGCTATTTTTTATATGTTTTTATTAGACAAAATATTTCCCTCCTGCTAAGCATTTAATGTTGCTTCTCTACATGTAAAAGAATTACACAATGATTTCAATAGTCTTGGTTTATACTAGTAGTGTTCATTTGAATATCTACTTTTTAGAAAACATTAGTTATGCAAATAATAATAAGTAGTCTTTAGTCCAAAGAAGCTCTAAATGTTAACTTTCTTGTACCAGTGGGCAAAGGAACAAGTTATCCTGAGAGGAATGAGAAATTGATAGCTGGGTCGCTGAAATCAAATTACTAGACAGTCATCTACTGTATTTTGCTTATGGACTGAGTTTAGATAATCTTTATAGTATTTAAGAATTCTTGTAAATATTCTATAGCTTTAAGATCAAAATGCTTGATTTTAAAAACTCAGTTCAGTATAGAACTATGAGAATTACTGAGAGAGTACTCATATTGTCCCTAGCGCGGTACATCAGAAACGCATAAGGCTAAATCAGAATAGCAAAAAATAAGTACAGAATTCAAGTGGAATTAATAAAGCAAAGTGAGTATCTATGAATTTAGCCCTTAGGTAAACTTTCTCCTGAACTGAAAACAGAGGCAACTTAGTAAACACTTTTAACAGTGCCCTTGAGTAAACTGTATTTGATTCACAAGGTCACATCCTCAGAAATGTTATATAAAGATGCACAATGTTTATTCATTTTCATGTTTCCTCTGTCCTTCTCAGTAGTGTCAACTAATGATCAAATATGTCCATTATCTTTTCCTTGTAGCTGCTTTTCAACCAGGGAAATAAAAATACTAAAGTGCTAAAGTTAGAGATAAATTTCACCCTATGTTACAGGCTATAAATTGCTTGTTGATTCAGTGATTTTCATTGTTGATAAATATGGTATTCTGTCAACTGTTGGTAGCAATGTCTCCCTTGTCATTAACGGTAATGTTGAAATGCCTTGTACCTAAAGGACAAGGGGAAGTACTGATACTTTGTGTTTAGACATTTTTAAGAGAAGAACTCAATTCTCCCATGAGAGAGGCCTACCCCGGCGTTGTGGAACAGGTATACTACATTAACTTGGAACAGCCACTGGGGAATGTTTAATGAACTGCAAACTTGAGAGTGAATGTAGTGCTGAGTGTACATCATATTATCCTCCAAAGAGTTTCCTGGGTCCCTGTTTCTGGTGGTGAGGGCTGGGATACCTCATGTATTTGTTTCATAATGCTTGAGGGTGGTGGGTTTTGTAATGGTGCAACATGCAAGGGCAGATCAATCTAAAAGGGCATAGAAGGCCAATGTCCTTTGTCTAGGTTATTTTCTTACTACTTCCTTGCAGCTACTTATTTGGTAATTTACTCAACCTATTCTCAGTATCACTCTTTTTATTAAAAAGAAATAGAATTTGTAAAGTTTTATTTTTATATTCCACATGGATCCAATAAGAATAGGTATAGAGTACTTTATGCAAATTCAGCTTGTTATTAGTATTGCAATAAATTCCATTTATTGCAATACTAATCACCAGGAACAGAGTGGATTTTTTTTCTTTCTTTTTTTTTACTGGTCATACCACATTTTGTCCACGATACAAATAACTTAGTACTTTTTTTTCATTTGTTTATTTCATGTTCATTATACATAACATTATGATCCATTTTGACATAATTATACATAATTTTCTGTAATCCAGTCCCCTGTTCTTCCCCTTGCCTTTGCTTTTTCCCTTACCCTGTTCCATTTCCTCTACTCTGATTGTTCTGCTATTTAAGAATGTTTTTAAATTAATGTCTTGTGGATAGAGCTAATGGTGAGATTCACTGTGGTATATCCATTTATGTACCTCGGAAAGTCAGATTTGTTCTACTGTTTCTCCTTTATCTCATCTCCCCTCCATCCCCCTTAATCTCCTACCTCTATTCCAATGATCTTTCTTCTATTCCTGTGGAAGGGCTTCAGGTACCTTAATGTGACCCTTTTTAATGATTGAAAAAACATTGAGTTGGCACAAAGCAATAGGCAAGAAACAACTTAGAATTTGGGAGATGAAATCTATTGTGTAATCTATACTCACAACTTGACTGTGCCCAAGGGGACGACACATGCCTTATTTTATAGATGGAACAATGAGGCCCAGGGAAGTGGAACAACTTATTAAAGAAGACAAACGTTTTTGCAAAGGAGGGAGAGCAGACACTTGTGTTAGGAATTTGTTACCCCAGGGAGTTGAAAGAGGTGATAGGGGCAGACTCCTGCTCCTACCAAAGAAACTCTGTTTCCTTTTCTGTTTGTATTTGAAATTTTCTTCAAAACCATTGTTCACTTTAGTCTATTAACAATCGATTCTATGACAATTTTAAAACAAGAAGCATAAAGATAATTATTAAAAATTATTTTCCAATTCTGTCATATTTATTGCACGATTAAGATATTATTCAAGAAAGTATTCCAGATATAAAATGTCCACTCATCTAAATGGTGAAGATTTAAACCAATGATGACTTATCATTTCCAAAATTAATTTTTCATATGAAGTATTTGAAACACCAGTGGTTCCCTTATTATGAGCACCAAGAGTTGTTTTATGTTTGAAATTGAAAATTGGCTTCAGGAACAATGATATTGATAATATGGATTAGGTTAGGTTAAATTACCTTTTGGTAATAACCATCATTTCTTTGTGCAGACCTATTTTACTTCAAAAATCTCAAGAGCCCAAGATGTTTCCAAAATAAATAAAACAAATACTATTAAGACCATACCTGGCTTTTTGGGAGGGTTGCTGAATGTTGCATGAAGAGCTCTTGGTGACAGTTTTCCATATCTACCCACATCTTTCTTGTCTCTTTCATTGAGTTTTCTTAAATTCTTTCCAGTAAACTTTATTCTAATTTCTCTTTTTCCTTTGTTACTTTTTCTTAACTATGCCTTAGGCTTAGGTATAATTGCAACTTTATCCGCTTTTAAAAGCAAATGAGTCTAAAATGCTGACAATACCTTCGGGGGTCAAACATCAAATCTCAGAGTGAGGGTTGTCAATTGTTTAAATTTAATTAGGGAATAATGTGACTTTCTCATTTCTGTGTTATAGTACTTGCCACTTACCACCTCTTGCCTTGCATTATAAATAATTGCTTGTTTCTGCCCCCTCTCAGCATATTTACTAAATCCATAAATAAATGATGAGCAGGACTTTAACTTAGAAATATTTATTGTGGTTACTAGATAGTTTTGTACTCAATAGAGGCAGAGGATACATATATTACATAGTTTAGTTTAATCAATGGAGTTGAAGATGCCAAGACTTGTCATGCCAGCTACTGTTCTTTGATGCTGGCCTCCAGGCACATATCCCCAAGTGTCTTTTTTTTTTTTTTTTTTCATTTGGGCTGAGAATGGTCGGTCCTTAGAATCCCCTCTAACCTGATGCTTTAATAGATATAATTAGTTTATTAGATTTGGCACTCTAAATGTAAAATGACAGCCATCCCTCTCTTTACTGAAATTAATTCAGTTATTGAAAATCCTTTTTTAAAAAAAAAAAATATATATATATATATATATATATGGATGTGGTTTACACTGAGGAAATTGCCAAAGACACAGGCAAGTGAATTGCAGTCAAACCAATTAGATCTGCTGGAGGTGGTATCCGCTCTCACTCCCCCCTGCCTTACAAATTTGATGCACTTTCTTCTTTTTGTGTTGATTAATTGTCAGAAAGAAGCCCCTTTCTTGAAATGTCTATCACAACTTCATTTTCAAAATGCACCCTCCCTTCAAAGCCTTCCCTGGCTATGAACTTCTCAGGCATTTCAGGAGAAATACACATCAAGAAGTATGAAAACAGAAAATCACATGATTGTCTCCTCATGCTAGAACCCATTTTCCAGGAAGAGCAAGGAAACTCCACAACAGGCCACTTGACAGACTCACCCTTTCTCTTAATTGTAGGAAAGAGCTCAAAGAAAGTCATGGTCATTTGGAGAAAACCTTCCTTCAATTAGAAGGAAAAGAAAAAAAAAAAAACCAGGAGAAAAATTGAATAGGCACTAGACAATTGTCTGCCACAGGATAGCAAGGAGACCAACAAATTTTGATTGTATGGCGTTCATTTATTACCATATATTATCAGAGCACTCTCCTCTCAGTCATATAACTCGGCATCTCTATGGAAAGCAAAAGAAAACTTCTAATCTCTTAGGCCCAATTTTGCCCTTATGTATGTAGAATATATTTATTTTCAAAACGATATTCTACTTAATACTGCATTGATGGGCCTGCACATGAATTTTATATAATGTTCATGTTTGATAGTGAGTGTGTGTATGGGGGGATGGTAATAATTTCTAAAATGCTGAGAATGATATAAGGACTCTTTAAACTGAAAATCGGTCCCTGATCTAAATAGCCTTTTTTATTTATTTATTTTTTTAGACGAGAGATAGTTTTGAAGATGAGATAGAATTGATAATCATAGTCACTTTTGATATGGAACTAGTCATGTTACATCAAAAACAATAGAAAAATCTATTATGTATGTATAGTGGTATCTTCAGGAATACAGCAAAGTGATGTATCCATTATTTGTAAAGATGGAAAACAGCACATTTCAGATTTAAAGTAAGAGTTGTGTACTTATATATCTATATGTGCTTAAATTGTGCACTCTATATAAGTTCTATTTGGTGTTTTTACTCTGTTATCATTGCAGTTTCATATCTTGTTATATTTTAATCTGTTTCTGGGTACATTCAGGAAATTGCTTTGAGTGTGATAATATGCATCTAGAACCACATTACAATGATTTGCAAATGAGTCACCACGACTATTGCATTCTGCACTTGGAAAAGTGTCTTACCTAGGAAATTTCTCTTAGGGCAAGCAATAAACAATTTCATTAGAAATAGTTTTCTTATGGAACATTTCACAGCTATTGCCACTTTTTTCTGTCATCTTTTTAAATTTTCAGGAACTCAGGTGATCAGCTGTCTTCAATTCTTATGTATCCTCTCTACTATGACTGTGATTTCCTGTGCATCCAAATGTGGTCCATCAAGGGACACTGCACGGATAGTCTGACTGTAACAGTCTTTTGTCTAATCTGTAAACATGACCTTAAAGGCCAAGTAGATTACTTATTATGGTTCTCTAAGATGACCATTTGCAGACCGGAATTGGGCAAATAGACTGCTTTGAGAAAAAAAACTATTTCGGACTTGTAGTATTAGTAGGAGGGGAGATTGTGTCATTGGAGATTAGATGACTAGATTCATTTATATCTGTGAATTGTTTGCTGTGGAAGTAAGGGGCTGAGCAGAAAGGCCTGCTGCTCTCTCTTCTCTTGTATTACTGTGGGCCTACCCATGTTTGTTTGCATCAGAAAACAGGAAGATATCTCCAGTGGGTGAACTAACAGCCTCTTTCTTCCTGCATTTGCTTTTTAATTTTGCTGCTTTTGAAATGACTCTTACAAAAATGAAAGCTTAAGGGAAAGCAGTATGCCAAATATCTAAAAGAAACCAGTTTTGAGAGCAGAGCTTAAAAGTATAATCTCAGTGGCTTTGGAGGCTGAGGCAGGAGGATCTCAAGTTCAAAGCCAGCCTCAACAACTTAGTGAGGTGCTAAGCAACCCAGTGAACCCTGTGTCTAAATAAAATACAAAATAGGGCTGGGGATTCTGCTCAGTGGTCAAGTACCCCTGACTTTAATTCTTGGTACTTCCACACCCAAATATATACACATATCTACCTTCACAGGCTTCTCAACAAGACCTCAGCATCCAAAAGTAAAAGAAAGGATAAAAGGATGAAGGCATTCCTCTATCCTGTGTACTCAGAGGATGTAGCTTCCTTGTTACAGGAGAAATTAATAGAGAGAGTCATGAATGGCCCCAAATTGGGTAGGGAGGGTGTTGAGAAAGGGGAAGATGAGCTTCCAGATATTTCTAAAAGACAGAATTGTGTTCCCCGTCATGATGTCTTTAGACCGTGGATTCAAGTGAACTCACTGTTCCCATGGATACCCTGCACACCACTGCAATGGCAAGGCTGCTAGAGACAAGTGGGAGGTCCACATATGGGCTTGAAAGATGTCCCCAATGGACGAATGTCTGCCAGCTGAAGTGTCACTTTCACCGTGGTGTCTGACCCAGCTATATTTCCACCTTTGTCTTTTCATTGTCCTTTTCAGTATGTGACTGTCCAAAGGAATATAGCTTCTTCTCGGATGCAGCCCAAGATTTCAATATTGCTTAGAAAAAAATATAAATGAAGGCCATTTTATCACGAGTACAGAATCTCTGTGCATGACTACAGCTTCCTTTCTGATGTTCCTGCTTCAAAAAGGTCATTTCCCATCTTCCCTCAGTGACCTTATATAGTGGATCCCAAACTTGAAGCATCTAAATAAGTCTGTTATTTTGCTGTCCCCATGTCCAGCATTCTATCCTCATTCTCACAGATGATTAGGTTCAACTTGAATGTATATTTCATACTCCATACTCCTCCTGGCAAAGTAGAAATTGCTGGAAAACCATTGTTCACCCATTAGTAAGGCTTTCTTGCATTCTGATCCTTATCATTGCTTGGATTAGTACCACAATAGCAAAGCATAATCTTTCCCAAAAGGGAGATCCTTATTTTACATACATAAATGTGGAAATAACTGTCATGCAAAATGCTGAAGGCATTTTTAATTGTTATTGTTTTTTTCTGATAAGAAAGGTAGAACATATGATTGATTCCTGCATCTCTGCCACATGAATGTTTTAATTACATGAAGACTGGTTATAGTTTAAATTAGTGGGTACCTGGTATAGTTCAGGTTTTTGTAAGAATGAATATCCTCTGGCAAACCAACTGCCGTAACACTTTACATTTTTATTCCTCTTCTTATGACTAATATTTCCAGATAAGAAGCAGTTAGAAGCAATGACAATGAATTCTGATAAGGAGCCACATAAACTTTTTATTCCCATTACGACTATTCTTAATCTTTAAAAAAAAAATGGACCTACAGGATAGTTAGAAACATTATTGAAGCAAAGCCTTATGAAAAGAGGAGCTTATAATTTTTGAGTAAATATAAGAATAAGAGGAATAAGTTCACGGAAGACTAATGAATATGAGGAGAGATGTAAGCACTGGAAGGATCCCTGCCCTAATCCCGTGAGTGGAGACAGACAAGAAGAAGGAAATGAGGGTTTACGTATCAGGGACCCTGTTTTCAAAGTCTCCTAAATTATCTCTTCAGGGTACTGGAAATTCTCATGCAGCACCTGAGAATAGATATATTTTGCTAATTTTGGTAACCTATGAATAATTTGATGAGGCCTGGTCTGTACGCCAAGCATTTTACTTCTAATTAATACTCTTAAAAGACTGATTTGGCATGATGAATAGAAATTAAGATATTTGGGCTATTTTTCTTTTTTTAGAAACCATTTTAATATATTATTTCAATAAATATCTCGCGGTCTTTGGAGCCCTCAATATGCATCTCAGAGCATCAACTGCTAATATCAGTCATGAACAATATAAATTGTTCTGAATTTTTCTTACATTCTTAACATGGATGTTCAGAAAATTTCAGTGGTAATAGTTGTTTCATGCCAGTTCCAGTCACTTGGTGTGGCTTGAAAATGCATAGCAGAATCTAGAGGGTATGGAAGAAATTGCTCTTGTTCTTATTTTTACACCAGTGTCTTAGGAAGGAGGTGGTCAGGGCTGAGGCAGGAAGGCTAGGTTAATGCTATTAAATATTTGATTTCATTACTAGGAGGAGCAGGTGTACAATGGGAAGTACTGACTTCTCTGATTTCGTGTCATTGATTTTCCAGGGCACAGAAAATGAACTATTCCCACCTCATTCATAATGGCTATCTGACATTCACCTAACCTGTCATACAGACATACAAGGGAAGGAAGTAAGTGTTCCTTTTCTGTTTTTGATGAGTAGTGCTTGCCACTTGTTGACCAAATATCAAATTATGAGTTGAAACTTTGAGAACCTTTGACGTCTTTAATTATTTGAATAAGTTGTTTGTTCAGCTGTTATAAAATGCCTTAATTCCAAGCAAGTGCCTTAAAATCCCATTAATTTTAAATCTTAGAAAATAACCATCTTCTAAAGAAGATCAGTATATGCATGAAGCATTTTTATTTCATCAGTCACAGACCTGAACATTTCCTTGGAAATGAACTAGCTAACATTTTTTAAAGTAAGCTTTGGGTAGGATTTCTTTAGCCTGGAAGATAGCACTCCTGATTCATTATTCAGTCTAATAGTAATTACCATGGCAATGTGAGGGCACCGTTTATATATTCACAAGTCCTACTTATGTTCTTCAACTGGTCATAGGAGGCTATTAACTGTACTCCCAGCTTAGCTCCCTATCAAATGTAAATATCCATTATAAATTAGGAATTCAGAAGATAGCAATTCATACATTTTCCAGAGTGTGACCTCAGATATTTTCCTCCTGAATGTTTATCAGAATATTAGTTGTAAAAAAGTTGTTCTAAAGATTATCTAGAAGATATTTATTCAAAAATTAATTGTAGAACTTTGGAAAATCCCTCTCCCCAACATATATGCATGTATGTATATATATAAAGTTGTGCACACACACACACACACACACACACACACACACAGAGAGAGAGAGAGAGAGAGAGAGAGAGAGAGAGAGAGAGAGAGAGCTTTAAAACAGTATTATATAATTTAGGTTTCAGGAATGGCAATGTACCTTAGGAGTTAATAAGGAACTCGAAAACTTTTCATGGTTAATTTATTTTTTAGAACATTAGGTTTAGACAATGTTTTCTGAATCCCCAAAAGGAAAAAGTAGCCACTATTCCTGCCACTTTAAATTTCAGTCTTGGTTTAACTCAGAGTGTTGCAGCATTGTGTTCTTACAGCATAGGGCTTTTGCTCTCATTGAGTTTTGGTTTGGTGATAGCCACTGTCCTTCATCAAGGGACTTCAATAAAGACCTCTGAGACTCATTGCTAAATGTACCTCAGGAATGCTGTTGAGAATCTGATTTATTACACTCACATTTTCACCTTTATGAGTTCCCATGGGCAGATGTTCCCTCAGGCCTCACTATCAGGAGTTTCTTTATTCCTTTGAAGAGTTATTTTTATTATTCATTTTTATCTTAGAATTCTTATGAGAACTATAAGCTGAAGATTTGAATATACTTTTCATTTTATTCTGACTACCAGCAATCTCAGAGCCAATGTCCCATTTATTTCTAAAAAAAACAAACAAACCCTGTAGACCTTTTGGTAAGTCATTGTTATAGTGCTATCTTCATTTTATTTTCCCTCATTTTTTTGATCACCTTTCAATCTTCACCAAAATTATCAAAGTGGTTTTATTTCATCTATCTGTGTAGTGTGATTTGTATCTTTTGGAATAGGATGGAGATAGGTTTTATGACTTTTCTTATCAATGCTATTCTAATTTACCTATGACAACATTCATATCTGTTACAGATAAATACATCCATTTGTTCATAATATAGAAGCTCCTCGATTTAGAATGAGGTTATGTCCTAATAAAACATTGTAAGTTGAAAAAGCATATACTACATGTAATCTATAGAAGATCATAGCTCAGCAACGGTTCACTGTAGGGTATTCTTTGCTGTCATGATCACATGCCTGATGGGGAGACATAAGTTGCATATCATAAGCCTAGGGTAAGATGAAAATTCAAAATTTGACATATGATTTCTCCTGAATGCACATAGCTTTTATACAGTTGTAAAGCTGGAAAAATTTAAGTCCAACCATGTAAGTTGGAGACCAACTGTACATATTGGATTTACTTACTTACCTATTATATCTTAATCACTGTTGTAATAACTGAAGTGAACAGTATTCATAGTGTGTTCTAAGAAACCTGAAGGATGGAGTTACCATTTACTGAGGTGGGATTTAGGGTAAAAGTGGGAAAATATGAGAGAGAGACTGGATGTGCTAAGTTTGAGATGATCACATTTGCAATTGTATTTTTCTAAAAACTCTTCTAGTCCCCCTTAAGCAATGACATGTCAGAAATGGTGGCATAGATTTGGGCCATCAGCCAACCTCTTTTTCCTTTTCCTCTGATGGACAATCAAGCAGTTATTTAATTATTCAGGACACATCAAACATATGCCCTCTGAATCGGGGTCTCAGATCTTTGATTAGTAAAGACAAAGGAGATTGCTGTGTTGATGGGATAGTCTTCCCTTGGCCTTGAGTCTTTCATTTTAAAGAATCACAAGGAAGTTGAGAATTACAATTCAGACCACCATGTCCTTGTTGGCAGAAGTAAAGACAGAGATCTCCATCTGTGGAGAACTGATTAAGGAGCCATCTTGGGACTACTGTGTGGCAGAGCCAACAGAAACTGGAAACCCAGATCCATGAGTTTGCAGCTGGGTCTGTGTGGGCCAGTCTGAGCCTAGCAATGATTCAAGGGGGACCTAGAAAACACATGGACAATCAGAAACCGGGAGCATTTCACCTGGGGGGAAACACAGGCTAGAGAGACTGGAGAGAGCCAGCACTGTGAGTCCTGCAGTGCTGTGAGTCCTGTTTGCTATCAACACAATGGGATGTTGGAAGGGTGGTTGTGAGGGCATTTAGCTCTCACCTGCCCAGCTGGCTTATCTGAAACCCACCAGGTTCTCACACTTGCTGGGTCCAGCACCAGCCTGATCTGGCTCCCTCCCCAGTGTGGCATCAATAGGTCCCTTGTCCACTAGACCTGCCAGGTCCAGCATCAGTTCAGCACCCCCACCCCAGAGCCCTTTAGGCTCCCAGTCCCCAGACTCCCATCCCCTTGCCCCTCAACATAGCCCACCTCTGTGCCTACTAGGCCTGCAGATTCACTGCTGGCCCATAGCCCTGCATGCTAGCTTGCAACTTAGTGGCCCAAACTACCAAGCTCACCACACAGCTTTGCTGCTGGTTCTGATCAACCTGGCCCAGGCCAGCTGGGTGCCCAAGATGTAGCCAGCCAGGTTCCAGACATCTCCAGTTGCTTCACTCCTGCCTGCAACCCAGCTTGCTCAGCTGGCCACTTCACAGCCAGGCCCACTTGACCCAGCCAGCGGTTTCACACTGGCCTAGCCCAGTTTGCCCACATGAATCTCCCAAGAAGGCAAAATGGGAAATCTTAAACCCCAACCTTCAACTCAGTGACCAACACAACCGGAAGGAAGGGCTTGACACAGCCCACACTCCCACATTTAATCATACCTCAAGAAAAAAATGAAAAGAAAATCAGCTGGGCACTGATAGTGAACACACATATATGCTCACTGACTATTCTGTCCACCATAATGAAAATGACTCCTTTATTTCTTAATATTTCACTAAGATGTTGCTGTTCTTTTCCTGTTTTGCTTTTTGTTTTTGTTTTTCTATATTGGGATTTTGTTTTATTTGAATGTACAGTGGTTGACTCCAGGACACCACACCTTTCTCTACATTTCTAGCCTTTTTTTCCCTCTTTTTTTGAAGGTGTTATTTTCTCATGCCCTGTATTTTGAGAGTTAGGGTTTTTGATTAGCATATTTTATTTTGTTTTGTATCATTTTTGCTACTACTCTATCCCCCTTATCTGCCTCTCCCTTCTTTCCTATTGATGAAACCCAAATTCCAAACTCCTTCTCCTCCTTTATATTATTCAATTTTTCTTCCCTTTTCACATTAACAACATACCCTAAGTTACCACTCCATCTGCTTTATTCTCCTTTGAAATTGCAAGCACTTCTAACCTCCTATCTCATTTTTCTTCTTTACTCATACTCAACTCTATCCTTAACACCTCTTAATACTAATTGAGGTATATAATGTCTCCCCCTACCACCAATGTCATAGCAATAATATGGCAGTAGTCATAGACAACACCTATTGTGTTATTTTAAGCCAGTCATAATGCATGATGATTTACTGTTTTTATTGATGGAAATGGCTGATCCTACTATTTCTACATATTATACCAATTAACACTGGATATCAAAATAGAAACTAAAGACCTAGTTTACCACTATATATTGTTTGCTATCATTGGGTTCCCCTCCATCTGTGTGGTACAAGTAATAAAGGGACACAATAAACTCTTAGTGTAGAAACTCTGTAGCATCAGATCCTTCCATATAGATGAGTTGACACACAAACAATATGAAAAAGCAAGGGAACAAACCATCACAGACAACACAGAATACCTCAACAATAGACTTCATTGACACCACAGTGGAGGAAATGACAGAAATGAAATTCAGAAAGTTCAGATTAATCTGATCCATGAGGTAAAACATGACATAAGAAATGAAATCAAGAGAGAAAATTCAAGAAGTTAAAGATGATTTCAATAAAGAGACAGAGATCCTGAAGAATTAGAAATCTTTGAGATGAAGGAATCAATAAACTAAATTAAAAATTCATTGAAAAGCACCACCAACAAACTACACCAGTTGCATGACAGAGTTTAAGGCAATAATGATAAAATATATAATCTCAAAAATAATGTTGATCACAGAGAAAATATGTTAATAGACCCTAACAGAACTTCTAAGAAATTTGGGATAACACAAAAAGATAAAACTTAAGATTTATTGAAATAGATGAAGGCTCAGTGATACAAACCAAAGGAATTTACAATCTTTTCAATGAAATAATATCATAAAATTTCCCAAACCTTAAGAATGAAATGGAAAATGCAGGAGACTTTTAGGATCACAGATACACAAAATTGAAACACATCCACACCAAGACACATTATTATGAAAATACCTAACATATAGAATAAGGCTAGAATGTTAAAGACTATCAGAGAAAAGTGACTGGTCACATTTAGAAGGAAACCAATCCATATCCCAGCTGATTTTTCAACCCATAGACCCTCAAAGCTATTAGAACTTGGAATAATATATACCAAGCTCTGAAAAAAATGGATGCCAGCCAAGAGTACTATACTCAGCAAAACTGAGCTTCAGAATTGATGATAAAATAAAAACATTCCATGATAAACAAAAGTTAAAAGAATTCACGACTAGAAAGCCTGCACTAAAAAACATTTTCAATAAAATATTTCATGAAGAAAAAATGAAAAATAATAGTGAAAACCAGCAAAGGGAAGAACTACAGTAGAAGAATAGTCAACCAAAGGAGAAACCAGTTCAAATTAAAAAAGAGAAATAAACCAAAATGAAAGGAATAAAAATAATATCTTGATAAAAACAATGAATGTAAGTGGTATAAACTCATTAATCAAAAGACATAGATTGGCAGATAGGATTAAAAAACAAGAACAAAAAATATGCTCTATCCAAGAGACTCAACTCACAGGCAAAGACAGCTATAGACTGAAGGTAAATGGTTGGGAAGTAAACCATCCCTCACATGGATTTGTAAACAAGCAGGGGTTTCTATCATCATATCAGATAAAGTCAACTTCAAGTCAAAGGTTAATCAGAAAGGACAAAGAGGACATTTAATACTGTTTAAGGGAATTATACATCAACAGTTCATAAAAATAATAAATATTTGTGCTCCAAACAATGGAGCATCTACATACATCAAAGAAAACTCTTCTCAACTTCAAGCATCAAAACCACCACAACACAATAATACTTAATAAAATACTGGAAAATCACATACAAAAACATATTAAAAATATAATGCACCATGACCATGGGGTTCATTCCAGGCATGCAAGTTTGCTTCAACATAGAGAAATCAATAAACATAATTTATCACATCAATAAACTTAAAGACAAGAACCATATGATTATCACAATAGATACAGAAAAAGCTCTTGACAAAATTCAGCATCTATTTATACTCAACGCATTAGAAAAACTAGGAATAGTAGTAACATACCTCAATATTTTTAAAGCTATATAGGCTAACATCAACATCATTCTAAATGTAGAAAAATTGAAAGCATTTCCTCTAAAAACTGGAATAAGTCAGGGATGCCCTCTTTCACAACTCCTATTCAACATAGTCCTTGAAACCATAGCCAGACCAATCAGATAGAATGAAGAAATTAAAGGGATATGAGTAGGAAAAAAAAGTTCAAACTATCCCTATTTGCTGGCTACATGATTCTATATTTAGAAGACCCAAAAAACTCTACTGGAAATCTTCTTGAACTCATAAACCAATTCAGCAAAATAGCAGGATATAAAATTAATATTCATAAATCAATTGCATTCCTATACATCAATGACAAATCAGCTGAAAGAGAAATCAGAAAAACTATCCCATTAACAATAGCCTCAAAAACAAACAAACAAAAAATCCTTGGGAATCAATCTAACAAAAGAGGCAAAAGATCTTTATAATGAAAACTATGAAACACTAAAGAAAGAAATTGAAGATCTTAGAGAATTAAAAGATTCCCCATGTTCTTGGATAGGCATAATTAATATTGTCAAAATGACCATACTAACAAAGTCCTATAGAAATTTAATGCAATTTCTATTAAAATTTCAATTTAATTCTTCATAGATATAGAAAAATCAGTCATGAAATTTATTTGGGAAAAAGAAAAGGCCCAGAATAGCCAAAACAATCCTTAGTGAGAAACGTGAAATGGGAAGAATCATAACAACAGACTTTAAATTATAATACAGAGCTATAGTAATAAAAGTGACATTATATTGGCAGCAAAGCAGACATGAAGACCAATGAAACAGAATAGAAGACACAGAGACATACCTACATAAACGCAGTTATCTCATGCTAGACAAAGGCGCCATAAATATACATTGGAGAAAAGATAGCCTCTTCAACAAATGGTGCTGGGAAAATTAGAAATCCATATGTAGTAGATTGACAGTGAATGCCTATATCTCACCCTGCACAAAACTCAACTCAAAGTGGATCAAGGACTGAGGCAATTCTTTGAAGAATTTCACCTACTAGAAGAAAAATTTCTACCATGTACGATTAGGAACTGAGTTCCTCAATAGGACTCCTAAAGCACAAGAAGTAAAATCAAGAATAAATAAATGGAGTGATATTGAAGTAAAAAGCTTCTTCACAGCAAGGGAAACAATCCATAATGTGAAGAGAGAGCCTACGGAATAGGAGAAAAATCTTTACCACCTGCATCTCAGATAGAACATTAATCTCCAGGATATTTAAAGAAATTTAAAAAATTAACACACACACACACACACACACACACACACACACAAAGTAACCCTATCAATAAATGGGGTAAAGAACTGAGCAGGCACTTTACAGAAGAAGAAATACAAATGATCAAAAAATATGAAAAAAAAAGTTCAACATCTCTAGCAATTAGAGAAATGCAAATTAAAACTACATTGAGATTTCATTTCATTCTAATCAGAATGGCAATTATCAAGAATACAAGCAACAATAAATGTTGGTGAGGATATGGGGGAAAAGATTCACTCATACATTGCTGGTGGGACTGAAAATTGGTGCAACTACTCTGGAAAGCAGTATAGAGATTCCTCAGAAAACTTGAAATGGAACCACAATTATACCCATTTATCCCATTCCTCAGTATATACCTCAAGGATTTAAAATCAGCATACTACAGTGATGCAGCCACATCAAAATTGTAGCAATTCAGTTCACAACTGGAACTAATGAAGGTTCCCTTCAATAGATAAAAATGTGGCATATATACACAATAGAATATTACTCAGGCATAAAGAGAAATTTTGATGGTAAATGGATGGAACTTGAGAATATCATGCTAAGTGAAATAAGGTAGTCCCAAAAAAACCAAAGGCCGATTGTTTCCTCTGATATGCAGATGCTAACCCACAACAAGGGAGGGTAGGAAGGGGGAAGAATAGAACTTCATTGGATTAGATAAAGGGAATGAAGGGAAGGGAAAAGGTTCGGGTATAGGAAAGATGGTAAAATTGTCAGACATAACTTTCCTTTGCTCATGTATGAATACATGTCCAGTGTTACTCCACATTATGTACAACCACAAAAATGGGATCCTAATTGAAATGGTTGTTCTCTGTGTATATATAATATGTCAAACTACACTCAAGTAAAACAAAAAAAGAAGTGAAGGCAGAAATTCAATACTCAGCATTTTCTTTTAATTCTGATTCATGAAGCATTAATGTCCTTCCCCACTATTTTTTAGCCTGAGAGAAGAATTTGAATTCAATGAGACACTGACCTCAGTGGTTTAATTCATAAATCTCAGTCATCAAGAGAATTTGCATTTTAATGCAATGGTTTTAAAAATCGAAATTATTACAAAATTCATGGATTAATAACAATACCATGCCTTGCCACATTGGAGCCTGAGATGAAAAGAAAAATCTGCAATACTGATCCTATGTTTATTCAAATTCTGATCTTCTGTTTGGGTTTTATTTTGCCCTTGGCATCCTCTTAGATTTTACCCTTGATGCCAGTGTCTCACTCTTTGGTTCCAACATCCCAGACCTGTGTACACTGATCCATTTTTCCTTTTTTTCCTCTGTTTTTTATCAGCTGCCATAGGAGTGGCAGGTCTCATCCCCTGGACTGTCAAACTCATGTGATTCTTTTTTTCTCACTAGTTCCAATTTTACTTAATTTTCATCTTGACTTGCAGAATTCAGTTATTTAAGAACTATAAGCATTACATTAAAAGCTTATTTCTCTTTTATCTTCAAGTTTTTTTTTTTCCGGAATGTTTCTTCATCTCTTCCCATGGTTCTCCCATTTCCTTTATTGTCCACTGAAGTAGTGACTGTTTTTCTTTTTTCATATTCTTTATAACATGGACCTTGGGATGAGACAGATGTCTTTGCTCATTATAGCTGCTTTCAGATTTCTTTCCCTCCTTTCTCCTTATAATCATTGAGTTTTAAATATCTTAAGATCAAAAGATATAATAAATCACCCTTTTATTTTGTGATCACCCACTGATTCCAATGTCTGCCTACTCATTGAGGGTCCTTGGTGATTTCAATATCCATTTAAATGATCCTTCTAGTAATCTTATCTCAAAATCTGCCTTCCTCCTTTCTAATGATCTTGTCCTTTACCCTTTCACAGCCATTCACTCCTGATGCCACCACCTAGATCACATCACTACCAAAACATGACATCAGTGTAAGCTTAATTTTAAGCATACTATTTTCCAAATATTTTTCTATAACTTTCCAGCTCACTACTCCCAATTCAACAAGTCTTTTGAGCACCTTGATAGAGTGTATAGATTCTGTTGCTTTTCAACCCTTTTACCACCTGACATGTCCATACTTGTTTCCTTATCTAGGTTAGAGTCCCCCATTTGGAATTAAAGCTGGTTTTTTTTTTTTTTAATCTCACTTCGTAATACTTGCCTGGCCATATTCCAAAACTGGTTAAATATGTGTCTCCACTGACACTCTCCCTGCAAATATAGAGCAAATTCAGTTGGAGCAACATATAAAACCAGGCTGTGTGGTCTCACTTGGGATTTATGACTTCTAATCTCAAGTGGATCCTCAGTGCTTCTTAGCTGTCCTCTTCCATTGCCCTGTTCTCATTTACTATCACTCTCCTAGTCCCAAATTTTCCCAACATTTTATCTTTTTTAAACATCTAGTCCTTTTACACTTAATCTTAACTGATTACCTCGCTTTAATACTCTGAGAAAGTAATGCAAATTAGGAGGCAATGTCAACAAGCTCTCATCTCCACATCTAACTATCTATTCATCTCACTCTGCACCTGTACCTTATGCTTCCAGTTCCCTGCAGTTTCATGGACTGTGCCCCTACTAGAGGTGAACAAGCCATTTGTGTACCTGCTCTACTCTCTTCTTATCTGCCTACTCAAGAACTCTGCCTAAACATTTTCTTCCTGTGCTCCTGATTCACTTGTTTCTAACTTTCTACCAAAACATACCAATTGGTTCATAAACATACAATGGCACCCATTTTTAATTAAGTAAAATCAAAAACAAAAAGCTTCCCTAGACTCCTCATTCTCTTCTGTTCATTTCTTATTTTTTTTCATTGCCTTTTGAAGAATAATAATTGAAATCAGTGTCCATACCCACTGTATCTGATTAGGTCCAGTTTCCCTCTTGAACATTTCTGAGTAAAATTTCTTGTTTTAGTCACCCCTTTCCACTGCTGTGACCACAGACCAGACAAGAACAATTTTAGGAAGAAAAGTTTATTTTGGGGCTTATGGTTTCAAAGGTCTCACTCCATAGACGGCTGACTCTATTTTCAGGGTTCAAGGTAAGCAGAACATCATGGCAGTGGAGCAGAAGAAAGTTGATTTCTTCCAGAGACACCTCCCAGGCATAGCTCAGGCTTCTGCCCCCAGCCCTTCTGCTTTTTAGGCCTTTGGATCTGGGCGGGAATCACCACCATTAGCTCTCCAACTTTTAGGACTTTAAATTATGTTGGTCTACTTTCTCAGACTTCTAGCTTGTATAGAGCAAATTGTGGACTTCTCCAGCCTTCAAACTTGCATGAACTAATACTCTAAATTTCTTTAAATCCCTATATCTAAAGAAATATCCATATCTCTATCTCTCTATATATTCTACTGATTTTGTTTCTTGAAAGAACCCTGAATAACACACAATCCTGCTCCTCAGAGAATTGTTTCATTCTTCTCATCTTTTTTCAGATCAGAAATCTTGGAATGTCTTTAATTTTCTTAAGCATCATACATGTATTAGCAATTCTGCCTTAAAATGCATTCCAAATCCAAGGACTCTTCTTTAGCATTCCAATTGCTTTTCGTTTTTTAATTGTTTTTTGTAGTTGTAGATGGACAGCATGCCTTTATTTTATTTATTTTATTATTGTGTTTTTTTTATGCAGTGCTAAGGATTAAACCCAGTGTCTCATACATGCTAAGCAAGCATTCTGCCACATAGCTACAGTCCTAGCCCTCAATTGCTTTTTAATTTTTTTTTTTTTAGTTGTAGCTGAACACAATGCCTTTATTTTATTTACTTATTTTTATGTGGTGTTGAGGATCACACCAGTGCTCACACACGCTAGGCAAGCACTCTGCCACAGAGCTACAGCCCCCTTCCCCAGTTGATTTTATCTGGGTCCAAATCAACATTGCCTCTTGCCTGGAAATTTTCCTTCATATTCCTGCTTCCCCGTGCCCATGTTCCATCATACAACCCAGTCAAACACAGCAGCCTAAATGATCCCTTTAAAATACAACATCAAGTGATACATCTATTCTTTAAACACTCCTTGGCTCTGCCCCTCATAGTAGAGTAAAGCTACTTCCAAGGACATATAATGGCCTACAGACTTACATGATTGTCCTCCCACATCTTCTCTGGCCTCACCTCATTCTCTTCTTCTTGCTCTTTCATCCAGAAACTTTAGAGTCCTTTCCATCCCTGAAACATGCCAGTCATGCTCCTGTGGTCTTCACTCTTTGTCTTATTTTATCCCCAGTTTGAAAAGATATTTCCCAAGAGGCTTAGATTGTTTCCTCTCCCTTCTTCATGACTCTTTGTCTGAGCACCTTATTTTAATTATAATGATCCGAATTTCCCTATTCACCTTTCTTACTTTATTTTGCTTAAAACTAGCCATCAATATTTGACTTACTATGTTTTAAATCATTTATTTATTGTTCTTTTTTCTCCCCCTTCTCTATAAACACAATCAATAGACAAAAAAGTTCTCTGAGGGAAGGCATTCAAGTCTCTTCTATTTTCATTGTCACCATATAGCACCATAAATAATGCTGGGAGATATATATATCCCCCCCCCAGTGATTTAGTCAACAGAAACATTCATGTGTCCTCTCTTTTAAGTCCAACATGTTAGTTTCCCTTTGTTCATTGGTCAACTCACTAGTTCACAGTGCCAAAACATGAGATAAGAAAAAGAAAGAAAGAAAAAAGCACATCATTCTATTGCCAACAGCTCCAGATAGAAGCCCGAGTATATGCATAATTCATAATTCAGAGATTGCTCATTTTCTCATGTCACACATCCATAGCTACAGTGCCTTTATTATTTGATAACAAATACTAATACTTTAGAGTTGAGGACATTTACATAGATGTTAAGTATTTCAATAAGTTTTTTAGATGACTTTAGGCCAGGAGAGACAAACTTGAATGCTTCTAGAATTCAAGAAAAAGGGGATATATTTTGTGAAGTGGGGCTACTGGAAAAATAGGCAGTGCTTGCCCCATCTGAAATGGACAGCCCCGTTCAGACTCAGCCAATGATTGCTATGTAGTTATGTGCTCAGTATTAAAGATCTTTAGGATTTCAAAAAAGTCATATATCCAGATTTCCATTTGGAAAATTGTGAATAAATAAAAAATTTAAAAATTAATAAGTGCTGCTGTACCCCAAGGATCTCTGCAAATAGGATTTTCTTTCTGATTCTCTCGCTTGATCCCTTTGTTTTTTGGCCTTGTGCACCCTGCTGGGAAAGCCTAGTGTTTGTTACTCTTTAGTACCCGCTACTGGGTTGTTAGAGAAAGCCCCTGCCTCCTTCCCTGTGACGTATGGTATGGCGCATTATGAATTTTTGATGGGCTCTTCGTTCCATATTGTTATGATGCCTCCAAGAACTATAAAGAATATTTTCTCTGGATAAAGTTGAAATTTCCAATTTAAGATAGAGATTTACACGTTTATAAACTTATCCTGCTAATATGTTCTCTGTTTTCCTCATAAACATAATTCGAGAACAGTCATTCGCTTGTTCATTTAAAAAATATCTAGTGACGGCCTATTACTTGTTATATACTGTGGCTGGGTATTATGTATGCGTTCAATGGCAAATACTATTTACTTGTTAAGACAGAGAATCAATATCTACTCTCTTCTTCCTTAGTAACGGCAATGGTTTAATTTGGGATGGCGATGTATCTAGCTGAAGACATTTCCTCTCTTGATTGCAGATTGTTGTGGTCATGTGATCAACTCCTGTTGAACAAAATTCTGATGTGCTGAGTTGTGCTCAACAAAGAGACAGGTTGAAATCCTAAAACCTAGTCCTTTGAAATGTGACCTTATTTGTGAATAGTTTTTATTTTATTTTATTTATTTATTTTTAAAGATGTAATAAGTCAACATGAGCTCAAGATCCTGTGCCAGATACTGGAAATGAAGACCAAATATGCACACATTACTTCTTATCTCACAATATCACCAAAGGAAGAAATGGAATTATGAAGGCACAAATCAATTTATTTCTGTTATATGATTTTCTAATAATTTTATTGGTATTAGTTACTAAGGCAATACAAGAAATGACCCCATATTTATGCTGGTGATTGTGTGATAATGCCTGCTTTGGAGACTTAATTGCGTAAACAAATGAACAGAAAAATACAGATATTTTTTCGTCTAGCATGTCTAGATTGAAGTGATTTTGCTGTAGTGCTCATTGACTATGATTTGTGACTTCTTATCTATTATGTTCAAACTTCAGTTTTACCATTTATAAAACTGGAATAAACATAACTGATCCAGAGTCTCTTCTGAGGGATAAATGAGATAATACATGTGGAAGTGCCTAACCAGAAATGAAGGATATGGACAACAGGCCCCAGGGAATTGCCTTACTATTCCCCTACCTGCCCTTCTCTGCCTTGCCTTAAATAAGCCCACCACCAAAATTCCTCCTGTGACCTGCGCCTGCTAAACCCTGTAAAACCCAGACCCTCTTGGTGGTCCGCAGCCATTTTCCCCTCAAATTTATGCTCCTCTGGGGGTGCTGAATAAAAGCATGGCTGGTCCTTTGAGGTCTGCCTCCAATTTTCTTTTTCTTTTTGTATTGTCCTTAGTGTGCTCTCAAAAAATACAAGAGATATAGTTTATCTGAGAATAAAGTTGTATACATGAAATAATAGTGTCCCTGGAGAAGAGGTGCTTCTGAAGAAGAGTCTGAGAAGTTCTAGAGGAAAGGGGGAACTTGACTCAGAACCAGTGGGGTTACAGCACATGTCAATCAGAGGCATAGATAGGCTTGTTTAGGAAAACAGAAACACTTTCAAAAGACAGTGCAGGCAATCTTAGGACAGGGATATATTGGGGGTTCCTGGCTCTTTTAAAAGAAACCTGGTGAGGCTTGGGTATGGAAAAGTATGGAGGAATATCACTCTGGTCGTTTAAAACAGGTTCTCCTGGTCTGGTCAATCTTCACATCCTCAGGTTAACATGATCTTCATTAGCTCATCAACAGAGAACAACAGAAAATCCCATAAAGCATAGATTTTTCAAGATGCCATATCTCACCTTGCTTAATCTAATTATTGGGGGTTAGTTAACAGTGCACTGAAAGATTTAGATATTTCTTAGACATTTCGGAGTAACAGGCTTTGAAAAGAGACAGCCTTAGTGAGTGACAGGTCTGGAAGTATATGCAGAACTTTTGAATCTAAATCTTATTTTCTGGTCCTTCCTTTATGTCTCTATTCTACTCATTTTTAAAATTTCTTCTATCCTATCCCATTAGGAGTAGATTGTCGTGAGCCATCCATGGGCTGTGTGTGACCTATGTGCATTTAAACTGTAGGAGAGGAGGGGACTGACCTAACATTTATGCCTGATTGGGCTGTGGGATGTATGTGTGCCTTTCTCTTACTCTGCCTGTCATCCCACACAGCACTTGAGATGGGTGTAGCTTTCCAAGATGTGAGTCAATCTGCTGACCACAAGACATCACCATGTAAGACTCCACCCTTTGAAACCCAATCCCTTGCCTTATTTGGGTAGAACTTTCTATGGAATGACTTTCACCTAAATAAATAGAGGAGTTCAGGGTGTGCTCTCTCTTTTGCCTCAGGCCTCCCTTGCTCCCCTTGCTTTCCAGCTTGGGAGCTGACACCTGAGGTCTCAGAGCTCTCTCTGACCCCCCAAAAAGGTATTTTTGTGTTTGTGTGGTTTTTTTAAGTTGCCAGCCTGGCCAGCTATCACAGCAGATGAGGATATTACACGTAGAAACATCGTAACATCCTGTTTATTATGTATTAGGTATCTAATAAATGTTATTTCCCCTCCATTCTTTCTTCTAGAATATCAAGTTAATCAAGGTATTTGAACTATTATGTGAGAGAAGTGTGATGTGATTCTTAATGTAATTTTCCTTTGCTTTGATGCATGTAGCATATCACATTGCAATGCACTGAAAAGCCAACCCTATGTTTTAAGGTATGGCTCACGTGAGGATAATAATTGCTTTAGGAAGACGGTATATGGCAGTATGAGACTCACCCACGGGAGCCAGGGCTCTCTGAAAAGTAGCTAAGGGTCCCATGCTGGAGCCAAATAGGGTGCAGGTTCTTAAAGACTGCCAGTTCTCTGTGACCTGGCAGGAAGAATTTTGAGCAGGTGGCAACAGAGTAACAAGCATGAGTTTATTTGGAAACGTGAAAAAGAAGAGATAAGCCTATAGTACAGGCCACTGAGTGACATGGACCATTTCTGGAGAGGACAACATATTTTTCAGGGCTTTTTAAGGTGTTTGAAATTAGCTGAACTTGGAAACCTGCCCCCTCTGAATTCTGAAGATGTAGATGTTGGCCCCAAGACATCTGACTCCCTTTTGATCTGATCAAGAAGGCTTAAGGGCCTAGGACGGAGCCCAAACCTGTGAAATCCTGTCTTCTTGAGCCCTGGAATCTTTGGTCACAAAAGTCAGCCCTTCAGGGTAAGTTATGTTCTTATCAGTAGGGAGGAGCTTTTGGGCCTGCATTTATCCTGCACATTACAGGTTGTAGGCCTGTGCTACTGACTTAAGCCAGAACAGGGCTGGAGTGGTAGGCCCAGTTTACAGAATTATCCCCTTAACCTCCTGTTACCACTGTTCCTCTCTGTCTATAACCAATGTGTTTTTAGAGCTTCTGGGACCAACTCAATTTAATCAGCTAGGGAGTGCATTATCTTTCAGGTGTTAAACTAAGGGAAAAGCTTTTATACCTGAAAAAGACTTCTTTAAAATATCACAGGGAAGGGGCTGGGGTTGTGGCTCAGTGCCAGAGCACTTGCCTAGTATGCATAGGGTACAGGGTTCCATCCTCAGAACCACATAAAAATAAATAAACAAATAAATAAATAAATAGATAAATAAATAAATGTATTGTGTATCTCTACAACTAAAAAAAAATTTAAAAAAAATATGGGGAATATCAAATTCTAAGCAGGAGAAATTAGAATATTAGAAGTTAGCCAGTCAATTCTCTCTCTCTCTCTCTCTCTCTCTCTCTCTCTCTCTCTCTCTCTATATATATATATATATATATATATATATATATATATATATATATTTTTTTTTTTTTTTTTAAATTTCACTTTTTTAGAAATACCTGGATTCTCAGCAGGGGAAAAATACAGATTACTCTTGTTCTCACTTGACCTTTTGGTCAGTATGATTAGGACATTAGTATATCTCTAATGTATTATATGCTTTTTAGTACATTTTGGTTCTCTTAGTATATCTGAGGACCTGGGAATTATTAGGGAATCCTTGGATTTGTCATATCTCCCATCCCATTCAAATATTTTATCTTTCTTTTGGTGGCCTCAGATTTTCCTACATTTTAATTCTTTTGTTGGGTTGAACTATGCAACAAATTGGTGACTTTGGTCACAGATAGTAATCTTTTATTTTGGATTAATGACCCTCAAAACTTGCACACTTATGTCCTCTAGATCTCTGTTCCAGGTATCCAAATAAACTTCCATCTGGTCCTGATTTTTGAAACAATTTCCTCATTTATGTTATAGTTCCATCTATTGCCTGTAACTTGAGTTACCTTTAAAGTCTCAACCTCCTTCTGGGTTACAAAAAAAATAGTTATTATGGTTTAGTTATGAGTTGTCCCCCAAAACTTCATGTATTAGACAAAGCAGGAAAGTTTAAAGGTAAAATAATTGGGTTATGATAGCCTTGAAACATATTCAGTGTATTAATTCAGTTGAATGAATTAACTGGGTGGTCATGGTAGGCAGGTAGGTCATGGGTGGAAGAGGTAGATCATTGTGAAGACAGAATTAAAGACAGGCAGCAAGTACTGATAGGCAATTGGGTCAGACTGAGAGAATGGAAGCTGATTTGAGGCCAGGAAGTTGGAGACCCTCTCTGGGGAATCCAGAGTCCTTCCTCCACCCTTATCAAGATAATCTGTTCCTGCTCCAATCTGTAGCTAAGGTAACCTGTCCCAGGAACTATCCCTCCCTACAGGGAGTTGTAAAAATTGTTAACTAATGCCTCCTAGGCTGCTTCCTGCCTGGATCACTCCATTTGGACCTTCCCCTTGCATATTTGCTTCTCACCTTTTGGATATCCCACAGGGGCATCTCCTGGACCTAATCACGTATGCAGGAAGGAGAGAGATTGGGGGGAAGAGAATAGAAGAACAAAGACATTCTAAAATGTGTAAAAGGGATAGTACTCCCTCTCTTCTTTGGATACCGGAACACCAGCTATGGCCCCTTTCTCCCACTCTGGAGAAGACTGTTTTACTATTTTTAAGTAAAACCTGCTTTATATACTTGTCTCAGGGCGCTTGTCTAATGTTCAGACTTTAACATCAGAGGAAGCAGAACTCAGCACTGATGGTAGCAATTGGGGATATGCCTTTGGGGTATATAATTTGTCCCTCCTGAGGAGAGCAGCCTCTCTCTGCTTCCTGGTACCTTGTCCTTGTTGGAATTAATGAAAATGAGGGTCCTGGAACCTCAAGAGCCAAAATAAACCCTTGGAAACCAATTAGCTCTGTGGGCAAAGCAAGAGTTTTGCTTCTATGTGCACACAAAAGGATACCCAGCAATCAAAATCAAACGCAGGCAACCAGCAGCCAGTCTGCTGGGGCTTTATCCCTGACACAAGTGTACTTAGCCATTGCCCATTGGTTGGGTCTGACCATATACGTTTTAGTGCAAATTACTATTGGGAAAATTTTAACTTCAGAACAGCAGCTGAGTTGCAAGAAAATGGCAGTCCAGGAAGTTAACAAAAATGAAGTCTCTTTGGATTGACAGAAAAGACATGTTCTTCCCTCATCCTGAGCTGCTTTTCTCCTTCACACCCTTCCGTCTTCATGTTCTGCCTTACCCCAGGCACAGAGCAAGGGAGTCGTCCATCTATGGAAGGAGACCTTTGAAACTGTTAGCTAAATAAATTTTCCTCTTCTAAAATTGTTCTTATTGGGTCTTTTGGTCACAGCAGTGAAAATACTGACTAAAACAGACTCCCAGTGGGAAAAATATAGCTACTCAGAGACCTATAGAATGTCTATTAAACCACCCAAGTTCTTCCTCTTATTCTGATTAATAACGTGGTTCTCATGATCAAACTGTTACAGAGCTGGGGACTGCCAGGTTGAGCCAGGGAAGTCACCGCAGTCCTATGATGTTGGTTCTTGTGATTTCACCAGAAATAATTTGAGCAAAACACATCGAGTATTAAGCAAAAAGTTTAATAGGGAGAATGAAAGGAGATGGTTATGTACAACACAGGGACTGTGTGGACCGCCTTGAAGAGAGGACCGTGTGGTGCTCACAGGGCTGGAGTTTTTAAGGAAGCTGAGTCCCTTGTTCTTGCCTTGATTTCCCTGTCTCCCCTAAATTGGTTTATTATACATTGGATAGCACCCAGCAACTTCCTCTGTGAGGGCCTCGAGAGTCTGGTTGACAGGGTGATGGTGACATAGTTGGTTGCAAGAGATAATGATGGTACTTATCTGGAAATCCTTGAGGAGTTATAATTAGCTGGGGGTCTTGATGTGCCAGACCCCATTTTTCTGAAACTTACCTATTTTAGTTAGGGTCCAAGGATTTTAAGTAATAATTTCCTCTAGGGATTATAGTTCTCTGCAGCCTAGGGAAGGTTAGGCATTCTGGATCTCATGTATGCCTGTTCAGATAAGGTTTCCTACAGTTTCAGTTTTAAGGCTCCTGAATTCTTCTTGATGCATGAGGCTAATGTCTGTCCTTCATTGTCCTTTCCTTCAACTTACTTGTTCCCAGCTAACTAACCTACCTAACAAATCCATACGCTTTAGTTGACTAGGTTTCCTTTTCATTCCATTTGCCCTGAGTACATTTCTTGATTGTCTCCTTGAGATCTTCACAGTCTATTTTATTCTCTGCAGTTCATTGGGAGGTGACACCAACTGTGTATCCCAATGCACTTCTCCGTTGGACCTGTCCACACTGACCTCTGACCTGTAAATCTACTTACTGCTAAATGCTAGTGCTTTCCTCTTGGTCATCATGAGTAGAGGTGACATCAGCCATTTGTTTCTAGGTATGGCTGAAACCCAGCTCTGAATTCTCTGCCCTGACTGATTTTCCTGGGCTTGTGCTTCAACTTTTAAATCACTACTATCATTTCCTGTTGTAAGTCTAGATGATAATGAGCTTGGATAATTTTGTTGTTTGTTTATTGAACAGATAAGAACAAGAGATTAAAAATGTCAAATTGTACCTAACCGTGCCTACAGGTGGCCTTTGGCAAAGTTGTGAAGCAAGTTAAAGGTATTAGGCATGTTCTTTCCCCTCCTGGGGAGGTGACCCTCTTCCTTTTCTCCCTTCACCCTTCAAAATGTTCTGTGATCTCTGACTGCCCTAGGTCCTCCCAGTTGGAAGTTGATAGGAAAGCTTTTCCACACTGAGGTGTTAATGACAACATGTTAATTCTCTTAGACTATTTGCATAATAAAGAGCATCACACACACAAAAAAGGATCTTTGAGAGATTTTACGGCTTCCCTGATTATCTTATTGCATCATTCTACAGAAAAAAATAGTTCCTATACATTTTGATTTAAAAGAATAAATTGATAAAATGCTAGGAGGACAAACATGATTCATAAGTTTTTAATTTAAGAATTACACATAAAAATATACCACATAATACCATCTTTTCATAAATCACATGAAACTTTCATAAGAGGAAAAAAAATGAAGGACATAGTCTCAGAACAAAATACTGTATTTTTCTTAAAAGAACATATATCGTTAATTCTAAATGCAGAAATTTAAATTAAATTTTGTTTTGTATGTTTTTGTGTTAAAAGTACTTTAACTGATCTAGTCTTTTGGGGCAGGTTCATCAGCCATGAACAGGTGAAGGGCAATGAAGGGCAGACCTTAGGCCTATTTGTTGAGAAATGAGTTCCAAAAACTAAGAGCAGGAAGAGTCTTTCAGGTAGGAAAGCATCTGAAAAATGGAGAGTCAAAATGTGAGACCTTCTCCACCCCACAGATAATCATAACCCTTAAGGGGATCATGAGGAACCTTATCAAAGCAGACAAACTTCAGGAAAATGGGGCCTGCTATCTCCAAATCTCCCCCAGCCGTAGTTAATTATAATCCTTTCTGGGAACTATGCTCCAAGTCACCACTATCTCTGGTGACCAGATCATCAGGTTAGTACCTTATCACAAAATCTTGTCTCAACTACCTCTTGTGACTCTCATAACTTTCATGTAGGAAATTCCTTTGTACCAAGGAATAATTATCCACTTAAAGCTGCAAGGGAATAGAACAAAGCCAAAGAACTTCAAACCCATTAAGAATCCCTCATTCTTTCAAGGCCAAGTCATTCTCTTTGGAGATGCTCTAGGCCACTCATTACCTATACTGTAAGTTTATCTCTGTTATTCTCATTTTCCCAAATATGCTTCTGCATGCTACAACGTGTGACTCATCTGAAATCCTTCTTGCCACGTTGCAAGAAACAGTGACTGAGAATCCCTGTGGTTGTTTGGCTCCAACCTGCGGGTCTCTGACTCTGCAACTGTTTTACAGCACAGAAATTAAAGAAAAGAAGGAAAGAATAGTTCAAGGAAGATACAAGGCAAAAAAACCCAATCTTCAGCTTTATCCAGGACACTGGTTTTTAAACTCACAAATATTGTTGAAATTTTCGTTTCCTGTGGGTCCATTCATAATGACAATGCTGAACTTTGAGTTCTCTCTTCCTGAAGAGCAAAGATTTTTGAGAAATCCTCCCGCCACCCCCCCAGACTATTCTGTTCTGAGAAATGCCTATCCTAAATACTAAGACCACCCTGTGCTGGCTATGCCAGGATATGGCCCACCTCCTTCCTTCCTCAATGGCTCCCTTGTTGAATAAAATCCCAGATTTACTTTCTTTCTTTATTGAGACTTTTCTCTTTAATGAATATTCTCCCTTTGATACCAGAGCCTGGATGAAATTGTCTCCTTAATTGTCTGGTGTTTCATGTTCCACAAAGAAAATACCCAATCAAGCCCACCTCTTCCTTGCCCTTTTCTGTCATAATCATTTCAGCATTCTCTTCAAACTCTGGCAAGTCAAGGGAGCAGCTGCTTTGTCCCCTTTCTCCCTGCTGAGACAGAACAAAAGTGGATGGGGACACCAGTTATTTGTGGCTCTGGGTGGCCCTTTAGGCCAGTATTGTAGGCTCAGGGATGGCTGGTTATTGACTCAACAGGATCACACAGATATTTTCCTGATAAGAATGTCTGTGTCCTTGTGAATGACACTCTGAGAGTCCCTCTGCCCACCTCAGTGGGCTGGGGAGAGGCTTTTGTGAGCAGAAAAGAATATTTATCCCTTGAGATTTTACTTGAAATTCAGTTTATGAAAGTGATAGTTTATAGGCTGGTTTTCCTTAAGCCTTTAACTCCATGTACAAATTTGATTATACTCTTTGTAAATCTTATAAACTTGAAGGATCACTATGGGGGAGGGTGTGCTGATAACATTCAATGGACTCAAATGAAAACGAATAAACATTTAAATAACTAGTTTCATTTAAAACTATCTCTTAGATTCCTTTAAACCATTTAACGTAGATTTAAATTCTTTTTTTTTCCCTAACTCTGCCAAGCCTTCTGATGCACAAAGTAAATTTAATCAACTATATACCTAATTCAGTCCTGCCAGTGTTGAAAAACACTCTCCTACTGTTACAGGGCAGCACCAGGACCTGCCCTCGGAGAAAAGAGGCGAGGCCGTAATGCTCACTGCTCCAGAAATATTTGAAGTCAAATTGGTAGAAAATAGGTTTTATTCAGAGCCAGCTTTGAAGAAAGATGGAAGAAACTTCCATCTTCCGGTCTGTGCAAGGGGCGGCAGCCTCCCAAGCCTCTACTCTCAGCATGAGGAAGCCTTTGTCTAGTTCAGATGGGGGGGGGGGTACCCTCAAATTCCATTTGTTCACTCCTAAGGATATAGCTTTACCACTTTCTTCATCTATACCTTTCAAGTTTATTTGGTTTCCAAAAATACTTACCAAGTATTTTTCACCTGAATGGAGTCTGAAGAATCTCAGAGAGTTTATAAATGACTTACTTCACAAGTATTTACCCAATTAACGGATTGGAGGATTCTTATATTCTTTCACTCTGACCAACTATAGCTCTTTTGTGAATATTATAAAGACTGTAAATTATTTACAGTAGCCAAGGTATGGAATTCTGGTCATGGGAGAAGAGGTAGTCCCCTGAAGAAGGTCCGAGGAATTCCAGGAGAGAAGGGGGAACTACGCTCAGGACTAGTGCAGTTGTTGACTTAGGCAATAAGAAAGAATTTCAGCACATACCCGTCAGAGACAGAAGTTTATTTAGGAAAGCAGATACATAAACAAGGAAGAATGCAGGCCATTTTGAAAGAAAGAGATGTTTTGGGAGTTCTCATGCCTTTTAAAGGAAACAATGAGGGTGAGTATGAGAACATATGCAATAATGGTATCAGTCTGGTGATCTCAAGATAGATTCTGGTGGTCTAGTCAATCTCTGGATCCTCTGAGTTATATGCTTTTCATTATCTAGTCAATACATAGCATCAGAAAGTCCTCTAACTGATAGATTCTTTAAGATATTGTATCTCTCTTTGCTTAAAATGATTATTGTAGGGTTGATTAATCATGCACAGGTAGATTTACAGATTTTTCCAGGAATTTGAGAGCTCACAGGCCTGAAAGACTGGAAGAGAGACTGGTTTAGGGAGTGACAAACCAGGAAATGTATGAAGAACTTCTGAATTAAAATTCTATTTTCTTGGATTTCCTTTATGTCTGGTTTCTACCTATTTCTTCAATCCTACCTCAGAATCAGTGTGGTATATATACACAATGGAAGACATGTGGAAACATTTTGGAGACCATTATGTTAAGAGAAACAAGCCCCATGCAGAAAGCCAAATATTGCATGATCTCATTCATGTGTGGAATCTAAAAAGCCTGAGTGTGTAGAAAGAGAGTAGAATGATGGTCCAGGAGCAGAGGGCTGGGAGTTGGACTGGGGAGGCATCGATCAAAAGACACAAAATGTCAGTTAGATAGGAGGAATAAAGTTCAGGAGATGGATTATACAGCATGGTGTCTATAATTAGTAATAATGTATGCTATCTTAAAAATTACTAAAAGAGATTTTAAATGTTCTTACTACAAATATACACATAGAAGCATGCAAAGTGTTTGGCTAAGGCCTGTGTTAATTAGCTCAATGCAGGCATAAATATATTTCAACTGGTCAATTAAAAATAAAGAAATACAAAGAAGAAATCTTGGAATTGGAATTTGTACACCCCCCAAGACATAGTTAATTTGTAAGATGATGGCTTCTAGGATCCCACTAATTACATCCACACTTACTTCTTTCTTTTTTTTTAATTTTAATTTTATTTTTTTTAGTCATACATGGCAGCAGAATGTATTTTGACATATAATACATACAAGGAATGTACATACATCAATCATATTGTCTATTCTATTCTGCTGCCCTTCCTATCCTCCCTACTCCTCCCCTCCTCTCCCAAACTTTCTCTCTATCCAATCTAATGTGACACACTTTTGTTTTCTTTTTCTCATTACAACATCATATATGTATTCTGTATAACAATCCTACCTCAGAATGGTAACAATGAGGATCTCTTTCCATCTTCCGTGCAACTCCCCTTCTCCCTCCTTTTCCCACACTTACTTCTTCACGCACTCATGTTTATAATCCATTGAGGAAGACTATTACAGCTTGAACCAATGGGCAAACCTGATAATCCAATATTTTAAAAGGTAGGGAGGATACAGGGAAACACAGATTGTAGTCTAACTGTCAGTGTAATCTTCAATAATACACTAGTCACAGCATCTTTGCTTGAAGTGTGCAATATCTATTACAAAGTATATAATAAAAATTCAGTGAGGTTACTTGCTTGCAAAACTTGGGAGATGTTCTTTTACAAACAAAATCTATGAATCATATTAAGAGCACATATGCATTTCACATTATTTGGATATAAAAATAATAGTACTTCTTTTAGAAGTTAGCATCTAAGGTGTATTTGATTTCTAAGGAATGTATTATGAATGAAAGATTGCATAGAGAACACTATACAAAAAGAAGAGTCCTTCAGATTTTGTAAGTAAGCATATATCACAGAAGGAAATAGTCTTGGGTAATAAAACAAGCCAACTCTGCTAAATAGACTATGTGACACAAAATATGTATTGCTCCTGAAGTAAATTAAATATGACTTAGGAGAAGAGGTAAAGAGACAATTTCTGGGACCGAGGGGCTAGAACCTCTTACAATAAATAAAATAAATCCTAACAAGCACTCCTTTTCCCCCCTTCAGGCCTCCCTATTAAAGTGATAAATGATTACAAAACAGATATCCAGCTACATAACCAAATAGATTGAATGGGACTGAGGGACATTTCACAACAGTAATTTTGATTCTTCAAACTTCTGGCAACAAAAACTACTTTGGGATAAAGAATGAAATGTTAAACCAGAATAACATATGATGAACAAAAATTTAAATCCTTGTCTTCTTTTGGAGATTGCATCTTTTTACATTCTCACATTTAATCTCAGGAGTAAGCTGGATTTACAGCCATAACTCAGATGTTGAGAAGTCCTTGTCCGCCTGAGCCTGGCTGCCCTCACCTAGCCAGCTGGGCTATAAAACACCTGGGTTGTTGATTCTATGGGTTGGGAGGCGGAAGGAGCAAAGTTGTGCAAAACAATATGGGAAAGACTTCAGAAGGAAAAAAAAAAAACCTGCATGTTTTCACAGTTTCTTTGTCTTTCCAATGTCCTTGTTGTATCCATGCTTTCTCAGCCTCCTGCACATTCCTATTATCTCCTATGTTCAAAGTGTGCACAGTAGCACCTCCCAGATTATAGCAGCAGCTCATCAACCCAGGGCTTTGGCACAGGGCTGTCAATCCCACTGTTATAGTTTGGATCTTTAATGCTCCTCAAAGGCTCATATGCTAAAGAATTGGTTGCCAGCCCTGTGGCACTTTGGGGAGGAAGGTGATATTGGGGCCCTCCTCACTACCTCTCTCTTTCTTGCTTCCTGCCTGCCATGGGATATTCAGGGTTAGGGACTTTAATATACTCTTTGGGGTGCGTGTGAGGACATAATCCTATCCATTCCATCTTTCTGCTGAGATATAAAATCATTTAAATTCAGCCCTAGTAGCCCCAATCAAGAACAAGAACTTCTTTTATTTTTATAGGATACTGAAGTTGTTCTGTAAAAGGTGCAACATGACCTCTTTCTTGCTGTTCCTCCCTGAATCCATAGTGAAGAAGCATTGGCAGTCCTTCTATTAGGGACATTGGTGGTGCCTATTCTTAACTCTGGGAGAGTTACATTATACTACCAAAGGGAGTATGGTTTAGTGAATATTTTTAGCTTTTTCCAATTTGCCCTCTTGAGCAGTTTGACTTCTAGTTTCAGTATAAAATTACATGACACCTGTCTCAAGGGTTAGGGCCAAATGAGTGAAGGGCCATGGTGGTACTCTGTTATGGAGTGAATGCTTATGTCCAGCCAATATTCAGATGTTGAAGGCTTAGCCCTAGTGCAAGGGCATTTGAAGATGGAGCCTTTGGGATACAATTAAGTTTAGATGAAATTTGGAAAGTGGTACTCTCATGATGGGATTAGTGCCCTTATCAGAAGTGACAGCAGAGAGCTTGTTCTTCATCATGTGGTAACTTCATCATGAGGGTTTTCTTCCGAAAGTCAGGAAGAGAACCCTCACCAGAGGCCATGTGGTACCCTGACCTCAGACTTCCAGCTTCCAGAAATGTGAGAAAATAAGCTTCTGTTATTTCAATCATCTAGTCTATGTATTTTGTTATGAAAGGCTGAGCAGGTAAAGGCATGCTGTATATCCTCATGCTACCTCATCACTATGAACCTATTAAATGACCACTTCCTTGTAGTAATAGATAGCTCTTTCATGAATAATAGCCTATCATGCTTTATAATGGACCCACAACCCCCACATTTGTATTACACTATAAATGTTCCTATTTTACGGATGATAAAAAACTAAGAAATGAAGATTTGCTAATCCTCAGCTGAGTTCAAATTTCATTCACCTCTTACTGCTCTTCTCAAACTCCCCTGGGTCTATTAGTCTCAGTGTTGTGGATGGAACTTTGTTAAATTGAATTCTGCTTTGTTCTCTTCAATATCATATTGTGGACAGTGTGGGGGAGAAAAAGAGACTGTATGGGTTCATGCCAGAGGCAATACCATGCTTCCTTTGGTTGTTTCCTTCTGCAGTACACCTGTAATTGCTGCTGTTACAGCTTCATATATATCCTTGTCTCCTGAAATATGTAGAGACAAGCAGAAGGTTGGAAAGGGCAGGAGCAGAGATACTCGTTGGCCAGGGCAGGGAGGTCAGGAGGAGAGAATGAGCAGCCTTGGTGATGCAGAGGCAGGTGGAGTACCTTAGGAGAAGAATTGCAATTTCATATTTTCATTAGGCACAGCAGGGCTTTTTCCCCTGCTGAGGTTCTGTACTTTCATCTCCCTGATTGGTAAAGACCACAGACAATTTTGCTCTTGCTTATGAGCATGATGAAATGTGTCCCAGTGTGGACAAGCAAATGAAGGAAACCTAATCAAGTGGTTGTAAGAGTCTTGAAGTACAAATTGGCTCTAACAGATTTGATATTAAAAAATGTATTATCATTCAGGCTACCAATTTTGCTTTTTTTTTTCCATTATAAATAACATCCCAAGCCTAAGTGTTTAGAGAAAAATTAGAGTAACAGCACTTTCCTTATCAGACACGCACACATTGTTTCTTCCTTGAATACTTCTCTTGAAACTCACAGAGGAAAAGGTAATTTTGATAGAATCAGTGTGATCTGGAAGGTCTAAAGCTAGCTATTGCAGATTCTTTGGAGATTTGATGAATTGAGAAAAAAAAGCTGGGTAAATTTATTGTGACTGTTTTCTTGTTTGTAAATTACTGTATTAGGTATTCCTGGAAAATGTAAAGGAAATGGGGACTGTCCTATCTACTTTTTACAATTTATTGGTGACAAATAATTTAGGGGTGGGCTAAGAAAACCTGTTTTAAGAGGGATATAATGAGAACCATTCTAAAGAGGGGTTTATCAAACCTAATGTACCTATGGATCACTCAGGTAGATTGTACCTGAGCAAATTTCTGAAACACATCCCCAGAGACCCTTCAATTGATTTGGGGAGGACACTTAAAAAAAATTATCTCAAGTGATTCTTGTGCAGATAGATACAGATAAGACAGTTGGTTCAGAAAAGAATATCCTGTGGTTTGATTGAAAGAGGCCATTCTAAGTAATACAAAAGTGACATAATATGAAAACAAAGCACATAATAAACTGAGAGACACAAATTCAATGAGACAGGAGAATAAAACTTAAACATAGACAGCGCAATGTAAAATTTGGAGTATCATTTCAAAATCCAAAATCATCACCTTCAGTTTCTTCGGTAGTTTCCTTAACTTTAGCCCATGTTACGATTTTAATATACTCATTGCTACTACTTGTTCTTCTAGCTAACCTAATACTTTTGATGTCAGAGACTACTGCTTTTCCTCTGTATCCCACATGGAACAATGCTCATTAAATATTAACAGATTATCTGGTTAGAGAATGTGGCAGATAGGCACGAGGCTGACTCACTTGCAAAGATCTAACCAAAGTTACCTCTTGGCTACTTTATCTTTTTTTTATCATGTATGTCAATTAATGTCCCATGCAGAATGTTCATCTTTTTATTTGCTTTTGCTCTACTCTAGATGTTTTCCTTAGTATTTTCAAGTTTATTATGTTTTTTTTCAACTGTGTCCAGACTCCATCTAAGCATCTATTATATGTCTTAAACATTTAAAGATTAGATATTGTTTATATTTTAATGTCTACATAATTCTTTTTCAGATTTGCTCATTCTTTCTCCATGTCTTTTATTCTTTTTTCATAAGTGCTCCTCTATCATTTAAAATGTTTTAAAGTCTTTTAAAATTACTGTATTTTTTTCAAATATGGATTCTATAATTTGTCACATTTTTTCTATTGATTAAAGTGGTGGATTTCCTTGTATCTTTATAAATTTTGTTAATGTGTCGATCTTTAGTGGGTTGATCTTTAGTGGGAATCCCTTGTATGACCTTAATCACACAGGAGCCATGGTGGGAAGGTTCAGGATACTTCCATCAGAGTCCAATGGAGTTCATTGATCTTGCACAAATCCCTACTTACTATTTTTGTTCAGGATCTTTATCATTTTGATAATCTTAACTTTGGTTGCTTTTCTGTATTTGGCCCAAACTAAGGACCCCAATTCTATTTACAGTTCATATCAAGTAGCTAATCCTTAACAAAACTCTGGGCATGTGGGTGCAGATTTTCTGGTTCCAGCTAACAGACTTGGAAATTCTTTCTTTGTTCTTTACCTTATGACAATAACTCCTGTCTGCCCAAACATTATAACTCTAGCCCCTGAGGTATATATCTGGATTTAGTACCCTTGTAGGTGGTGAGGACTTTCCCTCTTACTTATTAAATTATATAATTTCTCTATTTTGTAACTTTCCCTATACAAAATTTCCTTTTCCAAAAGTGCTATAGGTTTTTAGCCAGATGGGGAGGTGCTTATATCTATTTGGACCAACAATTTGTGTGGAAGCCCTGGGGGATGGATCATTATTTATTTTATAGATTAAGATGAAGGAGGTTGGGGCCAGCTGAGCCTGTGTTAGAAGTGCAAGCATGATATTGCTAAAGCATATTTTATATTTGTCAGTTAATTAGTAGATTTAGGTGACACAAAGGAAATCTTATGGAAAATTGGAGGTGAGGAGGGTGGTGGGGAATGAAAACTAGGGATTATGAGTCATCAAATGAAGTGTTACAGATTCAAATATATTTAGAGTGCAGGCCAGTAACAATCAGCTGATTATAATACAATAGGGAATGGTAAAGACAGAATCTAACTGGAGCTGCCAGGCCCTGCTAAATATTCAAATTCAAAACCTTTCAAATAACATGCTGGCAAAATGCCACATTTGCTTGCTAAATTCAAACTACCCATGATTTTGCCACCTGAGGCTTAAATAATTTAAACCTTTTCTTTTAAGCAGTGGGAATAGAAAGAACAAAAACCTTCTTGTGAAATCTACTGCAATATTCTTATAGTTGATTTTTCAAACAAATAGCAGAACTGAGTTTGCATTCCATAAGCATATACAAAATAGGGTTAGGAGGTTGATAAATATATTCTAAGCAATACTGGGACATTAAAATGGCTTCTTACGATATGGATGATATACATTTTGGAAAGTATCTATGTCATGATTTGCAAACTCTAGAAAATAAACATCATATGTGACCAAGAAGCTGATTTCTTTTCTTTAGTAGAGTACAAAGGTCTCAGAATGTGTGCTTGTGTGTGTGTAGTGGGCATGGGCCGGGGTGTGATGTAATAGTGTGTATTGTTTTACTGCTCCTCTACGAAGTGTAAGCTCAAAGACAAGAAAACACCTAATAAGATATGGTAAACAGGGAAAGAGAGGACAAAGATGTTAGGTATTCAATCTGGGGTTGTGCAGCCATTTGGGTCTTTTTCGGACTTTCTCTGGGCTCAAGATTTTTGAGTCTCCTGTTCTATAGTGGTAATTCTCAGAGAGTGGTCTCCTGACCAGAAGCATCAGCATCCCTTAGAATTTTCCTCAGACTCACAAAATCAGAAGCTCTTCAGGTGGGTGACAGTGATGTGGGCTCTAATAAACTTTCCAGTGATCTTGATGTATACTGATGTTTAAGAACCACAGTCCTTGGAAAACAAAATTTATATAGTAGTCATTTCTGTATCTTTAATGTAAATGGAGTTATCAGCATTAGGCAGAACTTCCAAAAGAGCCAACCTGAAGTCGTAGTCCTCATCATCATCATCATCATCATCATCATGATCAAAAACTGATTCTTATTGAATACTCACCACTTTTCTAGCTATTTTACATGCAGGAACACTATTATCCTTCCAATATTATAAAAGAAAAAAATCCCAGATGCCCAGAGAAGTTAACAAACTAATGCTAGGTTCATACAATGTGGCAAGCTGCACATCATAATCCAATTCTTGAGCTGTTTCTTATTAGGAAAACTCAACTTGGATTGCTCTTTAAGTGAGAAATTTCTCCTGGTGTGAACCATAAATGTTTTTTGTCCATTTTTTTTTTCAGCCTGGGCTACCCTAAAAATGTACACAAGTAAATGGCAGAACTTATATTTGAACTCAAGTAGTTTGTTTCCAAATTTTATGCTCCTAAGTACATTGTATCACCTATCCAGAACTGGTTTAAAAGCCATATATACTAGAATAACTTTATCCCTTTTTCAATCTTATTTACTGATCTCTGCCCTAAAGAGAGCTTTTTTTAGTTGAATGATTTTTATGCAACCTTTATAGCACTGTGACTTATACAAGAATATAAACTTTTATTTTCCATTAGTTTCTTAAGGTATTTATTCAGCAATGTTTCCTTCTCTCTTAAATAATGTTGTATTATTTTCTCATAAATTCCACCTTGCTTGACTGAATTCTTACCTGTCATGTTTATACAGCTCTGAAGTTGTTCTCTCCCAGTCACCTCCCACCAAGAATTATCTTTGGGTTAACTTATGGTCTCATTGTTCTCTTTCTACTTAAAAAAAATCATGTCTTTTATCAATTGCTTTTATCTTCAAATGAAAACAAATATCTTCCATATTATTAACTTAGGTTCTCATGGTTAATTTTAACTGTTTGATGTTTCTGTTTCTTAAATTTGGTAAAAAAGTTAAGCATATAGCCCTAAAGTTTCTCATTGATTTCCTCTAAAATAACTTTGGCTAATAACACTGAAATGCACATTTCTATAGAACTTTTGATATCAACTTGTCTTTGGTTTCACAAAGGTAGAAAATATACCACAGAAGAAATACAGAACAGTGGAAACACACTCAACTTAGATTATCTTGGCATTGTCACTTAATAACTGTATAAGCTGGGAAAAACACCTGTGTCTGGAGAATAGTTCCTCATTTGTGAAATGAGAGGCTTACATTATATCTAAAGTTCTTTCTAGTAGCAAAATTCTATGATCCTCAGTCTAAACCTGCAGATTAACTTCAATGATATTTCCCAGTGGGCTAGATTTCTTAAGGAAGGGCCCTAGATACTTAAGCCTGTAGAACGTAAGGTCAATGTATTAGTCAGGTTGAGGTCAGTCAAATAAAACCCATTCTAAATTATTCTGCAGAAGGAATTTAATAGGAGAAACAAGTTTAATAGATTTGGGAAGATCTTAAAATGCAATAATAGGATGCTACTCCCAGCCCCTTTGGTGCAGTTAAAATTGAAGGAGGTAATATTACCAGAACCCAAGAGTGGGCCAATTGGGAAAGAATTGGGGTTACCATGTGTTATAGGAGGTGTCTCTCAAAAGATACTGTTAATGCAGGAATATTCAGAAGAGGAAAAATTGGATTGGGAGAGCTGAAACCTAATAATAAGTCTATCCTACTTTGAGTGAATGAACTAACTGGGTAGTAACTATAGATAGGTGAAACCTGGATGGAGGAGATGAGTCACCAGGAAATTCTCTGGAAGGGTTATTCTTCTCACTGCCTCCTCCCCTTCCTCTCCCTCGACTTCCTGAATGTGCCATGAGTTGAGCAGCTTTCATCTGCTGGGACTTACCCCCATGATGTGCACGGCCTCATCTTGGGCCCAGAGCAAAGGAGTTCGCTGTCCATGGACTGAGATCTCTAAAACCATGAGCCCCAAATAAACCTGTCCTACTCTAAGTTCCTCTTGCCAAGTATTTTGGTCATGGAGATGAAAAAGTTGACTAAAATACTATGATAGGGACCATGCTAAGCCAGAGCTAGAACCATGGTGTAAGAAGTTTCTTGAATGAGATAGAAGAGTGGTGTGGGAGGGAGTCCTCAAATGAACTCAGCCACCAAGAGATGATTTTGGAGTAGAAACATGAGAGAAATTCTATGGTTTCTCTTCTCCTCTGTTCTCAACCCCTTTCGAGTGACTCCCCTTGGTCAAACTTAAGTGGAAGCCATGGCCGATGAGGCCTAGAAAATGTAGGTTGCAGGAGTCAGCCCCTTTAACAAAGAACAGATGCAGGGGAGAGTTTGAATTTCTGGATGCAAGGATTACAGGGCATCTATCACAGAATCTCTCATCTCCATTTTCCACAAATTTCTTATCTTAAATTCTAGCCTGAATGGCTGTTTTTATCAGCCTCAACCAATGAGTCAACTATGGCAACTATAGACCAAACATACCTGTAGCCTCGTTATTCCAATACAACTCTTACCAAAGCAGCGACTCCCACATCAAAAATTGTTCTGCTGAATAAATTATCCATGAAGGGAGTCAGAATAAAGAAATTATTTTCCCTGGAGCCAGTTACAAGAATACAGATCTTTCAGTTGTGGGAAGAAGTATATGGCCTTTCTGTGGCAGCTGGTTTGCCATTCTGCTTTCTCAGAAAATTCAAGTGTAAGAAAAGGTAGTCTTGGTGTTGCCTCCCAGCTAAGGTGATTAAGGAAGTCTTTCCACCAGAGATGCAATAGTATATAAAAAACCATATTGCCTCATCTGCATAGGACCAAGGGCCTGCCTTTCTCTCTCCATCTTCTCAACCAAACAATAATTGGAATCTATGGTACTGAAAACTCTTGACATAATTTCTCAGCTCATACTTCCCCTTCTGACTCATTTTAATTTGTGGCAAGACTCCCAGCTGACGTAATTAAAGGCTGAACTCCAAGCATAGGACTTACCAACTTTAATGCATATACACATCTCCTGTGACCTTGGTAGTTTTGTGGGTTCTGATTTAGTAGGTATGGGCTGAGTTTGAGGTTTTGCATTTCTGGTATTGATCCACATAGCTCTCTGACTTCTTTTTTCTGCTCTCTCTCTCTCTCTCTCTTTTCTGGGAGAGATTCCATTGAATTATGGCCATGGACCACACTCAAAACAGAAACAAAAAGCAACAACAAAATATGAGTGTCTGAGTGGATATGAAATCTAGACAACTAGCATTGCCATACTCTGACTGAAGACCCTGAAGTGACAGGAAGTTCACATAACTCTGGTGAGACTGGGTGATGTTGGCTTCCACGGAGTAATAAATGAAAATGCTCCACTTCGCTGTTCAGTGGCTGTTTTTTAATAACTGGATAGAGAATATCCTTCAGGCAGAGCAAACAGGATAGATATAACCCAAAATGACAATAACTGTGGTTGGGTCACAGATAAGTCATGAACCATGTTGATTCCCTCAAATTAATGTCACTTGCTTTGTGTCTGTGTAGCTGGCCGACTTTCCTCTAAGGACATTATCAGAATGTGCAAAGTTGTTTTCTTTACTTCCATAGATTTTATGATGGTTATTCCATAACGAAGAACCTGAGAGATGAATGCCTTCAAATTGGAGATTCCTTTTCAGCAACTGCAGGGAAATTTGACAGCTTATTTAAAAATAAGATTACATTACATAACAGATAGTTGGTAATGGTCATAGATTTGTGTTTGTTTTGTTATGTGCTGTCTCTATGTTGAGGATCTAACAGTTTGTTAGAGCCTTGTCTATTTTCTTGAATTGCTAAATCTTTTAAAGGAAACTCTAAAATTGTTTCCACTGTGAGCAAAATTAGGATTCCACTTCTAGTCCATTCTCAGATACAGGCAGGTGATTAGCAAAGCCAGTGATACCAGTGAAACAGCCAAGCTGAACAAGTTCATGAGGGAGAAACAAACAAATGAGCAAACAAGCAAATAAAAACTATGGTGATGCGGAATTGATAGAGTATGAACAAAAGGCTATCAGGGTACTAGGCTCCATTTCTCAAAATTCTTTGTGATTATGTGGTTCTTTGTAATCAATGAAAGAAATTGCATATACAATTGCTGACTTCAATTTTTTCTGTCTTTATCAGATTTTTTAATTTATTTTTGTTAGTTGTAGATGGACACAATATCTTTATTTATTTATTTCTATGTGGTGCTGAGGATGCCTCACATGTGCGAGACAGGCACTGTACCACTGAGCTACAGCCCCAGCCCTTTATCTGATTTTTTTTTAATATAATCCTTTGAAATGAGAAAGGAGACTCTCAGAAATCATCTTCAAATTTTTCATCTAGGAAATCAGATAATATGTATCTTAATCTCGGGGGAGTTTAAGAAACAATATTATCATATTTATATTATACTATATTTAAGAAATATTTTATTTAAAAATAATATATGTAAAATGCTTAGCATTTTGACTTGCAAACATGTGCCTTCAAGAACTTTCAATAATCCAAATGCATGTTCCACGGGACTCTAACTCTTCCTCTGCCTCACTTAATTCTAAGGACATACATATGGAGTTGGTCTTGTCTCCTTTGGAAAGAACTTGTGTGTACTGAAGTTTAGAGGGTGGGGGAATCTCCCCAGGGTCACATATCTGGGAATTCACAGAGTTAGTTTTAAAACTCTCTGATTTCTAATCAAAGCTCTGTTCATTACACTGCAGTGCCTCATATCCATTGGCTATGATAGGACGTGAAAATATGGGACATCGGGGGAAATCTGAGATCACTGTCTTTAAGATCTTAGAGTAGGGGCTAGGGATGTGGCTCAAGCGGTAGCGCGCTCGCCTGGCATGCGTGCGGCCTGGGTTCGATCCTCAGCACCACATACCAACAAAGATGTTGTGTCCACCGAGAACTAAAAAATAAATATTAAAAAAAATTCTCTCTCTCTCTCCTCTCTCACTCTCTCTTTAAAAAAAAAAAAAAAGATCTTAGAGTAGGGTTGTATGTGGGTGGTAGATCCATTTCTCTCTATTGTGATGGCTAGAAGTGTTCTGATCATGGGCAAGGCTCTTAGAAATAAATTCCCTTGGTTCATGTCTGGACCAGTGAGTATCAGTCTGTCATTTGTTCTTTTCCCTTGAATGTCCTCCACCTGGGCATCAGCCACCTCATTCTGCTTTGAACTCAGCTGTGTGCTTGACTATTAAAATTTTGTCATCCCTTCCACACTCATGTTCCTTTATCCTATTTAACTTTTTCTGCTCTCAGCACATGCAGGATTGATTACCTTTAGACTTGGGTTAACTCCATTTTATTTATCTTTTGAGATGTGTCTTTAATTGCTAAAGGGACTGCCTGCTATTTCTTTTCAAATTATACTGAAAACTGCTGACGGAATTCCACTACAACTACCTGGAGGCAAATTTTGTGGAAAATATTTTATGTTACTTCCTGAGCTCCATAATGAAACACGCTGTGTTTGTTTCAAACTACCCAAGCTGGCTTAGGTCCTACATAAAGTTCTAAAAAAAAAAATTTCTAGCCAAACATTTAATTGTTTGTATTGTTAAAACTGCCAGCTTAAACTGGCAGGTTTTTCCAACTGTGCTTGTGAAATATTTGATCTCATCTAGAAGCAAATCATTCACTCCCTTTGTCAGGCGCCTATTGTTGATAAAAATCAGAATTCCGAATGGCACTTCTTCCACTTGCGTATGGATTCTTAGAACTTTGGGTTACATGTGCACCCCTATCTGGTTGGATGCCATATTACTTACTGCCTTCTGGTTGGCAGAGCTAATTACTGCATCTGTACTTGCTCTTTCTCTTCAGTTGGAAAACTAAATACTGCCTCCAGGCTCTGCCACATACCTGTGGGTAGGATTTGGAATCTAAATGTCCCTTTCACCTTTAGTTTTGTGGAAAAATTTCAATGTGAACACTGGAGTGAAGTTAGTGTGAGATGTATCTGGTACTCATGTGCATGAGCAATGTCTTCAGACAGTGTCAGGAATTTGCCTTCTATATGGTCACCTTCTTCTGAGTGTCCTTTCAACAAGGTCTTTATGGTGATAAATTCCCTATTCACTGACATATCACATTTTACTGGAGATGGTTAGATAGTTTCTGGGACTTAGGTAATATTTGTGGTTGCTTAGTGTTGGGGATGTGTTACAACTGTAGCCAAGTGCCTGGATCCATCTGCAGATGTTACCAATTAGGGCCAGTGCCATTTTCTACAGCTGTGTGTCCCAAAGCTTTCCCACCTGCAGGCTTGGAATTATCTAATACCTTAAATCAGTGAGAAGCTGGGCTGTGGGGATCTGTGCAGCTCCTTTGCTTCTGGGTTGGTGTCTATTATAGTTTGGATCTGGAATGTCCCCCAAAGCACATGTGCTAAAGACTTGGTCACTAGCCTGTGGCACGATTAAGAAGTGGTGCAACCTCAAGGGAGTAGGGTCTGCTTAGAGAAGGTAGGTCTTTGTGGGTGTGTCCTTGAACAGTATATTGGGACCCCTGTTTCTTCTCTCTCTCAGCTTTCTGGTTGCTATGAGGTGAGCAGCTTTGCTTCACTCGTGCTCCCTGCCATGGTGTTCTGCGTCACCCACCTTGCTCCAGGAGCAACTGACCATGAATGGAAACCTCTGAAAATAAATCCAAAATGAATCCTCCCTCCTTATTAGTTGTTTATCTCAGGTGTTTTTCTCACAGTGATGAAAAGCTAACATGGTGTCCTTCCCATGGGCAACCTAGTCTCCTGGCTAGACTTCTACGTGGGACTCCAACATCTAGTTCCCATTCCAGCATCTTGGCTTCGACTTGCCTCTTAGACAGGGATCCCAAGTCCCTGGACTGGCTCTTGGACCCCAGGCATGGCTTCTGTTTTGGACACCTCTTTTGGAACTACCATAACTCCAGCAGTGGTCTAAACTTCTACTTGTATTAAAAACTTCTGCCAGCTGGAATTGTGCCCTGCTGTGTATCTTCAGGGCAGATCTCTTAGACCCGAAGATTAGCTCAGATTGAAATCAAGAGCACCACATGTCTTGGGCTGGGTAATTTATATTCTTGGCTCCTCTCTGGAGTAGGCCAGCCATTTGCTTCTTCCTGCTTTTCCAAATTGCTTTCAAAACTGCTCACAACTCATGATTTTTTTGCAGACTGGGACGCTGAACATGCTTGCCTTTCTTTTTTAGAAATGTTTTGCATTTATGTAACACTGACTAATCTCATATGTACAGTTCAGGATTAATAGCATCACATGCAATAATGAAGAATAGAATTTTAGAGTTTTCTCATATTTTTATTTCCTCCTATTTTATCTTCTTTCTGACTTCATTACTCAAGATTAGATTTAAGATTTCCTTCTGGGTATGGTGGCACCTTGCCTGTAATTGCAGCAACTCAGAAGTCTGACGAAGGAGGAGCACAGGTTCTAAGTCAGCCTAAGCAACTTAAAGAGGTTCTAAGCAACTTAGCAAGACCCTGTTTCAAAAATAAAATAGTAAAGAAAGGACTGGCGATGTGGTTCAGTGGTTAAGCATCCTTGGGTTCAATCCCTGGAACAATATCAAAAAGCATTTCTTTGTTGTTTTAAAATAAATATTTAGATGCAGAACTCCCTGATACCCAATCAGAACCATACAGAACTCCTGGCCACCCACCCATGCAGAAATCCCAAATGCTGCTCCCATGAAGGACACCCAGCTGCTACGCATGCACAGGAACTCTAGCCACCACTCTCACGTGGACCCCTACTACCAACATGGGGCTTCCCTGGTTGCCTCTATCTTGAGACTCTGCAGCCACTGCCATAGTCCCCTATGCAGGGTAGCCTGCCTGCATCTGGGGACATCACACAGGCTCTGAAGAAAGCCAACAGCCATAATACGGCATGCCACAGAGCTCATTTCTGAACACATTTCCCAGTCCCATTGCCTGGCTCACCCCACTCCATCGGACACCCAATCACTGAAAGCAGCTGCCTCCATCTTGGATCACCTTCATCACCATCTTTATTTGGGGCAATTCCAAGTTTGGAACACTGCTGGCCAAGTATCCATAGTTTCTAAGTACCCTCCCCCCGCCACACAGAAGCTGCTAACCTGGCACAGTAACTGCCCAATACAAAACAGCTCTCCAAGACAGGTTCACAGCCACCAGAGTGCAACCCACAGGACCTCCAGAGAGAAAGGTCCCTAATTAGGAAGTAGAGAGGGAGAGGAAGATACAGTTTAGAGACTAATTTAGAGATTAGGAACTGTGAGGTCTACAGGCCAGATAAGGAGATAAGACCAGGCACTCACATCACAGGAGCAAGCCCCTAAGGAGATCCTTGAGGTGCAGTCTCCCAATGAGACCAAAGGGTTCCATACCCCACCTCCAGGTGCCCTGTACCCAAGACCAACCCTCCCACCTTGGTAACTTTCACCATCCTTAGGGCAGAGATACCAGCTAACAGACAACCCCACCTATTGGATGAGAAGGGAAGCAGAAAAGATACTGATCTCCAACAAAACAATCCTTGTTTCATCCTTTGAGATATTTTTTTTCTTCTCCCTCTCTATTCTCCCACCCTCACATCGCCAACAGATATGAAACCAAGTACTTTGCATGAATTAGGACAAAGAGGACTGGGATGTCTGAATAGTATATTACAGTTGTGTTGTATATTCTTTTTTTCCTCCTATTTTTACATTTTAAATTTTTCTTAATATTTATGTGTGTTTGTTTTATGTGGTCTACTGTCTTCCCACTTACGTGTCTACCCAAATTTACTTCCCCTCTCTTCTCTTGCGACTAGATTCCTCTTTCACATTTCCTAAGATATAATAAATCTATATCCTCACATCCTACCTTCTCAGCATATCATCCTACACCTCACTCCCAGTTTATTGTCTACCACCATAAACTGTAAATCCTTTTGCAAACCTACTGATTACATTGTAGATAAAAATTGAATTCACCATTTCTGTATATTGTGACCAAACTGTAAACGACTTAATGGCAATTATTTGATTTAAGGTTGTATATTGTTTGTATTAGGATCTGTTAACATTGTCATTCCCCTCAAAGGAGAGATAGTGGAACCCTGCAGGGGCATTATATGTCCATTTGGTATAATGGTAACTCCTCAGAAGGAGTGCTAGAACGGAAGACACCTAAACAACATGAAAAGACAAGGGAAGAAAGTGCCCCCCCCCAAATCAAGATATAACATTACTAGAATCCATGGTCAGCACAGAAGACGTGACAGACAAGGAGTTCAAAATGTACATAATTAAAATCTGAATTAAAGAATGATATAAGAGAGCAAATACAGGGAGCAAAAATTATTTCAAGAAAGAGCTACTTAAGCAAATTAGAAGCAAAAGATTACGTCAATAGGGGAGATAGAGGTTCTAAAACAAACAAACAAACAGAAATTCTTGAAATGAAAGAAACAATAAATCAAATTAAAACTTCAGTTGAAAGCATCACCAACAGATTAGACCACTTGGAAGACAGGACCTCAAACAATAAAGACAAAATATATAATCTTGAAAAGAATGTAGACCACACACTGAAGATGGTAAGAAACTATGAGCAGAACATTCAAGAAATATGGGACAGCATTAAAAGACCAAATTTAAGAGTTATTGGGATACAGGAAGGCATAGAGTTCCAAACCAAAGGAAGGAACTATCTATTCAATCAAACAATATCAAAAAATTTCCAAACATAAAGAATTAATTGGAAAAAAACAAATACAAGAGGCTTACAGGACACCAAATGTACAAAATCACAACAGATCCAAACCAAGGCACATTATAATTAAGCAAAAGAAAACAATAGCATATAGAATAAGGAGAGAATTTTAAAAGCCAGGAGAGAAAGGAATCAGATAACATATAGGAGAAAACCAATTAGGTTATGTGCAGATTTTTCAACTCAGACCATGAAAGCTAGAAGATCCTGGAACAACATATATCAAGCTCTGAACAAAAATGGATGCCAACTAAGAATGTTATTTTTTAAAAAATATTTACTTTTTAGTTGTAGTTGGACACAATACCTTTATTTATTTTTATATAGTGTTGAGGACCAAACCCAGGGCCTTACATGTGCTAGGTGAGCACTTCACTGCTGAGCCACAGCCCCAAACAAGAAACTTATATCAAGCAAAATTAAGCTTTAGATTTGATGATAAAATAAAAACCTTCAACAATGAACAAAAGTTAAAAGAATTTACAACTAGAAAGCTTGCACTACAGAACATTCTTGGCAAAATATTCCATGAAGAGGAAATGAAAAATAACAGTAAAAATCAGCAGAGGGAGGTATTACACTAAAGGTAAAACTAATCAAAGAAGAAACCAAATCAAGTTAAATACTCAAAATAAACAAAGATAGCTGGGAAAACAAATCATGTCTCAATTATAACCCTGATTGTTAATGGCCTAAACTCAAAAATCAAAAGACATAGACCAGAAGATTGGATAAAATTAAAAAAAAAGACCCCAAAATATGCTACCTCCAAGAGACTCATCTCTTAGGAAAAGACATCCACAGACAAAGGTAAAAGGTTGGCAAAAGTCATACCACTCACATGAACTGTGGAATGAACTGTGGAAGCAAGCAAGGGTTTCCATCCTCATATCAAATAAAATAGACTTCAAACTAAAGTTAATCAAAAGGGATTTCATAATGCTCAAGAGAATACACCAACAAGACATAACAATTATAAATACATATGCACCAAACAATGGAGCATCTACATTCAAACAAACTCTTCTCAAGTTTAAGAGTCAAATAGACCACAACACAATAATTCTGGGTGACTTTAGCACATCTCTTTCACCACTGAATAGATCTTCCAAACAAAATCTTAACAAAGAAATTATAGAACTCAATAATACAATTAATAACAGACTTAACAGACATATATAGAATATTTCATCCTTTAATGAGCAAATACACTTTTTTTTCTCAGCAGCACATGGATCCTTCACTAAAACAGACCATATATTATGCCACAAAGCAACTCTTAGTAAATATAAAAATATAGAGATACTACCCTGCATTCTATCAGATCATAATAGAATGAAATTAGAAATCAATGATAAAAATGAGAAATAAAATTCACTCCAACACCTGGAGACAAAATAATATTCCACTGAATGAACAATGGGTTGCAGAAGACATCAAGGAGGAGATTCAAAAATTCTTAGAGGTAAATGAGAACACTGATACAACATATTAGAATTTCTGGGACACTATGAAGGCAGCACTAAGAGGAAAGTTTATTGCATGAAGTTCATTCCTTAAAAGAAGAAAAAGTCAACAAACAAATGACCTAATCTTACATTTCAAAGCCCAAGAGAAAGAAGAACAAATGAACCCCCAAAGCAGTAGAAGACATGAAATAATTAAGATCAGAGCTGAACTCAATGAAATTGAAACAAACAAACAAAAAAAATTGACAAAACAAAAAGTTGGTTCTTTGAAAAAAATAAATAAAATTGACAAACCCTTAGCCACACAAATGAAGAGAAGGAGAAAGAAAACTCAAATTACGAACATATGTGATGAAAAAAGAAATATCACAACAGACACTATGGACTTACAGAAGATAGTTAGAAATTATTTTGAAAACTTGTATTCCAATAAAATAGAAAATATTAAAGGCATCAACTAATTTCTAGAGTCATATGATTTGCCCAAATTGAATCAGGATAATATACATAATTTAAACAGATCAATTTCATGTGATTAAATAGAAGATGGTATCAGAAGCCTACCAACCAAGAAAAGCCCAGGACCGATGGATACACAGATGAGTTCTATAAGACCTTTAAAAAAGAACTAATACCAATACTCTTCAAATTATTTCTGAGAGAAAAAGAAGGAGCACTTTCAAACTCATTCTATGAGGCCAATATCACCCTGATTCCAAAACCAGACAAAGACACATCAAAGAAAGAAAACTTCAGACTAATATCTCTAATGAACATAGATGCAAAAGTTCTCAATAAAATTCTGGCAAATCAAGTATAAAAACATATCAAAAAGATAGCGCACCATGATCAAGTAGGTTCATCCCAGGGATGCAAGGTTGGTTCAACACATAGAAATCAATAAATGTAAGTCATCACTTCAATAGACTTAAAGAAAAGAATCATATGATCATCTCAATAGATGCAGAAAAAAGCATCTGACATAATACAGGACTCCTACATGTTCAAAACATCAGAAAAATTAGTGATAACAGGAACATATCTCAACATCATAAAGGCTATCTATGCTAAGTCCCAGGCCAACATCATTCTAAATGGAGAAAAATTCAAAGAATTCCCTCTAAAAACTGGAACAAGACAGGGATGCCCTCTTTCACCACTTCTATGTAACATAGTTCTTGAACCACTGAACAGAACAATTAGATGAAAGAAATTAAAAGAATACAGATAAAAAATTCAAATTAGCACTATTTGCCGATGATTTTATACCTAGAAGACCTGAAAAATTCCACCAGAAAACTTCCAGAACTAGTAAATGAATTCAGCAAAGCAGTAGGATATAAAATCAACAGCCATAAATCAAAGGCATTTCTGTATATCAGTGACCAATCCTCTGAAAGGGAAACAAGGAAAGCTACTCTATTTACGATAACTTAAAAAAAAATACTTGGGAATCAATTTAATGAAAGAGGTGAAAGACCTCTACAATGAAAACTACATAATGCTAAAGAAAGAAATTAAAGAAGACCTTAGAAGATGGAAAGATCTTTCTTGTTCTTGAATAGGCAGAATTAATATTGTCAAAATGACCATACTACCAAAGGTGCTATCTAGATATAATGCAATTCCAATCAAAATCCCAATGATATTCCTCATAGAAATAGAAAAAGAAGTCATGAAATTCATCTGGAAAAATAAGAGACCCACCTAGAATAGCTAAAGCAATCCTTAGCAAGAAGAGTGAAGCAGTGGTACACCTTAAACTATACTACAGAGAAATAGTAACAAAAACAGCATTGTATTGGCATCAAAATAGACTTGTTGTCCAATGGTACATAATGGAGGACAGAGAGACAAATCCACATAATTACAGTTATCTTATGTTAGACAAAGGCACCAAAAATATACACAGGAAAAAAGATAGCCTCTTCAACAAATGGTGCTGGGAAAACTGGAAATCCATATGCAATAAAATGAAATTAAACCTCTATCTTTCACCATGCACAAAACTCCACTCAAAGTGGATCAAGGACCCAAGAATTAAACTAGATACCCTGTGCTTAATAGAAGAACAAGTAGGCCCAAATCTCTATCATGTTGGATTAGACCCCAACTTCCTTAATAAGACTCCTATAGTGTAAGAATTAAAATCAAGAATCAATAAATGGGATGGATTGAAACTAAAAAAGCTTCTTCTCAGCAAAAGAAATAATTAGTGAAGAGACTAGAGAGTCTACATTTGATGGAAAATTTTTACCACATCCACATCAGATAGAGCGCTAATCCCTAGGGTATATAAAGAACTAAAAAATCCTAACACCAAAAAACCAAATAACCCAATTAATAAATGGGCCAAGCAACTGAACAGACATTTCTTAGAAGATGATATATAATTAATCAACAAATAATTGAAAAAATGTTCAACATCTCTAGTGATTAGAGAAATGAAAATCAAAACTACTCTAAGATTTCATGTCACTCCAGTCAGAATGGCAGCTATTAAGAACAATAAGTATTGGTGAGGATGTGGGGAAAACAGCATGCTCATACATAGCTGGTGAGATTGCAAATCAGTGCAGCCAATATGGAAAGCAGTATGGAGATTCCTTGGAAAATTGGGAATGGAACCACCATTTGGCCCAGCTATCCCACTCTTTGGTCTATACCCAAAAGACTTACAAACATCATACTACAGGGACATAGCCACATCAATGTTTATAGCAGTCCAATTCATAATAGCTAAACTGTGAAACAAACCTAGATGCCCTTCAGTAGATTAATGGATAAAGAAAATGTGTTATATATATATAAATGTGTTATATATATACACACATATACATATATATATATCTTCTAGGTATATATATGTATATGTGTGTATATATACATATATACATACATACACACATACCTGCATATATGCACACATACATATATACACACAATGGAATATTACTCAGCAATAAAAGAGAATAAAATCATAGAATTTGCAGGTAAATGGATGGCGTTGAAGAATATAATGCTAAGTGAACTTAACCAATCCTTATAAACTAAATGCTGAATGTTTTCTCTGATATAAGGAGGCTGATTCATAGTGGTCTTGGGAGGGGGATCATGGGAGGATTAGATGAACTGTAGATAGGGAAAAGGAGTAGGGGGGGAAGCAAGGGGGCATGGGGTTAAAAAAGATGGTGAAATGAGGTGGACATCATTACCCTAAGTTACTGTATGAAGACACGAATGGTATGAATATACTTTGTGTACAACCAGAGATATGAAAAATTGTGCTCTAAATGTGTAACATGAATTGTAAGGCATTCTGCTGTCATATATAACAAATTAGAATAAATAAATAAAAAGCAGGAAGATTTTTACAATAAACAGTGTGTCTGATGAAAAAAAAAACCCAAATATTTATCAATGATTCTACAGGTAACAAGTGATGTTATGAATTTTTTATTTCAGTCAAATAGCTACATTTTGACCTGATATTCTTTCCCCCCATTTGCAGATTCAAAAACCTGAGACACAGAGGAAGCAGTAATTTGCTTTAAATCCTCCCCCAACCCACCACACCCATCCTACTCTTTAGAGTCAAATTCCTTACTTTTACAGTTAAAAGAGAATAACCCTCAGAGAAATGAAGACATGTGTATCAGCCAGCTGACTGCATTATATAGGCTCCTTGACTTCAAAACCAACATTTCTTCCCTTTACCGCGTTGACTTTAACTTGACTAGATAAAACAATGAAGCAGAATATGCTAATATCCCCGTGGTTGTGGAACATCACCCTCTATTTTTCTCTCTGTGGGCATGCCCTGTGACTCTCTTTTGTGTGGCTGTTTCCCCTTTTCTTTCTGTTCCTGCAACCATGCCCTCCCTGTGCTGAAATGTTGGCAGCCTCAGGGGAAATTTGAGTTGCTTAGACCTGAACAAAGTCTCTGCTGCTTTTTAAAAATAAAGTCCTGACAGGATAAGCTCTTTCCCACTAGGTTAGCCTTCTTGTCCCCATATTTCCTGCATCATAAAATTGTCACTGTTTAAGCATCAGAAACCTCATCTTCATTCAGCCACGCAAATTAGTTTACGTTAATATCCTAAGGGTCTGAAAGAATCAGTGAAGCATAAAACATGTGAGCTGGAAGGGATCCTCAGTGCAGGTCTAAAGGAATTTAAGGAGTGGTTCTGTTGAAATTTGGGCATCCTGCCTAAAAGGAATCTGATCTATTCAATGTCTGCTTTCAGTTCTCCTTTGATTTCCTTTTATATGTGTTGGCACAGGTATAGACTTGTGCCTTCTTAATCCATTTCTGTGAAAAAGCAGTAGAATAAGGTGTGAATGGCCCGAAGAGCAAATCACAGCTCTCTTACGTTTGGGTAATGCCAATGCATATTTCCAGACTGAATGCTTTTGACAACTGTCTACTAGCAAGACTGATCCCTGTGACAATGGTCTTTGTATTCCACTAAATAAAAAACACCTTCTGTAATTAGGCAGAATTATGTGGTGGGACTCACCTTGGAAACTCTCTGTTTGAAAGGCTGATACTGGTTCCTGTGTATTCTTTTTCTCCTGAGCACCACTTAGTGCAAGTGTGTGTAAAAACCCTTTGATGTTTTGTGAATTTAAAGTCCAATAAGCAACGGATGAACAGGAGGACTGAAACATTTTGCCACAGAACTGATACTGAAAAATTTCAGAGAATCACAGCGTATACCCACATTCACATTTGCATGCACATCTGTGACTGCATTGTCACAGCTCCATAACATCACTATGTTATGAAGCAAATATTTGAAACAAGATGTTAAGGGACTAAATCATCCAGGCATGTTTATTTTCAAATAATTTTTCATCACCCAAATCCTCAATAGTTTTGCTGGACTCAAATTGCATTGGCATTTAGAGAGGAGACACTGTGCCCAGAAATAGTGTGATCACAGTAAGTAAGCACAGGACATAAAAATATATTCAAATTGCATTGGATAACCAAAGGCTATTGGGGGAAGAATAATGAACTTCCAAATCTTTTACCCCATGATGACTAGAAACTTTCTGTGAACCATAGAGCTAACCAAAGTCCACATTCCTATCTGACACTAATTTTGGAACATGAAAAAAGGCTCGCTTCTTTACCTAGGTAACTTAAGATACAAAGTGAGAAAGAGAGCCATTTTTTCCCATTAAATATGTATCTATTGAGCACCTATTACTTGCTAGCCTATTTTATAAACATTAGAGTAATATCAGTGAACAAAATTGAGAAAAACTCCATGAAACTTAGGTTCTAGAGAAGGTAAAACAGCCACAAATATACTAAATTAATCAATTTTATAGTCCAATAGATAAAAATAAGGGGCTTAGGGGCTTTAGATTTATACAGAATATTCTGATACTTTTCTGAGAAAGTAAATTTTAAGCAAAATGTTGATGGAGGAGCACAGCCATGGTGGTATCCTGGGAAGGAAGTATCAGAATGAGGGAAGAGCAAGTATGGAAACTTCTAGCAAGTTCTAGAAATAGTAAAGGAGCTAGGCTGTCTGAAGGAGGTAAGAGGATAAGATCTGAGTGGTCATGGCTATGATGGAAGGCACTGTCAGCTCTGTTTTTACTCAGATGGCATGGGATTGCTGAACTGTTTTGATCACAAGAGTAACAACGTTGCTTCCATCAGGAAAACCATGGCTGTGGTGCGGACTACAGAGTATCGTGGAGAAGGTCAACCTGAATATAAGAGTGTATTATTGGTGGTATAGTATTCAGTCAATGCAATATATACACAATTGTGTCAGAGGAACAATGCACATGTCTCATAAGAGTATAGGATCAGCAATAATGGGGCAGAGTATTCAGAAAGAGTGGGTCATTCACTTATCTATGACAGAGTAATATGATTAGTATTGTTCTTCTTGTACTACGGAGTTTTTAGTCTCATATGATTTAGACTATATGGCATGGTCTGGCTAAAAGTTCTGAACTCCTAGTCTACTGAGATGAGTAAAAGCATCAATCACTTCTACATACCTTTAAGAAAAAAAATGGCAAGAATTTGTTTAGCCATGGGTAAGTACTAATATCCCAGCATGGAAGAATACATTAAGCTGCTGAGGTGGGGAGGGAGGGATAGGACTTAAAGGAACAGGGGATTGTCTTGTAAGGCTAACTGGGAGTAGTTCTAAGCAAACACACTCAAGGTGGAAGACTTCATTGTCTGGGAGAGGACAAAGCCTTTGAAAGGGGGTATGGGAAATTAGCTGAAAGAAATTCTACTTAATTCACCCTTCTGCTTTAGGGCTTTCCAGCACCCAAAATGCTGGGAGAAGTTGGCACCCACGTGTTTGGATGTGTTCCCAATTAAAGCAATGTTTGCTGGAATTCTTTATGCCCAGTATGTTCTCTTTATGAAGGGGAGGTTTATAGATGGTCAGCTTGGCTTAGGTGAATTTTGCAATGCAACAAGGGAAGCACTTTGGTGGAAAACAGCTTTGGTTCTTTATATGAAAGGAAACATTTTAGTGAAAATAACACTAGTTTAGATTTGATAATTGAACTGAAGAGCAAGCAGAAAAGGGTAGAAGGAGAAAGGAGTTTCCATGAATGAAAATGAAATTCAAAAGAACGAGGGCAGAACAAAGGCCATGGAGTGAGGTTCGGGGAACTGGGGAAATTTTACTGCCAGATCACAGTGACCTGGAGATTTATGTTTTCACCATTTCCTTGTTTATTCAGTCTGAATATGCACTGCCACTTTGGATAGTTCTCTTATTTAGATTTTTAAGCTAAAATCACATTTAGTTCTTCTAAAGATGCTCTTTTAAGCAGGAAAGCATAATTGTGTGCGTGATACTTTACTTTTTAAAAATTTAATCTTAATATATACTGAATTTATTGTATGTATTTCAACTAATATTATACACTAGTTTATATTATAATCAAAGTTATCAGAAGAAAAGAAATAACAAAGATCAGAGGGGGAATAATGGAAATGAAAATTATAAAACAATACAAAAAACAACAAAACTCAGAGTTGGTTTTGACAATATAAAAAATTGACAAACTAATATTAATCAAGAGAAAATTGGAAAAGGCTCAAATAAATAAAACCAGGAACATTGTAATTGGTGCCACATAAATACAAAGAATCATAACAGACTATTATGAACAAGTATATAGCAAAAATGAATAACCAAGAAGAAATACACAAATTCCTAGACATGTGCCATCTATTGATTCATGAAGAACTAGAAAATATGAACAGACTATCATGAGAAAAGAGATTGAAGAAGTAATTTTAAAAAATCACAATAAGGAAAAGCCCAGAACCTACTGAATTCTACCAGACATTAGAGAACTAATACCAGTTCTCCACAAACTATTCCAAGGGGTGTGGGGGGCGGGGAAGAATACTTACATCCAAACTCTTTTAGGTCAACATTACCCTGATACCAAATTTCTAAAGACATAAAAATAAAACTATTGCTAAATCCTTGATAAGCAAATATGTGAAAATCCTCAATAAAATAATAACAAAAGAAATTCAACTGCATGTTAAAAGGATAGTTACCATGATTAAGTAAGAGTTAAACCTGAGTTGCCAGGATGGTTCAACCTTCGCAAATTAATGAATGTGATACACCAGATTAACAAAAGGAATGACAAAAATCAAGATCATTTTATTAGATATACTTGACAAAATTCAGTGCAGTCTTTCATGATAAAAATGTGCAACAAACTAGGTACAGAAGGAAAGTATCTAAATCTGATAAAAGTCATATATGACAAACTCACAGTTAACATCATCTTGAATGAGGAAAACTTGAAAATATTTTCTCTAACAAGAGAAGAATACTCACTTTTATCGTTGCCTGATACTTTTCCACAAGAAACTAAGAAATGGAGAGAAATGAACGTAGAAAAATTATATTAGACAAATCAGGTGCACTTAGCCTCAGAAGGACCTGCCAGGAAACCTATGCTGTATGGAGACCTTTTATGCAGGTGTTGCAGCCCCAGCCAGGGGTCAGCCACAGCTAGGGGTCAGCCCCAGGTAGGGTCCAGACAACAGACACTTGAATGAATACACTTTCACATTATTCTTGTGCCAGCCATTGAGCTGTTCTAGCTGGTGTCAAGTGGAGCAAAGACAAGTTCCCCCTGACAATCCCTGCCCAAACTGAAGATTTGTAAGCAAAATAACCATTCTTTTAAGCTACCAAAGTTTGAAGTTGTTACAAAGCAATAGATAATTTGGGCTTGAAACCAAAGTTTTGTTCTGAGAAGAAGAATTTCTAGTCTGCAGCAATGTGAGATTTCCTTTCTAAGAAACAGTAAAGACACATGCAGAGAGACATGTTAGAGCAACTTCTTTGTACTAATTTCCTCACCATACTTCCCCCAATGTTACTCATAAGATTAAATCATTGAATAATGAAGTAAAAAAAATAAATGTTAAAAAACCTTGCTATGGCTTCTACACAGGCTAGGAAAATATTTTAAAGTATCTATTTTTTCTTCTACCTACTTACCTATCAATTATCCGTTATCTTTCTATTTTCTATCATTCATCCCCTATCATTCATCCCCTATCTTTATCCTCTACCTACCTACCTACCTACTTATCTACCTACCTATCAAACCAACATACCATTGTATTTTTACCTGAAAATGAAGCAGTAAGGATTCTGGTTTTATTTGGGAATCTTCTTATCACTCACTCCAAGGGAGGGCCCCAGGCTTTTTCTTCCTGTCACCTATTTCTCCTATACCTGTTAAAAACGATATTCAGGGACACCAGAGGTCATTAGGTGTCATAAAAGTAGCCAGAAATTTTCAAGTGTGCTAAACTGTCTGGATTACTGCTTTCATTTTGGTTTTGATTACGGGGATATCCCCCTGACTTCTTGGAAAATAAGAAACAAAAGTTTTTTTCATTAGTCCTATATTTGTAGTTATTTTCAGCTGAAAGATTCACTTTCAGAGCAGGTAGGTGCTTATATGCCAGAGATGAAAATTTGGCATAACTGTTTTAAAGGGTTATGTGGATCAATATAGACGCTCTTGCTTGCTTCCTCTCAGGTTTTGTGATACAAGTTTCAAGTTACTTAACTGGGGATAAGATTTTTATTGAGGGGTCAAAATTTTGAGTTTATTCTCTACATAACCCTCAAATAAATAGAATGTAAGAAAGAAACTCTTCTCTCTTTCTTCTCAACATTTTGAAACACTGGACTTATAGCTACAAAACTACCTCTCCTGATTCAGCTTTCTTTTGAGCTTCATTTTATGACCAAACTTTATTGAAACTGATGTGCTTTTCTTCATGGATATGATCCTGCATGTCACGAAGGCACTCTTAGGAATAAACTGCATCATATTTTATTTCATAAATGGAGCCTAATACTATATTTGAGAGCAATTTCACAGCCCTGAAAGCCAGAAGAATTAAGGTGGGTAGAAACCAGCTATTTACAAATTTGAGTGCCTAAGCAATTTTGTGATCTTTGCTGAGAACTCTGGGCCTTCCTGTACATGGGATTTCTTTGGCGCTTCCATTAGAAAATATTTTTACCCATGGAACATACTCAGCTGTGAGAGTCAAGAGAGATGCAAGTTGGGAATGAAGCTGGATTCCAGGCCCTTTATTAAGAGTTTGAGTCTTGCAGGCTAGAGGCAATTTTTTTAAGTGGTAGGAAAGACATTACTTCAAGCCAGTTCATTTGTATTTGATTCCCTGTGTTTTTTAAGGGCATTTTAAACCCAATGGCCAAACTGGAAGACATAGGAAATGAATATCTTATCTATTTTGGCTTGAAGTTTTCAATGTACAAATCCTAAATTAAACATCAACAGATGTTATATAAGGCAAAGTTAAGATAAAAAAATTCAGAATTTTGAGTGTTAATTTTGTGGGAAGTCAGTATAGAGTCATTGAAGGAAATGAAAGTGATTAAGAGAAAAATGAACCAAACAGAGTTGTAGATTTAAAGAAATGTCATTCAAGACAGCATCTGTATCTGGACAGTCTAGCTAACAAGAAACTGCTTTATATACCCCAATTGATTCTCATGTATGAATTGCCAAGATCATTGTAATGCCATGTGTAGCTAATAAAAAAATAAATAAATAAATAAAATTTAAATAAACAAATAAATAATAAAAAAAGAAACTGCTTTAGTCAATTTTGCAACCCTGTGACAAAATACCTGATATAACCAACGTACATGAAGAAAAGATTTATTTTGGCACATGGTTTTAGTCCCTGATCATTTGGCCCTATTCTGGGCCTGTGGTAGCAAAGTACATCACAGTTGAAAGCAAATGGTGAAGGCGTCTACTCATCTCACAGTGACCAAGAAGCAAAAAAAATAGAAGGGGCTCATGTCCTGGGATCTCCTTCAAGGCACACCCCCAGTGACCTTTCTTCCACTAGATCCTGAAGCTTCCACCATATCCTAAGAGCCTAATAGGCTGCCAACCAAGCTTTTAACACATGGGCCTTTGGGGGCACATTCAGTATCTAAACTCTAGTGGAAATAAAATTTACTGACAATAGTAACCAGATATCATTTGATTATTAGATGTTATGATTTGGATATGAAATGGCCACAAAAAGATCCTGTTAATTCAGGAATATTCAGAGGTACAATTTTTAGATTATGAGAACTCTAACCTAATCAGTCCACCTTAGCTTGAATGGACCGAGGGGGTGGCAACTACAGGCAGGTGAGGCATGGCTGGAGGAGGTCAGTCACTGCAGACATGCCCTGGGAGGGTTGTTCTTACTGTGGCCCCTTTCTCTCTGTCCACTTCCTGACCTTGCCATGAGCTGAAGAACTTTCCTCTGCTGGTTCCTTCTGTCATGATGTTCTGCCTCACTTTGGGCCCAGAGCAATGGAACTAGCCGTCTCTGGACTGAGACCTCTAAAACCATGAGCACCAAATAAACTTTTCCTCCGGTTCTTCTTGGTAATTTTGGTCACAGCAACGCAAAAGCTAACTAAAACCTTAGGTGACTCCAATCATCTATGGTAACTTGGAACTACAATAAAACTAGCAGGGAATTTTTAACATGATGATCCTGGTTCAATTATACTGAGGATCAATGTTATCTTACAGGCTCACAAGAAGGAGCTGGTTTACTAAATACTGGAAGTGTTACTCTGAGGAATTTGCAAGAGTTGCCAATGTATTTCATGTCAATTTTCCAGATTTTTAAAAATGGGACTTCATTTAAAATAAATGTTAAAGCTTCTGACTTTTGATCATACAGGGTCCTACCCAAAAGAGATTAAACTCAAGATTAATTAAACTTTAAATTAAAATTAAATTAAATTAATTTAATTAAATAAATTAAACTCAAGATTAATTTAACTGGAAACTGGCAAAACTTCTTAAATAGGATTAACTAGCTCTCAGCACATTGAACTTAAGTTCTATAACAAAAACTGTTGTGTATAAATGGTATTTGAAAGCAAGACACCTAAGGTACTTCATTAATTAGAGCTATTCATAAAATTATCACTTCAAATAGAAGCATTTTCAGATAGTTAGCATTAAATCATCAATGCCAACTGAAATTGAAAAACATATTAACTGTGTAAACATTATGAGTGGATTGAACCTGTCCCTTATCTGCAGCTACAGAATGATAAACCAGGAATCTCATCTTAGACAAGTCTTAATGAAACTTTATGCTTGAGGACTGTATAGTGGACCAGTGAGAGAGGAATCAGAGACTAGAAGCAGTACAAAGATGATGCTGTTGTTCTTTTAAAAATTCCCTCCTGATTTAAATAGACTGAAACACAAAAATCTAATTAACTGAACCCTTTTTCCAAAGAGTTTTGGAAATTGGCAGTTCTATATTGATAAGTGGCTTTGCTTCTTGGCAGTATGAATACATATAGTATTGCCTTCTCTCTTTCTCATTCATGATCATTCATGCTGCATTTACTCATTCAACAAACATATTTGTCATGGGCACCATTTTAAGTGCCAGGGCCAGTGAAGTGAACAGAAAAGACAGTGCAGTTATGAGGAGAAATATTCATTGCACAAAACCTATCAAATCACTATTATGACATTTGCTTTTCCTCAACCATTATTAATTCATTCCATTAATTAATCTATTTTGTTATGCATAAGATCCAAATTCCTGTTCATGTCTGAGGGGTTACAGTCTACTTATTGAAAGCATCATTATAAGTGCTACAACACAGGTGAGCAAAGGAAATTATACAAACAATTAGGGAGGATAAATTAGGGAGCTCATATTGACAGTGTCTGGGAAGGTGCATATCTTGATTTTTGAAGGGTAACTACAAGTTAGTTAGAAGAAAAAGACTGATGAGCAGAATACTCTAGTATTCTAGGCCTAAAAAAAAATAGTAGCATGTTCAAAATTATAAAGGTGTCAGGGTTGAACGAGTGGATAGAAAGTGAAGCTACCATACAGGTGGGAATTGGGGATCCAGTAAGAAAAAATGAGGGCAGAGCCAGAGAAGCAGATTGATCCAGAAACATTTAAAGTGAATTTTTAAGAAGTTTGTATTTTCCCCTGAGCACTATGGAGAATGACTGAACAATGTGTGGCCAAGGGGGGAAAGGGTAAAATATTGGTATCTCAAGATGGCAAGAAGGTGAAGGGGCCGGCCACATGGGTGGTTCTACTATGGCATTTCTTACTTGTAGTCAAGTTCTTGCTGTTGTGCTATTTATCTTTTCCCATTCTTTTTGCCTACACTAGTATACTTGCTCATAGCTCCTCATCTTAATCGCAGCTCTTTCTCGAGGCCTAGTCAAAGACCTTATTCCTCATTCAGCAACCTTCAAGGAGATATTATTGGTAACCTACAACCAAACAGACGTGGCTGCTACCCATGAGGAGAATGCCCTGATTACAACAGATGTAGGTGTTTTCTCTTTTCTTCCCATCGAGTTTGTTCTGACCCCTCACAAAACACCTGGATTTTTTGTCCATCAGCTTTCGGTCAGGAAATGGGGATCCCATTTGAAAAGGACAATTAAAGAAGACTTGGATAAAAGGACTATTTTAAAAAGATGTGAGCAAGTGATATCATCCATTTTTCCTGTGCCACAAATCACCCTAAACTCAGTGCCATATAATAGTAATTTTACTATTCCCATGGATTCTGTGGGGCAGAAAGAAGGTGGTTCTTTTCCATGAAGTCTGGGACTTCAGCTAGGAGGACTCAAAGTTGAGGGGCAACTTGAAGGCTGGGCTTGGATGCATTTGAAGGTATCTTCACTTACAGGTCTGCACCTGAGCTGGCACCAGCACAGGAGCTTGCACATGTGGTCTGGCTGGGCTTCTTCACAAGATCTTTCCACAGGATAGCAGGGCTTTTAAAAATATGGCTTCCTAGGGCTCCTAGCATGTTTCCCAGTAAGAAGGGCAGAAGCAGAATAAACCCTTATGGGACAGCCTCAGAAGTCACAGAGCACAGCTTCTGCTCCCTTTTATGAGGTCTGAAGAAGTCTCTCAGGTGAGTGCAGATTCAAAAGGAAGTGTCTAAGTCTTCATCAATCGACAGGACAAGGGCCAAAGGATTTATACACATTTTAAACTGCACAGGGGGCTTTATAGAAGATAACAAAAGATAGCATAGTGCCCTAGGGCTGGCAATAGCAGGGCTGAATTTCTAATCTATGCTTAAAGAAGTCAAGGAAGGGAGAATTTGGCAGATTGAGAGCTATAGGAGAGAGGTATGTGTAGTACTATGACCATCAGTTTAGAGATATAGCTAAATAAGGGTGAGAAGGCAGAAGGGTGTGAGCAAGTAAACACCCAGGCTCATGCTTTTCATACCCTCCGGTTCTTCTCCATTGGCAAACCCAACTGTAGGTCCAGAATGCATTCCTAAAGATCAACATTCTGAAGCTAAGAACAGATAAGAAAGGTAGAAAGGGGATCTGGAGGGACATGCAGACAATACCTAACACTTCTTACTACAGTGGATTTTTCATTTGCCTTGGAATATGGCACTTGTCAACTTCCAACACATGTTCCTACCATTCTTTCCCTACGTGGCAATATACAAAGAGACAGATGTGCATTATGTAGTACCAACTTAGTACTTAATGATTGATAGCCATTCTATGAATAAATAAAATGCACACAAACTTTCCTCTCTACATCAGAGTCCTATTTTTTAATTCCATATGGATTTAGAGTTAAAATATTAATTACTTATTTATCTAGTGGAGACTGAACGGGTCATATTATTTTCAGAAACCACACATTTTAAGCACTTAAGTATATAAAACAGCTTTTTATTCATAATGTTTAACATTCAAGCAGCCATGAGCACAGATTTATTCATAATAAATAAAGAGACCATATTTCTAACTTACAGTGTTCAAGAAAATAATAGGTCTTTGGGGTATCATAATTCTATTGGCCATGGTGGTCCAATGTGAAGTTGCCATTTCTATATCACAAGAGCTATGGAGTATTTCCCTCTTCTATTGGATTCCTAATAGAACTCTGGGAAGGACATTAGGTAGCAGAGAAAAGATGTTTATGAAACAGAATTTAACAATTTCAAAATAGACTGATAGGTCAGGAGGCATTGCAGATAAAAAGCATCATTATGATAAGCAGAGGTTAAGGTACCCTGTTATTGTGTTTTTACCAGGTTGGTTTATACAGTAACAATTAGGAAACTAATGTAAGGGAAGATGAATGACTTATTACCAGACACATCTCATATAAAGCAAAAGGAAGGCTAAAAACATTTAATATCCTTCCTACCTTTCAATATTGCATTGTGGATCAAATAAAATAATGTTTAGAAACCTGGGGAACTACAGAAAAATAAATTATTCTTTCAATATATGCAGGAGATTTTTTAGCCAATAGTTACTCTATTCAAGGCAATTTTCTAAAAATAAAGTACTGACCAAAATTTCTTGATAGCATCTATTAAGTATTTGACTTTGAGTGGCCCTCAACTCCTTCAACTATATTTGTACTTGAATGAAGCAGATACTTGTCTCCTAACTCCCCAAGAAAATTTAATTGTGACTAAATAACCCAGGTGAGCATCAAATCAAGGTCAGACATCCAGAATCTTAAGCTTCATTTCATGGCTTTTGCCTATAATCTTGTCAATTTCCAATATATGATTAGGTAGTACATTTAAAAAATGAAAGAAAATATGATTTAATGGTGTCTCTAGAGGAATGTGACATTTACATTTAGAAGGTAATCAGAAAGCAAATTATATGTGTGTGAGAATTGGCTCTCAGTTTTAAAAACCATGGTTTTATGGGTTTCCTGAAAGGGCATACAGTGGTGTGTATCTTACAGTGAGAAAAATAAATTATTCTAAGTAGATCAAGATGAGTTCAGCATCTTGATTAGTGGCAGTACTGACATTTCTAAAATTCTAGTTTTTACAGCAATCTCAATTTCAAATTATGGGCAAAAATGAGTTCTCAGGTGGCTGATCAAAGTATAATTTTGCTTGGTTCCTACTAGAATTTAGATATCAACAAAGGAGGTAGAAAACCTGGGTGCTTATTTTAGCTGGCATAATAGTTATTTGTTAAGTATTTTTTTTTCTTTATTGCATCTCATGTATTAAATGTTATGTATTGTGTCGCTGTAATATGTAAATTTAATGGCACAGAACTCCAATGAATCAATGTGTTGCATTCACATTCAATAATGATAATGTATATTTTTAGTTTCATATGCCACCACGAAGCAAAAATATTTCAAAAATTTACTGTATGTATATGAATATGAAGGGGCGCATGTATTTAAGCAATAGTTAGATACTCTGCCTTAATCAATGTACTGTATATCTATTTTTGAGAAAAATTAATATTAATTTACAAAATAAAACTGAACTTGCCTAACTAAGGCTAAGCTATATGTGGATAGACATTATTTACTATTGATTCTATATTCAGAAAGTAGTTATATGATGTTCATTCTTATTATGGGTGTTAATTCATCCCAAAGAAATGCTCCTACACAGGTTTAACTCTCTTTAGTGCCTTCCTAAACTTTCACATTTTACTCTATGTTGAGCTCACCTTCCTCCTATCAATACCCACTTACCATTTCCTGATCCTAATCTTCCTGACTTGGTCAATGTGAGTGCTCTTCTCCTAGACTTAGAGTAATATTAAGGAAATCTCTCATTTACCACCACTCTATTTTTAGTCACTGTGCTCTGGCACTTTTCCTTCAAAAATCCTCTCATTCTTATATTTTCTGTATTTTCCATTTTTTATTGTCATTGTAGTTCTTACTTGCATAATTTTCAGGATGATGGGAGGACAATTATGGATGCTACCCAGCCTGAATAACATAGCCACTGTAAACGCTCTAACTGATAATGTCCATTTATGAAGCACAGAAGTTGAAACTGAGATGAGTGAAATGTTCTGCACAAGGTCATGGAGTTAGTAACTGGCAGAGGTGGACTTGGTACCTGTGTCTGCTTCTGTCCTCTCTCAAGGAGAAGAGTTTCTCTGTAATTGTCATGCCTGACGTTGTTTTATGTATGCTACTTTGTTTTACCAACAAGCCGTAATTTCTTGAGAGGCAGATAGTTTTACATGCTTGTATTCAAATCCTTGTACAATTTAAGGTCATAGTGATACTCAGCAGAATATTTCTCAAAAAATCAGTTAAATGCTAATGATCCTCTGTGCATTACTGTGTGATTTAGAGGACTTTAGGAAGTAAATTGAATGCTTCTATTTCCCACATCATAAATCTCTGATCTTTAGTTACGACTATGTGATCCCCAGGGAGGAATTCAGCTTGTATTTAATTGATGCAGAAAAGTGGTTATGTTGGTGGTCACAATGAGGCCTGTCAAAACAAACATCAAATACTAGATTACAGAAGAATCTGCAAGATATTGGGGGCAGAGGAGCAAGAATGATCCAATATATTTCTCTAGCTGAATATTTAAAATAATATTGCATCAACCTTGTCATCAGCAAAGAGATGCATTGTAATTCAGCCATATTCTGAATTGAGAATTATAGTTTTATATTTCAATACATTTTGTATACTGGTTTTGGGGTTTAGAGTAACATGTTGTACATAGAAAATATTTGTATAATCTATTCAGAAATATTTGAAAGTATTGGTAAAGAGTTGAAATGTCACTTGGGTTATATTATATCACTATTAAGAGCTTAATATTGTGTTACCATATTTGGGTGTAGTCTCTTGCTTTCTGCTGAACAAGGAAAGGTAATTATTCTCCTTAGGAATGACATGCTATCCTTTTTCCACCAAGAGCTTAGCCAAACTTTCCTTTGATCATTTCTGTTCAATTAATCTCTTTTGCTTAATTAGCTTGTTATCTTTTTTTGTACACCCTCTGCTAACAAATACATAGGCATCTCTCTACTTCAGAAATGGACTCAAGATGCCTTAAGGTATTTCAACCCTCACATTTCTCAGAGTCCATGACTAGAACCTCACAGGTCATCTCATCAGTCCTGCTCATTAAAAAATAGTCATTCCACAGCCCAAGAGATTGTCTCTTCTCCTGCCTTGATTCTTTCTGGGGTTTTACTTCCATTGTTCTTTGCTGTTAAACATTTTCAGTTTGCATAATTTCTTCCAAGATAATGAAGCCATCATTTTTCAAAAGTGTAATGCCACTTTCTATCTTGTGTTCATATTTATAACTTTATATTTGAACATTACAACTGTAGAGTATGGCTTATGGCTTATCTATATATGCTTGCAAATAACAGAAAGTTCTTCACATTATTCAGTTTCTCATTAACTCATTTGTTCAAATAAATTACTGATATCCTCTATTAAATACTGTAGTTATTACACAAATAGCTTGTAACAGTTTTTTCCTTTAATGAATTTATAATTTCATAACAATGGGAAGTTGTTGGACAAGCCAAATTATTTTAGTTGTATAATTTCTTATGGGGCCATTGTAGGAATTAAACAAGAAAATATTGCAAACTGTTTTGCAGAATTCCTCAAAAATCACTAGATACTAATGTGACATAAAACAGGTCATATAAGCATGGCAAATATAGAGAGCTAATCCAGTGTCTTTGTAGCAAACTAAATTTCCAACTCTAAGTATCAAGAATGATTTGAAAAATCTTCGTCAACTGAAAGATGTAGTTTTACTTATGTTACTCACTTCTGCAGTGTGTAATGTACATGAGTAAAAAGGAAACCTCTGCTTTTTATTTTAAGCCACTGAGATATGAAGATTTTGGTTATCTTGCCATAAACATAGCCTATTCTAACAAACTGTTAGAATGGCTTTCCTTGGGCAAAATTGCTCTCCAAATGGATCATGCTAACTGTCCAAAGATTTGACCCAAAAGGTTCTTCAGTATAATTTACCAGATGTATGTGACTAGTGGAATTCTCATCCAAAGCAAACTGTTTCATAGAATAGATAGTTACCTATTGGACAAATGAAGACATATAGATGATTTTCTTAAGAACTTTCCTATATAGACAGAAAATATAGAGTTAGCATTTGTTTATATATATTTGTGGTATTACCAATACTTAATCAGTCTCACTGTCAGCCACCAGGGCCATCTTCAGGATGGTCGTAATATAATGAATGAAGCAGGCATCACATCAAAAACTCCTAGGTATTAACAAGCACTGTATCCCCACAACTGAACAAAGTTCCTGACTCATAGGTATGTACGTTACGTTAAGGACATGTAACAAAAATAGAAATCCACAGCTGGGTTCACATGAATAGAGTTGATTAAGAGGTTGAAAAAAGTGAAGTAAGAGTGAGGAAGCCATGTTCATTTTATAACCATGTTGCTCTCCAATCAGACCTTGCCGAGCTCCCTGGATACTGGAAAAAGTTTTGGTTTCTTGTAGGAAAGCAAATTTCACCCTCAAGTTATGATCCCATTAAAGGCACAGCAGAAAAAATAGCCTTCTGTAGGCAATTTGTATTTTAAGCTCCTTTGTAAGTGTATTATTTCCCTGTACCTTATTCAACCTATGCATTACACATTTGCCAATCATCTCAATAGTGGAGTTCCAGGGAACAACTCAAGAAAAATATCAAGAGTTCTGCAGGTGAGTAGTACTGAAAGCTGCACTGATGGAGATGTAATAATAAACATATATGTTACTCATATGCAAAAAAGAGTTGTGTAGGCAAAGCTGTTTGGAACTCATTTCTATTTTCATGTCTTTCTTGGGTTCTCTTAAAATCACCAATAAATTTTCTGCATTTTTGGGGTCTTTATGACTCTGGTAATGAATAAGAAAACAATATGGTGCAACTTAATTTCCTTAGACCTCTGCAATTAATTATGAATATTTTCTTTCTTATACCCTTGTTTCTTACACACTGTATTTTTATTTGACTTTATATACACTATAAATTATCTCTTTCTGGGACTCATTAATTCATTTCAGCAAATTTTGACCCACTATAGTACACGTAGAGTGCATTGCTTTTGTAGTCATGTAAGACTCCATCATACTCCCAACTCGCTGGGCTCAGCATGTTGGAGTCACCTTTAATGTCTCTCTGTCCCCTACTCCATATTATCAGTTGATGAAATCCTGGTAATTTTGCTTCAACAATGGCCTGTACCAACATTACCTTCTCAATTCCATTACATTCTTCTAATGTAGGCTCAGTTATTGCCTCCCAAGGGAATTTTTAGTCTTTTGTTTTGTCAGAGTCATCTTTTATAGCAATGTCACAGTAATGTATTTAGGGTTCAACTCTGATCAAATTACCTTACTTTTAGAAAATCTTTACTTATCTACAATTGCTTTTAAAGTCAAGTCCAGGTTGCAAAAGCCCCTTACCAATGAATTTCTCATCCTTGAGTTGCTATCCTGCTGTTATTTCACAGTGTTCTACTTCTTTAATAATTATAACAAATCCATCTTATTTTGGGTCTCAAGTATGCATGCACATATCCATATTAACATCTTTGTTCATATTTAAATCCTCTTTCCAAATTAGTGACTTTTATTTCATCTTTACTTTAGGATTTACTTCAAACTCTACCTATCGTTTGAGTGACCCCACAAAATGAACAAGAAGCTTGACTCGCTAGCACATTTGTGTTATAGCAAGCACAGATAATGAAAAGACAGCACTGCTCTTTTCTGAACTGCCCAATACTCTTCATAGACTGACTTTTATTAGAGTCTGTATTATATTTATTTCTATTGTTGGATTGTGAAGTGTTTGTCGGCAGCAATTGTATCCCACTCTTGCTTTTAAACACACATTATCTAACAGTTTTAATTCATGCATTCTGCAGTAGGCTTAATACATTTAAAAATATTTAAAAAAATGTACTTTTCATTTTTTAAAAAACTTATTATGCCTGTCTTTATTGGCTGAATCAGTGGGTTTCTACTGCTTCAAGGAAAGGAAGAATAAATACTATCAATGTTTTAGTTGGCTTTGTTTTTCTTTGCTGCTGTTAATAAAAGATCTGACCAGAACAATTTTATTGGAGAAAAAGTTTATTTGGCTCACGGTTTCAGAAGTTTCAGTCCACTAACAGCAGGCTCCGTTCCTTGGGGCTTGAGTTGAGGCTGAACATCATGGTGGAGTGTGTGGCACAGGGAAGCAGTCACATGATGGTGGGGAGAGGGGGAAAGAGGGAAAGGGGGAGAGGGCGAGAGGCAGAGGGGGCAGGAGGGAGGGGAAGCAGGGAGGGAGAGAGAGAAACTCCACTCTACAAATACAAAATACCCCATAGCCACGCCCCCAATGAACCAATTCCTCCAGTCACACCCCACCTGCTTCCAGTCATCACTCAGTTAATCCCATCTGGGATCAATTCACTGATTAAGTTAAGGTTATAACCCAATCATTTCTCCTCCAAACCTTCTTGCATTGTCTCATCTGTGAGCTTTTGGGGGATATCTCACATTCAAACCATAACAATGAAATAATCTCAAAATTAAGAATGTTAAGGCTAGTAGAAATGTAAAATTTCAAAAAGTGTCTTTAAATGTGAAGAGCAAAATTGGGGTGTCTGAACATAAAGTTTTACTATAAGCAATGGCTACAGAGCTTAGACTATAAAGAATTAAATGATGATGTTCCATCACGGAGAAGAAAGAACCTGAAATTAGTAAACAACAACAACAACAACAATAACAACAAAACTATGAAGTTCACAGAGGCAAGAAATGCACGGGAGAGCTGTTTAAATGCCCTTTCTCCCATCATCAAGCTCAGGAGTAAGTTAGGTGGCTGTGGTTCTTGGAGGTGTTGGTGTTGGTCATATGTATATGCAGGGGTGTGTGTGAGCTCACACACATTCTCCTTGATATTCATGATGTAGAGTAGAAACATTTTAAGTTAGACAAGCTTTGCATTAGACTTGGATGGCAGCTGACCCATGGCTGAGGGATGACATGGACTGTTTGTGGAGAGGGAGCCAGCAACTCTGCCTCCCGCTTGAGAGGCACCAGTGATAAGAGGGTGAGGTGAGTAGAGCACACAGGATAAAAATGAGGCATCACAGGGCTAGGGACCTTTTCTGACCCAGGGAGAGGCTACTGATTTGGCAGCAGTTGACAGCATATCATCCCAAAGAACCTGGTGCTATCCATTTCACCTCAATAGAGAAGAGTTTCTGATGAAAAAAAAAAAAAGTCTGTCTACAGCCGACTAAAGAGAGCGGAGGAATAGGTTAAGGAGTAAGAGATTTTTATTGGTTCCCTCTAGATGTCACACTGTATTGGAGAACATAGCAAATAGGAGAAGCCCTGAAGAAAATGTTTTCTCAAAAGAGACTTAAGTTATTCTCGATTTGAAAATTTAAGATTTTTTTTTTTTTTTGCTCTTAAGACATATGGACATTTGTAAGAAAGATTGCTTCCGTTACATTTACCTTGTTTTGCATGATTGCATTGTATTTACTTCCAACTTTACCACATTCATCCATTTAATAGTCCCTAACTATGTACTAAGCACCTTTTATATGGGAAGCACTTTCCTGGGCCCTGCAGATCCTCAAAGGGCAAGAAATAGCGCTGATGCAGGGTGTGCAGAGGGTAGGAGGCAGCAGGATTGGATGGAAAAACCCAAGAGGATAAGAGAAACTTACAATCATTGCTGGTGATCTACCATCTTTTTCTCCCCCCCGGAATACAAGTTCTGTTTGGGAGTGGCTAGCTTTTCAGAGAATTATGGCCCTTGGACAGTCTCAAGAATGAATTGTCACTAGTGTAAAAAATGATGGAATCCCATGACTTCAATTGTTTTGAAATTATGTGTTATGACTCATGGAACTGTGGGGAAGTTTCCAAGAAAGATTTTCCTCCTTCATCAACAAAAGGAGATGGGTAGAAAGAACTGCAGATTGCCTCACCCCCACCCTTTCTTCTTTGTTCACAGTTAGAGGAATGGCTATAGTTATACATGTAATCATTTTTTTTAAATGTTGAATGAATTGCAGAGAAACTACTTTAGAGTTTCAAGACCCTTGAACCACTAAACCAATTTTGGAATGACTACCTACCTTTGAAGTTAATATTATCCAAGACAATAAACTCTCATTTTAAGTAAATTTATTATTTTGTTTGATCTGGCTGATTGAGGAATTGCAATACAAGTATCCTTCAAAAAAAAAATACTAGCTTAAGGAGACTCTTCATGAACACAGGAACTCCAGAAAGATGATGGGGAAAGAATATACTAAACATTTTCCTCCAACACAAACTAATATCTTAAAAAGCTCAACTAGACATGATGCTTCTCCAGATTATGTGTTTACTGAGCCTAGAAAATTTTGTATGGAAATACTGATCATAAAAAATACCACCCAATTTCATAGCATCTGAACTTTTGGGCCACACAAACTCTCCCATTTGAAAACATTGATGAAATTTCTTCACTTGGAAAAATTAGTTTTTCTAAAAGTATATGTTTGCAAAATTATGCCTGTATAAATGCACACATTTTCAAGTACACACACATACATATATAACTTAACATTCAGGGTTGGTTTAACTTCACATTTGAATACAATAATTTTATTTAATTAGAAGTCTATTATAAGGACAAAATTATATCATATGTTAATAGGTTCCAATTTATTTCTCTACACACAAAAATCACAGACTGAGTTGGTACATATTTTAAAAGGCTCCTTGCTAACATTTGGATTCAGATTGCATTAAATCTTAAGAGCAAATTGTGTAGAACTAGTACCATAACTACATTGTCTTCCAATAGACCTAGTAGACATTTCTCAAAAAAGATATACAAAAAGCCAACAAGTATATGAAAAAACACTCAATATCATTAATCGTCAGGCAAATGCAAATAAAAGCCACAATGAGATGTCATCTCACTGTAGTAAAAACGTCTGTTATTGAGAGGACAAAAGACAGCAAGTCCTGGTGAGGACATAGAGAAAAGGAAACCCTTGAATATTGGTTAGTAGTAATATAAATTAGTACAGCCACTATAGAAAATGGTATGGAGGTTTTTCAGAGTTTTAAACAGGACTACATATATAAGATCCATCGAATTCATTCCTGGGTAGATGTCTAAAAGAAATGAATCAGTATGCCGTAGAGATACCCGAATGTTTATTGCAATACTATTCACAATAGCCAAGAAAAAGAAATAATCAAATGTCTATCACCTGATGAATGCATAAAGAACATATAGTACCTATTCACAACGAAATACTAGAATGACGTAAAAGAGGACCGAATTCTGTCATTTGTGATAACATGGTTAGAGCTGGAGAGAATTACATTAGGTGAAGTAAGCCAGGAACAGAAAGATACGTAGTAGATTTTCTCATTTATGTGATATATAAAAAAATTGACCTCATAGGACTTGAGAGTAGAATAATGGTTACCAGAGACAAGAGAGTAGGGGCAGAGAAGGATGAGCATAGATGGATCAATGGGTACTAAATTATTATTAGATAGGAATAAGAAGTTTGGGCATGCTATAGAACAGAAGGCTAGTGATAGTTAACAATTATGCACTGTGTATTCAAAAGAACTTGGAAGAAAGCATGGATTTGGCTATCCATGATATTTTATAAGAATGAAATCACACATTATATGATCTTTTGTGATTTTTTTCAACATGAAGATTTTAAACAACATCTCTATTGCAGTGTATATTAATATCTACTCCTTTTTATTGTCAAATCGTATTTCATCATACGTATATACTGTATTTTCTTTACCATCCATTAGTTGATGGACATTTGGGTTGTTTCCACTTTTTGTGTATTATAATCTGTGCTGCATGACCACTGACCATTCGTGTATGGGCTTATGTGTTTTTTGTTGTTGAAGTTTATGTTTTCTTTTTATCTTTATATATGAGAGGAGTGAAATTGTTGGGTCACATGGTCACTCTAGAGTTACCATTTGAGGAAGTAACAATAAACTATTTTTTTATGAAGGGTTTCTACTATTTTATTTCTCGGGAGGAGTATAGGAGGATTTCAAGTTCACCACATTTTGTATTAACCTCCAGTGTTTTTTTTTTTTGTTTGTTTGTTTTCTAGCCTCTCTGGTAAACTAGCTGGCCTGTGGTTTGGCTGTGGCTGTCAGAGATGCCATCCCTTCTTGTTTACTCTCAAATTTGCTTTTAGAGCATATTTAGGCTTAATTGTCTACATAGCTTATCTCAAATAAAGTCCTTTCATTTGTAGAGAGTGTCAGCTCTCTCTGCTTATTGGATTTCCCTCCTTACCAGAAAATATCTATGAACCACTGCTTTAAAAAAGAATCCTTATCTGACAAATATGTCCCTGGCTTGGGTGATAGTGTCTTGTGTTTTCGCTGACCTCTTTTGCATGGACCTGTAGTCCTTTGAGCAGACTGAGAGAAGATGGGGGCTCTGTCTTCCTGCTACACTAAGCTGAGGAGGGGAGAGGAGGGAGCAGGTCATGGCTCCAGGGTCACAAATTCTCCCTGTTGTTAGTGAAATTCAGTATAATTTCTTTAATGAATGTTTTCTAATTTTCTATATGACCTTTCAGAAATTCCAGAAAATTTAGCTGTGTTTTTTTTTTTTAGTTGTAGATAAATGCAATACCTTTATTTATTTTATGTGGTGCTGAGGATTGAACCCAGTGCCTCATATGTGGGAGGCGAGCACTCTACTACTGAGCTACAGCCTCAGCCCTAGGTGTGGTTTTTTTAAAAAATTATTTTTGCGGGTTGTGGTTGCTTTTGTGGAGAATGATCTATGGAGTTTCTGGTGCCACCCTGGGTTGAGCCAAGTGTTATTTGTTCAAGATCCCAGAGGTCATGGATGTTTTGTTTTTCTGTTTGTTTCACTTTGCATTATTTCTTTGGGCCTACATTCCTGTCAACCAACTATTTTCTCATCTGGGTCTATTATACCAGTGAGACCACTATAGAGCTATTTGTCTTTGTAAAAGTTTTTTTATTCTAGCATTTCTATGTTTTCTTTTCTTTTTTTCTTTTTCTAGTAGGGACTGAACCTGGTCAGGGGCACTTTATCATTGAACTACATTTTTAGCCCTTTTTATTTTCCATTTCCAGACAGGGTCTTGCTAATTGCTGATTAGCAAGGTGCTGGCCTCAAATTTACAAATCCTTCTGCCTCAGCCTTCTGAGTCACTGGGATTAAAGATGTGTGACAGTACCCAGCTAGCATTTCTGTCTTATTAGCATAGTACTTTGGATACATGGAAGATTTAATTTTCCCAACATCTTCTTAAGAACATTTAAAATTATGGTACTTACCTGAAATTTATTCTGTTTTCATAATTATTAATAAATGTGTTTTTGTTGTTATTTTTCAAGTCTAAGCATTTGCCAATTTCCAGTATAATTTATTTCATATATATGTGATATGTGTGTATGTGTGTGTGTGTGTGTGTGTGTGTATCTGTGTGTGTGTATATATATATATATATAAATGTTTTAGTCAGCTTTTATGTTCTGTGACCAAAATACCCAGCAAGATCTACTTAGAAAAGTTTATTTGGGGCTCATAGCTTCAAAGGTCTGAGGCTATGGATGACTGACCCCATTGCTCTGGGCTCAAGGTGAGCAGCACATCATGGAGGAAGGGCATAACAGAGAAAAGCTGCTCCGCTCATGGCAAGGTAGCAGGGAAAATGTACCCTTCCAAGGCATGTTCCCAGAGATCCCCCTTCTCCAGCCATGCCCCACCTGTCTGCAGTTACCACCCAGTCAGTCCATTAAAACTAGGAGGAACTGATCAGGTTGCAGCTCTCATAATCCAATCATTTCACCTCTAAACATTCCTGCAGTAACACAGGAGCTTCTGAGGGACACTTCACATCCAAACTAAAACAGCAAGGATATCTGTGAATTACCAAAATGCAGTTTTTTTTTAACTTTTTCTTATTGGTTATTTACTATATACTTTGTCATCAATATTAATTAATTTTTGTAACCTTGAAGCTTGTTATATATAGTATATGATGAAAGTAATCTTTTTATAAATGTCCACATTTATGTTTAAGAAAAAATATTTTTAAATTATTGTTATGACATATTTAAATTACATAAAAATTGGAATCATGTTGTCAAAATCTTATATATTGTTCATTTTTTTCCTGCTTTATGTATCAAATGCAATGATAGATGTGTTAATATAGCTTAGGCTAATGTGTTTATTTAAATTACCTCTGTAATTCTATCAGATTCTTAAACATATATTGATGTTTTTAATATTCCATTCTGTATTGCTACTAAAATTTCTTTGTCCAGATTCTTATTGTGAGATTATTGCCTACTTTTCCAGTTTTTTGATCTTTTTCAAAAAACCCTATCCATGCAATAAATTAATAATTGTCATATTTTTTTTCATTCCCTGGTGTAGATCACAATGTTTTCAGAACTGTGTATTGTTTCTGGTTTTCTTTTAATTTTGAAGAATTTTTACTTTAGTGTATTTACTTTGTAGTTATATTTTGTTTTTTGTTAATGTATTTTGGGCTACTCAGGATCTTACCTTTGATGAATATCACAATGGTTGGGTTCAATGGAATCTGAATGCATACAATTAAAGGCTGAATTTATCTTCATCCTGAAGCCTGAGCAATTTCCTGTGAGGAATAGAGTTTATTCTGGTTAATCTGATGTAGGCTGATAATTAATATGTATCAGAATTGGTGAAACAATCTAATGTACATAAATGACTCTGCCAGATCTGATAGATGCCGTGCCCTTCACTTTCTGAAATTCCTATCACTGTTTACATATTTCCATCTTGAACCACACTTCACTTCACAGAAGTATGATTCCTCAGAGGTATTATTAGTAATACAGAAGAAACAATATGATAGTTTCTCTTATTCCAAAAATACATTCCTATCCAATATCAGTAATGAGGTGGGATTCTATGTGCCTAGTAGGTTCAAGATGGTACTCATTAGACATTGTGGAGGACAAGTGTTTTTGCTGATTTTGACGGACAGAAAATATATTTAATTTTTATAAAGTAGTATCCATTAAGTTCATGATTTGAGATTCCTAGAAAGTGAATACACTACCTGGTAGAACTCAAAATTTCTAATTAGAGTTCAGCAATTTCAAGATATTTGGTAGAGCAACATTACTCATTTGGAAGAGTCGTCCTAGAATAATCACGGTTTTAGAAATCAAGGAAATGAAAAAAAAGTTAGGGGTGTGATGTCCACCATCTTGTCTCTTTTAACAAAAATGGTTGCATGTGGACAGATGCTATCATTTTCCACTTTTTCTTCTTTCAGAAAGTGATGGGAGGACTATCACAGTAAAGAAGTCACATTGGAGGAAGGCTTTTCTTGGAGTTCTTATGGAATAAAAGAATTCACCATTTATAGTATCAATGATTATATTGCCAGCATATTTCATTCTATATTTATTATAACCATCACTTGATGGATTTATATAAAATAAAATATTTTTATTTATTTTATTTAATATAAATCCAGATTTAACTTATTTAATATAAATTCACAAATAAAAATATTCTGTATTTCTTTCAGGTTCTTCATTCTAGTGCAGATACTTACAGGCAATTTATATGATGCATTCTTCATACAAGGTGATGGGATGCAGAGACGAAGGCATGATCCCTCTCCTATCCCAGTCATTTCCTAGTAAAGAGAATGTAAGTAAATTTTTAATTTCATCTTCTTCATAGACTCTTAGGTTTGTTTACATTTATATAATGCCTTTACCTTTGACACATTTAGTGACAAATTAACGGGACGCACTCTGATATTTCCACACATGCATGCATTATGTAGTGACCATGTCCACCTTCCCTTCTTCTCTCCTTACCCCAAACCTACCCCTGCACCTGTTCCAGGCCTCAGTAATCACTCTTCCACTTTCAGATCAACATTTTTGTTTGTTTGTTTTGTGGTATTTTCAAACACCACAGGTATTTGTTTAGTGCTGTTTAAAGTGTAGCTTTAATGCCAAATTTAAGAAAGCCATACCTTCTATCTATTTTAATCTTGGAGATCTCGAATTGAGAATTTGAGTAAATATTAGCTGTTACAATCTCAAGATTTTACTGTGATGTATGTATTTGATTTATTGATTGTTTTCAATTTGTTGAAGCATACCACTGATCCAGTTCACATTGTACAATTCAGTAGCTACAGACCCTAGATTACAAACATATGTGACTTAAGAAAAAGCATGTTTTATAGAAGTTGGAATATTCTGTTTTCTCATGGTTCAATAAAACCTCAGCTTATTGAATTTCAATTCCCAGTGCAAGGCACATCTCTTTAGTTAAGCCTTTTTCAATTTGGCTATGAACATCCTATTGCTATGAGAACCTAAAAGCTCAGCAGTTCTTTTATTTGCTGATTTTATACCTAATGTGTTTCCAGTGGCAATCATAAATGCAACTATTATTATGAATTTTATATATAAATATATATCTTCTTAGACTACCAGAAGCAGCCATAACAACAACAAACTATTGTTTTAGATTCCTGGAGCAATAAGCAAATAAGTATTCATTTATAGCTATAAATTTTAATAATGGATATATTAAATTAATAGTAGTCCAAAGTATTTCCTTGTATATACCTAAGGATAATTTTACAGTGAAAACTGAAAGTATAGGCTGATCTAAATATGTTTGAAAACCAAGGTATGACTTTTCTATATATTTCAATCAAAGAGTAAAGCTGTGATTTATTATTGAAATTCTTCCATCTGAGAACTATAGAAAGTTACAAATGTATTTTAAGGTTTTTCAGTTGCAAATTGTGTCTATGTGTATCCAATTAATTCACTCTTAAATGCTGCATCATATTGTGGACTAAACTTGGCCCCAGTATCTCTTTGGGGGTCTCTTGCTATTTACTCAGTTGATTTTCAGATACCTGTTAATGTTCTTGAGGCAGCTTCAGTTCAACAAGGCTAATATTGAATTCCTCTACACACAGTTTTTGCTGGCTGTTTGATCCTTTTATGTCAAATGAATAACAGCCTGAGATTCCCAAGAGACCCCACATTTCCCTGGTTGCATAAGTCAGAAAGCTCCATTCATATATCACCAACCCTACCAATTAAATAGATCATCACTGTCTAGTTTCTTCAGCCTTTCCTCATCTGAATTTCTGAGATAGCCTCACACACTAGTCCATTTGGTTTAGAATGAATATTTCCACAAGCTTCTTACCAGAATTCTCGTTTGCCTTCAGGATAAAATATAAGCTTTTATGTAAAATACCAGATCTTCATGAGATACCTTCATTGGGTGGATTTTGATTAATGGCTAGCTACCTACTAAGTCACTTGCGATGTAATCCACATCTTATTCTGCATCCTTGTTTTTGCCTGATTGCTTTTTTTGGCCAGAAATGTCATTTTATATTTCAACTGTCTGCTTTCTATACCATCTCCTGTGAGATCTGGTCCTATACCTCTGTTGACCCTGATGGGCTGCATTTCCTCCACGCCCTCTTGATCTCACGTGATCACCAGAAGGGCCAGATTGAGGCTCACCATCCAAGGAGAATGCGACATTGCCTTCAAGAGTCTTGTTTAGAATAAACATCTTCAATGGTGCTCTCTGCCAATCCTTCTTTGATGCTTTGTTTTTAAGATCACTGTGTTTTTATTGTTCTTGAATCATTCACTTCCTGTCTACAATATTGCAATGGATGAATTTGGCTGCAGATGTAGAGCTGTGTGCAGTCTAAGTTGGTGATCTCTGTTTTCACCAGACACATGCTTTACCATAGCATAGATAGGATATAGCTAGGAAGTCTTAAGGTACAAGCCTATTATTCTTGTACTTGTCCACACTTGTTACTATGTTCAGTTTTGTCATAGGCCCACTGTTCTCTGAACTCAAATGTGGGTAACATATTAACAATAATTGTTTATTTGATTTACCCATTATTGGATCATGGAGAACCTAGAAGACTCTCTCATGCCACCCTGAAATCCTACTTGAGAAAAAGATAAGAGCTATATAAAAAATAGCAGCAAAATGAGAATGATTTCTACCTATAATTTAGAGCTTCGTGAGTCTGTAGTAAATGGAGGTTTGGAAGGAAAATACCTAATCTTCTCAACTTCTAGACCCTTCCATTAAAATAATAAGGGGCATACTTTTCTATCTATTATTCTGAATCCAACTCCTACATTTTAGACAAGAGTTAGTGCTACAGACTTTTACAATAAAACCATTTTTTAAAGAATTATTCTTCAGATTGTCTCTCATTCATAGGATCATGAAAGAAAAAACAAATGTTTTTGATCCTTAGCTCTCCTCCAAATCCCCCAAAACTTATTATTTCATAATTACTACTAACAAAATTACTCGTTTTGTATCTTCTATGTTAAAAGAATCATAAACATTCATTCCAACCCCCAGGACAATATAATGAGGAAGCTTCTGTTTCCCACTGTAGTGTGTCCAGGGTCACTCAGCCAGCAAGTGTCAAACTAGAAGTCAAACCCAAGCCTCTCTGACTCTAAATTGTGCATGCTTAACTTTAGTAAAATATTTTGTTGAACCACCAAAATTGAACAAAACTTGCCCATGCTTTTCAAGGATATAGAGTTTTTAGACAGTTTAGGGCTAGGAGAAGTGAGGAGGAAAACTTGTGAATATGAAAATAATTAAGTAAAAAATAGTCTGCATTTTTCTTTGCAAGGTAAGCTGAAATCACACAGAACATGTCTGAATACAAGCAAATTAAGCAAATAATATCAATGAGCTAATTAGAAAATTTTCAACAGTTTGTAAATTAGACATATACTTCTAAATTACAGATGGTTCAAAGAAGAAAACACAATGTAGATTAGGAAATATTTTTAACTAAATTAAATGATCACAAAATACTGCATATCAAAGTTTTGGATTTCATCTAAAGCTATGCTTAAATATATATTTAGTTTCAAATGGTTAACAAAAGAAAATTTGAAAATAAAGAAGCTAATTATTCATCTCAGGAAGTCAAAATTTTAGCAAATCAACCCACCAAAACTACTCAGAAGGAAGGAGTAAAGAATGAAGTAGAAATCCAAGGCATTGAGACTCATCTTTTAAAAGAGGTAAAAAAATTCAAAAATTGAAAAATTAATAAAATGTATAAGTATGTGTTAAAATTGGTTTGAACACAAATATAAGTAATAAAAAATTGTGGGCATCCCAATGACCTTACTGATATTAGTGGGATTATAACAATAAATAACTAGTTGGAGAATGATTATAAATTTATATTTTTCATAAATAATTTATGTTCCCCAAAATTAGAAACAGAGAAAATATATATACAATATTGCAAAAAATTAACAACTGGTCACATGAGAAGAAATTAAAATTCTAAATATTAATTTCATTTAGAAATCTTTTACAATCATCTTTTAAGTGCTAAGTAAATTAAATCTTTAGTTAAAATCTTCTTCAGAAAGAAAATACAGATTCAGAGGATTCACTGCTAAACTTTAAAAAATTAAAATATTTAGCCATATAAAAATCCCAGTAATAAAAGTAAATATATTTGAATTTATTTTATAAGCTGACTAGCAAAAATGTTTTTGTTTGTTTGTTTGTTTTTTTAACTAACAGATGAAATTCTGAAGCATGCATTTAAGGAATAAAAGAGATAAATACTAGAAAGATTAAAATGAAAAAAAAGATAAAAGAAACAACTGGTAAACTTTTAAGTAAATGCAAATTACAATTACTATGTGAAAAATTTGGAGAATAAAAATTGTTATACCTAACACAGTGGCTTAACACTGAAGACACAAGAAATTTGATTGTCCAGATGGCAAGAAAACAAATCCAGAAATTTTATTTAAAAGAGATGTATTAAAATAAGGATGCAGAAAAGTTAAATTTATAGGAATGAAATAGATATGTCAAGCTAATGACCAGAATACAGCAGGTAAATCTTTATATCTTTAGAAAATTTATACTTAAAGCAAAAATAATTGATAAACATAAATTCACCATTCGGTAAAAGCTACAACTAAGTAATCAAAGATATAAATGAATTTAAAATAATAATTTAGGTAATTATAGTAAGTTAAAAGACAAAAAGTAAAACACCGATAGAATTATATGGAGAAATAAATAAACATGTCATAGTGATATCATCATAATCATCTTAGCAATTGACAAAACAAACATATAACAGTTACAAGACTACAAAAGATTTGAACAGCACAGTAGTAAAATTGAACCTTACTCCTAGAAACAAAGAATATCAACTTTTCCCCTTAACCTCATATGAATTAAGTAATATTGATCATACAGAGATCATAAGCTAAGTATCAGCAATCTTCTGATAATTCCAGTCATACAAAACTCACTGACCAAAACAATCATGTTTCAATCTAATAAAAAATTTAAAAAATGAAGACTTACATCTTCAGAGATAGGGAAAAAATCTTTTAAGTCATTTGTGTGTCCAAATATATTTCACAATTATGTTAGTGAATATTTAGAACTAAATAACTCAAAACATTTTCATGATTGACATTAGGATTTCTCTGTGTCTCTCTCTGCCTATCTTTCATACTATTGTAAAAATAAAAGAAAAACCTAGTAGAAAAAAATATAGAGTACATATCCAGGAAGATAACAAGTGATGAAATAAGACTCACGAATAAGCCTGTAGAAAAGGTTTTCATCTTTTCTATTAATTGCTAATGTCCACATGTGGTTTTATCAGAACCTAGTTAAAGCATACATGGATATAACCAGAAAAAAGATTAGATTCAAATGCTCTCATAATTAAATTAAAAGCCCATAAATTTAGTTCTATAAAATAACAGTTAAATATTATGCTTCTGATAGCCTATAGAGAAAAATACTCAATATTCAGAATGACAGGAATACATGACTACAGATAAGACATATTAAAAATAAAAGAGATCAATGAGTGCCACTCTATGATTATGCATTTGAAATCTAGTGGAAATGCCATCTTAACAAAACAAAAATTATTAAAATCATTGTAAGAAGAATAAAAATTTATAAACTTATGAGACTTCTATAAAGAAAACAGAAAAAATTCAAAATCTAGCAATTGAAAATTCCAAATGTAAATTTATAGAACTTTAAAGGAAAAGTTTTCCATACAATGTGTATTGGAATAATGATGTCTAAAATGGCATTTCTAAAATTTGGGGGTCTCGAGAACATGTAGTATTCCTAAAAATGAATGTGGTTCCTCCCAAAGTGACATTGTTTGTGTGGATTATACATATCAATCATTATTTACTATTTCACAAATTAAAAGTGTGAAATTTAAAAAGCCTTTTATTTTATTTCTAAATAATAAAAATAATTTACATGCTATTATAAAATATATTTTCATAAAAAATAATTGTTTGTTCCAAGGAAGACAAATCTTGGGAATAAATGTCACTGTTTTACACTTAAAATATCTCTTTTTACTGCCTTTTATGGATGACAACTTTATTATGATATTAGCTTTTCTATTCAGTCTGTTGCAATATGGCATTTAAATTGAAATGTAAAAAGAAAATTTGGTCTTTCAGATATATAGTTGGAAAAAGGAAGTGTACTAAATTTTTTTCTACATAAGTGCAAATAATTTTGGATGCTGCACATCCAAATTTTGGATGCTACATCTTGATAGATGACAGTTTTCTAAAAGGTTAGTTTCAGTGTGAAATCCCAAACCTATTAAGATCTCTTCATGTTCAGGTAAATTAAACTACATTGTTCTGTATTGGATGTTGAACGGATATTTTGTGATATAATGCATGAGTTATATGGAAAATATTGGCTTTCTGATTTATGTATATCTTCCAAATGTTATGCTTTCAGTATGCAATATAAAAATAACATTTGCTATTATTGTCATTGATCTCATCAAAAAAGTCTTTGAATTGTGGGATACTCTCCAACTGATTGTAGAGGATAAAAGCTTTCCAAAATTCTAATTTTTGCTTATAAGTTTGAATTTCATCATTCATCATTGGCAATAAACACTAAGTTTTTCTTGAAATAAAAAGCTCATCTTATTTATTTTTGAGCAAATGTCTGCCAAAAATCTTATCTGAACAACCAAAGTTTGTCTTTCATTCATTTTGTAAAATTATGTTCAATGGGGGGAAAAAGTAATTCAGCTTGGAACAACAAAAAATTACACAAATGCTGTTCTGTGAAATAATTGCTGTACTGTTTGTATGAAGTAGAAGTGTTTTATATATATGCCATATTTTGTCAAGCAAAATATTAAAAAGATACACAATCAAGGGTAGATATTTAACAAAATAATATTTTTCTGCTTCATCAAGGACATTTGTAAGTGAAACTGGATTTCTTACTCTTTTCTCTATGTGAGACTGAAAAAATACAATTACTAGTAGAGTGAAGTGCCATTTCTTTGATTCACAAAAGACGCCACAGTTTTACTTGTTGCTGCTTTAGTGATATTAGTGCAAATATCAACCACAGTAAAGGAGGCAATTGACATTTTGTGATTTTTATGTAAATAGTTTTTCCTCTCCAGGGTCATCAGAATGCATTTTGAGACTTTTGGGTCTAGCAATAATGAATAACAGATAGATTGTTCAGAGTACAGAGTCATTGGTAGTTCAGCTTTTGCATTGATAAAGTAAATTTGTGAAAATTACAAAAAAAGTAAAAGATATCTTGCTTTACCAGATTGTAAATGTTCTATAAAACTTTAAATTAAAAGACATAAAGAAATAATACAGGAAAAATTATCAGACAACTTATCTAATTATATAGTCAAGGTCCAGAAAAAAATTACAGTATATTTGAGAATAAAATAAGTAAAAAAAAAAGGTGCTATTTCAATTATGTGAGGCAAAATATGTTTCATTTAATTTATGATGCTTTCATAACTGGCCTTAGAGCTGGGTAGAAATGAAATATATATGTGTGTGGGCACATACATGTGTGCGTATGTATGCATACACACCTGCATACACACAAAATATACAATATAGTATGCCAGATAAGTTCCAGACATTTTAAAAGGAAACAAAAATGAAAAATGAAATGAAAATTACAATCGTGAAAAGATGGGAGGGTGTGGACTATTCCTCAATAAAACTGAAAATTCAATTATATATAGAGAAGTAGGAGGTAAATTACTACAAAGTAAAAAAGAAAACATAAATGCTAGGTTGGCATAAAAATAATTCTAGACATACACAATGATTTATTGATCCCAATATACACAAACTTTCTATATTAATAAGAAAATGAAGGATCAAGAAAAATTAGAGGAACCAATACTTAACAGAGAAAGAATTTCAAATGTTTAAAAACTTGAAAGCATTTTCAGTCTTATAATTAGGGCAATATAAATGAAGAAAACAGAAATATTATTTTTTACCATCAAATTGGAAGACAGAATGATAACTTCAAGCTATAACAAAAGAGACAATGATGCTCTTCTCCACTTCTGATGGGGGACTGTAATTGCTATCATGTATATATAAATAATCTGGCAAACATTTGGCAAAATAAAAAATGATGATTTTTCTTTTAATTAAAAAGGCTATTTTGGGGGAACATTAACTTTAGGAATAAAATAACTAATAATAATCATGTGTATTTAAGTACATCTTGCTTATAATGTTCAATCTTGAAAAGTAAAATACTGAATGCCTCTGAACAGGAAATTATTGCAATATTTGCAAAACATAAGCCACGAAATATTCAACCATTAAATATGAGTTATTTTGATGTAGTTGACTTGGAGGAATTTCTTGTTGAATTAAATGAGAAAAATAAAGAGCAGAAGAAAGTACATATGTGTATGTGAACACACACAGGGAAAAAAAGTAGAGATTGAGAGACCCATAAGAAAGATTGAATATATATTTTTCAACTATTTTTGTGTTTGTGTCACATGACAATGAGCCTATAGTATACTGACATGAAGATGTGTAGTGGGTATTCTGAAGAAATATTAAGCACAGGAAATGTTGTGTATTCATCTTTTTGCTCTCAGTGAAGGTATTGTTAAATGTAAGAAAAGGGAAAATCCAAATGTAGGTGAAATTATTATTTTTAGTACTATTAATTTGATGACTGACCCATCACATACACCACAATTCTATTAGTTCTCCATATTTTATTTATCAGTTTTTCCAACTTTGTACCAAGAGCACAGTCTTCATTTGAGTAATAAACCCATATAGACAACAAAACAAGTACCCCTCTCTAATTTTCAGTAGCTCTGCTTAATGCAGATCCTAAAATCTTCTACACACATTTATAATGCTTGATAAACAAGATACATTTTTCTGTTTTGTTTAGGTATTATATAATTGCTCAATAAAATTTTGTAATGTTCCCAGAGATTTTGCATACTTTTGTTATACTTGTTTGTATTATTTAATATTACTTTACACTATTTAAAATGGTGTGTTGTGTGTAATTATTTTCTAGTTTGTTATCAATGTCAAAAGTAGATTATTTTATATAATGATTTTGCAATCATTTTTTGTGAATCTCTCCTATTGTTCCAATAATTCATAATCTTTTCTCCCTTAAAATGTTGATTTATTCTTGTTTCACTGGGTTGATTTAGATCTACAATAATGTGTAATTTTGCTTTTTATTTCCTTTTTATTCCTAATTTGACATAATGGTTTTAATACTTAAGTGATGTTCACTGTATGCGTATGTGTACACAAAGCTGCGTGTGTGTGTACATTGCACATCTTTTCATTTTAAGAATTATTTTTTATATAAAATAATGTTGAGTGGTTTGAAATACTTTCACTGCATTTGCCATAAAGATTGTGGGTTTTTTTGTCTCTTTTAACCAGGTAATGAAGTAATTTTAAAAAATTCCAATATCAACTTTTACCCTCTACTTTATAAAATGAAGAGAGATTATTGTTTTTCTAATGCACAGCTTAAATCCCTTGAGTCAATGAGAACATGTATTTTCTGCTTTCAGAAAAATCAACTCTTGTTTATTAAACCAATGATGTTAATTGTAACTTTTTGCTCATCCATATCCTTTTCTTTTTAGTATTGTGCTAGCATGGTAAAACAAATTTATAATAACTATTTTTATATTTGTAACTTCTCATATTTCCTGTAGTTCTGGATTTATTTATTTTGATACTATATTATTTTTATATAAAGATTCATTTTTATTATGGATCTTTTTTGATTAATAAAAATATCTATCACATATATTTTGCTTAGACAAAATTCGGTCTACTTGGATGTTAATTTTGTAATTATTATAAATACTTTTAACTGGGCACATTATTTAATACTTTCCAAAAGAAAAGATTGGATCTGATATCACGTAGGTAAAGTGAATACATGGTAGTAAAGAGATTATCAATTTTCATTAGCATCCCCATTCTTTAAGTTACTGGCAATCAGTTTTCATGTGACTATCTCATCTTTTACAAATCTCAATATCTTTATTTTAAAAAATAAAAATGTATGATTCATAGATTGATACAGGGATTGAACTTCAGCTATCTCAATCACATTGTGCATAGAATTATTATAGTATTTTTGCTTTTAGTTTTAGCTTTTTCTTTCTCCTGAACTTTAGAAGAGAGACAGAGCGATGGGAAACAGAGAAGACAATACTCTAGAAGAGAAAATGGTTTGGGAAAGGATTTTAATTTGTAAACAAACATTTTCAGTTAACTTTCAAGAAATTTTACATTCAGGAAAGGAGGAAATAAAAATACCTTTGAATTAGAGATCAGTGGATGTTATGCTGAGGTTTTTTTTTTATATTTTCCTATAGTTATAAAAAAATGTTGACCTTAAAAATGGTTTACTTGATTTACAGGACAGAAGCATGATGATGGAAAAATATTTGTATTTTTATATGCTTTTATGTCTTGACCATCATTCTTGCCAGACAATTTATAAATGTTTTATGACAAACTGCTTTTAGCTGTGTGTTTGTTTTATCTTTTCGATGTATTTGGCTGCAGAAAAGGCATAATCTGTGTCCTTAATGCCAAGTCATAGATTGACTTAAACCTTGCTTGCTGACCTGGAGCTAGAAAATGACCTTGTGGGATTAATTTCTAGTTCTCTGAAGAAGGAAGTATTTGACATAAGCTGCACAATGGATTGAAAGATTTTAAAATATTGACTAGGTGTTCCAATTTTAAAAAGCAGAAGAGGCAGATTCCAGAAAATATTTTTTAAATGAGAGATGAATTATTGTATGTAAATAAGTACTCATATATGTATTGAAAATATATGTGTGCATACACATATATGTATGTATACACATACACACACACACACACATGCATACATAACTCAGTTAACTCAAATAACTCTTTCCCATAGTGAAGTCTTTTTGCATCTTTATGTCTAATTTTTCAGTGGTCGATATTATACTCATGCCATTATAATATTGGTAAGATTTTCTGTCATTGAAGTGCAATATTTTATGTAATGTTAATGCAATATTTAATTATGTAATGGAAAAATGAAGACTGATAATGACAATGTTTGTTGAAATACTATGTCACAATGTTAAGTGACATTTTGACAAGAGCCTATTCTGTGGTCATCTGCTATTGTCAGAATTGTAAATCCCAACCTCTGAGGTTCTACTAAAGTGCTCTTCTTGTCTTCCTTTTGGTTTGAAAGGAGTCAGATTTGTTATCTAGCCTGTGACAGCATTTTAATTAGCTTTTACAATAACAAAAGTTGTCAAAGAGTTTAAATGTTTTAGATACACAGGAATAAATCCAGAAATTCTCATGTCTTACTAGTATCATATCTTAGATAATTTAAATCTTTAACACTTGATGTTTTTAAGGAAGACATATATCTTAGAGACAGGCTTTTTTTTCAAAAAACATGCAGAATAAGATCAATAATATCATGAATTGACAGTCACACATTGAAGCAGAAACCCATCTGTCTGAATGGTGTAAATCTAAGAGAGCAAAATTTTTTTATATCATACTTATTTTAAATTTGTTATTAGTTATACATGACAGTAGAACATATTTTGACAAATTACATGTATCTGAAGAATAACTTCCCATTATTCTGGTTGCACATGATGTGGAATTACATTGGTCCTGTATTCATATGTGCCTGTAGGAAAGTAATGTCTAGTTCATTCTACTATCTTTCCTGTTCCCATTCCCCCTCCCTTCCCTTTATTCCTTTTTGTCTAATCCAAAGTACTTCTATTCTTCCCCTGCCCATGATTTCTTGTGTTGGATTAACATCCACTATCGGAGAGAACATTTGGCCTTTGGTTTTTGGAATTGGCTTATTTAACTTAGCATGATATTCTCCACTTTCATCCATTTACTGGAAAATGTCATAATTTCATTCTTCTTTATGACTTTGTAATATTCTATTGTGTATATGTACTACATTTTCTTTATCCATTCATCTGTTGAAGGGCACCTGAGGCTAGTTCCATAGTTCTATAAACTGCTATAAACATTATTTGTGTTTTGAACTGCTATAAACATTATTCGTTTACATACTGTGTCACTGTAATTGAACTGCTATAAACATTATTTGTTTACATACTGTGTCACTGTAATATGTTGATTTTAAGTTCTTTGTGTATATACCAAGGAGTGAGATAACTGGGTCAAATTGTGGTTCCATTTCAAGTTTTATGAGGAATCAGCGCACTGCTTTCCAGAATGGTTGCACCAATTTGCAGTCCCATCAGCAATGTATGAGTGTGCCTTCCCCCCCATCCTCAACCAACATTTATTCTTGTATTCTTGATAGTTGCCATTCTGAGGGGACAGAGATAAAATCTCAGTGTAGTTTTAATTTATATTTCTCTATCTGCTACAGATTTTGAACATTTTTTCATATATTTGTTGACTGATAGTATTTCTTTTTCTATGAAGTACCTATTCAGTTCCTTTGTCAATTTATTAATTGAGCTATTTGGGATTTTTTTGTGTGTTTTTGAGTTCTTTATATACCATGGAGATTAATGGTTTATCTGAGGTGCAGGTGGCAAAGATTTATTCCCATTCTGAAAGTTCTTTCTTTATGTTCTTGATTGTTTCTTTTGCTGTGAAGAAGCTTCTTAGTTTGACATTTGTTGATTCTTGATTTCTTGTGCTTTAGGAGTCTTATTAAAGAAGTTGGTTCTTAAACCAACATGTCAAAATGGCCATACTACCAAAAGCACTATTCAGATTTAATGCAAGTTCTATTAAAATCTTAATGACATTCTCCATAGAAATACAAAAAGCAGTTTTAAAATTTATTTGGAAAAATAAGAGACCTAGAATAGCCAAAGCAATCCTTAGCAGGAAAAGTGAAGCAGGAGACATTACAATACCAGACCTCAAATTATACTACAGAGCTATAGTAACAAAAATGGCATGATATTGGCACTGACACGGACATGTGGACCAATGGTACAGAATAAAAGACCAGACAAACTCACATAAATATAATTATCTCATTCTAGAGAAAGGTGCCAAAAACATACATTGAGAAAAGACTGGCTCTTCAACAAATTGTGCTGGGAAAATGGGAATCCATGTGCAGTAAAAAGAAACTAAACCCCTATCTCTAACCCTGCACAAAAATCAACTCCAAGTGGACCAAAAGAAGAAATTTTTAAAGGGCAATTGCTCGTAGAACTGAAAATGTTTATATTTTTAAACTTGACAGTCCAACTTAGGAACTTCATCCTGCAGGCAACTAGCAGAAGTCTTCATACATATAAATACAGACATACATGCTAATTGTTACCTTCCTATAGAAAAAAGTAGACATGATTAAATTGTACATGTTAGGATCTACACAATCTACATGTCTTTATATAAATACATATGGAGATATATGGACATAGGTGTATTCATTGGCATTTATCTCCTATAGTGCATTTGTATTTCTATTCCATTGATATTGTCTTATGATAGGTGTAGACCAGGTAGGTATAACATAATATATGTTTTTCTGCCTGAACATATAGAAACATGAAAAGTATAGCAACAGATTCTGCACAGAGGTGCCAGTGGTCTAGAATAAAGCAGGCAAGCCTTAATCCCTGAATGAGTAAAAGGGGTTGAAGGAGGTAAGAAATCCAGAGCTCTTTAGTAACATTTCTGATCCAGAAGTCAAAAGTACGTATAGCAACAGATTCTGCACAGAGGTGCCAGTGGTCTAGAATAAAGCAGGCAAGCCTTAATCCCTGAATGAGTAAAAGGGGTTGAAGGAGGTAAGAAATCCAGAGCTCTTTAGTAACATTTCTGATCCAGAAGTCAAAAGTACGCTATCTCACATGACTTCAATCCAGTTTAGGAGGCTAGAGCCAATGGTTTTGGGTTATTTGGAGGCTTCTTAAATACTTCATCACCAGTGTTCTTCATGACAATCACAATAGTATATGCAAAAATATGGACTTCACTTTTATTTATAAATGACTTCAGGTGAATTGTACTCTGAAGGTTTAGGTTTTAGGAATACCTTAACAATTTTTCTCTTACATTTTTTTTCATGAATCCAATAGCAAAGCATGTTGCAATTTCTCTATAAGTTATAAAGCTCATTGTGTAGAGGGGAGTGAAGGGAGGGGTGGGGTGGTGGGGATGGGAAGGAGGGTAGAATGAAAGAGACACATTATCCTATATACATGTGTGATTATACTACTGGTGTGACTCAGCACCATGTACACTGAGAGGAATGAGAAGTTATGCTCCATTTGTGTACCATGTGTCAAAATGCACTCTCCTGTCATGTATAAATAATTAGAACAAATTCAAAAAAGAAAGTAAGTCCAAAATCAAATTTATGGTTGAAAAGAAATTCATACATTACAGTTAAATAGGAGCTTTTTAATTTCTTGGTGATACATAAAATAATGCTGTATTTTATATTTAAACTCTGAGACTCAATAAAATACATGTATGTGGAGAGATTTGCATTTAGTTTAAAAAGAACAATAATCTCTTGAGAATATTTTTATATCATCTTATTTTATATGTCTATTATATCATTCAATCTTCAATTCAATTTTATAATCTATAAATCTGTTATTATATTCTTCATTATTTTTAAGAAGAAAGTACCATTACTCTATAATAATGGGTGCTTATCTAAAACTTTTGAAACTCTGAGAAGTTCCTGAGGCCACAGAAACAGAAAAAGAAGAGCTGGGAATTTGTTCCTAGAGGCTCTGTCCATTGTATCTATACTCTTAAAACACTACTAATACTCATTCTGGTATTACTTAAAATGATTTTAGTTCAATACTGAATACTGATAATTGCAGAACACTGTTCATACAAACCTATAAACACACACACACACACACACACACATACACACACACTCACTATATATAAAATACCTTTGTGGATGGTTAACAGTGTTTCCGGTGAGAAAATACTTTAGAGAAGGTGCATTACAGACTTTGTCTGACCTCTTTGGTGTGACCAGAAGGTGTGTAAGGGAAATGACTTGTTTCCATACTAATGTTCTCTCTCATCAGTGAATATAACCTCTTTCCAGGAAATTCAAGGTTAACTTATCCTATTTTCATTTTGAAACCTTTGAGAAGTTATTTTATTTCTTTTTTTTTTTTTTTTTTTTTAATTTTTTATTGGTTGTTCACAACATTACAAAGCTCTTGACATATCATATTTCATACATTAGATTGAAGTGGGTTATGAACTCCCAATTTTACCCCAAATGCAGATTGCAGAATCACATCGGTTATACATCCACAGTTTTACATAATGCCCAATTAGTAATTGTTGTATTTTGCTACCTTTCCTATCCCGTACTATCCCCCCTCCCCTCCCCTCTCTTCTTCTCTCTCTACCCCATCTACTGTAATTCATTACTCTCCTTGTTTATTTTCCCATTCCCCTCACAACCTCTTATATGTAATTTTGTATAGCAATGAGGGTCTCCCTTCATTTCCATGCAATTTCCCTTTTCTCTCCCTTTCCCTCCCATCTCATGACTCTGTTAAATGTTAGTCTTTTCTTCCTGCTCTTCCTCCTTGCTCTGTTCATGGTTGCTCTCATTATATCAAAGAAGACATTTGGTATTTGTTTTTTAGGGATTGACTAGCTTCACTAAGCATAATCTGCTCTAGTGCCATCCATTTCCCTGCAAATTCTATGATTTTGTCATTTTTTATTGCTGCATAGTACTCCATTGTGTAAAGATGCCACATTTTTTTTATCCATTCATCTATTGAAGGGCATCTGGGTTGGTTCCACAGTCTAGCTATTGTGAATTGTGCTGCTATGAACATCGATGTGGCAGTATCCCTGTAGTATGCTCTTTTAAGGTCTTCAGGGAATAGTCCAAGAAGGGCAATAGCAGGGTCAAATGGTGGTTCCATTCCCAGCTTTCCCAGGAATCTCCAAACTGCTTTCCAAATTGGCCGCACCAATTTGCAGTCCCACCAGCAATGTACAAGAGTACCCTTTTCTCCACATCCTCGCCAGCATTTGTTGTTGTTTGACTTCATAGTGGCTGCCAATCTTACTGGAGTGAGATGGTATCTTAGGGTGGTTTTGATTTGCATTTCTCTGACTGCTAGAGATGGTGAGCATTTTTTCATGTACTTGTTGATTGATTGTATGTCCTCCTCTGAGAAGTGTCTGTTCAGATCCTTGGCCCATTTGTTGATTGGGTTATTTGTTATCTTATTGTCTAATTTTTTGAGTTCTTTGTATACTCTGGATATTAGGGCTCTATCTGAAGTGTGAGGAGTAAAAATTTGTTCCCAGGATGTAGGCTCCCTATTTACCTCTCTTATTGTTTCTCTTGCTGAGAAAAAACTTTTTAGTTTAAGTAAGTCCCATTTGTTGATTCTTGTTATTAACTCTTGTGCTATGGGTGTTCTATTAAGGAATTTGGAGCCCGACCCCACAATATGTAGATCGGAGCCAACTTTTTCTTCTATCAGACGCAGAGTCTCTGATTTGATATCAAGCTCCTTGATCCATTTAGAGTTAACTTTAGTGCATGGCGAGAGGAAGGGATTCAGTTTCATTTTGTTGCATATGGATTTCCAGTTTTCCCAACACCATTTGTTGAAGATGCTATCCTTCCTCCATTGCATGCTTTTAGCCCCTTTATCAAATATAAGATAGTTGTAACTTTGTGGATTAGTCTCTGTGTCCTCTATTCTATACCATTGGTCCACTCGCCTGTTTTGGTACCAGTACCATGCTGTTTTTGTCACTATTGCTCTGTAATATAGTTTGAAATCTGGTATCGCTATACCGCCTGATTCACACTTCCTGCTTAAAATTGCTTTTGCTATTCTGGGTCTTTTATTTTTCCATATGAATTTCATGATTGCTTTATCTATTTCTACAAGAAATGCCATTGGGATTTTGATTGGCATTGCATTAAACCTATAGAGAACTTTTGGTAATATCGCCATTTTGATAATGTTAGTTCTGCCTATCCATGAACAGGGTATATTTTTCCATCTTCTAAGATCTTCTTCTACTTCTCTTTTTAGGGTTCTGTAGTTTTCATTGTATAAATCTTTTACCTCTTTTGTTAGGTTGATTCCCAAGTATTTTATTTTTTTGGAGGATATTGTGAATGGGGTAGTTTTCCTCATTTCCGTTTCAGAGGTTTTGTCGCTGATATACAGAAATGCCTTTGATTTATGCGTGTTGATTTTATATCCTGCCACTTTGCTGAATTCATTTATTAGTTCTAGTAGTTTCTTTGTAGACCCTTTTGGGTCTTCTAAGTATAGTATCATGTCATCTGCAAATAGTGATAATTTAAGTTCTTCTTTTCCTATTTTTATGCCTTTAATTTCTTTCGTCTGTCTAATTGCTCTGGCAAGTGTTTCGAGAACTATATTGAATAGAAGTGGTGATAGAGGGCATCCCTGTCTTGTTCCAGATTTTAGAGGGAATGCCTTCAACTTTTGTCCATTCAGAATGATGTTAGCCTGAGGCTTAGCATAGATAGCTTTTACAATGTCAAGGTACATTCCTGTTATCCCTAGTTTTTCAAGTGTTTTGAACATAAAGGGATGCTGTACTTTGTCGAATGCTTTCTCTGCGTCTATTGAGATGATCATATGGTTCTTATCTTTAAGTCTATTGATGTGGTGAATAACATTTATTGATTTCCGTATATTGAACCAGCCTTGCATACCAGGGATGAATCCTACTTGATCATGGTGCACAATTTTTTTGATGTGTTTTTGTATTCGATTCGCCAGAATTTTATTGAGGATTTTTGCATCTAGGTTCATTAGAGATATTGGTCTGTAGTTTTCTTTCTTTGAGGAGTCTTTGTCTGGTTTCGGAATCAGGGTGATGTTGGCCTCATAGAATGAATTTGGAAGAGCTCCCTCTTTTTCTATTTCCTGAAATAACTTGAAAAGTATTGGTATTAATTCTTCTTTAAAGGTTTTGTAAAACTCTGCTGTATACCCATCCGGTCCTGGGCTTTTCTTGGTTGGTAGTCTTTTGATGGCTTCTTCAATTTCATCCATTGATATTGGTCTGTTCAAATTGTGTGTATCCTCCTGACTCAGTCTGGGCAAATCATATGACTTAAGAAATTTATCGATGTCTTCACTATCTTCTATTTTATTGGAATATAGGTTTTCAAAATAATTTCTAATTGTCTTCTGTATTTCTGTAGCATCTGTTGTGATATTGCCTTTTTCATCCCGTATGTTAGTAATTTGAGTTCTCTCTCTTCTTCTCTTTGTTAGCATGGCTAAAGGTCTGTCGATCTTATTTATTTTTTCAAAGAACCAACTTTTAGTTTTGTTAATTTTTTCAATAGTTTCTTTTGTTTCAATTTCATTAATTTCCGCTCTGATTTTAATTATTTCTTGCCTTCTGCTACATTTGCTGTTGTTTTGCTCTTCCTTTTCTAGGGCTTTGAGATGAAGTGTGAGCTCATTTATTTGTTGGTTTTTTCTTTTTTTGAGGAATGACCACCAGGCGATGAATTTTCCTCTTAAAACTGCTTTCATTGTGTCCCATAGATTCCGATATGTTGTGTCCGTATTTTCATTTATCTCTAAGAATTTTTTGATTTCCTCCTTTATGTCTTCTGTAACCCATTGATCATTCAGTAACATATTGTTCATTTTCCATGCGATGTAGGATTTTTCCTTCCTTCTTTTATCATTGATTTCCAGTTTCATTCCATTATGATCAGATAAAATGCATGGTATTATCTCCACCGCTTTATATTTACTGAGGGTTGCCCTGTGGCATAATATATGGTCTATTTTTGAGAAGGATCCATGTGCTGCTGAGAAAAATGTATATCCATTTGATGATGGTTGATATATTCTATATATGTCAGTTAAGTCTAGGTTATTGATTGTGGTATTGAGTTCTATAGTTTCCTTGTTCAACTTTTGTTTGGAGGATCTGTCCAATGGTGAGAGAGGTGTGTTGAAGTCACCCATAATTATTGTGTTGTGGTCTATTTGATTCTTGAACTTGAGGAGAATTTGTTTTATGAATGTCGCAGCGCCATTATTTGGTGCATAAATATTGATAATTGTTATGTCTTGTTGGTGAATGGTTCCTTTTAACAGTATATAATGTCCTTCTTTATCCCTTTTGATTAACTTAGTCTTGAAGTCGATTTTATTCGATATGAGGATGGCCACCCCTGCTTGCTTACGAGGACCGTGTGCGTGGTATATTTTTTCCCATCCTTTCACCTTCAGCCTGTGTATGTCTTTTCCAATCAGATGTGTCTCCTGGAGGCAGCATATTGTTGGATTTGTTTTTTTAATCCATGATATCAGCCTATGTCGCTTTATTGGAGAATTTAAGCCATTAACATTCAGAGTTACTATTGATATATGGTTTGTACTTCCATCCATGTTTGATTATTTATCGTTTTTTTTTTTTAAAAAAAAATTAGTTTGTTTTTCCATGATTATTTTTCCCCCTCGCCCTCTGTCTTTACCGAGGCACTTCCCTCTGATGGTTTTGGTTATTGTTTTTCATTTCTTCCTCGTGTAGTGTTTTGCTCAAAATGCTTTGCAATGCTGGTTTTCTGGCTGCAAATTCTTTTAACTTTTGTTTATCATGAAAGATTTTTATTTCGTTGTCATACCTGAAGCTTAATTTTGCTGGATACAGAATTCTTGGTTGGCATCCATTGTCTTTCAGTGTTTGAAATACATTGTTCCATGACCTTCTTGCTTTCAGAGTCTGTGATGAAAAATCCGTTGTTAACCTTATTGGTTTACCCCTGAATGTAATCTGTCTCCTTTCTCTTGTAGCTTTTAATATTTTCTCTTTGTTCTGTATATTGGATATCTTCATAACAATGTGTCTTGGCGTTGGTCTACTGTGATTTTGTGTGCTCGGTGTCCTGTATGCATCTTCAATTTGTATATCTGTTTCCTTTTTTATTTCTGGAAAGTTTTCTGTAATTATTTCATTCAGCAGGTTACTCATTCCCTTGGTTTGAATCTCTGTACCTTCTTCTATCCCGATGACTCGTAAGTTTGGCTTTTTTATGTTATCCCATAACTCTTGGATGTTTTTCTCATGATTTGTTACCAGCCTTTCTGAGTTGGCTTGACTCTTTTCAAGATGAAATAATTTGTCTTCATTATCTGACGTTCTGGTTTCTACTTGCTCCACTCTGTTAGTGATACTCTCAATTGAGTTTTTAATTTGGTTTATAGTTTCCTTCATTTCCAAGATTATGGTTTGATTCTTTTTTATAATCTCTATCTCCTGATAAAGGTGCTTAACTTCTTCTTTTATCTGTTTGTGTAATACATTCTCAATGTGTTCTTTTGCTGCTTGAATTTGCTGTCTCGTATCCTCTTTAAGGTTCCATTCCATCTGTCTAAGGTGTTCCTTGAGTTCTTTATATGACCATTTTTCTGATGACTCTAGGTCCTCCTGAATATTTAGGCTGTCCTGCATTGTTTGTACTCCTTTTCTTCCTTGCTTTTTGAAGCTGCTCATGTTACTTCTTGTTCTGTTTGACTGCTGAGTTACTGTTTACTCCTATAAATTTATTTGATGCTTGGGAGGAAAGGTATTAGAAGGGAATGGAAAAAGTCACTAAAGAGAATGAGAGTAAGCAGGTAGAATTCAAGGAAGGGGGGATAAGATAATTGAAAAGAAATGAAAAGACAAAAGAAGAAAAAAATAGGAAATAAAAAAAGAAAAAAAAATTTTTTTAAATAATAAAAAAAAATTAAAATTGGAAGAAAAAAAAATTTAAAAAAAAATTGTAAAAAAAAATTAAAAAAACAAGAAAAGTGAAACTGAAAGAAAACCCCAAATCAAAATTAAAAAAACAACATCAACAACAACAATAACGACAACAAAAAACAAGAACAACAACAAAAAAAAAACTAATAAATGCAGTCTTAGAGTTTGATTAACTTCTCTTCCAGTAGGTGGCGCTGTGACCACCAGGCCAAGTTTCTCCTATCAATACGCGGAAACCAATCACTGTGCAGCAGCTCCTCCTCCCAGACTGGGCAAGTCTCCAATCCTGGGTGCCTAGGGCGTCCTCTTGTGTCTAGTCACTTCCCCACTTTTCCTCTAGCCAGGCCCCTCTCACGGGTGCTGCTCACCACAATACTGGGTACACACCAGGTCTGCTGCTCCTGGGAGCCCTGTTGTCATCAATGACTGGGCACACTCTTCCAGTTTGCCATTCCCTCAGACCCTAAGTTTGTAGAGCTTGGGGCTGAGAATCCTCAGCGAATTTTACTGCCCCTCCGGTAGCCACACCCCCAGTAGCTGGTGCAAGAGACCTCAGCTGTCTGCACTGGTGGGAGCGGTAGTCCCGCGCCGGCGGGTCCCGCGCCACCTCTAATTCCCTCGGTCTGGCTACCGTGCTCACGGGAGAGCTGGGAGAGGCCCTTACAGGAGAGCTGAGATTGGCCCTTAAGGTTTCCCCGATGTGTGGAGAGGGAAGGCTAGCGAATTACACACCTGTAGCCGCAGGTTTCAATGAAGTTATCTCCTCCGCTGCAGTCTGATGACGTCAGTTGTCTGCCATGGTGGTATCTCTTGCAAATGGCGACAGTTTGTTTCCCTTTGCCGGGTGACCAATGCAACGGGTGGGTCCTTACTGTCTCTCCCAAGCCCCGTTTCAAACCTGTGGCCACTACCTATGAAGGCTCGGTTGGCATTTACCTCCGTAGGATCAGAAGGGCTGACCGGTTGTTTCAGCCGGATGGATTAGTGCTGAGTCACAGCTGTTTGTCTTCGGGAAGCAGGCGAACGGGAGCTTGAATTCAGCCGATCCAGGTTCAGTGTGTGTTCTGAGAGGCCCAGACTGCTCGTTCCAGATCAACGTCAGCTCAGCATTGCCTAGTGATCCTGAGCAAACAGAGTTAGGCTGTTTACAACTCCCTATGCCTGCACAGCTGAAGAGGTCAGAGACTTGATCTCTCCGCGCCTGCCGCCATGTTGGAATCCTTCCAGTATAGTATCTCTTATTGTTTCTTTTGCTGAGAAAAAACTTTTTAGTTTGAGTAAGTCCCATTTGTTGATTTTTTTTTTTTAAAGAGAGAGTGAGAGAGGAGAGAGAGAGAGATAGAGAGAGAATTTTTTTTTAATATTTATTCTTTTTAGTTCTCGGCGGACACAACATCTTTGTTGGTATGTGGTGCTGAGGATCGAACCCGGGCCGCACGCATGCCAGGCAAGCGCGCTACCGCTTGAGCCCAAGTTATTTTATTTCTAAAAGTTATTTTCTTTCTATTGATTATTATTGGACATTGCTTTTAATTGTTTTCAGATTTTATTTGGTGGAAAAATAGTTCCTTATTAATTTATGTACACAGAAGATTTAGAAGGATGTAGCTGAACGATGAAATACCACTTCCCATCTCTGCTCTTTGTTACTGGCATGAGTTTGACAAAAGTATTAAACATTCCAATTTTGTAACCTATAAATCTCTGTTATTATATCCTTCATCATTTTACTTAGAGAATTCATATGATGAAAAACTCTAAAGTGGCTGCCAGTATGTGACCCTTTTCCAATAAGAGATGGAGCCTCCTTTTCTTCCTTTGAATTGAGCCTGGCCCTGTGAAAGGTATTTGGCCTGGAAGCATTGGTTTTATTCATTTGAAAGTCAGGCTTTATTCAGAAAGAGGTGACAGAGAGAGGACAAAGGCTCCTCCTTGAGAGCCAGCACCAGCGTCCTAGAGGTGAGTAGGGTGCCAACTTGGCCATCCCAGTTCTAGGTCAACCCCATTCTGGTCAACCCCACCAGAATGTCCCCACATGACTATGGCCAAATCATTGGCTCATGAAAAAAATAATTGTTTTACGTTACAAAGTTTTGTGATTATTTGCAATTTTGCAATAGATAATAGAAATACTTTTTAAAAGTCTTTCAGAGTTTGTGGAATTGGTTAGTTACTCATCAAAAAGTTGGACAAATGCTTTCCTCTTACTCTGATAGTGAATCCCTATCTTTTTAAAAGTACTTTTTAAAAGTACTTTCCTCTTACTCTGATAGTGAATCCCTGTCTTTTTTAAAGTACTTTGACTTCCTCTAGAGTGGTTGGCATGTAGGATGTGTCCAATGAATGGCAGTGAAAACAGCCCTTGACCTAATTTTACTATTGTTTTCTTGATGCAACAAAACTCATATTTTATAACAGAAATGCATAACCTCTGTGTCAGTCTACTTCAGCTGTGTGTGCACCCTAACTTTCTGTAATAAAGTTATGGATAAAAGTACTACTTAAAATCCATTTCTAGAGTGTAGTATAAGTATACATACTTTTTTTAGTCCATGTTTAAATTAATTAATTAATTTATTTTTAGTTGTAGATGGACACAACACCTTTATTTTGTTTATTTATTTTTATGTAGTACTGAGGACCAAACCCAGTGCATCATACATGCTAGGCAAGTGCTCTATTGCTGAGCTATAACCCCAGCCCCAATATAAATACTTGGTAACTTATGAAATGTTTGCAATAAAGTAGATGATAATATACTCAAAATCAATTTACTAATTTTTTTCATATTTGTAATTCATGATGCTTTTAATATTTTCTTATTACTATTTGTAATCTGTTATGTGATAATTCTTATGTTGTATATTGCTTAACATTTTTTCCTTTAGTCAGATTTGTTGCACAAAGTTTTAGAAGTTTCTCTTCTCTGTTTATTAAAATTACCACAAAGTTTAAAATAACATATGAATGTATGAAATAGTTAAGATTCAGGATTAAAGTGGTACTTTAAAGAAATTTATTTTCACTTGTAACTTATTGTTTTTAACAATAACCATTGATTTTTTACATGCTTGGTTTAAAATTGTGCTGATCTATTATATACTGTATCACATTTGCCCTAATTTTTAGTTAATTAATTCATGTGCAGTTTTGTTAAAAAATAAAGAAGAAAGGATTAAATACCATTTTAATTTCTGTCTTGGTCATTTTTTTCTGAAAACAGTACTCTATGTTTGGTTTCCATTTGCACTATTTAAATGTGTGCAACAGGAACCCACAATAAAAACTTAAGTTTTTTTACTTATGTAACAATTTAAACGGAAGGTATTGTTTGGTTTCTTTGGTGGTGTTGATATGTAAGATTGTCTCAGGATTCAATGGCTACTATCCTTTTGCTATAACCTCCAGGGAGCAGACCAGTCTCTTGATCCAAGATCAGTCATCATTCTATGCTCCTGGCAACAGGGTATGGAATTTTATTGAAGATATTATCTCATATTCCTCTTTCCTCATCTATCCCAAAAGAAGCTTGGAAATGTGGCCATTATATGAATTGCCATTTCGGCCAGCTAACAAGTAGGGAATCTATCACTGTGAGAGAAAAAATAATGGCAAAATTGTTATTCACAGGGAATAGCAATCCTTGCCCCAAGTTTGCAGTTTACTATGTCATGTACAACTTTAGATAACAATTTTTAAAGTATCATAGACACCAGAAAGAGACACTGACCCATAGTGTATGGATCCATCAGCTTCATAAACCTAACAGTAGCCATGGGCCATGGAAGATACCCACTGCACTAATAGTTGTACCCTCTTTTTAAATGAGGAATCTACCTAATCAAGACATCAGTGTCCCAGAAAATCATGTACTTAGTATACTGGACTCATTAGCAATTCAATATTTATCTAAAGGAAACCTAAAGCATAATGAGGTGTTCTCTGCTTGTCCCTTGTTCAAGAGTTTGCCTCTGTATTGGGAATACATGGATTTTTTTCTAGTTTTGTTCAGTCTGTTCCCTAATATCTATTTTGTTCTGGCATGATTTCTTTCTTATACCCTTGAAAAACATCCCTGAGGTCATAGCAAGCACATTTGTGTCTTTTATTGTTGTTTAATTGGGTTTTCAAATAGGTTGTTCAAGATCAAGCCAAAATATGGATCTTCTCTGGTTATTTTCCAATTCCGAAAGACATAATAGAAAAATTCATTGTTTGCTTATATTACCCTGATTACTGCAGGTGCATTTTTGATGAAAGATTGTTGTTCATTTGTTTGTTTATAGTGTTATTCCATTTGTACAAAATTAAAGGCAGGCAAATCCATTAAAAATGAGCAAAGGACCATTCATTGAACATTCAGGATAATGGGCAACGCTCTTGGGGAGAGTGGATGTGATGGGGATGGGTATAGAACGAGGCTCTATGAGTTTAGCAATGTTTTTCTTTCTGATCTGAATTGTGACAATATGGGTGCTATACTCTGCCATTGAGATCTGTAGCTACAGACAGGGTTGCCAGTCTGCAGGGTAGTGGGAGATGGTTGAATCTTTTATGAGGTGAGGCCTAGTGGAAGGAAGTTGGGCCATTGGGGACACGTCCTAGAAGGGTATATTGAGTCCTTGTTCCCTCTCTTCTCTCTTTTTTTCCTGGCTGCCATAAAGCAAGCATCTTTGCTCCACCACATACTCCCCAACATGCTATCCTGACTTGCCACTGGCCTAAAAGCAATGAGCCACCTGATCATGGATTGAAATACCTGAAACCATAAGTCAAAATAAATCTTTCCTCCTTTAACTATTTATCTTTTATTGCTGTTGTCTTAGGGATTGAATCTAGGGGCAACTTACCACTAAGTTACATCCCAGTCTGTTTTTTTTTTCCTTTCTTCTTCTTTTTTAAAATCTTTAATGACATAGTCTCACTAAGCTGCCCAGACTCACCCTGACCTTAGCTTCCAAATTAACCAAGTTCGCAGGCATTCACTACCCTACTTGCCTCTTCCTTATTTTACTATCTCATATATTTTGCTGCTGCCATGGAAAGTTTCCAACATGATGTGAATTGCCTTTATGATCAATTGTCAATCGTTCTGTTCATACATGGTTCATGCATTTCTGCAGACTTTCATAACCTATTGTACATGGAATTTCTATCTTTATCCACCAGCAGAACTAGGGAACAACTACTACTTCACAGCCATAATACTACACAACTTTGATAATCCAGTTACCTACTGCAGAATGAGTCTATGGGATAATCCATTGTGTTAACTTCTTCTCTTCCCCATCGAGAAAAAGCTTGGGGTGTCCCTGAAAGAAGTGAAACATTTTCAAATACTCAGCGGAATGGCCTAACCCTACCTGAAAATTTCATCCCTAGAATAATATCCCCCAACTATCTCATACCTTACCATATAGTGTTATATGGATGTGTCTAGCCTGCTGAGATCTTCTGTCAGAAATGAATGAACAATTGCATCTTTTCAAGATCTCTGTGGATCATTGTATAATTAATTTTTACTGAGGCAAATTTTGTCAATTGGAAAAATGGCTGCAACGAACAGAGGCGTTTTAGTATCTCATATTTTCCGTGTGCAAATATTTATGACCTTAATTTAGTATAACACAATCATTTTACTGATTGAGAATTTATGTCATGTAGTGGTCAACCTGGGGAAATTTTCTTTGGAGCACACACTGGAGGCTAATCTTTCTCTTATGTAAATGGATAATTAAGCTCCTTTGTTTTATTGCCTGGTTGTAAACTAACCATTCAATATGTATGGATTTCTTACAGCAACACTTTAGAGAATGAGACCTCTTTCATTAGCAATATTTGTGTATTACTGTCCAGAGTTAAGTTTGTATATTGATGAACTATTACCCACTGCAGTCTGATAATATGCTGATGTGCAATTCTCAGAAATGAATCATTGTTTTTCACTATCAGCTGTTCAACCTTGCAGTAGTTTCTGTTATACATTTTCTTTGTTCTGTCTGAACTAAATCTTCTTTCATTGATTCTAAGGAACTCATTTATAATTTCATATTTTAATATCTCTGAAATTGAGATGTATCTTATAGTCGATGACATCTTATAATTTCTGTGAGGTTGGAGAAAGTTGTGGTCAAAGTGTTGGGTATGGAAAAAAGATGAACCCCAAAATAATGTGGCCCAGGGAGAAAGAATGAAGGAGCCACTGTCTTTTCCAGTGACAAGACAGGGCCTGGGGGGGAAACTTTTCATCAAGTCTGAAATAACAGTTTCTGAGAAGAGGCCAAAGCATTGGTCCTACCCTAAACTGACCCCACACCCTCCATCTGGTCCAGGAAAGATAAATTTCCAGGCACTGACCACTGACCCCATACCCACTAGCCCCACATCCTTATGTGGCCCAGAGGATAGTCCAAATTGACCTGCTCACGAATTGAGTCACCTCTCAGTGTAATCCATATAAACCTAAACATCCCCTTTGGCCAGTGACTCACTTTCCACCAGGAAAGTGGGCCCATCAGAGGTGTCCTTCATTACTGAATAAAAGCTGTGCTGAGTTGATTTGTAAAGTGTGTGTCCACCCTGGTCCTTTTGAGCTAACAGAAAGTATGTGAAACTTAAGCACGAGCAAGCTTCAGACCACTTTAGATTGTATAAAATATAGTGCTTAAATTCTTTTTACGTTTTTTATCAAGTTAATATGTACACATGGTTTAAAAATCAAGTAGATTGACAGACCGAATCATGAAAAACAGGCTTAGTTTGCTGTTTCTTGATTTATGAATTTATTAAGTTTTCTGTATACTCCCTGCTATAAATGAGAATTTTGTTGTTTACATTGTGTTCTCATCCCAGTTTGGTTTCCCAGCTTTCCTCCCACCTTCACCTCCTAGTTTCTGCCATTTGTACTTCTATTTTTGCGTTGTCAAGGTTGATTGCATTTACATTCTATTCTATAACCGTAATTAAGCCATCAAGCCTTCCACTCTAGATTTATTCTCCCCCACCCACAAAAGTATTCTGCAAAAGAGTTTTACATAATGATGATAGTCTCAATAGCATTCACTACAGATCCTAGAAGAAAACTATCGTCATATTTTATTTAATTTTAACAAGTGATATATTTGTGCCAAAGGAGAATATTGATATCAATCATTTTTTTTATACTTCACTACATTACTACAAATCATGCCAAATCACACTTTACTTTTCATGTGTGAAATAAACTCTCAATTTTTTATTAGAGTATTTAATTGCTGTCTTTTAAATTTCCTTAGGAGACATATATACTTCCCACATATCTAATTCTTTCTGATTTCTTGCCCATTCAGATTCTACTTGTGCTCCATTCCTTCTTGGTAGCTACTGTTCCAACTAAGGCCATTTGCTCTAAGAGCATGTTTTTCTTGACTAAAATGTAAAAATATTTCCTGAAATTTCTGGCCATCTTCTTTATTTATTATTAGTATTTACTCATATCATTTTTATGACCATTTGTCTCCCCTTTATCAATTTTAGGTCCTTTTTTAAATTCTTTGGGTTTAGACATTTCCCTACTGATATTTTTAAAACACTTGATTTTCCTTTCACTTACTAATTACTACTGAGTGCATTTAATTAGGAGACTTATATTTTCCCTTGCCTCAGAGTTATGTTTCCCTATTGTTATTATTTTATGATGTTCACCTGCATTCCACCTTTTTGAATTCCAAGTATCAATTATTACATTCACTGCATTAAATTTTCTTTTTGTATATTTTTCTTCTGCATTCTGGGAGATTTTTCTTTGGATTGATCATTGAACGATTCCTAGGAACCTTCTCTCTTATTTCTGTAATATAACTGGTTACTTGGAGTTGTTTATTGTTTTCTCTTTGTTCCTGTGCTATAAATTCATGTTTTTAATTTATATCTGCATTAACTACTCAATCTTTCTCAAAACATTAATATTTCTAAGCTACTTTCATCCAAATTATTGTTTATATATTTTCCTCTTTTATTTATCATCTGTCTAAATTTTATTGTAGGCTGGGGATAGGGGTGCATGCCTGTAATCCCAGTGGCTTGGAGGGCTGAGGCACAAGGATCCCAAGTTCAAAGCCAGCCTCAGCAATTTGATGAGACTGTAAGCATCTTTGTGAGATCCTGTCTCAAAAAAAAAAATTAAAATGGGCTGGGGATGTGGCTCAGTTGTTAAGTGCCCCTGGATTCAATCCCTGGTGCAAAAAAAAAAAAAAAAAAAAAAAAAGATGGTGGAATGTGATGATCATTATTATCCAAAGTACATGTATGAAGACACAAATTGGTGTGAATATACTTTGTATACAATTAGAGATATGAAAAATTGTGCTCTATATGTATAATAAGAATCGTAATGCATTCCACTGTCATATATAAATAAAAATTTAAAAAAGAAAAAGAAAATAAATTTTATTGTGCATCTTTATTGGTTATAGCATGATGGTAAGAGATACAAATATATGGTAAAATAGTTACTGTAGTAAAGCAAGTTAACATATCCACTATCTCACATAGTTACCCTTTGTGTTTTGTGTGTGGCAAGGGCAGCTAAAAATGTACTTATTCAAATAGAATACTCACAAATGGAGTACTGTGCTGCTAACTGTAGTCCCCATGTTGTACATTGGATCACTAGACTTATTCATCCTGCATATCTGCTACTTTGTATCCTTAGGTCTATATTTCCCCATTTACTCCCCTGCCACAATCATTTCAGAAAACACTATTCATTCTCTACCTCTGTGTATTTGCTTATTTGACTTTTTTTTTTTAAAAAATCCACATTTAAATGAAATCCTTCACATTTTTTCCTTCTGTATATGGTTTATTTCACTTGGCATAATGTTCTCAAAACTTGTCCATGTGTGGCAAATGGAATGATCTCAGTTTTAGAAGCTGAATAATATTCCACTGTATGTAAATACCACAATTTCTTTTCAGATCCTTTGTCCATTTCATAATTTGCTTTTCTGCCTTTAGTTTTAAGCCCTTTTTGGTATTAATCTCTTATCAGATATAAAGGTTGCAAATATTGTCCATCAATCCATAGGCTGCGTTCTCTTTTTGTTGTTTGTTTGCTGTGCAAAGGGTTTCTGGTTTGATTCTATCTCATTTATTTATTTTTGATTTGTAGCTTGAGCTTTGGTGTGATATTCAAAAAAAATATGTTTCTAATGCCTATGCCACTGAATTTTTCTCCTCTATTTTCTTCTTGAAGTTTTATGGTTTTAAGTCTAATGTTTACATCTTTTTTTTATTTTGAGTTGATTATTTGTAGGCTGATTCTTTTGCATGTAGAGATTTTTCTCCAGCACCATATATTGAAGAGACTATCTTTTTCCAATGTGATCCTTTGGTTTCCTTGTCAAAAATCAATTTACCATATGTGTCTGGATTTATTTACAAGCTCCCTCTTCTGTTCCACTGGCTGGTGTGTCTGTTCTATACCAGTACCATACTATTTTGATTATTCTAAATTTGACATACAAATTTGATCAAGAAATGTGACACCTCCATTTTTTTTTTCTTTCTTAATATTGCTTTCGCTATGCAGGGTCTCTTACATTTCATACTAATCTTAGAATTCTTTTCTTCTGTTTTTTTTTTCTTTCTGAAATTGCTCTGCCATGCTCAGGATATAATAATATGCAGTTTGCTTTTTCTATTCACACTTGACAATGTGTCAATAAATGAACAACTCTGAAATGGATGTATAGGAATTCTGTTTGACTGGAAGATCTCCTGAGGTTTGAAGCTTCTTGGATGTTCCTCAAGCATCTTGGGAACAGTTAATTTTACCTGTCTTAATTCTCACCCAGATAGTCTCTTGGATTTGTTGGGAGAAGATTTTTGTTTTGTTTTGTTTTTCTTTTAACCTGCAGTGGAAATGCCAAGCTATAGTTTACCTTTTCTCATGGTAGAAGAAAATAAAATGCTGCATGAAACATTGCCAATACGAATGACTCTCCATTTTCAGTACCATCTTTCCCTCCTGCATTCCAAGTACATGGATTTCCAAGTTGCAAATATTTTCAAGGTGCAGCATGATCAGGAAGTCTGTGCTTTCTTTGGCTGCTATCTTCTCTCTGGATCTTTTCAGCAGTAGCTTTCCAACATGGCTTTTTCAATCAATATTTATCTACTTTTTAAGTCCTAGGGGGAAAAATGAAATCTCTTGCCTCAGCTGGCCCTCTTCCATTTTCCTCATTATTCTGAACTTATGCCTTTTGATTCCTTCCCTATCACTGCACAAAGTCCTGAGAGAGAACAGAGTTAATGCTCTCTTGAATCAAAATATCAATCTTACCACTAATACTATCTGAATTTATAGGATAAAACATAAAATATGTTGCGTTAAGTGGACTTCATTTCCTTCAGTACACATAATGTCAGCAAGAGAAATAAAGCAAGAGACAGCTTAGAGTGTTTATTTAGTGTAGGCATGCTTTTTATAAAGAGGACCTGGAAGTGAACCTAGGCTTAGCCAATTTAGTGATATGTAACCTGGAAACATATTTCACCTCTTAAAATCTTGTTCTTCCACCTGTCCATGACACATGTGGAATATATCTCAGAAGCTTCTTATTTTCAAGTGAAATTACCAATGTCAAAGAGTTTTGTGTGGGATTGGGGTATATGACAAGCTTTCAGTGAATGACAGCTATAAGGCTTACCAACATTATTAGTAAAAAGAAAACTTGTAAAAATGCTACTACTCTATTTAGTCTCACTTTTATTTTTTGCATGCTTGCTTTTAGAACTTGTCAAAACTACTTTGTTTCAGAGTTCATTCTCTTGTACATATCTATCATATGAGTGACAAAGTGAGAGAGGAAAAAATGTCAGTCATCAAAAGTTTGTGTACTAGTGAGAGGAAAAAAAAATAGATAAGCCATGTTCCCAGTACTATGTGATAAGTATAGATGATAGATACATAGATAGCAAGCAGAATGTCATGAAAGGAGAGAAGGAAGGATGCCTACCACTCCTAGAGGAGAGCCTGGTAAAAAGGCTTCAGCTTAGCAATTAGCAAGTCACCAAGCAATGTGGAAACTCCAACAGGGAGAAGAGTATGGTTAAAGACTTCAATTATTAAGAATTAATTAACAGACTTATTCAGAGCAGTTTGAGCATGATATAAAATGAACAAGATTAAAATGGAAAGAGCAATGAGAGTTGAGGAATTAAAAATAGGATGTATGGATAACTATACTTCTAGGGAACAGCTGAAATGATTCAAGGGATAAATATATTGCCCTCTACGGGAAGAACTTAGTATGCTAGTTGCTGAAGTTAAGGCACTAGAGGGCCTGGGGAGATTAATTTATTAAGTTACAATCTGAAGCAGCAAATTTTCAAAGAGATGGGACTAAAAATTGGATTAATTTAATATGCAAAGATTTTAGTTCTGAAGATTCAGAAAGATACTTTCTTCTGGGAAAGAGTGAAACACAGGTGCTGGTGTAGCTGATTCTAAAGATGGAAGGCAGGAAAGCTAAAAGAAATTGCTCCCAAAGAAACTGTACATATGTGAAGCCATTGCCATCTAGCATTAAAGGGTGAGCCAAGAGTAATTCCAAAAATTGCTGAAGACAGGGGTCCATTTCAGCTTAAATTTGTGGTTATGAATAGAGTCAAGAAAACATTTTTATTCCTAAGTGGTTATTAAATCATAAATGGTAACGTGGAACTTACAGTATTGATAATGTGCATCATTATGGTATTATAACATCCTATTGAGTAAATATTCCCCTATCTTTGAACATTCAGGAAATCATTGTTTTTTAACTTTTTTTTTTAAAGAAACTGATGTTTATTTTCTGTAACCTTATTTCCATTTTGCTTATTAATAAGTGTCTGCAGAGCAGCTCAAGACCACTCAGTGGTTGTTCCTACTCACTCAGTGGCCTGAACAGTAGGAGATTCGGACCAGTCTTGAGCAGCCAGCTGGGCACTCTGGTCTCCAGTAGGGAACTGCTGGCTAGGCACAGAGGGCACCTGCACACCTTCAGACCAGATTGCAACTTCAGGCTGACCAGCAGTGAGCTCAGAAGCTGAAGCAGTCCATCCACCTGAAATTCCCCGCTGGTCACCTGCGCTTCCGGATCTCTGTAGAAGTCCAGATCAGGCATGGCCTCAGGTGTGGGCTCACCGGAAATGGTGCAACGCATGCGCAGAACTTCTCAGAGCCAGCATCCACCACATCAGACCCACAGAATGAGCTCAGCTCCCTTGTTGTTGCACCGAATGGCAATGTCCACATAGTGCAGAGGAGAGTCTGTGTTACACGATAAGCAGGTTGACATAAGATGGTTCTGTAAGAGGCTGGTGGTCAGTAACCACCAGAAGATGAGGCTCCAGGAAGGCTTCCTGGATCTGGCTGGTGAAGGTTCTAGGAGTGAAGTGGCTCCGGTTGCAATAGCAAACTTCAGCACAGCCCGCTGGCCAGTATTCCTAGAGGCTATGACCCAGACATCAGCAGGATTTTCAATGGCAACAAGGGCAGGAGCTGCTAGCAGAAGCTTCTTCCAGGTCCTCTTCCAATTTATGAGGTAGATGCCATCGCTTTTCCTTTGGTAGATATCTTGTTCCATTTGGAAATCAAGGTTGGTGCCACCTAAGTGGGTTCTTGCTGCAGGGAATTTGAGGACATCCTCTCTTTCATTTGCAGGACATCCTCTCTTTCATTTGCAGGACATCAAGGGCTCTGGACATGGTGAGTTTCCCTTTTAGGACGGAAATCAAGAACAACGCTGTCGGGCTCCCTCCCTGGGTAGCTTGGAAAGCATTGTTCTTTAACTTTTATAAATGATGTGGCAGTGGTGCCATGGATATGGAATTTTCTCTAAATGTGAATGCATTTTAGGGACACATTCTTAACAGCAAGGCTACTAAATCAAATAAATGGAACTATATTATGCACTTTTATACATTTAAAAAAATCATATTGAGGAAAGTAGAATCCGTTTAGGTTTCCAAAATTGTCCATTATAGTACTAGTTTCACTAAAATCTCAAAGCATTTGGAAACATAATGATTTTGCTTGCTATTATATCCTATAATAATCTTTGTTCTGCTTGCATTTATTTGATTTTTTTCATATATTCATTTTAAATTTGGTCATCTTTATATTATTGTTAATTATACCCTCTTATTATTAATAAATCATACACAACTAGCTTATATATTTTCTTCTATTTTAGTTATTATCAATTTCATATTTTGTCATCAATATTTGGATTAGCTACAAAAATCGAGTAGCGATGTTATAAAGTAAATATCACCAAGTGAAAATCTATTAAAGTTTAAAATTTAGTAGAGAAAGGATCAAGTAATATTTCCTTAAATGGTCAGATAGTAAGTAATTTAGATTGAATGATATCCAGTATCTCTACTGCAACTACTCGCTCGGTTTTGCTTATATGTGGAAAGCAGCCCAAGGGGAAAGAAAAAAAAACAAGCAAGAGGAAAAGGGTATTTTTGAATAAATTTTTACATACAAAGATTGATCACTGGCCCTAAATACCTAATTTCATGATGTAGTAAAGAAAATTGAGTAATTACAACAATGTATTATTAAAAGTAAGTGTATATACATAGATCAATGAAACAGAATAGAGAATGCAGATACAAACCCATGAACATCTGGTAAATAAATTTTTGACAAAATGACAAGGAAATTTAATGAGGGAATGAAAGTTTATTCTTCTTGCTTTGTTTTGTTTGGATACCAGGAATTGAACCCAGGGGCACATAACCACTGAGATACAACCCCAGCCCTTTTTCATATTTTATTTTGAGACAGGGTCTTGTTACGTTGCTCAGGCTGGCTTTGAACTTGTCATCATCCTGCCTCAGCCTCCTGAGCTGCTGGGATTACTGGCATGGGCCACTGTGCCTGGCTTAAAAGTTTTTTCATCAAAAAGTGCTGGAGCTTCAACAATCATATGGTGGGGGCAGGAAGCTTAGATTCTTAATTTTTGCCATATATAAAAATTAACTTTAAGTGTATATTAGATACAAATATAAAAGCTAGACAAAAATCTTCTAAATAAAAACATAGGTGAAATAGAAATACTTTGTGCAGGCATTCTTTTTTTGATTATGAAACAAAAAGAAAATAGTAAAAGACTTGTTAAATACAAGATGAAGCAAACCAGAGGCTGGAATAAAATATTTATATGTTTTACAAAAAAACTTATATCTGGCATTTATAAAGAACCTAAGAGGCTCAATTATAGGTGGGCAAAAAATCCAATAAACATAGTAAAAAATGTTCATCTATAGTCATGAACATACTTGTATATTTATATAAATTCATATTTTAAAAAATTTCAAAAGGAAGATATTACTGATGTACTCAGTACAGGAATGAACCTGTAAAAGGCTGTTAAAAAAGTCAGACACAAGTCCATCAGCGTCCTCATCAACGTCATTGAGCACATAAGTAATTTACATATTTTTAAAATTGTCTTCCCTGTGTATTTCCACTACAGTCCATTTTAATCTAATAGGTGTGTAGTAACTTCTGACCTTGGTTTTGATTTGCACTTCCCTAATTGCTAATGATACTGCCGGTATCACACATGCCTACTCTGAAAACTCTCTTGTGAAGTTTGTTACTTGCTCAATTTTAATTAGATTGTTTGTTTTCCTACTGTTGAGTTTTGAAGAGTTCAGTATGCGCTGCATCAAATGTGATAGAGAATTATATTTGTTTTTCATTATTATCTAAACATACAAATATTTGAATGCACAAATCCAGACATAAGCTTTGCCACAAACTTGCCACTGTACCTTATTCCTTGTGAAGTTTTAAAAACTGTTTACTCAAACTAAATTCTTACCCTTTAGACCACTGAGAATGGCTGAGCCCTTCTAATCTTCTCATTTAGTCATAGTCTCTTAATAATCACACATAAGCAATTAAGCCCAAAATTTAAAAGTCTAGACATACTATCTATGTAGAACTATTACTTAATAAAGTAAGATTTCACCCATAGCATTGGAGGAAAGCAAAACTGCTTGTTTTCACAAATGCTATTTGAAATTGTACATGGGGTCTAGCTATGAAATAGGCCAAGAAAAATATTCAGATGGGTAATTAACACACACACATTGCTATATTTGTAGATGACAGGATCATGAATGGAGAAGATCCTTATGAATCTCCAAACAGCTATTAGAATTAATGAATTAAGTGAGGTTGCAGAATATGTTGACTTACAAAAGTTAATCAGTTAGGCTTCCCATGTAAGAAATATTTGTTTAGCCAAGGTCATGAAGATTTCCTCATTTCCATTTCTTTAGAAAACTCTTTTCACATTATGTGTAATTGAACTAAATAGCTGTTATTTATTGAGTGTGTGTTGCAAACACCTCTGAGTGTTAGTTGTTCGGCTCAGCTGTTTTATAGATGAGTAACCAAGTAAACTGAGGTATATGGAGGTTAACTAAATTGCTCACAGCTAGTAACTGGCAAAATCCAACACTGTTTTCAGATTTAAAATTCAATGTTCTTTCAGTTCTAAACACTCTCTTAGTTCACGATGTGGGTACTGGCAAGTAAATATTTTATGACAACATTCTTTTAAATTCTAGATGATTTTCTGAGGTACCCAATGGATAGTTCTACAGCATATGACACAATAACCCAGCTCTAAGTTTCAATAATATCTAACAGACTAAGGATAGCCTCTATTCAGAAGCAACTTGAGTGTGTCTGTAGTTGGAACAACCAACCCAGAAAACCCTGCTGCAATTTTTGGAGAGCATTATTGTTTGCCAACAGTTACCCCTTCCTCTAATTAATCTCTCATTTCCTACTCTCTGATCTTATTCTCTTTCTTTCCCCTATTATCTCTTGGACATGACTGGATGTTCTTGCTCAGCCATATCCTCAGGAACTATGTACCACTGATCTCTATGTTAGATCAGCTGCCTAGCAGTAAAGTCCAGCATTCATTCTGTTCACATTCTTCAAACACAGTCAGCAATTCTGCACCCTGACGGGCAAATAGTCTGGCAGAAAGTCAGATCCTGACATGAACCACCATAGGTGACATCTGTATGTACAGAAAATCCCAACTGGCTACTGGGCACCCGTACACCTGGCAACAAATTATTGTCATGTTGGAGCTATTAATATGCCTAAACCTGTCATATCACTGGAGAATTGGCAGCATTGATCCTCTTTGAAGTTTTTGCTTCAAACAACAACAACAAATTAGAGCCAGTAATCCCTGTCTTAGAGCAGTCTGAAACTACAACGAGGATAAGTGGACTTCAAAGGAAATAACCAACTGTCTATCCAGAAAAGAGATAGAAGAGAGTAGTCCCGGGACATATATAAGAATGAGGATGTGAGTAAAAAAGTGTTCACATCAGTTCCCCTCACTTAATCAGCCATGGGTAAAAAAGGGATTATTCAATTTAGTGAACTGGAAAAAAAAAAGTCAGATCCTGACATTTAACCACTTTAGATGACATCAATTAACTAATTAATAATAACACAATTTTTCCAGTTAATTAGAATAATTTGTCTCAAACACTGATAATGGCAAAACAGATCTTTTAAATTAGAGTGCTCCTGAGCAAGTGATCACTGATCTCAACATCAAAATAAAATTTTTTCCAAGGTGCAAAATATTTTAGTCTGTAAAAGAAGAAATGAGCTCACTATTGAGTAGGTGAGACCTGGAGAAAATCTGCTACTCTCCTAGTTCAGCAAATGCTGAACTGAAAAAGAACCATATTCCTGCAAAACATCCTTCTCTCTTTAGCACATTTTCTTGCCTCTGTACCCCTCCTGGCAGAGAGTGTCTGTTTCCCTCTGCCTTCAGTTGGCCCAAATATTTAAATTAATAAACAGAAATGAAAAAGGCTCATCAGCAACCCATGCTGACTGAACTGTGGGCACCAATGGAAGTTTTTAGGATGCCAAAGGCTTTATATCAAGATGAATCTAATGTCTTTAATCGGCAGCAAGAGAGGAAAAATGTTATAAAATTCTCAGTGTTACTAAATTGTGTGGCATCACATAGGAAGGCAAAAGTAGAATTAAAGTAGGTAGTGACAAATGATAAGAGGAAGACAGATTTAATATTGAAGAAAATCTCACAACATTCTGGCACAATAAACTTCTGACTTCAAAATGCTGTGACGTTTTGATTCTTGTTTTATGAAATGATGGAGCGACAACCAAAGTTAATAATTAAGATTTTACGGGAGAACTTTGGGTAATTTAGAGAGGCCAGTACTGAACTACGTTATTTTCATTTCTGTCATTCTAAAATATGTTGCTTCAAGTCACCATTTAAGTATCTTTAATATCTTGATGATGTATTAATTTGTTATTTCAATGATATTTTATACTCTACAGTTCTGAAGCAGTTCAAATTGTTTTCCAAAGTAGGCTGCAAGTTCAAATATAATTCAGGCACAGTGAAGAAGTTTAATATATTTTTTAAAAAATAATTTCATTTTTTTGCTGTGAAAATAATTTCTTTGGAAAATAATTTTATATTTTTAAAATAAGGCAACTTCAAAATAGAAAGCTTTTGGCAAACTAAACATTCCATTACATTGAACACCCAAATAAGTGGAAAGACAGCCAGCATGTTAGCTTCCTATATTGAGGTGGGGGTCTTTTATACTGAGATTGATGACACTTGCATGCAGGAACACTGTGAAGTAGAGAGGGTTTTCCAATCTTTTAATGCAAACTTGGGAATTGAAAGGCTTGCAGAGAACCTCTGGAGGAGGAATTGAAAGTTACCTTGTGAAACACTATCTAAAAGTGAAAAATAACAAGGTAGTTTCTTAGAAAGCATGAGATGATGGGAAGGCTTTGGCCGAGTACAGGAAAAGAAATGGATAAGAGTCCTAGCCAGAGTAAATGTCAACTGTCATCATCAATTGCCATCAATTGTTGGTCCTTTGAGCAATAGTTTGTTTGTGACAGTGGTAACAGGACAAAGAGGAAAAGCATTTAATGAAATAAGAAAAGAAAGAGTAGGTTCTAAATAAAGATATTGTGAGATTGGTAAAATAAGACTTTTTGTAAGGAAAAAAAACAGTTGTATTGAAAAATGTAGTTGATTTGGAAATAATAATCTTAAAATGAAACATTTTACAATGACATATTGAAACAAATGGGATCCTCAAAATATATGCAAAGGTCAAATAAACTTGCACAAGAAATGATCTGAATGCCTGTCTCTTTTTTTAAAAAAATAATTTTTTTAGTTGTAGATGGATACAATATTTGTATTTTGTTTATATCTTGTTTTATTTTTTTGTGGCACTAGGGATTGAATCCAGTGCCTCAGGCATGCAACACTGGATTTATGTACCACTGAGCTACAACCCCAGCCCTGAATGCCTATCTCTTTAACAATTATAATAAAAAGGCACATTTATAGAGCCTTAGAACCAGGCAGATCCATGGTTTTCTCATGGTCATGAGGCATTTAAGCTAAATTACAATGGTAAACTTCTTTTAAAATAAATGTCAATCTGTTTATGCCTCTGTATTTAGGATGAGAAAATTAAGAGCGAGTAATGTAATGGCATATGATGAATTAAAAATGAAATGGTTACTCATTTAAATATAGGTACAGTTCAGGTAATTTTCACAAATGGTGGAATATAGAATGGTATAAGAATGATCTGTTTCAGAGCTAAATATAAACAAAAAGTGAGTTTGGTTATCAAGTTGATTAGATTGGTATTTTCCCCTATAAATAACCAGAAACTATACAACATTTTTTTCTTCTCCATCCCCCTCAATCATGATGTACTAGAATTAATTTATATCCAAATTAATTTTGCCAACATAGTTGGGCATATGGCACTTGAATGTATCATCTTGACTATTAAAAATTGAAACCGTTACTTCTCTCCTATATATCATCAGCCTGAAGCTGTCTTTTAAAATTTTACCTATTTAACTTTAAATATATGCCCTTCATTCTTCAGTAAATATTTAATGAGCTACTACACTTTACAAGGCTCTCTTTTAAGCAAAATCAAGGAGACTTGGCAAATACGCATGCTCATACATTATTTACTGCAGATTTCTTGTAACATTCTCCGACAAGTCATTGAATAATTTTCCTGGTGCATATTTACTCAAAATGCATTTATTCAATACATTTTTTCATCAAATAAATATCAAAACATGACATAATATATTCATGAATCTCTACACTTAGTTTTGTGTTGTGTAGCTTTGTTATTTTAAGTTTACTTCAGTGGTTTTTCTGGGTGGTTATGGATTCTGATATCTAAACCTATAAGATATCCATACAGGAAATGTCCTCTTCATAAATAATAACTGTGACTTATCAGAAATACCCTCCTCCTCCTTTTTTTATGACTATTGCTTTTCCTAAAAACCATGACCATGGACTATGGCTATTTCTTTTTTCTAGTTTCAAATGAATGGAATGGCAGAGATCTCAGAGGTCTCTCATTGTGAAAATCTTCAGATGTCTTTAAGAAGGGTAAAGGAAAAATATACAAAACAGTCAATGGAAGGACAATTCCCACGTGAAAAAAAAAGCAATGTGGTTTGTCTTCCTGAGAATTACTTTAAAAAAAAAATCCTTGTTCATTTCACTTGTTATCAGCAACTGCAAGAAAATTTATGGTTTCTTATCTTGTGACATAAGATGGCCAAAGGTTAGCAATGGGGAAAGAAACCTGAGGTTGCAGCTTTCCCTCAGTTGGCAATGTTTGAAAATCAGAGCTTAATTTTTACTGATCATTCAATGTATTTCCTCATCAATTCATCTTTTATTGGAAGCAGAGTACCTAGATTTAGGAAGCAGTGGAATGATCCACATGGAGACTAGAACAAGGAATCAAATCAGAGAATCTCTGTCCTTGGGCATTGTCAGGTTTTTAAATTTTAGCCATTTTAGTGGATGTGTAGTGGTGTAGTGGTACCTTTTTTTTAACTTCATTCCCCTGATGACTACCGATGAGCATGTACTGCTGTTGGCTGTTTGTATTTCTTCTTTGTGAAGTATCTATTCAGCCTTTTGCAAAATTTTCCATTGAATCTCCTGTCTGTTGATGGATTTTAAGAATCATGTATATATTTTGGATTATCTTTTAATTTTAATGACAATATCTTGCAAAAGCCTGAAATTATAATTTTGTTGGAGGCCAGTTTATAAATTTTTATGGTTACTGTATTATTATTTATTAGATAATAAAATTTTGGCTAATATAGTATCATACATATATATTTTCTCCTACATTTTTTCAGAGGGTTTTATGATTTTTAGGTTGTACGTTTAGAGTTATGATCTCACTTCAGAAGCTGTGAAGGCTGAGAAAATATTTTTTTCAATGTGTTGTCCCTCAATCTTACTGATCAGTAATGCAGTACACTAATTTTTACTATGTTGTTTCTTTTTAATAGTTATACTGTGAAAATTTATCTTCTAATTTTCTTGAAAATGTTAATTATGGCACTTTATATATGATGTCTGATGGTTTTCTGAAAATTATATTTATTTTTAGAAATATAGCTTCCAATTTTTTATTAGTCTAATTGTGATATTTTTTTATTTCTTCAGCAATAATGTAGAAAAATACCTTCATTTTTAACCAAAGTATCACTTTCATGTTGAAAAGAGTGCCATTTAATCTCAAGGAAAAAGAATTGGATCATTCTTTCAATTCAGGTGTTACTATTCAAATACAGCTCACCAAGTAAATAGAGTGAAATTGGCATAATTAAACATGATGTAGAGTAAACAGAAGTTAAGAATCAATAATTGGCTCAGTTTGAGATCTCATCACTAGGTGATTTGTGATACACTTCTCTTTCTTCTATCTGCATCAAACTCTATTAACAGGTAATGAGATTTTATAGATTCTTGAGAAAATGATAAGAGTATCCTAAGAGATTTGAATGTATTTATTGCCAATGCAGTTTTTAGAAATTAGCTTAGTCTGGACAACATTATTTCTTAAAAGTAGAACATGGTTTCCTGGTTGGCAAATGGTTGGTTATTTCAAATTTTATAGACTGAATCTCACTACTGAAAAAAAAGCACTTAAATTTTTATGATGAGTATTAATAAGACAAAATAACATGACTACACAAAAGCAGCAGGGAACCCCAATAGTTTACTTTTTACTTTTAATCCATAACTTTTATCTATTGCTTTATTTAATATTTCTTAGAAGTTCTGTGGAAAACTTTCAAATTGATTATGGAAATTAGAAAATGATGAGATTTCATAAAATATGAAATAAAATCATGCATTGCTTCACATGTGGGACTAGATGGAAGGGAAAGAAAATCAAAGATTCTAATTTCTAGTTAATTTCAATATTTCTTACTGCAGAAAACCAAGAGGAATAATAGGAAAAAGAGAACATTAATAATATTATAGTAAAAATGTTGCAAGAAAGCTATTAGAACAAAAGTAAGAGTTTTATAAAATATATATTTTAAATGACTGAATAATTTATTTAAATAAAATATTTGCCAGAAATCAAGTAGTAAAAAGACTTTATCGGTGTATTATAAATATATAATACAACTGTGATTACTTATATCAATCATATAAATAAATATAGAAAAGCTTAGCTATATAAGCTATGAAAAGAGAAACCTAGAATTTTTAGTTTACTGATTAAATATCTAAAAATCTATAATGTATGTGAGACACATTAAAATAAGGGGTTTGGAAAGATTATGCTGAGAGAAAGGGTATTGGAAAAATTAAAAGTAAAAAAAATGGTTTTAGGCAAATTCAAATTAAAAGAAATTAGAGGTCATGAACTCAAGTTCATCCATTGTCATGGAATTCCAAACAAGAAATACAAAAAGAGAACTTTATATTGCTATTAACTATAAAGTAGAATAAAGTATAATAGTCAGTTTTCATTTATGTACCTTCTATTAAGCAAGAATCACATAGGTAGACACAGAGATATAGTAAGAAAGAGACATTCAGTACATTCGTAATAGAAGCCCACAGTTCATCTTCAATACATTAAGTTCAAATAAACAAAACTAATTCTCAGCATAAGTCCTTTGCAAATGCAAATAGTAATATTTATAAAAGTGATCATGCCTTAAGTACCCAAAGAAACCTCAAAAAAGCCAAACAATAGACGTGATACAAGCAGCATTCCTAATCACAGTGCCATTAAATTATTAACCAATTTTAAAATTACTTAAGAGTGTTTATTTTTCAGAAGATTTAATAAAATATTTTCAATCATGTTTTGGATTATAGAGGGAATTTAAGTTTAAAATTTTAAAATTTCTTGAATATAGTAATAGAATATGATTATATTATAAACTTCACATAATAAAGCAATTATCATAAATGAATTAATTATCAGAGAAAATTTAGAGTATTTAAAATTACTTAAAAATTAAAATGTTGACAAGAATTAACAAATGGGATGAATTCAAACTAAAAAGTTTTTTCTCAGCAAGAGAAATAGTATGTGAGGTGAATAGGGAACCTACATCCTGGGAACAAATTTTTACCCCTCACACATCAGATAGAGCTCTAATCTCTAGAGTATACAAAGAACTCAAAAAGTTAAACAACAAAAAAATAAATAACCCAGTCAACAAATGGGCCAAGGACCTGAACAGACACTTCTCAGAAGAGGATATACAGTCAATCAACAAATACATGAAAAAATGCTCACCATCTCTAGCAATCAGAGAAATGCAAATTAAAACTACTCTTAGATACCATCTCACTCCAATAAGAATGGCAGCCATTATGAAGTCAAACAACAAAAAGTGCTGGCAACGATTCGGGCAAAAAGGTGCACTCATACATTGCTGGTGGGACTGCAAATTGGTGTGGCCAATTTGGAAAGCAGTTTGGAGATTCCTTGGAAAGCTGGGAATGGAACCACCATTTGACTCAGCTATTTCCCTTCTCGGACTATACCCAAAAGACCTAAAAAGAGCATACTACAGGGACACAGCCACATTAATGTTTATAGCAACACAATTCACAATAGCTAGACTGTGGAACCAACCTAGATGCCCTTCAATAGATGAATGGATAAAAAATGTGGCATTTATATACAATGAAATATTACTCAGCTCTAAAAAATAACAAGATCATGGCATTTGCAGGGAAATGGATGGCATTAGAGCAGATTATGCTAAGTGAAGTTAGCCAATCCCTTAAACAAAAATGCTGAATGTCTTCTCTGATATAAGGTGGGTGACTCAAAATGGGGTAGGGAGGAAGAGCATGAGAAGAAGATTATCACTAAATAGGGAAGAGAGGTGGGAGGAAAAGGAGGGAGAAGAGGAATTGCATGGAAGATGGAAGGAGACCCTTATCATTATATGGAATACATGTATGATGTTGTGAGGAGAAAAAAAAAAAGAAGTGTGTCACATTAGGTTGGGTAGACAGAAGTGATGGGAGGGGGGGGTGGGGAAGGGGGTTGGGAAGGGCAGCAGAATAAAATAGACATTATGATTGCTGTATGTATATAGGTGACTGTATGACCAATGTGATTCTGCAACCTATACAATCAGAAAAATGAGAAATTATACCCTATTTGATTCAAATGTATGAATTGTCAAGATCATTTTACTGTCATGTGTAACTAATAAAAAAATTAAAATGTTGAAATAAATTCCTTAGCATGAATCCCAAAAGCAAAATAGCAAAATAATAACACAATAAAATAAAAAGAATGGAGACTTAATAAATATAAAAACATGGTTTATTAAAAAGATAAAGAACATCATTAAACCTCACTAGAACTTCAAATATATCCAGATTATGATTCTTTGACAAAACTAATGAACTAGATAAAACACGAATCAAATAAGCAAGAGAAAATATATGGCACAAATTTAAAGGTCATTTTAAAATACAGGACTATGTTGTACAATACATACAATAGTATTCCAAATTTTTGACAAATCTAGATAAAGGGTATAATTTTCTGGGAAAAAAATACCCAAAGTGATTCAAGTAGAAATTGAAATTCTAGGAAGATATCTGACTTAAAGGTTATAAAAGTTAGAGTTCTTTGCATCAGACTTATTTTTCCAGGTAATTTTGAAAGAAATTTCTACTAATAAATGATGACAGTACTAGTGAAAAATAATCACAAAAAAATAGAAAAAGAAAAAAAGTAACTTTGTAGTTCTTTCTATGATGTGAATAGAAGTACTTCCAAAACTGCCTGCAGATAAATATCATTCAGTATGGATACTGATGAAAAAATTAACGCACAGATTGGAAGACAGAATCCAATGATCCATCAAAAACAGCACATTATGAGTTAGTGACTTAATCACAATAATCAAGGGCAGTTCAAAATTAGTAAACCCATTGAGATTATTTGTCAGTATATGAAGAGGAAAATTTTAAAGTAATTCCATTAGAAGTAGGAAAATATAAGGTAATTTACTGTTCATTAATCCATTTGTAATTTATTGATAATAACATAACAAAATACATAAAAGATAAAAGTTTTGATCCTACAGTCAGCATTTTACTTAATGGGGATACACTAGAAAATTTACCAAGTTGGAATATGATAAAATAACCTATATTTTTTTACTTATTTTTAATACTGTGTAATGAATATTAATATTTGTTGGAAGTAATTGATTAAAAATAGGAAACAATTGTAAGTATTGGAAGGAAAGAAGTCAAGCCAACTTTATTTATGATTACATATCTACAAACCTAGGAGAACCAATGGGATTAACTTCAAACAAAAGAATAAGGGAAATTATCAAGTTAAAGAATTGATGGAGGAAAATCAAAAAACTCTCAAATAAAAGGCAACTAGAAAACACTTGGAAATGGAGACCATATATAAGATAACAAAACAAAGAAAACAAGCTTTTGATCAAACAAAAATTTTAGTATACACTTGACAGGAGGTAATTTATAGAAAGGAAACCCTAAAATATTTCAGGAAGACACAGAAGTTGACTTAAAAAAATGAAAAGACATATGACGTTTTTTGATGGGACTAATCAACCTTATAAAGAAGATAATACTCCTAAGTTGATTAGCACCTTACATGTTATCATCATAACAGGAATATCTTCAGGATAAATTTTTCTGGAGTCAGGCAAGTTGATTAAAATTATACTTGGAAGAAAAAGCAAGTATGATTAAATCTTGAAACCCCAGAAAAAGAAGATCAGAGATAGAGCCTAGTTCTATGTCATTCAAATATATACTTAAAACTTTTCTAAATTTGATTGTGTCGTATTAAGATAGGCACACAACAAAAAATGGCATAGAAATTCCATACGTAGACCCAATTGCAGAGACTCATGTATATACTCACAACGCTGCTACAGAAATCAGCAGGAAAAAGATGAGTTTTTATGCAAGTTGTTAGAATAGATTAATGAAACAATAGGGCAAATTGCAAATGAATTAGATTAAAACAAATAACATAAAAAATACCATTCATGTTATCTAGAGATGCAGAAATTTTTATAACTATGACTCTAAATTCAATTGCAATAATGGAAATATTGATTCTTTAACTATATATTAACATGCATAGTGAAAGACAAAGATAATTTTTTAAAAAAGACATAGGAAATGTTTTCCTAGAGAATTGACGAAACTTTAATTTAGGTCTAGGTCGGGATAAATAAATCATGATGCTCAGGTCAAATCTAGCTTGCTTTTAGTTTTTATATAGTTAATAAATTTAGACTGGTTTTTGAATTGTTAAATTGTCAGGAAAAATCAAGGAAAGAAAAAAATTTTATGACATGTGAAATTTAATTGTAAGTCCATTTTAGTATCAATAAATTTTGTGTTTTGGGAACACAGCCATGCTCATTTTGTAATGTATTATCTTTGGCTGCAAAGCACAGTTGACCTACATGCTGTGGGGTCGGGCTCCAAATTCCTCAATAGGACACCCATAGCACAAGAGTTAACATCTAGAATCAACAAATGGGACTTACTCAAACTAAAAAGTTTTTTCTCAGCAAAAGAAACAATAAGAGAGGTAAATAGGGAGCCTACATCATGGGAACAAATCTTTACTCCTCACACTTCAGATAGAGCCCTAATATCCAGAGTATATAAAGAACTCAGAAAATTAGACAATAAGATAACAAATAATCCCATCAACAAATGGGCCAAGGACTTGAACAGACACTTCTCAGAGGAGGACATACAATCAATCAACAAGTACATGAAAAAATGCTCACCATCTCTAGCAGTCAGAGAAATGCAAATCAAAACCACCCTAAGATACCATCTCACTCCAGTAAGATTGGCAGCCATCACGAAGTCAAACAACAATAAGTGCTGGCGAGGATGTGGGGAAAAGGGTACACTTGTACATTGTTGGTGGGACTGCAAATTGGTGCAGCCAATTTGGAAAGCAGTATGGAGATTTCTTGGAAAGCTGGGAATGGAACCACCATTTGACCCAGCTATCCCCCTTCTGGGTCTATTCCCTAAAGACCTAAAAAGAGCATGCTACAGGGACACTGCTACATCGATGTTCATAGCAGCACAATTCACAATAGGAAGACTGTGGAACCAACCTAGATGCCCTTCAATAGACGAATGGATAAAAAAAATGTGGCATTTATACACAATGGAGTATTACTCTGCATTAAGAAATGACAAAATCATAGAATTTGGAGGGAAATGGATGGCATTAGAGCAGATTATGCTCAGTGAAGCTAGCCAAGCCCTAAAAAACAAATGCCAAATGTCTTCTTTGATATAAGGAGAGTAATTAAGAACAGACTAGGGAAGAAGAGCACGAGAAGAAGACCATCATTAAACAGGGTTGAGAGGTGGGAGGGAAAGGGAGAGAGAAGGGAAATAGCATGGAAATGGAACGAGACCCTCAGGTTTATACAAAATTACATACAAGAGGAAGTGAGGGGGAAGGGAAAAATAATACAAGGGGGAGGAATGAATTGCAGTAGTGGGGGTAGAGAGAGAAGAGGGGAGGGGAGGGGAGGGGAGGGGGGATAGTAGAGGATAGGAAAGGCAGCAGAATACAACAGACACTAGGATGGCAATATGTAAAGCAATGGAAGTGAAACTGATGTGAATCTGCAATCTGTATAAGGGGCAATATGGGAGTGCATAACCCACTTGAATCAAAATGTGAAATATGATATATCAAGAAATATGTAATGGAGGGGTAAGACAAGATAATACAAATGGAAGAAATGATTTACAGTAGAAGGGGTAGAGAGAAAAGGGGAGGGGAGGGGAGGGGAGGGGGGATAGTAGAAAATAGGACTGACAGCAGAATACATCAGACACTAGAAAGGCAAGATGTGAATCAATGGAAGGGTAACTGATGTGATACAGCAATCTGTATACGGGGTAAAGTTGGGAGTTCATAACCCGCTTGAATCAAACTGTGAAAGATGATGTATTAAGAACTGTGTAAGGTTTTGAACGACCAACAATAAAAAAAAAAAAAAAAAAAAAAAAAGCACAGTTGAGTGGTGTGATAGAGATGATATTGTCCGCAAAACCTAGAATATTTGCTAGTTAGCTCTTTACAGAAAAAAAGTTTGTCAATCTATGTTTATACAAAAAGATATATCCCTAATATACAAAGAGCTTTTAAAAAAATACTTTATAAAAATGGGGAAATGGTATAGAATTTACAGAAAAAAGTAACAGGTGAAAATAACTATATACCAAGGTATTATTTTCAGTTATCACATTAGTGGTGTTTATGTAAGGACAAAAAAAAATTAAAGTGAAAAATCTTAAGCTTCTTACATTAATGATTGTGTCTATGTAATATTGATATTATTTTGTGAGTATTATGTTTCTTGTGGGTGGTGAAACAAGTAAGAAATGAGGTTGATGACATTGAGAGTTGGGTCATTCAGCAGAAAAAAATAAACCCCAAAAGAAATACACATACAATAAAAGAGGCTGAGTTAAAATCCCAGAAGTCCTGATTTTAAATCTTAGTGTGAACCTACTGCAGTATTTTATCAAAACTATTAATTTATTGCCCCCCCCCCACTGAAAAGATCTAGATACAACGACCAAGTGTATGCTTGAATGGTAATCTCTACATATCATATTTTGCTAAGAAGAACCAGTATTAATTGAAGCAATAGATGAACCCTGATCTAGAAATAGCCAAATTGTGCCTGGAGAATTTTATTATTAATAGGAAAAAGAAAGCTATCCCAGAGTTCTGAATACAGGTCAAAGGACCACAAAGACAATTTATTTAAACTTTATTCACCAAATGTGGGTCTATTTGCACACAAATAAACAATAGAAATTGATTAAAACATTTCAACTGTATTTAAATACATGAGTTCCTAATGATAACTTAAACTTTTTTTTTTTAAATAAAGCTTACTAAAGACCTGTGAAGAATAAGATGAACCAATTTATTATTTTTGGAAACTGGATTCAAGAATTAAGAATTTGTCAGGCCTTTACTGTACAAACTATATAGCTCAGCATAACCAAAATAGCTAAATGTGGAAGTTTATCTTTGCAGAAGCAATTCAGATAATTGGGAGCATCAGAAGAACATGTTGAACAATGCCATGGGATGCAGTTTGCAAAACCTAGATTGTATGAAATCTGTTCAGAAAATGACTTTAAAGGATAAAGAGAAAAGAAACACATAGTTGGTATTGGGATATGGAAGCAGATGGATGGTATTCAGAATTTTCTGGTTTCACTATATTCATTTCACTAAATGGTTAACCTGATTTTTCTTGCCATTCTCAATTTGGGAATAAACACTGAAGGATTTGACCCAAATTATAGAACATATAGGGAGATGGCACTTCCTTGACCGTGCCCTGATGTAAAGAGAATAGTAACACAGACTGACATTTGTTTTAAGGATACCTTGGGTGTGCTGGCAACCCACTTTAGATGAACAGCTTATTAAGAATGAAAAGTGTGGCTAGGAGTCTTCCTAAATGAAATATGCTGATAAGAAGTAAGAGTCATGGAACAAAGATTTATTTATTTTTAAAGTTTGTTTCTTTGCTGAAATATCTTGTTGAATATCATCTTAAAAATAATAAGAAAAATTGGTTGAGCAGTACACAAAAGCAATTTACAGGTATATTACACCTACTGTATTTCTCTCTTAAATTTTATTTATTTTTAACATATGAATAGATAATTTCATAGGAACTTTAGAATCTGTGGCTATGTCAGAGCCTACACTCTCTAGTAGTAGGTAGCACAGATGGTCTGAGAGGGAGAGAAGTGATGCACAGTCCGGTTCCTGTGAAGTCTGAATTCATCATAATGTTGTGGTATCCTATTCTAGCCTCTTGCCGAATCTAGAATGTATTAATGGACCCATGACAGGAAAATTACATGAGAAAAGTGGATTAACTGGAAGATAATTAGGGGTGTAAGATAAAGACAAAACTCTATCTACATATTTAAAAACTGTGAAACTACTAAACCAGATAAAGTTTTTTTTAAAAAAAAAAGAAAAAAGGAAAACCCAGATCTTTATAATTTTTTTTAAAATTTTGGAATAATATTTGATTTTTAGAGAGGTATCATAAATAGTGCAGTACAACTCTCATTCAGTATTCATATTGTTAACATGAACAAACTAATGTTAGTATATAACTATGAACTAAATTGCAGGCTTTGGCTTTCAGCAGTGTTTTTAATAATACTCTCTCTTAATATGCTTTTTTCTTGTTTTATGTTGCCCATTAATATTTTACATTTAGCTGTATGTCTCACCAGTTACTTACATCTGTGATAATTTCTCAATCTTTGCTGTTTCTTTTACAAACTTGAGAGTTTTTGGAAGTGTCCAGGTATTCTGTAGTATTTTCCCATATATAGATTTTTCCATTTCATTTTCTCATGATTAGGTGGGGATGGTGAGAGTTTACAACATTGGACAAATGTCCTTCTTGCGACATGAAATGAGAAGAACGGGATATTCACGTGACATCCTTAGTGATGTTAACATTTATTACCTGGCTAATGTAACGTTAGTCAGATTATGCAGTGTAGATTTTCTTATTCCCTACTCTTTGGAAGTGACTTAGGTTAGTCCACCCTCAACATAGTAGATGGTAAGCATTAAGATTTTCCAAGCATCTCTTACCTAATTAAGAATATATTAATTTAACTCAATAGTTGTTCAATTATTATTGAGTGGCTTTCAATATGTGATTTCTAGTTCTTTCTATAATATTTTCTAATTCATCTCCTGGTAAAAAGCAGAAAGAGGGCTTGGGATGTGGCTCAAGCTGTAGCGCGCTCACCTGGCTTGTGTGTGGCCCAGATTTGATCCTCAGCACCACATACAAACAAAGATGTTGTGTCCGCCGAAAAACTAAAAAGTAAATAAATATTAAAATTCTCTCTCTTTAAAAAAAAAGCAGAAAGAATTTGTTCATCCTTGATTGTTATTTACTTTCTTTGAATTTACATCTCTGTACTAAATTGACAATACAGTTGCCAATTAAATATATGCATCAATATTTTGATGTCATTACCATTATATTAACAACATAATTATTTGCAAATTATTGTCTTATCCTTCTGATTTGGGGTACAGGAAATTTTACATTCTACTGTGAAACTGACAAGAAACCATATTTTAGTACAATATGATCAAGGGCTTTAAAAATAACAAGTTTGAAAAACATTAAAACTTTTAGAAGAATTATAAGGATGCACCTAGGATAAACAAAAGGGTTCCTGCTAGCATTACTCTTATTTAACATAGTATTGCAAACCATAGCCAATGCAATAAGAGAAGAAAAGTAAATAAGATAAAAGGTTAATGTAAGTGGCATCATTTGTGACATTGTTGTATTCATACAAAAATCAAAAGACACGATGTCCAGACAGATTAAGAAAATAGCTAAGTTATTGGGGACAGTGTGGGAGAAATAGACAAACTTTATATACAGAAAAGGGGAGGGAAGGGAAAGGAGTGGTCGTGGGGGTAGGAAAGAGGGTGGAATGAGACAGACATCATTACCTTAAGTACATGTATGAAAACATGAATGATGTGACTCTGTTTTGTGTAAAACCAGAGACATGACAAATTGTGCTATTCTATTTTTATAAGATGAATTGTATTCTGCTGCCATATATAACAAATTTAAATAAATAAAATAAAATAAATAGTAGAGATTTAAAAATAAAAAAATTGCTGTTAGTTGATTTCAGGACCAAAATTTTAAAAATGCTGGTTTTATTCTATATATGCATTAACTCTTTAGAAAGTGTCAAACTAAAAATTCATTTGTTATAGAATTGATAGAGTATAAATGAAAAATAGTAACAAAAATGTACAATTAGTTTATGAAGCAGACTTTGAAACTTTATGAACAAACATTTTAAATGACCCGAATAGATACAGAACTATAAAATATTCATAAATAGAATGAATCATCAGCATAAAATCACTAGGTTTTTTTTTACAATTTAAATAATAATTTAATATAATTACATTCAATATAGGATTCTCTTATTACTAGTTTTTGAGAATTGATGAATTTTATGATGCATATGAAAGATAACAATACACAAAATTTAAAAGAATTTTTAAAAGAAGGCCAAAATAAGAATGCTAATATTATAAGAAGGGGCCAAGGGACCTTGACTAATATTGCCACACAAATCAGTTGAACATGCTATAGTCATCAATGTAGAAAAAGTTAGTCTCATATTTCATTACTTAAAAAAATAAATTTTAATTATGTTAAATACCTAATAATGCATGGAAAACTTATTCTAATATGAAAAGTAAAAAATAAACTTTAAAATGTATTTGATTATACTTTAATTCTTATACCCCAAATAAAGTACTAAAATATAATAGTCGAAGAAAACACTGGAAGGAGCTATCCTTAAGGTCTCTGAACGATAAGGTCTTTTTATTCAAATGATATAATTTTGTGTCTCTATGATTATTTTAAGATCAAGTGTTGAATTTCATTGAATTCCCTCAGTCACCCACCTCACTGAGAAGCAATATTCTAGCTGCTTGAATGTCCAGCCACAAAGCAGCTGGGACCTGTACCCTTCCTCTAATCTGCCATCTCCCAGCACTGTACTTTTATATTTCATTCTTGGCTCCAATTTTCTCAGCTGCAGGCTGATGAAAGCTTGGAATTCTTTGTAGCATGTTCATAATTTGTGCTATAAGAATTCAGATTTTCACATCAAAGTTTCTTTTCAGTGTTCAGTGCGTTGTTATGGGTGAATCCTTGGAAGCGCCAGTGCAGAAGTTGAAAAGCAGTATCATGTACAGAGTAACATGGAACCTTGGTTGGACTGCCTAGGTTGAAATCTCAGCTCTGCTACCCATTAGCAGTACCAGTGTGGGCAAGTTTCTTAAAATACCTGTGGCTCAGTTTCCTCATCTAAAGATAGGTGTGTGTCAGGAGCTTCCTCATGTGGTGATGATTAGAATAATCAATAAATTTATATTATTTAGAAGACGGCTTGGCACACAGTAAACACCATGTTTACCAATATTAATAGGTTTAATTTATATTTTTTCTAATTATAGGGCACTTGAGAAACTAAGTAATTGAATTATGAGTTTGAGTCTCTTTAGGACCGAGATCATCTAACATGTCACATGGTCCTTGTCAGGTAATATAAGTTTAATGAACAGATACTGGATAGTAGAACATAACCAGATAGTTATAGTAGCTGCAGGTAATGTAACTACATATAATTGCCATCATATATACCCATGTGAAAGAAAAGAGAATATTTGAACAATCTGTACTCCAAACAAGAGTGATTACTTGTATTTCCTAGATCAATGATTCTCCATACATGCATGGTGTCCATTAGAATGATTTGAGGAATTTTTTTTAAATATAGATACTTGCCTATACTTAAATTATAAACTCCCAAATTGGTTGTTTTGTTACACACAGTAAATCAACATTGCTACTATTGATGAGACGAAGCCTAAAGGGAAAACAATAATCTCATAACTCTGGTAAAATTAATTTAGAGACAACAGCAAATGCATCTCATTATTGCTTAAATTCAGTTGTCTCTTACATCCATTTTCTCTTTTCTGTTCCTCTCTATTTCCATCTCTCTCTCCAAGCTCTTTAGAGTTGAATCTCCATGATCCTGACTTATGTACCAGCACGGCATACCTCTCACCAGCATCCTTTATTGTGATTTTCTGTCTGTTTATTTAAAAATATAGTTTATCTTCTTAGAGCTCTGAATCTTGATTTCCATTTTTATCATCCTCATTTAGTAATATCATCCTTTTATTTGATGACTTGGCTTGTTATTTTTAGCTCTTTCTCTAACTAGCTTCACCATAGCTTACTAACACATTCATACACACATGCACACACATGCACACATATATACACACACACACACACACCTGCTTCTAGCTTTGGTTGGAACAATGTCACAGAAATCCACTTATATACTTTATGAAATAATTTATTATGTCGATCTGTGTAGAATCATGCAATCATTGGAATTGAAGTGGACAAATTAAGGACTCAGGGAGACCTTAGATAGAAGGTGGTTCTGGATTCTTGGTGTCCCTTGGAATCTTGGCAGTGGGATTTAGGTGTGAATATATTGTAACTCATAACTGTCAATAGGATTATTACTTCATTCCTTTTGACTGGCAAAGAACTTCCTCCTTGGTAAATTAAACATCTCTCCTGCTCTGTATGTGGCTCTGACTTACTCCAACCCTGGTTTTTCCTCACAGTGCTTTCCTACCTTGTGCCTCACTACCAAGTGCCAAAACCTCTTCATCATTTTCACAGTTCAAAGTTAGGAGGCTGGTGATGGTGCAGGTAAGCTGAGCTAGTTCATACCACTCACAGCCTGCAGCAATTCCACAGGATGGACACCCCTTAGTTTCAGGCTTCCAACTTGTCTCCCAGCTGTCCTCATGCCCAGGAAGCAGGACATGGAATATTCCTCCTCAGCATTAGCCTGAAGAAAAAGATGTAAACCTTACAAGGAGAGGTAAGCTGGGCCATAGTGATAGATATCATGTTCATACAGGCATTGAAACCTCTGACAAGCATCAAAACTTCAGCATATAAGTTTTGAAAAGTCTTCCATATTATATAAAATGTCGAGTTGCTGAGCATGTCCAAATGCAAGAACTTTTTCAAAGCTATTGAGGTCCTCTATATCTTGAGGGAGTGGTAAAATATTACACTGCATGTGGTATGATTTTAGAACCTCAAGAATGCTTTCTACCCAAAAAATCTCCCTATGTTTTTAACCGGAATGTTATTTCCTTAAACCCTTGGGCTATGGATTATGTCTCCGAGAGTTTACCTGTCAAAATGGTACTAAAAGCTTTCTGATGGAGGGAACTCTGTACTCTTTCTCTTCAGCTGTACTTTTCAGGGCTTTCCAGTTCAGTATATGGCACATTGTTTACCAAGAGCTTTCTGGTCTAAGAACCACTGACTGCATTTTGCTCAGGATTTTGGCACAGTGTGTGACCTACAAAATTCACAATAAATATGTATGAAATCAATTGCAATAAAATAATGACTGAAAAATCTCTATGCACTCACTAATGGTTTTTGATAAGAATTAGAGTTATACATCCATGTATGCATGGAGAATGAGACAAGAGACAAGAGCAGGTAAGTCTTAAAAATTATGAAGCTTTTGTTTTGCTAGAAATTTGCAAGTCTAGAGGTAAAAATACCAAAATAGTTTTCCACTCATGAAATTTCTTCATCTAGTTCAGAAAATAAGGATTAATAACCTCTCCAGACAGAATAAACAGAAGCAGTAATTCCAGAGTTTTAGGCCATTAGGAAAATTAAAATAGAGCACAGATAGAAAAGAAAGAAAAACAGAACCGCAAATGCATAATTTTCCTAAATACAGAGAAGTTTATATTGGTTTTCTTTTGGCTTATTTTGGTCTTAGTTATGTGGATGTGGTTTGTTCAAAGAAGGAGACATCATGCAATGCACCATTGTTGTATAATATCCAACCTTTCCAAATTCTGAGCCCAGTCAAGGGATTACTAGCATGTTGTATAATTATTCCCACCAAGTTGTTTAAGACGTTCAAATACCTTTCCTGTGCCAGGTGTTGTAAGTGTTGTTGCTATGAATAATCTCTAATTATTTAACTATGTATATACTTGATTAATATATTATTAACAAAATTTGTTAATGTTCTGGGTGAGAGAAGTCTGCTCTTAAACCTGTGTGAGTTAAAATATAAAATGAAAGATGCTCATTTCTGTGAAACTAAATGCACTCTTATAATTTTGTTTTGTTTATTCAAACGTGACAATGTCATTTCAATGTTAGAGATTTGCACTTTTGATAATTACCCATTTATTCTCTGTAAAAAAATAATCTCAGGCAAGAAAATACATGCATATGCTTTTAAAGTTCTTTGGAAAAGGCCACATTTATGGGTGAAAATAAAAAAAATCTTTAATCTCCAAATATATCTTTTTCATTGGAGACTTCAAAAAGTGCATGATATTTTGTTAGAAAGGAGATGACACTAGATGTCAAAAAAATATTTTTTTCTCCCTGGAAGCATCCTTACTTATTTTTAATTATAAAAGAAATGTGTAAATATTGTAGGAAAATTTCTATAAATTATAAAATGCAGAATAAACTCTTTCAGGTTTAAGTTATCCATCTCTGGCAGTGTCTTATAATGCTTAGAAAAATGTAAATCTGAATCAACTTCCTGTTAGATGGTTTATCTTTTATCTTTGAAAGTTTCGTACTTTTTGACCCAGTTGTAAATATGCCTCTACTTTAGGTAAAACAAACAAACAAACAAACAAACAAACAAACAAAAAACCCAAAACAAATAAAAAGAACTTTTTAAATACATTTGTTAGTAAGTTCAAAGTAGTTCAAATAAATTTCAAGGAGTCAATACTGTCATTAAAGATACAGTCTCTTTTTCATTATCTGCCTTTTGAAGAGTGCCCAGTGTTTCCTACTTGTGTTTCTGCTTGGTCCTAACACTATCCTTTGTGACTTCATGACAACATGGATGCTTCTCATCAACATTCTCTATCATGTAGACTAGAGACCCATTCATCTTCTTGATTGTTCTTAATATTTTTGTGATTTAGCAATGTAAGTCCTTTATTCTCTTCTGGAAAATATCTTCTCTTAGTCTCTAGGATAGTATGTGGCTTTGTCCTGTCTCCCTGGCCCTACACACCCAAGTCAGTATACTGCATTTCCTTTTCCTTTTTCTCTTCTAAGGCTTCCCCCCTGGGCATTAGTTGCACTATCTCACTAAATTCTTGTCACACTCTATAGGGAATTCTCCAACTCATTTTTCTTCCTAGTAAGGCGACATTGCTAAAAATTCTGTTTAGAGTTTTACTTCTTAGAAAAAGAAGTTTTCTTGCCCTCTCAACCAATACATAAGTAGGTCCATAGGCGCACATGGTAAATGTAGGTCTCACGTTATTGTGTTCCTTTCACTTAAGAATCTTGGACCCTCAAGTTATAATAGCATTTGGTTGTACCCTGATGCATGCAAAGTTATTTAAAAAACATAAGTTTGTTTTGTTTTTAGTGCTTCTCAGCAGGGTATTTGATCCTATCCAAGTTGTTTCATCAAGACCAGAAATAAAACACTGCCAAGACAGTGTCACTCCAATGGCCTATCTGACAGCTCTAACACTGGTCCATAATGAGATCAGAAACCTGTGCCAGAACATATACCAGTACTGTTTCCTTCTTCTAGAGTCTTATATGTCCCCCATCCTCAAATGTCCACAAAACAGAACGTTTTTTTTTTGTATTCTTATGCCTTAGTTGATTTACATTTTAGTACAAACTCCTTATTTCATTATAGTTGTAAAGAAACAATTCATTGCTAGGTACAGTAGCTCTCACCTGTCAACTCAGCAATGCAGAAGGTAGGAGAATCCCAAGTTCAAGGTCAGCCTCAGAAACTTAGTAAGAACCTGTTTCAAATTTAAAAAATAAAATAAGAAGTTAAAACGGCTGCTAGAGTACCTCTGGGCTCAATCCCCAGTATTGAAAAAAGAAGGAGGAGGAGAAAGAAAAGGAGAAGGAAAGAAAAAGAAACATTTCATTGACCAGCTCTCTAAAGCCCTTACTAAATACAGAACCAGAAAATGAGGCATGATAAAGCCCAGAGCAAATCTGGGCTTATGTAGGTAACTCACAGCCTATTGCTGAGCATCCCTTGTATGGGATGCCTGTCCTGCTGGGCAAAGCTTTCATTGCTGCCAGCAATTGTTCTGAAAAATGCTGGGGTATTACTTCAGAATAATTATACTAAAAGAGCTTTCTCTTCTGCTGCCACAGTCTAGGTCTTATTTCTTCACTCTGAACCTTACCCTCATCCTGAAATGTGGATCTTCTCAGGATTTACTTCTCTCTGTGGAGCCTGAAAATTCTCATGGTACAAATTGTCCATACTCTGGTAGTACCTATTGTCACTAGCCCACCCATATTTAATAAAGAAAAAATAGAACAGAATCTGCTCAACTTAGTCAAGATGTACACAGACACCCACAGGGAACATCGGACTCAATGGTGAAAGACTTTTCACCTAAGGTCAGGAACAAAAGATACCTGCTTCTGCCAATTCTGACCCACACTGTAATAGAGATTATGGCCAGGGAAATTCAGCAAGGAAATAAAAAAAACTATCTGATTGAGAAAGGAAGAAATGAAATTGTTACTCTTTACAGATAACAAAAACTTGAATATGGAAATTCCTAAGGAACCCATTTGAAACAAATAGATTTAATTGGAAGTAATAGTTTTAATGAGAAGTAGTAGTTTTAATTTGCATGCTATGTATGAAATTGCTAAACCCATAAAATAATTTTGATGTCATTAATTTCAATGGCTTTCATTTTTAAGGTTAACCTGTGAAATTCAGACTTGAACTGAAGGTCCTTTCCTCAAACAGTATTTAAATATGAAAGAGATACATAAGTTGCTGACCTCATCCATTTCCCCTAATTAAAGCCTGAAGAGCTAAAATACTCAGACTTCTTAGGAAAATCTGAACTGAAAATAGTACATTCCAATAGTTAACCAAATGTGTGACTCCAAGAGATTGAATCCATGTGCCAAATGCAAAATTTACATGAAACATCAACAAAAACAAAAAATCTATTAAATCATAATAGGTTTGAGGTTCCCCTACAAAGCCAAATGTGTGACTACTTGTGTACACTTAGTTTGACTTTTGTTCCATGTCTTTAAATCATCTGAATGTAACACTGTGTACTACTCCATTATACATTTTAAGGAAAAGTACATTGAATTCACCATAGTTTAAAAGTATAACATTAAAAATGTCACCAAACACCTTGTCGAAGTTTCAGTCAAATGATTAACAATATGATTTTTTAACTACATAAATTAATAGAAACTGGACATGCAGACATGTTTTTAAATTGTTAAAAGAGTTTCTTGAAACATGCAAGATAAAAACATTAATCTGGATTATTCCACTTGGCTTTAGAAGTGTCCTTTTTAATTTTATGGAGACTTCTTTTGTTTACTTTTTTTTGAAAAAATAAAGGAATTACTGCCTCTTGAAGCTTTATACCAAAGTACATTGTAAAAGATCATTTTTGTTTTATTCTAGATGTATATGTGTTTGTATCTGATCTACCCATAAAAGACAAAATAAAATGCTTCATCTTATCATTTGAGCTACCAATTTCTCATGCCTTCCTGCTTTTCAGAAAAATGAAAAACTTTTCTTCTCATTCTTAGGGCAGCCATATGGAGTAGGCAGTATTTCCATTTTATAGATGAGGGAAATACACACATACTAGGTAAGTTCTCAAGGCATGCCGAAGTCAATCACAAGGGAGGGTAAGAGATTAATAATCTACATCCCCAAATGGGTTTAGGAACTGAGCAGACACTTCACAGAAGAAGAAATACTATTGATCAACAAACATATGAAAAAATGTTCAACTTCTCTAACAATTAGAGAAATGTAAATAAAAAAATGCTCAAAGATTTCATTTCATTCCAGTCAGAAAGGCAATCATCAAAAATATGAGCAACAATAAATGTTGGTGAGGATGTAGGGAAAAAGATACACTCAGACATTGCTGGGGAATGCAAATTATTGCAACCATTATGGAAAGCCATATGGCAATTCCTCAGGAAACTTGGAATGGAACCACCATTTGACCCAGCTATCCCACTCTTCAGTTTAAACTCAAAGGATGTAAAAACGGCATACTACAGTGATGCAGCCACATCAATGTTTATAGCAGCTCAATTCAAAAGAGCTAAACTATGGAACCAACCTAGATGCCCTTCAACAGATGAATGGATAAAGGAACCCTGGTATATATACAAAATGGAATGTTACTCAACCTTAAAGAAGAATGAAATGATGGCATTTGCAGGTAAATGAATGAAGCTGGAGAGAATATCTTGCTAAGGAAAGTAAGCCAATCCCCCAAACCAAAAGCTGAATGTTTTCTCTGATATGCAGATGCTAATTCACAATAAGAAGGTGGGGGCTAAGGAAGAATAGAGAGAGGTACTTTGAATTAGGCAGAGGAGACTGAAGGGAGGGGATCGGGTATGAGGGTGGGAAGGACAACAGAATGAATCAGATATTATTACCTTATGGGCATATATGATTATATGTTGGTCTGATTCTACATCTTGTACAACAGAAGAATGAGAAGTTATATTTCATTTATCTATGATGTGGCAAAATACATTGTACTGTCATTTCACAACTAATTAGAAGAAATAAAGAAAACAAACAAACAAACAAACAAAAAATAACCAGAATCCCAACAGATCTGTGCAACTTCAGAAGGCAAACTGTGTTGTTAAGATTGCATGTCTGTTAGGCCCACGGGTTCACTCTAAGTCACCGTCTTGAGTCTTGTCCTACCACATGTATAGAGGCAAAGCTTCAGGAGCAAATTGGCTGGACAGCAGAACTCACTCAGAGAGATCAGTTTTCTCTTGGATATTTTGGTTCTGCTGCTTCAACAGTACAGGTCCGTGGTCAGGTCTGATGTTGGGGCAGGATTCAGAAAAAATGAAAAGAGAAAGAAAGAAAACAGGGAATTTCCCTATACTCTCGAGCTCAAAGTCCTATTTTCTGATAATCTGGACAGAAATGAGGGTTTCTTTCGGTTATTTCACTGTGCATTCTATAATGAGGCTGCCTTTAGGTCAGAGCCAAGAGATAAATGAAGGAAAAGAAATCTTAGGATGTTTTCCAAAGTGTTGAATTCCTTCCTCAATCCAACCATGCTACTGTTTGTGTTCTGGAGTCCTTGGAAGTTTCTCTTTATGTTATAATTATACTAAATGAATGAAGCAGACTGTAGTGGGTTTAATTTGTGTTGGATGGTACTGGGAACTCATTGACAGGTTTTAAGCAGTAGCTTTTAATCATCTGCTATTTCTGATAGAAAAGATATTAAGGAGAGACAGAAATTAGGTGATGGAGCCAAGAAGAGAAGACACATTTGGGATGAAATAATTGGCCACCAGCTTTTGAATCCTCTTCCTTTCAAAAAAGCAAGGCAAAATATATCTGGTGGTCCATAATTTTGGGGAATATATATATATATATATATTAAGAATAGCTTAGAAATATTGAAAGCTAAACTTGAAGGAAAATTAAATTAACCCAAATGTACTTCATTCATTTAAATATTTCATTAAGGTTTCCATTCACAAAATGGGAAACTAGGGAAATAATTAGGAAGAAGTCCTTTTAAATTCAGAAGAATTCATCTAATGGTTAAGCCACACAAGCAATTTAATGAAAAAGCTATGTGTGGGTACTTTAGGAATAGCTCCCCTAATATATTACATTACACAGATGTTAATAAAACATTGAGTTTTATCACTTTGCCTTAAGAATGGCAACATGAATGGCTAAGTTAAGTTACTTACCATAATGTGCCTGCCCTGCTATCAATATTCCAAAGTATGACCATGCTGACGGGTTTACTGGCAATGACCATGGCCACTGATCTTCTCTACCAGTCTCTGAACTCCAGATTCCTCCACTAAAGTGTGTGTTTCATTTCCAAATTGACAAAGGTAAATACACCAGTCTGAGGAATACAGTGTACTGTTAAAAATATGTCATGGTGTAATTGAAACTGAGTGTCCCTATTTTCTGTAATGTAGCTCTTGTCTTCTTCATCACTGAATGAGAAAAATGATAAAATTATATTTGAACAAAGACTATTAAAATCAATATAACTATTGGTGGCAACCACAAAATAATAGGTAACCATTCAGAGAGATAATTACCATCCTCAGCATTAGTTTGTGTGTATTTTTTTAAAAATCGGATATATATATATGTATATACATACATATATATATATATATATATATATATATATATATATGATGGGAGGCTATTAGAAGCTTCATTTCACTGAATATTGAGATGACAAATCTTCATATGGCTAAATTTCATTATTCTCATATTTTCTTTCATGTATGTGTAGTACATCTTGTTTGGTGGAGATAATCAGCTCCTTGTTGGTAAGAATGCCATCATTTGTTTTTTGCACAACCCAGAGTACATGGTACTGTACACGATACCTAGAAGGTATTAAGAGTCAATAAGTTCAAATTTAACTGAAAGTAAACACTTTACACCCCAAAAATATAAAAATAAAACCACCTCCGTTGCATGATCAAATCTCCTCCCAGTATTTTTTTCCTGAAATTAACTTTAGATTTATTCTCAGTTTGAAAAAAATCAATAATTAGAATTTTGAGATCTACTAAAAATTGCTAAAAAAGGTAGATTTCAATAGCAATGGTAATAACAGATGTTATGTATTTTTACTCTATGGCAAGTTGTCTTGAAATTAAAAGACAGGACTATAAAGGATTTAACTATAAAGTGACATATAAATATCAAATATTGTGATTAGTGTACCCACCTTCTGTCAAGTGGTATGTCACTCCATGGTCTGTCCTCAAACTAGAGCTACAAAAGGAAAGAGATTAAGGTATCCCATTCCATGTGTGTCTGCAGCATGTTATTTCTTAATTCCTACAATTTGCAGTGTGGATCAGTAGCACACTAAGAAGCAGTAGAATGAGATTATTTTTCTCAATTACCATTCACTGCCCTTTAAAACAAAGGCACATCATTGATTTTCTTCTAGTTTCTCAGTGGTAGCTGGCAGAAGTAGACATGACATTCTTGACCTTCATGATGTTATACAACCTATGAAATTAAATCATGATGACAGAAAAAGAGAAGAAAACAAATTGCTGCCATTGTTCTGTAGAAATTGGGTAAATTGAGCAAATATTTGACAGTGTGGTGAGACATGGCAGAAAAGAGGATATATTCGATTTTACCATGTTCCAGTCAATTCTCTCTCTGCATCACTGAAGAAATATAATCCTAGATATATGGGTTAAAATAAGAGGAGTTCACTCCCTGTTGGATAACTGTATGTTTATAATCACAAACTCAAGGAAAACACCTTCAGGAGCAGCTGAATCTTGTTCAACCTAGAGACCTATTTGTCATTTGGGATGGAGTCAGACACATACTGACATATATTGAATCAAAATTAATGCAACTTCATCACCATGAATGCTTGTAAATGCATATACCCCCAGAAGTGCTCATTGTTAGTACTGACTGATAATTAGAACTATCAGTAATCTCTTCAGAGATTTGAAAGTGGTAACTGGCAAAGATGTCTTTAGTAAAACAATTTTCCAACATATCCTTCCTACGAGAAAATTGCAAAAAAAAAATGAACTTGTGAAATATCACTATCTAAAATGTTCTCATGAGAAATTCATGATTGACTAAGTCTTATATGAAGACTATTAGTTCTTTCTTTTATTAATTTCAAATTTCGTTTAAGCCTTATTTCTTTCATTTAGCCTATTTTCTTTCATATCATAGATATGTCATACTCTTCTTCTCAGATCAGTGTTATTTCTAGATTTATCTGATGATTTTCCTTATAATTCAGGGTCTCCGCCCATTTCCCCCTGTCTGTAAAGCAGCTGTTGTCCAGCAGTTCAGAGGAAGCTAACAACATTCTGTTAATATGACAGCAGAAACAGGACTGTTGTACCCTGTATGAAGCAGAGAAAATGGCAATACAGAGGCTCAATTGGAGTGTCCCACCTTAAGAAGGCACTGGAGAGGCTCCCTGAGGTTAGAACAGGCTTCTAATTATCAAGGTTAGTTTTTTTTTTAATTACAAAAGATACCAAGGACTTTAGTCATCAGAGAATGATACAAGTTGGTGATTTATTTATAGATAGCATCAAGCTATTTAAATGTTAAAATTATTCTACCAAATGAGTGCCAGAATTTAAAAAAAAAATATTCGAAGATAACAACTATTAAATTAGATTTGCTCATTGTCCAGATCTGTGAACATAAAAGTGAAGGAGAAAAATATGTGTGTGTGAGATTGGAAAATTGAAAAGCCAACCAACAAATGACTCATCAGGATTTAATATTTATTCTAATAAAACTTCAGTCTACAGTTGTTACTTTCTCTGAATTTCTTAGTAGGTTTCGAAGAGATGAGGGCAGATCCACTTATTTCTTTGTCTGCAAAACTTAGTGCAGAGAAAATAAATGTATAAGAATTAAGTAAATAAATGCACCAGTGAAGTTTTAATTTCATGAGGGCATCTCAGAAGTTTGATGGTATCTATAGCAATAATAATTGGGGTTGGCTTTTATTACTATTATTATTTTATTATTTTGTCCCAAAGCATATTTTTAGACATAGGCTCATGTGGGTTTAGAAATATTAGGTTTATTAGCTACTCATGGGTAGTTATGATCAAGGGAGTGGATGGTCTATGAAAATGCATTAATGCATTTTCATGCTTTCTATCTTAAAATGTCAATATTCAATTTCACAGAAGGAATTCTCTAAAACATTTGTATCCAGAGTTTGGTCACTCCAATTACAAATCAAGTTCTTCTTTGTACCCAATTCACTGGGCACCTGAGCTGATCTCTATCTCTATCTCCATCTCATCTCTGTCTCTGTCTCTGGTTTCCAGGAGGTCATTCCAAAAAGCATCTGGAAAGCTGATCATTTCCTTACAGTTTACAATGAAGTATGCAGCACATTTAATTCTCACTGAAGAACTTGATTTTTTTCACACAACTTGTGTACAGCTCATTGTTTTCCCATGACTAATATAATGAAGTACCTAAATGAGAAAATAGAAGAATACTGCCAAAAAGTTAAATTAACTTATCTTTTTGCTGCTGGGAAAACTGCCATTAATTTACACATGGACTTCCATATGCAGTAAGCCATTGCAGAGAGCAGATTGACTTTGATTTTGGTTTGAGAGAGGTATGGGAGCATGCTTATTTAATTTAGACCCAAATGATTTCACACTTTCTCTTTTAATCTAAATTTTAGTTTTGAGGCCAAATTATGAAAATAGAGGAAAAATAGCGTGTTAAATAATTACATGCTATAACTCTTAATTTATCACAAGGCTTGCCATTTAATCTAACAAGCCTATCTTAGTAAGCTTTTGCATAAAACAAAAAGTCTATTAAGACAATAGACTTTTCTTAAAAATTAGTAAATTATTGAATACCTAGTATCTGAAGATTATCTGTTATATTTGAGATCCTAGGAGAAAAAGATTGAAGAATATGATTAAGAGGAATCCTTTGACTACCTCTTTCCTATAGGAGTGAGTGGTCAGGCCGTGCTGAGGGTTTGCTGTAAATATCTGGTTGGAACAAAGGTGATGGGGGACTTTGTCCCTAGACACTCTGAGTCTGGACTTTTTTTATATAATAATAATTGTATAAATGTTACTAATGTGTAATGAAAGACACTGACGTGAAAGCACAAAATGTACCACTACATCAGAGTGAAATCTATGTTTCCAGTTTCTGGTAAGAATGACAACGTGTACTTCTGAAATACGTTCCTTAATGAGCATGTGGTCTGTATGTGTCCTCCAAAACTCCTACCTTGAAAACTGAATGCCATCTGCAACAGTGTTGGGAGGTAAGGTCCTTGGGGAGGTGTTTGGGTGATGAGGGCTCCACCCTAATGCTGTAACAAAGGACTTGAAGGAGGAATGTCATCCCTTGTGCCCTCCCACCTTGGGAGCACACAGAAATCCTCCCCTCCAATGAGAGGGACCCAAGTAGCTCAGCTGTATCCATACAAAACATTCACTTACTCTTCAAAGCTAGTTTTTCTGGGGACAGAGTTCAAGGATAACGCTTATGTTCTCTCAGCGCTTCCACCAGTCTAATTGTTATTTCTTCATCAGTGAACTCCCCTTTTTATTTGGACTGACTTAATCTTAGCTCATTACTTCCTGCAATTTTGTTAGAATGTCTTTAAGGGTGGATTTTTAAAACTTCTCCTTGGTTTTAGCTTTCATTAAAAATTTCAGCCATTGAATTTTCTAATAGTGTCTCTTTTCCAGCTTCCTTTTTCTCCCCCTTTTTGTTGAACTGTGGTTAGGTTTGTCAGACCTTCTCATTCAGTACTTCAAGTCATTTAGGCTTTGCTCTCCTGTGTTAATTTGCTTTATCTATGTGCTTGGTACAGTTTGGATATGAGGTGTCTTAGTAAGCTAAGACACCTCATATCCAAATGTGATAGAAAATGCAGGAATGTTTAGAGGTGATTAGATTGCAAGAGCTGTATCCTCATCATGGGATAACCATTTGATGGGGTAATAGTTTCAATGGATATCCATTAATACACTCAAATATTAATGGTAACTGTAGGTAGTAGCTGTAGTGGTGACTATAGGTAGATTGGATGTGGCTGGAGAAATAGGTCACTAAGGGTCTCAGCTCCTTTATCTCTGCCTCTGTGTAGCCACAAACAGCTTTCCTCTGCCACACCCTTCCAACATGATGTTCTTCCTTACTCAGGCCCAGAGCAAGGGAGTTGGCCTATCATGAACTGAACCTCTGAACCCGGGAGCCCAAAATAAACTTTTTTCCTTTAAATTGTTCTTGTCACGTGTTTGAGCCACAGTGTCTGAGAGCTGTGTCCTTATTACTTTTGTTTGTGCCCACTTTCAGTTCAATAATTCACTCTGTAGCTGTACTAATCTAATATCTATTTATTTATTGTATTTAATTATATGTATCTTCATAGTTTACTGCTTTTCCCATCTTCTGAGTCACATCCATAATCATAATCTATCTTTTCTTGTGTTTACAAATTGGACTTTTTTTTTTTTGGTCTTTCATCCATAATTCCTTTTTTTCCCTGGTAATTCTAGTATTAAGATTTTTAAAACCTCTCCTTTGTTTTAACTTTCATTAATGAAGGCTTTTGTTTGTGTGATTGAAGATCAGTATTTATTTCATTTTGATACTGAGTTAACGTTCTTGGATCTGAATCTTGTAGGTTTAAATTGAACATGTTTCCCCCCCAAAAAAAAATTTGACTATGTGTATTCTTGAAGTTAGGTGATGATTGGGCCTGTCATAGGTTGAGTTCTTCAGGAAACAGACTCATGGAGATTTGCAAAAGAGAGTTGTGGGTTTTTTTGGTGTGTGTGTATGTGTGTGTGTGTGTGTGTGTGTGTGTGTGTGTGTGTGTGTGTGTGTAGTACTTTTGGAAAGAGAACCTGTGAAGGGGAGAGGGAAACAACAGTTGGCAGAAGGAAATGAAAAGTGATGTAGTTTCAGCTGGTTCTGCTAGAGCTCTGGAGTTTGATACCTATAAAGATGTTCACTAAATTAAGACAAAGACATTAAGCATTTGTACCTTTGAGTCAATCAGTTGTTAGAGGTGGTTTCAAACAGAAAGGGTGTGTGTGTGTGGTTGGGTGATACAGCTGCCTTTAACCATGGCAATTCGTGAATGAGTACAAAAATACAAGCCATCAGTAACATCCTGTCCCAGGAATTGGGAGCATCTGTGCATTGTTCTTGAAGACAGGTGTCCAGGCCACCACTGCACCCTGTGCAGTTCAGTCCTTGTTGCCCTGTTGAATCCTAATTCCTTATTTAGTAAGGACACCTAATTTGTGAACAGTCCTCCAGGATTTTGTTTGGCTTCATATTCTGAGAAAACATAAGAGAAAAGTTCATGGGACTAACTACAGCCCCACATGCTGTGGTTATCCCAAAGCTATAACTGACAATTTCCTCTACTTGCTTTCCCTCGCTGTTGGTTAGCATCTCTGCTATTTTAGGTGGCTCACTTAGTGATGTAGACAAATATTTTCCCTGAGGAATGCGAGCTCCTGATTGATAAGTCCTTTTCAGATTCTGACTTCTGCATTTGTCCATATATTATCAAAATGGGCAGGGGGAGTTGTTAACAACCAACGTTACACTGAATTGCCTGAGAGCCACATAAACATTCACCCTTCCCTGAACTACTGTTTAATGACAACCCTTCTCCTGTCTGATGATTAGGCTCAATAACCCCTGGTGGTATGGTGATTCTTCCTTGCTTGCTTATCTGTTTGCATGAAAAGTTTAAAATAACTGGCTGGCCATCATAGCTTGAATTTTAATGGGATTCTTACTGTGTCTTTTGATGAAAGCCTTCCGAGTCTAGAAATCAAGGTTTCTGGACTGAGAAATACTAACTTTCATGAGAAAAAATAAAAGAATAAATTACCCATGTGAATGGCTGGGAACAATTGTAAAGTATAACACATTTCAACCTCTTGTTTCCTGGATATATATATCAACACAATAGAGTGGCTACTGATTAAAACAAAACAAAACAAAAAACCAAACAAACAAACAAACAAACAAAAATATATATATATATATATATAAAATATTGCATCCTGAAAAGATGATTTCCCATCTTTATAGTATAGTCTTTCTGAGCATTATCTTCAAAAGTCATTCTATTCTTCACAATGCTGGCAATGAATACCATGAACATATGCCAACTGCTGCTTCTGCTTTGTTATGAATTCCCTTATTCTATGTCATTGTTGTGTAGCATGCCATATCAGTGTAGTGCTAGCCAAGGCCTTGTGGACAAGTTAGGCAAACATGTCCTTGAATATGTACTGATCTCGGGCACGATAAATAATCATACTTTCCAGCACAGAAGAGGCCCCAAATAATCAACTTGCTATAAAGTGGATGATTGAATACCTCAAGACAGAGTGCTAGTCTCTGGTTTGGTTTGCTTTTGTGTCACTATCAGACACACACACACACACCTTAAAGCATAACTTAGAGGAGGAAAATTTTATTTGGGGCTCACAGTTTCAGAGGTTTCAGTCCACAGATGGCCAGCTGCATTGCTTTAGGCTCAAAGTGAGGCAAGGGCTGGCTGAAGGGTAGGCTGAGTGGGGGAAAGCTGCTCAGCTCATGGTATGGTCAAGGAGCAGAGAGGGAAGGGGAAAGGGGATGCAGGGAAGAGTCACCCTTCCATGGCATGCCCCAGGGACTCATCTCCTCTAGCCATGACCCACCTGCCTATAGTTACCACTTAGCCCGTTCAAACTAGGTCAGACTGATCTGGTCATAGCTCCCACAATCAATCATCTTATCTCTGAATATTCCTGCATTAACAGGAGCTTTTGGGTGATACCTCATATCCAAGCCTTAATAATTTGATGCTGGGGGGTTAGATAATGTTAGAAAATAAATCAATGTAGGTCAATGGGGATTCACGTTTTGGGGCTCATGCATAGCTTCTGTCTCTACCTCCAAGGCTACTCTGTCCAGGAGCCCATTATACCAGCATATGGGTGGCCAGTGATGAAGCCAAACTGATTTCAACCAATTAGATTCTTCTACATGTTTTGTAGTTTAATGTCTTTTTCATAGTGGATTGTCCCTTATATGCATGAATATTTGGTATGAGTATTTTCACACTTTGCGCCGATTCCAATAAATAACAGTGATGCTCATCTTCAGAAGATGTTGTGTTCAGTCTTATGGATAAGGAAGGGGTGATAATGCAGCATTAGTGGGTCAAAAGGTTCTTAAATGTCTGCATGTAGAGATTGTCTGTGTCCCCTCACCACACTTATGCCCAATCCTGGATATGTCTTACATTCCACTGTGGTGCAGGGTCTAGTCAAACCTGTGTTCATAATGGATAATTCTGGCCTTTTGGTCACTTGGGGTGCCTCTCCCCCTTTTATGTGACTTAGTTTTCACATATCAGTGAAAATATTTGACTTTCGGCTTTTGAGGACTGTTTATTTCACTCAGCTTTATAGTCTTCCAGATCCATTCATTTACTTGCAAATGTCATGAAATTGTTCTTCTTTATGATTGAGTAGTAGTCCATCAGGTATATATACCACATTTTCTTTATCCATTCTTCTTCTGATGAGTTCTTAAATTATTGTATTCCTTATCTTTCACATAACAAGTCATCCCAAATACTTGCCACTTTTTGTTCCTCTGGTTCAATTTACATCTTGTGTTCTATATAAACTAAGTTTACATTTGCAGAATGTCTAGATGGTCCAGGTTCCTTTAGACTATACCATGACAGAAGTGAGAGGGAGAATCAATAGCACTGGAATCGATAGTATGTGGTAAATATACAGTATCATTCACCCTATGCATAAGTGAAGTGACTCTGATCTTAATTCTCAGGAGACATAGTAGAAAGTGCTTACCTCAAACCACATAACATGTACCTAAGGCTATATGAATGTTTTCACAAATTACTATGTCATGTAAATTAGCTGCAATTTGGCTGGGGTTTTTTTTTGGCTAATTGTAAAGCCACAGCCTTGTTTGCAAGAGCCAGCTGTCAAATACCAGAATTCATATGACAGGGAGAGTATTGCAGAGAACCCCAAATGAATAAATCAAATTGAAAAATTGAGAACATTCATTGGTGATGGTTGAGTCTTTAATGATTGCAGTAATCTCTGCCTTTCCAGATGAGATGTTGGATTTTTTTCACCTTTTTAAAATATTTATTTTTATTAAGGCTCTATTTAAATATAATGATTTCTTCTGGTTACAGTGCATAGTTGTATGAACTTTATAATTGTATTTATGGTTGTACTAACAATACAATCAGTGTTTGTATATATTGATTAATTTCTTTACCTGAGATACTTCCTTGTGCTTCTTTGCTGTTGATCCCTCCCCTCTTCCAAGCCTGGTAAACTATTGCTATGGTTTCTGTCATTGTAGTTTTGCCTTTTCTAGAATTTCATGGGAATGAATTCATATAATGTATATTTTTTTGTGTTTGATTTTTAATTATTTCAATGATTGTGAGACTAACCTATGGCATTGCATGTATTCACAATTCATTTATTTTGGTCACTAAATTGTCAGGTAGTAAATATTAGATGATATTTAAGTTGTGTCTGAGTTTTGGCAATTATGGTTATTGCTGACATGAATACTTATGTATACATCTTTTGGTAGGATTTGTTTTCAGTTCTCTTACACGTGGAGGAGTATTGCTGGGGATAATGGTTATTGTTTAACTTTAAATGATGCTGCCATATTATTTTCCCAAACGGCAGTACAATTTTTATATTCAAATCAGCAAAATATGAAAATTATAGTTTCTCTGTGTTCTTACCAACATTTAGAATAGTCTCTCTGTTTAATGTTAGTCAATCTGGTGGATAGTTAATTATATTTTATTGTAGGTTTAATATGCATGCCTCTGAAGTCTAATGATGTTGAGTATCTTTCTGTCTGCTTATTAGTTACTGATATATATTCTCTTATAACATAGCTGTATACATCTTTGATATTTTTAAAATTTGGTTTGTTTGTTTTCTTATTTTTGAGTAGTAAGAAGTCTTTAAATATTCTTGATACGAACTTTTTGTTTTTTAAAAAACTTTGGCTTATCTGTTTGTGGCATGTCTTTTTGCTTTCTTAACTATGTCTTTCAAAAATCAAACACTTTTAATCATGATGAAATCTATTCTATTAATTTATCATTTCTTATTTTTTTATCCTGTTTTAGAAATCATTGCCCAACCTTATGTTTTATTATGGAGCTGTAAAAGTTTACCATTTACATGCTGATCTATGATCTAGTTTAGATTAATTTTTGTGTGTGATCTAGGGTGAGGGTTGAAATTCATTTTTTTTTCTTGTAGACATCCATTTGTTTGAGTACCCTTTGTTGAAAAGACTATCTTTCCTTACCTTTGTAGAAAATCAATAAGCCATGTAAATGTGTGTCTATTTCTGTACTCTATTTTGTCCATTAGTTTATGTCTATAAACTTTTTCCAATCATCTTGATTACTGTTGTTTCATGGTGAGTTTGGAAAAATAGGTAATGTGCCATGTGATAACTTTTTTTTCAATTATAAAATTCTTATAGATATTCTAGGTCCTTGATTTTGCATATAAATTTAAAGTTAGCTTGTTAATCTATTTATACCTGTTGAGATTAAGATAAAATTTTCATTGAATCTATACATTAATATGAGAAATGTATTAATCATCATTCTCCAGAAAAATATAGAATAATCATGTGTATAAATACATATGTATGTGTACACATACATAGGCATATATATACATATATACATAAATTGAACATATATACAAAGAAGCATATGTGTATTTGTGTGGGGGGGGTGAGAGAGAGATAGAGAGAGAGAGAGAGAGATTGATTATGAGAATTTAAGAATTGGTTCATGGTTCATGCTATTTTGGAGCTTCACTGAGGATATTATAATAGATGCTTCAAAATCTGAAAAGTGAGCCAAGAAAGTCAATGGTATTATTCATGTAATTAAGTGCAAGTCTGAAGTCTTAAGAACCAGAAGTTTCAGTATCCAAAGGCAGGAGAAGATTGATGTCCTAGCTCAAGTATAGAAAGCAGTATGTTCTTCCTCTGAATCTTCAGTTGATTGCATGAAGCCCACACACATTGGTGAGGGCATTCTTACTTACTCAGTCTATTGATCCAAATGCTAGTATCTTCAGAATCACCCCTTGGACACAAGCAGAATACATTACTACTTATCTGGGTATTGTTCTCTTTCTGCTTTCAATGTCATTGTCAGTTTGATTATGATATACCATAGTATAGAAGGGTGTGTGGGAGGGGGGTGGGGGCTTGATGTTCATTTAGTCTATTACACTTGCAAATCTCTATCTTTGGTTAAATTTGGGAACTACTTAAAATTATATTTTCAATATTTCTTTTTCTGCCTGTTTTCTGTACTTCTGTTATTTCAGTTACATATAGGTTTTATAGTTTAATAATATCTACCAGGGATCCGAGGTTCTCTTTAAAAAATATTTTTCTTCTTGATGATTTTCATCTAGGATAATTCCTATTTCTTTATATTTAAGCTCATTTACCCCTTTCTCTGCTATAAGCATTTATGTGTCAATTCTATCCAGTGAACTTTATTTCAGAAATTTTATTTTTCAGTTGAAAAATTTCTATTTGTTTTGTTGCTCCTTTGATGAATCTTCCCATTCCTTTGCTGAGATTTTTGTCTATTTGAAACAGGTTTTGTTTTTCTTCATTGAGGATATCATAATAGATGCTTAAAAATCCTGTTCATTTAGTTCCACATCTGTTCATTTGGAGCCAGATTTGATTGCTTGTCTTTTATCTTGATACTTTTGTTAAATTTTTCTTGGTTCTCATATGTCAGGTAGTTTGGGATCACATTGTGGACACAGAGTGTTAGATTATATAGAATCCAAATTCTGTTTGTTTTGTAAGATTTTGTTTCTTTGCTTTAGCAGAGATTTTGCTGCAAGAGTTTGTTCTTTTGGACAAGTGAAGTCTCGGTTCCCCCCACCCTCTCCTTTTTCTTCTCTTAAGTTGTTTTAAGTCTGTACGAAAGAAATGTGTTAAGGAGTCAGCCGGAGATGCTGGATAGTCAGAGTTTAACTCTCTGGGCTTCTCCTTTCTGGGATTTATCTATTTCACCACTTCTAGTTTTCTCGTTTCTGTTTTCTGACCCTACAGGTAGAAATACTGTGAAGTTTTCATTTGAGAACGACTGCTGCTGTGTATGCAGTGTGGATTACATTTGTCCCTAGGCTGAAATCAGGTGGTAAGGAGCTCACTGATAGAAGCTCCTGTTATCTCCTCCTTCCAGTAGACATGCACAGTTTGTATCTTGTATTGAATTATATCAAGGCTTTTGATTGTTTCTTGAAGGAATTTAACTCATTCTCTTCTAGACAAGTCGAGAATTGTATCCAAATATATTTTAGTCTCGTCTAATATATCCCCAAAGTGGAAATATACATTTTAAAATTTACTTTTTTTTTTTGTATTGTAGACTATTATCACTATGATAGCTCTTATCTAGTAGGTTAAGGAACCACTATGAGATTTATGACAACCATCCAGGGTCCCACTGAGGAAGGAGTGGAAGAACCATTATGGCATACACAAGCCGTGGTGCTGCCAGATCCTTTCTAGTCAATGTGTTCCAAATCTAGAAACTGACTCAAGTGTGGGAATCTCTTGGAGCTTTATCTTGATTTTTTTTTTTTTCTTTCTGGGCCAGAAACATGATGTGGTCGGGAGTAGTTCTGTGAACTGTAGGTTGTTTTGCAGCACCCCTGACCTCAGCCTACTAGATGTGAGAGTACTCCTTAAGTTGTGACAGCCAAACATGTTTCCAGAAATTTCCAAACATCACTTTGTTGGGGGTAGAAGTATCAATATTGCTTCCAAATGAGAAATACTTGTATAGATTAATCAATAATGCCCTTCCTGACTATTTATCTATCTTGATCCTAGAAGTTCAATTCCTATTAGACGTCTCCATAATTTCTTTCAAGTCAAGTGCCTTGGCTGCAACTTTTTCTTTGTCTATTCACTAAAATACTTGTGTCTCCTTTGCTTTTGATGATAAAGTACCATCATTTTCCCTGTCTTACATTGGGCAAGCTATCTACCATCGCCATTTCTGCTACTGAGCTGATATTATAAAAGTGTTCCCTATCATTATATGTTGCCTACAGAACACAGATAAGATGTGCTCACAAGTGCTGATTCACCTTCTACCTGCACACTTCCTATTGCTTTGGTAAAGAGAGTATGTTCTTGGCAACACTCAGACACACTCAGCTTTTGGGTTTTCTGACTTTACACAGTGTATCCATTCTAGGATGGCCACTTCTTTGAGCTTTTTGCTTCTTTCCTCCTCCATCTGCTACAGAGTTCTAGCATTTCTACTCACTGATGGTAGCCCATCACTACCCCTCCCCACAATTTTTCAAGAGCCATACCAGGGGCATTCTGAATCATCACCATGATGCGATGTAAAGCATTTTGTCCAATGGGTAAACTCTCTCTTACCCAACTTATATCCCACCTTTCTTGCTTCACATCATAAATATCCAGCCCATACATAGACCTGTAGCTCTTGCCAGTGTGTGATGACTAGGTTCTTCTTTAGCATATAGTTCCTTTGTTCCTGGTGCCAATCTAATACTTCTCTAGATAGGTTATGTTGAAATTTCATTTTTATTATGGTTCTAGCTGCTAGAAAGGGTAGATTCTGATGGGGGAGGGAGGAAAGATTGACTTACAAGCCAGTAGCTCCTGGATCAGTAATGAAGAGAGAATTCACCTTCAACACAGAGGAATGGGCCACTTCTGCAGGCTTAGATGGTTCAGAAGGATTTTCCCTTTTGTTGCTAAATATATGAGTTTCTTTGTCAAGATAAATCTGTGATTATTATTCCTTCATATTGTTCATTAGTTACTCTGAACTTTTTACTGTCTATCTTCAATGTATCAGAATCTCTCAGTGTCTGATATCAATTTTATAGTTCTATTGTTCCAACAGATATCACACCAGCCAGTATTTTCTCTTCCACTGATTCCCATCACAGAGGAAGGTTAGTAATTGCATCCTCTCAGTGTGCTCAGTCTATTACAATTATGTCTATCACTAGGATTGTGATCCCCGTTACCAACCCATGAACTAATTATCCAACTCAAAAAATCCATTGTAGGTTATCCTTCCTGGGACCACTCCTAGTACCAAAATATTTTCTGATGGGTCTTCAGGAAATAGATTCTGAGATGGAGATTTCTAGGCAGAAAGTTTGATGTGGAGGATGCTTGAGAACAGCAACAGTAAAGGAATGATGGATATAGGGTTGAGCAGATGGAGAAGTTGAAGCATAATTATAGCTCAGGCATCAGCTGATTCTGTAATGAGTTATGGAGCTGGAATATACCTTCAGTGTTTTCCTGCAGAGTGGGAGAAGAGTCCTGGGCATTCATGTTAGCACCTCTCTCATCAACTCATTTTTGCCCCTTCTTTCCCCAGGAGGGAGTATAAGTTCGGATCCCTGAGCATCATTCCACTAAAATCAGTTTGCCATACTTTGGGGAAATGAATGTTGAATCGTATAGGAGGAATAAAGTTTGCATACAGCACCAACCCCCATGTCTTTTTAGAACCTCTGTTTCATATGACAGCTTGGGCTTCAGCACTTTCACATTGCCTGAGTCCAAGGCATGGTCTTCAGATCACACCTAGTGCTGATATTTGCATTTCCCTTAGGGGTGTGTGTGTGTGTGTGTGTGTGTGTGTGTGTGTGTGTGTGTGTGTAATCATCATTCTGCACTCTTGACATCTAATTCCAAGTTCAAGTTTGTGTTCTATTTTCTTTCATAAATAAAAGCAGTCCTCTTGAAAATTTTCCTTAGTTTTTCTGAACCTGGAAGAGAAAGCATAAATTATCTAGGGTCTAGTTTGTTGTTTCTTAATTTTTTGCACTAAAGTTTTCATAATATACATTAAGTTATACAGTTGTAAGTAGATGTCCTTTTAGAAATATACTAGCTGTAGTGAGCATCACTAAAATTCTCATTCTAAGAAGGAAGATCATATTGCTCCCAGTAATATGAGTGCTACTAACAACCAGCCTTCGACTCTCAGTGTCCCCTGGATTGCCATGGATGTAGAGCTATTTTTTTCCATTGTGTGCTTTCCCCATAGTAACACAGGGCATACTCAGCTGACAATGTAGGAACATAAAGGCCCAGCTATTTTGGCCTTGACTGGATAACTCTGGACAAGTCCACAGAATTCCCCGTGAAGTCATCTGAGGCTGTCATTAAGCCTCTACCATGGACTTCCTCTGTCCAATTATATTTCCTTCCTCTCTGTTTGTCCCATAAGTGTTGATAGTAAGTGTACTTCCTAAGAAATATCCTGCATACGAGACTTCTCCAATATGCTTTCTGGAGTACCCCAACTATTATCTGAGATAAATATATATATATATATATATATTGCTACATATATTTCTTTTGTTTCTGAGCATATTATTAATCTTAGACTCAATGTGTTCAAGGTATTTACTGTATACTTATCTATTATATAACTTGGTTTACTTATAAGTTTCTGTGGAAATGGTTACTCTACTTTTTCCATTATCATCCTTAGGTATCCTGGGGAAAATATGAAAAAAACAAGGTAAAATAAAACAAGCTGTATAATGTAATCTTACTACTTTAATAAAAATCGAATAGTCAATCATCCCATGTAAAAAAATTGAACATTTCACTAAAATTCAACACGTTTATTCATTTGTAAATTATTTTGTGGTTCTTTTATATATATAAGATAATGAATAATGCTGGTTGAACAAATCCATGTGTTTTTTTTTATCTTTCTTCAAATATTCCTATAGGCACCTAGCTGAGTATTAAAATTAGAATAACGAGATGTCCTTTGGGATGATTATTGGGGCCAAACTGGAAATGTGGATGAGTCCCTCACTTTATTCTCTAGGACCAAAGACGGCTCACTTTCATCTTTTGATGTCTCACTTTTTAAATCCAACATGCTGTGAGACTGCCTTCTTATAAATAAGATATGAAGAGTAATCTAACTCGGCATCACCTTGTTTTACTAAAATGTCTTTGTCTTGGACATGTTCATTTTGATATAAGGGAGCCCCCTCAGGAATGAGTACTTTGGAAAAACAAGAATTTTCATATGTAGTTATGAATAGAATCCAATGCATAATTCTCTGAACCCCAATGCTTTAGCTTTCTGTGGCCACATTCTAACTGAAAATTGAGCTAATTTCTAATTGTCCTGTAGCAATACTAGCTTCAGAGGAACATCATGTACGAATATGGCCTTTGTTTCCTTATCCTGGCATTTGCAAACTGGACAATATTATCTACTGAGAAAATGTGGCTCTATGGAAATTAATGCTCATCTCTTTGGACAAATCCTTTACTGTGAATTATTATAGTTACTACCATGTGTTTAGTGCTTTACAGGTATCATTCACCCCATTCACTTGTCTCACATAGACAACAATCATTAAAGCTAGATATTTTAAATCTTCCCCACTACCTGTTACAGCTAAAGAAGGTAATTTTTTATTTAATTAATAATAAACAATAATTAAATAATATTTATTAATTGATAATTAATAATAAAACTGCCAGAATCTGAACCTAAGTCTGCCTGCAATTAATTCCCTAGCTTTGTGTTCGGCATTGTACTCCTCCATTTTCTATTCTTTCATTTAATCATTAAGTTAACTCATTTGTGCAGTAGCTGTTTACTGACTATGATTGGGCACTGTTTTAGCCACTGTCAATCCAGCAGTGAACAAAGACCCTATCAGGAGTGTAGATATATAAGTTTGAAGAGACAGACAATAGTTAATGAACTAATTATGTACCATGATAATTGAAGATAAATGTTATGAACCAAGATGAAGAAAGGAATTGAAGAGTCCTCACAACTGCCAAACAAAGCAAAACCAAACAAACAAAAAATCTTTATTTTTCATTAGTAAGATATGAAGAAGTTAAGTACTTTGTCCAGTGTTAGAGCTGGTGAGCAACCAGTAGCATTGGATCCTTTAACTGTGTAATTCCACAGTCAATGAACTGTTCAGTCCCATGCCTATTCACTGTCTTTTATTTATATCCCACTTATTCCTTTTTGATTCTTTAGTCTTCTCCAAAACTGTCACTCTAACCTAGACTTGTTCCCTTTGCTGCCTGGCAATAAGAAAGCATGACAATAGCCAATAGGTATATGAGAAACTGGTGCTTAGCATCATTAATTATCAGGGAAATGCCAATCAAAACCACAGTGAGGTATTGCCTCAATTCAGTAAGAAGGAATTACAAAGAAGCAAGTACTGGTGAGGATGTGGAGAAAAGGTAGGACTTGCACACCATTGGTGGGAATGTAAGTTGGTACAGCCCTGGTGGAAAAGAGTAGGGAGACATTTCCAAAAGTGAAAAATAGAGCTACATATATGAGATCTAGCAATCCCACTCTTGGTTATATATACAAAGAAAATGAAATTAGTATGCCAAAGACATAGCTGCAATCCCAGGTTTATTATGGCACTATTTACAATAATCAAAAAATGGAAAAAGCCTAAGTGCTAAAAAAAATGGAAAAACCTATGTGTCCTTGAACTGAACTAATGAATGGATAAAGAAAATGGGACACATGTGCAGAGAGAAATATGATTCAGCCATAAAAAAACCCCTAAAATCCTGTTATGCAACAACATGGATAGAACTGGAGATCATTTATGTTAAGTGAAATAAGCCAGGAACAGAAAGACAAATCATCTCACTCCCATATTGAAACTAAAAAATTGATCTCACAGTAGTTGAGAATTCATTGTGACTTTCTGTTCCTAGTTATTGCACTTAACATAAATGATCTCCAGTTCTATCCATGTAGGGAGAGGGAGGGATAGGGATTGAGGAGAATAGGGGGAGGAAGGGATAGGGAAAGCTTGACCAATTCGTACTAAGTTATAGTTAGATAAATAGAAGAAATTCTAGTGTGCTATTGCATTGTAGGTTGACTAGACATAACAGTTATGTGTTCTGTATTTCAAAAAACTAGAAGAGTTTTGAATATGATTACCATAAAGAAATGTTAAGAATTTGAGGAGATACATAGGTTTATCCTAATTTAAACATTCTACAATATATCCTGTAATCAAAATATCACATGGCACCCCTTTAATGTGTACAATTTTTTATGTATCAAATATAAATTTAAATAATAATAAACAAAACAAAACAACAACAAAGAAAGCATGAATGTAAAGTATTTCCCATGGAGAATAGCAAAAGACAAAACAAGAAAAGGAGCCAGCTGAAAACGAAAGCCAGCGACAGCAACAGTTTTGCTGCACGGCAGGCTTATTTTCCAAGATCCTCCCACACCACGCGGAGACTTTGCTCTCCTTTGAGTTCTGGTGATCTGTGTGTCTGCTGAGGGAATTATCTACTCATCTCTTTTTGTTTTAGTCAGCTTTATGTTGCTGTGGCCAATATATTGGATAAGAACAACTTAGAGGAAGAAAAGTTTATTTTGGCTCCTCGTTCCAGTGGTGCAATCCATGGTCAGCCAATTCCATAGGTCTAAGCTTAAGGAGAGATGGAATTTCATGGTGGAAGGATGTGGTGAAGAAAAACTTCTCAGTTCATGACAATCAGGAGGGAGATGGCAGGCACCAGAAACAAAATATAAACACCAAGGTGCTCCCCCAGTGAACTACTTTCTCCAGTCTCACCCTACCTGCCTACAGCTACCACCCAGTTAATCCATCTAAGTGGATTAACCCACTGATTAGTTTTGAACTCTCATAATCTCATAGTCTCACCTCTGACAATTCTTGCGTTGTCTCACACATGAGCTTTGGGGGTCCATCATATCTCCAAACCATAACACTTCTCTCATCTCTTTTCTCTTCCTGTGCCCCTATTTATGCTATTTTACAAAAAAGTTAATCAACTTAAGGTATTACAGTGTGAAATGGCTTAGTTCTAGAAGATGCTAAGAGAGATCTTACTTTGTATTGTTGACTTTAGGGATGATCATCTGAGTTGACACTAAGACTCCATTAGACATATGGAAAAGCCATGTTTTCTTTCAGTAAATATTTATTGATCTTGTGAACACACAACAAGGAAACCATTGTAGTTGGCTGAGTGAGAAGTATTGTAATAATTTAATGATATCAGTTTGTTATTTCATATCCTGATACAATTGTAGCTGTGATTTTCTTGACTGACACCCTTCAGTTCTCCAAACAGTACATTCTTCTAGGTTTTTAAACCTAGTATAGATTACATAATCCTTTTCTGTACATCTAAAGATTATGAACTTGCCAGATTGCAATATCAGAGTTCCTATATTAAGTTTATCTATGTATCTATCAAATTGCTTAGGTATAATCAACAACTTTAAAACTTTGAAAAAATTTTTTTGAAATATTTCACATTTAATTATTTTCCCATAGGTTTCACAAACATAGGAGATATTTAACCACATGGGTAACAGCATAAAGACATATTTAATCATTAATCATCTGAATAAAACAATTTCCTTTATGGCAGAGTAGATCTTAGTAACCTTGATACACTTCACACATATTAAATACTTGTTCAATAAAGGAATGGCAGAACTCACCCTTGACTATCAACCAAAGGAAAGACTAGAGTTATAGTTGGAATGACAGTTTAGATGATGGTAATAGCCCAGAGAAGATTCAAGAATGCAGAGTCATTTCTCAGTCATTTTAGTCTGGCAAGAATAAATGTGCATTTACAGACTTAAAAAAAATTTCACAACTGGAGTTATTAGCTTTGCCTCAGACTTTCTAAATGAAAGACATGGATTAAATATTTATATGGCTTGTCATAGATTGTATCACTTCTGTCATGGCTTCCTGTGTTCCTTGGCCTTCACTGCAGTGTCTCTACCTATAGGAAGGTCGTATGTCCCTGTCCTATTTCATGTAGGCATGACTTGTTGACATGGTTTGGCCAATGAAATATGAGCAGAAGTTAGATGTGCTACTTTCTGGCAGAAGCCTTAAGAGTCAGGGCATATAGTTTGCTTGTTCTTTTTTCTCTTTGCATGATAATTAGCAAAGTTCCATAAAAAAGAGTAAAGAAGCTAAGTTATAGCTGACTTGTGGTATCTATAGCAATGTGCATGGGAAACTCACGTTTGTGATAGTCATTGGAATCTGGGAACTATTAATTCTTCAAGACATAACTTATCCTAACACATGTAAACTATCTTCATTCTATATGAACTATAGAACCTGGTGTTAATTAGGTGTCAGAGCTCTGGGATGAACTAAGCTCTCATCTTCCTGCTACCATGTGTAGAAACCTACTTGATTTCACCTGTATCTAAATGCTTTCCTCTTTAGTGGCTAGAGCAACTAATGGTCAAACCCTCTGCTTGTGCTGCGGATCCCATCCCCTCTCAAATAGTTAGAGTTATTTTTCTCCTGCTGTTTGAATCTTTTCCTTGCTAAAGGACCATTAATATCTTACTTGCTCTAAACAATTCTCTCTTGCCTCTTCCTTTCAGCTAAACCCTTCCCATTTCTCTCTCCTCTTTCTCAATCAAACTTTTCAACTATTTAACACTGTGCTGTCTCTTTTTTTATTTAATTGATTTTATTTTTTTTTAAATTCATGACAGTGGAATGCATTACAATTCTTATTACACATATAGAGCACGATTTTTCATATCTTTGTATATAAAGTATGTTCACACCAATTTATATCTTTATACATGTACTTTTTTTCCATTACAATTCTTCTTACACATATATACCACAATTTTTCATATCTCTGTTTGTATATAAAGTTGTTAAGATATTACTTTATTAATATTTTCTGGCAGTTTTAAATTTTTATCTTAATTCTTATTTTTAATGTAATTTAAAATTTTATTTTTAATTTTTAAATAGCATTATCATCTATATTCATATTGTTTATTCTACACTACATTTCTTTTATGGATATAATAGTCAAATTGTTAATAATAGTGAAAATACTTTGAATTTAAAATACTGTTTATAGAGAAAGTGTAGGCATCATTTCCAACTTTTAATATGGTATTAATGTATCCAGCAAACTGAAAACACTCATTTCCCTAAAGAAAAGAGTTTTTACTATTGTCAGTGATGGCTGCTTTCAGATTCATTCTGAGCAAGAAATTATGCTTTAATTAAAGCCATTATTAATCATGTGCAAATAAAAAAGATTATAAATTTCTAAAATTTGCTGGTATTTTGCTTTATTTACCACTTAAACTCCTATAAGAGGTTGTAAGAAGTAGTTAGAGATTGATACTGAGTGATTTTGAAGATTATTTTCTGTTACAGAAGTCAAATGAGAATCATAGACCCATCTATTATCTATACAAATTAATATCATCTGGGACAGAATGATATTTTACAAATGTAAACATATGGTTCTTTGGGTTTTCTCATAGTGTTTCAATACATTTATAGTCAAGTTGACAATTGTTATTATTTTCTGTGACCTATGGAAACTTTCTGAGTGGTATGCCTTTAAAATAATAATGCTCCTCCTAGATGGACATCACTACCCTAGGTACATGTATGACTGCACATATGGTGTGATGCTACATTGTGTACAACCATAGGAATGTAAAATTGTGCTGAAGTTGTATACAATGAATCAAAATGCATTCTTCTGTCATATATACCTAATTAAAATCAAAAACTTAATAATAATAATAATAATAATAATAATATTGCTCCTTGCAAATAGTGATGAATTAATGTCATTACTCCATGTGAGTATTTTAGGGAGAATGAAAATTAATGACTGATTTACCTCCCTACTGACCCCAAGGTTTCTCAGCATTACCTTGGTGTAATTGGCAGCTGAAGTTCAACTCAAAATATTTCTCACTTGGCTTCCAGTTCTGCTTGAAATACATAATCCTGGGAAAAACTCTAAAAATATCTTTGAATTTCAGTTTCATTATCTATAAAGAGGTAATAATGTTATTTATTATTTCAGAGTGCTATGAGAATTAAATATGATAATACCTTGTACTTTCTGAACTATAAAGTACAATACAGGATAGAATAAAACACATGTCCTGTTTATTAATCAAATTAAATTAAACACATTCTGATGAACTCTCTCTAGCCAGTAATGGAATATGATGTATAGCTTAGTAAATTATATTTTTATTTTTCTCACACTCTCCTGGAGCTAATCATGTTTCATCCATACAGCGATTCAAAAACTACTTGACAGATTCTTAGACTAAATGTAGTTGTTAAGATTTTTTTTCCTGTTTAAAATTCTACTTTTATCACTTCAAGAAATGTCACCCTAAAAACACATGCTGACAGATGATTGAGGATTCTACTTAGAAGCAGTGTAGAAAGCAAATGAATTCTTGAGGGAAAAGTAAATTAGAAATATTGGATTCATTAAAAGGCACATAAGCTTTTGTGATCTGTCTGTTAGCAACGTGTCTCTTACCTAGAGAGACTTGATTTATCCAAACTATCACATCAGTGAATTCAGAGGCAGGAAATATTAAAATGTGCATTGCAGTTGAAAAGGAAAACAATCCAGAAAATTCTGATATACAGGAATTGAGATTACTGACATTATCTTGATGAATAAAAACAAATGGAAATGGTTTGGAAAACCTTGGACCATATCAGTGCCCCTTTGTATAGTACTCTTAAAGTAAAAAGTATTCCTTTAATAAGAAATATGAAATAGCATATATTTCATATATAACTTGACTGAAGGTCAAAGCAAACAAAGGAACATACCTGATGTAAATCATTTCACACACACACACACACACACACACACACACACATATACATACACATATACATCTGAAACACAAATCCAACATTATCTTAATTATCTTTGGACTCTGCTGTGCACAGGTGTATTAAAATAAAGATAATAACATGAAATCTATAACCGACAGCTGGGCTTAATTATATTAGGTTGCATTTGCTTTGATAACCATCCAAATTTGGGGGAATTCCTCTAAGTGGGTGGTGTAGTCACTTGAATGACCTCAGATAAGTAACTAAATTTTAAAAATTATGTCACCAATTCAAATCATCCTACTAGATTCAGAAGATTGAAAGAAGTAGACAGAAATATAGATTATTTAAGTAGATAAACACCATCAACCTCATGATTAAAAAACTTTTTTCTCACATGGTTATTTTTCTCTTGATATATGCACACGCAGTAACATCACAATGTACAGGAACAGAGATATTTAACTTTTACATGTGATTGATATGGGTGCTCATAGTCACGAACAAAATAGACTGGAATAACTGGAGTCTATCTTCTTTGTCTTTAGTATGGGGAAAAAACAACCTAATGAAGTCAAATTCACAAAATATGTTCTTAGGTGAAAGACTAGATCATAGTTTAGAAATAAATGTTGACCTTGTGCAACAAAAAGTTATTCACAAAGTCCAAAGACAGTTAAAATCATTATCAGTTCAACACAACATTGTATCTTTAACATAGCACCTTCCTCTTTGGATAGTTTGGAATGTAAGGCATAATATGGTGTTATATGGCAAGAACACCAAGGAAGCATTATCTAGGATTCAATAGATACAGAAAATACTATGTCTTTTGATACAAAAACATGAAAATTCAAGAATCAACATTCCAGGTATTAATTGGATACAGAAGACCCTGTCTAGAAGGCTGGTCAATCTTTTCTTGAGGAACTATTGCGTAGAAAATGGTAATGTAAAGAGGAGGGGGAAAAATGATAGTTTAGGTAGAAGGCTGACCACAAAACAGCTTTATTTTGTTACTATACATATGCTCATTTGAAAATTTCTGAAGCTTATAAACCCATGTTTTTTATGCTTACTCTAATAAGGTTAGCTAAGTTCATAAATGGTGTGGTGATATATCTGCCTTACCTTGCTGACTCTATTCAGCTCTTGGAAATACTTTATTAAAGAAAGTGTGATCTGGCCAACTGAGATTATTGCTGTCACTCAATGTCCTCTGTGCCTTACGGTGGGGGGCAGTTGCAGTCCAGAAGAGAGTTAGAATCTCGGAACAACACTTTATATCCTTATTCCTTAATGTAATATTGGTACCAGGATGACAATTTATTCTCATGAAGTGTTTGATTTAATAAATGGCTGAACAAATGGAGCTTTTGCTAAACATGCAGAAAAAGAGATGGGTGTGGGTGTGATAATGTAGACTTGGAGCACAAACTATGACATACATAGACTGTAATATGAAGTATCACTACTGGATTCCTTAGAGATAATAATGAGGATACTGAATTATACTGAAGTAATTCCATTTTCTCTGAACAAATATTAAATATATATGATAGTAGTAGCTAAGTCTGGTTTTAAGTTGTATGCATTTTACAGAAAATTTGCTAGAATGAACAATGATTACATCTTTACAAACAAGTTATTAAATATTAATCTAAAATGAGAAACTATTTGGAATTATATATACAGATTGCTCAAATAATTTATACTCTAAAATCATGGGGGATCATTATCATAGCTTTATAAACTTGGTTTGAAGTTTTCATGTATCCGTATTCTACAAAGCCCTGAATACTATTTATTGAGCTACCAAACTACTTTCTATATGGTTTGACTGAAAAGAATCTTACTGGATAATCATATTGAAATTGTTCTGGTCAAAGCATCTTAGGTTATTTGTTCCTGTTCTGCACATGAGAAAGACGATCTGAAAAAGATTGAGTAATGTGCACAATGATGTAAATTGGGTGAAGTATAGGACTATGTTTTTGTTATTTTATTTCTTTCTTTCATCATTGCAATCTTTTTCTTAGGGAGCACATGATGTATTTTCTTCATTTACTAAGCTTAAACGCAGAAGACTTCTAAGAGGTGCCTGCTGTAAAATTTTCATCTTTCAGCACACTTAGAGAAAATGTTTTCCCTTACTGCTTTGTGGCAATATTTTAATGGGCACATGTACAGCATTTTCATACCCTGTCACCTAATTCTCAATTTGCATGATAACAACATAATAGCATAAAAAAAGATATTAAGAAAAAATAAGCTCAACTGCTTATGACACCAAAATTGAAGATATGCCATAAAAGCATTCATTGTAGACTGGGAAACAGCACTTTTATCCCCTGCAGGCAAGGTTGTGATGAAGACTTAAGGGTTTATGAATACTAAAATTTGTTTCATCCAGTGATATCAGGATGTGCTTCTTTCTTTTTTTTTCTTACCAAGATCCCCTGTGACTAGTCACTTAATCTTTAGAAGGTGGTAGGAAGCTTTAAGTCCTGTAGAAAGACTACAAAAAAATGCTGTTTGCTGTGGCGCACTTGACCTTGTTTGTAGCAGGATATACCAGAAAGATCTCCTATATTGATTGGTTATATTATGCTCTAGAATTCCTACATACTAAACACATATCCTCTAAGCACATTTTGTGTACATAAATTTCTGTCCTTGCACTTCACCAGCTGAGCCATGATATTGTCTAGTTTGTGAGGTTTGCACTACACTATTGTAGAACTTTCAACCAGTGCTGGTTGTCCACTTGTTCAGATCCAACTTTATAGTGCTTTGAGGGCATTGGCTGTGTTTATGAGGAGGAATAGGAGGAAGACATTGTTCCTGATTCTCTTTGAACCTTGCAGTTGAAATCTTTATTAACTGGCAGGACACAGGTGGAATAAAGATCATAGTCATCTTTTCCACTTGGTACAATTAAGTGTTCAATTAGTGTGGAACTCTATAAGATAATCTTGAACTTCTTTATATTCACAGAAATGATCATAGAAGGTCTTGAGGATGTGATAAAATTAAATATTATGCACAATTTTGTTTTGAAAGCCACTTAATGCCCCCATCTCATCAAGAATTGAGTGTTTGCAAATGCAAATTTCTGTACTCACTTCTTAGAATTAATGGGAATTTCTGTTGCTGGGGCCCTGATATAGGGTGCCCTAGGTAATTTGTTAAGCACAAAAAATTTACTTGAAACATTTTATCTTGTGTCAGATTGTAGTACTCTCAGAATCCTCAGAGTCCATTATGGGAACCTAGGTATCTGGGTAGAACTGTAAAGCAGATAGGTAATATCTGCATCTCTCATGGTAGCTGATCCAACCAGATTATGCTTGGTGACCTGCTTGAGAGTAATCTTAATTATAGTCAAGCATGGGGATTTTATATTTTTATTATAAAGCCCAATCAGAGATTTTATACTTTGATGCCCATCAGCATAATTTAGCTGTTTTTATTCTTGACCACATTTATTTGTAACATGTTCACCTGTATAGAAAAACAGTAACAAACAATGATGAGTTTAAAATCAATTCTTCTGTGTTTCTTATAGGATCTGTGTGTGAGAAGCAATCTGAGCAACGAGAGTTTTCCAACTACATAATGTGAGATGTAATATTTATATGTATTTGAGCCACAAAATATTTGTCTACCAGGAATTTGAGGTTGATATTGATTTCTTAGAAATAGTGCTTCTCCAGGGAGACACTAAAATTCTTCCTGTAGATTTTCAAAACACTCTGCTGATTACTATGGAATGCACATTTTACCAAGTAACGTACTCAGTTGTCTTCATTATTTAAACAGTTCTTTTCATGCTAAGTCTGTGTGTCATATTTTATGATATGCTGAGTTCAAGATTTCTTTGTTTCATTTCAAGTAACATTGAATGTTGTTTAATAACACATATCACTTAAATATACATTCTTAGCATAGACAGTAAATTTTTGATGGACTTCTATATTTTTAAAAATATAGTTGTTTTGTAGATGAATAAATTCTTTGTAATCATATGGTATCTGAAGTATGCTTTATAAATGTTCAGTTTTTCAGCTTTATTTCATGAATTATAAATTTAAATGTTGTTTGTTTTTAGAGGTCAGTGTTGGATCATTTGCATTATATGATACAAAGGTATTTATTTCATTCATTTATTTATTTTTCAATGCCTACCAGTTGAATATATAAAATTAAATGACAGTAACACTGCTGCAATTTTTCAACATCTGTAACAATTATGGTAAATTATATATCCTTTGAAATAAGGGGGTGGTGGTGTATTTCTTCTCTTTTCAGTAGTTTTCTTATATATTAAATGAAGGAGTGGGCTAGATAATTTTGTAAATTGCTTTCCAGAACCAACATGCTCATATGTTGGGTTTTGTCAAAAAGAGAAACAAATCTATGACATTAGAACATCTATTCATTCAAAAATACCACATCAAGAGCAATTGTTTGTCCAAAGCTGTGATCATCAAAATTGTGTTAACCTCTGTCCTGGCTGCTGTAGTCTAGAATCAGCTCCCTCACTGCCACTCATACAATTTTTAGCAACTGCCTGCAACTGCCACAAGGTTGGAAACTTAATCATGAAACTTCTCTCCTCCTTTCTCTTTAGATTTTCCAGCCCCATCTCCTATTGTCAGAATCTAATGGGAAATTGTCTTTCAAAGAAGCCTGGGAAACATAGTTCTAGACACCCAGATTTAGCAGTCCAGAATACGTGTGGAGCTAAGAGATAACCATTAAATAAGTGTCATAGATCAGGTGGAATCCCACCAGCCAAGCCCGCACTGACCCCCGGGCTGAGTACGGGAGTTTAGACGGGGAAGGAAGCGGTACAGTCCCATCCCCCACAGCGGACACTCCACCAAGGGAATCAGCAGTCAGCATCTTGAACAGCTGATATATCCACCGCCATTCTCCGACAGATCTCAACAACAAAACAGGTGTGTGGCACTCAGCCCATCCCCCATACATCGGGAACTCGCATAAATTCTCTCCTAGGCTTGCCGGGGGAGGGAGAATCAGAGTGAGCCTGCATAAAGACTAGGGGGGAACTAGAGGCACCTGACCTGCAACCCCCCCTACCCATCTGCAGCCAAAACGAAACCTGTCTAGCTAGAGCTGGGGGAGGGGCAAGCAGGAAAAATCCAAAGGACAGAGTGCCTGGGATCCCAATCGCCAACTGTGGGACCCCGGAGATACAGGCCAACTGATTCGTGCGGCCTGCCCTGCGGCTACAGAAGGCTAGCAGGAGAAACCAGGAGGCTAGAGGCAAGGCCCTCGAGACTGGGCAGCTGGAAATTGCAGGCCCGCCGGCGACAGTTCACCCACTGCCCGCATAGCTGGGCGGTAGGAGAACACCCGGCCGCAGGTGACCGATCACCCGCCCTCGGCCTGTGATACTGGGCGGCTAGAGACCGCCTGCCTGCCGCGACTGGGAGCTGAAATCAAACAGAGACAGTCCAGTCACACCACCTCATCAGGATACCCAGGCAAGGAACTGGGGCCGGTCATAGCAAAGTAGTGTCGTCACTGGAGCTCGGACGTCGGATCTTCCTTCACAGTGGAATCCACGTCAGCAGGCATAATTTAACAACACTAAGGAGAGGCATCAGAGTAATACAGAACCAAAACAAATCTATAGAAGAGAGTAGAAACACGACAATCAAATAGAGCTGGAAAGCAACGGGGACAACATGAGAAAACAAGGGAAAAAAGGAGTACAAACAATGCAAGACAACTTAATTCTACAAGAGGACATAGAAACATCAGAAGCAGGGATAGGGAAAGAACTCAAGGCATACCTAACTCAAATGGAAAGGAATATTAGAGAAGACATGAGACAGCAAGTCCAAGCAATAAAAATATATTTTGAAAATGAATTAAACAAACAAATTCAAATGGCAAAGAACGAGCTCTACCAGGAGATAGAGATCTTAAAAAAGAATCAAACTATAATCCTAGAATTGCAGGAGACTATAAACCAAATTAAAAACTCAAACGAGAATATTACAAATAGACTTGATCAAGTAGAAGTCAGAACATCAGATAATGAAGACAAGGTTTATCAACTTGAAAAGAGTATAGTCAACACAGAAAAGATGCTTAAATCCCATGAACAATCTATTCAAGAGATATGGGATGTCATTAAAAAACCAAATTTGAGAGTCATCGGGATAGAAGAAGGCACAGAGATTCAAACCAAAGGAATGGACAGCATATTAAATGAAATAATTGTAGAAAACTTCCCAGAGATGAAAGATGGAATGGATTGCCAAATCCTGGAAGCCTACAGGACCCCAAACATTCAAAACTATAATAGACCAACTCCAAGACACATAATTATGAAGATAGCCAACATACAGGACAAGGAGAGAATATTAAAAGCTACCAGAGAAAAGAGACAGATTACATTCAGGGGTAAACCAATTAGGTTAACGACTGATTTCTCAGCACAGACTTTGAAAGCGAGAAGATCCTGGAACAATGTATTTCAAACGCTGAAAAATAATGGATTTCAACCAAGAATACTGTATCCAGCAAAATTGAGCTTCAGATTTGACAACGAAATTAAAATCTTTCACGATAAACAAAAGCTAAAAGAATTTGCAGCAAGAAAACCAGCACTGCAAAGCATTCTGAGCAATATACTACAAGAAGAGGAATTGAAAAATAGTGCCCAAAACTAACAACAAGAGGTATCTCAGTAAAGGAGGAGGAAAATAACCAAAAAAGTAAAACTAGCCAAACTAAAATAAATAAATAAAGAAGCATGACTGGAAGTACAAATCATATCTCAATTGTAACTTTAAATGTTAATGGCCTAAACTCACCAATCAAGAGACATAGGCTAGCAACCTGGATCAAAAAAACAAATCCAACAATATGCTGCCTTCAGGAGACTCATATGATAGGAAAAGACATACACAGGCTGAAGGTAAAAGGTTGGGAAAAATCATACCACTCACATGGCCCTCGGAAGCAAGCAGGAGTGGCCATACTCATATCAAATAAAATCAACTTCAAACCTAAGTTAATTAAGAAGGATAAAGAAGGACACTATATACTGTTAAAAGGGACCATCCACCAACAAGACATAACAATTATCAATTTGTATGCACCAAACAATGGAGCTGCAATCTACATAAAACAAACGCTCCTCAAGTTCAAGAGTCAAATAGACCATAACACAATAATTACGGGTGACTTCAACACACCGCTCTCGCCATTAGACAGATCCTCTAGACAAAAGCTGAATAAAGAAACTATAGAACTCAACAGCACAATCAATAACCTAGACCTAACTGACATATATAGAATATACCAACCATCATCAAGTGGATACACGTTCTTCTCAGCAGCACATGGATCCTACTCAAAAATAGACCATATATTATGCCATAAGGCAAATCTTAGTAAATATAAAAGTGTGGAGATAATACCATGCACCATATCTGACCATAATGGAATGAAATTGGAAATCAATGATAAAAAAAGGAAGGAAAAATCCTACACCACATGGAAAATGAACAATATGTTATTGAATGATCAATGGGTTACAGAAGACATAAAGGAAGAGATAAAAAAATTCTTAGAGTCAAATGATAATACAGACACAACATACCGGAATCTATGGGACACAATGAAAGCAGTTTTAAGAGGGAAATTCATATCCTGGAGTTCTTTCATCAAAAAAAGAAAAAACCAACAAATAAATGAACTCACACTACACCTCAAAAACCTAGAAAAGGAAGAACAAAACAACAGCAATTGTAGTAGAAGACAAGAAATAATTAAAATTAGAGCAGAAATAAACGAAATTGAAACAAAAAAAACCATTGAAAAAATTGATAAAACTAAAAGTTGGTTCTTTGAAAAAATAAATAAGATAGACAAGCCCTTAGCTATGCTAACAAAAAGAAGAAGAGAGAGAATTCAAATTACTAATATACGGGATGAAAAAGGCAATATCACAACAGACACTACAGAAATACAGAAGATAATTAGAAAGTATTTTGAAACCCTATATTCTAATAAAATAGAAGATAGCGAGGATATCGATAAATTTCTTAAGGCATATGATTTGCCCAGATTGAGACAGGAAGACACACACAATTTAAACAGACCAATAACAAAGGAAGAAATAGAAGAAGCCATCCAAAGTCTACCAACCAAGAAAAGCCCTGGACCTGATGGGTATACAGCGGAGTTCTACAAAACCTTCAAAGAAGAACTAATACCAATACTTTTCAAACTATTTCAAGAAATAGAAAAAGAAGGAGCTCTTCCAAATTCATTCTATGAGGCCAACATCACCCTGATCCCAAAACCAGACAAAGACACTTCAAAGAAAGAAAACTACAGACCAATATCTCTAATGAACTTGGATGCAAAAATTCTCAATAAAATTCTGACGAATCGAATACAAAAACATATCAGAAAACTTGTGCACCATGATCAAGTAGGATTCATCCCTGGGATGCAAGGCTGGTTCAATATACGGAAATCAATACATGCTATTCATCACATCAATAGGCTTAAAGACAAGAACCATATGATCATCTCGATAGATGCAGAAAAAGCATTTGACAAAATACAACATCCCTTTATGTTCAAAACATTAGAAAAACTAGGGATATCAGGAACTTACCTCAACATTGTAAAAGCTATATATGCTAAACCTCAGGCTAGCATCATCCTAAACGGAGAAAAACTGAAGGCATTCCCTCTAAAATCTGGAACAAGACAGGAATGTCCTCTATCACCACTTCTATTCAATTTAGTTCTCGAAGTACTAGCCAGAGCAATTAGACAGACAAAAGAAATTAAAGGCATAAAAATAGGAAAAGAAGAAATTAAATTATCGCTATTTGCAGATGACATGATAATTTACTTAACAGACCCAAAAGGATCTACAAAGAAGCTGCTAGAGTTAATAAATGAATTCAGCAAAGTGGCAGGATATAAAATCAACACGCACAAATCAAAGGCATTCCTGTATATCAGCAACAAAACCTCTGAAATGGAAATAAGGAAAACCACTCCATTCACAATATCCTCAAAGAAAATAAGATACTTGGGAATCAACCTAACAAAAGAGGTGAAAGATTTATACAATGAAAACTACAGAACCTTAAAGAGAGAGATAGAAGAAGATCTCAGAAGATGGAAAAATGTACCCTGTTCATGGATAGGCAGAACTAACATCATCAAAATGGCGATATTACCCAAAGTTCTCTACAGGTTTAATGCGATGCCAATCAGAATCCCAAAGACATTTCTTGTAGAAATAGATAAAGCAATCATGAAATTCATATGGAAAAACAAAAGACCCAGAATAGCAAAAGCAATTCTAAGCAGGAAGTGTGAATCTGGAGGTATAGCGATACCAGAGCTCAAACTGTACTACAAAGCAATAGTAACAAAAACAGCATGGTACTGGTACCAAAACAGGCAGGTGGACCAATGGTACAGAATAGAGGACACAGAGACTAATCCACAAAGTTACAACTATCTTATATTTGATAAAGGGGCTAAAAACATGCAATGGAGGAAGGATAGCATCTTCAACAAATGGTGCTGGGAAAATTGGAAATCCATATGCAACAAAATGAAATTGAATCCCTTTCTCTCGCCAGCCACAAAAGTTAACTCAAAATGGATCAAGGAGCTAGATATAAAAACAGAGACACTGCGTCTGATAGAAGGAAAAGTTGGCTACAATCTACATATTGTGGGGTCGGGCTCCAAATTCCTTAATAGAATGCCCGTAGCCCAAGAGTTAATGACACGAATAAACAAATGGGACCTACTTAAACTAAAAAGTTTTTTCTCAGCAAGAGAAACAGTAAAAGAGGTAAATAGAGAGCCTACATCCTGGGAACAAATTTTTACCCCTCACACCTCAGACAGAGCCCTAATATCCAGAATGTACAAAGAACTCAAAAAATTAAACAATAAGATAACAAATAATCCAATCAACAAATGGGCCAAGGACCTGAACAGACACTTCTCAGAGGAGGACATACAATCAATCCACAAGCACATGAGAAAATGCTCAACATCTCTAGCAATCAGAGAAATGCAAATCAAAACCACCCTAAGATACCATTTCACTCCTGTAAGATTGGCAGCCATTATGAAGTCAAACAACAATAAGTGTTGGCAAGGATGTGGGGAAAAGGGCACACTTGTTCACTGCTGGTGGGACTGCAAAATGGTGAGGCCAATTTGGAAAGCAGTATGGAGATTCCTGGGAAAGCTGGGAATGGATCCACCATTTGACCCAGCTATTGCCCTTCTTGGACTATTCCCTGAGGACCTTAAAAGAGCACACTATACGGATACGGCCACATCAATGATTATAGCAGCACAATTCACAATAGCTAGACTGTGGAACCAACCTAGATGCCCTTCAATAGATGAGTGGATAAAAAAATTGTGGCAGCTATACACAATGGAGTATTATGCAGCACTAAGAAACGACAAAATCATAGAATTTGCAGGGAAATGGATGGCATTAGAGCAGATTATGCTAAGTGAAGCTAGCCAAGCCCTAAAAAACAAATGTCAAATGTCTTCTTTGATATAAAGAGAGCCACTAAGAATAGAACAGGAAGGAAGAGCATGAGGAAAAGACTAACAGTAAACTAAGACGAATGGGGGGAGAGAAAGGAAGAGAGAAGGGAAAACATATGGAAATGGTAGGAGACCTTCAGTGATACACAAAATAATAAGAGGTTATGAGGGGCAAGGGGGTGGGGGGAAAAAAAGGGGAGAGAATTGAACAACAGCAGAGGAGGTAGAGAGGGATGTTGGGAGGGGAGGGGAGGGGAGGGGGGATAGTAGGGGATAGGAAAGGTAGCAGAATACAACAGTCACTAATATGCCATTATGTAAAAATGTGAGTATGTAACAGAAGTGAGTCTGTATTATGTATTTGGGGAGTTCAAAACCCAATTGAGTCGATTGTATGAAAGATGATATGTCTTGAGCTCTGTAATGTTTTGAACAACCAATAAAAAAAAAAAGAAAAAAAATACTTGAAATTGCAGAGTGTAGCATTGTAATAGGTTTTGCAATATAATAGGAATAAAATCATTAGCTAAAAAAAAAAAGTGTCATATAGGTGTAGAAATTATGTATGTTGCAACAATTGTTTATTAGGCTGAGGAATTGAAATAAGAATAAAGCTTTTCAACACTAAGAAAACAAATTGTTTATGATCACCCACAGCAAAAAAAAATAGTACCTAATAACTTAAAATCATAGATCAAAATAAATTGCATTGACTAGAGAAAATATAGTTACAAGTTACGATCAGGGTGCAAAGCAAGGTTCTGAGATACATGTTCAGGTAACAACTTTAGTTACCTGTCTTCATAACCTGCAATGTATTATTTTAAGGTTTTGATTGAAACTATCTGTGCATAGAAGGAAAATGAGTAAGCTATGTTTTACACCTTTATTAGTTTTTCAGCATTTTCAGTAACCCGCATGTGTTTCACGTAGGAAAACCATTTCACAAATTGCATTCGGGTAACCCCCTCTGTGACACTATGCCAAGTGTGCCACATGGAATTACTTTGGCCTCCCTCTGTGAGCCTGAGTGAGTTATTCCAACTTTTACTTAACTGTACTTGTTTATTCCTCTATTTTAAAACTAATGTTACTTTACAGTAAACACCTGGGAGGGTATTGTAAGCAGTAGCCCAAGAAGAGGAAATTAACCATGAGGAATTTATCTTACTACTGAGAAAATGCTATTTTCAAAAAGTGAGCAATCAGGCAAAGGGAAGCAAAAGTCCAAAGCAAGTTTTTAGGACAATCTGACTACCTAATTGGTATTCCAAAATTGAGGAGATTATTGATATAATTTGATCGGTAGATGTAAAGGTTGACTAACAAATTATTCAAGAAAAAAAAAGGAAAAATCTATCAGAAATTTGAGTGTGAAAAATTTAAGTAGGAATACAGAAACATATGGATAAAACCTATTGTGGTCAACAGATGCCAAAATTTTATTAGTTTCTGGGCTTTTCTGTAGTGATTATGTATTATATTCAGAATTAGAAAAAAAAAACTTTTCTTTTCTATAGGCCCATACATTATTTTAGAAAGAAAATGTTTATCTCTTAAACACAGTATATTAGAAAGCAGACTTTTTAGTATAGCCTACACATACTCTAAGAAGTTCTGGAAGAATAGTGCTTTCAGTCAGAGAACTCAGAACAAGTTTTATGAAAGAAGATAGCAAATACATAGTGGGAAGAATATAGAAAGTTTTAGTTCTTGTGGTAATTAAAAATAACATATTATTACCTATAATGTAGCATATACTAATGATAAATCCTTAGCATCCTACATGTTGTTCTAAGCACTTTAGTTATCCCCCAATCTTAGAAGGCTGGTATTGTTATTACTCCCTTATTTAGTGAAGACATATTCAAAGCCAGATGAGATAAATTGCCCCAGACCATACAGCTAGTAAGTAGCAGATCCAAGATGGAAAGTTGTACACTTGAACTGTGGAGATTGGTCTGATTCCCACACTGCTTTACAGTTCAATGGATAGGTTTGCAGGAGATTGGCAGGCATTGGCTATTGTAGAGCATACAATGTGAGTTATGTCTTAACTGAGCCACATTTTACCAACCAAATCATTTTGTCACTTGTTATCAAATTAGTCAACATACATGGCACTCTTAAAGGCAGACTGATTTTAATCAAGTAAGCTTTCCTCATTGGTGTCACGACTGACACAGTTTACTTTCTGTGGCATGTTGCCATTTCACATGGATCTGGTGAAGAGGATTTCTTTCCTACATTCCAACCTGCCACACCCCTGTGATCTTCCATTTAAATATTCTTTCTCCACAATCTTGGCTTATTTCAGGGAGAAAATATTCATTAGAACTGTGTTTCAATTACAGGAACACACAATGTCCTGACTCCCAGTGTTGTGAATGCACCTGCTTTATTTTTTTTTAAAATTAAAACTTGTTATTTCCCAAAGAGGTAAGTCAAAGAACTGCAAACTATCAGTTTTAATTAATGTTTATGGTGTGCTTTAAATGTCTTCACATTGGAAGCTAAAGATTTTAAGTTAACATTCTTTTTTTTTTTAAAGAGAGAGTGAGAGAGGAGAGAGAAAGAGAGAATTTTTTTTTAATATTTATTTCTTAGTTCTCGGCGGACACAACATCTTTGTTTGTATGTGGTGCTGAGGATCGAACCCGGGCTGCACGCATGCCAGGCGAGCGCGCTACCGCTTGAGCCACATCCCCAACACTTAACATTCTAAGATTTATTTTTAACTAAAAACTTCTAACCATTTACCCATTTTTAAAAAGATGTTTGCTCTAGGGTTGCCTTTCTTTCTTTCTTTTTACCGGGGATTGAACTTGGTGGCACTCAACCGCCTGAGCCACATCCCTAGTCCTATTTTGTATTTTATTATGAATGGTCTTACTGAGTTGATTAGTGCCTCGCCATTGGTGAGGCTGGCTTTGAACTTGCAATCTTTCTGTCTCAGCCTTAAGCCACAAGGATTTCCTTTCCATTAATTTTAATTGTATGTACTTTCCGGGAGCAAATATTCTGGGGATTTACTCAGTCTTTTGTAAGGTGCTGCTGCTAACATGATATATTGCTAACTGCTAAGCTGTTGGTCTCTACAGATTATTAATTTGGTATGGTAAAACTTTTCCATTTTAGCATGAATATAATTACACAATCCTAATTTTCTCAATAGTGTTATCCATTATCTAGGGCCATTATCATTAAATATTTACTGGTTTTTTCTTTGTGCCTGGTTTTAGGATTCAAAAAGATATAAATAAAACTATTCATCTGTAAGGAACTAAATTGTAAGCAAATTGTTAGAAAAATATTTTGGGTGAAATTTGTAGGTTAGATTCCATTACAAAAACTTAAGAAGTACTCCAAATTCTTTGTCTTCTTATTAATATCACTGAAGTTAAAGGGGAAGGTTAGATTTCTACAATCTCTTTCATTCTTTCTACATGCTGAGGTATTTGATAAGTGATTAATGTTCATTGTCCTGTGTAACCTTTACAAAATCCTGAAAATGTGATTAGTTTTATTCTTGGTTTTAGGAGAGAGTTCAGAAAGGTCTGATAGAGGTAAAATGACCGAACTGGAGTCACACATCTATTAAAAAGCAGAGGTGAGACTTGAGTAAAAGTGTTTTAATTCCAAAACCACTGTTCTTCCTGCTACATTCTCTAAATAAATTAGACATGCTGGTGGGACTGAAATCCTTTTCACAGAGTAGAGAGAAGAGATTCTTGAGACCTGATAGGAATAACTAAAAGCTTTTCTCATCAGCTTGGAAGAGACCTGGACCCAGAAATCTGAATGAATGAAAATGAATTATAATATCTTTAATTAATGATAAATTAACATTACTTAACACATGATCAGGAACCCCTTAGAAAACAAGATAGACTGGGGCTTGCTCATAGGAGAAATGGCCAGTTACCAGAGAGAGTGAATCCTTAATTTGTTTCCATAGGAACACAATGAATAAAATATAGGTGGCTCTTACTGAGGAATCACAGGTTACACGTGTTGTTCTTCCTTGGAAGCAAGTTACTTCTTTACAAAAATTACACTGAGATTTTGGTCTTATTGTGATTTCTGGTACTCATTTCTGACCTGGACTATGTGCTGATTCTGAAAGTTCCTTTTTTTCTCTCTCTGTGATCTTTTTGACTTCTGACCATCTCTGATTCCTTCACTACAGAAATGGTATTCCAGACTGTGAGATTAATTTCATATTTGTGACTGTTCTCCCTTAGGAGCAGGTGTTCCTCCCCATCTGCTCCTAACTCAGTACAAGCTCCACGACCCCATCTCGTGTTGCTAAGTTGAGGGCTCCCCACTTCCAGCCCAGGTCAGCCATGCTTTCCCTGTCTTGAACCCACTCTACCTCTCTGTGAGGCTGTCACTCACTCATGAGAAGGATGTATTTTACTACACATCCAGATCTCCACAGAGAGATTCTCCTTGCATGTGGAATCCGCAACGTACCACTACATTTCAAAAATAAACTCATTGGTGGGTCACTGATAAATTTTTTGGCTTACAGCTTCTAAAAAACTAAATAAGTATGTGTCATTTCCCAAGCTGCCTCATACTTATCTCCACAGATTTAATTTCAAATGCAGTTCAATGTGCAATGAATTGTAATTATAGAAACCGATACAGCAAATTTAATTTAAAGGAAGCAGCATAATAACAAATAGTATTGTTCTGTTTTGTATTTGTCACAGGTCGGCTGCTTGAGGAAAAGGGATTAAATAGAAGGTACAGAGGAGCTTCACAAATCTTAGGTGATTTTAAACTTTTAAGAACTATGTAGATTGGTATCACAGAGTGGTGATTAATTCTCTAGAATATTGCTTGAAAGTTTATAATGTACCTTTTCCTGTTGTTGTGAACCAAAACTACTAACTTAAAAATAACTGATGAGTTTGGAAGCATTAAATATAATGAATAGGATGTGATAGGAAAAGAAGGAGGTGGATCAGAAGGGAAAAATAGTTAATGATGAAGGGTAGAGAACTGTGCTGAAAAAAAAAATAAAGTGATGATTAGAAGACAATTGAGAGGTTAAGAATATTTTTCAAATAAATTTGTGGGCAAATTTGAAAACCACTACCATTTTAGGCAGAACCAACTGAATCAAGATTAACATTGATCAGAGAAAAGGTGGAGCCCATGCTACAGAATGCTTAGAAAAAATAAAATATGGGGAATTTGAATTATTGACCAATTACTGTAGTTATTGGCCAAACATTTTACTGATTTGGGGACCAAAAAGAGGGATGGAATTGTTTGTGCTGTTTGAAAGAGTTAGAGAATATTTACCTCTGACATGTTAAGTACTTATGACAAGAAAAATATATCAAAATTCTATGATAATCATCTTCTTACTAACAGGGGCCCATCTATGTGCCTGCACATGGCTTATTTACAAATTCTCTGTAAAATTACAGTTCTTCTCTAAGTACATGATCTTTACATGTCTTTGCATGGCAATTTGTTTTCTACCTTATTACCAGAATTTTGCTGATAAATTATTTGCCTTGTTTTTGCCTTCAAGATTAGAAAACCCATCATTGTACTCACTATTAAGGCATTCAAAAGCTAATAATTATATTTTCAATAAGAAAGAGAGGAAAGGCTCATTGTAATACTGATTTGTTTGCATACATGTGCAGCCAAAATTGCTCAGTTGGAAAAAATTTGATTAGGAAAACAAATCAATTTACATGAAGGGAGGCAATAAGAAATAGTCTAAAATATTGAATGAGCTATTATCTATATAAAATAAAATAAAAACAATAATCCCACATTTGTAAGAGTATTGCAGTCTCTTACAAAAAGATGCTAAAAATAGTAATATATTTAAAAATAAAAGAGTATTGCAGTCTCTTACAAAAAGAAGATGCTAAAAATAGTAATATATTTAAAAATAAAAATATGTATTGAAAAATATTTTTCAATAAATTCTACATTTAGCTAATGTAATATAAGTAGATACATTATAAGAATAACTTACAAGGTAACTGAGATGATGATGAGACTATGTCATTTATTCCTAATTCTGCTGTATAACTCCTGCTCATTTTTTAATATTCTGTTTTCCCCTCCTGGCCACCAGTTTGAATTGACATTTTCCAAATAACTTTTATTATGTACTGGATGTTTATGAACATCATGAATTTTCATTTTCCAAATAATTTTATTATATTTTATATGTTTATGAACATTATCAAATCCCATTTTAAAATGTCTCAAATATTCATACATCTTCACTAAGTTTTTATTTTGCTAATTATCAAAGAAGGAATGAGGTTAAACTTAAATGCACTGATGTAGAATGATTTCCAACACAAACAGTGAAGTGGGAAAAATGGCGAACAACAACAACAAATTATATGCACAGTATAACTCATTTAAGGGGGGAAATACCAAAGATAGATGGCACCTGACCAGTGTTGAGAACTCTTCTGTTTTGTTCCCAAATACAAAGGTTACCAGAGAGAGAGGGAGAGTAAGAGTGAGAGGAAAAGGGAGAGAGAGAGGGAGAGAGAGAAGGAAAGGGAGAGAACCAAATGCTTAGACCACAGACTGCAGATGGGAGCATTGACCAGGTCCCAGAGACTATGGAAAGGGGTCAAGAAGAATACACTCCCCAAAATACATAGAAAATTACAATCTTGGCAAATCTTCCCACTTGAAGTGGGAAAGCCTAACAGTTGTATAAATGCACGACTCTGAAGAGCACAAGGAAGGAAGAAACAGCAACCAACAGGACAGATGAAGAATCCAATTGGAAAATGTCCAAGAAAGTGAATAAAATTCCCAAGCACTGCTCCCCACTAGGGAAGAACTGCATAGGTACATTAAATCAAAGCATTAGCACCAAACATAGCATAGTAGACAGATGAGTTTAGGCCATTTACATTCCATGTTATTATTGATATGGTATTTATACCCTGTCATTTTGATTTATTTTTGGTTTTTTAATGTGAATTAGTTTCTCCTTTGATTGACTATTTACTTCTATTGTAGTTCTTCCCTTTGCTGCTTTTCACTTTTATTTTTCATTTTTTTCTTCATGAAATATTTTATTGCACATATTTTATAGTGTAAACTTTCTAATTTTGAATTCTTTTACCTTTTGTTTATCATGGAAAATTTTTATTTCATCATCAGTTCTGAAGCTTAATTTTGCTGAGTATGGTATTCTTGGCTGGCATCCATTTACTTTTAGAGCTTGGTATATCTTATTCCAAGTCCTCATAGTTTTGAGGGTCTGGCTTGAGAACTCAGCTGAGATCTGGACTGGTTTCCCTCTAAATATGGCTTTTCTTTTTCCCTGGCAGCCTTTAAAATTGTATCCTTATTCTGTATGTTAGGCATTTTCATAATAATATGCTTTGGTGTGGGTCTGTTGTAATTTTGTATATGGGGTCCTGTAAACCTCCTGTATTTGATTTTTCATTTCATTCTTTAGATTTGGGAAATTTTTGATATTATTTCACTGAAAAGATTGTGCATTCCTTTGGTTTGTATCTCTGAGCCTTCATTTATCCCCAAAATCTTAACTTTGGTCTTTTCAGTTTATCCTATATTTCTTGGAATTTCTGTTCATGGTCTTTTAAAGTCTTTTCTACATGGTCAACTTTATTTTCAATATTATATATTTTGTCTGAAATGTTATATATTTTGTCTTCAAATATATAACAATTATTATATTAATATTATAATAAAATATTATATATTTTGTCTTCATTGCCTGAAACTCTGTCTTCAAAGTGATGTAGTCTGTTTTTGATGCTTTCTATTGAATTTTTAAAATTGGTTTATCAATTCCTTTGTTCCAAGGACTTCTGCTTGATATTTTTAAAAAATCTCTATCTATTTATTGAACTGATCTTTCACTTCCTATATTTTCTCTCTGATATCACTCCTTATATTGTTCTTTACCTCAAAGATTAGATTAATTATGTACATCCTAAACTCTTTTTCTGACATTTCTTCCACCATGGTGATGATGTCTTCTGTTACTAAAGTGTCTTGGTTTATTTGGGACAATTTGTTCCCTTGTTTTTTCATGTTGTTTGTGTGTCTACCCGTCTAACAGTATGGATGCGTGAGAGTAGAGTTTCTATTTTGTAGACTTTTAGTATCCCTGAAGTTTTCTAGTACCTCACTTGCTAAGAAACGACCTGTCTGCTTTCCTGGTTTCACACCATGGAGCAACCAGGAAAGCAACCTGCTCTTTTCTGCCATCTTTAGACTGCCCAGCAATGGGTTGTATTAATTCAGAGAATTTTGATAATATTATCCTTTTCCTTGTATTAAATAAATCATGTCTTTTACTTACTTAATTTTATCTATTCATCCATTGATGAATATATAAAACATATGTAATATTGTGCACCTTAAATATATGTAATTAAAACATATGATTTACTCTATTCTTCAAATCCTAGCTCTTTGTGCTAAATATTCTTGAGATATTCAGATGATGTTAGGGCTTTGTAAGCACCATAGCAATCATCTCTGACTCTCAGGGGGAGGGGAAGGATTTTTGTCCCTTGTCCATGTCAGCACAGCCAGAATATTGCCAAATATCCTCTTGCTCTTGTTTCTCAATTTTTCATTCATTCATCACATATTTACTTAATACTTACTATGCGCCAAACATTGTTCTACTGGGTATGAACATAAAGCAATGAACAATGCAAACAAATTCTCTACCTCCAGGAAGTTTTCATTACTATAGAGTAAAAGACACAATTGCAATGTGAAGATACATTATTTTTCCACTGTAAATAACACTGCATTAGGACTAATCCAAGATTGCCCAACCTCAGCACAAATTGCATTTTGTGCTAGGTAATTCTATGGGTGAGGGATTGTTCTGTGCATTAATGGATGTTTATCAGCACTTTTAGCTTCTGGTCATTGGATACCAGCAGTACACCAAAGATGGGATAACCAAAAATGATTGCAGACATTGCTAAATACCTACTGACAGGCAAAATTACCTTGAGTTCAGCATCATTGGGTGACATCTCTCACTGGGGTTCCCCTTTATCATATTCCAATTGTTATCCTATTCCTTTGCTGTATCAATCTCTATCCTTAGCTGATGTTCCTTTTAATTTCTGTTTTGGAAAAATGCAGCCACTTCTCAAGTCCACAATTTTGCAGACCAAAAATCACCTCACACCTGGGAGTAGGTGCTTAATATAAGAAACAATGTAAGTTTCTGACAAAGTAAATGCTTTGTTTCTGTATTAAATTTCAGTTGAATTCTGAGTTTGGATACTACATAGTGATGACCTTTTCCTCTCTGTAATTGATTCGTAATATGGTTGCTGATATTTTGTTGCATCTTCCTCAACTTTCTTGAAAGACACACAGATTTCTGTAGGCTTACTTCATGTTGTGCATCTAGTTATACTTGGAACATAACCCTGTGCTGAACTACTAATTATTATTTTTTTAAATAAAATTCAGACTTACTCCTCTTTGATTTCTCAGAATACTTGTTTTCAAATCAGTGATGAAATTAGCTGCAGCCTTCTTTGGAAACTAGGTTCTACATTTTTCTTGGCAGTTTATTTTAGTGATTGAAAATTTTCTTAATCAGATTTTTCTTTTTTTTTAAAGAGGGGGTGGGGAGAGAGAGAGAGAAAAAGAAAGAGAGAGAGAGAGAGAGAGAGAGAGAGAGAGAGAGAGAGAATTTTTAATATTTATTTTTTTTAGTTATTGGCGGACACAACATCTTTGTTTGTATGTGGGGCTGAGGATTGAACCCCGCCGCACGCATGCCAGGCAAGCGCGCTACCGTTTGAGCCACATCCGCAGCCCCAAGATTTTTCTGATTCTGCGACAAATTTTGCAGATCTGGCTCTATAAGTATATCCAAACTAAATATACCTGTCTTTAATTGCAGCCCTTTGCATGTCCTTTTCTTGTCCTTGAGAGATAGTTATTTGAAGTGCTTAAATTTGCATTCCAATAGAAGACGAAGTATTTATTCTATTACAAAGAATAACCAAAGATATATTTATAGTCTGTCAAAAAAACAGTATCTGCTCCTCTGCAATGCTACTCAATTTAAACCGCACTAACAGTTATTTACATATGTGGAGCCTCCAGTTGTCTCTCTTCTGGCTTTATGTGATCAAATGTGTGGGCTTATCACTTGTGGGCCTGTTGTGGCATGGATTCAAATGCCTCACATGCCTATCCTGAGCACACTCCAGGTTTCCATTGTATTTCTCTTTTTTATTCAAGACAATTGCTAAATGAGAGATCTATTCTCAGTAGCCAGTGTGAATGAAATCATTTTTTGAGTAGCTACCACAACAGTGATAGAAGCAAGGTGACCAAAAAAGAATGTTCCACTCTCACAGTGCCTGTGTGAGCATGCATGCCCGTGTGAGTATGTACGCATGCATGTGCACACACACACGACTTCCATGTGCCACACTGTTGAACTTTGCTTATAAAATTGTATCTTAACTCTCCTATTGAATGTGGTACTTGGTTCACATGCTGTTTTGAGAGATATGATTGAAGACTCTGGATATACTAGGAAAGTCCTCTTTGTGAGAGTTGTGTCACTGTTTTGGAAAGTTCATAAAATACCTGAGAATTTCATTGTTTTTTAAGAGAGCATTTTAAAGGAAAGAGTTAAGAAAAGCAGAAAGCATAGTGGGGTCTGGCAGCTAGGTACCTTAGGCTAACCTCAGTGCTCACTTCTAAATACTCCAAAACATGCTGGTTTTGGCCAAAAAATTCAAGGAAAATATGTGGAACTCCCAGGTGCAGAGTGATCAATGCTCTCTGACTAATGATCATGAAATTTTCTTTCTGTTTCTCCTCTCATCTGCAATATGTAACTTCTAACAGCTCTCTTTTAGCTTTAGCAAAAATGGGCTTATAGCCTAAAGGAAAATGACAACTAGGCAACAACAGATTTTAATGGCTGTCTAGTCCAAAATGTGGGTTATTTTAAAATATTAAAATGTCAACTGTGAACTCCCTTTGAATTCCTGAATGGTGTTTTATTCTGAAATACACGTAGATAACAAAAGACTGACAAATCTACATTGCAGATGGTTTTTCCCTTTCTCTCATTTCATTCATTTTTAATGCAGATGATGAGATCTTTGGGACTTGGAGCCATATTTGACAGCTTTTTCATGTTTATTTGGACTGTGAGTTATGCTACAATTTGGATTTGAGGCACTCTTTCCAAGAATAAGTCATTTGTAATCCATGCATTTTTTAGTGGCTAAGATGTGAATAAGCAGGTTTTATTGTTTCTTTCTTGTGATTTATATGGTTATGTGTGTATATCTTTTTTTAACCAAAGACTCAGTTTTCTTCTGATTTTAGTCCAAATGGCTGGCTATCTTTTTGTTTTTAGTATAGCAATGCTAAAAAGTGTGAAAGCAAACAAAAATTATCAAAGTGAAATCCCATTGTTTAAAGAAACAAAAAAACTTCTTTAAATACATAACTTATCTTTGTATTTATGATGTGAGCACCTTTTATATTCGTCTCAGAACCAGTCAACATTCTGCACAGTCCAGATGAACAATATATACTTCAGACTTCACTAAAGAAAGCCATCAATTTCAGGAATTCTTCCTGAAGCCTTAGACAAGTGCCACCATCAAGACTCACTGTTCTGCAGTACTATAGAATTTCAGCTATTTCTTCTTCTGCAAGATAAGCTTTATTACAGGTATTTTGCTTTAAAAATATTAATGACATGCAATTTTGACATCAGATTTTTAATACACAATTTTTAAATCCCTCATTCCCACATTGTTATTATCATACTTTTGTTGTCTACTTAGTTCTTACTGTGCAGTGAGGTTTGGGATAAGAATGGACATTGCAAGATGAAGAAATGGTCATTATGACCCATACATTCTCTATTCTGTTCTCCATGGCCAAAAGCATGGGATGTAGATAGGGTATAGAACTTCCAAGTCTCAAGAACTTAAGAGGTATTTATTTTTCTCATCCTTTTAGTGATTTCTGTGGACCCAGTACCAGAGTTGAAGCAGTTAAGATATTTTACTGAGGTTTGGAATTAATTAATTCCCCTTCCTCCTAACATGTTTTACTTCTGCAGACTTTTAGAAGTCTCTTTAACTCATAAGCACTGCCAAGTTGATCTTTACTTTCTCAGAAATCTAAAAGAGACTCCTTATTTATTTATTTTGTAAAACTACTCATTTGGCACTTAATATACTAAGTAGAACTCTCAGATGGCAAGGACTGAATTTTGTTGTGTCATTTATGGTGTTCATTGTCATACCCCAAAATGCATAAAATTTTGAGTTCCAGGTTTGCTAACAATGAACTATACAACTTTAACTTTATCTTGATGTAATTTCTTGCATAAATAGATAAGTAGACAAAAAATGGAATGTCCAGATTCCTTTTCTAATACAGCCAAGAGTTCAACACATTATTTCTACTCTATGCTATAGGACACAGTCAGATACCACCCACTAATGATACCAAAGAAATCCCTACTCTATAAAAAAGGATGAAGTGATAGAGCTTTCTCCAAGTTTTTCTTCTTTAAACTTCAAAATGAAGGCATCTGTAATCATTTATTCTCTAGTGAATGCTTGCAGATTACCATGTGGATGAAAAGCAGCAAATTAATATTCATTACTAAAATTAGAAATAGCCAATAATGTATCATTCAACTGCTTGAATATTTTGATAATCCTTAATGTTTGTGAGTTTACTGGGCTATTAATACTTGGTGTCAGATTAAAATGATTTTCTTTAATCTCTGTCATTTACTATGCAAGAATAACAAAGTCTCAGAACTTCTGTAAATCGAGGTAATGATGTGAACACTTCCATTTTATATGGAAACTGGCTCATACACATTCCTTTGTACATAGAAATATATCAGGATAAATAGGTCAGGCTGGAGTATTTGATCAATTCAATGACTAATGGCAATTTATAAAGTGATTAAAATAGTCTTAAGAGTTTAGAAGAAGGCTGTGATTGTGTAGGCTACAGTAGAGCAAATTTGCCACTAAAAGCAAGGGGAAAGCCAGGAAAAATGCATGTTAAAATGTATTTGAAGTCATCCTGGGCTACTACTGAGGTAAATAAATTCAAGAAATCAAGATCCTGGAAGAAAGGAAGCTGTAGAGAAGACGCCAACTTTCTGTCCTAGTTTACCCCGTGATGAAATTTGCCAAATCTTAGCACTGGGTGAGAGGCTGGAGAAACCATTCCGAGGGGAGTTGTCAGAATTGGCACCTTGACAGTGTTGGAGTACTAACATCCCAAGGCAGCAGGATTGGAGAGGCCAACATCCAGGAGAGAAGGGAGGTGCTGAGAAAGGAGTCAAACCCTCTTTTTCTCCTCCCCGCACCCCCCGTATGACATTTATTGAAATTCTACAGTGCTTGGGTAAAGAGACTAAGAAACTAAAATGATACTTGAAAATCAATAAAGTTATCATGAGTCTCATGGTGAAGGGTGACAGAAATAAGAACTATGGACAGCACAGAAGGCAGGTCTTCAGGAAACACAGGCTCTCTTGGTAGAGGCATAACAGAGTGCAACAAAGGAGGTAGGGCCAGAGAGAGGCACACAAAGCTCCCTGCAAATTCCATTACATCCCATTCCCTGATTGGATAGAGTGATCTGCTCCCTCTTGGGTTTCCTAAGAATGGATACAGGCAATGCTATGTGAAAGAAGTGAATATTATTCAATAAATTTAAATGTTTCATGCACAGAACCCAGTATTCAATTAGAAAATAAAACATTACAAAACCACAAATATTAAAAAAAAACACAAAATAGGAAAAATAAAACACAGCACAGACGATTTAGGATATAGTTATGGGAATAGAATTACATTTGTGCTTAATATATCACAAAACATAAATAATATAATAGAAATTTTTTCAGGGAACTGTTATCTATTTAAAAAGAAAGAAATGAAAATTACTGAGTTATAAAAAAGAAATAAGAAAAGTGTAAGTCAGTGGATGATGTTATGTAGAGATTGCTCAAAATTGAATAGGTGATTAAAATAATCAAGTAATAGAGGAACAAAAGAATCTGAGCTGAATCAAGAGAACAATATTTGCATAAGTACAGAAGAAAGTATAGAGACATGTGGGGCACAGTGAAGACAACTGAAATGCATGTGACAGTAATACCAGAAGAAAAGCAGATACAGAGGTAGACACAATATTTGAAGAGACAATGGTTAATAATTCCTGCAGCTTATGAAAACTCTCAAGCTACAAATAAGTGTTATGAACAGCAAGCACATTTACATATTGAGAAATTTCTACCTAAGCATATTCCAATGGCGCTTGATATCAGAAGGCAAAGGAAAAAAATATTGCATGCAAAAGTAAATGGAGTCAGAACTGGCTTTGAAAGAGAGGCTGAAACAACTGGAGGGTAATAGAAATGAAGTGCCATCCTTAGAGAGGCATAAGGAAATACTACACATATAGAATTCGATTGCAACTTGAAACACCTTTTAAAAATAAGGATAACATAGGATATTTCCATTCAAACAACAATCAAAGAAATGATTATCAGCAGATTCCACACTTAAACAAAATAAACAAAAACACTAGAAGGAATTCCATACCCACAAGTGATTGATCACAGCTAAAAGCCAAAAAATTCATGAGGGAATGAAAGCTCCAGAAACACTAATCATACAGGCAGATATTGATTGCACAAAAGAGTAATATTAATGTACTTGGGACATAAAATATATGTGCAGTTAAAATATATGACAAAGTAGCAAAAAGAAGAAGGAAATTAATGGAGTAAATGTATTATAAGGTCATCACAATTTCAGGTAAAAGGTAAAAAATTTAAAAAATATTCCTAATCATAACAAGTCAAAGAGGCATAATATAACCACTGACATTATCCTAAAATACATAGCTTATAGGTAATTAAAATAAAATTCATCAGTAATGGAACAATTTATAAGTAGGAGAAAAGAAAAGAAATGAAACAAGGGAAAAACAGAAAGAAATAGCAAAAGCAAACTAGAAAGCCAAATATTTCAAATAATGTACTTAGTGGAAGTAGACAAAATGTTTTAGCAAACATAGAGCCGTCTTAAGGCTTGATTTGTAAAAATACCCTAATTTACTGACAAAAACACTTGGACTGCATTTGAAAGGTTAAAAGAAAAAAGTTAAGAAAAGATATATCATTCAAAAAGACAGTGTCTCAAAACAGAAGCAAACTGGACCCAATGGCAAACAAACAAACACAAAAAGAGATAATTGGCAATGTTTATAATGATCCAGAGGTCAAGATAATAGAAAGACATGACAATGTAACATTTGTCTGAGCTAACAACAAGGATTTAAAATACACAAAATAAATGTTAGCATAATGACCTAAGAAATAAGAAATCTAAAGTGGGGTTGGTCCCACAGATACAAAGCTATTCAACATATACAAATCTATAGAAGGGATACACCACATCAACACAATGAAGGCGGGGGAACATGATCTCCAAAAATGTAGAATAAACATTTGGTAAAATCCAACATCCCTTCGTAATAAAAATTCTCAACAAAATAGGTGTACGGTTGTATACGTGTATAGCTGCCTTATGATAAACATGATACAATGATACAGTGAAGAAAGACTAAACTATTTAATAAATGCTGCTAACTTGATTGGATATCTGCATAAGAAAGACAAATCTTGACTTCACTTCACACAATATACAACCATCATCAATCTCAGAGAAGCAGATGGAAATATGAAAGGTCAATAGTACAACTTTTGAAATAAACACAGGAGAGCATCTTTTAGACCTAAGAGTAGAACACAACTACTCATGAAGGGCACTAAAACGATTCATCATGAAATCAAACTTTGTAAATGGAGTTCACTAAAATTAAGACCTGAGTTCATCAAAAGACATCACCATCACATCTACTCTGTCTAATCATGGAAAACAACACGAGACACATTTTCTAGAGCACCATTCTAAAAAATAGAGGCTGACACTAAATATACTATGGTATGCTGAATGGAATCCTGAGACAGAAAAACAAAAATGCCATTTGCCATTATAAATATAAAAGGGAATTTGGATAACAGTAGAACCTTAACAATAAAAAGTAATTGTGTAAAGTTTTAAATAACACCATCAACCAACTTAACCTGATATATATGTATAGAATATATTGTTCAAGCACACAATAGAATGGACACATACTGGATGTAAAGTCTTAAGAGATTTCCAATGACAGAAATAAAACAAATTACTTTTTCTGATCAGAGTGCAATTATGGTAGAAATTCATACTAGATGATTATATAACAAATGATAAGAAAAATGTATCATTTCAAAGTTTTACAGTATAACTCAGAAAAAAATACATGGTCTTAAAGAGTGCATAAGAAAAAGTATAAATAAGAAAAATTAAACAGTAAAATAACTAGGAAAGAAAAATCTATGTACTTAATGGAATATATTTGTAACTTTCTTTTTGCATATCACATACATAAAACCAGTGAAAATTTAAAGAAGGGGAAAAAGATATGTATACACATAAATAAAACAGAAATCAAATAGTCAATTGAAAGATCAATCCTTTGAAAATAAAATAAAAATAATTAACTTTTAGTGATACTTATCAAGAAAGAAGAGATAAATTCCAAATAAACAATGTTAGGAATAAAGCAAGGAAAATAAGAAGAGATGTTACAAATTAAAAAGATAGCAAGGGGATTTAAAAATAATTCTGTGCCAATAAATGTAGAACTACAGACAAAAAATATTTTGTTCAGAAATTACATCAAAATAATTTAAGAGAATATAAAAACCTGGATAATATTAAAGATATCTAATCAATGCTCATAAATAGTTTTAGAAACTTAAATTCAGACAACTTTACTAGTGAGAAGTATTAATAATTTCATAAAATTAATTCTGGTGTACACAAACTACAGGAAACAATAAAAGAAGGGTATGGGGAAATCACTCCAATTAAATTGATACAACACAGAGAACACATTTTGTATCAAAAAGGAAAACTACAGGATAATTACATTTAAGTACATTGATGCAAAACAAAACATTTGCAAATCAAAATCTAAGCAATACATAAAAAGGATAATCTTATGGCCAACTTGGAGGATTCATAACAGAAATGAAATGCAGTTTTATTTTTAAAAAGTCTGTTAATGTAATACACCAGATTAACAAACTAAAGAATAGTCATAGGATCATACCAAGAGTTTCATAAAAACATTAAGAGTGTTCAATTCTCATTCTTTCAAAACTCGTAGCAAATAAAGAAAAAAAATAATATTGTGACTTAAAAAGAAAACACATCATAATATAAAATGAAATTTATTAAATGAATGTTCTATATTATTTCTCGGACATCCTGGTATCCAGTCATTTTGTTACCTTCACAAATTTCAAAACCAAAAATCTAATATCACCTATTTTATAGAAACCCATTATTCTTTAAAAGAAACTCCAACAACTTCTTGCTTGTTCTCTCAAGTTTTTACTTCTAGTTGCTGAGAATGTATGACATGACATTATGAAGGAAAATGCATTTGATCGTTTATGTCTTTGATTATCAAAATTATTTTCCCTTTCTATTTGTTTTTTTTTCTTTTCACTGAATAAATGAATTATATGCACTTAGGAAAAAAAATATTAAAAAATAGTGAGCATTTGGCTATCATGCCATCATAAGCATAAATCCCCAGTTGACCTCCATCTGCTTTAATTCTCAGTAAAGCTTTTACATGATTGCAGGTGATTAGTTGTCAACTTCCATGTTCATTTCTTAAGTGTCCAGAATCATTCATGCCTGAATAGTGGGGCTTCTGAATGAAAAATTACTATGCATTTTAAAAGTCACCATGAAACCATGTTTTGATTGAATAAAGAATATATGTGTCCTTCTAACTTAAGAAGATAGAAAGTGGATGGAAGCATGATAAATGATGTAGTACAGAGAAGAGAAAAGGTACAAGACTACATTAGAGAGTATCATATCTAGAAAAAATCTCTTCATACCAGTGTTTCAAGGACTATGTTAAATAGAAGTGGTAAAAGAAGACTGACAAAAGAAATTAGAGGGAGACATATAGGAAAAGAACTTAAATTAGCACTATTTGCTGACGATATGATTCTATACCTAGAAGACCCAAAAAAGCTCCACCAGAAAACTTCTAGAACTAGTAAACAAATTTAGCAAAGTAGCAGGTTATTAAATCAACACCCATAAATCAAAGGCATTTCTGTATATCAGTGACAAATCCTCTGAGAAAGAAATGAGGAAAACTACCCCATTTACAATAGCCTCAAAAAAATAAGATACTTGGGGATCAACTTAATGAAAGAGGTGGAATTTCTATACAATGAAAACTACAGAATCCTAAAAAAAGAAATCTAAGAAGACCTTAGAATATGGAAAGATCTACCTTGCTCTTGGGTAGGCAGAATTAATATTATCAAAATGACCATACTCCCAAAAGCACTCTACAGATTTAATACAATTTTGACCAAAATCCCAAAGGAATTCTTCATAGAAATAGAAAAACCAATCATGAAATTCATCTGGAAAAATAATAGACCCAGAATAGCTGAAGCAATCCTTAGCAGGAAGAATGAAGCAGGTGGCATCACTATACCAGACCTTAAACTATACTACAGAGCAATAGTAACAAAAACAGCATGGTATTGGCATCAAAACAGACTGGTAGACCAATGGTACAGAACAGAGTACACAGAGACTAACCCACAAAATTACAATTATATTAGACAAAGGTGCTAAACATGCATTGGAGAAAAGATAGCATCTTCAACAAATGGTGCTGGGAAAACTGGAAATCCATATACAACAAAATGAAATTAAACCCCTATCTCTCACCATGCACAAAACTCAACTCAAAATGGATTAAGGATTTAGGAATACAACCAGAGACGCTGCATCTAAAAAAGAAAAAGTAGGCCCTAATCTTCATCATGTGGGATTAGGCCCCAACTTCCTTAATAGGACTCCTATACCACAAGAATTAAAACCAAGAATCAATTAATGGGATGGACTCAAACTAAAAAGTTTCTTCTCAGCAAAAGAAACAATCTGTGAGGTGAATAGAGAGCTACATATTGGGAGCAAATTTTTACCCCTGACACATCAGATAGAGCACTAATCTCTAAGGTATATAAAGAATTTAAAAAGATAAACACCAACAAAACAAATAACCCAATCAATAAATGGGCCAAGGACATGAACAGACACTACTCAGAATAGAATATACAATCAATCAACAAATATACGAAAAAATGTTCATCATCTCTAGCAATTAGAGAAATGCAAATCAAAACTACACTAAGATACTATCTCATTCCAGTCAGAATGGCAGCTATTATGAAGACAAAGAACAATAAGTGTAGGTGAGGATGTAGGGGAAGAAGCACAGTCATACATTGCTGGTGGGACTGCAAATTGGTGTAGCCAACATGGAAAGCAGTGTGGAGATTCCTTAGAAATCTGGGAATGGAACAACCATTTGACCCAGCTATCCCACTCCTCAGACTGTACCCAAAGGACTTAAAAACAGCATACTACAGGGACACAGCCACATCAATGTTTATAGCAGCACAATTCACAATAGCTAAACTGTGGAGCCAACCTAGATGCCCTTCAGTGGAGAAATGGATAAAAAAAATGTGGCATATATACACAATGGAATTTTACTCAGCAATAAAAGAGAATAAAATCATGGCATTTGCAGGTAAATGGATGGCATTGGAGAAGATAATGCTAAGTGAAGTTAGCCAATCCCCCCAAAACAAATGCCAAATGTTTTTTTCTGATATAAGGAGGCTGACTCATAGTGGGGTAGGGAAGGAGAGCATGGGAGGAATAGATGAATTCTAGATAGGGCAGAGGGGTGGGAGGGAAAGGGAGGCGTCAGGGGATTAGCAAGGATGGTGGAATATGATAGACATCATTATGCAAAGTGCATGTATGAAGACATGAATTAGTGTGAACATACTTTATATACAAACAGAGGTATGAAAAATTGTTGTGTATGTGCAATAAGAATTGTGATGCATTCTGCTGTTATATATTTAAAAAATAAGACCAATAAAAAAATTAAAAAAAAAAAAAAGACTAGACACAGTCTGGGAGAAGATACTTGCCAACTATATGCCACAGTCTGGCTAGGCACAAAATCACGAGCCACTCAAGCAGGAATAAACTTTATTTTTTGAAACTGCTGCCAATGCCCCGTACGCCCCCCCTCTCCCCTCCCCCCTTCCCTTCCCCCCCCCCCAAGAATCCTGATCTACCCACGCAGCATTCTCCAAGAACCCCAGAGGAAGTTCCTCCCCCGGAATTCCCTCCTACTGTACTTCTCCAACCAATGGGAACTCTCCAGGAGTCCCATAGCAGGCCTAGGTGAACAGCAGGAGTCCAATATCCATATGAATGCAAATCTTAACATAATCATATCATCTCAATGGCTAGCTGGCATCACCTTTCAACCAAAAATGCCATGCATCATATTACTTGGCTGTGGCTCTTAGTAACTATATATCTAGAAATCAACATTTTATGCATTATAAGTATGTAATGGAAAAGAAATTTGCACATGATACTATAGAAATACAATTTTAAGGGCTAAATATTCTAAAAGGAAGTTATAAATGTTATTTTTGTCCTATAAATTGTTGTATTATATATGCATTGAGTAAAAATTAAAAAAGAAAAAAAATCTGTTCATACAGAAAAATTCTAAAATTGCTCAGAAATTCAGTCAGTATGTATTATGATGGAGAGAAGGCTAAAAACAGAAGAGATATTTGGAAGTACACATTCAGAGCAGTTGGAATGCCAGGTCTCCCCCTCTGACTTGCACATTCAGATGATTCTCTCCATTCTCTACACTGGCAGCATATGAGAAGTTTATTCACAAAAGAAACTAAACCAGAGAGATCTCTGATTCCAAGACATCTGGCTCATAACAGGCTGGGAAAGAGGTGTCTTTTGAAAAAAATGTTTATGCTGAAGTGGGGAGATTCCAGCTTACACCCTAGCATTGTCCCTGAGTAACAAAAGACAACTAAGTTTTTCCAACACTCAAACCCCTATCTCCAAAGCAGAGACATTCAGGTTCTTTTGTAATAAACTGAATATCCTAGGAATAAGAACCATGGATCCCACCATGTGGGTGACCTAGGAGGAAAAACCCTAATACATTTTTTTTTATCACTGGAATGAAATTCAGTGATTTATTTACAATTGTCATGCATACAGAAGGTTTTAATGCCTTATTCTCAGTTGTGAATGGACACAGGTCACCAGATATTTGAAGAAAGCCTACATTACAGAGAACAGAAAACAAAATAAAAAGAGAAAGGTATATAATGAAAAGACATAATGCACAGAAAGATATTAAAAGAATAAGATTAATGTGCTGCGAGGTAGAGTAGAAAATATAGGATTCATAAAAAAAGAAAGGGAAATAGGAAAAAGAAAGAGAAAGTCATCTAAGGAGTATTTAAGAAAACCATAACTGACATACATATTTGTCCAGATAAAAGAAAGGTAAGTCCATTTAAAGTCCAACAAAACGGATGAAAACAAGAGGTCAATACCAAGTTATATACTCACCAAGTTTTAGAACACTAGGGACACAGAGACACTCCTAGAAGGTTTCAGAGTAAAAGCAAATATACATAATATAAATGTATTTTAAAAGCATATTAAATAAGATTGTGATTGGACTCTGCATAACAAAACAGGAACCAACATCAGCATTCATTATACATTTAATTTTTAACTAAGGATTCTAGTGACAAGTTTAGAAATTTTCCCTTTTATTATTTTTTCAGAAAGCTAATTTAGACTGTGTTTTCCTAAAATGAGGCGATGAACCCTGCCTCCCGCCCTCCACCCCACACACGCACAAAAATTTTTAAAAAGATGACAAAACAAAGGAATCAATGCAGAAGAGGGATGAGGAAAATTCCCTCTGTGTTGGGGAAAGAAAAGCTGGAGGAGATACCTGTATTGAGAGCCACCAAAGGAATTTAATCCATTATAGAGGAGGAGAGTTGGACTGTGCCTGAAAGAATAGTCCCAGAAAAATAAAAGAAAGAAAGAAAGAAAAGAAACTTAAGAGTTGATCATTATCACTAGGCTTCTAATACAATTATTAGATGAAACTGGAAATTTTATTCAGATATGCAAAGAAAAGTAGACAAATGCAAAAAAAGAAAAATGAAACTATAATTAACTCCAGGGAAAAGATTAACAAAAAATTCTGCTGTGATCAATATTTACAAAGATGTAATACAGGAGATACTGATTACATATTTGATCAAAACCAAATCCAATTGTATTCAAAGGATGGAAGTGAGGGAAAAGTGGAAGAAATTGAAATTGGATTGTTACCTATGATATTAGGTAGTCATTTAAAAAAATTTTTAGACATTGATAGGCCTTTATTTTGTTCATTTTATTTATATGTGGTGCTAACAATCGAACCCAGTGCCTCACAGATGCTAGGCAAGTGCACTACCACTGAGCTATAGCCTCGGCTCCTTAGGTAGTCATTTTCTAATGTTGAATGCTAAATGTTCAATAGATAAGCAATCCAAGAATAGCATTTACACATTCACATTATCTGAATTTAAGAGTTTGCAAATACAAATAAATCATGAAACTAAAAAAATCTAAACCATAGCATATGTATTGTGAATAGAGAATAGAATTATGAATAGAGAATAAATGTTTTACTTACTGAGCTGCTCTTTCTTCCTAGGTTGGGTTTGATATTCAAAATTATTTTAAAGAAACCTTTCAGATTTTATTATCTTGCTAAACTTTCTTCACTGAAGGATGCATTGCTACACAGTAAGAAGTATATTAAATATTCCTCTTTTAAATAACCTGCTGAATACTTTTATAGGTGAAAGAAAAATCCATTTGGAAACACTTGAACCTAGAACATGAGTCTATTTTATATATAATCACAGATAGTTATTTGTTTAGTTTTAATATACATAACCTGAATATTTCAGCTATGAATATACCATGTAAAGCAAGAGATGACAATTCTCTGTGGTATTTAGCTCACCAGTACAGAACACCTAGAGTACTCAGTGGTTTTAGCTGTCTTTTTCACAATGATTCTTTGTATTATACATTATAATACAGCATTGAGCAATATTAAGGTATCAGTGTTTTTATTGTAAATTGCTTTCATTCTATTTTTTATTTATATTTAAGGTAGGTTTTTCTACTAATAGTTTTTCATTCTATATTATCTCTGAATATTATCTCGGAATTTAATTTAGAAAATTGGAGGGAGATGATCAAAATATCTGGTATAAATAATGTTCTGGTCTATTAGAACTGAGCACTGCAGATAGATAGCAAATGGACACTCTTTGGTCATCCCTCCCATATAGATGTTTGATGTTTCAGTATCAATTCCTATCTGACTTTCCAGAGAGAGTCCTTGAATGATAATACTAATTAGTCCAGGTGGTCCTTTCTGTTTATTAGAGAATCCTTGTTCATATAGCTCTCCAGGCATCCACTCCCATGTTAGCATATTAGGTAGAAGATATTTGCCACTTCTGAGAAGGGTCATATCATACCATATATTCACTATCTGTTCCTCACACACTCACCTGCAGTATGTTCTAAGGAAATAGAATTTTTAAAAGTAGTTTTGAAAAGTTTTGAAACTGCACATTTTTTTTTTAATTCTGAAATAACCTTATGGCTTATGGAAAATATTTCTGGTAAATTATCACTTTCTTTTTCTTTTTTTGTACATAGCAAATTATTCCACACTTAATGGCATGAAACAATAATCATTAAGATTGTTTGCTATCTGTGTCTTACTTCTGGCTTGACTTTACTTCTGGTGTGCCAGCTTGTAATGAGTTAGTGGCTAAACTGGGTCAAGACATTCTAGAGTGGACAGTTGGCAGGGTTATTAGTTATTAGCTGTTCGTTATTAGCTTCCCCCTGCTACAGGTGTCTTTCACTTTTCCTTATACTACCCTTCCTTCTGCAGTGAACTCAGCCTTCCAAGGAGAAGCAAGACTGGGCAAGAACAAATGTCAGTTTGAAGCTTCTACTTGCTTTACATTTGCTAATGTCTTGGTGGTCAAAGCAAGTCACATGGCCACAACCAGATTCAAGGACTCCATAAATGAATTCTATGTCTTGAGAGGAATTACAAAATATTGTGTCTATGTTTTGTATTATGTGTCACCTTCCCCCTGAATCCTTAAGGATCACAGAATCCTCATTATCTAATTGTCATGTATGTATCACACCTATATTCTGCTAACACTTAATCTCATAACTTTTGTTTAAAATATAAATTTTGGTTTGTTTCCTTTGTGTCAACTAAACATACACAAACACACATAACACACACACACACACACACACACACACACACACACACACACAATTGCCAAAAGAGCAGAGTCAGATTTTCTAAAAGGTTTGCTTAAGATAGCTTATTTTTTGCCCCATAAGTAGTTCATGTTGCTCAGTAGTACTATACTTCTTTTAGTGTAGAATAAAACACTAAAATACATGGTTTAATACGTATTTTCTTAAAAAAAAAATCTCTCATAGATTTAAATATCCTGGTAGAAAGTAAGGCTAGAAGCATCCCAGGCAGACTTATCCCATATGTATCCTTTATCATGAAGTCAAATACCACCCAGGATGGACAGCACAAGGCCCATGCTTATTCTTGGGAAGCCATTCTTTAAGCAGCTATGAATAGTTCTTTAACATACCCAGAATTCCAGGAAGAAGTTAAAGGGGTGAACATAATGGGTGCTGCTATTCTTTTGAAGAGAAGATTAAATTTTCTTTCTTACTTTCAATTCACTCTAAATAAAACACAGAGATATAATTTTATATAATATTTAAAATAAGACAAAATCATTTAAATCAACTTGCCTATAATTTCTACATTTGAAGAGTAAACTCTTTCCTGAAAGATGGCAAGGTATGGTTTGAAATCCCAAAGCAACCCCTAAATTTAAGCTAGATTTGTATGTATTGAGGAATTGTTTTATAAGTTAGTTCAAACAACTTTCTCCTATGAATTGCTCCAGCTAATGGAGCCTTTGTTACATGGCCTGGAATGACTCTACAGAATGCTGACGTTAACATGAACTAAGGATTTAACACACAATTAAACGTTTCACTGTAAAATAAATAATTTTTCCAATGATGCAATTTGAAATCTTATTTATATACCAGTGAAATTTAATTTTTAAATTTAGATCACCACATCAAATATATTAAAAATGAAAAAAATATAATCAATGTTCTGTCTTTAGTGTTGCAAATTATATAAGGATATCTCAACATTTAGTTTTGTTTCACTTAATATTCTCAGCAGTAAACTCATAATACTAGGTAGTCTGATTTTTATTGCATTAAAGAAATAACTGCTGTAAATTTTGGTATGTCTATCTCATTAGGAAAAAAAAATCCTTGGATAAAGTTTTACAGATGCAGAAAAGTCAGCTATGTGATTTTTTTTTATTGTTAAAGTTTCAGAGCAAATTAGAATGTACTGTAGAATTGACAACTTAATTTGAGACTGCTTTTTGTCATTTTTACATGTAGAAATTTTTTAGTATGCATTTAAATCTTTGGAAAATTTCCAAAATACAGTAACTGAGTTCTCTAAATGAGGTGTAGATCTATGACTGGAACTTACAGGTTAAAAACAAGACTGCAGAAGCCCCAATTAGCATTTTTACATGAATAAATTCTAGCCCTTACAGTGATTCAAGGGAAGAATACCAAACTTCTCTCTATATAAAATCTTGAGCCAAACAATATTGGAAAGGTGTGAATCAAAGATTCATATGCAATGGTAAGAACCCAAAATTTTATAAAAAATTTGCTCATGTTCACTTGAACTAAGCAGAAACAAAATAACAGTAGTAAAGAATTTTTCATCCTGAAAACATGAAATTCACCTTTAAGGTGATGGAGCAAATACATTTACCATTTGGATTACTTATACTGGAAGCTTTTGGCCCCCAAAATACCTCTATCAGAAATTGCTTTCTTTTATACCCCCAGACACTGTACATGAAATTTTTATGAAAATGCACTCAATTTTACCTGATTATTCATTTAAAATGCATATACACTGCTACAGTCACTCTTGTAAAATCGGTTCCTCACATACCTCATTTTATAATAACATAATGCCCTAGAATAGCAGCTTAGGAAATGAAGAACTGTGTCGTTTACTTTGGTTTGGGTCAGGCTGACTTTACAATTTCAAAAATAAGTGGGTTAAAAGAATAAAGAGAAGAATAAAACTACAAGTGGTTTTGCAGCCAATAAAGTGAAACAGGGGATAAATGTCCTTTAGTCATACTGAGACACTTGACATACCGAAGCAGAGAGAGTCATTCTACTAATTCCCCTCTCTCCCTCCCTCTCTTCCTTCCTCCCTTTCTTTCTTTCTTTTTCTTCCTCTTTCTTTGCACAGAACACTATAAGCACAATACTTGTTCTCAAGAATTTCAGTCTAATGTGAAAAAAGGGAATGTAAACTAATGGTTCCATTCTAGATATGCTAATAATTCAAGATCCTGGTTTTAGAGGTTTATATGCAGTCTGCTGAAAGTCTAGCCTACTCTCTGGGACAACTGAATCCCATAAGATAGCTCCAGATTCAATTTTTTATCAAAAATGTTTCTACTCTTTATCTCAACAGAGAAGAGAGAGAAATGAAGTGTTGAATGTTGGCAATTAAATGACTTTATGTATATGTTACTTTCTCCCACAGTTCATTTGCATATACAGTCACATAGCCACATCTACTTATAATGGTACAGAGGAGGTACATTCTACACATAGATTCAGAAGAGAGAGTCCCTAATGTAACTGTTCACTGATGATGTCTGCCACATAACCAATGAAATACCAAAAGTAGTGCAAATAGAATATGTTAAATTTTATAAGGACCAGAGGAGGTATTGCTTTAAAGCACAGTCTAAGTAAAGTCATCTTGAAGAAAGACCAGACATTTTCATAGTTAAAACAGCTATGCCAAGTGCATGGAACGATGGTTGAAATGGGACAAATTTGGAAAAGAAGAAAGAGGTAGAATTTCAAGCAAAGAGAATTATCTTGGGAATTTCTATTCCTAAGGAACTTAAAAAATTTTGTTTCAGGGAGAGGGGACAAAACAAAGATTTTAAAAAGAAAAGTAAAGTGATAATATTTTTTCTTTAAAAATTTCCTCTCATTGGAGAAGAGAGAAAAGACTTTAGATGGATAAGACTGCAGGGCCTGCACAGGAGATGATGTGACTCAGAAGTTCATAACTGTAGCATTGACATTACAGGTGGATTTGAGAGACAGAGAAGGCAGAAACCAATTGGCCGTTGATGGACTGCTGTCTACTGGGAACTGTACTGTGCAAAAAAATATGAAGAGACAATCTCTCTCCCCTTCTAAGTATCTTAAAATCTAGCAGGAAATCAGATGTGTAAAGAAAGAATGACCATGAGAGTGTTAAGTGCTCTGACAGGCAGCAGTCTGTAAGAGAAAGCTACAGAGAGCATTGCACCCTTTGATTTAGAGTCATGCTGACCTCTTTTGCTTTTTAAATTATATTTCAGAGTTATTTCTTGGCTTTATTTTTTGCTTCTATATATTGACATTGAACCATTCCATGCATGTCTAGCTAAGAGTATGTTCTTCCCTGCAGTGACCTGCATGCCTGTCCATTCTGAACCACTCTTTCCCACAAACACCCGGATGCTACTATCATCAGAACTACCGTACTTCTGAAATGATGTATTCAGTAAAACTTCTTCTCTGACCACATCCATGGGTGATGATATTTGAAATCTGGATACTTGATGGTGGGAGTAGATTCAGGAGCAGTTAAAATGGAAACATCCCTCAAGTTTTGGGCCTTTATTCCGAAAGAATGGCTTAATTTGCAGCATATATTATTAGTGTTCTCACCATAATTGGACAGAAATATAATACGGAGGACATTACATATAACTAATGACATTCACTCTTTCTATGTCTCTTTACAATCATCTCTGATAATTTTCTCTGTGACCCACTACAAATAATTAAACATGATCATTACCATAGCCTTTTACATACAGTGATGTCCAAGGAGATTCTGAAATTTCTGTGCTATTTGCTTCTTTCCTATTTCCTGTTTTTGCTAAGGAACAAAGAGAGAAACTGCAATAATTAGCTATAGTAGGTATATGATACTTTTCTTCCTAAGAAAATAAGACTTTTATTATTAAGTACCAGTTGAAATATGCAAGCCATTATTTATGGCATACAAATCAATCATAGTAATGTTATTTAGTGTAATGGGAATTGACCTAATTATGCCCTGCTTTCTTTTGTCATTTACTTATAAACATGTCAACTTTTATATAACTGTTTTACTTTTTGAGCTCACATAAGGCAAGAATTCCATTTAAGCTCCTCTACACAACACTATGGAGCCTCCTTCATTCATGTTCTTTTGATACTTTTGGTTTTGTGAATGACATTGAAATTATTTGAAATTTGGGAGCCATAGAGCTAATTTTCACTGCATAGGGCTTGCCATAAAAATAAGGTTATTTACTTAATAAGATACCAATATTTATTGGTAAACCTTAATTTTCCTAAAATAGTCATATAGAGAGATGCTGAAAGTATCTATGGTATTCAATAATCACCACAACACATTGAGTAAATTTGTCTTTTCTCTAAGTTTTTTCCAAAATATTTTGAAATAAATATGTAATTTATTCTTTATACTTCAAACGAACAAACAAATATTTTACTTGTTCACAGAACCAATCTCTGCATGTATAGAAATAAAAATGGGTTATGTCATTTGTACAGAATGAATTATAAAATAAGGTTTAAGGGAGACATTAGGAGCCATTTCTAGTATAAAGCTGAAAAACTTAAGACACAGGAGGGCAAGTGATTTCTAAAGATGGTTTGACAAGGAGAAACATGGTTCCATGGAAAGATTACTGATATGGAAATTTGAAAGCTCTAGTTTATTTCCAGCTATGCCAAATATTTTGTCAGACCCCAGTTTTCCAATCTCTTGAATCAGGGATGAATTTAATGCATTATTTTCAAGTTCTTTTCCTATTTAAGAGTTCAAAATTTTGAAATTAATGTCACACTAGAATTAACAAGAATGACTGAAATCCTGAGGGCTGAAACAGTATCCAGTGGAGACAAGTGTAATAGATAAACTTTGGCAACAGCAGGACAGGGCAAGGCAAGAGTGCCAGTACTGAGAGCCAGACAAGATGAATATAGCTGTTACCAAGAACAACACCATGTAAGAGAGAGTCAAGACCTGGTAACCCAGACAAGCTAGTGCATACATGATCTGGTGGATAAGAAGCTCAGAGGTCAGTGAAACTACAGAGCCAAGAACACATTATGAGAAATCTTGCAAGATTTTGGGCAACCAGAAGCTCTAGGTTGCAAGAGGTCTGCATAATCAGAAGTTTCATTTCAGCAGCAAAATATGGGGTTAATGCTGAGCTTAGAGTTTTGAGTTCAATATCATAAGTAATACCAGAGATTGGACAGAGATGGAACTATAGAGAATGACTGTTAGAGATCAGAAGGAGAAGGATCGGGGACAAAGCAGAATCTGACATGAGTTTTCTTTCTCCAAATACACACACACACACACACACACACACACACACACACACACATATATATATATGTTAAAATTGTATATAAATATGTACATGTATATACACATTTTATACTTTTGTATAAATAAATATATTCATATATATACAGATAAATTATGCATATGGTTTCTATTTATCTATGAATATACCTGTAAATTATGTCCCTTACTTGACTTCTCATAACAAAAGATCCGAACCCAGTGAAGCAGCAGAGATAACCAAATTCCTCTTAATAGAATAAAGATACAATTTGGGTTGACAGAGTCTTTATGGGGTATGGAAGATTTAATAATTCATAGTCACCGGGAGATTTGAAAGAGAAGAGAAAAGGAGCAGTTGTCTCTAGAAGAGATGTTTAAGAAACATTTTTTTTCTGAGACATATTTTATGCAAACTGAAAAGTATAACCCTTCAAGAAATATTTAATAAAATATCCATTTCCCATCAATGCACTAAGGATACCTCAGACACAGGGCAAAGATAAATGTTGTCCTTGTGTGTTCTGTCTCCCTTGGGCTCTAAAAATATTCTATACCTCTCAAAGAGTGGTTCTTGAGTGATGATGATAAATATTAAGACCTTTTAAGAAACTTACTGTGAAAATACAAATATTTTCCACAAATTCCACACATTCTCACAAACATACACTGTGCCAAACATACCCCATATAGTCACAGAGCTACACCAGCACAATGTAATGACTCTGATGTCCCTTTGATATTGAAAAACCAACTCTACTTACACATGTGTCTATGCTTCATAATAATCAACATTTTAATATGACCATCATGTTGTTTTTAGTCTTCCTATAAAAGAATCTTATCTCTTAAAGTATCTTTTGCTTTGCTTCATTCCAGAAAGTGGGCAACTTCAATTCTAGCTACATTTGAAAGGATACTGGTAATTGAACCTCTCAGGTATGCAAAAGGAGAAGAGTTCCCTCTGCATCTTCCCTGCATGGACTTAGATCTGTGTGCATCTTAGAACTCTCTGGCTCTTGCTCAGAGATATGTTTCCAGCTGGGAGAAGCACAGTTCCCCTTAGCAAAAGACAAATACTTTCCACTTTTCAAAAGGTATTATCTGTTCTACTGAAGATAAAGCAGGGTGTAAACCTGACCTACTGGTAGTCCATCAGGAGAAATTTATCTGGCTACTTCCCCTGAGGAGTTGTAACATAACTGAAACCGACACCTGAAGAAAAGAGAGGAAAACCGGTTAAACTAGTTTGAGCACTGACATATAGCCATCGCCTAGATATGCCATCTTTTTAGCCAGTCACCTTACTCTTCCTCCTGCTGCTTTGAGGGTTGACTGCTAATCTAAAAATTTTCTGACAAGTTTCTCTTTCCATTTAGTACCCCTTTCCTAACCCATCTTTGTTTACAATTTTAATCTTGGCTTTCTCTTATCAGTTAGCTCCTATTCTGTGGCTTCCCAATGTATAATCTACTTCCACTTTGGCAGTTCATACCGTTTCCCAAGTCATATTGACCTGTTTCTTCCTTCCCTTGAATCTGAACTACTACTCCCAATATAATTTCCCTGTACTCTGATGCCATTATTTCCCTAAAAAATATTATATCAAATGATGGCCATCCTTGCTGTTATTCCCATCATATCTTAGTGAAGAACAGGGGTCTTTTTCACAAGTTTGATTCTGCTTGTAGATTTTAGTAATGCCAGGGATACTCCTCAGCCCCTTTCCTTTGAACTCTGTCTTCATCCATACCACTCATTTATCACCTGCTAATCCTTGTTTTATTGGATTCTTACCCAGTTGATTGTTTATGATGTGCAAGGTATTATGGTTGGTTTATGGCACAAGTATATCACTATGAGACAGAAACACAGATGAAGTGCTGTGGGATATCAGAGGAGGTAGACGTTTCTTTTAGTGTGAATAATGGATGAAAGTTCCTGGAAAGAGGAACAGGAAGGAGAAAATTGGGCCTGTAAAACTTGTAAAATAGAGAACAACAACAACAACAAAACAATGGAATGGAAATTTAAAAGCTTAGAATTGGCTCCCAGAAAAGTAGGCAGTTCAGCTGGACGCAGCAAATGCAGACCTTGGAGAGATGTATGTAGAGGTTGATAATGAAAGTATGCAGATTGGAGAAGGTGCCCAAAAAGAAGGGCCAGAGAAAGGGGACAGCTTTGATGGAATGTTCTCCTCCAGAGGTGAGAGATTGGAGAGAAGCCAGGTCAGAGGACAACTAGAGATTCAAACTCAATGGGAGGCAGGAGTTTTATCAAGAAAATTGCTATCAAGGGGATTGAAAACTGAACGGAGATCAAAAAGGTTGTGGTCTAAAAAAGAAGTTGTTGGTGTGATCCTTAAGTGGTCATTAGTGAATTTCAAAAGAAAGATCTCAATAAAGTCAAGGGGACTAAGTGCAATTAATTAAGGAGTGATTCAGTAATGAATAATTAATTAATTTTATTATTGGGAGAATATGTAGACTATTTTTAGAAATTAGTAAAATAGATCAAAATTTCAGGGTCTCACTGATTCAAGAAGGAGTTAATATTGTAAAATATAACAAAATGAGACTAAGTTGCATATTTAGTATCTTTTTCCTGGATTCCCCCTTTTGGGCATGAAAGGATTCTGGTTTGCCCTTTATTTCCTAACTTTTAGTCTGATAGAATATGAAGAAATAAAGAAACTTTAGGAAATACAAAAGGCTAAAATAATTTTTTAAATGAAGACCTCCCCTGAGTCCTAAGAGTGATCAACAGCCCATCCTAGTAGATTTTGGGGTGTTTTTAAGAACGAGGACCTACATGAGTGATGTGGAGACAGCTACAGTTTGAGGCATGGGGAGTAAAATGAATAGACAGACTGAACTTTCAAGAAGCACAGCTGTGCCTTATGTAGATGTTCCTTCTTTGCAATTTCACCAAAAAAATTTTAATAAAAATTTAAATTAACAAGTATTTTGAATATTAGTTTAAGTATTCTATAATAGCATATCCTGCTGATAATGGAGGAGGCCTTTCTGTGTATAGTTTTTTGTAGGTGTCTCTCGATGTCTTCAGGTGTATAGCTCTGTATGCATTCTGTATTCCAACATATGTATGATTTAATAGAGGGAGATAGAAAATCTCAGAAGAAAAGGTGGCTGATGAAGTAGTCAGGGAGCATTAGATAAAAAACATGAGAGCAAACTCAGAGAGAGTAGGGAAACTCGATCCTCTGAGAGAAAAAGGAAGCAGAAAAGAATCTCTGATCTAGAGGACAAAAAAGCTAAATACTTCATGTACAGAAGTAGATAAAATGCCATCTTTAGAGAAGGAAACTCTTGGAGGCTTCAATAAGTGAGCAAGAATTGATGTGTTAGGTAATGTTGGTAGAAAATAAAAATTGTTCAGAACTATGGCCCAATAGCAATGCAAAACCTAATAGAGAAGTTTAAGATTCATTTTTAAGGAATCATATCAAATTATCATATGAATCTCTTCTGTAGCTATCATCATGCAGAAGTAGAAGCAAAATTTTATACCGTGAACTTCACAAAAAGACATAGGGTTGGTAGTTGGCAGACTGCCATTAATTAGTGGAAGGGTAAATTTTTCTTTAATTTTGCATGTAGACTCCCACCATTTATTCTTTTTTGTTTGTTTTTAATTGGTACATTGTAATTCCACAGAACAGTGGGATACATTGTGACATATTCATACATACAATTAACATAATTTGGTCAATTTCATTCCCCAGTACCTCATTTGATTCTTATGGTATATGAAACTGGGTTTAATGATGAGACAATGAAGTGAAGAAATCCCTTTGTAGAGACAGAATAGAGAAGGAAGAACTGATATTGACTGATCCAACTCCACAACTAGATTTTTCGGTGCATAGAGGAAGGAAGGAGGAAGGAAAACCAATCATCCATTAGCAAACACATTAAAGTAAAAATTGTGCATTGCCTGGCATAATCTAAACATTCAAGTCATAAAAATTCCTGAAAATAGTGTTTAACAAACAGTATGTATTACAAATGTACATTACTGACCAGAATTATTAGACACCATATAGCTCCTGAATTTTCTGGTGCTGGCATGACCACACCTTTATAGTCATCTTCATGTCTTCTTCAGAGTAGCAAATTTTATTGGCAATTCAAAAACCTAAAAAAAAAAAAAAAATGATTACATTGAACTCTGCCAGGTCCCTGTGTTTTATATCCTTTGAAGTTCAATGTTTTACAATGATAACTACCTTTTTTTTTCTGCTTTCACCTCACTTTTAAGTTTCAAATGCTCTTTAGTAAGATAATCATGTGTCTTACACTAAACACATCTGTATCACAGACTTCTAACAGCCATCTGATCTCTCCAGGAATAATGGTCAATTTCAATTGTTAACTTGATTGGATTAAGAGATGTATCGCTTCTCAGCCTTTTGGCTAAGATCAAGTGTGGATTAAGAGATGCTGATGATTAAGAAGCTTATGGGTGTGTCAATGAGGGTGTGTCTAGGAATGGTTGGCATGTGGGATAGCCAACTGAAATGGAGGTGTGCAGGTAGCACCGTCCAATAGGGTGATGGCTTGGATGAAATAAAAGTTGGCAGAACAGGGAAGCAGCAGCAGATGCAAGCTTGATTCTTCTTTAAAGGGGGCTTGATTGCTGCAGTGATCATCTGATGACATCAGACCCTTGCTTCTTCACTCTTCCAAAGCCGGCTCAGCCAGTGACTCTCCAGAAGCCTTCTTGGACTAGGTTAGCACCTTTGATCCCTCTTGTTCTGGAGCTTCAGCCTCATGGACTGTAAAGCTGCTGTTTCTCCCAGCTCTCCATCCTGCAGAGAGCCTCATGAACTATCCCGGTTCTGGTTGTGTAAGCCAACCTAATAAATCTCCTTTATATAATTATACTTCCTGTTCATTCTGTTCCTCTAGAGAATCCCTACTAATGCACCAGGAGCACCATCAGTTGAGTTCCAAGGATCCAATGTTATGCTCCTGAAAGAAAATTACTTCAGATATGTATGTCTCCCTGGTCTTCTGGAAATCCACAGTTTCTGATTTTTCTTTTTGTGAATTTGACAGCTCTGAGGAGTATTGAGGTCTTTTATATTTTACAAAATTCTAGATTTTATAGAGTGTAGAATGCCTTTTTGATTTTGTCTGGTTTTCTCTGCATTGGACTAGGGTTACACAGAGGCAAAAATGCCATTTTATTACATAACTAAAGGGTACATAATATCAATGTAATTTATCATCATTGATGTAGATGAGGAGCATAACTGCTCATGTAGTGTTTGTCAGGTTTCTCCTCCCTGAAGTTACTCTCTCCTTCTGTTTCCTTCCTGTGATCTGGCAATCTGTAATTCAGTATTTGGGGCTCTGTTCCACCTCGTTGGACAGGAACTATCCACATACTTTTAAAAATTATGCATGGGATATTAGCCTATTAGTCTATTAGTCTATTCTTATCATCTATCTATCTACCTACCTACCTATATATCTGTCATTTAGCTATTATATACTTATATATCATCTATTATTTATTCAATAATTATATTAGTATGGACTCAGGGATATTCATTTTCTACTTTGGTTTACATTCCAACACTACAACATTTATTTTCTGGCTCTAATTGTTCTATCTTTGTAAATTGGGGATGTTTTCATAGTTGGTTTCTGTATGCATCAAACACACATTTATTGTTGTCCGTTTCATGTCTCTCTTTGCAAAGAGATGACACTGACTATATTCTCTCAAATATTTTTAAACCCCTAGTTGGAAGACAATTTTAGGTTTTCTGTTTTCCCATGTCAATGAAAAGCAATGCACAAAGAAGCACTTAAGCTGAATGTTTTTCTTCATTTGATGCCTACTATAAACATTTGAATGTTCCATTGTTATTTTTTTATTCAGACTTCACAGTGTGTTTTATGAGCACATAAATACTCAATATTTGAACCTGCAAGTTTTTGCTTGTTATATTAAAAATATTGTGAATTTAGTAGAAAATAAACCTTAATTACTTTACCTTACATTGAAAAGAAATTTGGCATTGTCTAATACTTGGTTAAACTCCCATCAAAATCATCTTCTTAATGTACCATTTGGAAAAGAACTTTCAACTATGTATAATTTAAGTGTAATCTATTGTACTGTATTAGATCTGCCCTTTGATACTCTAGAATTTAATTGCAGATTATATTTATCATCATCTATTTATTATATTTTACCATCACAAATCAAGTTATTTGCATCTATTTTGAATTTATCTGTTCTCATATTTATGATTGTGATACATTCACAAGTGTAAAATTAGAATATATTTATTTGTCAAATTAAGCATAATTTAACAGTGAGGCAAAATATTCCTTGTCAAAACTGATCACACTGTTGAGATATAATGGTAAAGTAGAAAGTAGAGCAGTAAAACAATGAGTACCTTCCCTGTTGTCTTCCCCCCGCCCCAGTACTGGGGATTGAACCCAGGTGCACTCTACCACTGTATTACATCCCAGTCTCCTTTCCCCTTTTTAAAAATTTTGACACAGGGCCTTGCTTAGTGCCAAGGTTGGCCTGAATCCTGAAATGCTCTTGCCTCAGCCTCTTGAGTAGCTGAGATTGCAGATTTGTTCCACCATGTACTGCTCTGAGCACATTTTATGGAGTATTATCCATTAGGTTCACAATTATTTTATTAACCTTTCCATAATGAATCTACTATCTTTTCAAGGTCAAATGATGAGTGGGACCAAAACATCCTAACTCTTGTCATCAATTCAACAACTATCAAATGAATTCTATATATCAGGAAGTTATATTTGCATGGGACATTTCAAGGTTTTATGATTTGGGTTGTATTTTTTACTTATAGAATGTCTCAGTTCACACTGTGAAAGTGCTTCCAGCCACATATGGCTTGTGGCTTCTATGTTGATTATCACATTTTCATACTATAATCACCACAATCATGGATAATTTTAAGATAACTTACATAAACTTGGAAGATTTCAATATGAATGTCTTTTATTCCAAATCTTATGAAGAGTTGCAGCAAAAATGTGAATTTTCTAATATTTGTACATAGTTTCATAAAAAAGTTTCAATATGTAAACATTCTTAAAACCAGAGTTGGAGAAACCTCTATTGTACATTTTTATATTTGGACAATAGCACTATTTCCAATTTATTAAGGAAGTAAAAGATATCTGAATTTACTTAGTATTGCTTGCAGAGATGACCTAGAAATGAGTACAATTTGAAGGTTCAAATGTATGGATATTACTGGTAAATGATAGGCTGCTGTACAACCTCATGAAGGGTTTACTTATCTAAATAGTCTCTCCCACTCAGCTCACTATTTTTATTCCAAGATGATATTTCTTATCCCTATTTTGTGCCTCCTGATTCACTCAAACATCTTTGTCTCCTTGGGTTATATGCTTCATCTACTTCTTATACAAGGAACTTGGTTTAAAGATTATTGAAACTTGTTCATACTTTTGACTTTTTGAATAGTAGCTAAGGTTTTTCATGGACCTTTCTTGTATAGGGTGGAAGTATTCATGAGAGTCAGTAAATGGGTAAGAGAGGTAGGGTAAGGGCCCATTGCCACAGTCCGGCTGCAGCAAAATAACCGGGGGGTGACAAGCAACTTGTGTAGATTGATACAGCTGGAGTGGGAGCCGTTTATTGTAGGACAGGAGGGGTGTATATACATTACACACAGCTTATCTTAATTAACATAAACCAGATACAGCAGTCAACCAATAAGGAATCTCCACACTTAATGGCTCGCTGGCGTTACTTCACAAACCTCTCCCTCTGGCAAAATGCCAGGCGCCATCTTGACTTGTTTACAGACCCTAACAGCCCATAAAAAGAAAACTTGGCTGGAGTGTTTGGATCAGAATCTTATTTTCTCAAATTTTTTAAAATCATTGTTGACATATTTATTTAATGATAATGGGTATGCTTTTGGTCTATTCTTTAAACTTCATTCAGTTAAAGTTCTCTAGTAGAAGCAGATTTTTCTCTAAAGACTGCAAAAATTTATATGTGCCTTCAAAGTTGGTGGCTAGAATGAATACGATTTTTTTTCTACTTAATAGATTTTGAATTAGTAGATCATAACTAGAATTCAGTTTGTTTAAAAGACTGAGGGCAATACTATGTGTAATGGACATACGTATTAATGACCTCTTTTACCAAAAATGTATTTGACACTTCTGTCAAAGCCTGACATTCACTAATGTGCAAAATTTCTTCTTAAGGTCCAAGGAGACAGTGTGAGGGGTATGGGAGATGGGTGTTTCAGTCTGTCTTTTCACTTCTGTGATCAAAATACCATAAGAGGGCTGGGGATGTGGTTCAAGCGATAGCACGCTCGCCTGGCATGTGCAGGGCACTGGGTTCAATCCTCAGCACCACATAAAAATAAAATAAAGGTGTTGTGTCCACCAAAAAACTAAACAATAAATATTAAAAAATTCTCTCTCTCTCTCTCTCTCTCTCTCTTTCTCTCTCTCTCTCTCTCAAAAAAAAAAATGCCATAAGAACAATTTCAGAGGAGAAAAAGTTTACTTGAGGTTCAAGGTTTCAGAGTCTTAGTCCATAGATGGCTGACTCCATTCCTCGGGATCAGAGGTATGGCAGAACATCATGGCATAGGAGTGTGCTGGAAGAAAGTGCCTCAAGACATGACACCAGGAAGCTGAGAGAGAGCTCCATTCTCCAGGAACAAAATATATCTCTACTTCATAGCATGTCTCATGGTTTCATTAATTCAACCAGAAAATATAAGGTACTCTTCCAATGACCAAAGGTACTACCCAATGACCTACCTCCTCCAGCCACAGCCTATCTGCAGATAGTTACCATCCACTTACTATCTATCAGGGCTTAATGCACTGATTAGGTTAAGGCTTGATAACTCAATCATTCCACCTCTAGATTTTCTTGCATAGATTCACATATGAGCTTTCCAGGGACACCTCATATCTAAACCATAACAGTGGGCAAGTTCTTTGTCTTTGTTCCTAAGTGTATATAGTTCTCTGAACTTCCTTTGTGGCTTTTTGCTTCCATGTTTGATTAGAAAATTGGTTCAAGATTTTTATTCTTCCTCTAACGACATTAGGTTAAAAAATTGTTGTATTTCATACTGAAGTCTTGAATTTAATGTCTTAAGAGGAGAATAATAATTACTGAAATTAATTCTCTTTCTGTTCCTAGCATGTCACATCTGCCTAAGCTTCATAACAGAGGATAATTATTTTTATTTTGGTTTGACTTTTCCTAACATGCAACTAAGTTTTACTTGTTTACTCTTAATTTTACTCCTTGTCTGATACTGTTTAATTAATAAATCAAGTATGTGTTCAAAACTTAAATTTAGCTGGGCGTATGGAAATGAAAGTCTTAAGGAAATAGTTGTGTGTGTACATGTGCATGTGTGTGCAGTAAAAGGTGTCACACAAAAAGCAACACAAAGGTTCAGGCCTAGAATACAGAAGTCTCCTTTGAAAGCTACAATAGGATACCACTTTCTAATATTGATTTTCATACTGTATTCTAGGTCTGATCTTCAGAGAATAATAAAGAGAGCTTGAAATGCCCACAGACAATGTCTGTCATCAACAGTGTTAATAAGGTATATGCAAATTCAGTGGGCTCAACTATATTTTCACAGAACCAATATCTAAAAAGTATCTACCAACGTGAGAGACTTTACATGTAGGAATCCTACACAAAGTTTTTAAAGCAAGGAGTGACTGAAATAACATTTTTAACAGAGTAAGCTTCCTGAAAATCATATCATACTTTTTTAAACATCTAAAATATAAGATATGTAATAGTATATCAGGTGATTTTCTCTGTGCTTCCATAAACTTCATATTATCTAATGTTATGGTTCTATTCTTTCTCTAAACCATGTGCCTATCCAGTTGGACATTTATTCATAAAATTTTTTTCAGGAATATTTTTGAAGCGTTTATAGTTGCTATCATAGCTACATAAAGTCTAAGGTCTTATAATATCCACACAAAACTCCTCAACCAATGCAACTAATTATAACAAAATATGCTTATTCTCTGAATTTTTTCAGGTACAGTGTTAAGATCTTGCTGTTGTGTCTTGACGCCAAAGAAATCCAGGAAGAAATGAGAGGCAGATATCTAGTCTAATTTCTGAAATACCTTCTTGGCTTACTGGACCTTGAGCTGTAAACCCCCTTCTCATTCTTGTCCATTTTTTTTTTCATCTAGGATACGAAAATGATTTCTCTACTATGAAATAAAAATTATTTAGTTTTTCAAGCTTTAAAGATTCTTCAAATATCCCTTATGAAAATGACCTTCAAGGACTTGATTTCAAGAGTTACAATATTTAAAGAAGAAAGACTAATAGTCATCAGCATCTTTTAAAAATCCCCATTATCCAGTAGCAGTATGACTATGTATCTGAATAAAACTTTTTCCCAGTTTAAAAAAATGATAAAACTAATTTACAGACAAGCAAGAATTAAAAACAATATGGCTTAATATCATTGCATTTTTTACCTCCAGCTTAGAATATAAAATACTAAGTTAAAACACCCTGTGAGTCCTTAATAACTTTCCTCTTTCTCTACTCCCATAGGTAACCATGATGCTGAAATTTATGTGCATGATTTATACATGTATTTCATTCATTTACTTCCAATCCTTACAGTCTCTTGACACCCTTATCAACTTTCTAGCCTTGCAGGTGGCTTCCTAATGAATACTGCTGATGTCCCAGCAAGTGTGTTGGAAGTTCACAGCACCGACCCCAGGCAGCTTCCAGATGAGCTTTTCAACACTTCAGTGAGTAGTTTTCTACTGGCAAGTCTCGGTCTGTGGCTCTTTATTAAACTGCTCCACCATGCATTAGGCTATAGTCAGACCCTATAAAATGAGGTCTACATCTCAGCCTTAGGGAAGGGGGATTTCTCTCCTTCTTTGGTTCCTTGCCTCAGCTCTGGGTTGCCTCAGCAGTTGCTTCCTAAATCTGTGTCTTTTGCATTTGATAGACTTCTCTTTATCCCCTGCTATCCATTTTTCTATTTCTATTAACAATCTTTTGTATTTAACATTTGTTGTTCCTATTGCTCTGTGGCTTCTTTTTTCTGATTTTATTTTGAATATTATGATATTTAAGCATATTTCTACTTCATAACATGTCTCGTGGTTTCATTATTTCAACTAGAAAATATAAAAGGTAGTTAGGAGTCTAAAATAAAATGTATATTATTTTCTTTTCATTTTTTAAAGCTAGAGAATGATTGTATCAAGATGCCTAAGGACCACAGGAGATCAAATTCAATTTACACTGATTGAAAAATTCCTGCTGTCTTATCATGGGGTTAAGCACATTCATTTATATAATACATAGGTTAATATAAATAGATAATATACTTCTGTGGCTACTGAGGCATAGAGTGTTTTGCATGCATTAAAGTAGGAACTGGATATTAATTTGAAGTTTTTATGGATATTAATATAGTTCTTACTATATTGTTATTTCATGTTTTACTTATGTTGTTTACTGCATTTCAATTTCATGACACTAGGCACCAAAAGACACAAAAACCAATGTACCAATGGTTATTTTAAAATTCTTTTATTCTTTTTTTGAGTCATGCTTCATTTATGTCTAGTCTTTCTTTTCCTGAGTATACTTTTTTTTATTTAGAATGATAACAGACACGAATTTCATATTCCTTCCAACCTACATCACCCAGACTGAGTGCAATTTTAAAGCAATACATTAAGTGTTGATTTTGGTTCCATGATTTGCATATTATGATACAATTTTTGTGAACTCTTTTATGTAATTCTTCCAAAGTTTTTCCTTAACACTGATCATTACTGAGCCCCACTCCACATTCATGGACATGGTGTTAGTTATTCATTATATTTCACCCCAGGGAATCAATGGACCTTCATATGAGTTGTGTACGTTTGTATGATTTTTTTTTCTACTTGGTGGTTTAGGTAAAGTTAGTTATGCAGTTGGAATTGCATGAGAAATAGTTTAACGAATTGTGGGCATAATAAGCAGGTAACAAATAGGTGGTCATGTAGGCAGATTGATAAACATTTATTTGTAAAAATGTTCAAATGGGAATGTGTATAACTGGTGTCCTTACATAAAATGACAAGGCTAGGAATGGGGAGCTGCTGGTGACTTAGAAAGATCAATGTTATGAGTTGCTGTTAATTTGTTAGAAAAAAAATACATATATTTCAATCAGTGTGAATTGAATGTATATATATGACCAAAAATTTTAAAAATATACATGATCCAACATTAAATTAATGTTTAGTTTAAGCTTTGTTTAGGGTCAGAGTCTTGGCCTACTGTACTACAACTCAAGGTTTCATGCTTCATGATCTAGTAGTTCTCTTAGTGAGGAAATAGAAAAAAAAGGGCTAGCAGCCTTTGTTGTATAACTCAAATTAGCCTAGCTTTAACTTCGGCTTTTACTACCTTCTAACTAGTGATCTGGCTTAAGTTACTTTAGCTCTCTGTATTTTAAATTCTTCATCAATAAATAAGCATGATGCTATTTATATGTCATAGGGCAGCCTTTATTTGGAGGATTACTCAAAACTGCTTAAAATAGTAAACAAAATAAATAATACATACCATCACTAATATGGAATGTAGCAGAAATCAGTGCATTCAGATATCATCTGAAAAACAATTTTCACTAGATTAAGGGTACCAGGGGAAAATAATCTTCTTATTTTTCTGACTGGAGAATGAAACGGTTTGGCCTGTGAATGAAAATATTCCAAAATACTAAAAAAATGAGAGTAAGCTTATTCTTTGCACTGGCACATATTCAACACCAGGAAACACATTGCAGTTGGAACATGGGGGAGGTAAATCAGGACCTGGTCTGGGCTTCTATAAGAACAAAATCAGCACATGCCAGGTGAGCCTCTATATTTAGCTATAGAATTTTAGCACATTTTCCAATTTTAGGCTCTTTCCCCCTGATTTGTTTATATATATATATATATATATACACACACATATATATATTTTTTTAAACTTCCTTGACTGATTTAAGGTCTTTCAGTTTCTCATTGTTCTAAATTCTAGGAGTGACTGTCAGTGTTATTATATTCAATGATTTCACATTCCCTGGAGTGGCATAAACCTCAGGTCTCCTTATGCTTTGGGCTTCTCTGTGGTTCATTATGGCAGTTGGAACAAAAGTAAACCTGGTGTTAGAATGCTTTATTTTCTTAAACATATCTTGTAATAATAGACTTACCATTTTATTATATAAAAAAATATTATATTTACATGTGATCATCTGTTTTTACACCCAAAGCTGTAAAGAGCTTGTTTAACATTTGTCAAGTGCACATCGGAAGGCAGCTTTTCCCTCAGAACTCCTATAAAGTAGACAAACTGTCATAGCACTCAGCCATTGGATCTATCCAAGGAAGCATCACTGTCCACCTTCCTCATACCAATTTAGTAATAGAAAACAAACAAAACAACATTAATATTTACTGTTCAAACAAAATTCTATTTTATTATTTTTTTTTCTGGAAGTAATCTATCAAAAGAACTTGGTCAAGGATTGATTTAAATTAGGCAATCAATATTACATTTCTGAAATTATGCCAGTAGGTTATTTAGCATTATTTAGAAAAGGCAATAGTTAGGAGCAAATATCCAAAGAAGAGGATTGGTAAACTATATGATGATGGATTTTTATGCACAGACTCCATAAGTCATAGGTAAACAGAATATTTAATGGTATTGAGGAGTATTTTACCTCATGTTCTATTTTAAAAATTCAAAAAGTGAAACACTGTATACAATATACTTTTATTCCTTCCCCACACGTCTCCACAAACAAACTTAAACATAGAATTTTTACAATCTTAGAAAAATAATCAGAGTGAAGTCACAGACAGGAAGACTGCTTCTCATTTGACTGTGGGATAATAGATTATTTTTAGATTTTTAATCTGTTCTTTCTCTATTTTTCTTTTGTCTCCATTGAATGTGCCTTATTTTGTAATGAGAAGAAGTGTTCATTTTTTTTAAAGAATACCATCGAGGCCTCCTACTCTCTAAGTAGTTTCCTAGGTGAAAAGAGACAGACAAGGTTTACATTCTAAAGAGTCAAGCTGATTGGAAACTGAAAGAGTTCATTCATTCTCAAACATGATGAGCTTTTACAGTGGGTGAATATAGCCATGCTATGCAAATGAAGCAGAGATTCCATCCAGTTGGGAAAACCCTACCTGTGGAAGGGATCTAGAAGCTAAAGCCCAAAGGATATGCTTAGTCAGAATTCATTTTGTGGGGAATAAAGAAGGTAGTATGAAAGCTCGAGAATTTCTTGGCCAGAATTGCATAGATGAAGGCCTTTGGAGGGAGAAAGCAGGACCCTCGAAAATAACTGAAAAAAACAGCAAAGGAGAAGAAGACAGGTGTAAAGTGAGACTGGACATCTTGCAAGGGCTGGATCTGGTGGGACTATAAGCTTATTGATGATGCTCAACTTTACCCTCAGGACTAAGGAAGCCATTAACAGATGCAAAAAGCGTGACTCAATCAGGTTTGCTATTTTAATTGATTATTTTGACTGCTGGGTGGAGGACAAAGTCAAGAGAACAGGAGTCAAATATTTGAAACCAGTTGAGGAATTATTTCAGAAACAGGCAAGAAAAACTAATGACTCGAATTAAGGAAATAGTAACAGAGGATAAAAAAATGAAAATATCAAGAAAGACTTAGGAATTAAACTTTCTTGAAAGACTCAGGATGGATCTGTTGTATGGTGTAAGGAAGACATTGGTATACAGGATTCTGGCTTTAGTGTGGAAAATTAAGTACTACCTTTGCTACCACGATCCTAATACAAAAATGAAGAAAAGTGTAATGAAGTCACTGTTGAAAGCAGAGAGTGAAGTTTCATGTAATTCCCAGAACCACCACCCAAGTGAATTCCAAATTTTAATCCAGGGTAAATTACAACATTCTAGGACCTGGATCAATGATATCAAGGCTAGGAACTACTTGAATGCTATAATAGCTTATGAGTTTTCATATAATGAACACTGGCAAAATACCTTATTGATTTCCATGGTTGTCCCAATTCCAGAGCCCCTAATAGGATGAGCTGAAGCCTTTGCTGTGACTGTGACTGCATTTCAACTCCCCCCTCCACCCAATCCTGCCTCTTTCATTCTCCCCACAGGTTTCTAAAGGTTCTCCCCAATAAATTTCCTGTAAGCAAATCTCCATCTCAAAGTCTGCTTCGTGGTGGAATCAACATGTAGCAGCATTTCAGCAAGGCTTCCTTTTTAGCCCTTTTCATCTAAATATAGGCAATATTTGTCAAGTACATATCTGTGATTTTGCCTCCTTTGTTCTGAAATCTGAAAACACTGGACTTTAGAGATCTGTTTGAGTATGTTGCTCTTTCGTCAGAAGTTAGTTAGTGGCCCTATGAAATTGGTATTAAAGATTAACGCACTTTGCAATGCTAAATTCCTTTATAATAGTAGCATTTAACGGTCAAATCTTGTAATTGGTCTTTGGGCAATTTTGATAATACCATAATCTTGATAAAGCCAAGGATATTTACATCCATCTTTCCAGACATGTTTTAGTTATAATGGTAATTATATCAAGTCCTCCTGTCCCATTCTGCTGTGATTTGTATTCATAATCATGTTATAAATAAAGTGTCTCCTGAATTAAAAAAAAATTCAAAACAAGAACTGCTGATGTGCTGATGGTAATACAATAATGGAAGAAGGGATAATTATAGAGCTTTCGAAAAAATTGTTTGTGGACCCATATGGCTCCTGATTTAATTTTGATTTCTCTTTCTTTAAAAGGCAACTGAGAACCTATAGCTATGTATTTATATAGGATGTCAGGAAAAATGCTGGAAACTGGTAAAGATAAACTATGTTTATCTTAAAAATGAAGAGATATACATATCCCTGAATAAATGAAGATAGGATTTGAGGGAGATAACAGTATAAAAATATGTTAAATTTTGTGTGTTTGTGCTACAAATGCTTTGTGAAGAAAAAATGAAATGAGAAGTATTATAAGGTGAATGGGTTGGGTAATGTGGAAGATGGCATTTTTGTTGTTGTTGTTAAATTTTCATAAGCATTCTGGAGATGTGGTACAGGTTGCTATGTTAGGAGTCCCACAGCTCCTTGCAATGTGATGAGTAAAACGTGGATTCTGTTTCACTTGTTCCAGAGAATATCTTGCCTTGACATGATCAGATGGATACTAGAAGATTACCATTTGATGAGCTCTACTAAATCTCTGCCATTAGGCTTCCAGGGATGTCGTTAAAATAATCAGGAAGCCCAAAGGTGTTAGTAGATTCATCTATGCTCACTGTGTGTGTGTGTGTGTTGGGAGTAAGTGTGGGGGAATTGCACGTCAGACAATTCATTAAAAACATGAATAAGAGAAATACACACACAATTTAAAATCTTCACTAAAAGTGAAATTACCTTCATTTAGCATTTGGAAATACCTATTTCTACCTTGAAATATTTTAATAATTGATCCATATAGACATTCAGTAGGCTACATACTTTCTACCTCAAAATGGGGACTAAATCAAACAAAATCCAACAATGTACAAAAATCTCAAAAAATATATTTTCAAAAAAGCGAAGGAAAGCATTAAACACAATGAAACCAAACAAAATATGAAAGAAATACCCAGAATATCACCTAACCCAATAGGTGTTTCAAACGTGCAGGGCATGAACTAGCGTTTGACACTGAATGGAAGAAAAATGTGGGTAACTCAATAACATGTCTCTTTTCCAGGACAATTAAAATTGAGAAAAAGCTCTGCCTGCCCAAGGCTAATTTTTACACTAAGTCATAAAGCATACAAAATCTCCTGGTGTGTATGAATTCATTTTCAAATCTAAAGCTGAAACTTGAAACATTCAAATTCAGAATTTCATGCTCAACATAGCTTTTAGAAGGTTTAAAATTCCCACTTTATTGTTATCTAATATCTACATTTATTTTCATGGTTCTTAATTGTTTTTCACTTTTCTTTTAGAGTCTTAGTTATTATTAAGTTCCTGGGCTAACTCACTGTGAAAGGAGTTATCATTGTAAGAAATAAAGACAACGGAGGAGTCCCAAACTGATTTACTGTGATCCCTAAGGGATGACAGCCAGTCTCCTGCAGACCCAAAATCAGTATTTGCAGCCTTTATCACCATTGCCTGCTGAGTGTTTCCTCTATCTGCAGGAAGAAAGCTGGATGGCATTACCATATAATTTGTGATTTTGAGAGAGTATGCTTCTCACCATCATTTCAAACATTTCGTCTCTTTTATTCTCACAACACAATATTCTTCGATTTAGATCTCCTGGGAAATGTGGAAAAAGCATGGAGTCTATAGCAAAATGGAAACAAAGACAGATAGTTCATATATTCCAGGAACTTGGGAGGTTCTAGAATGATAATGTGATTTGGGGAGCACAACAAGACTATCACCTTCATCCTAAAGATCTGTGATTGAAATTTTATTTTCTTCCTCTATAAAAACACACACAAAAAAACAAAAGCAGCTGTTATTTATATTCAGTGAATGGAGCAGATGTTTCACATATATGTTCATTTATTTATTCATTAGTTTTTCCACATTTGTTAAGTATCTATGTAAGAAATTATTATTTACCGCTGAAAGGGTTCATACATTTTAGGAGAGGAAGACCATTATAAATTAGATAATCAATAGAGTATTAATGCATAATATCCTTTAGAATATTAGAAAAGGGGCATATAACCTGGCCTTTGACTTTAAGAAAGAGAAAGAATAAAGCTAGGTGAAGAAATTGAAACCAAACTAACTCCCAAAATGATTTCAAGACAATGTTATTCTATAAATAAATCTCAGATTTTTTTTTTGTTTAATCTTTTAATCTACAAACTGTAATGTTCACCTTATGATTTGTACAGTTTATAAGTTTTGGCAAATGAATATAATACATTCTCTACTACAATGCCATAGAGCAGAGTTCTACTATGCTAATAATTCTTTTTTTTTTTTTGGAAAAAGAAAATTTAATAACGTACCACATGCTAATTTGCTAACAATATTTACAAAGTTCTAATAATATAAGCTCGGAAAATTAATTTGTAAAGTATAATATGACTATGTTGGGGACATGAGAAAGATGGGAAGCATGTTGGGGAGGTGGGAGTGTAATAGAATTAAATTCTAATCTTAGAGATTAGAGATATCAAGGTATATAGCTAAAAATACAGGAAAAAAATACTGAATATTGCTACCTTTTGGGGAGGTGCTGGATCAGGAAACTCCTGTTTCATGTATTTAAATACTACTTGGCTTTTTTACATTAGTTCTTCTTTTATTATAAGTGACAGTAAAATCCATTTGGATAAAATTATACAAGCATGAAATATATCTTAAACTAATTAGGACCCCATTCTTGTAGGGGGGCATGATAGTGGGATTCACTTAGATATTTTCCTATTTATACATAGGAAAATTATGTTAGATGCATTCTACTGTCTTTACTGTTCCTATCCTGCTTCCCTTCCTGTCATTCCCCTTTATCTAATCTAATCTTTATCTTCCCCTCCCCACCTTTATCATGGTTTAGCTTCCACATATCAGTGAAAACATTTGACCTTTGGGTTTGGGGGATTGTCTTATTTCACTTAGCAAGATATTCTCCAGATCTATCCATTTCCTGGCAAATGTCATAAAGTCATTGTTCTATGTGGCTGAGTAATAGTGCATTATGCATACATACCACAATTTCTTTACCCATTCATCCTGTGATTGGCATCTAGGATCATTCCATAGCTTAGCTATTGTGAATTGTGCTGCTATAAACATTTATATGGCTGTGTCACTGTAGTATGCTGATTTTAAATCCTTTGGATATATGCCGAGAAATAGGATAACTGGATCAAATGTTTGTTCCATTACTAGTTTTTTGAGGAATCCCCGTACTGTTTTTCATCATGGTTGCACCAATTTTCAGTCCCATTAGCAACGTATGACATTCCCTTTTCCCCTTTGCTGATTTAAATAATGTATTATTCAGTAAATAATCAGATATTTCAGATAATAATAACTATTATTATTTTATTTATTATTATTTCAGTTAATTATTCAATAAATTCCAAATTAATTTTATGACTGCTTTTTCTATTTTTATGCAGAATGTCATTGGAATTTTGATGGGAATTGCATTGAATCTGAATAGCGCTTTTGGTAGCAGGGCCATTTTGACAACATTAATTCTGCCTATTCAAGAACATGGGAGGTCTTCCCACCTTCTAATTTAAGAAATTCTTAATTTCTTTCTTTAGTGTTCTATAGTTTTCATTGTAGAGATCCTTCACCTCTTATGTTATATTTATTTATATATATTTTTTGGAGGCTATTGTGAATTGGATGGTTATCTTAATTTCTCTTTGAGCTGATTCATCATTGAATATAGCAATACAATTGATTTATTGTATTATTCAGTAAATAATCAGGTATTTCAGATAATAATAATCATTATTATTATTTCAGATAATTATTCAGTAAATAAACAGATTATTTAGATAATCACTGGAGTAAATATTAAATGAGCTTCTTACATAATCTCTAAAATCAACTTCAAATAAATTAAAGGTAACCATATATAGGAAAACTAAGTGCACTAGAAATATGCACAAATATTCATCAGATCTTTTGTTCAAGGAGATATTTGTAATTACAAAAATAAAATCAGAAAATATAAAGAATGGCAATAGCTTTGGCAGCATAGTCATTTAAAAGCACTATAAAACAAACAAACAAAATCTCAAAAAATCATCAAAAGACTACTTATAAGACACTTTTACACAAACAAAAGGGAGCGTCATTAACTTCCTGGACCCTGAGGAACCTGCCTGCTGAAACATTGTGTAATCTGAATGGAACATATTTTTAATTCATGGCTGACTAGATTTGCTGAAGTAAGGGAAATTTTAAATGCACATTATTCTATTCCTACATCAGTAAATGCTGTGCAAAGGTGAAACAAAAAAAGAAGCTTAAAATGATGCTGGAACCATTCAATGGACAAGGAACATAGCTCAGGGAAACCCTGATAGCGCATCCCAACTCTAAACCAGAGCTGTGACAGTGGCATGGAGATGGAGGTATTGAACCCTGGGCTACTGTATTAGCTGAAACTATCAATGGAAAAAAACAGAAAGAGACGTTCTTAAAAGCAACCAGAGAGAAAGAGGCGAGTCTCTTTCTGTAAAAGAATAAATTAGAGTAATAAAAGACTTCTCTAAAGCAACAATGAAAATCAGAAGCAAGAAAAAATATTTTCAGTGAAAGAAGCCAAAGAAAGAAAACCTTCACATTCTCTCTCATTTGTGGAAGTTAAAAGCTATCCACAAATGAGAGAGAATGGTAAACAGTGATTATTAGAGAGTGGGAAGTGTGTGTTTGTAAGGAGTGAGAGTGCAAAAAGAAAATCTGAATGTAAGGGGGGTCCGGCGGAACGTCGGAGGGAGAGACCACACAAGAGACTTACTCCATGCAATTGGCAAAAGGGGATTTATTGGGGATCCATTCCAGTGCGCTGGGACTCTGTGCCCACTCAAGAAGGGAGAGCAGCCCAGAGCCCAGAGCAAAGGTCAAGCAGAGCTTAAGTACACTTTTTGGAGAGGGCGGGGGGGCTTTGCATACATCAGAACAAATCATCATGAGGCGCGGGGAAATTGAACAACAACTCTGAGACGTGATTGGCAAATTCATTGGCGGGGACAGCTCGGGCAGGGGTGATTGGTCATTCCTAAGGGGGGGGGGTACACATTCAAACTGATTGGTTCGGGCCCTGTGACAAACTGCACAGGGCCCTAGGCTAAATGGCTAGTAGGGTGTTGTCTTAACTATCTCAGGAATCTGGGTGTAACAGAGGAACTCAATAATACCTAATCTTTTACATTTTAATTCAAGCCTTCCAGCTTAGAAACTTTACCCTTTCACTGAATTTGATTAGTGTATGCTGTATGCATGTATGGAAATGCCTTACAGAATCCCACTAATATGTGTTAGACTTTTTCATAACAGTAACAAAAAATAACAAAATATCAGAGGCTAGGCAACTTTATTTACTTCATAGTTCTAGAGGTTTAAGAGAATGGAGCCAACGTTAGCTTGGATCTGGTGAGGCCCTTTTATCATGAGACATCACAATGGTGAGAGTCTGTATGGGAGGGAGAGATCAATTGCCAGGCAGCATGGTAGAGAAAAGTAGGTGATCAGGTTTCCTTTTTTTAGAACAAACTTCTCACAAGAATTTGAGGGTCCTATGATAACTACCTAATCCCTTTCAAGGACACACACACACCCTAATGACCTTTCTACTAGGCTCCACCTCTACACCAGCATGCTGAGGACCAACCCTCCAATACAAGAACCTCTGGGGGACACAGTTGGACCATATTCTATCCGTAGAAAGTGGTTTAGTTCATTTTCATTTTACTATTGCCATCTCTGTTCACCAGCAAAGAATTTAAGGCACGATATTAATTAGCTCACAGTCATGTGACTAGTTAAAGTGATGAGGCTGCATCAAGACAGGACATTTATCACCAGGATTTGCTTTCTTAATCTATAAAGTGATTGAAACATTGTGTTTATTGAAAAGATGCAAATTGAATGAAAGTGAATGTACCTATTTGTTTAAATCCTCAAGATAAATGAAGCTCAAATTAATAGAACTAAAAGGGAAAAAATTGATAATGTTATCATAGTGTAAGATTTTAGCAGACCTCTTTCAATGATTATAAACAAAATATTCATAAACGTATGTGATATGAACAGTATAATCAATAAGTTTGATTAAACGAACATGTATAGATCAGAACATCTAATAACTGGATACCATAGTACAGTTTGAATTTTGAAAAAAATTCTAGGAAAGGATTCTCTCCTAGTAAGGCTTTATATATTTTTGATTAGAAGGGTTGAGGAACATCTATGTAACCACATACTCAAAAGTATTTCTTTTCTTTTCTTTTTTGATACCAAGGAATGAACCTGGGGTGTTTTTTTTTTTTTAATTTTTTTTTTTTTTTTAAATTTTGAGACAGGTTCTCACTAAGTTGCTTAGGGCCTTGCTAAGTTGCTGAGGCTAGCTTCAAACTCATGATCCTACTGCTTCAGGCTCTCAAGTTGCTGGGATTTCAGGTATGCATCACCATGTCAGGCTCAAGGACAGTTTTTGATCAAAGAAATGCTTTTTTTGGTGGGTTAGCATCCTTAAATCAGAGAAATCATTCGGCCTTTGGTTCTTTGAGACTGGCTAATTTCACTTAGCATTATATTCTCTAGCTCCAGCCATTTATTTCAAATGCCATAATCTTATTCTATTTTAATGCTGAGTAATATTCCATTGGGTATACTACATTTTCTTTATCCATCCAGCTACTGAAGGGCATCTAGGTTGGCTCCACAATTTAGCTATTTAGAATTGTGCTGCTATAAACACTGATGTGACTGTGTTCCTGTAATATGCTGTTTTTAAGTCCTTTGGTTATAGACCGAGGATTGGGATAGCTGGGTTAAAAGGTGGTTCCATTCCCAGTTTTCCAAGGATTCTCCATACTGCTTTCCATATTGGCTGCAACAATTTGCAGTCCCACCAGCAATGTATGAGTGTGCCTTTTTCCCCACATCTTCGCCAACACTTATTGTCCTTTGTATTCTTAATAGCTGCCATTCTGACTGGAGTGAGATGAAATCTTACAGTAGTTTTGATTTGCATTTCTCTAATTGCTAGAGATGATGAACATTTTTTCATATATTTGTTGATTGATTGTATATCTTCTTCTGAGAAGTGTTTGTTCAGTTCCTTGGCCCATTTATTGATTGGGTTATTTATTTTCAGTCAATCCCAGAAAACCAAATGCTGAATTATTATTTTTTTTTATTTAAGGTTCCTGATCCATAATATGTTGTGTGTGGGAGGGGTGAAGGGAGGATTAAATGAATTCTAGCTAGGGCAAAGGGGAAAAGGGGAAGTAGGAGACGGGAGGGGGCAAAGGGGTAGGTATGGTTATCATCACCCTAAGTACATGCATGAAGACACAAAGGGTGTACATCCAGAGATATGAAAAATTGTGCTCTGTATGTGTAATATGAATTGTAATGCATTCTGTTGTCATATATAACAAATTAAAATTATTTTTTAAAATTTCATTTAAAAAAGCATTGATTTAATCCATAGAATATAAAGCTATGACTGCAAGACAAATCTACCTGCCAAATGTTTTTATCACTAAATGTTTTTGGAAACAAAGACCAAAAAAAAAAAAAAAAGGAAAAAAAAATAAAAGAGAAAGACAGGTCTCTGCTGTTTTGTCCATTGCAATAGTTGCTAAATATATATGGCCACTAGAAATAGATGAAATAAAGTTAGTACAAAGTAATAGGGATTATAAGTGTGAAATGCTAAAGACAAAAATATGAAAAAAGTAAAATATCTCATTAGTAAATTTTTATTGCTTTAATTTCAAAATTATAGTATTTTAGATATGTTGGGTTAAATAAATACATTATTAAGATTAACTTCAGTGTGTCTCTTTACTTTTTAAATAATGTATCTATTAGAAAAACTTAAATTACCCATGTGTCTTGCATTATGTATGTATTTGATAGTCTAGTGCTGGTCTACAATATTCATTAAATTCAGACTACATGAGCCAGCATTTTTCTAAACTGCAGAATTGTTTATTTCCAAGATAAGCTTTCAGATCCAACCAATTTTTTCTTAAAGACATAAATAAATGAAGATATTTGCTATTGTTACAGTTTTGAAAGCCCAAAGACATATAATATCAATTGTCCTGTAATTTATCTGAAAATCAACGTGTTTTGGCTCCAAATCGCAAAGTTTTTATGAATCTTAACAAGCTCATTCTAAAAGTTATCTGGAGGGCCAAACAACCAAAAAATAGGTAAATCTAAAGGATGTTCCCTATAGATTATCAAGGCATACTATAAGGCTTAAATGATGAAGTCAATATGATATTTGCACAGGATAGAAAAAATATTGGCTAATAGAATAAAGATTTTGAAATAACTTTTTTTTTTAACAACTTGATAGATACAAAAATAGGAATGAAGGTCATTGTGGAAGGGAGAGACCATTCAATAAGGGAATTTGAACAATTAACTGCCCACATAAATTGGATTTTCCTTTGCACTATACACAAAAATCATTCTAGATAGGTGAAAGACTTAAAAGTTCAAAATGACTCCTTGAGATTTTACAAGAGAATAGGGAATAACATTTATTTTTGTTCTAAATTTAATCGAATTAAAATACACATTAAGCATTGTGTATAGTGGATTAATTTCCCTGCTTGTTAATTAGATACTTCTGTTCAACAAGAGCCTAAAGAGAGTGAGAAGACAAGACAGAAATTGAGAAATGTTTACAGCACATGAAATTTACAAAGGATTAGTGAAACCCTTGTAAATCAATTTGAAAAGGACAAAAACTTGATAGAAAGTTAGGGAAAGAACACAAACCAGCATCTCACAGAAGAGGAAGCATGATGAGTAAACAAATTCATGAGATGATGTTTAACTTCATTCATGATAATGAAAATGCAAATTACCATTTTGAGACTATTGACATGATTTTTATTGCCACTGATGATAATCCCCACAACAATTAAGTCAGATAAATCCAAGTATCAAAGAGGAGAGGAATCTAGGACAGACGTATACTCTATGAGAGAAGTATGAATATGAATAGAAGAAGGCAAGCATTCATTACCTTATCAGGTTGAATATTTGCACCATCTGTAATCCCCAAATCCCTCTCCCATGTGATACATTTCATGCTTGATTTCTGTCAAGTGTCAGGAGAGAGATGTGAAAATATGTGATAAAACTGTTGCATAGAAAAAGGAATAAAAAGAAGAAAGGCAAGAGTGAAGGAAAGGAGGGAAGAAGGGAGGAAGGAAGGAGAGAAAGGAGGAAGAGAAGAAGTTGTGAAGGAAGAGGGGAGGGAAGAAAAGGGAAGGGAGAAAAGAGAAGAAAAAGGAATGAGGGAGAAAAGTAAGGAGGAAGGGAGGTCAGGAAAGGTTTGGAAAAGTTGGAATATGGAAAGAAAGGAGGACTTATAAGAGACATTGCTGTTATTCAGAAAAATGGATAGACAGAAGGATTTACTCACCTGCTTGGAATATTACATGTATGAAATGAATGAAATGAAGGTACATGCTAAAAGATCCTTGCATATGGAATAATCAATCCAAGACACGAACATATAGCATAGTATAATTAAATATTTTTACAAAAGTGCAAAAAAAACCAGCAACTGTTTTCTATAGTTATAAATATATTTATAGTAAAATATGCAAAGAACAATAAAAAGGAGATTGATATAGCATTCATAGGGTACTTCATAGCGGGGGATGGGATAAGGAGGAAAATATAGATTGTACAGTATTGTATAATTTTACTTCTTTTAAAATTTTTTTTTTAGTTATAGACAGACACAATAACTTTATGTTTTATTTATTTTTATGTGGTCCTGAGGATTGAACCCAGTGTCTCACACATGCTAGACAGCGCTCTACTACTGAGCCACAGCCCCAGTCTCATAATTTTAATTCTTAAATTGGAGAGTGTGTTCATGGGTAGAATATTTTCCTCTTATCCATGAGGAAAATGATTCAAGTCACCCAGGAAGTGTCTGAAACCACGGAAAGGACTGAGACCTATATATACTGTTTTATTTCCTATATATACAAACTTATGTTACATTTTAATTTATAAAGTAGACATAGTGAGATATTAACTACAACTAACAATAAAAAAGAACAATTATAATAATATTCTGTAATAAAAATTATTTGAAATTTATGAATTGCTTTTTTATGGAATTTTTCATTTAATATTTTCAGATCAAATTTAATTTCAGGTAACTTCAATTGCAGAGAGTTAAACCAAGAATAAGGAAATATATTCATTTTATGATTGTGCTTTAATATATACATGCATTTTATGAATATTATTTTCTGTGAACAAATACTGTTACAGTCAAAGTAAACAAAGGTATAAAAAGACAAATGGTATGTTGATGGGGAGGATCTTAATGGCTTTCTCTTTGGAACCTTCTTCTTACTGCTTGTCCTTGATTCTTTCTCTTTCTCTTTCACATCTCTTATGTGGATCGATCCATTTGTTTTTATTTCTTTAAGATTTCTTTTTTGGCTTACTGAGCCATTTGGCATGGAAATATGCCTGAGGTTACTCAAATCTGTGCTAAGCATGGAGCCTTGCCTCACATATACAACCGATTAAAAATGATCAATCAGTTCTTACTCCAGATTGTGGAAGTATTGCAAATGACAATTCTGTGAGAATTTCTTAAGATGAACACCTACCTATTTGGTTCCAAAATGCATAATCATCTGGAAAGCAGGTTTTGTTCCAGCTCTCAAGAAACAGCACAGTCCGACATATCTGCAGGGAAATTGGATTTTTCATAATATGTTCTTAAGAGAAAGCAGTAAAAAGAGCTTCATAAAAAAAAAAAAAAAGGAGAAAGCAAAATGCATATGTGCCTTTCTGAAAATGTTGTAAAAGCTGACGATGATATTTCTCCTCTGGGCATTAGATCAATCTCATGCATAAACACTGAAATAGAAAGAGACTTACTAAAGAAATAGATCATTGACTGTCTAAAAGCGTTTGTGTTATGGGACTCATAAAAAATAGAGAATATTTTCTTTTTTTGCAATACAATGGAGAGATTTTAGCTGGGAAATCTATGTTGCTGATAGTTCAAATCCTTTGGGAAATATGAATTTGGATATATGAGACAAATATTAAATAAATAATATTTTAAAAGCCTTCAAACTTATTATAAGAAATGAAAATTAACCCTAGTTCCTGACTTGAAGAGGGTACTTTTGGCTCAATGATTCTTTCTGCTTGTAGGTACCAACCAGGCTCCATCTTCAGAGGTGCTCAAGATGTGCCAAGAAAGATCATGTTTCCCTCCAGCATTTGTGTGTTATTTTGAGAATGTCCCATTTACAAATAAGTATGTGGACATCTGCCAATGGTTTTGGTTTGGAGACTGGAATAAAATTAGGGTCTACACTACCTACATCCTCACTTCTAGATTTACGTTACTTCTGCCTTTTTAAATGATTATTCTTTTTTCTGGTTCTCTGTTAGATCCTTATGAAAGTGGCCCCCATTCCATTCTGTAGAAAGAATGAGAGCAAAGATAGAGAAACAGGCTAAAAGAATCCTCTACCCCACTTTAGGGATTCCATTTACAGTATACTTGATTTACTAACTCTTTTTAATTCAGTGCCCTTTGATTTTTCATTGTTGATTTGTTTCTGATCTTATAAACAATACGGAAGGGAGAGTTCTCTTAAGTAATTATTTCTCATTGGGAAGGAATTTAGAATATTGGTTAAAGGTACAATCTAGAGTAGAACACCAATTTTTTTAAGGGTGATATTTCTAATAGACCAATATTATTTGTGAAACTGTAACACTAATTGAATACGCCTCTCTGTCATAAGATTGAAGGTGGCTGGAGATCACACACACCCATATTCACTATTCTCATTTTGAATTTGTGACTTAAAATTTCAAGTCCCTAAAAGGTTGCTTGATAATCAAACTACATTTTCCCAATTCATTCAATCTTTCATTTTCTCAGGTGACTCAGACCTCTCTTAAAAAACACAACCCTCATTTAGGCTGCAAGATTTAGTCAACAAATTTGAATGATTTCCTAATACTTATGTATATGCATATTGAGAGGAAAGAGAAACATGGCACATGGCATATGTAAAGAATTCATTGTTGATCTGAATGAAATAGTAAACATATAGATTGCATTATCTTTTGTTAAAGTTACATTTTCTGATGATTTTGTTGCTCTCTCAGAACTTGCTTCGAGAATTCCTGGCTGTTGTGTTTCACTTGCATTGTAACACCTTCTACAGTGGTCACATGCAACTTGCTTTTTCCTTTTGTTCACTGAACTTTTATCAATGATCCCAAACATGCAATATTAACATCATGAACTGGTATATTTAGCATGTACTCCTAATGAAGCTATCAAGTCTAAGAATGACTCCTTAGACCTTATTTCTTAAAACACTACCTACCATTTTACATGGCACAACTTTTTCAATTTCTTTACATTCTTCAGGCTTATCTGACTTCTCTTGATGGATGACTTTTCAAATGCTGAACCCTAAAGAGAAAGGGCTTTGACTTCAGTTCTTCTTCCTTGTTCAACACTTCAAACAAGGATTCTACTTGTTTCTGTGAGACGATTATATAAAAGAATAAAACTCTTCCTGGTAGAAATATATTTCAAAATGAGTCACAGCAAATACCATAATAATTGTATACTTCAAGATATAATTTCTTTTCCTGTTCAGTATTAATGTTGTTCCTATTAAAATAACCTGGGCACTTAGAGGAATACATTTCCTCATGCTTCTTTTTAATGCATTCAACAAGTTTCTTTAAGAAATGGAGTAGTTCAATAACACTGTTTGCTTTTCTTCAGTTTGCATAATCCTAATAAAAAGATATTGGAAACTATAATTAAGGAATAAGTAGAATTCATTCAATGGGTTACTTGTAAAGTCAACAAGAATTTTGGAGGTGTCTTCTTCAGAACTAAAGTATGATTTTAATAAGCTGAATTTTTTTCTCATTTGCTTTTGTTAGAAAGAGACAGTGGGTTTTTCAGTAGGAGAGATCTGAGAATGATGAATTCTAATAAAAATCTCAAAACTCCTTCAATCGCTAAGTATGACAGTAATACTGAAATTAAGGTACAATTTCATGTAATCACTTTAATGCCAATAGAAGTATTCAGCAATAATAGATTGATGTTCTTTCAGCAATAAAATGCAGAATGTGTAAAACACGTGTAAAACAGCTAATACCTTTCATAGGATCATTCACATTTTGCTTTAACTTTGAATAAAACTTGTCTGCATTTTATATTTTACAAAAATTTGTATTTTTATTATTTATATCAAAAGTAGTACAATTTTTCTCATTATCTTCTAACTAAAAAAAAAAAAAGAGAGAGAGAGAATTCTGGAAAAAATGCAATTGTTCCTGAAGGTTCACCTAAAATGTGTTTTAGTCCCCACAACCTTAAAAAGAAGTCTTTAGCATGAGGAAAATACTGCATAAGCAAAGAGATTTTTTTTCTCTGCATTGTGATTATTTGAACATTGTTTTGTAAAAAGGTGAACCATTTACATTTTTTATAATATTGATCATAGCAAACCTAGCAATTATATTTTTGTATTATTTCAGCCAATTTAATTCTGGTGCTTGCAGATTTGCTAATAATTTTTGGAATCAGAAAATATTTTCGATAGCTGTTAAGTTCTAAAGCCATTTGAGCTAAAAGACTGCTGCTAATGTCCAAAGGGGAAGGCCATTACAACTTCTTCTCTGATTGCTTTATGTTCATATGAATTTACCTTAATCAAAATGTTGTTATTTTGTCACTGCTTTGATACTAGTTAAGACATTTCATATTGCTAGGACTACATGCTTGTCTTAAATCTGATGTTCCACCATATTCCATATTGAATGAATTTTGGAGCAAAAATTGCTCCAAAAAACCTCTTTTGCCTTGTGTAGTCAATGTTCACTATTCAGAAAATTCATCACAAAGTGTTGTGACGTTTGGGGATTCAAGTAAATGTACCTAAAAATGAAATAATGGAAATCATTGTAAGAATTGAAAACACTGATTTGTTAATCTCAGGGTTCCATTAGGGCATCTGTCACTCCCACATTTGAACACATAAGTAACCATAAATAGACAGTGAGGTGTTGAAGTGATTAGGAATTTTCAAACTAATAATAAAATATACTAGTATCTGGTGCAAAAAGGTGAACTTTCTGTTTGCTTGCAAGCAACAAGGATATTTGTAAGACATTGTGTGCATGAATACAGCCAGAGATGATGTTACACAACATTTTGGGAAGCCTGATCCACAGAGATTGACAGACTTGCAGAGTCAGGATGATTAAGGATTAAGGCCTTTTAGCTATGCCAGCCTCTCACTGTAGTAGTAAAGCTAAAGGATGTTAACTGGCTGACTCTTAGAAACATTGAAAGTAGATGGAGTCACTTGCTAATTTAATATAATGAAAAAATACACTTTGGATATGTATTTTTTTTCCTTAATATTGAAATACTTCTTTGAGGAGGATAAAGAATATAAATAGTATGCATTATTCTTAAAAATCTTAAATATTTTTTAGGAGTGATAGAATATATAGATGTAAAAGAAAAGAAATGATAAAATATATATTCAGTCTTTCGAAAATTCATCGGCTAGGTCTTATGTCACCCACAGCCCAATCCAGATGTCATACATGTAAACAGAGAAGAAACCTACCCTTAGGAACTCATATTTCAGTGCAAAATACATTGAGCAGAAAATAAAAATGGTCAGCACTAATGAGGGAAAGATACTGAAGTTGAAACTCCAGAAGGAGCTGGAATAGGGCTTTTTGACTGCATAATGTAGACAAGGTGATCCCCAATGGAAATTTTAAAAAATCAGGGCGTCAATTCATGGCCCACAGCATAGTCCCCAACTCCTTTCCCTGAAATGATAATTGGTGTCAAGATTGACGATTTTTACCCCAGTTAAAAGTTATTCCTCTGCATCTATCTGTCTATTTCATAGTGAAGCTTTTGATAAATGCTATTAAAACTTTGATATAAAATTTGGCTACATGCAAATCTACTTTAGAGGTGGCCTATGGATATAGACTAATGTAGTCCTTTATGTTCCCTCCCCCACTCCTTTGTTCTTCTCTTCTTGCTCTTAGCATGTGTAAAATGAAGATTTCTCTGAACCTACAAGGCCACATTTCACAGTTTGTGTTGTTCGGTGACATAGACTGCCAACCTGCTGTGCTTCCATCTCTGCACGTGTATGGAGGGCTGTCAGTCTTTCAAGGTTTCTCCATCTACCTACTCCAATGCACTTAGTTTGCCCTGTTTCCTAGCAACTGGTTCCATCTAATTTATTTTCCTGTAGCATCCTTCGTGCATCAGGCTCTCTTGTTCCTCTCTCTCTAGTTAAATGGATTTATCAGTGTCTAACAGCCTTTATGCCATATGTCTATCACACTAGCCTTCTCCCGGAAAAGCAGGGGATTGGGTAACAGCATGTAACCTCTGTGGAACAATTTTAAATTTGGGGCCTCAACATAAGTTTCAGACAGGCTTGGTCATGTATTTTGTTAATGTTTTATTTTGTATTATTGAAAGACCTCCATGGTCAGAAACCACATTTATCCCCAAGGGCTCCTTATTGAAACTGCCTAGATAATTTTTACTTTGCTAAATGAAGTTTGATATTCTCATAAATTATGTGAACTTGCTCTAGTGTGGGCAAATCCTTTCTTTGTTGTTGCCGTTATTAGTTCTCTTCTTATCTAACATGATTATTATGGCACATACGTGTTAAATACTTTAATGAGGAATTGATCATGCACACATCCTATGTATCAGATAGTGCCCCACTTTATAAAAGAATCATAGGTGACAACTTGTTTTGCTGATGGTCTGTTTATACCTGCCCAATTAAAACAACAATGTGCTAGTATATATAAATAATAACATTAGGACATGAGCTGTTTTTTGAGTGTATCTTGAGAGAAAGAGAGAGTGGGGGGTTGCCATGGTGTGACTTACTCCAGGAGTGAGTACTTCCTAGTGAGGAGGAGCTGTGCTGTGTCGAGGTGACAGCATAGGCTCTCCAAGGCACTCCACTCCATACTGGCAGAGTGAATAAAGAAGTGGAAACAGACCAGAGGTATTTTTAGGCAAAATCCATCTTCATCGAAACCTACAATGAGACAATATTACTCCACTTTAACTGTCAATGTAATAGATGCTGTTTTATGAATGAAAAAATTAGGTAACCTGGATTAGGAATAAAAATGACAACCTTGCAGGATGGATTGAATGAGTTTAGATTATAAAAGAAACAAGTTGGAAAACCCTTTTGTAGCAATGGTTTGTAGTTAGATTTCATAATTACCTAAAGATTTTCACCAAACACTTGACAATAACTTAGGCACGGGAGATTATTCTTGTGTAAAATAAGGTTTCAGAGGCACATCATGAGACATAATCAAAGCTCTTATAATAATGGACAAATATGCCTTCAGTACCTCAAATAATTCTGTTTTGTAATTGGAACCATGCATTTAATATATAATGCATAATTAAAGGAAACTATTTCTGTACTTATTTATTTATTTGTTTATTCATTTATTTATTTTGTGGTGCTGAGGATTGAACCCAGAGCCTCACAGATGCTAGGCAAGTGCTCTACTTCTGAGCTGTTCCCTTATCACAGGGACCCTTTTAAAATACTGGATGGAAAATTATATATATATATATAAAGCCTTTAAAATTGGATCGATGCTTTGGCATAAAATAGGACTGAGTAAAGAAGTCCCATTTCCCCTGAGGAAAGATTCAGACTATCAGAATTTCAGATATGAAAACATAGTCTTAGAAATGTTCTAGTCTACATGATCTGTTGCAATTTACTTAGGCATGTTATTTCATTCTCATTTATAAGCATCAAGTGAATCCACCACATTTTACTATGTGAATTTCTATGTGATTAATGTGATTTAACTTGGCTGTGGGCATCCCAAAATGATATGCCTCACTCTCTGTGTCTGAAACTTTACTAACATTTACACTTAGATTCAGTGCCTAGGATGTAGCCAGAGCTTCAACCCAGAATTGAAGATCTACCAGCTTCTCTTGCGGCATGTATACTATCCTAGATCTGTCACTCTTTTGAATAGTGAACATGCAGTCTCTTTAGAAGGATGTATATCATCATTCAGTATCCACTAAGGATTGTTTCTAGGACCTCTCAAGGACTTCAAAATCTGTGAATATCCCAGCCTTTTATATAAAATAGTATAATATTTTCATGAAACCTGTGCACATCTTTCCATGTACTTTAAGTCATTCCTAGATTTTTTTGTGGTATCTAATACAATGTAAATGCCACGTAAATGCTTGTTAAACTGTACTATTTACAGGAATAATGACAAGAAAAAAGTTTGTACATGCTATTTGTACATGCTAAGTACAGATGTGATTCTTTAATATTTAATTATATATTGGGTAAATCTATAATTGTGGAGTCATGGTTACAGAGGGCCAACTATATTACTGACCTTAGGGTTGCAATGTATGAATTCTGTCCTCTTTAAACTTATTTCCGCCTGGCTAACTTGTAGGTAATACAATGAAATAATCCAGCTCTCATATTACAAATTATTCTTTTTCTTAAATAAGGAAAAAAGAACCTTCTATCATTGTAGCAATCCATTTTCAGTTAATAAAACAAAATTCTTAAGTTCCGGGTAATACATAAAGCCAAGAAATTTAGCTCACAGTTTTGGAGACTGGAAATCCAAGGCTGATTGATGCCATTTGTTTGGTCTCTGGTGAGGGCTTCGTGGCAGATGGCACCATCTGAGAGAGCATGCAGAGGGAGAGGTTAAATGGTGAAAGAAAAAGCCACACAAAGTGAAGGGGCTGGTCTTGCTTTCTCTAATATCCCTATCACAAGGACTAATCATGAGAATTACCTTAATTTCCTCTGAGGGCCGAATACCCAATGACCATATGAACCACTTGGATCCATCTTGTTTGTTTGTTTTTTTTTTTTTTTTTTGTGTGTGTGTAAAATTGAATCCAAAACCTGGTGCCTACTGGGGCAGCATCCTACCATTGAGCTACACTCCAACTCCTGGGTCCCAACATTTCAACTTCCTGACACCTCAGCACTGCCCACTGAAAACTAAGCCTTCAAGTGTGAATCATTGGTGACAAACCACATCCAAACCATAATCATCATCAATTAATTTTATATTTAATCATTGAAGGTAAGCAGTTTTTATTGTGGCACTTAAAATGTTTTCTTATGTGATACAATTTCCTGAACTGCTTCATTAAGTCAATCCACAGTTCTGAAGGGAAGTTTAAAAAAAAAAAGGAAGAAGAAAAAAGAATTTTCTCAAAGAAAGGACAAAGCTGATTTTCTATTTTTGATAAATGGAAATTTATTATCAGAGTAGCTAACTAAATATTGTTTACATGTATCTAGTGTTAATTAATTGAGCCAAACTTTGTACACTACAATTGAAGTAGCAGAAACGCTGAATGATTCCTGAATTGTATTTCACAGGGACAGCTAAGTAAACAGAGCTTCATGAAATGACAATTTCCTGTTAGTGTTAATCACTTGGTCCATGTAATCTATTCCTCTACTAGTTGAATATAATTAGGATGGATTTCAATTTGTACTACATTTTAGGAAAAAGAAAAAAAAAGTGTTCAAAATTAGGTACATTAATCAGACTAATATCCAACACTGATTTCTGATAGTGAGAGCAATAAAACCAAAGTCAAGATGATGTTGCTGTACATGGCATACAAAACAAAACAGCAAGGTTGCTTTCCCATGAACCTTCTCTTCTTATTTCAGGCCCTATAGATTTGTGCTTCACTTGACTTCCATTGATTTTCCAAAGAGGGTCCTGAGATGAAGACTCAGGATGAGATTAGGGGAAGGGAGGCCAAGTATGAGTGGGATCCCAGGCAGAAAGAACTTCAACAGAGTTTTCTTCTGTCTGCATCATGGTGCTCCCATAGCTGAGGGAGAGTCCTTTAATAAATATGATGGGGATGACTATTAAAAGCCCATGGATTTCCGCTGTCATGTATTTAAAAAATAAAACCAATAAAAAAAAATAGGCATTTGGGTCCACACAATAAAGGAGATGGAAATACATAGATTTGATCAGTGCACACAGTACACACATTTCAAATTAGCACCATAACACATACATCTGTATAATTATGTGTTAACTAAAAATAAATTTTAAAAATAAAAAAAAAATCCATGGATGGAGTAGGGTGTTGGGCTGCCGAAAACTAAAAAATAAATATTAAAAAATAATTTTCTCTCTCTCTCTCTCTCTCAAAAAAAGTCCAAGATCCCGAAAGTGCATCTTACTCTTGAGATAGCCCACACTCTGTTCCTTGAAGTGAGCATAGTACCTCTTGTATGTCTTGATTTGGGTGGCCTCTTATCAAATTTACTACACTTAAATATTCTTTAGGACAGCATTCATGTTTAATTTGCCTTAGCATATTTTCAGATACATTATGAATTCTATGATCTCATGAAATATTGCTGCTCTGTGGAAAATGCAAAGGATTAACTCATTTCTACCCTGTTCATAATATTTTCCTAATTGCATTTTAAATGAAATATTACTTCTGTTTTTCTCTTGTATTTTAATTCAACAGTTATTATACTTCCTTGGAAGAATTTTCCAATATTTTGTGTGAGTTTAATTGTACTTGATTATGAAAGTCAAAATATTATGGATTCCAACAGAATTTTATTGCTGTGTAGAATTGTAATAGGAAAGCTATTCAACTTCCATCTTTTTTTCTGAAAGGGCTAGTTAAAAGTAAATTGTTGAATAACCCTGCCTGGATGTTGAAGCTGGGAAATCAGTCATCTCCTATCTTCAGACTCAAATTTAGGCAGGAACTTATATCATGAGCTCTCCTGCTTCTTAGGCCTTTGGATTCAGGCTGGAATTATACAAGTGGCCCTTCTGGGTCTTCACAGGGACCAACACTGATCTTGGCCCTCTAGACCTCTGTTTAACCAATTTTGTTATTTAAATCTCTCTCTCTCTCTTTCTCTGTGTGTGTGTGTGTTGGTGGGGGGAGTGTGTGTGTGTGGTGGGGGGAGTGTGTGTGTGTGGTGGGGGGAGTGTGTGTGTGTGTGTGTGTGTGTGTGTGTGTGTACTCTACTGGTTCTATTTTTCTGAAGAACTCAGACTTTCTGTTCAGGAAACAATATTCAACAAATAAATAATTTGAAACCATAAAAATTTTATGGTTTTTATGTCGATGTTCAGGTAGCACATAAAAGCTAGAAAATAACATTTCGAAATAAGAAACAAAACAAAAAAATGTTGTACAAAAATCTGAAGTAAAAAGATGTTTCTATTCATTGTGCAATGGATGGATACCTGGAGATGCTTTTCCTGTTACCCCAACTGCACTACAAGGACATGCTCTCTTCTTATTTCTTTAGAACATTTTTTTTTTCATTAAATGATGAAACACTTTGTATGGGAACCATATATTTGTCTGTCAAGCTGGATAAGACTGTGATTATAATGCTAAGCAACTGAGGAATGCAGTTTCTGTGGCGATGGGATCCTGATGGTGTCTGTCCCGTACAACTCTGTAAATATGAACAAACACATACAAAAGAATTCACAGAAAACTAAATAATCCTCTTCTACTTATCTGGTTACTTCAGTGTTTCTTGGGTAGAGTTATGTGTAAAATATACTAGGAAATTGTACTGGCTTGTAGAAAACCCTAGAAGATTTTCTTACACATATCCAACATTTAAATTTCTCTCCCTCTCTCTCTCTCTCACACACACCACACACACACATACACACACACACACACACACACACACTCACCGTTACTTTTGTAATGCTAAATCTTATTTATAAACCTAGTATAAGTTATTATTTTTATTGTCATCTATAACAATATTCTTTACCAAGACAGAATGTATTTTCCCAAAGTAACTACTTAATTTTCTTATACTCCTCCTTTGGCACTCTATCTCTTGTCTCTGAAATAGAACTGCCTTATAGTATATAACATGTATGTTACATAATGTATGTAAACCTATTGCAAAAATTATAGAAAATGATATTATCAATTTGGAGGCTACTTGCATGCTTCTTCCCAATCTCATCACCTACCTCATGCCAGAGGCAAGTATAATCTATATGTTTATCATTCATGTACTTGAAAAATATTGATTTTGCTTAATTTATTAATTTATCCCTAAGCAACACATAATCTAGCTTTACTTGTTCTTGAGTTTTATAAATATGTCATCACACTAGAGGTAGTCTTGTATTGTAGGATTATTTTTTAATTTAAAGATGCATAAAAAACATGTTTAATTTTGCTTGTGGATGTATTTCTTTTACTTTCCTGGCTATGCATTATACTGAAGAATGATAATTTCATAATTATTTTTCCCCAGTTAATGGATCTTAGAGTGTTTAATCTGATGAAAAAAATTACATGAATATGCATTGTGAGCACATATCCTCTCATGTAAATATATGAGCCATCCTCTAAGTTGTTCATTGTGTTCTCCTTAACAGGAAGCAGACTGTCAGTCTGTGTTTATTTTTATTAATCATTCCATTTGCTGTTATGTTTGATGCTTATTCACATACTTTTGGCTTTTTCTTTTTTTCCTTTCAGTAGGTAACCCTTCTTATTGCTTTTGGGAGTTCTTTTCTATATCTTCTGAATTATGCATTCTTATAATGTCTCACTTCCTTAACTGTTTTAAAGTATCTTTAATCAAGGGTAATACTTAGTTTTAATCTTTTTCTTAATTTTTTTCCTATAGCAAGCATTTAAAAAATCTTGTTTAAAATATTTTCCTTATTCTAAAAGTTATTATATTACTCTTTTATATTCTCTTTTAAAATTTATTAATTAGCCTTTCATACCAAATATTGAATAGTTTCTATAGATGGTTGAAGGTCAGGACCTAATATTTGACTATAAGGATAATTAATTTTTCTGAGTAACGTTTGATTTTTTTCAATGCCCTGTTAGTCATATATACATTTTTCATGCACACTGGGGAATTCTTTCTGGACTAACTATTCTGTTACATGTTCAGCACACTTTCAGGTGAATGCTCTATCTTTATTAAAACTTTAAAATGAGTCTTTATATCCTATGATGCTCATCTCTTTTTCAGAGATGATTTGACCTAGCTGTTTGGAGTCTTGTAAAATTCCACTTAAATTACAAAATAATGTTTACATGTATCTAAAAATCTTGCTGTGATTTTAACTGGTGAAATCAGATTTTTCAATTGGGGGAAAATAGATACTTTTGTTATGTTGACTCTTATTTATAAACATGGTATATGTTACCATTTTTATTATTATTTGTAATGATATGCATTAGTGAGATAGAATGTATTTTCCCAAAGTAACCACTTAATTTTCTTATATTCCACCTTTGACACTCTATCTTTCCTATCTTTGAAATAGAGAACTGTCTTAAATCACAGAATTTAACAGAAATACAATTTGTAGCATGTATATTTTTCATAAAATGCCATTCTTCTCTGATTTTTACAAAAAGCCCACCACTATTGTTGCACCATATTTAAGGGTGAAGAAGTGAAAGCTTTTTCTCTAACATCAGGATTAAGGCAAGGATGTCCATTCACACTTTTATTCAGCAGAGTACTGAACATCCTAACTAGAGTAATTCATCTCAAACAAAATGAAGGACTCTTTTGAGTGCATGGTCCCATGTGATTGCAGTTTACAGACTCAGGATGCTGACTTGACCGAGATAGAGCTGGCAAAGAGCATGAGGCCGGTGGAGGAAAATGGAAGAAAAGAGTAGAAGCTGATAGGAGGCTATTGTTACTCAAACTGGAGACATCATTACCCCTAAATAAGAAAACCTAATAAAATAATGTTTAATTTTTTTTTTTTTTTTTTTAGGTACCAGGGATTGAACTCAGGGGCACTCAACCACTGAGCCACATCTGCAGCCCTATTTTGTATTTTATTTAGAGACGGGGTCCCACTGAGTTCTTTAGTGCCTTACTTTTCCTGAGACTGGCTTTGAACTCATGATCCTCCTGCTTCAGCCTCCCTAGCCACTAAGTTTACAGGCAAGTGCCACCGCACCCAGCTATAATGTTTCATTTTTAAAACACAGACTTGAAAGGACTACCACCTTCTCCTTCTTGGATCTTACCTAAGAGAGTAACCAAAATGCATCATGAAGCTCCAAAGGAATTTTCTGTTTAGTATTAAAATGATAAGACTCCACACAATGCAAAGTTAAAGACTGAGGAAGGAACTAGAGGTTGAAATGATGACTCTTGGATTACTTTCCTCCAAAATCAGGAAAAAAGAGTTCAGGCTTCTTGAGGGAGGACCACACGAGAGCATTGCCTTTCAACACGTTTGCCCACCTGATAGAATAACATGACCTGGATTCCGCTCACTTCATCCATAGGGTGAATGTACTCTTTTTCCCAGAGTTGGAAACCAATGAAATCTCTGAAAGGTTGGACTAATAACATTAACGAAAACTCTGCCCCAGCTCCGGGTAAAGGGGAGTTATCTACTGTCTCATTAAGACTGACAGAATGTGAGACATGAAGGAGGGAATGGTCAGAGATGACTCCATATTTCTTCTTGAGGAAGTGGATGGAAAGTGGATCATTTAAGACAGTAATGTATTGCCCCAAATATTAAGTAATGAGGAACTTTGGTGTGTGTTTTTGTTGCTAGAGAATTTATTCTGCCATCTGGAAAGAACTCTCACAGCCAACAGAAGTGGTTGGCTGACTTCCCCGTACTCAGACAAGGGTAGTTATAGCCTACACATTTTCATTTTATAGGTACTATCTTTAATAAGTAATATTACATTATGGTTTTCAGAAGTAGTTTACTCACTATGTTTTTCCTAATCAGTTCTCTCCCAGACTACTTATAAAGAGCTCTTTGCTAATGAAAAAAAAAAAAATGGAAAAAACATTTAAATTTTTGGCATCCTTGGAAATAATAAAAAAGGCTTTCTAATTTAAGGAATTTTCTAAACTAGTATTCTGTCCAGCATCTTTATCTTGACATGCCTATCTTTGTGGATTTAGGTATGATTGTTTACCTATTTGTCTCTCCCAATTGTTGTTCAGCAATGGAAATGAATGGTCCATTTCACTTTTTTTTTTCATCCAGAACAGCTGTCACAATAATAAACACTGACCTTGGTTAAAATTTTCCCTATAATGGACAAGACACTATTACAGCATACTTAAAATCGTGTGAACGAATTCACAATGCTTTACACAATTGACGTCTAAATAGTGCATAAGGGTATTGGAGTCTGAGACTCAGTTACAAAAAATACCATTTAAATTCTGATTCCTGTTTGCCTATACTCTCAGGTAGAATTTTGCCATAATGGGTATAGTCTGGATTCTTAAAAAATATATCTATATTCCATTCATTTTTAATTCATTCAACAACTAGTGTTTTATATTCTTCTTTGTGCTCGGCTTTGTACTACTACTCAAAGATGAATCCTGAATCTGGCCTTGGCAATATTGGGAAGTGGGGCCTACTGTTTAATAATAAGAGGTAGACATATTAAAAGAAATGAATGGAACAAACCCCATGGTCCATAAAGTAGTTTGGAGCACTGTGAGATCCAAAGGGAGAGAACAATCAAATGTACATGGAAAAAAAAATCACATAGGCTGGATAAATGTGACCGATTTCCAATTAAAAGCTGGTGTTAGGCAGGCTTCTGAGGGATAGGAGACAACGAGAAGGGTGATGGGAATACCAGAAAAAGTTTTCTAGAATACGAGCCCTACATATAGAGCTGACTATGTGCTAACTGAATGCTTCCTATTCATCTCCTAAGATAGATTTCATAAAGGCAGAGGCCTTGTCTCTCGCTTGCTATGTGTTCTGAAGGTAAATTCAACAAATATCTGCTGAATGGATGGTGAAAAGAATGAATGAATGAACACATGATCCAACCTGATATCCATTATAAGGATCTCGAATATCATTTGCCCCTTCACACTTTTCTGTTTCAGAGTCTTTCCCCACTAATTAAGTTGCTTTTGATATCTATTCCTCTTTCCCCTCTTCTTCCTACTACAATTTGTCTTCCCACTTTGTCATTTTGTATCTAGTAAGAAATAGGGCCTACAGATACTATAAGGGGATGGTTTTCAGATGAAAATATTAATCCAGTTTTACTGGTCATTTTTGAAATTTCAGTAATAATTTTTGTTAATTTTCTATTTTGACTGCTTTACTCTGTGGTTACTGCCCAATGCCTGCCAAAACAAAAACAGAAAGAAAAGGGAAAAAAATCTGAGAAGTCAGATAGTTTCTCCTTTAATCCAATAAAAGTACAATTAAGTCAATTTACCTACTACTTATTACTTAAATTGCTCATTGTCCATGGCAATTGTCTTAGATTCCTGTGGCTGCTTTAACAAATTGCCATTAGCTGGGAGCCTTAAAAATAAGCATTTGTTCTCTTACAGTCCAGAATGCCAGAATGAAGTCAGTTTTATGGGCCAGAATATTAAGGTGTCAACAGGGCCATGGTCCCTGCGCCAGTGGAGAATCACTTTCTTACCTCCTCCACCATTTGGTGGTTGCTGGCATTAGTAGGATTGTGGCTACATGACTCCTGTTTTCAAGATCATCATGTAAAAATCTCTCTCTGCTACATCTTCACATCACCTTCTTCTCTCTCTCTCTCTGTTGTATAAAATCTTCTTTGTCACTCTCTAATGAAGACACTTGTGATAACATTTAGAGCCCACCTGTATAATCTGCCATAACTACTCCATCTCAAGTACCTTTGCCACAGTCTGGCTGGGCACAAATCATGAGCCAGTCAGGCAGGAACAAACTTTATTTCTAAACTCCACCAGCACACTCCACACACGCTCCCTGGGAATTCTCCCGATCGCCACGCGGCTTCTCCAGGAACCACCAACCGGAAATCCCTCCTCCGGCACTTCCCCAACCAATGCGAACTCTACAGGAATCCCCGCGAGAGCTCAACCAGAACTCAACGGGAACTCTGTGAGAACTCAAAAGTCATCATCTTAAAGGCTCGCTGGTGTCACCTCTCAACCACTACTTCTGGCAAAAATGCCATGCGTCATTCCAACTCGGCTGTGGCCCTCAATATACCTTAACTAAATCTTATAAGACCCTTTCTTCTTATAAGGTCACATTTACAGTTTCTAGAGATTAAGACCCAGATATCTTTGTGTGGCCATTACTCAGCCTGCTGCCATGATAAAGGCAACGCAATACACAAAACTAAATCAGGTTTGTTCAGCAGCATCTGTTGTCATCTTCATCATCTAGACTGTGGTCATCAAATTAGATGCTGACCACATCACCTTAGAGCACCTTAGCTTTGTTAACAATCCAGATTCTCAGACATAAGTCCTGTGATTCTGATTCAGTTGATTCAATTTGTAATACATAAACATAGTTTAAAAACCAAATCTGAGCTCCTTGAGGTGATCTTTATGATCCTATATGGAGAAATAATGACCCAGATACTTGAAGCACCTTTACTAAGTAAAACAAAAATACTACCTATAATAGACATCTGTTTTAGAATTTAAAGTAAGACAAACCACATAAATTATTCTTTTTTCAATAACTAATAAAAAAAACTCTGCAACTTGTCAATGAATGCTGACATTGTAGTAGTTGTCTCAGTCCCTTAACTGCATCAGGCAATCTTGTATCAAGGAATCAAAGGAAAGTCTGCATTTGCTTTGGAGGAACTGTTTAAATAGACATTCTGTGTCTAATCTCCAGAGGAACAAATGTGGTTGAGGCAGAATTATCTAATGGTATTTCCTATCTGAGCTCTCAGAGACAAGTCTCCATCTTAATGTTTTGAGATTTGTTTATAATCCTTTGATTCTGTACCCCACCTTCTTTATTCCTTCTCTTTCTCTTAGGTATATGTGGTTGGCTAGATTAAAGCTATTCCTCAGTTCATTGTACTTTATTATCATTGGTCTGTTCATGCACTCTCTTTCCTCTATTTATAAATTAAAAGACATGCATACACATAAATGTCCATGTATTATATACTGTTTTATATGGATGTAGAGGCACATGTACACACGTTTTTTAATCACACTCACATACTTCTTTATGTCATAGAAGAAACTATTCTTATGTGTGTGTTTAATGTATATTTTTATGTGTTCTTGTAAAATGGTAAATTTTATTTCATATGGCTGCTATATGATTTTTACAGACTTAAAGAATTTCTTTAATTTGGATCTTAACATAGCAATAAAAGGAATAGTGAGTGCCTCACATTGTAGTAGAGAATAAAAACTTCAAAGCTGATTGAACAATTCAGATAAAAATATAAGTGATATAACTGTGTCACTCTGGCAATAACTCTAAACATTTTCAATAAGGGGATTTTTTACTTCTGTTAGTTGGCATGGTTAAAAGAAACGTCCCTCTGCATTTTATCTTAGTTGAAGTCTTAGGCTAATATGTACTATATAATTGACATAAATCTTGTGATTCTTTCTTTGGAATTACTCAAGAGGCATATTCTAAGTGTAATGTCTTCATCTATATTGAAAGGCCATTCTCTGTGCAGAAATCACTCTGCCCTGTGTCCTTAGTGACAGTAGGGGGCATCACCCGAAATATGGCAGCATGGATTTTCCAATTTAGCCTAATGTTCACCTATGTTTGAGGATACAAATTCATCACAATAGGTCCCTCTAATAAATCACAAGTGTGTTGTGTTGGGGAATAACCAGTTTCAGGTAAATGGACATTTTGAGACCCTCCTTTAAAAATGAATTCAGATATGAATTAACCTACTCTAGACCACTATTTATAATGTATGTAAAGCATAATTTGAAGAAACTTGAATCAGAATCACTTGGCATTCTTTTTTTATTAATGCAGATTCCAAAATATATTACAAAACAATAACTTAAAAATATCTTTGGGGAGGCTGGCCCCAGTTCTGTGTGGCCCGGGGACTCAGAGAGAGGCCCACCCTGAGCCCATGCAGAGATGCACCCTACCCCATGCTGGGGTTTCTTATTCACCAAAGTGTGGCTCCACAGCCCACCATCAGGGTACATATAGGCTTGAGACTGCCACCGCCACGAAACGGGGATATTGCCGCTTCTAACAAGGAACAACAGTAAGGACCTACCTGGTAAGATGTCACCAAGGTCCCTGTAGACCTGGCTGCACCAGAGGTATCTCTACTAGGGTTTCTAATAGTTATCCTGCTGCTGAGGTAACAGGGATTCTTGCATGGGGTTGCCTCTCTCTTGTTTCTCCTACTAAAGGCCAACTTCTTATAATTACCTCATTAGTCATATAATCTCTCCATATTTTCACATCCTACCTCATAAACATCTCAGAACCCTCAGGAGCCCCCTTTATCTTTAGAAACTGGAAACTATTATGCAACCCTGTTGACAATATGGTAGAAGATAACCAAACTCATCATTTCTGATTATACCAACAAAATTGTAAATGTAAAAATAGAAGCTAATTGATCTATGGCTACATGTTGGGTACATTGAGTACTATAATGTTGATACATGATTATAAGGTAATATGGCAGAAGCTATAATACCTCGGATCTACACTGCAAGAAAGGAAGAGACATAGACATCATGAAAAAACAAGGGAGGAAAGTGCCCCATATAAACCAAGATACTACAACAATAGAATCCATAGACATTGCAGTAGATGAAGTGTCAGAGAAGGAGTTCAGAATATATATATATTTAAAATGATCTGGAAATTAAAGAATGACCTAAGTGAGCAGATACAGGCAAAAATTGATTACTCCAAGAAAGAGGTAAGAGAACAAATATAGGCAACCATCCATTGATCACACCAACAAAGAGATAAGAAAGCAAATACAGGTAGCAAGTGATTACTTCAAGAAAGAGGTAGAGATTCTGAAAAAATAACCAAAAAGAAATCTGTGAAATGGAATAAACAATAAGCCAAATAAAAAACTCAATGGAAAGCATAACCATCAGACTAGATCACTTGGAAGACAGGACCTCAGACAATGAAGACAAATATACAATCTTGAAAATAAAGTTGACTTCACAGTGAAGATGGTAAGAAACCATGAACAGAATATCCAAGAATTATGGGATAACATCAAAAGACCAAATTTAAGATTTATTGGGATAGAGGAAGGTTCAGAGATTCAGACCAAAGGAATGCACAAATTCTTCAATGAAATAATATCAAAAAATTTCCCAAGCATGAAGAATGAGTTGTAAAATCAAATACAAGAGCCCTATAGGACACCAAATGTACAAAATTACAACAGATCTACACCAAGACACATTATAGTGAAAATGCCTAGCATACAGAATAAGATTAGAATTTTAAAGCCTGCAAAAGAAAACAATCAGATTACATATAAGAAAATACCAATTCAGAGTCAGCATATTTTTCCACCCAGACCCTCAAAGTCAGGAGATCCTAGAACAACATATATCAAGCTCTGAAAGATAATGATTGCCAACCAAGAATCTTATATCCATCAAAATTAAGCTTCAGATTTGATGAGGAAATTAAAACCTTTCATGATAAACAAAAACTAAAAGAATTCACATCAAGAAAGCCTGCAATAAAGAACATTCTTGGCAAAATATTTCACATGGAGGAAATGAAAAACAACAAGGAAAATATGAAAAAGGAAAAACTACAACAACAGAAAAATCAATCAAAGGAGAAACCAAGTCAAATTAAATACCAAAAATTAACAAAAATTACTGGAAATACAATTCATGTCTCAATAATAATCCTGACCATTAATGGCCTACAATCACCAATCAAAAGACATCGCCTGATAGATTAAATTTTTAAAAAAGACCCAACAGTATTCTGGCTTCCAGAGACTCATTTCATAGGAAAAGAAGTCCACAGAATAAAAAAGAAAGGTTGGGATAAAATATACCATTCACATGATCTGTGTAAACAAGCCGGGGTCTCAATCCTCATATCAAATAAAGTAGACTTCAAGCCAAACTTAATCAAAAAGAATAAAGATGTACATTTCATACTGCTTAAGGGAACAATATATCAACAGGACATAACAGTTATAAATATATATGCCCTAAACAACGGAGCATCTATATTCATCAATCAAACTCTTCTCAAGTTCAAGAGTCAAATAGACCACAACACAATAATTCTGGGTGACTTTAACACATCTAGTTCACCACTGGATAGATACTCCAAACAAAAGCTAAACAAAGAAACTATAGAACTCAAAAATACAATTAAAAACTTTGACTTAACTGACATATATAGAATATATTATCCATCAATGAGTGAATACACTTTCTTCTGAGTAGTACATGGATCCTTCTCTAAAATAGACCATATATTATGCCCAAATATAATACAAAAAAGTAGAGATACTACCCTGCATTCTATCAGATCACAATGGAATGAAATTAGAAATCAATCATATAATAAAAAATAAAAGCTACTCCAACACCTGGAGACTAAATAATATACTGTTGAATGAAAAATGGGTTGCAAAAGTCATCAAGGAGGAGATTAAAAAATTCTTAGAGGTAAATGAGAACACTGATACAACATATCAAAATCTCTGGGACACTTTGAAGGCAGTACTAAGAGGAAAGTTCATTGCATGGAGTTCATACCTTCAAAGAAGAAAAAGCCAATAAATAAATGACCTAACATTGCATCTCAGAGCCCTAGAAAAAGAAGAACAAATCAACCTCAAAAGCAGTAGAAGATAGGAAATAATTAAAATCAGCAGAAAAATCAATGAAATTGAAACAAAAGAAACAATTGAAGAAATTGACAAAACAAAAAGTCAGTTCTTTGAAAAAAAATAAATTTATAAACACTTAGCCTCAATAACAAAGAGAAGAAGAAAGAAAAGTCAAATTACTATCACACGTAATGAAAAAGGAAATGTAACGACAAACACTACAGAAATACAGAAGATGATTAGAAATTACTTTGAAAATTTGTACTCCAATAAAATAAAAAATATCAAAGGAATTTTCAAATTTCTAAAGGCATATTATATCCCCAAACTAAATCAGAATGATATACATAATTTAAACAGATAAATTTCAAGCAAGGAAATAGAGGATGCCATCAGAAACCTACCAACCAAGAAGAGCCCAGGACTGAATGGATATACAGCTGAATTCTACAAAATCTTTAAAAAGAACTAATATCAATACTCTTCAAACTATTTCATGAAATAGAAAAAAAGGAAGCATTTCCAAACTCATTCTCTGAGGCCAATATCACCCTGATTCCAAAACCAGACAGACACATCAAAGAAAGAAATCTTCAGACCAATATATCTAATGAATATATGTGGAAAATTCTCAATAAAATCTGGCAAATTGAATACAATAACATATCAAAAAGATAGTGCACCACGATCAAGTAGGATTCATCCCAGGTATGCAAGGTTGGTTCAACATATGGAAATCAATAATTGTAATTCACCACATGAACAGATTCAAAGATAAAAATCATATGATCATCTCAATAGATGCAAGGAAAGCATTTGACAAAATACAGCACCGCTTTATGTTCGAAACACTAGAAAAACTAGGAATATTGGGAACATATCTCAACATTGTAAAAGCAATCTATGCTAAGCCCCAGGCCAACATCATTCTAAATGGACAAAAATTGAAAGCATTTCTTCTAAAATCTGGAACAAGACAGGGATGCCCTCTTTCACCACTTCTATATAACACAGTTCTTGAAACTCTAGCCAGAGCAATTAGATAGGAAAAAAAACCCCTCAAATTAGCACTATTTGCTGATGATATGATTTCTATATCTAGAAGACCCCAAAAGTCCCACTAGAAACTTTGTAGAACTAATAAAAGAATTCATCAAAGGAGCAGGATATAAAATCATTACCCATAAATCAAAGGTATTTCTGTACATCAGTGACAAATACTCAGAAACTAGGAAAACCACTCCATTTACACTAGCCTCAAAAAACAAAACAAATCAAAAAACAAAAACCACCTTAGGAATCACCTTAACAAAAGAGGTGAAAGACCTCTACAATCAAAACTACAGAATGCTAAAGAAAGAAGTTAAAGAAGACTTTAGAAGATGGAAAGATGTTCTTGGATAGGCAAAATTAATATTGTGAAAATGACCATACTACCAAAAGCACTATACAGATTCAATGCAATTCTAATCAAAATCCCAATGACATGCCACATAGAAATAGAAAAAATAATTATGAAACTCATCTGGAAAATTAAAAAACAAACAAATAAAATAGCCAAAGCAATCCTTAGCAAGAAGAATGAAGCAGGTGGCATTATTATTCCAGACCTTAAACTATACTACAGAGCTATAGTAACAAAAACAGCATGATATTGGCACCAAAAGAGACCTGTATACCAATGATAGAGAATAGAGGACACAGAGACAAACCCACATAGTTAGAGATATCTCATATTAGACAAAGGTGCCAAAAACATATATTGGAGAAAAGATAGCCTCTTCAATAAATGGTGCTGGGAAAACTGGAAATCTACATGTAACAAAATGAAATTAAACTTCTATCTCTCACCATGCACAAAACTCATTTCAAAGTGGATCCAGCAGCTAGGAATTAAACCAGAGACCTTGTGCCTAATGGAAGAAAAAGTAGGTCCTAATCTTCATCATGTCAGATTAGGTCCCACCTTCCTTAGTAATTCTCCCATAACACAAGAATTAAAATTAAGAATCAGTAAATGAGATGGATTCAAACTATAAAGCTTCTTCTCAGCAAAAGAAACAATCAGTGAGGTAAATAGAGAGCCTATAGAATGGAAGCAAATCTTTACCACAAGCATAGAATATAGAGCACTAATCTCTAGAATATATAAAGCACTGAAAAACCTTCACACACACACACACACACAAACAAACAAAACAAAAACAGAAACAAAAAACCCATAAATAACCCAGTCAATAAATGGGCCAAGGACTGAACAGAAACTTTTCAGAAGATGATATACAATCAATCAACAAATATATGAAAAAATGTTCAACATATTTAGCAATTAGAGAAATGCAAATCAAAACTACTCTAACATTTTATCTCACTCCAGTCAGAATGGCAGCTATTAAGAATACAAACAATAATAAATATTGGTGAGGATGTGGGGGAAAAGGCACACTCATACATAGCTGGTGGCACTGCAAATCAGTGCAGCCAATATGGAAAGCAGTGTGGAGATTCCTTAGAAAACTTGGAATAGAACCACATATGACCCAGCTATCCCACTCCTCAGTCTATACTCAATGGACTTAAAAACAGCATATTACAGGGACACAACTACATCAATGTTTGCAGCAGAACAATTCACAGTGGCTAAATTGAGGAACCAACCCAGATGCCCTTCAGTAGATGATTGGATAGGGAAACTTTGGTACATATACACAATGGAATATTACTCAGCAATAAAAGAGAATAAAATTATGGCACTTGCAGGTAAATTGATGGAGTTGGAGAATATAATGCTAAGAAGTAAGCCAATCCCAGAAAACCAACCCCGAATGTTTTCTTTGATATGAGGATGCTGACTCATAATGATGATGGGGCAGTGTTGGGGGGGAGGGCGGAGCATGAGAGGAATGGAGGAACTTTAGATAGCACAAGTGGAGGGAGCAGGTGTAGGAAAGACAGTGGAGTGAGTTAGACATCATGTATACATGTATACATGTATACATGTATAGAGACATGAATGGTGTGAAAATACTTTGTGTACAACCAGTGACTTTGAAAATTGTGCTCTCTCTATATAATATGAAATGAATTTCATTCTGAAGTCATATACAACAAATTAGAATAAATAAATAATTCAATTAAAAAAGTCACCAACCATTCTCCAACATAAAACTAAAATTTCCTAGTTTTGTTCTCAAGCATACATTTTAAAAAGTCATCCCTTTCAGTATATACCGTTGTGATAGTTAATTTGATCTTAGCCAAATGCACTTGTAGGTCTTACCAATTTTATGTTCAATGTCCCACACATGTCAGATCTAGAAGTACACATGTATGCCAACACAGTCTTCCCTATTTCAGTATGGACATACACTGATGGCATTAAAAAAATTATTGTAATTTGTTATATATAACAGCAGAATGCATTACAATCTTATTACATATATAGAGCACGATTTTTCATATCTCTGCTTGTATGCAAAGTTTATTCACACTATTCATGCCTTCTTCATGCATGTACTTAGAGTAATGATGTCCATCTCATTTCACCATCTTTTTTGTTTGTTTGTTTTACCCTCGTACCCCTTTTCTCCTGTTCCCTCCCCTTTGCCCTATCTAGAGTTTGTCTAATCTTCCCATGATCCCCCTCCCAACCCCACTATGAATCAGTCTCCTTATATCAGAGAAATCATTTGGTATTTGATTTTTGGGGGGATTGGAATTTTGATGGACACACTAAGTTCTAGTTGACCATGATCATTATTTTTCACATTCAACTCATCACTCTAATGTTCCTAGAATTACTCCAAAATCTAATCTTTTTTTTTATTACCAGAGCAGATATCCTTATAAATCTAATAACATTATAACAACTAAAAATGATTTAAGGTTAGCCCATTTCTTTTTACTTCAAAATTTAGCGTCATCTAGCTTTGCAGGAGCCCTGGTTTCTTTCACTGAAGAATAATGCAAGGGTCTTAGGAGCAATCTATGCCTATGAGATGACTTCACTTGGACGGCATTTGGTATAAGGGTGAAAACAGGGGTATCTTGACCTTGTTAAAGTCATAGGGTCAGGTTTGAGTTCTCACTTTAATCCCAACTGTACTTTTAAATTTTTTTATGAGTTCTGTTATCAGTTTTAAAACTCCATCTCTTTTCCTGTTTGAGCTACCTCTTATTTCTAATCCCACCTGAGAAAGAATAATGTACTTTGCCATATGTTCTCATACCAAATGTGCATTTAAAACAGGTTGACCAAGGTGTTGGGAACTATAACTTCTGAGTTTTTTAAATATATAATTGTCATGTTTTCTTTTGTCCTTCAACTCAAGATTGACTGGTTTTGCACCAAGTTTGAATGATCCTTCTTTTGCAATACTTGAATATAGCACTAAAATGTCAAAAAGAAAATACATTTTATTCTTACCACAAAGAAAATATTGAGAATTTGAGGGTACATGTTATTACTATTGTAAAATAGAGTCTGCATCTACATAGAACTCATAATAAAGGGAAAAATAATATTAAATTTGAATATCCTGGTAAGATCAGTAAGGATATTTATTTTGTTAAAATTAAAAGCTTTATTAATTGAATAACAGCAGATGGGGTAGAGAGAGAAGATGGGAGGGAAGGGGAGGGGGGATAGTAGGGGATAGGAAAGGTAGCAGAATACAACAGTCACTAATAGGGCATTATGTAAAAATGTGGATGTGTAACCAATGTGATTCTGCAACTTGTATTTGGGGTAAAAATGGGAGTTCATAACCCGCTTGAATCAAATGTATGAAAGATGATATGTCATGAGCTATGTAATGTTTTGAACAACCAATAAAAAAAGAAATACAGACATAGAAAATGCACATTACCAAAATCTCTGTACTTATTTATGCATATTTAAACATATCTGGTATGATTTGCTTTCTTTGTAGAAATAAAATATATTGAAATGAAAAAAAGAAAAGAAAAAAAATATCTTTGGATGTGATCTAGTATTTTAAATAAGCTTTCCAGGTTATTCAAGTACACTATAAAATTGAGGAACATTGGTTTAGATAAACATATGAAATGATCAGAAAAGCAATTTGCTTTCCAGACAAAGAGAAATAAATTGGGTTATTAGTTGATTTTTTTTAAACATATAAGTGGTGGAATTTTTCCCATAGACCCATAAGCATTAAAAGGAATAAAACCAAAGAAATTCAATGCTTTATGCTTAACAAGTATGTACGATCGATCACTTTCTGAGGCAGGCAAACTTTAAGTTAAATGTATGCACAAACAGCCCATGTTTTGGAAATCAGAGGGTAAGAAAGTCTTCAATTTTAAAATATTTTCTTTTAAAAATTATTTGAAATTTTTATTAAATAAAAATAAAGCATTTATAAATTTAGAATACTTTGAACTTATATCAAATGCTTAAAAATGATTGAAGAAAGTCTCTCATATCTTCAATTATTATTTTTGTTCTCTATGTAACTACTATTAAGTTTTTTTGTTCCCTGTGTAACCACTATTAAGTTTCTTATGATTTATTCCAGGGAAATAAGTTGCATATTCTTTGAATACACATTTTTGTGCGTGTGAATACAGAATAATATTTATTTATATAATGTTTTAAAAACAGCTTTATCGTGTTATAATTACATACCATAAAATTCATCCATTATAAGTGTACAATGAGATGATTTTAGCTGGCTTATAAAATTACACACCTATTACCAGGGCCCAGTTTTTAAAAAGTTTCCATCTGCCTCAAATGTTCTCTTACTCTCATTTTCAGTTAAATAACCCTCTCCACATAGTCCTTGGAATACTGAAACAAATTATTTGCCTTTTGTCTTCAAAAATTGTCTTTTCTAGATCTCCTGTATTTATTGGAACATAAATATGTAGTCTTTTTATGTGACTTCTTTCAATTAAAATGATGATTTTCAGATTTATCCAAGTTGTAAAAATATGGTTAGCTGATTCTTTTTAAATATTGAGCATTATTCTATTATATGGAGATACACATCATTTAATGCACAAATTCATAATGAGTTATTTCTACTTTTTGACTATTATTAATATTGCTGCTATGAACAGTAGTGTATATGCCTTTTTATAAACATGTTTTGATTTTTCTTTGCAAAGATACACAATCATATTTACACTAAAAAGAACACTTAAAGTCCAACATTGAGTATACTTGTTTTAATATTAAGACATTTGTTTCTTGGTGCTAATATGCCTCAGACATTGTTTTAGTTCTTGCACTATAGCAATGAAGGAAAATAAAACAAGACAAAATTCTGTCCTCATAAGTTTTCCCTGTAAAAAATTACAAAACAAAACACCTATTTATTCATTCATATTCTGAAGATCAGACATATGAGTGAGCTTGGTTGGGTTCCCTGCTGAGGTTTTTCTCGAAGGGTCAACATCAAAGTATCAGATCACTAAGCTCTTGTTTGGAGGTCATGGGGAAGAATCCACTTTCAGAGTCATTTGGTTTATCAGCCAAAGCAGTTTCTTTGAGGTTATAAAAAGGTGTTATGATTTAAATATGTAGCTTTCCCCCAAAGCTCATGTGTGAGATATTTAAGAATGTGTAGAGGTGAAATTTTGGGGTTATGAGAGTCTTGGTATAATCAGGATATGACTGGAGGAGGTTGGGGGTGTGCCCTTGTGGTATGTATTTTGACCTTGTGGCGCACAGCACTCTCCCTCTGCTTCCTAGTGCCATGTTCCCAACTGCTTTCCTCTGCCACACTTTTTCACCATGATGTTCCGCCTCACTTTGGACCCCAAACAATGAAGTTGGCCGTCTAGGGACTGAGATCTCAAACTGTGAGCCACCCAATAATCTTTTCCTTTTCTAGAATTGTTCTTATCAGGTTTGTTGGTCACAGGAGTGAAAAAGCTAACTAAAACATAGGAGCCACCTTTTCTCTCCTGACCATTAGCCTCTCACATTCCTTCTCACAGGGCCCCTCCACCACCAAACCAGCGAGAGTGCATCACATTCTTGTCATGCTCATAAAGCTTCCTTTTTGGTGTGGGAAACTAATAATGAATTAAATATGGAACTAATTCACATTGTATTTTTTTTTTTAAAAAATGAACATTATTGAGGAAAATAAAACAAAGAATTGGTAATGAAAAGTGGATGATTGGGAAGACTGTAGTGGTGTTTGCAAATTTAAATAATTATGAACATTAAGGGAAAAAATGTAACTTTATAAAAAAACACATTTGTCTGCAAATCTTGTGGAAGATTACATTTAATTTATCATATAAAATACAAATTTAATGATTTTTGAATAATTACTTTATTATTTCATTCTCAAAGTGATTCCATTTCTACAGTACTTAATATGTTAAATTAAATGCATAGTGTTAAGTGGGGTGAAAAAAAAACAAAGAAAACAAAGGTGAAAGCAAAGATAATCAATAAATATGGAGACAGAATGTGATCTATGCTGAAATGCTCTTGTATGATTCATTACAAATTCACTCAAACCTTTCCAAAAGTTAATTGAACAATTTGCTTACAGCACTTTTTGAAAATTTTCTACTGCCTCATTATAATTATGTGCCCAACAGTGTGAATATCACCTAGAGAGTACTTAGTTTTCTTTATTTTTGAGAATATTTAGCCTGCCTAAGTGAATTTCTTCATTTACAGCTTCAAACTTCTCCCAGAGGGTAATATGAGAATTTCCTTTATTTGAAGAAATAAAATGGAAAGATTTTTGCAAATTTTTTTATTTGCAATCCAAAACAAAAGTTTTTATGCTATATTTTAAACAACTTCTGGTAATGTTTATCATTTCCTTATTTTAAAACAAAGTATATTTTTATAATCACAAAATTGTAGTTGAGTTGTTAAATATTTATAAAATAAAGAACTTTGAAGAGAATGAGAGTAGAATGTATATATCACTCCTGAGAGACACAGCTGTTAATGCCTAATCAGTTTCATCTAATTTTTGATCTAGGTATAATTTGCAAGGCTTCTGTATTAGTAAATATTTAATTTTGTAGTCTACCATGCAACTCAACATTCAAAACACAAGATTAGTGGCTAAGAAATTAAAACAAAGTGGTAGAGGTTTAGAATGTTAAAAGTGTCAAAATTATGGAAATTCTCAGAATCAAAAACCTTATGAGAGGGCAAGGAATCTCTAGAGATGGGCTTGGCCTGGACCACGTCCAGATTATAGGAGAATCTAAGTACACAGCTATTGATTAACAAAAACTTCACTTTGAAAATTCATCTGGGTCATTTGACATTTAAAGTAACTGATATTCAAAAGACAATGATATCTCTTCTCTCCTTCTTCCCCTGCCTCTTGCCCCACCCCCAAAAGTACCAGGAACCATAGTTTGATTATTTACCATAAGATAAAATTCAAAGATATTTGTGGAACAGAGTAAATTTTTTGTTCATAAAATCTGTCAATATCAGTGTCTGTGCACAAACACAAAATACTAGAAACTGCTACTATACCTTAGAAAAGCTAATTTGTATAAAAACACTAATTTACATTGTTCTGCATTTGGAATTCAGAAAGCTGTTTACGATCTGCAATAAGCCAAGTAAAGACAATAGCTTATTTCTAAAAGTTGGCATATATAATAACTGCTTAGAATTGAGAATATATCTTCTATTGTAAGTAGAGGCTTTTAATCATGTTTAGTAAATAAGAATAATCACCTAAAATATTAAATGGGAAGTATGTTACAACAGTTCTTTGAACAATATGCCATTAATATTACTAAGTCAATTTCTTCTTTCTGTTTTCATACTTGTATCTCACTGGAGATTGTGCACATTTAGCACAAAATGATGGAGCTGGGAGCAAACTTCATGGATCAGCAAAGCTTTAGGTTAGTGGTGGAGTCATGCATCTAGTGGATCCACTTTCCTGATGGAAAATGAGCCACTGGCCAAAGAATGAATCTGTGCTTATATATGCTATACTGAGAGGTAACTTAATTATTGACAAAGCTGTCAGTTTGGGCATTCAGGAAACATATTTGTGAGAATTCGAAATTTGTTTTTACTGGGCAATGTTTTACTTGGGAAAGAAAGAAGGGTAATGGGGATCAGTGTTCAGCCCTGCTTATCTCTTTCCCTTTATGGTCCAATTGTACTGTCACTGGGAAAGGATTTATTTAAGGAAGGATCAATTTTGGCTTTCTCTCAGAGACTATCATTTATAGGCTTGATGAATATTTCCTTCCCAGGGATTGTCTTGTCCCTGGGTCATGTTTGCTTCTTTCACAGGTATTGTCTTGTCACTAGAAAAGGCTGTATTGGGAAAGGATCAATGTTATCCATGTGTTGCCTTCTTCCTCAATCCCTCTTCCCAGGCCACACTATTTGGGGGTTTGTCATTTTTCATATCTTACACAAAGAATCCTTGGTAAAAAGGAGATATTTTTTCCTTGAGAGCTGATCTTCTCTTTGAAGACTTGCCAACCTCTTGCAAATGCTTTCAGGGAAATTGTCGCTTCTAAAACTTATGACTTCACCCATCGCCTTAAGCCTACCTCTTTACTTGCCTATTAGAGATAGGCAGGGAAAAAAAAAATCTTCTTGCGTCTAGGGTGTTAAAGTTCATTTGCAAATATGAGCTAGTTCTAAATAATGATGATGGATGGGCTTGGCCTGGACCACGTCTTTACTGATGAGTGCAAACATACCTGGTAATAGTATCTAGCTGATGGATGGGAAAGAGGATCACTGAATAAAAACAGTGAATGCTTCAACACAAATTGGCTTCAAGATTAACAAAGCTAGGAAAAGAGCAGAAAAGAATGGAAAGGCTTCATTTGTCTTCATCACTGCTGCTAAACTGACAATCAAAAAAGTTTTAGTTATTTTCTCCAAATTACAAACACCATTGTTATTGCTCTGAGTATGTGTATTTTTAAGGCAAGCTATGTTTAAATTGAAGGGAGATATATGGATGAATATTTGTATGTATTTTTTTATATACATGAGGGATACTTGGGGTGGCAATAAAGAGTAGCAGTAGTACTTGTTTCTTATTATTATTGTAAAATATACTTCAAAGTTTTGAAATATAGTATATTATAAAGCCTATTGATTTATTTTCTGATTATTAGTATCTTACTGAAAAAGCAAGAATGATCTCATAAAACATTTATATCACATAGTTTTCAGTGAACTGTGATATAAATTGCTTCATAATTGACATAACTGTAGTTTTTTGCATTTGTCTAACAAATCATGGGTCTACAGTTGACTTTTAAATTATCACAGAAACTAGATTTATACCCAAAGTTTTCTAATGAAAAATATTTTAAACCATCTAGATGAAATGCCAAAGGTGAACCTAGGATAACAACAGAATGAGATTGTGAGGCACCCCAGGTCAGGTTGGTATTTACCTTAGCTCCTGAATTCTGCTTTTATATTCAGCTAGAGTGAACAGGTATTTATTGATTGACATAAATGCCCAAGGCATGAATCTGTGAGCCAATGAAGGTCGTTTCCTAATTGTTTAGGGTACATATGTATTTAGGGAAGTTAGAGTTTGACATTATGTTTAGATGGTTCATGGAGTGTATCTTCCTCTGTCAAACAAAATTGAAAGTTTTTGTACTGGCTTAAGGCAAGAGACACTAACTTAAAGCCAGGGAGTAAATTGAAAGGAGCATAGAATTTCAAATTAGGCTGAAAACCATTCACCAGATGTGTGACATTAAGTAGTTATTCTAGAACTCAATGTCTCATTGACTTCATAACACCCTGTGAAGGTTATGGAGACAACAAATAGGCAATTCCTGTGGCTCCATAAATTTAATTCCTTTGCTTTCTCCTTGCCCTGGTACTATACCTTGTGTCATTTAGCTAGCACCTCTGTCCTTAAGAAAATTTTTCTTACTAATGATTATAATATTTATCACAACTGAAAGTCTATCCACAGTTCCTCAAACTTTAGGACAGTTATCATCTCTTTTTGAGTAGTAAAAATAATTTTTTATGGAAGCAGTATTTGGTGGAGGATTCCTGCTCCAAACAAAAGAGTCAGGTTATTTTCCTGGTTGTTAATTTCTACTTAGTATCAGCTCACAATGTCACCAGCAGCACATCAGTGAACCTTTTCCAAAAGAAACATATTAACTGTATTTCTGGAGATACAGGTTCCCTGACTCATTTGAAAAAAGAAGGTGGTATATTAAGTCCTGTTATGTATAAGTCACTGCCAGATATAAGGAGCACAAACATAAAGGTCCTATGTGCTGTCCAAGGCATTCATAACTAAAGATCTGCTGCATAGAAATTATAATGCAACATAATATAATGTTTACAATATGATAGGTGTGTGTTGAAATGTGCTTAAGAGGGTTCATGTAAGGGAAAAAATTTAAACCCCTAATTAAGCTAGAGTTTGCTTTTCAAAGGCTGGGTTGGGGTAGGTGAGATAATTGCATTTTAGTCAAAGGATAAGAAATGACACATACAAAAGTAAGGAGCCAGGTAGGAGTCTAGCATTTCCTAGGAATGATGATTTTAGCATCAGGGGGAGGCTAGTATGTGTAGAGGAGAATAGCAGAAGATCAGATTTCACAAATAGGCTGCAGCTGCAACATGACAGGGAGTCTATTGAAACTTTTATATCAGAATATTTATTTCCGATGTGCATTTTAGAAATGGTGTTTATTCATGGAATATAAATTGTAAGGAGTCAAAGTTGAAGTTAGAGGGTCCACTTTATGGGCTTATACAGTAGTCTCCAGGCAAAAGATAACCAAGGTTGGCAGACATCTGAAGAGAAAGACCCAGGTGTGGGGTGGTGATTGTCCACAGTGATTAAGATCACGCACTTGAGAAGCATACTACTTAGGTAATGTCATCAAATTTTCTCATTCAGAAAATAGAGATTATGCTACTTAGCCTACAGAGTTATAGGAAAAGTTGAGCAAAATTATAAAAAGCACTTAGTAAGGAGAATATAATGCATTTTCAATAATTCATATTTATGTAGTAGTATAGAATGCCATTTAATACTTGAATAGAGAGAAAGAGAATGAGGAAAAAGAAATGGCCAAGATATCTATCACTTCCTTGTAGAAAAGCAGGTTTAGTGGAGATGATTTGGGGTATATTTATCTTGAATTGCCTATGGGATAATCAGGTGGAACTGTCTATAGACAAGCAGAGTACACAAGAGAGATCCGAGGGCATGTCCTTGAAGAGAACTTATTATTCTTCCATTCTTTATCTTCCTTTAAGAGGAATGAGCTTCTGACCCCTGACCCCCTAGTGCAGGGTTTTAAATTGAAAGCCTATAGCATAGTGGACAAGAGCTCTACCGCTGAGCTACACCCCAGCCTGGGACTTCCACTTTTGAGAGAACAATAATAGAAAAGCACATCAGCCATATCTTTATATCTTTTCTCCTTCTGCCATGTAGAAAGGATGGACATATAGGAATCCAGAAAGATCTTTCTCCTCCTTCTCCTAATTTTTTTTCTCTCTCAGTCTTTCTTCTCACTTTCTCCTTTTCTCCCATCCCTTACTTTTCTCTTTCTGACTTTGATCCACATGTGCTAGACTTAGGGCTGTCTCCTATTGTTTCATTAGGTCCTTATCGGGGCACGTCTCAGCCTCCTGCATAGGGGGATTCCTGGGGTCTGTTGTTGCTCCATTTGGAACTGAACACGTTAATCTATTTTAAGGTGAAGAAAATAGGAAACCCAGCTTGAATTCAAGGGCAAGATGCTTCCACATTCTAACTTAACCTCGAAGATCATTAAGAGTTTTCTCCTTATGTAACTCCTAGAGATATCTTCTCTGTTGTTTTTTTTTTCAGAACTCAAAGAGAAAAGTTGAGATTTAATACCTTAAGTTCCCAAAGAAGCATGGATTTAGAAGTCATCAGGGTAAATATGGAAAAGGAAGAAGTTGAGGGTATGGATGAAGTTACCCAAAGAGAAATTTAGAAACTGAAAAGAGGATGAAAGCAAAATGGATGGATGAGTGTCAGGGATACACAAGAACTGAGAAAGAGAGCCGTCCTCTGTCATCACAGCCAGTTGGTGCAGGTTCTTTCTGGTTCAAAACAAAACAGAAATAAAGCAGCACTAGCATGTCTCCTTGATGAAAAGTCTATCATAATGACACTTAATCCCTTATTATCTCAGTGCATGTTAAAAGAAAAGGTCCCAAACAGAGAGGGGGTGTTGTGGTGAGTGGTAGTACCACTGGATTTGGGGTGGAGAAAGGGGGCTATCAGAGTATCATATCACATCAAGAGCAGGCACATCTATCCTGACATGATGGTGCCTACCTAAAATCTCAGAAACTAGGGAGGCTGAGGTAGGGGGACACCATAGTTTGAGGCCAGCCTGGCAACTTAGTAAAGGTCTAAACAACTTAGGGATACCTTATTTCAATATAAAAAAAATAAAATAAATAAAACAGGGGTGTAACTCAGGGTAAAGTGTCCCTGGGGGTTAATCCCTAGTTAAAAAAAAGGAGTAGAAGGGGGTGAAAAAGAAGAGAAAGAAGAAGAACAGCAGGTGCACCTCAGCTGTAGACTGATTGCCTGTTCTACAGGATTTATGAATCTTGTTGAATTTTTTTTTTTTTTTATAAATCTTGTCCTGATTTAAGCCTTAGTACAGCCCCACAGTCAGCATTACATTTACCAGGTACAGGTACAGAATGGGCACTTGCTATTTCATTAGATGAATATAGTAAAGACACATGATCATGATTATGGAAATATAAATCATAACCATACAAAACAGATTTTGAAGATAAAATGGAAGAAATGGCAGGTAGTGACAGTGGAAAAAGTGGGTTGATTTTAGAGCTGGTAGTAGACAGGTTGTGAAATCTTGTTATTAAATCAATTTATGTTAAATGTAAATAAAATAAATCAATGCATAGTTTTTTTAAGAGAGAGTGAGAGAGGAGAGAGAGAGAGAGAGAGAGAGAGAGAGAGAGAGAGAGAGAGAGAGAGAGAGAATTTTTAATATTTATTTTTTAGTTCTTGGCAGACACAACATCTTTGTTGGTATGTGGTGCTGAGGATCGAACCCATGCCAGGTGAGCACGCTACCGCTTGAGCCACATCCCCAGCCCAATGCATAGTTTTTGATAAAGTCAAATTGCTAGACATCCTGAACCCTGCAGGATAGCCAAACTGAGAGACAAGCATCGCTTCAAAAGACATAGCATATGTATTTTAGGAAAATAAGTATATCTTCAAGCATTTTATTAAGACAGAAATTAGGAAGTATAGAAAATAAAACTGCCAATGTAATGGGAAAGTTTCTGAGAAGTAGAAAGACAGCAATAAAACTCTGAAATATGGATGGTACCGGACCATATGGAATCATCAAAGCATCTCATTTGTCATTTACCTAATGTCACATCCATTTTTGTGTAGCTTGGGACATGAATATTTAAGTTTTCACAGATAATTTGCATTCTCCTTAGTAATATGAAAAGATGTGAATGACATAAAAATTTAGTGACTATTAGAAACATAATAATCACTCTAAACAAATTATTAAAGGAGTATCATTATTGTGTAACCTACTCTAGCCACTAAACAAAGTACCTCACTTGTATCATCCAAACTGATTTAAAGCAATCTTTTGAGTAGAAGATATTATTTCCCACATTGCAGAGGAGGAAATCAATGTTAAGTAAATTGTTGAAAGTTTTACAAATAAGAAGAAGCAAAGTAACTATGTCACTGAACTTTTAAAACCACATTCTTTGTCTCCCACTTGATAACTCATACAAATTCCTTTCAAAAAATGAACAATTGTGACAAAGTTAAAAATAATGGATTATTAAATCACGAAAAACAGAATAGTGCATAATAATTATGGATAAATGGTGAGTTAGAGCTACTGACCTGCTGATCTAATGGTTTTAGAGTGTCATGAATTTCTCTCCCCTGCAAACTCTCAAATGCACACTTCTGCTAAAACATGCTTGATGAACATGAAACAGATTCATAAACCTCAGGAATTCTATAGGCAGACAGAAAGAAACAATGAAAATAAGTAAAACAAATGAATTTATGTCAACTCACCAAGAAGGGGGTGGTCCATTGGGCCAGCCGACTCTGGGTATAAATATCTGAATTTAGAATTATTAATGCTGGAGGTCAGATGATAGCATGTCACGAGTTTTCCTTCACTGAGATGGACTGACTATAGAATATTGGAGGTCATGGTGTCATAGACCTTGTGGCAAGTTTTATAGAAGAACATTTGATAGTATGTGCTTAGGGTGTATGTGACAGCTATAGGCAGTGAATGGCCAGTCACTTCTTATTGATAGCTGGATGCCCAGCAATGATAAACAGAGCACAACAGGCTACTACTTCACCACCAAGATAGGAAGTTAAAAAACAATGCCTTACAGGCATTATTTATTCTCCAGGGATTTATTAGGCATGATGAAGACAGTCAGTCAGTAATTTTTCAGCCTTTTCGTTTCAGGAGGAGGTAATGAATTTTAATTAGTGAAGAAGACAGCTTTTCACTAAGGAGAAGAAACTGAAGAAAACAAGAGCATCATTGTGCACTGAGGATAATGGTAAAGCACGTAATGTCCCTTATTAGGCTGAATTGATGGGCAAAACTCTTTCCCTTCTGCTGTTTTATAACATACAAATAAAAACAAAAACTAGAAAACTGTTCTATAGATAGTGAGAAGGATGGAAAGTACCACTAAAGTTGATGAACAGATTTTTCTAAATCACAAAGTACGGAAGACACTGATCATCACTCTTAAGCAATTGTAATTGAAGGTGACACATATTCAACAATATTTGTTCTGCTTACTGAACATTCCAGCAGTCCTCTTTATCCTAGAGAACTGATAGGATTTGACTATAAGAGACAGGAATTTCTCCACCCACCCCAATTGTTTTAATTGGCTCCAAATGCCCTTGCATTCACTCTCTGGGAGGATTTGGAGAGGGAAGTAGACACAAAGGTGAGGTATGATTGGCTCATTGTTAGCCAAGTCTTTTTCTCCACCTGCTAATGTAGCATTTGTGTGCGTGAGCACAAACACATGTGCACAGAAGCATATAGAAGAATAATATTACAGTATTTTGAGTCCAAAAGTTGATTTTGATTTGGATTTTGAAGGATCCTTCATGTAGTGGATAATAAGATAACTTCTTATGGCAGTGCTCAAATATATTGATGGTCCTTGCAACAATTTTCTTGAGGACCCTGAGCCTCTGAGTAAAAGCTGCCTTTGCTAATGGAGTTTTCACCCTGGGAGCAGACCATGTCCATAAACTAATTGAAGTCTGCTGACTCTAAGTATAGCACAGCATGTATAGCTTTGCTTTAATGCACTGATATAAATTCACATGCAAATGCTGGATTTGAATTACGACTGAGATTTTTTTTTTTTTTTTTTTTTTTTTTAGTGATGCCATTTGAAGAGCCTGGTGGGTTTCCTGTGCATTTGTAGCCTCTATAGTAAGTATCTGGCTAATCTAAATGAGAAGACTGAATACTTCCTGATAGGCCCATTAAAGATGATACGTCTTTGCCTTCAGGGGCAGCCTGACAAACATAGGCCTCTAGCCTATGTTACTGCTATTACCTGAACAGAAAAGTGAAATTTGGTACTTCAGGGTTCTACAGCAGGCAGAGGATTCTCTTCCATCCCTTTTTCCACTCTATAAACTTTAGTGTGTACTGGCTAGAGAAAAAAAGAGCTGTATGTTTTTCCATATGGAATAGGGACCTTCGGTTCCATACCAATCATACTAAGTTTTGACATTGATGATGTTGGAGGTAATGATAAAATTTATTTGATAATTTTACATAAACTTTATTGCCTCTAATGCTCTGTTAGATTAGCCTAATAGAAATTGCTCTTAGAAATCAAGAAATTAGTCTTTAAAAACTAAAACAATAAATTAGTGTTTCCTTGCTTCCTCTCTCCCTCCCTTCTTCTCTCCCCTCTCCCCTTTCTTTCTTCCTGATACTGGAGATTGAACCTAGGGGAATCTACCAGTAAACTACATCCCCAACTCTTTTTAAATTTTATATTTAGATAAAGTTGCCCAAACTGGCCTTAAACTTGTGATCCTACTGTTTCAGCCTCCTGAGTTGCTGGGATTACAGACTTGGGCCTCCATGCCCAGCCTAGACTAGTGATTTTTAAGTTATAGTTCAAAGCTCACTGGTGAGCCAAGAAGGCCTCCCTAATACTTTATATATTTATTCAAAATCATAAAACTTTTTTTATTATTTAAACATACACACATATAGTATACAAGTGTACAATTCCATTTACACCTTTTGGGGGTTAAAACAAAGGGCTACCTCCTTTGGATACTTAAAGTTGGTGGGCATAAATTAATATTAGATCATTAATAGACTCTGAGGAGATGGTGGAGATGGTGTGATGGTTTCTCTTGATTGTCAAATTGATTGATTTGAGAGATGCTTGGTAAATTAGTAAAGCACACTTCTTGGTACTTCTGTGAGGATATTTTCAGAGATGATTGGCATCATGTTGATTAGCAAATTGGATCGGGAAGATCTTCCCTGAATGACAGTGGCAATTTGTAAAGCCTGGAGACCCAGATGGAATTAAAATGGAAAAAAAGGAGGAAGCCCACCAGAGCACACAAGCTGAATTGTTCTTTACTGGGTACCATTTTTGCTGCTGCCGTTGTCCATACCTATCGACTCCTGCTTCTTCAGTCTTTGAATGTAAACTCCCACCAGTGAATTTTCAGAGATATATCAAGCCTTTAGTCTTGAGCTGGAGCCACATCATTGGTTCTGTTCCTGGATAGTAACCTATTATTCCATCAAAATAAATAATTGCAGAGTTCCTACTAAAATACACTCATTTATGTAGTTGGAACTTCTAATTTTATGTAAAGTATCAGCTCTTATTTAATTATGATTTTTATAAGTGACTAGTTTCACTTTAGAATGGTTAACTATGGTTAGTTTACCACTTGTTCATTGCTACTTTGAGAAGAGCAGTTCTGATTTGGGCATATTTGTCCTTTGTGTTGTAAAACTTTCTTCTTCTTTATCCTTTCTATCTTCTAAATGTCAACAATACCTCCCAAAGAGTATGATGCCCTTAAATTGTCCCCAATCATTCCCAACTGTCCTCTAAGTGAGATTTATTATTGATTACAAATATTTTTACCTATTAATATCAACAGAATTTGCAATGCATTATTTACTTAACTTCAAAATATGCCCAGATAAGCTTGAGCCCTTTATTTTCTAATAAAATATATGCAAGAGACTCTAGCCTCTTTAGAAATAGGGTCTTTACAGATGTAATCAAGTGGGGTTTACATAGAATTAGGGTGGATTATAATACATTATTACTATTATCATAAGAAGAGAAAAAAGAGGATACACTGAGATATTGTCATGTGATAACAGACAGAGATGGGAGTGATAAATATGCAATTCCAGTAATACCAAGGGTTTTGGACAACCAGCAAAAGCTGAGAAGAGGCAAGGAAGGTGCACCTGGTCTCATGGATAATGCTAACTCCTTGATTCCAGACTTCTAGTGTTCAAACCTGGGAAAGAGCAAATTCTCTTCTTAAACCACCAGGTTTTTTATAATTTGCCATGGCATCCCTAGAAAACCAATACAGAGAGGTTAGGAAACTTTTCTCTCTATCTCATACCCGATCTATTACCTGGAACAAGTAGAATTGCTTGAGCAATATAAAAGCACTTTAACCTAACAATATATGATTAGCACATGATTAGAATTGCATGTGTTATTTATATACAGTTTAGATAGGTAAATTAAGCAAAATACCATAATTTCTATTTCTATGATTTTTTTAAAAAAGTAAAAATTGGCAAACATCTGCTTTGTAAATAAAGTTTTTGTTTTGTTTTTGTTTTTCAGTAGAGGTGAGCAATTTCCACAGAAGTTATATTACTCACAAAGCCTAAAATATTTACCATCTGGACCTTTAAGGAAAAGTTTGCAAACTCCTATTATAGACTCTAAAATTTGTTATATATGCTCTTTTCTTGTTCTATTTTAAATTAATAGGTCTTTTATATATGTTACTAGCCACAGGTTTCTGGCATTTTCTTTTTTCTGCTATAATTTGAGCTCTATTGTAACTTGAGGTAGGAGCAACTAGGGTACATGGCTGGTGGGTCACTTATCCCACGTAAGATCAGAATAATTAAGTGTTTAAGGCCACTGATTAAGGTATAGTTAGTAGAAATGAGGACTAAAATAAGAACTAAAATAATACATTTTTATTGTCTGCACATTTGCTAATAGGACTTTATGTGATAATGACTCATAAGAGTTCAGTGAGCTTCTAAATAAAAACCACATTTTCCTATTGAGAACCACTTTTCTTTAAAAGCGATTTTTCAAGGTATTGATTCCCATATTTAATACTGCTGAATGAATTAAACAAAGCAGTAAAGTAAAGTAATGACCTCAAACTCAAGGGTACATTTATAAAGTGCAAATTAGCAGTTCTTAAAAGCAAGAACACGGGCGATATAATCATTGGGTGGGATTTATCTGGGCCATCTTGCTGTGTTTGATGGAGTGTCTGAGAGAGTGATCCAGGTCATGTCTCCAGAGAGAGAAGAGTCCACCCCTTTGTGACTTCAAGGGCATGCTGATCTTACTGTTAACATGGCTGGCTTTTGAGTTCTTACCACAAGATTGTTATTTCTAATCCTGAGCTCTTACGGTAAGATTGTCCTTTCTAAGTAGAAGTTCTGGGTTGAGGAGGGCATCTCTCTCTCTACACAGGCATGTGATTTGCTTGTATTTCAAAATTTATGGGTGAAAGTCAAGATGATTGTAATAGTTGTTTCCTCCTACATATGCAACTCTTTGTGATGTTGATGACTTTGTAAGAATGGCTACCTCCTTCAAAGTCTCTGTTCCTGATAAAAAGGATAGAATGTTGTCTTAGATTTTAGGAGAGCTTGAGCAGCTCTCGGTTTTCTAGGATGAAGAAAACTCTAAATACTGAAATACCTGGATATAATTTGAAGTTTCTAGTTATTCTTATGAGGACTAGAGGATTTGGAGACCTAATAAAACTTCAATGCCTTCTAAGATATTATTCAAAATCTTTGTAAGACCTGAGAATCACCTGGTAACATATTTTATTTTCAAAAAGGTTATCAATCATCATTTGAGACCATTTCAACCCACTGTCCAAAGGACCTTATTCAAATCCAGTTCCCTTCAAGATTCAACAAACATTTATTGAGGACTTTCTAATTACTAGACACTATGCTGAATTCCCTTATGCTGAAGAGAAACAAAAAATTAAAATGATAAATTTTAAAAACTGTATTAGAGGGTGTCTCTATACCTTAGAAATAAAAGTAGGAAGGGTTGTCTGATTGCTAGGACAAGGTAGAGAGTTGGAATTTTAAATAGGATAATCAGGGAGGGCTTCACTCTGAAGATGGGATATTAATCAAACATTATTTGATGACATTCATGTGTCACAGCTTTGAAAGACAAATCTGGGCTCTGCTTCTAACTCAGCTAAGTTGTTCATAAAAGTAGCACTTGCTTCTATAGAATGGGAAAGCGCACTTAGACCCATATTATAGAATAAGCTTCTATAAGGATTTGTCATGGAAATCATTAGTAATCAGAGCATTTTGATCATATTAGTAATGCAATCAAGTTGAGGTGAGATGTTTTTGATACTAAGAGGGGGACTTTAAATTTGTCCCCAGATCTAGAGACACAGCTTCCTCCACTGTGCATTTAAGTCACCATAAATAAACATTCAACCTAAGTCAAAACTATGTGATTTGATTGTTATGCTAATATAACTTTAAGAGGAATCTCACAAACTGAACAAAACAACAGGGTGGGAGATGAAAGCCAAAGTACCACTTTTAAGACTGAATAAATTTAATTTTGATCATGTAGTAAAGTAGGAAGCCATATGGTCTACAACCCAGAATTGTAGAGACCATGCGGTAATCAGGGCAAAGTGGTAACGAAACTGAAAGGCACTTTACAGACACCAATAGTCAAACGAAAATATACTCAGAGAACTACATTTAAAAAGTATATCTTTTTTTTTTTGAAGGAAAAGTTGCATGAAAAGAAAGTATAAAAACTGAAAATTGGTGTAGTTCCCTGAGGAAATAACAGTTAAGGACAAGCCAAGAAATGCTTGTGGAGCAACACTTTTGGGAAGTAAAACAAAGTGGGTAAAGTGTAGAATAAAAGAAGAAGAATGGGAAAAAATTATCCTAGAACATTCCAAAGATGTGTTATTTTTACACAAGAAACTTATGTTCAATGATTTTTTTTTATTCAACTTTATTAAAGCAACAAATTAAATATACAGATTCAGTAATGCTTATTAAAACAGTGTGTATGTTTCCATGTGTTTGAGAAGGGTGAGTTTAATTGAGAAATACTAATGATCTTGAAAACAGAATAGAGAATATATAAATAGATAAACAATGGCTAAGGATAATTATGCCTATCTTCTCTTAAGGTTCAGCCTTGTGATGCCATTGAAATCAGTGGACAAATTGGATCTGGTAGTTTTGTTTTAAGAAAAAGAGCAATCGGAAACAGGAATCAGTTAAGTATGTGCAAAAGAAGGAGAACCATAAATTACAAAATAGGTAGGATGTGAACAGTCTGCCTGATGAACTAAATTTAAGATTAAGATAGGATTAAAAGACTATAATGACTCAGAGGTTAAAAGTGTCACAGTGTACTGGAAAAAAACCAATTAGACCTCCCTAGAGATACATTAGAAAAGAATGTTGATGATTCATCTTCATACATTAATAAGAGTGTCTAATAAGAAATTTAAATAAGAACAAGTTGACAGGAAAAAGTAGAAAGTAATGATGACATTTTGAATAGTGCACGGCAAGATTTAAAAGACTCAACCTGAATCTGTAAGAAAGTCTACCCACATAAACATAATTATTTCCTTTTCCCTGAAATTAGCATTTGGTAATTTCATAGGAAATTGAAAATACCAGTCATCTTGGTTCCTTAAGTCTGTCTTTGTTATCTCCTCTCCCCTCCTCTTCTCTTTCCTCCTCTTTTTCCTCCTCCTCATCTTTTCCTTGTCTTCCCCCTCCCTCGTCTTTTAAAACATTCTCTGCAAGTGATTGTGTTTCATCTTTGGGAGAATCATAATTAGAGAAGAAAACTGCTCTAAGTATATCTAGATAACTTAAGTGCTGTCAGGAAAGAAAAAAAAGTTAAAATGACTATAAGAGCATGTTTACACTTAAAATCTCCTGCTCTTGAATTTTTATTAAAAGTCAATTGTGCATTCATGGGAGAAAGAAAGAAACAAAAAAAGCTGGTGTAGCTTTCATCCTTGTATTGACTTTTTTTTTTTAACAGAAACTAAATCATATGAGTCTAGTGAATGATAGTAGGGTTGGCTTTTTCTTAGTTTGTATTTTTTAGCTAGTCTATATGTATGGATGGATGGATGGATAGAGAGAAAGAAAATCTGAATAAACTGGCTTTTGTTGGCTATTCATACTGCAACAACCCTTCCAAATTTACATGTGGGTTGCATTTTCTATCTTTTAATTATGGGTGGGTTGATGAAAAGAAATTAATTTGATGGAATCAATCTTATTGGTTTTGTTGATGGTTGGCACTTTATGCATTTTATTTAAAAACATTCAACCGAATCAGGATGTGAAGTTAGTCTCCTATGCTTTGAATATTTTTTATATTGCTTTGCCTTTAAAATATATAACTATACTTTATGAATTTTATTTATGTCCCACATGAAAGGCCCAACTTTTTTTTTCACATAGAAAACTACAGTTCTAGTATCATTTATTGAAAAAGATTATTTTCTTTATCTGTATCTTAATAGTACCTGTGGTGAGTGTGCTGTGTTCTTAACAAACACCATACACATTCGTGTCTTTCCGTGATGTCTGAATTTATTAAAGAACAATAAATTCACAGTCTTTACCACTTTCAATTGTGGGTCACTGGATAGTCAAAAGATAGGTTATCATAAGTTCTTTTATCCCACTACTAACTTCTAAAATATATAACACTCAAGTCACACATAGTATGTTACATAATTATATATATAGTTTACAGAAAGGCTAAGAAAGGGTTCAGATAGCCACAGAGATTCAAGAGTCTGAAAGCAAAGGCAGAAAGTAGATAGGAACACAGGAGTCAAGTACGTGTTCAGATAATATTAAGAAACCAGATGAAAAACTTGTCCAGAGTACAGAGCTGTCAAAAGGCAGGAACTTATTTTAGGCCAAGGATCAAATGAATGGCAATATCAGCTTGGAGCATCAGCTTAAGATGAAAGCTTGGAGTGGGCTATGTGAGGTCATCCAGGACAGGAAAAATATGCTCTGCTAAAGTCTCAAAATAGAGATTGGATACTGTGGTGATTTTCTTTTTCTTTTTCTTTACTTTTCTTTTCTTTCTCCCTCCCTCTGTCCCTCCATCCCTCTGTCCCTCCATCCTTCTCTGTCTCTTTCTTTCTTTCTGTTTTGTACTGGTGATTAAACCCAGGAGTGCTTAACTACTGAGCTACAGAATTAATCAACTATTTAATTAATTATTTAATTGATTAAATTTTTGAGACAGGTTCTCTTTAAGTTGCTTAGGGCCTTGTTAATTGCGGTGATCCTCCTGCCCCATCCTCCTACAATCACAGGATGTGCCAGCATGCCTGGCAACTGTGATGATTTTCCTGGGCAAGACTCATGACAAGGAGTGACCACATGATGGGGTGAGGGTACCACCACCATATGTAGTCTCAAGGTACTCCTCATTTTAAGGCCTCAAGTGAGGGGATTGCTTCATTCTGGGGACTGGTATATTTGATAAGCTCATGGGCCTGGGTTTTATGACATGAGTTTGGTAAACCCACATATCCATGTACTTCTGTTTAATTTGATGTGTTCATAGGTTACCATTTTTATTAGCATAATTAATTGTATCAGTTTGTGCCTTATGGTTGTACCAGGAAGATAGTGGTTGTTTACTTGTTCAAATAAGGTGCAGAGAAAGTCATTCCATAGCACTTAAACTCAAAAGAGAGTAACTTATGTAGGACCTACTGCTTCATAAAATGGAGTGACACAGGTTTAGGCATAGTCTGAGAACTACTGTTCTGGGCATCATGGAGTAACTCAGCCTGCTCTTCATAGTACCTTGTCATGAATTCAGGTCTATTTATGGATTTTATTTTCTGTTTTGTGGCCCATCTCCCTATCCTTATACTAGTACCACTTTTAAAAAAATATTATACTTAGTCAAACTTGATATCTGTTATTATTCTAGTGGAAAACAACATTGTCATCTTCTTCAAGTATTGTTCCCCATCAAGATGACTTTCACCATCTGCATGTGTATAAATTTTGGAATCATCATGACATTTTAGCTATGTCTGTTGATAAGTAATGAGTAACTGTCATTTTCACAATATTAATTTATCCTATTATTGAACATACATATTCCTCAATCTGTTTAGGCCTTCTTTAATTTCTTCTAGTAACACTTTGTACTTGTAACACAGAGTTCTTGCATTTTATTCATTAGTATTATTCCTAGATCTTAGATGATTTGGTGATCCTCTAAATGGATTTGATGCATAACTTAATTTTCTAAAAACTCATTCTTAAATAGAAACAATTTTATTAACCAATTCTAATAATGCATTTTAAGATTTTTACTACTTTTAAAAACTGTATTAATTCATCACAAAATCAATCTTTTACTTTATTTTTTTTAATTTTAATGTTATTAACAAGATTATCCAGTATAGCATGTAGTTCAAGTGGCAATAGGTAAATACTTTTTTGCCTTTTTCTCAATATTGAATAATTTGCCATAAATATGATACTGTAGATTTGTTTGTAGTTATTCTTTATCAGATTAAAGAAATTCATTTTTCTTTATATATCTATTGAAAGATTTCATTTCTACTAATTTTGAAACATATTGTTTTGTTTTAAAATATTAAGCCCACATTATTAACTGAAAGATAAACAACTTGGCTATATTCTTCTTATGCATTATGAAGATAAATTTGGTAATGGTTTACTAAAGAATTTGTGTCTATTTTCATGAAAAATGTTTGAAGAATTTACTGGTGAAGCCATGTTTGTCTGAAATTTTCATGATAAGAAGGAATTAATTATGAATTTAATTTGTTTAATAAAATCAGATTTTTTCCAAATTTTGTGTTTTTTGCATCAATTTTGTAAATTTTGTTTTTTCAAGTAATATAATCTTAGTTTTTAGGATGAATTTTTATATCATCTTAACTTTAAAATAATGGCAAAATAAAGTTTCTTATAATACTCTCCTAATATTTTTGCAACGACTGTAGTATTTTAAGTAATGTTCTCCTTTCCTTTTTTACACAGTTTGTTTTATCCCTCATTTTATTTTGTCAGTTTAGGTAAAGAGTACTTTAAATAAGAAGATTCAGAAAAGCACTCCACTCTGGCAAGTGCAGACATATCAGAGAATGCAATTTGGCTAGCCAAGTGCTGGCCAACCAACTGACTTGGTATTTTGTATAGTAGATACTACAGAGATGCATCTGACTCTGTCCACTTTCTTTATATGCTTTGATTCATAAAATATATAGTAGAAACATGAAAGAAACTGATATTTCTAAAGACCTGTGTCACAGAAGTTCCCTTATGCAGGCTATGGCTGTCTCCTGTATGGATCTGACAATGAACATTTGATGGTTTGCTTGCTGGGTATTTCTTGCCATATCCACTGAAACCAAATATAGACTCCAAAGTATATTCTTGTATAATCAAGAAAAATCATGTTTCTTAGGTTTACCATTAGAAGATAAGTCATGATGATCAACTTAAATTGTGTGACAAAGAGGACTGATCACACACACACACACACACACACACACACACACACACACAGTTTGAGATTCAGAGACAAAAGTGTATTAGATAATAAATGAAAATTGGGAAGAAAATACATTTTCAGAATTCTAAGTATATATATAAAGCACTAAGCTATGCATTTAAATGAGTTAACATTTTTTCTAATTAGTCAAAGAATTCTGATATATATTTTATTATTATACATGTAGATTTATGGTATATAGGGTCATACACTTCAGCCAAAAAATAAAAAATAAACATATATATGGATTATTCTTACATTGTTAAAATCTAAAAGTAACTTCCAGGTATTGAGAAAGTGTTCAATAAAATCCTGATATGGAATTATTCTTTAATGATTGATTAGATAATTTTATGAATGAAGTAACATCTAAATAGCTACCTAACCATTTTGTTTGAACATAAGTGTAATATAAAAAAATCCCTGAAATGGGGTATAATCTCTGTACACTTCAGTAATTTACAAGTTATTGGACATAATGTATGCAAATAACCTTGTCTCTTGTCTCATTATTGGACTAGAGGATGAATATGGAAGGAATGATTGTAATGACTTTACAGAGAAAGCAGTATGTTACTGCCCATTCGTGTGAGGATATATGAATGTGTGATTTTTTTTTAGCCAGTTTTCAATCAGGAAGTGACTTATAACACCACAGAGATTCAAAGTGGTCTATTAATCATCACAGTACTCAAAACTGTCAGAAAAGTTGATGTCTTCAAATGATGTAATATATACATATTTCAGAAATTTATTTTAGTAAAAATGGAGGACAAATGCTTACAATCAAATCATGAATTCACATATTTTGTAATAAATTTGGAAAGTACTACTGGAAATTACAAAAGAAGATAAAACTAGAAAAAAAAATCTTATTTAAGAATGAATCAAAGAGCTGGGGTTTAGCTCAGTGAGAGAGTGCTTGCTTAATGTATCTGAGGTTCTGGGTTTGTACTACACCCCCCCATACATACATGTAAAAAAAGAATTAATTAATATGAGTCAGAGACTAATTGGATCTCTGATAATAACTATTATGGGTGAGTTCAATATTTCAATTCTGTGTATATAGAAGGCATTAATATGAATAAGAACTGGTAGCAAATATGATTTATGTGGAAGTTGATGAATTAGTTTGGGAATTGTTCATTTAAGAAGTATTTGTTAAACATGTGTATGCTAGGAAGTATGTTATTTATGGAAATACCTAGGTAAAATAGCCTTGAGACCCTTTTTTTCTTATTAAGGAAATCAGATCATTATAGATAAGTTAAAATGATTGTAAAGAAGACTGGAATAACTGCTATAGAAACGGATATGTAAATATTAAATATCTATGGATTGTGAAGTGGCGTCCATCTCAACATTGGCAGGAAAGGGCTAGTAATCATTTTCTGAGAGGAAAAGTAGTGAGTTTTACTATAGGGGTGTCAAGGAGGGAAGCCATTCCACAGTCAGAAAAGACACCTTAATAATGTTCAGTTTTCCCCACAAGTATGTGATCTACAATCCAAAGTAACACCAAACAGATAGACTTGTAAGTGGAACATAAACCATCACCATTTCTTCTGAAGATCTTAAATCCACTTAGAGTACTATGCAAAGTTATCTACTGTAATCTTTACATGTGAAGATGATCTTTCCCAATTACTTTCAGTTTGGTCTTTATAATTTTTATCAGACTAAAGGAATTTCTATCTTTGCCTGTTTTATTATCAGTAATTGCATCAAGATGACCAACATAGGCTCTTATTTTAAATTTGTGTTGTACAATCATTTCACACCCTTGTGATTATTAGTTAAAAAAAAATTCAAGAAGTCTTCAACTCATCTGGACCCCAGTCCTAAATATGTTCTTTTCTTTTGTTGCTGCTACATTCTTTTAAATCCTTAGCTATTTTGTCAGCCCATGTAGTCAACCTTCTCTACCAGGTGCCCTTGCCACCACCATTCCTAATGCCCGAATTTGGCTTGGATCTATGTTCCCATCTGTGTACTGACTCAGCTTACCATAGTGGAGTTACCACCTTCTTCATTCTGCCCAATGTAGGTAGAGTCAAGTCTCTGTATTCAACTTAATTAGAGATTCACTAGAAGTCACAAGTCCAACTTTGATAACAGAACTCCTTCTGTTGATTAAGTGAATTAAGACAGAGAGAAAAAAAAATTGTTCTAGTATTAAATTCACTAATTTTGTTCATTAAAAATTATCTGGAAATTCTACTGCATTCCAGATTTTGCCTAGATGTGTAGTACCTGTCTTCTATGTCTTACTGTACCTGAACAGATTATTGAGACATTGCTATGTAAATGAATCGTAAAATGTAAGTAGAATATAGAAATTATTTATTTATTTATTTTGTCTATGTCCACTTACTCACAGCAACTAGAAGATTCTCTTCATCTGGCCTAGACTTGGCTTCTGTTGTTGGCCCATTCATACATCTGTGATGAGCTGGCAAGACAGTCACTTGTCTTGACTACCCTCACAGTTCTGGAGATCTGGTGAAGTCCAGAGGGTGAGTAGGCCCTGTGTGTCTTATTATTCAGATGAATACTGTGGTTTTCTCACAGTGGCTTGTCAGATCTATAAGAGAGCAAGGAGGATCAGTCACAATCTTCTAGGGCCTAAATTCTGGATTGGCACCCTCACTTTTACCACATTTTACTTTCTAAAGATAATTGCAAGACCATTTCAGATAGCTCTGGTGGGTGGGTGAAACATCTCCACGCCTTTGTAGAAAGAGCTACCCAAGTCACATTACAAGGTGTGTGAACAAGGAAAGGTAGTAATTGGGACTATATTTGCAATTGGTCTACTTTCTGACTTACTCTCTCTCTCTCTGATGGACCTATCCTTTGCTGACTGTTCCTGCACAGACTCAATCCATATGGTCCTTCCAACTGTTCTGGCTCCTTTCCAATCCAAAATCCACTACAATCTCTTCCTTTACTTCCAGGTCCAAACAGTCCTGAGAAGATCTTTTGTATTCCTGCCAAAAAATCCTTGAAGTACTCAATGGAAAAATGGAAGAGATACTTCATTGCTTGCATTTTTCAGTTGAATTCAATTCTATCATGGAAATGTCTCCATCCAGGGGATGAATTACCTATAATTCTTTTAACTTTCTAGATAATAATTCGCATGATAGAAAGGTAGGTCTTTTACATCAGAAGCATTAATTATTCAATTATTACCTCTGATGAATGCCATCAAAAAATTAGAACCCCTATGGCTGCATGAACATTGCAACACCCCTGAGAAAGCAAACATGACTGAGCGTAATAATTACTATAATCCTGTTACACACCTGGATGACTTATAAACCCCACCCTGTAATAAGGATTTAGCACCACTTTAAGCTCTCTATTGGATGAGAGAAGATATGAGTTGCTTTGTGAGTGTGTGGAGAAAATGTTTGATGATTGTGTCTAAGTTTCCAGAGCCCCAATTTACACGGAAAGGCATTAATCTACTCTACATGTAAAGTGCCTTGGAACATAGGAAGCTGAACTCCAGGTTAAAAGAATTGGCATATAGCAGAAGCAGATAAAGATGATGTGTTTGAGAGGCAAGGTAGGTGTATAAAGCACATAATTAAAGAAAAACATGTCACAACCAGAATGCAGACTAAAAGCCAACAATTGAAATATCAGAGTATCTAGTAAAAGGTATAACCTACATCTAAGAAAAAGATTAAAATACCATTTAGCCAAAAGGCTTGTGGTAGAAAATATGTAGGAATATGGTAGAAATATTTGTTCTTGAAGCACATGGGAGAAACTAAGAGGTGCCATTAGGTTATAAAGATGAGTAGTTATTCAAGGAAGAAAGAATTTATTAAAGACAGACACACTTAGTAAAACCACCATATGACTTAAGTTGTGTGTGGTTTTTTTTTTTTTTTTTTTTTTTTTTTGTGTGTGTGTGTGTGTGTGTGGTGCTGTGGATTGAACCCAGGGCCTTGTGCATGAAAGGCAAGCACTCTACCAACTGAGCTATATCCCCACCATATGACCTAAGTTTTGACTCAAGAAAAAATGAATATTCATTGGGGGCATATATGAGAGAATAATCATTTTTGCTGGTAGAGTTCAGTTATTTCTTAATTCAATGAATGGATTTTTATCAGGCCGATAGAATGATCATTCTAGCTAGAGAATTAATCAGCAAAGAAGAGGAAATATATAAAAGTACTTGGTGAATTCCACAAGCTGTGAGTCCTCAATAAATAATAGTCTGGAAGGCTGGGGTAAGAGCATGAACATGGTCTGCATAGGGAAGTGGGGATCAGCTGCTTAGTGATGCAGGGCGTTCCGGAAGTTATCCGGCCTGGGCAGAGTGGGCAGTGGAGCTGGGACTTGGAGAGGCTGCATCCTAGGTACTCTCCAGGAGCTCTGGCTTTCTAGCTGCGACTTGACCCCAGAAGTGGTATAGGGGGCTCTGAAGCTGTATTTGCAGTAGACTGCACTGCAAGCCTCAGTACTATTCTAGGATTTTTTATAGTTAAGGAATTCATGTTTGGAATCCACATTTCCAAGCAGACCCAAGATGGCGGAATACAGGAGGTCCTGTTTCCGGCTGCTCTGTGGAATTAAACCAAGAAAACAGTCAGGCGGCGTCTCCACAAGGTCTCACCTAGATGGAATACAACATCTCAGAGCATAAGACGGGACCCCTATACAGCAGATTTTCACAGAAACCATCAGAGCTGCGACCACCTGCACAGAAATCAGATCCTCTGTGTACCAGTAAGACTCCAGACTCTGGCCACAAAGCCTTCAGACCTAGCACACGCACACATGGCTCTCAAGTGGAGGAGCAGAATCACCTAATAAGCTGTACTCTGCTCCCATGCAGGCCACACAGCTGAAAGCCATCCCAGCTCCCCCCACCTTACCAGACACAGCACAAAGCCATCCCAGCTCCCCCCACCTTACCAGACACCCCAGCACTGAAGCAGACGACCTCCATCTTGGAAAACCTCTCTCGCCATTTTTGGTGGGCATGGCTAACAGCACAGACCTCTGCTTGAACAGGTACCTGGTTTCCAAATGCCTCCCCCTCACCCCCTCCTCAGCTGCGATTACTTGGCCCAGTGAAGACCCAGCACAAAAACCACTCTCAGCTGAATGGGAGCAGGAGCACTGTGTGACCAGGGCGCCACCCACCTGGCAAGAGCCTGAGTCTGAGAGATCCCGCAGTTGGAATCTGATAAGCAAAGGAGAGGAGGGGTATAGTGATGAAAGAACAAAAAACCAGAAGCAAATCAGACCAGGATTGGAAAGCTCCAGCAGGAGAGGGAGATGATGGGGCGGGGGTCAGGGCAGGAGGGGCTCAAGTCCTCTCACCCTGGTTAAGACAACTCCATCTACTGGAAGAGAAGAGAAGCAGAAAGGAATCGGAATTCTAAGAGTTGTTGTTGTGGTTGTTTGCCTTCTAATTCTTATTCTTCCTTCTCTAGCCTTCTATCCCAACATATGTGAAACCAGGAAATTTACATGAGACAGAACTATGAGAACTGAGTCACATGAATAATATAATATAAAGGAATTGCATAAGGCCCCCTGGCATTTTTTATTATTCTCTTTTCTTTCTTTTTTTCTCTTTTTCTCTCTCCTTTTTCTCTTTGTTTTTTTCCCTTTTTTCTTTTTTCTTTATCTTGCACCCTCCAAATTTTTACTATTTTAACATCCTGTAATTTTCTAAATACATATATGTATCTGTTTTTATATATTCTACTGTTCTCCCACGTACTTGTCTACCCCAAATTACCTCTTTTCTATTCCCCTGCTTCTAACCTTCTTCATTAGAGTTCACCTTTAAATTTCCTGAGTTATATTAACCCCTCACATGTTTCCCCTTAGCATATTGTCCTACACCTGACCCCCCAGTTCGCTCTCTGCCACCAGAAACTGTACACCTTTTATGAAACTACTAATTATATCTTAAATAATAATTGAATCCAACATTTCTAGACATTGAGACTAACTATAAATGTCTTAATAACAATAATTTGTTCATAGGTGATGTACTGTTGACACTAGGATCTGTTAACATTGTCCTTCCCCACAAAGGACGGGTCCTGGAACCATACAAGAACACTACAAATCTATAGGGTAAAATCAACACACCAGTCACATAGAGCTGGAAAAAACAAACAAACAAACAAACAAACAAACACAAGCAATGTGAAAAGACCAGAGAAGAAAGTACCACAAATAAATCAAGACAACACATCATTAGAAGAATTGACAGCTACAGAAGAAAGAATGACAGAGAAAGATTTCAGGATATATGTAATTAAAGTGGTTTAGTATTTCAGAGAAGTCATTAGACTACAAATACAGGCAGTGAAAGATCATTTTGACAATGAGCTACATAAACAAATTCAAGAAGCAAAAGATTAACTCCACAGGAAGATAGAGGTTATAAAAAAACAACAACCAGAAATACTTGAAATGAAAGAAATAATAAACCAAATTAAAAACTCAAATGAGAACATCAACAATAGAGTAGACCACTTAGAAGATAGGACATAAGACAATGAAGATAAAGTATATCATCTTGAAAAGAACATAGCATAGTGAAAATGATAAGAATCTACCAGCAGAACATCCAAGAAATATGGGATAGCATAAAAAGACCAAATTTAAGAGTTATTGGTGTAGAGGAAGGCATAGAGGTCCAAGTCAAAGGAATGAGCTGTTTAATGAAATAATATCAGAATTTCTATTTAATGAAATAATATCAGAAAACTTTCCAGACATGAAGAATGAAACAGAAATCCATAACCAAGAAGCTTACAGAATGCCAAATGTGCAAAATCACAACAGATCCACACCAAGACACATTATGGTGAAAATGCCCAACATTTAGAATAAGAAGAGAATTTGAAAGGCCACAAGAGAAAGGAATCAAATTACATATAAGGGGTAAACCAATTAGGATAACAGCAGATTTTTCAACACAGATCCTGAAAGCTAGAAGATCCTGGAACAACATATTTCAAGCTCTGAAAGATAATGGTGTCAACCAAGAATCTTGTATCCAGAAAAATTAAGCTTTAAATTTGAAGATGAAATAAAACCTTCCATGATAAACAAAACCTAAAAGAATTTATAGCTAGAAAACCTGCACTACAAAACATCCTTGGCAAAAATATTTCATGAAGTGGAAGCAAAAAACAACAATGAAAACAAGCAGAGGGAAGTAGCACACTAAAGGAAAAACTAATCAAAGAGGAAAACCAAGTCAAGTTAAATATAAAAAATAAACAAATATGGCTGGAAACACGAACCATATCTCAATAATAGCCCTAAATATTAATGGCTTAAATTCACCAATCAAAAGATGTAGGCTAGCAGATTGGATTAAAAACAGATCCAACAATATGCTGCCTACAGGAAACTCATCATTTAGGAAAAGACATACACTGACTGAAGGTGAAAGGTTGGGAAAAATCATACCACTCACATGGACTACAGAAGCAAGCAGGGGTTTCCATACTCATATCAAATAAAGTAGACTTCAAGCCAAAGTTAATCAAAAGGGCTAAAGAAGGACAGTATATACTGCTCAAGGGAACTATACACAAACAAAACATAACAATCATAAATATATATGCCTCAAACTATGGTGCAGTTATGTTCATCAAACAAACTCTTCTCAAGTTCAAGAGTCAAATTGACCACAACACAATAATCATGAGTGACTTTAACAGATCTTTCTCACCACTGGATATATCTTCCAAACAAAAGTTGAATAAAGAAAATATAGAGCTCAATAACACAATTGATAATTTAGACTTAATTAATATATATAGAATATTTCAACTGGCACCAAGTGGATACACTTTATTCAACACATGGACCCTTCTCTTAAATAGACCATATACTATGCCACAAAGCAACTCTTAGCAAATACAAAAAAGTAGAGATATTACCATGTATTTTTATCAGATCATAATAGATTGAAACTGGAAATCAATGACAAAATAAAAAATAAAAAAATATGTATCAGATGGAGACTGAACAATATGCTACTGAATGAACAATGGGTTACAGAAGACATCAAAGAGGAGATTAAAAAATTCTTAGAGGTAAATGAGAACACAGACACAACATATCAAAATCCCTGGGTCACTATGAAAGCAATACTTAGAGGAAAATTTATTGCATGGAGTTCATTCCTTAAAAGAAGAAAAAGTCAACAAATAAATGACCTCATACTGCATTTCAAAGCCCTAGAAAAAGAAGAACAAATAAGCAGCAAAAGCAGTAGAAGACAGGAAATAGTTAAAATTAGAGTGGAAATCAATGAAATCAAAACAAAAGAAATAATTAAAAATTGACAAAACTAAAAGTTGGTTCTTTGAAAAGATGAATAAAATCAATGGATGCTTAGCCATGCTAATGAAAAGAAGGAGAGAGAGAACTCAAATTACCAGCACACATGATGAAAAAGGCAGTATTACAACAGACACTTTTGAAGTACAGAAAATAATTAGAAATTATTTTGAAACCTTATACTCCAATAAAGTAGAAGACATTGAAGGCATCAACAAATTTCTTAAGTCATATGATCTGCCCATATTGAGTCAGGAAGACATACACAACTTAAACAGACCAATATCAACTGAGGAAATAGAAGAAGCCATCAAAAGATTACCAACAAAGAAAAGCCCAGGACCCGATGGATACATAGCTGAGTTCTATAAGACCTTTAAAGAAGAGCTAATACTAATACTCTTCAATTTATTTCAGGAAATAGGAAAAGAATGAGCACTTCCAAACTCATTCTATGAGGCCAATATCACCATGATTCCAAAACCAGACAAAGAGAATTCAAAGAAGGAAAACTTCAGATCAATATCTCTAATGAACATAGATGCAAAAATTCTCAATAAGATTCTGGCAAATCAAATACAAAAACATATCAAAAAGATTGCGCACCATGATCAAGTGGGATTCATCCCAGGGATGCAAGGTTGGTTCAACATATGGAAATCAATAAATGTAATTTATCACATCAATAGACTTAAAGAAAAAAATCATATGATCATCTCAATAGATGCAGAAAAAGCATTTGACAAAAGACAGCATCCCTTTATGTTCAAAACACTAGAAAAACTAAGGCTAACAGGAACATATTTCAACATTGTAAAGGCTATCTTTGTTAAGCCTCAGGCCAACATCATTCTAAATGGAGAAAAATTGAGGACATTCCCTCTAAAATCTGGAACAAGACAAGGATGCCCTCTTTCACCATTTCTAAGCAACATAGTTCTTGAAACACTGGCCAGAGCAATTAGGCAGATGTAATAAATTAAAGGGACATGTATAGGAAAAGAAGAACTTAAACTAGCACTATTTACTGATGATATGATCCTATACCTAGAAGACCCAAAAAACTCCACCAGAAAACTTCTAGAACTAGTAAATGAATTCAGCAAAGTAGCAGGATATAAAATCAACACCCATAAGTCAAAGGCATTTCTGTGTATCAGTGACAAATCCTCTGAGAAGGAAATGAGAAAAACTACCCCATTCACAATATCCTCAAAAAAAAAAAAGATACTTGGGAATCAAATTAACAAAAGAAGTGAAAGATCTATACAATGAAAACTACAGAATCCTAAAGAAAGAAACCAAAGAAGACCTTAGAAGGTGGAAGGATCTACCTTGCTCCTGGATAGGCAGAATTAATATTATCAAAATGATCATACTACCAAAAGCACTATACAGACTTAATGCAATTTCAATCAAAATCCCAATGGCATTCTTCATAGAAAGAGAAAAAGCAACCATGAAATTCATCTGGAAAATAAGAGACCCAGAATAGCTACTAAAGCAATACTAAGCAGGAAGAGTGAAGCAGGTGGTATCACTATACCAGACCTTAAACTATACTTCAGAGCAATAGTAACAAAAATAGCATGGTGCTGGCATCAAACAGGCTGGTAGACCAATGGTACAGAATAGAGGTCACAGAGACTAACCCACAAAATTACAGTTATCTTATATTAGACAAAGGTGCAAAAAACATGCACTGGACAACAGATGGCATCTTCAACAAATGGTGCTGGGTAACTGGAAATCCATATGCAACAAAATGAAATTGAAACCCTATTTCTCACCAGGTACAAAACTTAACTCAAAATGGATCAAGGACCTAGGAATACAACCAGAGACTCTGCATCTAATAGAAGAAAAAGCAGGCCTTAATCTTCATCATATGGGATTAGGCCCCAACTTCCTTAATAAGATTCCTGTAGTGCAAGAATTAAAAGCAAGAATCAATGAGGGTCTCCTTCCATTTCCATACAGTTTCCCTTCTCTCTCCCTTTCCCTCCCACCACTCGTCTCTGTTTAATGTTAGTCTTTTCCTCATGCTCTTCCTCCCTGCTCTGTTCTTAGTTGCTCTCCTTATATCAAAGAAGATATGTCATGAGTTATGTAATGTTTTGAATAATCAATTAAAAAGCAAGAATCAATAAATTGGATGGAATCAAACTAAAAAGTTTCTTTTCAGCACAAGAAACAATCTGTGAGCTGAACAGAGAGCCTACCTCCTGGGAGCAAATTTTTACCCCTCACACATCATCTAGAGCACTAATCTCTATGTATATAAAGAACTCAAAAAGCTAAACACCAAAAAAAACCCCAAATAACCCAATCAACAAATGGGCTAAGGACCTGAACAGACACTTCTCAGAAGAGGATATACAATCAATCAATAAATATATGAAAAAAATGCTCATCATCTCCAGCAATCAGAGAAATGAAAATCAAAACCACTCTAAGATATCATCTCACTCCAGTCAGAATGGCAGCTATTATAAAGACAAATAACAATAAGTGTTGTCGAGGATGTGGGGAGAAAGGCACACTCATATATTGCTGGTGGCACTGAAAATTGGTGCAGCCAATTTGGAAAGCAGTATGGAGATTCTTTGGAAAACTGGGTATGGAACCACCATTTGATCCAGCTATTCCTCTCCTTGGACTATACCCAAAGCACTTAAAAACAACATACTACAGGGACACAGCCACATCAATGTTTATAGCAGCATAATTCACAATAGCTAAACTGTGGAGCCAACCTAGATGTCCTTCAGTGGATGAATGGATAAAAAAAAAATATGGCACATATACACAATGGAATTTTACTCAGCATTAAAAAAAGAACAAAACCATGGCATTTGCCAGTAAATAGATGGCATTAGAGTAGATAATTCTGAGTGAAGTCAGCCAATCCCCAAAAACAAATACCAAATGTTTTCTCTGATATAAGGAAGTTGACTCATAGTGAGATTGGGAGGTAGAGCATGGGAGGAATAGATGAATTCTAGATAGGGAAGAGAGGTAGGAGGGAAAGGCAGCAAGTAAATAGGGGATTAGCAAGGCTGGTGTAATGTGATGGACATCATATACAAAGTACATGCATGAAGACATTATTTGGGTGTCAACATACTTTATATGTTTATACAGAGATACAAAAATTGTGGTATATATGTGATTTAAGAATTGTAATGCAAAATAAAAAAAGAATAGCATTACCTTAGATTAGGTAGAGGGAAATGAAAGGAGAGGAAGGCAGGGAATGTGAGGAAAAGAAAGATAATAGAATGAAATAGACATTACTACTTTATGTATGTGTGTGACTGTATGACGAATGCGATTCTACAATATGTTACGAATGTGATTCTACAATATGTATTCACAGAAAAATGAGAAATTATATCTCATCTATGTGTATCAAAGTATATAAGTGCATTCTACTGTCATGTATAACTAATTAAAACAAATAAAAAATTAAGAAAAAGAAATAATAGTCTGAATAGTGTCAAGCATCAGGAAGTAAGTCTGGAAAAACAAGTTCATACATAATTTTAAAGACCTTGAATAATGTGCAAGAGTTGAAAAAATATGCAAGGTGCATACACACATGGTTTCAGAATCTAACAGACTTTACTCGAAAAAGATGCAGTTCCTTCAGATGAACAGGTTATGGAAAAAGTCAGGCATTCTAAATTAAAAGCAATGAGATCATCAGACTAATCGAGGAAAGCTAAAAGGTAGAATAAAAGCATTCCTGAAATTCAATTTCTGGTATTGTTGAGTTAGTGCTTATCAAACCAAACCTCCCTCAGTTAATAGTAAAAAATTCCGTGAAGAATAAAATAAAATTAAAAAAACTATCTGATGAGTGAATAAAAGCTGAAAAATTCTGTTTGAAAATCAACATTTTGGAAAAAAAGAATGTTATGATATGAATTCTTTTTTGTTGTTGTTTTTCTACTAAACAAAGGTGAATTCCAATTTGCATCATTATGGTGATGAAAACTTCAAAAAATTAAAAGCCGGCAGGATGACTGACTTGGAGAACCAAACGACGGTGTTTATTTTGCACAACCCCTGCAGCTAGAAAGAAAAGCCGAGCAACAAATTCTTTGTATGAACTCTGCCCAGTTCTCTTGATGACTCCTAAATCATGTGGCATGGGGCAGCCTCCAGTCAATTCAGGTAAAGCTAGCAGAAATAAATCCAAATGTGAGCTGATGCTGATTGTGGGGGAAACAGAGTTTTGCAGTTTTGAGTTCAGCGAAGTTCACTCCTCTCTAAAAACCAAAATCAAAACCTATGCTATCTAGAAGAAAATATAATCCAGTTTTTATAATCGTTGGTTCCTCATCAGCACTTAGAATTATTGAATTTGTTCATTTTAATTGGTTTTATGTATTCTAATATTGTGTGATATATCTTCTTGTGACTTTAATCTTAATTTTCCTAATGACAAAAAATGTGGAGCATCTTTTCCTGTGCCTATTTGGTTCTCCATATGCCTCCCTTGCTGAATTATCTATCATCATTTGCTATTTAAACACTTCAAATATTTTTGGATGGTTTTGTGTGTTCTTTTTTTGCAATCTCAGTACAAGTCCTTTGTTGGGTATGTTATTTTCAAATATTTCTTCTGAACTTTTAGGTTGCCTTTTTATTTTCTTAACATTTTTTTCCCCTTAAAACTGATGATTTGTTTAGCTTCCCTTATTTGTAGGACTAATAAGGAAGCTGTGTCAGCTCCATACAGTTGCAGCTGGGATGACCTGACCTGGGACTGATGGCTATGCTTCTGAGATGACTCTCACATGGCTTAAGAGTTGCTTTTCATTGTGGAAGTCTCCACAGAAACTGAGGGCCAGAGACTTCTTTCCATATAGGCCTCTCTCTGAAAAAGCTGAACTTCCTCATGGAATGGTGGAAGGGTTTCATGATAAAGTGCTCCAAGAGGCATAAAGCAGATGCCACTAGTTTGCTATTTTTTTTTAATTTTGTTTTTGTTTTTTAAATCTCTGGGCCATTCTCACTTCTGTGTTCTACTCACCAGTCACAGGTCTTAGATTTGAGTGGAGGGGACATAAGCTACTGCACTGGGTAGGAATATCAAAGAACTGGAGAGTATGTTTTTAAACTTCCATATATTATTTTACTGAAAACAGCTTCATTGTTTTTATTCTGACATGTATAATCAGTATAAAAAATTTTTAAAACAGGTTTATTCCATATCTTGACTATTGTTAATAGTGCTACCATCAACATGGGACTGCAGATGTCTCTTTGGCATATGGATTTCATTTCTTTTACATATGTACCCAGTAGTGGGATAAAAGGGGCATATGGTAGTTCTACTTTTAATATTTTGAGGAACCACCATACTGGTTCCGTAATGGCTGTATTAATTTAGTCCCACTAACAGTGTGAAGGTTCCTTTTTCTCCACTTCCTTAGGAGCACTTTTTATCTTTTGTCTGAACAAGTTTTTAAGTGAGTGATACAGTATAATCATAGGCGCACAGTGTTGAATATCAGATATCTAGAACATCCTCATCTTACATAGCTGAAATTTTATGCCTGCAGATGATTAAGAAAGTTTATTTAAAATCTGATTTGAAGGGAAGATATCTTATATATTTCAATAATTAAAAATGAGGTAACATTACATAACTTATTTTATGAGGCAAGTCCAACTATGTTAATAAAGTAGACAGGAACAGTGCAAATAGAATTGCATAGACTAACAGTAATTATAAATTTAAATCCAAAAATTCTGAATAAGATTTTAATAAACTGAGTCAGTCAATATGTTAAAATACTTCCTAATGACACTGACTTTATTCTGTGAACAAAAAAATGATTTAACAATAAAGTATCTCTTAATGTAATTTCCCATATTAAAAGTTTAAGCAAGAATTCCTATATGATAATGCAAATGAACACAAGCATTTGATAAAATACAACAGTATATAAAATTGTTTACTTCCTAGAAAATCAAGATATGACAGGAACTTCTTAAAGTGGTGAACTTAAGTTTTTCAAAATATAATAGTAACCTCATAGTTAGTGAAAAGTATTGGAAATTTCATTTTAAGTAAGAATAAATACAATATACATCAATAAAACATGCTCATTCATGACTGAACTTTTTTTTTTTTAGCAGAAAATTTCAGGAAAAGCCTCCAAAAAATTTCTAGAATTCTTAGTGTTTGTGAGGGTACAACTTATGAATCAATTGCAAGAGTTAAAGAGGTCAACAGAAGTCCAAATGCCAGCCACATTATAGACAGTTTTTTTTGGTTAAAAGTAAGGTAAAGAAACCTGCTTTTTTCTTCTTGCCTCAACCCCCACTCCCTGCCTAGATGGTTCCTATAAAGAAAATTTTGCATCTCCTGCATGGACACACTGGCCAAGGCTCCCTTCCTTCAGTAGTTGGTGATGAAGAAGAGAACTAAAAGATGAGGAGTGACATGCAGCTACATTTGGGACTTTGGATAGTGTCTGATGGAATACTGCTCCAGTAGCTGTCAATCATTAAATGATTCTTTCTACTCCATTATGAGCAGAACTGATGACATAGAAGTAAGAAGTTTTTAGGAAAAATTCTTTCCCTACAGAATCAGATTAGAAGAAAAGTTACCCCTCATTGAAAAAAAAAACTAATAAAAATTAGACAAGGCTGTTATATTTTAAAAATATATATATTCCTATCTTGGTTCATTTTGTGCTGCTGTAACAGAATACCAGAGACTAAGATTGGGTGATTTATTAAAGAGATTTATTTCTTATAGTACTCGAGTTTGTGAAGTCCAAGGACAAGAGGCCTACATCTGGCAAGAGATCTCTTGCGGAGTTATCCCATGGCAGAAAGCAAGACAGTGTATAAGAGGGAAAGAAGAGAGGGGACTGAACTTACCCTTTTATTGGTAGCAAATGTCCATGACAAATCTCCTCCTTTAAAAATAACATTAATTGGGCTGGGCTGTAGCTCTGTGGTACAGTGCTTGCTTAGAACGTGTGAGGCACTGGGTTTGATCCTTAGCACCGCATAAAAATAAACAAATAAAATAAAGGCATGCTGTCCATCTACAACTACAAAAAAAAAAGTTTTAAAAATAATAACATTAGTCCATTGGTGAGAGCAGAGCCCTCATGACAATCACCTCTTATGGGCCCCCACCTCTCAATGATGTTCATTTCAGGTTATTTCCAACAAACAAACTTGGGATGACACATTTGAACTGTAGCAATTCCTATACCAGCAGCAAAAAGTGTACTAACAAATAAGGCACCATTTACTAGAGAAACCAAAGCTATACATATAAACTTAGACATGAATTTAAAACAAATGATTTGTAAGAACTTTATAGACAAAGTGATAAAGCATTATTGAAAGACATAAAAGAAATCCTAAATAAATGGAGATACAGCATGTTCATGCACAGGAAATGTAAATATTATAAACAGAGAAGTCCTATCCAAATAAAAATTAATAATTGAAAATAAGTCTAGTAAAAATCCAATCATATTTTTTATAGAAATTGAAAATTCTTAGGGGAGGAAAGTTGGATTGGCAATAAATTCAGGAGAGGATACTTTACTTCCTTAGTTACAGAATTCTAGATTAAAATAAAAATGAGCTGTATTTGCACAGTTGTAAGACTGGCAAAAATGGGAATGTTTAGATTGGCTAAGTGCTAGGGTATATGCCAAAAAGTGAGATTTGTTAGATATTGTCGAGGGTGTACATACAATTAGAGCAGCTTAGGAGAAGACTTTGATAATATCTACTGAACATATGAATGTTGATTTACCTGAGGCCCCAGTAGTGCTATTTTGAAGCATCCACTATTGACATATATGTACATAAAATACACTAGAAAATGCCTAGGGTGGATTCCAATCAGTATTTACAATGATGTATTTACAATGATGAAAACATGGAAGTATGAAATAGGGACTTGAGAATTACGTGGCATTTTCATAGAATAATAAAGGTTAATTAAAATAAATTTATCCTGGACATTTAAATATGTACATAGAACTCTAATATAATTTGAAAATGTCAAGCAGTAATTAACACATACCATATGCTATCATTTATGAATGTTTACAAATATGTAGCTCAAATGTTGCATTAATGATATTATCAAAAGAGGTCCAAGTTCAACAATGTTCATGTATATTATTAATTTCTGAGAAATTGTGGTGTGAAGACATGGAGTGGGGCTTTATTGGAGTCTCTAAAGACTTCCACTTATTAAAAGAAGTATGTGAAACAAATATGTCCAATTGTAAACATTTATTTTCAGCATAGGTACACATGAGTGTTATATTACTTTATATACATTTTTACATTTACATTATAAAAATGATTATAAAGTATTTAATTGAAAATATTTATAAAGCAGAATAAATGAGACATATGTCTTATTTCAATTTCAAAAATAGTGGATTTCATTTTTCACAATATCAAAATCTTTAGAAAAAAATATTACAGAAACATGTTGCACCTATCCAATAATAACTTTTTCTTAAGAAACAAATATAGCACACAATTGAGAGAAGAAAAAATACAGAATAAGCTAACCATTGAAGGGAGAAACCCTAATTAAAATAATAGCTAAAAATAATAATAAAAAAATCAATCTAATGATATTAAATCTCCTTTAAAATGTACATATAAGATCCCAAGGTATATGTTGTTATAAGAAAGCTAAAGTTTTTAGAAATAATTACTCCAACATAAGCATATGATTCAGTGTTTTAACTTTAAAGATGTTAATATAAATTTTGTCAGTCATCCAAGAGGAAATTTACCTAGTGCTATGGTTAATATTCAGAGCATAACTGAAAGAGTTTTATAATGATATAAATTTGGGGATAATCTGTAGGACAGATACATGCTTCTTTAAATTAAAAAAATACTGCTAACTAAAAATGAGTATTTTATGATTTTTCAAGATTCTTCAACAATAATGAGGAACAAGTAGTTTTAACTAGATTTAAAATAAACATGCATTTCTTCAAATCTCCTTGTTCATCTGAAGTATTTGCAATATGCTAATAATAGGCACTTGTTCCTAATTTGCATAACATTTGAAGTAGTCCAAAATGATTTTATATCCAATAACTCATATGTTCTACAAAATCACATTTTGAATGATTTAAAACAAATACTAATATTCTAATTTCATAGATGAAATAACCAATTCTCAGTTTGAAAGATAAAATAATTGAGAAATGCTTGTTTAAAAGTTAAAGTTCATGTTTCCAATTTTGAATTATGTTAGATTTTTTTTGTTGTTGTTGGTTGGTTGGTTTGTTTTTAGTACTTGGGATTTAACCCAAAAGTTATTTACCAATGAGCCACATCCCCAGGAATTTTTTTTTTCTTTTTGGGATAAGTTCTCACTAAGTTACTTATGGCCTCACTAAGTTGCTAAAGCTGATCTTGAACTTGTGATCCTCCTGTCTCAGCCTCCCAAATTACTGGGATTTTAGGCGTACATCACCACACCAGGCTCGAATCACACTAGGTTATTTGACTTCTAGTTTCCATATATTATCTCATTAAAATGCAATTTAAAAATTGTTTTGCTCAGCAATCAGTCTTTTGACTAAAAGTTCATGCTAACTAATTATATATTCTCTCTTCTCCTCACTGATTATTTCTTTTGCTGAGAAGAAACTTTTCAGTGTGAATCCATCCCATTTATTGATTTTTTACTTTATTTCTTGTGCTTTAGGAGTCTTGTTAAGGAAGTCTTGGCCTAATCTGACATGATGAAGTTTTGGGCCTATTTTTGGCACAGGGTCTCTGAACTAATACCTAGGTCCTTGATCCACTTTGAGTTGAGTTTTGTGCATGGTGAGACATAGGGGCTTAATTTCATTTTGCTGCATATGGATTTTCAGTTCTCCCAACATCATTTATTGAAGAGGTTATCTTTTCTCCAATATATGTTTTTGGCATCCTAGTTTAGCATGAGATAACTGTATTTATGTAGGTTTGTCTCTGTTTCCTTTATTCTGGACCATTAATCTAACAAGTCTATTTTGGTGCCAATATCATGCCATTTTTGTTACTATTGCTCTGTAGTATAGATTAAGATCTAGTACAGTGATGCTACCTGCTTCATTCTTCTTGCTAAGGATTGCTTTGGCTATTCTGGGTCTCTTATTTTTTTCCAGATGAATGTTATGATTACTTTTTCTAGTTCTATGAGAAATGTTATTGGGATTTTGATTGGGATTGCATTAAATCTGTATAATGCTTTTGGTGGTATGGTCATTTTGACAATTAATTCTGCCTATACAAGAACTCATCTCTAGGATAAATAAAGAATTCAAAAAACTTAACACCAAAAAACAAACACCCCAATTCATAAATGAGCCAAGGAACTGAACAGGCATTTCTCAGAAGATGATATACAATCAATTAACAAATATGTAAAAAAAATGTTCAATATCACTAGCAATTAGAGAAATGCAAATCAAAACTATTCTAAGATTTCATCTCACTCCAGTCAGAATGGCAGCTATTAAGAATATAAATAATAAGTGTTGGCAAGGATGTGGGGGAAAAGGCACACTTGTACATTGCTGGCGGAACTGCAAATTGGTGCAGCCAATACGGAAAGTAGTATGGAGATTCCTTGGAAAACTTGGAATGGGACCATCATTTGACCCAGCTATCCCATTCCTCTGTCTATACCCAAAGGACTGAAAAATAGCATACTACAGGGACACAGCCCTGTCAATGTTTATAGCAGCACAATTCACAATAGCTAAATTGTGGAACCAACATAGATGCACTTCAGTAGATAAATGGATAAAGAAAATATGGAATATATACACAATGGAATATTACTCCACTTTAAAAGAGAATAAAATATGGCATTTTCAGGTAACTGGATGGATTTGGAGAGTATCATGCTAAATGAAGTTAGCCAATCCCACAAAACCAAAAGCTGAATGCTTTTTCTGATACCTGGATGCTGATCAATAATGGGGTGGGGAGAGGGAACATGGGAGGAATGGAGGAACTTTATATAGGGCAGAGGAGAGGGAGGGAAAGGAAGAGGGCATGGGGGTAGGAATGATGGTGGAATGAAATGGACACCATTACCCTAAGTAGATGTTTGAAGATATGAATGGTGTGACTCTACTTTGTGTACAAACAGACACATGAAAAAATGTGCCCTATATGTATACCATGCATTGAAATGCATTCTGCTGTCATGTATAACAAATTATAAATAATAAATTTAAAAAACTAATATGTATTATAGATATTTCTCTTGAACATAGTTGTACACATTATGACACTGTCAAAGAATGACTCAAATCCAAGTTTGTACTACTATAGACTTGAGAAAATTCAATTAAGGAATAATAATTAAATAACCTGCTATATCCCTTTCTTTTTGTTAGCAGCCAATGAGTGAACAAAAAGCAGAAAAGCATGAGATAAATTGGATGGTAATAGAGGAATGATATCCTTTAGTTTTCACCAGGTTACCTATAAACTACAATGCCTATAAACTCTAATAAGATTGTGATTAGGCTGAAACTTATTTTGCAGTTTAAAATTTAAAATTAAAATATTAATTCTAAGTTTTTACTCATGTCTACAAATTTGAGGCCAGTCTTAGCTGGCCACTTTTTAGTCCTCTTTTACTTTCAAAGTATGCTTCCTGCATCCTTTTTCCCCCTTGCATCTTCACATTTTTTTTCCTATTTACCTATTTTCCTTCATTTAGTAATCAAAAAAATCACACCACATGTTAAGCCCAGGTATTCACATGGTAAAGATTTGAAAGCAAATACGTCCTTTTACATAGAGTTTTATTTTCATTTTCAATCTGCACCTTAAAACTAGAACTTTCAAAGCAGTGTTAGGAAGGACTTTCAAGTCTTTACAAGAAATAGCTTGAATAAGACTCATTTTCTCTGTTTGGAGCCCTGTTCTTTATCTTTCCACACCCTACCTCTTTTCAGTATGTTCCAAACTTGTTTACCTTTAGGGTTTTTTTTTCTTTTCTTTTTTCTCATTTCAAGCCTTTTACCTTCCTTAGGCCATTTTGAATTCTGCTTCTCCCATTTTACCCTCAAAGTGCTGTAGTGATTTGACATATATTTATTTACTCTTTGGCTTTTCAGGTATTGTATGACAACAGATTTTGGAAACCATTTTACCTCACTTGATCATCCCCTGGAACTATCCCACTAGCTCAGTAAAAGAATGAGTTCACTCTAACCCTCTACTAGTTGAGGAGGTAGGAGATTATTCAAGATCTGGACATAGGTAACTAGTGTTCAAGATAGAAATACAAAGAGACACAAAATACTTGGATAGTTTAAAACAGGAGAAATCATGTTAGAAGATTGAGATGTTTTGGGAAGGAGGTGATGTTTGAATAGTACGTGAGATATTCACAGTGACTTATTGGGTGACAATAATTTCAACGATTGAGATATGGAGTCAGGGAAAAACAGAGTGGGTTAGTGGGGTTAAACTCCATTCCTGCAAGGTAATTCAGGTTAAAATTTAAGTTTGTATCCAACTGATAATTGGTAAGTGAGAAGGATTTTGTGCCTACTCTAATTATGTCCAGTAATGATATATCATATTTTGTGCTGTAGTATTTAATATAAATAATCGATGTTCTAGAAAATTGTTCCATTTTGTATATCATATTTAGTTTCCTAATATAGAAAAATCTCATTAAAAGAGCACTGCTGGGAAATGGGATTCCCTATACATACTATAATAGACTCTGCTCTTATCTAGAATTATACTAACAGAAAATGGGTGAAAAAATATATTCTTACATAATTTATCCAAAAATATTTAAATTGGAGTATATTTTATAAGGAGAGATACAAAAAACTTTAAATAACCGTGAGAGTAGTGACTTATAGTGCTATATGTACAGAAGGATGCTAATTAGAGCAAAGACTGTAATTTTATCTCTAAATCTTTTTTTAAAGAGAAATTTATGTATCTAAGAAGCAATATTTTGAATAAAAAATCAGAGATTTTTAGACCTGAAAAGCATTTTAGAATCCATCTATTCAAAGCCTTTAGAGATGACCAAACTGCTTTACAAAAAGACTGATTTTAGCAAGGACATAGGACTTAATTACTGTAATAATAGGACTCATAATCCATGCCTTCTGCTTCCAGGCCAATGTTCATGATGTTGTTATTTTTAAAAATGATATAATCCTTCTTAAATAATTTGGTTTGAAATTCTGAGAGAAAGAATTACTACGGAAAATTCAAGGCATCATAAAAAGAGGTGAAATTCAGGACCAAATTTCCTGCCTCTAAAGCAGTTTTATTCTTCAAAATCTAGTAACTAACAAACATAATTTAAATGAGGCTTCCTTTTATTTGGAACACATAAGATCAGTAATGCTTATAACAAAGTGGTGTTCTATTCTATTTTAAACAAAAAACTTTGTTTTATATCTGAAAGAAAATACATTCACACTTTTCACTTGAAACCCAAAGCATTTTGAATATTACAATTGATGATTTAAGAAATACAGATATTAAAAATGATATTACCTAATATGGAAAAAGGATAAAAAAGAAGAGATCTACTAGGTTAACAAATTATATTTATAACTGCAAAGCTAACAGTGAATAATGTAATACATACAGCCCAATATCTACGTGAAATGAGCCAGAATTTATCACAGAGTTTTTTAAAATCTTTTTTAATAATTGCTGCTAAAATACAGAGATCCTGATTCGAATGTTCTTAGGGAAATGACGTCCTCACCTGCAAAATACTCATAATAGATTGGGAGTCACACAATACAAAGACAGTTTTGTAAGAACAAGAACAAGAACATAACATGTACAAGGCATGAAGGTCCGAAACAGAATATTGGCTATTTCCAGATATGTTTAATAACTAAGAGCATAGGAGTACTAATATCATAAAATGGATCAAACCTATGTGAATTTGAAAAGCAGACAAAACTCAGATCACAAAATCAGCTATTCAGAAAACAAATGGATTGAATGAATGAGTGGAAATTTTCTTCTCCTGGAAACATTATTAAGAAGAATTCCCTATTAAAAAGGAAATTAAAAATTAAAGTGTTGTACAAATTTCTAAACTTAAATAAAGAGCATAGACCTGATGAACTATTGTGAGAAAGATAAATATGGAGAAGCATGTCAAGTTATATTAGTTAACCATTTCTTTTCCTGTAGGAAGACAAAAAAATTGAGGTCTGGAACAAAGGCTGGGACCTGGGACCTACTACTAGTTTACCTTTTTTTATTTGAAGGTATAAGATTTACTTTTTCTTACCCTGCTATATGACACTCTATTTCCAGAGAAAGCTCATTGATTTGGGGAGAAATTAACAAGAGAAGTATTCCATTTAGCTAAGACAAAGATTATAGTATAAATCATACATTCATGATTCACATATTATGAAGAAAATCCAAGGATTATGAAGAAAATCCTAGGATTCTTAAGAAAACTGTCAGCCTCTTAATGTGAAATGTTTTTATAAACTTAATGAATTATCATAGAAAAGGAGTTTTTAAGCTTGGTTAAGGAACTCTGTTTACTTTAAAATTCACTTAAAAACTATTCAACTCTAGTGTATTTTAATAAGGTCAGACATACTATATGGTTTGATTCATGTTTCATAGATTAAACAGTGGACATTGATTATTACTCATGTGGACTTCCTTCATCATTGAATCACACAAAACTTTCATGAAGTCATAGGAAACTTGGTGTGAATGGTATTACATGCCAGGGACCATGAGTTGCCCTATTCATGCAGTATCTTTACTAATCTTCAGAACAAGTGTATCATAAGGAAAATACTACCAATATTATTCTCTTTATTAAAGGTTAGCTGCTGGGCATGGCAGTGAACACCTGGAATCCCAGAATCTCTGGAGGCTGAGGCAGGTCGATTGCAGACTCAAGGCCAATTTCAGCAATTTAAGTAAACCCCTTCTCAAAATAAAAAAATAAAGAGTGCTGGAGATGTAGTTCAGTGGTAGAGTACCTCTGGGTTCAATTCCCAGTGCAGAAACAACACCACCACAAAGAAACTAATGCCTAGATACAGAGAAAGATTAAACAACTTGCCTTGAGTCTTACCCAGCTTATACTTGCCAGCTCTTAAGCAGCAGTATTGTTATTGGAACCCAGGTCCATCTGTCTCTAAAACCTGTACTCCTATCTAATTAACATCTCTGTTGTAAGGCTTCTGTGGATACAGCATAGAATAGGTACGTGTTGAATATGACACAAATCTGAAGCCATCCTTTCCATCTTTTTTTCACATCAAAAAAGGAAAAAAAAAAAAGGATTTTTCCCTCTGTGTATTTCCAATACCTCTAATTGTGCTCTGCTTTCTCTGTCAATTACTTCACAATATTTACTATGCTCCTAGTTTCTCCTCCATACATCATAACCTTGAATTTTGCTACCTGTTTGTTATCTGAACACCCATGTAGTTGTTTCCCCTCCCAATAGGCAGTTATCTTTAATAACTCATTCATGTTTACCACCCACATAAGTAAGAGACGTCCAATTGTAATTTTAAAGTAAACACACTCTCTGGTTCCTATCTTTATGTCTTCACCTTAATCCAATCCAAGAGTTTTTAAAACAACCATTTCACAATCTCTATCTTTCTTTCCTCTCCTTGTTTTTGTTTTGCACATAGCTGCCAGGCTGATTTCATACATGACTAATTACATACATATATGGAGTTTTCAAAAATGCAAACAGTGCAAACATAAAGTAAAAAGCTAAAAATCATTGTTTACCATCATAATTCCCCATTTTCCCCAAACCATCGATTATTGTAAGCATTTATGTGAAAACTCCTTTTTGATGCTGTAAAGCTTATACAATTCTTTTATAACTTCTGGTTTTACACAGTTGATTATATTGGTTCTTGAAGTAAAAATTATGTTTTCTGAAAATTATGTAACTGTGGATGATTTATAACAAACACGAGTAACCTTTTCTTTCTTATTTTATTGAATTGGCTAGATCTTTCAAGACAACATTGATAGAAGCTACAAGAAAGGGCATCTCTCTTTTATTCCCAACTTAATGAGAATGCTTCAGAAGTTTCATTATTAGTGTGATGAAGCTTGTTATTATTTCATTTCTCAAACTAAGAAGCTACTTTCTTTTGCCAGTTTTCTAAGAGTTTATTGATGGCAATTTTTTAAAAAATTGGATCTGAGATGTTATTATAAATTTTGATAGATAATTTCTTCTTTGGGAAGGTTTTTTTTTAATTTTTATTGTTTTCATTTGCTATATTTCAGATGTGGTTGATACAGTTTAATTATAGTTCATTTTTATAAAAAATTCTTTCTTTAATATCAAAATGAAACCCTAGTCGGTTAAAGGAATAAATATAATAAAACCTCTAGGTTTATTTGATATATTTTTTATTTTAAGCATTTGGGTTCATGTTTGCATTGAACATTATATAATTTCGCCATGTATGAAATTGTCTTACAGTGTTTTGCTTCATTAATTCTATTCATATTAAGCTAATACTAAGTGACTTGAATCATTTGATGTTGTGAATTTGGTTTTTGTTTTTTTGGTACTCAATTTTTGTTATTTTCAATATTTTGATTATTTTTATAGCTTCTTCAATTGAAGTATCTTTAGTAATTAGTAAAGATACTATCCTTAAGCAGGAGTTTTATGCTCTAATGCCTGAACTCAGTAATTTTAGCTTTTTGAAAAATATATTTTATATTTGCATTGTCTTTTGAGAATATCTGTGATGTTCTTCCTTTTGGTTTTGATACAGAGAATGCAAACACCTTCACATATAATAACCAAACTGAAGACATATGCACAAGTGTGTAGATGTGAAGTAGATTGGCCAATATCTTAAGGTCTATTTAGTTGTCCTTATGGTAAGCCAATAAACATGTATGCTATTACCTTTTAGAGAGTGATGGACATTTGCTTAGTAATCTTAATGATGACATTATTGTACTTTTCAATTCTCCAAGTCTCACTGGAAAGAGTAGCATATGTTTCTTTGGATCAGAATGCTCTAAATATATTAGACTGAACATATAACTATGTTATTCAAATTTCTTACTTTCTTCTCTTGGCCCATGCTGTCTTCTCATATAGCCTTACCATTCCCTCATCAAAATACATAACTTAAATTTATTCATTGTCCATTTATTTATCAATTATTTTTTTCTCTATTCCATGTACATGCTTCTTGTAGTCAGTCAACATTTTTTTCTCCAGCATCCATTATCATACATGATTTGCAATAATTCTATCAATTCTACTTGTTATATGCGTGAACACTCAGCACTTAGCTAATATTCAGCATTATTATTGTGGTTTCTATAATGTAGAACTTAGTGTAAATTAAGACAAAACATTCTTCCTATCCCAGGTTGATGTGAATAGATAAATTCACCCTATTAATATTGAACCATGACACAACTTGTATAAATAAACGTTTTCTGTTTTACTTCACAATGACAGTCAGTCTCTAGGGTTAATCTTAATAATTGCTTATTAGTGAGTCCCAATGACAGAAACACAATTGCAGTTGCCTCTGAGTACACCGACTATATCAAGAAATAAGTAGAGATTTATGTTAATCAACGACTTGCCCCTTTATGGAATGGTAAATTGATAGCATCTGTTCCCACACATGTCTCAGAACCTCTTTGAGTCTGGATGGAATTGGGAATGTTTTCTCAGTCTTCTGATGGAATGAATCAGGTCCCACTGGGACTTTTGTGCCCAATTTCCCTTTGTCTCAGTTTCACTTTGTCTCTTCTCCTTCAGTGATGTAACAAGAGGTCCTGGGGTGTGTTTTACCTCAATAGTTAAATGTTTCCACTGGCACTTGTTTTCCACCAGAAGAGCCCACTAGCAGGCTTTACAGTGCATAGAAGAACAGTTTCCTCAGTAGTACCCTGGATGACTTTTCCTCTCACTGACAACCCCAGGGATTTGCTGTGAAACATTCCTATTGAGGCTAATTGGAAAACACATTGAGAAAACAGGTCATAAACACAAATATCATCTGCTTCGATAATAGAGACCAAACAGCAAAATTGTAGTTTATTTTAATTGGCACCCTTCTGTGAGGGGGGAAAAGAAGTCAATTAGCAGATTATTCTAATTATCAGATGCAAGGAAGCATATCCCCATGTTGAAAGTTTTATTATATTTCTTCTTCATTCAATGATCTATATTTTTCCATGATATCTTATTATACAGAAAATAGGGGAATAAATTCAGCCATTATTAACTGAATATTGCAAATATAAACCAGAAATAACATGTCTCAATCAAAATCTGGCTGTGCTGTTTTCTTTGTCAGCTTAAAACTTTATTCACCTATTATATCTATTGTGGACTTTTACTGTATGACATACAATATGTAGAATATATTTTTCAAATATATAGTTGAGGCATATTTTCCTTGAAATTTTGCCTGGATTATGTTTAACTACTGATAAGAAATACTTGAAGAAATCCAGCCGTTTTGTGAACGAGTTGTATCTTTTGTAGCACATGAGTGTGATAAATTCATTAACCTGGAGATGTTTTGTAAAATATACCTGTAAAACAATTTTTAAAAATATTATTAAATAAAAAAATTTAACTTTTGAGATCTAAAAATTGAGGTCAAACAAATTAATAGCAATCTTTTTTAATGAAAAAAGTATATTATTTTGATTGTGTAGTGTATTCTAATCGACTTAATAAAGTGGCTTTAGCTTTGCTTCTAAAGTACTGGATTATTATCCTCACTATCAAACATTCAGGATACTAGAGTGACCACTGGTGTTTAAAAAATGGCCACACATTTGAGATGGGTTAAAAGACCTCTAAGTAATGGTAGGAGACCTTCAGTGATACACAAAATAATAAGAGGTTATGAGGGGCAAGGGGGTGGGGGGAAAAAAGGGGAGAGAATTGAACAACAGCAGAGGAGGTAGAGAGGGATGTTGGGAGGGGAGGGGAGGGGAGGGGGGATAGTAGGGGATAGGAAAGGTAGCAGAATACAACAGTCACTAATATGCCATTATGTAAAAATGTGAGTATGTAACAGAAGTGAGTCTGTATTATGTATTTGGGGAGTTCAAAACCCAATTGAGTCGATTGTATGAAAGATGATATGTCTTGAGCTCTGTAATGTTTTGAACAACCAATAAAAAAAAAAAAGAAAAAAAAAAGACCTCTAAGTTTGAATATATTACTCATTATCATCATTACCAGATTGTAAATTGCCTAACAGCATGGGTTGTAATATTTATTTTTCACAATTTTACATGAACGTGAACATTCTAAGGAGCACACAAAATGCTTATTAAAGAATTAAGTTAAGAGTAAATTTATTTTTCTTAGGAATCTAGTACATCTTTGTGATCTGACACCAAGAATTAATTTCCTTTAAGGTTACTGTTTTTATAGACAATATGGAGACATTAATTTTAGAAAATGAATTTAGATAGCAGTCTTTATAATAATCTTCTAGTAGACCATGACAATAGTGTAAACAATTTAAAAACTATAAAAGGTAAGATTCTTATGCTATATAACTCTACTTTTTGAGTAATAAAACAGTTAATTCAGTTCTCATTCTTACACTTGCTGGTTGCATGATTTCTCTCACTTTCCTGGTATACATCATAAGACCTCCACATTAAATATTGTTGTGAGAATTAAATGAGCTATTGCAGTTCACAGTAACAATCTATATATTGGTCTCAATATCATGAAAGTTAAGCATAATATAGAGTAAAAGTCCTTTATTTGCCTAGCTTGATGATAAATATTGTGTATTAAAAAAGTCATCAAGAAAGTACATAATTTTTCTCCAAATGGAAATAATAAGGTAGCAAGGTAGTATTATCTACCTGGATTTTTGTTTTTGCCTGCCCTCCTCCACTCCCACACTTTTTATGGAAAATCACAAAACTCCATATCAGTTTACTGTATTTCAGATTTAATTTGGTTATTATTGTGGTGAAAATGAAACAAAACTAAACAATCGAATGAGAAGCTGAAATACTTCAGCTATAAAAATGCAATTAAGTTTTTTGCAAAATTTGAGGTTAACAAAGCTAGTCATTTGTTTTGTTTAACTGGCATCATCTGAGCAACATCACTGAAGATAGATAGCTTTTTTTGATTCATTGTGATGTTACTATATTTTATGGATTATGAGGAACCTATATTTCACTGGCAAGCCCAAGGGACCAAAGAGTCTCATCTTTGAAAGTTTGTCTCTGAGAGCTACTTCTACAACCGAATCTGTATCAGTCTAAGCAGCTTCATAATGGTTGGAACAGGGAAAATTAAATGTAAAGAAAAGGTACATTGTGTTCTACATTTTTTTTATTCTCTTTAAATTTTTTTCTTTCTCTATTCTGCCACCAATTTCTGGTATTTTTAACATTTTTTTTTATTTTTCTGGATATATATATGTGTGTTTGTTTTCTTTTTTTTAAAATTTTTTTATCGGTTGTTCAAAACATTACAAAGCTCTTGACATATCATATTTCATACATTAGATTCAAGTGGGTTATGAACTCTCATTTTTACCCAAATACAGATTGCAGAATCACATTGGTTACACATCCACATTTCTACATAATGCCCTATTAGTAACTGTTGTATTCTGCTACCTTTCCTATCCTCTACTATCCCCCCTCCCCTCCCCTCCCCTCCCATCTTCTCTCTCTACCCCATCTACTACAATTCATTTCTCTTCTTTTTTTCCCATTCCCCTCATTTCTATAGTAAAACATTTACTACTTAGTCCTTTACAGTTTTCCAAACCCTGAACAAGAATAAGATGACCAAACAAAGAACCAATGATGCACAGAAGGAAGAAATGCCTGCTATGAGATTGCCATTGAAGTAACCTTGAAGATTGGAGTATGTAAACTAAAGAAAACATAGTGCTGATTGCCCTGTAAAGAAACACTTAAAATAGTAAATCTGAAATGAAGGGTGCTGATTCAAAAGTATGAACCCCAACATTCTGAAATTATAATTAGATTAGAAAGTTCTGATGCAGAGAACAGTCGTGGGGTACACTGTGGTCAGTGTCTGAGCACTGACCATTCGGTTTGTGGGTGGGACCAAGTTTCTTTCTCTTGGTACTAAAGTCAACATCACGGAGAATCTACTTTCTTTGATGAAAAATGCTCATTAATTACTTTTTACCATATAAATGCTGTTTTGATTTCTGCATTACCCAAGGACAAATATATAAAAGTCCTTTTGTTCACTGATAAACTCTGTGTATTCTAGTTCCTGTCTCCTTCAAATTTCCATTTCAACACTTTCCCACTTGTCCTTGCATTATAGGACTTTATTCTATCTTTTTCACTTGCTTTCTTGTCCTTGGGCATCTTCAAATAAATCCCTTTATATATTTTAAATTTCTATTTAGTTTCTTCTTTTTGACATGAACCTTCTCTGATCCCTATGGAATTAGCATCTCCATACATTCCTGCATATATTTCTATATTTCATGCATTCTCAGCTTAGAAGGCATAAACCAGTTACCTTTATATTCCCCTTATGTCCAGAAAGCACATTTTAGAAGCACAAGGCCATCTATATTCTATTCTAAGCTCTATTTGTGGAAGTTAAGTTATACAAATAATATGTATTTGACAAATAAATAAATTTATGAAAACTTTCTGTAAATGTCACTATCCTCATCATCCTCATTATCAGCAGAAATTTTTTTATCTGTCATGCTAAATGTAATTTGGATCTTCAATGCCCCCTAAAGACCCATTTTTGAAGATGCCCCAGTCTTCAGCACTATTGGGACAAGGTGGACTTTTGAGGAGGTGGGGCCTAGTAGAAGAATATTTGGTCATTAGCAGCATGCCTTTGAAGGGGGTATGGGAGCCGGTTTGGTTTCTCTCCTCCTTCCCTCTCTCCCTCCCTCCCTCCCTTTCTCCCTCCCTCTCTCTCTCTCTCTCTCTCTCTCTCTCTCTCTCCCTCCCTCCCTCCCTTTCTCTCTCTCTCTCCCTCTGCTTTCTGGCACTATACTGTGAACAAGCCTCTTCCTTGCACTCCCACCATACTGTACTGCTGAGCTGTAGGCCCAAAGCAACAGGGCTTGCAACCATGAACCAAAAACAGAGCTTCTGAGTCAAAATAAACCTTTCCTTTTAAAAGGTTGATTATCTCAATTATTCATGAGTTATATAATGGAAAGCTAACGAATGCTCTTGTTTAAAATAAAACATTTGAAAGAATAATCTGGTTACAAAAAAAATGCATTAGTGGGATTCATGTAATGACCTATGTGAGAACCTAAATGTAATTGATGTCAGTATTTTGATGATCAAGCAAGATAACTATGGAATGTGCTCAAGATCACATCTAGCACATATTAAGTTACTCATAGCTAATTGCCAATGTTAGCACAGATTCCTCTCATCTTTTGTTTTAAGAAGGGAAGAAAATACTGACTCTAAGATACTCAGGCTGTTGTTAGGCAAAATTATAATTTTTTGGGGTCTGTCTCTGTGGATTATCTAACTTGGAAGAGGGAACTGTCTACAAAGACAATTTGTCTCAGTTATAAAACCTGGACACACATGGCATATAGAAAAATACACATTTTTGATCTTTTTCTTTTCCATAAATTCTCAGTGTAATTGCATTTCTTAATTTAGTATTCTATTGCAAAATATTGTGATGAGTGAGAAAGTTTGGAGTTACTCTAAAATGATAATGGTATTTTGTAGTTGTGCGAGTTCCTCAGAATCATGTCTTTAGCTTTTACCAAAGTCTTTTGTTAAGTGATTCAGTGCCCTTTTAAGAGATCTTTTGGCAAATATTATTCTGTGGTTAAAGAAAAAGATAGAAACCAGTAACTGAGGGATGAGTGGCAAATTTATTTGCTCAGCAAGGATGTGAATGCACAAAGAGGACTTGGTTCACTATCCTTATGATCAAGCATGAACAGGAACAGTTTCAATTAAGAGTTTATGAAGTTTTCCTACGTTTTAAAAATTTGAGAGATTTCCAATAAATAAGCCTGTGCTCTATCTCTTGGCCTCAGAAAAAGATCAAACTAATTTCCAATTCAGTAGAAAACAGAAAATAATTAAGATCAGAGCCAAATTTATTGAGAATACAAATATAATACACAATATCAATGTGACAAAAAAATGGTTCTTTGAAAAGATACTTCATATTGAGAAACACTTAGCCAAACTAACCATAAGAAGGAGAGAAAAGGTAAGAAAAAGTAAAATTAGAGACTGATAAGGAAATATTACCAAAGACACTTCTGAAATACAAGGATCATTAGAAACTTTTTTGAAAATTTGTACTCCAATAAATTGGAACATCTAGAAGACATTGACAAATTTCTAGGCACACATACCCTACACAAATTGAACCAAGATATTTATAAAACCTTAACATACCAATATCAAGTAATGAAATAGAAACAGTAATTAAAAGCCTTCCAAAAAAATAAAAGCTGAGTACCACATGGATTTTTACTTGAATTCTAAAGACCTTTAAAGGAGAATAATTAATATCAACCTTTCTCAAATTAGTATATGAAATTGAAAGGGAGGGAACATTCCCAAATACATTCTGTAAAGCCAAAACCAGAGATGCATCAAGGAAATAAAACTGCAGACCAATACCTCTATTGAACACAGATGGAAAATCCTTAATAAAATATTAGCAAACACATTCAAAATTATATCAAGATGATATTATACTATGACAAAGTGGGTTTCATCCCGGAGATGAAAGATTGTTTCAACATCTATAAATCAATAGATGTAATTCATCGTTTATATAAAATTAAGAATAAGAATCATATAATCACCTTAATAAATGCACAGAAGGTCTTTGAAAAATACAGAAATCATTCATGTTAAAGAGGTTGGAGAAACTAGGGATAGAAGGAACTTATCTCAACATTATAAATGCAATTTATGAAAAACCCAATGCCAACATCTCACTGAATGAAGAAAAACTGAAAATATTTTCTCTAAAATCAGGAACATGGCAAGGATGACCACTTTCACCACTTCTATTCAATGTAGTACTTGAAACAGTAGCCAGAGCAATCAGGCAATAGAAGAAAATTTTTTTGTAGTTGGAGATGGAAAGAATGTCTTTGTTTATTTTTATGTAGTGCTAAGGATTGAACACAGTTCCTCACACATGCTAGGGAAGCATATTGCCACAGAACTGCCTTAGCCCGATAGAAGGAAATTTAAAGGATACAAATGGCAAAAGAAGTTAAAATTACATCCTCTGTTTGCAGATGACATGGTATTATATTTACAATATCAAAAAAAAAACTCACACAGAGGATTTTTACAGCTGATAAGTTAATTAAACAAAGTAGCAGTATACAATATCAACACTCATAAAGCAATTGCTTTCCTGTAGTGCAACACTGATTGAGCTGAGAAAAAATAAATAACCTCAAAAAAAAGAAAATAGTAAAAAAGAAAAGAAAAATACTTGAGAATTAATCTAACCAAGGAAGTGAAACATCTCAACAATTAAACATTTTAAGTAGTGAAGAAAAAAATTGAAGAAGACCTTAGAAGATGAAAACACATCTCAGAGGTTTGGATAGGCAGAATTATATTGTCAAAGTGGCCCTATAACCAAAATCAATATACAGATTCAATGCAATTATCCTCAAAACACCAATGACATACTTCCCATAATTAGAAAAAATATCCTTAAGTTCATTTGGAAGAATAAGAAACCAGTAATAGTCAAGCAATATTGAACTAGAGGAGCAATCAAGAGGCATCCGAATACCTGTTTTGAAATTATACTTCAGATCTATAGTGTTAGAAATAGAATGATATTGGTATAAAAAATGGACATGAAGACCAACGGAAGAGAATAGAAGACACATCCCACATACTTACAGCCATCTCACATTTGACAAAGGCACTAAAATACTTGTTAAAGAAAGCCTTTTAAACAAATGCCACTGGGAAAACTGGACATCCATATGTAGAAGAATGAATCTAGATCCCTCTCTTACCCTTCACAAAAGTCAAATCAAAATGGATCAAAGACTTAGGAATTAAATCTTACAACTGCTAGAAGAAAACATAAGGCCAACACTTCATCATATAGGTGCTGGTATTGACAAGATTTCTGAAGCTCAAGAAATGAAACCAAGAATCAATAAGTGGGATGCCAACAAATTCAAAAGTTTCTGTACAATAGAGGAAATCATTAATAGTATGAAGAGATATCCTACAGAATGGAACAACAACCTTTACCAGTTGTTCCTCTGAAAAGAGATTAATATCCTGAATATATAAAGATCTTGAAAAACTAAACACCAAAAACAAAAACAAAACAAATCAAAAACTAAATAATTAAATGGAAAAAAGACCTATGCAGACATTTCTCAAAAGAAGAAACACAAATGACCAACACATAAATAAAAAATATTCAACATCTCTAGCAATTAGGGAAACACAAATCAAAACTACACTGTTTTCATCTGACTCAGTCAGAATGACAAGCATCAAGAAGAAAAATAATAATAAGGGCTTGGAGGGTGTAGGGAAAAAAAAAGCACACTCCTACATTATTAGTGGGACTTCAGACTAGCCAAAACTCTGAAAAGCAATATGTGGATTCCTCAGAAAACTAGGAATGTAATCACCAGATGACCCAGCTTTCTCACTCCATGGTATTTATCCAAAAGAACTAAAATCAGCATACTCTGGTAATATAACCACTTCAATGTTTAGCAGCACAATTCACAACAGCCAAGTTATGGAACTGTCCCAGATATCCATCAATAGATGAATAAATTAAGAAAATGGGGTATATATACATAATGGAGTTCTATTGAGTTATAAAGAAGTATGAAACTATGGCATTTGCTGTTAAATGGCTAGACATGGAGAACATCATGCTAAGTTAAGTAAGCCAGACTTAGAAAATCAAGGATTGAATGTTTTCTTTCATATGTGGAAGCTAGAGTAAAATAAGGAAAAAAAAAGGAGGGAGAATCAGATATTGTAAAGATATAGAGAAGATCAGTTGAGTAGAAGAAGGAGGAGGGGGAGGAGGGATGACAGAAAAAGGGAGGAAATGCATAATGAAGTTCTAAAAATCTCATGTTATGTGCATAAATAAACATATGATAGTTAAGTTCACCTTTCTATATAAGTAGAAAGAACTAGTAAAAATAAGTAAATGAATGAAAGGAAGATCAGTAAAGTAGAAAAAGCAGAGTAAAGGGAGGAAAGAGGGGAGGGAAAAGGCAGAGAATGGGAACTGAAATCAAATTTCACGCTTGTATGATTTTTGTTAAAATGAACCCAGCTACTATGTATAACTACAGTGCTCTGATAAAAAAAATAAAGTTTTATTGTGGAATATATTGCTAATTTGCATTTCTATCAATAAATAGTTGACAAGTTGACAATATGTATGATGGTCTATGACATACATCATCTTTGAAGATCTATATTAAGGATTTGGTAATGTATAGCCAGAATTCAATATGCACCTTGTAAACTATGAAAGCTAAAAAAGAAAGTGTAATTAAGAAACAATTCTTTTCAATATTTGTTGCTTTTATTTATCCTTTTTTTTCCTGAAACAAACAGAAAAAATGTCTTCAGAGTTTCCGTAGTATGTATAAGTTAAATTGGTTTATTGCAACCTTCTTCTGGATGGTGCCCAGGCATTTTAAAAAAAACAAAAACTTCTGTCCTCTTTCCATAATATCTGTCTATTTAATTATGGGATATTTAAAAATAGAGATAGGCAAGTGAGGGTACCAACATTTTAACCAAGTAAGAAAGTTAGGAAAACAACTAGGAATATAAAATATAAAATTCTTCAAACCTTCCCTTTTATCCCTACTCATTTGACTGTGGATTGGCTACTTCCAAGAAAAACATAGAGTTCTCAACTTGGCAAACTTATATTCTTCCTCCAAAGACTAATTACATGTAAATGAATTAATTGCAGTTAGTTAAAATGTGGAGTTTATTATGATGCCTGATGTTTATTTACTGTTAGGTTGCTACGTGCAATTAGAGAAAAATTAGGAGAATTCTTATATATTAAGAAACAGGAAAGGGAACATTAGCATATCTGGTAAAACAAAGACAAGTTAGCAGATATATTTTCTTCAGTGCCTTTTGGAGGCACCTAAAGGTATTTTTGCCTTTTGATTTTGAAGAAATCATTTGTTATTATTTTTTGTTTTGATTTCAAGCTCCTTTTTTGTTCTGTACAGCATGCTGATGACATCTCAAAAGAGCTCTGAAGAGCGAGCATATGTAGTGTACATTCATGTTGCTTGTAATCCAGAATGTGCACAATTGTTTTCAGCAAGGACACTTGCACTACTCTATAGTCATACTCAAAGTTATCAATCCCTCTTCAAAGGTCAATTCATCTTTCTTTACTCAAATCTGATAATATTCTCTTCTTTCTTAGGTTTACATAGTCATGTATTACAAAGGTCAGGGCTCCAAACTGTATATTGCCTCTGGGACTAATTTTATTAGTTATCTCAGTAAGGAACAGTCTCTTAGTAAGAGAGAAAGTCCAACTAGGAAAAAGACTAAATCTGGTACTGACCTCTACCTGGCTCTGTACTCAGTATCTCACCACCCTGATATTTGAAAGACTTATTAAATATTACTTTTTTTTAGAGAGAGAGAGAGAATTTTTTAATATTTATTTTTTAGTTTTTCACGGACACAACATCTTTGTTTGTATGTGGTGCTGAGGATCGAACCCAGGAGGCACGCATGACAGGCAAGCGCGCTACCGCTTGAGCCACATCCCCAACCCCTTAAATATTACTTTCAAAAGCAGATCCACACAGTCATAACAGGGACAGTCCTGTATGCATTGGAAGATTTAAAAAATTCCTACAGTATATATTAATACATAAATCCAGGTAATTGTAAGCTGATCATTAGTTAGAGTTATACATAGCTGATTGCACAGTACTCTTGAGGAATTGGCTTCTTGTATAACTTAGTATCGTCACAGTATTTCTATCACTGATGGCTTTACCATACTGAACTGTTTTAAATTCTTTTGAGATTGGAGTTATGGTTTAGGAACTAAACATAATGAATTTCTTGCAGTGCACACAATTTCCAATTACTATTAGGAATGCATTTTGAATCATTCGAGTATTCTGCCTTCTAAACAAAAGAGAAAATAGAGATTGCGAGTCAAGAAATGGGAAAGAAAACTGTTGAGAGCAGTAAAGATAACTAGCTGTGATACTAAGAAATAGCTTGCCTGAAACACAGTGGGAATAAGTGGAGAATCTCAAGTATTAATAAGTGCCTTATCTATGCTTTTACAAAGAAAGGATTTTGAAAAGCTCTAAACTGTGTTAAAAGGCCACATTTGAAAAAGTGGATGAAAAACTCTACTGGCTTTAAATATCTAAGATATTCTCTTGTGTGAGTAATTGACTAGTCTAATTAAAATGAAAAACCCTTAGAGAACTGAGCAGAGAGGAAATGGACAGGAAGTTCAACATAAAATAAAGGCTACTTAATCTACTGTGAAAGGAAAATGGAGCCTCTGCCAGTTCAAGGGCAGAACTTTATGTTAGTATGGAATAAACAAGTTGGAAACAGAACTTCATTGTACTGGCTGGATATGTCAGCATCGTGTTTACTCTGACCTAGCTTGAATAGGAAAGCAGGGGAAAGGCAAAAGTAAATACGTAAATAAAAAAATAAATAAATAAATATAGTAAGTTTGGCAGACCTTTTTAGAAAAAAATCAGCAATATGCAAAGTTCCCCATTTTGTATGGAGTTCACAAGAATTGTAAGGAAAGAAGCAGAAAGAAGTTAGAATGATTTACATCACCACACACACAAGCTTTTCCTTCTGTTTGTCTGTCTTCCTGAACTATTTTACTGAAGGATGATTGACATATAAAAAACCTACATACTTAACATGTACAACTTGATGAGTTTTTGAATAACTACCCATGACACTATCAGGGCTATCTATGATATCAACGTATCTACCACATCCAAGTTTCTTCCTCCTTTATTTATTAATATTATTCTTTTTGATAAGAAAACATGAGAACAATCCTTTTAGCAAATTTGTAAATGTACAATATAGATTTGTTAATGGCAGGCAGTACAGTGTATAGTTAATCCCCAGAAAATATTTATTTTGCATAATTGAAAGTTTGCATCCTTTGAATATTAATTAATATTAATTGATTAATATTAAGTATTAATCCCATTTTCCACTATTTCTAATATCTGGCCACCACCATTCTACCCTAGTTGTTTTGAGTTCAACTATTTGAGATGGCTCATGTAAGTGGTATCAATACAGTTTTTTTCCTACAGTGTTGAGCTTATTTCACTTGGAATAACATCCTCTAGGTACATCCATGTTGTTGCAAATGGCAAAATTTCCTTTTGGAAGACTGAACAATATTCCACTGCATTTGCACAAAATACTTTCTTCACCCGTTCATTTGCAATGAACATTTAGGTGGCTTCCTTATCTTAGCTTTAGTGAATAATGCTGTAATGAATTTGAGGTTACAGACTTTGAGATTCTGAGTTAAATCCGTTTGGATAAATACTTAGAAATGTGATTTCTGGATCATATGATAGTTTTTTTTATCTATTTATTTGTTTATTTATTTTGCTGAACCCAATCATGTCTTCTACCAACACTGTGCAAGAACTTTTATACAACCTTTCCAATACTTATCTTTTGTTGATAACAGCCATGCTAACAGATGAGAAATTATATTTTATTGTGATTTTGATTTTCATACCATTATGGATTAGTGATGCTAATCATCTTTTCACATATCTGAGGGTTGTTCGTATGTTTTCCTTGAAGAATATTTGTTCAAATCCTTTGCCCATTTTTTAAAATGGAGGTACTTGGGGTTTTGTGCTATTGAGTTGCAGTTGTTTTTAGATATTTGAGATATGAATTTTTCAGAAGATAAATGGTTTGTACATATTTTATAGGTTGCCATTTCATTATTCTTGATATTTTCCTGCACTTTACAGAAACTTCTGAGTTTAATGTAGTTCAACTTGTAAATTTCTGTTTTGTTGCCTGTGGTTTTGATGTCAAAGCTAAGAAATTGCCAAGGTCAATGTCAGGAAACTTTTTTTCTTTAGTCTTCTAGGAATTTTGTAGATTTAGCTCTTCTGTTTAAATCTTCATTTTGAATTGATTTTTCTATGTGGTATAAGTGAAGCGTCTGATTTCATTCTTTTACATCACGTAAACTTTAGATGCTGAGAGATCAAATACATTTCAAATTCTGTTTAAACATTGCAAGAGAACAGTAAAAGAAGCAAAGCAATAAGGAGGAAGGCCGCATAAAAAATAAAAACACTAAAGAAAATTAGACAAGGGAGAGAAATGAAAGGGAAAATTAATAGGAAAATGTCTAGCTCCAGTCCTACTTTCCTGGTGTTTCCTGAGACATTTTCAGGCTTTGTTTCAGAAAAACACATCTCAGCCTCCCTACGGCACAGAGCCCTGTATGTTTTACTTACTCAATAAATATTTGTTAACGATGTTATTTCTTGTCTGTCCATCACCCTGCAGACAAATTTCACTTTCAAATAGTATTCTCCCATGCAAGAAAATCTTTATGTTTACAATTCAGTATCATAAAACAATTGATCAGAAGCACTTTACCTATGAAAGCACAATTTAATGCAGGAAAGCACGTGAAATAATGAAGTTCTGAAGTAAAACATCTTTTGAGTGACCTATACTCCTTTCTATCAATGGCAAAAACCTGACTGAATGACACTCAAACCTACTAATGCTAGTGGAAAGACTAGTCATTCTAAAATATGTTTGTGGTCTGTCATAAGACCACATTTAATTCTTTTAAGCCAAATGAAACTACCCACTGTTAAACCAATTCAAACAAAATGTTATTTTTATCACTGTGAGATGACTATTTATACACGGTTTACAGGTTATACTCCTTTCTATCTAGCCATATACTATACTTACCCCTTCTAGCAAATACTTATATTTAAAGTCTTTTAACAAAGGAAAAAAAAGTAATGTGGACATCTTTTAATATTCATCCTGAACAAAGTATAGCTAATGTTTTCTTTATAGTGTTTTTTTTTCTATTTCCTCAGATATGTGTAGTTTCACAATTTCCTAACACAAGAGCTTATGTTTTCTTTCACTTATTCTGTTTTTAGGTGTTTGATAATCATGAAATAACACTATATATATATATAAACCTCATATATAAGTTGAATATTGTCTCCTCTTTTTGACTTTGTAAAATATCTAGTATAAATTCAGGATTCTGTTTTCTTGTTTGTTGGCTGAAGATGTACACAGTTATCTCAGTCTGTTGTCTTCTTTGTGGGGATATTTTGAACTAACTACTCATTCAGTTTACTAATGATTGAAAGATTAGATTGAGGAATTTGTCTTCAAGAAATGTGCTATTTGGCTATAATATTACCCTTATTTTAAAAAAATTTCTTCACATTTCTTGCTCCAATAACATCCTTCACTGAATATGTCAGCGAGCTACCTGGTAGACGGTAGTCTACATTGAACTTCTGACATAAGGAAAGATGCAGAAATTTGTCTTCATTAAAATGGCCATTGAGGACTATGGCTGTGGCTCAGTGGCAGAGCGCTTGCTTTGCACATGTGAGGCACTGGTTTCAATTCTCAGCATCACATAAAAACATATAAACAACAAAATTAAGTTATTGTGTCCATGTATAACTAAAACAATATTTTAAAAAATTAGCCATTAACTATGAATGTGAATTGACCTGTCTCGATGAACTGATAATAAGGCACTGATCACTTCCCCTGGATTTATGGAGTCTGTTACATTAAGCACAAAGGAATTTCTTTCATAGCAAAAGAAGTAATGCAGAAGGCTGAAGCCTACGTAATTCACAGTTCTTACCATGCACGTCACCCCTCAGACATAATTGACTTTGGAATTAAGTAGGCTTGTCTAGTAAAAACACAGTGAAAATTCTGGGTGAGAGCAAGAGCTTCCAAGTTCAGTGTTCTGTAGTAGAGTATGTGACCTATTCTCTGAACCAGCTCTCACTCTGTGGACGTCTTTCTCCCATGTGAGAGAATACAAAGATTTGGAAATCAAGGGGAGAAGGCTGGGGTGGTACCTACTCACAATAAAACTACTAACTCACTTTCTAATTCTTGCTTCTCATTTTGGAGATTTACTGTAGGGGGCTGGACCTCCTTCACATAACAATGGCTCCCATGACTTGGAAATGAAGATGCCCTTGACCGTCCTGGAATCTTTGTGTTACTGAAATTTCAGGCAATAGAGTTAATAATGGTGTTGTCCAAAGTGGTTAATTCTGATTATTAAAGGAAAAGAGAATGAAAAGAGAGCTGCCATAATAGTGGTATGTGTAGAATATGGGGACTGTCTTAGGCACCTCCTAGTATTTTTAAGTCTGATGGGAAGAGTTAATAATCAACTATCATAACCCATTGCAGGTAGGTGATCTAAGGCTGTTGTTTCAAGAACATAGTTTTGGGTTACAACACAGAGTAAAAATTACTGGCCAGTGAGTGTATGGTTTGAAGGAAAATGGAAGACAAGTTGGGTGGTAAAGACAGGAAACGAGGTGTGTTGTAGCTTCCCATATGTTATCATTTGATCTACAGTAAGAATGTATGCATAAATCTTCATCTCTATCTCAAGCCCAATTTGTTGACACATTGTAAATTTGAATTGCAAGTAATTACAAAATATACTGATAAATAAAAATATTCCAGCATCATTGAATATCTATTTTTGTCAATTGTTGATGTGAATACATTTTCATAAGAAACTAGAACAATATATACGTAAGTATTAGCAAGATTAGAGTTTCGATAGATTAACACTAGCTTTCTTGTATTTATTGTACTTTATAAGTGATCTGTAAGAAAAAAATATTTGTATAATAAACCATATTAAAAGAAAAATTAAATTATCACTACTTAATAAAATCTTTATGGCCATTGATTATACAAAGTTAGAATATAAAATGTATATAAAATATTAGTGAATGTAAAAGTAGTTTTGGTATTAACATCATAGATTTAAAGGATTTTAAATCATTTTTAATTATACATGAACATGTTAAAAATTCACTCCCGATTATTTGGTGGCTATTTCAATTTCAATGCACAATAACTGTGTGTGTGTGTGTGTGTGTGTGTGTGAGAGAGAGAGAGAGAGAGAGAGAGAGAGAGAGAGAGAGAGAGAGAGGGGGGGGGGGGAGAGAGAGCATGCTTTTCTGTGCCTTATGAATATTTGACCAAAATTGTATATCACTTTGTAAAAATAGAAAATAATCATTCCTATTAATGAGGTTCTCAGAAATATGTTCTTATTTTGAGTTGTATGAATAAGGGGTTGAATTCAAATTAGATATCATCTTTATTGCTAACAATTCATTCTCAACTCCTAATATATCTAGAAAGAGAAAATTCTATTGCTTTTTTTCTTTCTTATGACAAATATATTTAAAACTTATATGAAACATATGGTATTCTGCACAGCAAAAGCTCCAAATTAATTATAATTATGGTGACACAAATATTTCTGTCATCATATTAATTATAATAAGGAACTTAGATATTAAAGTATTTTTCTATTCCGTATACTGATTTGTCTCTTTGCAGTATTAACTTGTCTAGTTTCCTTTCCTATGATAGAAGTCATTTTCACAAATATTTCTAGTGATTTCCAAATATTATGCTACCATTCAGGAATGAAGAGTATTTCAACACTTAAGTTTCAAATCAAAGTTTAAGCCCTTTAATATCAATGCATATCATGACACATGTTGTTTAGTGTTTACTTTCAATTTATTTTCATGTATATGTTTCAAGAGAAAGTTTAAAACACACTAAATCAAAATGTACCACCAACATATTAAAATATAACATTTGGAAAAGATTTCTGACAAAGCAGTTCATTAATAATATTTTATGCATCACAAATTTGAAGTGTGTGTGTGTATTCCAAATAATTCCTAAGATGATTTGGCTAAAATATTGTGATTTCAAATTTATCCCTTGTGACATCTAATACATTTGTTTTACTACCTGATTCCAGGTTAATTTATATATGAATTTTAGTAAGAAAAACAATTTCTTATCATGGGGAGCTAGGGAAGGTTAAAGTCCATTTAATTCTTTATGATATTGGAATAATCTCTTATTTGGAAATATAAAATAACAGTGCCTCATTTATTACTCTTCTGAGTTAGACAAAGAACAATCAAAAAGATTTATATTACTTTAGCCTTGATAGCATAGAGAACTTCTAAGAAACTTAAAAATTTATTAAGGTCACTGTGAACCAATGCTAACACACTTGACAATTTTTTAAAAGTGAGATCTGAACTAACTGATAAATTCTCTGAGATAAAAGTTGAGCAATCTGTGGAACAGAGGATTGGGAATTTTTCACATTTTTGGTATGAAGTATCAATCAAGTTGATCACAAGAATCTCCTACCTCAACTGATGCCTACATAAAAAGGATGTGCCAGCTCATATCATGAAGTCCATATTTAAGTAATGCTTTTATTATGTTGTAAATGGACTTTGGCACTGAATGGCTATATTTCTCAACTTTGCTACTCTGCCATATGTTGGCTTCCTCTTTAAACAGGAAGCAAAGCAAGTCCAACAGGAAAATAACATCTCTGGCTTGTGAAATTTTATTTGACTAAACTATATTACTTCATTGCATCAGAAGACACTGCATTGCATTGTCAGTCTGAAGCCCTCCTGTTAATGCTAAAGAGTTATTAATTAGATGGTGATCACCAAATGGTTCCAATATAAAATAATACTTCTTTCTTTGTAATATGTGATATGTAAATATGTAAATCCCTCAGTATTTGAGAATTGGTTGCGAGTTAATAAATACTAAGATCTGTGGATGACCAAATAATTTATGTAAAATGGCATAGTACTTGCCTATAACCAACACACATTCCCCATATGCTCTAAGTTATCTCTAGATGTAATGATGTATTTACTTATAAAGTGTAAATGCTATATAGTTGTTGTATAGTATAATTTAGAAGAGAAAAGTCTAAATAATGACATATGATAATGACTAGAAAAGTCTGTATATGTTTAGTACAGATACAATATCTTTAATAATATTTTCTATTTACAGTTGATTGAATCAATAGATGTAGAACCCACAAATTCAAAAAATTGGCTTTGTCCAGTTAGAACCTACTTTGAGACCTGGAACAAAATTTCTACCTAAACAGTATTTAGGACCTATCAGTGATTATTGCTTATTTTGGCAATTACCTGGTGATTGAAAAAAAATTCATGATTTCCAATTCTACATTTCTTTTAATATTGTTGATACTGGTATTATTAGATACAACAGCTGGTGTCATTCTATAAAGAAATGTATCACATAGTGTCCCTGGGCTGTTCTCTCTCTCATCCTTCCTTCCTTCCCTTCTTTTCTTTTTTCTTTTCCCTTCCTTCCTTTCCTTTCTCCCTTCCCTCCCTCCCTCCTTCTCTCCATCTCTCTCTTTCTTTCTTCCTCCCTTATGTCTCCACATCATTTTAAAAGTTTTAAAAAATGTATTTTAATTAGTTATACATGACAGTAGATTGAATTTATGCACTTTTATGTATCATACATACATGGGGTATAATTCTAATTTTTCTGATTGTACATGATATAGAATCACATTGATCATACAGTCATGTATATACATAAAGTAATAATGTCTGTTTCATTCCACTATCCTTCCTACACTTATATCCCCTCCTTCCCCCTCCCTTTATGCTCCTCTACCTAATCTAAGATAACTCTATTCTTCCCTAGTGCTCCCTCCCACTGTGAATTAGCATCTGCATATTAGAGAAAACATTGGCCTTTGTTTGGGAGTGGCTTATTTCACTTAGCATGATACTTTCCAACTCCATCCATTTACCAGCAAATGCCATAATTTTGTTCTTCTTCAAAGCTGAAATATTCCATGGGGGGATGAATATATATATATATCACATTTTCTTTATCCATTCATCTTTTGAAGGACACCTAGGCTTTTTCCATAGTTCAGCTACTGTGAATTGAGCTGCTATAAATAGCTCCATGTGTTGATGTGGCTTCATCACTGTAGTATGCTGATTTTAAGTCCTTTGGGTATAAACTGAAGAGTAGGATAGCTAAATCAAAGGTGGTTTCATTCCAAGTTTTCTGAGGAATCTACATATTGCTTTTCAGAGTGGTTGCACCAATTTGCAGTCCCACCAGCAAAGTGTGAGTGTACCTTTTTCCCCACATCTTTGCCAGCATGTAGTGTTGCTTGTATTCTTGATGATTGCCATTCTGACTGGCACATCATTTTTTTATAAATAATGTTACTTATGGACCCATAAGTCTTGCAGTTGCTCAATATGTTGCAGTCCTTTATTTTGTTTTATGTGATACTCATATTGTTCCAAAGTTAGCCAGTGGAACTAGGAGCAGCTATTTGCCAGCATCTTGTTAGTGGGTTGAAAACTCTGACCTCAACACTAAGTGTTTAATGTGATAGGAGCGTCCTTGTCTCTAAATGGACAAAGCTCAGAATGACTCTTTGAATTCAAATCCATACTTTGTTTCATAACTTGTTTCATACTTGTCTCCTTTCCTTTATTGAGGTGAATAAATAAGGTTTTTAAAAAATTATATGGAACATATATTCTGGTCTATGATATTTTGTAGTTATTGAGGTTAATCCATTTAGGTAAAATTTTAGAAAATAACTCATTGGAATAAAGCTAAATGTATACATACTTTTCTTAAATTTTGGTAAATTACTCTCCATAGGCTTTACCACATTGTACCTTTAGTGATGACTTGGGACAGTTATTATTTAACAAACCCTCACCAATACACTGTTACCCAGTTTTGTAATTTCTGCCAGTCTGAGAAATGAAAATTAATATGGGTTATAAAAGAATTCACTCAAACTTTCTTTTGGAATTGGTATGGTTTCTTTTTCTTTAATGTTAACATTTTTTGTCTATTTCAAGTTTCCTCTTATGCATAGTGTCAAGTTTGAACTCAATTTTACTTTTTTCCAAAGGACTGCTTAAAATGATAAGTAACTATTTGTAAACACAGGCAGAATAAATCTATAGCAAGCAATAGCAACAAAAATATTTGGAATTGCTTCTCTGATTTGGTTCAATTGTGCTATTAATTTTAGCTAAATAGTGGTCTAGTAATGAGTATTGAGGAGTTTATACATTTAACTTACTCAAGATTGTTTCTTCATACATAAATGACAATACATATATATTCCTTTTAGATGAATTCTCTGTCCCCTCTTCTAAAGCCAAAAAAGGTCTGGATCCAGGTGGGCACAAAACTACTGATGTGGTAAATAACTCATCTGGTCAGATTAAAAGTCTTAGTACCCTTAGCATGACAGAAATTTGAGCTGCTATAAATAGCTCAAATTTTAAACAAGCACATGTTATTTAATTTTTATAATGCATCCATTATAATTGTTACTCTATAGCTGCAATCAAATATCTCAGTACTTGAAAATTTAAAAGTTAATAGTTTCAGAGAAAGAAAAGTATTGTTTTTTCTTCAACATGAATGAGAAGAAAAAAATTACTTGTCATGCCTCTTTCACTCAAAGATACATATGAGAGATTCAGAGTTATTATCATCTAAAAAGGTAAATTTCTAAGTATTTACCAATTCGTTTTGTTCTCTTGTTGTCCTTATTATTATTAAACTTCTATCACAACTGAATAAGATTTCTTCTTCAAACAACCCTTCTTTCATTAAGTATTTATTGTTTTCAAATTGCTTTCTAAGAAACCTAGTAATGCCAAATGAATCAGGAAGTGAAAAAGACTTATTTACATTTTACTATTTAAAAAACTCAATAGTGCATATTGAAATCAATTGGCATCACTATTTTTTAAAACACATTCTTGAGTTTTAGAAAATAATGAGATGGTAATCAAAAATGTCACCTCATTTTTATTATTTCTTAGTAGTTATATTGTTACAAATAAATGATATTCTTTTCTAATTTATTTGCTTAAATAATTAAGTTAATTCATATTACATTTGAACAGTTTTGATACTTTAATATTGCTTTGCTATTAACAATTTTCATGCCATTTTGATGTTTGTTTTACTTACCATGTCTGAAACAATTTTTTCAAACATGGTAAGTAAAATAAACATCAAAAGAAGCTTAGGCAAGTAGGCTATATTTGAAGCCTTAACATCATCAAATAGTATGGCTTCAGATATAAACTGCCAATTCTGAAATCATAGTGTTAAAATTCATAAACTAAATATATTATCTTAAATATCCACTTTGATAACACTTATTTAATGATTAAGTGAACTATCAACCAGGAAATTTTGTTATTGCTAAGTGATAATCAAATTTATTTTTATTATTCCTACTCTTACTGTATTTAGTAATCCTAGATTTGAGATAATTACCTGGATTCATGCGGATATTGATCTCATTGACACACTCTGAGATGAATTCTTGCTCAGTAGTGGAAATAGACTATGGAAGGTTCCCAGAAGGTCCAGCAGTGGAAGTACACTGCCCCAATAGTTTATCTCTTTGGTCTACTTGCATGTGTACTTTGGCATTGACCTTTTCCCTTATTCTCACTAGTTGAGTCTTTTACCTTGGGATGGGTTGGTGATCTGCACAGAGAACAGGCTGCTTGACAACTAAGTTGATAAGTGACCCTCTGAGAGTGTTGATTGAGATGTGGAACTGGAGTTTGGAGAAAAGCAACTCTTAATTTGCTCCTTGCTCTTCTTCCATTGATAACTGTCCTCTCAATTTCGATCTAGCTACTTAAGGAAGAGAGACAGATGGATATAATGCACAGATCTCCCAGATAATCCAAACACAAGGAATCAGGAGCAAACTGCATTCCAGCATCTTACATAATAAACAAAACAATGTTTGTAGGTTGGGGACTTGAAGAATATTCTAATAGAATCCAATAGACATGTTTATTTACAAGCATGAATATAGTTTACTTGAAAACTTGTTTGCATAAATTGAATTATTAGTCTATATCCGTAGCTACAGGTATCACTATATATGCAGATTTTTCTTTTCAGATATTAAAATAGTGTAATATAATTAATTACAGCCTCTTAGTTGATTTAAGAACATTTAAATACTTTACTATTGACTCATTATTAAACCTCACATTTTTATTACTACATTGGAAATATAAAGTAATATCATTATTTTCTAGGAGGATATTTCTATTTTTACTTATAAACATGATGAGGCTACTTAATATTGTCCAAATAAAAGACAATTACCCCTTCAACTTTTGCATAGATAAGGACCAAATTCCATTGTTTTTATTTTAGTATGCATTTATTCAATGGTCTTATTTGTTTTGCCCAATAATGTAAACCACTTTCCAGCTACATAACTTAAACATAATTTTTTAAAAGTGTTTAAAGGAACTGTAAAAGGTATTAACCTTTGACAATCTAGAGTGCTGAATGTTTTTTTGTACCTGATACTAGTCAACTAGAAACAATGTTATTTTAATTCATTTTTCATATTTCTTTTTTGTTCTTTTCTGTCTTTCAAATTATGGAATTGTGTCTGTGTTCCTTGGCCTGACTCAGTCATTCCTTCTTCATCACTCCAAATTTTATTTTTAAGTTTTTCCCTTCATGCAAACTCACAGTGTGATGTCATCTTTAGCTCTTTGATATTTTAAGAGTTCTTTACTTTAAATATTAATTAACCCACCCCTTGCTGTTCATCTCTTTGTTGTTATTATAATAATAATATCCTACAAAGCTGCTGTTCTCTAAAACACAATGTGGGCAATGCTTTTCTAGTATATATATTTATCTGGAAAAGATCATACTATGAATTTCTATTAACAAACACATTTTTAGCTATTAAAAAGTTTAGTGAAAATAAGCAGAGATAGGATGTAGACGCTCAGAGGCAAAGGAAGCTCAGGGGAACTGGTAGCTCCCTCTTATTATTAGATTATAAAATTCATGGAACAAAGCTGGTGTCATGCTCTCCTCTGCATTTTTATGCATTACCTAATATTATGAAGCAGTAGAGTATATTCAGAACAGGGATGCTAGAGACAACTGCCTTGGTTAAAATCTCAGCTCTGCTAATGAGATGCCACATTATCTGTGTTTTCTCTGAATCAGTTATTTCACTGTGATTAAAAACATCCACTTGAATGCTGCTTTTATAATAAATTATGATATACAAAGTATACAGAAGGTAGTAAGGATTAGGCATCAAGAACTGATGTAATGATTCTTAAATACTTTTTTCCCTGAACACTGTTAGTAACTGCAGAAGGAGATGACAAGTGTTCTGTGACTAGTGTAATAATGATTGACATGAGAATGGCTATCCTGATATGTTCAGGATACAGAGAGCATCCATGGACAAAGATGTGCTGCGCGACCAGCAAGCTAGCTTCATACTAGAGGTTCTAAACATAGAAGTTAACTAGTAAGATCAAAGTAAAGACACATAAAACTCAATTTACCTTTTTCTTGCCCAGCTAAGAGGCGGCCCTTCCCAGTCCCGCCTCCAGCCACCTGATGTGGTAGTGAGGTTTACACAAGAGACCAGCAGGAGAGAGGAGAGAGCACGCCAGAGAGTGGGCTTTTATTGGGGAACAAAAAATTCAGGGGAAAATTCCATCCATTGAAGGTGAAGGTGGACAGTATTCCAAGGTCACGGTCAGTGATTGGTTTCAGGGTCAATGATCAGTCACACCCCACACGGACAGGATCTCACACCTGGAAAGGGTGGGGATGAAGCTCTGACACAGCTGGCCTCTCACCCAGTCAGGGAGGTACTCAATCACGTGAGAGAATGGCTTCCCACACAAAGAAATTAAAAAGAACCCAGTAAGAGGTTTAGGGGCAGCTAATCGTGACCTATGTAATATGTCAGTACAGAGAGATTTGCTTAACTTCTGTCTGGTGGAAGAGTGTAATAAAGAAACAAAAGAGCAGAATAAGGCAAAGTTACTGAATTTCATAAAGAAACACTACTGTTTGTTTGTATCTTGTTTTGTCCCATTCTAATCACAGATTACATTGTATGAATATTATACTTTATGACTTTGTTTCATTATTTCTATGTTTTATTTGCATATTTCTATGATCATAGGAGAGATTTATCTTGGTACAATGGGATCATGATGACTGATTGAGCAAATGTTTCTCATTCCCCCCGCCCCACATCTCTAGAAAGGACAGGAAAATAATATTCATATAACACTTCTGGAACACAACAAGATGTACACCTTATGGACACAAAGGTTCAAAGATGTCTTCAAAGGCAGAAAGAACTAGTGGCCAAAATTTTGCCAGAGGAGGGTTGTATGAAAGGTGGAAACCACTCTTAGAAGAGGCAGATAAAGGGTAGCCCTTGGGGTTATGGCCTTGGTAAATGAAAGAAGTGCAGCCAAGCAGGTTACCACACCTGGAGTCATCAGGCAACAGACACACTGAGTGAGCACAGCATCTCAGATCCAGTACACTGGTTACAAATGCACACTTCATCCTGCCCCACCAGCACTGGAGATATGCCATAAGACATTGAAAGTATTTGTGCAAAGCTATTAGGCAAATTTTAAAAACCACCAAGTATCCCCAAATTTTTGTGCAAATCCAGTATCTGGTTGAAACTGAGAGGTATCAAAGTCAACAAACATTTTTTCAAAAGAGAAAACAAAAGTTTGATTTGAAATAAAATATGTAATCTACTCAAATGAGTAAGTTAAATTTAAAGGTCATATAACAACAAGAGGTAATGAAATATGCACACACGGGTAAGTATTCTCACTCAATTTCTGCATGGTTCTCCCCTTCAGTTCCTTTATGTTTTCTATTAAATATGGCTATCCATATAAAAGAAGTTTTTCTAAACATTCTCTATTGCTAATATTTATCTGCAAAGTCTCCAACACACACACACACACACACACACACACACACACACATACACATGAGTTAACTTCTCTATTCCCTCTCCAATTCCTTAACCAGCTTATTACTATTTCATTTTTCTATGTTAGTGTTTCTGTTTATTTTCTGTTTCCTTGTGTCAAAACATAATTCTCATGAGGGCAGAGAGTTTATCTCTTCTGTTCTTTATTAAGTCTTTATGCCAGAAAAAATATAATAAATATTTGTTTTTAAACATTGTGAGACTATGAATATTCCTAGGAGATTTAAAAGTTATAATCATTAATCAATACTTCCAATTTATTTTTCCAACTTTTTCTGACACAATTATCACTTACATAAATGGTACCTAATCCCATTATTTAACTATAATCTTTTTAGGAATGGAGAGCTGTTGTTTTTTGGCGGTGATTTCAGATGAAGTGTAAGAACAGGGCTCACCTGGACCTGCTCATTCCTCAGCAATCTTTCTGTCCATTGTTTGAGTTCCGTGAAGGTCAGTGAATGGAATTTATTTCTTTTATATTCCCTTAACTTGGTAGAGTATCCAGCCTGGCATTGACTGAATATGTATTTGGTGAATGGATGAAAACAAACAACTTTGTTTTCCAGAAGTTAGCATTCCTGTTAAATCACTCACTTTTCCATTTATGTTATTTTCTTTTTACCTTCACACCTTGTCCCTTCTGATTTGTTTATGCATTCCAAACTATAACTACTTAGGTATTCAGACTTCTTAGCATATATATTATCTCTTTGGGCAGAAATGAGCTAGAGGGTAAAATGTCTCTGCTTTTTCATGGTGTTTGTTATCTACTCTCTAATATCCTCAGTGAGCTTAAGGGTATGGAAGGAGACAAACAAGTCTGCAAATACCAGCAATAACCTTTGGTGTCAGGTGATAGAAATATGCACAGGGCTCTGAGGGGAAAGTAGCAGCAGGAAATGCTTCATGAAGGTGCTGATGATGACTGGATATTTTTTAAAAGGTAATGTAGTGGAGAGGTAGAGTTGGCCATGGGTTTCTGGAAAAAGAAAATTCAGGGTTGCAGGTGTGGCAAAAGAAGAGACTGGAGGAGGAACAGCAGACTGGGCTAAAGTGATCAGGTCTTTTCATCATTCAATTACACATAGACCCAGCACACATTCATTGATATTCTATAGTGTTCCAGACCTCAGCAATAAAGCTGTGAAGACTCATCAATGTTTTTGTGGATCTTACATTCTAATGATAAAGACAGAACTTAAAGAGATGAAAGGAAAAAGACATATAAAATACCTCAAATGAGAAACAGTAATTTAAAAAAAAATAGTGCAAGAAAGAAGAATAAGAAATAATTAGAGAAAAAAAAGAAATTTAAAAGATCAGTCCAGAAGAATAACATTTGTATACTACCATAAGAAGAGGGAAATGAGCCAAGTGGATATGACTGACCGTGGAGTTGGGGAGAGGTATTTCAGCCAGAAGCAACCATCTCATCAAGAGCACAGAGGCAGGTGTGTATCTGGGAAGCACAATGAGAGAGTGAATAGACTGCTTTGGAAAAGCAATGGTGCCACAGAGCCCAGGGGACCTCAGCCTTCACCTAGGCTGACCAGGAAGAAACTGAAGGGTGTTGAACTGAAGAGAGCTCCAGTGCAACCTGTGGAACTACATGACTCTACAGAGACAAAAAGAGGTAGACTCAGGGTCATGTGTCCTGAAGTCAATTAAATAAATGCTTTAAACCCCAAAGTGGTTTGAGAACTGACCTAACTTCACTAAAATTACAGATTTTCTGTGCAATGTTGGGGACAAATGCCTAGTTGGAGAAGGTATAAGAGAGACAAATCATAAATTTGCTGTGAATAAATACGAGGATGGATACAATTTCTACAGCAATCAGGACCCATAAAGAAATCACTTGCCAAAAAATTGCAATGGTTAACTTTTAAATGTTGGGAAGGTGTTTGGAAGTCAAGAGGCTGGGAGATTGGAAAGGGTGACATAAGAAGCAAAGTCTCGGAGGGAGGCTGTCCCAAAAGGCCAGTCAAGAGATAAATATATGGACCAGGACATTTTAAAAATGTAAACCAATTTTTTAGTCTTAACCTAGCTAAATTTTTTTTCTTAGCCATTAAACTCTAATAAACTTGCTCTCTACGATGCAAACCTGTCCAGCTTGGTGAGCTGGTTTTCTTAGAGTGGAGATGGTTTCCTGATGGTCCTCTTTTCAAGAGATCAGTCTCCTTCCTGAGCCCTGGTAGATATTTAGAGGTTCGGAGTGAGGTTAAGGGTTCCCAGAGTGATGGTTAAGTTGCATTTTTCTTTGTGCAAAGCTAATAATGTCACATAGAGATGGAGGCACTGCCCTTGGCCTCACCAACACAGTTTTCTGGTGTCTCCATATATTCTTCTCCTAAGAATGAATATATCCAGAGTTGCTCACTACAGCACGTTTTCTTTTTATTTCTCCCAGTGTTTTTATCTTTCATCTCCTTTCACTCATATCCTATGGGCTTCTATTTTTGAAAAACAGAACTTCACATAGCAGTTACCACAAGGGCTCAGAAAACCCTGACCAAGTGCCCCAGGCAGACTTGTCACAACATGAAAAATTACTGGTCAGACTGAGTCTTTGCCCTGCCCTGAAGAATGCTCTTTACTGTGAAACTACAGGAATTTCCTTTGACTCATGTCTTCTGGGTTTTCCCAATAGTGATAGATTATTTTCCTCTTAAAGTCTGAACTGTTTGTAGGCACGTTATGAAATTGGGCAATTTGTTATGAAATAATTTAGAGTAAATGTGTCTTCTGGTAAATGAATTTTGTGTGAGACTTAATGGGTTCAAAGGTTAAGTATGACTGAAAAGCGATGTCATATGGCAGGGGGCATGGATTCAGATATTTTCCTGGGGTTATATATGTAATATAAATGAATAATACTGTCTCAGATATTACAATCAGCAGTCATGGAGTGCTGTAGTTTGGATTTTGAATGGCCTACAGAGGTCCATGCTTTGAAGGCTTGGTCACCAGCCTGTCATGTTATTGGGAGATGCTTAAACCTTTAAGACGTGGTGACTAGTGAGAGGAAGATAGATCATTGAAAGTAAGCCATTCAAGGGGAGATAGAGACCCTGGTCCCTTCCTGTCTCTCTCTGTTTCCTGGCTGCTAGGATGTGATCATCTGCATGAAGCCCACCATGACGTACTGTGTTGCCACAGATCCAAAGCAACAGGTCAAGTGACCATGGACTGAACCCTTTGAAACTGTGAGCCAAAATAAACCTTTCCTCTTTTTAAGTTGTTTATCTCAGGAATTTTTGTCACAGTGACAAAACGGAACATCAACTCAAACATAGGTCTAGAGAAATAGAAAATATCTACTCTACCTTAAGGTATTGATGATGAAGCTAGGAATGAAGTGCTACAAGGAAAAGATTACAGATGTCATACTTTTGAATGGATGGGATAGAAAGTTGGCATTTCATTGTTGAAGATATGAACAAAAAATGAAAATTGAGTGATTTGGAGTATAAACTAAACATGTTGGGTAGAAAACACAAGTAGTCACATCCCGGGTTTCTGTTCTCGCGACTAAAAGGCTCAGGGGTCACTCTAGTTAAACTGGGCTAACTGAGCTGCATGAAATAACCACACAAGAGACACAAATACCTTTTTCTTTGGGATCGCTGTGACGGCTCCTCTGACCTTAAGGGTCTGCAGAAAGAGAGAGAGAGAGAGCACGCGCTGACCCCTTTTATTGAGGAGAAGCTATTCAAATGAGGCAAGGGGTCAGGTTTCAGGGGCTGAGTCTATCTTCATGATGTCCACTGTAGGCAGGTTGACTGACACCTGGGTAGGCCACACCCAAGGGCACAGTAAGAGGAGGGGACACACACAAGGCACTTCCATGGAAGATTCTATCCTAAACAGGGCAAGGGGTTATATTACAAAGGAACAGGTGAGCATAGCTTCACCCATGGGGCTGTAGCAAGACACACCCATTTCTGTCACTGAGCACCTCAGCAGCCAGCTGGGGAGTGTAACTCAGTCACCAATAAGGTTGGCCTCCCATAGTCACAGGCTGGGAAACAGAAATTATGAAAAGGCTTTCATGATCATTTGCTTAATATGAGAATTCATTTCTATAGAATGCTTCAGACTGGGCCCTTTCTGTGGACATATTTATTTTTTATGATCAGAAGTTAGCAATTATTTATTTATTTATCTATCTATTTATTTATTTTTGGACTGAGGGTTGAACTTAGGGACACTCAACCCCTGAGCCACATCTCCAGCCTCTTTTATGTTTTTATTTTATTTTATTTTTTTATTTTGAGACAGAGTCTCATTAAGTTGCTTAGGGCCTTGCTAAATTGCTGAGACTGGCCCTTAACTTATGATTCTCCTGTCTCACCCTCCTGAGTTGGTAAGATTACATACATATACTTTACTTACTTTTTATAAAGAACTGGATGGTAAATATTTGTGCTATGTGGACTATGTGGACAATATGGTTTCTGTAGCAATTAGTCAACTCCACTGCCATTGCACAGAAGCAACAGCACACGGTATGTAAACAGATGAGTGGAGCTTTGCTCCAGTAAAGCTTTATCATCTCAAATGGACTGTGGGTTACTTTCAGCTCAGGAGCTATAGTTGTCACAGTGACAAAACGGAATATCAACTTTAGAGATGATGAACTAGTTATTCTTTCCAGAGATGCTGCCAACTATCTAATGTTCAATTTACGGTAAAAACCTTTTCTAAAGCCACTGATTTTTACATATTTAATTGGATATTTGTCTACAGCTCATAAGGGTAAGTTATAACTGCAAATACATCTTTCTGCTTTTTAGTAATTTTCATCATGTTTTCATTTATTTATTCATGTTTTCGTTTATTTATTAATTGACCTCATACTTTGCATTAAAGCACAGTCCTTGGTACTAGGGATACAGGAATGAAATGTCACACTTCTTTATGTCAAAGATAGCAATGACTTACTGGAATTGTGACTTGAGTGGTGAACATTTAGTAGATGATATTTTGAGTCATTTCTTTCATAAAGTAAGAAACCATTTCCCAAACATCCAGGGGGATTTAAAAAAAAAAAAAAAGCATACGTTGGGCGAAATAAAACACTCAAACAAAAACCAGAGAGTAGAGTCTGAGCAGCGAGCACTTCTGCCTGCACTTGCTTCATTGGTCCTTGTAAGGTGTAAATCCAGGATTGGCTGCTAAGGAACAAGAAATGATCATTTCTGCCAACTGCTCTCCACTAGCTCCTGGTACAGCGCAGAAGAGAAAGAGGCTCTTTCCAGCTAACAATGCTGTAAAATCTTTTGGGTAGTTTTAGTCTCCATTATCATAGAATGGGGGAAGATCTCCTAAACTGTGATTAAAATAAGGACTTTTATCCTTGGGATATGATGGCCAAATATTCTTTTTTAAAGCCACAATAATCGTTTCTCATCGTGGTCTGAAAGCAAAGAATAAAATGCTTGATAGATCCCACAGTATCAGTACAAGTGCTTAGCAAAAAAGCTGATGGCTGAAGTGCTCCATAAAGCATTCCATAGTAAAAGTGATGATCGCTATAGTAAAATCAAGTCAGACGGTGGCCCAAGTGAAGATTTACTGCAACTTCTCAAACAATATAATAGCAAAAAGAGTGCAATGGATTTTTTTTTTCTATATGATAGTTCAGCAGCCTACAATTTTTCTCTTGGTTATTTTCAAAAATAAATCTTTCACAGTTTTTAAATGTGCCACTTCCTCATTGTAACTGTGCAGCATTATAGTTTGAGATAATCAAGAACCCTGAAGGCAAACACTTTTCGGAGTTTGTAGATCAAGCTTGAGACATAATCCTTGCAAATGTCATTTATGCCATATTTTTGTCATGGTATCCACAATTTATACGTAGCTATGCAGCCTGTGATCATGATGCATCTTGAAATAAAGGAATGGCTTACAATGGGTATACCTAGAAAACAAGGAAAGGCATGGATAATGAGACAGAAGTAGAATGTTTGCATGAGGTTAAGAAAGAACTGGAAGGAGTTTAAAATATACAATGAATAGAATTTTTTAATTCACTAGGTCCATTTGTATTACAATTCTTACACCTAGATCTCAAAAATTGATTAAATATGCAGGTGAAAGAGATTCCTCCTTTCTAGTTGGCTTACTGTCCAACAACTGGGAACACAAGTCTGTGTATTCTAATTTGATTCTTGACAAGGAAGAAGATAAAATCTAATTACTTTGATTTGTTTAATGAAGTATCAGTTTAGTTACCAGCTCACTACTAATCCATTTTCTTTTTGTCTTCTTAACATTATTGTTTAAGCATGTTATGAGATTTTTTTAGTCTGTCCCTCCATATAAGAGCTTCATGCCCCTCATTTAACCTACTTGCAAAAAGAAATTTGATAATTTCACTATACATGCGTGTGCACACACCTATCTATATATAAAGAAGTTAAATATATATTTAGCCCCTACTATGTTTAAGACAATACAAATTAATTAAACAATGTTAACCTTATATATACAAATTTATTACCTTGAACGTAGTAGGAGTTTAATAACTTAATGAACCAGTTAATCAAAACAGATGAAAATGTCAGCTCTGATTTAATGTGAATGCCAGTAACATTTTTAGAGTAGATAATTTCATTATCATTTCTGAGGAAAGGGAGTTTTTCGTGTTAACAATTCCACCAAATGATTCTTTCTGAAGCTCTAACATTGGAATTGTATTGGTGTTAAATATTATGAATTTCCACTTTAAATGAGTTTTGAATTTGTAGCCTTGAGCACTTTCATAACTTTGTTTGATGACCCCATGTATAATTTTAAGTGATTGCTGATTCTTTCTGTTGATGTTGATAGGATATCCTCAGGCAGTGACAGTGTACATAGTGATTTTCACAGAGTTTGAAGGTACAGGTATGCTTATGTCTCTGATAAACAACACTGAAAGAACAAGAAGATCTTTATCACATATTTAATTTTAAATGTAGTTTATTTTTGTTAACTTTAACCCTTGGAATATATTATGAAGTTCATCCCTAGAAATACATATTTAGAGGAGAAATAGGTAAGAATACTTGCATATTTAATTAGTTTCTAATATGCAGATATTTGGAGGACATCTATTTTCTTTTTATTTTTTAAATAATTTTTGAGGTATGATTGACATATAAATAGTGGTACAAATTTAAAGTATATATCCTTACAAGATTGGGGTGAGGAAGCAAACATAAAATACTACCACCAAGGCCATAAATGCTTCATCTTGCTCTCATTATTATTATTTTGGTAAGAATTCTTAAGAACTACCCTCTTAACAAATGTAAGTATACAACAGAGTATTGTTTCCCATAGGCACTATATTGTACAGTACAACTCCAAAACTTGCTTTTCTTGAATAACTGAAACTTTATGGCTTTTAATTATACTTGTCCATTTCTCCCTCTTCTCAGTCCCTGAGAACCATAATTCTACTCTCTAAGAACTAGAATACTTTAGATTTTGTATATAAGTGGTTTACAATAGTATTTTTTTTCTTCAATGCCTGGCTTATTTCACTTAGCATAATTTCTTCTGGGTTGATCTATGATGCTGACAATAGAATGTCCTTCTTTTACAGAGGTAAGTTATATTCCACTGCATACAAATAACACATTTTCTTTATCCATTCATGTGTGAATGAGCATTTAGCTTTTTCCATATAGTAACTCTTGTGAACAATGTTTCAGTGAACATGGGAATGCAGATACCTCTTCATGATTCTGATTTTTGTTCTTTGGTTACTTACCTAGAAGTGTCATTGCTGGATCATTTTTGATTTTGTGATGAACTTCCATACTGTATTCCATGGTGACCACACACTTACAATCCTAACAACAGAGCACAAGCATTCTCTTTTTCTTACATTCTTTAAAAATGTGATTTGTTGTGGACAAATTTTCTCAGAGTGTCTGAAGTGCTTTTATTTTTGCTTAAATTTTAAAGGATATTTTTCAAGGTAAAAAACTGTGAGTAGAATTTTTTTCAACACTTAGAAGATGTTAGTGCATCGTCTTCTAATCCATAATGTCTGTTGAGCAGTATATTAAAAACCTTATTCTTTATTTTTACACATTTAAAAAGTTTTGTCTTCCAGGAGTTCAACTACAGTATATACAAATGTGTTTCCATTATTTTTTAAATCCTGCTTAATAATTGAAAAACTTATTTTTTGGGGGAAGGAGAGGTTACCAGGGATTGAATTCAGTGGCATTTGAGCATTGAGCAACATCACCAGCCCTTTTTTGTATTTTATTTAGAGACAGGGTCTTTACTAAGTGCCTTGCTATTACTGAGACTAGCTTTGAACTCACCATCCTCCTGTCTCAGCCTCTTGAGCAGCTGAGATTACTGATGTGCACCAATGTGCCTGGCTAAGAATTGAATAACTTCTTGAATCTATTCTTTTATAAACTTTCCAAATGTGTTGGAATTAATCTAATATTCTTTCTAATTGTCTGTTCTCTTTTGGGAGATTTCAATTAAAATTGAATTTTTCTACTGACTTTTTCCTAGTTCAATAAGACTTTACTTATTTTTATCCAATGTGCTATTTAGCCATTAAGTTCATAATTTCAAACATGTTTTTTAAACAAATTTCAATTTATTTATTTTTTGATACATAGTTCAGGTTTTTCTATTTGTCTTTCTTCTCTCTTTCTTTCTTTTCTTTTTTTCTTTTTTTTTTTTTTTTTGGTACAGGGATTGAACTCAGGAGCATCCAATCACTAAGCCACATCCCCAGCCCTATTTTGTATTTTATTTTGAGACGGGGTCTCAATGAGTTGCTTAGTGCCTTGCTTTTGCTGAGGCTGGCTTTGAACTTGTAATCCTCCTGCCTCAGCCTCTCAAGCCACTGGGATTACAGGTGTGTGCCACTGTGCCTGGCTCTTTCTTTTGAACTTATTAGTGATGGGTTATTTAAACTCCTTGTCTCATAAATTAAGTATCTGGATATCTTTGGGCTTGTTTCTATGAATTTTCCCTCTTCTAGTTTTGCCCCTAAGTTGATCTCCTTATGTCTTGTAATCTTTACTGTGATTGAATTGATATGAACCTGGGCTTCAGTTTATGGAAGGATCATTCTTTTACTGATGAGGACTTTATCTTCCTTGTCCTAAAGGAGAATTTGAGGGAGATACAAGGCTTGTTCTTTGATTCGCCCCCAACTCTCATTTTCTACTACAAGACCAGGAAGATGTTTAAAGATCTGTTCAGGCTTTCAATGTTCCAGCTACTTCTTTCCAACCAACACTTCCTTTGAGGTAAAGAAGCAGAGAATGTGACTGATCCTACTGCTTTCCTTGCCTTAAGCATCTTGGCCTCCTGGTTCTCAGTTTACACATGCCTTCATATCAATGTTTTCAGCTTTTACTCAACTTTTAATTTTTTCCTTAGGGGTATACAAGCTTGTCTCTCACAACTGGACGCTGCAGTCTTAGCCCACCTCTGCTTTTCTCCATACTTCTTTGCATCTGTATTTATACACAGCATAAATTTCTAGTGTACTATCTTCATTCATCTCTGGATGTAAATAAATAAATAGTGTTTAATCAAAATAATACAATGTGATGGGATGGGCTGCAAACAGTTATTTGTGGATAGTTAAGATCTGTAGCAGTACTGTTTATGTCTAGATTAGTTGGTGTTTTCTTGATGTCATTTCTTGATGTCATTTGAGGGTGAGCTGTATCATCACATTCATTTCCTTTAAGGTTATTTTCAGAAGTAAAATCAGACAGTTCATGTATCATGTCCTGTTCCATGCAATAGCCCCACTTAAATCATTTTTTTAAAAAAAATGTGTGTGTGTGTGTGTGTGTGTGTGTATCTATATGGAAAAGAGTTCTACATGCTTACTAGCTACCCAGGCTTTTTTTTTATGAATATAACAGGAGAATTCAACAATATTTGTAAAGAGAATCAAGAATATCAAAAACAAACAACAAGAAAACACAAAGTTGGAAAGGTAATCATGAAGGAAATATAGATTAGTTGAACACAGGGAACTTGAAAAAGAAATCTATATAGTTAACATACTTAATTGGAAATATATTGAAATTGTCAAAAATAATAAAATATCACAAAAATGAACAGAGAGAAAGAAAGAAGTTAGAGATAAAAGTACAATATTTAGGAAAAAAATAATAGAAACCAAGTCATAATGATGTTGTTTACTGCTTTCAAATTTCAAAACTCAACCAATGAGTCAAGAACTAAAGATTTACTTTTTTTTTTGATTAAGGAATGCAGTTTGCCCCACTACTTAATTTTTTCCTATAACTTACCAATAAAACTTTACTTTTTGCTAGACATATAGGCTGCCCACCACTGACTAAAGCCACCTAACTGGAAATGATAAGAAGAAACTTCTGGAAATCTCCAAATCCCTATAAAAAGGGTCTCACCCTCTTTCCCCTTCTGACTTTCACATTATGGTCCCTGCCCGCAATAATTTCCTGATGGAGCTGCAGTAGTTATATTGGGGAGAGGTGAGACTAAATACAGCATCTATGCACCAGGATGATAGAAAAGCCAGAGACCTTGGTAACAGCAGATTTGGCATTCAATCCAGAACTGCCTGCTAACCTTTTCGTGAAGAAAAACAAATATATGTCCCTTTTACTTATTCTAGTATAATATCTCTCCACTACCAGTATGTGTGGCCAAAAATAATTGTGCTTAGATTACAGGGATAACTTATTGATAATGATGGTAGTTTTAGAGACAGTAAGATGAAAAAATAGAAAATTTGCATATTTAGAAATATTAGCGTAGGGACAATAATAACCATATCTTAGATAATAGAGTGTGAGATTATAAAGATAAATGGGAAAAAAAGATTTAGGGATGTCAAGTTAAAACTGTTGAAAAACATATGGAGAAAAATGATTGTTTTCTCTATATTACTACACATTATAATAAAGCTATGGCAAGGAAAGTAGTATAAATGAGTTCTTTGACTTTTATTGTACAGAGTCAATGAATGTATAAGATACAGAATGAACATATTTATGTTTTGTGCATCTGAACAAGCAAAATTCCAGGAATAACTAAGAGAATATTGAAGTATTTATTCAATAAATTCTTACCAAATGGGTGCTAATAATCATAACAAAAAAGATGAAAGAACTATTTATTTTTTAGTAAGGTAAAAACATTCTTGAAGTTCTTGGATTTCTCCATCATCAAATGTTAAATATATCTTCTTTATTTTCATATGCTGGCCATTCATTGCTTCAGGAACAGCTTTAAAATGTTCCTGAGAAACTTTAAAAATTAGTCAGGTATATTTAATCACTATCATCTTCTCTCCTTGGTAAGCTATTTGAGGATCCATAAGTTGGTTATCTTTCACCTACCTAAATCATTGTCTTATTTCTCATATTCGTCACTCATACATGCAGAAACAACCAAGGACATACATCAGATAACTCAGTAAAACCCCACTGAGCTTGAAGCATTGTGTTTTCTGTGTAGTTATATTGAAATCTCACTCTAAGTTCCATCTCATCCAGCTATGGCAACCTGATTGTCATCTTTAAATATTTATTAAGTAAAATAAATATTTAAACATTTAATACAGGTACCTGACCTCTGAATATTGCTGACGCTGAATCAATCACTGCACGTTGTTTTTTTCTTTTGTAGTTTTCTGAAAGCTTATCAACACATGAACTATTTTCATGGTAAAGATCCTTATGCAATACATCAGGTACTTGTAAAAATATAACAAATGTGAACTAAATAGGAGATGGAATAATGAATTAATCTTTATACTTTCTAATAGTTATTGTACTGTAAAGTTTTTGAAGGTATACTCTGAGTTGTTTGTCATTGTATCAATTTATCAGTATACGGTTTCTAAAAACTACTGTCATGAGTAGGTGCAGAAAATACTTCATGGGCCCTGCATGAGTAGTGAAATGTTAATTATATCTTCTGACACACATTCAATATGCAAGTAATATGAAACTTATTTTCTGATAATGATAATGAAACCCAACAACCATTCCAGTCTTTTATTCTGCCTGGGAAATATTAAATCTCAATCAACATCAGGTCATTTCCTACTCTTTCTTCAAAATAAATCTGTTAAGTTGGACCTTTCAAAATGCCAGGTAATTTGGTGGGATGAAGGTACTGTGATGCTCTCTTGACCTGTATTCATGCCATCATCTCCAAGCCACTTGTTCAGATTTCTCCTAGGAGTAGTAAGTCCCAGGTTCTTAGTGCTTTCATATAAATCATCCAGCATCTTGAGTTAGTCACATATCCTTTTACATTTTCTTTCTTTTGACTAGAAGCTAGATTGGATTTTTTTCCAACTCTGTTATTTGACTGTCTTTCTTTAATCATTTCTAGGACATGGAGGACAGAAGAATAGTCTTATTATATTGAGGGTGGAGAATAATGGGAAGCTTACAGATAACATTCTAATATGCAGAGAGGTAACAGCAAACAAATGATTGGATTTAAATGGTGCTATTTTTTTCCCATAATAATTTCCCTTAAAATGCATTAGATTCACTCAGAACCTATGAGGTTTCAATGATAAATATTTTAATTGAGTAAATGAGTAAATTGTTTCAAAAAGTTTACTTTTTCTAGATCTAATTAATCATTGATTCTTCATACATGTACTTCAGAAAATGATGTTCATTACATTCCACCACCCTAGCTAATCCCCTGCCCCCTCGCTTTCCCTCCCTCCCCTCTGCCCTATCTAGAATTCATCTAATCCTCCCATGTACTTACTCCCTACCCCACTATGAGTCAGCCTCCTTATATCAGAGAAAACATTTGGCATTTGTTTTTTTGGGTTGGCTAACTTCATTTAGCATTATCTTCTCCAATGACATCCATTTACCTGCAAATGCCATGATTTTATTCTCTTTTATTGCTGAGTAGAATTCCATTGCGTATATATGCCACATTTTTTTTATCCATTCATCCACTGAAGGGCATCTAGGTTGGCTCCACAGTTTAACTATTGGGAATTGTGCTGCTATAAACATTGATGTGACTGTGTCCCTGTAGTATGCTGTTTTTAAGTTCTTTGGGTACAGTTTGAGGAGAGTCATAGTTGGGTCAAATGGTGGTTCCATTCCCTGATTTCCAAATGAATAAGAATTTTAATGCAAAACCAAAACCAAACAAAACAAAACAAAGTATATGTATAAAGGCATGAATTGGCGTGAATATACTCTATATACAAAGATACGAAAAATTGTACTCTATATGTGTAATAAGAATTGTAATGCATTCTGTTGTGTATTTAAAAAAATAAAATCAATAAAATTAATAATAATAATAATAATAATAAATCATTGACCTATTCATAGGCTTTGCAGTTTTGATATTTTTATTTTCTAAAAAGGATTATTACTCTATTATATATGTGTATGTATAATGAAATGTTTTTCTTTTTTTTTATTTTATAAACTTAAAACATCCTGATTATGTATTTTGTGTCCAGGGGAGTTTTCTTTTAATTCTTTGTTTTTTCTACTTAGTCACTTTTATTCTCCACACATTTTTTCCCCCAGTCATTAAACTCTTATTATTTGGAGCCTAGAGGCTGTACTCTGAGCTGTCTGTTGAAGGTAGGTTACTACATATGGGTTTGCATTATTTTTCACAAGGTAGCCAAGAATACAGGAAACCTGGGCTTCTTAAAACCAAATTCTTGGCTTGGCCCTTTTCAGGCCACCTTTCTAGTGTGAATTTGGGAGGAGAAACTATGAAAATGGTTTCTTTTTTCCTTCTATCCAGGAATAAAACCCAAGATTTCTCTTGAGGTTTTTCTTATTTTCTTTTCTCCTCTTATAACGATATCTTATATGTGGGAGTGAAGACTCATGTATTTTTTTGTTGTTGTTGTTGTTTGTTTGTTTTGTACTTCACCCATAAACTGAAAGATTAGGCCATTGTGATCTCAGTTCACTGAATGTTTCCCACTAGACTCTTGTATATGGAGTCCCTGATGGGCTGCAAAGCAATGAATCAAAGTTACAATAGGCTGGGATTGAAAAATACCCACAGGACAAATTTAGCTTCACTGCTAGACTTTCTTCTCTGGAGTCTAAATTTCACTTAGTGCTTGGTCTCTTAGGATTGTTCTTTTCTTGCCAGTTTAATGATGTATTTAAAAGTATAGTTAAAAAAAGTCTTTCAAATATTTTTAGTAGTTTTAGTCAAGGGAGTCTTAGTATTTCCAATCTTCTTAACTACCAAAAACAGAAGTCCAAACCTCTGTTATTGGAATACTAATTAACTTTTTATTATAAATACTACTAAATCCTTTGCATGATTTTAAATAGATCTACAGGGATGATTCAGTAAGTGAAATTGATTGACCAAGAAGCATGCATATGGTTAAAACTCTTAATTTTGTACTGACATATTTGACCATTAATAAGCTTTACTACTACACAGAGCCAGAAAAACAGGAGACTATATATCATTATTATTCCACCATTTAACTTCCAACCAAATGTGTTGGTCAGCTATTTTTGCTGCTGCAACTAAAAGATGTGACAAGAATGATTAGAGGAGAAAAAGTTTATTTTGGGGCTCAGACTTCAGAGGACTCAGTCCATAGATGACCAGCTGCATTCCACAGAGCCTGAGATGTGGCAGAACATGACTGTGGAAAAAAAGCAGCTTGGTGGAAGAAAGAGGCTCAGAATAGGCCACCATGAAGCAGAGAGACAGAGAGAGGTCTTGGCAAAAGATACACCCCAGGGGTTCTCATAACCCAATCATTTAACCCATTAACTTTCTTGCAATGTCTCACACATTAACTTTTGGGGATACCTAATATCTAAAGCATAACAAAAAGCACAATAATATGGTACCTTTATTTCCAGGAATACTAGAAATCATTGGTGAGGATGAATTTGATTTATATATGCTACCAGAAATGGAAAGATCTTCTAACATGTTATTAAGTGAAAAGGTAGATGGATTACAATGTATTTATTTAATTGTTTTATTTTATGATTCTTTATTGTCGGAGATAATTAGACATTTTCTGGATGAAATGTCTATTCACATCCTCTTCATATTTTTCTATCAGGATGGAGAATCCTTTTTGATTTGAAATAGTTTGTACTTTAAGAATTGTTTTAATCAGGTTTTTCATTGCTGTGACTGAAAGACCTGACCACAACAATTATTGAGAAAGAAAGGTTTATTTAGAAGCTCGTGGTTTCAGAGATCTCCATCCACAGATAGCAGGCTCCGTTCCTTGGGGCTCCAGATGAAGCTGAACATCATGGTATAAGAGTGTGGCAGAGGGAAGCAGCTCATATGATGGTCAGGGAGCAGAGAGAGAGGCTGCACTCACTAGATACAAATGTATACCCCAATGCCATGCCTCCAATTCCCACTTCCTCCAGCCACACCCCACCACTTCACGTACCACTCAGTTAATCCCTATCAAGGGATTAATTTAATGATTGGATTAAGACTCTCACAACCCAATAATTTCTCCTCTGAACCTTCCTGTGTTGTCTCACCTGAGAGATTTTTGGGGACACCTCACATCAAAATCATAACAAGAATTATTGATGTTTGCCATACAACTTAAATAATTTTCCAATTATTACTGGCATTTAATTTTATGTCATTTTCTGACATGAAGAAATTTTAAATTAACACTAACCCTCTAGCCATATTTACTTTCACCCCTAGTATTCTTTCGAAATTATGCTTAGAATATTTCTCTTCTTACAGCTTTTTATTATTGTTCTGAAGTATTTTGCTCTAATGCTGTCCTGATTCCATTCTCACACATGATAATTTAATGATTAATATAATGATACCAGATTTTTTTTTTGGTACCAGGAATTGCACCCAGGGTTACTTAACCATAGAGCCATATCCTCAGCCTTTTTTTTTTTTTTTTTTTTGAGACAAGGTCTTCCTAAATTGCTCAAGGCCTCGGTAAGTTGCTTAGGGACTTTCTAAGTTGCTGAGGCTTGCCTTGAACTCATCCTCCTCAGTTGCTGGGATTACAGTATGTCCACCACACCTGGCCACATTGGGTTTTGATGGAAAAAATAAAATGTTTCATGTTTGCACCAAAACAAATCATTTAAAGAGTGATCATTTCCACACTTATCTAAAATATAAATTAACATGATTCATTTATTTTATAATCTTAGAGGGTTGAAAACTTCTGTACTGCATGAGTTTTGTTTATATTGTGCTTTCTGTTTACAGAGAATACTGTGATATTTTTCATGCCTAGAGTGCAGTTGAGTTAATTAAGCTGTGCTGATCTCTTGACCATTTAGATGATTTGTGGACAAAATTTTTCTTTTATGCATAAGAATTCAGTCTTTTTCCCCTAATGCTAATATTATGCTTACTTTTCTTTGAATTCAGAAAGATATGTCATAATATAACCTGTGTTTAATCTGTGGCTATTTCAGATGTTAGTGCCAGTAATCTATTTTAAATTAAATTAGTAACTATAAAGAATGAGACAAGTAAGAATTGCTCACTTGCATAACCAAAGTATGGGAAGATGTACTAAGATGGATGGCATCTCTGTATAAAAGCATATCCATGTTGTAATACTTGCAACTTCTGAATGTTACTGTTAGAGAAAAAGATACTTTTCAAATATGATTAAGGATCATGAGAGGTGGATATTATTCTGGGGGTTTCTGGGTGAACCCTTATGCAACCATATATATCCATAGGAGAAAGAGGAAGAGATTGGCTTGAGATTATCCCCATTGCCATGAAGTGAGACGCCATGACTTGTATAACATGACTTACATAACTATTCCTTTGAACAAAGAAGCAGTTGTAATTGTCATATACTAATAATATGTCCCAAAGAGTTTCCGAAAGGAGAAAGACAATTCTGAATATATACAATTAAATAAATGAATAAATATCCATTCTAGACCAACCCTTCATCTTTGCACATACACATGTGCATGCTCACATGGATACACAGCAGACATATATACACACATAGCAATAACTTTAATATCTTCTAACTGTTGTGCTTTCCTTTCAGGACCACCCTTCTTGTGTTATATGCTTCTTTCAGCCAGAAAAGCAGCAGAAATTTTATAGCCAATAGGCAGGTCTGACTCAATATTTAGTCCTGTTATAGATGATGAGAGTTCATTTCCCAGCTGCCTTCGTTTAACCTCATCGAAGACAGTGAATCCTAACATCCTACCTCATTTTGCTTCACTGAGTGTCCAACAGAATCTCCTAGACAAATATGCAAACATGAGTAATTTTCTGTAGCTGACTTCTATATCATGTTATATTTTTAGTCAGTGAAAAGGGCAATGTCAATTTTGGAGGACTGATTATTTTCAGAAATATTCCTGAGATAAATCCATCCATTGATGGTGTCTAGTTCATCCACCTTTGAAGGGGATTATAGTTTGACCCTTCACACTTCTATACCAAAAACACATGGAGTTCATCTACCTTGCTGAATATGACAGACATTCTGTGAAGTAGTGTACAAAATAGGGACTACATGTAAGTAACTCCTGGGAATTCAGTTAATCAAAATCCCAAGAGATCTACATATAATATATAAATGTATAGTTACAAATGAGATCAGCCATTGCTATTAATTATGTTAACTGTCATACATGTCATACCTATCATTCTGTAATCACGATGTGGAAGAAAGATAATATTAGAAGGTTATGTATATATTATTCTCATTATGCTTATTAATAAGAACAAAGAAAAACATGCAAAACATAAGGATGGGATGGATTATACTCTTACCTGTCAGTTAAATTTTTGTGTCAGACTTTGCTGTCTCGTGGCAAATTTCATATTCCAGAGGTGAACTCATCAAAAATGGATAAATTTCATGCTTCACATAAACTACAATGATGGTTTCCGAGATCTAGAGAAAAGTCATATAACATTCTGAGATACACTTAGCAGATGAGAGAAATGATATACTAAAGGCATCAATTGAACTGCAAGTTGTGTGTGAAGCAGCATAAAACATTAGCTTGGAATTTGATGTGCCAAAAATATGAAATTAAATATAATAATGAATAAATCTGAGAGCCATTCCCTCTCAAAAGCAATCCCCACATTTTTCAATAAGAGAAATGATAGATCAGCATGTGTGTGACTTCTATAGGAAGACATAACAAGATTCCTGAATTCTCAAATTTGACAGATAAACTAATAAACTACTCAATAAACTACAGAAAAAAAATCTATGCAAAGCTAGTAGGTTGTCAAAGGAAATGATTATTTATGGTCAAAATTAACCTTTAGCTATCTTCAACAATGTTGTATTTCTAGGACAAACATGCTCATGCAGAAATAAAACAACGATAGAACACTACCACCATTAACAAAAAGAAAAAAACCAAAAACAAATGAAATAATAACCTGGGGAGGTTAAATTGAGAAAAATTGTGTTTTTAATCAACTTTTAGACATCTTTAAAAGAAAGTGTATATAGAGTCTCCTAAGAAATAATAGTGATTATGAAATTTAGGTCCTATATAAAAGGTTGAAATTTTTCAGGTCACTGGACCTATATCAATAATGGCATCCGTAACAACCAAAGGACAACTCAGGAACTGGTGTGTTGTTGGTAATGAAGGAAAGTCAACTCTTATTCAGAAAAACACTTCAAATTAGATACCATTGAAAATTCAGAAACACAAACATGGCTCGGATGAGGTATGACCTCTTCTGACCTCTTAGTTAGGAAATACACAAATATACAACTCAGTTTTTTCTGCTCAGCCTCGGGCCTGACTGTAATTAAGTGGCAGGGAATACTTTACTATCTTGAGTCACAGGTAAGAAGGGCACAGTTGATCCGACCTTTTCATATAAAATACTACCTCACCACGACCCACCCCCAACCTTCAGAGTACGTGCTTGTTATGGAAATATGAGAATTCTAGAATAACTGTGTTATTTTAGTCTATCCAGTAACCAACCTAATGCAATCATGTAACAATCTAATCAATTGCTCATTGATCTTCAATTAGGAGTTTTTAAAAAAGGTCATCAACTAGAAAATGACTGATTTATTTAGATTATGTCCACAGAGCTATAATCTCTTTGGTACTTGATTAAACATAACTCACAGAATTACCTGCCTGCAGTCAGAATCCAACCCAGATGAAACTGTTTTTACAATCTCAATTTCTAAAATATACTTAAGAAGAAAACAAAGGCAATTTTTTATTAGCAAAGAGTATATTAAAATATAGTTTCAAGGTTTATAACACACTTTAATGAGAAATAGTGGAATAAAATAGAATTTAAATATTTATTATGCTATATGTCATGTTTCTGCATTGAGACAACAATGGAAAATTTTTAATACTATATACCAAAATGAAAATAAAATCTTATCATAAAAAGCATAGGATTTAGGGATAAGTCAAAATCAAGAACACACACACAAACAAACACACTTGCATATACATTTTTGTCCCATCCTAGTGAAATGACTTTTGAAAGTCCCATGGGTGGGATATTGGCTCAGATCCTGCAAAGTCTCACCCTTCCCTCTGATTCCTTTGGAAGGAAGATTAACAAGTCTCAGTTGTCAGACCTCTCAAGAAATAGTCCTTGGCAAAAGACAGTCATCACGTTTAATCCCACACCCTCTTTCTTATTTTTCATTTGATTTTAAAAAAATGACAGCAGAATGCATTACAATTCATATTATTTATATAGAGCATTTTTTCACATCTCTGGTTGTATATAAAGTATACACATTACACTAATTCATGTCTTCATATGTGTAATTTGAATAATAATGTCCATCACATTCCACCATCATTGCTAGCCCCCTGCCCCCTCCCTTCCCCTCCCACCCCTCTGCCCTATCTAGAGTTCCTCTATTCCTCCCATGCTCACCCTCCCTACCACACTACAAATAAGTCTCCTTATATCAGAGAAAACATTTGGCATTTGTTTTTTGGGGATTGGCTAACTTCACTTAGCATTATCTTCTCCAAGTTCATCCATTTAACTGCGAATGCCATGATTTTATTCTCTTTTATTGGTGAGTAATATTCCATTGTGTATATATGCCACTTTTTTATCCATTCATCTACTCAAGGGCATTTAAGTTGGTTCTACAGTTTAACTATTCTGAATTGTGCTTCTATAAACATTGATGTGGCTGTGCCCCTGTAATATGCTGTTTTTAAGTCCTTTGGATATAGACCAAGGAGTGGGATAGCTGGGTCAAATGGTGGTTCCATTCCAAGTTTTCCAAGGAATCTCCATATGGTTTTCCATATTGGCTGCACCAATTTGCAATCCCACCAGCAATGTATGGGTATACCTTTTTCCCCACATCCTCACCAACACTTATTGTTGTTTGTCTTCATAATAGCTGCCATTCTGACTGGAGTGAGATGAAATCTTACAGTAGTTTTGATTTGCATTTCTATAATTGCTAAAGATGATGAACTTTTTTATATATTTGTTGATTGATTATATACCCTCTTCTGAGAATTGTCTGTTCAGTTCCTTGGCCTATTTATTGATTAGGTTATTTGTTTGTTTGTTTGGTGTTTCGCTTTTTGAGTTCTTTATATTCCCCAGAGATTAATACTCTATCTGAAGTGTGAGGGGTAAAAATTTGCTCCCAATATGTAGGCTCTCTATTTACCTCACAGATTCTTTCTTTTGCTGAGAAGAAACATTTGAATTAGTTAAGGCCTAATCTGACATGATGAAGATTAGGACCTACGTTTTTCTTCTATTAGGTGAAGGGTCTCTGATTTAATTTCTAGGTTCTTGATCCACTTTGAGTTGGGTTTTGTGCATGGTGAGAGATAGCGGTTTAAATTCATTTTGTCGCATATATATTTCCAGTTTTCCCAGCATCATTTTTTGAAGAGGCTATCTTTTCTCCAATGTATGCTTTGTAATTTTGTGGGTTAGTCTCTTTGTCCTCTATCCTCAGGCACACCCTCTTTCCAGGGCAGCCTCTACTTAATAATGGTCAATCATTGTCTCAGGACTGGACTTCTTGTTCTAACTTGAAACAATCCTAAAAGGCTCTTCTGATTTCAGAGGTTTGTGCAAAGCTGGATGAAGCTTTATTTGTGACTTGTTACTGAATTCTTTGTCTAATTGTGTTTCCTTACCTTCCATGAAAGTATTGATCCAAGAACACTACTTGATTAATTTCTGGCATGATATTCTTCATCTCAGAGTCCTGTTTCCTGTAAGAATCAGTGCTAGGAGTAAACTGAGAAAGCCCATGTTAAGATGAGATTTTAGAGCCAGAGCACCCAAACTCTGCTGGTGGCAGATGGACAACAGGGAATTCTTGGCACAAATTTAGCTGGCTAATATGCATTTCTATAGACAGAGTGACTGATAACAAGTTACCATGCTATCAGAACTACCTTGATACATGTGGTCCTGTGACCTACCAAGTCATGAACTCAAAGAGGATCAGAAGAAATCTGTCTGAGATAGAAATTATAAATTTGGTGTTTAGCATTAGTGGAGTCAGAAAGAAACATTAAGTTCATTAGACAAACAAGTTATCCAGACTCTGCACCACCATTCACACTGCTGAGTCAGCAAGTCTGCTTACTTCTATGGTTATGAACAAATCATAGAGGAGAGAAGAACAACAACAGAAAATAGGATATGCTTTGCAACGATCAGGATGCTTAGTTTAAGAGACTTAAAAACTGAAAATGAATGGCAGTTGGAATCCACTTTGGGTTGAAGTAGAAATAGCCTGACATTAGTGTGTGTGTGTGTGTGTGTGTGTGTGTGTGTGTGTGTATTCATTGGTAGTAGAAAATGGCTTGAATAGTGGCCAAAAGCTGATAATACAAGAGTAAATGGCTTGAAAATTTCTTAGAGACCTAAGAGAAAAACTGGAAAATTGATGAAAAGACCTGACTTAGCAGTATGTAGAAGGACCTATGGGAACAGGATAAAAGTACAGAAAACTGTATTGATTGTTAGTGCCCACTGGTGAGGAGTCACCACTGAAGAAGCACTATAGAAGAACAGATAATGCTTTGGCTATTTGACTTCTGCCAGTCTCTGTTACTCTTCCCTCCTGTAACTCTTGCACAATAAATAATTGAACAGAAAAATTGTGCAGGAAGATATGAAGCCAACGGCATCAATTCCTACTTATCTATTATAGCTACTGCAACTGTTATTAGCAACAAATTCTAAATCTGAGCTTCAGATAAAGGCCAAGGAGACCAATCATCCTTTTTATGGCAGTTTTACTTCATTAAACTTCTGTGTCTGTAAGGGACAGTGATTCGTTTTAATGGGAATTCCATACATATTTCAGGTTTGCATTCTTTCTCAAATAAAGAGTCTCATCTAGGACCACCATCAAGGGGCTTTCAAGTATTCGGTACACATATGGCATCCTGAATATGTTGTTAAATGGACTCATTTTTATAGCAAAGGAGGTAAGGCAGTATATATGTCACCATGGAATCCTGTAATCCTATCATACCTGTAACCCAGGAGGGATCAATCGGTAAGAAAAAGCTCCAGTTCAGGAATAATATTCTGTAAAGATGAAGCAAAACCCTCTTGGAAGCACATACACACTAAATCAATGACCATCACATTGCATTACATTCATAATACGTATAATATATGGTTTGGTGAAATTCTGAAAGTGGAGGGCCCCTAATGGCCTACTCCAAGTGACTCTTAGAGATTTCCTTTTCTTTACCAAAACCTCTGGGCTCCCTAGGCAAAAAGTCATGGTTGCCAAGGAAAGAACACCTTCACTAGGAGTCTTGGCAAAAGTCAAGAGACAAAAGTTCATTAGACAAACAAGTTATCCAGACTCTGCACCACCATTCACACTGCTGAGTCAGCAAGTCTGCTTACTTCTATGGTTATGAACAAATCATGGAGGAGAGAACAACAATCATGGAGGAGAGAAAAACTGGAATTTTTCTCTTAAGCTGTATTTCCACCTGGATACCTTGAATACTTATGCCACAACACAAAGAAGCAAGAAGAAAAGTGACCTTCTTGGTAAGGGTGATTGACACTGATCATTAGGAAGAGACACAGTTGGTGCTACATAAAGGAGACAGAAAGGAATATCTTTGGTAATTCACTGATCTACTTCGGAATTTCTTATAACTCTTTTACCCAAGTTTGATAGAAAATAGGGAAATGAAGCAGTGTAGTCCTGAGATGTCATAAGTAAGAGTTCATATTCCCCTCTGAATGAGGATTTGGATGATCTCACATGGAAATGTAGCTAAACAGTGAAAGTGTAGTCAAGGTTGAATAGAATCTAGAATGGATATGATTAGAAGGTTATAATTAGTATCAGTATGTCCTTAAGACTACTTGCAGTGGCAAGATCTTTAGTTCAAGTTACTATCCCTTCTATTTTAAGAAACTCCTAAAGGAAAAAGGCTTGCTGATGGAGTTCCAAGAAAACTGCTCACAGAATTTGTATGGGTTAAGTGTATTGGAGCAGCCCAATGGATGAACTGTGTTGGGTACGTTGCTGCATTAGCTGGATTTCTCTTCAATGTAGCTACTAGAAGTTTGTCAATTGAAGTAAGTTCTCAGCTGTCAGCCCTTTCTGGTAATTTCCCTTGGATAATAAGAATTAACTTCACCTAAGGTCACAACTATTTTTCATGACATCTTGCATCAAATGACTGGTCAAAGCCGTGGTAAAAATTACTTAACCCCTAACCCAAATTGAGACATATCTCAAGGATTATCCAACTTCAGAGTTCTCCACAGTTGACAGAATCCTGTTGAAACAACATTGGAGCTCAAATTCTTTTTTTTCCCAATTCTTCTTCCTTACCTTCTCCCAAAAATGTTGAGTTTAGAAACTCCTTGAATGCTCATCTCCGACTCAGTTAGCTTTCAAGAAGACCTAGCGACAACAGAAAGTTACTTGACTTCTCTTAGTCTCAGTTTTCCCCTTTTTAGTTGATGGATGGTAGTCTAATTTAATCAATGTACAATAAAATGCCTGGCTAATTGCTCAATTACCTGTTGGTTCCCTGGTTTCTGTTGCCTCCCAAAGTAAAAGTGATAAGTGACAAATGGACTATCAAGATACAAGTGTTATACAATTATTTCTGATTTACAAATATCTTCTTCTGGTGATGTCTTTATGATAATCATTTCAAAAAGAGACAATTTATTATTGATTATTTGATCCCATATTACCTGCATATACCTTAAGAGAAAGCTTTCCTTCAACAATTGTTTCAGTATGCTATAAATTCTAATTCATTCCTTTGGGTTGAACACTTAATATGGATTAGCAGAATGCATGTGTTTCAAGAAAATTGTGGCAACGTTGTTTTGCAATTATATGATTTCAGACTGAATGTAATTCAACAACGTACCCCATTACTTGAGGTTAGGTGATACAAGTCTAGAAAAGGAAAGATACACTTGAACTGGGATTTAAAGTATAAGTAGTTGTTGATTTGATGGAAAAAAAGAATACATTTCAGTAAAGAGAAATGCATGTATGAGTGGCTCTGAGTCATCTGGAGAATGGTAGACTATAAAATACAAAAGATGAAAATGTAGTATATTGAATTTAGTTTGAAAAAATTATTGTCACAGGTACAAAAGATTGTTTGCTTTGTTTCTGGAAAAATTATATGAATTACAGGGGGATTTCAATTGGCCATGGGCCTCATAGGGTTCAGCAGTGATGTTATAATGACTGATAGGAACAAAATTTGCTATTCAGACAGACACAAAATATTTTCCATTGACTCCCCACTGGGCTTGTTGTGTTCAACTTAGATTATAATATTGAAAGAAGAGCCTTTACAAATTAGAAGGGAGCAACTAGGATCTAGAACAGTCTCCAAAGAACTGCACTCGGAAGGCACATGGCTAGTTTTTGCGGCAAAGCCCTTGAAGATAGCAATGCCTTTCAATTGAGGACTGAAATTCTATTTTTGCTCATTAGCATTATTTTCTAGTCAATCATATTATCTCTCTGCTGCTGTATAATTTCACAGTCTGTCTGAAGTAGTCTGTATGCCAAATATAAACTTTTAAAGGACAAAGAAGACCAGAACAAACAGCTAAATCACAGATAATTTTGTAGATCAAATTGTCAGCCAAAATCCTTTTAAAAATCCAAGAAAGCTTTAAATAATATACTGATTTAATATGTACCTGCATGTGTAGTTTAGATCTCTGTTCATTTCTTCTGGCCTGACCTTTTATCTTACTGTGACCATTTACATTGGCTTCCATCTAATCAACTAGGACACATTGATTGGTTGTTGTGATTTTCTTGGTAGAATTTTTAATAATTATTCTTTTTTTGTTGTTTATTTGGAGACATAGGGTAAGAAAGTCAGACAGGAAAAACACATACTTGGATGTTCCTATGAGCATACGAGTCAAAAAAATGGCAAAGAATACCTCTTGCCTGCAACTAAAGTATATGAATCACGTGAAAATCAATTGACATCAGTATTCATGTTCTACTTACTTTAGGACTAGAACCCTGAGCTTTCTTTTTGGTATATATAAATAGTAATAGTGACCAGAGAATCCATTCACCAGACTCCTTGCTATCAGTTTTGCATATAAGCCAATATATACGTTCACTTCTGGATTATATGTACAAAGAGAAACTACTTGCCCTCATTTTTTTTCCTGATGTCCAGGCTATAAACCTAGAAATAAAAGCCAAGTGTAGAGAATGAAAGGAGTTCTTCAAAATTCCATCTTCTTTCAGTCACTTTATTTTTGGAAATGTGTTACAGAATCTTAGTTTACTAGATCATATTAACAAGTGAGTCATATAATTCAATAAATAAACAAAAAGACAACATCAAGTATCATGACTTGTCACCTAATGGGCTGTTTATATTGGCCCTGGAAATCAAGAGTTAATAAGAATATCTTTCAGAGATGTTACAATATAAATAGAAGCAAGAATCTAAAGGAAAGTCCAAAGAAGTAGGAGAACTTGGAAGTAATGGTAACAGTAAAAATTATGTAAACTTGTCTCCATTATTAAATATATGGTCAGGGCTTGTGGTATTTTTTTATGAATCTTCAGTGAAAATGGCACAAACAATCTGACCTTAGGACAGCCGTTTATTTTTAGATTTCCAATTCAGATTTCTTTCTTATCCCAGAGTTCAACTCTGAGCTGTGACATAGAATCATGGAGAGGGGGTACTCAGATCACATTATTTAAAAATATATGCAGCCAATTTGCTTAGATGTAATTCAGAGAATCTGAAACTTTGCTTACTAGATTCTTTGAATTTCACTTCTTTTATTCTGTGAAAGAGGATAATAATACCTGTTACACAGACTTAATGTAAAGTTTCAATAAATAAAAATACTTATAGGGCTCAGAATGTCTCCTGGCACATAGGAAACATGGATTAAAATGATTTATTTTTAGGATGTGTTATTGATAATAATTCTTACTCCATATCTGTCTTCCCCAATATCCAAATCATACTACTATTAAAATATTTGAACATGAAAACAGAAGCAGTGAGAAGAATGCATCTACTTTGCTACTTCATAGTGATTATTGACCCAAAGACATTATTAGTCTGACTTGAAAGTCTATTCCCTAGAGTCCTTCAGGCATGCAGAGTGTTGTATGCTGTCTATTTTCAAGTCACAATTTAATATGGGTCAAGGTCCTGGTGTTTATGATAAATGACAGCATAAATGGCCTCTCCAAATGACAATAAATTAATGGACCAAGACCACAGGTCTGCCAGCTTTGCTTAGTAAGCTTTGAATTTAGCAAATCGGTTCCTACATGTATAGTAGAGCTTTAATAGAATTTTCATTACAATGAAGCCTCGTGATTCCTAGTACTCATATGGACCATTTTAAGTTTTAGGAACTTTAAATGAGATATGTAGAATTCCTGGAGAAAGTAATGAATCATTGGAGCTGAACTTTAACACCCATTCAACATCTAATTAGTTGAATTAGAACCACTTTGTAAGAGAGTTAATCAATTCTCTAGCTTTAGCTGCCTGATGCTTCTGAAATTTGCTGATGTTATCATGGCATTGGAAGGAGACACTCTCTTTGCATGTTAATTGGGGCATTTTTTTTTCTAGGACCTCTGTATTACAAAAGAGAGTATTAATATACATATTCTGCAAAATGAGAGCTTTACAAGGACAAGATTGTGCCTTTATCTGAAAAAATAGAATGAAAAAATATATCAGTCAAGCATTGTAACTTCCTGAAAGGCTGCTTGGTGACATGGGTGTAATACAGTGTCTGGAATAGGCTAGGATTAAATAAACATGTTAATGGTAATTCATTTATTTATGTTGGCCAAACCCTCAAGTGCAGTGAGTTACTAACTACCTAATATAAGAGTGTCAGAAAATATATTTTGATTGCCTCCTCCAAATATCTCTTTTGTTAAAATTCACTGACTTATTATTAAAATAACCTGTGAAAAATGCAAAATAAGGCAATTTTTAGTCTAATATATTTATATATATGCATATATACACATACATACACATATACATATGTATAAGTATATGCACACACACACACACACACACACAAACACACACACACATGTGTACAGCTGTTTATCAGGCCTGGAACTAAATGCTTTCATATAAATCATTTAATACTTATAATACTCAAGAGTACCTACCAGACATTAGTAGCAATTTTGAATGTACTTGAAAGGTTAGTGAATTTGTTCATTTAGTAGGTTCTGAGGATGCTGGAAATGCAATGATGGGAAGCTATTTTAGAAAATTAGATACATCTAGATGTTAATTAATTAATTAATTAGTGATCTTTATTACATCTAATTATGACTTAGCAGCACCAAAATGTATTGTGCTCTCCCAAGTTTGACCCCATTGCACTCAAGACTTTCAAAGACAGCATATGGCAGGCAGAAAAATAAAAGGCACTGAAAGTGGTGCCTTCGAGAAGTGGTGAGCAAAAAGGCCTAATGTGCAATGTCTTGAGTTTATATAAATGTTTCCAGCTTCTGACTATGTACAATAAACTATGATTTCCCTCAATCAGTTCATATACTATATCCCCCATGATCAACATGAAAAGCCCTGTGAGGGAAATTTGATTCAGGCCACAGTTTGTGACGCCGCCTCGTAGTTTAATTCCTGCCATTACACATTTGAAAAGCTTGATATCCTGCAAGTCTGCATGCTTTATTATTATTTTCTCTCTGCTATAATATTTATCATCCCCAATGCTGTGCACCAGAGGCTTAGCATTTTCTGGATTTTTGATTGCACTTCTTTGCATTATTTGGAGATTAGGAAACTTTTTAAATAAGTATAGAGGAATGTGTTCTTTAGCAACAATACTATATTTCTTCACAAGGTAAATAGTAATAACCTAAGAAACTGAACTCTATTGATGAATAGGTTTTTGTTTTTTGGTACTGGGGATTGAACTCAGGGGCACTCGACCACTGAACCACATCCCCAGCCCTATTTTGTGTTTTTTTCTTTAGAGACAGGGTCTCACTGAATTACTTTGTTCCTTGCCTTGCTGAGGCTGACTTTAAACTCACAATCCTCCTGCCTCAGCCTCTTCAGCTGCTGGGATTACATGGGTGCGCCAGTGTGCCCAGTTTGATGAATAGTTTTTAAATCCTTAAATAAGATTCAAACTGGTGGATTAGAGGACGGCTGCGTTTCGAGTTGCTCTGTGGCTCCAGATTCATGCAGTAGGAGTACAGCTTCTGGGTGAGGTAAGTGACAGAGGGATTGCACTAACATTAGCTATTGGACAGAGTGTCTTTTAGATGCCCAGAAATTTGGGTTCATTGAACAAAGATGAACACACGGGGGACAAGTCGGTTGCCACTGTAGCAGTGGCCCTTGGTTTACCACCGAGGGGAGGGACCACACAGAGGGGGAAGCACGATGATGAACATATTTGCTATGGAAAATCCTGTAGATCAGAAAAGCAGTCTGAACTTAGTTACTCAGAGGCTGCACTGTGAACTGGAGTTTGAAAGGTGCTCTCAGCTGGCCCTGAGAGTTGAGGCAGGAGCCATCTGGTGGCAGCCACGTTGCATCTGCTGGCCCTGGGAGCTGGGAGGCCACAGCCAACATTGTCATACTCCCCTAGCAAGCACCTACTGTGTGGTCAAGGGTGTACCTAGCAGAACCTGAGTGAAACACACACAGAGGAGATTGTATCCATGCAGAAAAACAAAGGGAAGCCTGACTTGCCTTTCCTTTTGAGTCTGACTTCTCACGTGACCAGCAGAAGTAGGTCAGGAGTCTGAACAGGAGGGTGTGAATATTCTCTGGGACTGAGCCTGGGAAGTCTGTGTTCCTGGGAAGCAGATTATGTAGAGGATTGGCTCCTCAAGCCCATGAATACAATTTGCGGGAGCTTCCTGTGATCCAGACTCCCAGCAGAGACTGGCAACTGCTGGGTCCTAGGTGTGTGTTGATGTAATCTCTCTCGAGCAGGTATCACCCAATAAAGCCCCTAAGACCTGGTGAGACCTCAGCCCCAAATGCTGGAACTCTCCTTATAGGACTCGGTGGCATCCCCATCCTGGAAGTGCATCACTCTGGTCTATGCAGACAAAATGCTCTTCAGCAGTACTTTCCATTCCATAGAACCTTATTCTGGAGACAAAGGAAGATGAGAGTTAGTTCTACCAGCTTTAGTCTCAGGTCATTCCAACTGGAACCTTCATGAGCAACAGAAAAAGAGGAAGAGGTTTAAAACCCTTAGCCCTTGTGTGCACCCGCCTCTATGTATATAGTCCATGAAGAAATGGAAAAATGATACCTTGGCATAGGTAGTGACCATCAATCATCATCAACTATTTGACCACCTCAGTGGAGACAGTTACTTCATTTTTCACTAACAATATTTATATTTTCCATTTTTTTTGTGTGTGTGTGTGTTTGTTTTCTTGCTGTGATGATTGGTTCATGGACAAATACATATTTGTTCTCATTTTTTAAAAATGTAATTATTTTTCCTTGTCTTGCTTTTTTTGGGAGGGAGGTGGTACCAGGGATTGAACTCAGGGGTCTTGGACCACTGAGCCACATCCCCAGCTCAATTTTGTATTTTAATTAGAGACAGGGTCTTACTGAGTTGCTTAGGGCCTTGCTAAATTGCTGAGGCTGCCTTTGAACTTTGATCCTCCTGTCTCAGCCTCCCAAACTGCTGGGATTACAGGCATGGGCGCCCATAGGCCTTGCTCCTTGCCTTGACTTTTTTGAGTTAGGACTTTTTATTTGTTTATTTTGGTTTTGTTTTTCTTTGTTTATATTGTTTCTCTTTCTCAATTTCCTTTTCCTGCTAACAGCCAAATTGCCTTTTTCTCTCATTCTTTCTTCCTCTCCTTTATTTATCCTTCTCCTTTCTTATAACTATCAGTTGCTATATCTCTTCTCCTTTCTTTCTGTTCACATTTTGAATATTCTAAACTATCATCTACCTTTATACAATTTTTTCTTTTATCTTAATGAACTGCATTTTAGCCATTTTTTAAGAACTAAATGGTTTACATAACTCCTGCCCCTACCATTTATGCTGTTGCAAATGTTACTAGTGTGGATAATATAGTAGACACATGCTGTTTGCTTTAATGCCAGAACTAGTTTATGGTTATTTATTGTTTTTGTCTTTGGAAATTACTAAACCCACCATTTCTGTTTTTTTTTTTTTGTTTTTTGGTAATTAATGTTGTAGTTGTCATAGTAAAAACCACGTATTTATGTTAATGTTTGCATTGGTTGTTGCTATTGTTCATTTCCCTGTTCTATGTGCTGCTGGGAACCTACAGGGACACTACAAGTTCATAAAGTAGAGACTCTGCTGTTGATCTAAACTAAGCCAAAACCCAGCACACCTTGTTCTACACACAAATTACTGAGGCTCAAACTTCCAATATACTTTAATATAAAGAACAGAAGAGACAAAAACCCAAACTAATGACCAGGGCCCAAGTAAGAATGGCTAGGGGTGGGCCCTCAGATCCCAATCACAGACATCTGCTACTACCGCAAAAATAGAGAATGAACACAAAATCAGTGCATACGTACCACACACCACACTTATGAGGGGGTCTCAATCATGTGAGTGCCTACATAATAAAATCAGAATGATCCCCGTCAAATAATCTTCTCGTATATTTCAAGGGTCTTTTAAAATAAGAATAAAACTGGGCTGGGGTTATGGCTCAGGGGTAGCACACTTGCCTGGCATGTGTGAGGCACTGGGTTTGATTCTCAGCACCACGTATAAATAAATAAAGGTCTATCAACAACTAAAAAAAATTTTTAAAATATGAAAAAAACTTTTCCAAAATCTGTAAAAGGAAAGAAATAATTAAGACCAGAGCCAAAATCAATGAAATTGAGAATAAAAATATAAATCAAAGGATGAATGAAATGAAGAGTTTGTTCTTTGAAAAGATAAAGGAGAGAACTTATCAATCTTAGACAAACTAACCAAAAGAAACAGAGAGAATTTCCAAATTAATAAAATTAGAGAATAAAAAATAGAAATCACCACAGACATCACAGAAATCCAGTGACTCATTAGAGACAATTTTGAAAAACTGTTCTCCAATAAGTTGGAAAATGTAGAAGTGATGAATACATTTCTAGACACATGCAATCTGCCTAAATTGAATCAGGAAGACATAGAAAACCTAAAAATACTACTAACTAGTAATGAGATCAAAGCAGTAACAAAAAGATTTCCAAAAAAGAAAAGCCCAGGACGAGATGGATTCTCAACTGAATTCAATCAGATCTTTAAAGAAGAACTAGTGCCAATGCTCCTCAAATTATTCCATGAAATAGAGAACACTGCCAAATTAATTCTATGAAGCCAGTATTGGCTATGAGTATGAGTATATGCTCATAGGAAAACCATACAAGGTCACACCAAGAAAAGAAAACCACAGACCAATATCCCTGAAAAACTTAGATGCAAAAATCCTTAATAAAAATCTTAGCAAATCATATTTGATAACATATTAAGAAGTTTGTACATCATGACCAAGATGGTTTTATAGCATAGGTGCAAAGACATCTTGACATATGCAAATCAATAAATTTAATTCAAAATATAAATAGAATTGAGGACAAAATCACCTAGTCATTTCTACAGATGCAGTGAAAGACTTTGACAATATTTAGCAAGCATTCATGAAAAAGGCACTGAAGAAAATAGGGATAGAATGAATCTACCTTGACACCTGGAAGGTTATATATGAAAAATCCAAAACTAACCTTATAGTAAGTGGGTAAAAGGTGAAAAAGATGAAAGCACTTCTTTTAAAATCTGGAGTAAGATAAGGATGTCCACTCTCATCTCTCCTATTTTTACAGTGTTAGAAATTCTAGCCAGAGCTTCCAGCAACAGAAGGATGTAAAAAGAAAAAAACTTATGAAAGAAAAAAATCAAATTGTAACTTTTTGCAGATGATATTATTCTATACTTTTAGGAAATCCATAAAGCTCCATCAGAAGACTACTAGAGCTAATAACAAATTTAGTAAAGTGTCAAGTTTTAAAACCAACATACAAAAATCAATAGCTTTTTTTTATATATCTACAATGGATATGCTGATAAAGAAACCAGGAAAGCAATCCCATCCACAATAGCCTAAAAAATATCTAGTAATAAATTTAACCATGGAGGTAAAAACCCAACAACAAAAACTATAGAACCTTGAAGAAAAAAAATTGAAGAAGAATTCAGGAGATCAAAAGCTCCCATGTTCATGGATAGACAGAAATAATATAGTTAGAATGGCCGCACAACCAAAAGCAATACACAGATGAAATCCATGTCAAGATACCAATGAAATTCTTCACAGAACTAGAAGAAAAAACAGTCATAAAATTCATTTGGAAGAAAAAGAGATCCAGAATAGTCAAAGCAATTTTAAGCCAAAAAAGCAATATGAAGGCATCACAATAACTGATTTCAAATCATACTACACAACTGTAAAGACAAAAACTGGTATAAAACAGACACACAGTCCAATGGTACAGATTAGAAGACTCAGAGACAAACCCACAATATAGAGGTATCTGATCTTTGAGAAAGGTGCCAAAAATATACATTGGAGAAAAGACAGGCCTTTTAACAAATGGTGCTGTTAAAATTGGTTATCTATGTGTGGAAGAATGAATCTAGACCCTGTCTTTCACCCCAAAGTCAACTCAAAATGGATCCAACACTTGGGAATTAAACCAGAAACTATTCAACTCCTGGAATAAAACATAGGGTCAACACCCCAGCATTTAGGTACAGACGACTTTCTCAGTATGACCCCTAAAGCTCAGAAAATAATGCCAAAAGTTAATAAATGGATTAGCATCAAATTACAAAGCTTCTGCACTGCGAAAAAATTAAGAATGTGTAGAGATGGGCTGCAGGCGTGGTTCAGTGGTAGAGTGCTCACCTAGCATGTGCGAGGGCACTGAATTTGATTCTCAGCACTACATGGGAATAAATAAATAAAGGTTCATTGGCAACTAAAAATTAAAAAAAAATGTGTAGACAGAACCTACAGAATGGGAGAAAATCTTTGCTAGCTAATTTTCTGATACAAGATTAATATCCAAAATATATAAATAATTCAAAAAACCCCAAACCCCAAACGATCCAATTAATAAATAGGCAAATGAATCAAACATACACTTCTCAAAAGAATAAATAAAAATGGCCAAAAAGATGTATGAAAAAATGTTCAACATCATTAGCAATTAGGAAAATGCAAATCAAAACTAAATGAGATTTCATGTCAGTTAGGAAGGCAGTCCTCAAGAATACAAACAGTGATAAATGTGGGAGAGGATGTGAAGAAAAAGAAACATTTTGGAATTTTACTCAGCAATAAAAGAGAATAAAATGATGGCATTTTCAAATAAATGGATGGCATTTGAGAAGATAATGCTAAGTGAATTTAGCCAATCCCCCCAAAACAAATGCCAAATGTTTTCTGATATAAGTAGGCTGACTCATAGTGGGGTAGGGAGAGGGAGCATGGGAGGAATAAATGAATTCTAGATAGGGAAGAGGTGTGGGAAGGAAAGGGAGGAGGCAGGGGATTAGCAAGGATGGTGGAATGTGATGGACATCATTATCCAAAGTATATGTATGAAGACATGAATTGGGTGTCAACCTACTTTATATACAAACAGAGATATGAAAAATATGGTGTATATGTGTAATAAGAATTGTAATGTAAAAAAAAAAAAACCCAAAGTACACGTATAAGGTCATGAATTGGCGTGAACATACTTTATATACAAAGATATGAAAAATTGTGCTCTGTGCGTAATCAGAATTTGTAATGCATTCTGCTGTAGTGTATTTTAAAAAATAAAATCAAATAAAAAAAAGACATTTAAAGCCCTATGATACTAAAAAAAAACAACATTTTTTTACACTGTTGGAGAAATTGTAAATTAGCTCCATCACTATGAAAAACCTAGCCATGGAACCACCATATGACCCAGCTATAACACTCTTCAATATGTATTATTATAAAGAATTAAAATCAATATGATAAATGCACAGCCATATTCATAGCAGCACAATTCACAATAGCCAAACAATGGAACCAGCCTAGATGTCCATTAATAGATCCATTAATAGATGGGTGAATAAAGAAAATGTTTTATATATGCACAATGGAGATTTTATTGTTGATGGGTTTACTTTTTACTTTTACTTTTTATTTTTTGGTACCATGGATAGAACTCAGGGGTGACTGAGCCACATCTCCAGACATCATCACCACCATTATTGTAATTATTATTTTGAGACAGGGTCTTTATAAATTGCTTAGGGCCTTGCTAAGTAGTTGAGGCTGGCATTGGATTTGTAACCCTTCTGCCTCAGCCTCCCAAGCCACTGGGATTATAGGTATGTGTCCCCATGGTAGGTTATCCAATGGAGTTTTAATCGTTCAAAAAGAAAAATGACATTATGTCATTTTCAGGAAAATGGATGGAGCTTGAGACCATTATGTTAAATGAAATAAGCCAAACTCAAATGGTTGAGGGTCATATTACCTCTTCTCTTCCATGTGTGGAAGGTGGAGAGGAAAAAGAAAAAGAGGGGTTTACCTCATGACAATCTAAGAGAGATCAGTAAAAGAGGAGAAAGGGATCTTGAAACTCGGCCCAGAAACTTAGGCTGGAGTTATATCCCCTCCCAGGGGAGGGAAGAGCACAAGCACAGCCCTCATCAGGCCCTCTCTTGCATCACTGTCAAGTATTTGCTGTCCTTTACTAGTATGACAGGATTTATCATTTGGGGAATACCCATGTAGTGAAGAAGAACCTCAACTCTGCTGTAGACATTGGTGTATGAGTATGGATTTTTATTTTTTTAAAAAGGTATTGATGTAAATAAACACATTCTAATTACATTAAAAAATTACAACTATGGAAATACAAAGAAAGAGAATCCTATTGCCTGCAGGTGATCACCGTTAATATTTTCATTTCCTTCCAAGTTTATTTTTATTTTATATACTTATGAGCATGCTGAATGAATATTTATTATTAAGCTTTTATCACTTACTGGTTTATTATGAACTTGTTTCCAAATCATTAAGATTCTCTAGTAAATATTTATTAGGCTCATGATATTTTATTAACCAGATGAATCATAATTTATAATTTCTCTATTGTTATATATTTGAATAATTTTATCACTGATACCAATAATGTTACCCTATCATCTTTACATTTAAACATACGTCTGTAACTTTGATTATTTCCATTGCATAAATTTTAGAAATAGAATTACAGGTTTTGGAAATGGCACCATTCCTAAGCCTCTAGGTACTTATTGCCAAGAGCCTTCCAAACAAATTTTGCACTCCAACTTATGGTATATAAGATTACTTCTTTCACAGCTCCCTTTCCAGAACTGCTTACTAATTAAAAGACATCAATTTGAGAAATGTAAAACAGCACTTTTTCCAAAAATACAGTCTTTGATGATTGTTTTTCAAGTTTTCCTGCCTTGCTTTCAACTACATAAAGTTTTTTCACGTGGATATTCTTTCTTTCTCTTTCTTTCTTTCTTTCTTTCTTTCTTTCTTTCTTTCTTTCTTTCTTTCTTTCTTTCTTTCTTTCTTTCTTTCTTTCTTTCCTTCCTTCCTTCCTTCCTTCCTTCCTTCCTTCCTTCCTTCCTTCCTTCCTTCTTTCTTTCTTTCTTTCTTGATAGTGAGGATTGAATTCAGGGGCACTTAACCACTGAGGCACATCCCCAGCCCTATTTTGGGTCTCACTGAGTTGCTTAGGGTCTGGCTAAGTTGCTGAGGTTGGCTTTGAACTCGCGATCCTCCTGCCTCAGCCTCCCAAGCCACTGGGATTACAGGTATGCAGCACCATGCCTGTCAGGATATTTTATTATATGAGCAGCTGGTCTTGTTTGGTAAATATCATCACACTGTACCCTTAGATACCACCAAATACTTCTCACATTGGTAAATATTCCATCTATGCACTCTTTCTTGCTTGTACTTTCTCTTTAAAAAAAAAAACACCCATTGCTACTGGTATAATCTTAACTAATAACACTACTACTATAAATGATACTTTTTATATTATGCCATTTTGAATCTTAGGCTTACAAAGAGGTAACAAAAGCAGTACCAACATTTAAAATAACCAGAAATTAAATACATGGATATAGGGTTTATCTATCCATCACCTATCAATCAGCTTTACATTGTCAATTCAATGTCACACATGCTCCAAATAAATCACACCCAGGCAACTATGGGTGTAACAGGAAAAAATGGTCACAGTATATTTCTATGGCCCCAGTTTTATACAGGCAGAGGGCTGTGAATCTTAAAGGAAAGATAGCCCAGAAAGGAAGGGAAGGGATAAAAATGAATAAGAGAAAGCTTTTTAGTAAATATTTTATGTGGGTAAATATCTGGCAGTTATAGATAAAAAGAGGTAGAGCTGATTCTATGAAACTGTAATCAGTTGTTTTCCAATCTGACCTCATGGGCACCCTACAGCAACCTCTCACATGGCCCTGGCCCTTTATCACTGAAGGAGGGATATTAATGAATGAAGGGATCTGAAGAGGGCATCTATATCCAACCAGCACCCCATACCTCCTGTCTCTACGTTATTTACAACAACTGTTGTCACCTGTTTGTATATGTAAAATTATCCAATTTCTATAAATCTTTTTAATGATGATAATAGAAACCTGTGGTAGATATATCTAAACAAGAGTGTTTAAAATGAAAAATGGAGGACCCATTGTTTAAAGCCTTGAGGTTCTTCCTGAACAACAACAAGTCCATAGATCCATTCAGGCAAAAAATGAAATCATCAGAGGCCAACCCACTGCTATCATGCCACATACAAGTCTAGACTTTTTTTTTTAAGCTTATTTTATTTGTTTCTGTTTTGTTTTGTTTTGGGGTAGACAAGAGGAAGTTGCTTATGTCATCTCAATTCCCATGCCTGACTTTCAAGTAATATTAAAATCATGCTTATTGCTCAAACATTTCCCACTAATTCCCAGGAGATTTACCACCTTTCTATCATCTCTTCAGCACCGGGAGATTGCTCAAGAGGACAGTGAGGTTCAGTGACGATATTAAATGACTTAATTTCCTCACGTGATTTTTTTTTTTTTTTTGAGCACAGTTGACTCTGCTGACCCAGCTAAGAGGCAATCATGAGCTTCTAACTTCACCAAGTTAATGTCTCTCTCTTTGGAAGAATACAATACAATCTTCCAGATAGTGGAAACTCATCCTTACTCAGATGCACACCTATGACCCATCAAAGAAACTCATAAAGTTCCATTTATAGAATAGTTTGTGGCAATAAGGTTTATGTCTGTCAGTTTTGCCGAAGGCGTCTTTTGCATATGCTCATTTGATTTGCATTCACTTTGTGCCTACTCAGTCCTTACTAAGAACCAGTTCAAAATCCTACAAGAAAACTATTATACCAAAACAAAGAAAATATTTCTAATATTTCCTACTGTGTTTCAATAAGTATCAGGTAATTAGTTGAGTTCCTATTTTTCCTATTTGTGAGTTTATAATGGTAAGAATTTGATCTTAATCCCTTTTTGTATTTTTCCTAATATCTATTGTGGTTTTATATACGTAGGAAGCTCTTTATGAATACTTGCTTATTTATGGATTTATTTAAGATGTTATGAAATAGCAGAAAATTTGGAAAAAATGAATACAAATATTGCTAAAATGGTAATATTGTTTTCTAAAACTCTTTGGAAATATAAGTATAAAAAATAATGATGCTACTGTGCTATTGTTTCTACTTTATATTCTGAAATTCTTTTTACCTAGATCTGTTTTTCTTGGCAGTTAGAAATAGCATTCTAGGGGATGAAGGTCATCTGGGAACACATAGGGCTTTTAGCATCCAGACCTGCTCCTGGTTCCCCTCTTTCTGTTCTCTTCTCTTCATTCTGGGCTTCCTCACTCGTTTTCATCTCTAGACTTCAATGTCAATGACCTTCCTTGTTTCCTTTCTGGTACATTTAATTCCCATTCCAAGTTTCCACTCTTGCCAACACCCAGATTCTTCATTATTGTTGCTCCAATGATTCCACAGTTTATAGTAGTTTGTGAGATTCTAAACTATGTTCTGACTTGCATTATTATTTTTGTTTAAGTCAGTCTTTTTGTTGCTGTGACCAAAAGACCAAACAAGAACAATTTAGAGGAGGAAAGTTTGTTTGATGCTCATGGTTTCAGAAGACTCTGTTCATAGATGTATGACTCCATTGTTTTGGGCCCAAGTTGAGGCAGAACATCATAGTGGAAGGGTGTGGAGGAGAAGAATAGATCAGGACATGGTAAGAAGGAAGGAGAGAGAGAGAGAGAGAGAGAGAGAGAGAGAGAGAGAGAGAGAGAGAGAGATCTGCTTGCCATATAAAAAGGGAGGAGACACGGAGAGATAGAGAGAGATAGAGAGAGGTAGAGATAGATATCTACTTTCCAGGGACAAAATATAAACTCCAAGGTATACCCACAATCATTTCCCTCCTCCAGCAACAACTTACCTGCCTACAGTTATCACCCAGTTAATCTTTGTCAGTGGATGAAGCCATTGATTAGGTCACACCTGTCATAACTTAATCGTGTCACTCTGAATATTCTCTCATTTTAAAAAATTCTTGTTTTTAGATATACTTGAAATTAGGGTGTATTTTGACATATGATGCATACATAGAGTGCAACCAATTACAATTTTGGTCCCATTCTTTGGTTGAACATGATGTGGAGTTGCACCGATTGTGTATTTATATATGAGCACAGGACAGTTATGTCCAATTCATTCTCCTGTCTTTCTATTCCCATCCTCTCTCCTTTTTCTTCTTCTCGTTTGTCTAACCCAGTGAACTTCTATACTTCCCCTCTCTACCCTCCCTTGTTATGGGTTAGCATCCAGATATCAGAGAGAACATTTGGCCTTTGGGTTTTTGGGAAACTGGCTTATTTCATTTAGCATATTCTCTAGTTCCATCCATTTACTGGCAAATACCATAATTCTATTCTTGTTTATAGCTGTATGGATATGTGAGTGTGTGAGTGTGTGAGTATGTGTGTGTTTTCTGGGTCACATGTCAAAGTCAAAAGTTCACCGGATGCTGTCCTCTGTAGGGTGTCCATCTGTGCTTGCTGGTTTATGAGACATCTCAAGATAGGAAATGGGTACTTGGCAGTATACGCTAACATGGAATTAAATAATGGAGCTGCTCAGATATCTCTGTGGTTCCAATTGCTTAACAAAATATTGTTAAATCTATAATAACAAAGGCACAAGAGATTATCCTTTGTTCTTAACTAAATTATGTATATGTATAGACACACACACACACACACACACACACACACACACACACACGCCTGCACACATACTTTCATAAACCCTGGCTAAAAAAATGAAGGAAGAGAAAACTTTACATTGTTAATAATTACTCATGAAGCCTCAAAGTCTAAGATTTAATGTTATAGGCTTATCAGCAGGTGCTCTGTTAATGCTGAGCTGAACAATGTTCTACCAAATCTTGCTGTGCCCTTTGGAAAAAAAGCCCACAACAATAAAGGAAAGTAAAATTAACTAATAAGACACCTCAGGCATACATTTTTAGAATTGGAATCTTAGCATTTTCTATTTTTTCCCTGTCAGAGATTATTCTTTGTACAAAGCAAAGAATTCACCAAGTGACACATGCTTTCTAAAGCTTCCTTGTGCTCCCTCAGGTATTAAAATGTGGACTTGAAGCCAGACTATTGGACTCAATGAAATAATATTATCTATTCTTTTTTACTAAAATGTATTAAAAGCTAAATTTTGAATTTTACAGTCTGTTGTCATCTCAGGCTCAACGTAGCTATTCTCAAATAAGTAATCTCTTTCTTTTTCTGTTTTTTGAAAATTCTTTTCCTTAGGAAACATGTGATGATTATATTCATTTCACTTAGGATGCAGAGAAAAGGAGATCTAAAAGAATATTCACTTTAGAAATATTGACTGTGATTGAAGAACTTTCATTTACTTTTGTGATACTTTATGATTATTGGCAATGAGAAGGCCTTGCACTGTGAAAGATGACTGATTCATTCTATGGGAGAATCTTTAAATTTAATCCTAACTTAGTGTCTTTGAGAATTCTTCTACTGAGAATGTCACCAAATGCAAAGAAAATGAGAGAATGGAATTCTGTGGCATCACTGTTATTTTGACATCTAGAATATAGATGAATAAGAATTAAAAATATATAAACAATCACCTCATTTTAAGCTGATTGATAACACCCTGCTCAATGTTAGGCTTGCATCTGGAATGATCCCAAAGGCTCATGTATTGAAGGCCTGATCTCCAATGCAGCAATGTTCAGAGGTGGGTCTTTGAGGAGTGTTTAGACCATGAGAGTTCTGATTTCATTAAGGCATTAATCCATTGAAAGATTCCCATCTGAATGAACTCTTGGGGTGGTAAACCTATGGGATGTGGGACACATTTGAAGGGTAGGTCTTTGGGAGAATGTCCTGGGAGAACGTAATTTTTTCCAGCTTGTTCTCTCCCTGCACTTCCACACATACTTCATACTTTCTCTCTCTCTCTCTCTCTCTCTCTCTCTCTCTCTCTCTCTCTCTCTCTCTCTCTCTCTCTCTCCTTCCCAGCTGCCATGAGCTGAGCAGATTTCCTCTGCCATACCCTTCCACCATCATGTTCTTCCTCTCCTCAAGCTCAAAGCAATGAAACTAGTCAGCCAGTCAACCATGAACAGAGTGTCCTCTGAAACCGTGAGCCAAAATAAATAATTGCCCCTCTAAGCTGTTTTTCTAAAGCATTTTATTCCAGTGGCAAAAAGCTGACTAACACAATCATTTACTATTTCTCCTCAAATTGGTGAATTGGTGTGTGTGTGTGTGTGTGTGTGTGTGTGTGTGTGTGTGTGTATGCATGCGAAGATGACTACAGCAAGTTTTCAGTTTCTCTTGTCAGTGGGAGGTGTAACCTGGAAAATGGGTGACAGCTTGATAGTGTTTCTTTTCAAAGAGAAAGTAGAGAAAAAAAATTTGTATTATTTAATTGGATAACTTATGTTAGGAACAAAACTCAGAAGAAAAATCAGTTAATTGGACTTCTTCTCTCCAGTTCCGTTTAATCCTAGATAAGCATATTTGCACTTCAATAACACCTTTTCTTGCTGTAGAAACACTTGGAGTAACTCTCTGAGCATGGCAGAAGGGTGTGTGAGAGAGGTAGTGCTGTTTTATGATATTCCTACCAATATTTGGGAAGTGGGAGAGATGAGGAAATAAGATCACTTATTTAGCGTGATTATAAAAAAATGCATGAAAATTGAACTGTTATACAGAGACACTATCAAAACCATCTGCAGATGAATAAGTAGTTTATAATGTGTTCCCTTAGGAAGTTTGCTTTGAGATTATCTATAGGAAAAGGCAGGAAACAAGGAGGATGCCCTGGTATGTTACTGTACTTGGAGGTGAAATAGGGGAAGATACTTCTGCAATGAGATTGCCTAAGACATTTGCAGTGGAAACAAATATAAAATTTATACTAATTCTAAAATTAAAATAAGAATAATTAAAAGACGTTTTGTGCTAATATGTGAGAGCTTGGTATAGATCCCCTGACCACTGGGAACAAATGATATAGCTTTTAAACTTTTTAGGGGCATTTTGGTCAAAATACTTGAGAAGAGTGGTACTTTTTCTAAGAGAAACTATTTTCTATTTTTACAGCAAAGGTCAGCTACTACCTTTAGTCAATATTCTTGGCTTCACTAGGTCATCTAAATCACAAGAATGGAAAGGTTTCTCAAAAATAGGGATGAAAAGGGTGTAACCTTTTTTGAATTTTTTCTCTCTTCATCTATTGCTTTATATATTTTATTGTTAATTTCTAGATCATTTATAGAGAAAACAAGAAGTTTCTGTCTCTGAAAAATTCAAAATGTTAAATAAAATATGTACATACAAAATTAATTAATTTTAATTAAATTTTGTAAGTTAATTTAATAAATTTTTAAAAATCCATAAATTCTATTGTGTCAGGATGCTGTATGTACTGTTCTCTTTCTACTACTAAGGAGCCATAGCTTTCCATTAAAATTATTTTGCTTCTTATTAAAATGTAATAATTCCCACAGATCATTTTTAGTGTATCCTGACACTAATAATGGATTTATCATCAAAAATGATAATAATCATTCAGATGATTAAGATTAACCCCAAAATGGATATAGCAGTCCTGCAAAACTGGAAATTAATGAGAAAAGACAGCAAGATCCAGAAAACACACGTCCATGAATCTCCCAGCCTATAGGAAACAGAGCATAGACATATGGCCTGATTGTTGTCTTAGGAGTTTGTAGCTGAACCAGAATGCAATATTGAGATGACTAGTGTTTCAAACTCATTAATGATATTTTAGGTTTCTGTGCTCATATTAAGTGCTTGAAAGAAGCATCTAGTCCAGTGCTAAAGAAAATACAGAGGATCCATTGACAAACATTCTCTGCTTGAACAAATTTTTCTGTGACTCCTGATGCTTCTCTCTGGCCCATTTGTGTAATTTTCTTATAAAATTCAATTTTAGCAAGAAAACTTGATAAGTCAGTTTGGCAAGACATTCCCCACCATGGCCCTTGAATTGCAATAACCCCTGATAGCTGATCAGGTTTTTTATATCTTAGATGATGTATGATCGCCTTGGCTTATCTTCAGCAAGAATCTTGTTAAGTCTGTTTAGCCCAAAGAATCTTGTTAGGTATATTTAGCCCAAATCCCCCTTACCCTTGATCTTTCCTCTTAGTAATTTTTCACTCACTGACCCCCACCTTGTTCTTGAGTTGTAGATTTCCACTTGTACATGTTATCTTTGGAGTTAAGCAGAGACCTTGGCATATATATTAAGCTGTTGATCAGTGTTCAGTATTAATACTCTAAAAACAGCAGAATAATCTTAGTATTTTTTTATTTGTATTCAAATACTAATTGTTTTAGTCTGCTTTTTCATTGTAGTGACTAAAAGATCTGACCAGAACAATGGTAGAAGAGGAAAATTTTGTTTGAGGGATCATGGTCCCCAAGGTCTTAGTCCACAGAAGTCTGGCTCCATTTGTTGGGGCTCAAGATGAACATCATGGTGGGAGAGGGTGGCAAACGGAAGTTCACATCTTGGTGACCAGGAAGCAAAGAGAGAGAGAGAGTTTCTACTCTCCAGATTCAAAATATATACCCGAAAGCAACACTCCCAAGTTACATCACTGACAGCCACTTTAGTTACCACTCAGTTAATCCCTATCAGGGGATTAATTCACTGATTGGGTTGCCATCTCACATCCCAATCATTTCTCATCTGAACCTTCTTGTGTTGTCTCACATGTGGGTTTTTGGATGCCATCTCACATCCAAACCATAACACTTATAGAACCAACTTTTAACCCACCTTGTTATGGGAAACCATGACAGATATTTTAGAATTCACAGATGATATATTCAACATAGGTGCTCAGGTATAATCCTGAGCACATATTAGCACATCATAGAAGGAGGAACTTGGAAATGTGTTGGAAAGAAAGAATGATTGAAAATCATTCTAAGCCAGTCTACATTCTCACATCAACCTGACTGCATTTGTTTTAATTTTCCAGATGTTATGACTAAGGTGTTCTTTAATAGTGAAAATAAGTCTGATGAAATCATGTGCCCACATCATGAAGAAGAAAGTCCAACTATTTAATATTTATTATATCACCTTCTGTTGGAACAGTAAAATGGGTGATTCTGAACTCCTATGGGGAACCTCCTATGGGGATGAGTAAAACATTACCCATCTCTGTAGGAGGTCCCCAACAGGCAGTAAAAAGCTCTCCACAGGAGATCAAAGAACTCTTGCAGAAACTAGACTACAATTTAAAAGGAGGAGCAGCATTTATTCAAAGATAATCTCAAACTTCCAGCATTTTATTTTAGGTATCTGTCATCTGAAAAACAACAAAAACAGAAGTAAAACTATTTCATTTTCCTACAATAAAGCTGAATATTGAACAGTTACACCAAGTTCTAAGCAACTTTTTAAAGTCTGGCTTTGCAGATTTAAGTCTCCTGCATATTCAAAACCCACTAAAATCTTCATCAAAACACACACACACACACACACACACACACACACACACACACACTCACAAGGATTTCACTAATTATCAATCCTAATGGTCACATTCTGAGGATATTCCAAAATGTTGTGGGTCTCTCTAATATCCAAAGGTTTTCATGCCAGAAATGAAACACCCAGGTTACTTATGCATTGCTTGGTTCTCATTGTACTAATGTCCTAAAACTACTGAAAAATTAATATTCCTTGAAACATTAAATAAATGATTCTCTTCTATATGCTGAAATACATTTTGTCATTGTCATAAATCAAGACTTAGATATGTAAGAACTTCATATTTACCCCAAAAGTAATGTTTGCAATTTTATTTCTCTTGAAAACTGACTGCATTCTAAGTTGTTCAAATATGATAATAGTCAGTGAGACTCACCTGCTTATTACAAAAGTTACAACCATATTATAATAGTATTTATTAAAGCAATTACAATAAAAAGGGTTACCATGATATCAAATTTGCTGCTTTTATCATCATAATCATCATCATCATATTTTTATTCTTATTCACATTCCCATGTCTTATTGGCTATTGGTCAGCTTATTAGACAATAAGAATAAAAATAAGAGAGTTGTAATTGTTCATTTCCCAAGGGAAAACTAGGCTACAGTATTTTTCCCTAAGGAAATGTTCAGACAGATATTAATAGAATGATTTTCTCTTTCATGACTCAGGATTCAGATTTAATAATATAGTAGGTTGTCTGGAATCAACTATATTCTACGATAACATTGTTGACAAGACTTTGTAATGTGTTAATGAACTAGCAGGAAAGACAGCTATTTATCAGGCCAAATGATTTACTGAACATGGAAACCCAGATGGGGCTTTGGGTAAATTTTGTCACATTAAGACATTTGCTGAATTTTGGTTTGTGTTTTCATGGCCTCAGAGTACATAGAATGCCCAAGTTGGAGAATTTATTAAGAGTGTCTTAATCCATAAAACTGGAAATATAAAATCTACAAAATTTCTAGAAGGAAAACAAAAATACACAGAGGAAAATGCAAATTTCAATCTAGGATATAAAAAGAACAGAAAGAAGAGAAGAAAAAAATAAAAAAAAAAACAGCCCCTGGGAAACTGGAACAAATGGATGTCAGCAAGTTTTGTGTCCAAATATACATTTATTACATGATGTTTAAAAATACTCAATGGAGGGAATTGTTTGAAAGTGATATAGTGCTAGTGTATTCTGAACCCTTTAAAAAAACAACAACATAAAACTCTAGAGGAAAACAACTCTGTTCTGTAACTCAAAGGTAAAATTTTACTTATGGAAAATAAGCAGCTAACAGTAAAAAAAAAAAAAAGTATGTAAAAGAGAAGCATATGAGAGAACCAACAGTACTTTATACTCCTGCCCCTGGATTTTAGGCTTTCTGCTTCTTCTCACCTTCCTACATAAGGGGATCTATATAGCCAGGTCATCAGAATGCAACTAATCCTGGAATTTTCTCGACTGCTCTATAAAGTGTATGGAGGAATTTCATGGCAAGACGTTTCAGACAAGTTTCTTGATGTCAAGTAATAGCCCAAACTATTCTCCTCTGTCTGTGCGGTTGTTTAAATCCCTGGCCCCTCTTCCAGAGCTCAGGCTTCAGCTCCTCTAATTCTGTTCTAGAGATCAATAAGGTCATACATCAGTCATCTTTTCCTCTTCATATTACTAGGCGGTTCTCATAGATGAGTGGGTTCATCTTTTCATTCAATGCACCTTTTAAAAAAATGTAATACATTGAATGGGCTGAATGTTTTTGTCACTCTCCAAATTCAGATGTTGAAACCTTAATCCTCAATGTGATGATTCATCCAAACTGGCTAAGATAAATAAAGGAAATATCCTGGTTACCCATTGCCTCATTAATACATGACCTTGTCCATTTAGTGATAAATAGGCAAAAAAATAATAAAACTCAGCCTTGATCAAGGTGAAGTTAGAACTTGACTGCCATCCTAATGGAAATATAAATTATATATTATAATAATATAGTAATATACATATATATTAGTATATAATAATATATTTATATTAATATAAATACTTCATATAAATCATATTGGCATTGTGCTTTAAAAACAAGTTTACTCATATATTCCTACATATCAGAATGTATGTTGAGGCTAGAATAAAATTGTAAAAGATTCATTTCCTGCTCATAGTCCAGACAGATTCCTCATTATATTGTGTTAAAACAAACTCCTGGCCAGCATGTGAAAACAAAATCAGCAGTAGTATCTTGGCACATAGCTGTGTTGTTTATTATCCAATATTGGATAACTTTCTACAGAATTAACTTATCTTGGTTTGAATATTCACAGATTCAATAAACATATGTGAAATCCTGCTATTTACCAAATTTATATCTCCAGTCCAGACCCCTTCCTTCAAATCCAGGCTTGCATGGTTTCTGCTTGTTGGCCTTCCACTATGAAAGTCTAATAAGCAACTCAACTTATGTCCTGTACCGGTCCCTTTCCTTTCCCTAAGTTCCAGTTTCTCAGGCTAAGATGTTTGAATCATCCTTTATTCCCATCAGTCTCTCATGGTGTATGTTCGATGTGTTGGTAAATGATGTTGGTCCCAGTGTTTTCTATTATTTACCTCCATTGCTACAGGACTTCTAAAAGCCACTAATATATCTCTCCTGGGTTAAAGTAACTAAAACTGAACCCTTTATCCATACTTGGCCCTACAGTTTAGTTTCATCATAAGATGTAAAGTGATAATCATAAAATGAGTGAAAACATTATTTCTTAGATCAACACTCCTCACTGGTTCCTCATTGTCCTTAGTATAAAAGGCACTGTGCTTTCAGAATCCCACATGCCCTACATAATCTCTCTAACCCAATATATTTCCAGGATCATCACCAACTTTCCCTATATTTATTACATTCAAAGCTACCCCTGATTCCTCTATATTCCTTGAATATGCCAAACACAGACCTACTTATTCTATGACAGTCTCTTGTCAAAACCCTTTCTCTTTGACACTCACAAGACTTATTCCATCACATCTTCAAGTACTTGTTCAAATTTCTTTTTTTTTTTTGTCACTTGACCAATAAAACCAATAAGAATGAGGAGGAAAAGTTTATTTTGGTTTATGGTTTCAGAGGTTCAGTCCCATGGCTCTGGGCCTGGGGTGAGAAAGAACATCAATGCAGAAGGGAATGGCAGAAGAAAGCAGCTCAGAACATAGCAATCAGGAAGCAAAGAGAGCTCCTGCCACCAGGAATCAAATATAAAACAAAGGCCGACTCCCACTTACCTACTTCCCCCAGCACACCCTAACTGGCTGCCTTACCACTCTGTTGTTAATTTATGTCAGTGGATTAATCCATGATTAAGTTATACCTCTCACAATCTAATGATTTCACCTGTGAAAATTCTTGCATTGTCTCATCCATGTGCTTTTGGGGACATCTTGTATCTAAACCATAACAATCATTTTTTTTCCAATCATATGTATAATTGCATAACTCCCAGAACTCCTTTTCCTCTTATTTTTCTTTGCCTTTAGTCATAACTTTTAGCTGGTTTCCCCTTTCTTCTGTTTTTATATACTGTATATTTTCTTCTTATTATAAATGTTTATTATTTGGCTACATCTGCCTTTAGTAACTAAAAGGAAAAGTCAACTTATTCAAGGTTTTATTTTGAGTTCCTTTTCATTTAAAATTTTTCAAAAATTTATTTATATTTTCCCTGGGTTGAAACAGATGCATGTTAATTATTGGTCAGTGAGTAAATGTGCCCTGCCTCAAATAAAAGATTGCTTTATTTGTAGCATTTTCCATCTTTGATAATGTAGGGCACAATATCTTGCTGAAAATCCATCAACCCAAAGTGAAAGCACACTGGTGTTTTCGTTTGTTTTTCTGTATAAATTTCCTTGTCCACACTTGATACGGAAGCATTACATCCTCCTGCATCAAAGGAAAGATGCAGGCTTACACAAAGAAAACATCACCTGGAGGTTATAGTATGGCCCACTAGCTTGAAAGGGCTGGGGCTGTTTTCAATGCCCCAAACTCAGAATCTTTGCTTGGTCAGAGGATATTGATGAAGAAAACCCCAACACTAACCAAAATTCATTTCCCTTTTGTCCATGAAGGAATGGAACTGATGTTTGGATTTCAACTTATTTTAGAAAAACCACTGATATTGTGGCTGCAAATGTTACTTTTATTACATTTACATTGCTACATGACCTAGGGTCTAAATTAATAATTTTATTAAGCACAAAAAAACCCCACTCATGTAGCTTTTGCATTTTCCAGATCTCTAGAGGAACTATGGTTTCAGAAGCAGTCTTGTTCAATCATTATACTCAATCCTGCTCTCTAAAGCCACTTTTAATCTTGATGGGTATTGTCCCAAACAGGATACCTTGTTGTGATCACTAAAGTATCACTAAATTTAACCATTATTTTATATAAATTGAGAGGAAAATTTATGTTCTATTTGGCTATTGGTATCTACAAAATTGACCATCCATTAGGCAAAAGGATTCTGAGGTTAAAAAAATGAGTATAATTTACAAAATTATAGAGAAAGGCATAAAAACAGATCTTCATATCTCCCATAGTTATACTCTGTCAAACTTTGAGGGCTGTAACATTCTTTGTCATGTTCAGTCTGGAATACTCTGTTATTTCTTCTACCATATTTGTTTTCTGGTACAGTTTTGAAATTCATATTGTTTTATAAACCATCTATTTGTAAATTAATTTTTCTCTTGATAATGCCTTAAATAACCTATTTTCACAGGCTTATGAATGACTTTTCAGACATAAGGACTGCCTACTCATTTCTCGAAATTGTATTTTCTTGGTTGTATGTTCAAGGTATTATCCAGGAATGTGAAGGCGGAAGGTCAGAGAAAACAAGCATGCTGACCTTGAAATTTATGAGGACACCAATTCATTGAGCTGAAGTCTTATTAACATGATCTTGCAGGTCCAGTGGCTGATTTTTTTTCAGCAAAATTTACATATTCATATAAAAAATGAACTGCTTTCAGGTAATATCTTAAATATTTCTCATAGAAGTCTGAAAATAAGTATATCCTGAAAGGTCTATCTGAGAACACTGAGCCCACATTCCTCTGTGGGAACTGAAGAGTAACTTTCTATCCTTCAAATGAGACAAAAACAAAACAAAACAAAACAAAACAAAAACCTAATCCATGCCATGTAGATAAAAAAGAAAAATTTCATCCCAAACATTACCTTGCTCATCCTTTGGACATTTGAGTTTACAGCTTGTGTTACTGAAATCTACAATCTCAGCTAAATCTGTACTTAAGGCATTTGTAACAGGAATATAAACAGAGAAGGGTTTGTGAAAGCCTGACATAACCAAAACTCCTCAGTTATCTAGAAAATACATTTCCTAAGAAGTCCAGATAGAGAAGATTTTATATTCTGTTGGATTTTAGCTGAAGGCAACCTTGAAGCCTAAGTTAAAAGTGGCAGGAATAGAATTTGTAGTACAGATTTATATATCGATCTAGAGGAAACTATAATTTTCTCAAGAGACAGTCAAAGAATTCTAGCAACCATAAAGTGCTGAAAATTCTTTTACAACTACTTTTATGGTGGCCTAAATTGATTTAATAGAGTATTGTCAAATCAATTCATTCTCTTTACTCTTAGGCTGTGTCATCTTAATTTGAATTGTTGGTGAACCAGGCCATCTGGCAATTACAGGACTGCATGGTGTTTGATATATTAACCATAAGACCAGCCACCTGAAGAATGAAAACCAGGGCATAAAGAAATTGTGAACTGAGCTCCCCATAAATTGAATATACTGAAATGATGATTCTATGTTTGCAGGTATGCTAAATGCATACCTTTATATTGAAGAAAGAATTATCACATACATTTATGTTCATAAAGTGTTGAAAGTGTAAGGATTATAGTTCATATAGCAGTAGGTAATACTGAATATACTCTTCTAAGCACTAAGGTAATATTTATGAGGGAAATGTAGGAAGCCATATATGCCTTTTATTCTCTTAAATTGAAATATATGTTGGGGATAAGTATATATGATGGGAAAGGCTATGTTTCAGAAGATACACAAAAATTCCTGCTAATGACTGACATATAACACATACTCAATGTTTTCCATGTCTTAAATAGAACTTTACATGCATTATCTTACAGTATAATGTGTAAATTCTTATTATAGAAGAGATAAATGAGGGTTGAAAAAGTGGTGTGACTTTCCCCAAATCGCAAATTTCATAGCCATTGGAATTGGCATTGGCTCCTGGTAAACAGCAGTCTCTGCTGTGTACCATCATACATGATGCCTCTCCGGTATGTCATGGCAGAATCAGAGGCTGTGATCCTGGAACCTAAATATTTCTTTCTTTGAAAGTTACTAGGTAGGTTCTAGGTACTCACAAGTGTCAAATAGAAAATAAACTAAAAATTTAAAATCTATTATTTTTTTCTTTTTTGCAACAGAAATTCAATTTTTTCCTGTAAATATACGTCTCAAAATTTGTTTATTGCTCAAGGAGTGAACTCCTTATTGAAATGTTTCAAAATTATTTAATAATTTTGCTTCTTTCATTCTCTAAATGTTTGTAAACATCAATTTGCTTTAGTCACAGTCTAGGCACTAAGAATACAGAAATGAATATATTACACATGTATCTTAAACTCTTGTAGTCAACTATAATAGTATGCAATAAAATTCTTTATAACAACAATTTACAGTGTTCTAAGTGAGCAAAAAGTTTACAATTTTTAGTTTATTAATAGTTTAAATGGAGAAAGCAGGGTCACTAATTAAAGCAAAAAATTTAAAATTATATGAATAATTTTTTAATAAAGGAAGTATATTTTTATGCTGGCAATGAATCAGAATGTTAGAGTTAGACTAAGTCAATTTGCTGCTCCACCAAAAAGTCCATGTCCAGATGAATCATTGATTTAATATCAAAAACTTTGCACCCTTACCATTGCATGTTGGATATTGAGATCTAAAGAATAAGACAAGGAAGAAGAAAAAGCAATAGTAGCATAAAAGATAAATGGACAAGTTTGGAAAGCTATACCCAGTTATCTTCACAATATTTATAAAATCCTGAGCTGTGCCCATCCATTTTAGATCTTCTGAGTACATATCCCCAGTTTCCTCAAAAAGAAAGTAATTTCTTTGAACTTCTAGTTTATTTCAGCTATACAGCTTTAATGGTAACTCTTGAAGTCTGCTTCATATTATAATTATCTATGCACCTGTTTTATTTCTTTCCTTTGACTATTAGTACTTTGAAGTCAACCCTACATTTTTCCATAACTAAATACATTATTTAAAGATGGCATGTTACAATAAGTATGTGTTCCATTAAATTTACATAATGTGGTTAGTCAGGGGCTGCTAAAATAATAAAAGGCATTAAAGTATTTTTTAGAGTAAATCTTATATAAAATTCCATGCATGTATGATTATGTCAAAATGAACTCAACTATTCTGTATAACTCATATGCATAATAAAAGCAAAAAGAAAAAAATAATGAGGACTTGAAACTTTACACATGAGTAGGGTTAGAAAGACTTTTACTTCAGCCCACATTTGAGATGAGTACAGTCCCAGATGATACCTTGATGCAGGCTTGTGAGAGAAACTGAGCTGGAAGAATCCTGCTAAGCTGTGTCCCAGTTCATGATACACAACGGTGAGTGGTTATTATTTTAAGCTGACAAATTTTGGAGTAATTTATAACAGTAAGAGATAGTACACGATTATGTTTTTTTCTATATCATGTCTTACTATAAATTAAAGATTCAATTATATATTGTACCTTATTACATGAAATAGAGGTAACATTATAAGAAGAAGAGTTAATTTTCCTAGAAAGAAACCTTTAGATTTGATTTTGTCAGAAACATGGCTAGAATGAAGTTAAAGAGGACAGGAGGCATGCTATTGGTGATCAGGAACAGAAAACTTTCCTTCTCCATAACTGACTAAATGACAAAACATAGTGGTGATGATTATGTGGCTAACAGCATAAATTTGTGTTGCAGAATTTTTTCACCAAAGCCCAGATTAACCACGTGTTAGTTGTCAGGCTACAGCAAATTCTTCCCATTGTTGTAGAACACTATTCCTCATCTGGAAATTAAAAAAATAAAAATTAACTGTACATATTTTAATGTGTTAACACATTAAAATTTAGATACATTGAAATTTTAATGTGTTAACACAATCTGATCATTCACCAAATGATCGGACACATACAGAAAAGTAAAGAAGCCAGGATACTACAGATATTTGTGTATTTTCCTTTTTCTAAAAGAGAACATAATGTTTTCTAAAAACTGTACAGTGATGTACAGCCTTAGAATGGATTTTTAAACAAATACTTACTCATATTGAGCACTAAATAATGTGAACATAAAGGCCAAAAAGAGTTTACAAGAAAAAAATAACAAAATAGCCTCATTTTCTTTGTTACAACAGGATTATTAAACTTCCAAAGGAAAGGAATAATTAGAAATATTCTAACATCAGTCAGTGATCATTTTACATGACATATTTAGAGAGATGATAAAAGTGTATGACAGTCCTTACTGTGTGAAGGATTTGTTGCTAGTGTTCAACTATTTGCAGGTGATCAATGTACTGATTTATTATCTTTGAGAAGGTTCCTGAGTGGTGTGCTGTAGGGCTACTTCACTCCCTAGTAAGTTCTCTATCCTTGTTATCAGTTACGTGATATAGATTTCATATTTTCAGTGCCAAAATCCTGAGAAGTAGGAAGTATATTATAATTTTTTTAAGAAAGCACTTTCTGAAATCTATAATGCCACTATAGATTAGAAACAAAAGAGTTTTAGGCAAAGTAACACATGTCAAAACAATTAGTGTTCCACACATATAGTGTAAAAAATTATCTTTATCACATGGTATATCATATGAAAATATCTAGCTGTAAAAAGATACTATTTGTAAAGTTAATCCAACATTAACATCTGAAAAGTTTCTGGTATTTTTACCATATTTTCAAGTAGGAAGTTAGTCTGATATATTTTCATGGCCCCTGGCAGAAGATAATACTTCTGGGTTGAAATAGTATGCCTTGGGGCTACTTCCTCTCCCCAATAATCTCAACTATTTTTGTCAATGAAATAATATAGATTTCAAATTTGTCTATGCCAGAAATCTGAAATGTAAAATAGTTTATAACTCATCAACAACAACCACCAGAATATTATCATTTTGTACCAGGTCCCCAAGCTTTAGTTCCCAGGATGAGGCAAATAAGTTCAGGTGACACCTGCACATGTATTAGGATTCCATTACAGAAGAGAAATCCTGAGTTTATAATTTACAGAAAATAAGCCCTTAAAGGGACACATATTTTTTTATTATATTGAACAGTAAACAAATCTGTCCCTGAGTGTTGATGTAGATACAGTGTTTTCAAGGATTATTTGCTATTCGAACATTCTTGAAAAGGCAGTCTGGACACAGAGGGTAGTCAAAGCCTTTGATTGCTTGTCATGGAGAAATGTAAGAATTGCATCTCAGCATTGGGGGTTTGAAAATGCAAATAGAATCTGGCATCCAGATCTTAGGCAGCCATTGCTTGACAGTACATCACACTAGTTTCACCAATTGGGGCGATTTTGTTCAATTTTGAACGCCATCATTTTGAAGTACATATAAAAAAGTGCAAAATATCCATCGAAGCTTTCAAGAGAATGCCAAATGTGGAAGCCAATTCACTTGAGAAATTGTTGAACTTCAAATATAGAAGAAAAAACTAAAAGGAAACTTACTGATGACTTCCAATAATGAAATGACTGTCTTTTAGAGAAAGCAGAGACTGGTACCTTTTCTACCACTTCCCAGTTTTTAGTATGGCTGCTTTTGATTAATATTTTCCACTAAAAGTCATATTTCTTCAAGCATGTCCTCAGAATCACTTAAACTTGAATCAGAATATTTAGGAAATCTATAATCTCTCAAGCCCTTGAAATCATTGCATAACATATACTTGCCTTACTACAAGATAGAATTCATTGCTTTGGAAGGTACAAGTAGCATGAATTCAGGGTATTCCAAGGCTGAGGATATATGAAGTAAAATGAAAAGAAATGCATCAGTATTATAAAATAACTTTGAGAAATTAATAAAATAATTAGTTTCAAAAGAAGTGGGGAAGAAAAACAGAGGGTAGTATCTAGTCATTATTGCATTAAGGATCCAGAATGGCATTTATGTCCAAGATTCTGTTTTGAGAAGGATTCTCACACATGGACTTTGTATCATGTCTTCTGATTCTTTTCTTGTAAACTGTAGAAAATACTGTTGCGTACGATTTCCAATCAAGTCCTGGAATTTTCTGGAGGATTCAGAAAAAGAAGTGTCTGATCTATAAACAAGAATGAGTAGGATATATTGGGAAGCTTATGAAATAAACCTCTAAAATATGCAGCATATTTTAATGGGGATAGTAACAGATAAGAATGAAATGAACAAATGACTGTACCAAAATATGATTTAAAAAACGTTTAGTGCATAGTAGTCATAGATAATGAAATACGATTTTTAATCTTGTGTGGGTGATAAAATATCACTTTCAAAAGTGACCAGAACATTTTAATGATACAATAATGATAATGCAAATCAATATAAATGAAACCTTGGTCCTGCAAACAATTCTAGAAAAAAGAAGCAATACAGAGAAAAGAAACAAATCTGGAAAATAATTTTGTCAAGTTTTTTATTTTTTATTTATTTTTTATTTTATTTTATTTTTTTGGTACTGGGGATTGAACTCAGTAGCACTTGACCACTGAGCCACATCCACAGCCCTACTTTGTATTTTATTTAGAGACAGGGTCTCACTGAGTTGCTTAGTGCCTCAAAGTTGGTGAGGCTGGCTCTGAACTTTCTCTCCTTCTGCCTCAGCCTGCTGAGCTGCTAGAATTACAGGCGTGTACTTCTGTGGCAGGCTATAATGTTTTTAACATGATATATACATATACAAGTATCAAAAGAAAGTTGAGGAATATTATTTTGTGTTTTCAACCTTTATTGCATACTGAAATCACTTGAGGAGCTTTAAAAAACTATTTATTCCCTAAGGATTCTGATGTAAGTAGCCAGATTTGTGACTTATGCTTCAGGATTTTATAATTTTACTCAGATATTTTTGTCATGAAGCCAAAGTGGAGGACTGTTATTCAGAAATAGAGTAGGAAATATTAACAAAAAGTGATTTTATGAACATGAAAATACATAATTGCCCAGGAAATTATTCTTATTAGGTAATACAGCTAGTCATTGGTGAAGAAATTAAGATATGAAAAACTTTGATTGAAATATAAATTTTATCAGGTTGAATAAGGATTTAAATGTATTGCAAATAGTACACAATCATAATAAGAGTTGACACTATGTATCACTAATGTCACAGGTTCCTATCCATAAGATATAGACTCTTTAGAGAGTATCTTATTCCTTATGTATAATGTACATACTGGTAAATTCCTATGCCTTCTGTGTCTCTGAGTGTCTTGATAATCAACAACTATTAGCAGAATATCTTGATAATCAACAACTATTAGCATAAGTCAACAATAGCTTTCATGAAATATATTCCCATTTAGAAATTGCTAAAACAAACTAGAGGGCATTTAAAATATCAAAGAGATGGCCAAGGAAGAAAACTCTGCAGGATTCAGGGTCATCAGTGTATAGCATAGATTTTAATTATCCAGTGAAGGTCTATCAGATTTCCATTTGGAAAAAACAGCTTACAGACACAAGGACAAGTAAATTGGAAACCATGGAAGAAATAGTGGTTAATATGTCCTAGCTGGGGCTAGCAACAGTATTTTTAAATATCCAACCAAGATTGCCATGATGTCTGTAGTCACACTATAGCCACCACATGCAATATACTGTTAACCAAAAGAGAAGCTTGTTTTAGCAATTCGAGTTTGTAATCTTTCAATCAGTATTTTGAACTCATGTGGTTTTATAATTTTCAATGAAAATTTTATATTCATTATAGGCTTAAAAACACTAGTTAAATTTAAACAATGATAAACAATGCAAAGATGATTTATTAAATTTTTATAACATTTGCCTTTATATAAGCTGCATATTAATTCACATATCCTCTAACATATTTTTTTAAATTAGCTGTTATTGTAGTCCAAGATACTATACTGAGATACAGTAGTTACCTCTAAATATATATATACATATATATAGTTAATAAAACAAAAATTCATAGGGTAGCATTTGAATGTATATATAACAATTTACACATGTACATATATATAAGCACATCACATAAAATAAGCTTTGATATTTATTTCATTTTTTAACTATATATTTATTCTTTTTAAAAATTCCACTTCTTACTTTGATGTAACACTAAGTTGTTATATAGTTGCAACAAGTAACATATACCCTTTTACAGCCTCCCCAAATGTTCACATCTTGCAAATCTGCAACACTAAAAAGATATTAGTGACTTTTTAGGCTATTATTCTTGGAATCAAGAATTCATATAAGTTCTTGACTTTATTATCCCATGGAAAAAGTTCTGAGAGCTTCTATCTGGAAGGCAGGATCTAAAAGCCAGGGGAGCTCCTCCATGACACTTGAGGGAGAAAATCTGACTGAAAGAAGGGTTATCAAACAAGAACACAAAATAAATTGCACCACTGGAAAATACAGGTACAGAATCTAACTTTATTTTCTCCTCAAACTCAAACCAGTTCATCTTTGTTTGGTATGAGATGATCAAACTCTCCTTTATCTGCAAAAGAGAAAAATGAATGATGTATGGTTTTTGAGGAGAAAAAAATTCTTTTTAGACTTTATGGTTCTTTTGTACAGAATGTCTATCATGAAACAAAACAATAAATTATGGCATACCAAAATAAGAAAAGATATGAGTGATGATGAAAAGAAGTAAAAGCCAATTAGAGCAGAAGCTCAGTAAATCTAGATAGGCAGAGTTATTAAAGAAGGATTTAAAAATAACTGTTAAAAGACTTTGGCTATCAGTCACCTAGAAAATAGACCAACGATATAGAAGAACTCATTTTAGACATACACGTATGGAGTTCCGGGGAATTGTTTAGGAATACAAAGGAAACAAAGAAGATGTGTTCCTCTGTTCCCTGGATTGTCCTCAATCATGATGTTACAGCTGCAGCAATTTTGCAAACCTAAAGAGAGCCAGATGAGGACAAACTTCAGTGAGAGGAAGCCAGCAGAACTGTGAGGTGGAAGAAACTGTCTTTTGACAACGTTAAGTGTTGAATAGCCATACATGGAATCTGCTGAATCTCCTTTTCCTTTTCTTTTTTAGTAAATATTATAATACATGCCCCTAACTACACTAAAAACATTAAAACAACGCATAAATTAGTTAATTTGCACAACATCTATACGCAAAGAAAACATAAGAATGGAAAATTATGATCAATTATGTCTGCCCTCTCTGCTGTTTTTTTGCCCATTTCTCTATATGGCAAAAGAACAATGGCTTCTAGGCAAAGATATTTAATGAGACAGGAATGCACAAAATTAATTAGGGGAGTTGTGAGTAACTCTTAAGTCAGTTTAAAGGCTGTGTGACTATTCTTCGCATGATCCAATAATGTGCAGAATAAATATGATGGCATTAACTGAAAGTATTAAGAAAAGACATCAAAACTGGTAAAACAGCACCCCAAATATTCCCTATTCTATCAATATCTTTTTCACAGCTTTCCATCGCTGTCACAAAATACTTGAGAAAAATCTATTTTTAGGAGGATAGATTTATTTTGGCTCAGTTTCAGAGGCTTCAGTCCATCCTTGCCTAGCTTCATTTCTTTTGAGATCACAGTGAGGTCATCCATCATGGTGAGGAGCATGTGGTGCACCAAAGGAGCTCACCTCCATGATGAACAGAGGCAGGGAAAATATACCTTTAAACACAGGCTCTCAGGGTCCCATCTCTTCCAATTAGACCCCATGTCCTAGATTCCACCACCTCCCAGAGCAGCACCTGGTGGTGACTCAGCCTCTCTTCAACACATGACCCTTTGGAAGACATTTAAAATCCAAACCATGGGCTGTGGAAATAGCTCAGTTGGTAAAGTGCTTACCTTGCAGGCACAAGGACCTGGGTTTGATCCTTAGCACCACCATCAAAAAACAAAAACAAATTATATATATATATATATATATATATATATATATATATATATATATATATAATCTCATAACAATATCATACTTTTAATTTTTATTTATCATTTATTTTATTTGTATTTCAATTTCCTTACAGGCCTACCTGAATGCTATTTGATTATCTAGTGTGGTGCACCCTCATCTGACTTGTTATTTACCATTGAAGGGAATAAAGATTCTGTGAAATAATGGAAAAACTTCAAGGTTTTTTTGGCTGGTGTAGATGCAAAAGATTCTTAATGAATAAAAATACAGTCTCCAACTAACATTCCTTAACCAGTTTTCTGCCTAATTTTGAAAAATTATTTTAGTATGCCTTATTGGGTAGCATAGTCTCTAATTCTTCTTTGAACTATTTTTTTTCATTTGACTGGTTTCCTAAGTAATAATTTAAATAAATTTTTGTCACATACTCAGTTTATTTGTATGTGATGTTTTTAACTTTTTTTTTAATTTTTATTTTTACAATGACACTTTAACAAGAGAGGGAAAATATAAATAAAAATATAAATATAGATATAATCTATAGGTCACTAGAAGCATGACTTTGGGAACTATATCTTGTCCCTGGATCCTCACTCCCTCTCTCTCTGCTTTCCATCTGCCAGAAACTGAACAGCTTTCTTCCACCATACCCTTCCCCCATGATTTGCTGCCTCATCTCAGGCTAGAGCAATGGGGTTGGTGGACCTTGGACTGAGACCTTGGAAACTGTGAGCCCCAAATTGGCTTTTTTCCTCTAAATTCCCCTTGTCATGCACACAGTTATGAAAAACTGTCTAACAAATAAAATTGCTCACATACAAATGTGACCTTCTCAGAGAAAATGTTCTGATCAACACATCTATATTAGAATTTTGCTTCTTCAATGCCACCAGAAGTTTCAATCATAGTAAATTATACCTTGTAGTTATATGTGTGTGCATGCCTGTTGTTGTAAATCTTAAGGTAAATCAGACTTCCTTGGCAATGTGTAAGGTAAATACTAATTTGATCCACATTTCACAAATGATGAAGCAGTTGCTTAGAAAGCTATTGAAATTTGTTGAGATCACACAGTTCATAAATGAAGTGGCAGAATTCAAACACTGGTCTTATGAAAGGAGTGGTACTACTTCATCCACATTACTATTTCAAATTTTTCACACTGTTTGCATATAAATGAGTTATGTGCATAAACTGGCCCATGAAATAGTACACTTATTGGGGTTGTTTTTCTGTGCTTCCCTACACACAGTGATGTCTATATAGATTAATGAGTAAATATATTAAACTACAAAAAATTAAAAATGTGACTTTGAGTAAGAAGTGCTTTGAAATTTTATAAAGCTAAATGAATTGCATTTTAAAAATGACACTATAAGGTATATTATGAATGTACTTATATGTACTTTTTTTCCCAAAAAGGCAAATAAAATAGTCCATTTTTATATACTTCTTAACAAATCTCATAAAAATAATTATAGAGATTTAACAATGATTTCACTGATTTAGTCAGAGAAAAGCACTGGAAATACTTATTCTCCTTTTTAATGATAAAAGAATATAATGGATATAACAGTGGCTGAAAAGAAAACAAAGTAAATTATTTCAAAAATTGGTATAATTATCTCAGTATGGCAGACAAGCTAATTTCTATCGAGTATGTTTTGAAATCTATTTTGTTTTTTCCTTAAATCTCTTCCATATGATCAAAACCTAGATAATTTCTTTTTCTTTCTTTCTTTCCTTTCCCATCCTCTGCCTACTAGAGATTGAACCCAAAGCCTCAGACAGGCTGAGCAAGAGCTCTATCATTGAGCTATACCCTAAGTCCTAGATCTTTTTAGTTCCTCCTTTTCATTGATAGTTTTAGAGTTAGGATTTCCTTACTTTTTAGAAAATATTTCCAGCAAATCTAATTATTTTCAATTTACATTGGATAACTTAAAACATGTTTCTTTATCTTTTTTTTAATTGCTTTTATTTTTTAAATACATGACAGAGGGATGCATCACAATTCTTATTAGACATACAGAACACACTTTTTTGTATCTCTGTATATAAAATATGTTCACATCAATTCATGTCTTCATAGTGCCATTTTTAAGGTAAAGGAGAAAATGTGGAAAAATGAAAGGAAGGAAAAAAATGTGGAAACCTGGTGATGTTTTCAATTGAGTTTTTAATTTGGTTTATTATTTCTTTCATTTCAAGGATTTCTGGGGTTTTTTGTTTGTTTGGGTTTTTTTTTTTAGCACCTCTATCTCCCTATTGAGGTGATCTTTTGCTTCCTGTATTTGTTTATGTAGCTCCTTTTCCAAGTGATCTTTCACTGCCTGTATTTGCTCTCTTATATCTCCCTTGAGCTCACAGAACATTTTAACCATGTACATTCTAAACTCCTTCTCTGTCATTTCTTCTGCTGTGGCTGCCAATGATTCTAATGATGTGGTGTCTTCATTTGTTTGGGGCACTTGGTCTTCCTTTGTCTTTTCATGCTGCTCCTGTGTCTTCCTTTCCAGCTCTGTGGGTCTAGATTGTTATTGTTTGTACCCTATCGGTTTATAGTGCTCTTGTAGGGTTCCAAGATCTCTCCTTTGTGGGGAAGGACAATGTTAACATATCCAAATATTAATAATATACCATCTATGAATAATTTGTTGTTATTAAGACATTTACAGTTTAGTCTCAATGTACAAAAATGTTGGATTCAACTATTTTTCTACAATATAATCAGCAGTTTTGTAAAAATGTTTAGTTTTTACGGTGGACAATAAACTGGGGGTGGGCTTAGGACGATATGTTGAGGAGGTCAGATGTGAGGATATAGAGTTAATATATCTTAGGAAGTGTGAAGGAGAAATCTGATGAAAAGGATTAGTAGCAAGAGAATAGACAGGAAGTAATTGAGGGTCAGCAAGTACGTGGGATGACAGTAGAGTACATAAAACAAACACACATATGCTATTTTGAAAAATACAGATGTTAAAACAGTACGATTTGGGGGAGAAAGAAAAAAATGAAAGAATAAAAAGGAATAAAAGGGCATATCAATACCTTTATTTTACATTATTCAGATGACTCAGTCCTCAAAGTCCTATTTCATGCAAAGTTCTTGGTTTCATATACATTGGGGATGTGAGGGCTGGAGGATAGAGGGGTAGAAGAGAAAGAACAAACAAACAAACAAACAAAAAACTTGAAGGAAGAAGCCAGGGTTGTAGCTAGCTTTAAGATCCATAGTATATTTCCTGCTTGTTTTCTCATCCAATAGGTGGGATCCTCTGTTGTAAGCTGGTGTCTCTGCCCTCCGGATGGTGGAGGTAACCAGGGTGGGAAGACTAGTCCTGGCACAGGTCTGGCCTGGATTTGAGGAGTGTCACCCACCAGTCCCTGCAGAAAGATTGCACCTCATGGGTCTCTTTTTGTGACTGCTCTTATGACTTGAGGGCCTGGTACTATCTCCCTCTCTTGCCTGGAGATTTCCCAGTTCCTGGTCTTGTTAGGCTCCAATCTTTAGCCCCACCTCCCCCTCCCCCATCAGTTCCCAATTGAGGAAACTCTCACCCGGGGCTGCATGTCGTGGGTGGCTCCCTGGTCACACTGCACACCTGTGTTGGGCAACTACTGTGTTAGGTTACCGCTGCTGGGGAGGGGGGCAGGTTGAAACCCTGGTACCTGGCTGCTGGAGATCCAATCTGGGAACTGCCCCCAGGTAATATGGGGAGAATGTTGAGTCAAGATGGCGGCGGTTGGCTGTCAGCGCCGGTGTCTAGCGAGGTGGGGGGAGCTGGGCAGTTGCGTTGCACTGTGGGTAGGCAGCAGCTCAGTGACCTTCCTGGGGGCAGAGTGAAGTCTTGGTGATCTGCAGGTGTATTGATAGGTGATTCTGCTAAGGCACCCCCCCCCCAGTCTCGCGTGGCCTGGAACTTCGGGCTTTGGGTCCTTCTCCAATGCTGGGCGTCCTACTCAAACGCTGAGGACGAGAGCCCTGTGTGGGGTCACAGCGCTGGTGATTTCTGCGCAGAGCAGCTGGACAGGGGTCCTCTAATCCTCTCAGAGATGCAGTATTCCAACTAGGTGAGATCTGTGGGTGCAGTGGCGCTGCGCACGGGCACCCGGTGGCTCACTCCTTTCCCGCAGCCATGTTTCCCCCTAAATGTTGGTCCATTTCCTGGTGCTCAGCAGTCAGACCTCATCCCTGGCAAGCTTCAGCACCGGCCCAGAGGGCAACTCAGGATCCTGAGCCTGGAGGGAAGCCTGGAGCCAGGGGAAAGGCTGACTCTGGAGAAAAATCCCTGAGTTTTCATTGTTTTATCCTTACATTTTTTTATATTATTAATAATGTATTAATGAAAATCCCCACTAATGATCATGACTTCTTTATCCTTTATACAAATGACAGGTTTTAACTGTATTTGAAAGGATATTTAACAACAGAAGTAACTAGTTCAGTGTTCCTTAAGACCAATATAGCTTACACAGTTCTCAATTTTCAATCATTCAGTTGTTTTTCCCAAGATATTTTGACTTTTGAAATTTTTCATATTATATATCTAATGAACTTTATTTCGCCTTGCTCATGACAAAGTAGCTTCTCATAGTCACTCTTCTACACATTCGAATATCCTGGAAATGCTTTCTTATTTAGGGCTATGAAACTCTCCTTTTATAACTAAATTTTTTTAAAGAATTTTTCACCATTGAGGCTGTTGTTGACCATCCACAGCTATATGTCTGTAAAGATTTTAAAAATAAAGGAAAATGCCAGCATTGAGGATTTTGATGAAAACAAATCATCACAGCATCAGAGATAAAGATGTTAGGCAAACAGAAAAAAAAATAGTAATCCTATCCCAAATCACAAGTACTCATGATAAGGAAATGTATTTATTGATAATATTTTATTTTGTTTATTTTATTTTTATGTGGTGCTTGCTGAGCATTGAATCCAGTGCCTCACTAGTGTGAGGCAAAATTCCACCACTGAGTCACAACCCCATTGATAATATTTTAATAAATATATGGATTTTGTTTCCATTTTGTAGTTATTGACATTTTCAGATCTTGGTAGTTATTAAAGCAATACTATAAGTGAGGATGATAATGCATATAGTACATGAGGCAAAAAGAGAATTACACCAATTCTAATAATTTATTAAATATCAATATGCCAATGCAATCAAAGAGAAAGAGCTATAGTTTATTACAACATAGTCTATGCAATATTGTGTTTATGTGACAAGATGTAATGGCAAATATTTTAATAAAATAGAAAAAATTATAATAGAAAAATATTATAACAAAACTGTAGATATAGGAGACAGCATAAAGTGGCAGCTAACTAAAATCCTTCAGTGGTTTTTGCCCCATGGGTACACCAATTTTAGCAGCTAGTTACATACCATATTACCTTCACAAGGGTTTTGTTGAGAGACCATAGTGTTGGGTATGATAAAGAAAAGAACCATTGAAGAAAGAAGGAATGAATTTCTTCTGCCAGCCCACCTCCAATTCTAAGCAGAGTGGAGAGATATCCTTCTTCCTTGGATGAAAAAGAGAAAGTCCAGGATTTTGAATTGAAACCCATTGCCATCGCCCCTCATCATCAATCCCTGTTGCTGGGGAGAGCCTCATAACCCCTATCCACAGGTCAATATCCATGGACTTCATCACCAAAATTACTTCCTCGGGGGGCTGATGGCCTCCACCATTTCCACCCACAGACAGAAAAGAGAGGAACAAGACTCTACCACCTGGGCACTGGACATGCAAGCTAGCACAAATGTTAGTGTCGAAGTTCAGCGCTGGTAAGACCCAACACCAGGAAGAACTTAATATCCCCTGTACACAGAAAATAACTCATAGACAGAGCCTCCAAATCCTGCTATGGCATCTGGTAGAGACCTGTGTGTCAATGAAACAAAACTCAAGTTTTGGTCTGAATCACTGCCAATCATGGAGTGCTCCTGGAGTACTCCTACTCCTACCACAGGACCCTGGCTATGAGATCAACTTGTAACCTTGTTTAGCATCAGTCCTGGTGACCAATGCATGGTCTCTGTTACAGTTTGGATCTGGAATGTACCCCCAAAGTTCAAGAGTTGAAAGCATGCTCCCAAATCCAGCAAGGTTCAGAGGTGGGGTATGGCCAGAAGAAGCAGTCACTGGGGACATAGCTTTTGGAACTACATTTGTGCCTGACACCTGTTCATTCTCATTCATTCATTCATTCATTCATTCATTCATATTCTCTCTCTCTCTCTCTCTCTCTCTCTCTCTCTCTCTCTCTCTCTTTCCTTCCTAGCACCTTTCCTCCACCATGCCCTTCTGCTTATTCTTGTTAGGAATTTTGATTGCACTGATGTAAAACTGACAAGTACAGTCTCCAACATCAGTTCTTCAACAACCTTAGACAACATAGTATTCCTGCATTTATACTCATAGATGACCTACCTCAATGATAGGAGACATGTGCTCTGGTGGAATAAACTTGTGTTTTGACTTGCATCATGTCCAGCTGCAAAATCAGCCTTGTTGCACCCCTGAGGCCATGCAAGGCATTGCAACTGTGAGACTCAATATGACTCACTTTATTGCCAGCCATGGTAGCTAAGGGACTATCTTTAGCAACACAACCCCAACTTCAGGAAGCATAGTGTGAAGCAAGGCTCCATTTTCTGTTTACAGCATAGTAAATAAAAGACTCTTGCATTGGAAGTCAGTGCCAGGCTGGCGAAAGCTAATAGTGGGCAGATCTAGTGACCTCTGTGTCCAGGCCAGTACCCACTGAGAGAACCTTTGGAAGAGCCCATGTGCCAGGAAGAGGCCTAAGGCCCCCCTCTATTGGACTTCTATTTCAGTCTGCATTGCTTCTTTCTTAATGAAGTTGTTTAGGGCCATGTGTTCACTTCAGCAGTAGGCAACCCTCAGTGACGTCTGTGGGTGTTAGTGGTTCCGAGCAAGACCAAGCAAAATCCTAGAATTTCTAGAAAGAAATCACTAACTATTGATGAAGCGTCAGGGATTTTGAAACCCCTAGGGGGAGAACAGTAGGAGTTTAGGTACTTCCCAACATATTAACAATTAACAAACTTGGGCTTGGATCACCCTCTAGTGCTGAATTAGTGGCAACACATTGACATTGGACTCCTGTAAAATATGGAGTATGGCTCCAGCTGGTGCTAAAATAGAGAGTTACTACAGGGTCAGAGAAAATAAGCAGCCTCCTTAGAATTTCTAGAAAATTAGGAGACAACAACAACAAAAAGCCAGATTATGAAGATTAGAATAAATATCCAATCCCTCAAACCCAGACAGTATCACATACTAACAGGCATCAAGAATAACCAGGAAACCAAGATCTCAATTAATGGTGAAAATAAATCAGTTTCTGGAGAAACTGACCAGAGAGTAACCAGTAGGAGTCAACCCTTGGATGAAGAATTTAAAGCAGCTGTTTAAAGAAATCTCAATCAGCTTCAAGAAAACAAAAAATCATTCAACGTTCTAAAATTAAAAAAAAATTAACAGAGATATAGGAGCAATTAATAAAATCAAAGAGAAATCTTTGAGAAAAATACACTAAGAAATATAGAAAAAAAACAATGTAAGTTTTTAATTGCAGGATAGATCGAATGGAAGAAAGAATCATTGAGCTCAAAGACAAGCTGTTAGAAAATACACACTCAGAAGAGGAAACATGAAAAAGAAAAACTACAAAGAAGAAAGCATACAGGAAATTAGGATAGCATTAAAAGAACAGATATTTTATTGCTACTATTCAGGAGGGATTTGAGAATGCCAAAGGATTTAATGTTAGGGATATAACTGAGTGAGAGTATCATGGTTCAGATGGATGGTGTCCCCCAACAACTCCTGTGAAAGACAAAGCAGAGGAGACATGATTGGATCATGAGAGCCTTAGCATAATCAGTACATTATTCCAGCTGAATGGATTAAGGGGGTCTTAACTCTAGACAAGTAGGGTATGGCTGGAAGTGGTGGTTCACTGGGGGTATGCCTTTGGGATTTATATTTTGCTCTGATGAGTAAGAACTGTCTCTCTCTCTTCTTCCTGGTGGTTATGTCCTGTGCTACTTTCCTCCCGCCCTCTCTTCTGCCATGATTTTCTGCCTTTGGTCCAAAGAAATGGAGCTGGACTGAGACCTCTGAAACCACGAGTAACAAATAAAATTGTCCTCCTCTAAAATCATTCTTGTCGGGTCTTTTGGTCCAAGTGGCAAAAAACAAAAGACAAAACAAAACAAAAACCTGACTAAAACAGAGTGCTTGCCTAATGTTCATAAGACCCTACTTTCTATCCCCAACGTTACACATATACACATGTGCACACGTGTACACACACACACACACACACACACCACACACCATTGCCAAAGGGGAAGAAAGTTCAAAGAGATAACATCAGAAAATTTTCAAAACATAGAGAAGCATACAAATATCAAGGTACAGACAGGTCAAATATTTTCAGATTTTCAGTTTTAACTCCACCAATTCTACTCCAATACATCCTGTAATAAATTCTCAAAGGAGAAAGATAAAGACAATATTCTCAAGGTAGTGGAAAAAATGAAACAACACAAAAAGCAGTCTCACTAGTCTGACAAGAGATGATCCATCAGAAACCTTAGAAGCCATTAAAGAGGGGTATGTTAGTCAGCTTTGCAACACTGAGACAAACATCTGAGAAAAACATTTTAAACAAGGAAGGATTTATTTTGGCTCACAGGTTCATAGGTTTAGTTCATGTTCAGCCAGCTCCATTACTTTAGGCCTGAAACCAGGCAGAACATTGTGATTGAATATGATGGAGGCAAAAAGTTGCTGAGCTCATGGCAGCATGAAGCAGAAAGAGAAAAAAACCCTTCCAGAGAATTTCCCATCTCACCCCTTGGACCTAATTCCTTCAACTAGATCCCTCCTCTCCATAGTCTATTCAGACATCAATGGATTAACACACTGATGAAATCAGGACATTTATGATCCAGTCACTTCCCCAAACCTTGATCTCTGAACATCCTATAATAAACTGTGAAGTGCATTCCTTATCCAAACTATCACAAGTGACTTGAGATTGATATAGCACTCGGGAAAAGAATGCAAACAAACAAACAAAAAACCCCAGAAAACTGGCAACCCAATATACTGTACCCAGCTGTTAAGGTCTGTAGACAAGTCAAAATAACACGTGGTATTTTGCCAGAGAAATGTTAGAGTTCGTAAACAAGTCTGGATGGTGCCTGGCAAAATGCCAGAGGGAGTGGTTTGAGAAGTAACAAAAGTGAGCTATTAAGTGTGCAGATTCCTTATTGGTTGACTGATGTATCTAGTTTATGCTAATTAAGATAAGCTGTGCAAAATGTATAAATAGCTCTGTTGTCCTACAATAAACGGCTTCCATTCCTGCTGTATCAATCTACAGAAGTTATTTGTCATCCCCTCGGCACCCAGCATTGTTATTCTTTAGAATGAAAGATAGACAAAACCATTTCCAGACAAACTAAACCTGAGAGAATCTATTTCCATCAGGACTGTCCTACACGTAATGCTAAAGGGAGTTCTTCAAACTGAAAGAGATGTTAATGAAAAAGAATAAAACACTAGAAGATATAAAACTATCTTATATAGACAAATTTAGAGTTTCCTAATACTATAAGCAAGGTACTTAAAACAGTCATGCCTTTTTAATGAAGATTAAAACAATTAAAAGTAATAGTTGCATTAATACATTAAAGACAATATAGAAAGACATAAAATGGGACATCAAAAAGTTCAAAATGTGGAGAGGAAAACAGGGAAAATTGATAATTTCTTATTAGCATATTTCTGCTTCTTTTAAAATTTATTATCTAGTCTTTACAGTCATGTTAAACTGCCATCATTTCAAAATAGCTTGTTATAATAAAAGACTGTTATTTATAAATGTTATGGTAACCACAAAGTAAAAATCCATAATAACAAACAAAATATATTAAGAAAGAAATCTAAACATATTACTAGAGTAAATCACTTAACCACAAAGGAAGACTGTAACAAGAGAACAAATAAATTACATTAAAACTAGAAAACTAATTACAAAATGGTTGCAGCAAGACATTACCTATCAATAATTACTTTACATTCCCAATTAAAACAGATCGATTGACTGAATTTAACAGGAAACAAGATCCAACTATGTATTGCTTACAAGAAACTTAGTTCACCTCAAAGAAATGCAGACTGAAAGTGAAGAGAAATGAAACCCAGAAGGAAGCAGGAGTAGCCACACTTATATAATTAAAACAGACAAGTCAAAAGCAATAAAAGAGAAAAGAGTGGTCACTTATTCACCAGTTACAAAAAGTCTCTCAAAATTGATTAAATACAGCTTTAATACCCGAAACAATCAAAACACAATAAAAAATAGGGGAAATGCTTAAGGATATGGAAAGGGGTAATTTTTGAACAAGTGATTTTTCTCACAGGAGAGAAAAGCAAAGACAGACTAATAGTATTGTATCAAATGAAGGAGTTCCTGTGTAGAAAATAATCAACTGTGAAATGGGAGAAAATATTTGCAAACTACACATCTTCAACGGACTAATATCCAAAATAAATAAGGATTTCAAAAAACTTGATAGCAAAAAGACAAATTGCCCAAGTTTTAGACATGGACAGTACATCTAAATGGATATTTCTCAAAAGAAGACATTTGAATGATCAACAGGTGATGAAAAAACCCTCATCCTCACTAAGTATGAGGGAAATGCAAATCAAACAAAATTATCTACTACATCACTGCCATCAGAATACTTGTTATCCAAAAGACAGAAGATAACAAGTGCTGGTGAGGACGTGGAGAAAAGGGAACACTTTTTCCTTGTTCATGGGGATATAAATGAGCACATATTGAGAAAAGCATCCTGGAAGTTATTCCAAGTTGGAAAAAGAACTACCATGTTATTCAGCAATCCCGTTATGGGGTATACCCAAAGGAAATGAATCAGTATGCTGAAGAAAGACTTCTGCACTCGTGTGTGTGTTGCAGCACTATTCACTCCAGTCGAGAAGTAGAACCAACTCAAGTGTTCATGAGTTGATGAAAGGTCGAAGAAAATGTCCTTTTAATCACCGTACAAAGGATGAAATCCTGTCCTTCTTGATAACATAGATGGAACTGGAGATCATTATGTTACATTAAATAAGCGAGGCACAGAAAGACAAATACCATATGATCTCACTCACATATAGAATCAAAAAAATGTTGATCTCAAAGAAAAGCAAAATGGTAGTTGGCAGGGGCTGGGGAGACTACAGGATGAAGGATAATGGAAATTGATCAGTGGTACTCAATTACAGTTAGACACAAGAAGTTTTCATGTACTATTGCATAATAGTGTGATTATCTATAACAATAATTTACTATATATTTCAGAAAGTTACAAGAAAGTGTTTTAAGGATTTTTTAAATATAAAAAAAATGATAAATGTTTGAGGAATCAGATTACATTCACCTGATTTAATCATTATGCAATGTACAATGTATTGAACCATCATCCCATGATATCCTAGTGCCATGAACTAAATTCAAAAAGTAAATTATATACTTCAAAATGTATAAAAATATAGAGATGAAGAGCAAATTGATCACTGTCAGGGATTAGGGATAAGGAAATGGGTTGGGAAAAGGGAAGTTTTGTTATATATAGAAAGGCTAGAATGAATTGATATTGTTATATTCCAGTGAATTTGCACTATACTTCCCAGTTTTGCATTTTCTCATGTTTGTGTGTTTGCATGTGCATACTTCTGTAAAATAATTTTATATCTATAAGTTCACATGTCCATCACTACAGTTAAGCTAGAGAACAGTTACATCATCACAAGGTGATGGAATTCCCTCCAAAAGACTCTCTCCTAAGGGCAATCTCAAATATCAGCCCAAATCTCAGCCACTCAAGAAATCCCACATTAGAAATTAATTTCCATTTTCCATTCACTGAAGAACAGCTGTTTTCTTTCTGTACAATTTTGGTTCATTTAGTCATCATTTTCTTTCCATAGCTCTATGATATTTTCAAAAAATATGATTTTTTATGACTTAAATTTTTATCACTTAATAAGTGTTTTTAGTTACTGGAAAAAAATGATGGCTTATTACTACTTGTTACTTACCACTCTGAGGCAGTATTTTCTTTTCTGTTAATGGAGACACAAATGTATTTTTGCTAATAATAAAATTTAGTCAATAGATTTTAATTTAAAAGTACATATGTATTTATATATTTAAATTTGTTGTATTTAAGGAAGAATATATTTAAATTATTATTTTCTTAAGACAGATGTATCAAAGATTGAAATTAAGGTTTTTTAAAATTTTTTGTCTATATATTTATCCATTTGTTCAGCACAACAGGTTAAAACATTTTATTTTTCCCAGGAAACCTACTTGACAACTTGGACAAAATCAAATGATTATAACTATGAATCTATTTCTCATCTCAATATTGTATTCTATTGGTGGTGCATACCTAATCTTATTCCTCTACTACCCATAATAAATATTCTACACTTGAAAGGATACACTTGCTTTGGTGTTTGTATTAAGGACAGAAGATGCACAAACAACTTTCACATTTCAGTAATTTTGTTTTTCAGAATAATATTAAATTAATATCTCATCTGTCTAGAGTATGTGTAGTAAATCAGTAAGTAATACCTTTTTCAACATGTGAGAAAATAAATTCAATTTTAAATAAAATTGCCAAAGTTGAATAAGTTGCCTGCCTGAAACATTAATTTTAATCTGAAAATATAATTATTGACTCATATTTTTTCTAATATGTATATATGTTATATTTCATTACTTAGAAACAAAAACTCATAAGCAATGGGAATACTTAGCATCCACATTGCAATGTCCACATAGAATTACCACCAAAACAAATGAGAGTCCTTGGAGAAATAGCTAATTTCAATACTGTGATAGGAAAGAATGAATTGAGCTCATGACATTTGGAACAAAGGGCAAAGAGTCCATCAAAAACTGATGAGATTGTACCAAATGGGCACCGAAGTCCATTTCAATGGGCCCCATTGGCCAAGGATGGGACAATTTGAACATCAAAACCATGGTGTTCAATGATTGAAACTCAGATATATAAAATTTCATGAGTTTGTAATAATACTCCCAAAATAAAAATTAAATATAAAAATGTAAAAAGGAACTCAAAACCTGATGTTTAGGTTTTGTTGCATAAGAGCTCATTCTGAAAACCTGTATAAATATGGGAATATAAGCATTAATCATGATTTTTCTACATTAACTTCCCGTAGAGGAACCAAAAGTGTGGTAAAATAAAATTATTCATAGGATAGTTCCAGTTAAGACATTTTATGGATTGATTATAAAGTATCTGAAAATTTACCTTCCTTGCAATCACAGAAGTTAGCTCTCTGCAATTTTGTGAATGTTGTTAGAAGACACGAGACTCCTGGGTGACTGCTAAAGGACAATTTATTACTCAGATCAACAGCAATAACTATTTTCTAGCATTGGTTCCCCAAACCCCAATTTCCACAGAGAAGTGTGATGAGAGCCAGGTGCTGCCAGCATACACAGTGAACTGTGTTGAAGAATAGGAACTCCAAGCTTTAAAAAGATGATCTTTTATAATAGACTTCAAACAAACGTATTCAACTTTTGCTTCGGAGTAGGACCTTATCTTTATTATGCTATGCAGCAAATAAATCTGTTCAAATATATATATATATATCCTACATATAATAGGATAAATAGATATCTACACCTAGACATTTATATAGATATACATAGGGTATATCTCCTTGAAAAAATATTGTAGGGAAAAAGTCATTGGCCTACTTGACTGATTTCAAGATGTGACAATGTGAAGATAGGCAAGTGATCCATGGATCATTGTATCCCAATGAAATATACAGAAGGAATAGAGTTAGAAAACCAAATCACCGTTTTGCACTTCTAATGAACTAATGCATTTAGGCAGTGATAACCAGTATATGGAAAACCATTAAAGCAAGGAAAAGTGAGGAATTAATGAATGGATTAGGCTGACAACACCCAAATCCACTGACTAAAGTTAAAATCATTAAAAGTGAATAACTAGATGTCATGGACCACCTGGTATGGTATAATAACAAGTATAGGGCAACACCTCTATTGTATTCTTGCAAAAATAATTCAATCTGAATATTAGGAAGCTTCTGGATCTAACTTCTCGGAGGGAGATTATAAGGATAGATTTTTTTTTAAAGAAATCATGATGATGGATCATAAATAAGTAGAAAATTCTCTATGTCAAATGTCCTAGTTCTTTCAACGAGTAGATTGCTATGCTCTGATAATATGTGACTGTCAAATTTCAAGGATTTATTCAAGTTTTGCAAATCTCTGTTTTACACATTAAAGGAAAGGTTAACTTGTTTTGTTACTACAAAACTCTATATCAAACAAGTGGGAAAATTATGGCAAAGAAGATATGCAAGTCTAGATTTATTCATGTTAGCAGTAATCAGCCAGTTATCTCAAGGTTTGTGAAGAGGTAATTGTTGAGGGTGTAGCAGTCCAAAGAGGAGCCACTACGTAAGAATCTGAAAGTCAGAGTGCACCCACCTACCTGGAAGAATTATGCTGTACGTTTTGTCTCTTTTTATTTTTCACTGAAATCCTTCTGAGGTAGCAGACTTCCTCTTTCTGAGCTTGTGATGCCTCCTGCTTTTTATAGAGGCAGCACACTCAATCTGATTTATGATTTGTTGTGTCTTCTACAAAGGGCAGATTTGGACCAAATGCTGTTTTGATTCTGGCCAAAGGATTTTTCAAGACTCAATGAAATCACTTCAAATCCTTGCTGATTCTGCTGCTTCTTCTTTTTCTTTTTTTTCTCTAGGAAGATTGCTCTTTAGTTTTTTCAATATGTTCATTGCTTCTTATTATTCAGCAAAGCAGCTTCTAGATGGTCTGTCTTCATGAGGCATAGTGTTTATACATAGCTTAATAAGGTATGTTGCTCTCATGTACTGAATTTTAGCATCTGAGTGACTGAGATGATTGTAGAGCCCCATCCATCGCTGAGGATTTTGCTTTTCTCAATAGGGTCTTATTTCCTGCTTCTTCAGCGTATGCTTTGTAGTGTTTTAGAGTGTTCAACACTTAAATTATATATCACTTTGGTATTTAAATCAATGAATTTAAACTACTGCATAATGATTACTTTCAATTTACCTTCACTTAAGAAAGATGATATAATTAAACATGTTTGTTTGAGCAGGTTTTGCAAATGAATGTATGCAGTTACATTAGATCTCTGTAAGATGAGTTAATTCTCTTGAGCTTTTAATTTTTACCTTGATTAATTAATGCATTTGTTGTGGTGCTGGGTGTCAAACCCAGGACCTTGCAAGCATTCTACCACTGATCTGCACCAGGTGCCTTTCCTAAGCTTTTTAAAACTTTGCAAGACGTAGTCAGTTCTATGGTCACAATAGTAGTCTTTCTCTTCTCCCTTTCTCCTTCCTTTTCTTCTAATGTCCCTCCTTTTTAGCCCTTTTCTTTTCCTTATTCCTTTCTCGCGCATCTCTATTTCTACCCGTTTTCCCCCCTCTATTTCATCCATTGCATTCCTACACTATTCTAAATACTAAAAATAAAATATTGAATAACTCACGAACTACTCTGGTCTTGTGGTTCGAATCAGGGTTGAGTTCAACTTGCCATCACATCCTCTATCCAAGGACCTTGCAATATTGGTCAGATAGGTCTTGTGAAAGATGGAAAGAAAAAGCAGTTTTAATGAAAGGACAACTCCAAAACTTCTAGGAAGTTGGGATGAATGAGAACTATAGAGACGTAACTTAGATGATTTCATATATATTATTTTATAATTAAAATACAGTATTTTTGTATATCTTTCATGTCTCTCTTTCATGTTATCAAGCTTCATTTTACCTTGATAAATATATGGCATATAGTTAGAAAAACAATTTTATATACTAATTTAATTCTGTAATTTGTGCAATGTCTTTAAGTGTTTCTATTGATTGATGTTTTTCATTGTTTGTTTTTTTTTTCCTTCTTTTATTGTATAGTGATTTTTGACTGGACAATGGACATTAGTGTTTTACCCCTTTGAGCGAGTGCTTTGTAATTTTGCAGTCTTTCAATGGTGAGCTTTCAAAGGGCATGTAATTAGCTTAACTAGAAACTTTTGACATGTTGATTTTAGGATTTGGTAGGTGGAACTAGAGCACTTTTAAGTCTAGGGAAAATTTTGCTTCATGAATGAGACAAAATCCTTCTAAGTACACTACTTAATTCTCTATGTTTTATGAGGTTTTCCACTCTAGATATCCAGCCTCATATATTTTCTTTACATGAACTGACTTCAAATACAATACTCAGCTGAGGGTTCAAGAGGAACCCTTTGCACTTCTGAAGATCTTTCTGACCTTCTGTCTATCCATCTCTCTCTCTTGCAGGTATATCTCCGTGAAGCACTTTTCCCCTCAGTCTTGCTCTCTCCTTTTCTACAAATGTGGCCCTCTTGGCTTCACGTTGGCTTCACGGACTTTCTTCATGGTATCTCTTTCATTGGACCCTATTTACGTTATGTCTTGCTTTGCTTAACTGTGCTGTGTCCTTCTCAGTGGTCTGAATACCATCTCCATGTAGTCATTTGGACAATTTTAAGGGTCATCTGGTTTGTTTCTCATATCTCAAGGACCACTGCCTCATGCTGAATTTATTACTCCATGTATTTTGTCCAAATGTTTTAGATGTTTAAGGGATATACTCAATCTTTGTTCTTCCACGTTGATGAGAAATAGACATATGTGTTCTAACCCTCACAGCAAGAAATACCTAATAAATCCACTTTTTTAATAAATAAAAGAGATAAGCTCATTATCATCAAAAACTCAAAATCAAATACTTGGTACAAGCAGAGCCAGTAGACAACCCTTGTCTTATCATACAGAAACTTATATTTATTTCTCCCTTGCATCGCACATTTTTTTTTTTTTGGAGGGGGGCGGTTACTAGGACTTGAACTCAGGGGCACTTAACCAATGAGCCAGATTCCCAGTTGTTTTTTGTATTTTATTTAGAGGCAGAGTCTCGCTGAGTTGTTTAGATGTTTAGGGCCTCACTAATTTGCTGAAGCTGATTTTGAATTTGAGATCCTCCTGCCTCAGCCTCCGGAGCCACTGGGATTACATGTGTGTGCCACCACATCTGGCCACACCACACATTCTTAATGTTATAAAAAAGCTGTGGTACAGTAGGATGGATAGAAGCTGGTTGTCAATTTAGAAATAGGTGGTTTTTCTACTGAGGAGGATAAGTGTAGACATTTAAAAGTTTTTTCCACACTATTTGGAAGTGAAGGAAAAAAAACAAGAAAGGAAATAAAGGGATGATAACCTCAGAAGGGTGTGTTATGTAGGTACTCTGAACCAGACTGCTCACTTGTCACTCATAGAGACAAGCAGTGCCCACATAACCAGAGCTTATAAAGCTTTAAGGGATAGAGAGAGTTCTAGGAAGAGTATCAGAAAATGCTTGTTGGTGGAAGTGAGCACCAAATAAATTCCTGAATCCTCATTCAAAATGCAGAAGAAAATAATTCCCCAGGGAATTATTTGCAGTAAGATTGGAGGGAGGGGAGGCAGACACGTGAAAATGTACAAGTTGTGTATTTTCAGAACAGTAAGAAAATAATTGCAGGTAGAACAAGAAGTTTAGCTCATTCTTTCAGTTGCTGATTTTCATTCCAAAAACAAATTCATTAGAAGAACAGTCTGGGACTGGAAATGACAGATCAGGACTGCCCACTAGCTTGTCAAGCCCTCCCTCCCCATACAAACACTCTCATCTATTGTCCAATATGATTTACTATCCTATCTTTACAAGACAACTTGCAAGTCTGGGGTGGAAATCGTTAGGAATAAAACTATAAGGCAGTGAATTTTAATTGATAATTTTTCTATGACTAAATGAGCTCAGTTTTTGTATAATACAGGCATCTGAAAAATGATACTTACCTTTTGTCTCTATTCTGTATTATTCTCAGGAGAAATGCTTCATCCTGCCTGCCATACCTTTGCAGATTTATATGAGTCAAACCTCTGCCAAAAACTCACCTTCAATCTTTTGTGGAAAACAGAGGAGCTTTGAACTATGGGTAGGTGAAGGTTTAATTCATTTTGCTGTTTTGAACTCTTATCAAATGTCTATATTGCAACAACTTTTCATTAATTCAAACACACAGCACATGCTAGATAAATTAATTCAAACACACAGCACATGCTAGATAAACATAGTATAATTGATGTGTGACAATGTATTTAGATCTGAGAGCAGGCTTGCCCATGAACTCTATATGGCTTTAGTGGAAAGAGAAAATAAGAGTCACTCCATTGGAAAGATGTTCAGATTATCTGATTTTCTTATCTTTGGGTTAACTAATGTCTTTGGAGGAATAGTATTTTAAGGAAACTGGAGTCCTGGAAACATAGTCTAGTTTTAGGAAGTCAGTTTTATTGATCATAAAATCAATCAGTATTTCTGGGCCACAGATTACTCACCTATAAAATGAAGGTAAGTTATCTGCCCCATTTATCCTGTAGACTCTTGTGCTGTTTTGTGAGGAAGCCATGCTTGCTTGCTGCATAGGAAGCAGCATGCTCATAGATAAGGGCAGGGAGCAATGGCACAGGTCCAAGGGAAGACCACCTGCAGAGGAGAGGAGCTCCTCTAATATTGTGATCATGGAGTTTGAAGAATATTATTCTGACTGAGAGAAATAGAACCAGAAATAGGACCACTTAAGTATTAGCTTTGGTTGGAGGTACCCTGAAGGCCTATTTTCTATTAAGATGGATCTAACGAACTATGGTTTGTTTTTTTTTGTTGTTGTTCCCCCAACCCCAAGTTGACAAGCATATTGTAGTCAATGTTGAATTGCTTGATATAAAGTTCACAAATTTGAACATTGTTATTCTTTATTTATGTCACACCTGGACTATCACCACTAAGTTTCATGAAATATAGAAAAGAAGGAGTTTTAATACATACCATGCATATAATTTATATGATACAGGTTGCTAATATCTAGCCCTGCCTTTCTTCTAATTATAAAGATGACAAGAAGTCTGTGTTTGGATTCCTACAATAAAGCTTAAAGTGCAAGTACTTGACCTGAAATATATTTTTCAGTGTAGCAAGAGGAATAATACATAATTCCATCCTCACAGAACATGCAATTGCCCAGTCCATGCCTAGAAAGAATCCTATTATAATATGATAGGTAAAGAATCCCAGTAAGAAACAAAGGCTAACTGATGCTTTCACTGTGAGAGAAAGAACTGGGCAAATGAAGTGTGAGGAAACCATAGCCAGGTTTTTTTTGTTGTTGTTTGTTTTGTTTTTGTTTTGTTTTGTTTTGTTTTGTTTTGTTTTCATTTTATAGGAAAACAAGAAGACATGGGTAAAAAAATGTTGTCCAAGATATGAACTGAGTGCAATGTGTTTTGTTTTTATAAGAGCATAGTTTTAACTTTGATTTCTATATAAATTATCTGAAAGAAGAGTGATTAATAAAAGAAAGGTCAATCTCACCCAAGAAATGCAGTAATATTCAGCCTATGTTAAGGGGTTATAGGAACTGATGGCAACTTTAGACAATGGAGGAGAAGGTACTTGACCTTTGGTTTTGGTGAAAACATTAAAAAAAAATCAAGAAAATATAATTACCTTCATATGATTACAGTGGTATCCAAAAATAAAGAAAAGTGGAATAGCAAGAAATAAATATTTTTTTTCACAAAAATTAGAACAGATCAGAAAGGAATGAACTTAGGAAATAGTTTTGTTGTTTCTGAACTTATGTATCTACATCCCTGAAGTCCATAGATGGAGAGGCAAAGAGCAGAAAAGAAAAAAGAATGAAAGCAAAGAGAAAAGAATAAAGGGAGGGTCCAAAGGAAATGAGGCTAATTGGCTCACCTGGGATTGGACCCATGCCCTTGGAGGAGGAATTTAGAAATGGGAACGTTTACAACAAAGTAGGAATAGGAGTCAAAGAGCTATGGGAACCTGTGTCCAACAAAAGCCTTAAGGACTCATTAAAGTACCCATATATGGGCATGTCCAATGTAAATTAGATGTGACCAGGCAATATAAGTCTCCCAGGGTCTGAGAAGGCTAGAGTTGATGCCTAAAGGAATATGAAAAAGGAAATTCAGATGCTTTTTATTTTAGAAATTATACAAAATTTACATACTATAGGAATTTATTACCTATTTAGTTTCCCTGTGTAACAACTATTTTGTAAAGTTCTCTTTATTGTTCTGAAATAAAGTGCATACATAATTTAGTTTACACACACATAAATTTTATTAAGAAGAAATAAACAAGAAATTATAACAAATTAGTATGTATTTGAGCATACTAATTCTCAGCAGCGGTAGTAGTTACAGACCTGATATATCCAGATGCTTTCTTAAGCTACTAGAAATGTAACAGAAACAAATGCCAAGCTAATAGGGAAATCTTATAATGGTGACTCAGAACAAAATCAATAGTGGCATTTAATAAATGTGGTTAAAACTCTTGGTTATATAAATATTTATGTTTACAAAGAAAGTAATCTTTTTGTTGATCTTGTTATGATAATAGTAAAAATTCTTTTCTCCTAAATTAGAACTATAAGAGATTTATATAGGATGGACTAATTTTTTATTTATTTATTTTTATCTTTTTTATTAGTTGTTCAAAATATTACAAAGCTCTTGACATATCATATTTCATACATTTGATTCAAACGGATTATGAACTCCCATTTTTACCCCATATACATATTGCAGATTCACATCGGTAACACATCCACTTTTTTACATACTGCCATACTAGTGTATGTTGTATTCTGCTGCCTTTCCTATCTTCTACTATCCCCCCTTCCCTCCCCTCTACTCCCTTCTTCTCTCTCTAACCCATCTACTGTAATTCATTTCTCTCTCTTGTTTTTTTCCCCTTTCCCCTCACTTCCTCTTATATGTAATTTTTGTATAACAATGAGGGTCTCCTTCCTTTACCATGCAATTTCCCTTCTCTCTCTCTTTCCCACCCCCTCTCGTCCCTGTTTAATGGTGATCTTCTTCTCATGCTTTTCCTCCCTATTCTGTTCTTAGTTGCTCTCCTTATATCTAAGATGACATTTGGCATTTGTTTTTTAGGGATTGGCTAGCTTCACTTAGCATAATCTGCTCTAGTGCCATCCATTTCCCTGCAAATTTCATGATTTTGTCATTTTTTATTGCAGAGTAATACTCCATTGTGGATGGACTAATTCTAAGCGTAGATTCTATTCAGTTTATCAAACATGTTAGGTACTGAATCAAGCCGTCTAGAATTAAAAAGAAAATTTAATGCCAATCGCATGAATGAAGAGGGTCAAAGTGGGTACTATTTAACTGTATTACCAAAGAGTAAAAAATATAAAATTAAAAATAAATTAATATTGAATATAAGGTCAGAATAACTGAATTTTTTTAAGAGGCAATGTACATCTTTGACAGTCTGAGTAATCTGCAGTCCTCTATTGCTTTTAAAGATTTTTAATCAAAATGGGAACTAATATGGGTTTCAACCCATATAGGCTGAGAGGACCTTTGGAACAAAGTAGAGCTAATTACCTGATCTAGGAAATGCATTTAAAAATATACTGAGTTGGTTCTTCTTTGTTTGCAAATGAGCTAAAATCTAAAGAGATTCTTAGGAGATATTTACAGGAGGATATGTAGATTTAGAAATAAGGAAAATTCAGATTCAAGTATCAGCTCTTGAAGGAGCCAACATTTAATAGTGTGATGAGTTTTAGGGGAAAATATCCACAAACACCTATGGAGCAATGTAGTTGCCAGTTAGGTCTAAATGAAGGCCTTGAAAAGACCTTGAAACGTGAGTCAAAAACTCAGTCTTCAAAGGGTACAACTGATTTGAAAAAAAAAATGACCTGATTTTTTTTATCTATGTTCTGAACAAAGAAAAAAGATAAGGGGAATCAGGTTACAAAAAAGCAGAGATTTTCAGGGCCCATGTTTCATTTACCTATTGCTATGAATAAAAAAGTCCTGAATTTAAAAAAACTTATACCAGCAAAAATCATTTATTTTATCCCTTAACTTACAATATAAGCATGGTATAATAGGAAAAGCCCACCTCTGCTTCCCCTGGTGTTTCAGCTGGGAGATTTGAAAGGCCTCTCCCACATGGCTGATGTGTTGGTGCTGCCTGGTAGCTCAATGAGCAGTAGGCCAAGGACCTTGGTTCCATTCCATATGGAGATCTTCTTGGGGATTTTTGGTCTTCCTTAGAGCATAGCATCTGGATTGAAAGAGTGAGTGTTCCCAAAGAAAGAAAAGAGAAAGTGAATCCTCAAGCCCCAAGCCTGGCAGAATCACTTCCATGACATTGTTCAAAGCTTTCACAGAGCCCATGCAGACATAAAGAGGCCTGACTCAATGTCTCAAGGACAAGAGTTGGCACCCTTTGGTCTGAAACAACCCAACAGCCAGTGGAATCTGAACAGAGAGCCAAAAGCAATATTTGGTTCTGAAAAAAAGCAATTTTCTGATGTGAAGACTAGAAAATATTTCTTGGGGCCAAAAAATGCAACACTGTTTATTATTTAGGGGTTCAGACTAGGATGCACAGAAACATAGGAAGGCAAAAGGCCATCTATATAATTGATGTAGAATGTTGTCCTTGTCCACAGTTTCGGGAACTTGGGGCCATGATCAGGCAGAGTGCTAAAACATTTTTTGGATGGAATTATAATCACTTCATATTTAATTGATATTACCACCAAGTACTGACCTCTATCAAAAAATCAGTTAATTTGGTCAGTTCTTGCAGTTGTTTCCTATGCATGTGAATTTTCAATTTATGTGGTGTTACCGGCACACATTATTTTTTATCTTAAGTATAATGTGTAATAGTAGAAAGAGAACTATAATAATATTGCCTAGGACATTCAAATACTTTATTATAGTAATAAAAGCAAGACTAGAGTAAGCACTAAAAGGGGGAGGGGGAGCAAGCAAATATTTTTAATATCTGGATGCTCACAGTAAAATATCTTCTATTCACCAGCACTCTGGTGACCCAGGTAGGCAAAAATGAAAAATATTGGACTCCTCCCACAACCAATTTTTTCCATATTTCATAGAATATAACCATTTAATTTAATAACTATTGTACAAGTACAAAAAGGTAATGTATAGAATGTACATTATATGGGTTGTATAGAATGAAACATTATAAGGGTTGGAAATTAAGGTCTAGGTCAGGTAAATATACACAGGCATGAACATTGTGGAGGAAGATTTGATAAAATAATAATATAAAATATTAACTTTGCAATTGTTCAGTGAGAGTACTAACCCCCCCAAAAAAAACCACAGAAGAAAAGATTTTTTTGGATAAAAATGAATTAAGAAAGGAAGTAAACCTCAGCAGTATTTCAAAGTTATTAAATGAAGCGTTCTTAAAAACTGATTAATAAAATCATGTGATTGAAAAAAATTGAACATGTGTGTTCCAATATTCTTATTAAAGATGAGGATAAAATATGTTTTTAAACCTTACTTGAGAGAGAAAAGATGAAAATTTTTAAACTGGAGAAAAAGTGGTAGTAAAGAATTCAGTGGAATATATAATAGTTGCTGACAAGTTTAAGCCATTAAAGAGACACAGTGTGCAATGGGAGTTCAATTTTATTCCAACTGACAGATGAATCCTGTTTTAAAAATAGCTTTTTGTGATCTGAAAAATGATCAGAAGAAAATTCGGAGTATGCAAACAACTATAATAAATCATCTGCATATAGAGAAACAATATATCAAATGTTGCCAGTTTAAATATCTCAGGAGGAATTGAATTAAGATCAGCAGCAAGAAACTCAACTTAAATTTAAAGCTGAAGTTGAGATAAAATGCAGGCTAGTCAATGCTAGCCTTATTGCTATTTCATGACAAAGAAGAATCTTGGTTTGATATCCAGGATGCAAAAGCGAGATTTCTTATTCCAGCTCTCACCACATACTAGTTGTGTAAGCACGAACAGAAATGGAGGTGACCTGTAGTTGCATTCACATTCATCCAAATCACACGCAAAAATGTTATGCTCTGAGAAATGTTTGAGTCTCTAAAGTCTTGTTTCATTCACAGAGGTTACTGCTTTACATATGATAATGACATATGTTTATAAAAGCTGTTTCTGGAAACAGTGTAAATTATGTATGTACATATCCAACATTTGCACACCATACAGTTAAATTGATTTTCGACAGTTCTAAGTTATTTTATTTTGTTTTAATTCTGTGAATTCTACCATGTAAATAGTTAGATAGATAGATAGATATTCACATAATCATCATTACCATAATAAGGATGCAGAACAGTTTCAAAAACACATACTCATGCTTTCTACATGTACTCACATATTCTTCCCACCCTTATACCTGACTAAAATCAATCTAGCTTCAATCACTCAGATTTTCTTTTCCAGATGTCATATATAAATAGAATCATACAGCTTGTAATCACTGAGATTACAACTTTTCGAGACTGACTTTACCCACCCAGTATAATGCCTATGATATTCACCCAAGTTGTTGCATGCATTAATATTCATTCTTTTTTTATCACTGGATGGTATTTTGTAGTATGGATATAACACAGTTTGTTTATCCATTTACCTGGGGAAGAATATTTGTTGTTGTTGTTGTTTTCCAGTTTTGAGAATTCTGAGTACTGCTGCTGTCAAGTTTTCTGTGAATAAAAGCTCTCATTTCTCAAGGATAAACATCCAGGTATAGGAAGGCTTGGTCATATAGGTCATATAGTATGTATCTGTTTAGCTTTGTAAGAAAATGCCAAATTATTTTCCAGAGTTGCTAGAATATTGAAAACCACATCAGATAATGTCATACTTTTTTGTATTTTACTGTAAATTGTGCTTTACAGTAATAAAAATCAGAAAAACATCCACTATATTTACCCAAACATTGACCCAATCTACTGCTCTTTCTTTTTAAATGATATTTCATTTTTATTTTGATATAATTTCCCTTTCTTCTAAGGAACTTTTTAGCAACTTCTTTTTAAGATGCTATTTTGAGTCTCTTTTCCTTCCACTGAACTCTGATAATGCAAATATTATATATTTCCTTATTGTTTCACAATTCTTGAGGTTCATCCAGTAACTTTAAAATTTTGGTTATTGTATTTTTTACTTCTACAATTTTCATTAAGTTCTTCTTATGCCTTCTACATCTTTGCTGAGATTTTTTATTTTTGCTGTTCCTTCAAATTTCTCATGATAGCTTTTAGAAACTGTGTAATAGCTGTTTACAATCTTTGTCAAATAATTCCAACATCTGTGTTATCTTGATTTTATTGTCTGATAATTATATTTTTTTCCTATGTTGAGATTTTTATTTCTTTGTAGGTCAAGTAATTTTGAGTTATTCTGGAGTACACTGCACATTTTATGTTTCACCCCATGGGGTATTTCTTACTCCTAAGGAGGATTTTGATACCTTTGTCTGAGTTAGCAATTTTTCTGGTTAGATTTGGCCACAAGCTGCGATGTGTATTCTGTATGCTGTGGTTCAGTGCTCCAATGCCAGCTAAGCATCCAAAACCTTTTTAATGCTTTCACTCAGTGACTATCTGGGACCCGAATGGAGGTATCAGAGTTTTTGGATAAAAATTAGAATCAAATACACATATGTACAATTAGTGAGGTAGAAACATGAGTTTGTAGGCAACTTTGGATTGCCATATTACATCTAGGCCTAAGTAGTAATATGGGGATTGGGATGGGCTTCAAGAAGAGGGAAGAGAGAGGAGAGCAAGAAAGAAATCAGTGGAATTGGCCTAGCCTTCTTGGAAGGGCAATTTTACTGAATAAAAAGGAAGGTTTTGTTCCCCAAAGTTTGACTCTAATGACTTCTTATCATTCCTGCTGTGTTGCCACCAAAGGATTGCCCAAGGACAGAATCATGAGACCATAGCAAAAGAAAAAGAAGTGGGGAATTGTCCACTGATTCTGAGCATTGATATATCCCTGCCCCTCTCCTGAAATAAATGGTGTTTTTCCTGGTTCTGTCTTGATGATGCAATTGCACCCTTATGGGAATCAAACTGAATGGAGTCAAGGCTAGGAGACATGGTCAGGGGAGGACTGGTAAAACTTCAGATGATTTGGTAGCACTTTGAATTCTGCTATTCTTCCCTGATCTGTTGGGTAAACCTGTTGCCTTTGAATCTTCAACTATATGCTCCATGTTCTGTCTCAAAAAAATAAAAAGAGCTGTGGATGTAGAATGCTTGCCTAGAATACACATGGGTTCAATCCCAAATGCCATGAAATATAAAAAATAATAAAATAAATAAATATGAGAGGAATTGGATAGATTTTCAAATCCAATTAAGAACCTAAAAACATTCTCCCTTCATATTTATGAGTTTCACATTTAAAATATTTGGGAAAAAAATGGCATCTATACTGAGCATGTGTAGATATTTCTTTTCTTGCATTATTCCCTAAAGAATATGGTATAACTATTTATATAACATTTGGATTGTATTAGATAATCCAAGTGAGCTAGAGATGATTTAAAGTGTATGAAGGATTGAATAACTTGTATGCAAATATGATACAATTTTATATGAAAACTTGAGCATCTATGAATATGAGTATTCTTAGGAGATTGTGGAACTAATTCCCCAGTCATACCAAAGGATAACTTGATGTGCTGTCTGTAAGAAACTCACTTCAAATATAATTACATAGGGAGATTTAAAATAAAATAATGTAAAAATAGAATATGAAAACATTGACCAAAACTGATGGGTATATTAGCATCAGATAAATTTATTTCAGAGAAAAAAAAATTACCAAGAATAGAGAGAAACATTACATTATGTTAAAATCAAAATGCAGCATTCCTAAATATATATACACATAAAGCATGAGAGTTACAAAATATGTGAAGAAAAACTGATTGAAGTGAAAGAAACAAATCCACAGTTTTGAATTGCAGAATAAATAGAAAATCAGCAAGGATTCAGCAAGGATACAGAATGCAACAATATTATCAACCTGTAGGATCTAATTCAGATTTACAAAACATCCACCCAAGAAAAGCAGAAAATACTTTCTTTCAAGTACTCATGGAACACATAGGCAAATATGCCATACCCTAAGTCATTAAAAAGCTCACGAAATTAGGAAAATTGAAGTAATACAAAGTTTTTTTCCTCATTATGGCAAAATTAAACTAGGAATCAATGGGTTAAGTAACAGGAAAATCTTCAGATACTTGGAAATGAAGCAGTACACTTCCAAATGATCCATAGGTCATAGAGAAAATAAAATACACATTAAATTGAAAATGAAAATGAAAATGTATTATTTCAGAACATGTTGCACACAGTTAAAGCAGCACTGTGAGTAAAGTTTATAGCTCTGAATTATTAGTTTTAAAAAAAGACAAAAAATAATAAGTTCTCAATTCAAGAATCTAAAAAAAAAGAAGAAGAAAGACAACCTACAATAAACAAAAGGAAAGAAATATTAAGTAGTGGAAATCAGTGATATTGAAAACAATAGAGTAAGAAAATGCTTGTTATTCCTGAGAAGAACAATAGTATGGATTGCTTTCCCAAGACAAAGAACAAATGCAAGAAGACACAACTCCAAATATCAGGAATTGAATAGCATATCACTGCAGATTCGGAGGACATCAAATTATTAATTAGAATATCTGTTACACTCTCTATTCATAAATTTTATACCCTAGAACAAAATGACTGATTCTTTGCAAGATTAAAACTATAATAACTCACCAAATATGAATAGGCAATTTAAGTTGCCCTTTAACGCTTAAGAGGTTGAATTTTTATTCATGAAGAATGTTTTATTTTGTGGAAATTGTACCCTAATATATCTGTTTAAAAATAAACTTTAGAAGTGATTCCTTATTGCCTTTTTATGTTTTATTTTTATATTTAAATTGCCATATGGTAAAACTAACTTTTTCGTTTTTCTATAGTTAGTTCTATCAATTTTAACATATATGTACATTTATATAACTACCAATATCAGGCTACATGATTATTTCACTCATTTCAGAAGCCTTCAGTGAAAACTTTGCCTTTGCAGTCACTCCTTCACCACCTTACTAACCACTAATTCATTTTCCATTACTACTCTTTCATATTTTTGAGAATATCCAATATGTGGACCTATATAGTATATATAACCTTTTGAGAGTGATTTCTCTCACTTGATGAAATGTTTTTGATCTCCTGTCCAAGTTACTGTCTATGTCAACAGTCAGTTTCTTTTGATTTCAGAGTAGTGTGCCCTGATATGGCTATATTAGTTTGTTTCTATATTGACCCTTTGATGGTCATTTGGGTTGTTTCCAGCTTTTAGAAGTACAACCTAAACCTGTTATAAACATAAATGTATGTTTTGACAAGAATGAATGTTTTCATTTCTCTACAATACAATACCCAAGAATGAAATGCCAGTTGAATGGTGAATAACTTTTATGAGAATTGCCAAAGTACTTTTCAGAGTAGCTCTAACATTTCACATTCCTATCAGCAATGCATAAGAGCACTTGTTGCTCTTCTTCTCACTCTGTCCTTGGTATAATAATTTGATCTTAGTTATCACAATAATGGTGTAGTGATACCACATTGTGCTTTTAATTTGTATTTTCTTAACAGCTGTTTGTGTTAGACAATTTTCAATGTGATTATTTTCTATCCTTATATACTACTTAGTGAACTGTTTGTTGAAGTCTTTTGTTCATTTTTAATCTGAGATTTTTAAAATCTTATTATTGAGTTTTGAGGGTTCTTCACAGTCATTTGTGGATATGTGGTTTTGCCAATATTTTCTTCCAATCTGTAGTTTGTCTCTTTATTCTCATGGTAGCATCTTTGATAAAGCAAAAGCTTATAATTTTCATAATATTCTATTAATAATTTTATTATCAAACATATCATTCATGTGATTTGTTCTAAATTATGTACAATTTTTCACCTTACACTTAGATTAATTATCTATTTCAAGTTGATCTTTTATTAGGTGTGAGATTTAGAACAAGATTCATTTTTTTTGTTGTTGTTTGTTTTTTGCAAAGACCATATTTTCTCAATTTAATTTATTTTCAACCTGTTTTTGTAATCTATTCCTATAGTTCATTTTCTGTTTCTATGATATTTTCCTTTAATTATACCACTTCTTAATTATTATACCTTTATAGTAAGTCTTAAAATCAGTAGTGTAATTCTTTCAATCTTATTCTTCCTTTTGAAACTATCATAGATATTACAGTTCCTTTGCCTTTGCATACACATTTTAGGGGACTAAGTCAAGGCATTTCAAGGAGAAAATAACTTTTGCCTTTATTTAATTAATTTATTTTTAAAATATTAAGTTTTTAGTTGTAGTTGGACACAATACCTCTATTTTGTTTATTTATTTTCGTGTGGTGCTGAGGATCGAACCCAGGGCCCTGCATGTGTGAGGAGAGCGCTCTACCATTGAGCCATAACCCCAGCCCCAATGCCTTTATTTCTAACCAAAATCAACAGTGGCATGTAATCGCAAGATCTTAAGTTTTAATCTGTCTTAAGAAAAAAGACTAATGTTTCCTGGTATTTTCTAATAATGCACATTCTATGTCTACAGAAACCTATTTACAAAACATTAGCCAAAAAAGAGCTAAGATTCAAGTGGGTATGTGCATGTGTGTGTAACCTATCTACCAGTTTTCTCCTATTGATCTATTTGAACTTGGTTTATTTATTACATACATAAGTAATTTGGTTTATATGTAAATATGTAAGTGCCATAATAAAAGTGAATTTAGTAGCTGAAACTTAAAAAAGTCTATAGCTGGGATAATGAAAGTTTAAGTACATTTCATCATTAGCAATAACAAGATTTGAGTTTAGGCAGCATAATGGCGTCTGCTTGAAATACTTGATCTTCCATATGTCAGACATTTTCTATGGTCCAGCATTCCACTCACTACCTTATTTCCTGTTAGCTCCCATTTACAGTCACAGAGCCCAAAATTCCTAATTCATTTTTTTTTTCTCAGACTTCTTTATAATGCTTCAGTCTGGATAATGAAATCAGTGGGAAAGATGTTTGAAGTTATAGAAATTTTTTTTTCCAATAAAAAACCACAAATATATGCCCATCTTTACCTTCCCAGATGAGGCCACATCCCATGTGTCCTATGGAACAACCATCCAGTGCCAAGGAGAGAGTGATCCTGGAGATGTGTAGGGTGGCTGAATGTAACAACAGAAACGGGCATTCCTGATGACCCTTCTGTGTTGCTTAAGACAGTTGTGTAATTGCCATCTGCCACTAGAAGTACTATTTGAAATAATAAATTACCTTATTTTCTAAGTCACTTTTGGTTGAGCATTCTATTATTTGCAGTCAAAAGTGTCCTAATAGATAAATCTCTTTAAATGTGTAACCAAGAGAAACATAATTTCATTATTTCCTCTTCATTTCTCTTTTGGAGAAAATCTGACTCTTTAATAGATTAAGACATCCACTCAGCACCTTTTAAAGGCCATGGAGTAAAAACAATACTGTAGAAACATTTTTGCTTTCCTTTACCAGAAGACTACTTGATGTATCTGGAATTTCACAGTTGTAATTTACAATTAAAGTAACATTCTATGGTGCAAAAACTGTCGCACTTGGAGGCCTTAGATCTTAATCCTGCTGCTGACATTGATTGTGTTGATTCATCAAATATTCGGACTTCAGCTCCTATAACTGAAAATGATACCTGTAAATTCTCTGAGAAGTTAACCACAACAACGTCATATCATACCCCTACACACTCCTGAGGAACAAGTCCAAGAATAAGAAGTGATCCTAATTATTGTACCTAAAATTGACCACAAATATTTTCTTCAACATGGAATCCTGTTTGAGATAGTTCTTAAGATCCCTATTTTTTTTTTTTTTTTTTTGTAAAACATGAGAATCTTTATACTCTTTTAGTTAACTCCTGTGTCATTGCTGGAAGGTGATAAGCATGACCTTGTTTCCCACTTGAGATCACTGCCATCCACCCAGAGAAGAACTGTTACTGGTCTTTCAGAAAGATTATTTCTGCAGTACATTTTTCTATTCACTTAGAAATGTCTAAAATTCCTATCGAGACTGAGGAGTCCACTGAACCTTTAAGACAAAAGAGGAAAATAAAATCCATGTTAGTTTAAAAATCAGAACATCTTACTGTGATGATTTCTTTTCTCTTGGTGACTTCCTCCAAACTTCCATGTATTTCTAGGTTCTCAAGTAATCAGATTCTATCAGTGATATCTGGGTCATCCTGTGCCAATCACCCTTCAGGTAATTGGCACAAGCTGATGGAAATAATAACCATCTTTAAACCAGAGGGGATGTGATCTTTGCTTTCTCATGGCATAGACCCCAATCTCTGAAATACACTGAAGGATTATTTTGACTAATACTGCATTTGTCCTCAATACATTTTAGAAAATGCATTAAGAACTTGAATGAAAAAATGATAAAAATATCACAAAATATCTAAAAAGATTGGTTTCAAAAAAGGTGAACTGAAATTGACAGAAGTGGAGAAAGTAATTGAAGAGCCATTTTGAAGGGTGCCCAAATGAATGGCAATGTCGTGAATGTGAACAGGTGAAAATATCTCTCATCTGTTGGCAAAGTTTGTCATCAAAATATCACATTATACAATTCTATAAGATAATTTGTCAATTCAAAAATATTAATTTTACAAAAGACTTGCATGGACATCAAAGATAATGATTTTATATCATTATTAGTTTATATTTGAGATAGCCAAATTTCTAATAACTAACCATGCTTTAAGGAGCAAGAAAGAATTTATATTTGTTTCTGAGGCACTCTTGGAACACAAAGTTATAAAGATTATAGGTCTTACTCTGTCACCAAAAAGTTTAAAATCTCAATAAGAAGCCTAATAAATGAAAGAGTTTAATGGAATGTTCTATTTCGTACAGTAAGCAAATACCTGTCATAAAGCATGGTCTGTAATGAGGACTTAATGGATGTTTATTGAAAAACAAATAAGTGAATTGATACAAGTATGTGCATGGCAAACTCTGTAAGCAGAACAATGTTTAGAAAATATTTATTAGGCCCAGTGGTCTAGGAAAAAACAAAAGTTGAATGCAGAGGAAAACAACATCAGAGGCTCAGGAAGTTGTGACCAAGGATTCAGAGGTTTATCTAAGAGAACTGTATTTACATTTGGCAAAGCTTGTCTCAGAGGATGCCTAGGTATTTTGCAAATGTTCTGAGGGAGTGTTCAGGTAACTCCTTACCTTTCCAGGATGAAAAGCATTTGCAGTCAATTGCCAATGGAAACTTTCCTTGATGCTGACAGATGAACAGGGAATTTGCCTAATTAACTTTAAGAAAGCTATTTGTTCATTCATGAAGTCATGCATTTTTGCATTCAAACACAATTAAGTGAGTATTTATGTAAAAATCTGTATAACTAAATCTGTAAGGCTTTGTAACTCAAAATGTTTTCCTTGGACAAGAAGCATCTATATCACCTAAAAGCTTGTTAGAAATTCAGATCATCAGGACCAGCTTCAAATTTACTCAGTAAGAATCTGTATTTAACAAGATTCCCAAGTAGTTCGTAAAAAAATATATAAGGGAGAGAAAGAAAGCTTCTTTATAGCATTCTTTGACTTCTTAGCCTAATTACATATATAAAAAAGATACATGTATAATACCAGTGCTCACAAGCAAGTGCTAGTATATCGAACAGAGCAGGTTTTATATAGCCTAGTATGGACTTTAAGGTCAGACTAACGGTAGTTTCAACACAAAATCCCTGTTGATTATTTTCTGAGTGAAATAAGACACATTATTTTTCCTTTGTCTTATTCAGTTTTTGCACCTGTAAGTGAGAATTAATGATGATTACTTTATAAGGCTTATTAAGAGTTAGTAATGACCCATGTAAATGCTTGGAACATTATCTGGAGCAGATTAAGCATTGATTAAATAATGATGACTATTATGGAAATTAAAAAGTTTACAGTTTGCAAGTAGCTATTCTGTTATGGATATATTTTCATGGGAAAGTGACCTATATTCATATATTACAGGTAGAATTTTGATATAATAACTTAAGGATACATAAGGAAGGAGATACTCAACCTTCCAGTCATAATTTTCAACTATGGCAGTATTTTTCACTCTGTAGACATTGCTTAAGAGTCCAGGACTTTAAAAAACAGAATATTAATCATGCTGTTAGAAATGATGTTCAATTTAGGCTGATCATCAATTTAGACAAATCAGTCTGCAAGTTTAATAACAACATAAATTATATATTCTTTTAAAAATACATTAATAATTTTATTATTTCAAAATATTTATAAAACTACAATGTTTTCAAAATAATCAAGTTTCCTCATATAGTCTATTTAACCTTAGTATTAAAATTAAATGGGTTGACATTTTTATGTTTGAAACACAGGGAGACTAAAACTAATGAAGTTTAGATGGGCATTTTTTGGGGAAACAGGGATTGAACTAAGGGGCACTCAATCACTGAGCCACATCTCAAGCCCTATTTTGTATTTTGTTTAGCCACAGGGTCACACTGAGTTACTTAGCACTTCTCAGTTGCTGAGGCTGGATTTGAACTCGTGATCCTCCTGTTTCAGCCTCTGAGCAGCTGGGATTACAAGCATGGGCTACTACACTGCACCTGGTTTAGATGGGTATTGATAGAATGAAAAAAATCATGCACTTTTTAAACTGTTGCAATTTGTTCATATAGGATTTTTCTTGATAAAAACATATTTTTATATAAGATGCATTGTTTTATTGAAGAAATTGTAATGGTGTAAAATAATTTTATTAAATTCCCCTTGATTATCAAAGTAGCATGAGTGACATATAGCCTGCCTTCTCCTTCCACATCATCCATCCCAGCTGCTCCATACCAAGAGCTGAGAAGACAGTGTTCAAATTGAGCTGATAAGACAGTGACTGATCCTAGTTACTAAATTATCTCCTTGCAATTTAAACATGCTGTTTTTAATGCTCATTTTGGTATTGTCCAAATATATATAAAAAAATTAGAAATGTTACCCAAGGAGAGGTATGTATTGTTATATACAGTTTTAGATCTTTCCTTCTCTCTCAAAGCCCTGCCAACTAAAATAAAAGTGCTTCAGAAAACAATAGGACATTGCAAGGATATCAGACTTAGGTGCACAAAACAGATCTGAGGGTTTCCTTACCAAATATTCCATTGCCTCCAGACTTTATGCATTTCCATCTGGCTCAACTTCTGCTTTTTATCAATTACACTGGTTTTCTTTATCTTTTTCTCTTTTCCCCTTTGGGAGCCTAGAAGTGGAGATGTTAAGGACTTCCATCTGCCTTCAACCTGGTTACTCAGGAGAGTCTAATTTTTGCTATAGGCAACAATAGATGAGCTGCTGAAAGCTTTTGGGTTCTGGGGTTTGACAAAGGCCATAAAGCAGGAATTTCCAAAGTGCATAAGGAGGCTACTGGTGGACTTCCAATACTACCAAGTGGTCTGTAAACAGTTCAGCAGATTGGAATTAAAAATTAATGAAGTAATTTTTCCCTAATTTTTTCAGAAGTTTTATTAAATATAAGATTCAACTTTTCACCAAAATATGGTTATAAGGTTAAAAATCACATCTGATTCTTTTTTTTTTTAAATCAAGGACATGTTTGAATGGTTTTTCTGACACAACTTTCAGCAACCAGGAAGTTTCTTGTCTCAGTCAAAGGATTTTCCTGTCTTTTGAATGCTATTGCTTATACTTGCTAACCTGGCACTTTCATTGCTTTTTAAACTTTATATCCAAAATTATAAGTTCAAAACAATATGTAAGGCATAAAAGCAACAATAAAGCATGATAGAAGATTAAAAATCTTAATCCTCCCACCAAATGAATGTGAATCTGTGTGGGTTATAAAAAGTGAATTTGTGCATCGAGTGACTTTATAATGGTATCCGAATGGTATCCAAAACAAAAAGTAAATAAGCAGTAAATTTGAAAATCAGATTTTTTTTTCTTGTAAAGGCAGCTACTTTGGTCTTAGTCCTGACTGCTTTGTTTGTTAAAAAAAAAAGATGGGTGTTTATGAGGCCATAGATTATTGAAGTCATTTTCTCTATGAAAAAATTGATCAATTGCTTATATAAATAGCTTATAAAACAATGATGTTAATGTCCTTGTAAAAAAAAAAGCAAAAGAAACCATTTCCAAAATCTTTTGTCAAAGGATATTGTCTACCATCACAAATTGTTTTTAATAGAAAATGGAAGCATTATTGTGTATGTAAACTTACAGACATATAAACTTCTCTTTGGCTAAAACTGTGTATTGTATGAATCCATTAATCGCACGTATATTGTGAGAATATATTTAAGGTTTGGAAGCCTTGATATAGATGTATTCTTTTTATTGGAATTGAGACAGCAAAAGTGTGATATAGGAAAAATTAAGTCACATGAATAAAAGTAAATGCCTATGTACGCCTTGCATTATTCACAGAAAAGAGTTGGAAAATCACAAAAAACTGTCTCATCTTGGTTATATGTTGAAGAAAAGAATGCAAGTTGTTAGTATGGAAATCATAGCATACAACATTATTTTTACTATGTTATGGAGGAAATGGCAGTAAGCAAAAATCCACTTTGCTTTAGCCTTCTTAAGTAAGCCAATAGTGAGTGGTCAAGGTACTCAAATAAGCAATGTAAATGATGGAGTAAAATTTCTTAATGATGCTAACAGTGGTGGTAAAACACCATTTATATGTACTTTGCTCAAATGCAATATTTCTATAATAGCATTTATTTCTAGAAGAGTTTTAACCTATTTTATGGAACTGAGATATGATTTCAATGTGGCATAAGAAATATCTAGGCTTTAGCAGACAGTTGAAAGTTGATGCAAGTGACTCAATTACCAAGAAATGAGTCCTTTTACAGAACATGATGCTTGTTTTCATTCAACTGCAAATCATACTTGAATATTAAGGCAGAACATGAGAGAATCAATTCTGGAGCTAAAAGCAAAATGTAGGTGGGTTAGGAAATCTGTTCTTCCCTATCTCCCAAGTTGACTCATTTTACCCTCCCATTTTTTTTAGTATAATATGCATGCCAATTCTGCTTTTGATGGAACATGTGAAAAGTTTGATATAATAGAGAATTTTTCTATTATTTTAATGTTTGATTTTAATAAATAAATCTCATATAGCTTTCAAATAGTTATTCTCACTCCAGACCACTTGTAAATGTGAATGAGGCTAGTGTAAATTTACAAAACAAATAAAAGAAAGTAAGAGGATCACAGTCAAATTGAAAGTTATTTAACCTAAGAGAGGAACATAATTATTAGTATACATAATTATATCTTAGGATGTGATAAATAAGTGTTTTATAAACTGTAAGTTCGTATCTTTTTGCTTAGCATGCATTTTAAGTAGACAGAGTTAGAAATTTGGGAAATATTGTGATATATACCAACCTGTGGCAGTTTCTTAGCCTTCCATCTCTCAATATTCAATTGTCATGCCAAGCTGGGTGTCTCCAGTTTACTTTATGATAAATGAGACATAGAGCTGTTTAAATGTGAATGAATACTATTTGTCAGTGTGTATGCAGATATTAGGGACTGGGTTTGGTTAATGTTAATATTCGAAGTTAATGCCTTCTAACTTCGTTTGTAAAAAGTGACACTTTCACTATTTATTGTACAATAAATGTTGTATTAATAATGTTAATATTATTAATGTTAATGTTAATATTCAAAGTTAATGCCTTCTAACTTCGTTTGTAAAAAGTGATACTTTCACTATTTATTGTACAACATTTGTTAACTATTACATATAGAACCTGATATTATTTTCCAACCTAAACCTTTACAAAAACATTATTTTCATTTTTAGAATTTGTGTATTTTTATTCATCCATTTTACTTATACGTGATAGTAGAATCCATTTCAATATATTTATACATGCATGGAATATATTTTATTCTAATTAGGATCCCAATCTTATGGATGTACATGGTGATGAGATTCACTGTGGTGTATTCATATATGCACATAGGAAAGTTATTATTTTCATTTTAGATATAACATATTTTAACTATTCTATGATAATACAAATATTTTAGCATGTTATATGGTACTGCAAACTGAGAGAAGAGCCAGATATTTTCTCCCTCATCTATTTCCACCCATGAATATGCATAAATACATTCTTACACTCTCTTTGGTATTTACTTCCACATTCCTAAATAACCTGTTGTTCTTATTGAGTAATTTGGACATTATTTTCTTTTATTCTTACAATTATCCAATTCATAGTGTTTTAATGAATTAAAATTGCACTAGCACTAACAAGTGTTAGTTTATTTTGCTATTTTATCTCGTTTTTTTCCGAGTTTTTATTTTTTATTGGTTCCTTTTACTTATACATGACAATAAAATTTACTTTGATACAATTATACAAGCACGGAATATATTTTATTCTAATTAGGACCCTATTTTTATGGAGATACATGATGGTGGGATTCACAATGATGTATTCATATAAGTACATAGAAAATTGTTTAAGATTCATTTTGCTTTCTTTCCTTTTCCTATCCCATCCTTCCCTTAGTTTCCCTTTTTCTAATCTACTGCCTATCTATTCCTCCCCTCTTCCTCTTTATTATGGATTAGCTTCTACATAGCAGCAAAAGCGTTTGCCCTTTGGTTTTGGGGAACTGGATTATTTCACTTAGCATGATAGTCTCCAGGTTTTTCTATTTCCTTTTCATTTATTCAATATATTCTCTCATTATTATATTCTTTTAAAATATTAAAAATATCTTCAAGAATGGTTTACAGGGATCCAAGCATGGTATCCGTCTTACTACATTTTCCTGTGGCCATTACTTCTGGCCAGCGCCCCTCTTCCAATCTACATTGCTGATTGTCTGCTCAGCGTGGTGCTGCTACTCTGAGAGTCTCTCCTCTGATCTACTAATTCCAAGGTCAAGTATCTTTCATTTCCTTCTCTTACTCTTCTATGTAAGGACATCTTCTGGTAATAGCCTAAGAAAAGATGGAGTAAAAGTAAGATTTCAAGAATTTAGACTCCTGTTTTTATTCTGTGTGCATCATCAATGATTTTATGGAAATACAATGTAAGGAAAAATATTTTTTCTAAAATATTCTTTCCTTCCCGATTTTTAATCACAAAGCTTAACATACTTGTTTTGAAATAATTACTGATAAAGAGCTTCTGGCAATTTCTTCTTTGTTCTCTTTGTGTCATATCTTTTTGTTCCTCAATTACTTTGTTACTATGTTGTTTTGTGTTGAATTGATTATGTAGTTATGTATCATTCTCTTTGCCTTGTCATTTAGTTTTGTGCATATTTTGTAGCTATTTTATTAGTGATTAACCTGAGTCTTGCAACTTAAATTTTCAATAGGTACATTTCCCCCCTAAGGCTCTTAGCATATCTGTTTGCTCCAAGGTTATTTATTTATTTATTTATTTATTTATTTATTTATTTATTTTTTGCCCTATGTAGTGGTGGCTTATTCACTTACCTTTCAAAATATGAGAATTATTTTTGCCCAAACTGTTTCTCTTTTCTAATAGAGTGGCAAGGTAGGTGAAATGAAGTCAGCCTCTTTTATTACTCTTTATCATGGATTCCCCCAGACAAGTAAACAGACAAACAGTTCCTTGGAAACAAGGTCCACTCTGCTTTTTCCTCAGTCTGGTATCCATACTGGGTTCATACTGTCTCCAAAACTTTATCTGTTCAGTGAAGGAGGGGAGAAAAACATCACAAAGCTCTCTTATTGTGTTTCAGGTAACTTTATCTTGAATAAGAATCATCCAGCTCCTATGAACCTCTGACCACCTTCCCAAGTTCCTGCAACGTGGATTCTAGCAGTTTTAACAGGTTTTCCCATGTTTGGGGAGAGTCATGGGACCCTGGTTATTTCTATCCCACCTTTTTCACTAACACCACTTCTGTGATTGTCATTCTTCTGCTGGAAATGGATTATGGATTTTGTGTCTAGGATATTTAAAAAATTCTATTCATGAATGGAATTTCTAAAAAAAAAATCCTATTCATGTGTGAGATTCATGAGTGAAATTCATGAGTGAGATTATTCTTCATGATTTTACTGTGTAAAACAGTCCTTATCTTCTTTTTATAGCACTTGTCTTCTACATTGTGACTGCCAATGTAGCAGATTTGAAAAAGGAATTACTGTGCAAATGAGTATAACCTCATGGTGATGGCCAAAGTACAGCTAAATTTGCAAATGTGTTAGCAAATTTGTCTTTGTATTATGCCTAATATCTGCTAACATTCTACTGGTGAAATAAACGGCAAAGTCAAAGTCAAATTCAAGGATGGAGGCATGACTATGAAGCCAAATAATATGGATACAGATTTTATAGCACACACACACACACACACACACACACACATACACACACACACACACACATATATATATAATATGGATATATATTTCCATTTGACTATATATATGTATATATATACATATATATATAATTTTTTTTGCCTAAAGTCAGTTTTTGATATGTTTAGATGAAGACAAAAATCAGAAAAGGAAGGATGTATTAATGAGAGAGTCTAGATTACTGAATAGCCCTGACAAAAAGCAGTGGGTGAGCAAAAGGCAAGTTTCATAAAATAATCATCAACACATGGTCAGAGACTACTTGTAAAAATTTTGAATCAACGTACATTCCAGTAAATCAGAAAGTCCATGTTTTCCTGTCATATTTTATTAACTCATTTAAGAGTCACAAAAGTTAACCGACGTGATACAGTCAAGAGCAGTGAATAAAATAGTAGAGACTGAATTCAAGTCTTCTAAGGGTCTTTACCCTGCACCATACTAAGTCAAATGTCCAGGAGCAGGTTAAAGCCATATTTGAGGGGTCACCTGAGTGGCAAGACATAGGCAGTGACTCACTCCAATGAGTCTAAGGTCAGTTTTTTTGCTTGAGAACATCCTTTGAGTATCCAGTACTCCCTGAACCTTCAGAAACCTCTTCTATCCACTGAAAACTTGTTCTGAATTCCTGTGTCATTTCTCATACTTATCAATTGTTTTCTTATTTCTTTGTGCTTGGCTTAGTTTTTATTCTTTATTTGATTTTTATTCATATCTCTTTTTTTATATAATATGGAAAACTACTAAAGCAAACTGTATCCCATTGGTCCTATCTGCTTCACTGCATTTTAATCAAAATGATGCTTTATTTGAACAAAACCATACACAATCATCTGCATATTACATAACGTGGTGAAATAATTGACTATGTATTCAAAACACTGATGGCTGAATTGAATGGTTGCAACTGAGACAATATAGCCCAGAAATCTATAAACAAATAAACAAATTTGAGTAAACAAATAAACAAACGTGATTCCTGGTTCTTTACATACCCTTGTAATAAAATATAATTTATTCAAGGCCAGAGATTTAGTGAGTTTTTAAAGAACTTGCTGAGTGAGTTTTCTCATGTTTAAAAACATGTGATATTTTTATAGTGGATTTATTCAACCATATATAATCACCCTAAGGATACTTTGACCAGGGATGTCAGTCTTATTCAAAAAAATCTTCAGACAAGCTAAAACCCAGTTGGAAAATTAAAAGCAGTTATGCATGAATTAGAGGTGTTATCAGATTCGCTGCTGGTTTGCTGAAGTAAGCCTGGTAAGTTCTCATGGGACAGGAGCAATGTATTTTGACAATTTCCAATTAACAGACCCAAACTGATTCTAAAAAATAAAACTGCAGCTCTTCAAAAGACTCATGTTCTCCCCAGGCACAGTTGAGTTACTATAAATCATAGTGACACAGTGCACTCACCCATAAGACCTAATATAAGGAGAATCTTCTAAAGTACATTCAATTCAGCCTTATCATATAAAGCACCTTGGGGCATACTGAAAATTCTGTGGCCACTCTAGTCGTTTTATCTGTTATAAGTGAATGATTTCTAAATGCAAAATTTTGCGTTAGCAGAGTGAAGTAAAACCTGAATGTTTGGAAATACTTTAAGATTAATAGTCAGCTTTGTGGATGATGCAGGCTGAGTTCAGGATCATTACATTTTCAGTCACATCCAGAACTTTTAATCTGCAAGATTAAAGACAGTCTCTTTTCAAATTCTTGCAGCACATATTCATGCTAGTTTACTCACAAATAGGAAGTAGACCTTCATTTTCTTATTGGTATAACATCCTTATTTCGGTCACATGGCCAAGAGATGTTTACTTAACTTTGCATATTTTAAAAGTATATCTAGTAAAACATTCTCATTTTATAGATGGGGAATTAGAATAGTAAAATTATTCTTTAAAATCAAATAGTATAGACAGTGGGCAAAGTACAATGAGGCACATTTTTCCCCAGTTTCTCATCAGACTACTACCCACTGCTGTCTTGGTATGGTATTAATCCCCAAAGAAGATTCCAACCATTTTACACTTCTTTGATAAGAATTGGATGAGATTTCACTGAGTCTGATAGGAAGAGAAAGGCACCATTATTCACACATGGCAGCTAACAAAATTGAAGATTAGATGTGAGAAGTGATTTGCCCCAAGTCATGCTGCAGGTGAGGACTTGAGTACCTTCTCTCCGTCCTCTTCCTGGGACTCCCACTGTGGTTACTAGTTTCTGCATGAAAGCTTATATCAACATTTTCATTTCACAGACAAACAAATGGTATATTTTGTAACTAAGTGGCCAGAGGGTACAATTAATTGCGGTTTGCACTAATTTAGATGTTGTGGAAATTAAGAGATAATTATGTGTCACTAAAATTATCTGCACATATCATCAATTTCCTTAGACTCCACAGTTGGCAGTAACACTGCCCTACAGATAATTGCAATGTGAGAAAAATCTGTTTTTCTAGAACAAAGTTTCCATTTTTTTGCTTATCAAGATGATATATATTGCTCATATTGTGATGATCTGGACTTGTGCTTTTATATTTGCTCTAATCATTGTTAAATTATATTTTAAATTTAAACCAGTGTTTCATTTATCCAAAGTACATTGCATAGGCAATCCTTTAACCACAGTCTTATAGAATGACAGTTTGCTGTCTTTATTTCCCCCAAAAATATGTCTAGATGTTAACTGTAGCCTGCATAAACTAACTTTGAAGAATAGTTTTGAGGAAACAGAAACTTTGCCAGAACATGTATCAAGCCAGATGTAAATAAATAAATACAAATACAAATGCTAGCACATTATCTTTACAGGACCTTCTTCTGAAACCACCTGGAATTATCCAAAGGTAGGTTCTACGAGCCATTTCCCTGAATCACCCTCTTTTCCACATCTTTTTCATGTGTTCCTCTAGTTTTAAAACAACCTATAGGAAACATGAGGAAATGGAAGCAAGATCTGGATAATCACTAAATTAAGCCTCATCTAAATAAACAAAATAAATCAGTTAAGTGTAAGTTAAGCAGATCAATTTCTACATAGCATATAAAGATTTTTTTTAAATTTCAGGTTCTAATCATTGTTAAATTATATTTTAACTTTAAAATAGTATTTCATTTATCCAAAGTACATGTATGAAGACACAAATTGGTATTAATATACTTTATATACAACCAGAAATATGGAAAAGTATGATCTACAAGTGTAATATGAATTGTAATGCATTCTGCTATCATGTACAAAAAATCAATAAAAAATTTAAAAAACTAGAAATAAAGCACAATATGTATACTATTCAAAAAAATTAAAACCAGTGTTAATAATACTTGTAGGAGAGGATAGGAGAACTGAATGAATGATGTGTGTGTATGTGTGTGTGTGTGTTTGGGGAAGAATGGCTACTGTTGATCAAACTAATTTAGCTGTCATGATGGGATTAGATATTTTTATACTTAGACATGTTTTGGGCAATTAACATCAAATCACAGAATACACAGATTTTGTTTGTTTTCTGTGACAGATGTTTGTTTTATGATTTCTAATCCAGGGAAATGGAATATATTTAGTTGTGCATCCCAGACAGCAGTTTTTAAAATTCTAGGTGCCAAATGTAGCTCCTCCTTCTCAGGAAACCATCCATAGGAAGCTATTTCTATACAGATTTCTTTCACTTTTTCTGTGTCACCCCCTTCCCCCCATTACAATAGGTTTGATATGGAGCCAGAGGCAATTATGAATTAACTGTCAAGGAAAAAGATCAACTACCAAGAAGCAGTTTTATATAAGAGTATCCAATGTGATATTCTATATTGAGTAGGGAAAAAAATGAAATCAAGAAACACTAAAGAGAGGTGTGCGTCGAAAAAAGAGAACAGAAGGAAATTATCTTCTGAAAAGAGTTATTGGTAAACCCTGAAGAATGAGAAAGTTTCCATCTCATCCTTGAAATTCTGAGATATTCCAAATTTCTGGGAACAAAAGCAGCTTTGCTGTTACTAACATAATATTCTGTTGGTTCTGAATTCTTCCATGATTTCTAGAAATAAACACTCATTGTAACAAAGAGACTAGGCAATATGTGAAGCTGAGAACTGTAAAAAAAAGAAAGAAAGAAAAAGCCTATTTACTTTACTTCACAAGAATACTCATGGAATTGAAAGGAAACACAGGTGTCATCAGTGTGAATCTTTGTATTTAGTGGTATGTACTCCACTAACCCAACTTTCTAGACTTATCCCAACCCTACCTTTCATTAGCCATTCCAAAATAGGTACCTGATGATCTATCCATTACAGTTCATTCAGCACATTCAGTTCTTTTTGATCCAGCACTTTTCCTACACTCTCTCCCTTAGGTTGGACAAAATCTTCCCAATCTATTAAGGTCTGGCCAGAATGGCTCGATCACCATCCAGTCATCCACGAAACATAACCACCATTCCCCTTTACAGATGTGTATCGTTAGTATTGTATTTTGTTTCAGATTGCACCAATTACAGCCCTTATCTGCTTCTCTCTAAGTGTTAATCAACTTTTTAAAGGACATAACACCAATTCTAAAGCTATCTCTCTCACTATTTTACAGGAAATAGAATGAAAGCTACCATATGGTTGATGCTTGAGATGTGATGAATTAAATGGAGGTAAATTAACTCTCATTTTGTCAGTCCAATGGCATTGAACTTGTCCTTTGATGGGACGAAAATGATGAACTTTATCTGTTTTTAAACATCATGTTTCACAATAAGTATCTTTAATGCTTTTCAAAGTGGTTCATAGAAAATTAAAATTTTAAATGTCCTCTTAGAAAGCTATATAGTAACTAAAAAAAGTGAAATATTTGTTAACCAGAGAACCATATAAAACTCAGCAACCAGAATGAGTCTTACCAATGATATAATACGACTAAATTTTGTTGTGTTTCTTATTAGTTCTGCCACAAGCAATTTTCAGATATGTCTCTGAATAATCGTCAAGGTAAAAAATGAATTATCTACTTAGTCATGAAGGGTATTAATGGCCCAAGACTGACTAAAACAATAATTGCTCTGCTTTGTTTGATTTCTTCTAAATGTTTTTTTTTAATGTAATTATTTATACCTCCTAGCTTTTGAGAGCTGGAATGAATTTGAGGTATTATTTAGCTAATATTGCAGAGAGTTAGTGACAAAATAGTAATGGTCTGTGGAAACATTTGTTTATACTTTCTCTTTTCTTTTCCTCTGCCATTGATTATGATGCCTTTCCCTGTGTTGCTGAAATTCTTTGTGTCTCCATTCCTCCCAGAGTAATTTGTGGGTGGTGTGCTTTTTTCTGCTGCTCTAATCTTTACGTTCCTTAAAATCAGGTTAACATGTCTCATTCAAACATTAATTTCAGAAATTTCCAAAAACCTACTGGACAATCAGCAGATACTCGGTGAAACAATGAAATGGCTTGTTTCAAAGTTCTATGTTTGTTTAATATCTACCAATTTCCAATTGTGTACATATACACTCAATGGATTGCTTAAATCCAAGTTGAACTAAGCCATAAACAAAATGTCAATTATTCATTAGCCTTTCATCAAGCAATAAATTACTTTCACCTTTTTTATCTTTTCTATTCTTACTCTAATTTTCTCTTTTAGAAAACCACACCAATTCAGTAATTAAAGCAAAATGGTAATAAATATATAATTTCCAGCAATTTTTTATTTAAAAGTCCCAATAACATAGTTATAACCAACACCATTTAATCTCTAGATTGTATAAAACATTTTTTCTAAAACTAAATTTACTCTAACCAAATGTACAATAAAACAAAATGATGTCATGAACTTTGTCTTCTATATATAATAAAATATGTTCTCTCTTAATGTAAAATCATGTATAAAATTCAATACTTTGAATATTTACTTTGCATTATTCCAACAGTTTGAAAATGATAGATATTTTTAAAACATCTGTTCTTTAATTTATTTAAAAAATTGTTCTGTCAATTTATATATGATAGTAAGGTGTATTTTGACATATTTTACACACATAGATTGAGTCTAACTTGTTCCAATTATGATCTCAGTTTACTGAAACATAGTTTACTGGTTTTATAAAGTGACCTGTAAGAAATAGTTCTCTGGGATTTTTTTTTTTTTGACTGAAACAAAATCTTGGAAAACACAAAGAGATCTAGCTTTCCAATTTGTGCAGAATGACCACAATGCCTGCCCTCCACTTTAACCTCTCCATTTTTACTTACCATAATGTACTCTCTATAGCTGAGCTCTATGCTATTCTATGCGTGACATCAGAAGTGGAATTTGGAAGAAACAGTTTTGCTCTACAAGCAACTGCATAGCTGGGAAGAAGGTGGAAGTTTTACATTTTCCTGCTAAGTAGAAAAAGTGAATACATCATTCTATTCTTTGCTTTGATTTGAGTGCTCTAATTTATAGCACTGCTTCTACATTTTATTAAGGGAGAAGGTAATACTTATTGCTATAGGCAGATCTTTTTTTTTAACTTTTTACACATTCTGCTTTTATATGTACCCCCAATTTTATAAACATGTATCAACTGAATGAAAGAAAATAAAGCAATGAGTTAATTATATTCTTTGGATTAAAGGGATCACATCTTATATCACATCTTCTACATTTAATTTTGGGCCCCATTTCTTCACTCATTTAACCCTTAAATGAAAGTAATTTACAAAGATAGACTTTCTGTGCACAAGACTGTTTGCTTTTGTGACTTGAACAATCACCCCACCACCCCTGTAGTTTCCAGGTTGTCATCTTCTAATCTCCCTTCTACTGAAGTTAGGTCTTCACTTAATTTTACATTTCCTAATTTTAACAGACCCTAGAGTTTGAAATTCAGTAACCTTGTACCTCAAATTGGTCTTCATCTGGATTGCTAATTTGGCTAGTGACATTTTAGATACTTCTGCCAGTTATTTTGGGATTTCCATTTCGATCTTTGTAGTGATGGTGGTTCTGTATTTTATAACTCAACACTGTACTCTGTGATGTGATGTCCCTGTTCTCAGCCCATTCTTATTCATTCATTTATAGCTTCTCTAGGCCCTACTGTCTTTATGATGCTCTATTGCAATTGTCTCTCAAACTAATTACTCACAAGCCAGCTCTCCCTGCCCTATAAAACATAAGACAGACAACATCACTCCCTTTCTCAAGATTCTTTAATGTCAACTCATTGGTGCAAAATAAAATCTGAAGTTTTTTGACTGGCTCTCAGTGTCCTTTAATATCTAATTTATTTCTCAGCCTCATCTGACTTTTAACATTCTTTAAAATCTATAGATTTTTCAGCATTCCTTAAAAGCATCATGTTTTAATATTTTCTGATTCAGCTAAATGGAATTGAAGTCAAATGCCATGTGCAGATGAACTCTTCCAGGGCCCTCTCTGCATTGTTTTGTTAGTCCTCCCTTGGAACACAAATCTTTTTTCCCTTTAATACAGTTGGTTATTTATGTATTCCTGCTTCTTTTTGCCTCTAAAGCTTCTGGGGAAGAGTGTAGAGTAATTTACACATAGTATTCTTTGAAGGATTTATCTGGGGGTGCCATTTCTTCCTCCCCAGAGACTAATGTGTTTCATTTACAATCCTGTTTAGCTAACTGAAGCTCTCCACATGCTGTGTGCATGGCCAAAGTTACCTTCTAGGTCTGTTGCTATCTGCATTAGAAAATGTGTTAAGACAAATAACATGACAGTACTTTGTCCTTCAATACCCTCTAATATCTAGCCAATTTGCCAGCCTCACCTGATTTTATTTTATTTTTTAATTCTTTTTAGTTATATAGGACACCAGAATGCACCCTGGTGTCCTATATAATCATATATAGTGTCCATAATCACAAAAGTATGGAACCAACCCACTTCAGTTCAGTCCCCAGCACTTCCCTCTCCACTCCTATCCTTCTTCAATCCATTTACAAGCTTACTTTCTTTTCTTTTTAAAATTAGTATCTGTGGATACATCCCATGCTGGAATCCACTCTGCCAGACCCATGCATAGATAGGCAAAAGTTCTGTCCATTTTATTCCACTGTTCTTTTCCTTTCACTTTTTCTTCCTGTATCCCCTTTGTTATTCTACTTATATTTCCTTTTGATAAAATTTCCTCTATTCCCTCTATGTGTGTTTTCTCTTTCTCTCTTTCTTTTCTTTTCTTTTTCTTTTTAATTCCCCATCCCTTATTTTGGATTTGCTTCTGCATATCAGAGAATACATTCCACCTTTGACTCCTTGGGAAAGGCTTATTTCACTTAGCACAATAGTCTCCAGTTCTATCCATTTACCAGAATAATGCCATAATGTCCTTCTTTTTGATGACTAATACTCCATTATTTAATATACCAACTTTTCTCTATTCATTCATCTGTTGTAGGGCATCTAGGTTTGTTTTATATCTTGGCTATTGTAAACTATGCTGCTATAAACATCGATATGGCTTTATCACTGTAGTTTGCTGATTTTAAATCTTTTGGATGTATAAAGAGGAATGGAAAAGCTGGATTATATGGTGGTTCCATTTCTATTTTTTTTTTTTTAGGAATCTCCATACTGCTTTCTATGTGGTTGCACTAATTTGAAGTTCCATGTGAGTGTACCTCCCCCCCCCACGTCCTCATCAAGAATTGTTATTGTTTGAATTCTTCATAATTGCCATTCTGACGGGAGTGAGAAGAAATCACAATGTAGTTTTGATTTTCATTTTCCTAATTGCTAGAAGTGTTGGATATTTTTTCATTTGTTCAATTATTCTGCCTATTTATTGGTTGGGTTATTTATTTTTTTAGGAGTTAAGAATTTTTTTTTTGTTTTTTTGTATATTATGAATATTAATGCCCTATTTGAGGAGCAGATAGCAAAGGTCTTGTCTCAATCTGTAGGCTCTCTTCATGCTCTTGTTTCCATTGTTGTGCAGAGCTTTTTAATTTGATCCCATTCCATTTATTGATTTTTGATTTTTATTTCTTGTGCTTTAGGAGTCTTGTTAATAAGGTCAGTTCTTGAGCTGACATTTTGGAGTGTTAGGCCTACCTTTTCTTGTAGCAGGTGAAGGGGTTCTAGTCTAATTCCTAGGTATTGATCCACTTTGAGTTGAATTTTGTGCAGGGTAAAATAGGGGATAAATTTCATTCTTGTGCATATGAATTTCCAGCTTTCCCTGCACCATTATTAAAAAGGCTAAAGAAAGAAATAAAAGAAGAACTTAGAAGATGGAAAGAACTCCCATGTTGTTGGACGGGTAGAATTAATATGGTCCTATTAATGGCTATACTATCCAAAGTGCTATTTAACACAATCCTTATCAAAATTCCAATGACATTATTCACAGAACAAGAAAAAGCATTTATGTAACTAATTTGGAAAAATAAGACACCCAGGATAGTCAAAGCAATTCTTACCGAGAAAAGCAAAGCAGGGGGCATCACAATACTCAACTTATGGTACAGCACTATAGTAATACAAACAGCATGCTACTGCACCAAAATAGGCAAGAAGACCAATGGAATAGAATAGAATACACAATGACAAACCCACATAAATATAGTTATCTGATACTAGACAAAGTTGATTGATTTTAAATATCCTAAAATTCATAGAACTTTTTTTCAGCAATGCATTGTAGTTGAGTCCACTATAATTTTCTCAAGAAACATTATCTAGCAAAAAATTGTCTTTATTAAAGTAAGTATTCTGAGATGTAACCACAATCATAGCATGAAATGACAACATATAACTAATGGTGTGGAAGAGTCTTATGGCCATCTCTGTTATCACCAATGTTTAAAGCATATAAACTTAATTACTCAATGGGTGAAACAGATGCTGAAAGACTATGCCTTAGCTAACCTTTTCTGCAAGAGCATTTCCTGCGTGTTTATTTTTAGGTCTTGTTTATTTAAATTTATAATATATTTAATATATGTAAACATACACCAGTTCCAATGATAAACTGCCTCAGGTAGTCATTTGTGGCAATCAGAATCCTGAGTCCTAAAAACTGCTGAAATAGATGTAAATAAATCAAACTATTTAATTTGTGAAAATGCAAGTAAAACACATTAGCCTGAGGCTTAATGTTCATGAAAGAGTAGGCTTATATTTAAGGGTCATCTGTGAAGGTTTCAAATAGTTATATTGGCTTTAAAGCCAACCATGGTAACACAAGAAAAAAACGAAAATTGTTCTAAAGGGAGGTCTCACAATGGAAAAAAGTTTCAATTGAGACTCTCAGGAAATGAAACCAATGATAAAACAAGCAAAAAAAAATTATAATTGAATGTCCTGCTCAAGAACTTAGAAAAATAAAATTATAGGTGTGTAGAAGGCACCCTTAGTCCATATGATAGATCCATATTGAAAGTTAAATGAATATCTCTCCATTTTCTGTAATCCCTCAATATTATAGAAGAAACTGAATATACAACAGTTATTTCTTAAAAACCCAAACCAAGTGTTTTCATGGTTGAAAGAGCAGCAGAAACATTTGGCACAAAAATATCTCTGCATGGAAATTTCCTCTGGTGCAAGGAGGATTAGTGGCTGATGCTCTTACAATACTTACTACTGAATGCTTTGATAAAGCCTCTTCCATTATAGTAGATGCTTATTTACCTATGTTACTTCCCACCAGACTGAAAATAACTTTATTCAACTGGTATCTGACATGAAATGACTGGATGAATAGAGGGAGAATAAATTATTGTGTGAGGTACAAATGGTGCTATTTACAGTACACTCCACTGACATTTTGTCTTGGGTTACCAATCCATGTGTGTTTATAATCACAATCCATAGGAACTTTTAGTAAACAATAATGGAATAAACATCCAAGATACAAATATAGGTAAGCTTGATAGCGATTATCTTGTACAGGAAAATTGTGAATTTCAAATTCTAAAATATGGAGAATAGTTTTTAAATGAGATTAATAAATCCTGATTTGCTCTGAAATTCCAAAATTTGATGTGGGTAAGCCTACCGCAACATTGAAATGCTACTTTAGGTATAAAAAAGTTATTAATTGCAAATCTTTTGCCAGATATTTAAAAGGTAAAACCATTAATAGATTTGTAATAAGCATTTGTCTTACATTAAAAGAAAAGGACAATACATATTTTGATTTTAACTACTTTAAACCAATGTTCCCATTGGGGGAAGGATGGTAAACAGAGAATAGTATATTTAGGAGAGTGATTTCTTCTTTTAACTCTCTGAGCATTTTTTATGTGGCCAGTATTTGATATTGTATGTGTGCATCTCTAGTGTGGGTTGTGTGTGTGTGTGTGTGTATGTGTGTGTTTCCTTGTGTGAGTCAACACTGAGTTTTCCAAATGGATGTCCAAGGAGACTATAAATCATTCACAGTAAGGAAAATCCTGAAGGCACAAAATCCACCTTGGACCATTATTTGGTTACCAGTTTCTCTGATGATAAGTTGGATTGAACAATTTAGGTTTGCAGAATGCACTGCATTTCAATTTCCTTAAACCGAACGAAATCAGAGGTGGGATTTACTAAGAGACAGTGATAGTTGTTTGGCAGAATCACTCACCCATTAGAGTAAAAACCCCAAGATCACTGAACATGTCTCAAGGTGCACATAACTGGTCCCCTATACAAAGCTGATTTGTGTCTTCGTGGTTGAATCTGTTGGAACTATCCTGTGAAACATACAGTACTATATTTTGTGCATACTGCATGGATTCCCTTTATTTACTCTTAACCTTTGATACCAGCGTTTGAAGATCAAGAACCTATACAGAGCTCTGAAGCCCCATAGTTTTGGGAAATACTAAGTTTAATGAAAAGGAGCGGGAGACTTGAGCTGAGTCAGTGGTACTGACTCCGTGTTAATTTGGAATAATGCCCTTCCTCCTTAATACTTTAGAAAAAGATTATCCTGGTGAAGCTAGGAGTAGTGGAGGTCAGAAGGGAAGCATACTGAGATGCGGGTTGCATCTACATATAATTAAGGATTCTAAACAGCTGTAATCCTGGCTACTCAAAATGACACAAATAGGACTTTTGCAGAAGTGGCTGGTTGGGAAAAGTTTATGGCCACTCCATGATTTGAATGAAGTCTTGAAAGAATATAGTGCTCTTGATAATTGTTGATAAAGATATATATTTAAGAGAAAGTGAGATGTTATAGTTCAAAGAATAAACTGTTTTATTTTACCTTTGGAAATAACACGAATGACTGTTAACTATGTACATAAACAAATTTTACTACAGGTAACAGTGACATGATTGACTTACTTTGTGTAGTCCTTCCTATTAAGATAGGCCTTCAGTGGCTTCCTGTAAAGCCAGTAGGAATCTATAGATGTGTTTCTTACTCTGGTTCCAGATGAACATAGAGTATCAGAGTAAATAGAAATGTTTAGTTAATATTTCCATCTCTTTTATTTGTGTAATATTATAGGTCAGATATTAGCACCATCAGGTAAATACTATAAAGAAAAGTAGCAAAATAATATAGAACACATTTTCTTTATTGAACAGCTATTTTCAATTCCTTACCATAGTAAATCAAGACAGAAACAAAATCTACCATGACTGGGTACAAGATTTTCTCATACTGTCTCATTTTTTGCTCTTTTTTAGACTTAGACCAATAATTGTCATTTAGTACATTATTTGTCAAGTGGATAATACTGATTTGTGATGATTTTACTACCCACTTCAGAAATGAACACTATAAGCTTTATACTGGAATATAAATTGGCCTTTCAAGTACTACTATTTGCTCTGCAGCATTTTTTTGCCTGAGGTCTTCTTTAAAGCTAAAGTCTCTATAGAGTCTCAGGCTGCATTTGAAAATGCCATCTGCTTTAATATGATATTTAGCTTTTCTTCCATAATGAAAACATTTTTCACTTATTATGCATGCCTAAAGTTCTTAAATTATCATAATTGTGCAATACTAAGGTACATTATGATGAAAAGTCATTTTTAAACAATTTTTTTCCTGAGTGCTAAAAAGGACATATACATTTCAAATCTGAAAGTTTACATTATTTCCCCTCATAAGAGAATTGAAGCTAGCAGAGATTAAAAGGAGGCAATCTAATTTAATAGTTTGCAATTATAGTTGATGAAGAAAATGTGTTAATCAGGAAAAAAATAACTCGGATGACTTCCTATTGGGAAAAAATGAAATTAAAGAAAGTAAAATGAGAATTCTTGCCTTCCATTCACTCTCTCCCATATTGACATAGTAGCAAAGACATATGTTAAGGAGACTATCAGGAAAATGGAGTCCCATTCCAAAAGTCCACCCAGATTCTCTGAAAATGATATCTTTACGGAAGGAACAAAGCTATGAGTGAAATTGTTTAGGCTGTTATGAATATAAACACTAAGTGTGATATTATAGCTCATGAAAACAGAAATAAAATGAATCATGGAATCAAATTTATGAGTGCAAACTGAACAGTCTATTCTAACACTGCAATTGCCAATAACATGCCATCTTGGATTATGAAAAGTTGTATAGGATTTGTTTAATTCTGTGAAAAGATGGGCTATTCAAAATATGAAATATTTTTGCAAATGACATAATTCAACTTTAATTCATGATCCATGACTGTCAATTTCATTATGATGATGAAAAGGTAATATCTAATGTGCATTTTCATGAAATCATATACAGGTTGAACATAGAGAGTTAGAGAATTCTGACCTTGCATTGTGCTTGTGGACTGTTTTCCAGTGATAAATGGAACTTGTTCTCATAGCAAGGTGTCTGGAAAACATATTACCTCAAATTCTTGAAAACATAAGAAATGGTTTTCTCACTGCATTGAAAAAAAATGTATTAAATGGATAGAGAAATGATTTGGAGCTCACAAGGAATACAACAAGCCACTGAGCAGGACCAGTGTAGAATGTTTTGTAGGTTGTCAAAATGACAATGGATATTTGATAATGAGAATAATGTAGAATTTAAGATACCTAAGAAAATAAGCTAGAAGAAATGTTTGTATTCTTCATGTTGGATTCCATAACTTATTCAGATGGAAAAATTCAGGCCAACTATTTTTTTTTAGTCTGCTACCTAGGGTGAAATTAAAATAAAATTAAAGGTGACATCCAATATTCTCATTCTTGCCACAGATTTTCATTTGGCCTATTATATTCAAGCACATAAGCAGAAAGCATTCCCACATTGCTAGTCCCTGGATTTAAATGAAAGAGTTTCTAGCTCAAGATAATAAGAATGGTCTATTTAGATGGTATGAACCAAATTTCTAATTCATTCTGTTTCCCCAGAACACCTATGAGGTACTTCCCCTTTACTCTGGAACACAGTGCAATTGGAAAACAAGGTGAGTATATATTTAGCAACCCTGAGACTGGCATTTTCAAATACACTCCACATGCACATTTTCTTCATGGTTTGTCTACATTCTGTTTCTTGTTGCATGTGCACCTAGGTCATATTGCTTACAAGAGATGTCTACTAAACATTCGTTAAATAAAAATGTATAGTTTTTGAAAAAAATGTTTCAGTTACTATAATTTAGAAACATCTTTTCAACATTTTTAAACATATGGTATGTTTTTGTTGTGTTAATTTATTTGGCTTTGTTCATGATTGCAGATATAAGTCTGCTTCTTCACAACATATCAGGGACAAGTACAATTTGTAATGATAACAATACATTTTTAGCTATTTATTAAATAACATATTATTTGTTCGCTTATGCATTGTTAAAAATACTTTGAAGGTGTTATCTCAATCCCCTACTTTCCATGTCATGCACCTCTACCTTCAGTCTATGCAAAGTTAATGAAGGCATCTAAATACACTTTTCCCTATAAATATTTGTTTATAATAAATGCTTAACATTTAGATTATAATAACTAACAGCTTAGTATAATAAAAGAAGGAAAAGTTCTAGACAAGAGTCAGGAAATCTGGATTCTAGATCAGAATTCATTATCAATTAGTTTGATAACCACAGGAATAAATTTTCCTATATATGGGTCTCAGTTTCTTCTTCAGTAAAATGATAATAATGCTCAACTTTTTCAGCATGTCCAGATTATTGGAAAAGTAACAATAAAGTCCTATACAAACAAATCTACATTCCTATTCTCTCACAACTGAAGAAAGATTTGTTTATAATAACATGAGAATTCTTGCCTTCCCTTCATTCTTTTGTGACATTTCCATGTTTCTGCATAAATATTTATGCTGATACCAATTGACCAAGGCAAGGACATAAAAAACTAGAGGGTGAATCCACTATTATTTTCCTCTAAGTGTATTCATTTTGTTCATTCTTGAGTTTTGCTCAGTCTCTCCATTTTACAGTCGTACAGACTGTTCATTCATCAGATGAATTAAGGATGAGCTGGTGGCATGTTCCCACCTTTGTCTCATCAAGGAGGTGAAATATGCTCCAGGGGTCTTTCTAAGGACATGCATCTGTGCCCCTAGAACAAGACGTTCCACTGCTCCCCTTCTCCATGTTCTATCTAGCAGCATTGGATGCCACTCCAGACATCGGAATCTTGTGCCCTGCTTTTTGTCTGGGTTTTGAAGACATCTCCTTACCCAGCACATTCTCTCATTTGTTTTCTGTTCATTTTTACCAACATAGGTACAGGCAGATGGAGCTTGGAAAAGCAGTGTATGGAAAGGAAAAGGTAAAAGACACTCCAGGAGTTTGAAGCACACTTCAATTGGCCTTTTCTCCCTTTCTTTGCTTTCGCACAAAACAGTTGAACTGACATTCATTTTCTTCCACGGATCCCATGAAATACCGCAGCCATCCCTGGGCCAGCTGAGGAATGAGTCCAGGGTTGCCATTAGTTCTAGCTAGCTGGTTCACATCATGGGCAGTGAGGCAACTCCCTGCTTTTCATCTCTGTGAATAAGACCGGCCAAGTCTTTGTTAGTTAAGCTCTCCTGGTTGACTGAATGCCACAGTAATATTTCCCAAAGATGTTCAGAGAGGAATTGAATGGGCTTAGAGTAGGAAAAGGCAAATAAAATCAGTGAAGAGTGACAGACAAGTAATCCCGAGTCTGATTGCTTGCCCACATTTAAATGTTGAAATGGAAATTCTCAATTCTGCCACAATGCAGCTGTCTTCCTGGGACCCATGAATTCAAAGGCAGTTGATATAGTTGATCTAAGAGCCTCTTTGTGGCTGCAAATAAAGAGGCCTAGGTAGTTTGAAGTTCTTTGAAACTTTTTCTTTTTAATGTTGGGATACATATTTGGTATCATTTTTAAAATTTGTTTTAGATTTTAAAAATTGAGTTTTGTCTGTATTCATCAATGCCAGATGGGAACAATAAGCAATAAATAGTTAATTTGAGTGCTATTTTAAAATAAAGCATGTTTTATGTATAAATTCCCAGTTGTTTGGGCACTTAAAATTTATTTAGTCTACCTTATCATCTAATACCACTTCTTTTGCAAAAAAGTTCTTATTCAAAATTGCTTGGTTATATCTCAAAATAAAGACCCATGATACTTTTTGGTTGTCCTTTGAATACTGAAAAGTTGTAATCTTATAAGAATCTGTTTTAGGCATCTTTTTCAATTGTGTGAATAAAAGACCTGACTGGAACATTTTTTAGGGGAGAAAAAAGTTTATTTGAGATCTAACAGTTTCAGAGGTCTCAGTCCATATACAGCCAGATCCACTCCCTGGGGGCTTGAGGTAAGGCAAGACATCATGGTGGAAGAGTGTGGTGGAAGGAAGCATCTCAGATGATAATCAGAAAGCAGAGAGAGAAAAACTCCACTTGCCAGATACAAAATATATATATGCCAAAGATATGCCCTCCAAGACCCCTCTCTTCCAGGCACATCCTACTAGCCTTCAGTTACCTCTCAGTTATTCCAATTTGGGGACTAATTCATTTATTGGTTAAGACTTTCATAACCCAATAATTTATCCTCTAAGTCTTCTTGCATTGACTCATACATGGGCTTTTTAGGAACACTTCACATCCAAATCACAACACTATTACATGTCATAGTTTGGGGGGGGGTTAAACAGATCATTCATAAACAATATACCTATATTTTGTGTGTGCCTATATAAACTATATACACACACATATATATATATATATATATATACACATATATGTATAATGTATATGTAGAAAAAACAACATGAGTCAAAAAAAGCGTGGCTAGCTAGCATCCTTGTATTCATCATTTGAATCAGCCAACATTAACAAAGTCTCCTCTTTGCTTCAAATTAATTCTATCATAAAAGAAAAATAGAAGAAGGTTAAACTCCCTTTATAGTCATTCCCAAACCCATTCCTTTCACTTATATTCCCAAAGGAAACTATTACTATAAATTCAATGTTAATTATTTTAATCCATATTTATATGTTCAATATATTAAGGTGAACCCATAAAAATATAATTTTACATGGATTTTTTATGTGAATTCCTTCCCGTCTTATGCACAGTTTGCAACTACGGTTTGTTCTTGTTTTGGTATTTATTCATGTTGTCTCAAATAGATTTAGTTCACTTCTTCATCTGAATGCTTGTGTAGTAGCCTACTGAACGATGCTACCATTGATTATCCATTTCACAATCACTGCTCATATAGGTCATTTCCATTTTACTGCTAGACAACTATGGTGCTTGAACACCTCTCTGCAAGTGTACTTCTAGAAAACTAGATGGAATTTCTGGGATGATGGAAGTATTTTCCATTTTATTGAAAATTGTGAAAATCCCTATAAATGCATGTAGTAAACTATGTCCCTCCCTCAAAAGCATATTGCAAGTTCTTGTTGTTTCACATTGTCACCAATAATTGGAAATTTGTAAATTATTCAATCATTTGGATGTTCAATAACAACCTATCCCTGTTGTTTTTCTTATGAGTATTGAACCTGAATATTTATTTATGTGTTTATTGTCCAAACATTTTTTTTCTTTTTATATAAAAGGCCTTTCCTTACACATTGCTCAGATTGAGCTTTATGATCTTTCCTTATTGATTTAAGGAAGATCTCTACATTTGGATACTAGCCATTTCTCAGTAAAAATCAGTGTGACATTTTACCATCTGGCACATTTTTTGTAGTTTAAATCTAGAAATTTTAGCAATAGATTGATTGTAATTTTGTAGCCAAATTTAGTGTTCTATTCTCTTGTGTGTTGTGCTTTCTTTTTGTCTGTTTTAAGACATTATTTTTCTCCAAAATCTTAAAGATGTTCACATATATCTCGTTTGTTTGCTTGCTGTACAAGTGTTTATTTTTCATTTTTAACCTATAGCTTTTGAAATGAGAATTATTCTTTCTTTTTTATATGGACAACAAAAAATTTCTCTGAGCAATTATCCATATGGTAATCTTTCAAATACTCAATTATCAACTTACTTTGAGTCTTCTTTATTCTAGGCCTGGCAATCCCTGGTTCTTTAACGTTTCTTCTTATAGTTTTACTGCTTTGAATATTTAATTGCTCTCCTTAGATTGTGCCCAGCTTGTCTATATCCTCTCATGAATATGCCAAATAGAAATTCACAGAGTAAAGCATGATTTCTTTATTCAATGTAGCACAGATTTATTCCTACTTTGCTTTAGATGTTGTATTGCTCTTAATGCAACCAAATTCCAACGTATTTCACTAGTCACAATTCACATTTGAATCCTTTGAGCTTCTGGCAAAACTAGGTTGTCCTATTGTAAATGGCTTAGTATTAGCAGCATATTTCTTTTCCAATAGTTTCAGAATTGGCTGGAATTTAATATATTAAGTTTAATTAATATTATTTTTGATTAATTAATATTAAACTTTTCATTTGAAATGAGAACTCTTGGTTTTATTGACATGAGGTAGTTAAATACTAAATCTGTTATCTGATAATTGTCCTATTATATGGGGTGTGTGTGTGTGTGTGTGTGTGTGTGTGTGTGTGTGATTGTGAGAAAGAGTGTTTTCCCTTTCATAGTTGTAGCTCATTGTGTCCCAGTCTTACAAATTATATGTATTTGAGAATTTGTCCATGTTCTATAGCTTCTGTAAAATGGGATCCTAAACTTATTTTTCTCTGAGTTTTATAAGTCTTTGATACTATATGAAAAGATCCAAAACAAATGTCTGAAAATGGTATCTTATTGAATATTATTTTTCCTCAGTTTTATACTACAAGATTGTTTGTGTTTGTTTGTTACAATTGCTTTAAATTTCAAAACATACTAGCATGATTTTGTATTGGTTTACATCATCCTTTGCTGAAGAGGTTTCTTCTTCCCTTTCCATGAGAACTGACTTGCTGTTAGTCATATTCCCCCATAGCTCTGCGGCAGCAGAGCCCATTTCCTCTACTCTGCAACATCACAGCCTAACTATGGCTCTAGACAATAGAAAGTATTAGTATTATTATATAATCCACCAATGGCTAATGAGTTGATGTTAGATAGCATTTTGACATAACATACATAAAGTATTAAAGAAATTTTAGAAGAGATATAAATACACATTCATATATAATTTGTGTGTGTGTGTCTACATAATATTTTTTTCTTATTGTTGACCTGTGGTGTGAAGCCAATACTTTCCCCATTGTCTCTCAAATAGCTGCATGAGCAGTTGTGAGTACTGAAAGCTTCAATTTAATATTCAGGTGAAAGAAGTAGAAATAGATATTCTAAACTTGAAGGAGGCATTAGATATATTACTGAAAAAGAACAGTGCCATAGTTGTCAGAGTTGTTTCTGGCTGTGTATTACAATGCATTACATGTCACCCATGGAAACCAATCTCCCCTACCCCACCCACTCACCTCCACTGAAGAAGGTGAGGAAAGAGGAGGAGGAAGAGGAAGAGAAGAAGAAAAAGGAAAATGAAGGAGAAAGAGCAGGAGGAATTGGGGTTGGAAGAAATTTAAAAATCCCCAAAGCTGGTGAACTAGAGAATAAACGAGTCTTGGGAAACTTCCCATGTACATCAGTGCCAGTGGCCTCCCTATTTTCCCCAACCTGAAGAGAAAACCTTGGCATCTTTAGACCTAATTGGCATCTCCCCTTCAGGGATTTTTATTGAATTTTTCTACTCTGCTGACATTTTTGAACAGTGTTGGCACCAATATTTGAAAGGGAGCTTTAATCTCATGAAGGCAATGAAATACTGTCATCCTTAGAAAAAGTGTCAGTCACAAAGCGCTCAGAACAATACAACAAAGGAGTCCGGTGCCAGGTTGGTGCACCCTCTTGGGTTTCCCTTTCTATTTCTCAGATAGTCTCATCTTGTCTCCCTGCAACAGAGTGAGTGATTCTTTACTTCTAGGTATTTGGACAAGACTTTGATTCACATAAATAAACACATATTGACACATATTCATAACAGTCACTTTAAAATATGACATATTACTAAGTTAATTATTAGAGTTTTTGATTACTGTCAGGTCTGAACTTTCTTAGAGATCAGAAACCTAACAGAAACTTCTGAAATTTAAAAGGTATATTTGTCAAATGACTGGCTACATTTAAAAGCCAACAACTTTATGAATAATACCTAGCATTTTGTTTTCAGTGATAGAGTTGATTGTTTAATTCATGGCTACCATTTTAATTAAAGTTTGTTCATACCTCAAAAATGTTTTGACAGAATTGAGAAACATGGCATAGATAAAAATCTGTGGCTTCTATAGTTAAGTACCAATGACAAATATCACTCTACTGCTTTTAAAGGTCTTTAAGTTCTGTTTTACTCTTTAATGCATATACAATGTGTTAGCAGATACTTATAAGATTCATAAAATGATCAACTAACTGAACTTGGCACAAAACCATCAAAGCCAGCAAGATTGATGGTTATTATTCATTTTTTTCAGTTGGTAATTCAACAAACAATTATTGAGAACCAGTTATTCAAAATTTATTTATGTACATTGAGAATGATACAAGAATGTGTGGTTTAGAAATCTTAAAATCAGGGAAACTACTAGCTGCAATACACACATATGCATACATTAACATATGAATGTGCCATGACTTTATATAACCAGACATGAAAAACATGAACTCAAATTATAAATTTTCCTGAAGGGGGACAACTCTGAGGTAGAGGGAAATAGAGGAAACTCATGATTAAAATGAATGTAAATTGTATCCTAAATGAGAGATAGGATTCAAGTAGCAGAAATGGGGTTTGAGAAAAGAGTTTTTTTTTTTTTCCTATGGCAGGATAGTAGACATAAGCATAAGGCATTTCTGGGGAGTGCTAAGCACTTCAATTCCAGAACTATAATTTGGTTGATTTGCAGAAGGGAAAAATATAGGTTGAGTACATAAGAGAAAGCTTTGAGCACTAAATTAAAAAGTTCAGATGTTATTTGAAAGACCAGAAGGAGCTCTGAACAGTTTTGGAGTAGAGGAGAACTTCTTTCTTAAACAATCAACTTGGCAGTTTTGTGTGAACGTGATTGTGGGATGGACAATGAAAGTGAGGTAGGAGATCTGTGGTCAGCTCTTGACGAGAGCCTTAGAAGAGGTTGTGGTGACCTGAGCAGAGGTTGAACAGTGTATAAATAGGGGGCAGTCCACAGATTAAAAATGAATAATGCGTCAAGTAGCATTAAGTGTGACTCCAAGTCTTCAGACAATGATTACTGTGAGACTGACTACCTGAATTTAAATTCCTACTGGATTCCTGACTATCTGGGGTCTTTGTAGTATCTCCATATGTTGCAGTTACAGTATTGTATCTCATATGTTGCATTTTCCTTTTTCTAATAATTGTAGTTGTAGTATAGATTGTTGTGGGGATAAAATGAACTAGTGCATGTAAAACTCTTACAGTGGCTCCTGGTCCTTGACAAAGGAAGTAGTTGGCATAGTGTAGTCTAACTCTGTCTTTTTAGACCTGAACATCACCAGTGATAAGGCCAAGTTTATGTTTAAAGACAGGAAGCAGCTTTCTATTTTGTGGTTTTATAGTTTAGTTTGCAAGATACTTGGTAGAATTTCACCAAAACCTTTTCTATGTGGAAAAATGGTATCCAAAATATTGCTGGTGAGTCTTGTTTTTGCTTGGCTTCTATTGTTTAGCCACTGCCACAATTAAGGGTTTTTGGGAGGTATATTTGGCATCACCATTATGTATACTGGAAAACAGTATATATATTACTTGGTGGGGCTGTGAGATTGATCTGATTTCACACCTACAGAGAAGCAGGTATAGGGCCTGCTCTCTCTGTAACTCAGAAGCTTGTGAATCTCTTTCTCTGACTTGAGCCCTTAATTTCACTTATGGTATTGCTTGGACATCAATATAAAACCACTTTATAGTTTGCAACACAAGATCTGTAGTCAATTTCAAGCTATGTCATGTAAATCCTACTAGATAAATCAAAATTGGTTGATAATAAAGACTAGGGAGCTTCCCTCCTGACTCGAGTATAAGACTATTTAAAATAGGACTGATTTTAAATGTCTATTTTCTCTGTAGACAAATGAAACACTGCACATGCATATACACAGTGGGTCTCTGTCTAACCAAACAGACAGATGGCAAAGAACTAGTTCAATTTGTTTGCTTTTCCTTGCCTTTGATGCTTTAACCAGTCACCTCTCTCCAACTTGTGGGCACCTATTCAGACACATTAACCATGTTGGACTGTTTGCTTTTCAAAATAAATTGCAGGAGGAGGGTAGTTAAGGTGGAATATTCCCACATAGAGCATTTATTTCATCAAAAAATTAAAATCACTGTGCAATTTTTAAGACAAACAATGAAGGGCATTGTACTTCCTATGATCAAGTAAGTGGCAGAACATTTTTTTTTCTGGGACTCCACTGCTATTCAGTCATGTAAATGGCCTGTAGCAAATTGGAAAGAGCAAACCATTCAACCATGTCAGATCTCAGGGGCCTGTATAGACACAATCTCGGAGCCTGGCAGGCTTTCCACCAATCTTTTACCACCGTGCTATGCCCATGTTCAGGATGATAATTAGCACCATCAGGAATGTTCTCAGCTAAAAGCAATGCATTCATCTGTTGCTTTAATTTATCTTCCTTTGGGGCCTTTGCTGACTGAATAATGAAGTTCTATTTTTATTATTTTTGACAGATCAGTCTTGGGATTTTGTTTCTCTAGGGAAATTTATACAACTATTTTAAGTTTAATTACTTAGCTTTGTATTAAAACTGCCAGACACTGTGGGAACAACACCACTGAAAATTTCCTTTTGTTTTTGTTAAAGATGAGCTCTTAATCCTCCTCCCTACCTTTCTTCCCTCCTTCCTTAAAACCCTTACATGTTTTTTCATTTCTGAACCTTTTTTTATGAGACATAATATTTGCACTTATTTATGGGGTACATTATGATAAATTGATACAGGACTACTAATCAAATTAAGGTAATAAGCATTTCCATCACTTTACATATTAATCATTAGTATAGGCTGGGAGTTTTGTTCTCTTCTAGTCATAAAATATATCAAACTCTTTATCATGGATTAAGTCTCCAGTTGTTCTTTTTAGGCTCCCCGAAAATTGAACGAAAGTACTTGTAATTCCCCAGTAGTGAGCTTCCATTAAAAAACAAACAAAGCAACAATGACAACAAGAACAAAACAAACATGGCTTTATTTCCTTAGACCTATGCTTGATTTTATCATGGCTAGCTCCTTCTTCACCAGGTTTTGTGAAGTCATGATTAACACAGCATTTGTTTGTCTTGTCACAACTTCCAATGTCTATTTATTTAACTTCATCGTAGCTTATGTTTTTCTCTTTCCAATTTTTAAGCTTATTAAATTTGTCTTTTGCTCTTAATATAGTGGTTAGCACACATTGGACAGTAAATGATGTCACATTGATAAGAACCTTGGGAACATTTTTGGAAGGGAATAGGAGACCCAACTTTGTGAAGATGTTGACAGTGAGATATCTCATGGACACCTACCCCATCCTCAGCACTGGCTGGAGGGTGACCTTATTGCACTGTTTAGGACCACGGTATCTCTGTGGAGCAGAAATAGAATGAAACACAGAATGATGGCTGGGGTGAAGTCAAGATCTGCTGTGCTTCTGGTCTCAAATTAGCCAGTGTTTCCCAACTCTGGCTGCATGTCAGAATCATCAGAGACCTTCAGGCACACTTGCTTGTCCCCATTCTCAGTCAATTAAAATGACAACTGAAGGAGTCATGCATATGGTGTCTGAGCATCATTTTTAAGAGCTCTCCATGCAATTCTATTTCAAAGCAAGACTGGAGACTATGGAGACTGTGTTGACCAAAGTACTCCTCATACTTTGGAGCTACAGCAGACTCCTTGCAGCAAGCTCAGAGCTAGAGTGGATTTCCTGCTCTTGAAAGAGCTTAATAAACAAATAGGTATATAAATAAATCTTATCTTGTTTGAAGCAAAGGATTAAAGATAATACATGGGTATAGGGAGGAAGGCACAACACCGACAAAGCTGGTGACCAGAAGCTAAAATATAATTTTCTCAAGCTACAGGGTAAATATGGCAGCATCAGTGATCCAACAGTGGGACAGAAATCCAAATACCAGGATCACAGTAGCCACTTGAAACTGAAATAATAGATAAATCTCCATGTTTCCTTGAAAGAATTCTCCCTCTGTTGCAGGCTTTCAGAGACTTTTTTCTCTAGTTGGCATTCAGAGATGAGAAGTGGTATCTGTCCTCCATCCACTGGTGACCAGAGAAGCTGGTGACCAGAGAAGCTCTCAGGCTTTGATCTGGTTTCTGGACTTGCCAGTCTGAATCTTCGGTCCAAGCCAAGTCTTTGAGCCAGCAGATTTCTGGGACTGTTTCCCATCAAAAACTGTGATCTCTTATTTTCTTCACAACAAGAAATTTAACTTGTAATTACAAGGTTCTCTTTCTTTGTCAAGCCAAGGAAACAGATTCATTCACGAAGGTGTGCTTACCATTGGCGTTAGTTTACAGAGAATATTTTTTAACAGCATGATGACCTGAAGTTAACTTGTTATGGTTTCACTGATTTCAAAATACTCACCTTACTATGGAGAAATAGCCACTACAAGAAAATATGCCAGTAAGGTGGAATTATGATCTTCTATGTATTTTGTTATCAACTCTCTTCAAAAATCTATATCATAGCCAGGTGTGGTGGCACTTGTCTATAATACCAGAAGCTGGGGAGGCTGAAGCAGGAGGATCAAGAGTTCAAAGCCAGCTTCAGTAACGGTGAGGCGCTAAGAAACTCAGTGAGACCCTCTCTCTAAATACAATACAAAATAGGGCTGGGATGTGGCTCAGTGGTCAAGTGCCTCTGAGATAATCCCTGGTATAAAATAAAATCTATATCATAAAACAGAATCTAAAAAGAAACAAACTTTCATATTTATCTTTCTATTTCTACCATTCCTATGTTCTTTGTTCTCAGGATGTTTTCCTTTCCCCTATAAAGATGATGAACGAGTAGTCTTTTTTCTTGAATTGCTAAAAGCCATTGTTTAGAAAGAATAAATGAGGGAATAGGTTACATTTTCTGCTTTAAATAGACATTATAGTGAAGATTTTTATTTGATTTAGTTATTGTAAGTTTAAGTGCTCCTTTCTTTTCCAAGCAAAAACATTTTCTCCATTAATAAAAATGTATGTGCATTTGCAATATTTTGTAAAAACTATAGCACACGTGATCAAGAGGACTTTATAACCTCCATAATTTGTACCATAAACGCCATAATTAATAGGTGATAGAATACTCCTATTTTGTAAAGCATGACCAACAAGAATTTTTTTAAAATTTTTTCCTTCTTTTGTCCTTTATTTTTTAAAAAAAGGTCTGTGAGAGTCTATTTGTAAAAATTATATGAGGCTTACAAAATCTTTGTTTGTATTTATTTTCTTTTCCCAGTTTTTCTTGGTTATTCATTTCTTTCTCATCTCTTCCAGGAGTCTTGATTTTATTTTCTCATTTGTAGTACAGGGTGCTGACCACTAGGTGGACCCCTGTGAGCTGGATTTTGTCAAGGGTTTTCCTTGGTCTTCAGCACTATATTTTTTCTCTGCCTACTATGAAAACATCCCTGCATGCGATTAGATAATTGGATTATTATGTGTACCAATAATGACTTAAGATCTTCCATGAAGTTTATTTTTGTAAAATGGTTGTCTTATACTATACATATTTATATATATACATCTCATACTTGAATCTCATAGTCCCGAGAGATATGCTCTATTACCTATGTATTTGGACAAAATAAATATATACCACCCGAGGAACTGGTGCTTTATTTTTTAAAACTTAGAAAATATGAAGGAAATAAGGCACTCAAAATTAATTAACATCTGCATCTACATCTATATATCAAAATGAAAATAGAGAAAGCAAGAAGGATTATGTTATTTTTATACACATAAATATTATGGTTAAGTGGTTTTTTATTGACTACCCTGACAAACAAGATCCATTAATTTAGACATTCTTCTTTTCCGTAGAAAACAATCAGCATCTCTATGTCTTTACCTATTCAGCTTGCTATATATGCAATTCCTTTGTGTGCTTTCTTCCTTCTCCATGGGATTTATAAGAATCCCAGAATTGAAAAAAAAAAAAAGAACAACAATAAAACAATAAAGTGCATTGGGACTAACTAGATCTTTGGTCCTTAGTGATTTCCATTGTTACTGTTGTTTCTTCCACTTCATGCCTACTTCAGGTGGTGTCCTGTGTTTCTCCCTATGTAGTACTCCATAACTGCTCACTCAATCTGGATATCAACCTATTTACTTTTGTAGGGACTTTTGCCCTTACATATACCAATGAATCAGGCAGAACAAGTATCTTCTTCCTAGGAATGCATATACTATTGGGACATATGGGGAAGAAGATAGAAAATAATTACATGAGAATCATGGATCTACAAATGTCACCAAATAGGTGATAGGATAGAAAGTTAAGGACAGCAATTATTTAGCTATAGTGATTGGGAAAAATCTTTCCAAAAATTTCCTGTTGAGCTAAAGTTTGGATGACTTGAAAAAGAAATTAAACATATTTTTGACCCTGCTATAGAATTGTCATAGTGAAGCAGTGGTATACCATGGAATATATACAAAAGGCAATTTCATTTTTGCTTCTCTCATTTTACCTTCATTATCTTAGGTTACTTTTTTTGTCACTGTATAAAATTTCAGGCGGATTCATGATTTTCCCATCATTTCAGGAAATACAACCATTATTCTGAGTCATAAGTCAGTAATTGCAATTGTCCTTTCCAAAGTATTCATCGGTTTCAATCTTTATTCACAAATAACACTTCAGCCACTTAGGGAAGCAGTTATCCCTGCAATTTATTTAGGGATGAGGCATGGTTGCACTCTCTCTTTCTTACTTGTGTTATTTCTCTTTTTCTTTCATTTTTTTTCAATCAAAGTTTCTCATCTCACCAGCATCTAAATGGGAGTTGAGAGAATAGGTCTAAGAGATTTGACATTCACACTGACTGGGACATTCTATACATGTATTTTTTTCTCTGTGAGTCAGGTACATATTTAAAGTTGAAGGAAGTTTCCAATGAATGAAATTCATAGAACATCCCTGCTTAATCAGTTGTGTCCCCTGTAATAACAGCTTATGTTTACAAAACTCTCTGTCGCTCATCCTTCAATACCTCCTTGATTTCTTTTTTCCTGTTTGCTTAGGTTCCTTCTCATAAGTGAAAATATACATACAGATGGTGCTTTGGGGCTACATATTAAATGATTTCTTGCAGGATCCTCATCTGCTGGTGCCTTTACCCATTCTGTTCTGTGAAACATACATATGTCCCCTGCCATTAAAAGTGTGGCTACTTCCCAATGCGACAAAACCCATCCCTTTCTATCTCCCTGTCTCTCCTCTTCCCACTTAGGGTCACTGCTCTACATTCTTGCTTTTAGTGTCTTTAGATCCCTGTCACCCATACATATGAAGGCCTGTGTCCACTTTTCTCCATATGACTCCAGGAAATACATAACATCTTCACTTGACTTGAGATGAACACGGGAATCCCATGTTTTCCCCTTAAAAAGAAAAATATAATAATGTATCACGTTTAGACATCACTGGTCTAAAACATTCTCATGGAAAAAAAAGGGACTCCTAAGTATCAAATTTGATGAGGAAGAATGTACAAAGTGGGTGATTAGTCCTCAGATAGTGGTGAGGAACACATTTTAGTCTTTCCTACTCCACTTTGCTCCTCGTTCTTCAAGGTACCCCTTAAATAAAGAGCCACCTTGAGAAAGACAAATTGAAAGGGCAGAACATCGTTTATCAGGAAAGAGCATTTCTGCCTAATGGCCCCTTGAGTAAAGTGTTTCTTTAGGACATCACAGCTTGTGTGAAGACAGATTTAAAGGCCAGAGCATCAATTAGAAATCCACAGTCTTGCTGCCTAATCGTTCTTTGTACAGCTTCTTTTAGCAAGATAAAAATACCATCAGAATGGAAAATGAGACTTGCCAAACAATTTTAACACTTCCCGTAGGCCACTAGTGCTCAATACTGACAGACACAGCATTTCTGAATCCCTGGGAACATTGGGAAGTATTACATTATATTTTATGTGGTCAGTCTGTTACTATCTGCAATGCTGATTTAAAGATACAGACCTCAGCAATGAGCAACTCAGCGCTGACACATCAGCACTGGTCATGACAAGTTTTCAAATCAAAGTGATTATGCATTGAGTAAACAAAATGCCCACTTCTTTTTTTTTCCCATAATGCTGTAATTGTCTGCGTGCATTGGCAATATTCATGTGCTGCATGTATATATAAACACAAGTGCATACATGCATATGTGTCCTAGGTATGTACAGATTTGTCATAAGTATGTATATATTTGGCTTATAATTTCAGAAAAAAATTATCTATGTATCCTAAACAAGTGCAATATGTATGAAAAAGGAAAGTTCCCTGAAGTCCTGTAAGCACTCAAAATATTAGGGAATTTTTTCTTTTTATTTTCTTCTTCTTTTTTTTTTTTCTACTGAAGATTTAACCCAGGACACAAAATCAATCCAGGACTCCAAATTCATTTCACTCCAAACTGAGTAGATGAAGGAGAAGCCTTGCATACATACATTGTTCATCAAAATATCACCTTTTGATATCTCTTATATCTTTTTTCTTTACTTTTATAATTGAACAAAAGAAAAAATTACTTAGTCATGTCTAAATATTATAGTTCATAATATACACATTTAGAAAGGTCATCATTTCATACCATGAATATCCAGCCCAATGGGTAAAGTCCCTGAGGTAGAGAAAGAGAAATGATAGCTTAATTTGTCTTGTTTTGTTTCAAGTTTAGTCAAACCATAAAATATGAAGTTATGAAACAGCTTAAATGTATGTGTTTTGTATGATTAATAATTAATTTTATATAAGACATGGAAGTACTTATACATTTTAAAAATATAAATCCAATTTTATCTTTTATAAAAACACAATTATAAATTTGGGCTTCTGTATAAGAAGGAAACCTGACATATACAATTTTCATTCTTCAGATGCTATCTAAATACGACTTTATGATTTCTACACATAGCTTAATTTTCAATGTAACATAATCATTACATTTTTATGCATTAAAAGTAGTACTTTGATCTTATATCTCATTCAGGAAAAAAAGCTGGAGTATTTACTAAAACAGTGATAAAAGTGCAAATACCATTTTGAGGTCTTAGTTTGAAATATAAAAAGAAACACTCCATTTAACTAAAATCACTCACCTTGAAGGAACAATACCAGCGTTTCAATTAGATTGGATAACAAAAAAATATATATATACTCGACCAGACAGCCAAAAGCAATAACATTCAAGAGGATTTAATGTACCAATGCTAATTCTTTTGAGCAGTATTAGAACTCACCTTCAGTATGACTTACAACACTAAGCACAACAGGAATGAAAAATATGATGTGTCCAAATGAAAATCCTAATGGAATCTCAGAAACTATTCAAACTTCTCTGAGCAAGGAGAATTGGAAGCCAAAAGGACAGGCGCTCCAGAGGCCAGCAAAAACAGCTTAGCAAAAACACAAAGTCGAAAGGCAAGAACAGCTTAAATCCCTAAGGACTGTTGAGAACGAATATAGAGAAACCAAGTCCACGGTTCAAGAACAGGAAAAAAAAATAATTATTATCTAAGAACAAATTGACATAAAAGAAACCAAATGGCAGACAAAAATGTGTAAGCCTAAGCTTTCACCAGCTTAGGAAGCAAGAAGTCACAAGAGCATGTCCTTTGCACTCTAACCACAGAAATTTACCAGATAATCTACAAAATCAGAAATAAGAAAAGAAAAGCAAATCAGAGATTGAGTAAGCAATGAAATAAAATTAACTAAATTACAAAAGTGGTAAGGCCCCCTAAGGGAGAAAGGACCCATGGCTTCTTCCATCTTTATCAGAATATTGTTAAGAAGAAAAATTCACCCTGAACTCAAATAAATGAAAACTCTCCAGACATTTAATGAGTTTGTTATAGTTTGGTGGGGCCAGCATGATAGATTGATAGTCTCAGCAGCTTCAGCCAAAGAAGGAGTGTATATCTACCTGCCATTTTTTTTTTCTCACATGCCTTCTCACAGGCAGGTTGCAGTGTGAGAAAGAATAGATTCAAAGAGAGCTCAGAGAGCTTGTTCCCGAGCGACATGGATTTTCCCCACTGAGAATAATTCTTTGTAAGGTGGGATACAAGGAAGAGGAGCTCAGAGAAATACTTCTGAGGTACTCTGGGCTGACCTGTTTAGTTGCAACAACCTTTTGAAAGTAGAGTAAAGCTGTAAGGGGGAAAGTAATTTCAGTAAGTGCAGTAAGTCATGGGTGGAATGAGAGCAGAATAAACTATTCAGGAATCCAGAAAAAAATAGCATTCAAGCTGAAAAACAGAGAGAAATCCCACACACTGCAGAAAGTTGAGGACTGGGTTGTTAATTAAAATGAAAATCATCATAATGTTGTGCATGCTAACATCCCAACATATACTGAAACAGAAGCCCTGATTGTCTTTAGTGTATTTAAATTCAATAAAGAAATGAATTGAAACTAAATATGCCACAGGGCCAAGATCATCTCAATGGCAGACTAAATTGACTTAGTATCCAAACTTGTAGCATTGCAGAAAAGACTTTATTTTACTAGGAGGTAATATTTTTCTTCAGTCACTACATTTTTTTCCCCTGACAACATCTAGCTTAATAGCAAAACAAAGCACTATAAAACATTTAATGGAGCAAGAAAATATGTAAAATAAGAGAGTTTGGAGACAGACACAGACATATGATCAATTTCCTAATTATCAGAAAGGGGTTTTAATATTAAAACTATGTTAAGGGGTCTTCTATTAAAGGGGAAGTATTTTTGTAAACTTAAAGAAAAAAAATCAGCAAAGAAAGAAGCTTAAACATAGAAGAAAATTGAAATGTTAGAAAAAAGTATGATATAAAAATAAAAATCTCACCAGTTGTCTTAATAAAATGGTACAGCATGAGAAAAGATAAATAAACCAGAAGGCAAATTGATATATAAACAAAAGAATAAAAATAACCTTTCTGTCTCTACAGGATAACATCAAATCTCCTGAATTGTGTGTGTGTGAATTCTCAAAAGAAGAGGAGCAAAAGAATGAGACAGAAAAACATAGTTAAGGAGATAAGGGTGTTGGGAGGTGTAGGGTACACTTTGGCACATCTTATCCAATGTGCTAAAACCACATGTCTTCAAAACAGCCTTTTTGGGATGGAAGGTGAGAGAGGCAAACTATAGATAGCATAATGTTGGCAAGATAATGGCTGATTTCTAATCTGAACAATGGAGACCAAAGATTGTAGACTGAGAATTTTAAAGAATAAATGGAAGGAAGGAAATACAGGAAGGAAGCGAACATTAAAATTGTCAACCTTGAATCCCCTACGAAGAAAAAAATCTTTTACAAAATGAAGATAAACTTGAGATATTTTCAAGCCATCAATTATTTGGAGAATTAATGTTAGACTGACTTCAACACCATAAGAAACACCAAAAGATGTCCTTTGAGCTGAAGATAAAAGAAATGAAAGTCAGTAACCACAGAGGCAGATAGATAAAGGGTGACAGCACAATTGTATAAGTGTATAGAAAACTTTATTGATTATGGAATTGTACTATTATATTGAATGTAGACAAAAATAAATGAAAGGGTTTAGAAAATTCAAGAAATATATTTGCAGTGTAAATTGATTTTGAATGTTAAGCCAAGTTAATTAAACAAAAAAAAATCTTTTTAACATATGGTACTAGAACAACTAAATATCCATAAATAAAAATTAGATAATAAAACTTTACCCATCTCATTTCTTATATAAATTAGATAGATCATTGACTTAAGAATAACAGAAAGAAACATATAAAGTCTAAAAGAAAATAAGGAGAATATCTTAGTGTTTTCACAATTAGGAAATCTCTCTTAGACAAAATCAATAACTTTAAATATAGAAAGACAGGAATTTAGGCCTAATCAAAAGACACAAATCAAATGAGTAGAAATTAGAGAACATAAAATATTGATAGCACATGCATACACAAATCAGAAGATTGTGCCTTCTAAATCTCATTATGTTTTGTCCAGTGGTAGCCAGCTAGACAAGTGCTTGCTTCTCCATGATGGTCTGTTTTGCCCTGGTTACTTCAGAGAGAGGTGTTTTATAAATTAAGCTAAAGAAGCAATGACACCATTCATTTGCTTAGTTTGCATTGTTCTTTGTATGAACAGTCGGCTAAGTACCAGCTATCATGACAAATCTGGAAAAAAATAAAGCAGCTTTCTATAGATAACACTGATTTACTCTAGTTGCCAGTAGCCTTCATGAGACTCAATGTACTTCTAGATAATACTTATCTAGGCATTCTGGTCCAGGCCAGAACTATACCTGAGGGCTATAAAAGAGTACCTCCAAATGAGGTTTAGATGTAGCTAGGTGGTCAGGATAAACTTTTCTAAAGATGTGCTGCATAAACTATAGTATAATTATTTTTAGGAGTTCATATATGAAAGGGAGGAGAAGAATATTGGCACAGAGGAAGCAAGACGATTCTGGCAAATACAAAGGGATTGATATAATGCAATCTTGAAATGTCCAGGAAAGCCACACAGGAAGTGTGATGATGATGGATATAAAATAAATTGTGTGGAAAGTTCAACTTAAAACAGGATAGGAACAATAAAAAAAATGTTTTGGAAATTCATTTGAATATCTAGGGTACTTTTCTTTAAAGACCTCAAAATGTGTTCCGGGGAAAAGCCATGAATCTTTTGATTTCTCATTGTGATCCTGAAAATATTATTGCTTTTAATTAGGTAGACTTTCACTGACATGACACATGGAGTGATAAAATATTTTGAAGAGAAATTTAGGAAAATTGGCTTTCAATATTGCTGTGTCAGAAAATAGTTATAGAATTTTGGTCAAATTGTCTCATATTTCTTGGTCTTCATTTCTGCACTTATAAAACTAGATGATTAGAATCAATTCTGGCACACTTCCTGAATCTTCAATCAGATAACTATAAAATACTAAATTCTAATTGTGCAATTGAGGAAAATATTTTAATATATTGGCCTGATAAGAGCTGTAGCTTCTTGGACAATGAGTCTAATTAATTACTTTGGCCAGAAGTAATACCAGGAGATAGCTATGCAAATCATTCACTAACATAAAAATGGTATTTAGAAGGTAACATGTATTGCAGGTATTCATTGATGCCAAGGTGACACTGTTGAACTTTTTATACACCTATACATGTACTTATTCAGGTTCTTATTGATAGACAAATATACATTCATATGTCTAATATTTGTGTATTAAAATCTATTAGTTAAAACCAACACAAAGCAATTTCAATCTATCAACCTCTATTTCATTCTAATAGTTCCTTTATCTGTAACTTGTTTTTCTAATAAATATGCTTGCAATATTTCAAACATATTTATTTATTTGTTCAGACTAGAATGTGAAGAATATAATTTCAGAATTGTTAAGGCATGAATCTGTAAAATGAAGCCTACTGACCAGAGTTTAATATGTATTTATTATGGTTTTCCATTTATTCTGAAACATATAATCTAAACCTTGTGTTTAAATTTGACTTTGTTTGGTTGTATCCTGCAAGTTCCTGCAAGTTTCTGCAAGTTCCTGTCCATTTTACAGATCTATATTCCAAACTCATCTCCTCAGGTCATTCAGAATAGCTTCCAGGTGGCACTATTACAGTTATTTAAAAATGTTTAACTTTTTGGTCATCCAACTTCAGTATCTAGATAATTTGCAGATATGGTTTATAATGTTTTTATTTTCTTTTAAGTTTTCAAACACATGTTGGGTCTTGTAAGAAAACACAAAGATTTGGATGTCAAATCAGTCTAAAATATAGTAAGCAGTACTAAATTTTCTAATGATTCATAGGTTACATCAAAATTAGAAAAAAAAAGCTAGTTTTCTTCTCTTGGAGATATCTGAATCAACCAAGCAGAACTATTTATAAAATGTTTTTCATGTGTCACTGTAGGATTCAGCCTGCTCTTGATTTAATCAGATATAGGCCTAAGCAATGCATAGTACAGGTTGTTTATATAGAATCAGCCAAGTAACTTATGATACATCTTGTTTATATCCTTTTAACTGCATAGCTTACCTAATATTTTCCAAAGAATGTACTCACATGTTCATAAATTCCAGTTATTTACAATAAGGAACTTACACAAACAAGACAATTTTTTTTTTATTAAAGGTACCCTCCATATAAAATTTTCTTGTAAATCAATGACAGAATGCCTGTTATTAGCATGTTTGCATCTCATCTTTTTTATCCCAAATGTCCCCAGCAAGATAAAGAGTTGATTTGGGGATTCAGCATCTCCTCCTGTATCTGTGTAGTAATTTTTGAGTGTTTGTATATGAAAGCCTTATATCGTCACAAGATGTTACTTTTTCAGGGAATAAGTTTCCCATCGTTTCTACTCCATGCTAGGGCAGTGGTGGCGAACCACCTTTATCAAGTCAGGATATGATGTGCTGAGACTGGGTCTTTTTCATGATGAAGATCAGCCTACGTCTAGGTTATCGGTGGTTTTCCTGTGCTTTCAGATGAAATTCTCTTATATTGTTTGACATCTGTTCCTCCGACAAGTCCAGATCTCCTTTCTTTATACCCCCTTCCTTCAATAAGTGCCACTCTGCTTTTCTTAAGTTTTTATGCTTAAGTTTTTGCTCTTTCTCTTCACTAAATTTCAGTATCATGTAAATTCTGTGAGTGGTAAAGTGGCCATAAGTTTAAAGCTTCTGGTCTTCACCAAGAGCTCTCCTGAGTTTGTTTGTTTGTTTGTTTGTTTTTACCCCAGATGGTTTGTGCTAACTTGAATTCTCAGCCTTCTTTGCACACAGTGTCAGCAAGTAGCCACCTGACCCAACCATCTCTATAATGCTTGCACTCTCCAGGCTCTGAGCTCTTCCAGTTCTACTGGCCTCGGTGACTTTTTACACATTCATAAAATTGACTTCTATATTATTTACAGGTTTACTTATTCTTCCAGTCACATTCTGTTCTCTGCTTGTCCTTGTCATATTCAAGTCACTAAAATTTCAAAATGGAAAGCCTAATTTGCTTGATTATTAACTGAGGCAATGTTCTTCAAAATTTCAGATTGCAAGAATCCTAAAAATAATATAAATCTCTAAACTAGATAGTTTCTTAATGAAGTATTCTTTCTAAAACTTTTTATGAAACCACTTTCTCTAGTTTTATAAACCCTAATGGAGTCTTACTGCCATAGAAATAAATTTTTATGGAAAAATTTACTCATGCTGATATAGTATTCTGATGTGTTTTTTTCTAATGTGTTAATCACATGTAAATTAATTATTTCAATAAGCGTTTTCCAATAAATAAAAAGAAATGATCATTACTGTGAATATAACCTTTCACGGTGCACATTGACTTTGGGAAAATATATATGATTAGCTTCTATTAAAATCTGCACTTTTAAAAAACCAATTTAGATAAGTTATCATGTAGACATATAAATTAACAAATCCTTCAGAGAGAATAGTATTGTGAATAATTAGCACCTGGATACTAACTGGTGGTTGGTATCTATGGTTCCAGTATCATTGCTAAAAGGTCTGTCCCCTCTGGTAGAGCAGAGTGAACTCCTTATCTTTTCACCATTTGCATGAGTGAAGGGAAGAGATGTCAACATATGAAAAGAAAGAGAGGTGAAGTCTTCGTATTTCACATCACATCCTTTCAATGCGAGTAAATGATTAAGGTGTTTGATACAACACTGAGGGGGCAGGAATGGGTCAGGTAATTGGCCTCTAGTGGAATCACAGTGTGAAAAAATTGGGAAAGACAGCAGAGTTTGGGGATGTGGGAGTGCTTTCGATCAATAGGGGCACTTGGCAATATCTATCTCATTATTGGGAAAGAGAAAGCAGGAATAAACAGATAGATGGATTTATTCATAGAGGCAATTCAATTAATGACAAAAATTAAAGAAATCAGCCAAATGAAAATATTCTATAAAAAGTTAGGGAAAGTAGAAACTTAAGATATTTTTCTTAAAATAAATAATAACTCTTTCATTTCCAAAACTTTTGTGGAAGAATTTCTTAACAAATATTAAAATCATTTATTCTGTTATTTTTAATTGAAACTATACTCAATCTGTATGTTTTCTGAGTGCTATGTGGTTTTGCTTATTATGGCTCTAAAATATTAATACAGGGTACATTTAGAAATAATTGTATTTTATTTATTTAGGTTATATTATAAAATACACTATATTGTATTCCCATTTGTTCATACATATGCATTTTCATAGTGGCAAAAGTTTTGTTAAAATTTAAATTTGCACCATTGTGAATTACTTCTATTTCCTGTCATATTTTTGAATGCATGCTTCAGGAATGTGTGCTTTCAATTATTTTTATGTATGTATGCTTTAATTTTATTCACTCATTTTTCCAAATATTTTTCATTCAATTATGTTACATACAGATGAACAAAATTTGTCTCAGTTCTATTCATTGTTCAACTGTTATTTCTATTTCAAATTATACTGAATTAATTGAAAACTTAAAATTACATAATCATATGGGCAGGCCTTTTTATGTTTCTTTTGATTTTAGTAGGGATGCTTCTATTATTAGCCCTTTAATGTATTTTACCTTATGGCTTGAATCTAAAATTCTTTCTTATAATTAGGAAGTAGTCTATGTCTCAAACATTCCAAGATGTGCATGTGTTTATGTGTGTATGTGTGCTTAATTATGAATGAGTGTTGAATTTGAATTTGAAAAAATATTCTTTGCTTGAAGTAATGGTAATAATATGGGTTTCTTACCCTTCTTTGACACAATTATGTACTTCACATCAATTGACACAGGTATACATTATGATATCAATATATGTTATTTTAATATAATTTATTAAATTAATGCAATTCATCTATATAATTAATTTATTGTATCATGACATTTAATTTTCCTTTGCTATATAACTATAGACCCATGGATATTACCATCCATAGTAGATGAACTGATTTTAAATGACAATTATGTCTATGAAACATGAAACAATGCTCTAAGAGGAAAAAAAATGCTTTTATGTTAATGAAGAGTGGGCCAAATTTAGATGGTTGGTAGAAAAGGAGCAGTACCCTGAGGTGATATTTAATCTGAGATGTGAATAATGCGTAAGATTCTAGTGATTCTTTTTCTAATGTTTTCTCACAGACATTTAATAAACCACTAGAACCACTTTTTGGGGACAAGCCATCCAGGTTACAGAAACCACGTGTATGAGTTACGACATATATGCTTCTTCTCCAGAGGCAAAACCATGACAGCCACTTTGGTGCTGCTATTGTGAAAACACCAACCTGAAATGTCAAACCAGAAGCAAAATCACCATTATTTTATTGGGCTAAGCCCTGTTTGTGGTAAATCACTCAAATAAAGTATAGGGAATTTTGAGTCATCAATATTTATTCTAAATGATCAAATGTGTATTATTGAATTAGTGTGGTCTAGAGGCAAATGCTTTAATCTCCTGTAAGGATCAAAGATTCATTTGAAACTTTAATACAATTTATAATCTTGCTCCACTCTGCACTGTGTATAAGTGACTGCCCTTTTGCTGACATATTCCATTTATTTTGTGTTATATTCATCATTGTTTTTAATGCTGCTTGAATTTTGTTCTTTCTTGGTGTTTGTACTTCACTTTATCATGTTGAACATTCCAATAATCAATGATACATTACATTGTTTAGATAACATTTAAATATAACATATTAAAAGTGATATTTAATATAAAACTAATGTTTTCTCACAGACATTTAATACACCATGAGGAAGCAAAATGTAAGGAATGAAAAATCGCTCCAGTGCCTCAGGTGAGGCCACCTTACACTCTGTGAGCAGTATTGCATTTTTATCTGCCAATTTAAATGCATTTTAACAGAAACAGGTATTGCTAATGCTTTGCCTTTTACAATACAACATATCAAGAATATTTTGACAATTAAGTATTATTATAAAATATGTTTTAATAATATTGATACATGTTTCATAGACTTGTAAGGGTAAGATTTTCAGTTATTAGGGAGAGTTTTTTTCCCAATTGCCTATCCTCTTAGCTATGTGATTACTTGGTACCAATATACTTTATTAGATAGTATAACAGCAATATTAGCTATACTTAGCTGAAGGATCAATATCGCTGAAAATTGTGTAAATTTTCATCGTTGATTTCAAAAATAGCTTCTAAAAGAGGCAAAGAGGAGCTTCTGTGGACAAGAAATATATACTTTTTAAGTTTCAAGTGAATAAATATATTGAAGTTTCAGAACAAAATACTTCTGAGAAAAGAAAAAAATAATTCAATGTAATATGAAAATTAATGTCCTTGGTAAAGAACCCAGATATCTTCCCCTGGATCCTATGCCTGGGATTTATCATATGATAACTATGAGTTATCATGATGCTGAGTGTTTTGGGGGTTCCGAAAAGAGACAGGACTTGTTCCTTGGGAGAAAGTGATGGAGCCAGCAAGGCTGATGGAGAAGTTGCCTTGTCCAGTGTGGTACTATGAAAGTCAAATGTTCATGTTGGCAAGCTCTAAGTAGGAAAATTTAGACGGAGACAGGATCACATGATCTGTGGAAGAAGACCCAACTGTTCATTATACTACCAAAATTTTAAAAAGATGATTTATATGAGGAAGAAGAAATGAACAACACAGTATTGACATTTGCAAAGCAAAGCAGAGTGTGGATAAGTCAGCTGCAGATACATTTGGGTGAGTTACAAGTGACCAAAGGCCACTGGAGGCTTTGAATGGAAAACAGCATGCCCAGATGGTACTATAGAGAAAAAAGACTCCTTTGTGCTTCAAGATTTTAAGCCCTTATAACTCCCAACATCTTAGGGGAAAATGAAGAAGAGGAAATAGAATTATGAATTCATTTGTTATTTAAACAATACAACATGTATGCCAGATATAATCTAATTTTTGATTTAATATTTAAAATAGTTTAATTTTCACTGTTGAGATAAATGGAGACATGAAAGCTAACTTTGGTCACAGAGTAAATAAAACATTAAATTGTGACTCTAGACCTCAGGTCACCATTGACATATCATAATATTTTATTACAATTCATACAATGTCAAATTGTCCAATAAGAGTTGGCTCAATCATATAGTCTAACAGGAGGAAATAGAAACACTATTGCACTCAAATGATTGTCAAACATCTGGATTATAGTCACAATGTGTTCAGACTTGCACCTTTTTAAAATATTTCACATGTATGCATTCTATTGTAATTTCATTGCCTGTAAATCTTTATAATGAATTAATTCTTCATTAAACATATACCTTATAAATATCAATGTCAAATGTACAACTTTGATTTCTTTATTCTGACCTCTGATTGGAAATCAATAACAAAGAGATAACAGGAAAATCCTTTAAGTACTTGGAAATTTAGCAAGCAATAAATTAATTCATGGTAAATATTAATAACACATTTTTAGTGTTTCTATCTTTGCTCTTCTTTCATTTTCCATTAAAGCAATAACTTTAGCCCATGATTACATCTCGTATCTGCTTTCCTATTTTTTAGTGGATTTGAATGCTTTTACCACCGGTCAAGATAATTGTGGCCTCATGAGTTAAGAGGCGTTCCTTTCTCTACTGTTTCCTGAAAGAGCCTGTGGAAAATTGGTATTATTTCCCTTAAAGTGCTTAGTAGAATTCACCAGTTAAATTGTTTAGTCCTTGACATTTCCTTTGGAAAACTTTTTAACGATGAGTTCTTTTTTAAAATAAAAAAATAAATTTGGATAAATGTTATTGTGTATTTTTTGATGAGAGAAAAATTTAGGGTTGAGTATTATAGAATAAATATGTTAGAAAGGTTAAATGAATTTATTGTCAGTGTATAGTGCTAGCTTTTATTTCAAATTAAACTTTATCTTGTTGGAGATTGGAGAAAATTGCACCATGCTTTTAATTATATATGAGGTGTGATACAATTACACGATTGTGCATTACTTTTATTTAATGCAATAATAGAACCATTGAATATTCTTATGTAACTTGCTTCTTTTGTTAGTAGCCAGAAATGTCAAGTGATATAAATTTGAAATCAAGCACTGAAATTATATAATAAATTAATGGCAGAAGAGTTAGTTTTTTTTTATCCAAAATGAACATATAATTTGAGTAACTCAAATTTTCATAGAAATTATTTTAAATCAAGATGGCAACTTGTTGTAAACTTTTAGAATTCTTAATTAGACTTTTAGAGAAGCTCTGAAGACAACTGGAAAAGAAGTTTATTTTCCTCTAGATCTTTTTCCCAGACGGGGATGGGTGACTGCCAGAATAGTCAATTTTGACATATCAAGTGACAAAGAATCTACTTGTAAAATCATAAATACCTTCTTTACACCTTCATACTGTGGTATGTGCAATTAAAGTATTCCCTTGGGCATAGACAAAGAGTAAGGGAGAGAGGGGGAGACAGAGAGAAATCAATATATATATATATATATATATATATATATATATATATATATATATATAGAGAGAGAGAGAGAGAGAGAGAGAGAGAGAGAGAGAGAGAGAGAGACTTTCATGTGAACCTGATTGTTTTTCTTTACTTACTCTCTAACACCAGAAAATCAACATGGTCCAGCATTTCTAAAAGACTGTCTTCACATACAAGTAAGGACCCCTTGTCTCTGACTCTCCCTGGAGAAGTCTCCTGGGGACATCTTGATCATTGGGGGATCTGATTTCACTAATTTAAATATAACAATTACAGAGCAGACAGTTTTTAAGGGAAAAGAAAGGAAAATTATTTTCAGCTATTTCTGCTATGCACTTTTAGTAGATAATGCTTATTGAACATATCATTTTTGAAATCATTTTCTGAATCCTCTGAGGTTCTATTTTATTTAATCATCAAATATCCTGATGAGGTTGTTAGATTTACCATCCCAATTTGTACCTGGAGGAATTAGTTTGTCCATTTTTATGGACAAGAAATGGTGGAGGATATGTTCAAACCCAAGTCTGTCTGAATCTAAGAGTTCATTTAGGAATACATTTGTTTAAATACAGTCTAAAAGTTCAAAGGTTATATTTGCATTTGTGTAGAAGCAGAGGTTTCATAAGACTCATTAATTATAGAATAAAATGTAGTATTTATTGGAAGACTTAAAGTTGAATTCTCCATGCTGTGCCATTCCATTCTTCAGAATAGCAATTGGCAAAAATGATCCAGATCCCAATGTATAAAGAAATAGAAATCTCAAATACAGAAGCCTGCAAAAGAAGAGGGCTTCTCAGAAGCTAAAAAGATCCAGATAAATGGATGCACTTTAAAGATAGCTTTGACTGACCTCACTTATGTGTGAAAGATTAATTCTGATGGAAAAAAACTTACATCCTCCACAAGTATGAAAACGAAATCCAAATCCTCAATGTGATTAGGTCACCTTTCTTAATTTACTAGACTGCTTGGCCTTGAAATTGAAATACCAAAGGGCAAGCATACAGTAGCAGCCCCAGCAGCAGGAGCTGCAACAGGAAAACAACACACATTGAACAGTTGTTAAGGGATAGGCTGAGTGCTCACTGCTTACACGCATGAGCTCATTTAATTCGTCAGCAGTGCTTGCAATGTAAGAACTAATTATTCCCATTTTGTAGGTGAGGAAACAAGCTTAAACTTGCTAATTAACATTTCTAAGTTCACACAGCTAGGAAATGGCATCAGTGGCATCTGAGTATATATGTTGTACTACTATGTTCACACTCTCAATTGTTAAAGGAATACTTGATCTTATATATTTAAAAGGAACTCAGTGTATGACTATATGTAATTATTCAGTATAGCAGGATATGTGTAATTAAACAACTGGAAATATTTTAGTTATATATTTTATATATTATAACTAAATATTTAGTTATATCTATTTTTGTGTATATATATATATATATATATATATAGAGAGAGAGAGAGAGAGAGAGAGAGAGAGAGATAATAATGTCTAAAATAAAATAAAGACTCTTTAAGATCATGTAATGATGATAATGTTTGTTCTACTACTCAGTGGTTAACACCCATAAATTCTAAACCAGCACAAAATACATTTTAATATTTCAATACATACCTCAAAATTTTTCCAGTTTCATTTTTGTGTGTTCAAAAGTACTTCCTTCTGTGGAATAAAAGTTGCCCTTTGTTTACTATATTATTACCCCCGCCTTTTTTTTTTTGTCTTGAGCACCCTGCTCTGTGTCTGTGAGATCTTTTTCAAAAGAAGATAATAAACATGAAATAGTCTCACATTTTGAGGAACTTTGAGCAAGTATTTTCATAATATTTCAAGATGGCAAAATGTCTTTAAAAGCCAACAAAATTTATATCTAACCCATCAACAGTGAAATCAGGCAGGGAACTGCATTGCTGTAGAGTGGGACTCATTTTTTTGATCCAATTATCTGCATTTCCTATGACCATTATACCTGTCAGCTATGTTCATACAAAATTGCTGAAGGTCATTGACTCTCATATTAGTTCTGTCACACAGAGCCTCAGTTAAGTGACTTCAGAAGAAGTTGACAGATTGTGAATAGGAATAGGTTGCTATTCTGCCAATAAAAATTGGTATTGACAAAGTAATGTCACTAGTCACTACTGAGTTAGGTTATGTTCTAATGACACTCCCTATGTCAATCAAGAAAGTCTTCTGGTACCAAATGTAATGCATGTTAATCTAACTCAAGATACTTGAAGATAAAGGATTTGTTTCTAGTAAAGACAGTCACCCTCAAATAATGATGGGAATATTTGCAGACTGAAAGTGTCCCATTCATCAGAAAGATAATAATTCCATATAAGCTTCTCTTTTTCTTGATTATGAAAGCTATTGTATTTTATTAAGTTTGAATTTCCAACATAATTATTGCCATTAGTCTTTTAAATGATATTTTCATAGGACAGCTTTCTTAACTATTTTGACATTTTGAAGGTCCCTAATCATTTTCCCTTATCTTACTAAACCTATGGCCTAGATAGAAAGCTAATCTCTGCCAAGCCTAGGGACATGGCAATTATTTGTTTCTAATAGTTTTTTTTAAATGTTTTTATTTGTTCTAATTAATACATGTTCTAGTTAATACATGACAGTAGAATGCATTTTGACACATCATACACAAATAGAGTACAGCTTCTCATTCTTCTGGTGGTAAATGTTGTAGAATCACTCCAGTCTTGTAATTATATGTGCACATAGGGTAATAATGTCTGATTCATTCTACTATCCTTTCTAGCCTTATACCCCTCCCCTACCTTCATTCCCCTTTGCTTCATCCAAAGTAATTCTATTCTTCCCTATCCACCACCCCAATTGTGAATTAGCATCTGAGTATCAGAGAAAACCTTTGGCCTTTGTTTCTTTTTAACTTTGGCTTATTTTGCTTAGCATGATATTCTCTAGTTCCCTCCATTTACTAGCAAATGCCATAATTTTATTCTTCTCTAAAGCTGAGTAATATTCCATTGTGTATATATACCACATTTTCTTTATCCATTCACCCAATAGGTTTTAAATATCATAGGTGGCATTTGTGCTGAAACACACAAAAGGTGACTCACAACTTAACATGTCCTATGTTCTGTTTGAAAGGTGGAGCCTGCAACAGGGAGCCTAGAATCATCTGTTTGCTGATGGATCTTCATGGTGAATCTCAAAGTAGGAAAGATTAAAAAGATTTCTCTTTTTAAGCCATAAGAATAGTCAAATGAGAGAAATCAGGTTTATTCTCCAAAAGCTCATCTTCAAGATATGTCCTTAGATAATGTTACAGGACATAAAATCATGAAGAGGTTATTTCTGTATTGGATCCTGGATCATGCAACAGGTTATAATGGGAGAAAGTAGAATGGGAAAAAAAGCAGGAAAATTCAGATCCACCTTCTTCCTTTTTTCCAACTTCTATCACATTACCACTTAAATGTCACATAAAACCAACCTGAAGGACACATCACAGTTCCTAAAATATGAATTAGAAAATAAGTGTTCTTATATGAATGCATGCAGTAAAGTTATCCTTTTATAATTATCCAAATACTTTTGTCCTAAATCAAATTCTTCACCATAGGTGTTGTGAAATCTTACTCATATTATAAATAATGGATCCTCTGAAGCAGGCGTATTCCATCACTGGAGACCCCAGTTACAGTGTACATCCTGTGACACTCTCTAGTTGCATTTGGCAGAATTCAACCTTTTCACATAGTCATGGTGTATATTATCATTTCTTTTATCCCTTTTTGCCATTCTGGTTGAAGGAATATCTGTGTTTGTTGGATACCATGGCATAGATTTATAACTCTTTCAACATACTGTATAGTTTCAATCTAAATAGTATATTGGCAGTCGACAAAAGCAATTTCTAATTTCCAAATGGATTCTGTTTCAAAAATTCATCTATGTATTGGATGTCTAGAAGTTAGAGTCAATTTTCACATATAATCATTGTAATAAATTGTGGTTTCCCTCTCAGATTTTGGTAACGTAAATTTTATATCCTGGAATCAATAATATCACAGTGTGGAAGAGAATGAAAGGGAGAGTGAATCTTTGCCTAGAATAAATAGAGTAGAATTCTGAAAGCAGAGAACTGTGATCCTGGTCATGTGACCTGTCCCTTAAGGACTGTATCCTCACAGATTCAGTCCCATTCTCCCAAACCCCTAGCACTCCCACCCACCTGAATCTGCCCCATCTCAGATCTCCTACATTTTCTTCCACGTGTAGTTTGAAATCCCTACCCCCTCAATCTTAATATTTTGCATTTGCAAAAAGACCAATTCAACTAAGAGATGAAAGAGGTTAAATTAATTTCAATAAGGCTGTGAAGGACATAATCTAATTTAAGGAGGAGACATGCTTATTTATTTATTGTTTTCTACTACTTAGGAGAGTACTTGGCAAATACTTAAGCATAGTCTCATTTTTAAATATGTAACAGTATCTGTTAATTGTATGTGTAATAATATTATTAATCACAAATAATAGCTATTCTCTAACATTTATAGTCTCTAAGGACAGTGATGGATTTACAGATTTTTAAACAGTAGGTTTACTTATTTTTTAAAGAAGTTTGGCAACATCTTTAAGTGAAGCACTCAGTTGCTCAGTAAATGTTATTCCTCTTCACTAGGTGCTCAGTAAATGTTATTCCAGGCACTTTAGTTACCTTACAAAACTTTACTCAAAGCAAGATCTATGGAATAAAGGTCATCCAGGTTTTTAGATCAGGAAAAAGGCGTTGTGAGTCAAGAAACTAATCCAAATGGTCACTATTAGGATTGGCATTTAAATCCAGTTTTGTCTGACTTCAAATCCAATATTCCTTCCATTAAAATAAGCTAAGAAAGGAAATGTTATAATATATAAAATTATGGTAAGTTTAGCAAAATTAATAATTTCAGGAAATGTGGGAAAAGCATGTTGATGAGTTTTACCTTGTTAGTTTGTGGTGGAACCAGTCAGGTTTTAAAATGTTCTAGATTCTGCCCCTCTGGTTGTGGCTCTTTTGCTTTCTTCCTTTCATTGGAAGCCTTAGACTCTCCAAGGCAGTGCTGTGAGGACAGGTACTGATGCCACTCCTTTCTCCACCTCCACAGGCAGTTCTGTGCCTAACTGCTCTGTTTCTTAATAATGACTTTTTGAATGAATGAGAATTTTTCAAATCTTCAAGTAGAAGACTCCCACTTTTTCAAAGAAAAAGCTACCCTTTGTTTATGTCATTTATCACTTAACACATTCATTTGTATATGTTATTATATCTTTCCATGCTCTGCTCTGAAATACCTTTCCTTTTACTTAGATACTTACAAATGTCAGTTAATACAGTCTGTATATGACAAAGCTATGGCTTTTGCTAAAAAGAGACACCACCGACCTAATTTTCTGTTATATGAATGAAAAATGCAAATGGCTCACAGGCAATTTCTTTGTAGAGGAGGCAAAGTAGAAATTTCAGCAATTTCCTGATGATTTGCATCAAGCCAGGCAGTTAATCTGAACAGTTCAGACACTTTTCGTATTAATTGAAACGCATAAAGGCTCTTGCCTGAAATTATCTCAACGGTTGACTCTGAACACATAGGTTGGGACATCACTTTGTGGTCCTGAATCATGTGTAGCAATTAAGCACTTCATTCATTTTCTCCCTAGGACATCATCTAAATGTATTAAGACAGCATCACCCAATGGTATATAGCGTTTTAGACAAGTGGAGAAGAATTAGACCAACACCATTTGATTCCTTCTGATTTAGCTCTTAAGTGTCAAGGGGCTCTTTCAAAAGAGAGAATTGAAATACAACATTTAGCCACAGAAATTTGACCAGTAAGCTTATTACTCTGTGTGATATTTTTGAAACTGGTAAACTAATTTAGTATTTCCTGTACTTTGGGTTGCACAGATTCTTATGTTGGATTAATCTAGCTCTGTTAAGAAGAGACACCACCGACCTAATTTTATGTTATATGAATGAAAAATGCAAATGGCTCACAGGCAATTTCTTTGTAGAGGAGGCAAAGTAGAAATTTCAGAAATTTCCTAATGATTTGCATCAAGCAAATTACATTGAGTAAAATAAAAGAAAATGGTACCTCATGAGTTAACTTAGGTAAAGAGAATCATATTTCTTCCAAAGTTATCTTCCTTGTTTATTTAATACTGTATTTTATCAGGTTAAACTGAATTATATTACCAAATATCAGTTGATTTACATAACAGAAATGTTTTTTTTTCTTGTTCATATTCATGAATATCATGGTTTAGCATACATGCACAGAGAACCAACCTTCACAGCTGTGGGAGAAAATGTAGTAAATCTGAATTATATATTGATTCTTACACCTCAAATGAGACACTATAATGTAACTTTTATTTTGTTGTCCAAAGCAGTTAACTTTACCGTGCCTGGCCTCAAAATCAAATAGGCCTTGGGCATGGTAGCACACACCTGTAAACCCATAGATTCCAGAGGCTGAGGTAGATAGATGACAAGTTCTAGACCCTGTTTCAAAGAGAAAAAGAAAAAGAAAAAAGAAAAGTGCTATGGATGTGCTACAGTGGAAGAGCACCCCTGGGTTCAGCCCTAAGTGCTGAAAAAAAAAGAAAGAAAAAAAAATCCAATGGGAAATTCAGCCTACCACATGCCCTGGAAGGCAAAGTGTCAGCAACATTTGATGATCATTACCAATGATTACCACAGATTTCTTGTACCCCAGTTTCATAGAGGTTGAATTCTCAGATTCTCACATCAGAAGGTTTGGGGTCAAACCAAACTGGCTTCTGCTTGCTGGAGTATCTTGAGCAAGTTACTTAAGCTCCCTACATCTGTTGAATGTTATGGTGTAACAATACCTGAACATCACACAGGTGTTGGCAATAAGTATGGCGGTAATACACTCAAAGCTTCTTAGTACACATTTAACAAGTACTTATAAAAGTAGTATGAATGGTGTCATGATTGATAGTGTTTCTTTCTTTCCACACTTCATTCTTCTAAACTAATGTAAAAGGCATTGATTCTGCCTCATCCTTGCATGTTTTCTAGAAAGATATGTGATTCAAATGTTCCAGAAAAAAATACTGTTGAAATACAAAAGGAATTTTTGTTACTGATTCTTTGATATTTATCGCTTTCATCATGGTCCTATATATAGTTGGTTTTTCTAAGAAGCATTTTGGAATATGTAATAGTATGAGATGTTCTATATGTATACGTTTGAAAACTGTGTTGTCTCTGTCTTGTGTCATTATTTTGATCATTCATCAACATCCTTATTTTTATTTGCTTAATGATTTAATTACAGGAATTGGTGTCTTAAAACTCTGCCAATGTGATATGATTTCCTTAATTTCTCTTTATAATTTGATCACTTTTGCTTTAAATATTTTGCTGAAATTTTGCTTCTCATATATAATTTCCTTCAGGATTACATGTTTGGCAGTTTATTTATCTTATCAATGTGTAGAACATTTTAAAATTCTTTTTAATTACATTGAATTTTTAGTACTTTTTTGACATTGTTAAAATAACTTCTCTACCCTTTTGTTATTTATTAATATTTTCTTTTTAATTTTAAACTGAATTTCTGTATTTAACTATTTTTTAAATACTTAGATTTTTTATTTTGCAATATAGTAAATTAGCTATATTACAGTTAGTTTTATTTGACATTAATATACCCGTGGTATTCTATGCTTACATTTATATATCATTTCCATCTTTTGTTTCCAAGATACTTGGGCTTTGTTTTTAAGGGTTATTCATTATAAATATTATACTTTCATTTTCTACCTAATTTTCAATGTGTACCTCTTTCTAGAGACTACACTTATGCACTCAAGTGCACAGTTATTTTGGAAACAAAGGATGGAAAAGTTATAATATATAAACTGCAAGCACATGAAAGATACCACAGGTTTGTTAATATCAAAGCTAATTGAAATATGCAGAATTTACCAGAGTTAAAGAGAGACACTTATGATGGTAATAGTGTTCATCTACCAAAAGACTCAATGATTATAAGTTTTCATAAGCATAGTATACACAACAAAATAATACTTAAAACAAACATGGTCAGAATTAAAAGAAAAATAAAATAAATCAATGGCATTATTTGGACATTCAATATCCATCTGTTTATAGGTGATATCTATAAATATAATAGGTCCATAAACAATAGGTTACAATGGTCTACAGTAGCAATATCAATGCCTGTGATGTATATGGCATTTATATATGTTACACAGCAAGTAGAATACATGATTTTATTGTGCTACATGAATTTTACCTCAACAACAAATTTAAAACCACTAAGCATTTTTGGTAGAAACTAAAGCAAACATACACAGGATCTTTTATGAGAATTAAATGAATGAATATATACAATAGAAATAGAATATTACCTAACATTCAGTAATAACTCAACAACTGGTAACTACTTTTAGTATTTCCAAACACAGTTTGGTTTTAATCCAAAGTATCTTTTCAATATTAGAAAAATTTCTTATCTTTTTTTAAGTTTCAATTTATTTATTTATAAAGCAGCCACCTGATATATTTTAGGTTTTCAAAAAATCTACCATTATTCTTATAGCAATTATAGTATTATGTTAACTTAGCCCAAATTTGGCTTATTAATCAAACGAAGCTAATTTAAGAAGTTGAAATTTAAACTAAAAAATTAGAATTTGAATCCTAGTTATTAATGCTTGGCCCACCCAATTATCCCAATAATTGTAATTTTTCTGAATGTCTTCGAATTATTCTGACTCTTCAGATCTGAAGATTTCCTGATTCCTCACTGTCAAAAATCTCAGCTTTCTGACAAGTCTAATGCCTTTAATATTCATTCTTTTTATTTACATCATTGTTTAGCTTCTGCCACTAACAAATTTCTTTGTTCCTGTGATTTTGGTAATAAATCATTTTGCCCAGTTGCACACTAGTTCTGGCCTTATCTATAGGAACTTTACCCTTACCTCCTCTTGTCCAGTATTACCAAGCTGTATCTATCAGTGCCTTATGGGCATTTTAAACATGAACTTAAGCTAAACCAACAATCAGCATGACACCAAAATGTTTTGCAGGCTAGGTATGGTGATGCACACCTGTTATCCAAGTAACTCAGGAGGCTGTGGCAGGAGGATGTCAAATTCTGGGCCATCTTTAGCAACTTAATAAGACCCTCAGCAACTGAAAAGACCATGTCTCAAAATTTAAAATAATAAAAAAAAAGTGCTGGCGATGTAACTCAGTGTAACATGCACCCGGGTTCAATTCCAGTACTGCAAAAAAAAATAAATAAATAAATAAATAAATAATAGATAAATAAGTAAATATGCAATCACTTTATATTAATGGGAGTTCAAAGAACTGAAAACAGATTTATTGCCTTTGTGTTCCATACCAATCAAACTGTATCAACTAGCATTATATTAAATTCTGTCACATTTTGAAGAAAGGATAGAGAGAGAGAGAGAGAGAGAGAGAGAGAGAGAGAGAGAGAGAGAGAGAGAATGAAGAGCATCCAGAATGGGGAATTAATTGATGGAAATATTGTCTGAGGCACAATTGGGAAGAGAGAGGGGGAACTAGAGACTTTTTCCTCCAGAGAAAATAGGTCTTAGTGGAGACATGACAGATGCCTTCAAATATTTGAAGTGCTGTCAAGAGAGAGCAAGAGGGCACAGAATTATTCATTGACACTGCTGAGAGTAGAATCAGGATTAATGTGTGACTTCAAAAGGTCTAGTTCATTGTAAGCAAGATCTTGGCCACAGTCACATTCATCCCAGGAAGGCATCACCTGCCTTGAGAAGTCGCAAATCCTCCTAGACTTCTGTCTGTAACAACACATGACAGATTGTTAGAAGGCACAGGACCTCCTGCTATGATTCAATTGCTATGGTCCCCAAATCCTACAACTGATAACAATATGTAATTTAATATGTATACTTGGAGGACCTGGGAGGATGTCACTATCAATAAAGATAGGGATTTTGAGCGTTTCCACAGTCAGGGAATGTGTAGCCTTAGTTGTCTTCTTAAAGTGTGGTATTAGTTTCTTCAGGATTGTTTTTGGATAATTTGCTTTAACCACAGAAATATTTTCTCTTTTTCACTACAGCTGTAAATACTGTATGATGGCCTTGAGACTTCCTAATTTTTTAGGATTAGCAGATTAAAAATTTGTAAATATTTACAAACGCTATATAGTTATATAATGATTCAGAGATAGCGTTTTTTTTTAATTCTGAGAAAAAAAATGAATGAAAACATCAGGAATTGGTCCAGATGAAAAGTTAATAATGAAAATCAGAGGCTTACCTTTCCTATACTGCAGTAAGAAAAGGAATTGAACTCCTGCTAATCCTGAAAAACTCAAGAATAGACATTTTAAAGAGCAAATCTGGCATCCATTTTAAAGCCAAATCTGGAAAAGGCCATTATAACTCTGAGATTCATTATGATACCTGTTTAAGAATCCCCCAACACTGCTGTGTGCTAATTGACACTGGACAGTAAAAATACTCTCCCATGAACTGGAATTTGTTTCTATCAATGTGGTATATAGTCATAGACCTTTCAGGCAATCACACTACACTAATGCCTCAAAGATGAATTATGGGGGGCTGGAGTTGTAGCTCAGTGGTAAAGTGCTTGCCTCACACACGTGAGGCCCTTGGTTCAATCCTCAGCACTGCATGAATAAATAAATAAATAAACAAGTAAAAATAAAGATATTGTGTCCATTTACAACTAAAATAAATTTTTTTTAAAAAGATGAATTATGATCAAGTGAAATACCAGATTTTGCTTCAATTATTGCAACTGAAGTCTGTTTTCAGATCAGTTTTCAGTTAATGCAATAATTTTTAGAAGAAATTTTAATTTATTTCTATTAAGTTATTTATGTTACTTTTCCCATATAATATAAACTTCAAATTCATATGGCTCCATGAAGTACATATTGTATCCATTCACTTTACAGATGAGCAAGTTGTGTGTCAGGGGAGAGAATGAGTGAAAGAATCAGTGAATAGGGGAAGGAGGAGGAAAAGAAGGAGGAGGAAGAGAAGCAGTGGAGGGGGAGGAGGAGGGAAGGAGAGAAGAGAAGCCTGTTCATGCATGTGCTGGTTTGACATGGGTATGCACTACCTTCATGGACAAACATAGGAAATGTTTTTGTACTGAAGCATCTCTTTCTAGAATCATTACGTGGACCATTATGGGGATGTGTCAGTAAAATTTGCCACTGCTGTGCCTGATTCAGCATGATAAAATAATTGTTTTCCCCTATGCCCAGTATTGAATTTATATGACAGTTTCCAAAAAATAAATAAAGAAACAAAGAAATAAATAAAAGTAAGAGTCAAGTAGTCATTTTAACTCTTGTAAAAATCGTCTTTTTCTTTCAGTTTCAGAAATTTATTTTAAAATAGTGTTTTGCCTTGAGTGGTCTTATGAGAATTGCACTGACTGAGGTAGAGATGCTGTACCTAGGCTCCTTTAAGAATTTCATAGTTTAAGAGTTTATATTTGTTTCAGTTAGGAAAATCTTACCTATTCAAACAGCTCATATTGGTGTGAAATTGAATGGAAGTTTAGAAGTATTGCTATAGTAGGGTTTAAGAAAGAATGCAGAGCCTGGGAAAATTTTCCTGGAGAAGAGTGATAGCATGACATCGATAGTTCAACCTCAAAGTCAGCAGTACTTTGATATTTTTCAAGCATTCCCCCAAATTCCTTTACAGGGGACACCTGTTGGTCATTTGGGACTGCTCTAAATCAGTGGTTGTCAACCAGACATCTTTTTGTTGTCACACTGTAGATAGGGGCATGAACTGCTATTGATACCTCCTGGTAGAGCTCAGGGTTACTGCCAAATATCCTACAAGGCACAGATTGGCTCCCTGCAATGAGAATTATCTAGACCCAAATGTCCATAATGCTCTACTTGAGAAAGCCTGGTCTAAATACAAATTATCCTTTCTTTCTTTTAATCTTCTCATGCAAATGTTTCTATTCCAGAATTTAAATGATAAGGTTGTAAACTGGTTTTTTTTGAGAAAGATAATTAAGACTTATGCCTATGTTAGTGATGTATCATTATTCTAGTCTAAGTCATTTAGAACTTTAGACCATTATATAAAATATAGTATCACAATTAGATAGTCAAAGCCTTGAGAATAAGCATGATGAAATTTATCTCCAAATTGAACTTGGCTGAGATATTTCTGGATTATTTTCATAACTCTCTGAATTATTTTGTGCACAATAATATATACTTATGTTCATGTTTAATATATTTAGTTGTAATTTTTACACATTTTTATTTTTTTCATAGGCCAGACAATGTATTGTTTTTTTTAAAAATGTATTTATCTTCACTTAATTCTCAAATAGTCAAATGTCATATACTTATTTCTATGAACATTCTGCAATGAGAAAACAATGTGTGGAGACCAGATGACTTGCTCATTTAAATGAGTAATTCATTACTCATGTTGGAATGTTGATCTTCAAAGTTTTAGATTAACTTCATCATTTTCAGAGACTAATTATGAGAACTCATGAGAACCCAAACTTTGAAAATGTGGATCCTAAAGTTAGCCATGTCTGAGGGATGCAAGTGAGTTTACTAGTTCAGTGGGGTGGGGCTAGGGGGATGGAGGGAGGGAAAGTGGAAATAAGAAAGAAAAAGTGGGCATTCTTTAGGTGGGCATTTAGCCTGCAGAGACCTACTATGCCAATCACAAGTTAGAACGGGGATTCAACCAAGAGCATGAGGGAGTGCATATGTGAGATGTGGTAGGAGGCACTGCAGGATTTCTAAACATATTGCAAAGGAAAGAGTGGCCCCAGTTATTAGCAAATGTGACCCAATTATGTCACAGAATCAGAAAATAAGGAAAAAATGTGTCATGTATTAGAGATGAAGGAAGATTGGGATAATTAAAGAAAAATTTGAGGACCTCTGTAATATCTTAGCAGTGGGTGTGTGAGGATTTTAAACATTGAATAACATCAGCAAAAAGATGGCAGGCAGACACATATAACTTGGTACCACAATGAAAATAAACTGCAAGGTGTTTGCATACTGAAGAAGGGAAGAAGGATAGTGAGAGCAAGGTCTCAAAGTTATTTGGGCCAAGAGTCCTAGTTTCCTTTTGGCAATGGGAAAACACTTGAAGGCTTTATTCAAGAAACTGATTGCTCAGATGTGCTCTTGAATCTGGAAGAATAGCATAATGCATCAGTGCTGAAGTCTTCTTTTTCTGCAACTCAGAATATATTTTTGGGCAAATGACAAACTTTTACTGTTACAATGCAAGTAGAACTGTTACCTAAATTTGTTTGTGTGTGTACATTTATATAATCAATGAGATTACCTATGCTAGATTGTGCCTGAATAGTACTAAATTCAGAGTAGATGGAAATTATCACCAACACCGGCTTAATAACAAACATTACTTACACTTTTTTTGTTGTGGAAATAGCACTTCAATTTTAATTCAGAAAAAGCATGAAGAAGAGCTGCACAGGGACAGAGACTTGTGCCTTTTAGTGTACAGAGTTAATAAATTAATACAATATAAAGTAAGTAAAAGGTAGAAGATGTTCTAGAAAGGGTATAGATCAACTGAATGCTAAAATTAGGTTTGATAGATTTTACTGAACAAGTGGATGTGGGAAATAAAAGTAAGAATTATTAACTGTGTATTTGGAAAACAAATTTAGTAATGTTATTCATTGGGAGAACGGCATGAGAAGAGAGGGTTAATGTGAGGATGTCTTAAGTTAAATTTAGAACATATTGAATTGAAACATTCAGCTACAGAATTGAGTACAGTTATTTCTATCTATAGACTATAGGCAATGACAGATCAGAATGGAATATGGGATTGCAAATACAAATTTGAGAGTTTTTATAAAAGTTAGATGGGAAAGGAATTTCTTTGTGGAAGAAGATCACTCCTCCTATGTCTGAGAGCTTGAGAGGAAAATCTGAATGTTCAAAACTCACATCTCTGATTGCCTTTGTCTGATTTGCCATTCTGTCTACAAAGAGTGTATACTATTGAATTTTCTTTCTCATGTTGTATGCTTTGGAAAAAATTGGTTCCACAGAGCAGACCACATTGATCCACAGCTGCCAGTGATTGGTTTAGTAGGTCCCTATTATGTTTGAGTTCGCTGCTTTTGAAATTCCACAATGGAAAGATACATGATACAAAGATATTGACATTTTAAATAATATAAATATGTTATTTTGTTTCCATCTATCTATGTCTATGTATCTTTCTTCTTTACATGACCAGAACTCAGCTCAAAGAAAGTGTGTCAATTATTGCATTCCCTTTAGGACTCTTACCTGCATGTGGATAGCAAAGAAAGCTATTAGTTCAAATGAAGGGAAAGCTTCCAGGAGGGAAGTAACTCTTAAACACGAGGAGAAGATTAAAGGAGGCAAAGAAAATAAATTACGTTGAAAAACAAGAAGAGGATCAAATTCTAAGGGAAACCAATATTGAAGAGTCAGGAGTACAGTGTCATGAGAAAAAAATGTGATGAGATGCACATAGGGTGTCTGCTTGAAAGTTGTAATGTTACAGAGACATCCAGAAGGAGTGTGGGGAGGATGACTGGGACTAGTCAATCATACCAAGGACTACAGAGTTGTCGTTAGGAGAAATGTTAAAGAATTATCTTTGAGATCTGGTAATTAGGATGCAGTTGGAAACCTTAGAGTGAACTATTCAACTAAAAAAAAAAAAACAGAAAGGGAGGGTAGTAGGTTGGATCAGGTTTGTGTCATTTTTGATACTATAATTGTCTGTGCATATGTGTGTAGGCGAGGTAGATAGATAATGTGCATATTTTCATCTTCTTTATCTTGATTATTTTTAAATCAGAAAAATCTTCTGAGGATTCCTACTAAACTTGTTTGTCCTTAGAATTTTTTAATCTAGTAAACATATTATAGATGTTCTTTTATTTATTATATCAGTGATATTAGTAGCCTTATTCCACACACTGATTCAGGGACAAATGTCTTCTTGAACATAGAAGTGGTCTGTAACAAACCACAAAAGCATATTGCAGAGGACAATCCTAATATATATTCTGTCACCTGTTATTATATTTTTAGAGGTATTTATTTTATTTTCATTAGGCATAATTTTTGGCCAACATATGTGGTTTACACACAGTCTGCAAAACTTTAGATAAACCAATTTGTCAATCTTATGTTAGCCAAAAGATGCAAACCAGCATAGATAGATGTTAGGTCCTGCTAGTATTTAAAGTACCAGCTTTAGGAATGTGAGGTCAAACTCTTTCCTATCATTACTTGTGTGACCTGTGGCATGTTAAGTAAATTTGAATATTTAGTCAGCATTGAAAATTTTTACAAAAAGATAAATAGAGCCAATAGGCTATTCTTCTAAAGAGTGTTGTTTCTGGAACACTGAGCTCATGCTTTTTCAAGGAGCACAAGGATAAAATTGCACATGATTGGGCTATAGTCTAATTTATGGGGAGTCTAAAACAATTTTAGGAGCTTAACACTGCAATAGCCCTCAGGGGTATTAACTCTGTCAACTGGCTTGCAAATCAGAAAATTGATAGCTCTATTATAAAGGCATGTGAAATATCAAATACATGAACTGGATGGAATGCTTAACTGTTTTATGGGGTGACCAGAAACTGCTGACTGATTTGTTGGCTTAAATTCTGTTGAATGGGTCCCTTTAATTGTCTTAAGAATATCCTACTAAATAATTCAAAAGAACTGGGCCTAATAGGAAAGAACTACATAAATTTGAATGGATTTTATTTAAATTAGAAAGTTTTTTGAGGTACAATTTAATATTAAAATAGCTTTTATTTCAAAACATTTAAAAACCAAGACCTAAGTACTATTTAGGTCAGAAGAAAGACAAAAGAAGTGTTTGTGTTAATACCCCCTGTTCCTCTCTTAATCAATCCCACCATGCTTAGAGTAGTACATTTGTAGTGCATTCCTAACTAAATCAAGTTTTTGTGTTTTTTTTTAGCATTGAACTTCATACCTACTTGCTAGCCAAAAACCAAAAGGAGCAAAAAAAAGAATATATTTATTGAACATCTACCATGTACCAAGGATTTTTTTCTTAGATATTCAATATACTGTGGTGAATAAAACATGGCCCTTGCTTGACATCAGCTTATATAACTCATATGATATTCAATCTTCAAATAAATTTCACTGTGGGAATTTTTAAAGACATTATGCCATATTACAACTTTTAAAAAAGCTTTTTGAAAAAGTTAGCTTCAAATTACCAAGTTCAAAAGGCAGTGAAGGCATTTTACATAAATACAAATTGCTCATTAGAACAAAGTAATTAGATAGAGATAGTAATCTATAATGAAAGCCAGAATAGGGTTGCAGTGCCAATATCATAAAAATTAAGTGGACTCAATTGGTGCCCTTCTCAGTTCAAGGCAGCCTTTAGCTTCCAACATTTTAACCCAGTCCTCTGGATTTATTAACAGAATATGGGGCAGGGGGGGTACCTGAGGAAAATAGCAGGATATTTCTTAGGATAGCTCTAATTTGTATTTGAAATATTGAGCTATACTTAGATGAATTAGAGACATGGTGACTCATTGCATGAAGCCCCAGAAGTTTCCATCAAATGGAAGAAGTGTCTCTTCTAGTACATTCTGGCTAGTTATAGCCACTCTATGTTCTATAGGTATGCCAAAAGATACACCAAATAACAATGGACAAGGAACCTATCTCAGAAATTGCTAATATAATGTATCCTCAAAGCATATCATAATTTACTCCCTTGCTCTTACCCTGCCTTAGGAAATCTTTGGGTCATCAATGCTGCCATTTGTTTAAATTCATTTGCCATTAGTGTGTTTCCATTTTTGTTCCTCATGTGGACTACCAAACCATTAAAGAAAACTAATATTACCCCTTCTCTCCAGTGATGCCTGCATCTTAATATTGACACTTAATATTCCCAGGTTTTCATCATTCTATTCATAGTGAAAAGGTGTGTGGCTTTCCTTTTATTTTTATTTTGTTTCAAGTCAGACATCTCTTCCACAGGGTATCATGAAAAATCCCTGAGCAAAAGTTAATGAAGAACCTGTAACAAACAAAATGAAAGAGAAATTGCAACTTCTCCATTTTTCAAGCATTTATAACTGTTTCGTCCATTGCCTACTGAAATATGTCGTGACAATTGGGTTGAGTGTGTGAAGTTGAATCTTTCCAAAATGTGATAGAACCTGGCCCTGTGCCTTGATCCTATTGTGCTCTTAGAACACAACTTTTAATGTATGAAGTCTAGAATTAGCATAACATTGGAGGTACACTTATTAAGTGCCTACTCCAACAAAATTCCATTTTGGCACATTATTCTTGTCTTTATTTTGACTGAAAAATGTTGCACATCTAAAACAAAGAAACCCAAAACAAAATACTCTCTCAACACATGAAAATCCTAAGACTGGTCTTACCTTGCTCTAAGAATTACATGCAGTCTTAGGGAAGCTTTATTCTTCATGTGGTTATCTTTACTCTTATTAGGTTACTTGAATCATATGATAGAAAGCTCACATCAGGATAAAATAAACATGAAGCAGTTATAGGTTCTTCTTCATTAACTTTTGCCCAGGGATCTTTCACTGGTGAACTATGGGAAATACTTCTGACTCAAAAAAGACTGCACAGATCTTCTCATTATTCATTGAATAACTATATTCAAATAGTGCTAAAGATTAAGATGCATGGATCACTGGGGAGAGGAGATTAATATCAGCTTTCCTTAATGTTTTGATAGCCTATAGGAAATGAGGCATTAGGGAGCAAGAGTGGGATAATTCATAATGGTCAGAAAAGAAAGATTTTCATAAAATCATTTCTACCAGTTTCATCTTAGGAAAGCAAGAATGTTCATTCATGCCTAAATAATAATAATAATAATATGATAGAAAAATGACTATTGAAAGTTTATAAAGTTTCTTTGATACTTACATAAAAAGTTAAAAGTGATAATATAGAAATAAATAGTACTTGGTTAGGCTATATCATGGGGGCATTAGGTTAAATTGATATATATTTGCTATTTATGTTTATCACAATTTATCATTTTATATAAATGATGGAGTTATCCTTTCTCTGTTTGGGATTCATCTTATTATATGGAGATAAAAATCTCTTTGACATTTTTTTCCAGATCCTTCACAACTATATACTCTTCTACTCTCAGGGCTACTCTGATACCCTGCTGATAGTAGGTTTCCCAGTCCTATATGTTAATAACAATAAATCCTTTCCTTTATAGTGTTTAGCATAGTTGTTTATTTTATTCTAAATGATGGGATTATCTGCTTATTCTCTGACTCTGACCATAAAACTAAAAAAAAAAAAAAAAAAAAGGAGAGGATTCAAAACTGGTATCTAAGAATGTTCAGCTTCAGGGTATGCTCTAGCCTCCTGATGTCTGACCACCACACCAGAGACACAAGTTGTCATGCTGTTGAAGTATTCACCAGATCATTATAAAACTAGACCTGGTATTATTTTGTTCCATTCTGTTTTTAAATATATAGAAAATTATTAATACTTTATTTCATCAATTTGAAGACATTCTCATTCTCTTCTAACTTCTACCATCGCTGATGTAAAGATAATTGCTGTTCCATTGTAACCACTGTCTTTTTTTTCTCTCTCTCTTTCATGCATGTTGGATATTCTTACTCTGCTGTTCAGCTGTTGGTTGATTGACTGATTGATGTGATACCAGGATTTGAGCCCAAGGTCACTTTACCTCTGAGTTAAGTCCTTAGTCTGTTCGTTCCTTCTTTCTTTCTTTCTTTCTTTCTTTCTTTCTTTCTTTCTTTCTTTCTTTCTTTCTTTCTTTCTTTCTTTCTTTCCTTCTTTTCTTTCTCTCTTTCTTTCTCTCTTTCTCTCTCTCTCTCTCTCTCTCTCTCTCTCTCTTTCTTTCTTTCTTTCTTTCTTTCTTTCTTCTTTTTAATTTTGAGACAGGGTCTTGCTAAATTGCTTAGGGCCTGGCTAAATTGCTGCAGGATTTGAACTCATGATCCTCTTGCCTCAGCCTTCAGAGCCACTGGGATTACAGGTGTGTCCCAGCATGCCCAGCTTGGTGATTTACTGTTACTAATCATCTTTATGACATTTCAAACATTTTTTTAAAATTCAGAAATATTATTTATTTATTAATGATCTTTTTTTCATTTTCTCTGTTTTATTAGGAATGTAATGAAATTTTTGGAACTAGTCCTTAGGTATCTTAAAATTTATGTTTTAAAATTTTAATCCTATTTCTTTTGAATTTTCTGACTTATATCCGATCCTCATGTACATCGTTATTGTATTTCCCTTCATCCTTGTTAATTCTCTGATTTTCAGCTTTTCAATTAAAATAGTTTAGTTGAAGCAAGAAATTTCTTCCTAATTGCTCATGTTTAGCTTCTTCATATTTTACAGATGTTACATCATTTCTAAAAGTAGTATGTTTCACTAGGTAATGACTGATTACACTGCACCATGCTATTCTATGTTCCTTAAGTTAAATCCCACATCAACCTCATAAGCTACTCTGTTTTACCAATTGGGAAACCTAAGGGAAGAGAGTTAAGTAACATGGCTAAAGTCATGCAGACAGTGAGTGATCCTCAGTCTTAAGATTTGTACTTTGTTGATTTACTTTGTCTCATCCATAACTCCCCTTCTCACCCCTGTTTATGGATGTCATTAATCCCTTCATTTCTTTATGCATCTCAATTATTTGTTTAAAAATCATTCTCAGGTTACTCTAATATCTCTATTTCCCAACTATTCAATTATGGTTGTCTTTTTTGGCATTGAATTTTCTCACAGGTTTATTGGTTATACTGATATGAAGACTGGAAGTTCCAATTTTATTGGGGTTAGATCCTCAGAAGTTGCACTTAGGGAGTACATTGGGGAAACTGCAGAATGTAGGTTCCCTGCTTGCTTCTGCCTGTTTCCTACTTGTTCACCAATCTTAAAAGATTGAAAAATTTTAGTCCAGGTTTCTGGACCATATTTGAACAAAACTGAGTCAAAAATTTTCCTTTTTCATGGTCAGGGTTTTGGTTATTTGTGAGCTTGTTTCTCTTTATTTCCTGAATACAACTCTAGACCAACATCCATCATTTCCTGAGTCTCACATCTAGACTGGATCCTTGTTCCTACTACTACTTAATGGCACACAGTTCTCGATTATCTCCTTGTAGAAGGCTCACCTTCATCTGACAGTACATGTCTAGTTACAGTGCTTTATGAGTTGTTCAGTTTCAAATGTTGGTTAACAAACTGGTGAAGAAGTGCTTTTGTTATCATGTTGCTATGTAGTTTTTAAAGCACTTACACATTTCCCTTTCATATCTGTGTGGCAAAGTATATTTTAACAGATTAGTTATATGTAATTCCACATTTTCTTTGATTTTTAACCAGTGAGCATTTCCATTTTCTTCAATATGACATCTTTAGTAGAAATTCAACCTTTTACATTTATTTAAACCAGGTACCCAGTAAACCTCTAGGAATAGTAGATCCCTTAAAACTCACTAAGGTAAGTGGATGAATGTTTAACCCATCTATTGATTTTTCTTCTGAATCTAGGAAAATATGTTAATTTTAGTGTAGGAATAATTTAATTGTAGCAATTACATCTCATTGTGGGCAATGGGAACACAATGGAATTGCTCATGATTTTATTATTTCATAGAAAATATGTATATATTCTTCAACATTTATTTTATTCTCCATTGGCTTAGATAGTATAGAATCAGGCCGAGAATACTCTCTGTGAAAAAGTACACCTAAAATGAATAGCTGTCACAGTAAAATGTGAATACAGGATTTTTTTTTATCAACATGAAAGTTTTTGTGTGTAATTACTGAGGGAGTTTCACTGTAACAGTGAGCATCTAGGCTTAGACATCTGGAAAATATTTGCAAAAGTCCTATAACAGAAAAAGAAAAAAAAATTCAACCAGAGTTTTTTCTCTTAAGTATTGTTTTGCTTTATTTTCATTATCAACCTGCCAAATATAATAAATGTACAATTAAGCAAAATAAAGATATACTCAATTAACCCCTTTATTTAAGAAGTAATTCCCTTTTTTTAACAGAAGAAGAAATAGCAGGGAAGTGATATCTTTGTAAACATCTTAGAATATTAAGAAGTTTTGTCAGTGGCCAAAGGCTAAAAATTTTACAACGTTTCAAACTACCAGGTCTCACAATAAACCTGTAAATTATTCTGTGCCACTTACATTAAACATATAGCCTTTTCTTCATTATGACTCTTAGTTTAAAAAGAGAGATAATTGAAAAATAGTCCTCAACCAACTATTGCACTTCAAGAAATCCTTTCAGGAGAACTTAGAAAATGTCCCCTATACAATGTGTTTAGTCCTTTGATGTTATAAAACATATAGAGAAAAGTTGGAATGGGCAAATCATCAGGTTAAGTTTGACAAACACTTATTTAATGGGAACTCTGTGCCAAGTATTCTGATAAATTTTCTAAATGAGTAAGAGTCCATACTTTGGAAGAGATCCCATACTTATTAATGAGATATACGTAGAGGCAATTAACAATAAAGCAATGTACTAAGTGTTATAACAGCAGATTATAAAAGTACCATCGTTGCAGGTTTGAAAAATCAATCTATCTTGTTTCCTAGAAATCAAATTCTAATCTGTAAGCATGTTAAGGTCATTTGAGGATAGAAGGATTAAATTTTATCTGTGAGTCCAATATTCTGACACTTCTCTTAGCGGGTGAAGGAATAAGGTGAGCCTTCTACTACCAGTGAGAATAACTCTCTGTGTCCAAATTCCATTACTGAAAAGGATGCAAGACTTCCATTCAGGTATATTGTAGACCCTCCCCCAAACAGTTAACTTTGATTGACTTCTTATATCCATATGGGGGCAGCATAAACCTGAAGAAAAATCAGTCAAACACATGCAGAAAATCATGGAGCACTGAAATACACCTGTTCCTGTAATTCATTCATTTATTCAACACCTACTATAGTGGTGTTGAATTAATTTCCACTTCATCAAAGTACACTCATATCAGACCATACATGAAAACATTGATGAATATCATTCTTTACTCATTATTACTCTACCCTTGTCACTTTAGCCCTACATGATACATACCATATGTGTTTCCTTGACTGTTATTTGTCTCCTTCCTATTGGAATAAAACTCTCTGGGAACAGAAATGTTGCTGTACCCACTGCTGTATTTCTAAGCTGTGAACATTCTCTCTCTGTCAGGATCTCAGTGTACAATACAGAATGGGCCGCTGTTAATTATATTAAAAGTACCTATTACACACCAGCTTTTATGCTAATATGAAGTCTAAGCTGATGATTTCCTGATTTGTGAGGGAACTTTAGAAAGATGATTTTTGATCCCAACAGAAAACACAGAATGACATGTAATAAATATGTACACAAAGTGCTTTGAGCACTAATGAAAGAAATGACTACTAAGCCAGGAAAAACTGGGAATATGTCTGAAAGAATGAATTATACTAAGATTTTGTCAGTGGAGACCAATATGTGAAAAACTGAAGCTCATTACGGCTGAAGAACAAGCCTATGGGAGTTATTAAAGGAACAAACAAACAAATAACTAAACATCTGTGTGTGGGCAACAATTAGAAGTGCAGAGTACCTGGATCGTAGTTCACCTGGGTGAGATGAAAGCAGGAGATGAGACAGGAAATATCTGTTAAAGATAATCCTCAAATGACTGTACAAAACAATATGTGCTAAATATGGGATTTTAATCTAAGCCATAAAATATTGTATATTTGATTGATGCACTGGATGAAATTTGTTTTATAATCAATTGTTAGCAATAAGTAAAAGGAAAATAACATAAGAGATGGTTCTGACATATGTAGGAAGACTAGAGTCTTTAACAAAACTATCAGTGGTACCTCTTCGTGGCTCAGAATTTTAGATAATATACTTTCTAATATGCTTTCATAGGGGAAAGGAAGCATCTCCTGGAAGATTCTGTAAATACTCTATATGTTCTGAAGGTGGTACAGACCCAATAAATGTGCTTGCTGTTAATGAGATGTCATTTTCCCTGGCTTTCCTCCTCAAGTGCTCTAGAGCCGTGTACTTCTTCAACAGTTTTTCTCCATGACAACATTCTGGCTTTTATTAAGAGAAAATATTAAATTAGAGCTACTAGTGGTAGGTAAAATCTATACTGCTGAGAAGGCATCTAAGATTTAACAAAGCAAGGGAAGTTCGCTAAATGAAGTAGAAACTGAGAGAAGACAGATCTCAGAGGAGTCCCAAGAGGACAGGATAAACTCAAAAAATTTCACTGAGACTTAAAGACATTTGGAGGGGTCAAGGAATAAACATCCAGAAGATCTATGTTTTCCTCCTAACTATTGAAAAATATTAATCATTAATAGACACTTTCAAGTTTTTCCATCAATATTTACAAGTAAGTATAAAATTTATGAGTAAATAAAACTTGCCCATTAGAACCCGATTTGATGTGTGGTCAAGGACTTCACTGCATTATAAAAAATTTACCATAATTCTAAGACTCACATAAAACAATTTTTTACTTCATTTTTATCTTTTATGACTGAGATAGGAGTTCTCTTTGTTTGTTTTTTATGACTGTTGTTTGGATTTTCAATAGCCCACAAAAGTCCATGGGTTAATGGTATCCATGACACTGCCGGATGTTGGTGGAATCTTTAAGACACAGCCATCACTGGGAACATAGCCTTGAAGGTATAATGGGACCCCCTTAGTTTCTTCTTCTTTCTGACTTTCATGCCCAGCCATGAAATAAGAGATTCTGTTCTACCATGTGCTCTCAGCCATGAGTGTGCTGCCTTACCACAGGACCCAAATTAACAAGGTCAATTGATAATGGACTGGAACCTCAGACATTTGTAGGTATTCTGACTGTGGAAACGTACAGGGAAGCGTTCCTCTGGTGAACAAATTCCTAGGGAGTAACAGGCACTCTGTTTCCCACGCTTAGAATGCCCATCAGTTTTTCCTTGAAGCTAGTAAGGCGCACTATCTAGTTTCTACAGTGATATCCTTGGAGAAAAGGGCTCTGTGTTTTAATTAACCTGGACTTGATCTCAGTTATCCAGCACATGGGGTTAAAGGAATACTAAATCATAATGTAGTCATGGCACTAACGAGCTATGTAACTTTTGAGATAAATAAACGTAGCTGCTTGGAGGAGCAGCCACTCCTTTTCTTGCCTCTTATCTATGTGTCTCCTTTGATTTTCTTTACAGAAACTGGGAGCCAAAGTATCTATTTTTTTCTCTTTATAGGTGGATTTTATCAGATATTTGTTACAGTGCTAGAAAGCTGAAGGACATAATAATTAAGTAGGAGTATTGTCATTCAGGTGAAACATTTGGTAGCCAATCCTATTATACTGAGACTTTGGGGAAATTAGCTACCTGCCAGTTCTCATTTTGGGTTTGTTTGATTGTTTGTTTGTTTATCCTCTATGGGCTTCTTGTCAAATTCTGTGAGATTTTCCCAGTCATCCTACAATCAAATGCATAAAGCTCTAGAATCAGAAGTCATTGAAGCTTAGAGAAAGGTCTTAAAGTACCACCTTTAAGAATACAATGTTTCAAAAGCTGGGTAGATCTGGTTTCAAAGGCTGGTTCCACCATCTCACTCATTCTGGGGATGACTTAACTCTATGTCTCCATTTTTCTCTATAAAACATAATATCCATCTCCTAGGTAGACAAATTTTCTGCATATAGGTCATTAAGTCTAGGTTCTGGCATATAGTAGATGTGCAACAAACAAAATCTTTCATAATTTTTTCTCCCATATTTTGCAGATTTTCCATTTGTTTGATTTCTACTTTCCCCTCTTGTACTATGGTATATTTTTACTTTTTCCCCAAGTTAAAATTGCTTGTTTCTCTTTTCTGCCTGGATATATTATATCTGCTTACTCCTCTTATATCAACTGCCTCACTGTACTTGACCCATTGTTCCCCTGGCTGCACCTGATACACGGGTCATAGCTCTCCTGCTTTGTTACTTCCAGAAGGTTGTACATCTTTGTGTGTAATTCCTGTCAGGCTGCCAGAATCCATCTGTTCATGGAACACCAAAGAAGGTGTCACATATAAATGGGGTTACCACATAATTTATAATCAAGCAGGGATAATTTGGGGAGCAAAGTAAAAGCCATTATCAATTACAGCAAAGCATCTGGAATAAAACATTACTCTCTTAGCCAAACAGGTATGTATAGGTGCCACATTTATAAGCAAAGTTACTGCTGAAATTTCACTTTGAAAGTATAGTACCGTGCACTTGCTCATTGTGATCTATCATTCAGGAACTTGCAAATTGTTTCATTTTCTAAAAAGTGCTGAGTTGGTATGGTTTCTGCATGCTCAGATCAGCTTTATGTAATGAAATGGGAACTGGCTCAATGCCCCAAATAGTAGCAATCAAAAGATGCAGGTGATAGTATCAACAGTAGAAAACCCAGAGGGAATATAAGGCCAGATAATCACTAACTCTATATGTTACCAAATCCCATCGACCATTTAGAGAGTGGGGTTTTATAGTAATTCATTCAGTTGTTCATATGAAGATTGATGTCTATAGCCAAAAATAAATCCCTCCAGTTTTGCTTATCAAAATACAGACTGCCAAAAATCATGAGTGACTGCAGTAGCAATTAGTCGGAATCACTAACCAGATAGCTATGGTCTGTGCAGTTACTCTGTGAATGTGCTAGGTTTTGATTTTAAATGGCAAAGCAAGGGTAAAAGAATCAGTAGGTGGTTCTTCTAGATTTCTGCCATGTGTATAGAGAGGCTGAGTGCGGGAATTGGCAGAAGTTCCCATCATGTCAGGGAACATTCATTGAGCAGATGCTATGGGTCAGGCACCATGCTTGACACTGAAGACACTACCTTGGTTTTCTGCAGCAAAACAACAAAACAAAACATTGAAGTGCCTCTTACTTCACATCCCTTAGATCACTGGCACACACTATCAACTACAGTTTTTCCACATATGAGAGATATGTAGGGTGAAGGGGACATATCTTTCTTCCCCCAGTTTGCAAAAAGAAATACATCAATTATACCATTGAGGGGAAGTTGACAATATTTGATGAAGAAAAAGTAAACTTGGCTTCCTAGTTGTTTACTAACAGTTTATTCCCCTCCTGGGATTTTATGTTGCCAGAACTAACTCTTCCCCAAGGCAGTTGCCTCTACCACTACCCAGTCTCTCACAGGTTTGGGATGCTGGATGCCTGCCAGAATTGTGATTTGTGTCTTAGACATAGCTCTTTCCTCTGCCTTGAGGTAATTGCCCCTCCTTCTTGAGAACTAATTTCCTCCATGAACTTAGATTTAAATTAAACCAGAATTTTGGTAGCCAGGCTGCTATAGTGATATGTAAGATTTGTTCTATGCACTCAGAATTCTGGTTGTTACTAGTACTTTGCTCCTCTGTGGCATTATAACATCCTTAGAGTTCCTGGTCAGTCTGTGTACTAATTTCCAATGCTACCTTTACATATCACTCCAAGGTTGATGGCTTAGAACAACAGAAACTTACTTTCTGAGTGCCCTTTAGGCTAAAGCACTTAAGTGAAGCTATTTCCAAGGCCATTTTCCATCTTGGACTGTGAATAAAATACTTTCTTGCCTCTTCCTAGTTTCTGGTGGTAGCCATCAATCCTTGGTATTTCTTGACTTGCATAGTCCGAATACTAACTCCAAGAAGGAATTACAACTCTTGGTTTGTTAGACATTTTTTAAGCCAATTTTTGAGATATTCTCACAGGGAACAAAAGGAAGAAACATTCTTTAATTTTCTTGTAAACATGATGATATTTACATCCTGGTAAATAGACTACTGATACTTGTTAGGAGAAGAGCTGCTATCTATCTAATATTCTGAACAATTTCTCTTGGTTAGGATAAAGTGAAATAAACAATCCTAGAATCTATGGCTTTATAATACATGGCTTCTTGGAAAATGTCACATAAGCTAAACAATTACTTGTGATAGAAAAAGACCACATTTTAGAACTTAAATTTTCCCTGCTGTGAGATGTGATTTTCGTCCATTACCCTGAAGCAAACAGTGTCCAAGGACACCTGTAAATGCAGACAGCCATGTGGGATATCCCTCTCTCCTGATTTTGTTGCATTCTTTTAATTTGTTTTCTTGATGTTATTAGTAAATCTTAACATGGCAGGATTTCTGATCTGAGTAAGCTTTATTAATCAATATACTCTTTTAAAAATTTTTTGTAGTTGTAGATGGATAGAATGTCTTTATTTTATTTGTTAATTTTTTTAAATGTGCTATTAAGGATCAAACCCAGTGCCTCACACATGCTAGGCACACATGCCACTGAGCTATGGCCCCAGCCCTCAATATACTCTTCTATATAAGCTCTCTAGCTGTGTCCCAGGTAGAAACATTTGGAAGCTTTTATGTCCTCTGTGGGTATAGCAAAACCGAAAAAATGGGGTCTGGGACTCACAGCCTGTTCATAAAGAAATATAATTGGAATTTATTTTAGACAAAAAAGAACTAGTGATCAATAGAAACTTATTTAGGTAGACACTTTGGTAGGCTCAAAATTCTCTAAAAAGATTTTTTTCTTTGCTCAATAATTACTGACACACCAAGTTTTAGTTTTGATTACAAAAATTAATAAATGAAAATTAGGGTAATCTAAAAATCTCTGATGAAAACATGCAAAAATCTTCACAATAATGAGAGAAGGATTTTAAACTTCTAATAGCTCAATAAGCTTCTCCCAGGAGGCAAAATAGCTGGGGATATTGAGAAAAATATTCTCCAATACCCTGTGCATTAGCAGGATTATTTTTTGTGAATATATAATGGAAAATTATGAAACATATTTTGTTTTCTTTTTCTTTGTTTTGTACCCGTGCTGATAATATCTAGTTTTATGGTGACTGGATTTATCCTTACCTACATATATTTTAAAGAATCTTGGAGTACAATTTGACATCTATTATTATTGTAGATGTTACTTAAAATGTTTTGATTTTCTATGATATTTGGCCTGTTGTCTATGGGTTAGAGATTGAGGGGATTCAAAATCCATGTTCCCTCTGCCACCATCTCTTCTCTATACTTCTTTTGATTTTATTTTATTTTATTTTTTTTTTTTTGAGAAAGTGTACTTGGGATTGAATAACAAACTACCAGGATCTGTGCATGAGCAACTAAGGTGATCATGTGAGTCTTTAGACATTATTGTCTTTCCCCAGTACCAACTTTGGGAGTAAGTTCAAAAATAGGGCAATCATATTAACCCAAGAGAAGATGAGGTTGGTAGGGCTGTAAGACCTAGTCTAGGTGACTGACAATTCCTTCTAGAATGCAGTTCTTCAGAAGTTCTAAATAGGGTCTTGAAGGTTTGGTAGAGGGGCTTCTCTTTAACAGGAACTTATTTTCATCCATTGTCCTGGAAACTACGTAAATCCTTCCAGAAACTCTTAGTGTTTATCTTGTAATTACATGTCATGCTCATCAATTTCTGATCCTTGAATTCGCCTTGTATTCCACATTAATGACATATTATCCATTTTATATATTGCTCAATTTGATTTATAATATTGTATTAATGAAATTTATGTCCATATTCATGGAGGACATTGGTCAGTAGTTCACTTGTAATGTTTTTATCTGGCTTGATATTGAAATAATATCATCCTTATGAAATGAGTTGGGAAATATACTTTATTCTTCTATTGATTTGAAAACGATAATGTAGAAGTGAAATGATTTCTTTCTAAAAGATATGGTATGATTCTTTCCTTACATATGATTTTTCTCTTTAAATATTTTTCTTATTTAAGTATTTATTCACCAGTAAAACTATTCTGACTTGTTGTTTTCTTATTATTGCCTTATCTTATTTTTAGACTGTATTTAACTACCAATTCAGCCTTTAATTGTTACATGAATGCAGGTTACCTACTTCTCTTTGGGTGTGTTTTGACATTTCTCTTTCCCTAAAATGATCCATTTCATTTTCAAATAATCAGAATTGATCAGAGTATTATTAATTTCTGTGGGATCTGTTTTGATTATTGCTTTTTTTAAAAAAATTCTACTATTCATAATTTCTCTCTTTTTCTATCTGGTCATCCTGGTCAGTGGTTTATCAATTTTTATTTTATATTTCCAAAGAACAAGATTTTTGTCTAATTTTAGGGCTGAGAAGGTAACAACAAGCCCTTGGTTTACTAATTTTTCTGTTTTTCTATTTTCAATTTCATCATTAATTTTTATTATCTTCTTTCTATGCTATAAATTTAATTCATTTATCTTTTTTGTATGTCCTAAGAGGAAAGCTTAGATTACCAATTTTAAGTCTTTGTAGTGTATTTTCATTTGCATGTGTGCATGCGCGCGCGCGCGCACACACACACACACACACACACACACACATACTTAATGTTATAAATACATCATATATCATTGAATTTTGATGTTCTTTTTCTGACTTCATCTAGTTATAAATACATTTTGTTTTCCCTTGGGATATTTTTAACCATGAATTATTTATAGATGTGTTATTTAGTTTTCAAATAGCTGGTAATTTTTAGCTACCTTTCCGTTTCTGAATTCTAGTTAAATTTTGTATGGTCTTACGTGTAATTTGTGTGATATCTATATTCTTCTCTTGGTTAAAGCATGTTTTCTGTCCTAGGTTACAGTTTATCTTGGTGATTGTTCTTAGTGACCTTGAGAAAAATATGTAATCTGTAGCTGTTATTTGGAGTATTCCATAAATATTGATCAGGTCAAGTTGATACATGGTGCTGTTCAGATCATCTATATTCTTACTGATTTTCTGCCTGCTTGATCTATCAGTTGTTGAGATGTGGTGTTGAAATTTCCAACTCTAGTTCTGGATTTGTTTATTTCTTTTTTAATTTCTATCCTACCCCGAGTATAGTCCCTGGATAGAGGCAGGTCAGCCCATCTTCTCAGTTGGCCAAGTTCATATGTCCAATCATGCGGGGCTCTGCCACTTTAGGTCACTACAGACCACTCCCAGCTTTCAGATAACCAGGACAATCCTTGTGCCTGCTCCATTCAAGCTAGATAAATCCTAACTAAACATGCTTTCTCTGCCTTGTCCTTCTGCAGAAATCCCTGCATGGCCTGCTGAATTATTTCCAGGGAAATGTAACAAACTATAAAACTTTCTTCTAATTCTTCTGTCTCTTGATCTGTGACTGTTCTCAGCATAACTCACCAAAAAGAAACCACATGTCTAACTCAGTTGGGTAGGCACATGCTTAAGAATGTAAAGTTCTTTTCTGGATATTTGACTCTTTAATCAACATATAACATCCCACCTTCTTCCTGATAAACTTTCTTACCACATGGCTTTACATAAAACTAATATAGCTACTCCAACTTTCTATTAATTATCATTAGTATTTTGTATCTTATTTCATCTCTTTTAATCCATCTTTATTTTTAAATATTTATCAAATTTTTCATGTAGACATCATTTACATGCAACCAGAAATATCTCTGTTTTAAGAAAGTATCTTTATCTGGGTGTGATGGCACACACCTGCAATCCCAGAAGTTCTGGAGGCTGAGGCAGGAGGATCATGACTGGTCCTAACTATCAAAGGGAAATCAGGTTAATTTTATACTGTTTTTTTTTTTCACAGCCAGCATCAGCAAAAGTGACTCTCTAAGGAACTCAGTGAGACCTTGTCACTAAATAGAATACAAAATAGGCTGGAGATGTGGCTCAGTGGTCAAGTGCCCTGAGTTCAGTCCCTGGTACAAAAAAAAGAAAGAAAGAAAGAAAGAAAGTATGTTTATTCTTTTGTTCAATTTGGATATGATGCACATTGATATAGTTTTGTTCATATTTCTTCCACTTTGACTTCATTTGGTTTCTTAAATCGGTGGATTTTGTAAGTTTCAAAAAATATGGAGATATATTCCCATTATTTTCTCAAACATTTTTTTCTTTTTCATATCCTTAGTAAACAAGTTATACATATATTAGGTTTTTAAAAGTTTTAACAGATTGTTCATGATATTTTCATAATATTTTACATTCTCTTAATTTTGTACACAGCAGTTTCTATTGTTATGCATTCAATTTTACTAATATTTTCTTTTGCTATGTTCTATGCTGCTGTTAATCATGTTCAATGAATTTTTCAGTTCACACATGAAAAATGCATGCCTTGAATTTTTGGGTATTTTAACTTTCTGTGTCTTACTCGAATTTTTGAAAATACATAATTAAGGCATAGAAAAGGGAAAAATATTGAAGCCCCTCTTAGTCTTAATGATCCACTTGCAACACTGTTGACACCTTAGGTCCTGCTAAGTCTAGGTTTCTATTTTTTGTTATCATTCTAATTAGTTATACATGAAAATAGGGTGTACTTTGATGCATCATATATAGATGAGTATGATTTTTCATTCTTCTGGTTGTACATGATGTAGAATCCCACCAGTCATCTAGTTATATAGGTACATAGGGTAATAATATCTGATTCATTCTACTATCTTTCCTACCTCTATATCCCGTCTCCTCCCTTTTCTACCTTCTACCTAATCTAAAGTGCCTCTATTCTTCTTTAGCAACCCCCCTTTGTGAATTAGCATATATATCAGAGAAAACATTGGGCCTTTGGTTCTTAATTACAACAGTAGACTTGCTTCTATCAGATGATGCAGTGATAGTTCCAGTGAAGTGGAATTTGTGAATCTTCAGGATATTTAGGGTGCTTCATGCTAGAGAATCCACAGACTGTACTGTTTGGGGTGACTGGTCCTAACTATCAAAGGGAAATCAGGTTAATTTCACATTGTGGGCATAAGGTAGAACATTCTTGGAATGCAGAGTCTCATAAGGCATTTCTTACTCTTCCCATGTGCTATGATTTAAGTCAAAGTAACTCAGTTCAGGCAAGACAGCTACCAAATGAGATCATTCAAACTAGACCATCCTAAGCCTGATTGTTTGCTGAGAACAAAAGGAATGTGGAATTCACAATGGAAGAAAGTAGTTATGTGTACCAACTACAACCATGTAGCTGTTAATGATATGAAGGCTCTGATTGTGAAGAGGATTCGTAAGAACATGTTTGTATATGTATAAACCAGATATTTTGTTTGCTTCATTTATTTTATCCACTCATGATCTAACATAATATTCATTAAAAGAAGTTAAACTTATAACTTGCTATTGAGTACTAAAAAGGTGCTCTTGGCCAATAATGATTCCATTCAAACCCCTGCACTAATAGACTTGACCAAACTTTAGCAGGGCCAATTTTTAAAACCATTTTTCCTAGGATGACCCCAGTTCCCCACACCATGTTCCTGCTGAAACCTGCTGATAGGCAGATAGGCTCCCCTCCTGTTTTCTTTAAGATATGACTCTTTCACTACTCAGAAGTTCCATTCCAGGACTCAGAACTGTCCCTTTGAAATGCAAAACTTAGAGAAATATTTTCTTCCTGCTCTTCCTCCCTACTCTATTCTTAGTTGCTCTCATTATATCAAAGAAGACATCTGGTATTTGTTTTTTAGGGATTGGCTAGCTTCACTAAGCATAATCTGTTCTAGTGCCATCCATTTCCCTGCGAATTCCATGATTTTGTCATTTTTTAATGCAGAATAATACTCCATGGTGTATAAATGCCACATTTTTTTAATCCATTCATCCATTGAAAGGCATCTGGGTTAGAGGTTGTGAGGGGAAAGGGGGAAAAAAAAAACAAGGAGAGAAACGAATTACAGTAGAAGGGATAAAAAGAGAAATGGGGGGGAGGGGGGATAGTAGAGGATAGGAAAGATAGCAGAATACAACAGTTACTAGTATGGCATTATGTAAAAATGTGTATGTGTAACCGATGTGATTCTGCAATCTGTATTTGGGGTAAAAATGGGAGTTCATAACTCACTTGAAACTAATGTTTGAAATATGATATGTCAAGAGCCTTGTAATGATTTGAACAACCAATAAAAAAAATAAAAAATAAAAAAAAAACTTAGAGAAATAAGTGTCACAGTCCCTGAGGGACTGCAGGAGCCCAAGTCTGGCAGGTACCAGCTAGCTCCACTTTTCACCACTGCCTCTGGTCACCAAGATGGAAGTTTGTCATAGGTGGAAGTGCCAATTAGCAAACTCAGACCACCTCCTCACATGGACCCACCCTCCCCTTTTTGGCATTCCATGATTTTCCCCTGGTGTCCCCTGCCTCATGAAGTTGAGTTTATCCGATGAACTCTATTCCCTACTGCAATAATTATTATTGAATAGAATGTGTTTTGACCACTCAAAGTAGGGCCTGGCTTTGTTTATGTTTAGTGGGTGCTTCGTATTGAAATGATGGTGTGATCAGGAGAAAATAAACATCACTGCATGACTAAAATAAAATAAGAACCTAGAAAAATAAATAAAATCAAAAGACCTATGTGCCACCTTCTGGAGGGAAGCTTAGCATGGTTTTGGTTGATGTGGAATATCCACATCTTTTAAGACATAGGACTCTGCTATTGTCTTGGAGGTTAAATGTGGTTAAAGAAAATGTGCATGAGTATTGATACAGATGAACTGTGGAGGTTTTGTTACCTGCTACCTTTGTCAGTGAACTCAATTTCTCAGAATATGGTCAGTGTGTACTTTTGAATAGGGTGAACTATAAGAGAGATTCATGAGGAAGATTTGCAGAGCAAGAGGGAAGCAGCAGCCACTTTTGAAGCTTACACACGATGTCACTTGTCAAAGGACTCATCTTGTTGACATGAGCAGCAGCTGGATGGCAACAGTTCCACATTCCCAGATTGTTCTCCAGCAACCTCAACTTCCGGCCTTGGATGTGTGTACTTAACTCCATAAATAAGGTTTCCAACTTCAATAAGGACTGTGAGCTGTCAAGGTCAGAGTTAATGAGAACTGAATTCTAGAACATGCTGGTGTGTCCTAGCTTATTAATATTCTCCCCATTTTATATCCACCTTCCCTTTCTGATTGTTTATCATCCTGTAGACTTCAAGCTCCAGTATCCAACACAGAACAGCCTTACAGATACTGCAAGGCAGTTCTTATGATCACAAAGGAATCAATTCCTGTGTGGCAGTCTGGGTACCATCAGGAGATGAAAGCCACACACTAGGTTAAACCATGAAGTTGAATATAAGATGTTTATATTACAAAAGAATAACTATAAGGAAATTGCATCATACCCTGAGGAGTACCCAACAGGAGGACAAACCTAGAAGGGATTCTGATTTTTGTTGGAAAATGTGTGTTTCTTTGAGAAGAGACACATTTGCAGGTTTGTCCATGCTAGAACCAATCAGGAGTTGCTGAGCAAGCTGGAGGCCACCTGTGGAGTATATACAGCCACCAGCAGATTGTGTAGTAGCATTCAATGGGAGTCCAAGGATCTGTGGGGCAAGAAACCTTTTGAGACTGCAGCCATGTGGGAACTATGGAAGGAACTGCAGCTCAGTGTGACCCTGTAAGCCACAGGTGAGGTGCCTGCTTCCATCTTGCTTGGGAAATCCAGGTGCCAGCACCTTTGGGGGACTTTAGAACACAAAGTCTGGGGGAAGCAATGTCCTCTGACTACAACTTGACTTCCAGGAGTGTGCAGAAATGAAGGGGAGCCCTTCCCTCCAGCAATGGCCCTCCTGCACTCTCTATCAAGGAAGTATGACAATGCTCACATAGAAGGAGAAATAAAGAACAGTGTTGCAGGTCACAGAATATGTATGAAGAGAGCATTTGGAGCTGAGAAGCAACAAATTAATAATCACTGACACATCCAATAAGAAACTTCTTAATAATCTCCTGGTCTCATTGAAATGTGGTCACTGGTGAGATTATAGACACAATTCATGGCGTGATTGTTAGATCTGAGCAGACGTTAGATCTTGGCATTAACAAATTAAATACAAACTTAAAGTTTGTAAACAAGCTTTCTTTACACAAAATAAAAGTATTAATACACAGATATATTATTAAATAAATGGGATCTTGGAGTTGATGGCTGATCTGGCTCTAGAAAATAAAGAGAAATTCAGGTATGTATAGATCTGTAGCAGGACCTCTTCCTAGAAAAGAAAAGGAACTGAGCAAGAGACTATGCGGAACAATATAAAGAGCCATGGATGTGATTGCTGCCCTTTGAAATGATCTTTTCTGAAAATGTGTGGGCATAAGAAGTCACAGACTAGTGTGGTGACTACCTCTGCTCCAGCAGTCTATAGGGGAGGAGCCTGGGTGTCCTTTTATTAAGCATTTAGATCAGACAGGGGTGCATCTGCTTACTTAAGAATACAGGTTCGATCCTCAGCACCACACACAAACAAAGATATTGTGTCCACCAAAAACTAAAAAATAATTAAAAAAAGAATACAGTTACTGACTAAAATTGTAACTTTGTCAATGATAAAAAAATTGCAGGTTGAATTTTTTCTTAGTGTTTTAGAGATTAATTCATATATCTGTACATTTCTCCTTATTATATGATGAGTATTCTCCAACTTGGATATATTATTTTGTCATTGGTCCTTTGTGGATTTATAGAGATTCTTTATCTATGTCAATTATAAAATATTAGATCATGATTGGTCCAGAAAATTATAAGCACATGAAAATAACTTTGTTTTTTCTCCTCAAAAATGTTTATTCTAAACTTGATGAAATTTATTTTCTTTCCTCAAATCTGTTTCTTTTTTTGTTTCTCTCACCTTTCATCTCATTTTCATGTATCACAGAACTCTAATGCTATAATCTTTTTTCTTTCCATGGAAAATTTACCTGGGCTTACTGTATTACCTCATTGAACCATTTGGCAAATACTTAAAATTTGCATGGTAAAAAGATCTTCGTTTCTCTAACCCCTCACAAAAGGTAAAAATTATAAATAAATACAACTTAACTACCATTGAACAAACAAGAGAAGTAGAAAATAATCAAGTGATATTTATATCTTTTTGAATATAAATGCTGAAATATATTAAACTACCACTTATTAATTTCTGTATCATTTACCCAGATGTAATCATATGCTAATAAAGTCCAAATCGTTTAATGAGGTATAGACTACCAGCCAAAACTTTGCTTTGGTTAATTTGTTTCTTTTCTTTTTTCTTTTTTTTTTTTTAGTGTTTTCTTGTCTTTAACTGTGTTTTAAAATCTAATGCTTGTTTAAAATAATAATTATTATTTTTCATCATGTATTTAAATTGTTTGGTCACTTTATTTTACATAACTAACTCTTCAAGTTCATGCCTAAAACTTCCCATTCATCACTGTTATTCTCTAAAATGGATGTTATTTGATGCCATCTTCCTTTACTAGAGAAGTTAAATGTTAAATATGGACACAGAATGGTTTATACATACAATAGTAGAAATAATTGTTTAAAATTCAAATTCTTTTTCTCCCAATATATATTCTGCAGAATTTATCTTAATGATAAATTTTTTGAGCCAATTAGTTTTTAGAATTGCTTTTTAAAATTTATTTATTTTAATTAAGTATATATGACAGTAGCATGCATTTTGATTCATTGTACCCAATCACAGCACAACGTTTCATTTCTCTGGTTGTATACAATGTAGCATCGCAACATATGTGCAGTCAATACATGTACCTAGAGTAATTATATCCATCTCATTCCACTTTCTTCCCTGCCACCATACCCTGTTAGAATTGCTTTTGATGAGATTCTTACATGTGCAATGCCATGGAGTTAACTCAAACCATCTCTACATTTGGAGAACTTTTTATTATAATCTATTCTTCAAAGGTGAAAATTGTTTGACCTTTATGGATGAAATAATCCTTAAATGTTAAAAGAAAACATATCAGGATGGAACACTATGCACCAGAGCTCACGTGAAAAAAATACAAAAAACTGTTAAAAATATTGTAAGTTAAGAAAATACTAGAGGGATCTGGATTTTAATTTTAGTATCCTAGGGATGCCATTCTTAATTGATTCTAAAATATAACAGTTTGTTCATAATAATAATAGCAATATCTTAGAATACTATTGCTTGTGCATAAATTAATTATTTAATAGCAATTTTATAAGTGTTGGGAGGAAGTAATTAGGAATGCTTCATTATAAGGTACCTGCACCATCCATGAATTTACATATTATAATTTGAATGTGAACTGATATTAGTTGTAAATATGTATCTTATGTTCCAGGGAAACCACTAAAATCAATTTCAAAAAAGTATAATTCATATGCCAAAAAAAGATCAAAATATAATTATAGAAAATGCTCAATAAAAATTAGACAAGGCAGAAAATAAGTGGGAGAAAAAATAAAGTACAAGTAAATTAATAGAAACAATTAAAAATATGGAGAAACTTAACTATATTAATAATCACTTTAAATATTAACATTTTAAATCTATCAGTTGAAAGGTATTGACAATGTTGATTTAAAAAATATAAGACTCAAATCTATATTGCTTGCAAGAAAACTATTTTAATGATGAAATCACAAAAAAATATATAAAGTAAAAGAATAAATAAAAATAAAACAAGCTAACCATAATCAAAATAAATCATTCCTATGAATTCCAGACCAAAAAAAATTTAGAGCTAGGAGAATTTTCAAATGAAGGGAAAAGGATAAATATTGGTTGAAGGATACAAAGTTCATCTAAACAGGAGGAATAAGTTCAAATAATCTATTTGCAATATGTGACATACAATATATTGTCTTATTGAAAAATGGTAAAATAGTGGATGTGTTTTGCCACAAAAATGGTAACCTTATGAGAGAATGCATATGTTGATTGGCTAGATATAAACATTTCATAATCTTTATTCTTCAAAACATATATGATATGTGTGGTAAATGCAAACAGTGCATAATTTGCCAATGTAAACATTTAAATTAGGTTAAAGTGACAAATAAAAATATTAAAAATTTTTAAAAATTGAAGAGGCATTACATAATGAAATGGATTGAATTTTCAGACACATTATGATATGCATGCATCTTGTGAGAAAGTCAAAATTTGTGGAGTATAAATCCAATGAAATTGGGCTCAGGTTGTGGCTCAGTGGTAGAGTACTTGCCTAGCACCTGCAAGGCCCTGGGTTCCATCCTCAGCACCACATAAAAATATATAAATAAAATAAAGGTATTATGTCCAACTACAACTAAAAAATAAATGTTAAAAAATCTAATAAGACTAAATAAGACACTTATCAAATCTACCATTAAAGTGATGACTTCAACATTCCTCTATCAGTAACTGGTTAAACCATCAAGCATAACATTAATGAGGATATGTTGAACTTTAATTGAGCATTTCATCTGATAACATCTGATTATGTATTTACACATTCTCCTTAAACTCACATGATTAATTTGCCATGATGTACCATATTCTGAGCTTGAAATCACACTTTAATAAATATTATTAAAATATAGTCTCTGGCCATGTGGAATTAATCTATACATCAATGGTAGACAGATAGCTGAGAAATTCTAAAATATTTGTAGACTGACATGTTAGTATATAACACATAGTACTCAATTTTTTAAATATTAGATCTAAATGAAAATGAAAACAAAACAAAAATTTGCGGGACTCAATGATTTGTGGGATCTCCTTCAATGCAACGATTAGACAGAAATTTAGAGTAATTAATACACATATTAGAAAAGAATAAATATCTGAAATAAATAAGTGAGCATTGTTGGGAAACTCTTTAAATAAAGAGGGAAAATTTAAGCCTAAACCACCAGAAGATAGAAATAACATGAGTTGGAGTAAATATTTTAAAAATTAAAACAAAAGTAGCTGAGATAATCAACAAAATGAAAATCTACAAGTATGAAAGAATCATTTCTGTTATTGCAAGCTACCCTGTTTGTGCTGTTTTATTGAGGCCATCCTAGAAAATACATATAACTAACAATAAATTATTGAAATTTGAGATATAAAACACAACACCATTTATATTAATACTCAGAAAATAAAATGCTTAGGTATAAATTTAACAAATTATTTATAAGATCTAGGTAAGAAATATTTTAAAACTGATAAAAAATTGAAATGAGTGAAAAGATTCTCCACATTCATTGGCAAGATACCTCAATATTATGAACATCTCCATTCTTCTCAAAGTGATCTATAGATTCTATGTGAATCACATTTCAACTTCAGCAAGTTATTTTTGTGGATAATGAAAAAAATGGTTCTAAATCATATGTGGAAAGGCAAAAGACCCTGAATGTCAACATCATACTGAAGAAGAGCTGTCATGGGAGACATTACTCAACTTTAAGACTTATTATATTTATATTGTTAATTGTGCATGAAAATATATAAAAATGAATAATACTATTATATAATCATGGTGCACGAATAAATATGTAAAACACTACAGTGATAAAGACAATGTTGTGTTGGTGAAAGAATAGACACTTATCAATTAAACAGAGCGCCCAGAAATAAACCCACAGAAATATAGACTAATGATCTTTGACACTGATAATGGAATGAAAAGAGATACCACAAATGTTTACAAAACATATATCTGATAAAGGACTTGTAACCAAAATATATAAAGACATCTTAAAACTTAAGAATAAGAAATCAAACAATCCAATTAACCATAGATAAAATATCTGATTTAAGCTTCTCCAACAAAGATGACAAATGGCAAATAATCCTGTTAACAATGTTATTAAAGGAACAAAATGGGCCTAGATACTTACTGAAATTGCTTTCATCCAAAACACTACAATACTACATGCTGGCAACGATGCAGAACAATAGGAATTTATTCATTTTTGGTGAAAACATGCAATGATAAGTCACTTTGGAAGAAGTTGGAAATTTATTACGAAGATAAACAGAGTTAACATTTGAATTAGCCATTTACTTTCTTAGTTATTTACTCAATGGAGTAAAAACTTAGGTTCTCACAGTCAGTGCATACATGTATAAAAACTTCATTCAGGGTTGGGGTTGTGGCTCAGTGGTAAAGTACTCGCCTAGTAAATGAAGCACTGGGTTTGATCCTCAGCAACACATAAAAATAAATCAATAAAACAAAAGTATTATGTCCACCTATAACTAAAAAAAAATTTAAAAAACAACTTCATTCATAAATTCTCAAATTTCGACGTAACCAAGAGGTCTTTCAATAGGTGAATACATAATCAAAATAATACATCCATGTAATAGAATTTCATTGAGTGATAAAAAAATGAGCTATTAGTCTATGAAAAGACCTGGTGAATCTTAAATGATATTGCTAAGTCAAAGAAGTCTCTTTGAAAAGCCTAAATTCCATGGTGTTCTGAAAAGGCAGACTTAACAGAGACAATGAAAAGATCTATTGTTGCCAGAAGTTCTGGAGTTTGGAGTGAGAAATAAATAGATGAAGAAAGGGATTATTTTATAGGCAGTGAAATTATTCTGTGTGCTACTAAATATAAATACAGTAATATGTATTTGTCAAAGCCCGTAGAACTCTACAACACAGTGAATCACAGTATAAACTACAAAACTTAATTAAGAATAAAGTACCAGTATTGGCTCATCAATTGTAGCAAACGTAGCTCACTAATGCAAGAGGTGGACAGGAGGAGAAACATGCAAACATGAAGGAGAAGGGGGCATCTGTGAAGGATTTACCTTCTAAACATTTTTTTTTCCTGTAAAACTGCTCTATGCTGTAAACCCTGTTTAAAAAAGAGGAATCAAAAATCTGTTATAATCCCACAAATCATTGATGATCAGTATAAATATCAATATATTTTATTCCAATGTTCCCCCTAAATTTTAGAAGCTTATATCATATTTTCATAGAAATGTATACTTTATTTGAATCTATATCATAAAATTCCATATGAAGTTAGAAATTTTTCTGTTTTTGTAGATAATTCACAGACTAATATACCATAACTCTTCTTTAAAGTATAAGAAAATTATGGAGAGCTATATAAATGTACAGCTAGTTGTTTGAAGTCATATACTCACACATATTATGTATATATACATATCATGTAATATAGGTAGAAATGCTGTTATTGATTGCTTAGCAATTTAAAAGTGATGGGAAAATTGTGCTATTAGTTTGTGAAAATGTTTAGAATAAAAGTCACTAAATATGGTTACAAATTGATAATGACATTAAGGAATATTATTCAACCTGTATTCTACATCAGGTCTCAGTACCTCCTTTCATGTATTATATGAGAACATCACAATAAAATGTTTATAAAAGGAAAGAGTAGTATATTTCCATTTGACAACTGGGGAGACTAAGTCTTAGAAGCCATCTTAGCAGTTACTTGTGCACTATAAATAAATAGTAAATGGCAAATCAAAAGTTCTAAGGTAGCTAAAGAGTTATGGTTATCACTAGAATTTTCTATTGTCTCACACCACTGACTGATCTACAGCTGTGGCTATGGGAAAACAATTACTATCATTGTTTCTGTCATGAAGTCGAACCCCAGTAAATATTTAATATGACAAATAGGTTGAGTTCAATATTAACTGTCATCTGTGTTAGGGTGCCAACTTGTAGTAATGCATCTGTTCTTCTGATTCTTTACCCAGGTCACCTGAGAGATAACTATAAGGTTACTTTTGTTCAAATTAATTATAGAAATGAACAAGAAAGGAGATGAAAGATTGAAAGAGAGGAAAAAATGAAGGAGTAATTGATGTTTACATTCTCAAGGCGTTTAAAACTTAACCTACAGGTTTACATTTAAATGGTCCCTCAAGAATTAAAATATATGTATATATTTATATATAGAAAAGCAAGCAAGCAATTGAGAGAAATCAAGAAAATTTCCGGTAAACTCTATGTGTGTGTGTGTGTGTGTGTGTGTGTGAGAGAGAGAGAGAGAGAGAGAGAGAGAGAGAGAGAGAGAGAGAGAGAGAGAGAGAGATTCCTTTCCTTGTATAGGTTAACTATGATTTTAAAAGTCCTTTCCTTTCTATTGTAACAATTAAGATACTTTTCTAAGTGAAATGCTTAAAAATGCTACAAAAAAATCAAAACAAACTTTAAAGCAACACTCTGACATATGCCAAGAGTACAACCCCAAAGATACCTGAGTTTCAATTTATAGGTTTTATTTGATGGATTTCCTTGAGAAATTTTTTTTGTTCTATAAAATTTTATATTACATAATGTTTTCCATCTGCTGCAGAACTTTAAAATTGTTACAGTACAGTTGTACAAAAAAAATGCATAGGACCCTTTTAATATGTGACTTGCTCTCTGGTAGGAAATTACCTTGTTGCCATGGTTCACTTGATAGCACTTGGTAGGCCAGAAGGTCATGGTTTAAGGACTCATGCCACAGTGGTAATTCATAACTTGTTCTCATTGTACTTCAGTAAGGTTCTGGGTCAAAAGCACCATTATCCTTCACTTCAAGTTTATACGTGTTTTGACCCATTATTTTTACTTTGATAAATCTTCTCTTGAGAATAGAAAGTGCTGTTTATCTTGGAAAGATATGTGTGAGGCTAAGACTGTAGAGAACAAATCACTTATTAAAATAAAACTTAAATTTTTAAAAACTTATTCCATTTAGTTTATGAACACACACACACACACACACAGAGAGAGAGAGAGAGAGAGAGAAAGAGAGAGAGAGAGAGAGAGAGAGAGAGAGAGAGAGAGAGGCACATACTCTTAAACACACACATAGGAAAGTAACAACAATGGAGGAACTCAGTAGACCAAGGAAGTAATTCACATTTCCATTTTTCAAATAGCATATAATATCTCTTCTGCATACCACCTCTTACCGGCTCCTCTTAGTCGATGACACTACTACATATTTTATTTAGAAAATATAAACATCAAGGGAAACTTTCTTTGATCATTATGTCCATGCATATATATGCGCTTATCACTCTTCTAAGTCGAGAAAATATCTTGTTCCTGTCATTGCATTATGAAAGAAATAGTAGTTAGTAGACAATCCTCAGGAGAGGAGAGATATAATCTAAATTATCTTAACAGAATGATCTGGGGGCATCTATGGTTTAGGAGGATAAAAATGAAATCAAGGGACTGAACACAAGACTACTTCAATAATGCAGGAGAAATTTGATTAGTATTGCAGGTGGTAAAAACTTGGTTATATTTTACATATAAATCCAACATGTTTCTTGATGGATTAATGAAGGGAGTGAGAAAACATGGAATAGAAGATTACTCCACATATTTCTACTTGAACAAATTGTAGATGGTCCTTATTGATTAAGATGTATAAGTCTATGGGTAGAGCTGGTATGGGAAGCTCATTACATATTTAAGTGATGATGAGGGCTAATGGTTTGGGACTATTCGGGTAAGAGGGAGTGATCTGTATTGAAGATATGAATTTGTACACCATCAGCAAGCAGTTGTTATAAAAAACAAGGAATAGATGAGATTAAAAACTAAGTAAGTGGGGCCGGGGTTATGGCTCAGTGGTAGAGCGTTTTCCTGGCGAGGCATGGAGTTTGATTCTCAGCACTGCATAAAAATAAATAAAAGTCCATCAACAACTAAAAATCAAATATTGAAAAAGAAAACAAGTGAGTGAAAGTAGGTAGAAAGAGATATCTAAGATCTAAGTATCTAGCAACCCCAAACTAGAAAAGAAAAATTGAGACTAAGAATCATTAAAGAGGTAGGAGGAACACCAGGAACGGTGTTATTGATATTTTCAATAGTAGACCATAGTAGAATAATAAGAATGGTGAGCTTGATTTAAGGGAAATTGGGAGAAAAGTTATTAGACCATATATGTGGAACAGAGGAAAGCGTTTGAAGAGTTTTCTTTTTTCAATGAAGGGAAGAGAGAAGGAGCTGCAGAAGGAAGCAAGTTCAAGAAAAGATATTTATAATATTACATATTTGCTTTAGGTGAGGGAAATAATTTAGTGGGTCTTAATGACAATAATGTAGAGGGACAATTTAAAGTTGTAAAAGGTCAAAGGAAATACTCTAATATTTGCTCTCAAACAGTGGAGAAGGAAAACCATGTTAGTTCCCTGTATTCTTTTTCCCTCTTCATCTTATCCAACCCCTTTTTATTGACATGACTTTCTTCACTGTCACCTTTTGTCTCACTGATTTCCATTTTGGAAGTCATGTTAAAAATTAAAAGCTTTCCAGCTTCACTTGCATTTTTTTTAACCACTCAGTAATAATTTCTGGAACTGCTTCCAAAAATAATTCCATAATCTTATGCCTGGACTATTATAGTGACTATAAAAATACGCTGATTAGCACTGGGTCACCAGTGCTGGTTTCTGGTAAGGCGTTTTTCATTATTTTTTTGTCATCTTCCTCGATCCTCACATACTTTTTTCCTTAAACAGAGAAAGAGATGTCTTATGATCACCTTTAACCTTAATTGCCTCCTTGATGACCCTGTCTCCAACTGCAGTCAAGTTGGGGTTTACCATATGAATTTCAGAGGCACACAAATTAGTATATTACAGAAGGAAATCATCTTATTTGGAATTGTCTTCTGAATCTTCAAAACAAGATGATATTGGATGCCAACTGGCCAGTACTTGAACAAAAAGTAGACAATCCTGATCCTGATTCCACTGACCTATTCTGGTGTGAAATTAGCAAGCTTTCCATGTTCCTTGCTGCTTCTCCTGATACTCTGTCTTCCTCTCCAACCACCTGCCTAGGCATACCATTTCCACAATGAGCCTGTGGGGAAAGAAATTAAGTCTTTAGCAACTCTGAACCGATCTCATTGAGGGTATGCTGGCTTCTACTGTTCTGACAATGTCCTCTTTCCTGTCCTTTGCTAACTCAGAAGTTCTGTCTGAATGCCTTCTAGGTCATCCTGTAACTGGTATTTTACTAGAAAATTACAGTATTCTCTTGTTTTCAGGAAGCAGATGCCATAAGTCTTTCCTAATGCCACAGAGTGCCCTGAATCTTCCCATTTCAACACCTAGCTCCAGTCCTGATGCTCCACACAACTTTCTAGGCTGGGAAAAGGTAGCTCTGAGAGGGAAAATAATAAAAGGAATCATAACAAGGAGGAGAAACTGATGAGATTGGATCTTGTACATTTACTAAGAACCTTTCGGGAGAAACATTTCAAATGGTTATTGCTGAGTGTTCATTATATAGCATTTTCTTGCAGGAGTAATAATAATAGTAGCTATTCATTGAGCATTTGCCATGTCCTAGGCACAGTCAGGTGTATTATAAAATTACTTTATGTAATCATCATAACAAATTTAGAGAATATGTGAGATCACTTCTTTTTTTTAAAAAAATGATAGATTGTCAATTTACATACACCTTTTGTCAATACTGAAGTTCAGACTTCTAAAACAAAAATCTTGGACTGGGTAACTTACAAACAACAAAATTTTATTTCTTGCATTTCTGGAGGCTTAAAAGTTCAGCATTAAGGTGCTGACAGATGTGGTGTCTTGAAGGGTTTTGTAGAAAACACCTTGTTGCTTTGTCCTCATGTAGAGAAAGAGCAAGGAAGCACCTTTCAACAGCTTTTATGAAATCATTAGTCCTATTCATGAGGGCAGAATTCTCATGACTGGGTTAATTCCCCAAAATCCCCACCTCTTAATACTTGAACTTAAGTGTTAAGTTCAAAAATATGAAGTGAGGGGGGCACCATCATTTTGACCATGACACTTTGCAGGTTATATGTATTAGCTCTGAGAACACACTTCTCTCCATGCTGAGATAATTGCTTGTCATTCTCTAGCTTATAGTATTATTGTTGTCTAGAACTCTTCGGGAAAGTTCTCTGACTGATAGTAACTCCATGTTTTTCCTGACAAATATTTTTATGACTTTAAAAATTTGTCCATCTGGTCCTTTATGGTGAATATGTGGCTTTGTAGAATGGCAGATGTGTGTGACATTCTCTGGAATCTATTGAATTATTAAGCAAACATGTAATCCAAAGTAAAATATAAACTTAAGTGCAAATAGAACAAATTTCTAGTGGAAGTTAAATTTGTCAAGTGCCATTAAAAAAAAAAAAAGGACACAGTTTCGGTGATAGATAAAGGTCTGTGTACCCACTAAAGCCTCATTGGAATTCATCTTGATGCTTTGACATCAGTTTATCATATGACACAGGTTCCTGAATGTTCTGCCTATTCCTTTCTTTTTTTTTTTTTTTTGCCTATTCCTTTCTTTTTGAAACTTATCACTGACTAATACACACGGTTTCAATCTAGATCAAAATGCAAAAGTAATCTATCTTAGTCTTCTTTCACCTTATAGTAGGCCACTCCTCATCCAACTGGACATTTGTGAAACTAATTCTCTCTAAATATGTGTACATAACTTTCTTTTAAGCACTAAACTGAAAGCAGAGAATCCCAACAAATGTCAAGATTGTAACAGAAGTGTGTAAAAGATCTAGGAAGGAAATACTTGATTTGTGTGTGTATGTATATGTGTATGTGTGTGTGTGTGTGTGTGTGTGTGTGTGTGTGTGTGTGTAGTCAGCTTTTTGTCACTGTGATGAAAGAATGTGAGATAAACAACTTACAGGAGGAAAGATTTATTTTGGTCCAGTTTCAGAGGTTTCAGTCTATGGTAGGGTGGCTTCATTACTTTGAGCCTGAGATGAGGCAGAATATCAAGGTGGAAGGGTGTAGCAGAGGAAAAGTGCTCAGCTCACGACAGCTAGGGAAAAAAAAAAGAGAAAGCAAAAGAAGGGGTCAAGGACAAGATATAGTTCCCAAAAGCACAACCCGAAGGACCCACTCCCTTCTACTAGGCCCTACCTCCCACAGCCTCCACCGTCTCCCAGTAGTGAATTCAGCTACCAATGAATTAACCCAATAATGACATCATAGTCCTCTTAATCCAATCATTTCCCAAAGCCCCATCTCTGGACATTGCGGCATTTGGGTCATTCCTTCAACACATGAGCCATTTGGGGACATTCCAGTTCTAAACCATAATAGTATATAAGTGGTTATAGAGGAGGAATAAGAAGGGATAGGAAAAATATCTGTACTGAGAATTACTCATAAGGAATTCAAAACATGCAACCCCACAGAGGCTTAATTTATTTTAATCACCAGAAATACACAGACATAAGTAGATATTACCTATTTTATTGAGTATTATCTATTCAAGTTTGTTATTTTTTGATATACCTTAGATAGTTCAGCTAATATTTTAGGGCTCTGCCTTACTTAAATGTCATAAAGCATCTTTAATGAGCAAATATTTCTTTCTTCTTATTTTCTAGGTCAAATTAGGGTTCATAAAAAGATGAGAACCCAGAGGTTAAATTTGAGAAGTTAATGAAAGGAAAAAATCACCAACATATTCTTAAAAAGTGTGAAAGGAAAGAAATATTTAGAATTAAAGTGAATAATAAAAGAAATAATAGTGTGACTAATTTTATTATGGCCCTAGGCTTTCATTTTATTTTATTGCTTTCCAAGTTGAATAAAAATGTTCTCAATCATACTTTTCCTTTGTAAGTACATGCTGCTAGTCCCTTGTTAGACAACTCTATAAAAGTTATTTTACATTTTATCTTTGCTACTACATTCTACAAAATTTAATCAAAGGCAGGTATGGGGGTGAACCACTGTGCTCCTATTAACTGGGAAGCTAATGTGGAAAAAATCACTTCAGTTCATGAGCTGGAGACCAGCTTGGGCAATGTAGTGAGACCTTGTCTGAAAAAAATAAGTAAGTAAAACTAAATCAATATAACAGTGTGTAAACAGCTATGGTCTAGTCTTTGACTTTTTTTCAAAGCCTTTTCTGTATTTCAAATTTTATTTCTGAAATATATAGACAATTCTTTACTTTGTCAGTAATTTTCACTTGTTTTATGTCTACTAATAGTAAGTAAAATTTAAACATTTTAGGTTTATTTTTAAACTGAAAACTAAATGAGTTAGCTGGGTAAAGAATATTGTATTTTAATTTTCACATATTTGCTAGTTATTGTCAATATTTAAGTTATGTCTACTACGCATTAGTAAAACATGTTTGAAAATCATCAAAACACTGTAAGATAAAAAGTTTTAGATCCACTTAATGTAAAATTCTTTAAGTTATTTTCTAATTCACATATCATCTTGAAGATAATATCTGGAGTTCATATTCAATAATGCACACTTCTAAATCCATCACTGCCTGAACAGCTTTACAAATAGGAAGAAAAATTGCTTTCACATAATTCATCAGAGAACATGCAAATTCAACTCAAACAATATAAAATACAAAGCATGGAAACAAAAAAGCCCAATTGCTTTCATTTACAAAACAATAAAATCTGATTGGTCTAAACTTTTCAACACTCAAAGGGAAATAAAGTGCTGGTGTGAACTATAAAATTTAAATCTAGGACAGAGAGAGCTAAACATTGCACAGCCATTCTCAAAATTAAGACAATTCCTATTGTGGTGTTGTCTGGAGTGTTTATTTTTGCCCAGGTTATTTTCATAGCAAAAAATACTATGGATTGTATTCATACATACTTCAGACAAACTGATAGCACTGTGCCTACTGTCATTATTTAGTAGAGAATTGGTCTAGTCTTTTTTAATGGAAAAAAAGTCCATATGATCAGAAAATATTTCTTCTGGGCAGTTAGATCCTCATTTTAGATATCCTTAGCAGAGTATATTTCCTTGGTCATTTTTTTCCGTTTTTCGTGATTTGCCAATTGCATCTTTCTGAATTGGAAGAAGTGTGAAAGGTTATTTATTAGTGATGTGAATGAAAAATGAGTTCAGAACAATTACAGTTCGAGTTTTGTTTCATTTTAAGCTAGTATAGTACTGTGATAACAGTGTAGATTAAGTACTTGATAATGAATTAGGTGAATCTCTGACATACTACCTATTATTGGTAACATTTGCTACAAGGAAAAAAAATGTTTACATTCTAGGCATATTTACCCTGAGGGTTAGTAACTTAAAACACATCAGGTTAAGGAGAAAAGAAATATTTATCTATCAGTAATGGCTAGTCTTTTCATTTTGAACCAAAAGGACATATGTACTTTTCAGTAATAACAGAATCTATCTCCAACTGTCAGTGTCAGTGAAGAAAAAAAAATGCTGTTCATATAAAATTCATAGAACTAAAGAAGTTCCTGTCATAATGCTTTCAAGAGAGCATTGTCAAATCTCTCTGGGCCTTTAGTTTAAATGTCATTTCTAGTCAACTGTAGGGATTTTTAAAGTGTTTTAGCACTGGCTTTTTCCTAGGGGTATATTGAGTCTTTCAGAGAATTTATGTTTTTTAATAAAAGACACTCTAGTGCCAATTCTGATAAAATACTCTCCTACATAGTGTCATTTGCAAATGACTTATAGAAGAACTTATGCAGGAATTTTTAATTGGTTTTCAAGAAGTAGAAAATGGTCAATGATTTTCAGGATAAGAGCTTCAGGGATGATAAAATCAACCATACAGGCAAATTATAATGCAATGTTCTCATAATCTCACATGCTATGGGGAAGACTAAATAAAGAGTCTGAATTGTCCTGGGATTGTCTGAGGGGATTCCATGAAGGAAGGTTGGAAACGATTCTGCACTATACTGGATCTATATGAAAGTCATCCAGCTATGGGAAGCCTAAAAATGGCCTCATAGGAACTTTCTAATATCTTTGTCTATTATAATCAACTTTTCATCGCACAAATACTCATATAAAATTGTGATAGTCCTTTCAACATTTCAACTTATAATTCTTTAGAACTTTTATAACTACACAGCATAAAATGATTCTTTCCTTTCTTCCCTCAAATATTTTGGAATGAATTATTTTGGTGAATGGGGGTCTTAGGTCATTTATGGAGCCATTTTCATCTACCAATCTAAAAACAGTCTTTATCGTCACAAAATCTATAGCAATATTCATCTCTATGTATATTTTCATTATCTTTTGTATTTTGGTTTATTATTTATTATTATTATTAAATCACAAATTCTTATTGTGATTTAATAAACAGCAACCAAATGAGATAAAGCAAATTAAATATATGCTGTGTGAATGTGGAGAAATGTTGTGGAATTTAAATCTAATGGAGGTAATATCCCCATGATTGCTGAACATATTAATTGCTTGGCATCCAGTCTAGAGACAGAAACTACACAGTAATTTAAACAGAGGGAATTCTATATGCCTAATTATTAACGTATGATAGAGTAAAACATAAAAATGACTTAAGAATTTCCTAGAGCTGAAGAGTGTCCAAGAAAGAACAAATTGGAGAGGAATTGTTAATATTTGAGTTATGTCTACTACAAATTAGTAAAACATGTTTGAAAATCATCAAAAGACCATTTCCCATTATTACTGACAAGTGAGATGACTTTATCTTTACTTTAAGAACAAGAAAGAACAAACAGAGCTGTGGTCAAGACCTTCCTTGAAGATGTTGTGAGGTGTCCCTCTGGATGGTCAGGCAGTTCCCTGTTTGTGGTGCCTTTTCCAAGAAATCAGGAAATAACTACCTGGAGCAAAGGTGACCAAGTCATTCAGAGGGGCTCAGAGTGCAATTGTAAATAGGAAGACTAGAGTACATGGTCTCTATGTCAACAGGGACAGGAAGAAGTGATCACTGGGACCAAAACGAGAGCTGTGTGGTCACTAAAGAAAGATGTTTCCTCTTCACATGGTTGGGACAAAACCATGGGTATCTTCATACACCCAAATCACTGACTGCCCACAGAGCAGGTGTTTAGGGATGCAGAACAAGCAAGAAAACCCCACTTTTCTTGAACTGACCCTCCAGTAACCTTCACTGACAAAAATTGTTCTCACTGTGAAGAAGAGTGCCCATTGTCCAGTTACAATCAAGGAACAGGTACTGAGGCATCAACTTTGAGCTGAGAAAGAACACACTGAAAGATAATATGCTAAGATACTGAACGTTTTATAGTTTGCCCTAAATCTCAAAACTCTATTATTTGCAGTAATTAGTCAAAGAAGTAAATCTCTGGTCTTGGTCCCCTTCTTTGATATTTGGAATAGGTCAGGCAATGTGATTTGAGACATTTTGCAAACTGCTAAGTTAGGTAATTGGTGTTGCTGTGAATATAATACTTGTGTAAGAACCATTAACTGCAAAACCATAAATGTCTGTTTATTCTTATACCATTTTTCATGGTTGTTTCAAAGACAAAGAAAGCAGAGTTGAGCATAGCTGAGCTATGAGTGAATATATCTAGGAATAACTTCTAATTCCAGTAATTCTGTTTCTTTCACATGTCTTTACATAGTAATTCAACTTTGAATTTTGCCACTTCAAAATTAAAATTTGCTAATTTGTTGACTTACTATGATCATAAATCATCAATGCAATAAATTTACATAGATAATTTGAAATCACAAAGTTTACCTTAAGAACACAATACCAGTTTTTGCATTCTAGCATCTATATTTTATGGCTTTTTAACCTAGAACATGTTTTATTTCATTACATAATATTTGAAATGTGAAAAAGTAACTTATATGATACAGAAATTTTTTTTAAAAATAGCAGATGTCACAGCCTAGAATGATGGAAAATAAAATACTACTAGGGCCAGTCAAGATACCTTTGAGCTTCATTCTCATCATTTACCTTTTTTATGTTCTAGAAGTGATGGCTAACCTGAATGATGTATTTATCATTATTTTATTTTAACATTATATTTGTATTTCATAGACTTATTTCTAAATATTATTTTTATTTCTTACCATCTTTAAAATTACTAACATAGCATGATTTCTTCTTTTCTCCAAGTTTACTTCATTCCCTCACACTTACATTTCTAAGATTTTTCTGTAATAGGGCATCACAGTTCATTTACTTTTTTCCTTTATATAATATTTCATGGAGTGAGCATAGGATCACTTATTTATACATATTTCTATACATAGTTAGAATAGTTTTCAATAATTTCTCTAGGTAGTAATTCTAGTTTGAATATCCTTCTACATATTTCCCAGAAAAAAAACAGAGAAAGATTTTACATACTTTATATATTTAGCAGGATAAATACAAGGTTAGGGGCTTATGCTGGCTGAAAATTCAAAGCAATTGTACCAATTTATACTTCATGATTGAAGTATCAATATGGTCTAAGTGTTTTTGTTGCTTTATGTTTTCCAGACACCAGATATTTTGCTAATCTAGTAGATACAGCAGCATGTTTTACTGTTAATTTATTTTTCTTCATTATTAATAACTGATTTTCTGTTCATATATTTATTTGAGGTTTATTTTCTCTAATGTGAAATACCTAACCTTATGCTGAAAAATCATTAGGCATCAGATAAATGACATGTACAAAAATAAAGAAAATATATAACTGTACTTAATATTAAAATGTAAATACTGCAAGTTGGGAAAAATGGAAGAATTCTTGTTCTATCCATTTTTATTCACCATTTAATTATAATTTTTAGTCAGGGCACTAACTGAAGAAAAAAACCCACAAAGTTCTCACAGATTAAATAGTGAGAAGTAAATTTTTTGTTTAGAGAAGACATAACTGTTTAGGTAGAGAGCTCTAAGGAATTTGTAAAAAGCTACAGATCAAATTCATGAATGAATGAAGATTTCAGCACACATGATTACCATTGGAAACTAATGTTTACTTAAGTCTAAGAATAAAAAATAAAGGATTACTGACATCCAATATAATCTAGTTAAGAATCTATTCAATCAACAAGTGTAAGATTTGTACATGGAAAATGTTGCAAAGAGGAATTGATAGGAACAGAAGCAAATGAAATAAATGCATCACACTCAGAGATTGAAAGATTCAGTATTCTTAAAAATGACCTTTCTATCCAAATTGATCTGTGGAGGGAATTTAATCCACGCAAAATTCCAGTACACTTTTTGAATTTAATTGACAGGCTGATTTAAAATTTTGCATATTACCAAATGATCCAGAAAAGCCAAAAAAATCCTCTAAAAACAGAACAATTTAGATGACCTTTTTAGAAGTGCTATAATTAAGACAGTCTAATTAAGACAAGACAGTGGTCCAATTAGAAAATAGAAGAAAACAGATCCCTGAAATAAACATACATTTACATAGTCAATTAATCATTGACAATTTGCCAAGATCATTCAACAGATAAAGTATTTTTTTTCGATAAATTGTGCTGGGACAACTGAATATCTTATTGGAGGAAGGAGAGATGGTTTTTATCCTTTTATTAACTCATGCATAAAATAAATCATAGATCTATACCTAATAGTTTAAATTGCTAAATTCTATATGAAAATATGAGAGAAATATTTTTATAATTAGGATAGACAACTATTTTTTACATAGTGAAGACAAGCACAAACTAGGTTTAGGGATGTGGCTCATAGGTAGAATGCTTGTGTAGCATACATAAGACCCTGGTTAGACCCCAAGCACTGCAAAAAAATAAAATTAAAAATAGATGAACTTGACCAAACTTAAAAACCTTTCTCAAAACACATAACTAATAAAATGAAAAGACAAGCCACAATTAGGAGAAATTATCTACAAATTATACAAATTTACAAAAGGTTCATATCTAGAATATATAAAGAACATTTTAAACTCAAAAATGTCAAAATAATAAACTCAATTAAAACAGGTAAACAACTCAAATGGATACTTTGCAAAGAAAATAAGTAGCTACTATAAACATGAAAAATCAAGGAACTACAATTTATGAAAACATGGCCATATCAATTAATGCCAAACAACTACTCAATGTATTGAAAAATTATTGATGCTAAAAGTTCTTAACACATTAAAGTAAAAGAAAATATCTTCAATTTTGTAAGAAATCTCTACAGCTAAAATACTACTTCTTAACAGTGAGATAATGATGAGATGTGCAAAAAGTCAAGATGCATATTCATATCATTTTTAATATTTGAGGTCCTAGCCAGTGCAGTAGGCAAGAAAAAATAAATGCATGCAGATTGAAAAGAATAAAACTGTTAACTGTTTTACTTGTAAAAAGCCTACATATGTAGGGAGTTTTGTTAAAATCCTTTGTAAAATAAGTGACTTAACAATGTTGCAGGATACAAATTCAATGTAAAAGATCAGTTGCATTTCTATGTAGCAGCAATAAATGACCTGAAAATGATATTGAACACATGCCGTTTATTATTTCACCTAAAGTATACGCTTCTTGTTTACCTAAACTAGAATTACTATTTCTGATTTTGTTTAACACTCTGATTTTTAATTTCCATAAAAAGTGCTTTAGGCTTTGTGGTTACCAGATCCCAATTGTAAATGTTGTAGTCCATGTTGGTTACAGGTCTACAAAGCCATAGTATTTATTTGTTTGTACTCTAGAATGTCTTTCTTCATAAGATTTTTCTAGATTATCCTCTAGGGACAATCCTCCTTCCCTAACACACACATCCTGTGGGTTGGCTTAGAACTTGTAAAAAACCTTTAGAGCATCACCAGTATGATCTTTCTGTAAGTCTATAAAGCAGTAATGCAACAACATATTCAGGAAATCTAAAGCTCAACTTCTGACAAATCAACATGATGTAATACACTTTGCAAAAACAGATTAACCAAGCAAAATCAGAGTCTACATTAAACATGAAAAAATCCTGTCAAATCTTAAAATCTATCACTCGTTACATGAAAATAAAAGTCTGGTCATTCTAATTACTATAAAATTAAAGTTTGGTACTTGGTTTACATAAAAAGATGCTTCATATGTCTGACTTATTTTAATAAAAAGTCCAACAGGGTTTAGCTTTTTCTGTGAAACCAAGTATATCTTAGTTGACTTCATGTTATTCATTTTATGATATTACTGTTTTTAATGTTTTTTCTTCTTTGATCTATCAGTTGTAAATTTCTCGTATAGTAGATGAATCAATTTTGCCTTCTTATTTCTCATACCAGTAACTTCACTGCTTAGTAAATGTTGACAGATTGAGTTCTTATATAAATAAAATTGATCAGAGATCAGAAGCCAAACCACTTTTATTTATTTTATTTGTTATTTATTTATTTATTATTTATTTTATTTTGAGATTTGGTCTCACTATATTGCCCAGGCTGTCCTTGAACTCATAATACTTCTGCCTCAGCTTCATGGGTAGCCAGGATTACGGGTATATACTACCATGCCTCACTTCAAACCACTTCTAAAAGGAATATTTTCCAACTCATTTTGAGAAAAGGAAGGATTAATCAGTTAAGATTATCTAATAAATTATACTTTTAACCTCTTCACATTAAATACATGCCAGATTTTATGTTCAGGTCTCTACCCCAGAAGCCCTGCAAGTGTTGTCTGAAAGTCCTGCTCCTGTTGAGCTTCAACAGCTACAACAAACATATGGCCTTCCACCTGTAGGCCCAATGCTTGCACCTGATATTTAGTTTGGTCCGTTCAGAATACAACAATTACTAATTGGGCATTATGTAAAATTGTGGGTGTGTAACCGACGTGATTCTGCAATCTGCATTTGGGGTAAAATTGGGAGTTCATAACCCACTTCAATCTAATGTATGAAATATGATATGTCAAGAGCTTTGTAATGTTGTGAACAACCAATAAAAAAATAAAATTAAAAAAAAAATAAAGGATTTAAAATCAGGCTAAAAAAAAAAAAAACAACAAATGTACGGACTAAGCATTATGTTACCCATTTCAAAGATGAAGGATCTGATCTGAGACCCAGTGAGTTTAAGTAACTCATTCAGTTTATTGCAGCTAACAGAGAAAAGACAAATTGAATCCAGCTTAACTTGTGGCCCAATAGCACTGTGTGGCTCTGTGGCCTTAAATTGATTGAACTGACCAGTGGGTCAAAGTATAGAAGATATTCTAGGAGTTCTCTTGGTCAGTTTCTCTTTCTCTCCTTTTAATTTTTTCTCCCTCTCCCTCTCTCTCAATACAGATGATATATTCCAATGAAAAGAAGACAGTGTGAGGAGACTTTTTAAAGGTTTATATGGGAACATTCATTCCAAGACAAAAACAAATAATGTTCAATGTTGGATTACTTAAAAACCTAAAAGAATATTGCAAAATTTTCTTCAGAGCCCAAGCCCAATAATGGATGGGCTGGTGTTAGGTGCAATTAGATAGTACTAACCATATTTGCAGGGTTTCACTCAATAATTCAATCCTTAGTTTATTAAACAAACAAAGCAAATGCTTTAAAGCAAAACAAAAACAAATGCTTCACTTTTCTGTTTAGCATTTATTGCTATACCGTGTAGACAATGGTTTATATATCTTGTTTCTTACCCCCATCAGATTGTACACTCCATGAAGTCAAGGATTTCTGTTTCTGTTTTTCTCCTACATGTCTGCAGTATTTTCAGCACACAACACTCTTTGATGAATAAATGAGTGTGTGAATAAATGTGGAATTAATAATATTTGTTTCAAGAAGGAGATATATTTGCAAGAACCTTGCCCAGACATTTTTCCCTCTCAAAGTGGATCTGAGGAGAAGAGAAGATATTTTCAGCTCTGGTTTGGGTCAGCATGGGAAAGTAAGCCACCTGAGACCTCACACTACCCTCCCCCCATCCCCTATGTGTTCACAGACCTTGTCTGAGTCCCGGCAGAGCTATTGTCTGGTTACATGAGTATCAAGAGGAGTCATCCTTATTCAGAGTCTCAATCTTTAACAAGCAGCCACAGAATGAACAGAGCAGATCATTTATGATAGGAAACAAACAAACAAACAAACAAAAACAAGTATAGTCATCTCAGCCTTGTTGCCTTTTTCTGCCTATACAATAAACTTTTCTGATCACTATATATGGTGGAAGAGAAGAGGAGTAAATTAACTCAGAGAGTTCCTGGCTTGACAGCAAATAAGCCAGGCAAGATAACACATAAGTCTGAAAAGCTCTTAAAGACATCCTTAGTGAAACATAAAATCCATATCAACTGTGCATATATATTGGGATAATTCAGGAAATATTGATAATGAAAAAATTAGAAAACTTCCTGTACATGGCAAGTTCTCTGCATATTTTGTAACATGTAATGTCTAAAAATATTTGATGTTATAATTTGACTATAGTTTTTGTTTGCTTCTATAACAAATTATTCAAAACCTTAGTGTCTTTAAACCACACAACTTAGCATTCCATGTGTTAAAAGGATGACATGATTCTCGTGGTGTCAGGAGGAATGCATTCCCTTCTGGAGGTTCTGGGTGAGAATATCTTTCCTTGAATATTAATGGTTTAGATATGAGGTATCCCCCAAAATCTCATGTATGAGACAATGCAAAAATTGTTCAGAGGTTAAATGATTAGATCATGAGAGCTTAAACCTGATCAGTGGATTAATCCACTTGAATAAATATTTGGGTGGTAACTGTAGGGAGGCAGGGGATGACTGGAGGAAGTGAGTCTCTGGGGTTTGGGTTTGGGCTTTTTAAATTTTGTTCTTGTGGAGCAGAGCTTTCTCTTCTTCCTGGTGCCATGTTCTGAGCTGCTTTCCTGTACCACAACCCTGTGCCATGATGTTCTACCTTACATCATCCCACAGCTATGGAGTTGTTGACCATAGACTAATCTCTGCAACCATAAGCCAAAATAAACTTCCTCCTCTATGTTGTTTTTGTCAGTTCTTTGGATCACAGCAACACAAAAGCTGACTAAAGCATTGACTTTCCCAGTTTCTAAAGGCCACTCACATCCTTTGGTTCATGGTCCCTTTTCTCCTTCTTTAAAGCTAACATCAAGTCTCTCTGACCATTCTTTTATGATCATATTTCCCACCTAATCCATCCAGGAAAGGTTCTTTGATTTTTAATTGACCCTGTCAATACACTTGAGCCCACCAAAAAAATACAGTAAAATCTTTCCAACTTGAAAACAGTACTTAAATTAATCATATCTGCAAGTTATCTTCCTGACAAGAAAGTAACACATTCCCAAATTCATAGGGAAAAAAATACTCATTCTCACTCAAAGGTCAAGAATTAGGACATGTACATCATTGGACACCATTATACTGCCTGCCATAGTCTGTCCTCTGGATTTCAAAGATTTCTGTCATCTCACATACAAAATATATTATCCTATTCCAATATCTTCAGAAGTCTTACTCCATTATAGCATCAATTCAAAGTTCAAAACCATATCTAAATTTGATTAGTTCAACAAAAGCCACATCTTCTGAAAATAATTTTAATCAGATTCATTAGGTATGAGTAAGACTCTAGGTATGAACCCCCCTGGGGACCAATTTATACACCTGTGAAACTCAAGCAGCAAGGTTTCTGTGTCTACAATATGTTAATAGGACTGGAATAAGATAATAGTGATAGGTGTTCCAGGTCAGAGAGCCTACATTCTCTTTTGTCATAAAAATAAATTTCCCTTAAATTGTTTTGCATATTTTAAACTTAATATTTATATCCTCAGATGAAAGGCATAGGAGAAAATTCAGATATCAGTTCTACTGCTGAAATAGCAAAAATATCTAGGTATTTCAGGAAGCTTTCTAATTATTTTATATGTTGAGCATCCAAGAACGACCACCCCCACCAAAGAAGGAAGAAAGGAAGGAAAAAGGAGGGAAAGAAAGACAGACATTACTACATTAGGCTGGTGTAACCAAGGATATTCTCTGCTAAGTGTTAGAATCAAGGTGGCAAGGCATGTGTACCTCCTTCAGTTTCTTTAAATGCTTCCTAATATTTCATTTTGACTCATTAGGGATTCTTATGCAGCTTTTCATTTCATTTTATTCATGCTTTGGTGCTGGGAAATGTACCCATGACTTGATACATGCTAGACAAGAAATCTATCACTGAGCTACTATCCTAACCCCTCTATTAGGGTTTCAAATAGGATGCTGAAAGGAAAATGAAGATGAAGAAGATTATGTTAGATGGTTGGAACAGTATATGAAGAATTTGACTTAAAGGTTAGTTGAATTTAATCCTTTTGGAACTAGGCTTGAGAAATTCCTTCCTCTGTGCCATGATGTTGCAATAACATGATCAATGAACTTTCTAAGTTGCAGTGGGCCAGAACAGGCTCTCTCTCTTCGTTATCTCACAATGTTCATGTACTACAGGGATGCTAATAAACAATGTTAGGGAATAATATCATAATTTATGTGTTTATATATATGATATATGGTATGATCATAGTGTATGTTATGTGTTTATTTCTTTCATTGTATCTACGCTATTAAAGAGTATGCAATTATAATTATAAATCTTGGTTTATAACTAAGATTTTGCCACTGCAAAATGTAAGAAATAAAGATAGCATACTTTTTCTTTTTTCCTCTCTAAATCTTATCTCATGGGGTAATAAAAATACTACCAGTATTAGAGTTACTAAGGAGCTTTGTCACCTCTTTGGCACAAGAGGGATTTGGAATATTCCCTCTAGGGACTTGCCCACTTGCCTAATCCTCAAAGGTTTATTCCTTGTTCTCAGTGGCTCCATTAACCAAACCCCATAGCCTGAGTAAATTTTCTTCTCTGATAGGAGGTCAGCTTCAAGAATGCCTAAAGATCATTACAGTTATTTGTCAAGGGACTTTGGAACTTGCAGCACTAGGCTGATCTACACTGAGAAACACCAGTAAGCAATATGTACAAATGTCTGGCATAAATATGAGTAACCCTTAGTCTGGATATCTTTCTGCAGATTGGAGAAACCCTGTACCTACAAGGCCTTTCTTGCCTGCTTTCAAACCTCAAACCAGGCTCGACGTCCCTGTTGAGCTTTATTGTTTCATTGATTATAATTGAATATTTATTTTTTTAGTTTCATAATGAAAAAATTTAACCTTGGGAGACAAGATGAAAAAATAAAAATTAAAACATTTGAGATTTGTCATTTAAAAAACCTGCTTAAGCTACTAGACCACTTATGATCAAGAATAGAGTGTTATTACATTGTTAGGATATTAGATAAAATTAACAAAGTCCATAAAGTTGTAGCTTACATGTGTTTAGTAAAAAATCTGTTTCACTGATTTTGCCAAAAATGAAGTTCAGCTGAGGTTACTCTCTGAAACCTTTTTCCTATGTATTGATGGGTTCTACCTAATTCCCAAGCACTCTTCCTGTTATAGTGCTTTTCCTACTAATGCACTCATCATTTTGGCTTAAAAAACTAAGAGTCAAATTATACTAAAGACAGATGCCTGCTTTTAGGAACAAACAATCACTTAATGGATTTGTTTTAAAGTTTAACAGGTGGTCAGTTATCTTCTGATTACAGTGTACCATCTTTTATTTCAATTTAAATAAGCATGCCTATAGCAGAACACAGAATATAATGGTGGTACCAAGTTCTAATTAGTACTTTCCATCTAATTGATGCTACTCTGTTTCACATCTGCTAAACCTGCATTATATAGTTCATTAACTTTAGAAGATTTGATTACAAATTTGTGCACTTGCCCCCTTACTGCAGCTTACTGTGGAATAGTTCACTTAAAATAACAACAACAACAACAACAACAACAATAATAATAATAATAATAATAATAATAATAAACTTTCAAAATCAAAAGATTAGAACAGAAGTTCACCAATAGGCTTAAAATGCATCAGATGGATAGATCATTTCAATGGAAGAAGAAAGACAAATACTGATTGTGAGTGAAGAATCCACATCAAGGGATTTGTACACTATATATACTATTGAAAAAAGAAGATTGCTCTCCACTGTGAAATTGACTTGGTTTTTTCTTTGATTAGATTTTCCTTTAGTATAATCCCTCCCTCTGCTAATTTTTATTGTTTTTTTTTTCATTTCCTCTTCATGGAATACTTTGCCAAGAATGTTGTGTAGTTCAGGTTTTCTAGCTGTAAATTCTTTTAACTTTTGTTTATCATCAAAGATTTTTATTTCATCATAAAATCTAAGCTTAATTTTGCTGGATACAAGATTCTTGGTTGGCATCCATTTTTTTTTTTTCAGAGCTTGATATATGTTGTTCCAGGATCTTCTAGCTTTCAGGGTCTGGGTTGAAATTTTTGCATATAACATAATTGGTTTCTTCCTATATGTAATCTTATCCCCTTCCCTCGTGGCTTTTAATATTCTCTCCTTAGTCTTTATGCTAGGCACTTTCATTATAATATGCCTTGGTTTGGATCTGTTGTGATTTTGTACATTTGTCTTCCTGTAAGCCTCTTGTATTTGGTTTTCCAATTTATTCTTCATGTTTAGAAATTTTTTTATATTATTTCATTGAACAGATTGTTCATTCCTTTGGTTTTGTACTCTTTGCCTTCCTGTATACCAATTAATCTTAAATTTGGTCTTTTTATGCTATCTCATATTTCTTAAATATTCTGCTCATAGTTTCTTGCCATTTTCACTGTGTAGTCTACATTCTTCTTGAGATTATATATTTTGTCTTCATTGTCTGAGGTCCTGTCTTCCAAGTGATTGAATCTGTTGCTGATGCTTTCAATTGAACTTTTAATTTTGTTTATTGTTTCTTTCATTTTAAGAATTTCTGTTTGGCTTTTCTTTAGAACCTCTATCTCCCTACTGAAGTAATCTTTTGCTTCCTATATTTGTTTATGTAGCTCTTTGTCAAAATGATCTTTTGATGCCTGTATTTGCTCTCTTACATCATCCTGTAACTCATAGAACATTTAATCATGCACATTCTGAACTCCTTCTTTGTCATTTCATCTGCTGTGCTGGCCATGGATTCTAATAATGTGGTATCTTGGTTGGCTTGGGGCATGTTGTTCCCTTGTCTTTTCATGTTGCTTGTGTGTCTTCCCTTCTCCCACTGTAGTTCTGAGTCATTATCGTTTTTATCCTATAGTCTCATAGTGCAGTTGTAGGGTTCCAATACCTCTCCTTTGAGGGAAAGGACAATGTTAATAGGTTATAATGCAAACAATATGCAACCTAAAATCAAATAATTTCTTTTAAGACATTTACAGTTTGGTCATAAGGTACAGAAATGGTGAATTCAATTATTATCTACAATATAATCAATAGGTTTATAAAAAGGGTTTAAAGTTTCTGATGGTGGACAAAGAATTGGGCTTGAGGTGTAGGAAGATATGCTGAGGAGGTAGGAGGTAAGAATATAGAGTTACTATATCTTAGGAAGTGTGAAAGAGAAATCTAAAGAAGAAGGTTAGTAGCAGGATTATAGAGAGTAATTTTAGGTAGACAAGTAAGTGAGAAGACAGTAGAGTACATAAAACAAACATATATATTAAGAAAAAAAATTTTTAAAAGTTAAAATAGTAAAAGCTGGAGCTTCTGGTAGTCCTCCTGGGCAAGTAGTTGGGAGACCTACTCCGATGCTGAGGCCTGGAGCCCTGCATGGGCACAGTGGCCCTGATTCCTACATGGGAGCAGGAAAATTGCTCTCATAGAAGCAGTATTCTCACTACTTGAGTACCAGGTCACAGTGACACAGTATGCTGCCTCCTTCTGGCCCGTCATCTTGGATCCCTCTATACCCTCTTTTACTTTTCAAATAACATGGTGTTTCCCTTCTTTGAAGCATGGAATACTCAAATGGACAAAAAAGATCACTAAGGGAAATATTATTTCAAAACCATATTTGATATTTATATTTGGCATTCATATTGGATACTGAATCAAGTTCAACTGTATTTCACTGAAGCTTTCGTTTCAATGTTCATTAGAAGAATCCTACCAAGCTATGGGTCGAAAGAGTGAATGACCCTAAGCTGAATATAGATAAAATTCAAGTTGCTAACTTTACTCTCCACTTCTATTGCCTTCAGAATTATGTAATTGCTTGACTTCTGACTGACTGATAATATTGCCAAAAATTTATAGGCAAAACTACTAATTTCTCACTGAGAAGTCAGGAAATGAGAGTTGAACATGTGGGAACAAATCTTCCTGCTGCCATGCTGTGATGAATTTGAGATTGATCAAGCTTGCTTGGTAATGTGGCAGTCGGGGAAATGAAAATGGGATGTCAGTTCCAATAGCAATTAACCAGAATGATTACAAATGTGTAAATGATGAGACATTAGAGTTGACATGTTTTTGACTACAACTTGACATAGAGTCATGCAGAATTTGTCCTGTGTTGACTCCAAACTTTAATAGAAGCTGCTAGCATAGGTAGCAGCATGGCAGTTGTGCTCATTTAGCAATCCTCAGGCTTAATGTCAAATGCATTGGCCATACCAGGTGTGTCACACATCAAATGTGAAGGCATTCATAATCACACTTGAGTGCACTCATTTCTCAAGAGTTAGAATAAATGGATAAGGTTTATCTCTCAACTCTGTACTTTGGAGATGAATTTGAACCCATTTATTTCCCAATTTCCTCCTTAGAAAAAAAGGACATCTCAAAAGATGCTCAGGGAATTGAATTGCCTTCAAGGGGGTGCTGTGTGCTCTTGTCCACACAGTAATAACAAAAAATCCTTAATGTCAAATCATTTCCTGCTTGCATTTTAACCTAAGAGAAAACTGATGAATTAGGTATAATGATTCACATTTTTCTTTTTTACTTCAGGGAAAAGAAAAAGAACAGTGAATATTTTAAGGTCACAGTGAATAATAGAACCAGGACCTGAACATATGTTTCCTCTCCCATAGTGTTCTTGAGTCTGAAACTCTCTGCGTAGTTTTAAAGTAAAATTTGCTATAAAGGAGTAAATATTTGCTTGACAGGAACTTCATTCTGAGGGTAGGTACTACTGGTAAAAATGTATGACTTTTCTCTGAGCATTAAATGTTATTTTTTTTTCAGGTCTGGATCTATTTTCAGTTTTTACGTCTTCAGTGTAGATAGAGATGAGTTGTATTTTGCTCTTAGAAATAAAGTCGATATTTGATATAATTTAACAATAATTTATTGAGTACACATTTTCCATTATCAGAGAAAATAACTAAAATTTGAAAGAAAATCCATGCCCAGCAATAGCTAACAATTTCTCTGTGACAAGAGCGCATGATAGAGAAAAAATATGTAAGTTCCAAACAAAATAATAGAGACATGTATATAAGTAAATGTCAAAATAAAAATATAAAACTAGTGCTTTTACAGCTTTATTGAGATAAATTGGTATACAAAACTACACGTAATTAATGCATGTAATTTGGCAAGTTTGGATGTGAACTCATGTTATCATCTCCATAATAAATGTATTAATCACTTCCAAACATTTCCTTGTGTCCCCTTGTTTTCTTTGTTTGGTGATGGAAATGGGACCCAGAGCACTTTACCACTGAGTCTGATCCCTAGTATTTTTTATTTTTTATTTTGAGACAGGGTCTGTGGAAGGCCATCCTGGAACGTGATTTGAGTTACCTCCCTGGCTGGGTGAGAGGCGCTTAGGCACAGCTGTGTCAGAGCTTTCCCTACCCTTTTCCAGGTCCAAGGGCTTGTCTGTGCAGAGGCCTGTCTGGCCACTGCCCCCAAGACCTAATCTTCGCCCTTGACCTTGGGATGCTGTCCCCCTTAATCTTCATTGGATGGGATTTTCCCTGGAATTTTTTGTTCCCCAATAAAAGTCCACTCCCTGGCGTCTTCTCTCCCTCTCTCTCTCTCTCTCTCTCTCTCTCTCTCTCTCTCTCTCTCGCCTCTTCAGTAAACCTCGCCACCACATTAAGTGGATGGAGGCAAGAACTAGGAGAAGCTGGAGCTGGTTTTAAAGGTAATTAGAGTCTTTTCTCTTTAATTTAAAACTCCCTAGCATTTACTCATGAATCGAATCTTCTTTAATGAAGCCAGTGCTGGTCACGTGGCAGAAGGGTCTTGCTAAGTTGTTGAGGGCCTTGCTACATTGTCCAGGCTGGCTTTGAACTTGCAATCCTGCTGCCTCAGCCTCTAGCGTTGCTGGGAATACAGATGTGCTCCACCTGGCTGCTTGTTTTTATAGGATTACAGAACATGAGATCTACCCTCTTCACAAAGTTATTTTTTTAATAAATCATTATTAAATATAGTCAGTATGTCATAGAACAAATTTGGAATTTAATCACGTTGTGTAGTTTTAAATTTATTCTCATTGAGTATAATTCCACACATACCTTCACTTCATTTCCTGGAGACCACCATTCCATTGTCAATTTTTATATGCTTGTCTATTTTAGACACCTCATGTAAGGGAAATCATGCATATTTATTCCTCTGTGACTGGCATTTCACTTAGTATAACATCCTCACGTTTCATCAATGTTGTTTCAAATGGTAGTTTTTCCCTTTTTCAAAATTTAAATAAACTGTATTTTTATAACTTTTATATTAAGGGCAAATAACATTCCATTGTATGTATGTGCCACAATTCTTTATCCATTCATCTGTCAATGGATGTTATATTTATATTTATATGTTGGCTACTGTGGAAAATAGTGTTCCAAATAAACATGGGAATGAAGATATTTACTCAAGATGTAGATTGCAATTATTGTTGATATTTGCCCAAAATTGTGATTGCTGGTTGCTGTGGTAGTCCAATCTGTAGAACCGTCCCAATATTTTCCATAGCTAGTGACTATGCCATTTTGAATTCCTACCAACAGTGTACATGTGTTCTGATTTCTCCACAAACTCATTAATATTTGTTATCTTTGCTTATTTGATAATAACTATTCTAAAATGTATGAGGTAATGTCTCATTGTGGTTTTGATTTGTGTTTCCTAGATATTTTGTGATATTGATAAAGCAGTGGTTTCAATCATTTTGCATAATGATAAAATACTTTTGAAAATGATGCATTCCTCATATTTTTACTTGCAAATAAATTATTCATATATGTAACTGGTTTAAACTTTTACTTTTTGTGTATATAAATAAAAGTTAACTTTTTACTTACTGTGACAATGATATTCTAAGGTAAAATATGTGTATATATTATATTATTGTTATAATTGCTCTTAAAATAGAACTGATCAAGCAAAACTTTGTTGAACTTTATTTACTATTAAGCATAAAATACGAAACATTGGAAACCTCTTTTTTCCGGATTAAAGGTCTATTTTTTTATTAATTCTGATTTGTCATACATGATGGCAGAATGCAATTCATTTTATATTACATATAGAGAACAATTTTTCAAGACACTGATTGTACACCAGTACTTTCACACCATTCATGTCTTATACATGTACTTAGGGTAATAATGTCTAACTCATTCCATCATCATTCTCAACCCCTTGCTCCTCCCTCCCCTTTGCCCTATCTAAAGTTGCTCCATTCCTCTCATGCTTCTCCCACATCACCATATGAGTCAGCATCCTCATTTCAAAAAAAAAAATTCAGCCTTTGTTTTTATTTATTTATTTTTTTTGACTGGCTTGCTTCACTTAGCATTATATTCTCCAATTTCATCCATTTACCTACAAATGTTATGATTTTATTCTCTTTTGGTGCTTAGTAATGTTTCATTGCACATATATACCAAAGTTTTCCTATCCATTCATCTACTGATATTATTGGTAACCAATATCGGAATACAATGTATTACTAGAATATATTGCTACTTCAGCATGAATTTAATTTTTTTTTGTTCCACATGCTTTCATATTTGAAGTACTGGAAAACCTTATTTAGATAAGAAATAGATAAAAATGGGGGGAGTTTAGATTTGATAAAGTGACTCAATTATCTGAATCTTTTCAGATTACATACCCAAAACTTGAATTTTTACAACTAACAAATATTTGAATAGAAGCTGCTGTAAAAGCACATTTGTATTTTCTTTCAATTTTGTTTAAATCAAATTTTAAAATGTGACCTGTGGGAGAATTGTACTCAGTCATTACTTATTTGGATATGGATATATATATATGTGTGTGTGTGTGTGTGTGTGTGTGTGTGTGTAGGCTTTAGTATAACTAATGATATCTAATAATAATATCCATTATTTTTTTCTATTGGAGGAATCTTGTCTTAAGTTTGCATTTTAAAAAATGTCATAAAATTGGATATAGTTTAGAAATTTTATAAATAATTTGGTTGGAAACTCTACTTTTAGGATTATGACTTAATTTATTTTGAAGATGTTAATAAAACTAGAAGACTTCCAATAAAAGTTTAAAAACATATATATTTTAAAAGGAGGTATTTATCCTGTGCATGTTTGAGGCTCTTTCTAAGAAATTATGTACTCTTCTATATTTGTTGGGAAATTCAATAGTTACTTTTACCAAAACAGAGCTATAGATTCCCCCACCACTTCACTCTAAAGTGCCGTGGGTCTGGATTTAATTTCAAAACATGCTGTCTCACACATTCCACCCCTTATGCCATGTTTTTACTCCAGACACACATGTGAGCCAGTCACAATCATCAAACCCTCCCCGGGTCATGAGACTGTCAATGAAAGAAGGTGTTCAGATATTGTTAGGTAACTTATTTTATGAAAAAGAAGATGGACAAAGAAAATCAATAGAAATCTTAAAACAAAGATTTTTCTCCATAAGGTCAGTTTCCATAAGGGATATAGCTGAGTTTTGTATACCACCAAAGAGTTCACAAAGCCCTTCCAGCCTGCTTATTCCAAGGAAAGTTGTCATCCATCTAGTGGAAGGCTCATAAAATATAAATGTTACAGATGTAAAATTTTAAATATATAGAATTGGAAAGGAGGAAATAAATCTTTGTAGAATTTGATGTCCAAAAGGGTTTTCATATGGAATGTAATGATTGATGTGTACTCATAAATATAATAGAGGTTAGTAGATAAGTAGTTTGAGAATAGGGCATTTCAATGACAGGTAAACAAAAGTTTTTGTTTTCACAAAGTATGCATTTAAGGGAAATGAGGAGAACAGTGTCGCTAAAGTAAAGACCTTGCTGAGCTGGACAAAAGACATGTGAGCAAGGTCCAGTGTATCTTTAATTGGGACAGACCATGTTTAAACTTTACCCTGTGGGAAAATGCTTGTCACCAATGTTAACTCTGGATGAACGGCTTGAGAATCACCAGGCAGTAATACTTTAAAAACAATCTTGGCTACACCACCTTCTCAAACAGAATATTTATAGATTGTCTCTAGGTGTCTGGCATCTTCATTTAAATCAAGTGCCCAAGTGGTATTTATTTAATATAAACATACATACATTTGAGAATATTGGATTTGAGCATGTTGGAAAATGTATACCACAGATGTTTGAACAGAATCAAACTGGTTGGGAAAAGACTGGAAAGTAAGAAAATCCGTCCTGTTGTACAATAATTCCACCTGGGTTCTAGTTCTTTCAGTAGAAATACAAAGGCAGGAGGAGGCAGAGAAATATCTTCTTGGATGCATTCATCCGATGTGGTGAAAAGTTGAGGGCCTAAGTAAGAGGCCAGAAAGCAATGATGGCATTGTGGGGGAGGAGGAGGGTTTGGGGAATGGTTAGGGTCCTGGTTTATAGGCTCATCTCTTTACTATGTAATCAACTTTTAAAGTTTTATTTATGTTCCATATTATCTCCCAATAAACCAATCACTTAATTAATCATACCTATCTTTTTTAGGCTATTTAGTCAAATTTCCTTCTATGCCATTTATGTTTCTTAGAGCAGAAAAAAAAATCTTAAATCTATTTATCAGTACACGACATTCTAAAACAAACTGGAAAATTGGTTTAATGATTACTTGTCATTATGGTGTACATCTGAACTGTATTTTATAATATTCTGTAGATATAAAAATAAAGGGATACTATTCAATCTGCTTTTCCTGGTGCAGCTAAGAAATGCATCGTTCATCCTTCCTTCTGCATCCGTCACCATTTGATTTGGCCTTTCACTGACCTTAATTTCTCTGGGAACAGGCTCCTGTAGAAATGCTTTATGTCATGTTTGCTCAAGGAAGGAGACAAGGCAGGGAAAAAAAATAATTGTAATAAGGGTTTAGTGAGGAACTAACTGACATTAAAATGACCTATTCTCTTCAAAATCTTGACTATTGGCTAGAAAGCACAGAACTATATTAGAAAAAAATACAAAGGTTAATGAGGGAAAGAAACAAAATAATAAAAACTAATTTTTATGCTTTAATTCCCTATTTTAACTCAAAAGGAAAAAGCAAACTCTGGGCAAATAAATAGTATTCGTAAAAACCTATTTCTTAAATTCTATTTGAAGATATGTATAAATTCATCAGTGTGAATAGCTCAAATGTAAGATCCTTAGTTTGCCTTCTGAACACTTTTTTGGCATTTAGGAAAGTCTCTCTCCCCATGCTGAATAAGCACCAAATTTGTCCTATCTCAGTGTTTCCCAAGCATCTCTATTTCACCCTCTCATCCTTAGATGCAGGTATTAAAATACAACCAGGCAGAAAATGTATTCATATAAGTTCTACATATTATGCACATATGTGATCATGAGAGAGAAAAATGATGTATAATGAGAATATTCAGGGATTCATGTAGGAAGAGTTTCAAAAAATAGAGGTTTAAAAGATTTTTTCACCATGGTTCCTTTCATCCCCCAATGCTTCATACACATATATTTTGTAATCTTGTTAGAAATATGACTATTAATCCATATACTGGTGTTAGTTTTAGGATTCTCTGTACAGTGGGGAGAGTAGAACCTTCTAATTAATTAGGAGAGATGAAATGAGAGTCAAGAGAGAGAGGAAAATGGCGGCAACTCCCTGTTCAATATAATTACTGAGCATCAGTAAATGCGAATACATCAAAAAGGGTTGAGAGTTCACGTCACCTTATGCGTTTGTATTACATGGCCTATCTGTGGTGAAGATGCCTAGAGATACATGGGAATCCTTAAGGCAAAATCTTTTAAGACACTGAGGTGTTTACCTAGGGAGGATGCCATTGGCCTAAAATAGAGACTAGATATTAAAATATGCATTGAATTGGGGTAAGGGTTTCTATCCCAAATATTTCAAATAGGAACATAGTCTTCTATCTCGGCAATGAAAATATTCAAGGTGAAAGATTTATCAAACAAGATAGTTCATATTAATAGGGAATCAAATCCCAGAGTGTTGAGGTATATGTGACCACTCCCTACGGAAAGAGTTTGGTGAAGTTGAGGGAACATTGCTACTTCAAGGCCAAAGAATGACAGAAACCAGGCTTTGAGATGTCAGAGGATGAATACCGTGTCTCACTCTGCTTTTTATCTCAGTACCTGGAACATAGTATCTTTCATCAGAAAGTTTGACAGAGTAAATGAAGAAGTAAAGAAAGACATAAACTAAGTCATGTAGATCAGGCTCACACGTGAATGGTTTCTTATGTGTTCGTGATTTGTCCTTAGACACAGTGTGGTTTAGAAATTAGACTTAGTGGCTGAAAATAGCAAGATGAATTTCAGAATCTGCTGAATCGTGGACTGACTGAGCTTCCTCACGTACCTCCTGTTTTAGTCAGTATGCAGAGTATAAGTTCTCAGTTGCAAATAGATGAACTGGTTAGAGAATCCCAGGCTGACACATCAATTTTAGGACTTTATGACTCACTCTAGCATCCATGTGGTTGTCAGTCAATGTGCATCCATCAGGATCTCCCAGAGATAACTATACAAAATTATCCTTTAGAAAAAAAGAAAACTGCATTATATTTGGCTTCAGAAATCCTCTTTACATTACAGGGAGGTTTTCTCTCCTGCTTTATTTGGAATGTTACAGTTTAGGAACTGTGTATAGGCCACTCCATATGTATCCTTTGGACTCCAATATCATGGAGGAATTGCTTGGAAATGCAGTATCAGGCCCACCTTAGACCTACTGAATAAGATATGCATTTAATAAGATTCTCAGAAGAATCACCTGCACAGTCACCTTTGAGAAGTAATGGTCTATTAATCTTAGACCTGGATGTCTATAGATGTCTTCTGAGTAAATCAAGTAGGAAGCAGAGAAATTTAACAGATATTTAGTTGTTTCTTAGTGTTGAGATTTCATAAATGAAAGCCTAGGTGTCAGTTTGTGGTTTTAGGGGAGTTGTGTAATTTTTTTTCTTAAATGTAGAATATAACAAACAAATAAGAGCAAACACTTAATGATAGAAGGAAACTCATACTTTTGTTCTCTGTAGCTGAAATGACACTAAGTGAAAGAGCTATAACTAATTGGGGACTTGAAGTTTGTGAGTTCAGAGTCAAGAAGACTACTAAGAAGCCTTAACAAATTGGAGGTGTCTAGACATGCTGTTCTAGAGTTGCCGGATCCTCAAATATTTCAATATATGGAAATAAATAGACTTGCCAAATTGACAAGTATTAAAATGTAATTTTAATGCAAATGTACTGAGTGTAAATATTAAAATACAATTCAATTTAATTTAAAATAGTAAAAAAAAAACCTATATACAATGATCAGATCTAATGCACAGTTTGCCTTCTGTGATTGGCTTCAGTATCACCAAAATAAAACCAAACATAAATATATACTATTTAAAAATTCACGTCTTGTAACAAGTGTCTCATATTTTGCCTATATCATTAAGTGCCTTAAATAAAACCCCAAACTACTCCTAGGAAACCTACTTTTAAGTCTTTGTTGTCTGTAAGCTTCATATTGACATTTACAAGTTATTTTTTTCAACTATTCAATGTGTACCTATAAACCTGCATTATCATCTGTATTTCTGTGAAACTGTTTATACAAAAGTATTTCTGAATGCCATTTACTGAGTTCATGCTATATGTCAGTCATTCATTTAAAACTTAATAAACTCTTTTAATCTTCATACAAGCCCTGAAGTAGTATTATTTTTTTCTATTTCACAGATAGTGGAACCAAGGGTGGGGGTGCAAAGACATCTTCCCACTGACTCCCAGCTAGGTGAGGCTTCCAGAAGGTACCTCCCGACCTGACCATCCACAGTGTTAGTCCTAGATTATGGCAATTTTCTGAATGATTCCACTGGTTTCTCTCTCATATCTCCTAAGTTCCATCAATATCTGCTTTGCTTCTTTTCATTTGCTTTTCCACGTCTCTCTGGTCTAATAGCCCATCTTAAAAACAGTCATAACTTTCCTTATAATTCTAACATCAAAATTTTCATAGGTGTTTACAATGTATTTTTTTAAAATGAATGGATGAATGAATGATTAAATAAATAAATAAATGTATTTGAAATTCCTTTGCTAGAAAGGTGAAGAAACTTTTTTTTGATAAGGAGAAATTTTTAAAAGCTTCATAATTCATGTGAACTGAGAAATAGGAAAGTAACTGGACAGGGATAAGGAGGCAATATTTAATTAAAAAATAAAAACATGCTTTTATTTGATTGAATTTTACAGATATATTAGGGAAACAAAATGAAAAATCACACCAAAGAGGACATTGGCAAGTGCAAAGCCCTGATTGGTGTGGGTTCAGAAAAAGAGTAGAAAGGTCCAGGAGGAATGAGAAGTGAAAGCAGCAGTATGTGTGCCTAAGTTAAATACAGGTAGGTTGGAGCGTTTGGAAGTTCTAAGATATGTCAGTTAGGGTACTTAGTTACAAACACGATAGAAACTAACTCTGACTGATTTAAGAAAAAGCAACTTAATGGGATTTTATTAGACAGATCAAGGTATTGCTTGAGTCCTGGAAACCTAGGTTTATGGATGTCCAGGCAAGTATAGTATGAAAAGTGTCATAGTGGAACTGGGGCAGTGGAGATGTCGCTGCTTCTAAACTGCAAACATTATTCATCACAGTATAATTAGACATCTTATGCAATGATAATGGCTAAAGCATCACTAAAACTTAGTATTTCCACAAATTTTGTTTGACCTGTCAATGGGAGAGTTCTTTGTAGATCCCTTAATCCTAAAATAGGGAGATTTGGCAAACTCAAAAGCAAATCCTCATAATAAAGGGTGTAAAGTAATGTGTGGTCCTCATTTCTGGTAGACCCTGTGCCTGCCAGTTATGAAATAAAAATATAAACTCATGGGGTCTCAGCTAATAATATATCAGAAAAGCCACCTCCAGGAACTACAAGTACTTTGTACTGTCTTTAACAAGTATCCTTTTTAATTTCCACTTTGAAAATTTTTCTTTTGAAATGGTGAATATCACAAATACCATAACCTCACATTTCTTCAGTATTATGACTGGAAAATCAGTAAGGCAAATAAAAGGAATAAACTGTTTGAATATTGAAGTGGAAAAACATGGCCAGTATTACTTGAAGATAATGATCATAGTACATAGGAAATCTTGAGAATCAACAGAAAAACGTTAAAATAGTAAAAGTGGTTTCTCAAATTTATTCCATAAACAAATATATAAAAATCATAGATGAATTTTGTTAACCATCACAAAACAAGACAAAAACCACACATGAAATCATCAAAATATTGAACAGGTAAGAAACGAACCTAAAATATTTGCAAAACTCCTTTTTGTCCTCCTCCTCCTCCTCCTCCTCCTCCTCCTTTTCCTCTTCTTCTTCTTCCTCCTCCTCTCTTCCTTCTTCTTCTTCTTCCTTTTCCAGTACTGGGCCCTAGCACATGGTATGAAAGTTTCCTATGACTGAGGTACGTTCCCAAACCTTGCATGAGAATTTCATAACAAACAAAAATAAATGAATAGGTTTATTGTGATCATGGATTGCATGTATTGATTCTATAAATATTAACTACATTCAAACTAAACCATATTAAATAAAATACCATCAGAATTCCAACAAAATTTGTAACAGTGTTCTAAAATAAATATTACGATGCAATAATTAATAATAGCTGAAAAATACTTAAGAACAAAGTTGAAGCATTTACCATAACAGCTACCAATATTTATTATATGTTCTGGTTAAAACAATGAGCATTGCACAATAGTAGTCAAAGAGATCTCTCTAGCAAAATAGTCTAAAAAAAGGCATATATATATATCAGTTGATATATATATATAAAGGCATATATATATATATATATCAGTTGGAATTTCATATAACCTATGACCCAGATAGTTCAACCTCTTTAAAACACAAAGTTTCATGTGTAAAGAAGAAATGTACAATGGTGATGGTGATCAAAATTTATTTATAAAAGTCCCACCTGGAAACATTTCAAATACCTGTGAATAGCAGAGTTGTTTAAAAAAAAAAAAGAATACCTTATTTCAATGGACTGTTATAAAGCAAAGAAACTTAATTAGCTTCAGCTTCAGGAATCAGTACATATTAAACTTACAAATATAGTACTTAGAAAAATGAACTTTTAGAAGAATTTTTGTATATTTATAATGCAAAGTTAATAAATAGCCAAATTATTTTAAAAATCTGCGATTTTCTTTCAGGCTTTGATAGGGAAATATGAAGAAAAACGTGGGGATTTAAGTTACTGACAATGTGGTCATGAATTTCATGTGCAATCTTGAGTCGACTACAGGATTCTAAGATATTGGGTCAACCATTATTCTCGTTGTGTCTGTGAGGGTGTTTTAGATGAAACTGATATTTTGGCTAATAGACACTATAAAGAACATTATACTTGCTAAGTGGGTGGGCCTAATTTAACTGTTTAAAGGTCTGAATGAGATAAAAAGATTGATCTTGCAGAGTAAGAAAGAAGGAACTACTCCTACAAGATTGCTTTCACCATAGGACATAGGTATTTATTCTGTTTTCAGACTCAAACTCACATTGACTTTTGCTGAGACTTGAGCTGAGTGCATGTACGCATATATTCGTACAAACGGATGAATATGCAATAATGATTACATAGAGATGTTATTATTTTTATTATTCCTTCATAATCAAGTGCATTTTGTTTCATTTACATATTAAAAATTAGATTCACTGGCCAGATACACTCAAGAAACCGCCAAGAATCATAATACTTTAATCTTTGTACACTGTACAGAATCCTTTGACACATCTGTGCCATTGAACCATGTTTTGATATTTCCTAAAGTGCCAAGCACATACTTACATTTCCAGTTACTGAGGGAAAGAAAATGAGGCCACATGGCATATGTCAGGTAACAAAGAGATTGTCTAGTAATTTGAAACATTTGTTTTTCAGTCTGTTTCTTCGTCTATCTTGGAACCAAAACAAAATATAATTGATATAAAATTAGCTATCCTTTATACTCTGCAAATTTCCATATCCAAGTGAAACTTAGGATGGCCTATTTAGCATCAGCAGTGATCACTTCTGAAGCACAGAAGTTATAACAGGGTTTGTCATGTCTCTATTATTAGCACTTCTGTTTGTCACCAATTTCCAACCCTAATCCAGTATTCCATTGGCAATTCCAATACAATGTTTAGGAATCATATAAAGTAACTAGCACTATTTGTACCTCTAGAAAATTAAACTAATGTTATATCATAAGGATTCTAGAATGCCTTTCAGAATATGATGGAAGTAATATATTTTCTCTCTAGAAATAGACTACAAGCAAAAAAGTTACATAAACTATATAGGGTTTGAAGATGCTTTGAGGCCACTGTAGACACAGGAGGCTCCATCTGCCCACTGAGCTTTCAAGACACGTGGTAGATTTACCAGCTGAGCTACATTTATCCAGTCAAGGAATATGCCATAAATATGTTCCTATCAGAAGCTTTACCTTACCTTATGCTAAATTAAAGTATGCCTTTTTCATAATTTTTTTATTTCATTTTCCCACCATGTTTGCACATAAAGGGCAACCTTCTGCACAAGAAGAAAATATTCACCTATCAAAGTTTTATGGGAAGAGAAACTCGCTACCTAAATTCCTAAAAATTAAAGAAATGGAAGTGAAAATTTGACTAACATATCTGATGAGAATAGAAAGTTTAACTTCTAGGGAAGAGTTATGCTTTCTAAGTTATGCTAGCTTTTTACATCCTAAAACATAAGGCAGATTGTGTGAGAGACTATCAGAGAAAAGAATGTAGAAAATCCATAAGTATGCCTCTAGAGAAAGAATGGTGACCATTTCTCGCTTTGTATGTTTTATGTTTTATTGCAGAACATGTTAAAAAGGCAATAAGATATATATGTAGATATGACATATAGGTGATTTTGAAGAATGATCTATAAGTTAAAAGTCTTTATAAGTATTCCTAAATTAACATATTGATTGCAGTGTATACTAGCATTGCCCAGAGAAATGAAATCAATAGAATTTATATATGTACTGAAAAAGATTTATTATAAGGAATTGACTCACACAATGATGGAGGCTAAGAAGACCCATGATCTTCACTCTGCAAGCAGGGGACATAATATATAAATTTATATAGACATATTTGAAGACAAATATATTTTTAAAAAAACTAAAAAGAACAAAACATATAAATACATATCTTTATATATGCTTGTATACATGAATGTGTGCTAATGATTAAGTTTAAAAGAAATAATTATAAATTTTAGTCTTCCTACATAAGTGTTAAAAATACTAAGTAAATATATTTTATATTATTAAAATTATTGCATACATTCTGTTCATAAACAATATTTAGTGCTTTACTCAAAGTACCTAGTTTTTGAGAGATAATTATATGTTTTCAAATAACTAATATTAAATTAAATGTATTTCATTCTAAAACTATACTGAAAAATAATATTTGGTAACTTAACTAACATGACATTATCAGTGCTTCAGTTTAACTATACTTGCATATACAACTTTTTTCTTAAAAATGTAGAGGCTTTCGGATAATAAATTATAATTTTTATAAAATTTTTAAATACATAAAATAAAATACATAAGGTATAAATATGAGAGTGGAACTGGATTTTAATTTCTTCAAAGGAAATATTAAATAACAAAAATGTGAATGGAAAAAGTAAATATTTAAAATGGTATATAGAAAACGTTGTCTAAATTCTGACAAACAAGACAAGTGTATACTCTTTGCAACTTGTCTCCATACAGATGTGAGAGTTTATTAAACTTTGATGCCTTTTTCTAATATTTATTGGTCATATTCCAATGATATCTTAAATGGATATTGTTAAAAGTGATGTTATATATGTGGTATAATGTCAGGAAATATTTTGAAGTGCATTTGTTATGGTAGTATACAGCTTCTATAATATTTTACTCCTGTTGAAAGTGCTCAGTTTTCCAACTATGGACTTCTTGAAATAAATTTTTTATTTTAATTTGTTCTTTATTTTTGTATGTTTTCTCACAGTAAAACATTTCTGAGATATTCCACTTACTGGTCTGTTTACATGCATGTTTGTTTGCCTGTCTTCTGACAATACATGGAAGTGGCATGTCCATTCTTATGGATACATTGTTTCTTAAACAGGATCAAAGTCTTATCTACCAAAGTGATGAAATATTAATCCTCGTTTTGTCTTCTTTTGGAATATTAGAAAGAAAGTATGATGTAATATTGGTGTCAGGACCCTCTTTATATCTGAAGTGGAAAATGTAGTAATATATTGCTCTGCTTAAAATTTTGAATGTACTAAGAGATTTAACTAGTAGCATTCCGCATTCAGAAGTGAGATTACTTAACCAAACAAAACTTTTCCCAAATATAACCACCATGCATCAGCATTAATATTCAGACTAATAGTTTAAAAATACATATGACACTTGGAATTACATTAAAAAGATGAAAGGTCCTTGTATCTATATATTTTTAAAATACTAACTACTTAATTCTTATGTGCAAACCAAATTGACACTTATTTTGAGATTTTAGCCTTGATTTAATTTGAAAAGTTGTGTTTTATCATACAACTGATCTTTTTGTTTGTGCAATAGCATTGAAAGTCTTCACAATACTGCAATTTTATATTGGTTAATTACAATTTTTATTGAGCAGAATTAAGCTCAGTATGAGTTTCACTATTTCCAAAACTTTAACGCATCCTTATGTATTAAAGACTTAACTATCATTATAGATATAAAAAGGAGGCATTAATCTCCACTTGCTCTTAGGAAACTGTTTCATACAATGATCATATGATTCCAAGTTTCCTGCTAGAAATGGACCAGTATGTTTGGAAATGTATAAGTTCTAATACACTTTAAACTATTATATAATGACATTTTATAATGACAGCTAATATTATAAATAAGAAAGCATAAATTAAAATTGCCCTCAAATTGCTAGTAATAATGAAAATAGTTTATATTTTAAAAGTTAGCAATTCAATTCTCCTAAATTGGAATTGCTGAGGTTTAATCTGGACTGAGTTTATGTTTACTGTTGTACTTTTATTTTGGGACAGAAGCTTTAAACTGCACTAGAGCATACAAGATTTCAAGGGACATGTTTTAGCATACATAAAAGAAATTAGTTAAGTTCTTTAACAGCATTATGACTAATTAAAAGCATTTTTTATCTCATATGAAAATAGTCTGAAAGAATTTAACTTTTTAAAATTACTTTATCAGCAAGACATTTGAAGAAATATATGTTTGGTTTTTTGAAAAATGATGCAATATTTGGTAGTATTACTTTCCAAGTACAATATGTGTACTGACAGAAAGACACTAAAAGCAGCCACCTATGTCAAATTATAATTCTCTTTTAAAGCTACATATATACACTTCCATTTAAAGTAAAGTAGCCACCCGCATTAGAAACAGAGGCAGCATTACTCAATGGCATTTTTCATAGATGTTAGGCAGAGGAGGCTGCTGCTCATGACATCAGAAATGCAAGAAAGGTCCTTAGCTGGGTTCAGTAAGCACCAGTTTGCTATGCCACTGTTCTCTGAAACATGGAGCTAAATAAGTCACGCTTGTGAAAAACTGCCACAAATAACTGGTGCACAGACACCTTAGAAGGAAATGCTCAGGTGAATTCATCAGCCCAACCAGACAAGAGAGAACAATGCTCATGAACAGTATCACTACCTTCTGCCTTAGAGAATTACACAAAGTCTGTTTCACCACAACAGTTATTCTGTTTATGAATTAGATCCAATGACCTACTTCTTTTATCTACATAGTTATTTTATATTCTTTATCACATTTGAAAGATCATCTCAATTTCAATGCTCATAATTCTTGTTCACTATTTGGTCTACAAATGTTGTGTCATCTATCTTAAATTGTTTCATTCATTATTTTTGAAAGTGTCTATATGAAGCGGAACTGACATATATGTCATACACCTATATATAATACCCTTAAACAATGACAATGTATCTCAGGCTAGTGATCAATTCCAAATTAATTCATTGGATTCGTAGAGCAGTCATTTTCCCTAGAAATACTAATTTAATTTTTTTGCAGCATTATAGATCCTCTTGTGATATTAAAAAGTGAAAAAATTTTCACCTTTATAAAATTAATGTTTGTATGCTAAAGGAGGTGATTTTTGAGAAAGATATGGAGATGACTGAAGGAGCTTGGACTTCTTTTTGAATTCATCTTCTTATTTTGCACATTTTAAGACTTTCAAAGTGATAAGGAACATTGAAGGGAAAAAAAAACTATTACACATTTTTTATTGACCATAATTCTCTCTATAAAAATTCAATCTGAAATACTTGATAAAAGTTTGTGCAAAATCTGTGTCAAATATTTTGATAGTTGTCAATTCTATAATCAAAAATATTGATGAGTTAACAGAAAAAAATTGTTATGTTAAAGTTACTTTCTATGTCTAAAGTAGGGGTTTATAATGTATATGTGAAAGTAAATAGTCCCTTTGGGGAATAGTGAATTGGTTTGAGGTTATCTGAAAATTCAGAAATTTTATGAATACATATTTATATGTGCATATACACATGTTCTTGTCTGTTAAGAGATTTCACCAGACTTTAAATACATATTTGACAAATAACAGGATTTGATTTACACTTGGCATCACATGTGGTATTCCCTCCAGAGGTATGATGGGGGTACCTGATTCTAAGTGTTTATTAATTAGAATGATAATAGATCCTGGTTTATCAAACAGGAACTATTTATACATGATGTGCTTTTTGGTTTTTTTTTTTTGTACTAGATATGGAATCCAGAGACCCTTTTTACCACAAGCCACTTCCTGACCCATTATTTATTTATTTTTATCTTGAAGCAGTGTCTTACTAAATTGTTTAGGGCATCTCTGAGTAGCTAAAGCTAGCTTTGCATTGCCTCAGCCTCCAGAGCACCTGGGATTATAGGTGTACACCACCAGGCCAGGCAAACATGCTGTTTCTTCTTAAGAGGATGAAATTTCTTTGGAAAAATAAAAAACCCAGAATAGCCAAAGCAATTCTGAGCAAGAAGAGTGAAGCAGGAGGCATCACAATACCAGACCTTAAATTATACTAAAAGGTATAATAACAAAACTGCATTGCATGGACAGCAAAACAGACATGTAAACCAATGGTACAGAATAGAGGACACAGAGACAACCCCAAATAAATATAGTTGTTAGATAAAGGTGCCAAAAACATACATTGGAAAAAAGATAGTCTCTTCAAGAAATGATGCTGGGAAAACTGGAAATCCATATGCAGCAAAATGAAATTAAACCTCTGTCTCTCACACTGCACAATGCTGAACTCAAAGGGGATGAAGGACCTAGGAATTAGACCAGAGACTCTGCACTTCATAGAAAAAAAAAGCAGGACCAAATCTATATTATGTCAGCTTAGGACCTAACTTCCTTAACAAGACTCCTAAAGTGCACGAAGTAAAAAACAATCAATCAATGGGATAGATTCAAACTAAAAAGACTCTTTTCAGCGAAAGAAAGAATTAATAAAATGAAGAGAGAGCTTACAGAATGGGAACAAATTTTTATCACACACACATCCGATAGAGCACTAATCTTCAGGATATATAAATAGCTCAAAAAACTTAACACCACCAAACCAAATGACTCAATCAATAAATGTCTGTCTATACCCAAAGAACTTAAAATCAGCACATTACAGAGATCCAGCCACCTCAATTTTTATAGCAGCTCACAATAGCTAAACTGTGGAAAAGGCCAAGATGCCCTTCAATAGATTAATGGATAAAGAAACTGTGCTATATGTACACAATGGAATACTACTCAGCCTTAAAGAAGAATGAAATTATGGCATTTTCTGGAAAATAGACAAAATTAGAGAATATTATGCTAAGCGAAATAAGCCAATCCCCCCAAAACCAAAGACCAAATGTTTTCTCTGATAAGTGAATGCTGATCCATAATGGCCAGGGGGGCAAGGGTAGAAGGGAATAACATTGGATTGAGCAAGAAGGAAGGAGAGACAGGGAGGATGAGTTTGTGTGTGGGAAGATAGTATACTGATATGAACATTATTACCCCTATATATGGTTATGGATACACAAATGGTGTAACTCTACATCATGTAAAATCAGAGAAATGAAAAGCTATGCTCCATTTGTGTAAAAAAACAAAATAAAAATTCTTATTTTTTTAAAAAAGAGTTATGTTTGGATGAATGATTGTAGAGCTATTCTTAGGAGCAGAAAGTCTGAGGCCAAAGCACCTGGGAGCAAATGTCAGCTCTGCAATTTCTGTTGTGACCTGGACCAACTTAGACAGGATTCATTTTCTTCATCCCAATTGAAATTACTGAAATTTGTTCAGAATGTTGCTATAGTCATAAACGGTCTAATGATTACAAAATTTAACAGCGATATATACATGTAAAATATATGCTTGTTAAATAACAATTTCTACAGAAAATAAATTGGATTCTAGTCCCATTATGAAGAGAAACACTCTTTCTCCCTTCAAGTCTTTCCTCATTACATTGGTTCTGAAACCATATAGTCTTTTTCACTCTAGTGATTAATACTCAGAGACAAGAAATTGGGAAATACCTGGAATATTATTATCAATACTATAAGCTAGCCACAATTGGAATAGTCAGCTTTAAGAATGGACCCATTTTAAGTTTGATTACTCAAAGGGTAGGAAGCAATCTTACTTTACATAGGTCAGACTAAGTTCTTGGAAAGAGAATGTGGTCCCCTTCTCCCCAAATCCTTCATTTTAAATAAACATGCTACATTTTTTTTATATCACCATCAAGGAATCATATGAATACAGACTAATTCTACAATACCTACAGCAATATAAAGAGATACAACTAATATGAAACTAAGACTAGTTTTTTTGACTCCAAGTTCATAAAAATCATTTCCATCATCCTATGATTTAATTAAGCCAGGCTTTGTTAGTTATCATTGAACCTTGTGAAATAGCCTTCATGAAAACATTTTAAACTCATTTAGGTTTTGATTAGAATAGTCATAGCAATTTTAGATGTGAAGATGACAGGTTAAGTATTTTTCTTTCAGGTTGAATGGAGTTAGCATCTCCAAAATAAATCACCAGAAATGTCTAAAACTTTTGATCACATATTTCAGGAAACAATTTATAAATCATAAATCATAACACTTAAAAGTTACATGTCTATCAATGAAAATGTTGATCATCATTAATGGTAAATATTGCTTTTATTGTTAATAAATATTTCTAAAAATTTTAATATTTTATTGGCCTAATTCATCATGCTTCACTATTTTAATATGAAAATTAGATTAGCACATGTATTCTGTCATTATAATTTCACATGGGTTGTAATTTATAGACTCTGAGGTTCACAAATATCACTTAAAAAATTTTTATAGTTGTAGATGGACAGCATGCTTTTATTTTATTTGTTTTATTTCTATGTGGTGCTAGGGATCAAAACCAGTGCCTCACAACATGCTAGGCAAGCACTCTGCCTCTGAGGAATAGCCCCAGCCTCAAAAGCCACATTTTTATTAAATTAATTTTAATTGGCATATAAAATATAAAATCATATTTATAGAATTTATAGAATATGTTATTCTATAAATGTTTATAAATGATGTTTCTATTCATATATACATCATGTAATGTTTAAATCAGGTTAGATGTCATTATTCTCAAACATTATCATTTCTTTATAGTAAAAATTTTAAATCTCTTCTTCCTATCTTTTGAAACATGCAGTACATTTTCTATTTATCATTGTCTATATATCTATAATCACCCAACTATGCAATAGCTCAGTGCTCCTATCTGATGGTTGAAATATATCCATTGATCAACATTTCCTCATCCCTATCTCCTCTCTACTGTGACCAGTTTCTGAAAATTCAGTCATTTATACTACTGTCATACTCTGTAATTATCAGTGTTTTCTGTTTTTTTCACCCAGTGTTTTAAATCTTCATCTTGCCAAATATTTCAGTCTTCACTTGGAATTGAGAAAGTCCAATGCAAGTTCAATCACTTTATACTCATAATACTAATTATGGATGTAATCAGGCATTTAACATTTGCCAGGATATGTATTTTATGACTTGTACAGTATAATAATTATGTGTTTCCTACACCAAAAAAGTTGTTGTAAGAAATAAAGTGTAGCGGGTTAAAATCATTCAGCATCTATTAAGAAAGGCAAAGAGAGTGATGTCTGTTGAATACATCTTAAATTGGAGGCACTATGTGAGGAACTTTGCATCAAGCTAAATAATAAGTCATAATTTAATAAAATTATTATTATTTTTATTATATGCCTTGAAAAAGTAATTGTATCAAAAAGAGGAAGATTGCTGCAAATAGATGTAGAAAATGTGTCTTAATGGTTGAAGAGTTACAGCCATATTGCAAAGAATTATGTGCTGGTAAGAATATTAAGAGATATGTTCAAGCCATTTAAATTAATATGGACTTCCCAATAACTTGATTTCAAAAGTAATTTTGGGTGCCCACATTACCATTTCCTAAAAGTTTAAATTCTAGATCAAGGAGAAATATTGCATCAAGATTTTCACCCACTTTCTCTACAGATTCTCCTGAGGCTCTCTCCCACTACCATTGCCTATTCACAAATGTGCATGTGCTTTGTCTAGGGCACATATAGCTGTTTCTTCATTCACAACTCCATTTATTCTTTTATAGTCTCCAAAGAGAGATATAGCATTAGCCTAGAAGAAAGAAGTTTGGCAATAATTATATCAGAATATTAATTTTAGCTGCTTCTAAATCTATATATTTATGTACTTCTCAGCATATATGAGAATATCTGACACAAGAATGAAATTATTTCCCCTTTGATATTCTTATATGATGAAATAATTTCATTAGTATCCCTACCCAACCTTCCAAATCATAAGCTTGCAGTAAATGAAAGTGGAAGGAACAATTTACAATTTATGTTACAAAGTTTATTACTATTTTGTGTCTTGACACACAAAAACGAATGACATTAAAGAAATGCAAACTGCATGCCAATATGTCTGACAAATAACTGCAGAAACAAATGGAGGAGAATAGAAGCCCCAAATAAGCCTGTGCAAAGTGCAAATATAATATGGTGGAGACATATTAAACAAATTTCACCAATTTGTGCTAGAAATGTTGAATATTCACAAAGATTGATATATAAATGAATGAATTTAAAAACCCAAATAATCAAAGAAATAAACAAACCCAAATCATGCATAGTATCAAATCCAAAAAATAAATCATAAACCTTGATATGAAACAAATTTGTTAATAAAAAATAGCAAAAAATCTTTGTGACCTTGATTAAGCAAAACTTTCTTGGTCATGACATTTAAAAAACAACCGGAAATGCTAGACTTTGTCAAAATTGAAACATCTGTTAACATAGTGTACTCATATATGTTGAACCCTACTTACTTCCCAGTAATAAACCCACTGGAGTATGCAAGCAATTGCTTCGTTTCTTCTTGCTAGATAACATTCTGTTCTTGGAACACACCACAATTTATACTTTTGACAGTTGTGATTTATTTGGGAACTTTCTAGTTTGCAGAGAAAAAAATAAATGCTATAATCAGATATGTATATGATTTTTATGAATATCAGTTTTCATTGCTGCAGGGGAAAATCATAGGAGCAGTTTCTGTATGTTATGGCACATGTATATTTCACTATATAAGAGAGTGTCATTCCAAAGTAACTGTAGAGTATTCAATTCCCACCAATAATTACAAATGTTCTGTTTCATGTCATGTACATACTAATAATTGGCCATATAAGTGGTTTTGAGTTTTTAAAATTTTTATGTTACTTTCAGCCATTGTAATAGATGTGAAATAGTGATACATTATAATTTTAAATTGTATTTTCTTGATAAATAGTTATGTTCAAAATCTTTTCAACTGCTTATTTGTCATCCACATATTGTCTTTGGTGAAGTCTGTTCAATCTTTTTCAAATGAATATTTTTTTGTTTTCTTAAAATCTAAATATTAATCTTTTAAAAGGTAAATGTTGCAACTATGTTTCATGACAGCCAGTAGCTTATCATTTTCCTAATTATGCTTTTAGAAGAGCATATTTTTTTTCTTGTGGTAAGAACACTTAACATGAGATGTACTCTCTTGGCACATTTATTTATTTATTTATTTATTATTTATATATGAGAACAGAATGCATTACAATTCATATTATACATATACAACACAATTTTTCATATCTCTGGTTGTATATAAAGTATATTCACAGCAATTCGTGTCTTTATACATGTACTTTGGATTATAATGTCCATCACATTCCACCAGAATTTCTAACCCCATGTTCCCTCCCTTCCCTTCCCAACCCTCTACCCTATCTAGAGTTTGTCTATACCTCCCATGTTCTCCCTCCCTACCCCACCATGAATCAGCCACCTTATATCAGAGAAAACATTCTGCATTTGGTTTTTTGAGATTGGCTAACTTAGCATAATCTTCACTAACTCCATCCATTTACTTGTAAATGTCATGATTTTAGTCTCTTTTATTGCTGCGTAACATTCCATTGTGTATATATGCCACATTTTCTTTATCCATTCATTTATTGAAGGGCATCTAGGTTGGTTCCACAGTTTAGCTATTGTGAATTGTGCTGCTATAAACATTGATGTGGTTGTGTCCCTGTAGTATGCTGTTTTTAAGTCCTTTGGGTATAGACCGAAGAGAGGGATAGCTGGGTCAAATGATGGTTCCATTCCCAATTTTCCAAGGAATCTCTATACTGCTTTCCATATTGGCTGCACCAATTTGCAGTCTCACCAGCAGTGTATGAGTGTGCCTTTGCCCCCACATCCTCGCCAACACTTATTGTTGTTTGTCTTCATAATAGCTGCCATTCTGACTGGAGTGAGATGAAATCTTAGAGTAGTTTTGATTTGCATTTCTCTAATTGCTAGCAATGATGAACATTTTTTCATATATTTGGTGATTGATTGTATGTCCTCTTCTGAGAAGTGTCTGTTCAGTTCCTTGGCCCATTTAATGATTGGGTTAAGGACTCAATATGTTATTGTTTACTCATTGAACGATGACTCCTATACTCCCTTCCCCTCCCCTTTGCCCCTGCCAATCACCATTGCAGTCTCTGTTTCTGAATTCAGCTATTTACATGAGTCATTTAAGTGGAATAAATGTTTCACTAATGCATTAGGCCAAGTGAATGAAGCCATACTCATACCTTACTGAATTCTATATGAATCCTTGTTTATAGCAATCTGGAAATTTACAAATCTTGGAACAGGATGCTGATCAATGACTGTGCAGAGGTTGATGCACTAAAAAAAGATAAAGGAAGTTTTTTCAGGTGGGAAAACAGAATTGTTCTTTATCTTGATCAAGAGAGTGGTTAAACAATTGTATGAATTTTTCAAGATTCATGTAACTATACATAAAATTGATGAATTATGCCATAAATGAATGAAGCCTTAGCAAGCTGACTTTAAACCTTCCCCAATTTTAGTAGTGTATATTTTCTGTTCCCATTAGATATAAGCTGAGTTTTTTGTAAGGGAGAATTTTCTTAAACCTGATTTTACATATTTCCGATAAACACAACTTTGTTGTCATTCACTGTTAACTTTTTGACATAGAAAATAAAAGCTAAGAAAAATACAGTGGTTCTATATCCCCATCAAATTTTTGAGATATTGGAATTATTAATATTGCATTTTCAGAAAAAGTATTATTGAACATTGCATATATGGGATTCATATAAAATTAACATTTTAATATCTCAACTTTGCCACAATATGAACAAAATAGTATACTGTGACATTTAATTAACTATGTGTTTTGAAAGCACTTAGCATACAGCCTGGCTCTTGGTGTCGTAAATTAAACACCTCCCCTTGCCCTGTAAATGAGGTGAATGAAGATTTTTGAGCAATTTACCCGAACATCACAACCAGTAGTTACTGGGAACTTAGATTAGGTTCTGACCCTAGAGTCTATGATAGATACACAGGCAACAATTCCTCTAATTCTTTACTATGAACTAATTGTGATGTTTCATTGAAAATGGTGCCTTACATGAAGCAGACTATGAGGTACACCTAAGCAAGAGTTCACTAAACTAACAAACATTGCATTAAAGTGGAAAAAGTAGAACAAGAATATTAGAAGAAAACAGCATTTTACAAATATTTCTTGCATTTTATGGTGGCCATATTAAGAGTAAGTTGCCTATAATACACATTTTTTTGTTTCTTTATAAAATGAACTGATTATTTCTTTTCTTTTTTTTCTGATACTGCTTCTATAATATGATCAGCAGTAAAAATAGAATACCAATAGTATAATAAGATTTGAATATCTAAGTATTTTAATGGAGCAGAAAGGACATCATTAAGATTTTCTTAAATGTTTTGTTTTATGAGGCTTAACAAAATAACTAATATAAATATAATGTGGTATAGTTTGCAAAGTGCTTTTCATACTAAAAAGAAATTAACCTTATGCAATATTGGCCAATAAACTGCATAAATAAATTATTTTTATTGTTATTATAGTTATTTCCTATACTTATTTGAGCAAGACATATTAAACAATTTCCCTAGAGAACTACAATGGACAGCTCCTCAGAAGAATGCCCTGTTCATGTGAATTGCTAGGACAGCTTCACTCCACAGCCCAGGAATACAGCAAGGAAGATTTTTCCCCCCTCAAGCTTTCATAGACAAGAAAAAAACTGCATCCTGGGAAATGGAAACCTACCTTTCATGCAGGTGGCATCCAAATTTATTCAACCCTTGTGCCTGAGTAATCCCAAGCTGAGAAACAAAACACGGATACTGCACTGGCTAAAGCACCAGGGTGGTAATGAGAAGCTGATGTAAAGCTACTCTCAGGGAAATTACAAATGGATAACACAGGACTCCTATGGGCAGAGAATTGACAATGAAAATTATGAGCTGCAAGAGGAATCACAGGATGAAAAAAAGAACATGAATAGTAACAAATGACTAAAATGTTCTTTCAGAAATGGAAAACTTCAACGCAATTTGCACATAGTGAATGAGTTAAATATTACATTATATAAACAACTGAAGATTATTAATGCATAGGGAAATAAATGCAAATAAATTATTCAGAAGGCAGCACAGTGACTTTGAAAGTGTCATTAAGAGGCATAGAGAATGGGATAAGATATCCCTAAATGTAGCTAATAGGAGTTAGAAAAGTGAGATAAAAATAACTTGTTGAGGATATATTCAAAAAGATAATGCAAGATAATCTCAAAGAATTGAAGATAATTTGTTCATCTTCACATAGGCAAAGCACACTGGGCATTTTCAGTGGAAAATGTGGAAAACCAAAGACAAAGGATTGCCTTAAAAGTAATCAGGAAATAAAAATTGCACAAGAATGGCAGTAGACTCCTCACTCACTAGTTCTGAAAGAATATAAAGTTTGAAAAAAACGATATCACTTCTATCCTCAAGTTTTGTATACCCCAAATTATCACTAGAAAGAAGAGCAAATTTATTTTCAGGAGCAAATATATTTTCAGGAAAAAAAAACAAAGAAAGAAACAATAATATATCTTCTCTACAAAGAAGATGATAACTTAGACTAAGAGAGCTAAAAAAGAGGGCATCACAGTAATTTTTTAAAAATGCTTTCAACTTTCATTAGTTTAATGTTAACATTGAAATAATCCTTCAAATAATTAAAATATATACCTACAAACCAATAAGAAAAGCAAATAAGAATGAAGTATAAAAAACTTAATAAATCCCAGAGAAATTAGGGAAGGACAAAAATACTTTTAACATTGTCTGAGATAAATAATACATGTGTGATTTATATTTACATATTTAAAACAAATAAAGTATCAGTCTTCCCAAAAGATGTCATTTAAATTTCAAAATATATAGTTAAAGAATTTTGCGTTTCAATGCATTGCATTCATCATTTGAGACAAAGCACATGGGGACATTTTGTTAGAAAGCTTCGAATATAGTATTAATTATCAATTTGGAAACATCAACAGAGTACAAAACATTGGTTTGAGTAGAAGTAGCATATTATAAATAAAATGATAATTTCTTGGCTAATATGTTAATAGTCAATAACAGTGATTACAATTATTTTCTTGTTATAAGGACATTCTATTATCACTCTACAGCCTTTAGTACAATGTCTTGAATATAGCAGGAATTCAGATAACACAGTAGTATTGTACTACTACTATTTATTGTTTAGGATATGATATAGGACAAGAATGACTTTATCTTGTTGTCTGGATTTTTTCAATAGCCAATGATATAGAACTCTGCTTAATTATGTCTCTAAGCTTTGAGAATTGGAGAACATAATCATTAGAACCAGCTTAAAGACTGACCTAAACTTATTTTACAGAGTAAAAATTCAGTTTGCTGAAGTACATGAACTCAAGTTTTAGAAGGCAACATGTTGACATAAAAAAAATCAACTTCGGTGATGAGTTAGCCTAATGGCACTATCAGAAGTTCTGTTTTAAACAGAAAATTTCATTATTTTATTAAAGACTTCTGTTGAAATTCTAATTTTGTTTAGTCACAGTAATAGAATATAATGTAACATTAGTTTATAATGAACTATTATAAACTAATTAATGTAAAGTAATACTGACGTGTTATAAACTTGAGTATCAACTAAATTAACTTTATTGCTATAATTACTGGGGCAGTAGAAGAAGACATTATAATGGAAAATGGAAAAAAAAACAACAACAAACGGAATGTTGAATAATTGGCCTGGTTGAGGTGGGGCAAACTATATTCCAGGACATATAATTTGATAGACATTCCAAAGGATGGAATGCACACTGAGCAAATTTTAGAGATATGTTTGCCAATGTTTCCCTCTTAAGAAGGGCCTAAGTCAATCCTTAATGATTCTGTTTTATGTTGATTTTTTACCGTGTTTTATCCTTTTTGAAAAATTATTGACCTCTTGAGACTGAATATATACATGTAATAAACATGTACAGATAGAATGATTTGGAAATAGTCACACAATATAAAATATTGGTTTGAGTAGAAATAGGACATTGTACCTAAAATAGAATTTTTTTGGTTGCATAGACATTAACACTACGAATATTAAAGAATAGTATGTTTAAACACTGGGGTAAGAATAATGGGATCAGAAAATGAATGAAACTCAATACCTATCTTTAAAGTTTCTTTCTCTAAGGTTAAAACAAGTAGTAATTATAAAATACATAATAGACACATTGCAATATTTAAAAATAAATAATTGCATAATCCACTGGTGTTAGATAAACCCAAATCTGAAAATCCCAGCATAAACATTTTCAAGGCCCCCATGGCTCATCATTAGCCAGTCAACACAGTATTTTATCCACTGATTCATTCGGTTATTCAACAACTATGTACAAAGCACATTCTATTACTATATATATGATAACAAATTTCGAGAATATACTCAACACCATTTGGATTACAGTGCAATAGAGATGTAATTTTAAGTGATGTAATGTGTTACGGGAGCATTTAGTGGAGGTAAGTGTTGTCATGAAAAGAGCATGAGGATAAAGTGCTATGCAAAGAAACGCCTAATAAAAAATTTAATTGAAAAATCTATAGTTTTCTTGTGTAATCTGATATAGCCTGCTTTGAAAATTTTACCTAGAAAAAAATATCTGATAAAGTAATTGTGATATGATACTGATGTTAAAATAATCAAAAGAGATATTGCAATATTGTAATAAGAAATAGCTCACGTTTTGTTTGCAAACCTCTAACATCATCTGAAAGGGCTCTTTCTTCTCTTACTGGAGTAGTAAAGAGGAATGCGGTTACTTAACAGTATAACAAAACACTTGCTTCTAGCCTCTTTAATGTTCCCTAAAAAAGAATTTTAGTTCAGATTATGTAATACTGCTACTAACAGTGGTTAAAAGCTGAGTTTTGGTGCCATGCTTATTTAAGTTTGAGCCACAGAAGTTCCTTTCTCCAATTGTATGCCCCACATAAATTGCTAAAACTCCAGGTTCTGTGTGCTTTTCCGTAGAATGAAAATGCTAGTGTTTTCTATGTTCTAAGCTCATTTGTAAGTTCTGGATATATAGCTTGTAGAGAGAGCTTAGCATAGTACCTGATTTTGAATATACTCTTTTTTTTTATACTAATGACCTACCACTCTCTTTTCTCTTGCCAGTTACTTGTCAATTCTGAATCACCACTACTATTATTAAAATGTTTGTAACAAGGAATGATTTTTTGTCAGCTTCGCTATTATCTATTCAAGCTAATATGAATTTACAGTGCATCAATTTGTCGAGCCAGAGCTTAAAACAAAATTTTTATTTTGGATTTGGAAAACAACAGCTGTTTTATTCACATTCCCATACTAGAATAAATCACTGTATGTTCTTTGTCTGCCACTTATTGAATATAATATCTCTCTATAAGGTATAGCCCAAATGACCATAAAATATGAAGGGAAAAGTATATTTCTGATATGGTAAAATATGGCATAATTCAAAACTCATGAGATATTTATAATATAGGGGAAACAGCAATTCTTCCATACATTAACATTAAAATAGAGTGATTTTTTTTAATTCTCTAGCATCATTACGGTTTTTATCTTAGAAATATAGACTTTCAGATATTGAAATAATCTGAAAGACTATAATGCTTAAGGCCCCAATTTTATAGGTAAGGAAACTAAAGATTACACAGACTATTTAATGGGTTAGAAATGGTATTGAAGAATAGAAGTGTGTATTCAATTTAATTAGCAGAGATAGACTATGCCAATTCTGTTGACAGAGCAGGTATTAAGAGAGAAGGTGATAAGACTGAAGAGCATGTGTGTGCTGGCTGCCACCAGCATAAGAAAAGCCAAGAATTCTTTTAGAGTTCAATGAAATGGAGCCAAGGACGAGGCTAAGGCTGAAGCACAGAAGCACCTCTCTAGTTGCCTTGGTAACAGTAGATAGCTAAATATAATGAAAAACACTATATGCAAATGAAATAAACAGTAATTAGCAACATAAAGTCTTAGGGAAAAAATGTGATAGATTTGTTCTATCTTGGAGGGAAAAATGGTCTCCTAAGAGGATGAAATTTATCTTCTGATAAGAAAAAGGATAATACTGAAACATCACTAAAAAACTTCTGGAGTCCTGTCAAACTTTGTATTTCTCTCTGTTTTGTGTAAATAAACTCAATGTAGTGGCCACCAATTTGACCTGATGTTAGGTGGAGGAATTCTGGGATGACAAGGGGAGCTTGCTTGTTTTCTGGACATTTTGAGGAATTGATTGAGTTATTAACAGTTGTAGCCTTTCTGCCCCTTGAGATAAAAGCAGCCATGGGAAGTCAGCTGAGCTCTGTAAGGTTGTATCCTCTACAGAGAATTAATCCACTGATCCACATTACCTCAGCTAACTGCTGACTCCAACCATGATTTGGTATTTTATCCTACAACTCTAATTGTTTCAGGAAGGAGCATCAAATTTGAGTAAGTGAGTTCCAAGATAATAGCAAGAAATAAATCTTATATAGAGTCATTATAAAAAGAATGCTAATGAAAAGTGCACATCATAAACATAAACAAACATAAGCCAGATCCTATTTTACTTTGAGTTTGGCATTTCTTTATTTTTGAAAATAAGAGAGGCTTCAAAAAGTGGCTTACGTGGGCCAAACATGGTTTGTGCTGGGGCTCTTCTATCTGTATAGGGATGAAAAAGAAAAAAAAAAAAGATGCAAAAACACACAAGATAATTCTCAGAAAATAAAAAGCATTGGAATTTGGCTCAAATTCATTTACTGCCATTTAGCACCTCCTGGCTCCAGCAATCTGCATCTCCATTTTGAGATGAGCCAAGCTTCGTCATGCCCTTATATCCATAATGACATCCTTCCCAGACAATGAGTAATGCATTCCTGTTTTGAGTCTCATCACTACAACTCGGACATGGTGAGACATGGTTTCCGTTTTTGATACTCAAATTGAAAAATTTTAAAAACTGACAATGGGGAGTTTAGCAGATGTTACCAATGCCATCCATATGCCTCAAGCTCTTGCTCTCCCTGTACCTACCATTGATGATGTATTTCTCCCAGTGCCTATGAATCTCTACTGAAGGACTCTCAGGTTGATGGACCATATTTGGACCATGAGGGATGCAGGCTGAACAGCTTGAGTGCTAATACCTTCAGTAGCAGCCCTCAACAATGGTGGATGGGAGTTATTAGGTAAATTGCTCACCTTTGATATTCAGGTTGAAAATCTCTGGGAAATGTTTAATGCCATCTTCTAGAGGTTCTGGAGTCAACTGCATCCCTTTTGTCCAGAGCAGTAATTGGCTCTTGAATGTATCCTGTATGGACTTTGTTTTTTTTTTTTTTTAATTTGCTGTCACACTTCTTATCTACCAATATTTCCCAGTACTATACTTCAATGATGCCACTTAACTACCTCTCAAAGAACACATAAAAGTTTTAGAAAAAAAAATTTTCCAATCTGTCTTGACAAAAGGGGGCCTTAAATGTAGCCTTTGGTGTTTGAGGAATGAACCAAAACAAAATAAATTGATAAGAAATTGAGATGTGAGTTTACAGCTGTCACTTTTTTACTAGAAGTTAAAATATATATCAAAGTCTATTACCAAGATGAAGAAGTGAATACTGAAGAGGGATGGTCAAAATAAATCTTTGTACTCTCACCCAGAAAATGAAAGGCAAAAGAGTATAACAGGCAAGTTTTTCATTTTGAGGTAGCTGTGGCAGGTAACATGAATAATATAATGCACATGTCTTCTTTGAGCTACTGATGTCATTCATCAAGTAATTTTGCTACCCCAAACTTTCAACCATTTCTAGTAGACAGGGTTTACGACAATTTTCTTAGACATTAATCTTTTCTTGAAATCTTTTCTAGTTTTAAATATTTTAAAATTCATAGGAATTTACTACAAAATATATGGAGAGGCCATACATGCCCTTCACCCAGTTTCCCCCAATAGCAATATTACCTATGACTACTGTACATTATCAAAACCAGAAAATTGAATTAGTATGATCTACAGGGCTTATTTATATTACACCAGTTTAGAGTCATTTATGTGTGTGTGTGTGTGTTCTATGCAATTATATTACCTATGTAAAATTGTGTAGCCAACACCTCAATCAAGATTAAAAAATGTTCCATCACTGAAAGATTCCCTTATGCTGAGCTTCTTCTGACACACAAAACATTCCCAGTATTTTGTAACTGGCTTTTTTCATTCAGTATTATTTCTTTGAAATTACATCTAGGTTGTTGTATGTATCAATAGTTCATTTTTATTGCTCAGTGGTATTCTGTGATATGGATGTACCATGATTAGCTTAACCATTCACATTTGGATTGTTTGCTTTTTGGAGGAGCTACAAATAAAGCTGCCATGAATATTTGTGCACATGGTTTTGTGTGTACATAAGTTTTTACTTCTCTGGGATAAAAGCTCCAAAGTTCTATTCCTAGGTCACATAGTAAGCACACATGTGTTTTTGTTTTGTTTTGTTATTTTCTGTTTTGTTTTTTTGTCCTGGGGATTGAGCCTAGGAGCACTTTACTACTGAGCCATATCCCTAGCCCTTTTTTTTTATGTGTATTATTTAGAGACAGAGTCTGACTGAGTTCCTTATGATCCTGCTAAGGCTGGCTCAGCTGCTTAGGACCTTGCTGAGACTGACTTTGAACTTTTGAATTGTAATCCTCTTGGCTCAGCCTTCCAAGACTATGGGATTTTAGGGGTATACCACCATGCCTGGCCACATGTGGTTTTTAAGTAATTTCAAACTTTTTTTCCGTAGTGATTGTATCATTTTCTATTACCATTGACAAAGTATGAGAATTATCTTTTTCTGTATGTTTACCAATAGTTGATGCTATTGCTATTTTTAAAAAATTGTACATTGTGATAGATATTTTATAATTTTATAAACTTTTAAAGGTGGAATAAATATATTTAGTTGCCTATATGAATAAATAAGTTGGGTATTTTTACATATAGTAAAAGGAAAAAATACATGCCTATTGACTGACTGCCTGATTATATACTACCATAAAACAGCAAATAAAAACAGAAAATAAATAGCAAAAAAGTGTTGGACCTGAGTATAAATGATAAAATTTCATTTCAGATCTATGCTCTATTCTTAGTTGTGCAACCTTGAATGTGTCACCTTGGACTCTGGATCTCATTCTCCTTATATGTTCCTGGGTAAAAAATATCACTCCTTTCCTGTTCTTTTTTCTTTTGTACATCTTTATTTCTAAAATAGATGTATCAATTTTCAAAGTTTGGGTGATAATTTAACAAAATAATAAAGTTAACGTACTTATAAATACTAAAGGACCACCATTATAAAGTTCTTAATGCATGTACATCACACTAAATATGGATTTATAATTTTTGATAAGGAATATGATACTGTGCTCCTATAGAAATCCATAAAGTTAAGTTTGAATGAGTAAATGTGACAGGAAATATTTCAGGTATACATGATAACAGGTAAGAAGTAACAAATATCTTTATTCTAAATATGCCTTAGAAAAAATAAAGAAATTCTGTGTTAAAACACATCTATTCTCTTATATTATTTTCAAGTTTTAAATAAATGGATTAAAAATCTTTTTAATTATTTTGAATGCTTTGTAGGTGTATACATGATCCACAGAGACAAAAGAGAAGAGCAGCGAAAATCTAACAAATAGATTTATTGTCTCATGTTGGTATAAGAATAAAGGGGAGAAAGCTGTTTTTATATTCCCACAACTCACACATAGTACATTATTTTTTCAATTGTTAAGAAGTCACCCAGAAAATTGCAAATTCTACCAAAAAAGCAACATCAGCTTATTTTAAATTGCTGAGCTAAGAGATTTTATAGCCAATACAAGAAACAGGTGTTATTTTATGATAGTGCTACTCCTTGCAATAACTACATAAGCATTTCAAAATAAAAATTTTATTAATACCAAATAATTCCAATGATGATGATGTAATGGCCAATTAAAGGTAATTCGTTTTGCTTATATTCTATGGTAATATGGGTAACTTTAGCAATTATTTTCATCATAAAATGTTGATTATTTCCATGTATTAATGCCTTCATATTGCCTTAGAATATGTAAAATGCAATAGTACATAAAATGTTACATCAATTTTATTCTATTAATTGTTTCCATAAACTCTTACATAGAGTGTTATTGCAGCATCTTTTTTATTGAGTCTATTGCTGAGCATATTGTGAATAGGTATTGCTTATTCATTGTAGTACTTCTATCTAATTCAGTTTCAAGTAGTATCACATGAGGACTTACCTCAGAAAAAATCATGATTTTAATTAAAAAAAAAACAACTTTTGTGCATTTCTCCCTTTCTATCTGCACTAAAATTTCTTTCGCCCTCTAGACATTCAGTCATAAGAAAACATCTCTGAAAATATTTTTTATGAAAAGTTTAATTTTTAGTATCTGTATTTATTAATATAAACACTGGGATATAAAATACTATTCAACATGTTTGTTAGATTTACTCCTTGAGGTATTTTTTGTCTCATATCTCCCTAGCCCCTTTTCTTCGTTCTTGGTTTCCAATTATTTTGAGACTTAGAATACTCTTGCCTCATCTTTACACAACAGAGTATTTTTATACCCAGATCCCTTAACAAAGAAATCTTGTTAGATGGGGCATTTGTCTTCCTTCTTCAATGTCTTCATATTGTTTATAATTTGGTTAGCTCTGTTTTCTCCCAAGGCAAAAATTTTAATGGATGTATGTTATATTATAAGAATGTATCATAATAAAATTAACCAAATCCTAACTAGTATATATTTGGTACATTTATATATTTTCATATTGTAACTCTCATAAATACAGTTCTTATTTTTGTCCTATGAAAAATTTTTGGGGGTATATTTGAGTCCAGCTAACTTTTTATAAAGTACTTCTCAAAAGAGTTGTAGAAATTCACAATTACACACACAACAAAACAATATTATCAACAATATATACATACTTCTATCAGCAGAGTAGGAAACCCAATTCTCCTCCACATTGGTCAATCCAGGAAGTTGTAATTTTCATAGACTATACTGCTGGGGTATCAAAACATGAATCTCAGCATTTAATTGTGTTTATTTAATTATTTTGAGATTTAAATTTTTTACACACTGTTTCAGTCAGCTTTTTCGATGCTGTGACTAAAGAACCTGACTAGCACAATTAGAGAGGAGAAAGAGTTCATTTGGGGGCTCATGGTTTCAGAGGTTTTATTTCACAGAAAGCCAGTTCCATTCCTCAGGGCTCAAGATGAGACTGAATGAGAGGGTGGCTGAGGGATGCAGCTCACATCTCCCTTGGAGGGAGAGAGTGATGATCAAAAAGCAGAAAGAGAGAAAGAGAGAGAGAGAGACTCTACTCTCGAGGTACAAAATATATAACCCATAGCCATGCTTCAATTACTATCTCCTCTAACCACAACATGTCACTTCAATTACCACAGTTAATCCTTATCAGGGGATTAATTCACTGATTGGGTTAAGACTTTCACAACCCAATAATTTCTTCTCTGAACCTTCTTGCATTGTCCTACAGCTTTTTGGGGGCTAACGCATGTCCAAACCATAATATACACCCTACTAAAAATTCAGTATGAATTATCCTATGCACAGTAGGATGATGATTATATATCTAATATACTGTACATTTCAAAAACCTAGAAGAAAGTATATTGAAGTTTTTACCATAAGATATGTTTAACCTAATTTGAACATTACACAAGCATTTACATGTATTTAAAATTATGATAGTCCATTAAAATGTGTATTTTTATATTTTATTTATTAGTTTAAAATGAATGTTAAAAATCTATTATTATAGAATTTGTCTATGAACTTATGTTGATTCTCCATTTTCAGTAGCATAAAAAAAATTCTCAAGAATGTTATTTTGGTGGCAACATGTTATGAAGATCAGTTTGGAAGACAATGCAATGTTCCATGAATGGGTCATGAGTACATGGATTTGGTGCTAGGATAAAAATACAAAACAAAAGAAATGGAGGAATTGTGAATCATGGATAAATACATGGGCCTCTAGTGACTTGGGCAAAGATGAAACATTAAGTGGGACGAAAATTGGTCTGGCATAAAGATCACAAATTTATTGATAGAGGGTGTTTATTATGAGAATTATATACGAGAGAGGACAGACCCTATTTTTAAATTTATTTTTGTATAGAGTGGATAGAATCCATTAATGAGCTACATCCTCATCCCTTTTTATAAATCATTTCTTTTGAGACAGAATCATACTAAATTGCCTAGTCTGAAACTGAACTTGTGATCCTATTGCCTCAGTCTTGTGAGAGTCTGGAATGACAAGAAGGGATCACTGTGCATGACCCTACAAATTATGTAGAGATACTAAGAATCACCATATTTGAACAATCAGAACAGAGTATTGTCCTAGCAGAATATTTTCTATGTAACTAAAGTGTTCATCACCACCCTGAATATGATTTAAATCTGATTAGTCATGAATGGCTCATGATTACATTCTAATGTAGAAAATCTAAGTCAGTGTGTAATTCTAAACAATAGGATTTCCATTCTGCCTTATGAAGCCTGAGTGAAATTATTATATTTGTAGTCTATTAATGAGTTATGATTATTAGAATATCAGCAAATGCAACAAATCATGGTATGAAGATATGATGCAAGAGGATTTGAAAAAATTATTAAAATTTCCTATTCTGCTCCAAACCTTTTATCCCCTTTCAATTGCAGAAACTAAACTCATTTCCAACTAAGATGAGGTGGCTGCAAAAAACAGTAGTTTCCCCTTAAGTTCTGTTTAACACTTCCTGCCATAAACATCAAACCCAGAAACATAATGTGCTATAATGGAGAAATGGGTGAATTGGTAAAAAGTACAAAAGCCAGAGTGCAAAAATCCTACTATAAATTCAGACTGCCTCAATTTTGTCAAATATCTAAGAGACATCTGGGAATGTGTGTTTAATCTGTAAGTAAAAGCCTCTAAGGCATCTGTCTAGAGAGGACGGGATGGAAAACAGAAGAGCAAGTCTAGAGGTCTAAGCAGTTCTGTCTTTTCATTCAGAATTCTGCCCTCATTGGTAATGTAAAAGTTGTTTGGGGGGGGAATAAAATCAGAAGCAGAATCTAGCTCTGATAACACAAATTAGGATAAAAAAGACGAGAGTTTTCAAAGTTATGTCAAATTCTACAGGTACAAATACCAAGGAAACATAAAAGCTGGAAAGACTTCCTGGAGATTTCACCTGAATGTAGAAAGCATCCATGCTCTCAGACATAGCTCTGCCTGTCCCTAGCCTGTGCAGTACCTGGATTAGATGGTCACAGCCTCTCTCTAGGCCCTGTGTGATACCAAAAGGAAGAGAGCTGTGCTTTTCAGTCTGAATGTTCATGGATTCTGAGGCAAGGGATAGCTATTTCTCCACTGAGTCCTATATCCTATTAACATCTCATGCTGGCTGAATAGAGCCTTAGAATATTCCAAGGCCCTGAGCAATATGCATTATGGGGTTTGGAAAAGAAATTGTCCTCTGTTATATCTTAGATTGTACAGACAAGTAAAGTAAAAACTATAATAAATATTCAGACCACCAAATTTATTCACTAATTGCATAATGAATTCTTACATGGGGTGATTTAAAACACAGGATCTGGAAAGCATTTAACCCAGCAAAGTATAACCAAATATGAACATAAGAAAAGACAATTTTTAAACTGTAGAACAACCTAGATGGCCTTCAGTAGATGAATGGATAAAGAAAATGTGTTGTGTATACACAATGGAATATTATTCAGCATTAAAAGAGAATAAAATCATGGCATTTGCAGGTAAAGGAGTGGAGTTGGAGAATATAATGCTAAGTGAAGTTAGCCAATCCCCCCAAAACAAAAACTGAATGTTTCTCTGCTATAAGGAGACTGATTCATAATGGGGTTGTGGGAGGCATAGGAGGATTCGATGAACTCTAAAAGGGGCAAAAGGGAGGGAGGGGAAAGGAGTGGGCTTAGGTGCAGAAAAAAATAGTGGAATAGATGGACATCATTACCCTAAGTACATGTATGAAGAAACGGATGGTATGACTCTATTTTGTATACAACCAGACATATGAAAAATTGTGTTCTATATGTGTAATATGAATTGTAATGCATTCTGCTGGTTGTCATATATAACAAATTAAAATTAAAAAAAGATCTCAGAATTATTCTAAATGGCACACTTACAAACTCTTTTGTTTTCATTTCCAATAGTTGCAAGTTAAACAGCCTGCAATTTTGATAAGCATATTTCTGCATGGGTATTTCTAAGTACCTTCACTTCTCCTCTTCTCCTTGAAATGATGTTATATACAGAGGTTTAAATGTTTCCAATGTTATCACTACAAATACACTTTTTTATATAATATAATCATTCTTTTATTGCTTTTTTGCAACTATAGAATCATTTCTTTTTCAATATAGCCTATCTGTTTTCTAAATAGGTCTTCTAGTAAATCAGTAGTATGGCTTTATTTTTTCAATGTAGACTTAAGATTCTTATTGATTACTTCTGGAAAAGCAAGAATCTACAAATTGCATTAGCTGAAAAGATCAATGGCCCATTAGACTGGCATTTTATAAAGACCTAGACTAGATGCTTCAGTGGAAGGCTAGAAAAAAATTACCTTTCATAAAGCACCTGTCCAATTGTTCAATATTACACTACTGGGGAAAATTTTTTTCTAACTCCAGCTGGTTATCATTTTATGCTTTGAAACACAAGGATTGATGACCCTTGTAATTTTAGCCTGGCTTGTAAAACTGCACATAGTTTATTATTTATATTCACATAAATGCCCATTCTATTGTTTTGCTCTTCCTAAGATATTGGGTACCATAATTTTCAGCAGCAGCAGACTTCAAAAAAATACTTTAAAAATGATTTCTGAGGGAAAAAAATTGGAAAATAATGGAACAAAAAAAATAAATAGGTCATCTATCTGATATTAGTTCATTTAAGATTGTCCCACCCCAAATGTGAGATTAGAGAGAAAAAGGTAAATAGAGGACAAGCATGGAAATAGTTTTTCTAGCAATAATAATAACATCTTCTATAATGTCCTATTTCTCTATCACGTAGTAGTGTCGTCAATGTGACCTATTCTTGATTCTGCTTACCTTTCTAAAATTTGCGTTGATTTCTGATCGTCCCAAATAAGGGACTGAAAGTATAATTTGTCTCTGGCTAGTTTTGTGGGGTTGAAGGAATTGTTTTCCTCTAAGGAGTTTCACTTGTTTGCTGAGACTCATGGTTTGCATCATCTGTAGACACTGACACTTTTCACCTGCCAAATCAACCACACCTAAGTTGTCAAGGGGTCATTTCTACCAATAATTTCAGACTTGAATCAACAAAGCCAGATACCCAGTGAGTTGAGTTGGTCCTGGGTTCCAGATACTTTACAATTCCCCATTTCCTCCACTCTTTTGGATACTTCATGTAATTCTACTTTATATCCTTGAGTCACACAATGTCCACTTTAGGGGATTTTACTGAGATTCTGCTATTTTTACTTCTGTTCCTCCAAGACCTTTCATGAACCTTGTCCCCTACTTTAGATGAGATTAGATGAGATTCCTGTTCCCAGAGAGAATTGGTCATGTTGAACCACCATGCTAGCCACCCATTTGTCCTCAAGTACCAATCATTATGTGAGAAACCTTGCTTTCTATTCGTAGGCATTATTATGGGCCTCTTTCTATAACAAGAAAAAAGTGAAACCCACTTTCAAGTGCCAATCTTTCTAATTTTCTCAATGGATACCCTATAGCTTGCTCTACTACTATGTAACTCCAATTCCAGCTCCTTCCATCCCAGCAGTCTGTTGAAGGTTTGCCAATAATTTCGAAGCAAAGATTGCTTATGATATGATGTTTCTTCTTTGTTATATAAAAGAATTGAATGAGATGAACCCTGAAGCCCTATTTTAACCCTCACTATATGATGTATGACTTCAATACACAAGATGTTCATGATACACAAGATGTTCCGATTAAATATCCATCACTTGATCAATAACAATAACTAATAGTATATCACAAAGTCTGAATAATCACATCTTATAAAAATAAAAACGTTTTAATTTACTTAACAAAACAAGTCTGACTGCCAGATAAGATATTTCACTGCTTTTTAATGGTGTGGGAGTCACAACTTGGTTCAAATAAACAATGGAAAGAAATCATACTTTCTAGGGATGAGTGTAAAGGAAGTGTGGTTTTGTGTTTGTTTGTTTGTCTCTCCTGTTACTTTTCTTCAGCTTCCCTGGTATATTTGAAATCAGATCTAAGAAGGAAGCAAGAGAATGGACTTTTGTCAACATGGCATATGTAGAAATTATTGCTTTAATGAACAGCAATGCAGAAGGCTTCAGAAGAATTTTCTTATTTCTGACTATGATAGAGGAAAACTGACAATAATAATATTTTAATCCTTTTACAAGAATCCTCTGTAAAAAAAGTACATGTCTGAATATTTTAAGTAATAGTAAACAGAATCCTAATGATCACCTAAGCATTGAAGATACAAAAAGAAGTAATAGATGTTATAAGGCTTATATTGTTATATTTGTTTACAGTTTAAATAAAAAGAGTAAACTATTAAATAAAAATATTTTAATTTTAAGTGTTGTAAAGCTCATATGTATTATTAAATATTAATTTGGGAAGTATTTTCAACACTGCTTTGGTAAGTAATCCATAGATAGAGAATATTTCAAAATATTCTGGCCCAATAATCTCTATGAGAAATTTTTCTGCACATCAAATGTAAATTATTTAGGTTTGTGATATGTTTTGGAAAACAATTCTAAATTCAGAGAGAGAGAGATTTGTGAATGTATTTATCAACAATTATTTTCTGTTTTATGACTTCAATTTTGATGTTTTGACATGATGCATCATGATGTGTAGCCAGTTCTTGTTTAGTGACTTGAAAAATAGCGTGATGATTTTCAAACTCTCCTATGTATAACGATAACTTTGGTGCTGGCTTAAAAAGTAGATTCCCACAGTTGCTGTCACAGAAAATTATATCCCATAGTGTGAAGTTGGACTCATTGCACTACTGTTTTTTTTTTTTGAACAATCTTTGCAAGTTGTTTGTTTTTAAAGGTTATTCAGAATATATCTTGAAAAATGTGAAATATGACCAAGGAGATATTATTAGCAAAAATAAGAAATAATAAAAAGGACATAGTATAAGGAACATACAGAGTCTGATCTAAAACATACTCAAGAGGACGTGTCCAGTGAGAGAGAAAATATAGATTTGGAAACTGTGGCCATAAAAGACATGAATTTTGAGAGTTTGCATAAGGTTAAGTGATGTAGGGAGGAAAATTAATTAAATAAAACATTTAATTAATTATTTGTCCTGTATTATATTTATAGGAATTTTGTTTCAAACTGCTGGAACAAGAATGTTTTCTATTATTCAAACTAGATATCCTGGGTAAGGAGGAAATGCAAATATATTTTTAATGTATAAGGTTTTACATTTTCACTTACATATTCTGTTTAATCAAGCAAACCCACAGCAATATAAGTTCATCTCTATCACTACAATTCAATTCCAACCAGAATTGTTTGTAATGCTAATCAAAATGAAACCAAAAATCCAAGTACAGTTTGTAAAAACAGCTGTTACCCAGTCTTGAGGAAGAAGGGAGTTACCCTGGTGTATTCTGTAACTAATTCAATAAAAATTCTATAAAATAGGAAGTTCTAAGAGCCACTTACTAAATCAGCCTTTGGCTATTCCAAAATCATGTTTCATTATAAGTTGAAATTAAACAGTTATAAAGCAAGCATAATTTCATGGCTAACCACCCAAGATCTGGAGAGAGTTAAAAGCAATATAAAATCTTAGAGGTAATGTTATTTTTGAATGCAAATGAGTTTCACCTTCTTTTGCCTTAAGGGAGAGAAATGCCCCTGGAATTGTGTTGTCATCAAGAGTAGCTGAAAGGCATCATGATCAATTTGAATTTCTAATATGAAGCACAGTAATGAAATATGAGTGCATGTAATTCAATATAAGAACTTGTGTGTGCATGAATAATAGATGATGTATATGCCTTTTTTCTCAGCTATTATTAGCTATTTGCTTGTGTTCACAAAAATATACATAGAAGAAAAAGGTTATATCAGTACTTCTCTCTATAGACCATCACTACTCCTACTTATAGGGTTATTATCAGTTAACCTATAAATGAGGAAGGTTTGTAATATGACATAAGTATATACTCAAAAAGATCTTCTTTCATAGCATACTTTAATTACAAAGAAACTGAAATGGTCTATAGTAAATGTTATGTATGTAGAATTCACCTATTTTACCACTTCAGAGGAAAGACTCAAGAAACCCAGTGAATGAATTCAGTCACAGGGAATAGTAGGTATTTGTAATTTGGGTCAAGTTTTTTAATATATGAAAGAAATATATATTGCTGAATCATTTAATTCATCTATAATATATTAAATTTTTTTTGTTCCTGAATGTAGTTGTCTTTAGTAAGCCAATATTTTTAATTCAAATAGGTGAGAGGTAAATAGCGATGGCTTTCACAGTTTACTATTAAGAAACACCCACTTTTCCCATAAGTAGAACTTAGTATATGAATTATTACAAAATGCATATTTCTCCAAGAAATTATGATTTTATGATTTTCCAGCAAAAAGTAGGGTATATTAAGACTTTTAAATTAAAAATAACTATTAACTATGTACTAAAAAACTATATAACTATATTAAATTTTTACTATGTCTCATACTACATAGGTGGTATGTGATAGTTAATGTAATAAGAGCCATACAAATCCATATTTATATGCTATTATTATTAATTTAAATTTTGAAAAATATGAAAATGTGCTCTTTTTTGTACCAGGGAGGTTTAATCACTGAGCTATAACCCAACTAACTTTATTTTGAGACCAATTCTCACTAAGTTGTATAGGGCCTCACTAAGCAACTGAGACTGACTTTGAACTTGCCATCCTATTGCTTCAGCCTCTGGAATTGCTGGGATTACAGACATGTGCCATTGTGCCAGTATAAGAGAATAGATTATCAGAAAAATTAAATGATTTGCCTAATATATTTTTGGTAGGCTATAAAACTAACAGGAGATATTATTAAGATTTAAACCTATTTCCATATTGCTCTAAAATCTGTTATTTTTGCTTGTTTATTGTATCAGCCTTTTTTGAGTGTTTGTAAAGAACATGAGTCTTTGTGAAAGCAAATAGATATTACATAGCAAATATCTTATCACATAAAATTGGTAATAATTTTGTAAATGCCAGGTTAAAATTAAACAGGTTGTTTTAATATAATATTTCCCAGAATGTTTAATACTTTAATGAGCAATGCAAATCTCCAAGAGGAAAATAAATAGTGTGACATTTCCTAAACTAGTGTGAAAACAGATTGCTTTTCAAAAGAAATAATTTTCTGTGAACTATAATTTTGTAAATTTTCTACTCTGCTATTACCAATGTATGGTAAATTTATTAATTAGATTAATTTGTAGTATGTACAAATACAAGAAATAAATATTTTTTGGTTGGTCAGCTGATCAAGTAACTAGAATAAATGTAAATAAAAGGGCATTTGGGGCTTTGGCCAGTGTTTGCTTAATTCTCCAGATTTTACCTGTGACATCTTTTCATAAGGCCAAGAATTGCTGACACATAAGCTCAGCCTTCCACTCATCATTAGGACGATGCTTTACCTTGGTCTGGAGGGACTCACCCAATACATGTTTCAATATAGGCAAGTCCAGATGGGTGGTGTCAATGCGACTCAGACCTTGCCTTGTGTGATGAAATGAACACTCATTCTGATGTCTTTGGTCCAAATCCTTGCTTTGTGCTCGAAATTAAATATTTGTGTTCTTTAAAATTCATACGTTGAAATCCAATCCCCAGTGCGATGGTATTTGGAGGCAGGGCTTTTATAAAGGGGTTGAGTCTTGAGTGGAATTCTCATCATTGAGATTTGTGCCTTCATTAAGGTTCCAGAGAATCCCCCTGCCCTTTATGCCCGTTAAAGACACAGCAAAAAGATGGCCATCTGTAAACCTAGAACTGAGGCTTCTCCAGACACCGAATTTGGATGGTCTTTGCTTAATTACCCAGACTTTAACTTGGTCTTGGATTTTCCAGCCTCCAGAACTATAAGTATTGAATTTCCAAGGTTTATGAGCCACCTATTAGGTAAGTGGTATTCTGCTTTAACAACCTGAGTGGACTAAGATACCTTGATAATATTTGATTAATAAAAATAGGAAAAATACTCAGTCTAGCTACCAAAGAATAGGCAAAGAAAGTGATTATGAGGAAAAAGTTCTACTTGAACAAAAGTTTTTTAAAATGGCAATATTCAGCATGAAATAGCACATGTTTTAAAAAGAATTTTAAAAATTCTTACCCTGGAGGTGAGAATGTAAATATGTACAAATTTCATAGGGGATTTTAGAAATATCAATTAAGATATTCAAAAGGATTTCAAACCTTAGAGGTAGTAACTTTTCTGGAAATCTGTCTTAAAATAACCACAAACAAATATTTATCCACAAAATGTTTGTTGAACTATATTTATAATGGTGAAAAATCATACTGAATGAGTGAATTATGGTATATCCATGCAATATGAAACATTATAGTTGCTTAATGATGTTTACAAACATAGCAATGCCATGAGAAATATTTATGAAGAAATACCATATTTAGTATAAAAGAAGAATTTTATATGTAGTTTTTTTTCAATTTGTACCAATAGGTAGACAAATGTTCTGAGATAGTTCCACAAATGATTATGACTGTAAAATTCTGATTTTAGTTCTTAAATTTCTGAGTTTAAAAAATTTTCCCAAAGTACTCTAAAAATACTCAGACTTAACAATACATAATTGGATAAACATTTCTATATTGTTTTGATAAATCTACCTATTTAGTTGAATTGTTTTCAAATCACATTTCCCCTCATTTGTATGGGAAAATGCAAGCCACTATGTTTATGTTTTTATCCTCCAAAGTTGTTTTGGAATTAAAATTGTCAGATGTTAGTTTTTAATTTTGATAAATTTTTCCAAATAATTGTTTTTAAGACAGAGTTTTTACAAATATATACCCTTGCAACACTGGAAAAAAAATGCATCCAACTTTTGGTTGCCTTACTATCTTTTTTAAATTAAAACTTTACATTTACATCTCTGTCAATATTCAGATGGCCTATGGGGCAGGGCAGGGAGACAAGTAATGTATTCTTAACAGTCTTTTCAGGAAAACCATGTCAAAAATTCCGATTCTTCATTGTCAGGCAAACTATATTTGATGTCATCAAATAAAACCAAATCAAGTCCCAAAAGTTTGAATAGTTTTCACAAGAGCCCAATGACTGTCTTAGGTGCCCCTGTATTTATTTATCTTACTAGCCAGCCATTCTGTTCTCCGCTTCTAGAGAGGGCAGTATTATAATTCCATCTCCCGTGTCTAACCTGGTTTCCACCTCATGAGTTCAGAAACATTGGATTACCAATATTCTACTCTGAAAGTTTTTTTTTTTTAATTTGTGCTTATTGTGACTTACAAATTGCTTGAAAATATTTTTAAGCTTTGTCCACAGGGACTTATTGTAATCTACTGGATTTTTCTCTCCTAGGAATTGGAGTCAAACTCTAATTTTTCAAGATTCTTTGGCTTCTACTTCAGTTTCTGCATCATAATATTTGCTCAGCCTCAGAAAAGTTGTTCACATAATAAGGACTGACTCGCTAAGGAAGTATATCTATTGATAAAGTATCACTTGAACTAGGCACAATTTCAACTTACATTTCATATTTTGGTACAATATGTTCAATGATTCGCTGCTATTGACAGTCTTCTTCTTGCAAGAATATTTCAATTAGCCTTTTAAGCTAGCTATTTGCAAGGCAAGCACCTTAGAAGCAAGTCTACCACCACAATGACATTCAGACAAGTGATTCAATTTCCTGGCTCACCAGTTAGTCCAGGAATCAGTCTTATTATGTTTCAAGGAATTTATGATAAGAAATGCCTGCTTTAAAATACTCAAACAGCCGGAGAGCCCTGCAGGTTGCCAGGAATTTAGGACATACTTTACAATGGCTCATTTACATCTATGGCACAATAAAATCAATTTTAGGAAGGAAGTGGATGATAGGGGGTTGGCTGGGGCAAAGCAGAACATATTAAAATTCAAGTAGTTTGCCTGTAAGAATTTGATATTTCATGAAAAACACAAGAAAAAAATCTCTGATGAATCATGACCTCTTCAAATGAAAAATAATTAATTTTAGAGTTTATAGTTTTCTTCTTGTCTGCCTAATATAAACCAAACATTTATATTTTTCATATTAATTTAATTAATTTAAAACTCATTCACACTGTGGAAGATACATATTGCTAACCCAGGCTTCTCAGGTACAGAAAGACTCTGACATTAATGGATTAGTCTAAAGACACACATTCCAAATTATTGGGCTTCAGTTTGTAATGAAGAGTTCTCTCTGCGGCCCATATTATTTCTATAACGAACATAGCACCTTCTGCCAAGCCAGTAAATATTTGGGAAGACATTGTTTGAGACATTAAATGAACTGTAAGTAATGGTTTCAAGCATTACTGCTGAAATTTCATCAATGCTTTGGCAAAATGTGTTTTGATTATAGAAGAAATGTATATGTGTATTCATTTAAAATTTACAAAATATGCAAAAGAATAAGAAAATAATAAAAGAATGCCAAAGATTATAGTCAGAATACAGTTTTTCTCACTTATAAACCTGTTACTGAGATGCAACCAGATGTGCTGCTAAATGTCCATCAATGTGAGATCACCAGCTCATTAACATCCCACAGTACACTCGTAATAAATGTTGGAGTACAAGAGAAGCCAGCTGAAGCTGACCCTATCATTGTTATATTGCAAAGTTACATCCATTTAGAATGAGTTAAGTGACTTTTCTTTGAAGCTTAGTTAAGAGATAGACATAGATAGTGAGTTTACATCACAATCTAATCTCAGACAGAGTTGGTAAGAATTCTAGCAGAATTAGAGACTACGAAAACTGTTTTCCACGGAGAGGATACATTAAGAAGGTAGATTTAAGCAAATGAATAGCATTAAATTATTTTTATAACTAACAGATAGTATTGCATATCTTTGTCATGAGCAATATAAGGTGTGGAAGAATATATTTATATTGTGAAATGCCTAAATCTAGACAATAAACATGCATTATCTCACATGCTAATCATTTCTATGCTGAGAAGACTTTACATCCATTCTCTTAGCACTTTTCAAGGATAAAATATATCACTTACTATAGTCTCTGTATTGAACTCTTGAAGCTGTCTTGAAGATCTCTTGACGTTGTTTCTCCCATCTGCCATTTTCCATCCTTTCACCGGCTTCTTCTTAACAACCCCCTCACACACCTCAGTCCCGGATAATGACCATTGACCCTCTGCTTCTCTATGGTCAACGTTTTTATATTCCAACGTTTTTATATTCCAAAGTGAGATTCTTTGTCTTTTTGCATCTAAATTATTTTACTTTACACAATATCTTCCAAAATCATTCATGTTTTCATAAATGATGGGATTCCATTCCTTTTTAGGGCTAAATAGCATTCTTTTGTGAATGTTTATCATATTCTCTTTATCCATTCATCTGTTGATGGACATTTACATTGATTCCACACCCTGGCTGTTGTGAGAGTGCTACACAGACGTGGGAATGCAGCAATGTATACAACACACTGATTTCACCGTCTTTGGATGTACATCCTGTCTTGAGAAGGCTGGGTCATATGGTGGAGAGATCCCTCCATCCTTTTTCAGTGTGTGCGGTTTCCCTTTGCTCCACAGTCTCACTGTCACGTGTGAACCTTTTCTCTTGAAAGTACCATGTTAATAGAGTTGAGGCAAAAATCTCATTGTGGTTTCATTTTCCTGGTAACTAGTGATGTTCTTCATTTTTTCACATACCTGTTAGCCATGTGTGTCTTTATTTGAGAAATATCTATTCAGTCATTCACCCATTTTTAAATAGGGTTTTTTGTTTTCTTGCTACTAAGTTGTTTGAGTTCCTTATACATTTCAGAAGCAGGTCTAGAATCCCTAATACAAAAAGATAAATTCTTAAATGTTCCAAAATCTGAAGCTTTTAAGATCAACATGATATCACAAGTAGAAAATTCCACACTTGCTGTCAAATAAATGATGGGGTCATAGCTAAACCACAGAAATACTAAAACATATTATACACAGTTACCTTCAGGTTATGTTTACATAAGGTGTATATGAAACAAAAATGAGTCTTGTGTGTAGATTTGGGTCCTATGTTCAAGATGTTTTAGTGTATTTATACAAATATTCCAAAATAATAAGAAATTGAAATGTTTTAGGGAAACTTCTGGTCCTAAACATTTCAGATAAAGGATATTCAATCTATGCAAGTTCTTATCTGACATAATATTTAAAAATATTATCTTGCATTCTGTAGTTTGTCTCTTCATTCCGTCATTCACTTCCTTTGCTCTTTGTTTTAATCAATCCCATTTGTCTGTTTTTACTATTCTTGCTTGTACTGTTGTGTTCTCCAAAAAATCATAGCCTAGATCAACATCATGGAATTGTTCGTGTATATTTTCTTCTAGTAGTTTATCAGCTTCAGTTTTTACCTTCAAATATTTAATTCATTTTGATTTGCTTTGTATATGGTCTAAGAGTATAATTACATTGCTTTGCCTCTGGATATCCAATTTTGAAAGGACTTTCTTTTTCCCATTGTCTGTTCTTGGTGACTTTGTTTAAAATCAGTTGGCCTTAACTATGTGAATTTATTTTGGGGTTCCCTGTTCTGTTTCATCAGTCTATGTGTTGATTTTTGTGTCAATATTATACTGTTTTGACTTTTATAGGTTTGTACTGTATTTTTAAATCAGGTAGGGAGAAACCCTGGTTTTTTGTTTATTTATTTACTTAGTAGACCTAGGATTGAACCCAGGGATGCTTAACCACTGAGCCACATCCCCAGTGACATCGTCCCTCCCTTTTTCTTTTTATGAGACAGGGTCCCACTAGTTGCTTAGGCCCCCACTAAGTTGCTGAGACTAGTTTTGAACTGGAGATCCTCCTGTGTCACCCTCCCAAATCTCTGGGATTACACTCATATGCCACCAAACCAGGCTTGTTGATTTTTTTTTTTGTGTGTGTGTGTGTGTGTGTATGCATGCGCGCTTGTACCATCAAAATTGATTTGACGATTTGAGGTCTTTTGTGGTTCATAGAAATTTTATAAATTTTTTCTCTATTTCTGTGCATAATGTCACCTATATATTGCTTGGAGTAATATGGACATTTTAGCAATATCAGTTCTTCCAATCAATGAACATAGGAATTTTTTTCTATATTTTTATTTCTTTTTCAGTTTCCTTCATTGGTGTTTAATAGTTTTTAAAGTAGGGATCTTTCATATCCTTGTTTAAATTTATTACTAGGTATTTTATGCTTTCCCAGAAGATGATTTGCTCAACTAAAAACATTAGCATTTATAATATTCTTGATGTACATTTACAGTTTTTCCTTCAAAGAGATAGCCCATTTTTACAACTCCTGGCAGCAACAGAAGTTATCTTTTCACAATACTTTTGCCAACATAGAATATTATTATGGAAAAATATATTCAGTGTCTTAATTTAAATTATTTTGATTATTGAGACTGAACAGTTTTATGCTTATTTGCTTTTTCTAATTTTTTCAGTCATAAAATTATACAATTACATACTCTCTTTTTATTATCATGGATTATGATATTGGCACCCCTAATTTCCAAAAGCCATTCTTAAGAAACAGCATAGAATAATGAAAAATGCAAGCACATTGGCTACAGAACGACTTAGTATTCCAATTCCAGCTGTGATTCTTATATGACTCTAAGACTTAACAAGTTAATCTCCTTATTAATCTCTGAAGCTAATATTCCTTATCTTAAAAATGGTGATTATATTTCCAAGTCCTAGTGATTTCTGTGTATCTAAAATGCAACCATACACAGGCATGCTGTGTTTTATTGAGCTTCTGTTTATTTCACCTTGTAGATGCTACATTTATTATAAACTGAAGAATTGTGGCATTTCTGTGCCAAATAAATATTTCAGCACCATTTTTCTAACAGTGTGTGTTCAGTTCATATCTCAGTTCCACTTTTGCTAATTATCACATGATTTTAAACTTTTTCATTATTATTACATTTGATTTGTGATCTCATGAATTGTGACCAAATGGTGAAGTTAATCCACAAGTGGTATTTGTGTTCTCACTGCTCCACTGACCAGCCATTCCTCCAACCCCTTCCTCTTTTGTCTCTATTCCCTGAAACAAACAGCATTTAAATTAAACCAACTGATAATCTTAAAGAAAGGAAAAGATGATCCTCTCTCACTTTAAATCAAAAGCTAAAAATGATTAAACTTAACAAGGAAGACATACAGAATAAAGCTTGAGCTAGGCTATGACTTTTGTCCTATTATTTAGCCAAGTTGTGAATGCAAAGAAAAAGTTCTTGAAGGAAATTGAAAGTGTTCCTCTAATGAACACATGAATGATAAGAAAGTGAAACAGCCTTATTGCTAATATGCAGTAAGTTTTAATGTTCTGGATAGAATAGCAAACTAGCCACAGTATTATCTGGAGGCAAAGCCTATCCACAGAATGGCTCAAAATCTCTTTAATCTATGAAGACTGAGAAAGGTGAGGAAGCTTCAGAAGAAAAGCTTAAAACTAGCAGAAGTTGGTTCGCAAATGTAAGGAAAGAACCCATCTCTACAACATCAAAGTGCAAGGTGATGCAGCAAGTGCTGATGTAGAAGCTACAGGAAATTGTCTACAAGATTGAGCTAAGATCATCAATGAAGGTGGCTAAACAGCAGGGACCACCTAAAATTAATATACAGAGAAGAGAAGTCATGCCTGGTTTGAAAGCTTAAAAGGACAGACTAAGTCTCTTGTTAGGGGATAATGAGGCTTGTGACGTTAAGTTGAAGCCATCACTTAGGTAACACTCCAAAACTCCTAGGGCCTTTAACAATTGTCGGTGCTCTATAAATGCAACAACAAAGGCTGGATGACAGCATGTTTGTCTTCAACATGGTATTCTCAATGTTTTAAGTCCCCTGTTGGAACCTGCTGCTCAGGAAAAAAATATTCTTTTCAAAATATTACTGCTCAATGACAATGTGCCTGGTCATCCAAGAGCTCTGATGGAAATGTAAAATGAAATTAATGTTGCCTAGTGCAGGGTGTACGCCTGTAATCCCAGAGGCTTGGGAGCCTGAGGCAGGAAGATCAAGAGTTCAAAGCCAGCCTCAGCAAAAGCAAGGTGCTAAGAAACTCAGACACTGTCTCTAAATAAAATACGAAATAGGGCTGGGGATGTGGCTAAGTGGTTGAGTGCCCCTGAGTACAATCCCTGGCAACATAAATTTACTTCTAGTTTTATAAGAAAGGTCCAAAATATTTTATAAAATATAAAATCTCATGTAAGTCTCATCAAAACTCTATGGGATACACTTCCGTAAACATTTAATATTATCCCTATTTTTTTTTAGTATAGCTACTTTGATATGTGTGTAATGATAAGTTATTGTGGTTAAAATTACATTTCTCTAAAGATTAATTATATTAAATATTGTCTAATATACATATACTACCTTACTTTGACTATACATTTTACATTCAAATCCATGGTTGATTTTAAATTATTTGTTGTTGTATTGTAATTTTTATATATATTAGGTTTAGGTTGTAGTTCTTTTTCTTTTCTTTTCTTGAACTCTTCTCTTTTTCTTTTATTTCATCTATTGAGGAGCCTTTTCATCTTCTATTTTAATTGTTTTTTGCACTTTTGTCACATGCGAATTGGACATATTTACAACAGCTATTTCTAGGTTGTCTATTCCATTGATCTTTTTTCTACTACTCCATCAAAATCACACTGACCTGGTAAAAATAGGCATATGATGTCTCAACATAAGATTGAGAAATTTTTATTACTTTTTTTAAGCATTTTATGTTATCATATTGGTTCCATTATGTAAAGATAAGGCTTGCATATATCTACAAAATATTTTGCTAGGATTTTGTTTAAAATTGTATCTAAGTATCAATTTGTGCAAAAATGACATATTTATTATTATACCATGTCTTCAATTATATGAATACTGTACACCTACATTTAGGTCTTTGATTTCTTCCACTGAAGTCTTGCAGATTTGAGCATACAGATCCTGTATGTGTTTTACTTATTTAGTGATATTTATAACTATATGTTTATTTTACCTTCCTTTTAGAGTGGTTGTAAATAGTATGGTTCTTAATTCTTCTTTGCACATGATCTGACCTTGAGTTCACATATCCTTTATACTCTTGTTAACCTAATATTGAGCCTGTCCAGTTATTTTTTTAAAATTTTAGTCATTTCATTTTTGTTATTTATTTTTTCTTTGATAATTTTATATCTGCTATTTACTCACAGTTTTTTTTCTGTTTTTTTTAGTAATGTTTATAGTTGCATGTTGAAGCATTTTTATGATAACTGCTTTAAAATCTTTGCCAGGTTATGTTGACATCTATGTCATTTCATAGGCACCTATTTATTGCTCTTTCTCATTCAATTATGGCTACACTGGTTCTCAATATAATGAGTGACTACTGATTATGCCCTGGACATTTTTGTTATTATGTTGTATGTCTTTGGGCCCTTATTAATCTCATTTTCAGCACATTATCTTGATTAACTTATGGGCAAATTCTGATGCAAGTATATGTTCATCTCCCTGCTAGATCCCATTAAAATCACCCTGATAAAAGTAGAGCATCAATTCCTTCTGCTTCATTGAAAAGAATTAAGGTTGAAGTACAGCTTTTCCCTTAGGTCCACTAAAACCTTCCCAGCAAAGGCAAAGCATCTACTAGACTGTCCCATTGTCTCAGGAGTGGTGTAAGCTCAGCTTCTTCCTGAACATTTCTGACAGCAGCAGCTGGAAATTGGATGATTATCTCATATCACCTCATTTTACTTTATTGATGCTTCATGAGAACAAGTGAGGACTCTGTTCCTTGTTGGGCCTTCCTCAAACTAGTTCTAAGGGGAGGTTTAGTCTCAATCTATTTCAAACCACTTCATTTCACTTTGTTGCTGCCAGGTGGGGTCAAAGCTTAGCACTCCAGTGTGTTCCAATAATTTGTGTGTGTGTGTGTGTGGGTGTGTGGGTGTGAGCGCACTCGCTCGTGCTCTGAAGGTTCATCTTCCTGTGGGTGCTGGGCTCCGATGACAATGAGAAAGGATTAAATGTAGTGAGGTACCGGCTAACCTTATCTTATTCCATCTCCCTCACTCTTGATGCTGCTGGGCAATGACAGGCTCAGCATGCTATGGTGTTCACGAATGCCCTGTGGGCAAAGTAATTGGGTAAGAGAAATAAGAGCACTGCTGCCTATTTCATTGAGCTGTTAAAATCCGTTCCCCACTTAGCTCTACCAACACTATCGTGATAGAGGAGAGTACTGTAGCCTGCTTCCACCAGGAATCTCCCCACTTAGTCTCACGAAAACTTTAATGTAGAGATCAGTTTCTTCCATTGGTGTTTGAACAAAGTAGGCCATGTATTGAAGAAGACTTCCTGTCCTGAAGGCTGTTCTTTCTAGATCCTTTTAGCTAGGAGGAGCCCATTTTTCTTCGAGGCTTTTGTTTGTATACTGTGTGGGTTCCTGTTGGCAGTTTTGAGCTGGAGGTTTCTAGAGCTCCCCATCTGTACATGAAGTGTATCCCCAATAAGAAAACCCAGAGAACCATTTCCATGTTCTTCAAACCCCAAGAACTCTATGAGCTATTCCCCTTTCTTTCCACTTACATTAGTTTCCTAAGGGTACCATAAAAATTTCTGCAAACTCAGTGCCTGAAAACAAACAGACAAAAAATAATATTCTCTCTGAGTTCTGGAGTTAAATGTCTAAAATCAAGGAGTCAGCAAATCTCTGCTTCCTTCAAAGTCCCTAGTAGAGAATCCTTTGCCTCTCAACTCCTAGAATCTTAATGTGTTCCTTGGCTGAATCCCAGTTTCTGCTCCATCTTCTGTGTCTTCTTAAAAACATACTGGTTGTTTAGGGCCCACCCTAATCCAGGATAATCTTATCAGGTTCTTCATTGTATCCATTTCTACAAAGATGATTTTTTTTCCAAATATAGCCACATTTTAAGAGTTCCAGAGGTTAGAACTTAAATATATCTTTTTGAGAGGCACTGTTCAACCAACTATACCATCTTTCAGAGATGTATGTTTGTTGTGTTATTTGCTGATGCTTTAGTTACAAGAATAAAGAACTAAGAGGAACGGAGCTATCCTGCTTGGCCAAAATCCTGTTCATTTTTAAAATTTAATTTATTGCTTATGTGTCCTATTGAAAACTGTTATGTTTTAACAGGTGTTTTAATTATTCTCTTGAGTGATAGAAGCAGCCTCTGGGGAAATCCTGAACATGAAAACAATCCCTGATTAAAAGGGAACATCATTACCTTGAGGGCATTTAATTTAGTTCATTAATTATGTTCTCTCCTCTATTCAATGCTTGTAGCAGTTACATTTTGCCACTAGAGTGCTCCATAACAGATCCCAAGTTTTGTGGTTTAAAATAATATTAATTTAATAGTGAGCATATAGATCAGCATTTACTCAGAGGTCAGCTGGGTGGTCATTCTGGTCTCAGCCGATCTAATGTGGTTTCAATTGGGATGAATGAAATGATTTGCTCTGTGCCATTTGTTCTTCATCTCCCTGAAAGCTAGCCTGGACATGGCCCTGGTGATCAGAGAGCATGAATGAGCAGAAGCACACAAGTGCTTTGACAAAACTCTGCATCACCTAAGCTACCATCACACTGGCCAACCAAATGTAGTTATGTGGCAGTACTTACAGTCAGAGCAAAAGGATAACGTTACAATGTAACTGAGGCCATTCATGCAACGGTCTACCATGATGTTAATGTAGGTCTGGGGTACCAAATAGTAGATGTGCTATGATAGCTCCAATAAGAGATAGATTTTCTTAAAATCCATTCACTTATCTCAAACAAAAATTTCATGTCAATAAATACTATACTGACCTCTCCATAACTCTGAACTATAAATAGTCATTAACAAATTGAGAATGAGATCTGCATTGTTTAGAAAACATTTTGGAATCATAATAGGGCTCCTTTTCTCTTGTTGGCATGAGAGGTAACAAGCCAAAAATCACTCTTTTTTTTTTTTAACTGGGAATACTGACCTTCCAAATTTTTAAACTTAATTTACTAGGTGGAATTAAACTTAAGAAACATATTAGGGCCACAGCACCATTATCACTTTTCTTCTGATTACATTTTAGCAGAAATATTTTAAATGAAGTGAATTTCCTTAATGTTTGTAAAATTATCCCAGATTTACCATTTTTTGTACAGAGTGTGCATAAGACACCCAAGTCTTATTTTAAACATCTGGCAATTCCTTGATTATCAAAATCATTATGTTATAGGAGCAAGCTCAAAGAAAACCCTCTTCATTCTTTTAGTCTAGTTTTCAAAATTTGACCATAAGTCTTTCTGAAGGGCTTAATAAACAACTAAAGTCATAGAAGGAGTCTAAAGTATCATTAATTCATTTAGTACAGAACAGTTTTCTTAAATTTCTATTTGTGACCCTCATTTGGAATTATGAGAAAGACAGGGAAGATCAATCTGCATAAGGGAAATTTTCCACAATGTTTTTAAATCAATTTTCTTTGCAAAATATAATGAAGCATTGAACTGAATATGTTTAGCTTCACATGTTTCGAAAGTTAGTTTCTATGACAGAATATATAAAATAAAGTCTGAGACAAATTTTACAAGTAAAATGATCTGGAATTAGATAATCATTATTTTTCTCTTGGTATTAATATAACTTGCCTATGAAATAAGATAAACTAACTGGGTCAATAATTAAATTTCCCATTCTTTCAAAATATATATATAATCTATTATACATATATATAAATATATATATATATATATATATATATATATATATATATATATTATACCTTAGAGAGTAAGTGGAAAGACCATAAGAAACCAATCCTTCTCTTATATAAGATGCTTCAGTGAAAGAAATTCATGAGGGCAAGACCCTGTTCATAAGATTAGAACACGGTGGAGGGAATATAATCAATGCAGAATCCAGATGAGGAAATGGAAAGTTGAGCTATGTGTTTGCATAATTAGGTGCTGCTTTAAAGCCCTATTAGACCCGTAGGATTTTCACTATAGAAATAAGGCAGCTACATAAAGAATACCAAGAGTAAGGAATCTTGTGGCCCTAACATGATCACAACTATCAAGTGTATCAACCACATTCCTTAGAAAAGCTAGTGCTTGAGTTGCAAGTAGCATTAGAAGGTTCTTTTAAAGATAAGAATCCCTCTCTTCCTTTTGTTTCCTGATGTCTGCATCTGGTAGATAAATCCATATTTATTTGTAACTTTCTGTTTTAAGTATGCATACTTTTAGGCAAACTATGGAGAAATTTTGAAAGTTAGTTCCTTATACCATCAGTATTCTAGCAACTCATTTTAATCAATGTCATCATGATTATTACACAAAACTTGCCATTTTTTCTAGATCCTTTTTTTGTATATATATGGATATACTTTGTGCTATAAAGTATTTTGACAAGCATATATTGGTTTTGTTCAAAAGCTTTAAAGCAGTCACCCATTTTATGTATGAATACAATGAGTGATTACTCAAATAAAAAAATTAAGTATCTAAGGAATTCTTGTGATGTTATTCAACCCATATTATTAAAATGAGATCTTATATAAAAAAATTTTTAATACTAGACTAAATTCAGATTCAGGGATTAACAAATTGAAAGAGATGTTGTAAGATTGTGTAAGTATTTAGGCTATGTCCCTGAAGAGGTTAACTTAATTTCAGGAAAGCGTACATGCCTGAAATTAGTTTTTGTAAATGTATTTGATTGTTGCCTTCCTCAGAACCATTGTGAAAGCATTTGAATTCTCCTTGCCTCTTTTTGAAAAGAAAATAAATTATTTTCTTTCTATGTACTGCCTATGATTTTATTACAGAATCCATGAGGTAGGACCTAAAAATGAATTTGAATATCTTCAAAAAACAGGGAGAACTATGTTCAAAAACATTATTATTATTAAAATCCTTAAATAAGAAGTTACCATGATATTTAAAATCAATATCACTTTTTCTACCAGCAGCATGCTGTGCCCTATCAAGCAAGTTTATCATTTACTGTTGGAATTGCTCCAGCTGTGAACTCTCTAATATGAGCTGTTCTTTGCTTCAAACCATTCGGGAAACTACCTCTCTCCTTCCATGATGTTAAAATGACTCTTCTGGCAATTATTCAGGCAGACTTTTTTTTTTTTTAAGAAGAAAATACCCTTTTCATCAAAGGGCTAACCCCTACTGTTTTAACAAATATTACTTCTCTTCACTTAATGCTATGAGGGAAGATTATTGTAAACAGAAGCTGTTTCATCTGTATAAAATAATTTATAAACTCATGACTTATTACTCTGAAAGCACTTTAAAGCAGCAGTGCATCTGGCATGTGAAGATGATGAGGCATTATTCAAATAAATACTTGCCTCACAGACACTAATGGATGTGACTGACACAGCTCTGGTTTTAAGCCATGAATCTATTTTTAATTTTTAAATACTTTGCTATAACTAAGGCAGGGAGCAAACATGAACACAACCAACCAGAGATTCTTTCAAATCCTACTTTAATGTTCAACAAACTGAATGCAATTTTGCATTTTTAAAGTTTATGTGGTCTTTCTTAAAGGATTTGTAGAGAATTAGCCTATGTGTTTTCCAATTTGTAGAGAATTAGCCTATGTGTTTTCTGAAGGATTAGTTCTTATAGCATCCAATGGTTATTTTCAATGTACAATTGAAATAAAGAGGAAAACTTTTCATTTTGAATACCATCCAACTTAATTATAAAGTCCTTTTCCACTCACTGATGAATTATTTCTGGGCATGACTAATTTTGTAGTCCTAAATTATGATGCCCTACTTGACTCAGTTTTCCTGATAGCCATTGTCAGGAACTGAGGATCTATGAGAGCTCTATACTAAGCCATGTGCTAACTCTAAAAATGATAATAGTCTTTTACCAATGTAAATCCTTAGAATCTCCTCCAAATTTGTCTATTAGGGCTCATCATAGGATTTATCAGAAATCATAGGCCAGAAAAGACAAATTCTTAGAAGACTAACTGAAAAAAATATATATGAATTCACTAAAAAACTCTCAAAAATTCTGATTCACAGATTAAGTCTCACGTAAAGCTTTGTGAAATGCCAAGCTCATGAACTTGATGGGTCATAGACTTCCTGTTGGTAGACCCACCTTCTCAGTAAGCCTGTACCTTATGGAGAGTCTCCCATTCCTGAATCTGTCTTATTTCACCTAGCATGATATTCTTCATTTCCATTGATTTACCAGAAAAAAAATGCCATAATTTCATTGTTCTTTATGACTGAGTAGAACTCCATTGTGTATATATAACACACTTTCTTAATGAATCTATTGACGGGCATCTGGGTTGATTCCATAATTTAGCTTTTGTGAATTGTAGTGCTATAAACATTGAAGTGGCTGAAGCACACTATAGTGTGCTTACTTTGGTTCTTTTAGTAAGATAATGAGGAGTAAGATAGCTAGGTCATATGGTGTTGCCATTCCTAGTTTTTTGAGGAATTTCCATATGGTTTTCTAGAATAGTTGTACCAGTCTGCAGTCAGTCCCACCAAATATGTACAAGTCTACTTTTTTCCCCATATCCTTGCCAGCATTTATTATTGTTTATATTCTTGATCCTTGCCATTCTGACTGAAATAAGATGAAATCTTAGTGTAGATTTTAAAATATTTTTTCTTTTGTTGTAGACAGACATAGTACATTTACTTTATTTATTTGTTCATTTATTTATTTTAAAAATTTTAGAGGTTGATGGACTTTTATTTTATTCATTTATTTATATGTGGTGCTGAGAATTGAACCCAGTGCCTCACACCTGCTAAGCAAGTGTTCTACCACTGAGCCACAACTCCAATCCTACTTTATTTATTTCTATGTGGTGCTGAGGATAGAACCTAGCACCACACATGTGCCACTCAAACGCTCTACCAATAAGCCATAATTCTAGCTCTGTAGTGTAGGTTTGATTTGCATCTCCCTGATAGGGAGATATATTTAAAAATTTCTCATATATTACTTGTGCATTTCTATTTCTTCTTTTGAGAAGCGTCTGTTTAGTTCTTTTACATATTTGTTGATATCTGTTATTTGTATTTTTAGTGTCAAGTTTTTTGAGTTCTTTATATATTCTGGCTATTAATCCCCTATAGATGGAGTAGTTGGCCAAGATTTCTTCCCATTCTGTAGGCTGTCTCTACACACTCTTAATCATTCCCTTGGCTGCGCAGAAGCTTTTTAATTTGATGCCAGTCCATTTATAGATTCTTGGTTTTATTTCTTGAGCTTGAGGGGTCTTGTTAAGGAAGTCAGTTTTCTCTCATGTAAAAATTAGAGTACAAAAAGGGAAGAAGGAGGAAAGGAAAGGATATCAAAAAAGATTTAAAGAAGATCAGTAATGTAGAAGAAGGAGATCAAGCAACACAGTGGAGGGACAGGAAAAGGGATGCAGTGCAGAATGAATTATGGAAAAATCATGTAATTTGCACATATAAATACAATACAGGGAATTTTACCTTTATGTATAAGTCAAAAGAAAAAATAAATATAAATATAAACATATTTATATATATTATGTGAATTATATGAAATATAAATAAATAGATGAACAAAAGAAAGTTTAGCAGAATAGAGGTATTTAAAATAGAGATATTTAAAAACAACATTGCCTTCAAATCCATTCCTGCTTTGGAGAGATGGAGAATGGGAGGGGAAAGGAGGAGGGAAAGGGGGATTGTGATCTGAAATTTTGTCAGGATGAACCCAACTACTATGTATAATGATGCTAAAGCTCTAAAAAGAAAAAAAAACCTGAAAACAACAACAATGACAAAATAAACCTAAATGACAAAGAGAGGGAGAGAGAATCCTGTTGCTCTGGAGCCTACTCAGAACTATGAAGGTCTTGGAATGTTTGAAGAATGAATCAGGGATGTATGTGTTAATTGAGAATACACTCCAAATACAAGGTGAATGGGGCCCAGTAATCATTATTTTTCTCTCTTAATATTAAAGCATAATACATATGGTTTTCACCATACAAAGTCCCTTATATAATGGGCATTTTTAAATTGACAAGATTCTAGAATTTCAAGGGAAATATCTCATTCTAATATGCTTGTTATGTCAGATCATTAGGTATCTCAGTGGCTTCTGCTCTTAAAATGTTAGATTAGCTCTAGATCCAGGAATTCAACTCATAGATACATATAGAAGCAATAATAATATAGGTACATACAAACACTCCTGGGCAAGTGTCAATCATAGCATCATTCATAACAGCCAAAATGTGGCAATAACCCCAACAACCCCAACGTTTACTGAGTAATGAATGAAACAAGTAATGTGGCATATAAATTCAATAAGATGTTATTTGTCAGTAAAAGAAATAAAGTACTGTAAATGTTACAACATGATTGCACTTTCAATAACTATGGTAAGTGGAAAAAATATGCAAAGGTCCAAATGTTATACAATCTCATTATAGGAATTATTCCAAAAAGGTGAAAATTGCAGAGACAGTGTAACATTCGCCTGATGCTGGGGTTAGGGACAGGGAATAACTACCATAGTCATGAGGTTTCTTTCTGGGGTGACAAAAATATTCTAAAATTGGACTAGGGAGGTGGCTACATATTTTCAAAATCAACAAAATGAGTGAATTTTATAGTATGCTAATTGTCTTTGTCATTTCTTTTTAAAAATTCTATCCTACAAAGTAATTTCAGAAATGTTTTATTAATTGAGAGTAACAATAATTTTCAGTATAAAAACACAAAGGGCATTTGATTACTCAAAATAAGAAGTCCCAATTTTTAAATTATAATTGCATTGACTGGGGTCTCAGCAGGACTGATTAAGTAATATTCTGATAATTTTTCTGTTTGTTTAAATCGTATGAAATTAAATTTTTTTAAAAAAAATTACACAGGTGAAAGAGGAGTTAGTAAGCTACAGAAGAGAGTGAGGCAGAGATTAACAGATAGCTGCCCAGTTTCTCTTCTCTAAGGACAAATGGATAGTATGATTTACCATTTATCACGAGGCTCTGGAGCCTAAGGTCCAGCCACTGCTATAGAAACCACCAGATACAGAGATGGAACCCATTTTAACCTCACATCTCTCTTCTTCTCACCTACCTCATTTCATTCAATGTTTCCAACTAGTTTAAACAGGATGAAAAACAGTATATTTAGTGCACTCCTCTCCCTTGCCACACACTGTACAGCAAAGAAAATGCAGAAACGGATCCTAAGACAAACATGTCCAGAGTTGGCACATGGGTATCTAAATAATTTCACCACTAAGTTCAACCTACCTTCTTAAGCACACTACCTCTTGTAACACTAAGTGTTCTCTAGGCTCCTTCCATTATGTTACACCAGACACCTCTTCACAATTTTCTTTGCCTCACTCTTCTATAATCTTCTGTGCATTAGATATTCTATCATCTTAAAAAACTTCATTTGCTGCATGCATACTCAGTGATAATTTTACCACAAAGTCACTGTAGAAGGTATATATCCTGTCATTCAAGTGATAAAAGTTCAGCTTCTCATTTTTAAAAATTATTCTGTTTAATCCTCCCCAGTGGACTATAATCACTATGAAAGCAAGGAATATGTCCTAGATACTAATATCCAGAATAGCTAACAAACATAATGTGCAGAAAATTATGGGTTTTTAAAAAAAGGTTATACAATGATGTGTCATTTGTTTTCCAAAATGGGTGAAGGGTGAAATTAAAGCATGATTTTTGACTCACCGTAAGAAACTAATATTCATGCTTTCTCTTGTACTTCCATCTGCTAATTTTATTTTGAAGAAATGACAGATTTGGAAAGGTTCATTGCCTGATGCACAGAAAGGTACAAAGCAATACCCAAAGCTAGCATGTTTTCCTCCTTACCATCTCATTAATTTTGTGCAATTAATGAAGTTACTCAGGTGATAGCAAATTCTCTGAAAACCTGTGATGTAGCATAGTATGTCCTGGATGAGAAGCCATTAGAAGTGAGAGTGTAGCTCAATGGCTAGGGAGGCTGTTGGAATACCCTCAGAAAAGCTAATAGGTTTTCAGTGGTGAAAAAGGAGATTGATAATTATATTCACAGGAATGTGAGATTTTGTCTATTAGATCATGTCCATGGTTTACTGAGTAAGCATTCACTTTTTTGTTTTACATTTCTTTTTTTAAACTTAATGAAGTTTATTTTTCCAAATATACCATTGATTGGCCCAGTTCATTCATCTTCGCTAGTAGCTGGGGCATCTTGGCTTGTGGTATTCCTTTTTTTAAAATTTAATTTTTATTTTAGTTATACATGACAGTACAGTATAATTTGGCTTATTTACACAATCATGGAATATATCTTATTCTAATTGGGATCCCAAGCTTGTAGTTGTAGAGATGATGTAGAGATTCACTGTGGTGTATTCATATATGTATATAGTAAAGTTGCATCTTTTCTATATACATATGAGAAAATATTATCACTGATTATGCATGCAGCAAATGAAGTTGTTTTAGGTGACTGTCTTTCCTATTCCTTTTCCCCTCCCTTCCCTTCATTCACCTTTGTCTAATCTACTGAACTTCTCTTCTTCCCTTACCCCTTTGTTATGTGTTAACATCCACATATCAAAGAGAACATTCAATCTTGGTTTGGGGGAGGATTGGCTTATTTTGCTTAGCATAATAGTCTCCCAATCCATCTATTTCCCAGCAAATGTCATAAATATATTCTTCTTTATGTCTGGGTAATATTTCACTGTGTGTATATACCACGTTTTCTTTATCCATTCATCTGTTGTGGGGTACCTAGGTTGCTTCCATAAGCTTAGCTGTTGTGAATTGAACCTCTATAAATATTGATGTGGCTATGTCACTACAGTATGCTGATTTTAAGTCCTTTGGGTATATACTAAGGAGTGGGATTACTGAGTCAAATGGTGGTTCCATTCCAAGTTTTCTGAGGAATCTCCATACTGCTTTCTAGAGTGGTTGCACCAATTTGTGGTACCACCAGCAATGTATGAGGGTACCCTTCTCCTCACATGCTTATCAATTTGTGGTACCATCAACAATGTATGAGGGTACCCTTCTGACCACATGCTCACCAATGTTTAACTTGTATTCTTTTTTTTTTGGAACCAGGGATTGAACTCAAGGGCACTCAAACTGAGCCACACCCCTAGACCTATTTTGTGTTTTATTTAGTGACAGGATTTTTCACTGAGTTGCTTAGCACCTCGCCATTGCTGAGGCTGGCTTTGAACTCATGATCCTCCTGCCTCAGCCTCTCAAGCTGCTGGGATTACAGGTGTGAGCCACCACAGCCAGTGTTACTTTGTGTTCTTGATTAATGCCATTCTGGAGTGAGATGAAATCAATGTAGTTTTAATTTACATTTCTCTAATTGCTAGAGATGTTGGACATTTTTTTCATATATTTGTTGACCATTCATAGTTCTTCTGTGAATTTCCTCTTCAGTCCCTTTGTCCATTTATTAATTGGGTTATTTTGGATTTTTGGCCATTAAGGTTTTTGAGTTCTTCATATGTCCTAGAGATTAATGTTCTGTCTGAGGTGAAGGTGGCAAAGATTTACTCCCATTCTGTAGGCTCTCTCTTCATGCTTTTGAGTGTTTCCTTTTCTGTGAAAAGCTTTTTAGTTTGATACAAGCTCATTTATTGATTCTTGATTTTAATTCTTGTGCTTTAGGTGTCTTGTAGAGGAAGTCATCCTAAGCCAACACGATAGTGTTGGGCCTATCTTTTCTTCTAGTTAATGTAGGATTTCCAGTCTGATATTTAGGATTTTGATCCTCTTTGAGTTTTCTGCAAGGTGAGAGATGGGGGTTCAATTCCATTATGCTACATATGGATTTTCAGTTTTCCCAGCACCATTTGTTGAAGAGGATATATTCTCTTTTAATATATATTTATGGCACCTTTGTCCAGTATGAGATAACTGTATTTATGTGGGTTTTTTCCTATGTCTTATATTCTGTTCATTGGTCTTCATATCTGTTTGGGTACCAATTCCAAGCTGTTTTTGTTAGTGTAGTATAATTTAAGGTCTCATATTGTGATGCCTCCTGCTTCATTTTTCTCACTAAGGATTGCTTTGGCTATTCTGAGCCTCTTATTTTTCCAAATGAATTTCATGACACTTTGTCTATTTCTATGAAGAATATCATTGGAATTTTAATAGGAATTATGTTAAGTCTGTATACCACTTTTGGAAGAATGGCCATTTTGACAATATTAATTCTGCCCATTGAAGGACATTTTCGAGCCATCCATCTTCTAAGGTCTTCTTCAATTTCTTTCTTTAGTTTTCTATAGTTTTCACCTCTTTTGTTAGATTGATTTCTGTTTTTTTTTTTTTGAGGCTATTGAGAATGGGTGAGTTTTCTTAACTTCTCTTTTAGCTGACTTATCATCGGTGTATAGGAATTCAATTGATTTATGGGTGTTAATTTTATTTCCTGCTACTTTGCTGAATTCATATAGGAGTTCCAGGAATTTACTTATGGAGTTTTTTGAGTTTTCTAAATATAGACTCATATTGTCTGCAAAATGGGATAGTTTGAGCTCTTCTTTTCCTATTCATATGCTTTCAATTTCTTTCTTCTAATAGCTCTTGCTAAAAAGTTTTCAGCCCTATGTTGAAGAGAAGTGGTGAAAGAGGGAATCCTTGCCCTGTCCCCAGTTTTAGAGGGAATGCTTTAAATTTTTATCCATTTAGAATGATGCTGGTCTTGGGTTTAACATACATAGCTTTTACAATGTTGAGGTATGTTCCTACTAACCCCAGTCATATCAGTGTTTTGAACATGAATGGGTGCTATATTTTGTCAATTGCTTTTTCTGCATCTGTCGAGAAGATCATGATTCCTATCTTAAAATCTATCGAAGTGATGAATTAAATTTATTGGTTTCCATATGTTAATCCAATCTTGCATCTCTGAAATGAAATCCCCTTCATCATGGTGCACTATCTTTTTAATATGTTTTTGTATGTGATTTTTGTATTTTATTAAAAATTTTTGCATCTATGTTCAATGTTTTCTTTCCTTGATTGTGTCTTTGTATGGTTTTGGTATCAGGGTGATACTAGCTAGCTTTATAGAATGAGTTTGGAAGAGGTCCTTCCTTTTCTATTTTATGGAATAATTTGAGGATGATTGGTGTTAATTCTTCTTTGAAATTCTGGTAGAACTCAGTTGAAAATCCATCTGGTCCTCAGCTTTTCTTTGTCAGTAGACTTTTAATGGCATCTTCGATTTCCTTGCTTGAAATTGATCTGTTTAAATTTTCTATGTCCTCCTGGTTTAATTTGGTTAGCTCATTTGTCTCTAGAAATTTGTCAATGTCTTCAAGATTTTCTGTTTCATTGGAATGTAAGTTTTCAAAATAGTTTTTGATTATTCTCTGTATTTCAGTGATGTCTATGGTGATGTTTCTTTTTTCATAACAAATTTTATAAATTTGAGTTTTTTCCCTCTTTCTCTTGGTTAGTTAGCATGGCTAAGAGTTTGTCAATTTTATTTATTTTTTTCAAAGAACCACTTTTTGTTTTGTTGATTCCTTGAAATTATTTGTTTCAATTTCATTGCTTTTGTCTCCAATTTTAATTATTTTCTGCCTTCTGCTGTTTTTAGTAGTTATTTGTTCTTCTTTATCCAGGACCTAGAAATGTAATGTTATTTATTTGGTGACTTTCTTTCTTTTAAAGAAAATAAAGAGCTACAAAATTTCCTCTTAGAGCCACCTTCATAGTACTTCAGAGATTTTACTATGTTGTGTCACTCTTCTCACTCACCTATACATATTTATAAATTTTATCCTTAATTTCTTCATTCATCATTCAGCAGTGAATTATTTAGTCTCTAGGTTTTAGAGTAGCTTCTATTTTTTATTATATCATAGATTTCTTTTTTTAAAAAAATAGGATTACAGCTGGTAAAATTTAGAGGAAGCAAAAAGAATAAAGGAAATGGCATTCCATTTAAATGGTACTGGATATTCGATTATTTTGTAGGAAAAAAATTTTGAGCTCCACCCCACTGCAGCAAAACTGAATTGCAAGTCAGTTAAAAAGCCACATAAATGCAAAATACAAACCCACATAAAAACTGTTACACATGAACAGAAAGGCAGGAAGGACTTGAGAGAAACATGTAAAAGATTATGAGTGAATTTATTTTTCCTTGTTGTATTTTCTGTAGTAAGCATGTATATTGTTGATTTTTAATTTCATTTCATTATGACCTGACAAAATGCAAGTTATTTTTGCTTTTTTTTTTTTTTGCTAAGCGTTGCTTTGTGACCTAAGATGTGTTCTATTTTAGAAAATGTGTGCTGCGAAGAAGAAAATGTATTCAGTCATTGATGGATGAAATATTCTACATATGTTGGCTAAGATATTAATTGTATTGTTTATTTCTATGGCTTCTTTGTTTAATTTTTGTTTGGATGATCTATGCAGTTATGAGAGAGGTGTGTTAAAGACACCCAGTATTATTGTGTTGTGGTCTATTTGGTTGGTTCTTGAAATTGAAAAGGGTTTTTTGTTTGTTTTGTTTTATGTATGTAGGTGCTCCATTGTTTGGGACATAAATATTTATGATTGTTATATATTATTGATGTATAATTCGATTAAGCAGTATAAAATTACCTTATTTGTCCCATCTGATTAACTTTGGTTTGAAGTCCACTTTATCTGATATGAGGATAGAAACCCCTGATAGTTTTAAAGATCCTTGTAAGTGATATGTTTTTTTGTTGTTGTTGTTCCCATCCTTTTACCTTTCGTTTGTGTATGGCTTTGCCTACATGATGAGTCTCTTGGAGACAGCATATGTTTGGGTCTTGTTTTTTAATCCAGTCTTCCAGTCTGTGTCTTTTGATTGATAAGTTTAAGCCATTTACATTCAATGTTATTATTGAGAGTTCATTTTTATTCCCTGTCATTTTGATTTAACTCTGATTTTTAATTTGCATTAATTTCTCCATTGATTAACTATTTTTCTAGTGTGATTCCTCCCTTTGCTTTGTTTTAATTTATTATTCATGAAATATTTTATTGAGTATTTTTTTGTAGTGCAGGCTTTATAATTGTGAATTCTTTCAATTTTTGCTTATCACAGAAGGTTTATATTTTATCACCAAATCTGAAGCTTACTTTTTCCAGATATAGAATTCTTGGTTGGCATTCATTTTTTTTCAGAACTAGGGATATGTTTGCTATATTTCAAGACCTCCTAGCTTTTATGATCAGGGTGAAGACACAGCTGACATACAGATTGGTTTCTCTCTAAATTTGACCTGTCATTTTTCTCTAGTGGCTTTAAAAATTTTATCCTTATTCTATATGTTGGGTAGTTTCCTAATGACATGCCTTGGTGTAAGTCTGTTGTAATTTTACATATTAAGAGTTTGGTAAGCCTCCTGTATTTGGCTTTCCATTTCATCCTTAAGGTTTGTGAAATATTCTGATATTATTTCATTGAAAAAAAATGTTCATTCCTTTGGTTTTTATCTATGAGCCTTAATCTATTCCAATAAATCTTAAATTTGGTCTTTTTTATTTTATCCCACATTTATTGAAAGTTCTGTTGGTGTTCTCTTAATGACTTTTCTCCATGGTCAACTTTAATTTCCAAATTACACATTTTGTTTTCATTGCCTCAAACTCTCTCTTCCAAGTTGTCTAGTCTATTGATGATGCTTTCCATTAAGTTTTTAATTTGTCTTATTGATTCCTTCACTTTGAGAATTTCCAATTGATTCTTCTTCAGGATCTCTATCTTATTATAAAATGATTTTTGACTTCTTGGATTTTCTCTGTGATTTTGCTACTTACATCATCTTTTACCTCACAGTTTAGTTTAACTATGAAATTTCTAAATTCCTTCTCTGAAGTTTACTCCATTGTGATATTATTGGATTTTGTTAGTGAAGAATTTTGATTTGTTTGGGATGGCTTCTTCCTATGCATTTTCTTGTAGTTTATATGTATTCCCCTGTGTCAGTAAGGATTTGAGTGGCAGAGCTTCTACCCTATGAACTTATAGTGTTCCTAAGTTTTCTAGTACCACAAGTTTTAGGGGGAGACAAATAATACAAACAACCAATGCAATCAATATTCAGCATTAAACTAAATATTTCTTATTTTGGTATCTACATGGTAAGCAGGACTGTAAACAGACATGGTATGGCAGACAATTTTCAAAGGTAGGTGTACTGTATTTACTAAAGGGCATCCTATTTCAAAAAAGTGAAGAAGGACAATGCAGAGGAGATGTAGGATATAATAATTGAGAGGGAGAATGAGAGAGAATAGCAATAAAGAGTTAAAGGAAGAACAACAGAAAGAGAGAACAATAGAATTTGGCTGTCAATGAAAGAAAAGAAATGAATAGAATCAAGGGAAATAGGAGAAAAACAATAAAACAAACAAACAAAAAACAATATAAAACAAAATCAAGGTACACTAATAAAAAATCCAAGTCCCCAAAAGACAGATTAAAGAAAATAACTACCTTCAAAAATGCTTAAAATAAGAAGAATGAGATAAATATATAAATTTACAAATGTCTATGGACCATTCATCACCCAAAAATTAAAAAAATCCGGGAGGGGCATCTTTATGAAAGATTAAATGATTGTCTCCATTGCTATGGTTGAAAAATTGTCTATATTTTATGTTAGTTCCCAATTGTCTTTCATTCTGTTTTTTTCTTGAGGTATGCATTATGCACAAGAGTAGAACTTGGGGACTGTCCCTTATTTTTGTGGAGCTCATCATTGTTTCTCACTTTCAGCTTCCCTTCTTGGCAGTATGAGATGGGATGGGTTGGAGGGTGTTGTCTACTCCACTCACCACAAGGGGTCGCTGTAGAGTTCTGTGAAAGATGTTCCCAGAGGCGGAGCTCATAGAGGTGGGTTTGGATCTACTAGCCCCCAGTGCTATGTGAAATTATGTTTGATGAAGCTTTTAATCAATACATTTCCAGAGTCCAGATGCTTCCTGTCTACACTGGGTGACTATTATCAGTTGACTCTCCCTTGAGTTCCACTCAAACATCAGAGGAGCCAGTCCTTTGCTGCCCTCTGCCTGCCAAAGCACACATTTACTACCCCAACCCCCATCAAGTCCCTAGTTGTCCCCAGGGGGTCCTGACAATCATGAGATTCGGAGAGTGAGAGATACCCAGGATCTCTTGGTTCTGAATGTCTCCAATTCCCTTGGGTGCAACACTCTCTATGCCTGAATTTCTCCTGGTTTTCTAATCACACTATGCCAAGTCAGGTTTTCAGACCCAGCTGGAATTACACAGTTCTGAGAGTCTGGGTTTGGACCCACACCCACCGGCTTCCATAGCATAGTGGAAAAGGAGGACGGCTAACCCTGCTCTCCACAGATCACTGGAAGACTGTAGCATGTCTTTCACATGAAAACAAAGTGCAGTTCACCCACTGGATCAGCTCAATAATGTCCCCTGATCACTGTGGTCTCTGCTGCAAGACTCATATTATTGCCATCTGAAATGCAGGCTCTCTTAGTCTCTCTCAATGAACTGCTCTTGGTGGATCTGCATCTGTATCTTCAGGTGGTTTTCTTCTTTATTTTATTTTTATTTTAAAAAATTTATTCTATCTAACCTTCTGTGTCCCTAGGCTGTTCTGAGAGCCCAGTATTAAATCCCAGTAGGATTTCTATCTTTTTATTACTCACCTCAAAGAGAAACTGTCCTCTTTATGCTCCCACACCATGGAGCAGTTTAAAAAATATCCTTCTCTACTCCACCATCTTGAACAAGTCAACATTCACTTCCTAACAAGACCCACAAAGAAGGATAGAAGTCTTAGTACTTAGGGTAATCTCTTTTCTTTTAGTAGCTATTTATGACTCTTTTTATAAATCAGCCCAAATGTTTCTGGAATCCACTATATATCTAAAAGCACATGGCTTGTTGCAATATGTCCTATACATTTTTTTCCAACACTGTCTGAGAAATCTCTGGGTTTTCAGATTCAAAATATGCCAGTGTTATTTTCTAGCTTACTCATTCATTTGTTCACTGTTTTTGTTTGTATTTTTTATGGAAGACCTATCAAAATGATGCCTTATTCTCTTGCTTTCAGGACTTACTTTGTTTTGATAGGCCAGGTGGTAATTTGAGCAGTAACTACCAGTTAAATGAAGCCAAGAAAGTGCTAGCAGTTCAGACTTTGTATTTACTAATTATTTATGAATATGTTTTAAGGTTGATAAATTATGGCTTAAAAACTTTTCTGGGATGACATGCACAATTTTTTGATTTACTCTATTGGTAAATTAAGGATAAATGTTAGACTGGGAAACACTATGAAAAGGACCAATCATGAGAGGAAATCAAGCATGTATATGTAAGGAAGCAAAGTGGAAAAAACCATGAAACCAATTAGTCCGTTGGCTAATGGTCTTCTTAATGAGTGATCTGTAATAGCTGCCCGGTTAGTGTGGGGAACATAATGTATATCAGATTGAACTTTCTCAATTACCTTGACTTGTTCTAACATGATACAATTTACTCAAGAAAACTGTGCTAACTCTGGTTATATTAAATATAATGTCAATGACAGCTTGTTGGGATTATGTATAATAATGAGCACTGTATCTGTGAATACCATATTTGCCAAAATATAGACAAGATGCACTCAAACCTATAGAAGATGTGTACCTATATTGTTCAAAAGTGACCCACGTAAGTTACTTGACCTTCATTAATAAAGTTGGCTCACTGGACATAATATAATAATTTATTAGTTGAATTATTAGAATATGTATTAATATCAGGTTTTAAAAATACTCAACTTCATTATGTTATGTGAAGAAAGTTCTGCAATTACAAAGAAAGCTAGAGTCAAAATGAAATTCCACACCTTTGAGAACTTTCAAAGTTTATACCTGAATTTCAATATTGAAGCTTCTCAAAATTAATCAGAATATATTAGAATACAATTATGTAGCAATTTTATGGAGAAAGTTCAAATGCAAATATTGCCTCTTTGCTGAGTACAGAGATTGGTTAGTTAAGAGAACTGTAATTTAACTGAGAGTACTATGTTCTTATTAATTTATTCAAATTTATGTAATAATTATCTAACTAATTAGCTGGAAATACGACTTGTTCTATTATTCATTAAATGTAAAAATTCCTCCCAGAATAAAGGACTTCAAATAAAAAATTATTTAAATTCTCTAAAAATACTAATAGAAAGTAGATAATACTACTAAAGAAATAGCAGTAATTTACTTTAGAAATAATTTTAGTTAAGCCAAATGAAAAAAAATAAATGGAAATAAATTGAATTCTACTATTGATTTGTTATTTAGAGGAAGATCCCTTTGATTAAAAGAAGCAAAGAATAATTTTAGCACTCTGTACTTATTTCCATAGAAATCATCAAATGTATTTGTCTTTCAATATTGAGATGATTATGGGTTACAAATTAAAACTATCAGACCATTATAATCTACCTTCAATTACTACTTTTATTTCTAAATATATGCCAGCAGCAATAAAGAAAGAAATAAAATTCAACAATTAAAAATAAAAGTTCATAACATGAAGATAGCTTTCAGTCATTAATAATTCCTTAAGTTCCATATTAAGAATTTTAACAGGAGAAAAACAAGACACAGAATTGTGTACTTTCATTACAGTTATTGTATTTGATGGTTTTTTTCTTTCATTTTTTTTCCTTTGGGTAAGAGGGAATGAACTCAGGGGCACTGAGTTGACTGAGCCACATCCTCAGCCCCTTTTTTGTATTTTATTTAGATACAGGATATCTCACAGAGTTGCTTGGTGCCTCGCTGTTTCTAAGGCTGGCTTTGAACTCTCGATCCTCCTGCCTCAGCCTTCGGAGCTGCTGGGATTATAAGCATGCACCACTGTGCCCAGCTAGACATTTTCTTAATTTATAAAAATGCTAATCTTCATTATGTTTTGCATTAAGTCATATGACCAAATTGTGAAGAACTGTTAAATATAAACACAGAATCTAGTATAACTGGCAAGTAGCAGAAGCAGTGAGATTTGAAGTAAGATTTTCTGACTGTTTCTCATGATTTATCAAAAGATCAATATACCCAAGTTTGACGATGTACAAATATGTCCATTCTCTTCCCTTAGACCCAAATCCTTGCGTAGTGTAAACACTTAGTATATGTGTGCATTCTCCACAGTGTCCTATGATTGAAATCTCATGTAGTACCTGGCCTTTGGGTCTGTCTTTTATCACTCAGCATACAGATTTGGTGATTCACCAGGAGCATTACGTGTTCCCGTAGCCTTCCCTTTTGTTGCTAGGTAGAGTTGTGCTGAACAGTTGCACTAGAACTTGTTCATTCGTCCATTGTTTGATGGATATGTCCATTGTTTTTTGTTTGGGGTAATTTTGAGCAAAGCTGGTATTAAAATTGGCATAATGCCTTCTGTTTGACACTAAGGTTGGAATGTTCCTTCCCAAACTCATGTTGATATTTAATTGCTAATGTGAGGGGACTGGGAAGCACAACATTTAAAAGATCACAAAATTCTTAGTGGATTCAGGCTTTTATGACTGGAGTGGGTTAGTTATCATGGGAGCAACTTTGTTATAAAATTGAGTGTGGCTTTCTCTAGCTTTCTCTTCTCCCCAACCCTTTGCTCTTAGTCTCTGGCCTTGTGATGCCCTAAGTATCTGTTGTTCAGATTTGATCATTTCTTATTTTCAACCCACTCTTCTGTCCTTCCATTTTTCCTGTTGAGCTTTTCTGTGAATTGATGCATATATCAGTTTGGTGAATGCACGTATCGGTTCTAGAATAGCCATTAAAAAAGTATACCTATTGCTTTGTTAATTTTCATAGGCATATTTAAAATTTGCTCACTGAAGCATTTTTACCATGGTTACTTTAAAATGTTTGTCCAAAAATTCCAAAATGTCTATCATCTTTGAGTAATCATTTATTAATATGTCATTTAATTAAAAAAAGTTTAATTAAATGAGTCCTCCCTGGTTCTGTTATTAGGTGATATTGTACTGAAGCCTGGGGAGAATGGGTCTTAACTATTCTGATTTGCAGGGTTCTTTCCAGGTAGGTCTGGAAAGGGAAGGAGAGATTACTCTATTACTGCCAGATGCTGTTAGAATTCTGGATTCTCCACTCAGCCCCTGATGACAGCTGACAGGGTGATTCATGTTATTGCTGGTGAGAAGCTCCATTTTCCTACATGGTTTTCACCAACATTAATGAAGGAAGGTACTATACAGAAAGAAATATACAGCAAGTTACATAGCAGAAATTCACAGACACCACGTTGGCCATGAGATTGAGGTATCTTCTTATATCTGGGGAGAGTGAATATGTAGCTTTCTACTTATTCTTTGCTGGTGGGGGTGGTATTGATTCCATAATAAAAATTTTCTGTGCTACTGGTCTACAGTAGAGTGGTCATTGTTTGTTCAAAATTTTCTGTCTTGCTAGTTTGCCCCATTTCCTGGTTCTTCAACTACAGAAAGTAGACTTTGGGTTGTTGTTGTTGTTTTTTCCTCCCTCTATGCATATTTGTGTTCTGAGATTATTTAGCTCCAATTTTGGAATTTATGTAGCAAAAAAATAGCATAAGGAACAGTTATGTTCCATTGACATTCATTATATTCTGAGTCCTCTATACACTGTGTCTTCTTCCTTTCAACTTCCAAATTGTTATAGTTGTTTATGAAGTCGAGAGCTTTTAATCCTACTTAGTGAGAGATAGAGGAAAAGCACATCTATTCCATTTTCCTAGAAGCAGAAGTTCATAGGGACTATTTTAAATCATATTAATTGAGTCTCTTTTCAATGACACATACACACATGTATATATACAAATATACAAATAGAGACACATATCATATAGATGCAGTACTCAAATACTCAATTGCAATATATTTATCAAAATATAATAATTTTTAAAACAAGCATATATCCAGAAAAATATTTCCACTTTTCTAAACAATCCAAAGCAATATTCAGATTAGAAAATGGTAGAAAATGCTATCTATTTTTTAATGAGTTCTGTTTTTTTAATGACTGTGGAGCCCACCATTCTAATAAAGTATAATCCATCACCTTAGCTTTTATTTTTCCTTCTAATATTTTAGATAAAAAGACCACAAACTTTTAAAATAATCTTCACCCATAAGCAAAAATCACTAAGTAGAAGTCAGTTAGCACAAATCATTGCAGGGTTTTTTTTTCCAAATTTGTATTTAGTGATTAATTTTCTGTTATTTTCTTGTATATATGTTGTGTTAGTTGACTTTTCATCATTGTGACCAAAATATCTGACAAAAACAACTTAGAGAAAAAGTTAATTTGGGGCTCAAAGTTTCAGAGGTTTAGTTCATGGCCAGCTGGTTCCATTATTCTGAGCCTGAGATGAGAGAAAGCATCATGGTGGAAGGGCTTGGTAGAGGAGGACTGACCAGCTCATGACAACCTAGAAGCAGAGAGAAAGTGAGGATCCAGGGCCAAGATACCAAATCTCCAGGGACACAACCCCAGTGACCTACTTCCTCTGACTCTACCTCACCTGCCAATGATAATCCATTTAGGTCTCATAATCTAGTCATTTCACCTTTGAACATTCCTGCATTGCTACATGAACTATTTGGGGCACATCTCATATCCAAACCATAACATATGTGGATAGCTTCTTTATATAACTCATTAATTAATGAACATCAGAGTTATAAACTATAGGCCAAAAAGGACCTTAGACATTCATATTTTTACAGATGAGTTAATACCCACAGAGGTCAAATTTTGAAAAATTGAGTAAATGGATCTATGATACTTAAATTAATGTTAGATTCAGTCTGGAAAGTAGCCCTCCAGATTTCCCAGAATTTTTAATTTTATTTTTCATTCGGTTTGCCTTAGGAAAAGAAATGCTTATTTTAAGAAATCTAGAAATCAATCTAAACTACATGTTATTAATTCATGTTTTAAGAGCATCAAGTGGAGGCTTTTAAAATTTATCTTTCTGTCATAACTGCACAGGTGATGGCTGTACACAAATATTGCTTCCAATCACCAAGAAACACCTTTCATTTAGTGAGATCTGAGTTACTCCCTCACAGATGGCCATATGAGATCATGCACTGTCACATATAATTTTGTCTCACTTCAGCGTGAACCCATCCTTTCCTATAAAGCACTTCTTTCACCCTAATTGGGATTACCCTTCTCAGTTCATTATAAAAACGATTAGCTTCTCACTTATCATTCATTATCTGCTAGAGGCAAGCCCAGAGGAACTAGTTTTTATTCATTTTTATTTCATTTTCCTTAGATTAGTTCTAGTATTTTACTATTAGCTGTTTGTAATGTTGGGATGATACATTAATAATGTTATAATTTTTCCTGTAATGAGGTGTAATGATAAAAGTATAAACAGTTCTTACTTTCCTGAAAATATTAGTTTGGACAACTGGGTTTCTGTTTTGAAAAGCTGCTTTCTTGGTTTGAAGTTGATGCCAAATTCTTTCCAGTTTTTCTATCAGACCACCAGATAATACCCTAGCTTTGTTAACGTAATTTTCTTCCCTTATATTGTACATGTATGTTGCAGCATTTTTCAGACCATTCTGAATGATTTTTTTTTGCAAGAAGCAGTATTTATAAATAAGATATATGGGCATATATATTTATTTAAGTAAAAATAGTCAACTTATTATATATAGTAATTATGTACAAGGTGTGCACTTAAGTTAAAACATCTACTACATTGAACACTTTTGAACTATGTAAGTACTTTTATTAAGGTATTTGATTGACTTAACGAAAATTTCTTAAAATTTTAGAGTGTGTCAATAGATAAATGCAGATTCTTATATTTAGATGCATAAAAGTGAACTTAAATAAGATAAAAGCAATTTTTGGAGTGAGAATTAAATGTGAATTGGGCTACAGATATATAGTTAAGGAGCCAAATTACAAATCGACCCTTTTAATTCTCACATTTAATTATGATAATTGCAGTCTTATTGTAGAATAACTATTTCTTTTTAAAGAATAAACACCAGGCTATGGTATTTAGACCAGTAGAAATAGGAAGATATTTTTGGCTGTTAGGTTTAGAAACAATATGTTTTATTCACTTCTGGGTAGCTAAATCTACTGGGGGAAAAATGGAGCATGCATTGAAGGCTCTGGAAGAGCCTGAAATAGTGGATGACAACCAGAAATGTTTTGAGAATGAGAAAAGGACCTTGCATTCAGAAGATAGTAGACATAATTTTCCCAATTTCTCTAAGTACTCTTAAGAGCTTTGGAGTTACATGTAACATAAGCACAAGAAGGAATAAAAAGGTGCAGAGAAGAGGATAAATCCACTATGGGTACTGGGATACAAGTAATGTCATGGTGATGAATCCTTGTTCTCTTTATAAAGAATCCAGTTATCTTTTTTGCCTTATACAATTCAGACTGGATGACAGAAAGTAGACATTTCATAAACACCCAATGTCAAAGACCAAAGAAAGTCCCCCAAACTTTCTTTCTCTGTCCAAAAGATCAGGAGATGATCATATTATCCAGATAAAAATATGTGAAAATTAAATATGGTACCTCTGCCCAACACCACAGGGAGAAAACAGCAGCAGCAACAACAACAACAAAACACAACCTGCAGTTCAATTATGTACCCTCCTTTCCCAAAATAAAGAGCAAATTACTTCTAAAGAACCTAGAGAACCTGGATTCCCACCCTTACAAAGCTGTACCACATCACCCCAACCCCAGCACAAGAGCCTGGCAAAGAGGAAGCTGTGGCAATTTGGGATTTTGTCTCCACCAGGCAGCAGAAAGACAGCCTCCACACTACAGTGTCAGCAGAAACCACCTTGGCAGCAGTGAGGCACCTCCTGCCTTTCCCATAGTGGTGGTGTCAGAGGAGGGTGAGGGACAATCAAGACGTGAACCAGACTACTGCTCAGAGGAATGCAGCCATTCTCCCACACTGTCACAGAGTCCATAAAGGAAGTAAAAGTGAGGGGCCCTGATATGTCCAGAGTGAGATCACTGAAGGCAAAATGAAGAACCTAAACTCCCATTGACCCCCAGAAATGAAAAGGACCCCTTTCCTGGTCACAACTCAGATGAGACTAGGCAATCTAAACATGAATCCCATACTGGAGTGACACATGGGATCCCACTTCCACACAGGTGCAGTCAGAGGAGGCCTGCTGTGAAGGAAAGACACAGCATTATCCAGAAACTCAGACCATAGCAGACCAAAGTTCAGGTTTTCAACAGGGAAAAAAATCACTCCTCAGACTATTCACCACTGAATGAAAAAAGACAAACTATCAATGACAACACTGCAAGGAAACAAAATTGAATTATCTGACAAAGGTTTTAGAACCGCATCATAAAAGTCTTTAAAAAATTACAAAAGCACTTGAAACAAACAACAAAAAAAGGCAAAGCAATTTTCAGAAAAGAAATGAAGACACATGGATTTTTTTCTTAATAATTGAAAACGATAACAAATGTTAAAAAAAAACACAAAAAACAAACAACAACAACAACAACAACAACAAAAACGGACAAGCCAACCAATATTTAGAAAAAAGTTGAAACAACCCAATCTGAAGAACAGAGACAAAAATAAAATTGAAAACAGGAACAGAGCCTCAGGGACTTGATAAGTGAAATAATAAATATCAAATAAAGTTGTCACTAAAGGTCTAGATTGAGTTGAGAAAGTGAGTATAACATATATTTGAAAAAAATGGCGGCAATTTTCCAAATTTAGCAAAGTAAACCTACAAGTTCAAGAAGCTGAGAAAATTCCTAACAGGATACCTCTGAAGGTTTCCATAAGTCACTCCCCCTGCCATAAATAAATCAAAAAATAAATAAATAAATAAATAAATAAAATTACTCAAATTCCTAAAATTTAAAGAAAAAGAAAAAAAATCTTGAAAACAATGAGGGGCAAATCCTAGGGGTAGAAAAAAATAGATTATAAAAACCCCAAAATCCTCTAGATTTCACATTGGAAACCATGGAGGCCAAAAGGAAATATACATTTTAAATGTGCTGAATATGGGGAAATTGTGAATCTAGAATTGTAATTCACTGAAAATAGGCTTCCAGACTATAGGGAAAATCAAAACATTCTCAGTTGAGGAGAAACTGAGAATTTGTCAATAGTAGATCTACCCTTAATAGAGTCTAAAGGGAATTTTCAAAAGAAAACAAACAAACAAATAATAAAAGGAGCAGTATTGGAACACCTACAGAAAGAAATGATAATGGAAAGAGGAAAACTATTAGTAAATACAGTAGAATTTTCTTTTTTAGAATTCCTAAATTGTTTGGTGGTTAAAGCAATGTAAATACAAAAAAAAAAAAAAACCAAAAAACAAAAAACAGGAAGTGATGGATGGAAATGAAATACAATATATCAAAAATATGTAGAATACAGGTAAAACAGTGATCAAAGCACATTTACAGCTTACAATTGTAAATGCTTGCATTGAAAAATTCTTCAATCAATAAGCTAAACACATCTCAAATATCCAGAGGAAATAAAAGAGCAAGTAAATCTAAACAAAAGGAACAAAAGAAAGTCTAATTTACCCTTTTTAAAGTGTTATTTTTTTGGGGGAGGAAGACAATGAAAAAAGATTCATTTATTATTATTCATAAAAGATCTCACCTCTCTAACTCAAATTCTATTGCTAATTTTAAAGGACAATTTTACAAGGATATTTATGGATACAGAGCAACCATTTCAATGCTAGTATTCTTTTACATTTCTCTCTCATAATAGGTTAAGTATTCCTTTAAAAAAGAAATAAAATACAAAAAAACAGAATTTTATTCAACAGTTGAAATTAAAATTACACATTATACAAAATATTTAATGCAAAATATTTAAATATCAAACCTAATTAGAAAGTTTTCATATAGGATACTTATTAAGATGGCTAAATACCTAGATGTCCTTGCTAAAAAACTATTAAATCTGCAAAAGGGAGAGAGCCTCACAGTTTTGGTCCATTATTTTTCACAGAAAGGTCTGTGGGTCCATCTGCATCAGCACCACAAAGGCTTCTTATTACAAAGGTGCACCCCTGAGCCCTAACTCAGACCTGGTGTGTGCCTGACCTGGTAAGCAGAGACAGATACACACACACACACTATTATTATTATTATTATTATTATTATTATTATTATTATTATTATTATTAGACAGCTTAGAACTACTTATCTAATCCACACACTTTTTTACAAATGATTAAATTGCCGCCCAAAGAGGTTTAATAATTTACTCAAAGTTTTCTGTACCCTCAAATTCAAATTTTATAACTTCCTATACTAGTTATTAACATCTTAATTCAACACATTATGACACATGAAAATAGTCTTATCATTTAGACTAACTTTTGGATGTTACCTAAGTTGAAAGCCTGCTGTGGATTCTTATTCTTTTTCTTGAGAAATTACAGCAGTTGATTTTTTTTTTTAACCCAAAAGAAAGCAAAACAAATCCTTTAAGACTGGAAAACCAATGAATTGCCTAAGAAGTCCAATTGACAAAAGTTCATTCACTTATGATTATGGTTCCTTGTCTGATTACAGACAACTTTAAAGGTAGGAGCAAGACTCATTTCATATTTAATGGCATTTTACGTCTTTTAAAGTGTTATTTTTGATTTATAGATTCAGTACCTATTACCAACATAAATGTCTTTGAATATTATTAGATTATTGTTTATCTTTTTCATCCTAAAATATTTAGAAGTTTGCATCCTGGTATATCTTGGTCTCTCTCTGAAACTCTAGCCTTCCCTGCACAAGTTAATGCTTTTAAATCTACTCATATTTTAGAATAAAACAGAGACACCTGCCTCAGAGACTGCTGTATGTAGATGTAGCATGTTTATAGAAAGTAGCAGGTTGTTAGGTATTTGGAATTCAAATGGCAAAGAACTAGAAGGCTTTCCTTTAATGCAATAGTGGATTAGTTCCCAGAGCTGCCATAACAAATTACCAACAATTTGATGTCTTAAAACAACAGACATTTATTTTCTTTCAGTTTTGGAGGCCAGAAGTACAAAATCAAGATGTTGTCAGGGATGCACTCCTTCTGAAGGCTCTAAAGAAGAATCGTGCCTCATCTTTTCTGAATTCTGGTAACTCTAAGCAATTCTTGATGTTTCTTGGCATATGGTGTGTGACAGTGACCTCTGCGCTTCCCTCTTCACATGGCTTTCTTCTCTGTATTCTCCTGTTTTTATAAGGACATGTCACTGGGTTTCAGGTTTATATTATCTTGAGATCCTTACCTCTGCAAAGGCTGTTTTTGTTGTTGTTGTTGTTGTTGTTGCTGTTGTTTTGTTTGTTTTCTTTTACAAATTAGAGCACATTCACAGATCAAGAGTGGACATGCCTTTGGAGAGGTCACCATTTCAACCACCATGAAACTGAAGTAAGTTAGGTAAGTTTTCTCCTTTTCTAAGGAGAAAAGTTTGCTTTGCAACTTGAGATTTGGTGACAAATACTCTTGCTGTAGATTTAGAGTGGAGTGGTTGACAGATCACATAAAGATCTTCGGTTCATCTCATTCTTCCCAGCCTTGCTTCTCAATTATGCTCTCTGTTGCACCTACAATCCTCAAGGATGAAGCTCTTTGGATGCTCTGCCACACCAGTTAATATTTTGTCAGTGCCTTTCATTCGTGTGAATTTCATAGCCAGAGTTTCCTTCTCCGACAGTCAGTATTTGCATTAGTCCATCTATTTTCTCCTCTCCAGAGAATTTCCAAAACCTGGTATTTATCAGTGGTTTCTCCCACTTTTTTGTTAGTAAATAATTATCGTTAAAATATATATTAACTGTCATTCATAGGAAATCTCAGAAATGAGAGATTAAAATGCTTATTCTGTTTGATATATCAACTTTAAATTTCAGTGTTCTTCTTTATAAAATATTACTTAAAATCACTTCTCAATATTATATGTATATGTATGGATTATATGCATTTCCCTCTTATTGTTTGAAGATTAAGTGAAATAGAATATATGGAAAAATGTATACATGGTATGAAGTATTCAATAACTAACTATTGAAGAAAGTGAATCTATACCCAGACAATGGAAGAATTAATAAGTAATTTAAAAATTTATTAGAGCAAATATATTCACTTAAACTTAATAGGTTTTTAATTGTACTTTACTCAAAAATATAGATGTTAAAAATCAGAGAATATTTGCCTCCAAAGCACTAACTAATTCAAAAATTCTCTATTTTTAATCTCGACAGAATGTAATATAATTTCCTGGAACTTGTCAAAATATCATTTGTCATTTTCCATACTCCAACTTTGAAAGGCATATACATTAGTACATGAATATATTTTGTGCAGTAGTCTTTTAAAATATTTTCATGAATTAATCAGTTTCAAAGAGTGTTTGTGCAGATCATACCACTTGATACTTAAAAATTCATGACTACAAGCTGGCTTTTGAAAGACAGCCATAATTTAGTGTTATGCTTGAATATATTACATGGCATTCAAGAAATGTTGTTGATTATTTTAGAAATTAGGCAACTCAATTCCCCCTTAGGATAAAAAAATATCTGATTTTTTGTTTACTGAAGTTAATTAAAGTGCAAAGTTATAATCTTCTCACTCTTTGCTAGACAGAAAGTGACTTAAATTCTGAGTAAGTATTAGTCATGCCAGAGTAATGAGAGTAATTATTGTCTTTTATTAACCAGTAGTTTTTGAAGTATAAGATCTTTGATAGATGAGAATATATTTTCTTTTATTCTGTATTCCTAATGACTACTACTCAACACAACACACAGTAAGCATTCAATAAATATGCATGATTATAATCACATTACTGTCATTTAAGTCAACTTTGAGTCAAGAGAATTGTGTGAAAATGTTTCCCACATGAATCAGTAAATCTAAGATCATACACACATATGAAATATTTCTAATCTAAGACTATAGACTATATTCTATATGTACGAGATATTATTTAACTTTGAAGTGGGCAACAGATATGTTCTCCATCATATATTTCCATTTTAAAAGAAACAATAATGTGAGTATACATTATATGTATATGTATTGAATACATATTAGACTAAAAGAACCAAAAAAGAGACACAGAGAGTAAAAGTCATCTTTACCCTATGATATTAGACTGACCCTTCCTTAGAGAGACACAGGACTTGTCATGAGAAACAACTGAAGCATCTAACAATACGTTTAAATGGAATAAAGTAATCCAATTAAATGAATTAAGCTTACTATGAAAATATATCTCACACTTGGATATTTAGTAACATGGGACATATTTATGACTCATTCAATTATAAGAATAGTTTAATACACACACACATATATAGTAATACCAACTCCATAATATATAAAACATATGTATCTATCTGTACATATGTATGTATACATAATATATATATCTACTTATCGATCTATATAACATATTAGCAAGTTTATTAAAAGAATAAACAAAGCACAATATATGCTGAAATTAGTATAGAAAGTATTTGTTTGTATTTTAAATAGTTTTCATAATCTATCCCTTCTTCACTTAATTCACATTATTTTTCGGACCAAGAAACAGGAGCAAATACTGTTCAAACAACTGATTCTAGATTTAATTGTTGAATGGGTGTAGTTAGGTTAATACAATTTTAAAAATTAAGGATGTTAAAACAAATAAGAATCATTTGCATGAACTCAGAAAAAACTATTTTTATCCTATGACAAACATTTTGTACTACTAAGGACTTACAGAGCATGTCTTTGAATATACCATTCTGATAAAGGTACAATGGCATGGATGTCCTCATGCAAATTCCTTCATGTGGGACGATTTTGATAGGACATTGTACTAGTCAGCTTCTCATTCCTCTGATCAAAATACCTGACCAACAACTTAGAGAATGAAAATTTTATTTGGGTCTTGGTGTTTCAGAGGTCTCAGTCCATAGTCAACCAATTCTATTGCTTTGAACCTGAGATGAGAACATCATGGTTGAAGAGTGTTGCAGACAATAACTGCTCAATTAATGGCAACCAGGAATGTTGGGTGTGGGAAAGGGGTTAGGGACAGATGAAGTCCAAGGCTATACCCCCAGTGGCCTGCCTTCAACAACTAGACCCCACTGCCTATAGTTAACTCTGAATAGCCTATTCAACTATCAATGGATTAAACCATTTTCAGGAGTTACACATACACACACACACACATTTTCTGGATTAATTCACTGTGAGGTCAGAGCTCTAATGATTGCCTAAAACCTCAACTCTGAACCTTGCTGCATTGGAAACAGTGCTTTCCACACATGAGCTTTGGGGAACATTCTAGGTTGAAACCATAGCAGTCATAAAATATCATTTCTATTGAACTTCCAAAATACATTTTCACAAAGAAACATGTAAAACAGACATTCACTAATCATCCACAAATACTATATACATCACTAATTCCCATGAGTACATGTTAGTCATGGGTAGAACACAGAAGCAGGATATATTAGACATGGACTACCGACCTGAAAAGAAAGAAGGTGCAAACATTTTCATTTAAAATTATTACTTTGATAGGAAAAGCTAGTAATTTTGCATTTTATTCCTCCAATGTAGATTCTATCACCCTGACCCTGCCTATATCAAATTGACTTATTGAAAGAATATTAGATACCTCCCATAGTGGGATGGATGGCTGGTATAACTGAGATTTGATTGAATCTCTCACTTTTTATTTCTAGAAAACTGTACAATATATATGAAACTTTATTCAGGCAGACACGAATGGCTAATTATCATGAAGAACCTACAAAAGCCATACTCTTCTCAGTTAAGGTATATTTCCAATTGCAGTGCAGGAAGCATGATCACACAGAGAATACAACAATGTTGCTGAGTCAGGAAGGTGGGTTACAGGAAGACAGTTGGTGTGTCAGTAGTGAGAGAAGTTGCAGGACAGTGTTCCCAAGATGAGGAGGCTATAAACAAAGCGAGTTCAAATCTGAGTAACTGACCCTTTGAATCTTTGATGAATACTCAGTAGCATGTATGTAGACTTGTACACTGTTAGTAGAGCCACATGCATCCTGGGAACAGTAAGAAACATTGCTTGAAGTTTTCCGAAAGCTAAGAATCATTTCCTTTTTCAATAGCCAGCATATACTCCTTGCTAAGCAATTAAGGCACTTACTACATAATTTAGAAAAGCCATTTCTTCACATTGCAACTCAACCATTTATGTAGGAAAGACTACAATAAATTTGCTCTTTATAACAAACTTTGAATGGATCAAATCAAATCAACAGTAAATAACTATCCAACAGAACATAGTGTAAACTATTAAGATGGCAAGAAAACTCTAATACTCAATAATGTAAAATTCATAGCAACCCATTTAAAGTCATTAGAAATGCTAAAAGGCAGGAAAGTATGATCTAGAACAGGAGAAAAAACAGTCAATAGAAACCGATACAGAATTAAGGAAGAAGTAAAACATAAAAGACAAGATGTTAACTATATTCAAGTATTAAAGGAAACTAAAAAAGTGAAATGAAAATTAAAAGATTTTCAAGACATTTTCTAGAGTTGAAAATTAAATATCCAAAGTGGAAATTCTGAGGACAGAAATATTGGAAGACCACATTTATTAATCATATCAATACCCATCATAACCAAAATCCTGAAAATTAGTGTTAAAGAAAAAAATACTTGACTGCAAATTATACAACAGAGACATAGTAACAAAAATATCATGGTGCTGGGTTTAAAAACAGGTACATGAATTAACTGAACAGAATTAGAGACAAAGAGACAAACGCACACAGCTAAAGTCATCTGATTCTTGACAAAGGGACCAAAATATACATTGGAGAAAAGACAGTCTCTTTAGTAAATGGTGCTGGAAAAAATTGGATATTGCTATGTAGGAGAATGAAACCAGATGCCTATCTCTCTCCCTGCACAAAAGTCAACCCAAGATGGATCAAGAATCTAGGAATAAGACCAGAGACTTTGCAACACTTAGAATAAAAATAGGAGAAATACTTCAACATATAGGCATAGCCCTATGCCTTCCTGAATAAGACTATTATAGCTCAGTAAATACAAGCAAGAACCAATAAATGGGATAACAACCAATTAAAAAGCTTTGAACATCCAATGAAACAATTAGCAGTACAAAGTGATGAATGCAAGAGAATCTTTGCCAGCTATTTTTCTGACAGAAGATTAAAATAATTAAGAATGTATAAAGAATTCAAAATGCTCAACATCAAAAACCAAATAATCCATCCAACAAATGGGTGAATGAGCTGAACAAACACTTCTCTAATGAAGAAATTTAAAATAGCCAATATTTATGTGAAAAAAAATATGTTCAACATCTTTAGCCGTAGGAAATGCAAATCAAAACGACAGTAAAATTCTAGCTCCAGTCAGAATTGCAATCATCAGGAATACAAACAATAATCAATGGTGGGGGAGACATGGACCAAAAAATTACTTTTATACATGGTTTGTGAGAATGTAAATATAACTACTATGAAAATCGGTGTAGAGTTTCAGCAAAAAATAAAACTAAAAATAACCTCATGATCCAACTATACCATTCCTTGGTATTTCTCCCCAAACCTAAAGTCAGCATGATTTAGGGATATATACATATTCATGTGTATCACCACAGAGTTCTCAAAGCCCAAGTTATGGATTCAGCCTAGATTCCTGTCAACAGAAGAACGGAAAAAGAAAACGTGGCAATTAAAAAAATAAAGCTTTATTCAACCATACAGAAGAATGGAATTATATTATTTGCAGGAAAATGGATGGAACTGGAGAGCATCACATGAAGTGAAATAAACCAGACACAGGAAGATAATTACTCTCATTTTTCTCTCATATGTTGAAGCTAGTTATGAAAGTGTAAAGGAAATCCTTAGGTTAGAGGTAGAGGAAAGAGCAGCAGGCGTCAAGAGGAAGGAAGGACAAGGGATGGTATTGGGAGTAATATTGACTAAATTATTATATATGCATGTATGAATATACACAATAAAATCCACCATTCTGTATAGTTAATATGCACCAATAGGTACATTTTTTAAAAAGTATCTAAGGGAAAATGATATTTATATATTTATCAAAAGACACTGTATAAAAGGCAGCCATTATGAAAAACATGTCATCCAAATGAAAACTGAGCAATATTTTTCAAGCAAGAAACACTTAAACTACAAGTCAATTTTATAGAAGTTTCTTTTATGAAAGAAAGGTGCAGTAAAACTTCAAACACCAAAATCTGAGAGAATTCATTGTTAGGAATATTAAAGAGAATTCTTCAAGCAGAAGGGATAAAATCAGGTGGGAACTTGGAGTTAGGTTTTAAGAAAAAGAAAAATGTAGAAATGATATGTAAATAAAGAATTTTTCACACTTCAAACTTCTATTCTGGGTCTATTCCCTAAAGACCTAATAAGAGCATGTTACAGAGACACTGCCACATCGATGTTCATAGCAGCACAATTCACTATAGCAAGATTATGGAATCAGCCTAGATGCCCTTCAATAGATGAATGGATAAAAAAAATGTGGCATTTATACACAATGGAGTATTACTCTGCATTAAGGAACGACAAAATCATAGAATTTGGAGGGAAATGGATGGCATTAGAGCAGATTATGCTAAGTGAAGCTAGTCAATCGTTAAAAAACAAATACCAAATGACCCCTTTGATATAAGGGGAGTTAATAAAGACAGGGTAAGGACGAAGAGCTTGAGAAGAAGATTTACATTAAACAGGGATGAGAAAAGGGAAGGGGAGGGGAGGGGAGGGGAGTGGAGGGGGGATAGTAGAGAATAGGACAGACAGCAGAATACATCAGACACTAGAAAGGCAATATGTCAATCAATGGAAGGGTAACTGATGTGATACAGCAATTTGTATACGGGGTAAAGTTGGGAGTTCATAACCCACTTGAATCAAACTGTGAAAGATGATGTATTAAGAACTGTGTAATGTTTTGAACGACCAACAATAAAGTAAAAAAAAAAAAAAAAAAAAAAAAAAAAAGAAATTCAAAGGAATCTACCAAACCAAACCAAACCAAATAAACCTTTGAGAAATAATAAGCAAATTTAGCAAAGTTACAGGATACTAATTATACTGCTGTAGTCTGATAATGAACAAACTGAATATGAAATTAAGAAAATAACTCCATTGTAAAATACTTAGAAATAAACTTGACAAAAGAACCAAGAACCAGACAGGAAGAACTATAATACACTGCTGAGAAAAACTAAAAGTAATGTAAATAAATAAATGGAGGATTTTTTTCATGCCGTATTCATCAGTTGGAAAACTGAATACTATTGACAATTCTTAATTTGATTTATGGATTAAATAAAATCCTTTCAAAAATTGCACCCTACTTAAAAATAATAATTGATGATGTGTTCTTATGCTTTGCTGATGGGTATGTACAATGACATTGCCATTTTGGTAACTTGAAACAAGCTGGAAACAATTAAAATATCCAGCAAATGGTAAAAAAAAAAAAAAATAAACAAAATGTGATACTTCCATACAATGGAATACTATTCAGCAATAAAAAGGAACTACTGATACATGCATGAGCATGGATGGACTTCTAAACATTATGCTAAATGAAAGAGTAAAATATAGCTTATTGTATGATCATTTGTATAAATAACTCAGAAAAGACAAAAGCTATTAAATAGAAAATGGAGCAGTCTATGCTTGGGGTTAAAGTGGGAGTAGTTTTTGGCTGCAAATATATGTGATGACATGTTACCAAAAAAAAAAAAAAATAAAATAAAATAAAATGATTGGTTAAAGCCAGCCAAGTAATCACATGATGGTATCTTTAACACATGAATAAATAAAATAGCTGATAAAATTAGCACAAAGAATGGGAGGGCACAAAGAGAGTATGTTGCTGACATGCTGGGCCAATGTTCAGTGATATGGTACAAGGTCTCCTTTCCCCATGGCTGCTTTGCTCCCCATGCCCAGCTCAGATTGGCGGGACCCAAGTGACAGAGACCTGGTCAGCAGCAGCTGCCCTCTCAATACAACAGGAATGGACCACGTCAGCATCTTTTCCCCTTTCTCTTTCTTGGTTCTCTCTCCTTTTTCTATGCTTTTCCCTCTTCCTTTCTTCTCTCATCATGGTTCTCCTTCAGCAACAAATTTAAGAAAAAGGAAGGAAATGTTGAAATAACTTTCAGTTTACAGCTAGAAGCTAGCAGCTATAAGCAGCTCAGAGTGCTTGAAGAATCTACAGGTTCAGGCCTGAGAGGAACGCCTGCAGGATGGGATGCTCTGGCCTCTGGCGAGCTGTTAGTGAAACCACATCCTTAGCACTTGTGGTTAGCGTTGCCAAGCTGCCAGGCCAGAAATGGATAGCCAGGAGCTTCAGGCATGGAACTCCTAACTTAGAAAGCCCCTCCCCTAGGGACAAAGACCCTTCTTGACAATAGCAATATTTAGAGCATCCTCATAGTGTGGTCCTCACATTAGGCATAAGATGATGGGCTTATGGATACTATCTTGCTTGTGTATGATTGATGGGCACACCCCACTCAAACTCTGTAACAATTGTATGCATTCCAAAAATAAACTGAGCTACTGGACGATGACCTGAGGTGGGTCTCCAGCCAGATCTCTCACCAAAAAAAAAAAAAAAAGAAAGTCATATGACAGAAGACAACTACCTAAGCCCACAAGCAAGTACCCCAAATAAACACAGATTTACAGCTTACAATCTGAATGCTTAAAAAGTTTTTTTTTACTCTAAAAGAAGGCACAAAAAGGAACAAAGAGGACAATAAATACAACACAGAGATATAAGATAGATACAAAAGTGGTAAATTTAAATCTAACAATATTGTTATAACATTAAATATTAAAAACAAAAAGTGGAAATTATAGACTTAAAAACAATAACAATAATAACAAAACAAAAACAAAACAGAACAAAAAAATAAACCTTCAACAGTATAGCTGTCTAAAAGAACTCCACTTTAAAGGCAAAAGCATTGGTGACAGAGAAGTAGAACAAGTCCCATTGTATAAAATCTAATTATAATAAAATAAAATTGCTAATAAAGTAAAATTATGTGAAAATCAATAAATTTAATTCATCACATCAATAGACTTAAAGATAAGAACCATATGATCATCTCAATAGATGCAGAAAAAGCATTCGACAAAATACAGCACCCTTTTATGTTCAAAACACTAGAAAAACTAGGGATAATAGGAATATACCTTAACATTATAAGTTGAGGTATATTCCTATATTCTAAGCCCCTGGCCAACATCATTCTAAATGCAGAAAAATTGAAAGCATTTCCTCTAAAAACTAAAGACAGGGATGCCCTCTTTCACCATTTCTATTTAATATAGTTCTTAGATATCAATAAATTCTATTATTATTCACTCTCAGTTACTTCCAATGTTGGTGGCTGTGACCACCATAAATTTTTTAAATTGAGTCAGAGCACGTTTTTTTCTTCACTTTGAAACAAATGAGTATTCTGCTTTTATTGAATGAAGCATTTCATAAATATCATTAGTTCCAGTTTATAATATTGTCTTCTTTGTCCCCAATGATTTGAGTTTACTTGTTTTGTAAATTATTTTAAGAAGGGTATTGAGATATAGAACTGCTTTTCTGAATTTATCTATCCCTTCTTTTAGTTCTACCAGGTTTTGCTTTAAAGCTATAATTACATACAGTATCTTAGATTGTTATATCTCCTTGAGTTACTGACTTCTTTTTCTTCTTTCTTCCTTTCATTTTATTTCTCTCTCTCTCTCTCTCTCTCTCTCTCTCTCTCTCTCTCTCTCTCTCTCTCTCTCTCTGTCTCTCTTTATGATTGAGCTACATCTCCAGCGACTTTTTTTTTTTTTTGAGACTGGGTCTAAGTTGCTTGGGGATTTGCTAAGTAGCTGAATCTGGCCTGGAACTTGTGATCCTCCTGACTTAGTCTCTTGAGTTACTGGAATGATAGGTATAGGCTACCGTACTCAGCCTCAAGTTATTGATGTATTTATTGTTAACTTTGTTCACTTTTGTAAAAGGAAAACAAAGCCCAATAAAGCATCACATTGTATTCAATTATTAAAAATAAGAAGGATAGAAGGAAAGGAAGAAAACAAGGAAGGGAGTGGGCTAGAAATTCTAAGCCTGAATACAAAGACAAAAAATGTAGCCTCATTGTTTCAAAGTATGACAATCGACCGATGTGGACTTATGTGGGGACTGCTGGACCCCATGTGCTAAAAGCAAATATTATCCATATCATGACCTCTTATTTGAGTACGTGATTATTAAACAGTCCCAGCAATAAGGTCAAGAAGGAAGGTAAGGGGGCTGAGGTTGTGGCTCAGCAGTAGAGCGCTCGCCTCGCACGTGGGAGACCCTGGGTTCAATCCTCAGCACCACATACAAAATTAAACAAGTGAAATGAAGATGTTGTGTCAACTAAAAACATAAATATTAAAATAATAAGGAGGGTAAGGAGGAACAGAGAGAAAAAAGCACAGAAAATCTTTGATTAAGAAGGAGAAGTTGAATATCTGTGAATATAAAACGTTTTAAAGCCTCAACCTGAAATGTTTTCAATATTTCTTACAAATTTTTTCAAACATTGTCAGTGGTCCTCCCATTCACAGAATGTCATTCTAAGGTAAACTAAAAACTAAAGTTGCAGAGGAGCTTCAGCCATGTACAGGAAACTGCGCTGGAGCAGCTGCTTCAAAATCCAAGGTTTATTGTGGTAATTCAATGTTATAAATTGTGCTTCCAACCTTTGATGCCTGTCTTATTTTTATCCATTTAAATGTTTCGTGAATCTATCTGATACTAAAGGAAATCCTTGAAGCATAGGAGCTTAAATTAATCAGGATTTATTTTCTAAACTATATCTCATTGTTCCTACCAGAAATCATAGAGGAAAATATCTATTGTCCTTTCCAGACTTCCAAAATAGTGTAAATTTCAGATATCATCATGGAATCTTTTGGTATCATTCTTAGGCAATACTTTTTCCTGTTTCTCCATTTCCTGATGCAAAAGCCATTGGCTAAAATATTAATCAGATTATGATAAACTTAATTATGAAATAAATGTAAAATGCCTCACAATATATACTTAAGATATATCTCCTTCTAACACTATGAGTTTGCTTTAATGTCAGATTAATATTTATGAATAAGTTTTGTTGATTTTTCAAGCACAAATCAGAAGACAGTTTCCAAACAAACTCTAAAATCCTTTATATTTACATTTCAGTGAGCACACAGATTTTCAAATACTAAAATGTCAAAATTTGCTAATAAAAGTTTTAAACAAGAACATGAATATACTATAGCAAAATGTGAATATCTCTCAGTATCTGTGTAGTAAGTTCAGATTTGTGTGGAATATTCTCATTTGTTCATCTAACAGTTTGATTATATGAGAAAGCAGTTGACTGTTTTAGTGCAGCAATTCTAAATTATACATATAGTTGTAAATTCAACAACATGATCATTTGTGGAGTAATTATAATCATTTTACAAAACATAATAACTTTCACTACATTATGTAAATAATTGAAAATCCTCATTTGTAAAATTTATTATGGTTTGTGATCATGACAACAGTTTATGACATGGACATTGTCATTATTTTTAATAGCTAAAATTATTCCACTTACTACTCTCATCTACTTTCATTGCCAAACATTTTTATCATAGAAAATGTTAAGTTATAATATATTTAAACTCCTGATCAGGTAATATATTTTCAAACATTTTGTCTTATCAATCAATACTAGCAAATTTTTTTCTTTTTAAGATTCATTGTTTTAGATATTTCTGTTTGGGTTATGAAAGTAGTGCTATGCTAAGAACTTAGTTATTGCTCTCTTAATTACCCTCCCCAATGTTGTAGCCAATTTTTTCTCATGAATTATTTCATCTTTCATTCTTTAAGAAAATGTTTTTTTTTTCTGTTAGGTATATTTAAAATTGTGTAAAAAAAAAAGCTAATACTGTAAATATCTCTTCAAGCTAACCAGATTACCTCCATAATTACTCTATTTAATCCAACTGACATGAAAATATGACAAATAAGCAAATACTGCAACTACAGGCTATGAAAGATGCACTTTTCTTCCCATAACTAATATAGCTTTAGAGTCATTGCTATTTTGGTCTTTTCTGACTTTTGTGTACACATATTAAATAACCATTAAGATATCTTACTGGTTGTTTTATTTAAATATATGTTATAGTTCTCCTCAGCTAATTGCCATACACATGTCATTTGTGATTAATTTAAAAAATTAAGACAAAGGATTTAACTATTAAATGATAGCCTTCTTTGTGTAAAACACCATCTGAAGAATAATCTACAGTGCTAAGCAATTTAATGATGACCAGGAATAAATCAATGTGTTTCAATTTAACCTTTGATGTTAATTCACAATAGGATTAGAGTAATTAACTTAAATCTACCACTTTCCTCTTCTTCTGATATCTTACTTTATATGTGTCCAAACTAGAGATCATTAGTTTGTTTATTTTTTTCTGTAAAGGTCTACACAGGATGTTAGCTGCAGAGCAGGCTGAACAAATACTAGCTGCAGGGTGGGCTGAACACTCGACCCCAATCTGTCTGGTTCCTTATCGCTTGTTTGCCTTATGTCTGAACACTCAACCCCACTCAAGGCTGAACACTTAACCCCACTCCAGGCTGAACACTGGACCCCCACCTCTCTGGTGCAATGGAAACCCAGATCTGACCCCTGCCCTGTCTGCCTGAGGGCAGAAATGACACCCTTAGCAACTACTGTGTGATACAATCACTGTAAGGCTACAAGGCAGCTTGCAGATCCAAAGACCCCATTAGATTTTGGCTATAAAAACTCTCCCCTCTCCCCCCTTCTCTCTTCTCTCTTCTCTCTTCTCTCTTCTCTCTTCTCTCTTCTCTCTTCTCTCTTCTCTCTCTCTCTCTCTCTCTCTCTCTCTCTCTCTCTCTCTCTCTCTCTCTCTCTCTCTCTCTCTCTCTCTTCCCCTCTCTCTGTGCTCTCTCCTTCTCTTTCTCTCTCTTTCCCTGCCCTCTTTCTCTCTCTTTTTATCTTCCTTCCCTATTAATCAGACACAGCTGCAATGAAGATCTCTTGGTTGCCATGGTCACAGTAAACATTTCAAACTTTGTAGTGACATGTGATCCCTGTCATTTATTTTTTTCTTCAAAATGTTACAAAAAGAGTCTATTTTTGATGGTAAGAGAAAGATAATGCATGTGGTATGATTCATGGGGAACAATCTGTCAAATTATTATCTAAACAGTGCAAGAATAGCCAAATTTTACTTACACTATATGCTTACTATTCATATATTACTAAAGTAGCCCAAAACAAATCCATTACAATATGCATCAAGTCCCATCCACCATAGAGTTACTCATGGTAAATTCAACATTTGAGACACTCATGTGTAATACATGTGATGTAAATGTTAAATGCACTTACACATATATTAAATTACTCTGCAATAAGTAGAATACAGTGCTATGAAAACATTTTATATAACTGTTTATATATTGATATATATTGAATAATTTAATTAGTGAGAATATCTGAATTTTAATATCCTTGGTTGTCACAAAACCTTAACAGTATATTAATGTATGTCACATCAGCAAGTACAAGATGGATATCCAGTCTTCTCAGAAGCATAGTTGAAGACAGGTGGAAAGAATTTAGAGAAAAATCACTTAACAATAGACCTTGGATGCTGGGGATATTCAAAATATAGCAATTTGCCTCTTATAAAATAAAATTTTAGTAATGTTATGGATCTAATATCCAATTGATTATTCTTTTAGGATTTTATATATAAATTTTAAACATATTAAACTTGCAAATTTAAATGCAGCTTAAATTTTGCAAAAATTTTTCTTTAATTTGTTGCTGGCATCTTAAACAATATAACCAATGATCTGGTTGATATAAGATTAGATATTTCCAGATGCATCCCACCAGTGTACTAAAAGAAATATTTGCCACAAATTCTAATCTTGATTAATATAAATGTACTTTAATATGAATGCAATTTAATGTGATTTAAAGATGAGTGTGATTATAATGAGCAATCTAAGTCATAATAAGTAACAGCAAAAGAATAGAACTGGTATTCCAGAATAGAAGGAGAAGGATGGAACTTAATATAGATCTTACAAAATGATAAAAACAGGCACTAACTACCTTCTTAATGAGGACTGGAAAATATTTCAAAGGGTAGAAAGAACGGAGACAGAGAAAAAAAAAATTGTATATGGCACTATCACAGGACAGTGACTAAACAGGACTAATGAACCTTCCAAAACAGAATTTAGCTGGAATATCATGTAAAAACTCATATATCCTGCTGTGATTCAAGAACATAAGGTTTTGAAATGCTAGTGATGTAAACTAGTTCCCCTTCCCCATCCACACACAGGGTTCAGGAAACATTAAAATAAATAAATCAGTTTTTTTGTGTATGTTTACTTTGACAGAAGAACCTCGGTGGTGGCGGCGGCATCATCATCATCATCATTGTAAAAATAGCAATGAGAAAGCATTTGATTTATTGCTGATTATAATTAAAATGAGTTTAGGATTTCATAAATTAAAATAATATTGATTTTGAATTGGGGGACATATTTGTCATATTTAAGTAGTTTTCTTTCATTCCAGTTGGACGTGGAAGAACATTTTTATTAAATTTATAATAGCCTCTATCAATATGTACCTTATATAATAAGTTATGTTGATATTTTCCTGAGTTTTAACCATCCTTGAATTCTCTTAATAAACCATATCTGTCACAGTACATCTTTCAATAAAGTATTGCTACATTTCTGTTACTAACATTTTGTTTACAAACTTTGCATCTGTAATTTCATTGAGCTTTTTTTTTAAAAAAAAAGGTCACTCAGAGTGTGCTGTAGAAACTATACTAGAAAATCAAGTTGTGAATTTTGATCCAGAAATAAGCAAACTTTAAAATTACTGAGTTTTAATATAACAAGTTATATATTCTACCATTGTCTAATTATTAGTCATCTAGAGCTCTGCTTTGTATCATGCCTGTTCTCCAGCTCAGAAAAAAACAGAGCAACCACTGTTTGGACTATTGTTCTTCATCAGAGTAGAAGTTTAGAATCCTGAAATATTTTGTGCAAATCATTCCTGAATATTACTGTCTACTCTTATGGCTACCAAATGGTGACTCAATTCACTTTCCTTTGGGTAAAATATTCTCACCCTCCTCAAGTGAGCTAATCTAAAAATTCTTCTAAGAATAGAAGTCAGCTCTAAGGCAAAATTCCTAGTGGATATTCAGTAGCTTATACACTATGTGGTGATCAGGATCTGGAGAACTAGAAAAGGAAATGAAATGTTAATAACACCTCACACCTCCATTGTGCAGTGATGGAACTATAACCTCAACAAATGTTTCCATCCAGAATGCAAAAAACACACATATGGAAGCCCCTTTTCTTTAGCAATTCTGAAATCTTATGTAGTAGATATTTTGAAAGTATTGCTGTTTTGATACAGGCAGTATTTCACTATTTGGCGTGAATTACACTTACTGGACATCATTAAACTTTTTCATTTTCATTGTTGATCTTTGTCTTCAATCTTGGAGTGTCCCCTCCTTTTTCATGATCTCTCTTTGCCACATTAAAGATTAAATTATTTCTACATTATATTTAGAAATTTGGTGCCAAACTCAAACAACAGAGATTATCTCCTGGACTTTTCCTGAAAGTTTTATACATAAAGTTATTTCTTTGAACTATGTTGAATTAACTTTTGTATATGATGTAAAGAAAGGGTAAACTTCTATTGCTTGTATATGGCCTTTAAATTGTTTCAACATCACTTGCTGAAAAGGTTATCTTTGCCCCATTGAAAGACCTTGACAATGCAGTAAAAGCCTAATTGATTTTATTATGTGACAGGTACATTTGTGACACTCTTTTTCTATTTCAGTAATCTCTATATTACACTATCACTATCATTTCTTGATCAGTGTAATTCAAAATCAGGTTTATAATTTTTGCAAATTTGTTCTTTAAAAAATCAATTACACTGATAACATATACTTTCCGTTTTTGATCCACCTATCAATTTCTAATCCCCCCAAAATATTTATAGGTATTTTATTGAAATTTTCTTTAATCTATAGTCCATCAAGTGGAAAATGGATTTTAAGACCAATGTCTTTTTGTCAATAAACCTAGTATATCTTTTATTCAGTTATCTTTATCTTGAAAGTTTTTTGCATTTTCAGTGTAAGTATTGCAAACTTTTAAAAAACATATTCCTAAATATTTCTTGTGTTCTCCTAAAGTTTAAGTGTCCAATACTTTCTGGTTTATGTATACAAAATAAAATTAATAGCCTTGTTTTCATTTAATGTTCTGAGGTGTTAATAAAATATTGTAATTTTTCTAGTACGTTTTTATATATAAGATCTCTTTCAAGGAAGATAATATTCCTTGCACTATATATTATTTTTCTTCTTTTTCAATTTGGATGTAATTTTGTTTTATTTATTTATTTATTTATTGCCATGTTGAGGATAGCATGTACGGCCTTGTACACGCTACACAAGCCCTCCACCACTGAGCTGCATCCCCATCCTTGGATTCCTTTTTTTCTTTTCAATCCTTATTCATTGATAAGGATCTACAGACTTATGCTAAGTTCAACTGAGAGTGACATATTAAATTCACATTAAGGATTATGTCAACTATAGTTTCATATAGACTTCTTTTATTAGGTTGAGAAACTTCCCTACTGATCCTAGTATACTGAGATTTTACCTTTTTATTTTTTTAACAGGAGTCTATTGAATTTTACATGTCAATTTTCTTGTATCTGAGATTATAGTTTTAATTTTTAGCTAATATGGTAAATTATATTATCTGATTTTCAAACACGAAACTAATCTTCCTTTCCTAAGATGAACATCACTTTTCTAGGATGTTTTTATGCATTCTGGATATTGATAGACATAAGTACTTATTTATTTAGGTAAATAATTGTGCACTTTATGATTGAGATAGTTTTATTTTAGCTTTCATAATCTGTAATGTACGATTGTTGTTTTATTATAGCATGATTCTGAATTTATAAATTAACTGGAGAATTTCTTCCTTTTCTTATATTTTCTGAAAAAGAACTTTTGTAGGATTGGTGCTATTTCATTCTTAAATTTTGATAGAATTCTCCAATAAAGACAAATAGACATGGATGTCTCTTGGTGAAATGTGTTTTAATTGTGATTTAAATTTCCTTAATAAATATCAAACTCTTTTTTTCATTCAAAACAAGAAAACAAATAATTTATATTCACTGATATCCACTATTTTCAGTCATTTTTATTCCTTTGTACAGATATATAATTTCTTTTGGTATCATTTTTCTTTCCAGTAAAGAACATCTTTAATTTTTTTCTGTAGTAAGAACATCTAGATTCTGAAAGCTGTACACTTGAAAAAATGAGAATTCATACCCCATTTGATTCAAATGTATGATATATAAAGATCATTGTATTATCATGAGCAACTAGTAAATAAAAAAATAAAAAAGAACATTTACTAAAACCTCCCTCATTTTTTTGAGTGAAAAAGCTTTTTCATTTGCTATAAATTTGGAAAAATATTTTCACTAAGTAAAGAAATTTAGTTTGACCTTTAAATTAATCAGTTGTTTAAGAGGATCTTGCATTATGTTCATATCCTTGTTTCCAAGAGAATGTGTAATATCCTTAACTTTATTCCATTGTAAATCCAATGTTTTTCTCTTTCTTTTTATAAGATTTCTTTTATCAAAATTTTCTCAGTAATTTTAGCCTAATATGGCCTACAATGATTTGATTTTCTCTGTGTATTCTGTTTATAGTCTCCTGAGATTCTTGAATCAGTAGATTTATAGTTGTCAACAATACAAAAAATTATGATAATTATTTCTCTATAGACATTTTCTGTCTCCTATCCCGTTATAGGACACTAATCACAGAGATGGTAGACATTGCATTTCAGGGAAATGAAATCAAAACTACATTGAGATATCAATTCACTCCAGTCAATATGGCATTTATCAAGAGTACAAATAATAACAAATGCTGGTGAATATATGGGAAAAGGCACACTGTTATTTGTTGATAAGATTTCAAAGTGGTGCAACTACTCAGTAAAGCAGCGTGGAGATTTCTCACAAAACTAGGAAAGAGGTCACAGTATGACCCAGCTACCCCACTCCTCAGTATATATGCATAAGATTTAAAATCAACATACTACAGGGATACAGTCATATCAATGCTTTTAGCACCATAATTCACAATAGCAAGCTTTGGAACCAACCTAGATGTCCATCCAGAGAGGAATGCATAAAGTGTGATATATATGCACAAATGGAGTTTCACTTGGCATAAAGAAGAATGAAATTATGACATTTGTTGATATGGACAGAACTGAAAAATATGCTCAGTGAAATAAGCCAGGCTTAGAAAGTCAAGGGTTGAATGTGGATTCTAGTTCATAATTAGCAAGAAAAGGCAGGGATGGGGGGATGGGGAATGCCACAAATATGGAAGAGAGATCAGTGGAGTAAAAAAATAGGGATTGAGGAGGAGAGAAAAGGGATGGGAAAAGGGAGGAACAGTGCAATAAAATTGACCATACTATTCTGTGTTCATATATTAATATGCCACAGTGAAGTTCACCATTTGTGTGTGTGTGTGTGTATGATATACACACATATATATTGCACTGAATTTTAAGAAAACTATAAATAAGTAGAAGAATGACTGGTAGAATAAAGGAGCAGTGGGAAAAGGGGAAGTACTAGGGAATTGGAGCAATTTAAATCAAATGCTTGTATAACGATGTAGAAAAGAACTGCAATATTAAGTATAACTATAATGCACTAATAAAAAGAACATTTTTAGAAGTTAGGAAGGTTTGATGGAGTCAGGAGCTATAAATATATCTTTATTTTAAAATTTCAGTCTGTCAACAATGTTTATTTTTTTATTTTTTTAAATTTTTATTGTTGCAAAATGAAACTGAATCCCTTTCTCTCGCCATGCACAAAAGTTAACTCAAAATGGATCAAGGAGCTTGATATCAAATCAGAGACACGGCGTCTGATAGAAGAAAAAAAAAATCTACATACTGTGGGGTCGGGCTCCAAATTCCTCAATAGGACACCCATAGCACAAGAGTTAATAACTAGAATCAACAAATGGGACTTACTCAAACTAAAAAGTTTTTCTCAGCAAAAGAAACAATAAGAGAGGTAAATAGGGAGCCCACATCCTGGGAACAAATCTTTACTCCTCACACTTCAGATAAAGCCCTAATATCCAGAGTATACAAAGAGCTCAAAAAATTAAACAATAAGAAAACAAATAACCCAATCAACAAATGGGCCAAGGACCTGAACAGACACTTTTCAGAGGAGGACATACAATCAATCAACAAGTACATGAAAAAATGCTCACCATCTCTAGCAGTCAGAGAAATGCAAATCAAAACCATCCTAAGATATCATCTCACTCCAGTAAGGTTGGCAGCCATTATGAAGTCAAACAACAAGTCCTGGTGAGGATGTGGGGAAAAGGGTACACTTGTACATTGCTGGTGGGACTGCAAATTGGAAAGCAGTATGGAGATTTCTTGGAAAGCTGGGAATAGAACCACCATTTGACCCAGCTATTCCCCTTCTTGGTCTATTTCCTAAAGACCTAAAAAGAGCATACTACAGGGACACTGCTACATAGATATTCATAGCAGCACAATTCACAATAGCAAGACTGTGGAACCAACCTAGATGCCCTTCAATAGACGAATGGATAAAAAAAAATGTGGCATTTATACACAATGGAGTATTACTCTGTATTAAAAAAAATGACAAAATCATGGAATTGTCAACAATGTTTAGAAAGTGGTTGAGATTGTTATAACAGAGCAAATATAAGGAGTTTATTGTAATTTTGTAAAATTCAAGAAAAGTTATATTGTAATGCATTATACAAATTTCATTGCAGCAACTCTAGGAGTTGAGGGGGAAAAATACAAAGATAACAAATCTTTTGCACTGTTTTAGAGTAATTTCTTACCAACTCAAATTTTAAAAATGAACTACTTTATGTTTTGGGTTAATATAAAAGTCCCAAAAATGAAGTTATAGTGCTACATGCAAATATAGAATAACACTTTAAGCCTGTCTCCTAAAACAGAATGGAAAGTAGCATCTAAAGACACTTTATTTCATACTTTTGTTGGCATATATTAATTACATAGAATATCCAGTTTCACTGTAGCATATTTATGTATATACATAAAAACATAAATTGATCCATTTCACTCCCCAATAAAAAAGTAACTCAACGAAATTAGAAGGAAGAAGACCAAGGGGAACAGGATAGTGGCAGAGAGTGGAGACGGTGGGGGAGTTCTATTAATAATTTGGATTGATAATATGTATTTTTAATCAGCAAACAGGAATTTTTATTCATAAATTGTGACTGTTATGCCAAGGTCTGATACAAGTTATTAGTATCAGGTCCATTTCTATATCATAAACTTTACTGTTCTGGGGACATGGTTTGTGATTTTATGACAATCATCAAATTAGTATCTGTAAGTGCGGATGACTACAATTTTTCCTTGGTCTCCTTAAAAAAGGCATCATCTGCACTATGTAAAGTTAATTATATCAAAATAAAATCTGTCTTAAAAATGGACCACATAATGATTGACTTTATTGTCAACCTTTTAATACACTTCATCATGATTTCTTTTCTCATTAATTTAATCAATATCAATATTTTTCTGATAATAAGTGTGCTTGCTTGTTTTATAAAAACCAACAGGTTCATGCTTTGGAATTGGGGGTTGAGCAACTGAAAACTGACATAATGAAAACCTCATCGTCCAGGTGAGAGCAGAGACAGAACTAACTCCAACCGTGGTGTCTCCGGCATTGTCATTATGCTGGATGTGCTAAACTTTGAGTTTCTGGCAATTGTTGACATCATGCCCATCCTCCTACAGAGACATTGCTCCCAGAACTGAGAGATGGTAAGTGGAATGAATTCATGTCACCAATTCCAGTAAAATAAAGACATATTTAAATTCCCTCTTTTTCTTAGATTGCATTCTGTTGGAATTAGCCTGATATTTCTCACGCTTGAAAATTTTAGGAAACATCCTCTCACCACTATTCAGTTCAGACTTAAAATGAAGCAATAGTTACTATTCATTTTCATTTACTTTAAATACATAAGATAGATTAGGTGAATTCTGTGAAAAGAAATACATTTTTTAAAATCAGAACATGACAACAAATGGTCAACATACAGAAACACAGCCCCTCTGTTGGAGTTAGAAGCAGTTAGGTTAACCCATCGGAAGTCAGCTCAGCTTACAGATTTGGAAACGGCAGAACTAATATTAATGGATTTCTTTTCAGTTATAGCATGTCAAATTCATCTGTTAATATATCTTCTTTTTATTAAATGTCTATTCAAATTCTTTACTGAATTTGGTACTAGTTTTCTTGTTATTGACTTGAAAGTGCTCTTTGTACGTTTGGCATAAATGTCATTGATGAGACATGTAATTAAAGAAAATTTTCTCTCATTCTGTGGCTTGTGTTTCAATTTTATAAGTGATAACATTTGAAATGAAAATGTTTTTAAAGCTTATGAAATTTAATTTATCACTAATTTTTTGATACCTTTGTCAATAATCAATTGGTCAGAAACTTAATGACTCAATTTGTACTTTTAAATCTGTTAGAATGGTCTCTCTACTTAACTTATATCATTATTACAGTCTAGAATCCTGAAGCGTAACACTAAGCTTTGAAATTGCATAGTATATATCCTCCAATCTAGCTTTTCTATTTCAAAAGTGTGCTAATTCTAGGTCTTTTAAATTTACATATTATTTGAAAGATTACTTTTCAATTTCAATAAAACAAGCGCATAGGATTTCCAGAGGGAGTGTATTGAATCTGTAGATCTATTTGACAAAAATTGTTATTTCATCAATATGAGTTAGACCACCCAGGGACATGGAATATTTTTATCTATGTATATTCTAAAAAATTTTTCCTTAGAAATATTTTGTGTATATATAATTTTAAACTTATTCCTTAAGATATTATTCTTTTTGATTATTTTGCAAATACCATTTTTCTTTATTTTTATTTTTGGATAATTTGCTGCTGGAATGTAGAAATGCAGTTGATGTTTGCATATTGATATAGTCTCATTTAAATTGTTTATCAGTTCAAGTGACATTGTTTCTGTACTACTTAAAAATTTATACATATAGGATCTTTTCATCTGTAAATAAAGACAGTGTGAACTCTTCCTTTCCAGCCTGGATGCCTTAATTCTGTGTTATTTTATTTGCTGGCTAAAATCTCAAGTAGAACATTGAATACAATTGATTTGTTCTGTTTCACTTTTAAGGATAAAATATTTAGTCCTTTACCAGTAAGCTAAGCCTTAGTGTTTCATGGACACTCTTCTTCAAATTCAGGATGTTCCCTTTTATTTCTTAATGCTGGTGGTTACATTTTTAAAAATAAGTGTTTGATTCTGTCCAGTTTTTTGTTGTTATCTCTTGAGATGACCCTGACTTTGTCTAACATAGTGTGTTCCATTGCTTGATCTTAGGCCATTAGACCAACTTAGATTTCTGCACTAGCTTTCATTTGGTAATGAAGTATAAATATTTGTGTATGCTTCATAATTTGGATTACTATTATTTTCTTATTAACATGTTATTTTTATAGATATTCCTAGGGATGTTGTTCTAGAATGTTTTTTTTTTCTATTCTGATGGCATTGTGTAATATTGGTATTAGGATACTGGCCTTACAATTAGTTGGGAAGTGTTCTCTATACTCTATTTTGTGAAACGGTTTGTGAATATTTGTTTTTTTAAATGTCATAAATATGTTGAAGCCACATCACAGTATGACTGATCTTTCAGATTTATTGTACAATCTTTTTCTACATGATAGAATAAGATATGCTAAAATTATGATTTATAGCTACCTCAAAACATTGTTGAGGATCAAATGAAATTAAACATGGATTAAATGTATGCCACTTCTATTTAACCTTAACTGTAGTTATGATATCCAGGGATTTCTGGAGATTCTCAGCTTGCTATCCAATTCAAGGGCTCCATTAGTCTGTTATCTGAGACAGAATAGGATAATATGTCTGACCATAAGTTCATAATACTATTTATGATTCAGGAAAAATAATTCGGAAACAAGAACCAAAAGATTGATGAACATAATACTTGAAAGCTGGATAAAGCAAGAGTGTGAGAAAAGAACTTACTATGGTTATGTTATTATCATTTTTCAGAAGTAATTTATATGTCTATTTCAGACTCTGCAACAGTCTTCAAGTATGTTTAACCTGTTGCCTTTTAAATGTCAGCTAGCAAGAGGTTAGAAATGGAAAATTATGAGCAAATCCTGACATTAAAAAAAAGTATTACCATACTTGCCTTTAATTATTAATGAGCATATGGAAGCTCTAAATACTATTAGTCACTAAATATATGAAAACTCAATCCACAATACAATATCTCTACATCTTCTAAAATAGCTAGAATAAAAAAAATGAGAAAATTACAAGTGTTGGTTAGGATATAGAGCAACTGAATTCCTGAAACATTTTTTTTATAGTTGGGAGTATAAAATAAGAGAATAACTTTGGAAAATAGTTGCACAGTTTCTTACAAAGTTATACACAATTTTACCAACCAGGACAGAAATTCCATTTTCAGAAACCTACAGGAGAAATATTGAACTATACAGCTATACATGGTCTGTATGTAAATGTTAATGTTGGCATTATTTGTAATAGCTAAAAACTAAAAGTAAGACAAATATCCATCAACTAGTGAATGAAAAAACAAAATGAAATTATGCATTTGAATAGTATTCCATAAAGCAACAAATTCCTGATATGTTCTTTAATATGAATTCATCTTAAAACATTTTACCAAATAAATCAGTTGAAAAAAAAAGTTGAGATGATGTGTTATTTTCTTTATATGAAATGACAAAAATAGGAATAATATTTTGGCACAAAGTAAATCAGTTATTGCCTCTGGGTGGTGGAAAGTTGGGGTGGAAATTCTCTACAACCAATTTCAAGGGAGTTTTGAAGGATAATTTTAAAGTTAGATTGCCTGATGTATAGATAACTACATAAATCTACTAAAATACATTTATTTAAATACTTAATTTGGGTGAATTTTATGGTATAAAAATCACCTCAATAAAGTAAGGGGAAAAAAACCTGAAATGTTTATTTAAATTCCTATGCTGGAATCCTCTTATCCTGTTATATTCAGATGAAGTCAAGGGGCTCTCAGGTTGAAACTGAATTCTGAAATATGGAAAGAAGAGGGTCTTTTCCCTAACATCCTAACATGAAGCTGTTGCTTACAGGCAGCTAACAAATGCATCTATGATACAAAATCTGTGTTGGAATCCATTTATATATTTTTTCCTCTAAATCATATGATGTTGCTAGTAGACTGACTTCTTAGCTCCATAAGTCAGTCCTTGGTGCCTTGACTATACTATTCCCTTCAAAGCCATTGAGTTATTATTTTTTGGAAGGGCAGGAACCTATTTTACCAACATGCTTTTATTCAAATTATCTTTGAGGATGGTACCTACTTTTATATTTTCACTAAGCTGAAAATTCATAAATATGCAAAGCATTACAGAAAGGAATACTTTTGATTTTTAGAGTGAACGATGCAGTCTGGACCATTAAGCCTTCCTAGGTGGCATTGATTAGCATTCACATCAACATATTACAGAAACACTGAAAAAGGAAAAGAAAGCATCAATGCAAAAGCAGTCCAATGTCCAATATGAAAAGATTTCATCACTCTCCTTATGTAGGCCTTCAATACACACCTATCTACTTCTTATAAAAACTTATAAGTAATGAGAATAGGTCTGCTATCTGTTAATCTGCAAATTAAATGAAGAGCAAAGGATCATACTGAGTTAAGTCGTCTTTCTCATCATCCTAACTGACCTATTTGATCATATACACTTATCACAATGGGGCTTGACACTCATCAGCTTCAAGTTACCACCTGGGAACCTGGTACAGTGATTGTTTCAATTAAATAATTTAAACTAGAAGACCTCTTGAGGAGGCCTAGGGTCTTACTAGCGAGGTGGATAAATATTGACCTGGATGAGACCATGAGAGATCAAAGTAGTACCTTTGATGAGTGCTGTCCATACTGTGGTCTGACCTTGATTGTGTCAGGATCTGCTAGTATTTGGTCATTCAGTATTTTTTCCATTCCTATTCTTGTGCTACCTGACATTTAAAGGCAGTAGTTTAAACATACTTGACTGCTCCTGCACAATTTGTGATAAATCTCTGAAATCTTTCTGAAAGATGAAAAGACACATAACATTAGCAGTGTCCACTTATTTTTTTGCATAGTCTTGCTTTATACAACTTTCAATTATCAAATGCTTCAGCCTTTCGTCATCACTTAGATTCTTATCCCTGAATTATTTTTTTTTTCCGGGATCCTAACTACCATCATAAACTTTTGGTAATGCAAATTATCTTACTCTCTTGATTACCAAATTCATGAAATCTTTGCATGAGATAGAAGTGTGAGAAACTGGTGAAATTCCTAGAGATTGTGGCTACCGTTGAGGCTAAGAAAAAGAAGCATATACTTTACCATGTTTAATGTCATATGATTCTCAACAATGTTTAGTGGTAGCTAGGACTTATAATTTAACATATTTACTCTGTCATGTAGGCAAAGATTATAAAGTAAATATGAAAGGCCAGTCATAACTCAAAGTAGCTTTATTTGATGGAGCATGGAAATAGACCATGAGATTTCAGTAAAAATCTATTTATTCTAAAGGAGTAAAATGAGTTTAAGAATGCACAGATGGTTGGTTATGATAATTTCTATACATCATTGCATCAGGCTATAACGTCAATATCTGTGGGGTAATCAGTACACTTCTTGCATATCTCTGAAATACCTAAGAAAAATCTGTGCCTTCAGCAACCAGATTTTATATTGTTGATTACGCCATGTTTTTCTGATAATATTATGGAATTCACAATTAAACATATTTTAAAAATTTGTGTCATTCATGTCAAACCAAAATATGTCAAGAATAAGAAACAATATAGACATTGGTAGAGGGTATATTTCTAGGAAATATAAATATTCATGGAATCCAAGCAAAAAAATATTTAAAATCTAAGTGGAGAAAATATGGAAAAACATAAGCAAGAGGTGACAGATTTTAAGCAATATATCAAGAGTTTCCAAGTAAAAAATGACCCTTGACACCACTCTTCCCTCAGAAAACCTTCACCTCCCTGCAAAACAACTCAACTGCCAAGCTAGCAAGAAAGTGCCTCAAAGAATCTGATACATAGTCTCATAAAAAAAGTCCCTCCATATTATACAGCAGTTTATACACAGTGATCATGAAACCAAGATTGCCCTATTCTTAGTACACTAATCAATCTGCAAAGGGAGATCATTTCAAATCCAAAAGAAAGAAAATCAACCAAAGTCCAAATAAACCAAGGATTTTCACTGCCAAGATCTATTGAGATTCTGGTCTCTGAGATGAAGATAATTCAACCATGAAGTAACCATGCTCAAAATAGGACCAGCAATGAAGCTGGTAATCAGGCAAACTCTTATGTTACAGGGTTTTACATATGCTCCAAAAGGCCCAGAGTCCAGTCAGAGACCAGGGGGTTTAGACATGAGGTTCAGACATGAGTGGAGCAGAAAAGCTTGGCAGCCAAGAACTCTGTTCTATCACCTGTGCTCCACTGAGCTAAAAGTAGCAGCATTTTACGTACACACTCCAAAGCAAAGGGCACTTTATCTCAGTAACATTCTTGATTTCTGATGAAACACAATAAAATCTATAGTTGCACCGTGTTAAAAAATCTACTGCTTTCTCTTTTAAGAAGCCAGTACTAGTACTAGTTTTAATTTCATCAGAGGATTTCACCAACTGATGATACTAAGGTAAAGGCCTAAAACCACAGATTGTGGTTTTCAGGTACCAACTACCACAGCAAAACAATCCAGTGAAGATTTAATGTGTTACATCAAGTTTCTGAGGGTCACATTAATCCATAGCAACACAGACACTTGGCAGAAGCTGCAGATCCTTAAAATATTATTTGAAAAAAAAACTTTTTAATCAATGCATTCCTTAAGGAGCTCAGAGACTTTACCCAGTGCTTCAGACATCAAAAGAGATTCTAATCCTGGCAGATATTTCATATTTGGATGGGAAGAGAAATGCAATACAGGAAAGCCTGACTGGGGAAAACTGTCAGGCCCCTTATTCTTAGATTTCTAGACCCTAGAGGCCCAAGAATCATGTATGGGTAATAGGAATGTGCATGATTCTTTATTCATGATTGACTGGAATATAGGTCTCATGTATCCTTGAATTGCCTAGGTGGAAAGGTGGAAAACTATCAGGAAAATTCCTTGATACAAGGAATTTAAGCATGATATTTTAAAATGTTATAATCTCTGTATTAAAATGTTACTATTAATATATAGAAGGCATACAAAAAGCAAGAAAAACACTTGCAGTAACTATAAAGACAAAAGTTTAATATAATAAATAGTTACTTCATATCAATGAGAAAATTGCAACACTAATAATAAACAAATGGCAAAAGAAAGAAGCAGCAGAAGCAAAGGAGTAATGATAAGTATATAATAAAATAAAATTCAGATAAAAACAAAAATAAACCCAGCTAATAAAACTTTAAAACAATTTTCTACTAGACTAGTTTGAGGACATTTTTCAAACATAACATCTCATTACCTGTCAGTATACACTGTGGGGGTAATACAACATTGTGTTGGTAGAAGTATAAAATATTTCTCAAAAACTTACAGCAATAGGAAACAAGGGCCATAGATTCACATCTGCATATTTTATACACTACTTTAGTTTTTATCTGTCCAAAAATATTGAGATTTGATCAAAATATAGAAGATATGAATTACAGTATAATAATAAAAATTTCACAAATGAAATTATAACTGTAATCATAAAAATCAATGTGAAGTCGAGGATTTTTGTAGAATAACTTAAAATATGGAAAAATATTTAATGTAGAGTTAAATGACTAATTAAGCATGTAATATTCTATACAATTGCAAATACTGAGATTAAAATGTGTTGTTTTTGTGAGGGGGAGAGATTAAATACCTAAACTTTTTATAATGATAGTATGTTTACGCTTTCAAATATATTCAACTTAACATATTCAGATAAAAATCAAAGAATAATTAAATTTTAATAAAGTTTTAAAAACAGCCAGTACTTCTAACTCTCTTTAGGTATAGCATTATTATTATCATAATTTGGCTCATGTTTTTACATATTTATTGTGCTATTTAAATGTTGTGAATATTTCCCCAATGCATTGTTCCACTTTTTCTTACAGATAAACAAATATTCAACTTTCTAAATCTATTTCCTGTTGTAATTATTTAGTATTCACCACTCCTAAATCAAAATTCTACTTTATGGGAGTTCTAATAGTATCCAAATCTAGATGAGGTAATGACAAATGCTTTGCATCTTGTAATCACTAAGGGTAAAAAACCTGTCTTGACTCAGAGCACACACATATCTCTACACACTTGTCCATAATTCAAAATACTCTAATTTTTCTGAAGTTTTAAATATTAACTTTAATTTTTGAAGTACATAACATACTTTTTAAAGACAATCAACTTCAGTGTTTTAAATTCCAAGATTTTATTGTTTAAAATTGAAAGAAATAAATACACAATTTTATGCAGCTTATAAGTACCTTAAAATGCACTGTTCATCAACTATTACTAAATCAAATTATACTTATATGGCTAGGTAAAATTGCTATCAAAAATAATTTAATGATAAGTTATTTTGAAACTTAAGGAGCTATTTTAGAACAAATAATTGCTTTCCCCAATATATCTTTTATGTAAATCAGGAAATTCATATCTTGGTTTTGCATATTTTAATTTAAGCTCTATATGAAAATGTTCTCTCTATTTAGAACACAGTGTTCTGTCACTTTTCGGGTAGTCTAAGAACAATTTTGTCAGATTCACTTAATATATAGACATTTCACAGATAGGTAGCAAGTGATAATCAAGAAGGCTGAAACATTTGCTATCATTCAAGTTCATCATTGGATTTCTGCCTCCTCATTATGTACTACCAATTCCTCCAATCTTTCAATATAACTTGATCCAAAGGGTGTATTAAAACTTAGGCTCATGTTTGTAATTTTGTTTTTGCTTCAACTTTTATTTTTCTTTCTGACTCTGTCCAAAATTGTTTATACAGTGTTTACTTATCTCTCCATTCAATAATAGTTAAATTTACATGTTAAGATGGCTCGAGTTCATTTTAAAACATCAGAATTTTTTCAAATATTTTAAAAGTAATGGATTCACTACCGTTAGAAGTTGTATTCCTCATCTGTCAGAACCCCAATTGTAATCCAGTTTACCTTTTCAATATCTCTCTCCTCACTTTCACTTGTTTGTCTTCTGATTCATCTATAGCAAATGAATGGTATTTAACTAGTGACTTGTGATCTACAGACTAAAAGCAAGTAATTTGGAGCATCAGAGATGTCTGGCCTACTGTCCCTGCAGCAACCAATCAAGGAGTGGGCCATGGAGCAAGTGCAGTGACTGCGACATGCAGCCTCACGCCCAGAGCTGTGCCTACGGGGTAAGCAGTTTGCCACTCACATGCCTAGCTCAGGGGACTGGTTTGCCCTTAACGTATGCCATGTATGCAGTACTCCATGCACTCATTCGCACATATTGAGAGTTGAGTGGATACTGTCAACTGGTTCTCAAAGGTTAGATTCTGTCTCATCGAAAAGCTCAAAAGAAATCCAGAAGCCACAATGAATCAGGATGGCTTTCCTTTGGGAAAATAAAGCCATAACATAGGTATAGATACACAAAAAGAAGCCTCAACCTAACATTAAGAGGAGAAAAATCCCCACATATTATAAGGATCTCATGTGGCAGCTGGTGAACTTGACAGTTCTTCTATAGGTAATATCATATATCAATAGATATTTCTCCTTTTAGGTTTTGTACCCACTGGGGTGCTCTGTAATGAAATTGGTGTTTTGCAGGACTTTCTGATTTTACCAGCTCTGCTTGCCTATCCTGCCACTGCACACTGAACTCCTTCAGCATGCCTGCATATCTCTCTGATCAGACTCTTTGTTGAGAATGACTTTTCCCTAAGGTTGATCAATACAAATCTGATCCTGCCTTAAGACTCAGACTTTCCCTAGAGATAAAATTAAAAGGTTTGAATTGCTTTGACCTTTAAATAATACTTAATTCCCATTATGTTCCACATAATATTCTAATGGAAGGGTCTGAACTTCCATGTAGTCAGAACTCAGACATCTAATGATTTTCATATTTTTCCCACATAATTGCTCCAATTTTCTTTCAGTATTTGTTGAACCCAGAGTTCTCCCACAACTAAGCCAAATCCCCAGTCCTTTTCAATTTTTATGTCAAGACAGGGTCTTGCCAATTTGCTGAGGCTGATCTGGAACTTGCGATTCTCCTGTTTCAGCCTCCCAAATTGCTGGAATTACAGGCATGTGCAACCATGCTCAGATTAATTGCCAAATTTTTAACAAAATATTATATTATGGATTTTTAATTTCTTGAAGATAGGCCTACACCTTACTCTTGCTATAAACTTTGCAAAACAGTATATAGTCTCAATTTATAGGTAAACATCAATTGATGTGTCTTATGTTACTACATCAATTTAATAGTTCAGTCACTTTTTATTCATTTTAGTGTTTAAACTAATAAATGACTCCTACCAAACAGCTATAACTCCCAAAATCACAATATAGAAGTTAGTTTTTTTGACATGCTAGTTTATGATGATACATATCCTATGACTCCAAAGAGGTCATATTGCATAAGTTTTTATCCTCATGTTTTTCATGACCAAGATGACTATACATCCAGTTTACCTAAGACAGTTCCAGTTGACAACAATTGCCTGAAATAATTATCATCACCATTTCTTTCGATCTAAACAGAACCTTTGTTTGGATGATAAAGTCTCTAGTAGCCCATTCAGAGAGCACTCAGTGGAAGAAAAATTCTCTGCTTTTGCTATATCAACCACACATCTGGTTTTCTTCTAAGTCATCCAGGAGCAGGTCCTCTGTGAAGAAGGGGACTTGTTTTGCAATAAAGTATACCCTTAATTATTGTCTATTATGTGCAAATTGAAGTCCAAGTGTGAATATAGATTATAATTGAAATGATTTCATAAAATGCCTGGTAGTCATATATGCCTTACTGAATTTCTACTTTCAAGGAAAGCTACCGCTACACCTTTTAATTAGAAATGACTTAGAGCAGACAATTGGCAATAAAATTCAAGGCAAAGAAAGGATGTGAATATATTCCCCTTTGATTTAAAGAGGAAACTAAAATAGAATTTTCTTACTAGAAAAGGAAGAAAAAATGAGAATTTAAGCCACATATTAGAATAAAACTTCTCTATGGAATGAGCCTGTTAGTCCATGCCTATCTTCTAAACAGCAATGGAGACAAAGTTTATATTTTTTAAGACCGGACATTTCCATATCCAGGCTTAAGAGATTGAATCAGTTTTCAATGAGGGCTTAGGGATAAAAACGAATATAAATGTAGCATCTGAAATATCATCATTAATAATTTTAATATAATTTATGTACTTGTGTTTTCCAAATGAATTCCTAAAATGTAATAAATATAATTAATCATTGTCATCAAACTTAAAAAAAAGATGTTTTATAAACTTTCTACAAAAGCTTTACTCACATAACATGTAATTCAATGTCATATTGGTAGTTAAAAAAGAAAATTCAATTTAAAAAAAAACACCTGGTTATATTGTTAAAGGATAAATTTTCCTCTTAATTAGTTATTCTTATTTATAAACTTTTTGGCACATTAAATTAACAACATATATATATATATATATATATATATATATATATATATTTACTAGGCACTGTAGCATCAGTTTTACCCCTGTAAAAACACAAGTACCATTTTATTATGTAAATTAGTTTATTAATGCTCTAGATCTTAGCTCTTTTGAGCTTCTTAAACTTGTCACATCATCTTACTTCAAACTTACCATTTCATTTTTTCTTGACACACTTTCCTACATTCTTCAATGAGCCAAAACACACCTATCGTTGAAGTCTCTGATGTAAGTTACTCTAAGATGTTCTCAGAGTTACCCATTTGGGCCCATTAGTGATCACTTTACTTGGAGTTATCCTTGCATTTGTAATTATTTTCCAGAGTCTTATTTTCCAACCAGAATGAAAGCTCCATAAAAGGCAGAACCAAGACTATTTTTGCCCATTTTTTGTTGTATGTTTTAAAAACTGTTTTCACCCTTTTGATTGTATAATTATGATCAGAATGGGCTTTGATAACTGGTGAATAGTCTACTATTGACTAACAATAAAAGATTCCTTGAAAGTTTAAATAAAATGCTAGATCCCCAGGATTCTCTCTCCACCAAGCTATTACTCACCTGGAAAGCAAATCATAAGCCTGCCATCATTAATTTTCTTCTGTATTACAATTTTTTCTTCTTAATTTTCTTTCTTTCTTCTTTTATTCACTTTGTCCATTTGGAAAGAACAGTTACTACCACTCAAGGATGGTAAAAGCTGGGCATGGTGGCCCTTGCCTGTAGTCCCAGCAATTTGAGAGGCTGAGGTAAGAGGATTGTGAGTTCCAGGCCAGCCTCAGCAACTTAGCAAGACCCTAAGCAAGTTAGCAATAATAATAAATATTTTTTAAAAGGCTGTATATGTAGCTTATTGGTAAAGTGCCCCTGGGTTCTATCCCCAATACCAACACAAGGATGATACAAAATACAGGAAGGGAATCTAGTTCTGAGTTCTGCTCAGAACCAAGTAAAATAAGACATGAGTTATAAAACTTAATTTCAGCACTTACTATTTTTGTGTTATTAGACAAGTTTCTTAACCTTTCAAAAGTTATGCAATATTAAATGGAAATGTTAACCTCAGAGTTATAACAGGAAGTACAAATAACACACTACATGATAGATTTGAGAAATAAGAAGGAAATGCCTATCATTAAATGGAGTCTTAATTTTCAAAAACCTAATTCAGCCACATATGAGTTGTTATTAATGATATATAACATTGTTTCGTGTCAGAGCAATCTAAAATATTGCATTTGAACATAGGAAATTGAAAAGAACGAGGATGAGCAATGTGTAAATCACTATTTTTAAATTTATTTCCTTATTCTTTGCCTTGAATTATAAGTTCAGTTGATCAAAGAAGGGTTGGTTGCCTTTTTAGTTAATAGTTATTGTTTTCATATGGTTTTAGAGCTGTAAATGTTTGTAGATATAGATACAATTTTATTTCTTTCAACTTTACCCTGATATTTCTAGTTGACCCCTTTTAGGCAGTTCCTTTTTGCAGATAACATGTATCATGAGACAGCTTTAATCATGGGCATTTAGCCCCTGTGATCTCTTTTTGTCAGTAATTACAACTCTCAACATTTTATTGGCTTTCTTAGTACTAGTTAGCATTTATAAACCATTTTATTTGGTTACTGCTATACAGTAGTGTATTAGTTAATGCAAATTCAATACAAGATTGCTCTCTTCCATGAAGGAACAATCACTACCTTCATTTCAGCTCAGCCCAGCAGCTCAGTTATTGATCTTTTGTACTCTACAGTGAGGATTTTTTAGAGCTTAAAATATTGCCTTCTTTTCCTTTTTCTACATCTCTTTGGAAAACATCTTGTGTTCCATTTCACTACCATATAGATATGTAATTTAAAAACAAAGCTATGTTTGGGCTGAATTCAATTATACTTATGCTATATTCTAAATACTTTAAAGCACTAAAATGAGGGAAAACATTAATTAAGCTAGACATTAATACATTATATATATACATATATATGTATATATATAAAGTCTTAATATTATTGCCAATAATACTAATAATTTTAATGTTCTGAAAATGGTTTAAATGTTAATCAAATAAAAAGTTTAAAATATGCCTTTTGAAGAAAAGCAAATATAAAACTTTTTCATGACAATAATTTGCTTATTTTATTGAGGCAGGAATTTTCTATTAGCCTGATAATTAATGTGGGAATTAGAGATATTGCTATATGTGTGTAACTCAAAGAGATGCATTCCCTGGGTAGAAAAATATCTTGTAAGCAGCTTAAACCTCAAAATTATAACAGTCATTTAGCATTTTTGTTCATTCACAATTTTACACAGTAATATAGGAAAATATAAGACAATGATCAACTAATTAGTAATGACTAATGTTTTAGCAAATGGCAGATTTGGTTTTCATTGCTCCTGATTATAAATAAAATCCTGTATTGCACTTTGAAATTAATTCCTTACAACAAAGGAGTTATGTTTGTGTTTTTAAAATCAGGATGAATATAATTGTAATCTTTCTTCTTAATTCAAACAAATATATGTAGATAATAACATCATTTTTGCATTATTTGCCATATAATAAGAATAATGATAATTTTGTTTCATAATTATCTACATTCTTGTAGGAAAATGCTTGTGTCTGTGATCTCCACATTTTTTGATGCCAGATATTTATTGAATGTTTATTATGTGCCACACATCGTGCAAGGCACTGAACCTAAGATAGATATTCAATTATCAGTTTCATACATATACTTTAGTAAGAAAAAAATAGAAAGTGCGACCAACAACAAAAGTGCTTGAAATCCTCCAATAAGAACTATATCATTCCAAATGCGTAAAAGACTAATTTGATGTCTATATTTTGTTTGCCTTGTTTCCTTTCTAATTATTAGCTTTTTTAAAAAAATAAAAAGAACACTGAATTAAAGAAAGGAGGCTAATAATGGTGGTGATAATCACTTTAAAGATAAATCTAGAATGTCTAAATGTAGTAGAATCCTGAACAATAGGATTTCTCTCCCTACAGATGTGATATTATACAAAGTTCCATAGAGATCTGCAGAAGTCACTGATCAAGTCATTGGTCCACATCATTATTTTTATCTTACCCACATTTTACCTACAACAGAATGGACATCTCTACTCACTATGTAAGTTGAGGATCATGTGTATACAGGAATGAATTAATGCTCACATTTTCTCAGTCCATTTTAAATTAATGTGGTGTGGAATTGTCAAGAGAGATTCCTTTGTCTTTCTGATGGTTGTCCTCCTGCTCAATGGGTTGTGTTAAATGATCCTTTTAAGAGACATCCTTCATTCCTGGCTCACAAAAATTGAGTTCTGAATAGTAGTGTTTTTAGTCTATGGAATTCAACAGATGGTACCAAATGGTCAATATATTAAACCACTTCCTGAGGGTAGATCTCCAGCTGCACCTCCTTATTAGCCTCATTTTCATCTGCTTTTATTGTGTTTATTCACTTTAACACTATCCAGTGAGCATCATTCTTGTTACCCTGGAAGATATAATTGTGCATATTAGCAACCCTAGCATTTAAGAATGAGCTTAAGAATGGCTGTTCTTATGCTGGTGTTGTCTTTAAACAATGTCTTACTTTGAAATGACTGTGTTGCTCTGTAAATTGGAAATGGTGACTACTCATGTTTTCAAAATTCAATTCACCAAAGAAAACATTATAGATAGCTACTTTTTCCTTAGCTATCAACTAGATCTTTGACGGACACCCCCATCTTTGTTGTCAGGCTGAAACATTCTGTTTTGGAACAGAGGAAAAACCATTCTTCACCCAGTGATTATGAGTCCCTGAAGTCTTTATTGGTACTCTGAACACCTCCACACCTCCACAAGAAGAAAAAAGTAGATTTATATTAGAAACTGCATTGAAAAATGTCTACTTCTAATGCACTCTAAGGACTTTCCAGTTGTTTTATTGCTACTCCAGCATACCTTCAAATCACTGAAATAACTTGGGCTAAACAGGGTAGACACTTCTTTAAATTTGTGGGAGGCTACCTTGAAAGAAATGATGGGAAAATAAATAGGCTATATTCTGCTGTTGTTATTCATGTTAGAGTTAGAGCCTTCTAGTAGTAAGTTACTGCTAAGATGGAGTAATATCTGAACCTCAATAAAAGATGAGCATCTACCATATATCTATAGCCAGAAATTCTGCCTTTGCAATTCAAACACAAGGTCAGTAGGATCAAATACACAGATATATACTTCCTGTATACAATCTGTAGAAAAAAATAACAAATAGCATCCCAAGGTTATAGTAATAAAATTTCATTCTGTGTTTTAAAAAATGGTAAAAATAGTTACTTCCAACAAAAAAAATGTTGACCTAAAAACTTATGAGAAATAGTAATGTTATGTTAAAATTAAGACGAACAATGGAGAGTAGTTAAATATTTTTAAATCAACTGCGCATGGTTGTGCCTGAATCCTGTGTCTCTTTTCTTCTCTGTTTTGTCTGTAAAGAAGATGGCTAGGGCTCATGTTGCTTATGTGTCTATAGTTCTCACTCATCCACTTGCCTGTATGAGAAAGAATACTTTAAATTAAGCACAGGCACAATACAACCAAGGACATGACACCAAACAGGCACACACATTTTGTCACATGCGTACTCCAGGTGCCATCCTTTCAAAAATTCAATTTTACTTTCTCATCACTGGAGCTTTTGCAATCTGCAGCAGATGAAGGGATATAGAGGGAATGACTTATGGAACTGTTGCCTATAGATCTCAGTGATAAGCTTTTGATGATTTGAATTGTCTGTTTTTTGGAAAATGAAAATACTGTTTTTAATTCCAGTTGAAACATTCTGTCCTGTCTTTCCCTCTAAAGTTCCTTTAGATTAGAGGAAATAAAATAACTGGGACTACATGAGATGTTTGGTGGATTTTTTTTTTCATTTTTCTTTCTTAGAAGGGTTGGGGGGAGCAGGCCAGGACTGGGTCCAATACTGAAGTAAAGAAAGGTTGTTGTTGGTGAGCTCCTTCCTCTCTCCCTAGAGCAATCTCCTAATCTTTTCCTGGTTGCTTCTCATGCCACGGTACTGGATTCAATGAAAGGAATCAAAACCAATGTCAAGAACACAGAAGGGACACATTGATTTTATAAGTGCTTAGGAAGTTAGGTCGAAGACACAGAGAAATCATTAAAGATAACAGAAACTCATTCTAAATAATAATAACAGCAAATGCATCCACACAACTTATTTCTTGCCTGACAAGAATTCTAATTGTCCAACTGCTTTAGATGTATTAAATCATCTAATATTCATCAGTACCTTATAATAGAGCTATATGTTCATCCTTATTTTATAAGTGGAGGAAATAGCAGAGCAGTTGAATTACTCACTCACAAAATAGATGGAAAAGATAGAACTTGAAACCAGGCAGGCTGGCTCCTGAGCCCTGAGCTTGTGCTGTGTTGCCTTCTACCTCAGTGGGTTTGATCAATATCAACAAACATATCCGTATGAAGAACATGGTGAAATAATCCGTAAGATGGAGGCTGATTTATTTTTGTGGGGGTGTGTTGTAATCAAGGGCACAAATAGAAAGGAAACATCTAACCATGTATGTCCTGTGCCTACAAAGTAAACACTAATTATCCATTGAACCAGTTGTGACAGGAAAAATAATCATCCAGTCAGGATATTGGAATGAGTTCCCAGCTTTCTCTCTCATCTCCAGCTATAGTACTCTTATCAGATGAGAACCAATCCTAAATAGCAGATCCTTAGAGAACTGCATACCTAAGTGTCTGGAGGCAAGGGTGTAGGGTAGAACAGAGAGCACTTCCCAAGAAATCCTTTCCATTTTCTTCAATTAATCTCTTCAATGCTGAAATATCCCATTCTGTAGATATTTCCCTGAGATCTCTCACTGCCCAACACTTTTCACTTACTCTTCATCTTAAGAAATGCTCCGGCAAGGGTTTGTGACTGCCATTTGTATGTGTTGCTCTGGGTGATGACAACAGTGTTCTTAAACAGGGTAGACAGAATACTACCTTTGCATTATTTCCTCTATTGAAGAAATACATACACAGAAGGAAGAAAAAAAAAGGAAAGGAGGGAAGATGGAGGGGTAAAGGGAGGAAGATAGGGAATGAGGGAGGGAAGAAAGACAAGAGAATTGAATGAACTTTTCAATACTGGTAAGGTCATGGGAATGAGAGAAGTTTGTTTCAGAGAGTAATGGAAAGTTGGGAGACAACTTTTTGCCCGGTGGTTAAGAAAGGCTTTCTGCCCAGGTAATATGGGAACTTGTCTTGCTATTCGGAGATAGCCCTCTAATAATCTTAATGAAAAGGTTTCTGAGAAGATATAATGCATGAAACATCCCTTTACACTGAGTAATGTTTTTTGGACTCTCTAGCACATTCAGAAGTCTCTTGCTCTGATGGATAATTTCAGATTAATGAATCCAGTCCTCTGAAGAAGTTATCCCCAAACCTGGCTCTGTCATCCTCCTGAGCAGGAGATGAGGTCTCACCAACCCCAGACACATTTTGCAGACATTAGCTCGGAAGGGCTCAAGATAAAGAAAGAGGCTCTGCATTGGATCTTCACTTTGCACTGAGGTTTATGCTTAAGTTGTCCAGTTTGGGGAACAGTATTAGTTTTTCATGTGGAGTTGTTACTATGAAAGCAATATCAGTCAGTGAGAGCCGCAGTCGCAGCTAATATCCAGTCCAATTTCTAGCAGCCACATAAACAGCAACATGTTCTATGGCTTCTCCATTATATCACTTAGGTGACATTGATTTTAATACAATTTTTTTCAAACCTTACACTCAATCTTATTTCTCCTGCCCTTCTAACAATCTGTGAGCCCAATATCATTTTCTGCTTAATTAACTAGCATCAAATTCCATGGTTTGACATTAAATATCCTCATTGATAAATGCTGGATGTATTTCATGACAAAATCAATGCCAGTGTGGCTTTTGCTTCTCTCTAGTCCATGTATCCTACCTACTTCTGCCCTTTACTATGATTATCCATGACCTAACTCCACTTTTCCAGGTTTCCTTCCCCTAGTTCCTTCAAAACTCATATTTTCTAAGAGTTTCTCGGACAGATGTTAAGAGAAGAAAATTAACAGAGACCTACAAGTTGTCTTTCAAGTTCTTCCATTTCCTAGGCACACTTCTGCTCTGAACCTATCAGAAAAAAATCCTGCCCTGCTTTTTGTACTGGTCTCTTTCAGCCTGGCTGTACCTTGAGTTGTACATGTTCCCATCTTCAGTGAAGAGAAAAGTTCATAACAGTTCACTTCTCTTTGATATACTCTAAGTGACCCAGAAGTCTTTTAATGGAGTGGAGTATTCGCCAATCTGAGCACCTGAACTGAGAACACATGATCCCAGCAGCCTCAACACAGTGTTGTTACCCTAGACATGACCTAAACCCAGGAATGTTGGGCTTAATTGTTTTTCTTTTAAAGCTAACAAAAATATATTTTTTAAAATTTATTTGAACTTCATGCCATGGCTGTTTATGTTCCACAGAGCTAAATGACAGGTATTTTTTAGGAATATATATACAGGAGTCACTTCATTGAATTTGTCCTTGGAATGCAACCCCAAATGCAATTCTTGTGGCTTATATAGCAAAACCATAGACTGAAATGTTTAAAAATAGCTTGATTGACACAAATTTTTGGAACTCTGTCAGGGACAGAATTTAGACAGAGGTAGTCATTGGCTTCTATAGAATGCCTAAACCAATTATTTTCTAACTTTTTGGCAGTGGCCTATGGTAAAACACATTCACAATACAGCATAGGTAAAATTTTTAATGTAGACACGCATAGATAATACACACACATTTATAAAAAATTTATATTTTAATATATAAAAATTGTATATGTTAAAAGTTTCATAAGTAATTCTTATCTTTACAATATAAAATTAATAATATTTTTGTTTTTATTTGGAAAAATTGGTCATTACTTATTTAATTAATTGAAAGTCCATTAGTGGGGTCATGTCCTGCAATGTGAAAGGAATTATTTTATTTTTGTATATTTATTTATTTACATATTTATAAACACATGAATTCTACATATTTACATGGGTACATGTGATTTTCCTATACATGTATGCATTTTATAATGTTCAAATTAAGCTACACATATTTATCTCCTCAAACATTTGTCTTCTCTCTATGGTAAAGACATTCAAAACATTCAAATTCCTTTCTTCTTGTTCTTTTAAATATAGAGTACATTATCATTACCATTAGTCTCCTTAATGTGCCTTTTAACTGGTTATGTTATAGTATAGTTTAGGTCTATATTCAGACCTACTAAGAAACCAAATATTCCCATGATTTCCATGAGAAGGAAAATGTTTTCCAAGTTCTAAATAAATTATTTGCAAACAACTTTCAGAGCTCAGTTTATTTATAAATTATAGTATGTCCAAATATTTTTCAAAGTGTTCATTTTTTGATACATATCCATATTTCTCCATCATTCACACTTGAAAACTAACTCAAAACAAAAGTTTGAAACTTCTCTCTTAAATTTCACACTAAAGCTATTATACTTGTTTTTGTTAACATTTCTTTTGTGGAGTATAAAAAGCTAAAAGAAAGCTAAATCTAACATCTGGGATATACTATAGGAAATAAATGCACAAGAAAGACATTTTAGAAGTCACTTCTAAAGTGTGATGATTTATTTTCAAATAATAATTTGAATTACATTTATTGACTTTTTTTGCACCATTTTGCACCTACTCTTAGCAGCAAAGGAGTTAACACAACATTTATTCTCATCTTACATCTATAAAATAGTCTTTCAGTAAACCTTGTGAAATGCTCATTAAAAGGCTTACATGTTTAGAAACAACAGTGCATTAATAGGAATGCAATTAAGTGCTTATTGCTTTTGTCATTTAAAGTAAGTTAACCAGATGGCATGAAATCTTCCAAAAGAGATTTTAAACAAACAATGGGGATTTAATTAATATGCACCAGTTAACTCATTAAATATATAGCAACTAGCGCATTACACATAAGGTAAATACTTAGTTGAGATGAATTGTATCTTCTTTTTTACATTTATCTTTGGTTTGCTTGACTAATCACGTAATAATGACTTTGCATGCTAAAGCATTTTAAAGTATAAATATTTTGTACTTATCATAATTTTTCCTCCAGTGCCAAAATGGAACTTGACATTATTTTCATGGAAAATGCATAATAATAATGCATAACAATGTATAATAATAACAACCAGAATAATTTGAATTTTTATTTAAACTTAATGAATAAATGTTTGTATATTATTATATAAGCAAATAGGGAACATTTTCCATCTATTCTTAGTTCCTTCACATGTATTACACAGTAATATTCATGATGAATTTTAAATAACTATGTAACTTTCCTACTTTATGCCTCTGTGCTCTTTATAGTAAAATTGAATTATGTATATTTGACCAATGAATGACTATTATCTTGTGATGCCATCATCCTTATCTTTTGATTAAAATAAACATGTAATGGCCATAGAGTAGGAGAATACAGGGCTAGATCAGCCATCTTACCCAGGGCAATATGATAGGTTAACATGAGACTGGTCCTTACATCCAGAGCCCTCTACCTCTATGAAGATAGCCTTTCTGTTTCTATACTCTTAGGATTTTAGGTATTTCATACTCTATGGACTCAAACTAATGATTCCCTTGGATCCAGTCTCTTTGATCTATCTTATCATTGGAATTCTTTAAAATAGCCTAAAATTATATTTATAGATAGATAGATAGATTTCCAAATCCACTCACATCTTTTAAGATTGTTCTTTCCTTAGGACATACCCAAGTCTGTTAATTTTCTGTTATAATAACTAACATGTCTTACTTTCAGCTTTGTTTTGTACACTAGATGATCAGTTCCATTTAAAACATTTCTTCCATTTTTATTAGCATGCACACACACTCTGTACTTAATATCATTAATCTTTAAAATTAAAAGTGAAGAGAAACCCTTTCAGATAACTCTTTTTCTAAGACACTGAAAACTTGTTTTTAATATGAATATAATATTAATCATTAAATAATAAATGTTTGAACATGTATGGTGATGTTGCACTCATGTAATTTCAACAGTTCAAGAAGATGAGGCAGGAGGATAGCAAGTGCAAGGCCAGTCTCAGAAACTTAACCAGAATATAAGCTCTATGAAGTCAGGTTTTTTTTTTCCTGCTTTATTCAGAATAGATTCTTAACATCAAAATCATGCATGACATATCTTACATTTCAATAAATGTTTGCTGGATGAATAAATATATGCACATTTTTTTAAAAAAGCAAAATATTACAGGATCTTCCACAGAAAAAATCTTTAATAGGAAAAACAATATTAATATTATCCCACATTTTCTCTACTTATTTCATCCCTATTTTTAGTTCCTGTATATAATTATTTATACTCCTGTTGGCTAACGCCAAATAACTAAAGATGTGATTCTGCAATTTGTATGTGGGGTAAAAATGGGAGTTCATAACCCAATTGAGTCAAATGTATGAAAGATGATATATCATGAGCTTTGTAATGTTTTGAACAACCAATAAAAAAATTTTAAAAAAAGATGTTATATTTCAATAATAGATATTATGTATTAACTATTTTGAAAGAAAATAATCTAATTTTACTGATGCTATTCTCAGTAGCCTTTCCTCTTTCTTCTACTTGTTGAATATTAAAGCATAAATTTTAGTTTTTCTTTTTATATTACATATACATAAATCTTAACTTTTGCCCAATTTCCTATAGTATATTAATTAGTGTAGGATATATGATGATATTCTATTATCTCCGTTTCTTCCCTTCTACTATACAAAGTTTGTGATGGAACCTTTCCTTTTACATTGTCAAGGTTATTATATTTACATACTCATTTGCAACCATAAGTGAACCATCTGTGCATTGACCATCAAGTAAATGCAAAAGTTACAAATCCTGATAATCCAATGTCTGTTTATTGCAGACTCATCACAGTGTAGATACTTTAAAAGGTATTGCCCTGGAAGTAAATGTAATCTTTCATTAAATATTTGCCCCCCACTTTTACATCTTGCTGAGTTGAAACAAAGTTAATGATTCTTCAATGTCCAAAATGAAGATAAGGGAAAAAATTGAAGTAGGAAGCTAAAATTGGAAGACTGGGAGTTATGCAAACATTGAGCTGGATTTCACTGGGTCAAGCATATCCCTCTAAGGTTCTCTTTTGATGGCTGCATGTGGCATAGGGACAAAATAAAGCCCATGGACAACCTAAAATGAAGTATTTAAGAGAAAATCCCATGTAAAACTAGATTAAACCCCAGGGTTCAATCCTCCATGTAAAAGTATGCAAGAACTTAATTCCCTCTTTAGAGGGGTTAACAACAATTGCCAGAATCATGTCATGGGATGGTTCTTAACCAGAAATCTCAGCCAAATATAGGTCTGTGCTTACAAGTTCACTGTAACTGCATGGTCTGGAAAACCTCTAACGTAAAATTAATATATAAAGTCTACACAGTGAATTAACAAAAAGGATCACATGGTGTAACTGCCCCAGTGCTGACAAAAGCAAACATAGATCCTTTCTGGGAAAAATGCTTCATCCCTGGCATCCATGGAGAAAGGCAAGGAAGCAGAGAAATAGGATCAATTTGGGGCACAGGAGTGGTCAAATCAAACTTACCTGAACAGCAGGAACATGGGTTCTCCAGGGTAGGTATTAAACTGTGCACCCAGATTTCTAAAAATTTAAATTCATAGTCATAAATTTTAAATGTAATGGATACATGGAATTTATGTTATTAAGAACAAAATATTAATGAGACAATATTTATTGAATGTTTTCTGTGGTTTTCATATTGTGATATGCACTTCATAAGGATGATATTATTTTAATAATGTCTGAAAACAGTCCTTTGATGTAAACAAACTATTTCATAGTTTAGGATGTCATCTTGTTGAAAGATGACTTTTACTCAAGGCCACACAAATAGTCTGTGGTAGAGTCAAGATTTTCCTTCTTGGGGCTGGGGATGTGGCTCAAGCGGTAGCGTGCTCGCCTGGCATGCATGCGGCCCGAGTTCGATCCTCAGCACCACATACCAACAAAGATGTTGTGTCTGCCGAGAACTAGAAAATAAATATTAAAAATTCTCTCTCTCTCTCTCTCTCTCTCTCTCTCTCTCCTCTCTCACTCTCTCTTTAAAAAAAAAAAAGATTTTCCTTCTTTATCGTGACTTAGTAAAAAATACTTATGGAAAAGGTAACAAATGCATATTTCCTTCTGCACTTCATTTCTTCCTAATGTCAAAACATCCACCCTATTCAAGAATAATACTTCTGATGGCAAAATCAAAAATCAAATAAATTCTGCTTCCTGATGGTCCTTAACTTGCTCTAAAACTTTTAGAGAGCCTAATAATTAATCTATATTATTTTCCAGGTTTTTAAAATTGCTTCTACCTGGTCAAAATGAGTATCACTCAAGAATGTGAGAAAACACAGAGAAAGGAGATATGAGAGCAGCACATAACTATGTGTTGCCTTAAAGATGTGAGCAAGAAAACAGGAGAAAAAGCAGTACTTTCCCTTGAGAAACAGCCCAGGTAGTGCTACATGTTTTTGTTTGTTTTTCTTGATTTGATGAGCATCATTAGGATCATCTGTTCTCTATCTTCTATTGCTGCCTCATCCTCACCTCCAAATTCTACCATCTGTTTCTCCCAAATACAGAAATCTTACAAGACACAGGTGAATTAATTAACAAGAACTCTCAATAACAAGAGGGCTTTGGAAAATAGTGTCACTGATATAATCAGAATGGACAATGTCCTTCGGCTTATCATACCATGCCATGAACTTAATTTTGTTACCATTAGCATCTTAGTCATCTTTATTGGATCAAGCATTCTAATGTCCCAGAGCTAAAGTGCAATGCTCCTTACCCTTTTCTCCCCTCCAGCATCTCCATAAAATTTGTCTCTTACAGTCCTAAAAATGTTTTACTAGTGTAATTGAGGTCAGTTGGCTGTGACATTAAAACATGCATAGAGATTAAGTGAGATCAGCAAGAATTCTTTAAACAAGTTTGTTGAGATGAATAAGAAGAAGCCTTTCTTTTGTTCATAAATAATAAAGTGAGTCTTGTTGTTTTAGGCCTCAGAATTTGAATGGTGTGTCCTGCCATGATGTATAACAAATGCTATGGATTGAATATGAGGTGTCTCCCCAAAGCTTCTGGGTTAATGCTTGCACATACAGAGGTGAAATTATTAGATTATGATAGCTTTACCTTATCAGTGGATTAATCTGTTTACTCAATTAATAATTTAAAAGGACTACTATATTGGGTGGTAACTGTAGATAGATGAGATATGGCTGGAGGAGATGGGTGACTGGATATGAGTCTTAGGGATTGTACATTTTGTATCTGTCTCCTTCTGCTGTCTTCCTGCTTCCAGGCTGCAATAAGCTAAGCAGGTTTTCTCCACCATTCCTTTCCATGATTATGTTTTCCTCAGATCTAGAGCTATGGAGACTGCCAACCATAGACTGAACCTTTGAACCTGAACCAAGATAAACCTCTGCTCCTCTAAGTTGTTCTTCTCAGGTACTTTGGTCACAGTAATAAAAAGTTGATTAACAACAAATCATTTACTACGATAACCCAGGAAATAGCATAGTAATCATGGGCAAAAGATACCTAGTGCCTTCAGTCACCGGTGATCACAATGCATATGTTTGATTTCACTTGTCTTTCATATGTAGTATTGATTACACACTATTTTTTTCAGAATTTATGATAATTTAAACTTCTGAGAGTAATTGGTAATCTACTAACAATATAGATAATAAATTTCAGAGGACTTATAATTTCATTGTAGCATTTCTGCCCCTAGGAAAAGCAATTGAGGATATTTTGGGACACACTAATACATATTTTGTGTTAGCATTTATGTAATAGGCTCATGTGATGTGTTTCAACATATATAGAAGTCTATTTTCAATATAACTTTATATCCAAAGTATAGAACAGATATATGCTATATTCTCACTCAATTAACCATGCTGAATGAATAAAAAAAAAGAATAAATTTGGGTTGGGGTTGTGGCTCAGTGGTAGAACACTTGTGTAGTATGTGTAAGGCCCTGGGTTCGATCTTTAGCACATCGTAAAAATAAATAAATGAAGGCATTGTGTACTACTACAACTAAAAAATATTTTTAAAAAAGAATAAATAATTTTTGCAGTTAAGTTTTTAAGTATTAGAGTTTTCTAGATGCTATTGTTTGCAGTGTATACACTATTACATAGTTACAATAACTGTGAGGTGGGTAGTGTTATTTCCAATTTACACATTAATGAAATAAGGGCTAAAATGGATTGACCCATTTTGTATCTAGTATCATCTGAAAAAAGTATCATCTCACACAAAAAAGTATCATCTCACAAATGTAAAACACAGTTACCTCTCATTAAATCTTTTATAAGTTTTATAGGTCCTCCAGAAGTTATTTTTTAAAATATTTTTTAGTTATTGACAGATCTTTATTTTATTTATTTTTATGAGGTGCTGAGAATCAAACCCAGGGCCTCATACATTCTAGGCAAGTGCCCCACAGCCCCAGTCCTTTTAGAATTCATTTAAGACAAATCCAAAATAGACAAGGATTATTTTTGTGTATATATTTATGCATAGTATATATAGTGTTTGTGTATAATCTAAGACATATTATATATATATATATATATATATATATATATATATATATATATATATGAAGATATGAAACAGTAACCAAGAAAGCACAGTGAATTTGTAAGGAAACAAACTAAAAATTTCCAAACTTTGGTATTTCTTATCATTACAGTTAATATCCTCTACTGAAGAAAAAAGAAATATAATATCTTCCTCCTTTATCAGTTAACATTTAATTTGACTATATATTTTTTCATATGTAACTTCCAAACAATATAGATAATCTTTGAGGTTTTAGAAGGCTATCTTAAGGAAGATGGCTAGAGGTGAAAACTGATGCTATACCAACTAAATATTGTTATAATAGTGTTATAATAACCTCACCCCAATGCAGTCCTTGAGGTTTCATTCTTGAGAAGCTAAAAGCAAGGGAAGAAGGGAGAAGGATTCTGGGAAGGAGGTGAGGATGAAGTACTGAACGAACACAAATATGAATCCCGTACTGTTCTAAGAGCTGACAGAAAACCAGGGGCCATGTGATAGTTCAAGTTAGCAGATGTTTTGTGAGATACTTTTATTCTCACAAATTTTGGATAGGAATGAAACCTAGATGAACTTAGTCATTCCTTTCATGCTTCTTAGACAGTTAAGGCACATAACTAAATGTGTTAAAATGGATTTTTAGACTGATTACATTAATATAATTGTAGATCTAATGGTGATATAATAATGATATTTAAGGACAATTACATGACATTATAATATTGTCCTAAGATTATATTTTCTGATGTCTGAAAACATGAAGTGATTCTCCCACAATCAGAAAAAAAAGCATCTCAGCATATTATATTATTAACTGAATTTAAACCCTTTGAATTAAATCAACATTTTAACTGTTTAATTTTAAAAATTCAATCAGCTCCTCATTTTTAAATATTATCGTTTCTTAATAAGGCTCAAAATTTGTTAAGTAATACCATCTTAATTAGCAGTAAATAGTAGTTGCCATAGTGGTGATAACTGGTAATAGTCGAATTAATAAACAGCAAATGCTTTGCAGTGCTCTAAGATTCATGATTTTTAAGTACATTATTTAACTTAAATATTATAAAATGTATTTGAGGGTACATAATCCCTGTGTTCTGTCAATGTTTCTAATACTGAGAAGTCTTGATATCTTCCATTGAGCAAGAAAACAGGCAAAACCTGGTATTGTATCTCATAAGGTAAACCACAGGACTACATGAGGAATAAGAACTTGATGACTCATCCTCAAAAATCAGTATGGCTGGGCTGGGGATGTGGCTCAAGCGGTAGCGCGCTCGCCTGGCATGCGTGCAGCCCGGGTTCGATCCTCAGCATCACATACCAACAAAGATGTTGTGTCCACCGAGAACTAAAAAATAAATATTAAAAATTCTCTCTCTCTCTCCTCTCTCACTCTCTCTTTAAAAAAAAAATCAGTATGGCTGAACAACTGTTAACAGTTAAGCATGTATATCCCATGAACAGGTGACAGGGGTGCTGCAGTAAAATTATTACACTATTGTCCTATCAACTAGGAATTTTTCCAAGTGCAGACTTTTTACTCACTAAAGTATACAATTAATGCTTTGTTCTCAATTCCTTAAGTTATCACAATCAAAAAATATCATGATAGTTAGGGACCTATCAATTTCCTAAAGAAAGGGAAATACCTGTATTCATCATCCATCCATCCATCTACCTGAAAAGCCTAATATCATATATACTTCCTCAAAAGGGTCGAAGTAGCCTGATCTTGGTGTTTGTAATAACTTTCAACTCTGCTTTGATATTATCAGATATTTTAATGTGCCAAACAGAGTTCTTCTGTATGAAAACATCTTGTTCTATTGTGTCTAGGGAAAACTAGATTTGAGCATTTACGGATGTGCTGTTTATCTAAGAAAAAAAAAGAAAAGAAAGAAAAAGGGGAAAACAAGATTAAGGAGACTTTCCTTTTATAAAACTTTGACTAATTTGACTTCCTAGGGTTTTAATTCATACCTTATGTTTGGTTACCATAGCAACTAAAATAAAGAGCTGCATCAATTGAACAATATTCTATGAAGAAAACCATGCTAAGCAGAGTCTTTAAACATTAAAAAGGAAAAACAATTTAATTCTTAAGAAAGACATTTTCAGGTGCTTATTTAAAATGTACTATAATGAAAGAGGGGAGTTATTTCACAGTATAATATAGTAAAAGTAATTTTATTTTTAATGACAAAGCCCCTGTATTTTCTTAGTTGATTGAACTTATTTATTTTTTTCTAGTTATTTAATTTTTTTATACAATTTGATTTACTTTTCTTGGATAATTAATTATTTTTTAACCTGTTAATTTATCAATTCCAGAAACAGAAGAAAAATAGAGTTTAATGATTGCAATTTCCTGCTTTGAGAATGGCCAGTCAATAATACCTGTATAAGAAGACTGGCTTTTGAAAGTTCCTCCACACTCAAATGTTTTTTTCCCAATGCAGTTGAGAATGAGAACATTCTATTAGATGAAATCAGTTCCAGTGAACAGGGAGGAATTACTAGGAAATATCAACAATGTTCTCAGAGCTCTAGAGACAGGACAGCCAAATGTTCAAGAGAGTTGATAATTTTACTAAAGTGTCATGTTCTAAAGCAGGTCAGAAATCAAAGTCTTTGGTCAGATGTTACGGGCATCCTGGTTCCACAGAGCATTCATCCTGCCTGTTAAGGGATAAGGAGCAAATGTTAGCGTCACCTGAGAACAGAAAACCACAATCCAGCACTCATGTAGAAGATCAATCAGAGGAGAGTGATATAGGATGGAGGGGTGGAGTAGAAATCACAAGAGGAAAGTGTTCCTCTCTCTAACGTAGAAACCATCCTTACACCAAACACACTAAGACAATGTTGATTTTAAGATCTTTCTATTTCTTGCTTTAATTATCTGCATTAGATGTGTTAATAAGCTTTTCATTGCTGTGACCAAAATGCTTGACAAGAACAACTTGTTTATCTTGGCTCACAGTTTCATTCAGAGTTTCAGTCTATGCTGGACCAACTGCATTGCTCTCGTACCAAGATGAGGCAGAACATCATGGTGGAAAGACTTGGTGGAAGAGAACTTCTCACCTTATAGCAGCCAGGAAGCAGAGAAAGAGCCAGAGGAAGAGGCCACAGTGAAGATGAACCCTTCCAGGGCCTGCCCCAGGGATCCACCTTATCATGCCCTACCTGCCTAAAGTTACCACCCAGTTAGTCCATTCAAACCAGAATGGCCTGAGTAGGTTATAGCTCTCATAATCAACTCATTTCACTTCTAAATAATTCTTCATTAAGACAGGCACTTTTGGGGGACACATCATATCCAAACCTCAATATTACACTTAAAATTTCCTATAACGTAGGTAATAATTTCACATTTCATTAACTATTACTAAAAATATACTTTTTATGTATTATTATCATCATTTTGTTGTTTGCTTTGAGCAATACTGTTAAGTACCTGGTAAATTAGAAGAGTTGACCAGGAAGGCCATTTTGTATTTTCTACATATACAATCCAAATAATATTTATTTTTCTCCTTTTTCAATTTGTATGATGTTTAGCTTATTTTTTTCTTACTTTTTTAACTAGTTGAAGATTTATTTGCTGTTGTTGCTGGTTTATTTTGTTTCTTGATTTTTCTGTTCTTTTGTTTCTCTATGCCTTACTTTTGGTCGATTTAGCCTGATCTTTCAGTTTACTACCTCTTTTTTAGTTTTACTTATTTCACTTACTTATAGATTCCATAGTCTTAGTATACAATTTTTATCTAGTTGTTTTTCTGGTCTTCTTTTTCACTTTTTATAATAGTGTCCAATTGCCTTGCCATTTATTTTGTTAAGTAGAATTAGATACCCAGAGTTTCTGTTAGTATTTTTGCTCATCTTCTTGGGTATCTGATTGTCTTTGATTGTATGTTAGACATTACAAAATATTTTAATAAATATCCTGAAGTCAAAAATGTTGCTAAATTTCTTCTTTTTTTTCATGGAATTGAAGACACTTAAAGCATAATTCTAGTCCAATTTCTGAAACTGTGCTATGTAGATAACAAAGGTTAGTGGTATTCTAACTGGAGATCGGGGCAATTAATTTGGCAGTAAGCTTACCATACACATATTTTTCGGAGTCCCAAGTTTTGATTTAATACAGTTTCTTACTTTTTAATCCCCTGCCCCACACAAAAGAAAGTAACAGAGCTTTTTAGCAATCTTATCTGCTAATGTCAATGCTTTCAAGCAAACGTGGTTCACATATTATTACAAATCATTTCACTTTTTCTTATATACCAAAACATATATCTTATGTTTGTACATTCAAAAAAGATCTCAATACCTATCAGAAATTTGGTTTCATGCCCTCTCTCCCATCTTGGCCAGTTAATTTTCATTATTATATTGAATGGTTTTGTGTATTTATGGAAGTTTTCTAAAGCATATTTGAGAAGAATCTACTTGTATGTTTTTTTATTCAGTAAGAGGGTTGATCAGAACAGCATAGTGTTATTAGAAGCAAAAGCCTCATTACTTGTTTTTCTTTTAAGTATTTTTTTGTAGTTGTAGATGGACAGAATGCTTTTATTTTATTTGTTTATTTTTATGTGGTGCTAAGGATCAAATTCAGTGCCTCACTCATGCTAGGCAAGCGCTCTGCCACTGAGCTACAGTCTCAGACCTCGTTATTTGTTTTTAAGTTCTCAAAACCTTTCAATAATATTATCATCTTCACCAACATGTTTTTCATTATTATTTATAATTGATGAGTGCTTTCCAGTGTATTTGTACACCATCACTTTAATATGTTCATTGTTTCTTCAGTATTTTTCAATGAAATTCAATCTTTTTAGTCCTCTAAATGAAAAACCATGTCTGAGAACTGTAATCAGTCTTCACTTAAAAATATTAAATAGTGTCTAGAAGTTGAAATGAAATTTACTTAGGTAAAAAGATTGACATCTATTTTCTCACAACACTTTTAAATATGAAATTCATTTCTATTGTCTTATGGCTTCTTTTCCTGCTGATGACAAGTCTGCTTCCAGGCCAGATTTGTTGGATCTTGACACATTAATTTTCTTTCTATTTGCTTTCATGATATTGTCTTTGTTTTAAGTGTTTTACATATTTTGTATAATACAACTGGTCATGGATTCAATGTTATGTGCTGTTTCCAGAAGCAAATGTGACCTTATCAGCCTGGATACCCCTACCTTTCTTCCATTATTGAAATTACCAAGAATTGCCTCATTAAATATTTCTTAAATGATATTCTCTTCTGGAATTTTTATTAATAGTATCTATGACATTTTCATTCTTTTTTCCATTTTAAAATGACCCTCCTAATTTCTTCTTTTTAAAAAAATTTATTTATTTATTTTTTGGTACCAGGGATTAAACCCAGATGTGCTTAACCACTGAGCACTATTTCCAGCCCTTTTATATTTTACTTTGAGATAAGGTATTCCTAACTTGCTTAGGGCCTCCCTATGTGCCTAATTTATAATATTTCCATTTGTGATATAAATTCTTTGGTTCATTTTATATGCTGAATCACTCTTGAAATTTTATTTGGCAATGGCATTTAATTGTATTTGACAATAGCAATTGTGTTATTCGGTCCTTCCTCCATATTAATTCACTAACATACTTATTTATTTTTCAACAAAAATTTATTTTGTGCTAGGAACTCATGTGTTCTAGGCACAGTGCATAAAGTAGAACAACAACAACCAAAATGCCTGAAATGTTGGTTTTGTAGAGGTGCAGTAAAGTAGAAAACAAAACAAAACAAAACAAAAATTGTGCTTGCCCCTGACACTTCTTCAAGTGTTTCATTGATCCTGGATAAGATTTTTCACTGATTATTTGTCTTTGTGTATTGTATTCTTGATGATAGTTTAAATTTTAATATCATACGTATGCACGGTGTAAGATTTCTATAAATGTATGTGTCATTCAGACTTTTCTCAAGTAATTCTGAAAATGAAATATTTAAACTTTACAAAGACAATCATTTGTTATGGTTTTGATCTTAAATATCCCATAGGTCCATGTCTTAAAGGTTTGGTTGCCAGCCTTTGGCACTATTGGAATGTGGTGGATCCTTCAAGAGGTGGAGCCTTGTGGAAGGAAGCTAGGTAATTAGGGGTATGTCCTTGAGGAGATACTGGGATCCTGGCCTCTTCCTGTCTTTTTGCTTCCTGGCCACCATAAGGTAACTAGGTTTGCTCAATCACATTCTCTCTGCTATAATGGGTTGTCTTACTGTAGGCCGCTAAATAACAGAGTCAACAGAACATGGACTGCAACCTCTGAAACTGTGAGCCAAAATAAAACTTTGCTCTTTATAAATTAATTATTTCACATATTTTTGACACAGTGATGAAAAGCTTACATTCCAATTTAGATGCCTAATTATACAAATGCTTTTATATCTTCTGTAAAACTCAAATTATCATCTTCTATAATTTTTATTTTAAATAACACTTAATAACACTATGTATTTATGGAGTGTAGTATAATAACTCAATGCATGCATTCAATATTTAAGTTTCATATAAGGGTACTGTTCATTTCCTTCTTCTTAACCAATTTATCATTTCTTTCTGTTTGAAATCTAAAAACACCTTTCCTCTAGTTCTTTATAAAATATACAATTGTTGTAAAATAGTCACCATACTGTGCTGTATTAATTTTATACTCTGAATTTACTTTTTTTTCCCTAAAGCAGTATCATATGAAGATTCTTTATGACTCTTAGAAGCATTTGAAGTCATATTAATTTTCCCCTAGTGTTTTTATTTTTAAGATTGAAATTTCTCTTTACTTTGATTTATTTCTTCAACAATCCATCTTGAATGCTTGAGCTCAAGTTTTGATACCCAGAACTGGAATCAGGAGTCTAGAGCTAATATAAATTGAATAAAATGCTGTGAAACTAATGTATTTCTAGATATTGAACTTTCATTTGCTTCATTTAATAATATAAATGTAAAAACAAATGGTTATAAGAGTTTTACTGTTTTTGAAAGCAGCTGCATTAAACTTTTGACTGAAAATCTTTGACCAGCTGAAATATCTCAGCTAAATGTTAAATGTTTCTTTAACATAACCTTGCATCAATTTTATTTAAGACTGTGTTTCTGCAAATAATTATTTTGACTCAAATGCAACATTTCACATTCACCTATCCAGATTTTATCTTATCTTTGGGACTGTTACCCCTTTATCAGATTCTCAAAATGCATGACACTAGTACTATTATTTTCTCAACCAACATTTGAATGAACTCTTACCCTAAATTTTACACCCTCTTCTATATTTTTCAAGTATTTATTTACAATATAGATATAACAGGTATAAATCATACAGGCAAAGATGTCATTTTTTCTGTAGTTACTAGTTTTATGAGGAAAATATTTTGGATATAGCTATAAAACATAATTGAAACTACCCATACTAATTTTCAATCCATATTTTCACATCGAGGTCATGGAGTAAATCATTAAGTATACTTCCAAATATATTCATAAAATATACACAAGATTACATAATTCTCCAAAAGGAAACAAAGAATTTTAAATATTTGTTTTATATTTTATTTTATATATTTAAAAAGCTTTCAAGACCAAAATTAAGTAATTTGTTGACATTAATGATTTCTGGATTCAAAGTGGCTAATCCAATCATTCAATAATTTATAATTTCCATACATTTTTATTAAAGCATGCTCAGTAATTTGCATTTCATCTCCCTGATTTGATTGTCATCTACCAAAATGGAAGGATGTTTTTCGGGGTAGGCATTCATCATTTTGTTTTTTCTCTTAGAGTCTCAACAGGAACATAATAGGCAATAAATCCTTATTTATTTATCTTTTTATATGAGGAATTATTCAGGACTTATTGTGATCACATAAGCTGATAGGTAGTTTTGTAGCTTACACTTTGTGATCTTGATAAAATTAAGAAGTCTACCTCTAATTACGTAGCCTTTTATATCATTAGTTAAAGTTATCAGTTTGGTTTATCAGTTTGGTTTCAAAATAATTTCTGATAACTGTTCAAGGCCCACAGCACAAGTAGAATAAAAAAACTAAAGCTATTTTATGGCACTATATGTAATTAAGGGGCCACTAGAGATTTAATGTAAATGCTTCAGATATTGTATGTATTGATCAGAATCCCCATTTCATGATTTATTACTTCTGTTAGTACAGGAAGATCATGCATGATTTTATTTTATTTTAATCATTTACTTTATTTGTAACCCTTTCTGTCACCACTGAATTTTGTCATCAGTCCTTTTGGATATTAAATGCTAATCTACTTTAAAATTTTTTCCTGAACATCCATCAATCTTTAACGCTGATGTTAATCTATAATACTTATTCTATTTCTGTTAAGTCAACAGATCATTCTTTTTGTTGTAGAAGAAAAGCCATCTGGATTTGAAGGAGGTCTTTTTCTGTTTAACCTCTTTATATTTATTTCAACTCTCCAAATAGGGCACTAGCAGGTCCTTGTTAACACTTCTTGCCTTTAGCAAGCCAAATAAAATTTATTGACATTAATAGAATTTGAGGGTGAGCCTAATACATCCTGGATTTTAATGTTTCTTATATCAGCTCTAGTCCTTTATTTTGAGATAATCAAGCAGTAGACCCTGCCCATGTAGGGAGCATAATACTGTCACTCTGAATGTTAGTCTGTGACTGTTTTTTTTTTTTTATGTTGTTTTGTTTTTGTTTTTTTTTTTAACTTTAAACTGACAAATATGTTAAACAATTTCTTTTCCCCAAAATCAATTCCTGTGGTATGTTTTCTTCTTCTGTTTCATATAATCATCCAGCATTTATACTATCTGTGGTTACATTTTATAAGCAATATGCTCTCTGTATATTTTTATATGACAGCATTTTGAGAAATATCACATCTCTGATTCTTTAACAAATGTTTCCTTGAATAACTGAAATGTTCAGTGATAAAAATGTAACATAATTGTATAATTAGATGAAAATAATGTTTGCATCTAATATCCTTTAGATTCGAGCACATTTTTATGAAAAATAAGTATGTTAGTCAAACTAACAGAAATGACACCAATAATTTTTATAACATTTCAAATTACTGAATTGTGGGTAAAGAAGAACTATTGTTTTCATAAATGAAAACATAAAGTCCTAAAAGTCAAATGTTTGAGATTTCTTTGCATGAAATGTGTCCCAGGCTATTTAAAGGGTTCATCCTTACTGCCCAGCTTTATCCCACAGTGTAGGTAAATGTTTGTTTTGTGTTAATTAAGAAGTCATTTAAACATCTGTCTTTATTTTATGGAATGCCTTTAAAGTGTAAAATGTGTTTTTCTCATGAGAGCACTTTATGTTCCCAAGTGGCAATTTTAAAGTAAAGTGTCTCTTTTTCAGAAATAAAGTCTAATGTTCAAAGGTTTTGCCATCTGTTCTAGTAGTTGCACTTGTGAGTTAGTTGTTTGATTAGAAACAACAAATGCATAGAAAATGCATCTTCACTCTAGATAAAGAAACTACAAATACTATATTTTTTTAACATTCAGTTTACAAATATGTTATTTTAAGAGTTTTTTCAGGATTAGTTGGGTCTCTTAAGACAAAAAAATCACTAAATTGAATTGCATATCATTTAGGAAAATAAAAACTCAATTCAATTTTTCAGTACACAAGGAGTTCTTTGTATCAGTTCAAGGTAAACAAATCAATGCTACTGACCACTTCTATTCAATAAAGAGTTATAAATCCAAAAATAGATACTCTAGTTGTTTATGATGCCTCTAAAAGTAAGTTATATCTAATGAGATTTGAACCAACTCTTTGAGATATAAAACAAATTTTGTCAGATTTAGACTCCAAAAGCTCAGTAAAATATTACTTAATACAAAATTTGTTAGAGTAGTTATCAATCATTTTTAAGATTCATCAATGAGTCACATGTTTAGATATTTGGACAGAAATTTATTTTAAAAGTGGAAACACTTAACATTTTGCCTTACAAATTGTGGGGAGAAATGCCTAATTCAAATATTTTGCTCCTATTGAGACCAGAATACCAATTCCTATGAAGAATATTCTGGAATCTGTATTAATTCTAGAAACTCTTGAAATTGTTTTATTATTATGGAGATAAATTTTATCCCAGAATTCTCTATCTTTAATGAATATTCCATTGATATTTCAGACATGGTTATTAGAAATACGTACAATGATATTAATAGTTTCTGTACTCAAAAATAAATTGTTTTCCTTATTTCGTGAAAGTTTTGCTTTAGAATTGTGTCAAGCAGATGTATCTGCCTAACATTCATATAATTAGAGATTATTTTTGAAGCAGCAGCCATTTCTAGGAATCTCTGGATCCTAGATGATTTTTGTATTGATCCTGAAATTCATATGTAGTAGTCGCTTCAGAAATTTTGATCCTGTCAAAACCTTGATCAGTTATTACCAATCAATGGGGGCTACTAGAAATCCTTAGAACACTAAGTAGTTCTTGCATTCACAGTAGTATTTTCTGTTTGTATTAGGTACACAGCCCTAACAGCACAAATTTAAAGTTACTACAAGGTAGTATAATTTTGCTAACCTATACTTCACAATGTTGGTGAGGAAAATGGCATGATTAAACCTTACATACAGTGCACATTTGTGAAATATACAGAGTCCAAGAAGTCAATGCCAAGGCATAGTATGATTTTTGTAACCAATAACATTTTTATGAAGATACTAGATAGTTTTTACACTGGATTTTCAAAATTAAATAATGCTCCAAAAATAGGTAAGAATGAGAGTGGCCCATCCCCCAAAGTAGGGAAAAAAACAGAGGAAAAACAACAACAACAATAACAACAAAACATTAAGGAAATAAATAAAGTTAATTAAAATAAAGGTTTATCTAAACCATGGGAGATGACTTAGAAATGCAGGGTGAAAGAATATCTTAAATTATAGAATTATGATTTTTTAAAAATTAAAGTCTACTGCAAATTTTTGAAAGGCTGAAGAATAAGATTAAAACTATATTTTTATGAAGATTAATCAAAATATTGTCTTTTTAAACAATGTGCAATATAAGTTTTTAATAAATATGTCTTAGTTTAATTAACATAATTACTTGAAGGGAAATTCTCAAAACAGTCAAACCTAGTAGAACTTGATTACAATAATTTTACAAAGGTAGAGATGGGGATATAAGATCACATAGTTTTATATGACTACCAAAGAAAGAATTTCATGGAAATATCTCCAAAGACTTTATTATGTAATTTTTAAAATATATACTTGAAATTTTCACTTGCAACCAAATATCAATTTGCTTAGTTATAATTATTATTATTGTATATTAATATATTATTATTATATGTTAACATGACAAATATATGTTAAAATTAATCTGTTGATTTCCCTTACTGTAAGGTTTCAACAAGAAATTTATGCCTAGGGCTGGGGCTGGGACTCAGTGGCAGAGCACTTGCCTTGCCCATGTGAAGCACTGGGTTCAATCTTCAATACCACATAAAAGTAAACAAAATAAAGATATTGTGTGCATGGATAACTAAAAAAATTTTGAAAAAAAAAAAGAAATTTATGCCTAGTATAGGAAGGCTTGATCTAGCATAGTAAAATGCGGTTGATCAGAGACCTAGCATAAACTGTTAGGAATTATGCTAATGGTAGGGAGATGGAAGAACAGATGTGTTCTTTCAACTCTTTATCTTTGCCTCCCAGGTAGGAAAGTCTCTCCTGACTCCTGAGACAATCCTTATATACTAGTATTACCGCAAGTACAAACTGTCAGGGGACCTAATCATGAAACATACTCTGTATATTTCCTAAATTATCAGTTTTTTTTATCCTTACTATTTTTATCTGGTTCTAGCTCCCTACAGTGTCTTCTCTCCAGTTCACACCATTCCTTTTTCTGTGATTTTCAGTTATGTACTCTTAAGATTTTTAACAATCTATTTCATTTGTTGTTTGACACTTTTTAAAATGTTTATGAGAAATTAAATATGGTTGTTTCCATCAGAATAACCATCATTCCTTTAAAGTATTTGAAAACAACAGCATGAGAGGCTTTTTCAAATGAATAGAAATCAAATTAGTAAATGAATAAACAGAAACTCAATTCATATGAATTATAAGAAATACTATGTAAACATAAATTTGTCAAGTTTTCATTTTATTTTTTCAACAACTATAAGATCAAAAACCGGGTCCAACATCAAATAATTAATATGCAATAGGGAAGATGTGTATTCATATAGTGTAACATACTAATTTTGTAAAAGGCATTAAAGCATAGTAAATGTTACAAAGCATGGTCTTTGCCATAACTGTTAAACTCTGCTCTTGTAACCAAGTAAATTCTGAGTATATAAATAAATAGATGTAGCTATATCTCAATATAACCTTATTTAAAAAGAAAAGCAAACAATAGGCCAGATTTGCCCAATTGGCCATGATTTACTATACAATAAAGCATGAATGTGGTTATACAAGACTCCATTAATATATGAAATGTGGATGCTGAGCTACAAATATAAAAATAACTTATGTCTGTTATTTAACCTAAGCAGGTAAGTCAGTATTTTACACTATTAAGACAGCAAGCAGAATTTGTATTAATACAAGAAACCATAAACATTGGCAAGGATGTGGAGAAAAAGGTACAGTCATACATTGCTAGTGGGACTGCAAATTGGTGCTACCACTCGGGAAAGCAGTATGGAGATTCTTCAGAAAACTTGGAAGGGAACCACCATTTGGCCCAGTTATCCCACTCCTTGGCATATACCCAAAGGACTTAAATTCAGCATACTATAGTGACACAGCCACAACAATGTTTATACCAGCTCAATTCACAATAGCTAAGCTGTGGACCCAAACTGAATGCCCTTTAAAAGATGAATGGATTTTATATATATATTTTCAAAATGGAGTATTACCATGCCAGCAAATGGATGGATCTGGAGACTATCCTGATAAGTGAAATAAGTAAATCCCCAAAAGCTAATGGGGATTTAATGTTTCCTCTGATATGTGGAAGCAAACCCACACTAAGGGGACAGGGGAGAATAGAAATTCAGTAGATTAGACAATGAGGAATGAAGGGAAGGGATGGGAGATAGGAAAAGGAAAGACAGTGGAATGACTCTGTCATAATTTTCTCATATATGTATAAAAACAACAGTGAATTCCACCATTGTGTATATCCATAAGAATGGAATACTAACTAGAATGAGATATATTCCAAGCTTGTGTAACTATATCAAAATAGATTCTACTGTGATGTATAATTAAAACATAAAAATTTTTAAAAATCTGGAACATTTGTTTTAACATTGAATAGTTATCTGATTATTCATAATATCAAGCACCTAATATTTATTATATTAATTTAAAAATCAGTGTGAAGGTACATATATGTACACATATCCATACACATATATGTACAAGCATGTGCTAAAATCTAGAGCTCTAATTCTGAGCCATCTTTTAATCTATAATCTAATATTTCAGTCTATCTATAACAGCTCCTTTTATATTACCTAATGTTAAAATGTCAGTGATATTCTCCCATGACAATTTTATCCTCCTAATTTTCTTATTCCTATTCCTTATAGCCATTATTTTCCCAGTTTCTAAAGAACTAGTTCCTTCCACTGAACATTTTTGTTCATCTGTGTAATCATTCATAAAGTGCCAAAGATGATATTCCAGCTCTCAAAAGGACCTATCTGTGTACCACAGGACCTTTGTTCTAGATCCCATTGATTTTTTTTGTAAACACTTGTATTGAGGTTTTTTTTTTTTTTAGCTTTTTTGCTGCTGTGACCAAAAGACCTTACAAAAATAATTTTAGAGGGAGAAAGTTTATTTTAAGTCTCATGGCTTCATAGATCCTGATCTATGAATGGCTCCATTCCTTGGGTTCTGAGGCAAAAAAAGAACATCATGGTAAAGGAGTGAGGTAGAGGAAATTGGCTCAAGATATCACATCAAGACGCAGAGAGAGAGAGAGAGAGCACTATTTAAGAAGTACAAAATATATACCCCAAAGGCAAGCCCCCAGGAACCCACCTCCAACAGCCACACCTTAACTGCCTGCAGTTACCACTCAATTAATCCCCACCAAGGGATCAATCCACTGACTGGGATAAGGCTCACATAACCCAATTATTTCACCTCTCAGCCTCCTTGTGTTATCTCACATGTGAGCTTTTCAATGACACCTCACATTCAAACTATAACAGAGGTAAATATCCCACAAAATCATATATGTTCATTTCAAACATTTTCAGTAAATATTTATTATTTTTAATCATCAAATTGATACAGTTTTGAGTATTTCTGTCATATCTAAATTTCTCCCATTCTCATTTACTCTTTAATTTTGGCTATTCTGGGCATTTCATATAAATGGAGTCGCATAATAACGTAGATTTTATTCCTGGCTTCTGTGAGCTAGCACAACACATTTGAGGTAATCCGTGTTTCAGCATATCTCAGTGAGGCATATATTGCTGATTATTATTGTTTTATATAGATACACTATTTGTTCACAACATTAGTTACAGTTTTCATCTATTATGAAAATGCTACTATGAATATTCACAAACAAATCTTTGTGTTAACATATATTTTCATATTTTAGGTTATATATCTATAAGCAAAAACAATTCTCTATACTCATATAGATATTTTATTGTTTTTAACTCCTATATTTGGGTTTATATTTAGGTTTATGATCCTCTTCAAGTTTTTTCTCTTTTTATTTTTCTTTCTTTGCATCAATGTGGTGAGAACTAAAGCCATTTTAAAATGGTTATCCAATTGTTCCAGTACCAATTCTTTTAAAAGACTGTCTTTTCCCCATTGAATTTTCCTGACACTTTTGTTTAAAATCAATTAGTACATATTTATTTCTGGACTCTTAATTCCATTCCATTGATCTGTATGCCTATTTGTACATTACTATACCCTGTGAAAATTACCATAGCCTTAAGTAGTTTTGATTTGGGGTAGTGTGTTTTCCAATGCTGTTCCTCTTACAAAATTATGGCTATTCTAGATTTTTCATATTCCCTTATGAATCTCAGGATCATAAGGAGTTTGTCAACTTGAAAAAAAAATAAAGCCACATGTAATTTTATCAGAGTTTAATTGAATCTATATATTATTTATAAAAAATTTTATCTTAAAAATAATGAGTTTTTGATTTTGGGGGAGGTCGGAGGCTGAGGTTGTGGCTCAGATGTAGAGTGCTTGCCTAGTGCGTGCAAGGCCCTGGGTTCGATCCTCAGCACTACATAAAAATAAATAAATAAAGTAAAGGTATTCTGTCCAACTTCAATTAAAAATAAATATTAAATAAAAATTGAGTTTTTTAATCCAATAATTTGTAACATCTTTCCATTTATTTCTAAATTCATGATTTTCTCAGTAATATTTTTAAATTATCAGATGTCAATACTTGCACTTGTTTTAACAAATTTATTTATAATTACAGTGGACCCTCATTATGTGTATAATCTGTACTTGTGAATTCACCTACTTACTACAGTGTAGTTTTAACCCTCGGATCAATACCTGTGGTACTTTCAAAGTCATTTAAATATATGTGGAGAGTGACAAAAATATTTCAGTCACCCAATAGCATCTGGACAGTGGAGTTTGAGCAAAGCAATGACCAGACTTCTTGTTTCAGCTCTTGTACGAGATGATCAGCAGATGGAGGAGGCAGCAAGCTATGCAAATGGAACAGGAAACTCCAGCTCTGTGGCCAGTGGACAAGGTTTGAATCCCAAGGCACCTGGTTTAGGGTGGCTTTAGGTAAGTCACTTAACAATTATGAACTTTGTTTACTCTGGTCAAATTTTTAAAAAGTTAAATCTGCCAGGGTGAATTGATTTTAGAATTTAATATTATAATTTGCTGTATATATTACATAAATTATATAACTATATGCATGGGGGGGCACATGTGTATGTGTATAGTTTCGAATACATTTCTTCTAGGAGCAATGATTTAATATTCACTAATTCAGGGTCAGTGGGGCCTATGTAGAATATAACTCACTGCAAATGATGAAAATCAACTATGTATTTTTCTAAGGTTATCATGAAGGAAATTGTTTTTAGAACGTCACTTTTTTGGTTGTTTCTAGTTTAGAGAAATAAAATTCATTCATGCATTTTGGACTTGTTGAACCTTCTCTCTTGCTGAACTTATTCATCATTTCTAATAATTATGTGTATATGTGTCTGTATGTATCCTTCATGGCTTTCTATATAATCATGTGCTTAAGTAATTTTACCTCACTCTTTCAGTCTGTATGTATGTATTTATTAATGCACTTCATATATATATATATATATATATATATATATATTTCATTGTACCCACTGGAAACTCAATTTCAATATTGAATAGAAGTGAGAAGTATAGATAGATTGCTTTCCCTGATTTTTTTTTGGGGGGGGAGCATTTCATCTTTTATAGGCTTCTCATAGTTGTTCAATTATCAGAGTAAGAAATATCCCTTCTATTGTGAGTTTATTAAAAGTGTTGAGGGGTGTTAGATTTTGAGGAATGGTTTATGTCTCTTGTGATGATCCTGTAACTACTGGGTTGATTCTGTTAACCTGCCATTTTATCTTAAATTAATTTCAAAAAGCAAAACAATCTTGAATGTCTGACATGAATCCTACTTGGTAATGATGTAGAATTTTTTTAATGCCTTCCTATTGACATTTTGTTTGTTTGTTTGTTAAGGCAATACTGCCTTAACAGTTTCCTTGACCAAACTTTAGACAGACTTCTTTCCACCTCTAGGCTCCTGATCTTCTTCGCCTTGGAGTACTTGTTTAAGAAAGCTCTTATATTAGTCTCTGTCCCTTTGAGTTGTAAGTCTGTTAAAGCATCCTATGAGTTTTGCAACTCAGTATTGTCTTAAAGACCTGGAAGTTTCCTTTGGAAATGCAATCAAGGAGTATAGATCCCTTTCTTTCAGTCTCTGTGGGAGAGAGGGGCTTAATTATGTAGGCATCATTCTCCATTTTATAAAACTACGTCTTGCAATCTTGTCATAAAGATTATACACCTTCTGTATTTGCTAATTTGCCTCATGCAAAAGAAAATGTAGACTTTCTCTTGTTTGTTTTTGAGGTTCCAGGTTGATGATCTTTCTCTTTTGTTTCTTTCCTGCCTACTTTTTTGCTGAATAAATACTTATACCATTTTAATTTCTGTATTAATTTTAACTTTTTATTATTATTTTAGTGGTTGTTCTACAAACTATATGAAAATAAATATGTCCTAGTCTACTTCAGATTACTACTAATTTTATTACAATATAGAAGTTTTGCTTTAATATAGCTGTTTTCTTCTCATTCCTTTAATTGTTGTTGCCAAATATCTCTATGATATAAACTCAATATCACATATATTCTGATATCTCATTTGAAGTTGGAGAACTTTTTAGTATTTATCAAAAAGTAAGTTGACTGGCAATACATTTTCTCAATTTTGTTTATTCAGACTCTTTCACATATATTTTTGAAATATAGTTTTGATTTTTTTTTGTACAGGAGATTGAACTCAGAGGCACTCAACCACTGAGCTACACCCTCAACACTATTTTGTATTTTATTTAGAGACAGGGTCTCATTGAGTTACTTAGCGCCTCAACATTGCTAAGGCTAGCTTTGAACTGGCGATTCTCCTGCCTCAGCCTCCCCAGTCACTGGGATTACAGGTGTGTGCCACCATACCCAGCTTGAAATATAGTTTTGCTAGATATAGAATTATTGATTAATAGTGCTCCCCCTCATACTTTGAATATATCATCCCCTCATCCTGTCTTCTCTATGATTGGAAGCATTCAGCCATTATTCCTCTGTAAGTGTTGATTTGTTTTTCTTATTCATTTTTTAAAATACATTTTCTATGTTTTGGTGTTCAATAGATTGAGTATGATGTGTATGGGTAAGGATTACTTTGTGCTTATCCTATTGATATTTGTGGATTAATTTTTTAAAAACCATGTTTGGGAAGTTCAAGACATTTTTCCCCACAATTTTTTTGCTGTTATTCTCTGAATCTCAGATTCCTGTTATTTATATATTGGGGTGTTTTATGTTTTATCAGGCATCTCCAAATATTTGCATAAAAATTCTGTTTGTTGTTGTTGTTTTGTGTGTGTGTGTGTGTGTGTGTGTGTGTGTGTGTTCATGATAGTTCCTAACTATCTAGGTTACTTGCAAAAGGTCACTTCTTCCTCTGTCAAAACTTTTCCACCTTGCCAGGCATGGTGGTGCACACCTGTAATCCCAATAGCTTGGGAGGCTGAGACAGAAAGATCACAAGTTCAAAGCCAGCCTCAGCAACAGCAAGGTGCTAAGCAACTCAGTATGACCTTATCTCTAAAATACAAAAATACAGCTGGGGATGTGGCTTAGTGGTAAAGTGCCCCTGAGTTCAACCCCTGGTACCAAAAAAAAAAAAAAAATATATATATATATATATATATATATATATATATATATACACACATACCTTAAACTTTCAAGAATAAAAATTACCTTCCATCTTTCAGTGAAGTAATTCCTACTTTAAATTAGAAATGTTTTATCACTATTTTCAAGTATCCTTCTAACCACTTGGCTGTTTTTGCTATGGTCTGATTTTCCAGAATACATAAAAATCCCTGAAGGCAAGAATTGTACTTTTCTTAGTTCTATGTCTTTTGCACCATCTATTATATTATTTTATACTCAATAGCTGCTCAGCAAATAAGTCAATTGAATCAAGCTCAATAATTGCATTGTGGTTATTGCCAAAACTTTTACTATTATCAACAATATCCCCATAGTCCTAACCTTTCAGGGCAATATTAAGCATTTAAGAATGTTTAACATTACAAGATCCTAACTGTAGATGGACTACTAATCATTACATAATCTAGGGTGATTTTTTCCTGAAGCAACAGAACTCCTGCTTCAGGGCCATCACATTAAACAACCAAGGAGCAATCCTTCAAGTCTCAGTCTATTCAAAAGCTTCCCCTGGTGTTCTGTAGACTGCAACCTGTACAAAGATGTGCAGAGAGTCCTGATCTTAAATAAGAAGTAAATGTACTATTTATTTAGTTGGAAGTTCAAAAGTAGAATACATACACATTTTACTTAGTTCCTATAGCTGTACTTTCAACTCTGGTATTCCTGTGCTGTACCCTCCTTTCAATACAGTGGGGTTTTTGTTTGTTTGTTTGTTTTAACCTCTGGTGAACATCTCTCATCATAGAAAATGTCTGTCAGTAGCTCAATGTTTGCAATGATACATGATGACATCCTGCAATTTCTGAAGATAATGGGAATTTTCTTTTTCTTACAATTATTTATTTTTGTTTGTTTCTTTTTTTTTTGGCACAAGGGATTGAACTCAGAGCCTCACACATACTAGGCAAACACTTATCACTTAGCTACATCCCCAGCACACAATGATTCATTAAAAAAATTTTTCTAAAAGTAAATTTATTTCACAGGAACCATGGCAAATCTACTCTTTCTCAAATAGATATACATTTTGTTGCATGCCAGTTTTTATGGTCAAGGAAATGCCATTTTCTAATTGGTTTAATTAGAGTCCCTAAACAAGTTACTCTTAACCAGAGATTAAGTTTACTCTCAGATCAGTCAGAACTAAATTTGGAGTTGGGAGTTGGGCAAGGAGATGGTTATATCTTGAATGAAGAAGAGATAGCAATAGGAACCAAACAGATTATTTGATAGAAAGTACAGAAATTAGTTCAGCAACACATTATATGAATTATACATAGTTATTTAAAAGATGTCAAAGATTCATACTTCATATGCTAATAATTGTCATTAGCATAATGAATAATGTATCTTACCTTGCATTTAATCTTTTAAGATTTATAATCAACCATCTTCCTTCCCTTTCTATTCTTGGTAAAAATTGAGAATAACCTAATGCATATCCTCAATCAGAACTTTATCTGTATTGTTTACTGGATATAATCAGATTACAAATATTTTCAGATACAAAGTAAAATGAATATTGTAACTAATTATATTTGATAGTCATGTAGTACAAACATTAAGGTTTAAGTCTGTTCAACTTACCATTTTTTTACACTTGTTAGCATTGAAAGGCCTTTCATATTTTTAATTAGCTCTTTCTTCTTCTATTCTTGACAAGTGGAATATCATCAACTTAATAGAGGAAGATACTCATCCACCCGAAAATTTAATGAACTGACCAAGGACAGAATGAGACTGACAAAAATTTAATATCCACAGGAGCAGTGTTAAAATTGCCCTACCAAATCGAGCATAACATGCTTGATTTGGAATTTGGGGTCACATTAAAGACCGATTGCTCAGCAATAAATCTAGCCAATGAGGAAGCAATATTAATAAGCCATTAAGATGGCTAAACTTATTTAACTGACCATGCAGCATTCTGTTATTATATATTTTTAATTTAAGGGGACAGTCATTATCAAGGTGTGGCAAAGTAGAAAATATATGTATTTTGATGTCAAGTATATATGTTGATGGTCAAATGAAGAAGGTTATGTATCATTATTTATGCCAATTTTTCATTTGTTTATCTTAAGCCAGTTCCTAATAGTCAAATATGATAAAAGGACATATACTGGTCTAGCCATTCTGAAGAGTAATCTGGAAATAGTCTTTTAAATATCTATCTATCTATCTATTTCTCTCTATATATAGAGAGAGAGAAATAGATAGATAGATAGATAGATATATCTCCTAAGACTAGGCTAAACATACAAACTTAGGATTGAAAGTGAGTATTATTTATATTATTCTGAGACATTAAACTTAAACCAAGTCTGCTCTGAGCAAGCAAATATGTGTCTCAACTTACTGAAACCCAGTAATTTTGTTCTTAGGTGTTAAAGAACTTCATTCAATGATGTACAGATGTAGATGTACAAGAATCATCATAGGAAAGTAAACAAGTAAATATTTATATTAATCCTGAAATCTTAACTAAATAAAATTAGCTAACTTATATTAATACCCAATCTTAATTATGGTAATTTTATAATGTGTATTTTATTACTAATTATATAATAGTTTTAAAAATATTTTTTTGTTTTAAATATAAGTATATTAACTATTATTACTTTCTTTCTTGTAAGTATTCATATTCTTTAGTCAATATCTTAGTGCTTTTTATTTTATTTACATAAACTTCTTCTGTTTTTTCCAATTGTGTAAGAAGTTTCCCTTTTATTTTTGTTATAATATTGGGCTTTTCTTATTAATTCTTCTAAGTAGAATTGATTAGTTTTAGTTTTAAATTTTATTGAAATTTTTATGAGATTTCACTAAACCTACAATGAATGTTAAAATTTACATCACTTACGTTATTCAGTTTTTCATAGGAAAATATTAGTCCTTTATTTAAGTTCTCTGTTTTAATGTTTCTCAGTAGAGGTATGCTATTCATCTTGTTTGATTCTAACATACAGCTTCAAAAATCTGAAGTCCCCACAGATTACAATTTGTCACCATTTTTATTTTTTCTGTTACAATTTCAGTTGAATTATTATTATTGATTAATACAAAAAATTAAATAAGTGTTGAAAGTATGTAATTGAAGAACTGCCAACCATTTCTCTTGCCTAGTAATTCTGAGGACATGGTTTAGGGTACTTGAGAGAGCTAAGTAGAAGAGATTTTTTTTAATTTTTAAAAATTTTGTTAAGACTCAAAAAAAAAAAAAAGACTTCAAATACAGCTTTACTGTGGATCCTTTCCTTTTACCTAAATGAAAAAAAATCATTTTTTAAAATGTTTTACCTAAAAACCAACAAAAATATGCCACAGAGCAATCAAGATTCTATCTAAATTTAGTTGTGGTTTACTTAACTCCCAAAGAAGTAGTCAGCACATATCCGATACCTTTCTCAATAATAAAGTTTTAGAGCAAAAATAAAATACAGTTACTGTTATAGTAGATTCTAATGGGAAAAAGAGGCAAAATAATGATACATAATAATAATGAAAATATTTAATAATAAGCAGCATAATCTTAGAGGGTGATTCTCTGTAAAAGAGGGGTTGCTGTGATAGCATAAGATAGAGAACAGCTTTAAAGGAGCACGTGAGGAATGTCCTTTTTGAGGAGGTTACAATTTAGTAGGAACATGATTGAATTAAAAAAAAAAGTCACTTATAGAAAGAGGAGAAGAGCACTCTTTTGCAGAGAGGCAATAACAAAGGCCCTGAAGCAGAAATAAGTTTAGTAATTTTGCGAAAGCAGAGAAAGCCACCGAGGTTGAACAGCGAAGCAATGACATAGGGGTAAAAAACAGCATTGTACAGGTAGGTAAAGATTCTACTTACTTCCCACAAGGTAAATATGATTTAATCTTATTTGAGAGATTTTTTTTTAAATGTATAGGATTAATTGTTAAGTAGACACATGGAGATATCAGATGGCTATTGAGGTAGCCCACCAGAGATAGGAAGGTCATATAAACCAGGTGATGGTATTAAGGATGATAAAAATGGGAAGATTCAGGATATTTTGGATATAGAATTGTTTGTTGATTAGATATAGAGATTGAAGCATTGCAACAAATAATAACTTGTAAGGTTTTAAATTAAACAATGGGGAATTCCGTGCAGTTATGCAGTGAAATGGAAATGTAAGGAAGTATAGGACTAGAGGAAAAGCTTCATTAATTTTACCAGGCATCAACAGTAAATGACAAGTTGAGAAGTGACTATTTTTGGTTCTGGAATACAGAACAAACCACCAAAACCACCAATCACATATGGATGGATCATCAAACTGTTTCTTCCTAGGTGCTATTTCTCTAGCAATTAATCACATTGTATTATTTATTGTACAACCACATAGAAATTCCATCATTTACCTCCTGTAAGATGGTTTTCAGTCTGAATCCAGTGTCCATGTATTACCTGTGATTAAGAAAACTGGCTTGTGACATGGCATGGTAGCATATTGGGGTAAACTCCTAGATAAATAAAGTTGTGCACACATTTCTATATTAAAGCTAAAAAAGAGGATAATATCACATTTTCAATGAAATTTACAACTTCATCAGAACCAATGCTGAACTCCAAACTTAAAGGTAATCTTAATATCTACAAAGAAATCAATAAAAGCATACATCAATTTTCCACAGAGGAAGTTTATGTAGAACCTTGATTGCCAGATTAATATTGATATAGTAGAATCACAATAATAAACAAAACTGACATTTATTAGAAACCTACATATGATACTATTATGTCATGATTTAAAATATATAATCCTTAGGTATAATATGTGCTTTAAAAGTATAAATAAATATATGGAATGGTAAATACTAACATTAAAATACCTTGTGTGTGTTTCTAATGGTGCTAAAAGAATGCAATTAGGAAATTTTATATTAAAGCCATAGGATTATATTTGTATTATTTTCTTTATGAGAATCATGGTTGGCATATCTTGGTGTGATAGGTAAAGCAGTTGCAAATGTTTAGTATATTTCTCTTAAAATTTTATATGAAATATTTCTAATAATTTCAAATAAAAGTTTCAAAGTAGGTAGAGTTCTAGCAGATACATAAGTCTGCAATAATTTGAGAGATAAAAATGTGTGTCCAGATTATATTTGGTATGCCTATAAATTAATACTAAAGACAAATAAGAATAATCCCACAGTAAAATGGTCAGAAGTCATGTAAACACATATAAAAGACATATAAATGGCTTCTAAATCCATGAAAAGTATGCCTGGCACTATTAGTCCACAGAAAAATCTAAGGTAAAAATCACAGCTACATGCCATTTCACATCTCTAAACTGATTATTATCAAATAGATTAATAATACCAGGTATTAGTGAAGATGTGGAGGAGGGGAAATTTTCATATATTGGTGGGTAGTATGTAAAATAATACACACAGTCATTTTGGAAATTTTTGACAGTTTTTAATAGTGATCAGCAAACATACCCATCTCATGATATAGCAATTCTACTTCCAAATGTATGTCGAAGAGAAACTAGGGCATATATACACAAAGAGATTACAAGAATATCTGTAGCAGTATTATTCAATGGAGAAAACTAGGAAAAAATCCAAACTTCTATGAGTAGGAGAATAAACAAACTGTGATGTATAAATACAATAAATCCTGTTTAATAAGACAAGAAAGAACCACTGCACTGATATGTACACAACAGCATATGTTAGTGTCAAAGACACATTGAAGAAACCAGACAAAAGCAATAAAACCGTGGTCCTTTTTACGGTTCCAGATATGAGGTGTTCCCCAAAAGCTCATGTTTGAGACAATGCAAGAAAGTTTATATATGAAATGATTGGATTATGAGACTCTTAACCTAATCACTGCATTAATCCCTTGATAGGGATTAGTGGGTGTAAACTGTAGGCAGGTAGGGTGTGGCTGAAGGAAGTGGATCACTGGGGGGCATGCCTTTGGAGTTTACAATTTTTTTTTTTAAGCCACAGGAACATAAGAGTATTAATCTCCAGGATATAATATAAAGAACTCAAAAAACTGAACACCAAACAAACAAACAAACAAAAATAACCCAATCAATAAATAAGCTAAGAAGCTGAACAGACACTACTTCGAAGAAGATACACATTTAATCAACAAATATATGAAAAACTATTCAACATCTCTAGTAATTAAAGAAATGCAAATCAAAACTACTCTAAGATTTCATCTCATGCCAGTCAGAATGGCAGTTATCAAGAACACAAACAACAATAAATGTTGGTGAGAATGTGGGGGGAAAGGCACACTCATTCACTACTGGTGGGACTGAAAATTGGTGCAACCAATCTGGAAAACAGTATGGAGATTCCTTAGAAAACTTGAAATAGAACCAGCATTTGACCCAGCTATCCCACTCCTCTTTCTATACCAAAGGACATAAAATCAGCATGCTATAGTAATGCAGCCACATCAATGTTTATAGCAGCTCAATTCACAGTAGCTAAACTGTGGAATTTATATTCTGTCCTTGTTGATTATCACAACCTGAGCCACTTGCTTCTGCCCTGATGTCCTATCACCACACACTTCTGCCATGATGTTCTGCCCCATCTCAGGCCTGAGGGATTAGGTTGGCCACGTATGGACTGAAACCTCTGAAACTCTATGAACCCCCAAATAAACTTTTCCTCCTCTTATTGTTATTGTTAGGTCTTTTGGTCATAGCAGTGTAAACGCTGGCTACAACATTCCAATATATATGAAGTTTAAGAATGGGGAACAGTAATACAAGGTATTGAAGTCAGAACAGTGGTAGAGTTCTGACAGGACATTGAAGGTAGATTGACTGGTAAATTCCAGGAGACAGTTTCCCATGTTCTCTACCTTAACTTTATAATATTATTATAAATCAAGATTCTCTGAACTTTATATTTTATAACTGTATTTTATTGCATGTAACTTAAGACCTTAACAAAAAAAATAATAATTATAGTATTGTCTCAATATAAGGGCTATAAATTTTTAAAGAAAATTGTATAGCTTTCTTTGTCCTTAGTTCTAAAGGATATTTAGGGCTCAGATCTTCAGGGCCTTGATATGTGGCCTGTTGAAACATTTTTCTCTATCTTTGGATGTATGTAGGAGCAAGACACATTTTACTCACAGAATTATAGCAGAAGCTAGCTTAATGAATCTTGAAATATGTCTGTCAAATGATGAAAAAGAATGTGTGTGCATGATCTGTGAAATACAGAAATGTTTTGTGCCGTGATTTATGGCAGTGCTGCATGAAACTCTAAAATCTTAGGGCTTTGTATTTATACAACATTAAGCCCCACAATACCTGCCTTCCAGCGCGACAGGACCAATTATTCTCTATTGTCATTCATTTTCTGTTGCCAGTGTATAACTGCATTATCAATCACACGTGATTTATCTGTTTCTTGATCAAATCACTACTGTATACCTGGTTCAGGTGACACAATATAGATTTTAGAATGGAAATGCATCACTCTTTGTGAGGTAAAAATTAAAGAAGAAAGATGAAATCATTCTGAAGTAAACAAAGTGAACCCGAAGAAGCAAAAGTAATTTGTTTAATATTTTTAAAGAAATTTTCTCATCTGTGTAAGTCAGGAGAAAAATTAAATACTTAGAAGATTATTTTTTTAGTTGTGAATTTACCTTCCAAACCATTGTAGAAACAAAATGGCCTTACCATGTACTTGAGAAGCCCAAGCCCTCTCCTCATGTTTGGAACACCATAAAAATGCTGCTCCATTTCCATGTCCACAGGGGAAGGACGTAAAAAAGAGAGAATATTTTCACTTTTTCACTGGGGTCAATATATGGCCTATGGTTAAAAAAAAAAAAAAAACAGAGTCAGAAAAAGGGACTAATTTCTAAAAGCACCTTATCTGAGGGATTTATACTGGGAGAGAAACAAAAAATGACTGGACCATACATGCGATTAGAACTCTGACCACAGTCCTGCAGTAAGCATGACAGGCAAACAACCACTGAGACATTGACCTAAAATGATCACGCCCTGGGTAATGACTGTCAGCTTTCTTGATTTTCTCCCTGTGTCCTTGCCTCCGACTCAGGATCCACCAGGGAACACTCAATAAACTTCCTGATCCAATCATGTCTGGTTGCTAGATTCATAGTTAGTTCACCTCCAGTGACTCCAAACCAACAACCTGCAGTCAGGACATAGCCTGTAGGTGTTCTCACTCTAGAGATGAGCAATGAAGATGCTGGGTTGAAACGAAGCTGGGAGGACGAAGAAGAGACAGTGAAATAGAGCAATAATAAATATGAAAATAATGCTGAGAAAATACTTGCTGCTAGTGTGGAGAGTAATATAAGGACATAAAACCAAGCAAGGGAAAATAGAAATAGATGTTTACATCAGTAAGGGACCTTGGAAGGATTTTAATCTCATTATAGTTTAACTGAAGAGATCACAGAAGCTCACAAATTCATGGATGAAACAGGCAAAGAGGGTCACAGAATTCTAAGTAATAGAATATGGGTTTTTTTTTTTTAGCATTTCTTATTACTAGTTCAAACCATAAACTACTTTAATGGTTTTTGAATTAGCCTAGACAACGCTAGTACATTGCTGGTCATGAACTGAATTTGTTTTTGAAATAAGTGCAAATATATTTAAGCAAGAAAATGTCTTTTAAAAAACCAGATTTTGAAATTAGTGTAGACTCTCATTTTTAAATCCCTGTTGTGCCATTTGCTGTCAGTATAATTTCTGGTAATTATTTAACATTTATGAATCTCAATTTCTTCTTCTAGAAAAGGAGAACAGCAAGGTTACCTCATAGTGATAAAGACAGGCAATTTAAGTAAACTTTTTAGCATCACAGATGGCTCAGAAAAGATGGTAAATGTGAGAAAGTGCTTCTATATTTGGATAAAATATAAGAATACAATTCATTGATTATTTCTTAGCAGCTTTAATACATATATGCATACTTACATGAAAAAACACATACATACATTTCAACAATACTGAGCAAAAGGACAAGAGCTACCATTTCCATTTTCTATAAAAGGACCTTGAAAGTCAAGAGTATTAAGGGCTTTGCCAAGAGTCTACTACTTAATAATAGAAACTGAACTTAAGTCCATGACTTCTGATTTTTCTGGGACCTTGAGAGTCTTAGATTCATATATATGTTCTTGAGATTTCATTCTTTAAAAAAAAAAATTGCAGCATTCTACCAATGACCCTAGAAAAGTTTCATTGTTTCAGAGATAACCAGAATGACTATCAGGGATCTTTCCATCCGAGTATTTATGCCTTAGTCCTGTCATGTATATATAACTGTGTGTTAGAGCTTAGAAAGATCCTTAAGGATTGTTTTGATAGACCTCTTATTTTGAATATGATGAAAAGAATATTTCCTAATTTGCATCAAAAGAGTTCCTGGAGTTAGGTCCTCTAACCAGTAATCTTATGACTGTAAAACCTCTGTGTAATTTGCCAAGTACAATGTAAAAACTAGGTTTTGATGAAACATTTGCCAGGAAAATAATTGTCAAGAAACTGAGAAATGGAGTCTAATGGGAAAATGCTATGTGTATTTACAATTTTCCATGTTTATTACCCTATAAATGTTTGCCATCTTTTAAAGGAGCATCTTGTCCATTTCTGACTATCATTTAAGGTACATTTATTCCTGACCTATAAACATTTTGCTGACACATGCCAATGGTAATGTCCCTTGTTTTATAGTTTCACATACATTTTACAAAACTAAGACAAATGTATAGTGATACTACATAAAGGTATTGGTGAAGTACTTCCATGACAGTGAACTCAATGAATATCAATGAATTCCTAGGACACATTTATAAAGAAATTATATGATTTTCTGAAATTAATAAATTTGAAACCTTCAAAAAATGGATCATTTTTATTAATAACTGTAAAAAGTAATTTCTAGGACAGAAGTTCTATACATTTGTATACAAAAGCATTTGGGCACATTTAAAATATAATTTGTGATTTAGGCTTTAAAATATAAGAATTATGAGCGTTTATTTTCTTCATTTTGCTACTCTACTAGATTAGAGCTTCCTGTCTGTAGAAAGTTGTATGAGGATTTACCAATCATGTGCACAAGCATGAACTCCAATTACCTTCCCTTGAGAGCTGCAGGAAATGAAGAGAAAGGAAATTTCTTCTTCAAGGCTAAAACAGTAGAATACAAGCAAAATGGACTAAGACTTAGGTTGATTCCACATCTCAGCTTTTGCTACAATGAACATACTTATGCAGATTTTTTTGAAGTATTGATTTCATTTTCTTTGGACTTATGCCAAGAAGTGAAATTATTATATTGTAGTTATATTTTTAATTTTTTGAAAAACCTCCATACTGTTTTTTTTATAATAGCTATACTAATTTCTATTCCCACCAATAGCATATAAGAGTTCGCATTCTCTACATCCTCACCAATAGTTGCAACTCTTATCCTTTAGATAACAGCCATCTCTTAACAGTTAGGAGGCAATATCTCATTCTGGTTTTAATTCTTATTTCCCTGATGACTAGAGATAAACATTTTCATATATTCTTTGGATATTCGTATGTCTGCTTTGGAGAAATATCTTTTTACTTTCTTGCTATTGTATTTCTTCTCTTTTTTGGTTTTTTAGTGTAGCCTCTAGAAAATTTAAAATTACACAGGGATTCCCATTCATGAATCAACTTATTATTTTGGACAGCACTAGTTTAATGGGGAATAATAAGACCCATTCCCCAACCTATGTATATTTTTATCATCTATTAAGTAAATGATATACTTTTTGTAGATAATGTCACAGGTAAATCTATTTTTAAAAGTAGAGTAGTTAAGTGTTTGGCTAACTTAAGTGTTTGGTTACCTTAAAATTTACACTTCTCTATGAATATTCAAAGATTGGTATATTGATTTTATACATTATTTTCATAAACTTTCACTTGAATCTGCCACTAAGAGTGGTATCTATATGCATGTAAAGGAAATAAGTATGTTTGTTCTACTGATTGTCATATTTTGGCCCATTATACACTGACTACAATCATGCCATACTATGAGCCTTTTGAAAGACAGCTGACCGGCCAGTGTTGCCCAATCAGAAGTCACATCATCTGTTCTTTGTGTGTTTATGTGTGTATGTACTTCAATCATTGTTATCATTTCTAAAATTAGATCATCTCACTTTAGAATTAATTTCATATTTGGTATTTATTTTTGATAAAAGCATTCATAACTATAGTTCAGCAGTTCCTTTTCTGTCACCTCCCCACATACTTCTGGTGTTGCCAAGAGGTGCAGCTTTCCTAATCTCTTAAATATTATGGATTCAGTATACTGGTTATTTTTCTGTTTCTGTAATTAACATGTGCATTTTGTTACTTCTTTATGATTCACTTTTAGTCATTATCTGTGGATCATCAGAGTTTGCTTTGTTTCATGAATTTTACATTTATGAGTACTCAGATGCAAACATATATAAGGCACTACATTAATCCTACAGATCCTATTTTCCCATTGTCCCATCCTCAAGTGACAGCTACATTGTTATTTTGATTAGATTATTTTTGCGAAGAAATAGAAGCTAGTGTTATGTGTTCAACCCACCATCCTTAAGGGGAAGCAGAATGAGCTATTTGCATTTAAGAAAACAACTCAGAATGTCAAGTTAAGGACACTATTTCTAAGTGAGTAACCAGGCTCAGCAGCTGCCCATCAGATGAGGGGCAGCATGAAGCAAAAACTCAAGTCTTGTATCAGTCTATGTGCTTTTCATTCACACTTGCCCATTACTCATCCATTACCTTTTTATTAGAGATCCAAGGTTGGAATTTACTATAAAAATTTTTTTAGAAAATAATTTCATCAAATAACTATTCATGGAGGAAGAAGAGCTTGAAGGTACCCATGTCCTTTATTGAATGAATGTAAACCTGCCTCATTTATAGCAAATAAAGAGGATGTACAGGGAGGACAACTCTCAAGATGTCAAAAATCAAAATACCTACCTTGCTAAACTGGGTGTGATGTAATGGTCAGCTGCCCCTTCTTCATATCCCTTGAAGGATAGCAGAGGCATAAACAATTGAAGAGTGAAGGCAAAAGGCTTTTCTGGTAAGGATGTCAAGTTTCAGAAAAAAAAAAAAAAAAAGCAAGGAGACATAGGATATGTTCAGGAAGTGATAAGTTTTCAACTACGAGAAAAATAATGAAGTTCATGTAGAGGAGTCAAGGGAGATAAAGGTGTAGAAATAAAATCAGACAACATAAGGTGAGAAAAATGTCTGAGATAATCAAATTCAATCTCCTGTCCAGTGTGGGCATCCCTTCAGACTCTCACATGGCTTTATGTTCTGAACTAGGGGTCATTCCAATTTGGAACCAAGACCTCAGGGAAAGAGCTTACCTGCTCTGGCAGGAATTATAGCGTTTTTTTTTAAGTAAAATTTTCATGTCTTATCTTTAATCACTGGGGTCAAATAGTAGAGTATTAAAGACAAATTTAGGGTACTTAAATTGGCAGAAATGGAGAATCACTAAAAATATAAATATATGGTATAGCAATTTTTTTGTTTTTTTTTCTGGAATATAGACAATAAACGAAACAAACTAATTTGGAGGTAAAACGGAGATTCTGGCAAGATGAGTTTACAAGATTTTTTGGTTATTTTGGCATTAAATAGTGAAAATAATGTCTTAAGAAGAAAGTGTAGAATGGAAGAGATAAAAAGGAACTAGAAATATATATATATACAGCATTTGAATAATAGCAAGTAGTGAAAACACGCAAATTAGATATTGATCCAAAGTGGCAAGTCTGGTTTTATAGAAGCATTTGACTCATATATAAAAGATGATGAATTTAATTTTTAAATTGTTAAATTTGAATTTAAAAGGTGTATATAAGAGGATATATGTGAAATTAAACAATGTAAAGGTAAAATTTCTAAGCTGATTCTAAGCTGCAAAAGCTTGAGTTAAAGTGTAAAAGACTGGGCATTGTAAAGCTTCTAAATGGCAAGGCCTGGGCTAAAAAGTAAAGACTAGGTATTGTTAAAATTCTTCTGCTACCCCCGGAACCTGTAATCTCTGTAGCTGTTAGGACAATGCTGGAACTGCCCAGTAAATATCTCCATTGATTCCCTGGTTGTTTAATAGCTAAGGGCTCCAAGTAGCTTGGCACGTAAGCATCTAGGCTCCAAAACCAATCAGTTTAAATGTGTACCCGGCTTAGGAATGACCAATCACCCCCGCCCGCCCCGTTCCCGCCAATGAATGTACTAATCCCGTCTCAGAGTTGTTGTTCAATTTTCCCGCTCCTCATGATGATTTGTTCTTATATATATATATATTTTATTGGTTGTTCACAACATTACAAAGCTCTTGACATATCATATTTCATACATTAAATTGAAGTGGGTTATGAACTCCCAATTTTACCCCAAATGCAGATTGCAGAATCACGTTGGTTACATATCCACAATTTTACATAATGCCCAATTTGTTCTGATGTATGCAAAGCCCACCGCTTTCTCCAAAAAGTGTACTTAAGCTCTGCTTGACATCTGCTTTGGGCTCTGGGCTGCTCTCCCTTCCTGAGTGAGCCTTGAGACCCAGCATGCTGGTTCAATAAACTCCCTTTTGCCAATTGCATGGAGCCAGTCTCTTGTGTGGTCTCTCCCTCCGACGCTCTGCCGGACCCTTTACAACATAACTTATTCTTGGTCTATTATAACCAAATTGACATGAATCCCAGTTAAATCTATGTACAAGCTGAGAAAAAAATTATTAGTGAATTTTGTAGGTTTTAAAATTATCATCATTTGTGGTCTCTTTACAGTCCCATGATATAAAGCACATAGCATGCATTCAATACTTAGTAGCTTTAGTGAAAGAAAAGGAGAAAAGAAAAAAATAAAGAAGGAAAGAAGGGAGAGAGGAAAGAAAGCAGGAAGAGAGCAAGGGAGGATGAGAGGAAGACTTAAAGGGGGAGAAAAGGAAAGAGTGGGGGGTAAAAAGGTAAGGATCAAAGGAAGGGGAAAAAGAGGGAATGAGGGAAGAAAGACCAAATAGAATTAGATTAGTGGATAATTTAAAAATGGCGTTGATGTTTCAAATAATGAAAATGTAGAGTAAGCTCACATGTTGACCTCAGCTTTCATAACACGTAGCATTGTCATTGTTAAGGCCTACTTTGATGACAAGGCCTCAAGAAAATGGAAAATTATTTTGTTTACAAAGAGGTTAAGAATTTTAATTAAAAATATTCTAGACCTCATTATATTCTGTTACAGCAAAACAGGCACACACCACTTGCATTGTACAAAATTCCTGTAGTAGAGAAATTTATCTTCTCCAGGATTATTGTTTTAGGAGGGTGACAATGCTTTGATATATCCCTCAGTGTTATAATGATTGGTATAGCTAGCATTTGCTATGAATCAAGAGTATTTTTCATAGAACTGTGTTATTTGACAGTTTATTGAGAGGAGATTTGGGAATCCTTGGCAAGGGTATTCATCTGGAATTCTCTGAAGGAAACCTGCTTTGATATCTAAAAGGAAAGATATTGTTTTGTTGGACAACTGTTGAATTTTGTATGCAAGTGACCTCCCCTTTTATTATGATAGAAGATGTGTGCTAGAGTAGTCACCTTTGAATATTTTCATTTTTGTCTGTTGCATGAGGTTCTTTCAAATAAAGTACTGTTGTTAGATGCTTATCAATGTGATTTTTTTCCTTTGGGCTCAAATTCATTAAATTGATGAAAGATGTATAGAATGGGATAACTCATTGGTAAAGAATCTATGAACTGTCTTTGTCCAAATTAAATTTTCTTAGATGTATACATGAATTCAGCTCTGGTGAAAAGTAATATTACACAAAGATGAACATACAACTGTTCTCTTGCCTTCTTTCAAGGGGCAAAGCTCATATGGAGCTCTTTGACAAGAGTAGTGTTTACATAGATGGATGATTTAGAAACCATAAATTTTACAAAGCCAGTGGAGCAGAGCTCTGAAGTAAGATGATTGACAATTGAAGATTTGGGAATCAAAACCTCCTTCTTGCTCAAGTCGGTAATAGGTTCTGTTTTTAGAATCCAATGGTTATTTCTCAGTCCTCTTCCTTCTTCACTTCACTGTGGTTCTTATAATGTCTGACTTGCTCCTATTTCTCTCCCTAATTTCTTGGAACATCTACATGTTTCTATCATGCTTCATTTTGCTGACTTTTAAGGTTTATGTGAAACTTATTCTTTTTATTTTCACCAGCTCCACTCTGTTGCCTCATCTTTAAATATGAGAAATTTATAACAAACTATTCTTACTATAAGTAATTTTTCCTATGAGAATTAATGCACTGATGCAGACTTAAGTGTGTGTACATATATGTGTATGTGTGTTTATATACGGATCACACATGTATACACATATATAAATAGTATGTATAATGTATATAATGGACTATATAGATTATATATGTGTGTGTGTGTATCCCATAGATAAACACTACATTTTGGTTTATTTAGATTTAACTTTTGGTTTCATTTTCTTTAGGTTTCAATGGGATTGGCTCAAAATGCATTTAATAACCTTTATTTTTTAACCTTTATAATTCACATCTTAAGTGGATATATTAAAAAATAAAAAGGTAGAACATGTGAACCAGCATGGCTCTTGAGAACTACCACTAAGTTTATTTTCATATGATAATTTTTTTTAATTTAAGGGAGCATATTTTCTGAGCTTAGAGACTAAAACCTATCCAACCTATTTAGATATTTCTAGAAGAGCGCTTTCCTTTAGAAGCAATTATTGTAACTGTACATTTTGAAATTAGTTCACGTTCTCTTGCTGAGTTATATGTATTCCTTGATAGAGCAATCGTGATGTTTTATGGTCTATAATAACAGAACCCTGTGCCTGTTATTTAGAACCAGATGTTAAATACCTCTCTGGATGACTTTAACTACAATGATTAAGCCTAACATAGAAGTACCCCTGCAGAAGCCCAGTCTGAGACTGAGGAGTGTCTTTTCTCTTCAAGCTATCCTGCTCCGGTGAAATCTGTTCTAAATTTCCATATGATTCTCAGATAATTCCACTCTGATCTTATGCTGCAATTGAAGATTTTCTCTAACTTTTTCATCAGCATGTTATCAAAAAACATAGAAAATTGAACGAGTGCTTTCAGACAGATCCAGTGCAGGACCTAAAACAGTCCAACACTAACTAGTCTTTGAAGTCATTCATGTACTTGATCTTATAACTTCTTAGGAAATTTCTATTATATTCTATAATGCTTCTGTTTTCTAAAAATATTCAACATTTGGTGAAATTTGGTATATAAATAGATTTTTATGTTTATATTAGCAAAATATCATATGTCCTTAAAGCAAAGTGTTGTATGTCCTTGGCAAAATGTCATATATCCTTAAAGCAAAGGGAAGCCCAGGTTGATAGCACTTAGTTAAGAAAGACAACACCAAAACAAAACAAAACAAAAAACAACAATAACACAAACTTTGCAGGAAGGCATCAAGAGAAAAAATTGATTAACATGTTTTCTAAAAACGACACTGTGTCCTATAGATAACTCTGATGAAACAAACTTTGTTCAACATGTGGGGGCTTGTTCATAGAGATTCATGCTAAAAGAAATGTGAATATTTTAAAAAGTCTTTCTTTGCTAGACTAATGTATCATTTTTGAATCGCCATAAGGGAAACGAGTTATCTTGAAATTGAAGTGAAAGTGCCTGTAACTAGGAATTGCAGTTCAGAGACAATCAGCCTCACCTTACACTCTAAGCTAAACCAGTAGGAGTCCAAGCACTTATTTTTTTTATCTATCATTGTATTCTGTATTCTAAATAAATACATATCTTATTAAATAGGTCAAAGTTTCTAGAGAGATCATTGACCTTTTCAGAAAGGATGTAGGAAATATGAATATTCTACATATTTTGATGTCAGGAAAACATTTCTTTGTTTCAAAACTGAAGTAGAAATTTTAAATACAAGCAAATTTTAGTATGTTTCTCTTAAATCAATACATTAGTACACAGTGCTCTTATTTATATATTGGTTGTATAATAATATCAGATATCAAAATATTTTAAGCAAATACAAATAAAAACAGATTTAAAGTATTTATGTTATTATTATAATTATTATTTTCATGAAAAACATACAACAAATTTTAATCAGTAGAGTTACAATGGGAAGATAAGAGGACCTGTAGGTGATGACTTATCTAAAATTAAATCAGGTTATTCTGTTAGATATTGTTCTGCACAACGTCAATAGGCAACAGTTACAAACTTTTAAAAATATACATAAAATGAAAGTTATCAAGGGCAAAAACATAATCAGTTTGTATAACAGAACTGATACAAAATACTGAGCCACATCCCCAGCCCTATTTTGTACTTTATTTAGAAACAGGGTCTCACAGAGTTGCTTAGCACTTAGTTTTTGTTGAGGCTGGCTTTGAACTTGTAATTCTCCTGCCTGAGTCTCCTCAGCTGCTGGGATTACAGGTGTGTGCCAGCACACCTGACAAATTAAATAATCTCAATCAAAATTAAAACTTATCTCACCAGTTTTTCCTAACATTTTATTATGAAAATTTTCAGATGTTAAGGAAAGTTAGAGGATATCCACATATTAGCTCCCTACATTCAACCTTTAAAATTTTTCACTATATATTTTACATGTTTATTTGTCCATCTTTTAGTGCAACCCCTTACCTAATATTTAATGCACTATAATTTATTTCAAAATAAATTTATTTGTCCATCTTTTCGTGCAACCCCTTACCTAATATTTAATGCATTATAATTTATTTCAAAATAAATTTCAAACATTAATATATTTCCTCCTAAATATGTCAGCATAGATTTTTCAAGAAATACTTTAAATTTGATTAAATTTTTTGTTGATTTTAATGTAATATTTACATATAATTCATGAACAATGCTTAATGTACATTCACTGAGTTTTATGCCTATGGAAGACATATCCCATTGACAAATAGAACATTAGATCTTCTCAGAATATTTCTCATAACATTTTCAAATAATCCAAATGCCAATATCCACCTTTTGAAACAAGTACTGCTTTGATATTGTCAGACTGAGTTTATTTCTATGTAAATATAATTATTCTCATCAGGGCAAGCTTCTTACATTTATTGTAATGTTTTTAAGATCCATACACTGTGTTGTGTGTATCAGAGTTTTGTTTCTCTTTATTGCTAAGTAGTATTGTGGGTGCCTGAAGTATTTTTTCTTTTTAGGTATTGAAATAAAGCTGCTATGAATACTGTGCAGCATTTTAGAGGACACACATTGTAATTATGGGGAAGTAAAATTCTAGGTATAGAATTCCTGGGTCCTAAGGTTGGTAGCTGTGTAGTTTCTTTAGAATCATTAGAGAATGTTGCAAGTTGTTATCTTTGTGTTTTCCTATCAGCAAGGCATTGCCTGGAAGTGAGAGATCTATTGCTTTGCATCATTTCCAGCACTTGTTGGTATCAATCTTTCATATTTTAATCATTTGGGGAAGAATACATATTATTGTGATTTTAATACCTGTTGACTAAATTAAGTTAAACATTTAAAAAATATGTTTTTATCATTAGTACATCTTAAATGAAGTGCATATGGTACTCTTTTGCCAGATTTTGATTTACTTGTTTGCATTTCTGATGTTGAGCTGTAGCAATTATTTATATATCCTGGATAGTATTAATTTATCAGAGAAATGACAAATATTTTTTACCAGTTGTGGCTTATATGTTCTTTTATGTTATCTTTTTTGAGAGAGAGAGAAAGAGAGAGAGAGAGGAGAGAGAGAGAATTTTATATATATATATATAAAATATATATATATATATAAATATATATAGTATATATAAATTATATATATTATATATAAATATATGTATATATTTTAGTGTTCAGCAGACACAACATCTTTCTTTGTATGTGGTGCTGAGGATCCAACCCGGGCCACACGCATGCCACGCTTGAGCCACATCCCCAGCCCCCATATGTTCTTTTATTAACAGTATATTTTGATGAGCAGAAGTTTGTACTTTAAACTGATCCAACTTATATGTTTTTCTTTTGCTTAAGATAAACCTATGTCTCATACCATGCATAAAAATTAACTTAAAATAGCTCAAAGTCAAAATGTAAGAACTAAAGTCTAAAATTTTGGAGAAAAAACATAGGTGATATTTTTTCATAACCTTGAGTCAGGTGAAAAGTGTGTAGCTATGCTACCAATAGAATAATGCATAAAAGAATAATAAATTGGTTTTCATCAAAATTAAAAATTCCTACTCTTTGAAGTTGTTATAAAGTGAATAAAAAAATGAGTTACTTTTTGGAGAAAACTTGCCAATTGTGTATCTTGTAAAGAATTTGTTTTTATATGAAACAAACCATCAAAGATGAATAATAAGGAAACAAACAACCTAATTTCAGAAACTGACAAAGTTTTTGAATAAATATTTCACCAAAGAATATATATTCATGATTAATAAACACATGCTAATATGATAAATTAATTTGCGAGTTATACAGCAACTTTATGACCATTCCTCTTCCAATAGAGTATTTATAACTAACAAAACTAAGTTTTAGAAGAATGTGATAAAACTGGAACTTTTATACATAGCTAATTTAAAACATTAAATATTATAATCATTATGGAAAAAAGTTCGGCAGGTCATTAAAAATAAAAATTTACTTCAAGTACATGACACAGCTATTCTAATCCTCCATATTTACCAAAATACATGAAGCCATATGTTCACACAAAGACTTGTACCTAAATAGTCATGAAAGTGTTACTGATTGGCCAAAATCTGGAAACAACTCAAATGTTCATCAACAAGAGAGAGAATATACCAAATGTGGGGCATCCAAACAGTGTATCACTATTCAGCATCAAAATGAATAAGCTATTGATACATGTCATACTAACTTTTCTTGCTAAGTGAAAGAAGCCAGAGATAAAATTCTATATGCTATACTATTCCATCTATGTGATCTTTCCATCAAAGCTAAAATGACAAAGACAAACTTGGTGTTATGTTTTGGATGTGAAATATTCCCCCAAGGCTCACATGTGAGACAATGTAAGAAGATTCAAAAGGAAACGATCGAGCTATGAAAGCCTTAATCCGATCAGTGAATTGATCACCTGATGGAATTAATGAGTGGTAACTGAAGGCAGGTGGGGTATGGCTGGAAGAGATGGGAATTGGGGGCTTGGCCTTGTGGTATATATACATACCTGATAAGTGGAGTCTCTCTCTCCCTGTTTTCTTATTATCATGTGAGCTGCTTCCCTCCAATACACTCTTTCACCAGGATGTTCCACCTTACCTCCAGCCCCAAGGAATGGAGCCTGAAGCTTGTGGATTGAGACCTCTGGAACCATTAGCCCCCAAATAAACTTTTCCTCTCCTGCAGTTGTTCTGGTCTGGTCCTTTAATCATAGCAGTGAAAAACCTGACTAAAAAATTTTATCAGAGACCACCATGTGGGTCCAATGGTGGGCACATAAAATGACTCTAAGAGGCATGAAAGATTGCAGCTGTAGCCTAATTGGAGTTTTAGAAACCTGGACTGTGATAAGATTAGTAAATTGTTTTCAGTAAAAGTCAGTGAGTTATAAAATTATTATAGTAATTTTATGATATATAAATTATAACTCAGGGATATTTAAGAAGATTTAGAAAAAAACCCAGAAAACAAAAATATAGACATGATGTTTTCCACAGAAGTTCAAATACTCTTGTTTCTAGATCTCTAGGACCTTTTTAAACTAATCCTTCTGACTGTGAATCCCTCTGATAGAAAAGGAAATGATTGAAGGTTATTGGATGGAAAAATGAAAGAATATAAGAATTTCAATCGTACAATTCTCAACAGAGTTTAAAAAACAAGAAATACATGGAAAAACTATATTTGGTGTAGTATATATAAAACATGTTATATGTTATATAATTAAATGTATATTTTATAATTATGTATCTATTATATGTAAACATTATATGTATATATGTATAATATTTTTTCTTAAAATTTATTTGAAAAAGCCAATGCTTTAAATAAGGAAAGGCTAAATTTATAGGAGTCTAGAAATAGACTTAAAGATATTTTTAGGCAACATACTGAATTGGAAACAACTAAAATAAAATGGTTTTTAATCTTCTTTTCTGTAAAAAGTCCTAAAATGGGAATTAGATCAGAAAAACTAAATCAGGTTGGAAAATTGTAGAACTGGTTTATCTCTGTCATGTAGCTGAACATTTTCAAAGGGACCTAGATAAACTGAAACGTTGATACTGAAGATAAGAAAAAGGCCTTTCAGATAAACAGTTGATCCCCAATGGAAAATTATTGCATCATCTAAGACTTGAGAGCCTATTAAGTTTGCTCGCAGACTCAGTAAGCAAAATGTTCACTGGGATAGACAATATTGATATTAGCACAAACATTTATCAATTTCCCCAAAGCTAACAAAAGATATTTCTCTGAAGAAGAATTTAGCACTCAATTGATTATGCTTGAATTTCTAAAACCTAATTTAACACAAATGTAACTTCCTTATAGATACCAGAGCCACTCTTTCTACCTACTGTTATAGATGTAAGAACAAATCCCTTGGGCTACTTCTGCTTGGATAATATGACTTTCTAATAATTGTAAATGCTTCAACGTCTTTATTCTTTTGTGACCATTATCACCAGAGCTCTTTATTTTCTTCTAGTCTAACCACGTTGTTGTTATCAAATCTGTAACTAAAACATTCAAATAAAATGTTTACTTGAAAAATTGTGTCCAGTGTATTAGAAGATATCCATCCTGTAATTCTTTTATAGCTAATATTTCCATACTTGTTTCCCTCCAGCAAATACTGACAAACAATTCATAACTACTTGAGAATTAGATTAAGTTCCAAAATACTTATGAGAAAATAAATCTACTAATATTGGCAGAATAAAAAAAAATAAAGCAAGTTAAAATTCAGTTATCACTTCTGAACCATTACATAATCTTTCTCAGTAGCAAATTAAAGCTAAAACGTAAGAGTGCACAGCCCTGTTAGGACTATTTTTACAGAAAAAGAAAGAATCACTCCTGATACGAGAGTTTATAATACACGTTTCACCTGTAGCCAAATTATCAAGGTTATGATTTTATTCAATCTTTTTAAGCAATTAATATTTATAATATCACAATTTTATGATATATACTTATGTTACATTTATATATTATATATGATATGAATATGCCACATTTTGGTTTTTCTGTTATACAATATGATACATGCCACAACAGGAATAGACCTTAAAAACATTTAAATAAATGAAAGAATCTAGATACAAAAGGGAAAATATCATATGGTTTCATTTCTGTTTAGTATCCAGAATTCATAGAGACAAGAAAAAAACAAGAAAAAAAAAACCTGGTTACCAGGGATTAGTGGAGGGGAAAGGTAATAAGGCCACACTAGAGGAGGTGGTTGAACAACATTGTGAATCATTAGATGCCACTGAATTATTCACTTTAAAATGTTTAATTTCATGTTATGTGAATTTCACCTAAGAAGAGACCTTCAAAATTTTAAAAAGAACAAAGGACAAAGAAAGAACTATGCATGGTAAAGATCACAGAGGGCTTCAACTCAGGCATTAATGCTTCTTGTGATCCCAGGAATATTGCTGTTCCTCAAATTGGATTTTGTTTTGTTTGTTTTCCTCTGCCTTATTGATTGGCTCCTTACCCACCCATCCTTCAAGCCTCAGCTGTTTTCTCCCTTGGAAGTCCAGTCTGAACCCAGACTGCAGTCAGAGCTATGGTTCTGAAATCCCAAATGACTTTCTCTGCATTTCAATAGAGATTCTAATTATAGCATATTGAGATGTCTACTTCATTCTTGTCTCCTCAAAATATGCTTAGCTATGTGAAGGCATGAATTAGATCTTAATGACTTTTTCTAAGTTAATAGCATTTAACTTATCACCTAGGATCTCAGTCAGCTCAGGTTGCTCTAAGAGAAAACCATATACTACTACGTGGTTTAAACAACAAAATTTATTTCTAATAAATTCAGTTCTAGATGCCCAGAGGTTTAGCATAGAGATCCAGAAGATTCTTGGTAAAGACCCTCCTCCTGTATTATTAAGCTATTCTCTTTCATGTGCTCACATGGCAGGATGGGAATTGGGTAGCTCTCTAGTCTGTTACAAGAACACTAATCCCATCATAAGGACTCCATTCTCACAGTCTAATTACTTCTGAAAGGCCCAGCTTCCTAGCACCATCACACTGGCACTAGAGCTTTAGAGGGGTGGAAACATTCTGTATATTGTACCTATGGAGAAAAGAGAAAGGTGCACAAGAGGAGTGTGGAGCCAGTTCTAAAGAAGCCAGTATAAGTACTGACCTGTTTAGCACTCATTCTAGGCAAGACTAGCCTGAGAATCCTCACTGGCAAGCAAATTAGAAATAGGTTCTGGTGTGAGCCAAATATTCCATCAGACGTGCAATGGTCATAATTTCATTTACTTCACATAAAAACCATGATCACCTTTGAGCAATGTCTGTCAGAGATAGGAGTGACATAAGGAAAGGTCCGGATTTTAATGAACTATTTCAGTATAAATACTAATGGGAATCCAGCAACTTTCTAAATTGGTCAATGTATTTGACTTCCTTCTGTTGTGTCTTTTACTATAGTTTGATAATTGTTTATTTCTTTATTTTTCCTTCATTCTACAGTGAAAAATTAAATACAAATTTACCTATCCAATGAAAGCAATAAGCTACTTCCCCTAAAACAGGATGAATACAGAGAAATATGGGGTTTTTATTAGCTTGTAGTTTTGCATCCCTGTTTTAGTTTGGATGTGAGATGTCCCCCAAAAAGCTCAGGTGTGAGACAATAGAAGAAGGTTCAGAGGAGAAATGATTGCATTGTGAGTCTTAAGACAATCAATGAATTAATCCCAGATGGGATTAACTGAGTGGTGACTAGAGGCAGGTGGAGTGTGACTGGAGGAAGTGGTTCATTGGGGGTGTGGTTATGGGGTACACATTTTGTATCTCCAGGGAGAGTCTCTCTGCTTCCTGATGTAAGCTGTTTCCCTCTGTCACGCTCTTCTGCCACGATGTTCAGCCACAATGGAGCACTGAGGAATGGAACAGGCCTTCCATGGACTAAGACCTCTGAAACCGTGAGCCCTCAAATAAACTTTTCCTTCTTTAAAATGGTTCCGGTCAGATCTTTAAGTCACAGCAGCAAAAAAGCTGACTAAAACACATCCATAAACTCATTTTCTCTTTTCAATAATTAGCTATATTAGGGGAGATTATAACCAATTTATTGGCCTATATAGAGAGGCTCAGTGAAATCTAAAACCTTTTCCAAGGTTCAAATGAAAAAGTGTTAGAGACAGAGTAGACTCAAGTATGGCTTTTTTCCACCTGTTATGTAAGTTGTAATATTAACACACACCAAGAAATTGCTGAAGAGTTGACAGGGTGGGAAACCCAGAAAGGGTAGAGAGGTGGTCACGGGAGAGTGTTAGTCCATCATCTCCGTGGTCTATTAAAATGGTCATGGACTGACAACTTCAATTAAGAAGCAAGGGTCTTCGAAATCGCAAAAATATGAAATTGAATGCTAAATTGCCATCTACTGGTTGTGCAATCTTATGCTAAGTGAATAACTTACTTGTGGCTAAATTTCTTCATTTTCCAGCGGGGGGGTAATAGTAGCCATAATGTGAGATTGCTAAATTAAATTAGTTAAATAAGTAAAGTGCATCTCATATATTAGTTCTTAGTAATTTTAATGTTTTTTCCCATACTGTGGCATAACATTTTGTTTTTCGACTTAGCATACTGCCAAAATGTTGATTTTTGAGATGTTTTCTGATTTCAGTTCAAAGCTTCATTACACATAGAATCAACCTAGAAATAAAAATAGATTCATGACTTGTGTTTGAGAAGAAGGAAAACTTCAGTGACCTTTTCTTCATAAGATAGGCAAGAAATCATTTTAATTCAATTCAGAGTAAGTAATAAATTCAACTTATTGACATTGCTTATATCCTTTGAAAGAGATACAAATAAAATGAACCTAATAAGTAATTTGCTACTATATGAGCAGTATATTTATTTACACATCTGAATCACATACCAGAAGTATTATAAATCATTTTAGTAAAGGGAGCTAGGGCAATTATTTTAAAATTTTCTTCAAGTGTAATTTGTATAGGTAAGCCTGGATTTCTATAACAGATAACTTCATTTACCTAGTCCAAAGTCCTATGTTCATATTTGGCAGAAAACATTCAATGTATATATTCAACATACCAGTAAAAATGAATAGATATTCATACAAAGTATATAATGTATATATATATATATATATATATATATTCACTTTTATGAATGTATGTATGTTTTTATATTCATATGTACATTTGTATAATATTCATATGTACATTTGTATATGTATGTGTGTGTACACATATATGCTCTATATATATGGAAAAAGTATAGAATTTCAAATTAGAAAGCCTGGCTATGGGATATTGAGAAAATTTCTTAAACTTTTTAAATCACAATATTTTCTATCTGATAAATAGAATGATAACATCTAGATTGGGTGTTATCTGTGGTGATAAAGTGAAATAATATATGAGAAAAACAATTTACAAACTAAAGGGATATTTATATATGTCACTGTTGATTGTTATTGTTCATTTTTAATCTGTTTATGTCAAGGAAATTTTTTTTCTAGTGACCAAACTCACAATATTCAGTTCACAAAACTATGTATCTCTCCTTTTCTTATTACATGCTAAGATTGACAACCTAATAGGGTCAGAGCCAACAGCCAAATTCAAGATATAAAACCTTACCTCCTTCCTTTTGTATTTGCTTCTTAAGACAGTGGATCACTGCCCCATTTCACAGGGGGACAAGCTGCCTATCTCATGCCAAGGAAAGGGAACACCCTCCCACGGAATGGCTGTGGCAAGAATGGGATTTGCCCAAACTGGGGAGAATCTACCTCCTGCCTCTGCTCTCTCAGGATTGCTCACACTTGAGTATTGTTTTTGTGAGCAATCATGCAAAACACTTTCCACTATTTAACTCATTTAAAGCTTGTAAAAACCTGTGAAGGACTTTGATTTCGTTGTTGCCATTATAAAGATAAGGAAATGGATGCTTCATGAGTTTGAGAACCCACAAATAAAAAAGGTCAGAGCCAGGATTCAATTAGAATTCTTACACGTTAGCCACTGTGTCAGTCTGCAGAAAAAGCTCAAATGATAAAGAAGCCAAATCTTAGCCGGGAGTTCAAATCCAGAAGCCACAGAGTTTATTAGGGTTCTACACAGTATCTGAGCCAGGATCTGCTGTTTGTGACAATGTTAATGGCTTGCCTGATCTCATTGACCTGATCAGGTAAGACGAAGGCAATGATGCATTAGACTATTTCCCCCAATGCATGGCATTTTTAAAAAGGAAGGAAACATTGAACAAAATATTTTCAACCTATTTATTTTCAATTCATTGTTTGTCATTCTCTAGGACAAGTCTTCAATTATTTCCAAACAACACATCAGAAGCAAAAGACAGGCTAAATAATGGGCTATAAAACATTAATCAATGTATCCAAAGCCCCCGGCAAAATTTTAACTAAGGACAAGAAGTCCCTCATAAATACCTGATTATTTCAAGTATATTATTACTATAACCTGAAAATGTTGGAGATAAACAATTTAGCTTACTTTGAGTTTGGGGACTATCTTACTTCTCTTTTATAAAGAGTACTAGGCACTTACTTTATGAAACTTAAAAACAACTGACAGTCTTCTATACTTCAATTTCTCAGACAAACAATCCAGTTTACAAAAATTGACTTTGTGTTAAAATATATATTTTTGAGAACACATTTTAAAAGCAGCATCAGTTACCTCCTGACTCTGAATGGTGTTCTTTGAAGAACACTTAAAAGAAAATACTTGCTGCCTGCCAAAAACATAGATGGAGATTCTGGTGGTGTGGATACTAGCTTTGCATTCATTAATTTTTCCATGTAAAAGTAGTGGTGTTTCAAAAAGCAGAAGGTGGGATAGAAGTAAAAGCATAATCATTTGAAGTATCCCTTTTTTTAAAAAAATATATTTTTAACTTATTTTCTTTCTTTTCTTTTAATAAATTTTCCCTCATCTCTAATTCACACAACAGATTAATAAATGACTTAGAAATGTCTACTTCTTGTGGATATCTAGATGTAATTATAACAGGTCACATGACTAGGGTAGACCACCATATGCTTAATTTTGTTTTTGATCTTTTAAATTTATTCGCAATTATTGGCAAAATCATATTGTTATATCATGCACATGTATAACTCTATATCAATGAATCTCACCATTATGAATAATCATAACTCACCAATAAAATTATGGAAAAAGCTATCCATGATTTGAGATACAGGTGTGAGAAAAATGGAAAGAAGGAACACCAAATGGCATTTACACAGGCCTATCCTCCCATGCTCCAGAGAGGTCCAGCCCCATTCACGTCCCTCCTAAGCAATGCCAAAATCCTCACAGCCCTTACTGTGCTCTAGGAAGTTCTCATCCACAACCACACAGAGTTGTCCTTTTCACTTTTTTTCATTCAAATTTGTGGCATGCTTCGGCCCCTGCCCATACCCAAAGCAGTAATGGCCTACTGATTCTCACATAGGGTGCCACCATGCTTGCATGTGGCCCCGATTTTTCTGAGGTTACAGCTGCTCCCTAGGGACAGGAGCCATCATTAATTACAGTCCCAAAGACACTGATTTCCTTCCCATTTGCTCCCTCCCATCAGGTTTTTAGAACTCTGAAGATGGCTTGGTATAAACATGTACACACACTAAAGATGTACATAATGACATGGTTGGTCCTGTGCTCCTGAATCCAAGAAATTCCTGAGGCTACCTAAGTTGTTCAAACCTGTGATGACCTGTGCTTTCAGTGTCCAAGATCCTTTTGTAGACTCTTTCTATGGTTCTTCTTTCATTTTAAACTAAAAAAAGATGACCCCAGTGCAAACAATTCCATAAGACCTCCTATCCCTAATATCCAGATGTGCATGGCAGCTTGTGTTTTCTAGCAGTTTTTTCATAGTAGGAAAATAGACAAAGTATGATTTGTCATTAACTTTGTGATAGAATTGAATGTAAATGTCCTTGATAACTATTATCTTTTTAAATTCCCTTGAAACCCCACTAACATTCTTTTCCCCTGGGATCAGGAGTGTACTTATTTCCTGCCCTGCTCCTGGAGATCAGCGTCCTTCATGTGCATGTAAGGCAGCTCAGGGGGAAAGAACTTTATCCACCATTGTACTGGAGCTGTTGTTACTGAGCCTGGCACCACAACTGTAGATGAAATTTTGAGCTTCTTATTTAGATTTCTTATTTAGATTTCTCCTTCCTTGTTAACATCTAAAAAATATATATATTTTTTGATGCGGGACAAAAAAGAACTCAAACTTAGATAGATATATTTTCTCTGGTCCTACAGGCTCTATGACCCATATCTGTAGGATACAAAGAGACACAAAATAAAAATAACTGAAACTTGTCTAGAGATTTATGATTCTTAAGTACTGTGATATACGCTTATATAAGCTGACTCAATCACTGCTCTATACCTGAGAGACATGTACATAGAGCAGAAGATAGAGAAGTTCAAAATACTCAAGAAATTCGCATAAGATCAAAAAACTGATAACTCGCCAGAGCATTATTTGATTTGGTGTCAGAATTTTCTTTTATTCTTATGATTTTTCTCTCCCTCCCTTCCCTTCTTCATTCCTTCTAGCTTTTTGGCATATGGAAAATCCACTTCTCAAATGAGGCTGCAGTTGGAAGCATATTCCTTGGCTTTCTAGGGGAAGCTGGCCTGGGGAGTTCTTGAAGGAGATCAGAAATCAATTCATGATCGAACAGAAGGAAGAAGCATTCCCTGCATTTCATATCACTTCTGAGTTCATGAGACTATTTTATCTTTAGTGGCTATCAGGAGTTCTGGAAATGTTATTCTTATTGTCTAATCTATTTTTGTCACCTTCACCCTCTCATTAATAATTTGCTACTCGGTATTCAGTGTCACAGGCATATGCTTTGATTTGCCCCACAGAAGCAGCATGACAAAGGGAAGTGGACTATCTGTGCTGTTGAAATAGGTCAGCCTTCAAGGAGGACATCATATCCAAGACAGGGGCAGCAATGGACTGTGGAGAGGCCCAATAAAAAGTGCTTTTCAACCTGGTCAAAAGCAAGAGGGCATTAGCAGAAGTTCAGGGACTTTGTTCTCAGTCTGAACTGCCCAGACTTTGAACTTCAAGTTCTTTGAAGAAGCTTTCCTCTCCGCTTATTCCTTTAGTAAATGTGAGACTTCAAGGAAAGGTGTTTTAATTCACTTTTCTCTGTTAATGCTCATAACATTTCTAAAAATATGCATTATTAACCTCATTTTAAAGATTAAAATATGAGGACGTAACTTATCCAAATTCTTGCAACAGGAAATGGTAGATCTGGAATTCAAACATGGACCAAATTGATTCTAAAGCCTGTGATCTTAAGCATCATTTGTTAGATGGTGAGAAGGCTAAGAAGTTATTTACTGGTCATTTCTCAATAGGTTTGCTATTCTCTAGTCATATATACAATGATAGTTGGTCGTATTCTTACCTTGATCAAGAATTTTAATCAGACAGAACACTACAAAGAGAGTAATAGTTTAAATTACCTATGCTAGAATTTGCATTCAATCAAAAATCATTTATTGATTTTCTACTATGTAAGACTTACTGTGCTAAGTACCATATGAATCAGCACAAACTTGATAATAAAAATAATGCAAAAAAGAAATATTGCTGAATGGCTGTGGGCTAACTTCTTGCATTGGTAGCCAATTTCAATTTATCACCAGACATCTAATTAAAAAAAAAAGGAAAGGTTTCTGTATTGGTGCTATGAGTAAATAAAAAAAATTTAAATTGTATATGTGGTGATGACTCCCATCTTTTCTTTACATCATTGCTTTTTCCTCATTCCCAGGTAGAAGGCCAGCACATTGGAACACTGTGGAATAACCGGTAAGAATAAGCTGGAGTTCACATAATTGGAACTTGAAATTTGCAGATCTGAGACCCTGTTTCTTTCCTTATCAAGGAGATCATACTAATTAAGGTGTATATCAAAACTTTTTCTTAATAAACAGAGCATACATTCAGCAGCCACTGACCTACTCTGTCCACCTCCAACCCCAAGCTCCTGTCCATTTCAAAAGGACTATCTCTTTCCTATCTCCACTCTCAAGTCTGGTAATTATTTATTGGCATATTTATGTTTTCTAAAAACAATTGCTCATGAAAGTTGTATTTCTTATTCACCCCACTATTTTATTTGGCTTAAGGAAACACATTTAGAAATGGCAGAAACGGAATCATAAATATAGTCTGTGTTGATGAATGAAACATAATGTCTGGTACACTGAACACTGCAATCCCTAATATATTACTTTTTGAATCTTGAATGAGAGTCCAGCCCCAAATAGCATTTCCTTCATGGGGTGATTATGAAGATTAAATGAGTTGAGGTTAGAACTCTGTTGCAAGCACACTTAACTCTTAGCTTCTGCTATAATTTGGATCTTAAATTTCCCCCAAAGCCCGTGTGTTAATGATTCAGTCCCCAGGTTAGTGTTATCAGGAAGTGGTAGAATCTTATAAAGGTGAGGCTTAGTGGAATGTATTTAGATCATTGGGGGCATACTGTTGAAGGGGTTTGTGGGACCTCGGCTCTCTACTTGCTCTTTTTTTTTTTTCCTGGTGATGACATAAGCAGTTTTTCTCTGCCATATATTCCCATTATGACAGACTGCCTCAGCACAGACCCAGAGCACTGGGGCCAATAGATCATAAACTGGAATCTTTAAACTGAGACCCAAAATAAGCCTTTTCTCTTTAGAAGCCAATTATTGAAGGTATTTGTTATAGTAATAGAAACCTGCCTAAATAGCTACTAATATTTTATTTCATTGTGTTTTCATTCTCAAGAGAATGCAAAGCAGTGAATAGTCCCCAGAAAAGATTCCTGACTAAAGAGACTGACAACTCCTTTTATCACTTTATCCCAGCAAATACCATGAAATTACAGTTAGAACTTTAAAAAAAAGACTCTGGAGACTTTACATTTTAAGATGCCAGAATAAGGGTATGTCTTCTCTTTTCCTTATTTTCATCTCTGAAAACAGAGGGAGAATAAAATACAGACACATAAACTCTTCTATCAAACTAGGACACATGATAACCACAAGCCTGATAGATGAAGAGCTTTGTCAGATCAAGTAGAGGTTAAACCAGACATATCTGCTACTGTAGGAACTACAGACAGGACCAGAAGAATCCAGAGAGTTCCAGGTCAGGGGCTTTACCCTTCAGGGCAGAACCAGCACATTTGTTAGGAATAATGATATCAAGAGGAGTGGGCTGCTGAGAAAACTTCTCTAGACCCTGTTAGATAAAAGAGATTATTGCTGCTGGAGAAAACAAAATAATTCACAGATTGCATCTGTGAGGGGCTTATCAAAGGTGAAGCATGTTGGAGGAAAGGCAGTCATGAGCAAGCCAGCATTCATAGGCTTGTGGCATGTCAAACTAAAATAGCCACATGGGTTTTCTCTTGTTCTCCTGCTCTCCTACACACACACACACACACACACACACACACACACACACACACACACACACGTTCCAAGTTAAATTGTCTGTCTAGATCAGAATATGCATCCCTATACTAATGCAAAAAAGTTTCCCAAAGATGCAAATCATTCACATGAAAGTAATGATCAGTCTTCAAAGTAAATATGAGATCAGGCTACAGGGAAAATTTCATGGTGGGGAGGACATGAAAGATAAGCTGGTGTCGTTCAGGAAAGAGATTGAAGAAAAAAATAAAATGGCACAAAAATAAAGGTCACTTTGAGATGTAAAAAAAGGAGACTCAACAACTCAATAAATGTGAGTGGATAAGACTAAGAAAAAGATCACAAGATACCTGAAAGTGAATAAAAAATTAATAAAACGGAAATTAGAGATGTGGCCTCCGTGAAGATAAGAGATGAAGAACAAGAAATCCACACATATTTCAATGCGTAACTGAGAAGACCATTCAAAAATATAAACAAAATTTAAATTTTGAAAGTGGGACTCTAACAAGTCTCCAGAATATTTGATATAAAATAATATATTACAAGACATATTCTGGTAAACTTTTGTAATTTTAAAGATGGGAGAGAGAGAGAGAGAAAGAGAGAGAGAGAGAGAGAGAGAGAGAGAGAGAGAGAGAGAGAGAGAGAGAGAGAGAAATAGAGAGACACCCTTGAATACCTGGGAAGAAGTCAGGGGAAAAAAAGCTGTTCTCATGCTAGAAGATAGGGAGCTAGGAGTCTGAGACAAGTGACCAGAAAGGGAACTGAGAAAATCCTATACTATACTTCACAAAAAATATGGGATTTGGGGGCTCCAAACAAAATAGCTGGTGACTGCAAATACTTAAACTTCCAAGGAAAACAAAACAAGAAAAAAAATCAATACGAAAATACAAAAAAAAATGAATATAATTTTATAGCCAGTGTTCGTTTCTGTCGTGTGTGTGTGTGTGTGTGCGTGTGTGCGTCTTCACAAACCAAATAGTGTAGCATCGCCATCTGGAATTCCATGACTTACCTCTCTAACTAATTGGATTTCATGAAAAAGAAAAATCTGAGATAAACAGAAATATTTTAAAAACCCTTCAGATCATAGCTTTATGAGATAAAAAGCAGTTCTCAGTGTGAGAGCCTAAGGGATAAGAATAAGGAGGCAGTCACACAAAAGGACTTATTCCAGCTACTGTCTCAGGACACACTGCACTAGCATCAGGTTCCAAGGACAGGATGAATGTGTCCACTGGTACCTCCAAGGCCTGACAGTCACATGATGCTGCATTATATGGGCTTCTTAGAAAGTCCTGAACTTGGGAGTTTCTGTGAATAGTAAATAGCAACCTGAAGAAAAGCATCTTAGCTCATATCCCTGTCTTCTGTGATCTTTCAAATTTTTCAAGTAAGAATTTCCTAGGGCTAGCCATGAAGAAGGAAAAACATTTTAAACTGGTGTGTTTTGTATTTGTTCTCTCTACCGGATGGAATTAAGGTTTTAGTGTGCAGTATATCAACAAGCAGAGTAGGCGGAGAAGCCCATCTGCATCAAACAAAAAACAGGTAGAAGGAGAAAGACTGTGGAAGAAAGGAAGTCAGGGAGGGAAGGAAAGGAGGAGAAAAGCTCGAAATCCCAAACACATTTTCTACTGTGACATGATCTTACAGAGAATTAAATAAAAGATGCTGGAAATATTTAGTTGCTTTGGTAGGACTGCCTAAGGCTGATGTCTATGAATCAATTTCCAAAAGAACATAGTCCTTGCAATATCATCTTCATGAATTAATATTTATTGAGCAGCTCGTAAGGGACATGACACATGAGCAGATGTGATTAACTTCCTGTTTTTCCCCTTCTCTTGAGAAAATGAAGCCAGAAACAACCTTCAAAATATCTGCCAGAGGTGGGGAAAATGGACGTGCTCTAACAACCTGAACAAACATTATTTCAAGAACTAATTTTCCACTTATCTGGCTCTCGCCATCCATAGTTTCAATATCCTGGGATGTCTCAGAGCAATTTAAAATTGCAAGTCACTAAGTGTGAACTGGCACTGTCAGTAGTGCATTTTGTGTTCGTTTCATTTGTCTAATGTTTTGTATTTTAAAACTCGCTTTATTAGTCATTACTTACATTAGGCAAAATGACTGTTGTTTTTCCCAATTTACATATAGAAATTATAACATTTGAATGATTAATGTTGGGTCTCCAGGTCGTTTTCTTCGGCTTCAAACTTTCTGATGTATCTGCCTAAGTAAAGCACTTATATGGGTAAGTAAGGACAGCTGCTCAGTCAAAATTCTGTAACAGACTTCTCAGTAAATGCATTTTTATTGTTGTTTATCAATAGCTTACCTTCCATGAGTTGAGAAATAAAGAGATACCAGAAGTATATCTAACAACAAGGAGCATTTGATCATATTTTCTGAGTGTAAAGTCCTCTGCTAGACATTTTTCATTTGTTGTAGTATTTATGTTCAGGGAAAAAAAAAACTGATGGGGTGGTGTTTAGATTTCTCTTCTCTTAGATGAATTGGCAGATGCTTACAAAAATAAAATTCCCTGTTAAGTGGTAGAGCCAGGATGAGAATTCAGGTCCTTGGACTTCAGTGCTTACATTCTAAACTACTTTAATAGATATGCCCTTTTTATTTTGTGGACTCAACTGTATCAGTGTTGTAAATCTCCAGATCTGTACACTGTTTTAGATAACACTCTTCTATTTTGATTATTGGATCATGTGGAACATACAGGTGGTATTATCTCAATATGTTGGTAAATACATTTTTTAAAAATGTTCAACATCTCTAGCAATTAGAGAAATGCAAATCAAAACTACTCTAAGATTTCATCTCATGCCAGTCAGAATGGCAGTTATCAAGAACACAAACAATAAGTGTTGGCAAGGATATGAGGGAAAAGGCGCACTCATACATTTCTAGGGGAACTGCAAATTGGTGCAACCAATCTGGAAAGCAGTATGGAGATTATGGAGATTCCTTAGAAAACTTGGAATGGAACCACCATTTGACCCAGCTATCCCACTCCTCAGTCTATACCCAAAGGACTTAAAATCAGCATAGTATAGTAACACAGCCACATCAATGTTTATATCAGCTCAATTCAAAAGAGCTAAACTGTGGAACCAACCTAGATGCGCTACAATAGATGAATGAATAAAGAATCTGTGATATATATATCACAGATTCTTTATTCATTTATATATATATATAAATGAATATTACTCAGCATTAAAAGATAATAAAATTATGAAATTTGCAGGTAAATGGATGGAGTTGGAGAATAACATGCTAAGCAAAGTAAGCCAATTCCCAAAAACCAAAGGCCAAATGTTCTGACTGATAAGTGGATGCTGATCCATAATGGGGATGAGGGGTGCATGGGGAATAAATGAAGGAACTTTGATTGGGCAAAGTGAAGAGAGGGCTGAGGAAGAGACATGGAAGCAGGAAAGATGGTGGAATGAGAAGAACATCATTACCCTAGGTACATGTATGACTGAACATACAGTGTGATAGATGCTACATCGTGTACAACCAGAGAAATGAAAAGATGTGCTGCAATTGTGTACAATGAATCAAAATGCATTATGCTGTCACATATATCTAATTAAAAAATAAGTTAACTAATAAAAAATGAATGAAACTCACTGAAGAACCATTGTTGATTATTTTATATACTCTATAAGTGTTCTGGTTTCATCCTAATACAATGAACATATTATGTAACATGCCCTGCATAGAAAGAAGTTATACACAAAACTGTGAGATCTAAAGGTGAATGTAGCAGATTTTTAAGTCTGTAGAATGAGTGACTTACTACTGTAAAATTCCAGTAATCAAATCTAAGTGGAAATAGAATGTTTCTTTTATTTTTTATTTGTTATATTTATAGATCTGTATGATACATGCCAAATAGAATCATACAGACATTATACCAATAATAAAGCATCTTTTCTACCTGCAGAACAGTGCCGATTTCAAAAGGAGCTTGTGGTATAGAGCAGTAAAAAGTTTTGAGAATTCCTTGTACCGTTTTTATAACCCAGGACGCTCTAAAATATAGGGCTATAACATTTTATCACCTTTCTTATTGTAACACCATGTTATTTCTCCCATAATGTTGTTTTGGGGAACAAAATTTGAAGAAGAAAATTTTAGGGGAAGTCTTCCTGGCAAGTGTAGATTAACACTTTCATGATTAAGTTGTTCAGTGTTTGTGTACTTGTAGGTTTTATTAATTAATAAGAGTACCAATGGCTTACCACCTAGTTTTTTTTTTTAATTTTAAAAGTTAATGTCTATTTTTTTCACAAAATGTCCAATGCATAAAACCAAAAAAAATGTGTACACTGTGGTATAAAGAAATTGAGGGTTGGGTTGGGGTAGGGAGTTATCACATATTCTGTGAAGAGAATATTTTGGGCTTGGATCTAGAATCATAGATTAAGTATGTGACCCACTCTCCTACATTTGTAGCCTCCTCTTTTTGAAAAACTCTGTTCTAACAAAATAGCACCATATTCTTGTGGTTTCTCAAATTATCTTTGTAGTTACAAGCATAATATAACATAGAAACAATACCTTCTTATTACTTCATTTATTTATGTGTGCAATCAACATTAATTAGTTAATTAATTAATTATTTCAGTGCTCTGGTTTCAGACCCAGGGCCGCATGCAGACTAGACAAGAGCTTTACCACTGATTCACCCCCAGCCCCCCACCTTTTATGGCATTTTTTATTTATTTATTTATTTATTAGTTATAATCAGTTATAAATGACAGTAGAAAGCTCTTCAATTCACTGTACACAAATGGAGCAGAATTTTTCACTTCTCTGCTTGCGCATGAAATAAAGTCATACCATTCGTTGAATCACGTACATACGTAGGGTAACAATTTCCATCTTATTCCACCATCTTTCCTACCCTTTTGCCCCCTCCCCACTCCCCTTCGTCCCATCCAGCCCCATTGTAATATGTCTTGAACACCATGCTGCAAACATTATGTGTAAAAATGAATAGAGTCAAAATCCTCCCTGCCTCATTACATAGAAAGCTAAGAGAGGGAACGACCTGAGTAAATAGGAAATAATAATGTGAAACAATAGGGTGGTAGAGAATGTCAGGAGAGTTCGGGCAGGTGAGTGGCACTGTTCCATGTTTGCCCTGGGTGCTGCAGAGTGAATGAGGGTGAAGTGCTGGGTAGACTTATCTTATAAGCTGAGGTGTCAGGTGTCGAGAATGCATCTGTGTAGCCAGGAGAATGTTGGAGGAAGAGGAAGTGAATGTGGATGATCCTCTACCAAAAGAATAGCTCAAACAAAAGCTGAGAACTCAGGAGACTGAGGGTGTTCAGGAAACTGGGAGTAACTGAGTTGAGTGGAACAAGAGGTGGGATGAAGAGTAGGAGGCATTTGCTCAGCATGGAAAGGTATTGGAAGCCACATAATAAAGTGTCTCATAGCCCTTGATAACAAGGTTGCATCTTAGCCTAAGAGCCATATGGATCCATTAGTTTATATGGGCATGCAATGTGACAGTTTGGGGAGGGCTTGTTTTGACTATACTTCAGGAAATGAGCAGAGGCAGTAGCAAGAGAGGAGGCAGGAAAGTCAGTGAAACTGTTAGAGCAATTACAAAGAGAGCAAAACTATTTGGATTAAAATTGTGGCAATGAGATAGAGGGTTATTTACCCAGAAATCATGTGTGTGTGTACATGTGTGTGTGATTGCTTTCATAGATAATTAATTTTACGTATGTATTGAATTCTATGTGTTTCTTTCTTTCTCATACCATGTGCTTCCAAGATTAAGATATTTCATACAGTTATCACCAACCCATATTAGTATTTCATGAGCATTAATTATTGGTAGTTCCACTGCCCAGTTTGAAGACTGATGAATTGGGATAAGGAGATTATCCAATAATATTAGGGATCAGCAAAGTACCTCTCCTGAGAACTTGGGTCCACCTTGAGTGGTGCACAGGTCTGGGGGTTATGAGTGAGCATAGCCTGGAACTATGCAGACAAGAAACAGGGTACAGTGGATTATTAGTGACCATTATAAACATATAGCTGGGTCAGAACACATCCATTTCTATTTTTTTCCAAGGAATGCAGCAGCAGGAAAATTCTGTTTCCCTGTATGGAAAGAGGATCTCTTGCTGGATTACTCAGAACTCAAATAATGGGCTGTAGATTATCCTTGCATTTCAATACTTTACTGCATTCCTAACACCCAGAAAGTCAAAAAAGAAAAATGGATAATTTAGATCTTTGATTCCAGTCTGAACAATCCACAGAAGTGATTAGAATGTTGACAGCCTCCTGTGGTGTAACACATAAAAATCTGTGGTCTGGTGAAATGTTATCAAAAATCTTGAAATATTTATCCTGATACCAAATGGATAGTGCTTCAGATTGGTTGCCTGAAAAAGGAAGTGAGATTCACCATCTCCTCTAGCAGAGAGTTACCAGTCATTTGAATAGAACTATAAATTCAAAACTTAAGCCATTCATGCTAAATCATCTCAATAACCCAAAGCCCACTGGTTATTTTAGAATAGAGCTCATTAAAAATATAAAACAGAAGTGATCTCAAAATTTACCGTGAAATTATTAAACACAAAATAAAATATCTAATAAAAAATGATGCACAATGGAAAAATTCTCAGGTGGTAACCAAATACAAAATTACACTTATCTTCCCTGTTCCATTCTCTAGCATAGATTAATTTATCCCATGGATAAGAAGATATAACTCAGCTGGGAAGAAATGAAAAGCTAACAACAGAAGCTCAACGTACCTAGTGAGCTGATTATACGAAAATAAAGTTATCAGTCAGCAAAAGCATAGGATCCTTGCCTTTTCCAAAAAAAGGAATTTTATTTCGTTTTAATTTTGTCACTACTTACGACCAACTGCTTTGTTATTTGTCACAAGATGCCACAAGGTTTCAGTGAGCTTATGCATATGACAACAGAAAGGGAGAACATGAGCCCCATCTGATGACACAGACACAAAGACAATGGATGGAAGGAAAGAGGAAGAATTAGAGGAGAAGCCAAAGAAAACTGAGGAAAAAAAACAATGGAGTCACTTAGTAGAAAAAAGAGTGAGAAAGGAAGGCTGACAGATTAAAAAAAGGAAGAGAACACATGATACTCTAAATTTTGATGTGGAAAAAGCACTTTGTTCTAGCAATTTATCTTCATTCTACTCTCTCTTCTAAGGCAAGGGATTCCACCAGCCATCCCACCTATGTAAATTCTCTCTCTCATTATTGTCTGTGTTGATACCCACTTTATAATTTTTCACTTCTTGCTTCTCTACAGTCAGTTCAAGTAACCTAGTGCTTTAGGAAGAGTTTACTTAATTTGCAAAGTTTGTGTTACCATTACTGTGGTGAAAAAGCATGCTTCTGCCCCTTTCCCTAGAAGATCTAGCTGATTCAGGCATGGATGCTCTCAGTGGCCTTGCCTTTCTCTCTGAAGGACACAGTCAAGTCTAACACTCAGTTGCAGAGAGCAGAATTATCCTGTAACACAATAAGCAGTACAAAACTAACACAGAGACCAAAATTGAGAGTCTGCTAGAAAAGGAAAATTTATCAGAAAATGAAGGGAACAAAACTTCCATCCCTCCCATAAATCAAGAAGGCATAAGATGCCTGTTATTTCTTTTGCCAGCAGAGGTCAAAAGCCCACTATTTTTCAAGCGGGGGGAAAAAAATACTATCTTTTCATTTCAATTAACCTTATAAAGCAGTCAATAAATATTTTTGAAAAATCTTTCTGGCAGCTCTAAAGGTAGAAATTGTTTTAAAGGAAGTTTTTATTAAGATAAATGGAGACCTGTGTTGAGTTTTGTGCTCAATCAAATTTCCAAGTCAAGCATGTGAAAGATGAGATTCTTGAAAAGTTCCTCAAAGCCTAATTCAAAGACCCCGATCATCTCCTCTGAGGCACAGGTAATGTCAAGTTGTGTTTCAAAGAGCAAGGCCAGTGTCCTAAAGCAAGGACCAAGTTCTGCTCTTCTGAGACAGTAAAGACAAGGGTGTTATCAACAGCTTGTCACCTTCTGTAAGTTATGTGTAGCTACTCTTTAACTTATCAAAAGGCAGAGCTCTTGCAAAATACTGTGATTATCAAACTAACAGTTGAGAAAAAAATGACACAATATTAAATTTTATCTAATCTAATTGAAAATCAGAGTATTATAACATACAGGGAAGGGTTTTGTTACAGGTGTTATGATGATATTAGTTAAAGATATTTCAAAATGTCCTTGGGAAAGCAACAATGAATTGAAGAGTTTGGTACATGATCAGGAACAAAATGGGTCTACTTAGAAACTTAGAAGATATGTTCTAATTTTTAAAAAAATATGCCTGCAGAAAAATAAACAGAAATAACACCACTATTTTACTTAAGGAGTTAAAAGCCTACACTTAATATGAATTCTAAAATTCTTAAAGAGAACACATGGAGATCTTCTACACAAATGGATATTCTGATTCCAAACCTCAATGAACATATGTTTCAAGACTGATCACTATTTGTAGAATATTTAAAGCACAACATTATAATTAAGATAATCCTCATTATAAATGAATCATTTAATTTTAATCAGAGTCAAGGATGTAATTAATTCAGAAAACAGAATGGAATCTGAAACAACTAAATCAATCTACATTGTTACCATTATGGAGGCACTTTCTAAATAAGGCTAAGTTCTAGAGATTCAAGATATGTTATAATATTGGAATTATGTTGTAGAAAGTTCTTTAAGGATAAAGTCTAGAATTGACATGGGTCTTTTTAGAAAGTTCTTCAAGGATAAAGATTGGAATTGACATGGGTCTTTACACAAATATTGGCTTTTTCATAATAACAAAGTTATTGTCATTACTGGAGTAGAAGATGCTAGACAGAAGTATTTTGGAATTTCATTTACAAATGGAAGCTTCAGTAGAAATGAAACCTGGGAGACGTTGAAGGTCAGTCTTCTGATTTTTGCCCAAAACCAATGTGACTTGGCTCCAGGTACCCAGTTTTGTTTTTGTCTTTGTTTTGGGTTGCACTATATGAGTTACACTTGCTTCTTTTGACTACAGTTCTCACAGAGGCAGAAAGAGAAAGTGACAGAGACAGAGAGACAGAGAAAGTCAGAGAGACAGAGGGAGAGAGAGGAAGTGAGAAGATGATAGAGGAAAGAAGGGAGGAAAAAAAGCTTAGAGGTTTCCCTACAACTAGTGTCACTAGTGCAGATATGCAGTGGATTGCAATGTCCCAGTTGCTGCCTGGGTTAAGGTTGGGGATGTGTGTGTCACAATGTAGCTATATGAAATGCAAGCACATACTTTTAATATACTACTTAATAACCAATCCCAGTAATGAGAACAATTCGTTAAGGGTTTAACAAGGATTCTTCTTCAAGTATAATAAGGACCACCCTGAGAATATGTAGAAACATTTCCATTATCAATAATAAAAACATGGCACATAAAGGGTAAATATGTACTTAGATTACAACATAAAAAATAGAATTTAGCTTAACCAATAGGGAATTGGCAATAGATAAGGCTACCAGCATTTCCTGGAATTTCTTTGGCATAGGACCTGACATAAAATGCTACATTATAAATCCATTCTTTTATTCATTTAATAGATTCTAGAAGAATTATCTTATGCAAGATATACAACTACAGGGCATTGGGATTGAAATAGAAATGATGGCACGTGTTCTGCCCATAGAAGGCTTATAGACTAAAGGGGACAGAGGAGAGACGAATGTGTAAAACAGCTATTGCACAATGAATCACTACATTCATGTCATGGCATACACAGAGGTAAAGTGCTATACAGTTTCACCTGGGAGAAATTTGCTTATAGTTAATGTGCTTGCAATATAGGCATGCCCTCAATAAGAGCTGGTATTTGAACTGGGTTTAAAGAGCGGGTGTGAAGCACTGGTTGGGTGGGTGCTTTAACCAACTGCTACAAAAACAGAGAGGCAATAGGGACAGAAATCTACAAGAACTGGAATGGGCCTGAATCCAAAGATAATTAGGAAGAAACTTTGGAACTAACTTATTCATGTCTGTTAACTTACAAATTTTGTGTCTGAGTACCAAACTCTCAGAAGCACTAGCCCATGTAAACAGAGAAACAAGTGCAAGAATGTTGCAGGCTTTTAAAATTATTCTGTTAAATGAGAAAAATATACAAAGTCCAGAAAATGTATGGCATTGTTTGTGCAAAATAATGACACACGGAAACTCTATTATGGATGTACATATGTGATTATTCACACATATGTATTTCCTGAGAGAAAACAAATCAAATTAATGGGATTGGTTTCCTCTGAGGATTGGAACAGGATTGGGGTAATATCATTATTTTTTTATGAGAATGTATTTGTACATTTCTTGTGTAATCAAAAACTAATTAAAGTATAATGGATATTAGAGTACATTTAGGTAAATAGTATTCTTTTCTCCATATAGCCCAAAGTAGAAATACTCAACATTTTCTTTCTTTTTTTTTAAAAGTCTTCTGGAATGACCTTGGTTTTCTTGGATTCTTACAGATTACATGTTTGTCTTTAGGTAAATATATTTATTTTCTTTTATTTTTCTTAGTAAATTGTGATTAGTGGTACTGTCTTGGAACAAATTTTCTTATAGGAATTTAACACAAAGCATATCACAAATACAAAAATGACCATATGAAGAATAAAACAATACTTGATTACTATTTATTGTCCTTAAGAACATCTTCTTGGAATTGGAGGGTGAATTTTTCTATGTCGCTTTTTGAAGTGTCAGGAGGATAACAGTTAATAGTAAACACTGCTGGGAGAGGACAGGTGAACAGAAATATCGTCCTCATATGGGACTCTGGCCAAAGTAGCTGGATCATTTCTATCAAATAATGCTGGAAATCCATATGCAAGGTGAGCCCACCCTTTTGCATCTGCTGATTAGTCCTGGCCTCTCTCAGGGCAGCTGGCCTTCGCAGTGGTCCTAGCTCACTGATAGGGCCTGAGCAGAATGAGTTCACTCCCAACTTCCTCCTATTCTTGGCATTCCCTCTTTGTGCATTAAACAGACACTGAGGACACTGAATTGGTGAGAATGGCAGCTTGATGTTGTGGATGACAAAGACATGAAGCATCCATTGTAAATGGAACAGGCACAGGAGGAGAAGGAGGTAGCCACAGAGAGGTAGAGGGGGTTAGATTAATTTCAAATAGTAGAGTCCTGTCGCTCCATTATATTTTCATAGTATTTAGAGGACTTCCACAACTACATTTGAGATGGAGAAAAGATTAGTATAGTCTTGAATTTTATTTCAAATGTAAAATATTTAAAACCACCTCATATATCCTTCTAAATAATGTAAGTTGCCTTTATTAGACATTTTGCTTAATTCAACCTTTGGTCTCTTAAATTCATTTTGTCCTTTAAATTATTAAATTACATGAATAGGAAAAAAAAATCCTGCTATCTTAGACCTTGGTCTGATTATAGTGCTTTCCTTATATCGGAAGTACTGTCCACTAGTCAGGAAGAATGCTGGGAAAGCACATTTGCATAACCAGAAACCTTGGCTTTCTGATTTCCCTAGAGATGCACATAAAGATATCAGTACTAGCGCAGCTCTGTGTGGTGCCCAGTGGCTACATTATCCAATTTCTACCAGACCCTAGGAAAAATACCTTATATGGCACTTCACACTGGCACCATTTCTATGTGCTATTATAGGAAAAAGCTGAATGCCAGAACAGGGAGATATTTTGTAGTATAACTGCCAAAGGAATATTTAGACAAGAACATTTGCTGATCCATATGTTTTTACTATGGATGTTATTTTCATTTTTCACAAAGGTAGGGAATCTGCTCTGGATCCTGAAATTATTTCTGCCTTGTTCAGGGGTTTACTTGTGACTATGAAACAAAACACAGAAAAATCTCCTGAATTAAAAGAACATTTTATTTGATTTTATCATACATGAGCTTGTATTTACAGTATCTGCTAGTCAGAGCATACAGAGTGCCATAATGTGGAAATCTGTTTCTAACGGTGCAAGTGTGATGGGTGAGGTAGAATGGGGACAGTATTCCAGCTAGCTCTATAGTGGAAAGAGGGCCACTCTAGAGGGGACCAGATTATAACAACAGATCTCTGATTACAGGAAAAAGGTGGCCACAAAGAAAAGGAATCAGAAACCAATCCACAGATGAAGAAGAAAAAAAAAACAAGGCTCAAACTGCTTGTGGGACAATGACGCCCCAGAGAAATTACGTCTCTTCTCAAGTTTTGCTCCTATGCTGGTGTATATAACTGACTTTAAGTTAAAATTACTTATGTCAGAAGAGGCATGAAGGTTCTTTTGTCCTCTTTCTAATGCAGAACTATAATGACAGGAATGCCAAATGCCTTTATTCCATATATGAAAATACTCCAAACAAGACCTAGGTTAAGCTGATGAGATAGTAATGTATCTGGACTTTTTGTTCCAAGTGGATAGGGATGTGGAAATTGTTGTCCTTGGAAACATTAATGAGAAAATAATCAACAATAATGTCTTGAACACTTTACTTATCACTAGCCTAATGGTCAGGACTAGACCAAAAAAGTTCATTAGGTAATATCAATGTTGCTATGATTTTCAAACCATTGCATAGAATCAGTGACTATTTCCCACAGAGTCCTCTAGTAGGTTTTCCAAGGATATGAGTATCAGCTGACATATTCTTGCCACCCTCTATCTACAAAATGAAGTTGGTCATTTACAATTAAGTACTATAATTTATTAGTTAAAATAACCACATGTCAATCCTTTGTGTAAGCTGCAAAACAGTATTGAAATTTCTGACTTGTCTTGAGGTATGACATGTTATTCTCTTCAATCTTTGGTTACACAGCCATGGAGAACACTAAGTCTCTGCCTGCATTGGGAAATTAGTTAATTATTTCCTTATTCAGTACGGGTATAAAAATGTTATACTACTCTGATTAGAAAAAAAGCACTGTTTTGAAGGACATGTGTATGGATATGCAAAAATAGACATAAATTAAAGCCTACTTTCATGAAGGAATTTACAAAGCCTTTTTTATACATATTATTTTTTTTAAAAAAAAATTGTGAGTTTGGCCTCCAGAATAGACCTGTACAATGAAATAGCTAATTATTCTCACAATGAAATCTGATAATTGCAACTAAGTTAATACTATGTTGCCATGACACGTGTCTTAAGGGTATTTAAGGTTGTTATTTGCTATCATCCCTGCATTCTAAAATAAGCAATGAAAATATTGGTATTTCAATCTATAAAAGACATGATCATATTCTCATTCATTGTTTTCCCTTAAAGACTACTGAGAAATCCCTTCCTCATTTTCTCAGTAAAGACCCTGCATTAATTTATTGATAGGGTTGGAAAGGGACTAAAGACCTAAGTAAATATCTTTCCTTTTGACCAATACTTTTGGGCCTTGTGAAAAAAAACTCCTTCCTCATTCAAATGTACTAAAATATTTCCCTGTGATTTCTTCAAGTAGTTTCAAGATTGAGATTTTAGATAGAAGGCTTTAATTGGTTTGAGTTAATTGCTATAACTGGTAAGAGATTCTAGTAGTGGGAAGCAGGGAGTGGGGGAGGTTTATCAATGGGTTCTTGGTTACCATTGGACAAGAGTAAGTTTAGTGTTCATGCATAGCAGAGTAACTATAGGTAACAGCTAATTACTACATATTTCTAAAAGCCAGAAGAAATTATTTTTGATGTTTTTATCATCAGAAATTATAAGTGTTTGATAAGATAGATATGTTTAACCTGGCTTAAGTATTACAAAGTGTATTGAAATATGTATTCAATATGTATTGAAAGAAACATCATCGTGTTACTTCATTAGTGTGTACAACTTTATGTTCTTATGTAGCAAATGAAAGATAAATTTATTAATAATATATTTTTTAAACATTTATTTTTTAAAAAAGAAATCATGTAAAGTGGAGAAAGGATACTAATTTGCTGATTCCATATTTTTTAATTTTAACTTCCCATTGCCAAGAATGTTCTTTCCATGTCCTCCTCATGAAGGTGTTGACAAAGATCTGTTGACAGTGTTACATTAACCATCAAAACAAGTTGCTCTAAGTAGAGTGGAAGTTTTGTGTTCAACCTAGCTATTGGGCTTATTAGATTCACTTAACACTTGAAGTAACGTAGCAGAGGATAGACCAAGTGTCTTCTGCCTTTTCCCTGAGACTTTTCTCCCACCAGGAGTAACTATGAAAAAAGAAATACATCCAATGCAACAGTTTTTAGACACTGGAAAACAGGCAGTGCTGATTTAGTAAATGTGCTTCCTGACAGAAGAGAAGTGTGTGGTAATCCCAACAATAACCCCAACTTTCTACCTGGAGGCATTCTTCAGACAACATTATGAGACGGAGTCTGAGAAAAGCACCATGGCAAGGCTGAGCTCAGAAAGCCGAAGTCTGAACCTGGGCCTATAGAAGTGTCTGGAACTTTCAGTATAGGATGGAGGAAAGGAAATTACTGCACAAAGGATTAGGTCTGTGCATCTGTGGTGGATCTAGTTAAGTCTCTAGACAAACACCTGGCCACATAGAGGATAAAATTCCATGAGTTCTAGAAAAAAAAAAAAAGGTACACACCAAACAGTTCCTAGGAATCTCAGCACTGAATAGAGACCACATAAGCCACTAAGAATAAGGAGACAACGTAAGAATTCCAGCCTGAAAGAGTGAAGAGAATGTGCTGAACATTGGCAGGTTTTCAGTTGAGATTCCCAAAGGTCACATCTTAAAAGGAGAATTACTGGAGCCATTTATTAGGACCTAACCTGGATTTACTTCAACGAAACTTAAAAACAAGCCTGATAATATCACATTAATCTGGTAGTAAATTAATAGCCTCTTAGACAATAACTTCATAGTCTTTAAAAGAAAACCAAAAAAAAAAAGACTTTGAACACTGTTGCATTGATTTTTCTTTAAAAAATTAAAAATCAATAGACAAAAAAGCATAAAACCATGGCCCACATTTAAGAAAAATAAAAACAATTTGAACAGAACCACAAATGAAGTAATATAAGCTATAGTACAAGAGATACATATTTTAGAAAAAATGAATATATTGGCTGAAATAAAGAGATTTTCAGTACAGTAAATGAAATAAAATGAAATACTTAAGAAATGAGACATATGTTGAAAATTTCAAACATGGATTTTAAAATAATTATGATGAATCATTTAATTGGTTCATAGAATATATGGTTAATATACATGAGAATTTCAGCAGAGAGATGGAAATTATAAAAATTCTCAAGAAGAAACGATGAAATTAAGAACAAATATAAGAGGTGAAAAATGCTTCAAAAGATTCATAAGCACACTGGAAGTGACAGAATTAAAAAAACATCAATCAACTCTAAGATAGGTCAATAGAATTTGTACAAGCAGAAATAAACCTAAAAGAGAGTAAAACATTAAAATCAACAAGGCACATTCAATGATATAGGTTCTAGTATTTTGTAAGTTAGAATTTTATATGTGAGGTATACGGAGGAAAGAGAAAATATTTTTAAAAAATAATGACCAAAATTTTCCAAATACGATGAAACTTATAATATCAGAGATTCAAACATAAAATGTGAAGAAAATGCTATTGAGTTATAAGCTATGCTTAGAACAATTGATACAAAGAAAGTATTCAGAGTCAGAAAACAAATAAAGAAAAATGGCGGACCTCTAATCAGAAACAATGCAATCAGGGCATAATGACATATCATCCTTAAGTACTGGCCAAAATTATGATAAATAAAATCAGGTAAGTTATAATTGTATGTTCAGAAAGAAAAACTCAAAAATAAAAGCCAGATAAGTTCTTTTGCAAGTATGCAAAAGCTAAAAGATTCATTACCAAGGAAACATGCAAGAAATACTAAAGGAAGTTGTTAAGGCAGAAGGAAAAGGATACCAGGTGAAAACTTAGAACCATATAAAACAAAAGAAACAGATCAAAACCAAAAAGTAAAGAAATGGAAAAAATATATGTACAACAGAAATGGTTATATGTAAATAAACACACAAAGTTTTTTTTTCTTATTTTGGCTTTCTAATGTAATGTATAACACATGCAGAGGTAAAATAAGTAACAAAGATAACAAAAGTAATGGGTAATCCAGGCTGTAGAACTTATAAATGTAATGTAGTACTATAAATATAACGTATAGTTTTTACACTGCATACATATTAAGACATATTTGAACATGGACTGTGGTAAGTTAAAAGCATATTGTAAATTGTATAACTTCTACTAAAGGAATAAAATTAAATTCTGGAAGTAATAAAGAAGTGTAAATGTAAGAAGTAATCATAAATAATATCAAATCAATTCCAGAAAAAGAAAATTTTACAAAGAATGCACAAGATTAAAGAAAACAACTAGCAAGATGACAATTTACATGTCAAATCATATAGACAAAACAGAAAATAAATTCTTAATTTCAGAAATGAAAGAGATGGTATCACTATGTATTGTGCAAACATCAAAAAGATAATAAAATCTAATCATGAATCAGAGATAACCTAATTATCCTGAACATGATAATAAGAGTTTATTCCAGTAAGCATACTAACTATAGTCCTTAATGTCTGTGCATGTAACAGTATGAGGTTTCACACCTCAACTTAAAAAAAAATCACATTGGAAAAAGGAATAATTAATTGATATTTTCCATTAGTATATTTCCATAGAGACTAGAAAATCCATCATGCAAATCTATACACTTTTAGTTTTAAAGGAAGAAATGGCAACATGAGTACTGTTAGTTATTTTATTAACTATCAACAGCACTGAGAAAAAAATTGAATATGGAACTTGATGCAGAACAAGGTATTTGCAATCATGAGTAAGTGGAAATAGTATTGAATCCTTGTTTCCATCTATCATATGTGACATCTTGAACAAATGTTTTAATATAAAGATTGGGTAGAATATATTTCAATGTCTTTTCATATTAATTTAATTAAAGATGGGATTGAGTGCAATAAAATGCAAAATGTCCCTTTGCCTAAAGTTGATTGAGTAACCATCCACACTCTCTGGAGATTTTATGACAAATAATGTTCAATCCAGGCTATAAAACTTATAGGTAGAAATTAAATTAGATTATGGTCTTTGGGGCTTTCCACAAAATCTATTCATCTCTTCTCTTTCATGTTTTCAAAATGGTTTCATTAAGCATTCTAATGCTTCAATTTTGAATGCTTTATTATCATAACATTTTCTTCGTGGAACAGAAAGGTAACCTACTAATTTAAAAAACAATTTGTGATTTTAAATCGTCTTTTTCCCTCCAAATAGCTCAAGGGCTCTACTATTTGGTTAAATGTGATGGCATTATATTCATAGTGGAAGATATACGTGGCAGAAGGGAGTCGTAGAGGGCTGGAGAATATTTTATATTCTTTTATTCTCCAAATGATTGGCTTATTTTTGCTTTTCCTTAGTCTCATCTTATTGTCTTTAAAGACCCATTGCTTTCACTTTGTGAACTGCTAAATATCTTTTAAGACTCAAATATATATTTATAATTTTTTTTTCTTGAAGAGAGTCTGACAATTCTCCATCCCCTAAATTGCAAAGAAAATTCTCTTTCCCACCCTGATCCACCAAGGGTCACATTATAAACATGTTATTACTTAGGATATTTCATTTAACTTTCATTTATATGCTTTGTATAAGACTTTAAAAAAATGTTTTGTAGTTGTAGATGGACAGAATGCCTTTACTTTGTGGTGCTGAGGATCGAACCCAGTGTCTCACACATGCTAGGCGAACGATCTGTCACTGAGCTACAGCTCTAGCCCTGTACAAGACTTTTGAGTTATCATAATCTAAGATCCATACCTTATTATCAGATCCCCAGAGTACCTGCAAGATATCAGGTGTCAAATCAATGAAGAAACATAAATGAATGAATATAAAACCAGAAAATTGTAAGAATTGACTTCATGTTCTAGCAACTGAGTTATATTTTAAAATTGTAATTTTAGGACAATTTTATTAAGATATATTTTTACATTCTAAAAGAACCATACTTTTAAAATGCCCAATTCACTGTGTGTGTGTGTGTGTGTGTGTGTGTGTGTGTTATTCATTATTTTCTACTCAAAAGGTCATGCCATTTCCCACTACAAATAGCTCTCTCCTTTTCCTGCTCCTCCTCCTTCTATTTTGTATTTACCTTTTGTGACTCAGCTGATGAAACTGATTGAGATTGGGCTACCACTTCAACTTTTTCTTCTATCAGTTGATCTTCAAATCTGCATATTTTCAACAATAATAAACTTTCTCTAATGTCCAATTGTTTGAGACAAGTAATTTTAAGAGACCTACTGTTTTCAACTATCATTAAATTGTCTGACTTATCACATTAAATGGAATAGTATTTCTAATGCTAAGCTCTTTGCTTACTTATCCATTTTTTTCACAATGGATTATGTGTTTAGTAAAAACATTATTTGTATTTTTTTTTAGTTTTATTTACCCTCATTTCAAAGAATGATCTCAGGAAGATAAACTATACTTATACCAGAGAAAGCATTAGCACAAACTCATTAAGACATCTTTTGTTAAGATTTCACACAGATGTTGGGAGAGGTGGCACATGCCTGTAATCCCAGCAACTCAGGAGGCTGAGGCAGGAGGATTGTAATTTCAAAGCCAGCCTTAGCAAAAGCAAGTCACTAAACAACTCAGTGAGACCTTGTCTCTAAATAAAATACAAAATAGGGCTGGGGACATGGATTAGTGGTTGAGTGCCCCTGAGTTCAATCCCTTGCACCCCCCACCAAAGAAAAAGATTCCACACAGTTTATTATCATAGAGTATTTTATGAGAAGTAAGTAAAGTTCCTTCCACCATGTGACTGTTCCTTGCAAAGGAAGTATCCCATGAAGGAAATGCCACTTCTACCAACTCCCCAATACATCCTTTTCAGACACATTTCAATATGAATAACATTGAAAAAAAAAAACAATACCTGAGAATGGAAATTAAGTGAACTTTTGAAATCTGGGTTTGCTCCAAAATCTAACAACTTTAACATAACTCCAATTGAGTGAAGTTGTTCATGGACAATTGTTCATATTTTTAAATACATCACATTGGTAGCATGAAAAGCCAAAAACCGTTTTGTAAAACGACAGAAGTATTTGGCAAAATGTGACCTGTGATTTTATTTTCCTGCTATCCTTCAACAGATTGAGGATGTTATACACTGGGCATAGATAAGTACTTACTGGACCTTTTCTTCCCAGTTGGCTTTGCATTCACCAAGCCCTTGAGCTATGGCAGAGAATTTAAACAATTAAAACCAAGGATGACAAAAATAATAATGACACAAAGGTAAATATTCCTCTGTTCTCATGTTGTCCTAAGATTGTCACTTAAGTGTCCAAACAGCTGTGCCCATGTTCAGTTACCAGCTAACCAAAAGTAAATCTCATAAAACTCAGTCCATCAAAAATATAAATGAGGTTAAATGATTTCCTGAATCCTTTATACAGCAGATTGTCTCAGTTATCCATGGGAGATTAATTTCCCACTATAATAGTGACATTAGTACTAGTAGTTTAGCAACAGTAGTAATAATGCATGAGACTTTATTAAACACTTGGGTACTGTTTTAAATAGACAGTCTCACATTTAATTCTCATAGCAAGCCTTTGATGCTGACACTATTTTTTTATCTCCAAAGGAGTTTACTAAGTGGCCTAAAGTCACACAACTAATAAGAGCTGGAGCAGGGGTTCAAACTCAGCCAAGTCTGATGGGAAATCATATTATCAATCACCACAGTGAAGTACAGCAGTAACTATATCTTCCAATACCCAAAACTCTCACCACAGGCTGGATAATTTTCTCCTTACTTTAGGTGTTGTAATTTAGCAAGGTATTGAATCCCACTTCCTTCCCAAAGGGAGAAAGCAGTCCTCTTTAATGCCAGGGAGAACCCAATCCTTGTGCATTCTTGTGGGGCTTTTATTGCTATGCAGATTTTGTACAACAAAGGTGGAGAAGCTGCTGGAGAACCACAGAACCAGTATTTACATGGCCACAATCAGTCTGAGACAGATGAATTCACATTATTCCCGTTTGAATGATTCCCTTTTTGGTCTCATATAAAGAAAACGAAGATTTTTTTTTTTTTGATGTTGAAATCCAGGCAGGAGAATTGAAAGATTTATCTGCAATGTATTGTTGATTGAAGATGAAATAAAGGCATGATAAAAAGTATGGAAAAGAAGAATTTAAAATATAGACCCCAAAATGAGCATCAATGCAGTAACACAGAACACATTCTCCGGATTTCATAGCCAAAAAAATCCTGGCAAGCACATTAATTTCTGTATTATTCCAATCAAGTGGCGCTAAATGGATAGCTAGCTGATTCTCTCCAAAAAATGGCAGTCTTGCTCTGGCCCTGAGAGATAATACACAATCCTGAACTACATAACCATTTCAGCTGCCTCAAAACAAATGATGTAGGTTAAGTTATTATCATTGTGAAAGAAACAATTACAATTTTTTTTTCCCCTGTGGCAAATCCAGAAATCCATAGAAGAAACCATTGGCTTGCCTACATGTAAAAGCCATTACCTTTGTTGTCTGCATTTAAGACACAGACCAACTGGTTTTCAAAACAGTTAGGACATTTAGAATACATGCAGTGAGATTAGCTCTGCTTGCTGGCAATGTAATTACTCTGTTTATTCATTTTAATAATCCCATAAAGGAGAACAAGATGGGATGTGAAGCTGGAAAGAAAAGGGGGTTGAAAAGCCAATGTGTTATTTTTAGAAGCACAATGTGAAGCAGAGGAGCACATGATAAGCTGGGATGTAGTGGAGGCTGATCTCTGTCTTCCAGAGTTGGAAAACCAAGCTGATCTGGAAGTGATCATTCCTAGATAGTATCTTTTGTAGCCCTGAGCTGGTCCATGCAGTGATTCATCTTTGGGAAAGACTGATGATCATTGCTTTCTGAATAAGAATTAGTTTAACTCTCTATATTCCTGTTTTGTAAGTTGCACCACATAACAGAGACTAAGGCGATAATGACTTTTAGAAACTATTTAATTAAAGCTTCAACCCCAGGGTAGAAATCTCCTACAAGAGCAATTCTGATTAATGTTTATTTAGTTTGGACAAGTATTGTTGATGAATCAGTTTTAGTTTTGGAAATATAGTATTTAACATTTTGACTTGTTTAATAGTCATAACATCTTCCCTTAAACTGAGCTAAAAGTTAATCTCACTGCAACATTCATTTGATCAGGTCTAATTCTTGCTCAGCATTTCATATTAATTTGAGTTCTCCTTGCTTTATCCATTTTTACTTTGGATGCAGCAAATTTTTAAGATTTTGGATTTTTTTGCCTAAAAATAATCACCCATTGAAGAAGAAAATTACTGTAGAATTAATATATATTATGCATTGCAGTGAATGAGACATCGTATACTATTGACAGCTTAGTGTGCTTACAGAAAGTAATCACTTTAGTAAAGAATGATAAATGCCCTAGTGGTATAATAGCATTTGAGAGAAGCATGTAATCAAGGCTCATATTTCATACAGTTCTCCTAAGGAACACTTTCTGGGCCTCCTACCACCTTAGATATGCTCTAAATTGTCAATTGTTTCTTTTAAAAAGTAGTTTAGAAATAAATCTGAAATAAATAAATTTGGAAGTATACCTACCCTAACTGAACACTATAAAAACTATCTTATTAATATAGACTAAAAATTTACTTGAAAGTCATTTTTCATAGGAAGCTTTATCCAACAAGATCTATATTGCCATGCACATGTTACATCTTGTTTTAAAATGCAAATCTTGGATAATAGCCCTTATCTATGTTTATCTTGTGGATGTAGGCCAAGAGATGCAAACAATTTTGTATCTTTCTTCTCTTATACTATCATATTAATTATATATTTAATTTGAAATGGCCAATACCATTTCCCATGACATTTTCTATTATAAGATTAAATATCTGTACTCCTTTAATTAGCATTTTTCTCTGTTCCTGCATTATTTCTTCAACTTATGTTTCTACTCAGTGGATATACATGGTAAAATGAGCATTTGAAGATCTAAATATGAAACTACCATGTGCCTTAATATATATGCAAATATGTAGATACAGATTGGTGCTAACAGACCAAAGCAATAAAACAATAAAAACAGTACAACAGTAAAACTATTATCTATTCTGAGAAATTAATACTTAATTACTAGAATTGATATAATTTCAATTTTCTGAAATGTTTTCACAGATGCAATTTATATCCTTCCATTGTCTGTCCATAAGATGGAGGTCAAATATCATCATTTTTACTCTATAAATAAAAATTGAGTCATAAAATGCTAGAATGGCCAGTTCCACAAAGCAGCAGAGCCAGGACTAAGAGTGATACTATTGATGTTTAAGGTTCTTTAAATATGTTACTGTATAATCAATATTTAAGTGTCTGTGGTATATACATGCCCCAAACTAAAATCATTACCCTTGATTGTATTATTGACAAGTTCATGCCATCGGCTAATAACAAAATTATAGCTTAGTAGTAACAACTAATCACTGGTAATACTAATATGATAATACTTAATTTGATCAATTAAGACAATATTTAGTACATATGATTATGATGTATTTTAAGAAAATTACAAAAATAGGCAGTGTATGCAAAAGTTAGTAAGTGTTAATTCAGAAATTTCTAGTTGGCTTCTCTTGTATAAATAATACTGAACTTTTACATTTCTTGGCAAAATTTCCATGTTTAGTAAAAATTAATCAGTCCATAAATAAAGCTAGATGAGCATTTCAACTTACTATAAAGGAGTCTAAAAAATCAAACCATTTTAATTTTCACTCTTTTCTTTGGCTTGATTCTAATAGGAGAACTATAAACTCAGACTTTCAATAAAATCAGAGTCTTTGATGTGGCCATTTATTTTAAAAAGGCATTCTGTAGCATACCAATTGCTGAATCTAGAAGTTCTCCATTGATATTCCATTTAATAAACTAGCAAGCCAGACACATTTATTTTAAAGTTCAGGTTTAATTAAAAGATAAGACTGGAGTGACAGAATGGCAAGGGAAAGAGGGATGTTGAATTTTTTTGTTTATTATTGCAGAGCAGCTGCTTTTATTTTTAACTAATCTCCATTAATGTCAAATCAAAAGGCAGAACTTCTTATAGGCCTTTGCATTGGCCTTGTTACCTGCTTCCCCTAGGAAATTACTATGCATTTATTCATTCTCAGTTGAAATTCAATATAAGCCCATTGCTGCCTACCAAAAAGTGCAAATAGTTGACATAAAGTTCATTTCCTATACTGAAATGCATTCGTTCACTCATTCAGCAATATTTGCTGAGCACCTACTATGTATTTACCTCTGTTTTGATTAGTGGACATTGACTAGGCAATGCCCACATCAGAACTGAAAAAAAATCCAGTGTTGCAGCTTCAAACCCCACATGATTCATAGAATTATACAGCTTTTCAATTCACTGACCAAATGTCACTTTCTATAGATTTTTTGGAAAAATTCTGTTAAGAAAGTCAAGTATTATAAAGCTGGCTATTCCCATCTCTTGCCCTCTTGATCTTTTAGGTATAATGCATTCTAATCTAAAATTCGAGTCTAAGATTACTAAAGACAAACTAAGATAAATAAATCAATGTAGCATATAAACTTGGGAAAAATAGTAATAGTAATAGTCTTTAGATAACAGAATTGCTATCATTGTTTACCAAGCTTTGTAGGACAGTTCATAATTGCAAGACTTCCCAGATCATTGCAGTCATTGTTCTGTAACCATAAGACCAGCAATGTAACATGGGCAGGGTTGGCTATCTCTACCTCTGCACTAGGGTCTTTATCAGAACTTTGGTTGAAACTAAGGTAGTAAAATTGGAATGCACATATGATAAATTCTCTTTCATAATTTTAACAGACAGTTGGTGACAAGAGGATAGACTTCAGGTGTTTGTAGACATGAATCCCTGTCCTATCCCCATTATACTATAATGGGAAACATGATAGTAGATATTTTAACTATTCTAAGCTGCAATTTTCAATAATAATAATGTTACAAAATTGTGATAATTAAAGAATGCATAAACAAGTAAGAAAAAAATAGACTAATAGTATCTGCTATTCAAAATATTATTAACATCATTACATCGACTTTCCTCCTCCTCTAAGGTCTATGTATTTTCAGTAATGTATACTTTCTTTTTTAGATTTATCAGGGAACATAGATAATCTGTGTTTGCATAACACAAAGTACATTTTTCTTACTACAGAACAAAAATTGGTTACATATTCTATTTTAAGTATCTACACTTAATCTATTCCTTAAAGAACTAAAGATAACCAGAGTTGTATGATAAGTTTCCATGGTATAGCCGAGGTTCACAAGAAGATACCTAAGGAACGCACACAGCATGTGCTTTATTTCCAGACACCTGAAATGAGTTAGAGTAAGGCTTTTCACAGGACCCTAAACATTCTAGGACAAGAAAAAAGATCTGGAATAAAGAAAACCATGACTCATCAAATAAGTTCTGTACTGTGGCAGAATCTTAGAAATTTGGCAAAAAAAAAAAAAAAAAAAAAACCAAACAAACAAACAAACAAAACAAAATAAAGTTAAATGTTATAAAGTTAAATGTCTTCTTTGAACTGCAGTTAAGGAGGAAATTATGGCAAGAGTTTCTGCTCAAGAGACACCAATTAACACAATGGATAATCTATGGCTTAATAAAAGACACAGATGCTATTCAAATACAGGAATCTATTATTGAATCTTTATAAAAGAGAAAGTCCATTATTAAATTGTAGTTCAGTGAGAGGCTGAGATAATTATGCCTTAGATTTTGCTGCATTCTGGTGATCTAAATTAATATAAGAATAGTGTCTTAAGAGACACTTAGTGGGCAAGCGATCTCCCCATCCAGCTATTCTTTCTCTCAAATATCATATGTCTTAAGCAAGCATTTGACAGGTGTTAAATTGCAGTATATTCATGATTGAATTCTCTAACAGGTACCTGTAGTGCTGATAATCTATTGTGCTGGTTAAAGTACAAGCCATATACTTTAATCATTTCTGACATAGGCACTACAAAAAAGGAAAAAGTAAAGCAGACAAGTTTCTCTTAAGGCTGTGATAGCAGGATGGGGGTGGGAAGGCACGGACCCAAGGTCAAGTGATTACAATTAGACCACCTCTTCCCCATCTCAGTCTTGCCCTCAGGAGAATTTCCAGGGAGGCCCATAAACTCTCCCCTCTTGAAGTCTAAACCTTCCACAAACCCAAGGCAAGGCTACTATTAGAACTGATGGCCCATACTTCCTTTGATACTATTAAAACTAATTCCTCTATATCTAATTCACCACTAGGATTTTAGATCATCACATATCATAAAGGCACTCCTATTCTTTAGACTGCATATGACCAAGACTGACTCAAGGTCCTGTTAATTCTATTGTGCTTTCGGGAACCCACTGTCTATTATCATCAAGACTGTATATCTCTGCCTCCCTGAATTTTCCCTTCTTCTTTTGCTTTAAATGTAATGTAGATGTCCACTAAATGTCTCACAATTGGTCCATATAAATTGTTATTACTGTTTTCTCAGTCACACACCTATAACTGGATCACTACATGGGACACTCCCTCACTTCTCAATGTTTCTACCCTCAAGTACAACACAATAAGAAGACACTGAATTATTTGCCATAAATCTCATCATCTGTGCTTCTTTGAAGTCCCCCATTTTTCCTGGGCACTAGCTGTTTCACTGAAGATGTTTTGCACTTTGCTACTCTTCTTTCCCCATTCTTCTTTCCCATTTCTGACACTATTCTTGGAGTTTAGGACATTCATTAATTTACCTGTATCTTTTTTCCTTGTGCTCCTTGATATCAATGATTTTATCCTAAATAGCATGTCAATTGCTCATTCCCGTGATCATTTACCAGCAAATATATTTCCCAATTTCTTGTGGACCTCATAATGCTCATTTCAAATGTTACATTTTATGGGACATCTTACCAGTGTTTCATACTCCTTGAGCCTTGCTGCTATTCCTCACCTTCACATCCTCAGTTTACCTTCATCCACTTATCTTCCATGATTTATCTCTACTCAAGTGCATTTTCTTATTTATTCAGCTCTCTTGCTGCTTTTTCTCTCCTGTCCTCAGGTTCTGCTGCTGGAAAAGTCTAATTCTGATTATAGCTTATTTTTTTTCCTATTTCATAATCCAACCCAAATATTTTACATAACTAGAGAAATACTAGTGACCTGACTGGATTTTACAAATCATCATCTTAAATGTCAAGAGGGAGGGCATGCTGCCAATAGCTTTCTATTGTACTAACTTTCTCTTGTCAATCCATTCTCCTTCTGTGCCAGAAAATTATTTTATACTTCAGAATATAGCCTTGATTTTCATTAACGGGGAATAAAAAGCAAAATGAAGAACACTGCAACATGATCCCATGACCACATCTTTTCCCTAGGGCTACAGCATTTGAATTTATTAACAATATATTCACAGTTGTAGTGGATTGCATCTCCTTGGTGCTATTGAGGAATCCTTACCTTTTGTGTTGGATCCATCTGTGTTTGCCTATGAAAGGATGTGGAAAATAAAATGACATCTTCCTCCAGAACCTAAAATTTTACTGTGATATATCTTTCCTTTAACATATATGTATTTTGATTCCCTTGTGGCTTTTTTAATGCACAACTATAATTTATCTATTTCCTTCAAAAAAAAGGTATCTGTATTCATTGTTTATTTATTCTCATTCTATGGTCTCTTGATTTAACTCCAACTGAGTCTCCATTCATGCTCTGGAATTACTATTGCACATGTTAGCAAAGTCCTCCATGTCTATGCATCCTCACCCATCATTCTGCTACTCTCTGGGTGACATGTACTGTAGTTGAGTATATTATTTACTTTGGTCACTTTCTTCACTTATTTTCTGAGACATTTCACTCTACCGATTTCCCACATACTGCGCTGACCATCCATTTCCAGTCTTCCTTATTGAAACCTGTTCCTTATCCCAATCTACAGAAACTGGATTCTGCTAGAGACTAATCTTCAAACTTCATCTCTCATGGATCTATTTTGTCACTCTCCATGATCTCATTTAATAATGTGACTTTAAAAGTACCACTTCCAGGGGCTGAGTTTGTGGCTCAGTGGTAAAGCGCTCACCTAGGCATGCGTGAGGCACTGGGTGCGATCCTTAGCACTGCATAGAAATCAAATAAAGGTACTGTGTTCACCTACAACTGAAACATACATTTTAAAGGACCATTTACACATACATTACTCAAATTTAGCCACAAAATGTCCCCTCTATTTCACACTTTCATACCTAACTATTTAATTTACATAGCCACTTTATTTCTACTAGACATCTCAGACATTACATTCTTCATTACTCTCCCAAATATCATCTTTTTTTTATCATCTCTGTAAACAGCATTACCTCATATCAAAAGCCTTGAGATAACTGGTCCTTCATTTGTAAGTTTCATAAGTATTATTTATACAGAATGGGTATAAATAATATGCCATAATTTGAGCTCTTATCTCTGCAGCACGGTTGCCCTTCTAGTTTAAACCACCATCATGTTTCACACAGACTGCCGCAATAGCCCTTTCACTCTTCTTTCTGTTACCTCTTTGAACTCTCACTCCACTCTACTTACAGCAGCCAGAGTAATCTTTTAAGGCATGATCAGTTCATATCAGTCCAAGTACTTCAAACACCTCCAAAGCTTCTCATAACACATAAAGTAGAATCTGAAGATTTTTTTTCCCCACAGCTTACAAAGCTATGTAGTGTAACCTCTGGGCCTCTCTACAGGTTCAGGTTTTCACAGTCCTGTCACACTGCCTTGTGTTCCCAGTGTTCAGTCATGGCGTCTTTGCTATTCTTCAGTGTTTCCACTAGCATCTACCTTAGGACAGTGCACTTCTTTCTTCCTTTGCTTGGATCTCTCTCCAAGAATCTGTGAGGTTTTTCGCTCACTCCATCCCAGTCTTTGTTTCAGTATCTCCTCCCTAGGAGAAACTTCCCTGGCTACCTTAAGAACTAGGAACCTCCATACCACTCCATTTCCTTATGCTCTTAAAATTTTCTTTATAGCTTGCACTTCTACCTTACTTTGTATATTTATGCCATTATTTTTATTTCCTTATTCCAATTAAAGACAAGCTAATCTAATGATTCCCCCAAACATGAAAATAGCAACTTTTTCTTTTCAGAACTTCACATCTTCAGTGACTAAAAACCACATTGCAATCTTTAGTAAATATTTATGATGAAAAATGAATGAATGGATGGAGGGATGAGTGAGTTCTTGGAAGGAAACAAGCAGGAGTGGTTCCAGATGCACAAATAGGGCCCGAGGCTCAGCTGGGATTGAGGAAACTGGAAGTTTAATGAACGGGTTGGCGATCCAACTGAGAAACTGGAGAAAGTACTTCAGAATCAAGGAATACAGCCACATTTATCCAATATTAAAACAAATGTATGACTGACTGTTCATCCAGGGAAGAGGTGTCTACTGTTGTCTCTGATTTTAAGTGGTTCCCTGAGATAGAAAGATATAGACAGACTGCTCTGCCTGGAGGAGGGTTTTAAAGTACCTGAAATTTTGACAAATATTTAGGACATCCTTTAAGCTCTCATAGGACTAAATCTAATACTAAACCTGGAAAGAGAAAGTTGGCAAACAATAAGAGACTATACCATACCATTTCATACCACACCGTATCCATACCTAGCCCATGGATCCAGTTGATATATACCTAATAATATTTTCTTCTTCGATGACTACATCACATTTTAAACTAAAAAATATTCAAAGAAGACTATAATTTTTAAGTTCTAGGAACATCCTCCTTAAGAATCATAGCATCTTGATAGTCCTGTATTAATCTAGGAAAGATAAAGGGGTTACTAAAAATTTTTGAGACTTTATTATCCCCACAAAGTCCAGGGACTACATGAAAAAGGAAAGTGATATTTTAAGCTGGTCTCAAAAAATATATATACTGACTCGGATACATATAGATCACAGAAGCCTGTTCTTCCAAGTATATAGTATAAGAGGAAACTATTGGAATGCTTCCACAACTACACATGCATATTGATATCCTTGGAACATCCCATTTTTCTACCTCAAAATTTGTGGAGTGCATTCATGTCTTACTATCAGAGTTAAAATTTTGGCTAATGTCCTTATCAGAAATGCAAAAGTCTGTTGACAAAAAGGTTAACACCACAGCTATGTAAGAGGATTATCATTATGTACCTATAGATTACCCATGAGACCATGGAGTGTATAATTTTTTCCTGTCTTCACTGATTTATAAAGATAAAAGCAACCAGCACCTAACTCATGGATTATCTCATTGAAATGAACAATACTGAGGCTAGAGACATTGATCCACCTATAATTTCCTGGTGTGGGAACTGCTCTCACATTATTCCAGGGCACTCAATTGCCCAAGAATATTGTGTGGGGTGGGGCAAAGAAGCTGGATTCCTACTGAGATGTCAGAAGATCCCTTTCTACCTTAAGGTAGAAACTCAAGGTCCTCTCTTATGGGTTAAATTTTTTCCTTCCTCTTCCACAAATTCATATATTGAAGTCACAACCCCTGGTACCTCAGAATGTGACTGCCTTTAGAGACAGGTCTTGAAAGTAATAATTAAATTAAAATGAAATCCTTTGTTGGGCTCTAACCCAATATGACTAGAGTGCATATGAGAAAATTTGCAAAGGTAATCACAGAGAAAAGACATTATAAGGGCAGAGGAAGAAGTGGCCATCTACACGCCAAAGTAAGGGGTTTCAGAAGAAATCAAGCCTGAAAATACTTTGGCTTCAGAGTTCTAGCCTCCAGAAATGTAAGAAAACAAACTGCTTGTCTAAGCTACTTATCTACAGTATATTGTTATAGCAGTCCTGGAAAATGAATATGCTTTCTAAGGGAGGTCGATGTATAAAGCACTCTGGTAACAATAGCTTTAAAATATTGAGTAGTGTATGGTGGGAGTTGGGGGGAGTTTCTGATATGTTCCAGTCTGCTTGCATAGATCACCACTTTCTTTTTATTTATCCTCAGGACTTCTATCTGCATTATTCAACTGATAGCTACACATTTTATTTACGTGGTTTTAGTAATTAGTTACATACTTTCAACTTACATGGGACATTTTTTTTTTCAGTCTGTAGTCATTCATAACTAATTTCCCCACTGATTTTTATGTGAAGAAAATGAAATCCAGCATTATCTGGAGCAGGGAACCGCTGAGTACCATTTTGACTCTGAATAATCATACAAGTGAGCAAAGCAGCTATTGTCCTCAGCTTAAATCTATTAAAATTTTGCCTGTAAGTTCCTTTCTCCCCCTCTGATGCTTGCCAGCTCTAACCTACTCGAGCGATCAGCCAAGGCAGAACTGGTGAGAGCAACTTCCAAAGGGTCTGTCTGGGATATCAACTTCAGGGGTTCTGTCACAGTCAGTACTTGACTTCAAAAAACATCATGACCCAGAGCATGATTGATTTTATTTCAATTTTATTTTATTTATTTATTTTTTCAGATAACACCATCACCAAGAAAAGACTGGAGCCACTCATGTTGCTTTCTACATTCCCAGCTGAATTATTAATCTTTCTGTCAAGTCTAATTCCTGACCCTCAATTTAATTCTATTTCAGCAGCTGATGCCTCTATTAGCCTCACTGCTCTTGGATTCTGTGGCTCCCTTGGCTATAACCTGCTGAGCAACTGTTTTTTGAGTACTTAGCAGAAAAGCTCTATGCTTTATTGACTCAAATTTTAATTTCAAATACTATTCTGACTGATCAGGTACTTGAAAATAAATGTCCTGAGAGGCTTTCCTCATGGCTGGAAAGGTGATTGCCAAATCTCACGCATATCCAAGGACATAAATTATATGAAAATCTTTCATTCCTTACACCACTTCATTCCTTGTATCACGAATAGAATCTTAGAATAATCAATGGCTTTTCAAGGTGAAAAGAATCGTAATTTCAAGAAAGCTGAGAGAAGATATATACAGGAGCTGGTAGGAAATACAGACTAGTGTCAGATTTCACTGGTCCTGAATATTATCTATTATAACAGGATAAACATTAACAAACTGATATGTAAATTCAGTTTCCATGAAAATAAGAAGGAATCCAATAATTTACAAAACACAGTCCTATTGTGTGAAAGACAATATAACTGAATGAGAAGACTTCATACTTTGGGGACTGCCTCACTTTAGCTCACCCGTTATTGATGACACTAGGATATATTGAGATAATCAGCCAAAGTGCCTTAACTCTTATTACTATGTTACCACAGACAGTTATATTCCAAGGTGTATAGAGCAGAAATGTTAAAGATAAAAAGTGTTCTTTGGCATTTCTGAAGATAAGAATCGATAAAATGTATCACTTACATCCCCTGATTAAAATTAAAGCAAAATTACTAGTATCCCTTCTAATCCAATCTCTTACTAAATGACACATAAATATCATTAGAGTATTTTTTTTCCCAGTTTCATTCCTCCAGTTAGAGAATGTGCACTACTTCAGGCCCACCTTAAACCCAGGATGCTTTCATTTCAAAATCTTTAACAAATCACATCTGGAAAAGACTATTTACAAATAAGGTCACGTTCCAATCTTCTGCACATACGTGGATTTGGGGGAATGCTATTCAACCCACTAGAGTAAACAATGGAGATTTTGTTATTTTACAATGAAATACTATTGATGAGGTGAGATAGGTAGTATAAATTAGAACTAATGGAAATATGTAAGAGCAGGTAGTAATTAGGAAAAAATGTAATATATGTAGTTTGAAAAAAAATGAAATATTGAGGGACAGTAATATGAACATTTTAAGGGGCAGGTGACATACAAGCCTGGACTTTTAGTAGGCAGATCTATATTATGTGATGATGACACCAACACCCAATTTCATAATGTTGTTTTTTTTCTTTTAATTGTCTAGTGTTTTGCTGCATCCTGAATTTATTAATTCACAAGATCCAGTTCTTAAATATTGAAAAATTTTGTGAGGACCTGAAAATCTTTGGTAGCTTAAAATCATCTTGCAAAGAGATATTTTATAACATGGGGATGGACAAAAGTCACCCATCAAGTGCCTTGTTTTGCTTTGTTTTATCTGTACCTGCAAACCTCTGAATTTTACTCATTTGAAAAGTTAATGAACTCTCTGAACTCTCCCCAGAGGAATAGCACACAAAGTTTTGTACCTGACATAAATTAAGGAACTCAGATATTAATAGTGCTTTAAGATTTAAAATGAGCAAGGCATGGTGGTGCATGACTATAATCTCAGAAGCTCAGGGAGGCTAAGACAAGAGGAAGCGAGTTCAAATCTAACCGCAGCAACTTAGTGAGGCCCTAAGCAACTTAGCAAGACCCTCTTTCAAAATAATATATAGAAAGTGTTGGGATGTGACTCTGTGGTTAAGCACCCCTGGGTTCAATCACTGATACAAAAAAATAGAAAAAGAAAAAGAAAAAAAAGATTCAAGATGATACAGGAGAATGTAGTTGATGGCAGAATTATAGCAAAAAAATGAAAATAGAAGAAGAGAGACCCTTGGGAAAAAGAAAAATCTGCATGCAGAAAGAACAGAGCATAACTGGAACAGCATTTCTAGAAAACTGTGGTGTGTAGTGTAAAATGCAGGATAGAGGTAAAACAGAATAAGGGAATGAGATGAGATTTTTCTGCTTTATATATCAATTAACCCTGAAGTTATGTTGATATCGTAGGGATAGAAATCTGGTTGGAAATGGGGTGAGGTACATTTTCAGAATAAATGAAGGAAGATTAGAAAGCATGGAGTTAAGTGAAGATTTCTCCACAATTTTGTCTGGGACACGGGTTCTTTCCTGCCTACAGATTAAGTGGAAGCATCAATTCTTTCTAGGTCTTAAGCCAAATGACTTAAGTTCAAACTTATACCATCAACTTGCTTGATCCTCAGACCTCCAGAGGAAGACTGAAGCTACTCTATTTGCTACACCGGGGCTCTAACTTGCCCACCTCATATCATGAGATTTGTTAGTCTCTATATTCATTAAACTAAATCTTTATAATAAATCTGCATCCTATGTACATAACAGTTGTGTATATGTTTGCAGAAGTCCAAAATATTAGGTTTAAAAAAATTGTGTTTACAGTGCTTCATCCCTTCTAGGAGTTGTAGGAAATAATTTATTTTTATAACTTTTGTAGCTTCTAGAAACCTAGTGAATGATTAGCTTATTTAGTATGGTCAAACTTATAAACGGTTATGTAGAATAAACATATTTATACACAGAGATATAAAAGCAATATATACAGAAAATAGAAAATCATTTACAAAGCAAACATTGTATAATAATCTCTTCTATGACAATACTATCTTGCTATCAATCACGGCCAAAATATCAAGAAGCCTCCATTAAGTAAATATACCATATATGCATAATAATGTCCCAACTACTGAGATTCAAATTTTTTCTAGTTTTTAAAGGCAATACAATTTAAGGAAATAAAAATAAAATAAATAAGCAGGTATTTTCTTCATTCCTTACTCCATTTCTCCCGTTAATATCCCATTTCTTTTTTTTATACCCTTTTCTCTTCCATCTAAATCCTCTAAACTTTTAAAAATTGGACCAAGTTCTAAAGGAGACTTCCTTTTGCCTCTGATATCAAAGCATTCCTTGACATGCTGATTTTTGATAATATCTTACTAGCCATGCTTTTCTCTTTATATGGGGCTGAGGTTTAACGTGGGGGGATACCTCTCAGGAAAGGGTGAAGGACAGAATCTGCATGATGTCTGAATTTGCATTTTCTTCTTCTATTTGCTGTAATGCATACACATAATAATATATAAAGACTTGTTTGGTTTTGTGGTATAGCCTGTCAGCCCCAAACTGAAAATTAGCTGGCATTCAAGACATTTATTTTGTTAAATATGTATATTCTCAGATATATGTGAGAAGGACTCTGCCATCTGTTTGTTTACAGTAAAATACTCTCAGCTAAAACAGTCAGATATCACATCTGAGTTTTGCTAGCCAATTCCTTGATCGATCCTGCTTGAATAAAGAACACACAAGGCAGAGGTTTGCTTTCTTCCACATTTAATCTCCAGATCATAGAGAAGCATTTCTTTTCCTTTTCTTTTTTTTTTTTTTTTTTTTTTTTTTTTGGTGTGGGTATGGTGCTGGGGATCAAATCCAGGGCCTTAGTGCGTGTGAGGCAAGTACTCTACCAGCTGAGCCATATCCTCAGCCCTAGAAGCATCTTTCTTATAGCTTGTTCTCATTGAGTATTTGTAGAATGAATGCATGATGGTTTGGGAAATAGTCAAAATACTAAGAAAATTTAAAATATGACAGACTATATTTACTTATTTGAGTAGGTGAGCAAACATGTGTTTGTCTAAATTTAATGATACATTGATTTAACAAATGGTTCTTTGTAATGTATATGAAATTTAGGTGCAATGTGATGTTCGTTCTCTGCTCACAGAAAGTCTTAGTGCTGGGAAGAAAAATAAAACCTTTTTTAAATGTTGGAGAAGGACAGGAAGCAGGAAAGGAGGAAGGAAAAAAGAATCAAAACATTTTAAATTTTCCCTATTTCATACATATTATTTACCCAGTTTTAATTTATTTCATGAGAAAATAGCTAGGGTCAGCAAAATTAAAAAACAATAGTATGCAGAGACCAAACCTTAGGAACTATCATTCTCATTAGAACCTGCAAAGATATTAACTAAAAGATGATATGGGAAACTAGAATATAATTAAGAATAATGAGATATCTTCATCAAAGTGTTAGAAATTGTTTTGGGTTAAAGTTCTTAAAAATTTAGTTTAAATAAGTTGTTATTTATTATAATTAAAATAGGTATAAAGGAAAAATGAAGCTTAGTGTTCAGATTAGGTCCTTTCCCCCAAATGAACTAAAAGGTAAAAGGAGGTTTTATTTACCAAGTTTCTTTGGAGGATGTATTTTCTTAAAGAAAGACACTTAGCAATGGTATCAATTTTAACAGTGCCTGATGTATCAAATAATGAAAATTAATGAACCATTAATTCAACACAATGTCAGGATTAGGGTGAGATAAATGAGATATTGGCCTTGAGCAAAAATTTGAGAGAGAAAACAAACAAAAAAACCCTCATATACTTTATATTTTAATAAAGTATTTTTAAAAAGAAAAATTCATAATGTACAAAATATCAAAAATAAAGATAAGATGTGACAATATTAAGCCAAGTTGGATCTAGGAACAAAAAAGTATGTCCCTATATAAATGTTTTAATATATTTTTAATGGTTAATGTTTCTTCAGAGCATTAGAGTAGTTAAAAGTACTGAAGAATTGAAAATTAGGCATATTAAGACCTAATATAATTTTAAGCTTACATATTTTATTTATTAAAAAATTATAGAATTTTATGTATTTCTAATAATATTTTTTTCCAAAAGTAGATTTTGAAAGTATTATTAAAAAGCATGCTTTCATTAAAATCATGAAACTACAAATATAGTTTTATATACTCACTTTTTAGTTTATAATTTTAAGATATTCTTCTGTGTGTGTGTGTGTGTGTGTGTGTGTGTGTGTGTGTGTATGGAAAACATCTTTTTTCCTCAAGATCTCATATGTCTTGGCATATGACTAAATTTTTAATTTAATATTTATATTTTGATATTTTAAAATACTGCAGTAAAATGGGATTCATCTGAATCAGTGAGGGAGTTTGGGCACACCTGTACATTTTACCGCTGAGACAACTTAGTGCCTCATTTGCTGTATCCCAAAGAGAGAGAGAGAGAACTTAACGACACTGAGCAAACATGCCAAGAACCACTAATTGTTTATAGTTAGTGTTTAAATCAACATTATCCCTTTTATAAAGAGTATTTATGATCAGGGATCACTTAAAGGATACATCCCTTGAGGTACAGCATCTAGTTCATTACCAAGAAATTCACTTTGCTTGTCTATTATTGTCCATACTCATATGAGAGGCCACAAATGGACATGATAGACATTGAATTGGACAAAACCTAGGAGACATATCCTCTATTAAAATTGCAACAATGGACAGCTTATTACTGGCATCAAAACTTCAGAGAGTCAATTCACCACCTTTCAGGTCCAATACCTTTCCCTGGATATTCCACTAAAATTTGCCAAGATGCTTCATGGCCAAACCAGACACATCTGCTGAGTACCTAATTTGCATTCTTGGCTTTGAGTCTGAACACCTGGTTGTGGGGGAGTCTGGCACCCTGTGCTTATCTTCTTGGCATCTCTGAGAGGCTGATAACCCACAACACTGAAGAGAATCAGGTGAGCAGGAAAAATAAATAAATAAATGAATTTCATTCATTTTAGTTTGAAATCATGGTTCTGTGACAACTGTTTTTAGTTAATAGACTTTATTTTCTCACATCGATTTTAGATGTAGAAAAAAACTGAACAGGTAGTACAGAAAGTTCCCACATATACCAGAGTTCCCTGTTGCTCAGGGAACTGGTGCATTTGTTACAGTTAATGAACCTACATCAATACGTTATTATTAACTCAAGTCCATGGGTTATGCATGCCTCCTTAGTTTTTATCTAATGTCTTCTCTTCTGTTCCAGGATTCCATCCAGCATACTACATTGTATTTGGTTCTCAAGTCTCCCTGGGCTTCTGCTGGCTGTGACAGTTTCTCATACTTTGTTGTTCTGGACGGCTTGACAGTTTTGAAGAGTTATTATGTTGGATGCTTCTCTCTGGAATTAGTCTGATATGTTTTCCTCATGATTTCTCCTGGGCTTTGAGGAGTGTAATCACAGAGGCAAAGAGGAATTTTCATCAAATCATGTTAAGAGGACTTACCACTAAGATGATTCATAACAGATAATGTTGATCCTGATCACCTAACTGAAGTAGAGTTAGATTTCTTCACTATAAAGTTACGCTTCTTTTCTCCTTTCATAATGAGATCTTTAGAAATATGTCATTATACCTACCCTACAGTTAAGGAGTCAAGAGCTAGGCTCAGCTTCATTTAGGATAGAATATCTGCATTATTTAGTTTTAAATCTTCTGTTTGGAAATTGTGTGATTTTTCCATTTATTAATTTATTCAATCATCGATTTATATCAGAATAATAAATATTAATATTTTATAAAAATTTAATTTTTGAAAGTTATTAAATTTTATAAAATTATGAGCTGTAAATTATAAATTAACTGTAGATTTTGAGCTATAATTAATCGGTGCTAATAAATTTACTTGGTTGGTTAAGCTGTTCCTGCTTTGGCCATTGGGATCTCTTTTAGTTTGTTCCTGTTTCCCTTCCCTATATTACCATTTTTTTTGAGTACTTTCTTTCTGACACTGTAAGATACTCTAAAATCTTATATATTCCCTTCCCTTCTCCTATAATCAGTCATTGCTCCAACGATTCTTAGATGGTTTTATTAAAAAATGACATTAATATGCAATGCCTAGGCACAAGGAATGGTCATTGTTATTTGGATGTTATTGCTTTAGGCACTCAGCTTCTACAACAAGTATGTGTGTGTGTGTTTCTATTTCCATATATAAATCTGTATCTATACTAAGTAAAACATGATTTCTTCTGGATGTCTCCAACTTTATTCATTACAAAATTGACCATTCTCACCTCTGGCTACTACTTGATCTCTAAATTTCTTGCAACAATGAGCAATCTGTCTTCTACCATTCAACCTTCATTAACTCAGTTTTTCATTTCAAGTTTGTAGGCATAGCAACATCAGGATTGTTCACCCTTAGTTTATGGGAAACAACTTTAACACTACACATATATAGGTTTTTTGTCCTTTATTTTTATAGACTCTTTTCTTTTCCAAAGCTACTTAGGCCCCACCTTTTCTCCTACTGACTGCAGAGTTTTCATTTGTAATTGTGAGATATGGTCTGCATGCTTTCTTGGGGTTCCTCAATCTCCCACAAGTTTTTATTTATGTGTATATTAAGTTTCATTTATAGTACTGTAAATTTCTACAGGTGTTTAACCAATGTGTAAGATAGTCATTGCAATACTGAAACAGAATAGTTTTGTCATCTGAAAAGTGCATTGCGCTCCACTTACATACCCCTCCCAAAAAGAGGACTCCCACTTCAGACCTCTGTAAAAATTGACCTTTTTTTTTTTAACTATCTATAATTTTGCCTTTTCTAAATGTTATTTAGTTGAATTCATACAGTGTATAGCTTTCAGAAATGCTTCTTTCTCTTTATTAATGGGCATTTTAGGTTTCTTTATGTATGTACAGCTTAATTTCCTTTTTCACTGAGTAATTTTTCATTGTATATTTGTACCACAGTTTGGTTATCGACTTACCTACTAAAGGACATCTTGGTTGCTTGAAGTGTTTGGAAATTATGAATAAGCTGTTGTAAGCATTAGTATGCAGGTTTTGTGTGTTTTCAATTCAGTTGGGTAATTACCTAGGAGTGTGATTATTGGATAATATGGCAAAGCACGTTTAGCTTGGTAAGGTATTGTCAACAGCCTTTCAAAATGGTAGTAAGATGTTTTCACAAGCAAGGAATCAAAGCTTCTCTCACTTTGCATCTCCATCAGCATTTGGTAATATCAGCTTTTTGGATTTGAGTTCTTTTAATTGGTATGTAGTAATAATCTTCATTGTTTTAATTTGCAATTCCCTAATGAAAAGTGATATTGAGCATATTTCACAAGTTGATTTTCAGTCTGTATATTTTTATTTCTGAGGTATCTGTTTAGATCTTTTGTTCGTTTATGAATTGGGCTGTTTTCTTTCTCACTATCTAAATATTAAGTATTCTTTGAATATCTTGGATATACATTTTCATAATGTATGTGTTTTACAAAAAGATTTTTTTCTAGCCCAGGACTTGTCTTTTTGCACTTTAGGATATCTTTTGTTAAGTAGAAGTTTTCCATTTTTATAAGGTGTAACTAATCAGGATTTTTTTTTAATTTTTTAGATGGACTGTGCTTATGACATTGTACATAAAAATTTATCATCAAACTCAAGGTCCCTAAGTTTTCTCCAATGTTATCTCTGCAAATATTAGAGTGTGTATTTTACATGTGAGTCTATGATCTATTTGAGTTAAGTTCTTATGAAAAGTGTAAGTGCTGTGTATAAACTTATGTTTATACATATGGATATTCACTTGTTGCAACAGCATATTTTCAAAGATAGTTCTTTCTCCACTGAATCCCCTGTACTCTTTTGTAAATACCAATTGACACAACTTTTCTGAATTCTGTCTTCTGTTCCATTGATCTCTGTGTCTGTTTCTTTGACCATACCATACTGCCTTGATTACTGTAGATTTATAGTAATTCATCAATTCTGATAATGTTGGTCCTCCAACTTTGTTCTTCAGTATTATATTGGATATTCTGAGACTTTTAAAAATAATTTTTCTTGGTTTTTCTGACTAGAAATTTATCAGTTTTATTTTTTTTAAGAACCAGCCTTTGTTTTAATTTTCTATTAATTTTTTTGCTTTCTATTTCATTTACTTCTGCCCTTTAATTATTATTATAATTTTTTTTTTTGTCTACTGGCTTTAGGCTAAATTTCCATTTTCCCTAGTTTTCCAAAGTGAAAACTTGAATTATTGATTTCATGTCTTTCCTCTTTTCTAATTTATTTCTTCAATGCTAATTTCTTTAGTACTTCCTTTTACTTCAACCAACAAATTTTGATAGACTATATTTTGATTCTCATTTAGTATAAAATAGCTTATATTTGCTCTTAAAACTTCTTTCTTGGCTCATGATTTGTTTATATTTTCTTAAAGTATGCACAAAAAAGTATAAATAGTTTTGCCTCATTATGAATACCCCAACAGTAATTGAGGTTTAGCAAATACAATATCAAAATTAGTTTTTCAAGTAAAAATGAATATATAAAATTCCTCTTTTGCTTTAGAATGTCATAAAAACTACAACATTAGGCAATAATATGAGCCCATTACATAGTATTTTGAAAACAAGAATGTGAAGAATTAAACTACTAGACTATTGTAACACTTTTTGCAGTTTCACCTATGTAATGCACAAAATTCTATTTCTTATTAAAACATTTTTATTATCATGGACCTCATTTGCATTAATGAAGATCATACCTGGAAATCTGTAAAGTGAAGAAGTTTGCCTTTCTCTTCACTATCTTCTCTAATATCTGTATGCATTATATATGTATGAGTGTGTGTATGTGTGCAATTTTACTTGATCTGATTGAGCTTAATTGCCTTTAATATATGGATAGCTCTTGTTTTTATTATTATACTTTCTCCTAACATCTTAAAAACCCTAAAACATCACTGAAAAATTCAGTTTTATTGCCTTAATGATCAAACTGATCAACTGTCAAGTTGATGTCTTGGAGCTTTATCTGAATTAGGTTTCCCCAAACTAAAAGAGAGTCCAGATGAACAGCTGGGCTCTCAGGAGCTACAGAATAAGCAATAAAAAGAAAATGATGAGGGTGTCCAGAAGCAAAACAGCCACAAGAGTCATGAAAATGTAAAGAAGAAAATTCAGTTAAGGATTCAGGTAAGAACAAGTATACACAAGTGTGTGTGTGCGCATGCACTTGCGTGCATGGGTGCAACTCTGAAGACCAAAGAGGCTTGATTAGAAGAAAGATCTGCAGAGATTTTCTGAGACTTCATTACACTGTGTTTTAGTCAGCTTTTTCTCTGCTGCAACTAAAGGATCTGACCAGAACAACTGTACGGAAGAAAAGTTTATTTGAGGGTTCACAGTGTCAGAGGTCTGAGTCCATAGAAGGTCTGCTCCATTCCTGGGGGCTCGAGGTGAGGCTGAAAATCATGGTGGGAGAGTGTGGCAGAGGGAAGCAGCTCACATCAGGAAGCAGAGAGAGAGGCTCCAGCTCCAGATACAAAATTATACCCCATAGCCACGCCCCCAATTAACCCCTTCCTCCACCACACCCTACCTGCCCCTAGTTACTGCACAATTAATCCCATCAGGAATTAATTCACTGATTGGGTTAAGATTCTCACAGTCCAATCATTTTTCCTCTGAACCTTCTTACATTGTCTCAGATGTGAGCTTTTGAGGGACACCTCACATTCAAACCATAACACATTGCATTGCACCAGTCTTTATGAATTGTTGTAATTCCAAAGGATCACCTCTTTTTTTTTTTTAAGAGGAGAAAGTTTATTTTTAAACTAATAGGTTCTACAATCCTGAGAGTTCCAATTTGGGGGAAACTAAAAATCTACCCCCAAATCATATTCTATTGTAATTTCACATAATTCATTTCACATCTACTTTCCCGAAGACTTTGAGCTCTTTGGAACAAATGAGATTATTTTATATATTTATTTTCCTAGTAAACCATAAGGAATGTCCAAGGCATAATAGAAATGCGGTCAACATTAAATAAATGAATCTCTATATTTTTGCTTCTCATTCTTTGAAATCTGTTCCATTAGTATAGACATAAAGGTGACCTCATATACATGTACCTCCACTAATGGAAAATTTGAAAACTCTTTATGTCCCTCACCAATATAATCTGGATTTATAATCTTTGATATCTAGTTTTTTATCTGCTATACTGTCACTGAAGTAATATAAGCAAAGTGTAAATTTTGTTATGTCATCTCCTGCTCTAATCTGTATCATGAACTCCACATGCCCTCAGGAAAACCTCCAAACCTCCTCTTAACTCTTCAATGGTCCCAGACTTACTGGATTGTGCCATCTGGCACACACACACACACACACAAAGTAACAAATACTTGTCAAATGAATATGATTGGACATTCTTCTGTCACATATTCAAGTTATCAACGTAGAGATAAATAAATACATAAAATCAAAGAAACAAGTAAACAAACAAGCAAAACAACGAAGCTGAATTTCGAAACAAAATAATAAACATTAAAAGTGCTATGAGCTGACCTGATAGAGACCAGGATTAGGTCACAGTACAGAGCATAAAAGTACAGAAGGTGTTCAGAAAAGTTCTGCTAAGGATTCATCAAAATATCTTTCTAGAGCTATTGAATGAATCTTGACAGAATGGATGGGAAACTCAAGTGGTTGGCAGTCACCATGTTTCTCACAGATAGAGGAGGGTGGAAATATTAGAGTACTCTACAGCACAATCACAAATTTGGACTTGATCTCACAGACAGTAGAAATTGCTGCCACATTATTTAATAAATGAGGTACCCAATGATCATATTTTTGACATTCAGAAATCCTGTAGTCCTGTGGTCGAAAGTACATTGAAAATTGCAGAACAAAGGGTAAGAAGAGCATTTGACTTTTTTAGGAAGCAACCACAATAGCAAAGTGAGAAAAGAGGACCTATGAATGAAGCCAGTGGTCCTGGAAATAGGAGGAGATAAAATTAGTCAGGAAGATGGGATCTGAGGATTGGGCACTGCCAGTTCCATTCCTGCAGTATTAGTCTTCTAAAGCTGCCATAAATAAAATACTACAGACTGGGTAAATTATCCAACAGAAATCCACTTTCAAACAGTTCTGAAGGCTGTAACCAAAGATCAACGTGTCTATGGGATTAGTTTTTCTGGAAACCTGACTTGGCTTACAGACAGCCACCTTCTTGCTGTGCCTTCACATGGATTTTTCTGTGTGTGCACTCCTGATGTCTCTTTTTTTTCTTATAAGGGCACCAATCTTTGTGGATTAGGACCCCAAACTTACAACTTTATTTAATTATTTTTACTTCTTTAAAGATTAAATACAGAAATATCACTGGTTATGACTCCAGACTATGAATTTTGGAGGCCACAATCTTTGTAACTCTCTTCCTCAGGTGCTTTCTTTGTAAAACAGTGTCCCATGTGCCCTCTCTTTTTTTTTCTCTTTAACTATCTTTGGTTGGACCCTTTTGCCATAGCCTTTACCATTTTTAATAATATTTTCTGTGCTTATGAATGGTCCATGTAAACTTTTGCTATCTCATTAGCCAAATACTCTTTTTCCTTATTTAATCTTGAGTTTATATCTATCCTCATTTTCTCTAGCTGTCTAAACCTACACTTTTCTTCCTTTTCTACAAACCTTAGCATAAGAAATGAGTGTGAACAATATCTGAATTTGGAGCAAAAAAAGAGAGAGAATTTGAGGGAGTTCAAAATGTTTTTCTTAGTAAGAACTTTCTAGGACTATACACCAATATAAATTATCTTTGCAGTTTTTTTAATACGGTCTGAGCATAATTGACTAGATTCTCCAGGAACTAAAAAGAGTTATTTCACCTGAAGAATGAAGTGTTCTGATGGAAACATGAAGCTATAGCTTATTTATTTGTGCATGGATCATTGGAAACAATTATCCCCTTAACCTCAGCAGTGAGTTAGTTCATGACTATGGCTTATTCAGGACTTTTTCATGCTTTGTTAACAAGTCATTAGCACTGCTATCAGTTCATTAGTCCTGACTTTGAAAAATAGTTCCCCAGACCTCACTATTGTTCAAAGAGTTAGTAATCACAATAAGGTGTTTGAGAATATACAGATTGGGATATGATCTCACCTTAATCAGTTATTGTGGAGAATGGACTTATAGAGATATTCTGATATACGAGTAACATTTATACTTTCTAAAAACAATCTAAGATAAGGTTGCACATACAAATATAAAGTTATAATGGCTTAATGGTTATTATTTTCTTTCCTGAGGTGTTCCAGCTCAATTTTTATATTCGGGATTGTTGTTGTTGCCATCATTGTTATAAGATCCTTAATCTTCCTTAATTTCCTTGAAAGTAAAGATGAACCGTTTTGAAATGAGAATTTGTTTTCTGCCATTGGCTTTTCCAGTGGTGGCACCTTTCTCCAGTGCAAAAATTGTTGTCCTCATTTCCTCCTCATTGACTCCTCATTCTTCTCTACCTCCCCCTCTTCCTTCTTTTCCCTGTTTCCCATTCTCTATCCTCTTCCTCCTCATTCTTAGTGGCCATCCTCTTGGTATACATGACATCCATGCTAGTTACTTTATGCAATTTTTTTCTTGAATAAAATCAGTGGTGTCTGACCCAAGATAGCCAAGAAAGTTTGAAGAAGGGAATGATAAACCCAGGGTTGCCACTTTTTAATTGTGATTTAACTTTCTCATCATCTCATAATTGCCTCCTTGAACTTACATGATTCCTATGAGGCCACTGTGGATGACTGTGATGCCACAGCCTCATAGGATGCTTGGTGATGTGGCATTTATTAATACCCACTAAGCAGAGAAGTTGACAATTCCTTCTTCTTTGTTCCAGCCTTCCTCATCTTGATGCCATTTCTCCTGGTTAGAAGTATAGGTTAAAAAACATAACGATGGCATATTTATACAGTACATTTCTGTTTAGTAGAGTTAAATGAATCAGTATCAGGATGTTCCTGACTCTGCTTAATACCTATGCATACCTTTATACTCTACAGATCCAAGCAAATGAGAATTAGTGAGTGAGTCCTTTTGAGAGATATGGCTTTATTCCTTTAGTTCCAGGATAATCATTCTAATTGTATCCTTCTTCATTGGAGCCAATTTATACCCTTATTTGTCCAATATTTTATTTTTGCTGTTTATCACTTCATAGTTCTATGTTATGTTTTTGGGGGGTTTGTGGTTTGTCATATCTTATCAAGTTTTTGTGTGGTGTCTTTACAAATTTTTACTAAATTCTACCAAATTAGAAAGTTAGCAGTCAGGTTTTAACCATTAAAACTGAAGACATACCAAGGGGGCTGGGCATAGTCAATTTCCAATAAGTGGATTTTAATTATTAAATCAGATGCATGGCAAACCTCGGAAGGCCACAATATCCTTGTGATTGAGCTATGCTAATACTATCTCTTTTTGGTTTTTTTTTTCTTCATCTGAATGAGTTCTATATAGTATCAGTGACTATAAGAACCTGGGAATTCATGAGTTCAAGCTACATTCATCCAGTAAGAGACATGTTCTATTACATATCAAAGTATGTAAATAATTAAAATATTTTGCTAATATAATTATTGATAAGTCATTGATTATGTCTGTTTATTTACATATTGAGTTATTTTATTTATTTATTTATTTTTGGTACCAGAGATTGAACTCAGTGGCACTTAACTAGTGAACAACATTTCCAAACCGTTTTCTAATTTTTTTTTAATTCTTTATATTTAGAAGAGTATCTCTAAGTTGCTTACAGCCTGGCTAAGTTTCTAAAGCTGACTTGGAACTTGCAATGTTTCTGCCTCAGTCTCCCAAGCAACTGCAATTACAGGTCAAAGTACTTTTATTAATTTGATATTTGATTTAATATTCCTCTGGAGAGGCAAGAGAAGTGCAATTGCTGACATGAAAGAGAGTCAAGTAATGTTTAAGTGATTTATATAAGGTTACAGAACTGGTAGCCAAAATGAGCATTTATTATATTCTTTGGAGAACAACTATTGGCACTCCATAAATAGAAATGAGTTTTCTGTGTGTTTTCTCTCAAGGTCAAAATAGGTACTAGAAGACAGGGACGATGGGAAAAGAAATTATCAAAATAACACGAATATGTTCAGCATTTAAAATTGCATCAATATGTTCTTTACAAAAAACTCATCTGAGCTGGGCATGTTGGTGCAATTCTAGCTACACAGGAGGCTGTGGCAGGGAATCTTAAGTTCAAGGAAATCTAGGCAACTTAGTAAGAACCTGTTTCAAAATTTAAAAAGATTAAAAGTTGGGAATATAGCTCAATGGTAGAGCACCCCTGCATTCAATACCCAGCATCACAGCAATAAATAAATTAATAAGTAATTATATATAGAATCTGCCCAATAAATCTGTACATAGACAGCTTTATTATTAATGTTTAAGCAATAACATTTTGCCAGTCAAAATTCAATAGTGATTCACAAAACAGATAAATAATGCACAGTTAAATAGTTCACATAAGTAGTTCATTTTATATGAAATAGTTTATTTTTATGAATTACTAACAAATTTACCTATATTGTTTCTCATAGAAACATTGATATGTATTCATATTTTTAAACTTGCTTCTGCATGCTCTGGCCCTTATAGATAGTACAAGTATAATGGTTATCTTCTAAAATTCCCAGCAGTTGCTTGGCTGCTCTTGTCTGTGATTCTAATTACGAAACACACTTTTAATCTTACCTTTGATACTATCCAGTTCCTCATCAGTAGGAAGAAATTTGCATGAAAAGATATTACCCATGTAAATGTTTCCAAATTATTGCAAGGGAAAAAAAGACCACTGAATCATTATTGAGCTCATTAGAAGAAAGATGCTATGTAAGTGAAAAATATTACTATATTGTCTGACAAATGCCATTAGTTCATTATGAAGTATAGCATTCAATTATCTACAACATTCAGCAGAAATGAAAGGCTTTGTTAGATCCTGCTAAAATGTTCTCCTAAAATTACTTTTTAAATCTATCTGGCACTACACTTTTGTCATTAAAGAAACAATGGGCTTCACTTAATTTAAAAAAACAAAACTGTTTCCTTTCAGGATAAGTTGATTGGGAGGCATGAATCGCACAATGAATAATACCTGCCTCAGAATATAACTTCTGTGGCTCTGTAAAGATTACAATCTTGAGAAAAGTCAGGGACAATGGCATGGTTTACATGAAATGACACATTATTAGCGATAAGTGGTCCATACAAAATGAGGACATGTGTGTATATATATATTGTAACTGCTATGCATGGCATTATTTTAAAAGCTGAGAAAAATAGCTAAAAAAACAAATAAAATTAATACATGTTTCTAAAAGAAAAAGTCTTGACCAAGTGGGATTTATCCCAGGTATTCAAGGCTGGTTCATCATTCAAAAATATAACATTAAAGGGCTAAAGGGGAAAATGATGTGATATTAACTGATACATTAAAAGCATTTACAAAATCCAATGCACATTCTTGGTAAAAACTAAATAAATAAAAATAAAAATGCTCTGAAAACTATGACTAGAAGAGAACTTCTTCAATGTTATGAAAAATATTGTTAAGGTTTATATGTGAGGTGTCCCCAAATAACTCATATGCAAGACAATACAAAAGGGTTCAGAGAGGTAATGATTAGCTTGTGAGAGCCTTAACCCAATCAGCAAAAAGGCTGAGTAAAACAAGTATTTACAAAATACTTATAGTTAACCTTATACATAATGGTGAGAAACTCAAAACTTTTCCATCAAGATCAAGAACAAGACAAAGATATTCCATGCCACCACTGATTTTCAACATCACAGTAGTAATCCTGGCTAACACAATAAGACAGAAAATGGAGAAAAAATTATGCAGATTGAGAAAGAAGATATAATTTGTCTTTGCAGAAAACATGATCATCTACATATAAAATCTAAAAGAATCAATAAAAAACTCCCGGATTTCAGAAGTGATTAAAGCTGTAGGATTCAATGTTGAAATACAAAGTCTATTTCTTTCCTATATATCAGCAATGAAAAAGTAGAATTTTAAACATTAAAAAATATAAAGCCATTTACTTTAGCATTCAATATATAAAGTACTTCAGGAAAATATCTAAAATAAAATCCTGATGAAATATGTACAAGACCTGTATGGTGAAAACTACAAAACTATGATGAAGTAAATCAAAGAAGGATTATATATGAAAAAATAGTCTACATTTATGGATGGGAAGATTAAATATTGTCAAGATGTCTCTTTTCCCCAACTTGATGGATAGATTCAATTCAATCCCAATAAAAATTCAGTTTTTTTGGTGGCTATAAGCAAACTAATTCCAAATTTTACATAAAGCAGCAAAAGACCCAGAATAACCAATGCCATATTGAAAGACAAGAGCAAATATGGAAGACTAACATTACCTGACTTCAAGAGTTACTATAAAGCTCATAAATAGACCCCATATAAAAATATTCAATTTATCGTAAGCAAAGCATCAAAGGCAATATAATGGAGTAAAGGTAGTTTATTTATTTTTAAATAAATGATGCTATAACAATTGGACATCCACATGGAAAATAATGATCTAGATGGAGAGCATATATATATACATGTATATGTATACATATATACACACACACAAGAGCATATACACATACACACACATCCTTTGAGAAATTAACCCAAAGTTCATCATAAACATAAAGTAAAACATAAAACTCCAAAGATGCTGCCTTTTTCAGTTTAAAGAGCTGTAACAAAATACCATGAACTGGGTAACATACAAAGAACACAGATTTAATTCTCATAGTTCTATAGACTGGGAAGTCCATGATCAAGTTATCAGCAGGTTTCTTGTCAGGTGAGGGCCTGCTTTCTGGGAGAGATAGAACCTTCTCACTATGTCCCCAAGTACTAGAGGGATAACTGAGCTCCCTAGGGCCTCTTATAAGAGCACTGATTGCATTTCTGAGGTTTCACCCTCATGATCTAATCTCATAAGGTCTCCACTTCCTAACATTAGCACACTGGTCATTAGGTCTCAATATGAATTTTGGAGGACACTCACATACTCAGATTATAGCAATAACATAAGAGCTTGTCTAGATGACCTTGGGTTTGGCGAAAGCTTTTGAAAATAACACCAAATGCATAATCCATAAAAGAAAGAATTGACAAAACTGGATTTCATTAAAATTAAGCACTTATGCCCTGTTGAAGACACCATCAATATAATCAAAAGAGAAGCCAAAACTGGGAGAAAATTTTTCCAAAGACTTATCTGATGAAGGACTGTGATATAATAAACACAAAGAACTCTTGAAACTCAATAATAAATTAAAAAACCCTGATTCAAACTGAGCCAAAGATCTTAATTGAACTCTACAAAAGAGTTATAGAAATATCAAATAAGCATATTAAAAGATGATTCATATCTTAGGTCATCAGTAAAATTAAAAATAAAATAATAAAAAGATAAAATAATAATAACCTAGTAGATTGAAAAAATCTAGAACATTGAAAACACCAAATGCTGATTAGATGTGAACAAACAGAATTCTCCATTGCTGGAGCCATTTGAGAAGTTTTTCTATAAAATTAAATATGCTCTTACTATGCAATCCAGAAATGATGTTTCTGAGCTTTTAGAACAAGGAATTGATCAATCAGGTCCACGTATAGTCAACAGCAGAGGTACAAAGCACAGAATGGATTTGTTAGATCGAAGATTACATTTGTTTTTCTTGGAAGAAAGTCAGTTTAATGAAGATGAAGAACTCCCCTGACTTGTTTGTTACCTATCCTCTACATCTAAACCAGATCTTAGCCAACAGCAAGATCTCAGTAAGCATCTGTTAAAGCAAAGAGGACTAACCCAAGCCTTTAATGCACCCTCAGTTACCACCCATTCTGTTTGTTTCCAGATATAAAGGAAGTGAGAAAAAACAAAGAAACAAACAAAAAACACTAGCCAAAAATTGGGGTTGGTTTAAAAGCCATGGGTCCTTTTGATAGTTAATAATTCTGTGAGTAACAGAAAAAAAAATGTATATATTTTGTACTGACTTTCTCTAAAGTCAAAACTACAGTCATGTTGTATGTTGGTAATCTGAATCGGATGGACAAAACATTATTTTGATTAGATACTTTTTTGAAAATGTTTTGAAGAATTTCATCTCAGTTTTAGAAACACTGATAAATGCAAAATCTTATTAATAGCAATTGTGCTAAATATTTTTTTTCCATGATGACCCTGTTAAAAAAGTGCACCGGGCTCATGGTCATGTAAATAGGTCTACTGGATTGAGTAGCCTTTCCCAACTATTTATGTCCAGTGGATCCTTATTTGAAAATAGGGCATTTGCAGATGTAAATAAGTTAAGACCAAGGCATTATGAATTGGGGATGCTCCTTAATTCGATGACTGCTGTCCTTATAAAATGAGAGAGATTTGGATGCAGATACAGAGAGAATGCCATGTGATAATGGAGGGAAAAATGGAGTAATTCATTAGAATTTTGAACAAATAAATATGTTTCATTGCAAGCTATTTAGTTTGTATACTCTGCTGCAGACTCTTCTAAAAATGCATATAAAATGAGTGAAGTTAAATTGTCTCTATGGAGAGTCTGCCTGTGACTTCTCATCATGCTCTAGACAAATGAACTAAATAAAGTTTGCTACTGTGTTTGAAGTTGACATAGAGGAGGAAGTCTCCTAGCTGCAGCATAGACTGCAGAAAGCTAAAACCTCATTCTGATCCTAGACATGAGTAACTTTTCTCTTTCCTTTTCTCCAAAATATGAGCAGAGACTTTTGTCCTTAATATTAAAGAACATGTGCCTTGCTTAAGCAATGAGAGTTTTTAATTTGTGCACTAAGCAGAATATATTCCACAAATGGAAGATCACCTGGGTAGTGAACAGGTGATTCAAAACTCAGGTTAATTCTGACTTTTCTTGACTTAATATAAAGGAATCAATATATGAAGGACTAAAAGGCCCATATGATGATATCACCTTTTCCGGCTGAGGAATTTATTCTCCATTTTCTGGATTCCCCTCCATTTTCTGGATCCCCCTCTTCTGTTATTATAGTGGCCAGACATTTTCAATTTCTTAGACAACCCACGAAGCCTACACAGGTAAAACAGCAGCCCAGTTATATTTTTTTCCTAAATGATTCCATTGAATTGTTTGACCCAGAATAAATTTTAACTCAATTGACTCCAAAATTTTGTCTGCTTGAACTCATGCATTAATAACCACTTCTTGGTTTCTGAAATTTACACCTCAGAGTAAAACAGACAGAGGAGAAGGAAATAAGCTCCCTATAGAGAAAGAATGAATAACAGTTCACATTCATTTTCCCAAATGCCATATGCGCTGCGGATTTGGCCTGCAATCTGGAGCTAAGGCTATAATGGCCCCTGCTGGGTAAAACATCCCTAAGAACAGACATTTGTTGGTGCACAATTGAGGAATGCAGACACTTGGCACTCACAGATCATAGCCTGAAATAACAGTGGGGGTGTTTTAGAAATATCTTGGCAACTCTTCAGCATTATGCAAATAGCAGTTCCAGCCTTTGGAATTATGTTATCACTCAGGAGTGGCCACATGATTTCTTTTTCTTTTCTTTTTTCTCTTTGTTGTGCTGGGATCAAACTTTGCACATGTTTGGAGAGCACTCTACCACTGAGCTACACCCCAGCCCAGATTTTTTTAAGAACCCCTCTATGCCCTTCTCTTGTGGTTTTTATTATGAAAGTGTTTCCAATTTGTGATTAAAGGTAAGGAGAAAGAGATTAGGATGTTAATTGACGCTATATAATGAAAAATAAATTGGTGTGTAATCATTCACCCTCAAAATTTCCTGTTTCCTGAATTCCACCCACCATGGATATTTCCCACTCACATACATGTATTCATATTTGCTCATACAGACATATGTATATTCTATACACATACATAATTACGTACAATACATATGTGTACACACTAGATATACATATATAACTTTAGATGTTATATTTAAAGAGATTTCTATGACACATTTTATTTCTGTATCTGGTAGACTTGACTATTTGTATAGATAGAGTACTGTGAGTTTGGGGAGGGATTGTGCTGGATGAGAATTCCTTGCTATTGTACAGTGAATACTCACAAAATACCAAAAGACATGCACATCTTATGTGTGCAAGCTTTCCTCTTTTTTATTATGGCTCTTAAGTCCATATGAAAACATAACTGCACTACGGAGAGTTGTTTATCATACATTAAATGCCTCATATGTCAACCACCTAAGATACAGAGGGATGTCACAGACAAGTGATTTTCATGGTGTGGTGCCTTTCAAGAAACCAAAAAGTCAGAAATAATTTCGCAATCATATTAATTACATTATTTTAATCAATGAGTTTTCTATTAAACACAGAGTATGTGATATTTTGACAAACTAGACTGAAGTGTCTGTGTCTTTCCTCTCCCCTTCTTTCTCCTTCTCATCTCATGCAAGGCAAGAGTCATGCTCACCTGGGACTCATATTTAATTCTGGAGTGCTACAGGGACATAGTGGAGCCCATTGAAATGCAGAATTCCTCTAGATTGGTTCTTTAGCTCTGTCTTCAACACAACAATGGAGTCAGGGGCTCAGGAAAGAAACACTTTCTAGGAATGATATAACCTACAGTCTAAGGGCTTCATTTTGACTCTTAGAAAACTAAATGTGAGATTTTAAGTCCAGGAGAGTCAGATTCCTTAATGGAAAACATGGTACAATGTTTCATTAGTAACCCCTATAGTTTCATAACAAGTTTTTTATAAAAATGGCTAAACAAGCATGGCTTTTAACACAAATTTGCAATGGTCAGATTTTGCCAGAGACCAGGAGAGTCAATAAAGTGAGAAATCTGGATGTTATGGGGAAATTATTGCAAGCTAAGGGAAACTTCCAGGAGAGAATTCAGGGTAGCACTGGGACCACAGGGAAATGGGGAAGGAGAAATAAAATAATGTTAAGCAAACACCATTCTTCTTGGATTTTAGTAATACTCCCTTGTGAGTTTACACATGTCTAAATGTGTTTGTAAATGGTTCTGAAATTGTATGTCTAATCTAATAGATGGATAACCGGCAGAGACATATTTATAAATTGGCTCTCGGAGGCTACCACTAACATATTATAGGGCTCCGTGACAATGATGTGTCCTCTCTAAATTTCAGCATTCTCTTTGAAATAAAACAAAACTATTCATCTTAACTAGCTCCTAGAATGATCATAAGTACCAGATTAGAAATAGAGAAGTGCTGCCTGTGCTTTAAGGCACTGAATAACTGCAAGATGCCATCATAACCTCCCCATCACTCTTCACCAGGAGCACATTCCAAGTTTAATGTCATTACTTTATTGAATATTTTCTTGCTGGAAGTTACTACATGCAGTTACATTTAGGCTTTTGAAATTTTATTTTAGATCTTTATTTAGTGATTATAGGGTGCTTCAAAAGCCACAGAAATGGCAATTCTCACTTAAATGATGAAATAATTTACAGAATGACATTCTTTCTACAACATCACCTTCTCTACCACAAATTTGTTTTTCCCTTAATGGATATTGAAGTGATTCACTCGCGTAGTTGCTTTAAGAGTCGTTAAAAGTATTTATTGAGGTATATCTCATATTGTAAAGTACTTATACTTTAACTAAATGTAATTTTTTTCATACGATTCAGCTGTATACCACCACTCAGATCAAGGTTCAATGCTCTCGGAAGGCACAGGGTTTTTTTCTGTCCTTTTCTAGTTTCTAGGTTCAAATGTGAAGACTAATTAAAGAGAATTGATTTAAAATAACAAATTCACTTATGATTAAAAATATTCTTATTTACGTACATTAGATAACTTTGATTCGAAATCCTGTGTGAAACTTGCCAATCAGCAAAACTACTCAACAATCTTCAGTAATCAGTACTGTTCTAGATGCACTTATCTCTCTCCTATCTCTATGTATATACCTATCGATCTATCCAGTTAAGAAGAAACTAGCATTTAGCAAACAGAATGTGGAAAGAGTAACAAGACTGACACATAGGAAAACCAAAGAGTGATACATTTTTACATCCTAATAGGTAAACAAATACCTTTGGGTATATTCAGTTGCCAGTATTTAAGTGCCAAAATTGTTTTAAGTAACAGTAGGTATTTTTTTTCTTCAGAGAGGATAGCTATAAATAAAAGGAAACAACCTTTCACTCATGAAAGGGTGAAAGTTGCATTGAAATTAGAAAATTTGGTCAAATTTGGGATACAGAGAATAGAATATTCATGAGTAATGGAAAATAAAAATAAGGAAGTCATTTGAGTTAATTAAATAGCATAAAATGATATATTAAAAATAAATAACTTGGCTGAAGCAAAACAGATATTCTGAGAATTCCTGAAAATTAATGGTGATAAGGTTCAAACACCTTCAATAAGACCTTTGAAGTAAGGCAGGAATATTGAGTGATGACGAACTGAGAGTTATTGAAGGATTTTGAAATGAGGAGTGATAGTATCCGAGCTATTTGAGAAGGCTAGATGTGCAGAGGCCAGAGCAGAGGTCTTTGAAGGGATTCGGCTTTGAAATTGGTGTGCAGATAAGAAACTAATGTGACTCCATTTTTTAGAAACCAGCCTCTACCTCAGAGCAAAGCCTGTCCAAGGAAGGGGGCATGACCCTTGTCCTTGGAAAAACCCACAGAGGACTCCTAAGCACATACCTACCCTGCTGAGTTGTTTGTCTAAAAATAACAGGAGAGATCTGTTGTGCCAGGTGTTCCTGACTCAGTCAGGCTAGGTGAGGACCCATAGCAACCAACCCCACTAGCAACCACCAATCAGCATGAGACAGGGAAAATACCTGGAATGCCAGCTGACCCCCAGTAGTTTATGGTGGTTGATAACATGTTGGGAAACCATGTAGTTTAGCACGTACACCCCTCATGGCCTAAACCAATCAGTTCAAAGGAATCCCCCTCTTGCACTAACCAATCACCCCTACCCAACTTGTTCCCACCAGTGAATGTGCTAATCAATGTTAAGAGTTGTTGTTTGATTTTTCCCGAGATATGGAATGATTTGCTGCGTGATGTTGTGATGCATAGAGTATCCCCCAAACCTATGAAATCTCACTGAACAAAGGACCAGGACTCACTCCCTGGGACGGCTGCATCAGGAATGGTTGTGAGTCCAGGCTGGAGCTTGCAATAAAGACTCTTGTGTGATTGCATGGGATTCGGCTCCTGGAGGTCTATTGGGGTCCCAACAAATCTGGCATAACACAGGAAAATGAACAGAAAGAAAGACATGAAAGAAAAAAATCAGCAGAGTGACATGGACATAGACACTATCATCAAGGAGACAACAGAATTAAAGGTAATGTTTACCTATTGCAGCTGACTGGAATCAAGGGTTCTCTCCAAGAAAGAGAATATGGGGAGGCGAGCTTGTCTTGAAGAAGAAAGGGCTAAGCTGTGTGAACACAGACTTGCTCATCTAGATATCCCTCTGTAATTTTGAAGTCAGTACCAGAGTTCCTCTGTGAGAAAAAAACTAGAGGTATGATATGCCAATTATCAGAAGATGAGCTATTGCTCTTGAGTACTGGTGACACTAGCACATAGTTTATCAGTAAGTCATCTGGGTAAAAGCTTCTCGTGAATAACAGAGAAGTTCAGAAACCAGGCTTTTAAAGTGAACAAAAAAGGTGTCCCCAAGCCAAGGTGTTCCCAAAGAAGACATCTGTTCTGATCTTTGGGACAATTTGTTCCATGTTCTTCTTCATTTTTCTTGTTATGGGGAAGTGTCAAAGACTAAAGCATGTAGTATACCCAAGGGGAGAAAAAGCACCCATTTAGGTCAGTTTGCCTCTGGTTATATCAGGATGAAAAAGAGGAGCAAACACAGAAAGGAATATAGGGCTAAGAAATTTCTTAGTCCAGAAACTCTGACTTGAATAACAACATTAAATAATTGAGTATGTTAAGCAATAATAAAAAAAAATGGTTGAAAATACAAGAAACTCCTTGGAGTACACTGTTAAAGAACAGAAATTACTATTGTAATTAATATAACAATAACAATAGTAGTTGATAGAAGTTAATATATTAACACACTCACATATATGTGTTAATATATACACAAGACACTCTCCTAGAATTGCACAGGAAGTCAGTTCTCCTGACAATGCTGTGATGAGGCATTGTTATTCTAATTTTATGAAAAATATTTAGGTACAAGAAGGTTAAGTGATGAAGCACAGTTACCTACCTAAGAAGTGGCAGCACCAGATTATGAAACAGGCAATTTGTCTTTACACGAAGTGGAAACTTTAAGTGAAAAAGGTAATACTATCATATAAAGCTCAAATAGTAGGCAAAATGTGTGTGTGGGGGGGACCAAGAAATTCTGGAAGTATTTTCTTGATCTATAAAGGAAAATATCCTTTAATATTGGACACTTTCCAACTGAATGGCCACATTTATCAATAAGGAAGCTTCTCTATAGATCGAGACAAAAGTTAACACCACAGACAAACTGCTAACCCTACTGCACAGGCAGTGGAATGACTGAACTGAACTGTGAATGGAATCAGCTTCTCAAACTTAAAACCTCAGGAAGAAATACAAAATTACTCCACCTGGCAGACTGCTTCTATTTTACTCGTCCCTTACTCTTTACCAAAGGGATCCAATTTTTCCAGGATTGTGGAGCCCAAGGGAAAAAAATTAATAATTATTAATTTGAGATTCTGGGTGGTCTTTTTCTCTGGAAAAATGGTAGGAATATGGGAATATGTTCATACATTCAACAGAATTCAGTATCATTTTATATATCCTATACTTATTAGTATACTTTAAAACTTATATGATTCATATGTTTGCACATTACATATGTGAAGTATTATAATTTTTAAGAAGTGTTTGCAGAAAGAGAGAGAGGGAGAGAGAGAAAGGGAGAGAGAACCGAGAGAACCCATGGAAAGTCTATAAGGTAAGACAGGTAAAACGTTGCTTGGGTTTTGGTTTTCTAATTTCAGTTCCTAAGAGCTCTTTGTACATTTGATCTCTGTTCAGGAATATATCTGAGGTTACCTGTTGTTATGGTTTGAATGTCAGGTGTCCTGCAAAAGCTCATGTGTGAGACAATGCAAGAAAGCACCAAGGAGAAATAATTGAGTTGTGAGATTCTTAACCCAATTGGTGAATTAATCCCTGATGGGATTAATTGAGTGGTAATTGAAGTGGTAAGGTATGGCTGGAGGAGGTGGGGATTAGGGTGTGGCTTTGGGATACATATATTTGTATCTAGCAGGTGGAGACCTCTCTTTGCTTCTTGATCACCATAATGTATGCAGCTTCCCTCTCTACCACACATTCCACCATGATATTCAATCAGCCTCATCTCAAGCTCCGAGAAATGCAGCTGACCTTCTATGGACAAAGCCCTCAGAAACCGTAAATCCTCAAATAAACTTTCCTCCTCTATAGTTGTTCTGGTCAGATCCTTTATTCACAGCAGTGAAAAGGCTGAGTAAAACACCTATTATGCATAAAAATTGAACAAACAAAAACTTTTGTATTTCTTAATCTGGTTTAAGACTCCCTGTTATTTTCTACCTTTTGTTAATTTATTTATATTTAATTTGTTGGCTGTATCACTGCTTTTTGCATCAATGTTCAACAGGGAAATTGGTCTGTAGTTTTTCCCCCTAGAATTAACCTGGGTAGATTTGCTACTGAAATTACGCTTTGGGTCCCTTTGGAATAAATTAGAGCATATTGTCTTCTTTGTTAATACTTGGAAGAGCTTGGGAATATGTATTGTTATTTCTTCCTTAAAAGTTTGGAAAAATTTGTCACTAAAGTAGTTTGGACTTCATAAGAAGTTTTTGAGATTTTAATTATAGACTTAACTTATTTAATAGATATTAGACTATTCAGAGTTTCTATTTATTTTGACACTTTTGATGTTACCTTTTTAAAAGTAATTTGTCCATTATATATAATTTTTCAACTTTTTTGGCATAAAGTTGTTCATAATGTGTGTCATTATCTTTTCAATGTCTAGAAAATGTTTAGTGATGGTCAATCTTTTAAAAAATAGTTAATATAATTTTGTTTGACAATTTTGTTTTTTTCATGTTTTTTTGATTATGGTTATTTTTCCTGAGGACTTATCAGTTACCTTATTCTTTTTATGATGACTTTCTTTAGGTTACTATTTGCATGGAATATTCTTTTCCTTTCTTTTATTTTCAAACATTTAGCCAACTTACATTTAAGAGATTTTTTTTCTGAGCAGAATATAGATGTTTTGCATTTGTATCTAAATATTATCTTTAATTTTATTTGTACTAATAGTTGAAGTTTAATGTAGTAACTATATTTATGGTTTATGTAAATGTGATATTTAAATATATTTTAATATTTGAGGTATCTTCTGCATTTCCTATTTTTTCCTCTACACTTTCCTTTTAAAATTTTTGGGTTACTCAAAAATTTTCTCCAATTTTCATTCCATTGCTTTGTAAGAAATACATTCTTTACTATTTATTTAGTGACATTTCATGAAATTATAATACATGTGATTGATGTATTAGAATCTGCCCTAAACTAGGAACATAGTCATTTGTCATAAAACTAAGTTTGCCATCTTTATTCTTCCTGCACTACAGCAGCCAAAACATTTTTATATTTATATAATTTTTATTGGAGTTTTAAATATTAACTAATTACAGTTGTGTGTGTGTGTGTGTGTGTGTGTGTGTATGTGTGTATGCTTCATTCCTTCTAGATAATTATTCTAGAATTTATAGATTTTTTTCATGGGAGGATTAGCTTAATTCTAACCATTCTTTCAGGAACTGGAAATAGGGTTGGTTCTTATTTATTCTAAAACTTAGGCCCTTCCCACTACCCAACATGGCTTCTATGAAATAAAAAGATAAGATTTATGTCACAGAATTATTTGGATATTTTAATATAAAGCACACGAAATTTCTGTCTTGCCTAAAATTTTCAAAACAGCTCTCATAAGTAAATATTCTGATTAGATATATGTGGAAATATGACCAAATGAGGTTAATAATATTCTGTAAAAGACTCAGAGCATGTAACAGGAAGACCCATTTTAAAATGTACCTGTTTGACTCAAAAGGGAAGCTCTTAAGCATGTCTTCTTCATGTTCACAAGGATTGATCCAACTTTAGTCCCCCAGAAGATAGCCTAAAAGACCTACTTGTCTAGAGGTGAGGACCGTGGCATAATGAAAGAAAATCAGTTATTTGGACATAGTAGAGTCAAAGGAGAGATTATTCTTCAAGTGCCTCACCTAACATTCGCCTGGGATTAGGGAGAGGTACATTCTGCTTAGTCTTGGGCAAGGGAGGAAGCTAGGGCACCAACTGGATTATCAATTCCATAACCTTCTGCTCTTGTTCTCCATCACTCAATTTACATTTTTATGAAATTATATAAATATATTTTACATTTACATATGCTTACATTTCTTAAAAAATGAACAAATTTCAGCCCAATAAAATCTTAAAATATTGTTAGAAAAATATCCCTTTGCTATCTGCCCTATGCATTACACAGCCATCTCCCTCTTGAAATCACTATTCTCTTTGTCAGATCTCGTAAAGAAGTGTATACAAGCTAGAATGCAGGTAGCATTAGTCCAAATACAAGCAACAGCAGCACTTGCTCCATATATCAGTCTTCCTGATTTTTTTTCATCTGTAAGAGTCAGGTCCTTTTGGAAAGTCTGTAGCTAAAGGTAGGAGAGTAATATCTCCTAGAACATCAACTGTCCTCTGCTTCCAATTCCACCTCTTGATGGAAATGATCTTGCCAACAAGAGGTCAAGATAATATATGAAAACCATGGCATTATGTCTATGCTTGGAACCCAAAAGCTTATGTGAAATTACATATGATCTGATTACACATTTCATCTCTTCTTGCCATATGTCTGTCTTCCTGCCATCCCCTCATGAATTGCTAACTCCAAGATAAACGTTTACAATCTTTCACCAATGCTGCTCTGAATTTCTTATTTTTTCTTGATAGGGAATCCATTCTCTGTTGAGAATCCACTCCAGAATATTTCCTTAGCTATCAATAGTCCTCATACTGCTTTGTTTTTTTGCATAAAACTTATAATTATCTTACAATGCATTACTGCTTGCTTGTGTTTATTATCTTTTTCCCTCGCTACAAAGCAAGCTACATAAAAGTAGTGATTGTTTTGTTTTGCTTTGTTTTTCCTTTGGTAGCTATTCTTTGTTGTTCTTTGATATCTATCATCTGGAAAAGTGCCAGATACATAATAGATACTTAAAAGTTGTTGAATACATGAATAGATAAATATATGTATGAAGAACTTTCCCTGCTTGCTTAGTGTGGAGAAACTAGTTCCTTATATCAGAATGCTTCTCTTAGCTCATTTTAGTTTGCTGTATGTATTTGTTTAATTTGACTATAGAGAGGTACACAGAGTTTTCAGTTCATGAATGCATTCAGCCATTAATTTGGTAAACACTGAACGCTATTGGGCAATCATCATTCTTTCTCAAATGATTCTTTCGCTGTCTTCATAAAAGGTTGAATAAAGACTTCAGAATATTATTAGAAGAAAAAAATATAGCCTCCTCTAGTTAATATTCTGATGCTCAGCCTGGGAAATCCAGCTAAGTAGCATCCTTAGAGAATTCTGCTTTGACAAAGGTTGTTTCTTAAGAGGCAACATGAGGGATAAGTCTGCTCAGTAAGAATCTACTCAGTCAGTAGTGTAGCCATCTGGACAATTATAGTCACTGGGTTATAAGCATAAATATCATTAGGCAGCTTCCTGGAACTTTCCTTCAAAGGCATTTGGAATATTCTTTTTGTCCCATCCTACTCTGTTCTCTGCTGGCCAGTTCTCTGAAACATGATGCCACCTGAATATGCATATGTGGACCACACCCAGGGATAACAGGCATGTAATAACTAGAGGAGTGCTTTCCTGAGGACACTGTAATGTAACTGTGTCTCCATCCTAATTCTGCATTACATAATGCTAGATTTTATAATAAAATGGAAATAAACCTACATCTTGTTTAAAACTTTTTTTTTTTAACTTGGAGATTGTATAACACTCAAGAACAAAATTATTACTAACAAAAAGATTCAAATCTGAGTTCTGTCATTTATTATCTTTATGAACATGCACATATATATAAGACATGGCTATCACTTTTCTCATCTTTAAAATAAGGATATCCAATGAACAAGTTTATTGTAAGGATTAAATCAGATAATTGATAAATGCACTTAGCATTTTATCTGCTGCAAAATAAATGTTCCATAAACGACAGCAGTCATTTTTATTATAGACAAAAATTTCTATATTCAATGGCTTAAATGAAAACTGAGGGGATTTTCTGAAGGTGTCTATTAAAGAAATATGTAATATTACTTTTAAAGTGAAAGAACAATATGTGCTGTCCAGGAAGGTTATTGGATACATCATATTGAAGGATCAATTAAAGATTTTGGACCTCACAGCAACATTGACTCTGGCTAGTTACCAGTCTTGTTAAAACTAAAGTCACCAGGTCAAAAACAGAATCAAACAAACCATCATAAACCAATATGGCTTTTTTAGTTGTGGTATGTTTAAGCATAAATACTTGTCTTAAGATTCAGTAAGTTAGGATAGAGATCTGGGAGACATAAGGTTGATGGTTCATTATAAGTAAGACACTCCAAAACAAAATCTAGGGCGACTTATAATGATAATGATCAGAACATTAGAAAATATGATTAGAATAAAATATAAGACCAAATACTGAACATTAGCAAGTAGGCCATGAGAATCTATCCAGTAAATGATTTGTGTCAGTGAATAAGTTTCTTAGTTTTTAAGAAGGCAAATTATCCTGGGAAATAAGAGTAGGAAAAACATAAGGGGAAGAATATTAAAGCCCCTGGAGAAATAAACAAAAAAATAAAAAGTACATGACAGGAAAAATTATTTTACATTTAAGAATCAATGAAAGGGGCTGGGGTGCTGGCTCAGAAGTAGAGTGCTTGCCTGGCACGTGTGAGGCCCTAGGTTCAATTCTCAGCACCACATACAAATAAATAAATTAAATAAAGGTTCATTAATGACTAAAAAAATATTTTAAAAAAAAGAATCAATGAAAAAGTCTTGCCTCCAGAGAGTGAGGTTGGGAGTTAAAACAAATCTCATATACAATGAACATTTCCAAAGTGCTGAGAATAAATTTCAAATGTTCTCACCACAAAAATGCTAAGTATTTGAGGTGATGGATATGTTAATTAGCTTGATTTAATTACTCCACATTGTATTCATAGATCATAACATGACTTGTATCCCATAAATTTATACTTTTATAATTTGCCAATTTACAATTCAATTAAAATGTGAAAATGAAAAAAAAAAAAAAAAAGAACTGGGACCCAACTTGGGTATCTCTTCCATCCCTTTACACTACTAATTAATCTCATTTATCTCTGAAAAAAAATTTCCCTTTTAACTAAGCAAGGTTATAAATGTACGTGATGGAATATCCATATGGGGATGCTATGTGTCTGTGGGCAGGTGTGTGTGCATGCACATGTATGCATACTGCTTCTGAAAACATACTCACATGCACTTACCAGTAACAAGCAAACACAGAAACAAAACCTCTGCTTTAAAGATCAGAATAAGTGAAGTCAATATTATCACATATTTTTCATTTTAATCACAAAAAAAAAAATCAAGCCTTTTTCTTCTGTCTGACATAGGCAGTAGAGTCAATAAAAGGACAGGTAGATAGCCACACTAATCCAAGCTTCCAGATTTTGACTAAATTCATCTAGTAAGCAAACTACTAGAAATCAAAAGTTGGAAGTTATGTTAATGTAAAAAGCTAGTTCTTATGTATTGGGAAATAATTAATACTCATCCTTATTACAGAAAAATAGCATATATAGGGTTACAACTCAATTCTAAAATATACTTTTAAAGCACTAGTTAATAATCCTAAAGAAAACTAAACTCGGTTATTTTTATTTGAATAACAATGATATATTATAGTTATTTAGGCTTTTGTTTATCTTCTGAGACTTATTAAAATGCCCTGGATAAAATACACTTGTCGATTCCTGTATTCCTGTTCACATTTAAATCTAGAAACTATTGGTAGAGAAAGTGTTTTGATTACTTTCAAAAGAGAGAGACAGTCCACAAAACAGTATAAAAAATACATTTGCTATAAATATTTTCTACTTACTTACATTAGAAAGTTTGTAAAAGCTTTCTACTGTGTTCTCTAATTGATTTTGGTATAATATAAAAAGCAAAACCAACCAACCAACCAACCAAACAAACAAAAAACAGCTGTTCAGGGAGAAATCATGGCAATAAATAAATAAATAAGCAAGCAAACAAACAAACCACCACAACAAAAAAATCCCAAGAACTTCTAATAGACTCATACACAGTAAAGAAGAGGGCTTCTTCCTCTAGAGACAGTCACATTTGTCCCTGTCAAGGAAACCTGGAAATTGAGGCTGTCAACGCACATCCCTTCATAATGAGTCCAAAAGACAAAGGAAGCCATCTTTCCAAATTGCAAATTGAGGGTCACCGTTTGATGCCCTATTTATATTTTAGAATTTCTCAAGACATGCTAATGTCACTGAAACTTTCAGACAGACTTATAGTAGTATGTTGTCTAATCTTTATCATGTTGCACAACTACCCAAGGCCCACTGGAAGCTACAGGGCTCCAAGAACTTATATCTTCCCAGGCATTCAACCATCATGGAGACAGCTTAGTACCAGCAGTCAGAGTTATGCCTACAGGTTTTCCTGGAGCTTTGACAAGAGCACACCTTGCCATTTTATTTTAAAAAATGAAACCAAACTTATTTATTATTCCTCAAAGTTCTGCTTTTGTCACAATGGAATGGCCAGCAAATGGTTTTCATCCGTGAGGGCATGTTCAGGTTCCTAAGGTATCCTTCCATCCTTTCCAGTCTACGTGTTTAGCACAACAAAGGACTTGTGTGTTGCTGGAAGGAAGGAAGGTAGGAAGAAAGGAAGGAAGGGAGGAGGAGGAGGAGGAGGAGGAGGAGGAGAAAAAGAAGACGATGATTTAAGGTACCCTGAGCATCATCCCTTGAAATGATGGTTGTTTTCCTTTTCATATTTAGTTAATTGCATGAAAATATTCTTAATCAAGTATTTAATAACCTTAGTAAGTCCACTGAACACCCAAAAGTGTACTTCACACATAAATGGAGGAAGAAATGTGTAGCCATCTCATATAAGTACTCATTTCCAAACTCAAATACAGGTAATTATTAGATGTACAATCTTAGACAAAACATGACTTCTCTTCAATTACCTTATCTTCAAAAGAAAGAAAATAATATTTTCTATATCGGTATAACTGAGATGAGTACAAATATCCCTTAAAATTGGGTAGCACATAGCCCCACACTTTAGATATTATCAGAATGGTGTAGCCTCTTTCCTTAGAAAAATTAAGTTCTCAGCAAACATTTATTAATTTTCTTTTTTTTACTATTTTTAAAATTTGTTTTAATTAATTACACATGACAGTACAATGATCTTGACATATCATACATTTGAATCAGATGGGATATAATTTCTCATTTTTCTGAGTGTATAAATTTATTAATTTTCTCAGCAAATATTTACTCATTCAAACACCTAAATTTAATGTCCACAATTATGTCATGTGCTGTCTTAACATCTCCTGAAACCAGATTTAGATTGTGTTCCAGTAGCCTTAAGTAGAGGTTTCCCTCCTGTTCTTCTCTGTGGATAAGGTCCCCAGCTAAATGACATTTCTTATATGGAGACCAGGCAAAATACATGCCTATGTGTAAGTCAGCAGTTCCTTGCCATCCTGGAGAATCATTTAAGACAGCTAATCACATCTTCCAACTTCATCCTCTAGAAACAACAAAACCTGCTTTTCACAGCCCATGTAGGCTGACTGATCTCCAGTGCAGCCCTCTTGGCTCAGACTTCCTGGCCTAGACAGAGAGGTGTGTGATTAATAAATTGCTATCCATCTCATCTTTCTAGGGTCTTGTGTACTTGTGTGGTCATCCCCAGAGTCACAGGGTGGGAATCCTTGTTTCACCTATTCTTCATCCTGAGTAAGATACGACAAAACAATGAGAAAAAGAAAAAAAGAAAGAAAAGAAAGAAAAGAGGCAAATGAGAATAAAAAGTAATAAAATTAGGTGAATGTAAGTAAAAGGAATAAAGGCTTTGATTTGCAGGTGAAGAGATATAATATGGTCGGTCATAACCACTTCAAAAGTTAACTCTTGATATATTCAAATGGAAACAGACACCCAAAAATATTTTCAACATTTATCTACATACAGATTGATGAGGACAGTTTTTAAGTGCACGATTGGAAATTGGCAGTTTTGTGTATTTCTAGGTGAGAAGAAAAGAAATAGAAGCAAGATCTTATATTTATTTTAAAACATATTGCATAAGAGCAGCAATATCACTGGTGTCCTTTGCTGTATCAGTGTGGGCTGGGAATGTGGGCAGAGAGCCTGGTTCTTATGAAGAAATCTCACTTCACTGAAGGTTGACATTTAGAGATTCATATTAGTTATGTCTTCCTTGCATTTCTCAAGGGACATGAGGGCTTCATAAATACAAACTTAATTAAATGTGAAGACTTAGTGGTGGGTTTGGGATGAAGAAGTGGGAAGAACTCACATTGCCATGTTCTTCTGAAAATCATTTTGGTTAAATAAATGGGAAAGCCATGATAAATCCCCTGCTAAAGTTCATCCTCTATTTTGGGAAGGTACTGCATTCAATTAAAGTAGTTATGAAACAATCTTCTGCTTTTCTACAGGAAATAATCAGGATGGGAGCATCAGAATTTTCCTTACACTGGTTTCCTTACTTAGAACTTGAGTTCAATAAAGTAAATAACATTTTGCATTTAGAAAAACTCACCTTGATAAAGGTAACTGTTCCCCCGAGTCAGAAAGCTTTGCATTTCTATCCCTAATTAACCAGTGTGACAGGGGTCTGACCCAAGCAGGTAACTGAAGGGAAAGGAAACTTGTAAAAAGTAGTACAATCTTCCTTCACTCATATATAGAATCACATCTACATAGTTAATTATTTTGCTGTATTAGTTCATATGCATATATATATATATACATATTTATTCATCATCATCATCCAGCAATCTAGGTCTCAGTATTACTTCTTCTCCCCTTCCATTATTAATTCCTTCTTTAAAGGACTTAAAATGTGTGTGTGTGTGTGTGTGTTTAGGTGTGTTAATTCTGTGCTTCTACACAATCCCTTTTTTATTTTCCAAGTTCCTCCAGGATATAGGATTTTCCCTCTGATTTCATGAGGTCGGAGATACTGTTTCTGTAAACTGCAAATTTCAATAAAATTGATCTAGCTATAGAGTGAGAGTGCTGGATGTGGGTCTGATCTTTTAACTGCTTCCATACTGTGAGTCAGGTTTCAAAGAAAACATTACCCAATTTCATTCCACTGTTCTTCGATTGTTGATACATTACAATTTTTTCAGTCGAAATAGATTTTATTGAGTCAGCCCAATAGAGAGCAAGACCATGTGAAGAAACGGGATGTGAGCCAAGTGAGTTTTTATTGTAATCATCAATCCTCCATGTGTGTTTATTGGGGAAGGGCTGTATATGGTTTTGAAATTTAAGAAGAAATAAAGAAAGAAGGATGGAGAGGAATAAAATAAAGCAACACCAATTACAATGTTGTTTCATAGAAGAGAAGCTTGATTTGGAATCTTGCTAGTGTAGTTTCTCTGTACATTCTTCAGTAATTTCATCATCACTCTCAGCAGTCTCTATCTTTCTCTTTGGCTTTTTTTTTTTTTTGCTATCTTTACCTTGTCCCTACCAAGAACAATGTTCTTCATAAATATGGTTGAAATCAGTTAAAAACAAAACAAAACTGCAATAAGAACAAAACTTTCTGCTCCCCAACTTAAAAACCACCTAGCATTTAGTTTAATACTTCTTTTTTGTCTATTTTTAAACTTGGTCATATGTGTCAAAGGCCAGTATCTCTTTTCTTTTTTGAATTACCAACTATACATATACCATAAATTAGTAAAATAGCCCTAAGTTAAATTTTATGATACAGATTGAAAAGAATGTAAAAGAAAAAAACACAGTTTTGCAGGTAAACTCAGAGATGAAAACAATCCTTTTTATTCACTGTTTTACTATTGAACAAAAAGAAAAACAAATTCTCCTTTAGAATAAGATTGTTTAATTGACCAAATGTCTTGAAAATAACTACAGTGGAGCATGGCATCATGTTCTTGGGAGTGTCTTGCTATGTGAGGTGAGAATAAAGGCCACGATTAGCTGGAACAAGTTTTGCTCTTTTGTGAGATCATTTTCTTGAATCCAGTGTCCTATGTGTCATTGTTTCTATTTTTTAAAAGATAACTGATACTCCTGCCACATAAATCACACCCTCTAAATCGCCATGAAGCCAAGGAATTGCCCAGCTCCTGGGATTCCAGAGCCTATGTTCTTCTTGTTACCATTGTTTCCTTCTAAGACTCCAAGAGCCATGGTGCTCAACTCTGTTCAGCCCCTGCTGATCCATTTACACTGACCTAATGATTATCTTCCTTTCAAAAATAGATGTTCCTGAGGATTTGGAAATAGATTAAGCACATTTTTTTTTTCTATTGCAGTATGACTCTGAGCAGACCAAGAGGCTAACCTGTTTTTCCTTGCATTAGATTCTTTCCCACCTGGAGGTTGATTGTTTGAAGACTTGAGGATAGATGACAGGGTGTGTTTCTGAAGGAAACTAAAGTTAATTATAGTCAATTAAGTGATAAATGGCCTTATTTTTCCCTACCTGTGTGCATCTCCATTTCCAAGGTCCTTTAGGACAGTCTTTTGGGTGAAAAAAAAAATTCATCCCTGCTAATACAGCCATCAGTTGAATGCTCTTCTTAAATCCTGTATTGAAATGAATGTCTTGCACTCTGCTAAGCAAAGTGGAAAATCTAAAGATAAGTAAGACTAGAGCTTTGCCTTCAAAGAGTCATAATCTAGTGGATGTTTCCTGAACACAGATACTAAGCATAATATCCTGAGAATTATCATTCACATCCCATGCCTTCTCCCTGCAGTTAAATAAACCAATATAATTTATTATAAATGTATAAATGCTGTTTTGCAGGCTAACAATCACTTTTTAATAAGAACTCTCTAAAGACAACAATGATTCAAATGAATAATTCCAAGAGAAATAATTTCAGGCACTCCAGCGCGTTGTTCATGAAGGTTTGGTGTCAATGGCTAACAGGAAAACATTGCTTAGGTGCCATCTACCTATTTTTGTCTAGTTACATAAATCATCCTGATATGCAATATATCATTCTCACATGGCAATCAGCTAAATTGATCCAGAGGACTTGACCCACTTCCTGGATGAGGCCATGCCATTATATTAATATTTTCTTTTTACATATAACTTACTGTGTTCTATATCTTTACAAGGTGGCATTTGAGGAGAAAAGCAGTCCTTGTGTGGCTTGAATAATATCAGAGTTTTCACATTATTAGTATTCAGGCTTTGGGTGCAGGAACAAAGTTACCAGCGGACCTGAAGATGTGTTTAGAATACACTCCATGTTAAAAGCTCTTTCAATGATTCAGAGCAGTTACAATTTTTGCTTTTATTAAGCTAAAGCAATTGAAAAGGAAAGATGCCTACTTTTTCTTCAGGGGTACGGGGATCTTAACTCAAAACCAAAATGTTGAGTGTATGCAAATTTGCCCTTTTATAATATGAACCAAATTGTCCATCTCCTCACAAAGAGAGGAAAAAGGCAATTCCCAAGGTCATGTTTCCCAGAACGGTTTATTGTACAATGACAATTCAGTGACCTTTCTGAAATACAGATATATTAAGATCAACCTGATTTGTTTAGTGGCTGGTAATGTTATCACGGTCATACATACAAATCAATGAGATGAAAAGAAAAGGAAAAAGAAACACATTAAGGGCCAATTCAACTATTTAAAATAAATTGTCCTCTCCATTTTAGTATGGTTGATGCAAGTACCTGAATAATCTGTTTTTTTTTCTCCTCAGTCTTGTCCTTGGATGTTAATGATCAAATCTTATAATCTTTTGAAGAAAAACTAAGAGGAAAATGCTTTGATACCATCTTTAGAAAGCTAATAATTTGGGAAACACTTCAAAAATACTAAGCAGAAAATATGTTGCATGAAGAGACATCATTTGGATATTATTGTTTTGAGAAATTGAAAATACATATTATATGATAGATTAAGACTACTTCTTAAGTGTTGTGTTTGGATATGGCTTGATTATAATTATGAGCAAGAATCAGGGTAAACTTGTTAAAATTACCAGAATAAGGTATTCAGAAACAAGAGCATCTGTACCACAAACACATCCCCTAATAATAAAATTAAGCTTTCTCTTCTAGTAAGGTTTTGATGTTATTTACTTTCTAGGAGGATTTCTAGGAATCTGTTTAGTTCAGAAATTACTCAAAAGTCCTTGCAGCAAAGAGAGAATATCTAATAAAAAATATCATGTCAGAATAACTTTTTCTCTGATTATGAGAGCGATGAGGTTTGAGTTAGTTAGCTTTCCATTTCTGTGATAAAATAACTGAGATAATCAACTTATAAGGAGGAAAGTTTTGTATGGCTTATAGTTTGGGAGGTTTTGACTCATGGATGGCCAACTCCGTTGTTTTGGGGTCTGTGGCAAGGCAGTGCATCATGGCTGGGAGCACCTATTGGAGCAAAGTTGCTTACCTCATGATGTCCAGGAAACAGAAAGAGAGAGAGGGAAGGATAGGGTCCCAACAGTCTCTTCAAGGGCATACCAACAATGATCTAAATTTTTTCCACTAGGCACCACCTCCTAAAGGTTCTACCTCCATCTGGGGACAAGCCATCAACACAAGGGGCCTTTAGGGACATTCAAGGTCCCAACTAGAGCAGGATCCATTTTGAAACATTTGTGTATGTCTATTTACATATGTTCCTTTCAACTGAAGATTGATGATTTTCATATTTTAATATTATCTTTTTAAGATCTGTAGGCATATTTGAAATCATGGAATGCTGGAAGCTATCCATGACTCATATGTGATCTACGTGTGAAACATGTTGAAGCCATTAGGCTGGAAAGCCTGGTACCAGGAAGCCCCAGCAGCAACCCTGTGGTTTGAGAGGCCTGGTTCATGTGGCTTCCTCCCCGGCTCCATCACAAGTTCAGCACACATCGGAGATGGGGTGACCTGCTGGATCTACACAGCCTTTCAGAGATGGGTGTGGCTTGCCAAAATGCCAACCAACCTGTTTACTGCAAGACTTTGGCCACACCAGGAAGCAAGACTCCTCCCACTGAAACCTTATCCCTGCTTTTGATGTACTCCTCCTTAAATAAAGAATCAGGGCCCTTTTTTCTGTTGTTCCACCTCCAATCAGGACTAGAAGACCTATCGTGTGCTCCTTTGAAAAAAAAAATCTAATTTCTGGCTCTGTTTCTTATTAATTATTTCAGACTTTTTGCTTCCTAGGCAGCTCACATATCCTAAGCAGGAACATACCCTGGCAGGGTGCTGGTCACCCCACAATATAATACATTAATCTTTTTTTATTTAATTGCAAGTGATAGGATTCCTTTATCAATAAAGTTTTTTTTTAAAGTTAGAGCATTGTAATTATTCATAGTATTTGAATTTATTTTGACAAAATTATACAGACAAGGAATTTTATTTTAATCCCCAAGCCACATCCATTTTCCTCCCCTGCTTCTTCCCCTTATTATTTCTCCTCTAATCTACTGATCTTCCTTTCACTCCTTTGTCTATTTATTTTTGATTGGTATTTTCTACATATAAGTAAAGGAGAGATTCTCTTTGATACCTTTACATACCTCTATAACAGGATTTTGGTAAATGTATTTCATATTTTTCCCATTTCCCTTCTTTCTTCCTTCCTTCTCTTTATCTTTCTATTCCACTGATCTTCTCTTTATCTTTATGGATTTCCTTATCAAAGTTTCAAAAAGTACAAAGAGACTTCAAATTTATGCTTTCTTTAGGACTGTAAAATAAATACTCTTTGCTTAATTTGATTTAGACATGAGTCCTCCATCCTGGTCACCAGAAGTTGATAGAAGCTCACATATTACTGAAGGTCACATAGAACTGAAAGATTTAGGGAATTTAAGAGAGAAAGCGGGTAAAATTACAAAAGTATGTTATAATAATATATATCCCTCCAGTAAAAGTGTTATTTTGGTTAGCATTTCTGGTTTCAAAACTGTTTTAGAAACCATTCAGCTCAATAAAATAAGAATAATCTCATTTTTTTTTTACTTCTTGTGAATAAAAAGTGCATTTGAGTGGGTGCTAGAACAGGAATTTTTCTGCTCTGTGCTAAGACATGAATTTTTCACAAATATTATTTGTTAATTTAATTTTCAAAACCCATGTAAATGAAAACATTGCAGTCAATGTTAACAACCTGGCTCAAAATAGCTAATAATAGTAGTAGTAGCCACCATTGTATTACCTGATACCCAAATGCTAAATTAGGCATTTCGTGAGTTTGAAATGTATTATCTCATTTAAAATTTAATCTCAAAATGACATCATAGAGGTACATGTTTAGTCCTATTTTATAAAACACAGAGGCTTAGAAAGGTTACATAATGTATGGAAAGCTGTGAATGGAAGGCCATGAACTGGTTAGATGGAATAGAATATCAGGATTCAAGTCCAAGGCTATCTAATGTCCACAGCTGTACTGTATCTTCTAATGGATCCTGGTACAATCACAATCGTCCTGATGTGTCAACAGTGTGAACAAGCTCCCTGCACAATGAGATGAAATTCATGCTTAAAAAACAAAAATTACTGAGCCTTCCCTGGAATCTCTCTCCTGTAGTTACTTGTTTAATTTATTCATTTATTTTCCTTGATATTTGGTCCTAAAAAAAAACCCTCTAATTTTAATGTGAACTACTTTAAAACATATTAAGTACCTAACATACAGCACTTAGGGGTGAGGCAGGTGCTTATTGTAATTGAAAACACAGGGATTTGAAAGCAGAGACCCATGAATTACAACCAGCAAAGAGGCATTGAAAGTGCATGTAACAAGCTAAATGGGCTTGTTAGCTAAGTGGTAATGCACTTGTCTAATGCTTGTGAAGCACTGGGTTCAATCCTCACCACAACATAAAAATAAATAAATAAAATAAAGGTATTGTGTCCATCCACATCTAAGCAAAATTAAACAATAAAAGAAAGAAAGAAAGTGTATGTAGGGAGCCTGGTGCAGTGACACATCAATCAGATTGGTGACCTGCAATCCCACCAACTCCGACTCCAGAGGCTGAGGCAGCAGGATTTCAAGTGCCTTCCAGGTTAGCCTGTGCAATTTAGAGACAGCCTATTGAAAAAAAAAAAAAAAAAAGTAGGTAGGTGTTTGGGGATGAAGTGAAATAGTAGAGCATCTCTATGTTCCATTCCCAGCACCAGCAAAGAAAACAAACAAATAAACGAATATGAATGTGGGCCCCAGAAGCCAACCTGTTCACTTTGCCTTGGGGCTGTGTGTGTGTGTGTGTGTGTGTGTGTGTGTGTGTGCACGCGAGCGTGGGCGGGCAAATACTCCCACACATACTCATGCAAAAGTAAGCGCATTTATATAGACCAACCAAGCAAAATAAAGGTCCCCATGCAACATTTAGCTAAGCAAAATCATGCAGAACATAAAATAAATAATAAATGATTATTTATTTTGACTTGAGATTTTTTCCAAGAGACATTTGCTTGAGTCTCATTTGCTGGCTAATCATTCAGTCACATCCTTCCTCCTTTGCTTGGATAAGCACAGTCTGAAGCACAGGGCCTGATGATCCACTCCGGAAACAGAGCTGGTAATAAGAAACCACTGCATGAGATTTCTTTATAGTTGTTCATGCTACAAAGGCACCAGCAGCAGTTGATTTTTTTTTCCTCTTTATTTTGAGTTAACATCTTTACTTGTGGTCACACTTTTGTCAGTCTTGCCTCACAGTTCCTAGTATCTGCCAACATTGGGCTGCATCAGATAAATACATTGTTCTCCCTGCTACTTGTTATCATCTATCCTTTTTTGATATTTCCAGACAAAAAAAATGTTATTTTATGATTTCATCAAAAAAAGTACTAATGTGTTTTACCTCTGATGATTCTAAAGATAACTGCTATAAATTTACCCTCAAAAGAGCAAAACAGGTCCATCAGTGATTTAAAAACATGCTCATGTAAAAAGCTCTTATACATTTGTCTTTCCCCCTAATAGTGTTGGTAGATTGTATGTGGATCAGACCTACTTAGCTATAAATATAAATAGTATTTTTACATATATAGATATAAGTGTTAGTAGCATGCATATATGTATACACACACATACATATAATACATAAGAACTATCTTAACCCATTAAGTATCAAGTTTCTATTTGAATATTTTAATTTAATTGACACAGGGCTGGCAGAAGGGCAACATACCTATAATCCCAGTGACTCTGGAGGCTGAGCCAAGGGGACTGCAAGTTCAAAGCCAGTCTCAGCAATTTAGCAAGGCCCCAATCAAGACCTCGTCTCAAAATACAAAATAAAAAGAGCTGGGGATATGGCTCAGTGGTTAGCCATTCCCTGAATTAGATCCCTGGTATTAAAAAAAATAATTATTAGATGTTTCACATCTGGAACAATGGACAAAATGAGTTAACACTGAAAATAAAAGTTCAATGAGAGTTTGTATACAGAGCTCCACAAAAGGTATTAGGTAGTTATTTTCTATTGAAACACACATTAAATTCATGGTGCTTCAATTTTTTTCAAAGATATTTATGAAGCTTTAAATAAACAAACAATGTCAAAAATAGAACCACAATTTGTAGCAAGAAAATTTGTTCGTGCTATTTCTATTTTGTTTTAAACTCAGTCTCCATTCAAATGGCTTAATGGGTATATAAGTCAGAGTTTTCCCAAGTAGACTATAGATATGGACATAAAGATATACATACAGATATTTATTTATAAAGAAAAGAGGCTTTTGCTGGGTAAGAAAATGGCTCATGTGGTTATGGAAGCCAAGAGGCACCAAGATACCAAGAACTGCAGTGGGCAAGCTGGAGAATCAGGAAGATTGATGGTGGTGTTTAGTCTACATAAAAAGGCCTGAAAACCAGTAGAGCTGATGGCACAAGTTACAGTGTAAAAACAAGGAAATATCAATGTTCTAGCACATTCAGGAAGACAGGAAAAAGTTCCTCTTACTAAGCCTTTTAAAATTCTATTCAGGTCTAAAACTGATTGGATGAGGGTCATACACATGAGGAGGGACAGTCTGCTTTACCAATTCAAATATAAGTCTCATTCAGCAAAACCAAAAAGACATACCTGAAGTCATCATGGACAAAGCCCCTGTGTACCTGATGTTACATGCCATTTAATACATTAAAGTAGCCATCTCAGAGGGCAAAAAAATATCCTAGAGGAAATAACATTTATGAAAAAAGAAAAAGAAAAATTCAAAGGAATTGCATTATTTTGAAATCTTTTTTATGATAAATAAATCATGTTCATTGTTCACTTAATGGAGTTCACTGTGATATTTCCATGCATATATATATATATATATATATATATATATATATATATATATATATATATATATCATGCATTCACTTGTGTTCTCTTCCCAGACCCTTCTTCCCAGACAAATCCCATTCCCAGTCTCTAATCTAATAATAACATTTTTTGTTTTCAGGTCTTATTTTTAATTTTTTTTTTCAGTTTCCACATATGGAACATGTTATCTTTGATACTGTCTTTCTGTGTTTGGTGTATTTCAAGTAACATAAAATCCTTCAGTTCCATCATCTTTTTTGCTGCAAATAACAGAGGTTTGTTCCTCTTTAAGTCTGAATAACACACCATTGTGTATATGTGCCATATTTCCTTTATTCATCTGTTTACCAACACCTAGACTGACTCCATTAACTTGGCTATTGTGAATAGTGTTAAAATAAAAATGAGAATGCAGGTAACACTTTTGTATTCTGGCTTCATTTCTTTGGGTGCAGGCCCAGGAATGGGATAGCTGGATGATAGGGTAGTTCTAATAGTTTCTTGAGGCACCTCAGTGCTGTTTGTTATAGAGATTACATTAGTTTACTTTTTTTACCAACAGAGAATAATGGTTCCTTTTGTTTCTGTATACTCTCCAGCTTTTTGTTTGTTTGTTTGTTTGATTGCTTGCTTTGTTTTATTCTTTAATAACAGCCTGTCCAACTGAACAAAGATAGAATTTGATTTTTTTAGTTTGTTATAACTTGCTTTGTAGCTTAATATATAGTCTATTTTGGAAAAATTTCAATGTGCTGATGAAAAGAATGTGTGCTATACAGCTGTTGCATAGAATATTCTGTATATGCCTGTTAAATTCTTTTGAGCGATAGTATAACTTAACTCTAATGTTTCTTGATTTTTTTAATGATCTACCTATAGATAAAAATGGGATATTGTAGTTATCCCCTATTATTGTATGGGAACCTATCTCTCCATTTTTGTCTAGTAATATTTGTTTTGTAAAATTGGTTCTTCTAACATTCAGTTCATTAAAATTCATAACCATTATATCCTCTTGATGAATTATACCTTGATCAATATATAGTCCCCTTCTTTTTATAGTTCTTGCAATTTTTATCTTAGACTCTATTGTGTTAGTATAAGTATAGCTACTTCTGATTACTTTCAGGTTCAATTTGCTTAGAATATCATTTTTAATCCTTTCATTTGGGATTTGTATGTGCCTTAGAGGTAAGATGAAGATGAGTTGGTTTATTTTTTATGGACATATTGTTATGTGTTGTTTTGTTTTGTTTTTCCTATTCAATTAATATGTCTTTTAACTCCAAATTAAGACCATTTACATTCATAATTATTATTAAAAACTGACTTTTGGCCAGGCATGTTGGCACATGCCTATCATCCCAGCAGCTTGGGAGGCTGAGGCAGGAGGATTGTGAGTTCAAAGCCAGCCTCAGCAACTTAGTGAGGCCCTAAGCAACTCAGCAAGACCCTACCTCTAAATAAAATATAAAAAGGGCTGGGGTTGTGGCTCAATGGTTAAGCATCCCTGGGTTTAATCCCCAATGCATTTTTCTTATAGATTTTTATTTTAATTTCTTTTTAGAATTCTTACTATTCCTTCTTCATTTTTTCCAATTTTTAAAAATATTTTTCATTTTTTGTTTGGTATTGGGGATTGAACCCAGGGTGGTTAGACACTGAGCCACTTTTTAATGTTTCATTTAGAGATAGGGTCTAGCCAAGTTTCTCAGGGTCTAGCTAAGTTGCTGAGGCTCACTTTGAACTCAAGATCCTCCTTCCTCAGCCTCCTGAGCCACTGGGAATACAGGTATGTACCACCACACCCGGCTTATTTTTCCTCTTTCTATTTTACTTTTTTTGTTTTCTTTTTGTAGTGCTGGAGAGCAAGCCTAGAGTCTCACGCACATTGGGTTGCTGGTGTGCCACTGAGCTATGCTCTCTGTCCAGTTGAGAGAAATTGTGCCCAGCTCCATCTTCACCTCTGGCAAACACTTGTACTAAAGAATAGAAAAAGAATAATCATATAATTTGTTACACCAATAAAAAATCAAAATCAGGCTCATTGGCATACCTGAGGGAAGGAGAACTAAATATTGAAAGCATAGACAACCTACTCAATGAAATAATAAAAGAAAAATTTCCAAATCTTTGAGAAAGACATGGAAATCTAGATGCAGGGTGCACTCATTACCTGAAGTACACATGACAAGAAAAGACCTCTCTAGTTGTCAAAAGTGCAGTATAAACAAAGAATATTGAAATCTGCATGACAGAAGCACCAAGTCACTTTTAAAAACCAAGTTCATTAGACTCACATCGGATTTTTTAATAGAAAGCCTAAAGGCCAAGAGGGCATAAAGTGCTGTGTTTTAAGTCCTGAAAGATAAAAAATAAACACCAACAAAGATTAACATACTCAGCATTGTGATTTGGAGATGAGGTATCTCCCAAAATGCTGAGTATATTAATCTTGCCCTGCTCTCCTCCATGTTGCAGGCTGCCCTCTTTTCAGCTTAGAACAGCAGATTGTGTCCAAGTCATTCCCTTAGCCAAGAAGTCTTGCAGCTGTCACCTACCTAGACAATGCAGCAGAGGGTGGGTGCATCCTGAGATAGGAATTTTCTGGAGATTCTGACTCCCCAAGAAGTAAAAGTCATTCGGGAGAATCATTTTCAAGATAGCTCCAGGCTATATTGCTCTGAGGAATCACCGGGAAATGCAACAAAACTCTTTTGCTACAGTAAGCTATACAGACTCCATGTCTTTTATTTATTTAGGCTGAATGACTGCTGGAGATAGTAGGTTGCCATACCTATACAGGTGCATCTAACTGGGGCTCTTTCTTTCACCTTACACCCTCATGAGGGAGAATTCCCTTCCAACATCCCTGGTGCTGGGACTCTGTCACTTGCTATGCTGCCATTCCTATTGTCTGGATTCCATCAGGTCAGCTATTGATTTCGTGTAACCTCAGGCCTACTCATCTCCCCTTGTAGTTACACACCTGTTATTTTTGTTCTGTTCCAGTGGAAGGGCAGGTGAGTGCTGAGTGTCTCTCTTCTGCCCTCCGGCCCCATGCAAATGCAATGTTTATCTTAAAATCTTGCAGGTGATGACATCCTTATGAAAGATATTTTTATTTTGTTCTTATCAAAGAAACTATTAATCAATAGTCAACTTACTTATTATATTCTTGGCTTTTAAAAGGGTTTGTTGGGACAATAGTTACAATACAAGGCGTGAAACAGCATAAGTCTCTCTCTCTCAGAGAACTCAAAGCCTAATGGTAAAATATGGCTTATGGGTCCATTTTTGTTGAAGTTCCTGAGACCTAGTTAAAAGGCAGGCTTCTGGTTGTTGGTGTAGATCTATAAAAAAAAAAAACAGAAAGTGGAAAGGAGTGTTCTACTAATCTGTTTTTAATTACTCTAATAAAATGCTTGAGGCAGGTTACTTCATAAGAAATGAGGTTTATTTGGCTTATGGTTCTGGAAGAGCAAGGTCTAAGGGTCTCATCTGGTGATGAATGGCTTTCTTGCTGGGAGAATTCCAAAGCAGCACAGAGTGTCATGTGCCAAGAGATGGGAATGATTCATGTATATGGTGTGGTCTCGCTTCCTCTTAAAGCCACCAGAATCCAATTGTAGGAGCTTAACCCAAAAGACATTATATAATCTTAATCATTTCCCAAAGGCCCCCCCTCTACTCATTACAGTTAGATTAAATGTCCACCCTTCAAAACCACTAGCAAATGACTTTGAGATTTAAATCCTGCATGAGTTTGAAAGCACAAACCATTTTCAAAGTTTCTCAGCCATGCACCTGAAAAGAAGATGAACACTTCAATGTCGCATTCACTGACTTACCAGGGCTAGCATACAGACAGGTAACTACCGCAGCACATGATGACACATGTGCTTTAGTGACAGAATGCCAGGGGACTGCCTGCTTCAACTGACTAGAAGGTACTCCAAACCACTCTACTGCATTAATAAGAAGAGGCATCTAATATCTAACTCACTGATGATCTATGATTAAATCTCTTTCAAAACCTAAATGTCCCGTAAGTTACTTGCTGACAAGAATCATTAAGATCTGCTCGATAACCAGGTTAAAGACAAATGCACTACAGGGTGTGGTGGGGTATGCTTTTAATCACAGTGGGTAGGAGACTGAGACATAAGAATAGAAAGTTTGCATCCAGTCTAGGCAACTTATGAGACCCTATCTCAAAAAAAAAAAACAAAAAACCTATTGCTATTATATTCTAATATCTATATAGTTTCCATTTTTACATTTAAATCTTTAATCCTTTTGGACTTGATGTATACTTGTAATAACAAGTGGAAAACATTTTATTAGAATATTATTTATAATTGCAAAATCATAACTTTCTATGTGTTCAAAACAGGAGATTCATTGAATAAACTATAGTACATAGATGTAAGTAAAATACTATGCAGCTATGAAATGTCTAAGATGAGACATAATGAAAATGTCTAGGCGTGTCTAAAGATACAAAATTTCAAATAAATGTATGTATATAGATATTTATGACCTGAATAAAATTCAGAGTCATGGAATGTTTCACTAAGAGGTAAAATACACCAGATATTTCATTATCAAGGTTACTGAGGGCCAGGAAGTAGACTGACTCAACTCCAAGTCTATAGAACAAGTCAGAAGCCATGTCTCCCACACTCTCCTCAACAAGCTTGGAATGAACCTAAAGAACTAGCATGTGTCATACTGGCATCAGAATTAACCAGAGGGTCTTAATTGTGTGAAGGTTCCTTTGGAAGTGGTGTGCCCTACAGTCCCTTCCAGTGGCTGCTTTTGCAAAAGAGTGGCTTAACCACAAGTGATCTCACCGTACAGTACTCCCCAAGAATACATCAGATAAGTGATTTTAACAGGACAGGTGGGGATGATTACCATGGCTGTTTCTCCGGAACACTATGGGAAACAGAATCATCATCACAAATAGTGCTCTCTAGCAAGTTATTCATTATTCTACACAGAGTGTCTTGCTATAAGATTTTGCTTCTTACTTGCATTCAGAGATAAAATTGGAAATCATAGAACTGTGGGAGTTGCTGAACACAGTTCTCAATTTTAAAGGAAATTGTATTGATTACTCCCTTGGATGCACACAGAAAATTATTCAGAGTGTATCATAAATTAGTTTTTAAAAAACCCTCAACAACACTCAAGATAATGCAATTTGCAAAACAAAGGTAGAACTTGTCTCATTTTTTAATGTGTAGTAAAAGCAGGAAAAATAGATGAAGCCACATAAAGATTAAGAGATGATATTAATTTGTTCACCCTGGGGTGATTACAGTAATTTTTTATTACTTCATTCATCCCAACATGTTTCAAATGTCTTTCTTACTCTCTGTATTTTCAATTCCATGACTAATATTCCATTAAATAGATAAGAATGCAAAATGGATGCATTAATTTGAAGAGTTTTAGCTGAAAACACATCAGCATATAGAATGTGAGGTTAGAGTGATGAGTTAGGCAATCAATATTACAATTGCGTGTGTGTGTGTGTGTGTGTGTGTGTGTGTGTGTGAGAGAGAGAGAGAGAGAGAGAGAGAGAGAGAGAGAGAGAGAGAGAGAGAAATATTACATATTACCCAAGTTATTTTCTCTTTTTTTCTCAGATAATTTTTAAGATGAGGGAATAATAGATAATTATAGAAGTATTTTTAGGTCCTTCACCATACAAACTTCCATAAACATACAGTTTTGTTTTTGGAATTAAAGTTGATTTAGTTCATTAGCCAAATTAAGTTTAAAGAGACTAGTTTATAGAGACTAGTACTCTAGTCTCTAGGGTGGAGACTTTTTCACAGTTCTTGTCTCATAATTCATGGTAAGTTACACAGTTTCTGCCCTCCTGCCCTGTATCTGCACTTCAGAACACAGTATCTCAAAGTTTATTCATTATTTAGTAACTTTAGAGGTCTCTCACCATCACCTCAGATATGAGCAGCCTTTATGTAGACCTACATAATTGATCTGATCTATTTCACCATGATGGCATAGGATGGTTAAAGTGACATGAATGCAAAAACTATGCAAAGTGATCTCAACGATCAATGAAAAAAAATAAATGTCCCAGGACCTTCACAATTTTTTTTCCTTAAAAATTTAAAAACTTTCTTACTGTTGATAATAAAAGTATAGGAAGACAGAATAAGCAAAGCCAATATTTATTTATTACATTATAATTTTAAACATTAGAAACAATGAGAATTTAAGTGTGTTATTTCTTTTTTAAAGACAAGCCATTGTTTATTGAGGATAAGTGGAAGTTTGAAGAGCATTTCCCTTCTTATCATTATATATTACAATAGAGAATGAGCTTTTTTTCTCTGACACTAAGTTGTCATGCTTTTTTGTAAGTGGGGATCCACTTCTAAGTTTTACCCTTTGAATGTCCAATGTGGTGAAATGCCTCTGAGAGTTCTTCTACTGCATTGGTTTTTGTTGGTGTTACTTTCTCTGGGATCTCTACATCCTATTCATGAGTATGTTTCTCATTGGTGTCGATATCCCAACATAAGTTCTCTCTTCTGGCCATCCCTACAACAGTGGCAGTGTCAACATTCCCACAGTTAACATTTCTTCTCTAAGTCCATTTATGTTCTACTTGATTCTCATTTTCAGCATTTCTTTTCATTTATTTATGGTACTTTCATCTCTATGGATCAATGTCATTTTTTGATTACCTATTTTTGTAAAATACCACGAGGATTCATCACTGGAAGACAAGGCAGCAGTACAACCACACATTACGCAGAAAAAAAAAAAAAAACAGTGTGCAGAGAATAATAACTGACAGACTTTAAAATAACCCATATGATCGGTCACTGGTCATGATGTATGTCTATTATTTACATAATGATTGACAGACTGAAGAGCTAGCAAAGTTTGTACTTTATATAATTACCAGTATATAATACATGGTGGTAACTGAAATTTGGACCATATTATTGAGAGACTGGTGTGTTATTTCACTAAATTCTGATAACTGAAATTCATACATATCTAAACATGCAAAGCAAGAAGTGTCTCTATATTTTTATATGACAATATGCAAGTATTTATGCATTAAAAGTATCTTTAAATATGACAGAACTTCTTCCAAAATATTTTAAGGCAGATGGTCCTAAAATTTCATTTTGATTTTAAGAATTCTTATTCATTCCTCTGAAAATTGTCAAGCAGCTGTGGTTGGACAGCAACCTGGAACTTCAAAGCATATGACAGCAGCCACCTTTTGTGACCAACTGCTTCTTGGCCACCATCAACATCAAATAAATATGTTCTATGTAAACCAGGGTTAGGGCATTTCTTTCCTTCTTCAAATAAATAGATTTCAGTTGCCTTAAATCTGCAAAATACTATTTAACTTATTAAATTTACCATGAGAAAATGCAGTTAATGATCATCAACGCACATAACACATCAATGATATTTTATTTATTATTAAAATAATGAAATTTTACTACATAGCATTGAACTTTATGTTCTTGAAACAGCAAAATGCAACATAATAATGATTAATTGCTTTCCATTTCTATCTTCCCTGCTCTCTCTAATTAATCAGAGAAACTACTACAGAATATTGGGAAAAACTCAGGCTGTCAGAGAGATAAGAGGGCCCTTGGTTTGTAGATGTATGGCTTTCTACAGCATCAGATTCTGCTGTTTGCTTATTTTCATGTCATTCTTGTCTTCTTTTTGACATCTCTGAAGCATCTGGATCATAGAGCATCTGGATCATACATGAGCTAAGTGTCAAAAATAAGAAATGATGAGAACATCCATGTTAGATTGCAACATGGGGCAAACTAGAAACAGCATATTGGGGGTGGAGAGTTTGGAAGGAATTACAAGGTTATAATTCCTAGGGAATCAATTAAGATACCATGATGGATGGAAGAGTATTTCTACCATAAGTACAATTCTTAAAAAGACTGAGGCTAGAGATGTTAAGTGAACAGAGCTTGTAATATCAACAATGATCATCTAATGGATAAGGAAAATGGCAGTTTTAAAATGGGTTATCAATAGTGACCTTCTGCCAGTGGTGAATTCAAAATGGAAGATGGCACTTGTACTGGTCATGTCAAGAAACAGGATCCTCAAATAATGCAATTCAAAAATTACCTGAGATATTTAGTTATCAGCCCTCTTAGAGGTTTAGATTAATACCTTTATTCTTCAGTTCCTCTGGAGGTTAGATATGACATATCCTTAAAAAACAAACAACAACAACAAAAACTCTCTGGAAAATGGACCAACACAAAATAGAGTTTTCATGTGAATAATGGATACATAGTTCTCCATTTTCTAAAGTTGTGGTCAGTGTTAGATTTGAAGGTAGAGAGAAACTCAGCAAAGAAATAGGTTACATCTGGGGTGGATATCATGGGCAAGTAGTAACAGCTGTCTAGTTGGCTATAATGAAAATTGTGAGGCTGAACTCCATTTTAGTGGAAAATTGAACTGCAATAGATTCAGAAAGAAATTGCTCTCTGATTGATTTGGAATATCCATCATAGGCATGACAAGTGTGAGAGTAGCCCATGTGGAATGTATTTCTCAGTCCTGAGCTAACCCTGTCTTTGGGCTCAGTGGGAAGACATAACTCTCAAGGTCAGGAAAGTAGAGGACTAGAATCCAAGGAGGCTTTTAAACTTAATCTTGCTTTCTGCTACTCTTCCTTCTGCCTATTTATTTTCTAGTGGGGCATTACCCAGTACCTTACCATAGTGGAGAACTTTAGAACCACTTATGTCTATAGTGAGTTAGAAGGTATTCCTAGGATATGCCCCTACTATAGAAAAACCATCATTTGGATATGATAAAATCCTATTTGCCTTTCTTTGTAAATTTAGAATAACAAGGTTCCAGTGCCCTAGGTGTATTTAATTATTCATGTAAGGGTTATTAGTGTGTGGTAAGTGAGTCCTTATTGAAAGTTATACACGCCAGCAACCTGCGGTGCAGCTATGTGAGACAGTGTTCTTGCTAAATTATTAAGCTACAAAATGAATAATGAAGGGCATTTTAGTGGAAAGTTACCTGAAAAAATAGCTGCTCTAGTTAGGAAAAGAAAAGTGAGAAAGCAGGGGTAATGAGTCATTCTATTCCTTGTGGGAAGGTAAAGCAATCTTTTTCATAATTTAGTGTATGATGGATGTAGCCATAGCAGGTGACATAAAAGCAGTGATATTTGGACCCCATGATCCTTGAATTTTTTTGGGGGGGGTACTGGGGATTAAACTCAGGGTCACTGGACCACTGAGCTACATCCCCAGCCCTATTTTATATTTTATTTAGACACAGGGTCTCACTGAGTTGCTTAGCATGTCACTTTTGCTGAAGCTTGCTTCAAACTCATGATCCTCCTGCCTCAGCCTCCCAAGCCACTGGATTACAGGCATGCACCAGCATGCCCAATGGACCTCTGTTTTATTTATTTATTTTTATGTAATGCTGAGGATCAAACCCAGTGCCTCACATGTGATAGGCAAGCACTCTACCAGTGAGCCACAACCCCAGCTCGCTCCCTGAATTTTTAAGGATGGCATTATTATGGAGGGCACTCATATTCTTACTCAGCGTTTCTTAGTGTGTCATAGAACATGGTGTTCTTGACTTCTATACCATAAACCTGACCTCCAGGTGTATCTGATGATAGTCTTGTTCTATCATGTGTCTCTGCTTCATAGTACCACATTCTTATTGTATTTATTTCCTCTTGCTGCTGTAAATTATCACAAATTGGGTGCATTAAATTTAAGATCTTAGTGCTATAGTGGTTGGACATGGAAAATAATTTCAAAGGACCATTTCCTTCTTGAGGTACTAGGGAAAGTCTACTTATGTATATACCCTTTCCTGCCTTCAGAGGCTGCCCAGATTCCTTAGCTCGTGGGCCCCCATCATTCTGACACAATTTCTGTCATTTTGTGTCCACCTTTCCTCTTCTCCCACAGTAATATTGCTTTCTCTGGTTCTGATCCTCTGTGTCCTTCTGATAATAATCTTTGTGGTCACACGGAACTCACCTAGACAGTCCTGGATAATCTCATCATCTGATGGTCAGATTTAGTCATATCTTCAAAGACCCTTTTGCCATGTAAGATAAGGATGTGGAGAAAATGATATGGACATCTGTGAGGGTGCTTTTTCAGCCTGTCATACCCCAGAACCTCTTAGATCTTACCATTCAGTAATCCTCATCTACATGATAAATTTACTTCAGGTGTCTCCGATACCTGAATTTCTCCACCCCTTTTTGATTTAACTTGGATTTCCATTTCAAATATTTGGACCGTATTTTCACAAGAAGATTTCTGCACTGCAATCCAGGGACCTAACGAGGGAAACAGAATTCTTTGTTTAATTGTTTGAACAATTTGATGAAGAGTTGCTCTGGGTCTGGGGGCAGGGGAGTGGGGAGACCAATATAATTCTTTGAATGACATATCAAATCTACGAAAAGACTGACTTGGGTATTTGGAAAAAAACATGTTCAACACAAAAATTAGTTTCATAATATGATTTGTTTTAGTTAAACCACATGAAATGTATCCTGAAATTTTAAATAACTCTAAAGAAAGACGTATGATTTTTATGTATATTTAAAGGGCTTATGAATTAAAGAGGCTGACACATACTGTTCCATCTAAAATTTTGTCTTTTTTTGCATAAACTCAAATGTAGTTTTTCTCTCCATTTTAAGATGGATTTCTTCATTATATATATTTTTTCTATTTAGTCCCATATTTTATAGTTTCCATTTTAGGAGAAACAGGAAGAGACAGAAAACAATGAAAAGGAGAGAGTGAACATAAATTATAGAAGAGGTATAGAACTAAAGGAGAAACTTGAGATAGATAGGAGATCTGAGAAATATATAACAGTCATTGGAAGGATGAAGGGGATATTTAGGTAACCTCAAAATGGAAGTTAGTATACACAGAAAAGAAATTATTATTATTATTTTTTTTTAATTTTAAGTGTAGAAAAAACTTCTCTGTTTTCAAAGCAAATGGTTTTCTGGGTGCTGAGTCTCACAGACCTCAAACTCCTATACTTCTGTTGACTGGTGCTTCCCGACTTCCTGGACTTTCTGTAATTTTAAATCTTTAGGTGCCAATTAGATGGTGGAGCCTTGGAAAATATTTGATTATTTAGAAACTTCAAAGATGAAAATTCAGTAATTTAATTTTGTGATCTACATTTTAAATTGCCATTTTCAAAGTATTTTGAATTCATGGTAATGGAATTGTTGGGAGAGACCTTGATTTCCTGATGTTTTATTTTGTGGTTTGCCTCCTGAGGCAGATAAACAACAAATCCTATTCCTGGAATCCGTTCACTTTTTAAGAGTTCAGGTGTTGAGGACTATTCAGACAGGTAGTGTTTGGGTAATCCTTGTGATTTTTATTTTGAAAAATCTTTCTGTGAGTATTCATTTGCACTTCTGACATTCTGAAACATTATATTAATGAGCAAGTCATGAAGAATGGTTTCTCTCTCAGAATTTTCATCAAATATGTGAGAGATGAAATTGTCATGGTTTGCTGTGTCTCAGCAATAGGGATCCTCTGTCGTTCTCTAGGACTGGCAGTCATATGGAGTCCAATCATTTTCTCTGTGGGAACCAACACTTTCCCACTCACCCAGAGCTCTTTTCAACTCTTTTCTGAAGGTTACACATCTTGACAAGAGATTACAGAGCTGTGACTTTACAGAAGAGTCATCTGAAATAATTAGCCTTTCCCTTAGATGAACCCTCCTGGAAATTTATAGAAGGTACAGGCATTTTAGATTACTGTCCCACGGGCATTTGCCTCTGTTCTTGTTATAATTTTATTCTTTCTCCAAATGTTGCTGAAGTCTGATCTGTCATCAATCAGTAAATTTGACTCCATAGTGTCTGTGTTTAAATATTTGTTTTTCAATTATTTTATTTTATTTTATTTACAATTAAGAAAAATGTTTGGTCATAGGACGCACGTTGAAGGTTATTCCAAGGATGGGTTTGGCTTACAAACATAAGATTGAGAAAGTGTAAGAATCCAATGAAGAAAACTTAATTTATTTCAGTGATCCTAGGCATCAACCAACAAGTACTTAAACTACCTGCTTTTAGTGCTAGCAACTGATGTTCACTTGAATTCTGTGTTCACTGTACAATGTCTACATTTTTCTCCTTTAAAACTACATAATGCTACATCCAAACTTAGATATTAGCTCTTTGTGCTCAAACCCCAATCTAGTGAATACCATGAAAATGACCAATTACAATGATCCCAGTGCCTATGGTATTTATAATGATTGAGCTATTGCAGTATCAAAAGCAGTGCTATGAAACAGGGTCAAAACCATTATTTCATAAAATAATGAGCCTTAGATAATGACGTCTCCCTGCCTAAGCTGATTTGGATATTCACAATATATTCTTTAATTGATTAATTCAGAAACCTTATAACAAAGGGCCAAATATTTGCCAGACATATTAGGCTTTGGAATGTGTCTGTGTGGGAGATTGGGATGAATTTGGGGAGCTCTTTTCAACTTCATGAATGATTAATTTGAGATAGGGAATCTCATTAGTATCAAGTATAGTTAGCTAAGCTAAGCAGTTTGGAAGAAAAAGATTTCTTCCTAATTAATAAAATGAGGGTCTGTGCAATGTAGTTAGTGGTTCAGAATTTGAGCTCAGAAGTTCTATGGCTGAGGTTCAAATACCATCTCTACACCCTGTTGAGTGGCCTTGGGCAAGTGATTTATTGTTTCTGTGCCTCCATTTTATCATTGATAATATAATTTAAAATTGTGTTGCTATTAAAAATAACACTTCTAAAACACTGAGCACAATTCCTGGCACGTAGCATATAAACATTATCCATATAAAACAGATTATAATAAAAGGAAATAAATCAAATTTTGGTCAATTTTTTGAAATATCTGTTTAATAGTTTTTTTTAATCGGAAGACAAAGGAAGTAAGAACTCTGTTTTTATTATTTTTATTGGTTCTTTTTAGTTATACATAACAATAGGACTCATTTTGACATAATTATAAAAGAATGGAATATAATTTGTTCTAATTGGGTCCCCAGTACTTCCCCTTTCCCTCCCCTCCTCTGTCCCTCTGTTCCTTTCCCTCTACTGTACTGATCTTTCTGCTATTCACTTATAGTTCTTTTCTAAATTATTGTCTTGAGGAAGTAAACGATAGTGAAATTCATGTGGTATATGCATATATGTATATAGGAGAATTAGGTCAGATTCCTTCCACTGTCTTTCCCCATCCCATCCATCCCCCTTCCCTTCATTCCACTTCCTTTACTCCACTGAACTTCTTTCTATTATTTTTTTAAATATTTATTTTTTAGTTATGGTTGAACACAATACCTTTATTTCACTTATTTATTTTTATGTGGTGCTGAGGATGGAACCCAGGGCCTCGTGTGTGCAAGGAGAGCGCTCTGCCACTGATTCACAACCCCAGCCCCTTCTATTCTTTCTTCTTAAATGTCTCAAACTTTATGGATTAGCTTCCACATAGCACAGAAAATATTCAGCTTTTGACTTTTGGGGACTGGCTTATTTCACTTAGCATGATAATCTCCAGTTTAATCCATTTGCAGGCAAATTTTAAAAAGTCATTCTTCTTTATGGCTGAGTAATACATACATACATATATATATATATATATATATATATATGTGTGTGTGTGTGTGTGTGTGTGTGTGTGTGTGTGTGTATTTATATATAATTATATATATATAACTTTTAAAATAATTTTCTTTATCCATTTATCTGTTGAAGGGCACCTAGGTTGACTCCATAGCTTGGCTATTGTGAACTGTGCTTCTATAAACATTAATGTGGCTACCTCACTGTAGTGTCCTGATTGTAAATCTTTTGGATATATACTGAGAATGGAATACCTGAGTCATATGATGGTTTCATTCCTATTTTTTTGAGGAATCTTCATACTGATTTTCAAAGTGGTTGCACTAACTTGCAGTCCTACCAACAATGTATCAGTGTAACTTTTTTCCCACATCCTCACTAACCTTTATTATTACTTATATTCTTGACAATTGCATTATGAAAGGAGTGAGATGAAATCTCAATATAGTTTTAGTTTGCATTTCTCTTATTGCTAGTGATGTTGAACTTTTTTATATATTTGTTGATGGTTTGTATTTCTTCTTTCTTTTTTTGAGAAGGTTTTGTTATTTCCTTTGTCCATTTATTGATTGGTTTATTGAATTTTTTGGTGTTCAGTTTTTTGAGTTCTTTGTATATTCTGGCTGTTATTTCCTAACTGATGAGCAGGTAGGAAATATTTTTCTCTCATTTTATTAACTCTCTTTTCTTTTCTTTGAATAAGTTTTTAATCTGATATCATCCCACTTTTTGGTTTTTTATTTTATTTCTTCCACTTTAGGAGTCATGTTAAGGAAGTCAGTTCCTGAGCCAAAATGTTGAAATGATGGGCTTACATTTTCTTCTAGCTGTTGCAGTGTTTCTGGTCTAATTCTGAGTTCTTTGAACTACTTTGAGTTGACTTTTGTGCAGGGTGAGAGACAGAGATTAAATTTTATTCTATTACATAAGGATTTCCTGTTTTCCAAGCACCATTTGTTTAAAAGGTTATCTTTTTACCAACATATGTTTTTGGCACCTTTGTCTGGTATCAGATAACTATTTTTGTGGATTTGTTTCTGTGTCTTCTGTTCTATTCCTTTAGTCTTCTTTCCTTTCTTGGTACTAGTACCATGCTACATCTCCCATATAATTTGAGGAATATTATTATGATATCTCCTGCTTGTTTTGTTTGTCTCACTAAGGATTGCTATGGCTACTCTGGGTCTCTTATATTTCCATTGAATTTCATAACTGCCCTTTCTAGTTCTGTGAAGAATATCATTGGAATTTTGATGGGAATCGCATGGAACCTGAATAGTGCTTTTGGTAGTATAACCATTTTGACAATATTAATTATTCTTGTTGAAGAACATGGGGGGGGAGAATTTACATCTTCTTAAGTCTTCTTCAATTTCTTTGTTTACTTTTCTATAGTTTTCATTGTAAATGTCCTTCAGTTCTTTTGTTAGATTAATTCTAAATTAATTCGTTTTTTTGAGACTTTTGTGAATGGGATAGTTTTCCTAATCTATTTTTCAGCAGATTCATCATTGGAGGATGGTTATAAAATAGAACTGTTGATACACATTGCAAGTACTTGGCTTGTAGCATATAGATGTATGAGTGTGTTTGTGTATCTAACAACACTTTAATTTTAGTCATTGCTGGGGGGTTATTTCCTTGTAATTCATGAATGAGTTAAGCAGTGACATTGTCTCACTATTTATGATTTGCCTAGCTTTTACATGTATTATTCTCACATTAAAGACAATACAATCTCAATTCTTATTCTTCTTTATACATATACTTATTTACTGCAACCCATAGGGCTATGAATTTTGGGTTTCCCTGTGTGGAGTGGGCTGGCTGAGAAATATGGACACAGAAAACAGTTTTAAAGCGTGGGGGCAGGTCAGCTCTTGGACATTAAGGGTCTTGCTTCAATGCTGGAGAGAGAGGGCGAGAGCTTGCATTTGTTTTATTTATATGGGGGAACTTCAGAGGCTTTCTACAGAATATTCTTTGCCAGATTAGGTAGGAGGTGGGCTCTTCAGTTCCCAATGGATCAAGCCTAACTTCCAAGCTACAGATCAGCCCAAAGAAGACAGAGGTCACATGCATTGAGAATCCATTAATTGGGAGAGCCTGAAAACAGCTTGCAAGCCAAACCAAAATCTCCTTGGCTCTAAGTCCTAGTAAAGACACTCAGGGGTGGGTCCCCAGAATACATAACTGGCCATTCAAGTACTAAATATCTTTGATTGAAAACTTTGTTATTTCATATTGGATTGTGAGTTTCTTTTTCCCATTAACTTTCATATAAATAAATCACTTCATATGTGTTCGCTTTTAAAATTACAATGCATTTTAGTGATATGTTACTCTTTCTGTCTGTCCACACTCGTGCAATAGGACTATTTGGATCAGAGATGCTTAGTATAGCATAGTTTTTTGGCTTCCCGTAGGTTAAAAGTACCATTGTAATGCATCCCATTAGTGACTTCAAATTTGTTTTTTCAGGTGATGTATTGTTGAGCATATAAACCAACAGATGGCAAAATTATTTATGGCCATTTTGTCTGAGTGAGAATGAATGGGCTAGAAGCCATTTTCCTCTGGCTTAAAATGAATCTATGTCTTCTGACCTCAGGAGAAACAAATTTGTATTGCTTCTATAATCTGATTTTTCTTTGCTTCGTGTTATTGAACCCAGTATCAATATAGTCCATCAAAATGGCAAACAATGCCAACATATAAATCACCATTTTCTACCCAACTATCATTTTCTTGTGCCAATTTGTGTTACCTAATTTGAGTTATCTATTTTTTTCTTGATATTCTAACCTGCAATTAAGAACATCAGAATAAAATTTGTGGGTAGTCACATTACGAATATCGGATTGAATAGCCTAAAATTTCACAGCAAAGAAATGTTGAGATTTGCTGAAGCCCACTGTGAATACATGGCTAATACTTTCCTTCTTTATGTGACCTTCACTTTACATGACTTACATTGTTTTCTGTATAGTAGATAGAGAGAGATCTCTTTTCTAACTTCATTTCCATAAGAGAAATTTGTTCATTTTAATTTCACCTTCTTGGCTTTCTTTGCCTTATATTAACAGGGCAGTATATTTCCATTACCTTTGTAGGTTTTTTTCCACTCACCTTAAAATATTTAGTCTGATTTTCGAGACATGAACTGTTGACACAACTGTTATTTATACTAAAAAAAAAAAAGTACAAACTTTTCGTTACTCCAACTCAAGCTTATATGTGACAAATTTGTTAAAGATGGAAACCCAAGATTATTTTTATAGAAGGAAATGGTCTTGTCCTTGTGACTTTGGTTAAGACATATAGTAGAACTGGGGCACTCAGACTCTGTCCCTATGATCTCACAGATGATCTTGCAGTTGTTAATTAACCTTCATAAGAATTCTATAAGAAATTGAGTACACACATTTCCTTTTATCTCAATATCATATTAAATGTTTTCTGCAATTGTAGATGTTGGAAACCTTAAAAAATATATTAAAATTTAGGTGGCATATAGTTTATTTGAGCAAAAATAGAATAGTTTTTAACTCCTCTGTTAATAGCAGGATTTACTACTTCAACATTGGCAGTCAAATATTAAGTCCATATTTTAGGTGCATATTAGCCGAAAGATTCTTCTCAGGTTTAGTGTTGTTATCTAGAAAATTAAATACTGGGTCAGTACTGTCTGAAATTTTCATTTGCATTTTCTGTAAACCTACTAATGTTGGGATATATGGAGTTGGTGCATATTTGCCAAAAATGGGAAAATCAGTGGGTATTAACATGTGATAATCATTTAAGTCATCATTTTATATAATATTTTATTTAGAAATTTTAGGGGTTTTTAATAAATTATAATCAACTTTTATTGGTAAATTAAATCCTATGTGTTCAAATTTCTGACCTTTGAATTGCTCAATAAAGCATAGAAGGCCCAGAGAAAACCAGAAATTTTCATTCCTGAAATCAGAAAAGAGGAATTGTTGATAGACTTTATATATTTTAATGAAATATCATGTGTTTCTACACGATTGTTAAAATAAAATTTATTTTATCAGTACAATTTTAATGTCTATACTTTTAAAATATATAATACCTAAAAGTAGAATAAGAGTGTAGAAACTAGGATAGTTCTCAGAGAAATCCACCTAAATGTTTAATGTATTTCAATTCATGTTTTGCTTAATTTCACATACTGGTAGCATAAATATAATTCTGATTCCTGAATCTCTGTTTTATTATAACAAAGCACTTTTTTTTTAAAGAGAGAGTGAGAGAGAGAGAGAATTTTTAATATTTATTTTTTAGTTCTCGGCAGACACAACATCTTTGTTGGTATGTGGTGCTGAGGATCGAACCCGGGCCGCACGCATGCCAGGCGAGCACGCTACCGCTTGAGCCACATCCCCAGCCCACAAAGCACTTTTGATAGCATAAATTTAGAGAAGAATTTATCCTATTGGCTGCATTAATGCCTAATCTTTGCCTAAAAATCTTACTGTTTGCTTCTGTGATTATATACTATGTTTACCATTATAAAATTAATTTAAACCTAATTTGCATGAACCTATTTCTTTTAATATACTCCAGGTGTTTTCCTTAGGAAAGTCTTTAGAAGTGCAATTACCCTCACAATGGATAGGCCCAGGCTATTTGGCACACAATTATTCTGAGTTCAAATGATATTTACTTGCAGCGACTATATCAGAAAATATTCCATCATACTTATTTATTTATTGTCATGAGAAACCTCAAGTTCATGTTGTTTTAACAATAAGATATTTTTCATGATAAACTAGGTATTGTTAGGCACATTTCTTAATCTAAAGGAATCCATGAGGATTGCAATTCAGAATAATAGAATATTTATAACAACCCAGTTACCATGGCAGTCAGAAAATAAAGTTGGGGATAGACTCCTTTAGTGAACAATATATTTAAAGACCAAATATTTGGAAATTTAGCCTATTTCATGCTGGGTTTGCCTATCTTTCCTGTCTCTATCCCACATCCCCCTAAATTTAAAGTTTCTTTAGTTAGATTCATGCCTACAGCCTTAGTGATTTACTTGATTTGAATTGATAATCCATATGTGTTAATATCAGTAAGTTGAATCAAATAAAGATAAAGTGGTATCCATATACATATTTGGACATTTGTGCTTATTTACAGGGATTTAGAACTAAATTTTTAAATAATCAAAACAAGGCTAGCAATTAATATAAAGTACAGGTACTTTACAGGTTCCAGAGGGATTCTGTAAAACTAAAAATGATCATAACTCCACGAAGGACTGTTGCCCCTCACCACAAACAAATTCTAAATGGTGTCATACCTGTTTTCATGAGCTATACAATGTAAAGGGGAAAAAAAAGTTAAAATTTGCTAAGGGTGCCTCTTAGAAAAGTGACAGTTGGCTTTCTCCTTCCCTAATGATTCCATAAGCAACTCATTCTCTAGCCTCTTTGTTGGCAAAACAGGCTTTGTATTATCTCCTGGAGAATTCAGTCCCCACTCAGATCCTTAACTTCATTCCCTTGGGAGCTCAGTTATGTCTTGAGGTACCTGAGAGAATATCTCTTGAGGATGCATAACTCAGCCTATATTTTCCATGAAATCATAATAATTTTAAATATCTAGATATTGAGAGAATCCAGAAACACCTATTTTAATATTATTATTATTATTATTATTAGGATTAATCCTTGCTTTAAGAAGATTAATTGAAATGGCAACAATAGAAATGAGGGAGTAATAAAAAGAAACTCCTTTTGTCCAAGAACATGAAAGTCAAGCTTTTGGGTTTTTTTCTGTGAAATCGTTAGTAATTCTTCCTTGTCTCTGCTATATACTATCTAACATTTACTGAACACAGTAATAAGTGTTGAGGATTCAAAATGAAAAAAAAAAAAACTATAGCACTTCTGCTCTCCCTGAGCTAATGACATAAAGGGGACAGGCCGGTGAATAATAGACATACTGAAGTGTGTCAACCATCATGTAAAAACTTATGCAGGCAAGAGCACGACAACTTGATGGGGGCTTAAGGAAGACTGCCTATTGATCTGTGTTCAGCTAATTTTTAGTAGAAATTGAAAGATGAAAAGGATGGAGGAGAGAAGCACATTTCAGTAAAAAAAAAAATAAAGAGAGAATGGCATGAGTAGTTTGCAGACATAAAACATGAGAGGAAGCTGGTGTGAACAGGTTCCAGGTCTTAAAGGGACTGTGCATCATGATTCTGTTATGAAGGAAATTACGACTGAGCTTTAGAAAGATCTTAATGAAAATGACATGATCAGCTTTGCAGCCCAGTGGAGGAGGAGCCATTTTAATGTATATTTGGCAGAGGTGTGAGGCTAAAATTAAGCCCAGGCAATTTAGGAGGGTTCTTCCTTATTTCAAAAGAAAAATGACAGGTGTGTTAACACAGGATACTGCAAAGGAAATACAGAAACAGACATGAAAGATACCAATGCTGTAGAATCTGCCAGGATTAGATGATGTATAAGATCAGGAAAGGTAGAGAATACTGCCATTAAGAACACAAAGACATTTAAAAAGTGAAACAGATCAATTAAGGTAAGGATATAGCTTAGTGGTATAGAGTGCTTGCCTACAATATGCAAGGTCCCCAGTTTGATCCCAATGCCATAAAAAATATATATATATACTACTGCTAATATTACTACTAATAAACATACAACCAGAAAAATATATTTGTTTTATATAAAGTTCTTGATTATATAAAAGGTTTTACATAATCTTCTTTAATCCTTAGAAATGGTGATCAGAAAAAAATATTGAACTTTACAGCAAAATGTTTATGAATACACACACACACACACACACACACACACACACACACACACACACACATTGGGAGAAAGTCCAGACCTTCCATGTAGGAGAAACCAATTAGGTAGGTTAAAGAACATTTTTGGAGGCTGCATTTCTTTAGACCTTGGTTTTTCTTTGGAGGCTGTGTGTAGTGGTAGCTGGTGAAGATTTGTGAAGTTGATCTGTGCTATCTGCTGGCACAATCTTGGCCACATTAGACAAGTGAAATCATAGGTAGTTTACATTTGAGGTTGCCAGCTGGTAAACCTACATTGACTTTACTGAAGATGGAAACAAAGACATCTAAAAAATGAAACGTGTCAGCTAGGGCTTATCTGTTCTGGCATGTCTTCATGTTCCAGGAATAATTACAATTTGAACGAGTTCTTCCCTAGAAGGTGAATATGATACTCTTTTGAAATGTCTTGCAATTCTACTAATTGTAGCTGCTGTAATCAAAGCTCTGGAGGAATTAAAATTAAAAAATAGAAAACAGTGGGCAAAGAATTTTGTCACAAAAATAGTGTGGGTTGGATCTATGAATATGCTGAAAGAAAAAATATTGCTCACACTTAAAAACAAGTTAAGACTGAAGTCAAGAGTAGGGTATGCATTTAAAAAGTTGACTCTAGTTCTACTTCAGGTTTCTTTTGATAAAAATATTTTTTATTCTACTCAATCTTCATATCCTAACATGGTTGCTAATGTTGGTAGTATTTCAAAGGTGATATTGTTGGTATAATTTCTGTAACAGTTTCAATGTCTGATAGAAACATGAGGATCTTTAGAAAGAAAAGAGTCATTCTTCTTTATCTTTAGAAAAAGTATTTAGATCTGCGAAAGGCCTCTCAAAAAAAACCTTCCCCAACATTATCTTTTGTATAGGTAAAGATAAATGAAACCATTAAACCAAGTATAAGTAACAAGAATAAGAAAATTCTTATTGTAAAAATTGGCTAGGGCCCTTTTACTCAATAGCACTCAAATAGCTATAGTAATAAACTTCAAAGTCAGCTATATTGAAATAATCATCTGTCTATCATTCAGCCAATACTTAAAAATTGATGTCATATTTAGTAAATTATTAGCCTTAAAATAAAATACATTTTATGCATAATAATGTTCCTCTTTATTTTACTATGAACGTAAGTTTGAGCAACTAATCAAAGAAATTGAAATTAAGCCATATTTATCAATTCTACTTCATTTTATCCACTCTACTTGCCTTTAGGTAACATATTAGAAAAATAACTGTAGAAAATATTTTAATCTTTTGCATTGATCATAATAATAACATTTTGTTATATTAATAAAGGTATGCCTTTTTATAAAAGCATGTATAGACTCCTAGTGTCCTTTACACTTTTCAAAAATTATTAATCTTTGTCTGAATTCCTTTATTCAAACTTCCTATCTCTTCCCTTTGGTTCTAAATAACTTTTTTATGGAATTTTAATTTCCTTTATTAATTCATTTCCCTTCTACCTTCCAGAATGTTTCATAAAATTACGTGCCTAAGTTGACCAAATTTTCAAAGTTGACCAAATTTTCTATGAAGAGTGATCTCCCATAAATGATTCCAAAATTTACCCACCTCCAACAAAACCTATCTATATTTATCACCTTAAACTCAAGTACTTCTTTCTTACCCAGTCCAGACATAGGTAATACTCTTTCAGCTAAACTCAGAAAACTCTCTCAATATCCTACTTAAAAGTTACCCATGTGAATATTTATCTTATGAACTTTATATCAGCATATTTATCTCATTCACATTTATTCCTTTGATTAAAAATATGAGTTTTAAATAAACCAGTTAGAAGATAAAACTTTATCTCAACAATGGGACATAATCTTTGCCTCTGTATTATAAGAGCAATATTATTAGCATGTTGTGATGAGTGTTAAACAATGCAAAACACCCAGAAATATGTATAATACATAGGAAAAATTGAATATGTGACTTTGGGTAGAAGTCCTATCCACTCCAAGATTCATAATCAAGATTCAATGGAGTGATTTTTATATATATTGACTGACATAAAATTTGTTCTTATCAATTGTCTATTAAATAAAAATGAGTGATATCAATTAGTGTGTTTACATTGCAGTGTTGACCTTAACACTTTCAAAGAGATATTCATTAAACCATTCAGAAAAAGTTCATTTCCTACATATGGACAGTATATTGTGCTAGAATATAGGAATAGGGGCTGGGGATGTGTCTCAAGCGGTAATGCGATCACCTGACATGCGCAGGGTGCTGGGTTCAATCCTCAGCAACACATAAAATAAAATAAAGATGTTGTTGGAAATAGTAGCATGTGTCTCTGCTCAGACCTTAAATATAATACATATATATATTAGGGCATGCCTGGAAAACTGATGAGACAGTCCCAAAATCAATTTCCATAAATTCTATTTTCTCCTATAATCCTATGAAGATACCCGTGACAGTGGTGGGTGTGGCCAAAAGAGCAACAGTGTCTAGGATGAGATATTAGAAGATGCTCAGGATCAGTGATGAGAATACATTCAGGATGAACTCCAAAATAAGCTCCAGGAAACAGTGGCTGTGGACATAGCTGGCAGAACTGGAAAGTATCCAGGGCTCCAGGTTGAGAACTAGGGAACAATAATGGGGCAAAGCTATATAGCATCAGTTGGCAAGTGGCACATCTGAATTACATAAAAGAATATCTGAATTACATAAAATAAGATAATTGAGACAAATTGTCATGCAATCTGGAGAGATTTTCCCCAATTGCAGGGCTAAATGTTGATAACAAGGAAATTTTATATATGATTTACATATTGGTCACTGCATTACAATGGTCAGAACAAATGTTTATGTTTATCAGAACAAATATGCATTTCTATAATCAAATTCTCATTATTTATTGACTTCTCAAGGGGTGGTAGTAAAATTAATTTTATAAAGTCAATAAAATATGCATGATGACAAATAAATACTATATGCATTAATAGATTACCTATGTGTCTTCAGATATATGATTTCACTAGTAAACCATGTAGTGATAAAATGGATCATAAATAAAAAGGGAGGCAGTGGTTTTGACTGTATGAGGTGCTGTCTTGAAACTAGATTATAAAAGTTAATGGTTGATAAAACGTTTTTTCAGTTCATAAAATGTGTTTATTTACCTTGCTCTTGGAATCTTTGGCAATTAGAAGCACCTATTTTCATATTGGAATAAAATCCAATTAAACTACAAAGTTAGACCTGTTCTTCCAGAATCCCCTAAAGAAGCAAGAAACAGCTCTTGACTAGAAGTCAAATCCATATTTTATTTTAAAGAACACATTTGCTGTAGAATTATGTTGAGAAAATAATAATGGAGGAGGATTAATTGAAAAAGCAAATTGAAACACAGTAGTGTTGTTTCCAAAGACAGATAAGGTGATTGGCACATGCCTATGAACTTTTCGAAGGAAAATAGATGGAAATCTTTTGCCACTTGACATTAAAATTCCAATAGCAAATGTCTCTGGCTGTATTCCAAACTGAGTAATTATATTTGGTCCATAGCATAGCATTTGATAATTTTATGCTTCTCAGTATGTCTTGCTTTTACAATTTCACCCAGGAATACATTTGAAAAAAATAATGCTAAAATGGTGAAATCAGTGAAAATCAGTAAAAAAGACAACCAAATAGAATTGAAACAAGGCTACGTATTTCTGGGAAAGAAAGACAACATACTGAATTGCATAAACTCACAAGCCTTGACCTTGAATTAACTTCATAGTTTATAAGGAAGGGATATACATTCTGAAGAAGAAGAAAAAGGGGGAAAATAAAAACCTTTGGTATGTGCTGCAGGCTCAGTAACTGCTACATACTATGTTCAAATGTAGTGAAAGGGGAGGGAAAATCTGCGATGGAAAGTAATGGGCAGGCTTGTGGCCAGAAAGTACCTTCTGTATTTTCATAGAATATTCCAGTCTAACTTTATGAGTAAAAATAAACTTAGTTCCAGGGAATCCTGCTACCTCTTTAGCACCATAAATTCAATCCTGCTTACTAGGCATGAGACTTAATAAATCCAGAAGTTCTGTTACATATCTTGCTAAGTCAGCATCAAAAGAAACCATACCTGGATTAGTTTTAATCACTCAATCAATTTTAGCATGCTAGCATGTTTTACTGTGCATTGCTGAAATTAATAGAATTAGGGCCTGAGATTAACAAACATGATTAAGAAAAATAAATTCTGAAGGTGTATAGTGGAGAAAATGGAAAAGTAAACCAAGTCCCTTAAGCCTTGGCCACATATTCTACTGAGAGAAAATGACCAACAGTTTCTTTTGTATTCTAAAGGTACAGCTCACACTTCCTCACAACATTGGGTTAGGTGGTAGTAAGGAGTATCAACTGGAAGTGATAATCTGCAAACTGGACACAAGCTTGCTAAGGTGCCCATGCTGCCAGAAATCCTCCACACAGAGGTAGTAGACCCTTAACACCTTTTGGAAGCCTCAGTGAGCAAGGAGAAAATGGACCACTGCATCTGCGATTATTCTACACACATCACCCATTGTGGAATAACTAGGATTAGAGAACGAAATAATTTGTAAAATAACTCTTCTTTGCACTCATTCCTATGGGTTCTTGCAATAAACATCCGTTGAAGAAGGTAATCTACAGAGCCCTAGAAACATATTATATCAGAAGATTCACAAAATATTATGAGACAAGCACAGCACTATAAGCATTCAGATTCCAAACTGCTGTAATATGAGAAACCGTTGCAAAAGAAGGCTGGATTTAAAGCGAAGCTTTAAAAAATAAGAAGTAAGATTCAATGACCGTGGTAGTTTGATTTTTAAGTTTGCATCTTACAGAATACTACATAAAGACATTATCACATATGATTTTCAAAACAGCTCCATTAAATATTAGATTTAACTTACAGGTAAATATATGTAACCCCACAGAAATTAAGATGTTTTGTCTATTTGTTAGGATATACAGAGTTAGGATAGGTGCACAGGCATTCTGAATCTAACTCCAGTCATGATCTGTTTGTTCTCATACCTGGGCATATTACAAACCCACAGGTGCTTTGCAATTGAATGCCTACTTCTCTCTCATAAATGATTCATCATGACAATGTTCATTGTCCTGTAATTGATAGGAAGTAAAAACCCCACTAAAGTCATTTATAGCATAAAAAAGATTTTCCATTTTAATTTTTTAAAGGAAATCTGCAAGGCTAATTATGGAAAGAGTGAAATTTCATTTGACTTTCAGAGTTCCAATTTAAAACAAGAACTGGACTGTTTTCTTGTGCCAAGTGAACAGAAGTAAGCAGAGAATTGTTTGATGCAATCAAACCACATTTATGGATGTGATTTTAATCCCCTGGCTCCCTCTTTGAAATAAGAATAAAGATAACAAGAGCAGTGAGCAACTCTGTAGGAATGTTTATGGTACCCGGCACTCGCTGTCCTAAGTGCTTCACGTCTGCTCATTTTTTTTTTAAAGCGCACAACAACTTTATAAAGAAGGAACAATTATTATCCCCTTTTGTGGACCATGAAACTGAGGTACGGGGACTAAAATTGCCTTTTTAAAGGTCGCATCGCAAATCAGGGGCAGAGCTAGGGTTTTCCTCTAGGCAGCCTGGCTTCAGAACACAAGCTTTTGAAGAAGCCGCACTGCCTCTTATGAAAGTAGGATGACATGATGAACAGGAAGAACAGGAAGCACTAAGAATCAACTGGGTTTCTGGCTCCATCATTTCCCAACTGTCTTACCCTGAACAAGATGCTGACCTCATTTCTGCCGCAGTTCTTACATCTGTATAATGCAGGTGCCATGATTCTACTGTTGTTTACAATTAACATGAACAAATAAAACAACAACAACAAGAAAAAAGGTCTTTGTCCCAAGGTCATTAGAAGGCTCAAAGGAAACAAAGCAGATAAAGTCTACTTTCTTGCTCATTCAGTCATGAATAAATGGTAAATGTGGAAAAAGAATAGGGATTATATTCTTAAAATACCCTACTCCAGGCCTGCAACTTAAAATGAGGAAACTGAAGCCCCAAAGGGTTAAGTGACTTGTTTTACAACATGTTGTTAATGGGAGAATTAAGAATAGAAGCCAAGTCTCTCAACCTTATGTCTAAAGTAGATAAAGGATTTTATCTCCTGTGTTTTGTTTTTAAAATGTAAAAACATTCACTCACTATTGGCATATCTCTGTTTAAAGATGAGTGTCCTGACAGCTACTGTTATTGGATTCTCCTTTGAGTCTTTTCTATATGTCATGACAATTTGCAAGTAAACTATAAAAATGTTTCTTCTCTCAAATGTAGGTAATAAATAAATTGTCTTGAGAAAAATGTAAATAAGAGCAAGCTAACCTCAAATTCTGTATTCTGAAACCAATGAAATCACAGAGGAATCATTTGTCTTGGTTCTGAGTTAGGATGTCTTCTTATTTATATATTTGACAACAGTAGAGACTTAAAGTAATTTCAGGAACCAAGAGGTCAGAAGATCCACAAAGTACTATAAAAAAAATAAAATCAAACCCAAGAAAATACAAAGCAAACTCTGAAAGCAGGAAAACCTTCGACCTCAGCTCACTTGTCTATCAACAAAATCCCTGAACCAATCACATAGTACATTTCACCAAGACAATGACCAAGCTGTCAAACCAATCATGCTGTCTTAACCTATGGTTTTTAAAGAAAATAGTGCCTGATAACCCGAAGTGGTACTGGTAGGGCAAGGATTGAAATGAACTTTGTCATATTTTATAGTTTTTCTATGGGTACCATAGGTAACCAAAGATAATTCAAGTTATTTAAAGGCAGGAGACTTAAAAATATTAAAAAATCTTTTCAGTGTACCTAGCATAGAAATCTAAGCCCAAAGATTTAAAAAGAAGAAAAATCCAACAGGACCAAGTTTAATGGATTTGAAATGTGGTTCCTAAGACTACTAAAAGCAAACAACTGTACATGTATTGGTTCATTTCATATTATAGGCTCACCCACTTAGAGTAGTAAATAAGTAGATAGACAAAGGAAATGCACAGAAGCATAAATGAAGATTGAACATCATGACATCCAGCCTTATGCTAAATCACAGGCTACTTCTTCCTACACTCAGCAAGTGATGGAGGTACACTAAGCTACCAGGCCTTCACTTTTAATTTGAATAATAAATGTCACCTGAAAATGAGTCTTGCCTGTGTGTTTAATCTTCTTCAAGCTGACACAGCTCTGAAGTTACGCAGCAGAAACTCTTAACATACAGTCTGAAAAGAATCACAATTGGCTCTAAGATACAATACTGTTTTGATTTACTTAATAGCATATTATTTGATATTCGTGTTAGTATTAAAAATTGGCAAGTGGAGGAAAAGAGCCAGAGGAGTTCTTTCTAATTTTACTTGGACAAAAAGAATATGGATAAAATTCTAACAGTGACCAGAGTAAGGATGCCTCCTTCATTTTTCTGATTTCTAAGTATACCTGAGCTGAATGAAAGGCAGAGATAGTTAAGAAAGCATGAAAAACAGATAAAGTTGAAGGAAGATATTCAAATCAGTTATAAATGCAGGCACTAACTGTCATCACAATGGTTCCATTTTCTGTTACTATTTTTCTTTTTTTCTATCCACCTATGTCTTGCTTTACTTTTGTTTATCCATTTAAGTACAGCATACTTGCTTTCTAGAATAAAACATAAGTTTAAAATTTAAAAAAATGCACATGTAATCGAAATATCACCATAGTGAAAATCACACTTGTATATGTTGGTGTATCTTAATCTTAAATTTGTATAAACCCTTATACAAAAAATCTGTTAGCATCCATTTGTAATCCTTTTATCAATGTAGGTAAATATGCACACATATATACATATATGTGTATTATAAGTATATAATTAAATTAATTTTTATAAGATGAACATCTCTATGAAAGCACCAAAGTAAAATAATAATAATAATAACACTATTAATACCCTGAGAAATATACCTGAGCTGCCTTTTAGTTTTGGCCTACCACATAGACCAGCTGTCTGACATTTGATATGTGCATCAATCTGGCTTAGGCTTGTACATCACATAAATGGAGTCATACCATGTGTATTTTTCTATGGCTTATTCTGTTCAAATTTATATTTACATGCTTTATATTTACATTTTACATTGTATAAATTCCCTGAAAAAAATAGTGTTTAGTTCTGATTTTTTTAATTGAGTTGTCTTTTCTATTAAGTTTTTATTTTTTTCAATGCCAGGGATCAAACACAGGGCCCCAGAAAGTACTCTGCCACTGAACTACATCCTCAGCTCCTTCTTGCTAAGTTTTTAAGAGTTTTTTGGTACATTGTAGATACAATTGCTTTGTCAGACCAATAATTTGCAAATACCTTTCTTCCATTGTGTCGGGTCTTTTACCTTTCTTAAAGCACCTCCTGGAGTGTGTCCCAAAGTCTCCTTTGTTGACAATTGGATTCCTGATGCAGCCATGTTCAGGGGTAGGACTTTAGGAAAGTGATTGGATCATGAAGTCTCTGACCTGATTGATTAATTCACTGATGGATTAATAATTTGATGACAGTAAGACGAGATGGTGGAAACTTCAGGAGGGAGCCCAGTGGGACGATGTCAGTCACCAGGCATGTTCCCCGAAAGGGAAAGGGTATATCTTGCCTCTGCCACCACCACCTCCCCTCTCTTTGCTTCCTGTCTTCCATGATTTAAGCAGCTTTGCTCCACTGCAACCTTTGACCATGATGTTCTGCCTCACTTCAGGGACAGAGCAATGAAACTAGACTGCCTTGGACTGAAATCTCTGAAATCAAGAGCCAAGACAAATTTTTCCTCCTAGAAATTTTGGTTCTCAAGTATTTTATCAGTGAAAGAAACCTGACTTTCATATGTACTTTGGAAGTTTTTGATTACATTCAATTTATGTATTTTTAATTTATATGTGTTTTCTTTTGTCGCATGCTTTTGATATCACATCTGAGAACCCTTTGCTAAATCCATTAGCTCCATTTTCTTCTTAGAGTTTTGTAGTTTTAGTGCTTACATGTATTGTTTTTGATCCATCTGGAGTTCATTTTTGTATATAGTAACAGGTAAATAAGTGTTCAATTTCATTCCTCCACCTGTAGCTACCCAGTTCTCTCAGTTTCACTTGTTGAAGATACTATTCTTGTTAAATGGTCTTGATATCACTGTCAAAAATAAGTTGAGCATAGATGTTTGTGCAGGTTTATTTCTGGACTCTCAATTATACTGATTTATCCATCTATTTTTGAACAAGGATTATACTATCTTAATCATAGTTGTTTATAATAATTTTTTAAATCAGTAAGTTGAAGTTAACCTAATTCGTTCTTTTTCTTTTCTTTTTTGTTGCTATTCCAGGGCTCCTGTAATTACATATGGATTTTAGAATCATCAATTTCCACAAAGAAGTTAGGTGAGATTGTATTGAGTTGAATCTGTATATCAATTTAGATAACCATCTTAAGAATGTTGTCTTCTACAATTTGGACATTGGCTATTTTCCATTTATTTATATCGTAGTTTTCAGAATATAAGCTTTGCACTTATTTTGTTATATCAATTTATTTTAATATTATAGCAAATAGAATCATTTTATTACTTTCATTTCTAAATTTCTTATTGCAAATGTATAAAAATAAAAAAAAATTTGTGCAATTTTTTGTTTGCTGTAGGCTTTCTCAACTCAATTATTAGTTTTAATGGCTATTTACTGGATCCTTAGAATTTTCTATAGACAAAATTGGGTTATGTGTGAGGTTGTAACTTTGTTTTTGATTTTCTTCTGTAGATGTACTGCATTACATGAATTGGTTTCAAGATGTTAAGCCAACCTTACATTCCTGGGGCAAATGCCATGTGGTCACAATGGATATTTCTTTTTATGCTGCTGGATCAATTTGCTATAATTTGTTGAGGATTTTTGCATTCCTGTTTATAGGACATATTGACCTACTGTTTTCTTATAATAACTTTGATTTTGCTCTCTATCCCATAAAATAAGTTGGAAAATATCTCTCCTCTTACATATTTTGGAAGAGTTGGTAGTAAAATTTTCATAGATAAAATTTAGTTTTCTTTTGACCCTCTTCAAAAATTTTATAAATAACTTTGTAGATTATATCCAGGATATTTTTATTTTCTGGTGCTTAGACAGAAAGGTTGCTAAGTACACTAGAAACAATTCACTCAGCACTAGTGGGAAGTCAAGATAGTAACTAGGTCTGAGTTAATTATATATCTTGATAGGTTTTATAGGTTGTGGATTGCAGTGGGTTTTTTTCTTTAAGGATTAAAAAAACACTATTATAATGAAGAGTTCATAGTTTTCTCCAGAAGAATAGAACCAGAAACACACTGGTGGAACAAGTTACCAGTGGTTTATTGTACATGGTGGGGAAAGAGAACGCACAGGTGAGGAAACATTATGTCAGTAAGAGTGTGTTGGAAAGGACTTTTTACAGTATTGTTCTTTGCTTAAGTCATTTAAGGAAGGGTTTAAACAAGCAAGGCTTTGGTTTGGATTGGATGCTATAAGGAAATATGATAAATCTGAGGTTAATATTAAATCTTATCCTAAAAGGAGAAGATAGAGCAAGCCTAAATCTGCAATTGTTAAAGAATGAGCAGTCACTCATATTATCTGGGACAGGGGATGTTTGACATATTAGAGGGTGCATAGTGATGTCATTTTTGCCTCTTAGTCAACATCATGAATTAGTATTTCTGTTTTATTTCATCATGGTCACAGAGTGACCCCGTATGAAATTGAGATTCTGTGAAATTATTTTTGTCCAACATGAGATCATTAGGGACCAGCATTAGATAACAACACAGCTCCTTAAAATCAAGTCCCAACTATAAGGTTCAAGTGAGTCCCAGATTTATAGGCGCTGATTTTCCCTTTCTCATGGATTAACTATAATACAGATCAACATTTCCCCTAATTCTGTAGACACAAAGTTATTAAATGTAACTAAAGAACCATGGTGATATAGATTTACAGTATTATTTTTTCTACATTAAAACAAAACTCTTCTTTGTGACTTTTTGTTTTGTTTTGTTTTGCTTTTTCTCCTCATTGTTGTCCAAGATGAAAGATATTTAAAGAACTGTATGATCTAGTAGGAGAGATTTGGGGAAAAATATATAATGAGATTGTGACTAGATCTCATGTTTGAGCAATCAATAGAATCCAAAGTGTGGCCTAATGATTATAACAATACAAGACAAATAATTTTTCTCTGAAAAAAACAATAGCTTTTTAATAATGTGACGAGTATTATTTCCAAATCTCAAAGTCAGCAGTAAAGTTTGAGGGCCTCTATTTATATTCTAATCCATCACTAGGTTCTACACTATCAATTTGCCAAGTTTCATGTTAACCTCGGAGATTTAAAGGACACTCTTTGGAGTAAATCACCTGTTTGTCCTTCAGAACAGTAAATTCGACGGAGCAGACTCATGGGAAGATCTGCTTTTAAAACAGAGCCATTGTTGTATAATTTGCATATTCCTTTACTCAAAAGTGCTTTTTAAAAAATATATTTTATTATTTGTATTCATATTGTATTATTAAAATAGCCTAACATTGGCATCACTGATAAATTGAAATACGTCAACTGAGGTCTTTGTGCTTTTTGAAAACAAATTTATTAGACTTAATAATTGTTAATGAGTTCTTAAAATTTGTTTGATGAGTAATTTTGACTTACTAATAAGAAGCAGTACTTATTAAGTAGCCTTTTAGAATTATTCAGCTTGCAATACTAAATACATATATAGTTTCATGCAACTTTTACCAGGATGAAAATTCCCCGGTTATCCTGACATCAGTTCAAAGACAAGGATCTGCCTTATGAAACACATTCATCATATTACCTTCATTTAGAATTTCTCTAAGGTGAATCTGAAATAAGGATAATTAGGGAGGAAAGTGCCATGAAGTTATTGGTGAGCAGGACTCATGTTAAAAGAATGAATTTCAGAGTGGAGCCAATTATTCCTCCTCTTCTATGGGCTAAATTTAATCTCTGAAATGACAATAGTCAAGCAAAGATCCAAGACCCATCCTAAAAGCAAAAGCCAGAGATTTTATAAATACTGAATCTGAATAAAGGACACTTCATCAACTATCACTCCAAGAGTTTCAGATTTAGACCTGAGGTTAAAATTTGATTCACACTCATGGGCCTAGATGAATAAGAAAAATATCACTTCACATAAGATGATATGAAGTGTTAGGGTTTTGAGAATGATATGCATAATTATTATGTGTTGTAACATTTCTTAATTTCATTAGAACAACAAGGGCTTCACTCTCATTGATTAAAACTTTACTAGCTACAAACAAATTATACAGCCATATAATGTGTGGACAAAGTTAAGTTTATCTGAATATCAAATTGGAAATATCTTTGAATTGATATCAAAGTTGTAGATTAATTTGAGGTCAACTGACTTATTTATAATAGCAAGCCATTTCTTCTAAAAACAGGAAATATCTCTTGAAAAATCAAGATGTTCTTCTATACCCTCAATTTTTTTCTGTAGCTTTTCCTCCCAACATGTACACGTTATAAATTACTACATGAGTTCAAGTTTCTGTTGCTAGTGTGATGGTGTACTATTTTGTATTACATTACATAGTCAAGAACAGATCTGAGACTTTTACTTGACTTGCATGCTGCTAACAAGTTAGCCTGTCATTGTTTTACAGATGTTTGCAAAAGACACATGGCTCCTAGTTTAGTAACAAAGGATGACTTATTAGAGTAATAACATTAACCAGAATATCATGATTTTTTGCACTGGTTCTCTGAGCTTTGTTTCCCTTAGGGAAATGTGGAGGATTGTAGTCTATATAGAGAAATGCTACTGACTTTTTGGTTCATCTTATGTTCAGGCAATTCATAGGACTCTTTTCTTCTTTTCTAATTGTTTATATGTTGATTCTGTTACTTGATTCTTCTTAGGTTTATGATTAAATATTTGTATAAAATGACATTTGCGTATTTTTTCTTTTATTCCTTGCACCTCTTATTTATTTATTTATTTTTACCATTAGACTGTACTATGTTAAATATATCTTTGTTCTAGATGTCAAGAGAAATGAACCTGGGGCTGAGGATGTGGCTCAAGCGGTAGCTCGATCGCCTGGCATGTGTGTGGCCTGGGTTCGATCCTCAGCATCACATACAAACAAAAATGTTGTGTCCACCAAAAACTAAAAAATGAATATTAAAAAATTCTCTCTCTCTCTCTCTCTCTCTCTCTCTTTAAAAAAAAATGAACCTGAGGTTTTGCTACCAAGTATAATGTTTGCTGTTGGTTTAATTGTACAAGTTTCATCAAGCAAGGAAAGTTTCCTTCTTGATATATATATATATATATATATATATATATATTGACTTAGTTTTTAATTAATTGAAATAACCAAAATATTTTTCCTTTAATGGGTTGATTATCATTGTTAGAGTTTTCTGATACTAAACAACCAATATTCATATCCAATCATGTAATTAGATAAGACTTTAGAATCTGGTAAGCTTATGTGTTAAGATTTTAGATATAAATATTACATAAATATGAAATTGTATATAAAAACAAGTAAATTCTAACTAAAATAATATAGTATAAAAATAATATAGTATAACCCTTAGTAAAATGAGCCTAGACTTTTATTATATTTTCATCTTTATGGTAATTGGAAGTGCACTAGCTTCATAGAACTCTGTCTCTTGCTCTATTTTGTTATAAAACAGATAGGGAATTAATATTATTTAGTATTATTATTAAATATTATTATTAATATGAAAAGTAATATTGCAAGTTTTGTCAAATAATTTAAAAACCTATTGCTCATGGCTTTTTTTTCTGAAGGAAAAACATTATCCACTCTCTTAATTTTGTTTAAAGCATAGGTACTGAGAATATTTTTGCTTGTAATTTTTAAGAATTTAAAATTTTTCTCCAGGTTTGCAAATTTGTGAGTTCATGTGGAAACTTATATACGACAGTGGGATTATCAGAGGTAGTGGGAAAGGGGAAAATTATCTGGGAGAAATAGTTATATAAACAAACCACTTAAATGAGGAAAAAGTAGATGTCTACTTACTATCACATTCCAAAGTGGATTGATGGATTCACAATCTAACTGTGAAAGATAAAATTGAAGATAGAAGAAAATAAAATCAAATGTCTTTATGATCTATAGGCAGAAACATGCTTTAAAAACAAAAGTTTAAAACATGAATGGCAATAGTCAAGAATATAAATAACAAATGTTCGGGAGATATGGGGGAAAAGATACACTAAAATAATGCATTGTTGGTGGGTCTTAAAATTGGTGCAATCACTGTGAAAAGCAGTATAGAGGTTTCTCAAGAAACTAGGAATGGAACCACCATTTGACCCAGTTATCCCACTCCTCAGTATATATCCAAAGCACTTAAAATCAGCATACTACATGATGCAACCACATCAATGTTTATAGCAGCACAATTCACAATAGCTAAGCTATGGAGCCAAACTAGGTGCCCTTCAACAGATGAATGGATAAAGAAAATGTGGTATTTATACACAGTGGATAGAAAGAAAAATGACTTTAGGGCATTTGCTGTTGAATGGATGGAACTCATGACTATCATGTGATATAAACCAGTCCCCAAAAGTCAAAGGTTGAATTTTTTTTTGTAACATGGGAATTTAATCCAACCTAAAAAAATGAGGGATAAGAAAAAAAATAGAAGAAAGATTAGTGGAATAGACAAAGGGGAATGAAAGGAAGAGAAAAGGGATGGGGTAGGAAAAGACAATGGAATGAATCTTACTGAATTTCCTATGTACATATATGAATGTACTAAAGTGAATCTCACCATCACATACTCCCATAAGACACTAAGTAAAAAAGAAAAAAAAGAAGTAAATAGTGGATAGATAAGTATTGTAGATGGAACAGAAGAAGGAATGGGAGGAAGGGAGAGTAAGAAAGTACTGGGAACTGAATTAGAACAGATTATATTCCATATTGTTATGACTATGTCAAAATGAATTCTATTGTCATGTACAACTAAAAGGAGCTAATTTAAAAGAAGAAATAAAAAAGAAATGTGCTATCAAGCCATAAAAATACAAAGAGGAATTTTAAATGCATATGGCTAAGTAAAAGAATCAAAACAGACAAGTCTATGTACTGTCTCATTCCCACTGTATTATGACATTATGGATAAGACAAAATTATGAAAGTGGTAAAAAGATGAGTGCTCACCACAGGTTTGAGGAGAAGGAGGAATGAATAGATGGAGCATGAAGGATTTTTAAAGCATTGAAATTATTCTGTGTGGTAACAGTAATATATGTCATTGAATATTTATCATACCCATTATCTATACAATACAAACAGCAAATCTTAACATAAACCATCAACTTTAATTCATAAGGAATATACAATCAACGATACAATAAATACACAAAAATAAAAACAAAAGTTTAAAATTAAAAAACCAAGATAAACAGTTAGCAAATGCAATTATATCAAAAAATAAGAATTAGCCTTCAATACAAAGCACAGAAGACAAAATGAAAGAGATGGATGATAGCATGGAAAAAGGTAAGTAAAGGAAAGAGTTAACATTTAAAAATAAGATAGATAGGCTTTCTGATCTAATATAGATAATCAGATAGAAGTCCCTAAAAAAAACACAACACATGCAGGTTTACTGTTAAAACTTGAGAAGCTTTCTCTTTTAAAAATAAAAGTTGAGCAAGGATATTGTCACTTGGCAAAATGAATCCTACCTCCTGGATCTACAAGTAATATCTTTTTAAAAATGTTTGTTTAAATATTTCCAAAAACTATAAAATATTCTTTGTTATTTCTCCAATAAGCTTTAGGGATTTCTTTCCAAAAGTTAGCCACAATTCTATGAAGTGCTCTACAACTGTTAAACACACACACCTGATAGAACAAAGGGCGAAGAATCTACTTAGTGTAGATTAACTACCAACTTATAAAAGGCAATATTACAGAATCTATTATCACTATTTTGAAGCATACTCTACCTTTTCTGACCACAAATATGATTTAGTGTCACCATATGAGTAAGAAACTTGTTTTAAAAAGAGCTATAAATCAAGAAGTCAATTTTTCTATAGATTAGCTCATTAAGTTCCATATGGTTCAGAAATTCAGAAAACATTAATGGATCTTTTTGTGAATATATCTTTGCTCTACAGAGTGAATGGGTAATAAGAGGTGTATTAGGTCTTTATTTTTTAATGAATCAAAAGCATTGGGATTCTTCCTGTGTAAAATTGTATCTCATTGTCTAAAGAGAGGGGTTACGGCTTGTTTTTGTAAATAAACTTTAAATAAACATTCCTGGGTGAATATGGAACAAAAGAAGCTTAAAGAAAACATTTTTACCATTTAAATTAACCTTATCTTGATGATTTTGAATTTTAGGCTTGGAAGAGTAGTAATGAGGCCCAGCAGGGATCAGGGTAGAAATGACCTTAAAAATTGTGATGGCATATACTAATGTGTTGTGTTTATTTAGTATGTTTGTAGCAAGCTAATTAAAAAATGATCTGTTCTTATGAAAAAATATTTTTAGCTTTGTTTTTTGTTTAGTTTTGAACTTCAAAAATGGAGGACTAGCTGCTGAATTAATTAAATAGTTGCAGGTGCTATTCATGTTTTCTATTTATTGAAAGACTAGAAGGCACTTTATTTATTTATTTCAGTAACAGGAATTGAAACTCAGGAGCACTTAGCCATTGAGCCACATCCCTGGCCATTTTTACATTTTATTTAGAGACAGGGTCTCTCAAAGTTGCTTAAAGTTTCTTAGGGCTTTCCTAAATTGCTGATGCTGGTTTTGTACTCATGATACTTCTGACTCGACCTCTAGAGCTACTGGGATTACAGGAGTGCACCACCATACCTGGCAAGAATGTACTGAACTTAAAATAATATATTAGGTTTCTATTTTAATTTCTGAGATATTTTGGCAAGTTTTATTCAAGATATCCTTTGAAATTTGTACTGAATTGTATAGGGATATGAAGTTCACTTAGTAATCAATAACAATAACTTAAAATAAGTGAACAGCTTTAATTTAAGGTCCTTAATGTTAAGTTTATTTTTACTAGAATCTTGGTAAAAAGCTCTTCTATATTAGTGGAAGACTAGGTAAATTTTCTCTTTAGCTTTTTCTGTACATATACTTTATATTTCATTGAAATGATTGACATGATTTCTCCTACTACAGCTACAAAAGAAGGAAAATAGATGAACAGAGATTATAGGAATACTGATAATGAGCTACTATATATTACATTGTCAGTTAAAGATCAATGATAAAATGAGATCCAGAGAAACAGGGAGTAACTGTTTGTCTAGAATCAATATCAGGAAGCTATTATACCAGAATATAAAAACTGATCAGGATGATTCCACAGTTTAGCTATTGTGAATTGTGCTGCTATAAACATTGATGTGACTGTGTCCTTGTAGTATGCTGTTTTGAAGCCCTTTGAGTATAGATGGAGGAGAGAGAGAGCTGGGTCAAATGGTGGTTCCATTCCGAGTTTTCTAAAGAATCTCCATACTGCTTTCCATATTGGCTGTACCAATTTGCAGTTCCACCAGCTACGTGGCATATAGACACAATGCAATATTACTCAGCAATAAAAGAGAACATAATCATGGCATTTGCAGGTAAATGGATATCGTTGAAGAAGATAATGCTAAGTGAAGATAGTCAATCCCCAAAAAACAAATGCCAAATGTGTTCTCTGATATAAGGTAACTGTCTCATAGTGGGGTAGGGAGTAGGAGCATGGAATACAGGAACTCTAGATAGGGCAGAGGGGTGGCAGGGGAAGGGAGGGGGAAGGGGGTTAGCAAGAATGGTGGAATATGATGAACATCATTATCCAAAGTACATGTATGAAGACACGAATGGGTGTGAACATACATTATATATAACCAGAGATATAAAATTTTGCTCTATATGTGTAACAAGAATTGTAACACATTCTGCTGTCATTTATTTTTAAAAATCAACTAAAAAATCCCTATCCAGAAAAAAGAAAACTGATCAGGATGTCTTTAGATCTTGCAATTTAATACACAGCAGAGAAAGCTGAATGACTAAGGACTCAGATACTATGTTCCTGATCAATAAGGAAGTTTAACAATCAGGGTCAAGTTGAGGTCTGGTTGAAAAGCCTAGCACTTTCCTCCAATATGCTATTTTACCATTCTACATGGATATGGGGACAATTTTAAGTGGGAAGAGAGGGTATGGAGACGAGATACTACATGAGATTTGATACACAGCAAAAAGACTATTTGCTCGCCTCCATTTCTCTGGGAAATTCTCCTTTTCCCCTTACTTCTACATAGTTTCTCTCAATCATGTTTGTTTGCAATTAAGTTACCTTATCCGAAATTGATCAGTTCAAGAGAAGGCACCAGACCCAACTTTTCTCCTAGAATAACATTTTATTTCTTTAAAATTATGGACTCAGAATTTAAAAAGATTTTACTTTCTGGGAGCAGGTCTCTTGATGAAGGGAACATAGATGAAGCCACCCCCATTCTTAAATTGGTATTCAAAATCATCTATGAAAAGAATAATTAATAAATCATTGCCTTCCTTTAAGCCAGCATGTGCACATTTGGATGTATCTTTAGTTTATTAAAAAATAAAAGACTATCTCTGGCTTTATCCTCCACTTAAGACTTGTGAACATATTCTAATGATCTAATGTACAAGAATCAGCAGGGCTTAGGTGGGCCTTTTTTTTTCCCCCCTGAAGTAATATTGCTATTATCGGAATTGGAGTCAGTAGAGAGCTAGTGCTGATATTAGGTTAAAATCATCATCTCATACTGGGTAATCAAAGGGTTTTAGGTCAAGATATTGTCTTGAAATGTTGGCTGGCTGAAAGTGCTGTAGGTGAAAGAGACACAGGACAGCTTAGTTACAAATTGCACTTTATATAATAAGCAGATAACGAATATCCTTACGGAGACTTTTGAGATGCCTGTCTTTTCTTCATATAATACTAAGGGCACTTACAGATTATACTGACAGTTGAAATGATGGGATAGGAGATAACCCAATGCTTGATTGGAGTTTCAATCTAGTTTCCATTAAGTCTAGTATTTCAATTAAAACAATATGACAATGTTATAAACAATGGGCAGGTGGAATAACTTCATGGATGGGTCTGGGTGAAAATATACCAATTTATTGAGAGGAATAAAAAAACTTATCAGACAATTTCACATTCACATATAGAATGTCAATTAGTACTTCTTTCTAAAATCCTACTCTTTGAAGAAGAAAAGGGGCTAAAGTACTTCCTGGAATCAATTTTTTTTCTCACTGACTTTGGATTTTCAACTTATATACATCAAAACTACTTCAAATTTAATTACTTTAATCTTTAAAAATGTTAGTCTAAGATTCTGTCATAGTTATTTATTAATAGATTATATTTTCAATGGATATAAAAATACTTGAATTATTTTTATGTGATTAATGTAATGGCAAAAAATAATATTCTTGACAGTCTTGGTGTTTAATGTAGTCATAATTTTGGGGGGTATAAAAATAAACTTTGTTATGTATCTGAGTATTTTTGAAACACATAATTAGAGATACCACTGATTTAGGACTTACTGTGTATCAGATGTTGTCTCTTTTCACCATTGTGTGTACATTGTTTAGTGTATTGCTGCAAGCTTAGAAAGTATTATTACCATTTCACAGAATAGAAAAGAAATATGAAGTTTAAAATATTTCTTTACAAATCACTTATTTTCAATAACCCCCCAAAAATATTGAACCCAGGAGCATTTTACCACCGGGCCACATATATTCCCAGACCTGTTGGGTATTTTTAAAATTTTGATACAGGGCCTTGCTAAGTGGCACAAACTGGCTTCAAATTTTCAATGCCCCTGCCTCAGCCTCCAGAATCATTGGGATTATAGGTGTATGCCACCATAGCTGGCCTCCAACAAGGAATTTTTGAGTGTTTGATTTACACATACTTCATGATGGCAGCCAATGAATTAAGTAGTGATTAAAAGACAACCATTTTCATTAAGAAATATATGCCCAAAGTCATATCAACCTAGTTGTGTATGACTTGACAGCCTTGATCTTTGTACAGTATTCCAGAATCCTCTTATTACTTCCTCCTCCACCAAAAACCAAAGACAAAAAGAAATACATAAAACATAAGAGTTGTACGGAATAATGAGATCAAACCTATGAAAGAAATTTTCTCACTTTGCTACACCAGTATATGGACTAAAATAAAATTTTATTCTCTTTGCTTTTAAGAAAATAAAAGGTCAGCAGTAAAGGCAATGAATTGATGATCTTTCTGATGAGACAAAGGAACATAAGATCTTTGATAATATATTAAGAAATAGAACACATTACATTATTAAATCATTTACTTTCTTCATACACATTTTAAAACTCTTTTAAGAGGTTCTTAAACTGTTGTTTGCAATTCTAAAAGCATAATGATCATATAGGCTTATTCTTTATTTTTGGAGGGGCTTTACCCTCTGTTGAACTCAGGGGTACTCAATCACAGAACCATATTCCCAGCCTTATTTTGTATTTTATTTATAAACAAGGTCTCATTGAGTTTCTTAGCTCCTCTCCAGTTGCTGAGGCAGGATTTGAACTTGCAACCCTCCTGCTTCAGCCTTCCAAGATGCTAGAATTAAAGGCATGTGCCACCGTGCCCAGTTTAGACTTTTTCTTTTTATTGGTACTGGAGACTGAACTCAGGGGCACTTAATCACTGAGTCACATCCCTAACTCTTTTTATTTTGTATTTTGATACAGGCTGTTTCTAAGTTTCTTAGGGCCTCACTAAATTGCTGAGGCTAGCTTTAAACTTGTGATCCTTCTGCCTAAGCCTCCCCAGCTGCTTGGAATTACACTGAACCAAGCCTTAGACCTTTTTAAAATACAGATCTCATGCTTATTCCTTAAATCATTTTTTTAAAGGAGGAAGGAAGGAAGGAAGGAAGGAAGGAAGGAGGGAAGGAAGGAAGGAAGGAAGGAAGGAAGGAAGGAAGGAAGGAAGGAAGGAAGGAAGGAAGGAAGGAAGGAAGGAAGGAAAGAAGGAAGGAAGGATTGATTTTCTCTGGGAACTCTTGTTAATTTTTTCCCCTTAACCCAAATCTCATTTGTAAAAAGTGTGCCAACAATAGAAAAGCTTCTCAAAAGAAACTGAAAAGAATATTTTTCATATAGATATAGGGTTAAAAAAAGAAAGAAATGGAAGCTTAGTTTGGCAGCCTCTTTGATTAGATTGGCATTGTGTACTTAGCTGTAATCTATTTAACCGTTTCCCAAGCTGTTTTAAACCCAAACAATGTAAAATAAAACCAATTGTACAATATTCTGTGACCTCAACTTTGCTCTGCATCTAAAATGCCTTCAGTGTAGGTTACACCCTGTCACAACAAAGGTACCAACTTAGTTATAAACAATGTTCTAGTTTATATTTCACTTAATTTGATCTTTGAAATAACCCAGGAGATGGGTATGATTATAATCTCTATTATATATATAATATAATATATATATATATTTATTTATAATATCTATTTTATAAATGAGATAAATAACATGGAGAAGGTAAATAACTTGCCAAGTTCTCAAAAATGTATGCAATTACAATTTAGTCTTTACAATGTTCATCATGTGATTAAAAACCTTTCAAAAAGAGATAATATGAGTCCTATGACATGGTATAAAGACCTCAACCCAATTTGTCCCATATTCCCAAATGTGAAACACCTATAAAATCTTAAATATAGTAAATAATATATAGCATAACTATATAATATTAAAAGAATATAATTATAATTACATTTTAGTATCAATTAATATAAATTTATATTATATACAAATATGTATATATATACCTCCATCCTCTGGATTATTATTTTCAACCTATTCTAATACAGCTGTGTCAATTATGTAGAAATAGACATGAAATTTGAGACTTAATGGGTTAAAAATAAAGTCTGTTGGGGTCATGTCAGTTGGCCTACCATCTCTTTTGAATATTTTGGCTGAAATAACTGCCAACCTCTCATATATTAGCCTGTCAAGTTATTTGGTTTCCCAGTTCAAAAAATGCACTAATTTTAATTAACCTACTCTTTCAGCCACTTATTTCTTAATTTATTCACACTATAAATGTGATTTATTCTGCAAGTTTTTATTTTAGAAAGCATTGCATTGCATTATCAAATTAAATTTAATGCTATTTAATCTGTGTATTGCATATTACAACTTCTAATTGAGTGTTCGTTACTTTTTAAGTTTTATTTAATCAAAAACAACCATTCTTTTTGAACATATAAAATCATTCCACTACTTGTTAATGCTGCCTGCAAGTGCTTTTGATTTATCACATTAGTCACCTAAGTGGACCAGGATCACTTGATAAATTCTATTTTTAAAATTTAATCATGCTCTTAGACAATATTCTGAGGTATAGAAATTTCTAGCAAATCTTATTTCTCAGATTTAGAAAATGTGTGACAGTTCCCTCTAAAATGCTACTCTTATAAAAAAAAAAGATATAAGATTCTTATCCCTGGTTTTTCTCTTCTACAGACCATAGCTCTTAAAATAATGTGAACATTTGCACTGGTGATTGCCTTTGTCAAAAGTGCATTGTTGGCATGATATATTTTCAGGGGAGTCATTGGATTCATTGTTGGATTAAAAAGATATTGATGGAAATAATAAATGACCACATCAATCCATTCTATTTTCAAATTGCTGTATTATGATCTAGGACAGTTCTTTGGGCTGATGGTTTCCATTCCTTTCCTACTAGCTTACCCACATACCATACACAATACAATTATATATGCATACAGATACCGTGCTTTACCACTCTGATGTGCATGTGTGTAAGCATGCATTCATATGTGTAAACAAATAAAGAAGTGTGCCATTAAATGGCATTCAGCAGGTTAAAGAATCTCTCACTGTAATTATCAGAAGCCATATCCAACGTGTATTTCAAAAGCATTTAGTGGCTTCCTCGCCTCCCTTTATCCTGCTCCGCAGAGTCTTCAGTCATATTCCTACATTTACGCTTCCTCTGAAGACATGGGCTGGAAAGCTGCATTCCAACTCTGCAGGAAGGAACATAGAATGAGAAAGTACAGCCTGCCCAACTGCAAGAATTGTAATTTTATCATTTTGGCTGCCGTGATCCTGTCTCTGGGAACCATAATTAATGCAATACGTTGGTTAGCTTCTCTCAGGGGTAAAAAAGATAGATCTAATTGAAACCTTGTAAAGTAGTTACACAAGTGAAATGGAAAAGGATATTGGCTTTTATCTCCCAGCCCCACCTTTACATAGTCACAGATTATTAATGTTTCATAAAATGTCGTAAGCCTTTGTGCTAATATCATTACAACTGGCGAATTTAGCCAATGATGACAATTGAATCATTAATTGGGAATGCTTAACAGAATTTCTTTTCTAGAAATGAAAACAAATTATTCTGAAAATAATTCTGCAGTTAGTAAAAGCTATTTTATAATTCTCAAGAACTTTTGCACCAGCATAAAATAGTATAAGACAAAAGAATTATTTCACAATCTAATCAAATAACAAGTGGGTTCACAAAAAGACAGCAATGACATTCTAGCCTAATTAATAACCCCCCCTTTTTTCTTCCATATTTATTGTGTTTGTAGTTACTCTTTGAACACTATGAACTATGCAGGTAGGAGCCTCATTTTAGTGAAGATAATATGCAGTTTGTTCTCATGATCCTCTTCCTCTTTCTTCCATTTGTTTTATTCTTCTTCTACTGTTGCTGAAAAACAACTACTGTTTTTGTTTTTCAGCAACAGTAGAAGAAGAAGAATTCTGAATTCTGGGATTTGTTTATGTTGTCTAATTGAGAATTATTACTTGTTATTGATTGACTTATGGCTCAGATATAAACGTCTCATACCCAGTGAGGTCTACCATCAGAGTACATGGAGCTACTCTCAAGATTCATATGTTCAACAAGTACTCACTGAACATCTACTGTGTACCAAATTCTAATATGCTGGCTGATCAGTCTTTATTGTTTGAGGTAGATCTAGTCTTTCTCTTCAAGGAGCTTATCTTCATAATCATAATTAAAATTGTTTTTGACTGATAAGAATTTGATTATTAATCCATAGCTTTCAACTAGTCTGATGATAGGAAATATACAGTAATACCATATTCTTGTGTGATTTTAAGAATATATGTCTTTATTTTTCCTAAATTATTATCCTAGTATAGTATTATTTGTGATATTATTATTTCTACAAATACTAACTTATTAAGATAACAGTTTCAGCAATAGTATAGGATAGCAAATGCAGCTCTTTCTCAGCCTGCATCTTTTCTGCCTGAAATATTGGTGTATTTCTGTGGACTTTGAATGGCTAGAATCTGAATCTCTTTGATCTATGATTGTTGAAGCTCAACCTGCTTTTGTGCAGGCTGACTGAGTGTCATAGAGAATTAATTACTCACCCAAAAAAGCCTTTAACCTTAACCAATATAGGTTGATATATAAGTACTCTAACTCCCTCAATTCTCAAGGAGGATGACTGAGATATCTTCAGGTAGCATAGACTCCAGTTGCCTAAAAAGGAAATGTGCTTGATCATGTACCCTTCAATGTCTTCTTTATCTCCATATATAAATATCCTATCCCATTAGCTATATTTTCTGAAGTTCCTCATAATAAACTATTGACATGTGAATAATTTTCTAAGACATCTTAGGGAAACAAAATTAAGATAGTTTTAAAAATTAATTAATTTATTCGTTCTAATTAGTTATACTTGACAATAGAATGCATTTATGCACTTTGTTATATAACACATAGATGGGATATAATTTCTCATTTTTCTGAGCGTACATGTTGTAGAATCATAATAGTCATGCCGTCACATATATACATACAGTAATAATGTCTGTTTCATTCTATCTTTCCTATCCCCACATCCCCTCCCCTCTCCTCCCATCACTTCCCTCTACCTAATCTAAGGTAACACTATTCTTCTCTAGTGCTCCCTGCCTTATTGTGAATTAACATCCGCATATTAGAGAAAACATTCGGCCTTTGGTTTTTTGAGATTGGCTTATTTCACTTAGCATGATATTCTCTAAATCCATCCTTTTATTGGCAAATGCTATAATTTCTCTATTCTTTAAAGCTGAGTAATATTGAGTATATATACCACATTTCCTTTATCCATTCTTCTATTGAAGGACACCTAGGTTGGTTCCATAGTTTAGTTGTTGTGAATTGAGCTGCTATAAACATTGATGTGGCTGCATTACTGTAGTATGCTGATTTTAAATCCTTTGGGAATAAACCAAGGAGTGGGCTAGCTGGGTCAAATGGTGGTTTCATTCCAAGTTTTCTGAGGAATCTCCATACTGCTTTTCATAGTGGTTGCACCAATTTGCAGTCCCACTATCAATGTATAAATGTACTTTTTTTCCCCACAGCCTTGCCAACATTTATTGTTACCTGTATTCTTGATGATTGCCAAGTTTTTAATTTCATTTTTGTTTTGCTTTTTAGGGTTTTTTGTTATCATTTGTTTGATTTTGCTAAAGAGCCTTAAGAAAGCATATCTTCAGCACCACCAGAAAGTGTAATATCTTCAGGATATTACACCAGCAGAAAGTGTAATATCTTCAGGATAATGTGCCAAAATTAAATCACTCAGTGGCCATACAGTTCTAAAACCCCATTATAGTTTTAGTAAGTGGAATAATGATACCCATTAAGCTCTGTAGCCTCACAATAACCAAGATTCTGATGTATGTTGAATTGGGACGCAAATGGAATGGAAGATAATGATTCATGAAATATCTCTAAAAATATGAGTACAAATATCATAGAAACTATGGAATTATTTAGTCATGAAGCAATAAAAAATTAACTGATAACATTCTCAATTCAGGGTATAACTATGCAGGACATAAGCCTCTGTGACTTTATCAAAGATATTCTCAAGTCCTGCAATCAAAAGACACAATGTACAGAAAACTTGATCTAGGATCTGAAGGAGAGAATAATAAAGGTGTAAGGAATGCTAAAGTCATACCGTGGAAAGCCTTCTAAACTGAAGTTAGAGTTTTGGAAAGGAAAAAAATGAGACTACACTGGTCCTACTAATCATAATCTGGAAATCACCAACACAGCAAGTAATTAAGTTTTATAGGCATGAGATAAATTCATAATTTGATGGAAATGAGATTCAAAATTAGACCTTCAACAATACAGAGAACACAAGCAAGTTATAAATAGAGATGATCCAGACTCCAAGTTACCTAATCCTGTTGTTCCAACATATGTCCCTCAGCTCACTGCTATGGCTTCTGTGGGATGCTCTCATCCAGTTGACCCAGATTGATGGGGAGATTAGTTACTCTAAGCCAATATATTGGTGTTAGCCAAAACAAAACAAAACAAAGCAAAAATAGGAGTGGCCTCGAAAGACAGTAAGAGAGAATATTTTCCTGTAGTCAGAAGCTTTGACCAAAGCTTCAGGCCATTAATTTAATGTAGAAGATGCTTGAAATAAGCAAATAATAAATTCTGTCCAGAGCATGGCTATGAGAAGAGATTCAAGGAAAAGTACATAGATTGCTCTATGAAAAAGTGAATGAAGTATGACAATCTTTATATGTCATGTCAGTATCCACCAAGAACATTCATGGCAGAGAAAACGTTGACAACTAGGACAGAAAGTCTCACACAATAGTGGTGAGAACCCTCAGAATTCTGTCACTCATCTCTTGCATAATAATTCCATGAATGGATTTGCCAGGATGGGAGAAAAGGAGGCTCTGCATTAATTAATCTGCCAGATTAATGGAATGCTAAAATACTTTGTAAAGGCATAGGTGATATATCTGCTTGAAAATCCATGATTTTCAACATGGGAGACTTCTCACTAAGAATAATGCTGCCGGCACCACTACTGAATTTGTGACCAGTTTCAAGATAGATGCCTCTTCTTTGACATCATACTGGTTATTAATTTATTGTCTACAAGCTCTAGTTTACCTTTCTTTTCCATGCTCTGTGATACTAACATTTAATCCTATGAACATTTCTTTTGTTATTTGAGGCAATGTTAAACTTTTGTCACAGTGGGGATTGAAAAGGCACTGTAATGTTATAGAAAGAGTAAGGGGCTTCTCTTATAAGTACTGGTGTATTTTTACGTCCTATAATGTAGCTACCAGTAAACCAGTGTGTAAGAGATGTGGTGGAAAATATTTTTCAGGAATTTCTTGAATACCCTATAAGACTTTCTTACCCAACAAGCCAAGCCCACACTTTCTGGCAAATTTCTTCTCCACTGATCTTCTGTAAATCTGTGTGGTAGCCATACTTAATCCAATAAGGTCAGAGTCTCATCTTGTTGGGGGAAACATTGTGTCTCTTCTAAGTTCTTTGTTGCTTATTGTTCACTCTCTGTCCTACATGGAGTGACAAGTTTTCTTTTATATCTTTTGGTTGTTAAAAGTATTTTATACTAAAATTCTCCTGTTTCAATTGCTGATATGATTCTTCTGTCCTGACTAGATCCTGATTAATAAACGTGAAATAAAATCCCTAGTAGAACAAACCAAGTACCTTTTGATTAGCTGACAACACTAACACCCTTCTGTGGTGAGAGTATAAGTCATTCTTACTGAGATTCTCACATTTTTCGGGTACACATGTCTCCCCTCCTCAGTGCCTTAGACAATATCACTTTTATGTAGGCAATCAAAGAAAAGTTTCATAGGACAAGTTAAAGATTCAGGAAGACTTTATTCAAGCCTAGTACAACAGATTAAAGAGACTGAACTCAACTCCACTAAAGCAAGAGATTTTAAGCACTCAGTGGGCTAGTGGGCAAGTACTAGAAAATCTTGGAGGGGAGGTTGGTCAGGTTGATAAGTCATCTGTCTTTGCTGAATGATGCTTAGCGTATTAAAGTTAGGCTTCTACATTCTAACAGAGAGTGGGAGATGGGGCACTATCTTTCTTGATGATTATACTTCAAAGGGATGATTCCCCAGGACCCTGAGCAAGACAGTTCTGGATTATAAAACTGGAATGAGGCTGGAAAAGATTTAGATCCCAAAGAGGGAGAAAAATAATTTTTAAGTTTCCTCATTAAATGCTCTAAGAAAATAAAGGAGACAATATTCAGGAACAAACTTAACTGTGAGAAGTATAAGTAAGCAGAGGAGAATGTTAAAGCAATCTTGTGTTCAGGTCTCACAGAATGACCAATTCATTACCATTAGATCCCATATCATCTTCCCTTGGGTCAAGGAACCCATTATACAGGAAAAAAATGTGGGCATGGGATCCTTTTGTCTCACATAGACTATATCACTCAGAAGCTTCCAGATTAATAAAATGCTAAAATAGCTTCATAAAGGCATAGCTGATGTATCTCCTTAGAAATGATAAACATTCATTGAGTCCTGTCATTCAAGATGTGGAATATATGACAATTATGTATTATTACAGGTCCAATACTATAAATAAATCTTGGAAACAGAGGTTCTCACTGCACTTCCAGAGGTATGTATAGGGAACTTATAACTCCTGTGCCTACAACTTCAAGTTTATTCTATTAGACCAGAGGCCCTGGTTTCTATTGGAAACTCTAGTAATATGTGCACAGTAAAAATTCCACAAAACTTAATTGTTAGACTGATACCTGACCACTTTGGGCTTCTCTTGCCAGAAGACCAGCAAACAAAACAAACAAGTGTTACTCCACGGACAGTAAAAATAGAACCTGATTATCATGAAGTGCTAGAATTTCTGCCACCTGATGGAGGTGGGAAAATTTTTGTGTAGACTTCAATATATTCTTTGTTGGGTCTCCTGGTGCTACTACTTTGAGTGATATCCATCAGTAGGTAATTATAACAAGCATGGGCTAGCAAGGATATACTATTTGGGGACACAAATCCCTGAATGATCAAGGTTTACATTTACCCAATTTGCAAGCAAGACATAGTAGCAAAAAAGCTGGTTGAGAGTAAAGGGAACGCTGAATTGGAGTTAGAAGTGGTGAGATGCAAATTACCAAGTGTGGCTTCAGAATGAACAGCAGCATTCTCCTTTTATTATATTGTTTTATAATAAGATGGTGACTGGTGACCACATGAAGAAATAGGGATAGTACTGAGTGAACTTCACCTGGGAAGAGATGACTGGTCAGGGATAGACTGTCAAAGAAGTTCTTGTTGCCCCACTCATAATTTTCTGTCTTTATCTTTTAAATGCATATCAATTGATTTCAAGCTTCTCTCATTTTATCTTTGTGCAAGGGTTCATCCAGAATGCTTTCTGCCCATAGACACACCAGGCAGGAAATGACAGAGAAATAGCACTCTCAGGATCTGTCCTCAATGATTGATTCTAAGAGTCAATTTAACAATACCTCAGTTCCTGTGATTCTAAAAGGAAATATACCTGAATATATTTATTTGTTGTAAAATATGTCTAAATATAACCTAAAGTGTTTCCCACACTACTAGTTGTCTATGGTGCCTATCCCCTTCTTAGATCTATTATCTCCCTCCCTTCATTTTGTTAACCAATCCTGTGTTAGATATAACTATTTTTACCATAGGAGAGTGATAACCTCTTTATAACATATTAACTAAAGAATTTTAAGTTTGCTACTCTGCCTAATATTTTTAGTTTTCTCATATGTAAAATGGTAATATAAATACATATTTCAAAAATATATATCAGTAATAAAGAGATAAAGTATTTAAAGCACCAAGTTCCATACTTGACTTTTCCTGGACTCTCGCTATATAGGTTTAATCTTAGGTATCTTGCTTTAATAAATAGAAGTCTTGAGAAAGGCATATTTACACTTATAACTAATATAGTTAACATTGATTTTATAATTTTCCATGATGATTTATACTGTGTATGCAAAAAAGTACTTGATGTTAGAATATACTCTCCAAAGACATGTATTGGAATGCTCACAAAAGCAATACTTTTAATAGCACCAAATCAAAACTACTCAAACGATCATTAATAATAGGAGAGATAAATAAATTGTGAACTAGTTATTTGAAATAATATTATGCTCAATGAAAATTATCAATATCAATCCATAGCTATTTGGAGAATATGAATCTTTGTTAAAAAAGTCAGTTACAAAAAAAAGAAATGTACAAAAAACAAAACTATTTTTGTTTTCCCATTAGCACAATATGCAAAAATAGGCCAAATAATGTATGCCTTTATCATTCCAGAGAGTTGTTAGTTTGGGGGCAGGAAAACATAGAAAGAAGATAATGATGAGTTGTATGTTGACAGTATTCCCTTTTATGAACTGGATATTGTTGGTATCAAGGTGTTCACTTTGTAATAATTTACTGATCTTTAATTTCAAGGTATGTAAACTTGTAAGTGTGCATTAATAGAAAGTTGAGAAAAACAAAATGGAATTAAAATCAGAAAAAAAATATTCTAAAGCTTACCTGGCATTACTTACCAGCTTTTTTTAAACAATAGACTTCATTATTTAAATACATCAAAATATTTCCTTTGGTGTTCATCATGATTTCAACTGAAATACTTTATTATTGCCAGGTAATTGATTTCTATTGTATCATCATTTCTTGAGTAGTTCTGTGGTATTTAAAATTCTAACATCCATACAATATGCATCAGAATGCTTTTTTTTTTTTTAACTCAGTTAAAATTCATGACAGGCTTGACAGGTTCTAATTCAAAACATTAAATGTATCCTTCAAATTAATTTCCATGATATTACTTTGAAATGCTTTCAAATTGGCTTTCAACTTTTTAATTTCATTACATAAATCACAATAGACAGTCAATATTTCTTGGATACTTACATTCTCATTATATTCGCTTTTTCTTTCTCCTCTTGACTTTTTTCTTGTAATTCGTGAAAAACTTTATCTTTGTGTCTTAACATTAGGTGACAAACTATTTTACTTAATATTCTGCCTTGTTAGAGACTTGGGTGACTGTAATGGTTGAGAAAAAGAGCAAACGATTGGCTTTTTCTGTACCTGTTTCAAAGTTATGTTGGTATTATCAAACCGTTTCATAAAGCAATTGTGTATGTTTATAAAATATATTTTGATAAATAACTCTTATCATTCAGTATTTTTACAAAAACTTCCTTTTTACAATCAAATAATTGAATAGTGTTCTCACAGAGCTTATTTTAGTCTGTTTTGTTTGCCTGTTTAAAAAAAAAACTTAAGGCTAGGTACTTTTTAGAAAAAAAAATGATATTTATTTAGCTCACAGTTTTGGAAGCTAAAAGCCCAAGATTGGGTATCCTCATTGGTTCAGCCTCTGGTGAAGGTTTTCTGGTAGAATCACAAGTTGGAAGATGGTATCATGGTGGGAGCACATGAAAAGGAAGAGATCACATAGTAAAAGAGGAAGCTAAAGATCAAGAAGGGAAAAGTCTCATTATAACTCACTCTTACAGGAACTAATTCACTCCATGAGACCATCACTAACCACTTTTGAGGACAGTGTCCCCATGAATTAGTGGCCTTCCATTTGCCTCCATTTCTGTGCATCCTACTGCCTAAAAACTGCCACACTAGGGACACAGCTTCCAGCACATGAAACTTTGAAGAACACAATCAAATCATATCCCAAGCACGGAAGAGCTAATTGTCTAGTGGAACTGATATATAGTAAACATTAAACAATGTCTTAAATTGTCAACAGAGAGTATGAATAGTTTATAGGCAAGAATTGTTAATCCTTTCTGAGTTACAAAGTGAAAGGTCTTTTTTTAGATTTTATTGGATATTTTAGCCAAATTTTTGTTTGAGGATCATTGTCCATTCATTCATTCATTCATAGTTTTATGCCCTAGGATTTCTTCCCCACCAAAGTTCAACTCCTAGAATTTTTCATTTCTATCAACAGAAGTCATCATGTATGTTTATGCCCTTTACTTCACCTGATAAAGCAGCCAATGCAAAATCCAAAATTTACTTCTTTCATTATTTTAACAAAGACTTGATAATCTCTTTGATGCTTTAAATGAAGTGCCAGCACTGGGGAAAAGATCAAGGAGAAAGGAATGAGAAAATATTTTCCAAATCAAACTATAAGAAACAAAACTGAGCTATTGTAGAGAAGCTTTTAAAGAAATGAATAAGTGCCCGGTTGCAGAATAGAGAGAATAGTGGTTTTGGAGAAAGGGATCTAAGACATTTTAATTAAACTGATAAGTTTGTTAGAACAGTAATAACTTGCCTAGGAATTGCCAATGTAGCATAGAAGTGCATATGGTGATTATGAAGCTTTATATGCTATCTGTGGACCATGCTTTGCATCAGAGGTTGCCTACAATTCTTTGCAATCCATTAAATCAATGTGTCACTCTGAAGACTCACTCACTATGTTCTGTAAAGCATAGACCACTTGGGAAAGTACTACATTTTCTGGTCAAACGTATCAACTAAGGTCTCAGACAATAGCCAGTATCACATAGCCCTTATATAAGTGAGCAAGACTTCAGATGATTTTAGAACACATACATACAGCTGGCCCTGCTGACACTGAAGGAGAATAAAAATAAGCTATCCCCACTGAGGCCTACCCAAACTGCAGATTGGTTACTATAAAAATTCTTGCCATTGCATTAAACACCAATTTCTGGGGTCATATTTTCATCTCATCATAGTAAATGAAATAATATGTAAGGTAAAGTAACTCTGAAATGTCTCTTGAAAGAGCTTGTAGTTTGGGAAAAACAAATTAGGACCATATGAATCTGTACAATAAAAGGCAAATTATTTTTTAAAAATCTATGATTATAAAGGCACAATGGTCATAAAAGCTTTTAGGTTAAAAAAAGAAATATTATTTTGGGGTTCAGGAAATTCTATATGGAACAGATTCCATTTGAGATGTGCTTTGTGCCATTTATTTCTATGAAAACTAGGTGTTTTGTTCTTATACCAAAGAATAATGTACTTTGTAATAATTTAATTTCCTTAGGGGAAAAATATATATATTTTACTCTTCTAAATTCTCAGCTGGGACCTCTACTTAAAAAGGCAGACTAAGAAAAGAAGCACATTTGCTTAATATAAATTTTATATGATGTGAGAGGTTTCACCAGAAGTGAAGACCCAAAGAAGTAGTTAAATCTGAGTGCTGTTGTGCTGTGTTTGATGAAAATTAGAGAAGTGGGCAACTATAATCAGAAAAGGGGCAACTAAGTGTAATAAACTAGGGGAAACCCAGGAGGCCTGTTTGTTCAGATTTCTCTAAGTGCTCCTCTGTCTCCACGGACATAGATTTTTTAAATTAGCTTTTCACTGCTGTGACCAAAATACCGGAAAAGAACAATTTAGATGAGAAAAAGTTCATTTGGGGATCTCAGTTTCCAGTGCTGTCCACAGATGACTGATTTCATTGCTCTGGGCCAAGATGAGGCACCACATCTTGGGGGAAGTAGATGGCAAAGGAAAGCTCCTAAACTCATGACCCTGGTCAGAAGGCAGTGAGAAAGAGAGTGTGCAAGGGCAGATGCACCCTTCTAGGGTACAGCACCACTGACCCACCTCCTCCAGGCACGCCACACCTGCCTATAGTTACCACTCAGTCTATGCAAACTAGAAAGGACTGATTAGGTTACAGCTCTCATATTCTAATCATATTATCTCTGAATACACCTACATTAACAGGAGCTTTTTGGGGACACCTCCTATCCAAATTATAACACAGGCCCTGGCCTCCAAAATTCATTCCATATGACAATGCAAATTACATTTCATTATCTCCGAGAGTCCCATCATCTTAGCATTCTCAAAATGGCCCAAATTTCCAAGTTCAAACTCTTCTGATACTCAGGGCAAACTCTTGGCTATGAGCCCCTATTAAAATCAAAAGCAAGTCACTCCTATCCAGTTTGCAGTGGCACAGAGTAAACGCTACCATTTAAAAAGGAAGAAATGGAGGCATGGAAAGAATGGATGGGGCCACAGGATGACCAAAACTCAGCTGGGCAAACAATTCTGGCAAATCTGTGTTAAGTCTACCCATAGGACACATCATGGTCACAGGATGTGCTCCCCAAAGAGCTTGGAATATCTCAACCCTCTGGCTTTGCCAGTTGAAGAACACGTGGGCTCTTCTTTAGCCTGGCTTTCTCTGTGACCAGCAGTTTTCCTTGACAGATAGTCTATATTATATTCATTTCTTTATTCCTGGGGTCTCCATTCCAGCTTAGGGTTCACATTCATGGCTTTGTACATTACCCTCTCAGGAGCAGCCCACAGAGAATTTGACCCTGCTATATTTTTCATGGTCTCCCAGGTCTTCCTTTGAAAACTTGGTGGAACTCTTCCACTAACTTATAACTCAAGTATCCTGAATTCTTACAGAATGAGCACCACATGAACAATGCCAAAGTCTGCTGTCAATTCTTGCAATACCTGGTCCCCCTGTAACCATGTCCACTGTGTATTCTCAATGCCTGTGTGGTTCAGTGTGGTAAAACAACTTCCTAGATCCCCCATGGTTCCTTTTCAAAGGAATTTTTCTTATCCATATTTTTGAGTCGAGAGTGGGTATGGTTTTGTAAATTCCTTAGATGACCTCAAGCCATTTTTCCTGTTGTCTCTATGTAAAATGCTTACTATCTCTTTAGGGGCTGTAATCTCTCCACAAGTGCACCTTTCTTGATTCTGAGCTTTATATGAACTTTTCTAGCCAAACTGCAAGTTTTTAAAATTGGTTAGCTCTATTTTCTGCTTCCAACTCTCACAATAAATCAGGGTAAAAGCTGCAAGCAATATCCATACCCCTTATTGAAAGCTGTGCTGCCTTGAAATTTCCTCTGACAGATTAATTAGTCCGTTACTTTTAAATTTAGCCTCACACAAACTCTCAGGACATGGGTGAAATGTAACCAAGTTCTTTTAGAGAACATGAGTTGCCTCCAGTTCAGTTCCTAAAAGAGTATTTATTTCCTTCTGAAACTTCATGAGTCCAGTCATTATTGCCCACAGTTCTATCAGCATTCTGGTCTTCTGATTTCCCACCAGAATCACCCATTAAGCTCCATTTACAACATTCTAAAACTACTCCAGTTTGCCTCTCTAAACTTTTTAAAATTTCTCCTACAATCCATTCCCAAAGGTTTTTGAACCACATGGTCAAGCAAGTCATAGCAATGACCACATTTCTCAATGCCAATTTCTGTTTTAGTCAACTTTGCACCCTTGTGGAAAAATTACCTGACAAGAACAAATTAGAGGAGTAAAAGTTTATTTGGAACAGTTTCTGAGGTCTGAGTCCACAAATATCCTGTCCATTATTCTGAGCCTAAGGTAAAGTAGCACATCATGAGAAAAGGAACCACCAAAGTGAAGCTGCTCTCCTCCTTGGCAGCCAGAAGCAGAGAGAGAAAAAAAGGGAGAGGTGGAGGAAGAGCACAGCAAATATTCACCCTGTCAGGGCACACTACCACTGACCCATCTCCTTTAACCACACCCTGCCTTCGACAGTTACTAACCAGTCAGTGCATTCAAACTAGGAAGGACTGATTTGGTTACAGCTCTCATATTCTAATCTTTGTACCTTTGAATATACCTGAATTAAGAGAAGTTTTTAGGAGACACCTCATATCTAAACCTTAACGTGGCTATTCCTTTCCTCTGGGAACAGGAAAAAGCTCTCTTACAGAATAGTCTTATGACTATTCCTATAATAGTCTTATGACTACTTCCTTCTTTGAAGGAAGGTAAGAAAGTTGTTCCTATGCAAGATGTTTTTTCAAATTTTGCTTAAAATATCCAGTAAAGAGTATCTATATTTGGGGAGTAGTTCATACTGAACCTTATAAAATGTAGCCTAAGTCTGAAAAATGCAGCATAACAAAATTTATTTTCTGTTTTTAGTGAATACTAGGTCCATATACACAGAGTAAGGATAAGTATGAAAAAAGAGCCTCTAGAGATGGATCTTATGGTAAAATCTGTAGAGTATACAAAGAGATAAAGAAAGATATTTGCTTTACATTATTCACAGAGCTCAGAAGACTTCCGGAGAACCTAAAAGTGCATGTGCAATTGAATTAGAATCATGCTACAACAATTAGCTACCCAATTGTGTTTATGAAAAACAACAAGAACCTCAAATAACAATGCAGATGTAAGTTGAACATTTATCCTATATGTGAAATAATCCCTCTCAGAACAATTTGTGAGCTGACTGGTTAAGGAAGGGTTGAAGTTAAAGATACTAAGAATTAGAAACATAGATTTTATTTTTCTCTTATCTTTTCTCTTATCTTTCAGTTAAGTGCTTCTCAATTGCTGGTGAATGCTCCCGTGTAAAGGCTCTAGGAGAATTACCTTCTGACTACCAAGCCTGTATTATTATTTTAAATAACCTTACATTTCTAAGATGTATTTATTCATATCTATAGAATTTTCTGTGTTATGAAGTGGTCCCAAGGATAGTCAGAACACAGAATATGAGAGTTTCAGAATATAAGTATTTCTTTAAATGATCAAAAACCTAAACCTGAGAATTATAGATAATGTGGAATGCCTTTTGAACACATAGTTTATCCCAAAGAATTTCTGCAGGACAAAAATTTATTAGATAATTGTTTATTTTTCAACAATGAATAAAAACAAATTTGAAATATCTAGAGAATAAACAATTACTATAAAATTGAAAAATAACTAAGTTATGTGACTCATGTTTCACATTTTGTATTTGTTCTCCACCCTACATTCTAAAATCAAAACGTGAAAAAAAAAATCCACTTTAGGATTATTTTCTCAATTTGCCCTATTACAATAATTTGTTGACACTTTAAGAACTAAACTGGCTCAACCAAATGAAAAATATATTAGTTCTTTTGCCATTATGAAAGCCAAAACCAATGAATGAGCCTACAGAGTCTAATTCAGCATAGACTTGCCTAAAGTTCCATGTTGATTAACAGGTGCATAACACATAAACAATTTTTTACCCTCTGGGTGGTGAATTACGACAACTAGAATTGTGATATTTTAGCAAAAGTTAAAAAAATGAATATTTGTAATAATTATACTGAAAGTAATAAATGATAGCTATAGGCCCAATGATTCTCAACCGAAACAATTTTGATCTCCTCCCCCAAAAGATATTAGAAATACCTGGAGACAATTTAGTTATTTGAACTGGTGGCATCTAGTGTATATAGGCCAGGAATTTTGCTAAAATACCCTGTGATAGAAAGACAGCCCCCTCCATAATACAGAATTATCTAATTCATAATTAAGTAGTGCCATAGTTGAAAAACTCTATAACTCTTGTTAAAAATATCTTATGTTGGATTTTACACATACAAATATCAGTTCATAGATGTGCTCCTCATGATTTCAATTTTTAGGTGACATTTTAAGAAAACACAGAATGTTGAGTTTTAATAGTTTCTTAAAGAGTACTCATTGAGCCATGGAAGATTAAAACGGCAGCGTGAAACCAAAGGGTAGTTTAGGCCAATAGAAATGATTGATATTTATGCCTGAAGTTTTCTAGATGCATGTCCAAGCATAAAACTAACTGAAGGGGTATTGGAAAAGATTAATTTGACATGCTTTGTAAAGTGGTTTTAATTTTAATTCGTCTTGGGAATACAGGAGAAATGGCCTCAAATGTGAAAAAGCCCAGGTGAAGATCTTGGCAGCATTACCAAAGCATCATGGTTCCCTAGAAGCCAAGGTTCTCGCTTGAGTGAAAGCAAGCACCTGGCTTCCTACTCTTATCATTACAGTGAGAAAATTAAGAATCCACTGGAAAAACAATCTAGGGACTTGGTAGAATTGCAAAACAAAAATAAAATAAAATAAAGGAAGAGAGGAAGAAAATAATGGAGAGTGAGAAGAAGGCAAAGAGGGAGGGTCAAAATAAAGAAAGAAGGAAGGAAGGAGAAACAGAAGAGGAAAGGAGAAGAGAGGAAAGAAAAGAGGAAGCAATAGTGAGCATGCAACTTAATGCCTGAAATACTCAGAGTCCTCTTTTTAAAGGATGATATTTGAGAGATCTGCATTTTGGCTTTGTTTGGTTTTGTATTCTACATTTGCTCCTCTCTCCTCCATGACTTAAATGAACTAACCTTGAAGACAGATGAGTCTTTTGTATAAAAGACTTAGAGAATGGATTGGAAGAGAGTGCTGTAAATAAGTTTTAATTGTAAAAAGGCACTTGGTTACCATTTTACAATAATCCAGAAAAAAAATGGCTCTGTTTGAATTCCAAGCATTTTGAATTCTGACAAAGTTCATTTTACATTTTAAACTCTATATTTTAAATGTGATTTTAATAGTATTGATAAATCCCATATAATTATTCTATTAACCTCTGCAAACACTTTCACTTTGTCTAGCAATTCAATAACTGAATGAAAACAAACCCCCAGGACCTCATTTACTTGCTATACCTGTCTCTATTACAAGCCAATTAATTTACATTTTCAGCCTTTCAATTACAGGGCTCCATTAATGCCCCAAATAATCTATAGAGAATAGCTTTCTGAATTCTAACTATTCTATACTTTCTGTCATTTGATATGCTTTTGTTATAACTAAAAACACATGCTAATTAGGTATGACATGAGGCCAAATATACAATTTAGTATGATATAAAAATGTCTATAACATTTTTATAATCCAAATGAAATAGCTTATTACTATCTAAAGTCAAGTAATTAATCCAGATGTGGTTGTGCCAGACCTGTGACTTGGGAGGCTGAAGCAGGAGGATCACAGGTTCAAAGCCAGCTTTGGCAAATTAGAGGGATCCTGTCTCAAAATAAGCAATAAAAAAAGGAGCCTGGGGGTTGTAGCTTCGTGGTAAAGTGGCGCTAGATTCAATCAATTCCCAGTACTAAAAACAAAAAAGTATGCAATTAATATTTTTGAATCCTAATAAAGCACAATGATAAAATGTAGATATTCCACTATCTGCCTTGACATCCCTGCCCATAATAGAAATTCAATGGACACGTTCTATTCTGATAAGGAGCCTGCACTAAAACCATACTCTCCTCTCAATGAGCACACGGAATAGTGATGGAGCTAATGGAATGTGAGTGAAAAGGAGATGTGCACTTCCAGGCCTGGTCCATGCACACCTCCCGGCAGGATCCTCCCTGTTTGTCTCCCTTTTCAGTTGGGTAGAACATCAATGATCCCAGGTTGACCTCAGTCCTTTAATTTCTGTCTGAAGGACAGCTGGCTGGCTAAGAGCACCTACTTTGATCTAGTACATGAGTGAAAGTGAACATGCAGAGGGCCAGTCATGAAGCATGAGGACTTCTCTGTTTTTATGTCATAAGAGCCAGTGTTGTTACACTAGCAACTTTGGAGGTGAAAACTACCAAGTACATCTTTCTGATATATAAAGAAATTTGGGAAATAAGTTGTTTGAGACCTGTGCATGGATGTACTGTGGTGTGTGTGTGTGTGTGTGTGTGTGTGTGTGTGTGTGTGTGTGTGAGAGAGAGAGAGAGAGAGAGAGAGAGAGAGAGAGAGATAGTGTAGAGTTACACAAACACATTTAAATACACTTATCAGAATACACATTTGTTTGGATAACTTTTTTCAACAAACATTCCTTTATAGCACTTATTATTGTTCTTAGAAATTTAACAAATCTAAAAACAAATTAAAATCAAGAACCGAAGCAAAAAGCCTTTTCACTTTGTTCTCCTGTCCACTGACTTCTCAAGAACTCTTGTTCACATAAATCTTGGACTGACAGGAAGCAAAGATTCCTGTTTAATAATTACACTGTTTTGTTCTCTCTGCTATGATTTTCTTTCACTCCTAACAACTCCACGTCTAGCAATTCCACTTGGTTTCACTTTTTATTCCAACTTTCTCTTTGCTGTCCTTGACTTTTCTGACATTGCTATTCAGGAATCATAAAACTTTTACCTCAGAAGCACTAAGCATTTGACTTATTCTAAATATTGCATAAACTGGGACTATACCCATTTTGAATGTTCTCTTTTGATTTAAATCGATAGGTGATATTTCAGAGACCACTCACCTGAAATTCACTTTTGTAGAAAGCCTTTTATTTTTTTTTTTTCCATCTTGAGCCGTTGAACTGAACAAAATGATTGCATCTTTATTTTATTGTCTGAGAACTGTTAACCCAAGTAGCATGTATAAAAATATAGGTAAGAATTTCAAAATTATATGCATCTGGTGACATTTCTCTTCATGGCGCAGGCATTGCTCCATGTTCCCTTCCACTAGGATAGCTTTTACAAGGCACACCATGTTATTGGCCTTTTATTTCACTGAGAGCTTTGCTGCGTTCACAAAAGCCTGACAGCTCTCCTCCAACTGCTGAGATGGTGACAGTGTGGCTAAGTCAGGCCTCACAATGGGTCGTCTTTTCAGTGTTAACATGAAAAGTCAGAGAGCCAAAGCAGAACTGAATAGAATCCCAGATAAAAGTGGAATAAAGACCTAAGGACCTGTCACATAACACTTATTTTTCTGAGTAAAAGTAACTGAGATATAATAAAGAATAATGGCTTTGAAGTGAGAAAGACCTAGATTCATATATTTTAACTTCTTTCAATTTCAGGGCCTTTGCCTTAAAAAAAAAAGAGGACAAAAATGTCTGCCTTAATAGTTATTAAAAGGACAAAGTAAAAAAATATGTGTAAATAGTGTGACCGTCACTCAGAAGTGAACCTTCTTATGCACTAAACATTATTCTAGGGACATGGACAAAAATTCCTGCCATGCAAGGCACACTCTTTAGTGGGAGAAGTTGAGAAGAAATAAAGAAGAGAAGTAAATGATATGTGGAATGCACGAAATAATGAAAGTGGGAAGGAGAAACAGGAGGGACTGAAAGGATTACCTTTTAGAGTGATAAATTGGATGGCCTGAAGAGTCACAACTGTCTCCTGGAAAGGTAACACAGTTCAGCAGTGTGAGGAGAAGTGAGGAGAAGAAAAGGCAGAGATGCAAGACACTCAAGCAGAAGCAGGCTGGCCTCTTACTGGGGAAGCCAGTGAGCCCTGTCTGCACCAGGGTGAGCAAAGGTGAAACGACTAGGAAATGAGTGTCAGGAGCAGGCATGGCAGTGCAGGTCTTTGACATGAATCCTGATGAAGGGGACATACCTGAAGCGTACTGAGCAGAGAAGTGGCAGGATCTGATTTACCTTTTAATAGGGTCACTTTGGTTGCTATTTGAGAATAGATGGAGGGGAAACAAGTGGTTAAGCAAGGAGATCAGTTTAAGAGCTTCTATTAATCCAGGTGTCGTGACCCTGAATGATGCAGTAGACGTGATAAGAAGTGGCTCTGTAAGGTCCTTGCTTAGCATCTGGACGGCCATCTTAAATGGGAGCTGCCATTTTTTTTTTTAATATTTATTTCTTTTAGTTGTACACCACACCTTTGTCTTTATTTATTTAGTTTTATGTGGTGCTGAGGATTGAACCCAGGGCCTTGCACATGCTAGGCGAGCGCTCTACCACTGAGCCACCACCCCAGCCCATGAGAGCTGCCATTTAAGGAAAAGTTTCGCTTTTCCGCCCAAGGGTGTTTCTGAGAAAGGCTCACCACTCCCTCATACCAACCCAGCCCTTAACCACCCACATTAGGACCCGCCCAGCTCTGATTCCTGAACCTGCCCCATAAAAGTCCCAGAACCCAAGCCTGTTTTACCTCTCTGGGTTAGAGAGAGATGGCCTTCACTTGTCGGCTCTGACAAATAAACTCTCCTGTGATCTCTGCCTGGTCTCTTTCATTTCTCACTTTCCTGTTCCTCGCTTTCCCTTCAGTCTCAGTGCAAATAATCTGAAGAAAGTGAGCAAGGCCATCTGAGTGGCTAGACTGGAAATGTGAGGGGATATAGGGTGACGCCAAGGTTTTACATGACCCAGTGAGCTCTTTTCTCTTTGTTCTCTAGCATATTTGGGGGCTTATTGGTTGACAAAAAATGGTCAATTTACCTCCTGGAAACTAGATTTCCAAGGATTTATGAACTACACTGTGTGGAACTGGAGGGAAGAAGACTTCAATCATGGGTCAGAGCCAGTATTTAATAAGTATTCATAGATACCTTTTCCTAAGTCTTACAGAAGTCAAATGATACAATGTGAGTAAAAGGAATTCATCCTATGCTAGACCCAAATTTTATTTTACAATAATTCTATGTGCTGCTAGGTTCTACTTTTTGCTAATTTACTGGCATAGTTGTTTTCCAATACCATTGTTAAGTTACTTTGTTAGTCACATTTGGTTAGAATAGACTCCTATAGACTATTACAAAAGTAATTCTAATGCAAGGAATGTTGACTATTTGCTCATGAAAAGATCCCTGAGAGGCCATTCCCCTATCAAGCAGTGTCTCCAAAATTCAGACTGTTAAGTCTTCAAAATAACGTCCAGAGTCACTAAGGAAGAGGAGGAGATGGCTGCAAGGGATGTGTACATCCCTTAACTAAAGGGCAAACAGAACAACTGAAAAACACCATTTTCTCCGCCTCAATACGAAAATTCCTGTGGCCAGAGTTTTGATTATCCTATCCTCTCAATCACCCGACTCCCACCCCAACTAAGAGTACTTGTCTTCATAGAGTTTATAAAGAATCTTCTGATCTTACAGCAATGTGAATTGTATGACATCTGACCATACAGAATGGAGAGGTTAAAGGAAGTCATTCACAGGGGATGGCAAGAGCCCTCAGCCAATGGCAAGATCAGCTGGACATTCAAGATGAGGAAATGAGCTGGGCATTGTTTATCCCAGGAATCCCCTTTCTGTGGACACAGGGAAGCAATTATGGCTTTTAAGTTTTTGACCTGAGTATTTTCTCTATTTTTTTTTCTGCTCCCCATCTCTTTTATTTCCATTCTAGTATTTATTACTTCCTTCTTTATGATGATTTAGTTTTTTTGTGGTCTTTTTTCCCTTTGGTCTTCATAAGACTGAAGTTTTCATTAATGATTAGGGTTCTTTCTTCTTTTTAAAAATAGGTGCTTGCTGCCACAAATCTCTTCATAAGCTCTGCTTCAGGTGCAATTCCATATATTTTGGTGTGTTTTCGATGCATTTTTATTTATCTTTAAGTATTTTCTAATTTTCCTTGTGTTTTCTTCCTGCTCAGTAGTTACTTAGGGGACTGTTTTCTATCTACCACATTTAAAATTTTAAAAAATTTTCTTTTATGATTGATTTTTAATTTTACTCTATTCTGGTAAGGTAAAGTTCTTTGTATGATTTCTGTTCTAAGTTCATGGAGACTTCCTTTATGACCGGATACATGATCAATATTGCATATTGGTTACTTGAGAAGAATGTGGATTCTGCTCCTATTGGGTAAAGTGTTCTATACATATGTTGTATTTTGTTTATAGTTTTGTTCAAGTCCTCTGTTGCCTTATTGATTTTCAATTGCACATATTTTTGATAGTGAATTTTCCAACTGTTATTGTTGAATTATCTATTTCTCCCTTCACTTCTCTTACTTACTGTTTTATATATTCTGGAGTTCCTTTGTTAAGCACTTATAACTTTATGTTTTTAAGATAAATTAACCCATTTATATTTATAATACATCCTTCTTTGTTTTTGTCTTAAATTCTGTTTTCTGATATTAATATAATCATTCAAGCTCTCTTTTGATCTCTTTTTGAATGGCAATGATACTGGAAACAGGTTAGAATTCAGAACCATACAGTATCCATCTGACATACTAAAATTTTGGCTGTGTTTTCTTCCTTACAAACCAAAAAAAAAAAAAAATGCCAACACAAATAAATAGCAATGAGGTTGTAATTGGAGAAGTGAATATTTTGAACTTATATAAGCTCAGTGAGCATGGTCTTTTATTTGTTAATATACTCTATAATTTTGTTCTAGAGTATTGCATTTTCCTTTTGTACACATGTAAGCAAACAAGTGAAAGAAAACTCTAGTAAGAATTAATGGAATTCATGTAAATTAGTAATCAAATCTCAGTGAAATATGGAAAGCCGATACTCAGGGGAGTAATGTGACATCTAGTAAAGCTGTGCTGAAGCTATTATGAATCTGTGAGAGACAATATCAGATGGAAAATCTCACTTCATAGTTCTTCTATCGTTCCAGAGGATTACATCTCATATTATGTACCAAATGAGTCTTCTTATACCACTCTACAATCTTTGGGTACAATAGGTGCAGAGCAATGCATAAATGATTGGACTCCACTCAGTTCTTACTACTTGTAAATGCATTTGCAACTGTTTGTATTTTAGAGATGGACAAATATGCCTCCTGGTGGCAAATTGCAGGTGCATTTCAATTGTAGCTTCTGCTTTACAGACTTCACAATGGCAATGTCAATTTCAAAATTATTCCTGAAGCGTCAACTCTTTAATGACTTTCCCATAATTTTGAAAAGAGAGTAAACTCAGGGAAGATACTATACTAGACCTGAGGTAAATCCAGTGCTACGACCATGAAATGGTTATATTTGCAAGCCAACCACAGAAACATGATAAAACATCTACCAATAAATAATCTGGAAATTTGATGGGATTCTTCAAAGGGTTGTATAGTATCCAGTGGTCACAAATCTAGGGGAGAGTACCTTTGGTTAAATTTAACTTTTTTTTCCTTGTAAGAGATGAAAATTACACAATAAAATAGATTCTTCTGTATCTTCACAATCATTTGATAGATAATGACAATATTATTGGTATAATTGAGAAGTTACAGAGTGAAGAAAGCAGTCTCTCTCAGTAGTGAAACTGGTATGTAAAGACAAGCCCCTCAAATTACTTCATAATTTGTTTTCAAATTATAATTTTTGATGCCTACTACCGATTTCTGTGTTTATTTCTTGTAGTAGGGCCCATTACACTCAAAATAATACTATAAACACAAAGTGAATATCATATGAAGGATATCTCTGAATCTGGTCAGACAAAAGTGGTTGAGGATTTTGAAATTTATTCCCTTAGCAAAAGGTTAGAGATGTCTATTATAAGATATTATTATTCCCCCAACAAAACTTCAGTGATTCTCAGAAAGTACTTTGAAAGTATTCTCAATGCCTCTGCTTCAGATAACATTTAGAACAAGTTAATTGGTCCTGCATACTCTAATCCAACTCCTGCCATAACTCTGGAAAAATTTAAATATGATGACAAATACCTTTCAACTAATATGGTTAATTCTCCTTATTAGTCTTTAAATGAATATATGCTGTCAGCTGGATTCAGTAGCTGTTTGCTGTTTGTGAAAGCCATAGATTATTAATAATAGAGTACTTGAAAGAATAGATTTATTCTCTTGGCCTCAGTAGCCAAATAAAAGTGTTAAAGGCTGAATGTTGAATTCATTGCTAACAATTAATTCTCCTGGATAATACATGTGTTATGGACACCTTGTGAGTGCAAATGGTCAACATTCATATTAGTCTGAACTCTCAGCTGTGGAAGTGATATTACAGCTTCACTCAAAATGTCCACAAGGTGTGCAGCTGATGCAGCGGGGGCCAGGTAGATAATGGAGATGAGAGCTATCTTTTAACTGTGGCCGCCCCAGCTGTGATTTATAGGGGAAGTAAACGGTTTTGAATGGATTCTGTTTGATCTCCTACTGGTCAAAAATTATTTCCTATCAGTCTTATACACTCCACCTAACAGTTGGAATAGGCAATGACAAATGATCTTTATAAGACAGCAATGAATAGCACAGGATTTAATATGAAAAGCAACAGGACAAAAAAAATCAAATAATGATAAGACTTATCAAAGCTGGTTTGCAGAAACATGTGTTAAATTATTTAGAAGATGTGTGACTCTCTGAAATACATAGTTGTGGTAGTGAATGAAGGAGGGCCCAGCTACTGACCTAACCAACTCCATTTATCCTTCTCTAACTCCATTTGCCTTACTTTGTTTCCCGCTCTGAGCTACTCTCTTTGGCAGTTACCTTGGACTCCAGGAACAACAGGTCTTGTTGGGAGCATCTTTATACAAAGGGACTGAAACTCCTCTCAATCATTGGTGAGCCTCACAGAATGGATCTGCCCTTGATGAGACTGGACCCTAAGCAAGAGCAATCACCCCATAATGGAACAGAAACTGCCTCGTAAGCAGGATCATGGGATCATCTCATCATGAGAACTAATTCACCCCAAGCAATGATGACCTTCTGAGAGCTTCACAGTCCTGAGAGAATGATGAACCCGACCAAGTCCTGACCAAGATAACCTCTCCTGGCAGCAATACAAAATCCCAACCCTTGCAAGTCCCAATTTTTCCCTTATTCCCTTTGTTTCCCACTACTAATCCCCTTTTTAAAATTTTAATCAAACCTCAAAATTTCTCTCAAACCCTAGGAGACAGATATTTGATCACTGAACCCCTATATCTGTCCTTCCCAACATGGTGATGCTGATCAAAGCTCCTTTCTGCCCTTCACCACAGCTCATCTCTTTGACTAGCATATTGGGACAGGTGGCTAAGCATGGTCAGTGGGAACCCCTGGGGCAGTGGCCTTCACCCAAGGGCTCCAGTAACATGCAAATGTTGGCAGAAGTATCCTCACCATAGTTGTCCTACACAAACAAATGTCTGTACTCTTTGTCAGCAATGTGTTATAATATGTTGCTATGCTAGAGAGTAAGAATAGATCAGAAAATATGTAACCATGCATAATCTCTGTCAGACTTTCGAGTATTTAGAGGAAAGTAAAAAAAAAAAAATACTCATATGCTTTCCAGAACAGGCTTTGTCTAACAATGGCTCACATATCAAATCTGTCTCTATTGCCTCCTTATGTAAATTGGAATATAGTCCTACTTGTTCATTTTATATTTTATCTGTGGTTCCTTTCACATGGTCTGAAAAGTCTAATGTATTTGCTATCTGACCCTTTTCAGAAAAAGTTTTTTTGGCCCCTGTGTAGAATAGGTAAATAACATTGTGATAAACTCACCTGCCCTCAGTATATCCACTGCCATAATCAATATCCAAAGACTTTGAGAACATAAACTACACTGAAACAACTTTAGAGAGCTTCATGGAATCTCTGTGTGATAAATATCATCATGAAATTGTGAGGTATGATAGAAAAAGATAAAAGAATTAGGTAGAAAGGATACTTTGAGGAAGGACAAGGAAATAAAATTTTAATGTGGAAGTTTCACACACTATTCAGGCCTATCATTTTCAAATTCAATCTCTCTATCAGTCTTGTCTTTTCCCAGTAATCTGTAAGCATTAAAGCTAACTATGAATTCACTCATTTCTGATAATTACCTTGCACATGATTTATTAGCCCATAAATGAACAGATAAGTAAAGAGAGATACAATATTTTTTTTAAAAAAAACCCTATAAGTTAGGGTATTTTTCAGTATTAACTACTGATGAGATAATGGTGACCCCATCAGTCTAAGTATCCTGAGAATCAGACCAGAACACCATAACTGGTCTCATGATCACCAGGCTGATATCATCCTTATGTTATAGAGAAAGGTCTTTTGCAAGGCCAAAGCCAAAGTGCCTTTTCTCTCTCACAGATACGTGTGATCACACCAGAGAAATTCTAGACATAGTAGCACACATGGGTTTATTAGAAGAGATAGGAAAAAGGGCAATCTCGAGCGAGAGAAAGAAGGAAATCTCAGTGAGAGAGAGGGACAACATGCCTCTCCCATCTTCCTGCTTTTTTTTTTTTTTTTTTGGAGGTCCAGGGAAATTTGTACAGAGTTATGCCAAGATTCACGTCTTGACTTTTGATGGAAAAGGGGATTGCCTCAAACTCCCACGTCCCTACTATGCATGGTCTTATCCTGGGGAAGGAAGAGTTTACTATTTTAATGACATGCTAAATATTCAAGGCAACTCTGGGTCCCCTTGGCCCATACTAACCACTTCTGATTGGCCCTGTTCTTACAGATTTTATGGTTAAGGAACTTTGCTTCTTATTATCACCTCTCTCTGAATTCTGGAATTTGGTATATGTAAAGGTCACGAAAGTCTCTCCTTCGGAGTGAACTTGCGTTCATCTTACAGGGAGGGAGGAGCCTTCTGGGCTTCCATTTCTCCTGCAGCCGCATAGTTTGCTGAGGAATGTAGTATATCCAATTGACTTAAGTCAGGCAGGGAAGCAGGTAAGTTGCTTTTGGTTAAAGAAACCATGCGATGGTCAGCATAGTAGGCTCAGAATTTATAGAATCATCCATTAAACCTCACGCTCCCACTGCTCATGCCTGTCTCTTACCTATCACCTGTGTTACCTACCTGCTTTCCTATGCCCACTCTTCACATGTTTCCTTTAAAAGTTGAACTGAGAACCACCAAAACATATCTTGGTCTTGAGATAGTTCACATTCTCCCTTCGGTATGTATCTTCTTTCCTAAATAAATCTCTGTTCAGGCTTCTGACTGGATCATGCTGACTATTACTTTTTTTTTAATTCAGTAAACTAAGGACACTGCTGATCCCAAATTGTTCCTCTCCCCCAAACCCTGCCCCAGAAACTCCTCAGACCCTCTTTCAGAGATATTTTTTTTCTCTCATGACAATTACGGGGGTGAAAAAAAAATTCTCCTTTTCCTCTGAACATTTGAGTTTGATTAATAAAATGATCACAGGTGGATAAGATAAAAAGGCATGCAGATTCATTTTAGGAGGAGGAGGATGGAAATCACAGGAAAATAATCACCAACAATGCAAGGAGACCCATAAACTTATATAACTTTCTTCATAGGGGAAAGGAAAATGAGGGGTACGAGGCTGTTTAGAGAGGAAGAAATGATTTTAGGGGGAATCAGTAAATCCAAAACACAGACAATAATTTGTGATGGATTTCCTCAGGATTCTGGGAAAAGGGAGGAGTAGAACTGCATTTACAACACAGGCTGGTAGTCTCACAGTAATCTCTGTCAAGTTTGTGTGGGTGGCCTCTTGTCTCTGAGGGTTAAAATTTCTTGGTTACTGATGATATTAGTAGGGAGAGATTTAAGACCATTGCAATTCTTTTGGAGGATATTTCCTCAGTCAGTTAAGGGAACTTCCAAGAAAGCATCTCCCTTAGCTTTGCCTTGAGAGAGATAAAGAATCAAAGGTGGTTATGAGACAGGGGTCAAAGGGAGGGTTCTGACAGCTCCGCATGTCAGAGTGCCACATTTCAGAATATGGTTTTGTTAAATCCAACACTAACCCCAGCATTATTAATTGCCTACTTTTTTTCTTGTGACTGAAAGTGTGGTCCTTGTCCCCAATGCCAATCCAGTAATGAGGACACGATTTTGAGAAAAAAGAAAAAGAAGTTTTATTGCTTTACTAGCAAAGAGGAAACACAGGAGACTCCTGTTCCCAGAGTCTGTGATTCTGCCCATCAGCAGGGACTGAGGGATTTGAAAGAGTTAATTTAAAGGCTACATTCTCTGTTAAGAGTTGTAATTCACTTGTTCATTTGGGAGATAGTCATTTCTGAGCAATTCTGGTGCCATCCCCAAAGTCTTGATTACTTCCTTCCTATGATGGGTGTGTATGTAAGGACAGAAAATCTGCCTAAAATTGGGAGAAGAAAGGTAATTTTGGTTCCTCTGAGATTAGGAAAGGGAAGAGATTAAGAGGAGCAGAGAGAGAGGAAGAGAAAGAAATGTGTTCTTTTAAAAAATATGTTACAGTGGCAGAGAGCAAGGGCTATGTTCAAAGCATAATATGGACCACTGTTGCGTTCTGGCATGGTTGGAAGTACCCATGAGAATTAGAAGAGACATATTTCCTTATGTCCTGGAGCAGTTATCTCCTGTGAACTGGATTGACCCTTTAAGCAATATGAGTCACCTAGGAGAATAAACACTGAGGTAATGACCAAGACAATAATGCATACCTCTTGGCATCCTGACCCAATTCTTTCTCTATTTAAATATAAAGCTCATTTTAGTACCTCTGAAGACAAGGCTGAGACATTTGATTTCACTTATTTTCCCAATAAGGTCATATTGATTAAAGTTCCTTTCCTGTTTTTTTAACCATCACTTTATATAAATAAATATATAAATATTTGTTTAGTTACGAGTGGTCAGACTGCTTTGTTGGGACCCCAGAATCCAGCCTCGGGTCTAAAACTCCAGTAACATGATACTAAACTCACCCATGCCTTCAAGAGGATTCTTATGGTGGTCAAAGGAACAGGCTTTGAATATCTGCAGGTCATTGTGACTCACATTTCTTGTTACTGACTGGCAGAGGTTTTAATACTGATTTATGAACAGAAACCCTGTGAAGACTGTGGAAAAAGAGGGTGGAACTAAAATCCCTCTGGAGTCTTTGGATAAATCTGGAGACCAGTTGCACAAAGATTTTCTTCCTAGTCTTATTTCTAATCTCTAAATGAATTCAGATATAAAGATCTTAACCATTGTTCCTTGAATCAAATGTCATTTTGAGACAGAGATTTAAGATAAAGAAATACTGAATCTTAAAGGAAACATCCACAAACCATTGAGAAGTAGAAAGGAGTTATACTCCCATACTCTTGGCCCATGCCCTTGTAAAATGAGGGACATACACAAGCACAGGAAAAACTGGCACAAAATTGGGCAAAATCAGGGCTGCTTCTCACTCTCAAGACAATACACATTCTTCCTTGAATGTGTATCTATCTTTCTGAGTAAGCCTTGCCTATACCTTTGCCTGGTTTCTGCTGAAAAAAAATTCTTTTTTTTTTCTTCAGGTGTGCCAAAAGCCCCACTGGTCCTGATTGGGTTCTCCTTCTCCTCTGGGAACTCCCTGGACCATTCTCTGCAGACCTCTCTTCTCCCATGACAATTTTAGCTCTCAAAATTCTTTTCTTATTCTGCTCCACAGGTTTGTTGCCTAAAACAATTACTTACAAGAGTTAATGGATGAGTTTCTAAAGGCAATCCTAGAAATTTGCGAGGAACAAGGGAATAATAATTTCAGTAGTAATTGTCTTTAATCTTATTTTCAGGTTAAGTGATCTTATCTGCTGTACTTGGAGAATAAGCTTCCAAAAGTGATTATATCCTCCAAGCCAACATTATTTTTTAACTATAAAGGCTATATTCCTTTGTCTTTCTCTTCCAACTAGATGCCTCCTTGCCTAGACACAAATGTAAGTTTCTTAGAAACTTCAAATTTGTATTCTAGTTCTTGTGTCTTGGTAGGTAGTGACTAAGTCCTGAGTGTAATTTTTGTAAATAAATCAATTTTTAAAATCTTATTCTTTCTTAATATTTACTTAAATGATCGTGTTAAATAAACCAAGTACAGAAAGACAAGTACTACATGATGTTACTCATACATGAAATCTACATAAGTTGGTATTATATTAAATAGAGTGAAAGGTGGTTACCTGAGTCTGGGGAGTATATAGGGAGGGAGTTGGGAAGCTATTATTCAACAATTACAAAGTTTCAGTTAGGTGAGAGGAGTAAGTTTAGAAGATCTTTTGTACAACATGGTGACTACAGTTTGTCAGATCAGGCAGGGCAGGCAGCAACCAAAGGAGGCAGATTTAAAACCGGCCGCTGAACAGGCTTTATTGAGATATCACTCCTGGGTGGAACTCCATCAGACCCACAGAGGGGACAGGGGAAGGGTCTGTGTGGAAGCTCCACCGGACTGGACTTTTATGGGGCTTACAGCAGGAAGGGAAGGACTTGGGACAGGAAACGGTGTTTCTAGGGTCCCTTGCCACCTTGAAGTTGGTCAGGGGAGTTGGCTGAACTCCAGGATTGGCCAGGGGGGGTCCTGTTGATTGACAGGCGTTAGTCAGGAGATCTGGCTGATTGACAGGCATTTCCACCAGCATCTGATTGATGTTCTTTTCCAGAGCGGGCTGCTTTGTTCTAAGTTGTCACTAAGTCGCCACCACTGACCTAACACAGTTAATAACAATATATTGCATTCTTGAAAACTGCTAAGAAATTAATAAGTGTTCTGAGCACAAAAACAACCATGTGGAGTGATACATTTATTGGTTGGATTGGTTTGGCCATATGTAATGTGTATATGTTTAATATTGCATGATTGCACATGACATGCACACACATATATACATACACAGACAAAAATTATATATTTAAATATATACACAAGGATTTTATCTGTCAGTTTTTAAAACATTAAAATAAATGTTCTAATCAAAGTAGATTTTATCCTTGCATTTATGTCTACTAGTTTCAGACTCTTCTTAGAGCTACTTCCAAAGAACTTGTCTACCTCATCTGATTTTATTTGACTACCTTTCATGATTTCTCTCACTTTTTATGTGCTTTGTTCTCCTCTTTTGTTTCCATTTTCCTATGTAAATCTGGAGCTATTATAGGAATATTTTAAAAAGAATGCATATCATTTTTGTTTATTCCGCCTATTAAATCAAATGAGAAAAGACACTAAATTCTGTTGGGTTCTCATTGTTTGTAAGTTCTAAGAGAATGTGATTAGCAAAAGCTAATTCTTGGAATGCTGTTTTAGGTTCGTGACAGGCAATGCGAGGAAAGTACAAATTCATGACTTCAAGGAGCCTCTGAGAATCAGTAGCAGAATGTTCTATGGCAATGTTAAAGAAAAATAATAATTCGTTTCATTTGTTAAAGAGAACTGAAAAAAAAAGTTATTCAAGGAAGATACATTAGTCCATTTTTCATTAGTATAATAAAAAAGCTGGGTGTTATGGTTTAAATCTTGAATGTGTTCCAAAGATTTATGTGTCAAAGTCTTGGTCCCCAGTGCAGCAATGTTCAGAAGTGGAGCTTTTAGGAAACTGTGGCATCATTAATCCACCTCATCAGTGGACTAATCCATTTGATGGATAAGTAGTTTGGACAGACTATTGGGAGGTGGGGAAAACTGTAAGCAGGTGGGGAAATAGGTCACTGGGGATGCACCCTAGAGGAATAGTCTGTTTCTCTCTCTCTCTCTCTCTCTCTCTCTCTCTCTCTCTCTCTCTCTCTCTCTCTCTCTCTCTCTCTCTCTTTCCCACTTGCCATTCACAGTTCTATAGGTTCAAGTCCAGGGGACATACCTGGTGATAGCCTTCTTGGTGAGAGAGTCCAGAGTCAGTATAGGACATCACATGGCAAGAGACAGGGATGGTGCCATCCTCCTTCATCTACCCTAACAACTGTTCAGTCCTAATCGCTTCTCAAAGTTTTCATGTGTAAGCATCATAGATTTAGTTTCCACTCTCAAAATACCACCAACGTATGACTTTGGGAGATTCAACTTTAACATGAGTTTGAGGAGTAAAAATATTTAAACAGAAATATACTTCTTCTACAGTGGGTTGTTATATTTCAGGGGAGAGTTTGGGCTAAAAAGAAGGAGTTCAGGAAAGTGGGAATTTATAGCTAAAGAGCATGGTTGAGAGGGGTCTGTCAATGGAAAATCAACAAAAACATCAAAGCAAAGCTAGGGGGATTCTTGATAGACATACTTTATAAACAAAGGAAGGCCAGGTGATAAACTATTGAGGGTGGGAAATGAGGAATTGGATCAAACAGCAAGGGTAGGGGATTTTCACTAAATGGACCCATCAAGAATCTTGCTAAAATTGGACTAAATGAACCAAGACAGGAGCTCAAAGTAGCACCTTGTCGAAAAGAGAGTTCAGAGGAGTCCAAGTCAAGTTTGGTCAAAGGAAAGATTTAAAATGTCAACAATGTCTATGGGATGTTTTTCTAGAAACATGAAGAAGGCAGGAATTATAGACACAGCAGGACCTGAAGGGCATGGCTTATATATAATTCTAATCTATCTGAAGTGACAACCACTAATAAATTCCAAAACCAGTTTCCCTGCTTAACCAAAAGAGAAGGGGTAACATAGCATTCAGCAAGGTCTGTTTCAGACACTGCATATGTGTATTTATACACATGCTCATACATGGAGACCCCACATATGTGCACATGTATAGCTTGCCTAACATATGCCATCCTGAATGTAGTATAGTATATAAAAAGGGACCCACCTCTAGATACCAATCTAAATATAAACTAATGAGTTGACAGAAAAAAAATATGTAAAAGCAAGTGTATTTTTTGTTCTCCTCAATCCTCTGATCTCTAATCACTTTTGAAGGTTATCCATTTAAAAAGTATTAGCCACAAAACTATACTTACTTCATTTATTTTTCTTATTTCTTGTTTATGTTATTACTGGCTAGTACCTAGAGGAGTAATTATATCACTTCCTTGAATAGACCAGTGAGTAATAGGCCTTGAGGATCATCTTGACTACTAGTCTATAAAATCTCTGTGATTGTCCCAGATGCAGACACCGTGGGAATTGGAGCTGTGGTTCAGAGAAGACAGGTTGCATGAAAGCTGCATCACAAAATACCTATTTCTGGGCTCCATTCCTTGGATTCACTCTGGAGACTGACACCTGCTTGGCAATTCTACAAGCAAAAGACATGGGAAGATGGATTGGAAATCTGCTCAGGCCACCACATGATATGACCATTTTGCTTTGTAGAATCATATAATATATTCATGTTGAATCAAAAACAAGTGAATTAAATTAAACATTATAAATATCCTCTTGTTGGAGTGAAATTGGTCTTGTTATTTTAATTCTGGCAAACCTATATGGCAAGTTTCAAATTTCTATCATTTTAAGCAAATGCCTAAAGGAAAAGACTTTTCCAGTTGTCAATCATTTGTTAACTATATCAAATATAATTACAGGGAAATAGTGCTAATATAGTTGATATAATTCAAAGTTATAAATTATATAAGAAAGAAGATATGAGTTAATGAAAGGCAATAATTCGGTCTTTTTCTTTTTTGGTCCTGGGTATGGAACCCAGGGGCACTTAACCATTTAACCACAACCTCAGTGTTTTGTTTTTTATTTAAGTCATGGGGTGAGTTACTTGGGACCTAGCTAAGTTCCTGAGGCTGGCTTTGAACTCACCATCATCTTGCTTCAGCTGCTCCCCCTCACCATGTGCTGCTGCGATTACAGGCATATGCCATCTCACTCAGCTGAATTAGGTCATTTTGAAGAAAGATGCACCTCTTCTTAGAGATTATGAGTCTGAACAATATACAACACTCTATTTCATGCTTCAGAGACTATTGTATAACCTATGTATTCACAGCTAACAACAGGAACACTGTTAACCTCTAGAAGGCAATTTGTAATATTTGGGGAGTCTCTTCTAAAGGCTATAGAAGTTGATACTTACAGATATGATACAGCTGCTAAAATTCTTGTTAGAACAAGATAAATCATAAATCAATAAATAGGCTGGACATTCCAAATGGATTGGTGTTCAATTTCCCTAAAAAATGAGTCAACATCTTCTAACCCACCAAAATGCATTCAAAATACTAATTTTTCTTGTGCTTTTTGTGAAAAAAAATTAACACAAAGTACTGTTAGAAATTTAAACTGATTTATTGAGTGCCCATTCTATCCTATATCTAGGATACATCATGAGATTTTTGGAGACTCTAAACAAAACTCACTGTGTGTGCTCTAAAAGAACTTACAAGAGAGCAAAGAGACTTTCACTTAGATAAAGCAAGACGATTAAACATGTCACCTGCTGCTGTGATGGAGTCTAGAACAGGAAGTAATGAGGGTGGGATGGATGGAGCACCCAGATCTGGGAGGATCTGAGTCAGAAAGGGCTTCTCAGAGCAGTAGAGCACATGAGCACCTAGAGGGCATCTGAGAAGAAATAAATAGAAGTAGAAAAGAGAAATAAATGGATATTCACAAGTGTCATCATTTAACAAGTACAAGTCTAACTACATTCTGAAAAGGACATCTACTCTGCAGCAAATGATGGTTATCTAGAGTAAGTGGAAAGTTTGATTTGGGGGTAAAATATAATATCCTTCTATTTAATTGAGATCCAGTTTTGTTTAAAAATGAAATATATACTATATTTAGAAATGAGTGAATTAGAAATAAATTCAAGGAAACCTGGTCAAAGAGAGACAGATCTCTACAACAGGGAGAGATGGAGGGAAGGAAAGAAGGGGGGGGGGAAAGAGGAGAGAAACTAGAAAAATGATAGGAACTATAGTTTTGATTGTTTTAAAAATCATCAGCAAATGTATTTTAGTTGATTTTTTCTGCTGTGACTGAAGGACCCAACTAGCATAATTGCAGAGGAGAAAATGTTTATTCAGGGGTACATGGTTTCAAAGATGTCCATCCATAGAGAGCTGCCTCCATTTCTTGGGGCTCAAGGTGAGGCTGAACATCATGTTGGAGTGTGTGGCAGAGGGAAGCAGCTCACATGGTGCTCAGGAAGCAGAGAAAGAGGTCTCCACTTGCCTGATACAAATATATACTCCAAAGTCATGCCCAAGTATCCTCCTCCCCCAGCCACACAGTTACCACTCAGTTAATCCCTACCAGGGGATTAATTCACTGATTGGGTTAAGACTGGCACAACAGAATCATTTTTCTCTGAGCCTTCTTGTATTGTCTTACATGTGAGCTTTCAGGAGACACCTCACATCTAAACCATAATAAAATGAAACTAATGATAATGCCAATAAATTTTAAAACTTATATGCCATAGAAATTTTCTAGAAATAATTAAATAAGCATATTGTCAAACTATGTGAAGAAGAAGAAAGAGGAAGCCTGAATGGATCAATAGATATAAAATAAATTGAACAGTCAGTAAAATATCCTCCTTTTTCTCTGCTCTTTAATGATTGCTGATAGGTCTAGATGCTATTATAGACAAGTTTTAGCAAAATTCTCCAAAGAGCTTATCTGTGATCTTCACAATTTTTTCCATAGACTAGATATACAGAGAAACATTTTTTATGAGATTTATAAAACTAAAATGTCAGAACAAGACAAGGATAGAACAAAAGAGGAAAATTGAAGGTTCAATCATAAATAGAGTCAAAACTTCAGATACAGTAAACTCTATTCATAAACTCGATTCATAAATTGACTTCAAATATTTATAAAAAGTAACACATTAGGTGTTAAAAGCAATTATCTGCATAATTATTTAAGAAGCTAGATAATTTATATTCATCTTATAAGAATTCAGTTTTATCTTATAAGAGAAAAAAAGTCTTCAAATAAATTGTGCTCCCAATCATTAACAATTAACAATAATTAAAAATGTTCAAAATCAGTAATAGGATGAAGATTATTTTTATGAGGGTTGGGGACATAACTCAGTTGGTAGAGTGCTTGTCTAACATGCACAAGGATCCAGGTTCAATCCCCAGAACCACCAAAATTTAAAAAAAAAAAAAGTCATGGTTAATTTGAATTGTCAACTTGATGGGATTAAGAGATGCCAAAGATTGAGAGGCTTCTGAGTGTGTCAATGAGGGTGTATCTAGGAATGATTGGCATGTGGGATAATGAATTCAGTGGAGACCCTCTTTAAGTGTAGGCAGCACTGCCCAATAGATTGAAAACTTAGATGGCATAAAAGTTGGAAGAACAAGGAAACAGCAGTAGATGTAAGCTTGAATCTTCTTGAACAGGTTCTTGATTACTGCTATGATTAAATTGAGGACATCAGACTCTGGATCCTTTACTCTTTGAAAGCTGACTCTGCCAGTAATTTTCCAGGGATCTCCCAGAAACCTTTAGAAACTGGGGTAGCATTGTTGATCCTTCTATTTCTGAAGCTTCAATACATCTACTGATTTCTCCAGTTCTCCAGCCTGCAGAAGGCCATTGTGTACTATCCAGCTTCTGGTTGGGTAAGCCAATCTAATAAATCCCCTTTACCTCCTATTTGTTCTGCTCCTCTTGAGAACCCTAAATAATACAGTTATTTACCAAAACCCTATAGCAGATAATATACTTAATGGTGAATATTTAGAAACTTTCCATCCACAGTGGTGTTTTAGTCAGTTTTGCATCACTGTGTCAAATAACTGAGAAAAGCCACTTAAAGCAGGAAAGATTTGCTTTTGCTCATGGTTTCAGAGGTTTAGTTTATGGTCAGCTTTCTCTGTTGGATTGGGCCTGAGGCAAGGCTGAATATCTTTTTTGTTTAAATTTTTATTTATCTATTTTTATGTGGTGCTGAAGATTGAACCTAGGGCCTCACACATGCTAGGCAAATACTCTACCGCTAAGCCACAACCCCAGCCCCAGGCTGAATATCTTTGTGGAAAGTCTGCTGAAGCAAAGCTGCTAACCTCTTGACCTCTGGGAAGCAGGGAAAGAGAAGGAAAAGAGCTAGGGATAAGTTAAAATCCCCAAGGACACACCCCCAGAACTGTTACCTCCAACTAGACCCCACCTCCCACAGTTTATACCAAATTTCAACATTATATTCACATTATTAACCATCAAGTAGATTAATTAATTGCTGAGATTAGACCCCTCATCCTCCAACCATTTTCTAAAACATCCCATGTCTGACCACTTTTGCATCAAGGGATATTTTGTATCCAAACTATAACAAATAGGAATAAGGAAAATATATCTGCTTTTTTTTTCCATTTGTTTGTTTGTTTTTGTTTTCAAACACATAGACAGCGGTTTGATTAGGAAAGTATATACATGTTTCAGGGAGAATGTAGGTCATTTCTGGGGGGAAAGACAATAACCTACTTGTGTGGGAGATATCTGCTCTTAATTCTGTCCTTGTGCATTTTAATTTTGCTTTCCCAATATTTATTTGGGTTTCTGAAATCCCATCAGATACAACCAGTGCTTAGCAAATGTAGAACTGTAGAATTTTTCCACGATAGCAAGGACAATCTCAGATGTGCCAAATCATTGTAAGATGAATAGAAAAACATAAAATCACAAAGAAATACTGAAAGTTGATAATATCCAGAGGGAATTCATTTAGAAAAAAGTATTACAGGATGAATGAACTAAAGTCTCAAGAAATGTGCCCAGAGAATATATGTATATGAATATACAATTTAGACTCAAAAAGAAGAAGAAAAACTAAAAATAATGTAGGATTAGGAACTAGATATATATATATATATATATATATATATATATATATATATATATATATCTTTCATAATATTACAGAGAAATAGAAAATCAGGAAAGACACTCCTACTCAAATCCAATTTTAATTCAATCATCTGGAGTCCAGAAAATCATCTTTATTATAGAACTCCATTTGGAGCCCTAAACAAATGATAAAATAACTTTAGATTTCCAGGGAGCAAGTCAGGAAAAAGCATGCAGTGAGACACTAAAGACTGCAAATGTCAGATCTTTCTGAACCATTAAGAAAATGGGAGAAAGAGCTCAGAAAATGGAAGAATTTTTGGAAAGTAAGAGAGGAAATGTATTGTTTGAGAAAATTATCATCTTGGGGTGAGGAACTATTCTGTCAAAACTCTAGGTAATCAATGAACCTGAGTGGATTTTTGAGAGTATATAATAATCCCTATGATCTTGCTGGAGTCAACTGCAATACATAATGACAATCTTGCCTTATTCACATTTTAGGTGATTTTGCTAGATGGCTCTGGTGTGCTAGATTCACTGTGCTAGATTCACGCTCAAGACACAAAGGTATCACGAAGACATCTACTCAGGGCAAAATCCTCAACACGGTGTTATGATGAAGTTTACCCTTAAGTTTTGTGCAACCTGGAGTTAGCTGCTGTTAAAATGCCATGTACCTCAGTTTTAGGATTTATAATGGCATTTTGAATATTAGGAGGGTTGTTTTGCTTTGTTTTTTGATTTTTTCCCTCTCACTTCAAATATCATTGCCAGCAGAGCTACCAAATGTTTAGGAGAAATAAGATAGGGGAAAAATTAATTGATTGCAGGCAAAAAGATCAACTTTCATTTATTTAGCTGAAAGCTAAAAGAGATCAAATTATAAAAGATCATGGAAGATTTCCTTTTAAAATCCAAGAATATGCTCTTGTGGAACACCTGTTCTATGCAGCATTTGTCAGAATTATGGGTTAAGGGTAAGCCAATAAAATAACAATGTTGCTGGCACCAACTCTGGCATGTGAAAAGGCACTAAGGAGTCCCTTGTTGCAATTGACAGATCATATCTATAAAATGGGTTTAAACCTGGTAGTCCTCATTAATGGGGTCACCAAAGAACTGGAAAATAGTCATCAATAGTGTAGATGGAGTTAAGAGGATAGATCTTCATTTTTTTGTTTTGCTCTTATCATATGTGGATTCCATAGACAATATTCTATGAGTTGAGTTAATTATTCAGTATGAAAAAGAAAAAGGCCAAAATGAGACAAAAAGATTCTATAAACATTTTTTTTAAGACAGGAAGTCAAAGACTTCTGAGCTGAACCCTGCCTCTGAAAAAAAAAAATTGCTGTACTTCACAGACTATGACAACAGCAAGCTTGATGTGAAACTCTCTAGCAATGTTAGGATAGCATTCTTCTGCCCAGTGTTGTTTTCTATACTGTTTGCATGTCTTCTCCACTATGATTTTTATTGCATGTGTATTGGCATTACATGTTATGGCTGTATTCCTCTGTAGAGTTCAGAGCAAAGAGCATATTTTACTCTATCTTACAAGGAATCAAATTTCAGTTTAACCTAAGCCAGAACCTTCAAGCAATTAGAGCTCTTCATCATCGGAATAGAATGTGATATTTTGACAGGAAGTACTCAGTTGTAAATGTTTCTAAAATGAAAAAAAATCATGGTTATTGAGAGGGCTTTTTCATTGAATTGGAGAGGGAGAGAGGTGGGTATTGATAAAATGACCACAAAGTGGTTTTATCCACTCCAAGATGTAGTGGTTTCCTTTTCCTATATTTCCTCTCTGTTCTTCTTTTCCTACAGCATTTTTAAAGCTCTGTTCCTTTTCCACCACTTACACATTGTCTTAGCTCATTTGGGCTGAATGAGATACCACCACGAACTGGGTGGCTTGTGAACAACACCGAGTTATCTCTTACAGTTCTGGAGACTGGGAAGTCTAAGATCACCACATAAGCAGTCTTTGTGCCTGGCGACATCTGGTTTTCTGGCTCATGGACTGTGCCTTCTTGCTTGGTCCTCACATGAGGACCTAACCCAGAGGGGTTAGGAGTCTCATTATGGTCTCTTTCCTAAAAGAACCAACTCCATCCATAAGAGCTCTTTCCCAAGACCCAATCATTTCCCAAAATCCCTGCCTTCTAATATGATTATCTTAGGTGTTGGGATCACAAAATAAGAATTCTAGGAGAAAACCATCATTCAAATGATATTGGGTTCTTGTAGATGAGGTCCTTAATGGTAAACAAAAGATAACTTCATCTACTTTATCATGCCCCCATGATGTGGGCAGCCCTTCTAATTAGAGGTTCAAAGGTTTATAACAAGTAGAATAGACCAGTAACAAGAGCACTGGGCTTGGATTTAAAATACCCCTGTTTGAAGTTTGTTTGAAGTTAATAAATGAATTTGGACCACTCTCTCTGTTTCTCTAATTTGATCGCATTATAATAAACCTCAAATAAGATCATTACTCTGAGAGCATCTGTGAATTATTTTGAACATATTAGGAGTATTATTTGCATTGTATTCAGGATTATTCTACCTTTAATGCCCTCAGATTATGTGGATGAAGATTTTTCAGTGGGCAGGAATGTGCTTCGGATATGGTGGCTACACCTAATACCAGCTTCTCTCCCTTCATCAGCCTGTAAGGTCATTGCCCTTTCTCAGCAGAACATAAAACAAAAGGTTAGCATCATTTGCCAGGTTTAGTGGCACATACCTGTCATCCCAGTGGCTTGGGAGGGTGAAGCAGGAAGATCGTGAGTTCAGGGTCAGCCTCAGCAACTTAAAGAGGCCTTAAGTAACTCTGTGAGACCCTCTCTCTAGATAAAATATTTTAAAAAGACTGGGGATGTGGCTCAGTGTTTAAGTACCCCTAGGTTCAATTCTTAGTATGAAGAAGAATAAGAAGAAGTAGTAATCGTAGTAGTAGTAGTTGTTGTTTAGCATCTTTTAGTATTTAGTGCATAAACTCTAAAGTTCCTTAACTTTTAGTATCATAGAAACTTGAAAATTTCTATTAAAGGTCACTGTGATAACTTGACTTTGCAATCATTAAGAATCATAGGAATCTACTCTGAAGAATGCTGTTTCTTGCCTTGTGAAAATGGAAACACAGGATCAAGTGCTAAGACTCTGTACTGGTGTCGTTGGGATCATTCAGATCCTTGAGGTCACACTTTATACCAAGTTTCTGCACTAGTCACATCATTAGTAGGACCCTGTGAAAGATGAAAATAAAGACACTTGTTCAAAGATTATTAATAATTTCAAGTTGGTGACATCATAATACTAAACTAAGCACAAAGCCCTCTTGAGCTTAACGTCCTGCATAACTTACATAGGTCTCACTGCCATGAAGCCTCTCTGATGAGTGTTGATCCAATAAGGAAGATAAAGCAATAATGAACATGAGCATTCCTACCAATTATCTAAACATTTGTACTAATGCAAAGAGAAATTTCTGAATGGACACAATCCTTTAAAGAACTGCAGACGAGATTCAATTAGAGAAGAGAAATTCTTCTTTAATTCTTTCTCAAGACAAAGTTGAGTACCTACAGTTATTGTTTCAGTTATTGACCTAAATACCAGAAAGGGTTGAGTTGCTATGATAGCTCTTGTGTTTCCCCAGAGGTGGTTCCAACCCAGCATCCAAAGTGATGAGCTTCCATATCTCATTTCTTGTATAATGGACTCTTGATCATTTATTTAAGTGGTCAAAAAAGGAGGAAAAGAAGGTGAAGGAGAGAAAGAAAGACAAAAAAGAAGAAATCTTCGGTTCTTGGGCAACATTCATTACTTTTTATCACTCATGCTGAAATGTGTGAACAAATTTTGGACTATGTCATGGTTGACTCTACTTAACTACAATCTGGAGATTTGCAAGTAGCAGGAAGGTTTCACATCACGGTAATTTCATTTTCATTAACAAAACCCACTTCAGTATTTCAGAAATTTATCTAGAGGCCAAAATTCTCAAACAAGGCCTTGATGTTTTCATATTTTACAATAATAGTCATATTTTATAATAATAATAATAATATTCACTGATTTAATCAATATTTTGCTTCCTTTTTTAGTAATAATAAAAATCCATGACTTAATTAAATGCAAGCTTAGGGAAGATAAGAAAATGTATCCTCCTAGCTCAATGCAGATTCTTAGAACATCTTCAAAACATTTGCTTGAATAAACATTCAGATTTTAATTTAGTGGGATAGAAAATTGCTTAAAATTATTTTTTATCAAGTGTTTTCTTATTATGCTTATAATTGCAAATTATATATTAGAAATTAGAATATCTACACTATATATTTTTCCCTAGTAATACTGGGCTCAGTCACACTTCATTTCTAATTTAGCAGACATCACAGTCTATACACATATGCACACATCTCACCTTCCAAGGAGGTTTCTTCATTACAGTCGCAAGTATTATAATATTATTACTTTATGAAAGAGATACATCTTGGTTGCTTTGCCTCTGATGCTGATACATTTAGAAAATGATTTCAAGAAACTTTAATGTTATAAATTTTGAAATGACACAGTTTTTAAAACAGGTGCCCATAGAGCTTCCATATCTCATTTTAAAGCACAAAAGCTAAACTTTTAATCTGTAAGTGCTATGAGGTACTGAAATGTGGCATGTGACCTAACTTCGTTCATTAACAAATATTTAATTGAGAAAATGCCACATGCTGAATACTGTGCTAAGAAATTTTAATATGAATATCAATGGGGTTTTCAGGTAAGCGTTTGCCCTTTTCTCTACTTTTAGAGAAAATAACATTTGCTATGCTCTAATGTTTTTTCTAGTGCATTCAAATGGGCTGAAGTATTAAGACACATGTCAAAATTAATTGACACCTATCAAAATATTAACATGCACAGTATTATATTAGATGAATTTTAACAAAATAAACAGAACTTCATTGTAATAATTGCTTATATTTTAAGAAATGTAATTATTTTTCCTAATTATCATGAAGATTTATGTACATGTTGGTTTATAGATCAATTTTGTTCCTTAAAATTCAGCCAAATATTTAAATACTAGGAAATTGTTAATGACAGTTGCTATAGATGACTGAAGACATTTGAAAACTTAGAGGAATTTCTACTTTACTTCTAACACTTTGGATTCTAAAGTGGCAGCTGTTGTCTTTGAAGCTTCTCACTTTCATTTCAGAAATAAAACATGAGACTTTTAAAAACTAAAATAATTTCTGTTAACCACTCTCAAATCGTCTTTAAAGACAGGGTTCCAAAATATTTTGGAACAATACTTATTGTTTGTAGGCATTCAAAAATTAATTAATGGGTACATGCATTTATTTATTCATTTTGTTGCTACTACCCCTACAGACGTTTGAAAATTCAGGGTACAGATTCACAAAAGAGACAAGCCCAGCTCCACTACCTACAGCCATGGCCTGTTTTGGAAAAAGAAATACCTTTAGAAAAATCCAGCATCAGCCTTGTAAAGAGACTCAGTCAGTCTTCTCTTTCCTTTCACTGGACTCCCAGGCTCTTGGCATTCCTACAGCCCTGTCTAGTCCCTGGCACACATGGCCCTGTACAGTGTCCCTTTCCCTTAAAGCCCACGTAACAACAACAACCCACATAGATTATTCTAAGCTCATTTTCTAATCCTTCTATGTGACATTTACATTGTAATTGAGGCTACTAAAAGGTGATGTAGTGTGGGTCTCCACACCACAGGATCCGTAGAGGCATTAGAGAAAGAAAACGTCACAAGTCACCTCAGGTTAACTGGCCCCGTTAAGACAGGAAAAGGCTATTTTCTTCTGATTCTGTATCACCTTTAAAAAAAAATTACTTCTGTAAAAAATAAAAGAAGAAAAGAAGAAGGGGAGAGAGAAAAGGTTAAGAGAGAGAGAGAGGAAAGAAAGAGAAAGGGAAAGAGAGAAGGAAAGAGGAAAAGAGGAAGGAAGAGAGGAAAGAAAGAAGAAAAGAACAGAGAAAAAGGAGGAAGCATTCCTCAGAGAGATACATGTATCTAACACACACACACACACACACACACACACACACACACACACACACACTCTCTCTACTTATGTGAAGTGAACGTAACATTCTAGCTTTCCCAGAGTATCTCAACAATATTTTTCATATAGTATTTTAATCCACCTGGATTAGATTTTGCTAGGACTAATGTTTCTTCTCTTGGATTTTCCCTTTACCCAGAGACACAGTTTCTCTTTCTGTGTTGTGATGTGGTGCATTCATGTGTGTGTGTGTGTGTGTGTGTGTGTGTGTGTGTAATTTTTTTCCCCCTTATTTCTGTCTCACAGGTAAAAATAAAGATGTATATTTCACCTCTTTGATAAAAACTCGCCTGGATTAACTTTGATTCTCATTATTTCAAGAAGGTAATTTTGTATTTTTCGAGGCACAGACAAGGTGTGACCACCAGGGTGAGCTGTGCCTCAGGGGGACGGGCGGCTGGGACCTACAGTGGCCCTGTGGCAGAGGGATTGAGAGTGTTCTGAGAGTGTTGGGCTTGTCCTGTCTGTCTTCAACAGCAAATGTGTAAAAATGCTGAAGCATGATTTTTTTCTCATTTATGTCTCATTCTTACAGTGACTTTCTTATCTGTTGTGTATCTTGTCGCAGATATTTTGGGCAAAATTTCTAATTTCCTGACAGCACAAAAGAGTCAATTCTGACTCATTGAGGCCCTTGTTGCTGGGCTTCCTTGCCCCTATCACGTACAGGAACAAGGGGTACCTCCACACAGGGAGGAGAGTTGCTGGTACCCAGCCCCCAACCCCCAGGCTCCAGGCCCAGGAGGAAGTGGCTGCTCCACGACCCACTGAAGTGTTCTTTATCTCAGCAGAGACTACGAGACTATTTCTTGCCATGAAATATTATATTCCTTGTTTAAATTTAAATATTGATTGAGCAACTTCAATGTGCAAAGTGTAAAGAGATTCATACAAAGAACCATTATTGCTTCAAATAACTCTTCGGTCTCTTTTCTTCTACAAAGACTCTACCTCACCTAGACAAGATGATGAAGGGCTTATTGCCTTATTCACACCACCACTCCTTAATATCAGGTCCAAGGTATTTTGCAGTAATAGCTGGTATGTATGAAAGGCTTCATCAAACATCCTCAGTGCTTTTCCCCAGCAGATCTATCAGAAAAATTCCAAGGTGACAAATTTGACTTTTAATCAACTTTCACATATTGATTTTCACTTATTTTTAGTTTAGTTTGTGGTACTGCAGATTAAACCCTGAGACTCACGTGTACATGGCAAGCACTCTGTTACAGAGACACATCCCCAGCCACCATTTTTTTTTTTTTTTTTGAGACAGGGTCTCACCAAGTTGCCCTCAAACTTGGAATTCTCCTGCCTTGGCCTCCAGAATATCTGGAATTATGAAGCACACACTAACTTTCAAAAAATAAAAGGGCCTGAATATCCTGCTAGATATTGAAAGTTAAGAAAAAAAGACCCTTCTGGATGATGAGAAATGATTGTGGAACTTTTTAATATGGGTATGTAGTTTGATCAGTAAATACGTTCTAGCGAAAGCACAAACCTGCAAGATATTATTAAAAATTTAGTGAAAAACAAAAAATAAGCAGAGCAACTTTTATCACTCTGTAGTTAATTTGCAAATCCGTAATTAACAGAGATTAATTACAAAGATGGATTATATTTTAACCCAAAGTTTTATTCTATAAAAGCATTTCTGTTGACAGTAACTAAAGTTAGTGAGATTACCTCTGATTTCTTCTTAAATATCCCTGATGGTAAAACGTGATGGCATGCAAATTGACCAGTAGTTTCTAAACCTTTTTTTGTGATGTCAAGGTTCATCTTGTTTTAAAATCAGTATAGCATTGGAGTAGTGTTCAATATGGTAGATACTCCCACAACACAGTTGTATGAACATAGGCCTTGCTGATATGATTTATAAATCATCAAGAAAACATCAACCTAAAAATATTTCCTTTTTGGATGGCTTAAGCTGTTCAGTTAGTAATTGCTTCAGTTTATCACACTTTCTCAATTCATTTTTTTTTTACTGAAACATCTAAAGATGTCTTCAGATATGACCTTATTAAATAACAATCTGAATTCAACCTGAATTTAATCACACAAGGTACAACATTTTAAACTATTTTCTGCTCTTTTGACCTCAGAGTAACAGGCCTGGGTGCCTAGAGCCCAGAAGTGGATCTGCCCTTTCCCTTATTTAATGCCATTGCTATATTGACTATAGTGAAGAGAGAACCTGCTTTGTCTTAAAAAAAAAAAAAGTTTTCTGATAGTTCACAAGATGGGAATACTTCATGGACATCTTTATTTATTTGTTCCAAGTCCATTTACCTTTGTTTATTTACCTGATACTGTCCTGGAGATAAATTGAACTGTGTTCCTTTTCATGATCCTCTTCCTTTATTTATTTAACTCTTGTTTTCTCCTTCTATATCTGTCTGTATGTCGTAGAATAACTTAAATAAGAAGTATGTTTTATTCATTAAATAGAGGTTTCGTTTTGTAAATATTGTTTGAACCATTCTATGTCTCTTAATCCTAAATTGCTTTTTATCTACATCAATCTCATTTGTTCACATTTTGCTATTGTTGGTAAGTAAAAGGCCTATATCTCTCTCCATAGAATACTCACTCACAAACCTGGTGCCAAAAATTCATGCACGGGATTCTTCTAACATCCAACAAAGTTAAAATTTATACAGTTCCAAAGAAAGATTCTACTTTGCCTGATTTACTTAATATTTGTTGATATTTCAGGTATTATCTGTTTACAGATTAATTTATGGATTTTGCTATATAGTTAATGATACAACAAATGTACAATTTGATAAGGTTTGCTCTATGCCTACACCTATCAAAACATCATAATACTCAAGATAATTACTGTATTCATTAGTTCTCAAAGTTTCTGTGCTCTTTATTAATCCCTTCTTTTGTTTACCTACTTTCTGGCCCTAGTTGCCCCTGATCTGCCTTCCATAGCTACACGTGTTTGTTTTCTCTACAATATTATAAAGTGAAATCACAGAGAATGTGTTCTTTTAGGTGGTATGACTTATCACAATTATTTTGAAATTTATCCATATTGTTGCATATAACTGTAGTTCATCATTTTATTGTGGAATAATATAATCATAGAGTATACTATTATAATTTATGCATTAATTCATCTGTCATTGGAGATTTGGGATATTTTCCCCTATGATTTTGAAATTTGGGTAAATATGCATTAATCTACTACCAAGTCATAATTTCAAATACATAAACTGCTCCAAAATGTCTCAGTCAGGAAAAAAGACTCACTTTGTCCTATTGTCTAAATAAGCCATCCAAATATAGTAGAGAAAAATATTAAATTAAAATTAAAGATTTTCATTCTTTAAAATATGCTCTCTATATCATTATTGTTTTAACCATGAGAAGGGTGAAAGTTGGTGTATCCGGTGATACTCTGAAAGTAGTAGGTGTATAATGTAGCAAGGATTATATCATGAGAATTCAGTAGTGATGGTGTTCTTTCCTCTTAAGTCCTGTTAAGAAATGTTACTCTAAGATCAATCTCTGTAGAAGTGCCATCTTTATTCAGCCACATTTCATGTAGTGGCTCTTTTTCTTAAGAGCAAAGTCTTATGTGATAGTGGCTGGGCATAGCATTAAGAACCCCATCCTAACCTCAAGGTGATGTACCTAATTTCTGTACCTAGACATTCCAGGTCAAGCAAGACAAAAGTCTGGGAGAGAATTCTGGGAATGAATTGGCAAATCTCTTGACTCTGAGCCTGGAAAAACTATGACAGAAGAGTTTATTTACCAATAGTATAACCTGTCCCTTCTACCTCCCACAGGCTGGTTATTTCTTTGTTATTCTTCATGAGAATAGTACAGGGGAAACCAACAAGTATGTGTAGAGTGATCTGGAAAATGCATTTCAATGAGATGCACAGAGAGCCATATTTTTACTAAAATCCAGTCTGATAGCAGAGGAGAGCTATTTGTTCCAAAGCTGGAAGGACCCTGAAACATTCTTACTTACTATCTACTCACACTTTTCTCTTAGCTACTTCCAGAAATAAATGGTGCCTTGGATAAGAAAGGACAAATTACTTTAACTCGTGTGAATGATGCACTATTTTTGCAACCTCATCTAGTGTACTTTAATAAGGGTTCATGTGCATTCACTGCAATGTAGAAGCTCACCTTTGTTTTCCCAGCCCTATTTTACTTTCAACCTTTTTCTGATCATTTGCTTTCAATTTAATCTTCAACTCTGTAACTTACATGGCATAGCTACCTGCCTACAATTTAAGTAAAAAATTAAGGGAATCTTGGCAGTTAGACGTATAACAGCACACCAACAAATGCTCCCCCAAAGATCGACAGTTCAAAATGCTAATTTCTGACAAGTTCTCCGACTTTAAAGAAAGGCACCATTTCAACTTCACTGAAAAAACACCTGTTGTTTCCCCAGCAATCGCTGGGTGCAGTGGAAGCATACACCTGAGTAATTAGTCATTAATCCCAGTAATGGAACAGCCCTGCCTGCCCTTGACCCCGTCAGCATGCATCAGGAAGACTTTGTTACTTTTTAGTGAGACACGCTCCCTGTTTCTTTTCTTGCTCCGCATCTTGTCAGACTGAAGCTACACAGTGTTTCCTTGATTGGGTCTGCACTGCAGGGATGCTGTGATCCACATTCATGGGAATAGTTGAAGATACAAAGAAATCCAGACACAAAATACTTCTATTTTCACAGAAAATATCCTGCAGAGAAATGGCATTGATTATTCCTGGGGACATTGTAAGAAGGCTTAATTATGGCTCTTGGAACATCTCTCCTTTTCATTTTGTGTCATACATGAACAGAAGTGAAAGATACTTTCACAGAGCAAACCCGATGTGAACAACAGAAAGAACTGAATTGAATAAATGTGCTTCAGAAAAGATCATTTGCTGAATTGCTACACAGCAAAAAAAAAAAAAATAGCATCTAGATTGAACAAAATACATCAAAGATATGAATAATATATGATTTCAAATAGCCTGGATTTTAAAACAAGTGAAAAGACAGGTATATACTTACATGATGAAAGGGGAACTATGAAAGCTACTATAATAAAATCAAAACCATCTGTTGACTATTGAGTGCTGAATCCCCCAAATATTGCCAGAAAAACCTTCACTGAAACAGCCCATTGATAAGACAAAGGAGATCAAGGTAGGTGAGAGTGAACACTGAATCCACAGATCCATAGTGTCTCAGTAGAGAAAACAAAATCAGAATTTACTGAAAATGGAAAGTTTGGCTTAAAGGAGTCCTTCAATGGGTCAGTAAGTGGTAAGAGAACAGAGAACACTGGAGCTTAATTCATAGTGGGTAAGGATCATCATAACAATTTAGGATTGGTGGAAAAAGCAAGGGAAGAACTTTGAGATAAGAGATTCATAGAAACTAAGGGTGAAAACTATTGATGCTTTCCATTTAACAACTGGTATTTTTGGTAAAGTTCATGTATGGAGTTATTAAGCTACTTCCCTGTGCAGGAGTCATAGGAAGTAATGAAGACTATGGAGTAAAATAAAACTCTGTTTGAAGTAGACCAGGAATCTGAAAACTATGCTATAGGCTAGTTTTGCCTATGAGCAAAACTGAGAAAATTCCTTACCTTTTTGAAAGAATTGTTGAAAAACAATAATATGCAACAGGAATATTATATGGCCTGCAAAACTTATAATTTTTATTATCTGACCTTAATGTAGACTGTAAGCTGGGTCAATAGGAAGGCAATTTCAGTACTTCACCTGCAAGCAGTGGTTCTTAATACTCAAGGAAGCAGGAGAAAAGTATAATGGAGAGGGGATTTCAGGTTTGGCGTAGGAACTTGGATTGGGAGATTGGGAAGTGAAATTTGGAATCACACATATTTTAAAAACAAACAAGAACAAAAGAAGTAACATGTGCAAATCATGGGGGGGTATGGCAATTTTATTTTTCCATGATCACTATTTCAAGAAGCCTTTATTTTGATCTCGACATTTGACAAATGGTATAATAATCAGGCCAATCAGTTTCATCCCTGCTCTGCGTGAACCAATTTTCTAAGACAACAGACTGACAGAAATGGAACAATTAAAGACATGAATTCCCACAGAAAACCACTAATACATACATCACAGTAAGCAATGTCTGCCTCCTTATTTTTTTTTCTTTTTATTGTTTACACATTGAATGCCAAAATAGCCTTTGCCTTTAGGAAATCTTTCTATGGCACTTTCTTTCTATGAATAAGTATAAAACTAAATAGAATTGAATAAAATAATGAATGGCCCATTTGTAATCTATTAGAAGATTAGACCCACTCAATATGATGTAAATTGCTAATTAATGAAGTGATACAAATCAATCTTTAACAATCTAAGTAAAAATTATATGTGGTTTGAGTAGTACAAAATATGTGATTCTTTCATATACTGCAGGGAAAAAAAACCCTTATTTTATAATCTTTTTCTTTGCAACTATCCCAGAGTGACTCTAGCTGAATTCCAACATATCATTATGTGTCATATGGATTGTAATCTGTATAGAGAGACATTTAACAATCTTTGGGGCCGACTAGAATGTACATGGTCTAGAAAACTTTTCCCTCCACATTTTATTTTCAGGCCACACATCAATCTCACACTAATCCTATGTCTTTGGAAGAGATCAGCATTTGAGTCAGTAACTTGGTAAAGAAAATCTGCCCTCTCTGGTGTAGTCAGACACCACCCAATTCACTGAAGGCCTTAGTGCAACAAAGACTTAGAGAATGTTTTTGATAAAAAATATGGTCTCTTCCCTAGTGCCTACAAAGTAAAAATGTTCACATCTCTGTTCCTATTTTATGTCTATCTCCTTAGCTTTGAGTCTGCCACTTTGGATTCTGGGAACAAGAGGCTTGATTGATAAGCATCTTGAGATGAGTCAAAATGAAGCTCCCAGGGAGCACCAACATCTTACCGCTGCCAACAGGGCCTCCCCCTAACCAATCTTGAACAATGGTCAACGGGATCACAGTCTGACCAAGAATGTGTGACTATGCATACATCAGGTCCCTTTGTCTTCATGACCTGGGAGCTTATCCCAAAGACAAGGCTAAGGATGCAGGTCTCCTTGTCTTTCTAGTGTAGCTACACTGATTAAAGTGTCCCTTTCCAGGTTTTCACTGTTTGATTTTGGGGGTAAGTGGCTGGACCTGATTTGTTGGGAAACCCCAGTTTGGGCCTCTGGCCTAGGACTTGAACAAATACTTGAACAAGTAGGCAGAGAAACGGTGAATCTTTCTGTTTTTAAGCTGGGACATTTTCTCCATTCTCCTGCTTAGCCGAGGAGGAGTAGCATCACAGGCTTGCCTATTCTCAGGCCTTTGGACTCAGACTGAATTATACCACCTGCTGACCTCCTCCTCCATCTTTCAGATGCATATCAAGGGCTTATTGGCTCCCATAAGTACATGACTCAGTTTCCATAATAAATCTCCTTTTGATTATCTATGCATATTCTATTGGTTGTTTCTCTGGAACAAATCTCCTCAGATTCTTGAAATAACACTTTAAAAAAAAAAAGGTGACCTTTTCCAAGAATGTTAAAATAAAAACAGAGAGAAAGAGAAACTTTCATCATGTATAATGAAGGAATTTAACCCAGTCATAAGAATTAGAGATTAGAGTATTTGGTATTTGGCATTACCAGAATGAAAATTCAAAGCCTGAAACTCGCATTTAAATAATTCCCTTGAACATTTAGAAAAAAATGGAAGGTACACAAAGAACACCAATCAGTTTATTTCCATAAAGGATATGAGTATGCTTTTTCAGAAAAAAATATTTTAAAAAGCAGAAATTCTCATGATGACTAAGTCCATCTGTTACAGAACATTAAAGACTTTGATCTGTTTTCTGCTACTTGAAATGTAACACGGTGCCAGAATTTCATCCTACTAATCAAATAGAGGGAAAATAACAAAATAAATGTCTTGACGTATTTTAAACCTATTTATTATAGACATCTGATAAACAAGATCATTTTATAGATTGGCTGAGAATATTATGTCTTTGGTCTTAACCCCATTTTTGTGGCAATTCCAACAGAGAGAGGGGTAATGAAATATAACCCTAGTGAAAGACGATAACCTGAATGGATATGAGGTGAAGTTTCAAAATGACATGGGTGGTTTGTTAAAAGTGATATATTTTTTTTTTACATTTCACCAAGTTTAGATGCATGTCTTTTACATGATAACTTCACAACTAGATTAATTTAAATGCTTTAGAAACAGAAGAAAATGAGTCTGAGAAAGGTGAAGTGTGTTTTTCAGATCTCAACAGTCAGATTTCCAAGTCTCCATTTCTGTATTGCCTACCATGGTAAGTAGTATCCTACGTGTGTCATATAAGAATAATTGCTCCAATTATTCTAATAAAGTCCATGGAATATCAGGGTGTTCACATTAGTTAGGATGGATGGAAGACATATTATGTTCAAAGAGGAAAGGAAAGGGTTGTGATTTGGTAGGAAACTTCCCAACTTGAACCGTCTCTTTTTTATTCCAATTATTGAGTCAATTAATCCTTTAAAAATATGCAGTACTTTAATTCTCCCATTTTTCTTAGCTTTTGTATCATACTTCTCCATCTTCCCTTTCTGCTTGCCCTGAATACCATATGAATCACCTGATTTATTCCTTCACCAGCCTCTTCAATCCCAATTAAACCATGTTCGTCCACCATATCCGCTGGGTCAATCAAAGGCACTTAGCGTTCACTTGGAAACAGCAAATTAGTTTGGTTCCTTAAAATGAATGTCAAGTGCCTTTGAAGACAACAGTATTTTTTTGTGCTTGAATTACATTTCAAGTCTAGGAAGGACTTCAAGTTACTCAACAATTATTTAATGCACTTTTGTGACCTCTCTCATGCCCTTCAGTGATTACATACATATATTAACATTTTTTCTCATGTTCTCACACAGTCCAGCTCCTGCTCACTCCATCTCCAATAGTAACTCTTACCACCCAGAATACCAGATAGTGGTACTGCATTGCAACTCTCTTGCTAATTTGTTTTTACTTCTGGTTATGAGGAAGGGGTGGTACACAGAAAATGGCTAGTATACAGAAAGATCTAACATAAATAAATAAATATTATTTTATTTTTTTCTGTTTCTCTGTTCATACTCTTCTTACTGGAATTTCATCTGCCTATGCTCTCCTTATCTTTCACCATTCTTCCAATTTGTTGTTAAATTATTTCTAAATCTACTTTGCATATTCATGTATCCCCTCTCAAAAGACTTCCTTGAAAATTCCTATTTCCCGATACCTAACATAACTCTCTGTGAATGATGCCATTATAGTTATTATTGTATGGACTCTATTTATTAAGCCTTATGGATAGTTAAAAAAAACAGCATAGAAAAATTGGCAATGAATACAAAGTGTTCTCTCTACTTCTTTGTAGCACAATGTCAAAGTCAATGGTTTACTTTTTCTCAAACTATACCAATTACTCAAAATGATAACTCATTTAAGTTTGCTTTAAACCAGACTTAGGATTTTCAGGAACTTCTTTTGTCTTTTTGGAGATTTTAATTCCTTTTCTTCTTCCTTACCTTTTGAAGAGTCTAGTATATTCAACCTGACACTAAGATCATCCAAGTTCTCAAGCATAACATTTCTTATTTTTTTTTTAATTTTTTATTTTTTTATTGGTTGTTCACAACATTACAAAGCTCTTGACATATCATATTTCATACATTAGATTGAAGTGGGTTATGAACTCCCAATTTTTTATAATGAAACTTTTAATTCATGTTTTATTTAGAACTAGTTATTTTCTAAATAACAATATATCACTAATTCTGTCTTTCCATGTGAAGTGTATTTTTAAATCCTGTACATTTCTCTGGATTTTTTTCCATTTTATTTCAAAGTATAACTTATAAATCTTTAAAAAAAAAACAGTTGTTCTCAACACATTATGGATGCTTTGACAAGAATATAGAATTCTGTCTAGAATATCCAGTTTTCCCATGAAAATGTGATTACAACTCATTTTTCTTTAAACTGGCATTTTCTGCACTTTTTAAAAAGACATTTAATTCATTTTTAATATTCTGAACGTTCCTAGATGATGGGAATTTGAGCCTCCATATCCCTTATTTTTTTTTACTCACAATTTCTTTTTTTTTGCTATGTCTTTTAAGACATTCTTTTAATTTATTTTCTGAAATATTTAAATGTTTTCCTTTCAAGGAACGTTTTTTATTATTCTTTAATAATATCTTGATCTTGTTTTACTGAATGCAGAATCTTCTGGAATCTGTGAGGATATAGATTTGAAAAGTCATTTTTCTGATATGTTTCTTTTGACATCATTTCTGTTTTTCATGATGTCTCTCTAAATTTATGCTTAGATTCCTGGAAACATATGGTGAGATTTCTTCTCAATCCATATATTTCAATAAAAGGATTCATGTTAAATATTATTCATTGAACCTGATTTCCTATAGGTCTCTTATTTCATGAGAGGAGATATCAGCTGACAGCCTTCAGTTTAACTTGCATGGGTGAGAATTTATAGGCAACCTGTGTTTTGCCAAAATAAAATATTACTTTGAGTCTTTGCCCACCATAAATAGATTTTTCCTTTGCTTTGGACAGCAGATCTCCAATGTTCATCAAGAAGCCAGGCTCTTTAAAAGTTCACTGTGGAGGTATGTGTTCATTTGCCCTCAGTATTTCAAATATAAGCATAATTAAACAACTCAGATATTTAGCCTACTCCTGTTCTTTGAACTTACAGACTCACTAGGGCTCTGCTGGGAAGCACAATTTTTCCTTCATGCTTCAATCTCCTCCTCTTTATGTATCCAGGTTGCCTCTAGATTCCTTCAGGATTTTTGTACTGGAATTCATGCATATTTCAAAGTCTAATCAACTGATGGAATCCCTCTCATTACAAGAGCAGTTATTAATGTGTTTAATTTTATACAGTTTTAAGGTGATTGCATGAAATTTGGTGCAAGTTGTGATACAAATGTATGTACTTAGCCATTTTGAAATCTAGCACAGCCAACATGCTGCCAAGGTTGCAGTAGGTAAGAGTTGGGCTTGCAATGCTACACAGATAACAAGGTTTCTAATTCACTGCCTGAAATCTTTTTGTTAACTGTAAACAGAGGTGGTGGTGATGGAGATAACGTCTATATTTCTCTGCACTAAAGGGTTAAATCCATTAAACCTATAGAGAACTTTTAGTAATATCGCCATTTTGATGATGTTAGTTCTGCCTATCCATGAACAGGGTATATTTTTCCATCTTCTAAGATCTTCTTCTATTTCTCTCTTTAGGGTTCTGTAGTTTTCATTGTATAAATCTTTGACCTATTTTGTTAGGTTTATTCACAAGTATTTTTTTTTTAAGGATATTGTGAATGGGGTGTTTTTCCTCATTTCCATTTCAGAAGTTTTGTCACTGATATACAAAAATGCCTTTGATTTATGCGTGTTGATTTTATATCCTGCCACTTTGCTGAATTCATTTATTAGTTCTAGTAGTTTCTTTGTAGACCCTTTTGGGTCTTCTAGGTATAGAATCATGTTGTCCACAAATAGTGATAATTTAAGTTCTTCTTTTCCTATTTTTATGCCTTGAATTTCTTTCGTCTGTCTAATTGCTCTGGCCAGTGTTTCGAGAACTATATTGAATAGAAGTGGTGATAGAGGACATCCCTGTCTTGTTCCAGATTTTAGAGGGAATGCCTTCAATTTTTCTCCATTCAGAATGATGCTAGCCTGAGGCTTAGCATAGATAGCTTTTACAATGTTGAGGTAAGTTCCTGTTATCCCTAGTTTTTCTAATGTTTTGAACATAAAGGGATGCTGTACTTTGTTGAATGCTTTTTCTGCGTCTATGGAGATGATCCTATAGGTTTAATGCAATGCCAATCAAAATCCCAATGGCATTTCTTGTAGAAATAGATAAAGCAATCATGAAATTTATATGGAAAAATAAAAGACCAGAATAGCAAAAGCAACTCTAAGCAGGAAGTGTGAATCAGGCAGCATAACAATACCAGATTTCAAACTATACTACAGAGCAATAGTAACAAAAACAGCATGGTACTGGTACCAAAACAGGCGGGTGGACCAATGGTACAGAATAGAGGACACAGAGACTAATCCACAAAGTAACAACTACCTTATATTTGATAAAGGGGCTAAAAGCATGCAATGGAGGAAGGATAGCATCTTCAACAAATGGTGCTGGGAAAACTGGAAATCCATATGCAACAAAATGAAACTGAATACCCTTCTCTCACCATGCACAAAAGTTAACTCAAAATGGATCAAGGAGCTTGATATCAAATCAGAGACTCTGCGTCTGATAGAAGAAAAAGTTGGCTCCGATCTACATATTGTGGGGTCGGGCTCCAAATTCCTTAATAGGATACCCATAGCACAAGAGTTAATAACAAGAATCAACAAATGGGACTTACTTAAACTAAAAAGTTTTTTCTCAGCAAAAGAAACAATAAGAGAGGTAAATAGGGAGCCTACATCCTGGGAACAAATTTTTACTCCTCACACTTCAGATAGAGCCCTAATACCCAGAGTTTACAAAGAACTCAAAAAATTAAACAATAAGATAACAAATAACCCAATCAACAAATGGGCCAAGGACCTGAACAGACACTACTCAGAGGAGGACATACACTCAATCAACACGTACATGAAAAAATGCTCACCATCTCTTTCAGTCAGAGAAATGCAAATCAAAACCACCCTAAGATACCATCTCACTCCAGTAAGATTGGCAGCCATTATGAAGTCAAACAACAACAAATGCTGGCGAGGCTGTGGGGAAAAGGGTACACTTGTACATTGCTGGTGGGACTGCAAATTGGTTTGGCCAATTTGGAAAGCAGTATGGAGATTACTGGGAAAGCTGGGAATGGAACCACCATTTGACCCAGCTATTGCCCTTCTCGGACTATTCCCTGAAGACCTTAAAAGAGTGTACTATGGGGATACTGCTACATCAATGTTGATAGCAGCACAATTCACAATAGCTAGACTGTGGAACCAACCTAGATGCCCTTCAATAGATGAATGGATTAAAAAATGTGGCATTTATACACAATGGAGCACTAAAAAAATGACAAAATCATGGAATTTGCAGGGAAATGGATGGCACTAGAGCAGATTATGCTAAGTGAAGCTAGCCAATCCCTAAAAAACAAATGCCAAATGTCATCTTTGATATAAGGAGAACAACTAAGAACAGAATAGGAAGGAAGAGCATGAGAAGAAGATCACCATTAAACAAGGTCGAGAGGGGGGAGGGAAAGAAAGAGAAAAGGGAAATTGCATGGTAAAGGAAGGAGACCCTCATTGTTATACAAAATTACATACAAAAGGAAGTGAGGGGAAAGTGAAAAAAAATAAGATAGAGAAATGAATTACAGTAGATGGGGTAGAGAGAGAAGATGGGAGGAGAGGGAAGGGGAGGGGAGGGGGGATAGTAGAGGATAGGAAGGGCAGCAGAATACAACAGACGCTAGTATGGCAGTATGTAAAAAAAGTGGATGTGGAACCGATGTGAATCTGCAATATGTATATGGGTTAAAAGTGGGAGTTCATAATCTGCTTGAATTAAATGTATGAAATATGATATGTCAAGAGCTTTGTAATGTTTTGAAAAACAACTAATAAAAAAATAAAGGTTTAAATCCATTGGTATGTGGATCACATATATTAATCTTTGGCTTGAAAGCAGCTGCTCCAGAGATATTTACCTGACCTATAAAGAATTCTGGATTTTTTAAATAGAAAAAGAAAGAAAGAAAACATTTCTAGGAAGCTATAGAGAAGAGGCTCAGGCTCAGTGGATTAAAGTTATGGAAGCACATATTAAGGGTGTGTGTGTGTGTGTGTGTGTGTGTGTGTGTGTGTGTGTATCAATTGAATTGATTATATAACAATTGAATTGTTCAGCAATGAAATAACCCACCTCAGTAAAAGGGAGTCCTTAGTCACCAGAATATTCTAGCAGGGATCTGATGATCATCTGTGAGGAAACACCTCTGCTTTGGGAGAGAGGTTTATTTAAATAGCCTGCATCTCCCTTTTAACTCTTAGACTTTAATGCACAGTCAACTATTCCCTGAAAATGAGAGGGAAAAAAAGGGAAAACCTATGCCACAAAATGAAAGTAAAACACAAGTAGCTAGCCAAAGTACATGCCTCTCAGGCTAAGAGAGCCATCTGATGATCAAAACATGTTCTTGTGTGTCTCCAGAGAGATGTCAGCTCCTCTGTAATGAACACACTCTGTAATCAGTATAATAGAATCTGTCTTCTAAAGTTTTTTGCTTGCTTTAACTGTGGTTTCTTTTAATACTCTTCTAATTTATTCACTGGTGCTAATTTGCCCAGCCAGAGGGAATATATTTAAGCATAACAATTATTAATAAAGTGATGTTAATTATAAGAAAAAATAATTATTTCTTGAGCAGTAGCATTTCTACTCTCATTACAAAGGAGTTCAAAGCGGTTTTGAACCATTATAAAACGCATATCTGATCTTTGGTTTCATGGATCTTTTCATTAATTCATCTATTTTCACACTGGTCTTGTATAACCATGTGACAACTTTCTAAGCCTGAGATGAAGGAAACTGTCTTGTGTTTATGATAATGGTGAAGGAAAATCTGCACAGTGTCTCCTATCTATTAATGTTGATGAGTTTTTATAAACTAAAATACTTACAGGGGGCTATCAGGTCAAGGGATTGTTTGTTTGGGTTGCTATTAAATAAACTAACTTTAAAACACAACTGTTCTATTCTCTTCCTAGTACTATATAAGGAAAAAGCAACAGTCCAAGCTTGTTCATTCAAATTGAGCATCAGAGTAGAAAGAATGGGTCTGTGGTAAATGATAGAAGATGTGTGTTAATGTGGTATTAAAATTCGGTGTGATGATACATCAAAATGATTAAAATTGTTTTAGGAGAAGGAAATGCTAACTATCCTAATATAATCATTATATTTTATATACATGTATCAATATATTACAATGCACCCCATAAAAACATGTAATTAAAATAATAATTGATAAAATTTTAAAATTCACTTTGAAATATTACAGATATATGTAAAGTTACAAACATTACTCAAGTCAATAGCTGTGTACCCAGCATGAATTATCATGAACTATCAAAAAATAGTTACAAAAGATCTTAGAGACTCAGGTGTACCCAACCTTCCTGTCTATCCACCTTACCCATCTGTGCTCTCAAATGTCATTAAAACGTTTCACCCCTAATAGTTCCAGAAATTCCTCTGTGTGTTTATGTCACATATTTGACTACCTACAATTTCATATATGTAATACATAATTATGTACCTTTAAGAATAAATATGCTGCCAGGCACGGTGGCACAAGTCTGTAATCCCAGTGATTTGGGAGGCTGAGGCAGTAGAATGGAGTTCAAAGCCAGCCTCAGCAACTTAGCGAGGCACTTAAGAAGTCAGCAAGACTCTGTCTCTAGTAAAATATAAAAAAAGATCTGGGGATATGGCTCAGTGTTTGAGTGCCCCTGGGTTCAACCCCCAGAACCAAACACACACACACACACACACACGCAAACAAAAACAAAAACAAAAAAAACAAAGAATAAATATGCTGCTTGGCACTGTGAGACACACATGTAATCCCAGCAACTCTGGAAGTTAAGGAGGATTTCAAATTCTAAACCAGCCTCAACAATTTAGTAAATCTCTGCAACAAAATAAGAAATAAAAAGGCTGAAGATATAAGTCAGTGGTAAAGCACACCTGAGTTCAATCCCCAGTACAAAAAATAATATTGTTTTAAGAGAGAGAGAGAGAGAGAATTTTTTAATATTTATTTTTTAGTTTATTTTTCCGCGGACACAACATCTTTGTTTGTATGTGGTGCTGAGGATCGAACCCGGGCTGCACACATGCCAGGCGAGCGTGCTACTGCTTGAGCCACATCCCCAGCCCAAAAAGAATGTTTTTTTCACATTTTAAAATTTACATACATGTGCAACATACTGTATGTATTATTTCGCCAATAGTTTTTCTACCCAAATTATACCTGTAAAATTCATCCATATTGCTAAATGTAATTCTGATCCATCCTTGGTTATTGCTGTATAATACCAGTTGCAGTTGCAGTAAGACTTACTTACCAATCTATTAATACCTTTATGGATTTTTTTGCATATATTGATGCATTTTGCATCTATTACCCTAAATTTGCATAGATATTTCTCTATTACCTCTTTAATGCACCAGAATTTATTGCTATATAGAGTTGAAAATAGGAATCCAATTTCATTTCTCTTTGAGTGATAAATCATGAATTCATGAACCAATGTCATTTGGTAAATGTTTAACAATTTTCTGATTGATTTGTCAGGTCAGAGATTTTATATACCATGTTTCTATTGGTCTACTTGTCCATGCCTCTGCCAATCACATTACTTTAACTGCAATAAAATTTATTTAATCATTTTAAAACATTCAAATATCTAAGTAACCAAAGAATTCTCTTTTACTAATAATTCTTTTTATTTGCTTATCCCTTTGTATTTACTGTAGGAATGCATTTTTTGCCTTTATTTTTTTAAACATGAATATTTTACAATTTTATATCTTCCTTCAAATATTGCTTTAACTACAGAATTCAAGTTGTGGGTTCAAATATTTACATTATTCTTTAGTTCTACATGTGCTGTAACCTACAATTTTTTTGTTATTATTATTACTTGGCTATTTAAATTATTCTATACTTTACTTAAATTATTAAGTAAAGGAAGTTGTAATTTTTATTCTAATATTGATTTTTTTAGTCAATCACACCAAAGGCTTTGGTGGGATGACATCTATTGTTTGAAATTTGTTGAGACTTTATACTCTAGTACATAATTTTCTCAAAACTCCATGTACATATTGAATTTTTACTCTTTAATTGTTTGATGTAAGTTCTATGTGTGTTCATTAAATTATATTTATTAATTAATCTGTCCAAACATTCCTTCTTTTCCCTGTGTTTGATTTATCACTTATAAAAACAAATATGGTAAACTCTGCCTCTCTGTTAAGTGATTTGTGAGCATGTGATTTTTGCCAAATTTGCTTTATAAATATTGAAGTGATTTCTATATATTGAATATATATTATTATATTATTATATATCAGATATATTATATATATCACATATATTATATATCACATATATTATATAGTATACATATTGAAGAGTGTTAACTTTAGTATTTTAATATAACATGATAACTGATCAACTAAAACATGAATTTTATACAGTTACTATAAAATCTAGTACTAATACTATAAAATTCTAGTAATAGTCCAGCAGATTTTATTCATTGGATGTTTGCTAGAATAATTTCTCTATTGGTTAACTTTTAATAGTTTTATGTAGTTTTATACAATATCTTCCAGGAAGTTTCAAAAACTACATCCAGGAAGAGTTTGTGTACTCATTACTCAGTCTCTCTGATAGTAACATCTCGTATTACTATAGTACATAATTAAATTGACAAAAATTAACATTGTACAATCCACAGATCTTATCTAGACTTCACCAGTTTTATAGGCACTCATTGAAGTGTGTGTGTGTATAGTTTCATGCAATTTTTTTTTTTGGTACCAGGGATTGAACCCAGGTGTACTTAACCACTGAGCCATATCTTCAGCCCTTTTTGTTTTGTATTCTGAGACAGAGTTTCACTAGGTTGCTTATAGTTTTGCTAAGTTACTGAGGCTGGTTTCAAACCTGCAATCCTCCTGCCTCAGCCACCAGAACTGCAATTTTATTGCATGATCAGCTTTATATATCTGCCATTATATAATTGGTCCATTCAGGACCAATGCTTCTGTTACTGCAAGGCTTCTTCCTGTGCTCCTGTATTTGTCTTACATTTTTTTCAATAAGCCATGGGTATGAATATCTGGACAAAATATTCTATTTCTCAAATGTTCAAAAACGATTCAAACTATTTAAGCTACTTTCCCATCCAACACTGTGCAGACCTAGAAAAACATGTCTATTTCCTGAAACCAGCCCAGAGCTGCCTGTCTGCAATCTGGTATACATTACTACTCAGCTAACTAAAACTGTGTATCTGGTGATCTGTGTCTTCACTTGGTATTGGGTATTTGTTATCTGAAGATGTAGGAATTTGCATTTGATATTCATTATTTACTACTTAGATGTTTATAGAAAAGGTTGAGATTGTTTGTAAGACCACAAATCAATCACTATGTAGAGTATTTAGAATAGAAAACAATAAGTCAGTGGTCATTTTTTTTCCTTCTAGCAATCAGAATATGCCACACATAAATCTTTCTCAGGCTCCAGACTCTAGTCAATATTCCGTGTCTATGAATTTAAGTGCTCATTTCCTCACTAAAAAGGTCCAATATCTATTATTTCCACCATAGTCAGTACACCACAAGCCTGAGCATCTACTCCAGATCCATGTAGTAAGTGCAAAAATCTGTGTGATTATTAGCTTATAACTTGATGTTAAATGTGCTTCCTAGGTGAAACAATGCCACATTTGTTTAGTTTTCTAACTCTACATCTCTGAAGAAATGTCTTAATCTGTTGTGGAGGAATTGTCTTCCATATTTCTAAGGTTATAATAACAGAAAGTGACAGAGAACCTGTTCTGAGCCCTTACTGTATGTGTGAAACTCTGAAATCCACATAACAAGTTGTTGCATTTCATTCGCACAGCAAGCCTGTGGGGCAGTCCTATTATTATCCCTGTTTTACTGATGAGAAAATTGAGACTTTTGGAGGTTCACTTGTCTGGTAAAGGTTTCTGCAGAAAACAAAGAGCAGAATCTTAAATGAGATGTGAATGTAAATAATCTCCTACCCTATTATGTTCTGAAGAACTAATTTTTAGACTTCATGTATTCAAAACTAGAAAAGTGATTCAACATATATGATTTTAAAAAAAAGCCAGATCCAAGCAGCATGAATCTAGGAGATAACACATTTTTTTTTCTTGATCAAATTCAGACAGTTATTTTTTAAACTAAAAAGATAACAAAAATCTACAGACCAAGTGGTATTTGAAGTGTGAAGATTTGGAAAAATGAGCTACATGCAAAATGTACCTTTTTCACTTGAAAATAAGTGTAGAGAATGGTCAGTGTGTTCCACTGTAGCTAAACATGAGAACATAAAACACTTTAGGATGTGACAGCACCGTGTCATTGGACTGGACAAAAGTTGACAGTGATAAAGACCAATGTTCTTTAGAAGAATAAGCCAAAGCAATACATTGATTTATTCGTAACAGTGAATTAAAGAAAATAAATTTCATATTCTATCTGGTGAAGGTACAAAGAAGGAGCAGTTAAGGAACAACCTTAACTGCTAGCTGGCTAATGGATTCTCTCATGAGATTAGAAATGAGGTCAGGCTCATTATGCGGAGTCTGCTTGGAATCCATTTCTAAAGGTGTGGGATGTGGCAGGTAGTTTTCTTGCTAGAAGCATGCATTGTTACTTGTGGTCACATAGCAAGAATGGAGTGTCTGACAATGATGGACAGTGCAGTAGCAGCCTTGCTGTGTGGAAATGAATTGGAAGTCCTCTTCTGGAGAACTGCTATCTTCTGTTACGACACAAAAACTTGATTGTGCTAATAATGTGTGTCCAACTCCATAAGAGGCATGCTGCAGGGCAGAAGCTAGGATTTCTTGAGACAAAAAAAAAAAAAAAAAAAAAAACCTTGCAGAAAATGATCAAAGAGGAAGTTTTTAGGTAAATGACAACCTTAGTCCACCCCAGCTACAATAATAAATTGCCACAGACTGGGTACCTTAAGCAACAGACATTCATTTCTGACAGATCTGAAGGCAGGGGGGCCCAAGACCAAGGGACCTGTGAGCTCAGTGGTCTCATGAGGGTCAGCATCCTGGTTTAGAGATGGCCTGCTTTTCGCTGTGTCCTCACATGGTGGAAAGTAGTGAGATGAGAAGTATACTTTCTGGGATTTTCTGATATGGGCACTAATCTCATTCCTGCAGCTTCACCTTCATGAGCCAGCTACCTCCCAGTGGTCCCAACTCCTAACACCATCACCTTCAGGATTAGGGCTTCCACATATATATCTTGGACTTACACATATATTTAGTTCATAGAAGATGGCTGAATTCTCATTTTCAGAGTATAAATAAATATTCCATGACATCCTGTAGAGTCACAGGAAGAGTGAGCTTTATGCCACATATAACATATGCAATATAAGAGCACTTATTCTAATTTAAAAAGGTTCACATATGCTTAGTACTAAAATTAAAAGTAATGCTAATAAGAGCAAGACAGACAATTATTGAAATTAGCCCTCCAAAAATAAATCAATGGTAATAAGATAAACCTGATAGTCATCTCTTAACAGATGCTAGGATGACAGGAATTTCATATTACTACTAATGGTAGTAGTAACAGAGTTAATAGTTATCATCTCAGTTTTACAAGTAAAGTAACAGTCTTTTAAAAGGTTAAACAAATAGCCCAAGGAATTCCAACATCAGAGTCTATATAGTAAACTACTCTACTGTATGTTTTCCAGCTCTCCCTATCTGTAACATAAGCCCATTGGTAGCAAAGAGTAGATAACAAATGATAAGAGGACACACTATCCCATGTATGTATATATGTGAGACATTTAAAAATTCAGGTGCATGTATCTTAAGGTACCTTGACATAAATACATATCTGCTTATATTTTACCTTATGAGTATATGTAATGAATATACATAGTATTAAGATTAACGTGTAATTTATATGCATATTTAGATAAATAGATTCTACACACACACACACACACACACACTTAATACATCCTACTTATCTTGTGAAAATTTATGGTTTTTGTTAACTGTATGTTACAGATGAGAAAACTGAGGCACAGAGAGATTGATCACTTCGCCTGTTGACCCAAGAACTTCTCCTAGGCATGGGCTGTCAGGTCTCTGGCTTCACTCTTATCCACAGACCTCTACTACCCAAGTTAGGGGCAAGGAAGCAAAATCAGAATGAGGAAGAGCTCTGGAGAACAAGTTTAGTAGAAGGTTTAAGTCAGGGCCACTTTCAATCACATTACGATGCCCTTTTCCACTCCTTCTTCAACATTTTCTTGAAGAAATCTGTTGTTAAGCCAACAGAAAAATAAAGCTCATGCTACTGACTTGCAATCAAGGCTGATCCAAGATCAATGAAACATAGTAAGACAGCACAGGGACAAGACAGGCAGTAGCGTCATAACCTTAGATCCCTGGCTTGCTTGTGCACAGGCTACATGTGCCTTTTGGAAGGATAATACAAAATAAGTTTTAAAAATAAGAGTGCACATATGTTCAGTGGTATATGTGTATGAATGTGTGTACAGTCACACACTTTAGTCTGTGTTTGTGCAGTGTGCATGTGCATATTCATTCCTATGACACGCAGTTTTGATTTTTAGGAAAAAAAATTTAAAACACTCAAACTTTTCTAGAAGACAAGATCTGAGATTCTTTAATCAAATGAGACATCCTTGGAATCATTGATAATAAATTGTTCCCTAATTAAATTTTATTTCTAGTGAAAGTATGATAGATTAATATCTATCATATTAAGCTTGGGGATTGTACCACTGCTTGAGATATTTGGATTGTTATCTAAGAATAACACCAGTTCTGGATTAACAATAGCACCCAACTTATATTTGCCACAAGACACTGGAGCTGAAATAGTGCCCAGGATCCCAAAATGTTGTTCATGTATAAGTATTGTATTTTACCAAGTTGGGACCATGAATGTTGCCATTGGCTTCAAATAGATTTTTTTTTTAAAAGTTGGATGGAAAATGGCCAAGAATTGGTGTATCAGGTAGTAATTCCTATAGAAGCTTAATAATTAAGTCCAGTGAAGCTGTCCTGATTCCACCACTTGTCTTCATTGTAAACTTTGGTATTCTTAATTTTTCTATGTCTAAGCTTCTTTGTCTGAGAGATGGAAATATTTTCTACGCATAGAGTTGTTGTGAGAATTAAATCAGTTAACACTTGTAAAACTCTTAAAACATTGTTATTGAAAGGACGTGTATGAAGAAGACTTGAATTGGGTGTCAACATACGTTATGCATAAACAAGAGATATGAAAAATTGTGGTATATATATGTAATAAGAATTGTAATGCAAAAAAAACACAACAAAGTACATGTATAAAGGCATGAATTGGTGTGAACATACTCTATATACAAAGATATGAAAAATTGTACTCTATATGTGTAATAAGAATTGTAATTGTAATGCATTCTTCTGTCATGTATTTAAAAAAATAAAATCAATAAAACTAAAAAATAATCCATGGCACATAATAGTTCACACATATATGTGCATGTTGAACAAAAATTAGTGGAAACCCCAGTCCTTCCTTTGTATTTTAAAGCATAACAACAATAAAAAATATACTCCAAAGATCCGGTATTTAATCAGGGTATTTCTTCATGTAGAATTAATGAGGGAGCATTGTAGGGGTCCCTAGAATTCCATATACATAGCTCTCAGGAGCGTTGGCTGGCCTTTTTCCAAAGAATGGGGAAACTTGAACAGATGTGCTATATACATACCTACAAAAATCCAGTTATTGTGACCTTACATCTAACAAACAAATCACTGGCCAAACATCCCCAGAAAAAAAATGACACTCTAGGTAATTTCAGGATGATGAACCACTGCCATCTCTCTTTGTCCCCTCCCTTCTGGATTACTCCTGTTCCCTAGGCCGTGATGCTCACTTAGCCATGTAGGTTGCCCAACATTATGCGCCAAACCCCTTCACTGATGTTTTTCCTGAGGCCATGACAAACACACTCTTCACCCTAAACTTCATCAAGCCATGTTTTTTTTTTTTCTAAGTCCTATTTTACTTGGCTGGTTTATGAAAGGTATACTCTGTTTGTAGGTAAATGCTACCAACAACTTTGGACAAAAATATTTGTATTTTCCAAAAATACATCTAGAGCCATTACTGATTTTGCCCAGAGAATGAGGCCAGTGCTTATCCCAGGAACAAAAGAATGGGTTTCAGTGGTGGGTAGGGTCGAGGTGGGAGGTGCATAGGTGGTTTTCATCAAACCACACCACCCCCTTTGATTTGATATCTACTATAGGGCATATGTCTACTAACCCTGTTTCTTAAGAAGTGCTAGAACATAACACATGAATTAACAATTCATATTTATTATATTTCAGGCACTGCATTTATATGCATGCATTTATTTCATTCTCACAGTAATAGCCCTGTGAGGTATGATGTAGGAGTTATTATTTGTATAAACAAGGACACAGGTTTGCAATAATTTAAGAATTTTGTCAAAGGCAAACAGCTAATAAATTGAGTCAGGAATTTAATCCGGTCTGCTTGATTCAAAAGATCTTATGTGCAAGAATAACATTATTCTGTTATTACTTCAGTTGAGAGAGAAAGTGTGTTCAAGACACCTAATTCTATTGTTCAAAACATGTCCTTTACATATGGAGTATCTACATAATGGGTGAAATGGATTGCATTGATGTGGAGCACAATTACTTTAGACCTTGGGAAAAGAGGCAATTTTCTATCATTATGGTTATTTTAATGCCAAAAAAGTCATGTCTACACATAATCATTTACTTTTTACATACTTAACTTCTCAAAGTAAAGAAATATTTTGATGTCTGCGGGACCCTCTTAGCTTTCCTGCTCTGTCCCTGGGCCTCCATTTCTCCAAGTAGGCTTGCAGACACTCCTTATGTTCAAATGTGAACCTTTGTTCAATACTCAACTATTCTACAAAGCTTTCTTCTACGGAGACTTCTCTGATTTCTTCATTGAGAAACAAACTAACATACAACCCCTCTCCCTTCTCTTAACTTCCAAAGACACCTAACTTTTCATTTATATCATGAACAATTAGTCAAATAGGCTTTCATGATAAAATACTGGATTGAGACAACAGAAATTTCATTTCTCATAGTTCTGGAGACTGAATGGGCCAGATCCAGATGTTGGGAGGGTTAGTTTTTAATAGAAGCCTCCTTCTTCTTGACCGGGCCTTGCTTCTTTCTGGGTCCTCAGTTGGCATTTCTCTGTGTGAAACTACTCTTGGTGTTTCTTCTTCTTCATATAATGATATCAGTCCTATAGAATTAATGTCTGTATCAGTCAATGTTCTGTTACTATACCTGAGAAAATCTGCTTATAAAGAGAAAAGTTTATATTGATTCATGATTTCAGAGGTTACAGTCCGTGATTGATTGGCTTCAGTGATTTTAGGCCTGGGATGGTGAGGCAACCCATCGTGGATGGGGCACATGGTGGACAAGAATCCCTCATCTCATGACTGGGGACCAAAAGAGAAAGACACTAGATTTTCACGGTAATCTTCAAGGAAACATCACAATGACCTAAGAGTTTCCCATTGGCCATGCATCTTAAAGATTCCATCATTTCCCAATAACAGACACCTGGGGACCAAGTCTTTAACATTTGAGTGTGTGAGAGAGATTTCAGATGCAAACTAGAGTGGGGCCACACTCTGTGACTTCATGTAACCTTATTAACTTCTCAAAGTCCCCATTTCTATATACAGTCATATTGAAGGTTACTGCTTCAACATGAATTTTGGAGAATGAAAATCACAATGTTACTACATGATGTTAGGTTTTACTTGATATTCAGAATCATAGTTGTTGTAGCCTCAGTTAACTCACCACTAGCTTGTGAGCATCAAGAGGAAAGTGGTTAGTATGTCTATCCAATCCTTCTCTGTATCTCCTATTTTTTACGTTACAAATAATACTAATAGCTATAATTCACTAAATTGAGTGCATTCAGCATTTCATACACATTTTTTCAATCCTCGCAATAACATTGTGGGGTAAACAATATCACCCACACATTAGAGATGATGAAACTGAAGCTCATATAAATTTGCCATCTTAGTAAATTTCTCATGATTAATAATTGACAGAACCAAAAGAGCCTTTGGCCTACTTAAAAAAATACACCTACACACACACACACACACACACACACACACACACTTTTTCATCCAAATATACCCCTCATGACAATTGTTGAAACAAATAAATATCATAAGGAAGGTCATTGGTGCTATTAGTTTTCATATGCTCCATAAGCAGGGGAATTTAAGGTATCTTCTCTGGTTTGAAGGAACAGAGGTGTAAAGTATTGAAATTTAAGTAGATCCGAAGCTATAGAAACACCTTCTTTGCCAGACTTTCACAGGAAGCAATATTGAAGTGATTAAAAAAGGCGAGCCAGGTGAAGAAGGTATAAAGAAGCTGCCTGACATAATAATGACAATATATTTCAATATCATAATGAAACAGTAAAACATAAAACATTGCCTGGGTTTATCGGGCATCCAGATTTATTCATGGAATCTCAGAAGGTGATTTTTATGGGCAATAAGGGGCCCACCTGCTCCACAATCATCCCTCATTATCTGTCCTCAGTGCCCAAAATTACCACATTGTTGTAACCAGTGGTTTAAGAGTTTAGAAGACACCAGTCCCAGTTGTACCCTACTCCTCATTAAAACATAAAACTCTAACCTGTCAGAGCAGTTAACCCATTAATGTAGTAGCACATCACATTGAATCCAAGCTAGAAGATAAGGAATTTTTTTAATGGCGGCACATACTGCATCAAGACAGATCAGGTATATAACACATTTCACATAAATAAATGTTCTGGCAAAGCATGAAGTCTTTGAGAGGCCAAGGAGGGACAGGGGAGAAAAGGAAAGGAACTTGGAGGAAAGAACAGGACAGAATACAATTAGAGTAAGGATGGGTTGTTACTAAAAGCCACCCATCAATTATTCTCTGGGTTGCCCCAAGAATAAATCACTAAAATGTTGGATTCAGTGACGAGTACAAGTTTTGCGGACCTAGGCTTTCTTACAAAGGCAAAGCAGAAAGTGAAGAAAATGTTTGAGACTGGAAGGTCTGAATCAAGTAAGATAAATGAGTGGCATTTAGTCATTTCCTATCTCTTTGCCATTTACACTCTAGGAAATCATTTGTACAGCCTTCTGCAGAGCAAGAGATGAATTGTAATGTGAATTGGTGCTTTCAATTTTTCATGTGTTAATTTTCTATTTGCCTGATATGTCCAGAAACCTTTACCTGTCTTTTCCTAAATTGTCTGGATAATTGCTTCAATTCTCTGCTTTGCTTTAGCTGTGAAAACCTGGCCCATTTAAGGCATTTTTCTTTCAAATCACACTCACTTGGTTAACGTGTTTCTACTGAAGCAATGAGGTCAAGATGGGTAGTTAGATCTGACAATTCAGATTGTCTAAGTTCCTGACTCAGTTACTTGAGGTTTGAAAGAGGGAACATTGAAAAAATGGCAAAGCCTTGTTCTTCTTAACTACTTTAAACTGTAAATAATTAACCACATGTCAAAGTAAGCTGAAATGGAACTCTCTTTCTCCTACACCTTCCTTTCCAATAAATTGTCTTATGTACAGTTGAATATGATAGTGGGAAGATACTTTGTAGATGGCATATTTTTCTCTAATTGCTAATCCTTTCCACAGATGTACAATGGCTTACAGTCAATGCCTTGTCCAAATTAAGGACAGTTATTTTAGATGTCGAATCTACTTTATGTAACCAGATTAGAAGACTGGGAAGGAGTCTTAAAACTAGTCTTACATATGGGTATCTATGATTGGCTCCTTATATCCAAGAATGTATTGGCAATAAGGAGTTGTGACCTGCATGAAGGAATTTAATTTTTATAAGTGAAAATATGGTGACTGAACTTCAACATCTTTGCATATATATTAGCATTATTAAGAATACTAGCATTCACATCATTAAGAATATAAAGTTAGAAAACAAAGCTGTGGGAGGGTACTGGAAAGTAATTTTTTTTTGTTGAACAAATTTTCTGAACAGAGATGTAACTATTCTCATGTATAAATCTATTACTTGGTTACAAAGTCCATTTACTAATTTTTTCATTGTGCAAAGCTAATATTGTATTGTAATGATCCACATAAACTAAGAAAATGAAAAACCTGTGTAAAGGAATTGGAAAAAAAAGTTTCTAATGCTAATTAGTCTGCATCTTTCATTGTGTAGCTACACAAAGCATGTTTAAGACAAAGCTTGCAATCTGAATAATAAGACACAGACACAGTACGTGGCACAACTTGCAAAGGGATGCCTGAATATTCAAACCATAAGACTCACCAAAGTTCTAAGGCAGAAATTTTACTTCTATTTGCAATGTGGTAATTATGGGGAGACTGGATTTCTTAAAATTTGGGCCTCAAACATGAGAAGCATCTTTATTTTTGAAGATCTTGAGTAAAATCTTCGGGATTGAAAAACTGCTTGAGAAAAATGTCCAAGGTAGACAAGAATACAGTTGAGTCAATCATTGGGTTGGAGTAAAGAGCATCCTTGAGTATCAAAGGGAATAAGCTGCTGTAAGGGAGACAGCAGCTCAATTTTATCAGTATATAATACAAAGTATTTTGGGGTAGAGCATTGTTTTGTTCTGTTAAAAATCTGTATCAATCACTGGCAGGTGTATGAACTTTTTGGTTACTTTTATGTAGATTTAGAAATTTTTTTAAGACCATGGGATCTAAAAATATTCTGAAATTCAGCATAGCCTGCAGTTGATAATCCACCTTGAGAAATTTCTATTAAATATCCAAGAAAAATAGCATTCCAAAGTTTGGAGTTAAGTTTTTCTCAGTTTAAATAAATTAAAGCACATCCTTAAAATAAAAAGTACAAGTGTCTATGTAACACAGAATTCTGCAAAAATATTCAACATAGTTCAAAGATGCTCATGCAATTTTTCTTTTGGAAAATAAAATAGGCACATAATAAAGTAGATTATGTAAGTCCTTGATTTTAAAATATATATATATATATATATATATATGTATATATATATATATATATATATATATATACATATCTACAACACAACACACACATGAAAAAAGGTTAAGAAGTCATAAACGACACAAACCAAAATGTGGTTAATGGTTTTCTCCAGATAGTAGAGTTATAGGATTATTTTTAAAAATATTGATATGCATTTAAATGTGTTTTACAGTAATTTTTTGTAGCATAATGTGAACTTCTTAAAAAATAAAACTATGGGACCTTTCATTGCATCTTTTATTGTGTGGCTAACATTTTTGTTTTCTAACTTTATATTCTTAATGATGGGATCATACAGACCTCATAGTGGTCATATACCTTAAGTCTGAACACAAGTCACTGTTCCTTCCAACACTAATCACCAAAGTTCTGAGTGATGAAAAACAAATAAAAATAAATTCATGGCCTTTCTTCACTGCTATATCCAAACAGTATCATTTGGTTTTTTAAACAGTGTTTTAGTTTTCTCATTTGTGTAAAGAGTAACTAATATTTAATCTCATTTGACTTGAAGATACTATATATATATATATATATAATATAATATATATATATATATATATGACTGAATTAGCTGTTCATTAAAAACATTCATTGCATATAACAGTGATTGAATATCATCACCCAAACACTGTTAGGTGAGTGAGTGATTCATAGGAAAGTACCAAAACAAATCTCATCAGTTTGAGTTTTTTAGAATGATTTCCATAGTTTCTTAAATTTGGAAATAAAACATATTATTTATAATCCATACATTCCAGTTTGTTTATAAAATATTATTTTTATGGGTGTATAATACATAATATTTGGATTTACTATGCCATATTCATATATGTGCATAATTTGATGAATCTCATTCCTCTTCCCTTTCCCTTTCCCTTCGGTCCCCTATCCTATTGTCATATTCTACTGATCTCTATTATTATTATTGTTGTTGTTATTACTACTATTTTAACCAGTGCATCATTGTTATATATAAAAGCATGATTCCTTGGGATATATTTGCACAGGGTCATAGCACAGATAAATTGGTATATTTCCTTCAGGGGTAGTACTTTCCCATTCTCTCTCCTTCTTCCTCCCTCTCAAACCCCTTCCTCTGCTCTATTGATCTACCTTCTATTTTCGTGAGATCACTCTCTCTCTCTCTCTCTTTTTTCATTTATTTCTCTTTCTTGCTTCCATATATGAGTGAAAACATTTGACCCCTGACTTCCTGGATCTAGCTTATTACATTTAGCATGATATTCTCTATTTTCATCCATTTACCAGAAAATGACATAAATTAATTCTTCTTTATGACTGAGTATAAATCCACAGTGTGTGTGTGTGTGTGTCACATTTTTCTTTACCCATTAGTCTGTCTACAGATACCTAGACTGACTCCATAACTTGACTATTGTGAATTGCACTGCAGTAAACATTGGTATGCATGTGTGCCTGTAAAATGCTGATTTTAGTTTTCTTGGATAAATATCAAGGATTGGGATAGCTGAGTCATATTGTGGTTCCATTTGTAATCTTAGGAGGAATCTTTGTATTGCTTTCTAAAGTGTTTGAACAAATCTTCAGTCCCACCAACAATGTATAAGTATTATATAATGTACCCACACTCTCACTAGCATTTATTTTTATTTGTATTCTTAATGATTGACATTTTACTTGTAGTGAATAAAATGTCAGTAAAATTTTGATTTGCATTTCCCTAACTTATAAAATATTCTTGAATAAAAGGGAAACTAGCACATAATACAAATATAATAAAGGATAATTATAATTTAGGGTTTTTTAAAAATCCAGATATAATTGCTAATGCTTATAAAAGGTGCATTTGAAATCCATTTGGACATTGATTTGAAATATTTACATATTTTGTTCAACATCTATATATTATATGAAAATATTGCTTGTACATTATAATAAATTTAAAGTAAAATAAATTTAATAGTGAAAATAATTAATAGTGAAAAGTAAAAATGCAATTACATATGCACACCAAATATTTATGCATCCATATATAATTATTTGTAACATATAAATATGTAATGAAGTTTGAAGGGATCATGCTAAACTTTTGTAGCTACATTTAAATATCAATATAACATGAGTATCTTATCATATATAAAATAAAAATGCATGTCATAATTTGAATGACTGCCAGTGTTCAATTACATGACTATGAAAGAGCATAAAATGATAGAAAAATTTAAAAATGAATTGGGATACAAATTATATTTCAAATTGGGGTGTCTCTATGTGTCAGTATATAAAGTTGAGAATTGGATATCTTGCTCAGCATTTGAATACTAGCAGAGGAAGCAGTTCTGTTTTTATTTGTTTGTGTTCAGATAGCAGTTTAAATTGTTTTATCAGTGTAAATTTGTCTTCATATATATAAATTTGGGAAGTATTTTAAAACGGGTACACATGTGTCTTCTTTTCTTAACCTCTGAAAGAGTTGGAGTGCTTTTAGTTTTTTTTTTTTTTTTTTCCAGAGTGGCTGGATACTGAGGATTAAACCCAGAGACACTTTCCCACTAAGCCACTTACCTAGTCCTTTTTATTTGTTTATTTTTTAAATATTGAGACAATGTCTTGCTAATTTGCTAAGACTGACCTCAAACTTTTTATCCTCCTGACTTCCCCTCCTATGTCCCCAGGATTATAGGCAAGTACCACCATTCCTAGCCAGAATGTTTTTAGAAATAGCCAAGAATGTTTTTTGTTTTGTTTTGTTTTGTTTTTCAGTTGTTGGGGGGTGTAGACACTGTCTTCAAGACAGAGGCTGTCTCATTTTGTGAGAACTAAGAATCAAAAACTATGGAATCAGAAGTTGCTTAAAACGATGCTTATCTAACCCATTATTATAAATCAGAAAATGATGTCTCTAGAGTTAGGTGGTTTGATTATAGTTACACTACAAGTACCTGGGGGGGTCACAACCTGTACATTGTGACTTGCAGTACTAGGATCTTTTAAGTACACCACACCGTATATTACCTTTCGCCTTCTTTTACTTCGTATTATCCTTGTAATTTCCAGCCTAAATTCAAAATAGGATTATTACAAGATAATAACTATTTAACCTTGATCTGGGAATGTTTATTTGGACAAGGGCATTATAAGAAGTAATACACTGATCTCTGTGCATGACATTTATAAACATTTAAAGCACATTTTATTTTTTTTATGCTCCTGCATGCCTAGCTCATCAGATTGAAAGCTTTCTCTCCATCAGAAGTCAGTGAATGTAACCATCTGAATATGTCTGCTTTGATTGAGGAGATGATTGGTGTAGTCAGGTAGTAAGACTCTGGTTTTCTGCAGCCTGACATAAGCCTCATCAGACAGCAAAATTTCTTCAGTGACAAGGATAGATTTGCGGGGAGGCAGGTATGGGTTCGTGGTACTTGGTGACAAGCTATGCTGGCACCCGTGATGCAAAATGTCACTTAATGTAATGGAAACCTCCAGTAACATGGTTAAAATGCCTGCCACAGCTTAGGTTTGCCAAGCTAGAGGAAAGCTTTTTACGATATTGTTATTGTCATAAGGAAAATGAATCCATAACTCACTGCTGCCTCCCACAAAGGTTGACTGCTATAATTGTGGGAAGTGAGAAAAGTCTTTAGCTGTAGAGCACCTGGCCCTGCTTTTAGAGGAGATGCTGAATAGCATAGTGACAAGAAAGCACTGAGAGCAGCAAGTGGCTTCTTTATGATAAATCACACCTCTATTGAAACTTTAAGATCACCTTGTTACACCCCACAGATCATCTGGGTCCTTCATCTCAAAAGGAGAAAGATGGTCAGGAAATTAAAGCTAGTACAGCCCTGTACCCAAACTTAAAAATTTGACCCTCTAGTTCTCAGAAGCAATGCTCTCTCCTTCATACTCTGAGTCCTACAATTAATGTGAAATAAGAAATCCCCACAGATGTGAGAATAACCTGGATGCCTACCAGCAGTATATTCTATAAGGCTCGTAAGGCAAGTGTATTAAAGTCTATTTCCTCCAAGTCCCTTGTCCTGTAATTTGGAGAAATGACTGCTAGGTTATTAGTGGCACCTGAGAAAAATCTTTATAAGCTAAATGTTTATTCTCATATGGAAGGAGTTATTGGAATAGTGCACTCTTTAGAATGATCTTTGCGTATGTGAAATAGAACTTTTAATTAAAATAGCATTTAATTAAAATAGCATTTTAACAAGAAGAGGTAAAACTTGCTAATAAGTGAATTTATTAAATATGGACAATTCGATAAGTGATCTAGAAAGTCAAGAGAATTTCATTGAATTTTTAAAATTCACTCAGTAATGCCTATATTACCTTGATTTGGTCTAGGGTCAGTTACTCCCTGACACTGTCCATGGTTCTGAAAGTTCTAGCAATGTAATACAGCATCATGGCAGTGTTATGGCAGAATCCTTTTGAAGTGATTGTAATGTTATTTGTTTTAATTTATTTCAAGTAAGTAAGAAAGTTACATAAAATCACTTACAGTTTTCTTAATGCTATTTTTGTTCCTCAGTGGTCTTTCATTGACTCTAAATTTACAAATCATTTTAAAAATGTAAATAATAATATGTGTCCCAAAAGAAAATCACAAAAGATAGAATTCAAATGAATTCTTTTTTGAGGAGAAATGTGACCTAAGCTGAATGTGTCTTCAGATGTCACTAAATGCAAAGGAGGTGTAGGAGGGGGAATTTGGAAACACATAGAGATTTAGACCAGACTGATGAATGCTAGGATGTTATAACTGGAAGTTTCCAGCAGAAGAATCCCTGAGGAACACAAGAAGGCATCTGACCAGAGAGAGAATCTACCACATTTCAAATGTTTAATCTGTCCATCAAATGTTACAAGCTAAATTAGACTTTCTTCAAACCCTATTATCCCTTTCCTTATCCCTACTAGCCTAACCCCCAATCCAAGAAGTTTCCCCAATACCAATTGTTCTAAAAGATTTAAATGTGGGCTTTTTGTGGTTGTTAATTTTCACATTTCACAGGACTTCACTTTTTATTATCTATGATAAAAGATTACATATTTATTAACATTAAGTGAATAAAAGCCTTTTGAATTTCTACAGAAATTACAACTAGTATCAGGGATAAATATCAAGAAAGTAGTTTTGAAAGAAAAGTTTGAGAGAAGATTAATATTTGAATACCTTTATAATATAAAGATAGCTGATTACCTGTCCTTTTGCATATTTATCATTTTTTTCTTTTCTCCTTGAGTTAAAGTTAGAGCAGGTAACTAACCACAGCACTATTCCTGGCATGTAGTAGTTCTGCATAAAGTAGTTTTGAGAAGGCCTGAATATACATTCTTGTGCCTCACAATTAAATTTGATTTAATTAACTAAGCTTTGTTGTTTTCCAGTTGTCTTTGGTGAAATGTAATTACATACCATTTCTAAATATGTGTGCTTTTTCATATATACTTTTAAGGTGGTAAAACTTACACAACAAAATTTATCACACTTATCATTTGAAAGTGTGGTTCTGTGCCATTAGATATATTCACATTGTTAAGCAGCCATCACATTTTATTAATCCATTCATCTGTCTACGTGTGCTTAGGTTACTTCTTCCTTTTGACTATTGTGGATAATGTTGCCATTAGCATGGGTGTATGGATATCTGAGTCCTTGCTTTTGTTTCTTTTGTGTATAAACCCAGAGATGAACTTGTTAGACCTAAAGGGAATTCTGTTTAGTTTTTGAAGAAATTGCCGTATTATTTTTCACTGCAATCACACCATTTTACATTACCACAGATAAGACACAAGGGTTCTAATTTCTCTATTTCCTATTTGTTGATAATAGTCATGCTAGTGGATGTTCAGGGCATCTCCTTGTGGAATTGACTGGCATTTATCTAAGGATTTGTGATGTTGAGCATACATTCATGATTTTATTGTCCCTTTGGATAGCTTTAGAAAACTATCTGTTCAAGTTCTTTGCCCATTTTCAAATCAGATTTTTGCTGTTGTTGAGTTGTAAGAGTTCTTACACATTTTGAATATTAATCTCTTATCAGGTACATGGTTTGTAAATTTTTCTCCTATTCTGTATGTTGCTTTTTTTACTCTGCTGATAATATCCTTTCATACACAAATTTTAAAATTTGAATGGGATTCAATTTATTCATGTTTTTCTTTTGTTGCTTGTGATTTGCTATTATTTTTAAAAATATTGCCAAATATAGTGTCTTGCTTTATTCTAACTCATATTTTTTTGATCTTGCATTTCAGTACTTTATCCATATTGGGCTAATTTGGGATTATGATGGAAGAAAGTACTTAATTTCTTTTTCCTTTCTTTTTGTATGTGGATGTCTAGATTTCCCAACATGGGAAACAGTCATTTTCCCAATGAATGGTCTTAGTACCCCTGTAAAAAATCATTTGGCTTTATATGTAAGGGCTTATTCCAGATACTCTACTCTTTTACACTAAAACGAACACTTTAAAGTTAGAGAACATGCTCCAGTTTGAAAGTGTAACTTCCCAAATTCATGCTGAAACTTAATCCCCATTCATTTATTTTACCTGTAAATTACCTAGGCTCAGGTGTTTTGCTACAGCAACAACAAAAAGACTAATACAAGGTGTACCTCCCCACTAGAAGTAAAATAGTTACCTACATGGATACTAAGGTGTTTATTATACTTTTTTTTCTGGAACTGAGGGAATGAGATCTCCCCTGGGATCTTGTACATGAGGACTGAAGAAGAAAACTCAGTGAAAAATGGGGGAAAAGGCACAGAAAGAACAGAAACAGCACAGGGATGGGTAACCCCAATTTGCAATCTGACTTAGAAAAGCAGAAGTTTGTTTATATTCTTGTATCCTCTCCACTTCAGATTCTTCCTCTTCATTCCCTTGTATCAATGCTGAAGTTAAGTACCAGAGATAGCTCCAAAGTAGCAATGTGGACCAATTTGTTTTTTAAGCTCTTTTTCTATTTTGTATGCAATTCTTCAATACTCTTTTCCCCTTCCAAAGTTATATACAAACATGCCAAGGTGAGTAAGCTTAAGAACAATCTGGTAGCCAATCTCTGAAGAAAAGGTAAACATTTGAGGGATTATACATTGGGATTCACAGGATTTATTCAGAGATATATGTATAGACTTAATATTCATGCAATTATTTGGAAATCTACTGAAAGCTTGGTAGCGGCATGTGTGAGATTATACTTCCTCTACAGTGTGCTTGAACTAGTCAGAGTGTCACTTATGTCCATGATTACAACAGTGAGAATCTGTAATGAATGAAAAGAACCACAGTTGGCAGCTGAGGTGCCTTAGGTTAGAATAGTGCCCCTCAAGGTGACAGTGATGGAGTTCTAGCTGTCAGCAGGGAACCACCATCCCCAGCAGGAGTATGAATGTAGGAATGTGATGCAGATGAATGGGAGAGCAGCAGGAAAGCAGAAGAGAAAGATGAGAAATATAAGGGTTTTTTTTTAAAAAAAATCCTGAATAATTTGTATAAATCCTTTATATTAACTAAGACTACATTTTTACCTAGCAATACAAATGGCCTTTTTTAAAAAAATGTATAGCTTGGGTCAATTTTAAAACATTTGAGAAATTTAAGATAAATAGTTTTGAAATAAACAGAATCTAACTGAATCCTGAATGAAATATGCAAGGACATAATTATGGAAAATAGTTGCTTGTATCTTGTTAATGCGCAACAGTTAGAGCTTAAATAGTCGAAAGTTGAAGATATTTTATTTAAATACAGAAATAACTCTCATCTCTTATGATTTTTTTTCAGCAAGGACATAAATAAATCTATTGACTTTAAGAGAGCATAGTGACAAAATAGTTATTCAGTAGACTTTTTAAAGATAATGGGATGCACACATGCATTTATCTCCCTCTCTATAGTATCATTGCAATAATCTGAAAGGAATATATGCCATAAATTCTTATTTTAGAAAATAACGTATTTTATTGAATTTTGTATACTTGGAGAAAACAGAAAACTAAAAGTTGGTGAATGCCTTCAAGCATCAAGCACATGAACAAAGCCAGGAGGCAAAAGAATGTAACAGAGTTCCTGAATTGTTTCAGTCCTTAGAGTGCAAAAAAGATAGAAGCAGCAAGACAATGTCAAACAGAACTGAAGGTAAGTGATTCATTGCAGTCCTCTTTGTTTTTCTCACTTTCTATAAGAGAGAAAGGAATGCAATCAGCAAACCCAGCAAAAATCTATCAAAGGAATTATGGTTCAAATATGAGTCATAGTTAAATAGAATTTAGAAAAAAATGTTAGGAGTGAGAATAATTGTAAATAGAGCTCCTTTCCTTTTATAATAATGATCAAGTGAACAAAATTCCACAAATTTGAGAGAACCAAAAGAAATAAAGCCATTAATGTAATTGTAATAGGAGAAATACGAAAATGTTCAGGGCTTTGAAATAAGAAAGACAAAAGTCTTAAATTCATAAACTATATATTAAGTTTGAGAAAAACAAATTTGAAATGGCAAAAGAACATGGAAATTTCAATGATATATGATAGCTCAGCTGAAAATATTTGCAAGATTTATGAAGCCAAAAATTGTTTAAAAATTGACTCAGAGATCCTAAAATAAATAAAATAAGGCAAATAATCAAATAAAATAAGAAAAAAGAATACAAACAGGTGACTTGTAGTATATGAGCATAAAAGCTGTTTCCAGTTTTCACCACTGCACATATTGCTACGGTAAATACCTCTGTATGCACGTCCATGTGTTCATGTGGAAGTGCTCCTTTTTAGGATACAATTCAGTGGGACACTGAATAGTAGCATGTGCACATGTTTTATTGTTGGTTTGTTTTAGTAGATGCTACCAAATTACCCTCCATTGTGGATCTGCTAATTTACACTCCTTCCAACATTGCCTGTGAGTGTTCATTTCCCTAAATTTAGTCTAATGGTTGCAAATGGAACTTCACTAATAGATTTTGCATCTCCTTGATTTATAGTTGTTGTTAGAATAGTTTCCTATGTTGATTAAACAACTATATTTCCTCTTCTAGGATTTTTTTCCCTTATGGGGTTATATGCTACATGAACTTAACTTATTCTTCTTGTACAGCCTTCCAAATTTATTCATAGAATTTTTTTTTACCCTGTGTGGAAGAAGAATGTTTTCTATGGCTTATGAGAGGAATGCCTATCCATCAAGAGAGGGTGCATATGCATATTATCCAGAGAAATGGAGCTAACAACATGAATATATCCAAAGAGCAATTATTAATAATTAATAATTAATAATGTTTGCCTCAGTGGTAGTAAAGGCCTCATTTTCATTATAAAACTCATTGCATTATTGGATTCTGAAAACTCATGTGTATGCATTATTTTGGATTATTTGGACCTTCTAACTTGTCAATTAGCAGAAAGAACAATCTTTAATATTTGCAAATCCTGGGTTTAAATTTTATTACCAGTAAGAAATTAATGCTATATAATCCTCAATTTCCTCATGTGTAAAATAAGAATAAAAAACCCACTGCACAGCTGTGATGTGAGGATTTATCTTTTAAAATTTCTAGCCATTATTAGCCTTAGTTCCCTCTTTTCTCCTTTTGGTGACGTGTCCTTCAAATAATGTTAGATTGCTACTAAAACCTATTAAATCAAGGTTGAATCAAGATGGTCATTCATTACTTATTATGTACAAGTTAATAATTTTAAATTCTATGTGTAATTTCCCATCAAAATCATTTCTATGAAGTTAGAGACAAATGATACAATTGCATGACAGATAAAATACTTTGGAGCAACAGCAAGAAAAATGCCACAAGAAAAAAAATGTTTATGTCCATATTTATTAATCACTGCAACTAACAGGAACTTGTGTTTCACGTTAGAGGAGATGCCGAGATGAATAAGTCATGACACACGTCATCGAAGACCTTACATTTTGGTTGAAAAGATGCAAATTGGACTTTGAAAGTCAAAGCTGACTTTGAAAAGAAGGAAATGCTGAGAAGGAAAAAGGAAGAGGAAAAAAAATAAGAAAAAGGAAGACAGGGAGAAATTACCTGTCTGTAGAAAAGTTGTAATGATATTAACAAAGTATTGTTTTAGAAGGAAATATACAGTTTGGAAAATTTTGTTAGAAAAGAGCATAGAATGATCAAAAATTTCAAAAAGAGCAGTGGCCCCAAAATCTTACTTATAGCATTATGGGAAATGCAGAGAATTGCTGGATTGAATGATGGGAAGCGGCAGTTGGTAATACTGTAAAGGGCTGCAGCGGAGTTGAAGCACTTGCATGTGGACACCTCTGTATTTTCTGCCTACACATGCCTCTGCCTCCTGCTACGGGTAATGCTTGGGTGGTTCTCTTTAGAGGCATTGCACTCCTCTGACCATGTGGTCTAGTTAGGATTATCAATGATATTGCTCTTTTCCCCTCTCATCTTCCACCCCCTGCCAAAAAAAAAAAAAATAGACATTGAATCCAAACCAGGCCACCCCTCTGTCACCCAGGAATCCAAGTCTTCACTGATGTGGCACATGGACTATGTGGCTATTGGAACTAAGCAGGTTGATTATAGCAGGTTTGTTTCATAGATTCATGAGTCGCTTCATCAGGAGCTGTCTACTGTCTCCTTCTTCCCAAAGTTCTACTTTTTCTCTATCATAGTGAATTCTTCAATATCCTGCCAGTAAACACCCCATGAGTGTGTGTGTGTGTGTGTGTGTGTGTATGTGTTTATGAAGTTTTCCTTTTCTTTTTTACTTTGTTTTGCTTAAAACCAACAAAATAAATTTCTATTGACTATAGCAAACCCTTTGATCTCTGACTGATGAATCTGTCTAAGGGACTTATATATAATTAACAAACAACAGAGAGCAGGAAAAATTTATTGAGGATTCCATAGGATGGAGATATAATTTAAGAAAATTTGTAGCTACAAGGAGTCAGAGTCCAGGGAAGTGAAGGTACACTATTGTGTGGAACTAAGAGGCTTTAAAAGGAGTAGATGGATGTGTGGCCTGCTAATAAAAATTATAAAGTTCAGTAGAATGAGTATTGGGCTGTGAGGTAAAAAGAAAAAAAAAATGGGTATGAATCCTAGCTTCTGACTTGGCTTAGGCTAGTTATTTATATACACTGAGCATTTATTCCAATTTTTTCATAACATAAGCATTAATAAACCACTCACTGCCATGTTTTTGCCTATATGAATAGTAATATATTCAAAGTGCTCAAAAGAATCTCTGGCATATACAATAGGAGGAGGACTTGGAAAGTGATTGAATCTTACACATAAGCTAAAAGGAAGCAACGATGAACTCAAGCTTTTGACTGTGGGAGAATCAATAGATGAGAATTATAGGTGAACAAGGAAGAGAAATTGGTCTGGGAGAGGGTGGGTGCTATGATCTGAGTGTTTGGTTGCTTCCAAAATTCACATACTGAAATCTAATCTCCCATGTCTCAGAAAAAAGGGGTGGGGACTTGGAAGATGACTAAGTCATGAGGATGGAGCCCTTGTAAATGCACCTACCAGGCTTATAAAAACAGGCTAAAGAACTTGCTTGACTCTTCTTTTATCTGAGGACACAAAGACACCACCACCTTTGAGGAACAGGCCCTCCCCAGACACCAAAGCTACCAGAGCTTTGATGGATCTCTCAGCTTCCAGAACTGTGAGCAACAAATTTCATTGTTTTTTTTTTTTATGAACTACTCAGTCAAAAGTATCTGTTATAGTAGCCTGAATAGTCTAAGACAGTGGGGAAAAACCTGGACTTGTTTAAATAAAAAAAAAAATATCATGTAGATTTTGAAATAACTTTCTTAATATTTAAGAGAATGATGAAGCTTAATGAAGTTATCTTCATAGTATAAAAAAAGAAAATGTGTTTTAAAGTTAGAAACTACAGAACAATAATATAATGATGGTAAACTTTAGTACGCGCTTATATAAAGAGGATGAGAAAGAAGAATCTGCCAAGGAGACAGAGACAAGTCAAGATTGAAAAGGATACAGCCTCACACCATAGAAGCAAAAGAAGAGATTTTGGAGCGAGGGGTTTTCTCACCCCACTGCCTCACACGCTGTATATGCTACAGAAAGGACTAGCAGGATGGGGATTAAAAGGAATCCACTAAATTGTTTCATTAGAGAAGTCTTCTCAGAGATTTGTTTCAGCAAAGTCATGAAAATAGCACGCGATGCAAGGAACTGTGGGAAGGATGTCTCATTTATGTTTCATATTGCTTCTGATTTATGCACAAGAAGGTGTTTGGGGAATGGCAGAGGGTACAGAAAAAAGGAAAACAAAGGAGAAGAATTTCCCACAAAATGAAATAATTAGTACTGGAATAATTAGAAGTGATTGGAGAGTAGAGCAGCAATTATACTGTTTAATGTACTCATGCAAATTAATGTGTGAACAAATCCTGCAAAAAGATCGTGCATTTGGAAGCCATGTAGTCCAAATACCTACACCGTAATTCCATTATATCTCTATTAATGATTGAAAGCCATGTGCACAATATGTTAATTATGTATTTCAAACAAACCACAGGAACATAGATTTTGATATTGATATTTGATAAACAATGGAATGTAAAGATATATTTTGACAAAGTTTCCAAGACAAGTGATTTCTTTCCCAAGCCATTTTTCTCTAATCATAAACTTCTGCCTTTTTTCCAAAAAAAAGGCATTACTGTATTTCTTTTCATCATGATAGCTCATTTTCCCATTTTTAGCTTCCTGAATGCAATCATGATATATTCAATGATGAGGGTCATATCCTCAAATTGTTATTTAATAATGTACTTTATATTTAGCTCATTATAAACTCTCAAATTAGCTGGAGAGCAAGGAGATGCACATTATCAATAATTGTTTTCTGAGCTCTGGGGATAAAGATATGAGAACTTGCATAGGACTTATTTGTATCCTTGATAGGAAAGTTTAAGTGAAAAACTTTGGCACTGAATGGGCATCATGGGGTACACCTCTAATCCCAGGGGCTCAGGATGCTGAGGCAGGAGGATCTCAAGTTCAGAGTCAGCCTCAGCAACAACTTAGCAAGGTCCTAAACAACTCAGCAAGACACTTTCTCTTAAAAAAAAAATTAGGGGCAGGGAAACCTAGGGATGTGGCTAAGTGGTTAAATTCTCCTGGGTTCAATGCCCAACAAAAAAGGGCTAGGGATATAGCTCAGTTGGTAAGTGCTTGCCTCGCATGCACAAGGCCCTGGGTTCAATCCCTAGCATCACAAATAAATAAGTAAATAAATAAATAAATAAATAAATAAATAAATAACAAAAATAAAAAAAGAAAGAAACAACAACAACAACAACAACAAAAAAAAAAAAAAAAAAAAAAAAAAAAACGGTGGCACTGTGGAAGATGCTTCCAGATTGACATCTGTGTCCCTGATGGGCAAGCATGATCTTAACCCAGAGTTCTTACTGTATTACTGAATGTGTCTACAGTTTTCTCTGAAAGATATTTAAAAGAGAAAAGCCAGCTAAACAACAACAAAAAAGCCAATTCTTAACAATACATAGAAAATTCTCAGTCTGCCCAATCATGTGGAGCAATTTTCACTTATTTTCTGTGAGAAAAATGAGTACTGGATTTTTGGATATGTTGTGATGAACACTGAATTTCCTAGAGAAAAAGATTAATTATTTTAAGAAAGACTCCAAGTTACATGTTTTCTTTTTCTTTCTTTTTTTCTTTTTCTTTTTACAGTTATATCCCTATACTTAGGTGGAACTTACGTTATTTATAAAATTTATATTAAAATTTAGTTATGGATGCCAAGTTTACACTAACAAAACAAGTAACATAGGCAAATGTTGGCACTGGGCAGCCAAAAAAGTCAGCACTCCCCCAAACCCACTCCACTGCTTTTCTATTTTTGCAGAGCTGGTGATTGAACTCCTAATCTCTGTGAGATAGGCAGTCTACTGCTGCTAGGTATACCTCACCCATGCTGCCAGCATTTTAGCAATGAATTGCGACCCTACACCATCTCCCTGTCAGCTTCTGCAGACTGTGAGGGTCATGGCTCACCAGGCTCTGTTCTCCGATCAGGTGATGGAAAGCACTGGGTTCAGATGTTCAAAACCCAAACTCCAGGCTCTCAGAGATTTAACAGTGAGACCCCTGTGTTCTAACTTTTAGAAACACACCTGACTTCTGTTCTCATCCAAGGGGAACAAATACTGTTCTGGTAGGAAGACCTAGCTAAAGAAATTAGTGGAAGACTTTACATAAACAGAAATTCATATTGGGGATTTCTATGATCTTTAATTCTAGGCAACTAATTTTTGTTGAAATTTTTAGGTTTGTCTCAAATTTATATAACTATTTTCCCCCAATTCCAAACTGTGTGTGCGTGTGTGGGTGTATGTGTGTGTGGGTGTATGTCTGTGTGTGTGTGTGTGTGTGTGTGTATTTTTTCTGATCCAAATGTTTTAAATTTAGGGGATCACAGGTCAGACCCATTCCCTTAGCATTCAGGCTAGTGAGCTATTGTCCTCATACACAGAGTACAGAGTGGGCAGTATGTATGAGACTCTCCTTTCTATTCTTTATTCTATGGCATGTTTCAGGTTTCTTTTTAGAGTTAGAAGTAAATAGGAAGGTAGAAAAGGCATTAAAAATATATAACTCCATGAAATGGAATTACTTATTTCAAACACATGAAGTACTTTTTGAAAGCAAACCTTATTTCATCTTCAGATGCATGGGAAGGACAAAGAAAAAGATTGATTTTCCATGATATTGGAGAAAGAAAATAAATAAAATAAACTGTTATATCAGAAAATGTATTATGCATTTAGGTAGTAAAACAATAATACCCACAATTTCACAAAATATGGAATAATGGGCTTATCACTTATGAAAAAATAATAATTAATTTCTGTTAACCTTTTTACATTCCCAGAAAAGTGGGGAATGGTAGTATGGTCCCCCTTAATCATCAACAGTCACCATTAAGAGCAAAGCAATAGGGTCATAATTATTATTTTTTATTATTTTATCTGATGCATTGGGTTCTTAATTCTACAGAGTGTATGTGGAATGACTGAATGATATAATACATATAATTCATATAATACAAGGTGAGATGCTTTCATGCCTCATGCAAACTAGAATCACAGGGTCCTGTCTTCCTAATCCCTTACTTAGTTTTCAAACTACACTTTAAAATTCACTGGTAGATCCAGAAATTAATTTGATCTGATATAATAAAACAATTTTTCATGAAGCAGAAAAAGTAGAATAAAAAGAAGGAGAGTACATTACAAGTTTAAAGGTAAATATAGGTTTTCTAAGCTTTTGATTCAAGGGAGTGTGTGTGTGTGTGTGTGTGTGTGTGTGTGCGTGCGCACATGTGTATGCTGAATCTTAAGGTAAAATATACATCTCATTGTGGATCATCTCAAAAAATATTTGAAAGCTACTTTATATTTGTCCTTTATTGAAGTAGTTAATTTTGGTCTCTATTTTATTTACATGAGGACAATTGACCTTGGAAAGAAGTGAATTGTTTGAGATCTCTGAGGTATGTGGAAGAAAGTAGCATGCTGATGAACTGTCCACATAATTTAATTCTAAAATTTTATAACCAGTACCAAACAAAAAGAATATTCCTCCAGTTTGTCCAAGTGAGTTCCATTCTTACGTTACTTATAATTCAAGCTTTTGCTCAAACTGACTTAGAATCCATAAAGAAATAAGATTTCTGAGAAGTGTTCATTTTACATATTGTAATTCTATTTTTTAATAAGATATGTATGTAGGCCTGGGGCTGGGGCTCACTGGTAGAGTGCTTGCCTAGCATGTGTGAGGCCCATGTTTGATCCTCAGCACTACATAAAAATAAATAAATATAATAAAGATATTGTGAAAAAAAATAAAAATACTTAAAAAGATATGCATTTAATTATATAGAGAGTTTCTTACTAATACCCACACATATGGTCTATAATATACTACATACTGTACAGCATATATAGAGGTAGAGATATACACCTACATATATGTGAATACACATACAAAATAGTACTTAACTAGAAAGAAGAGCACTGTGAAATAAACCAAGAACTTGGTCCTAATTAGAATTAGTTATGAGTTTACATCAATGTATTTTACCTGGAGCTAGTTTCTTTTGAGATTTTGATAGCAAATTACACAAGAATTCTTATCCTTCTGTCACAGTATTCAATCATTATACAGAATATGTCCTTTACCTGGGCATCAAGTGCCGATGTGCCATATCTTAATGCATATAAGGATAATAGTTGGTGAACTATCAAAATAATAAAAACAACGAGATTCTTTAAAATTCACTCCTTCTTCATATTATTAATTAATATTGTATACCATGAAAACATGATAATGATGTAGACTTTATCAGTCATGTATCAATCATATATGTAGGTGTTCTCTGTTTGTGGGTATCTCTAACTATAAAGAAAACCAGCAACATAGTGTATGCATTCCTATAATATTTAGCTAGCTCCTATTTAATATTATCCTATTCATGAAATTGATGCAAACCCATTTGCCCCACTGTTATATCCAAACAATGTTCTTAGCATCAGTTATTTTAGAATTAAAGAGTGTGTGAAGATCAAGTCTGACTTTTAACAGTTTAGCTTTGGACTTTCTAGAAATTTGGCAAACCAATGTGATACCTACACCTAGGTTTATGGTTCGTTCTTATAAAATTAATGATGCTTAGAAATTCCTTCATTTGATTTTTGCTAAATGACTTTAACTGATTTTGTATTTTTTGCTTACATATCCTCAAACTCCTCTCCTCTGCAGCCTTCCATTCATTCACTTAAGCTTCCAGAAACTTCTAAAAATCATTGCTCTCTGGAAGAAACTACACCAATCATTGAATTGATACAAATAATTAAGTCTGGTTTTCAGAAACTTTTGTCTAATTGATCAAATATTAAGAATTTCTGACAATGAAAAAAATGAAGATCTAGGGGATCCAAGATGGTGGATTAGAGGGAGGCTGCATTCTGTGTTTCTTCATGACCTGGGATTCTAGTAGTGGGAACACTGATTCTCTGTGAGTTATTAGAGGATCACTGACTGCTGCTCCCATGCAGAAATCCCGGCCTCCATTCCCATGCAGGATACCTGGCAATTGCTTACATGCAGGACCTCTGGCCATCACTCGCATGTGAACCCCCATATATCAACGTGGGGCTTCCCCCCACCCTCGTGACTTCCATCTTGGGACACTGCCACCACTGTCTTAGTCCTCTACATGCAGTGGCCTGTACCTGGGGATGCAGGACAGAATCTGGAGACAGGTGCCAGACACAACACTGCATGCCGCAGAACTGCATCTCTGAACACACCACCCAACATGACCACCCAGCCCAACCCCATCCAATATCCCATTTCTAAAAGCACGCACCTCCATCTTGGGGCAATCCCCAGTTTGGAACACCTGCTGGGGCCTAGAAGCAATATCAAAGTACCTAGAGTTCCCAACTTCCCCTTCTTCCCCAAAGCCACTAACCCAGCACAGTGCTTGCAGCTACACATCCCGTCCCTATCTCACAAAGCCTGACCCTGAACTGCCCAGTACAAAACAGCTCTTGCAACAGGGTCACAGATCCCAGAGCTTAGCCCACAAGACCTCCATAGAGATAGATTCCTGACTGGGAAATAGAAAGGGAGCGGGTGAGTGAGATACAGTTTAGAGAACAAATTAGTGACTATTACTATTTACTTTTTAGTTTTTTAAATATTTTTTTAGTTGTAGATGGATACAATACCTTGATTTTATTTGTTTTTATTTTTATGTGGTGCCAGGGATCAAACCCAGTGCCTCATGAATGCTAGGCAAGCACTCTACCAGTGAGCCACAACCTTGGCGTCTAAGATATTACTATTTACTTATAGTTGCCATATACATCTATGACAGATCCACCATGGAAAGGGTGATAGAAGGCCCATCCTCTTTTTACATCACGTCCTAGATATCACTTGATGTCTAGAATAAACTCAGAGCCATTTGTGTACTACCATGCCATGACTTTGTGCTCTCCTTCCATACATGCAGCCTCCTAAAACCAAGAAAGAATAAAGCCAGTTGCTAAGCAACAACTGAGGGGTGAGGAGTGGATTCACAGAGGCATCTTCTGCATGAGGATATCAATCAACAGATTTCAAAAACCAGGATGTGCAGGAGAATAAAACCTGCTGAATCACATTTTAGGGAAAAGAGAGAAAGTTAAATTTCAGTTTAGAATATAGTATGAATTTGCCACATAGAGTTTTGTTTTCTTTAGAACATTATTAGATTCTTACAAACAAAATCAACTAAATGAATGCTTATCTTGAAAATGCATACTTTGTCAGCTAGTTGAGTAGTACACAAAAAGTAGCTTTCAAAGAGAATATTTTGTCTGACCAAAGAGAACTATGCAGATCAGAGGAAAAATTCCAATGAAGAATGTATTTTACAAAGTTGTATATACAAATTGAAGATCCGAATGACTATTACAGAATCAGCATCAGTGAGGGAGCACACGGTTGGATTTTTAAGATTCGTAATAGAACCTATCTGAGAACACGCTGAGGAATAAATTTATAAGGCTCCCCTGAAGCACATGTCTAGAGTTGAGACAAACTAGATATTCCTGTATCGTCTTGATTTTCATACATTCTAAATGTATAGAACTAATCTTAAAGAATCCAGCTGAAACTTGGATTCTCCCCCCCACCCCATTACTGCTGGATCTCCTGGCAAAAAAAAAAAAAAAAAAAAAAAAAAACAGCAAAGAGGGAATAGAAAGAAGCTTGGCTTCTTGGAGTCAGGACTTAAGGTCCAGGATCCTATTGTTAATTCCAAAGGTAAGAAAATGCCATATTATACAGAAGAGACACAAAATGTTCATGAGAGTGTGGAGGAGCTGCCCACAGTTTTTCATGTAGAAGTGCTAACATATCAAGAGAGATGGCATATTGGTTGACAGAGGTAATGGTCTGGGGGTCCCAGAGGCTTAGGTTCACTCTCTATTTTTTTTTTTTTGTATTTCTGCAAATTACATAAGTGCTCCTTAAATTTCAGCTATCTGTGGTATGGCTATTATATTAATACATAACTTTAAGGTTATTATTTTTAGATCACTAAGAAAATGAGGAAAAAAATTAGTCAACAAAGTAAGTGCTAGTGAAAACTTTTACTGTCTTTGATTATAAAGAAAGAAAGGGTTTTCTGCTCCAGGTTAAAAGTCTGCAGAATGCAAATCAAGAGGAATTTTTTTTTTTTTGGTGTATTTCTGAAGCCATAAAAAGGCAAAAAAAAAAAACTGCAGAAACTGGTTGAACAAATTACATAAAAGACATTTATGCAACAGAGGAGTCCTGACAACTGTGCTAAACATGCATCAACAGACCTTTTCCATTTATTTCACCAATGAGGGAAATTAAAAAGTCTGATCAAACATTGCTTGAGGACTTATCAAACACATTGTTCTCAATAGCAACAACAAAAACACAACTCCAGAAGGAATTGAATTGTTAGCATTTTGATGATGCTTTGACTTCAAGTTGAAAAGGAATCAGAACTTCTAAGAATCAAATCCTAAAACATTATTAGATGTGTTTAAAATTTCTCCCCTTCATTAACCACTTCATTCAGATAGGCTTTTACTTCTCATTTTTGTGATTAAAAAAGTTCTACATTTACTTTTGCTTTTTTTTTCTTCCTTCCTTGAGGAGCAGGGTACTAGTGATTGAACCTAGGGTCACTATCACTGAACTATATCCCCAGCTCTTTTTACATGATCTCACTCATTTGTCCAGGCTAGCTTCAAACTTACCATCGTCCTGCCTCAGCCTCCAGAGTAACTGGGATTACAGACTTGTGCCATGGAAACTGGCTGTTTAAATTATAAAAGCCAAACATCAATGTATTTATAGCAAAATTCTGACAAAATCATATAAAGATTCGTCATGTCCCATTTTCTACTGGTAACCACAGTATTTATAACACACGTGTATATTTAGAAATCATTTTGTTGCTTTTTCTGCATGGAGGAAGGACATGGATGCTATATTAAAATGATTAATCTGCAGTAGGTTTTTTCACTTAACTACATGCCCTGGAAATCAATTTTTGTCTACACATACTGCATACATACCATGAATCATATTTATGTGTATTTACTATCTTTCAATGAGTAAAGTCTTGTTTTTGAATATTTAGCTCTTGATGCAACATGAATTTTTATTTGTGAATGATAAGAAAAGTAGGTAAGTAGTTTTCTTTTCCCAAAAGAATTATTAGTTATCGGTTGTTCACAGTTGCCCTCATGGATTGAAAATATCAAATTGTATTTACATCTTCATATATATATATAATATATAATTCCCTTAGGATATGCAATCATATGTATATCTTTACTACCAATAATATACAATATATAAAATATAACATGTTCAGTACATAGAATACATAGAATATGTGCATATTCATTAGATTACTATACATAACTGAAAATTATTTTGTCCATTTCTGGGCTAATTTCATGCTATTGATGTTTTTTAAATAACAGTTTTATTTTGACATGATTTACATATTGTTTAAAAAAATCACCTTTTAAAAGCAAATAATTCAGTAGTTTCTAGTGCATTCACGGGGTTGTGCAACTATCATCAACACTACCCAATTCCAGAAGGTTTTCATCACTCTGAACAGAAATCCCAGATCCATTAGCAGTCACTCTTTGTTTCCTTCTACCCCCAGACTCTGACTAATATATTTTCTGATTCTAATGATATGCCTATACTGGCTTTTCCATATGGATCAAACGGTTTGTTTTTTTCTTTTTCTTCTTCCTCTTCCCCCTTTTCTTTTCTTTTCCTTTTTCTTCCCCGTTTTCTCTTCCTCTTCCTCCTTCTTTTTCTCCTTTTTTTGTTCTCTTCCATCCTCCTCTTCCTCCTCCTCTTCTTCTCCTTTCTCCCTTCCTTCCTCCTTCCTTCTTCCTTCTTTCTTCTCTTCTTTTTCTTTGGATTGAATCCAGGGATGCTCTACCACTGAGCTACATCCCCTGCCCTTCGAACTTTGAATTTTTAATTTTTCAGGCAGGGTCTCACCAAGTGGTAGAAGTTGGCCTTAAAGTTGTGACCCTCCTACGCTAGCTTTCCAAGTCACTTGGGCAGTCAGTTGTTCACCACCATGCCCTTCTTTTTCATATGAATGAAAATACATAATGTGTGTTTGGCTTTTGCACTCAGCATGTTCTCAAGGGTCCCATTGTAGTATGTCTCAAAGCCAGTGCCATTTTGATACATTTGATACAGTTTTATAAGATATTCTGGCATCTAGAAAGTTTAATTAGCTATCATTGTTTTTTTCTAAAAATGTTCTTAGATATAACTATGCAATGCTCTTCTCCAGTTTATTTTTACATGTGTGTATCAATGTCATATTTGCTTTGAATTTGTAAATTATTGGGTAGAGATACAGTATTTGTAATATCAACTCTTCTTATGCACATACATGAAATATTCCTCTACTTAGTGAGGGGGTTGGGCATATTAAATATTTATCATTTCCATCACACTGAAGATTTCTTCTTAAGTGAATTTCTAAGCATTATATAGATTTATTAGCTATTGGGATTATAAACTGTTTTCTGTAATACTTTTTAATTGATTGTATTGATTATATTATCTGAAAATATTTTTATTTCTTTCTATTGTTTTTAATTTCCTGACTTTGATTTCAGTAATTAAAGCAATGGCTCCAAACTGGATACAGTTTGCACTCCCCAGGAGACATTTGGCAAGATACAGATGACTTCATGATAAATAATTATGTAGCCTACAAAATTAATAGTGACAAAGTTAAGAAATTCTGGATTAGAGCATTCAGTAAAATTCAAAAAGCATCAATTATGATGCACATATTTATTTTGCTTCTGGACTTGATGGGAATATTTGTAATATCAGTAATAGTTGTTTCAGTACTCACACCAATGAACTTTATGAAATTTTAAGTTTTCTTCATGTCCTAGTTTGCTAATATAACTTTGTTTTTTGCATTTTATCCAATAATGGATGCTGAATTATCCCTATTAGCTGATGAGATGTTCATGTGATTTTTTACATTAATTTATTACAGTAGCATAATACATTGGCAGGTTTTCAAATTTTTGCCTGATCATATCCCCATAATAGAGCTTATTTATTTTTCTAAAAATATTGCTGGATTCTATTTAAATGTTTTAAATCTAGGTTTGTAAGTGATATGTCTGTCTGCACATGTGCACTATGTGTACAAATATTAAGCCATTTGATTCTTGCAACAGTTCTATGATATAAATATGCTCCAAATATATGTATGAGAAACTTCTACCTAGAAACTGAGTTCATAAAAATTGTTTGTTCATCATTATTAACCCACCTAAGTATTTAAATTCATTAAAACTCAATGTCAATCAACTATTGAGATTTTTTTTCTATATATATAGTTAACTTTTCGCCAGGTTAAAGCAAAAACAGCTGTCTTGAACTAGGTTTTAGTGAAATTAATTATCCTGGATTCTAATTTGGCTAAGATTATAATGTACTAGTTGTAGTATCCTGGTAAACTTTCTCATGCAGTGTGTAAGGTAGTGTGAAAATATGGTATCTTGTGGGTCTTCTAGCTCCAGATATATAAATTTTAATGGATTTTCAGCAGTGCTGGAACATAGTAATTGCACAATGCATATTGATAAATCAACAAATGAGCTAAACATATAATGGGTTTGATGAAGATGGCCCATGCATTATTACTAATAGGGATTTCTCATGTAGCCAGAATTCAAATGTGCCCTAGAAATCAGATGTATTACATTATTAGAACAAGAATTCACTTTTTATTTCCAAGCTAAATTTCATTATTTGTCAGTGTTTTTGCCAGAGGACAAATTTGTGAAGAAATTTTAGGCAACTTCTGGACTAATATGAAAAGGGTTCAATTATTAATATCTGCTATGGGCATGGAATATGAGAATACCAGCACCGTGCCTTTATTTGTCAACTCTACACTAGATTATAAAGATTTCATGAATACTTATGATGCTTTGGTTATATAAATAATAAGTCATTGTAATAATAAAAGCAAAGAGTCCTCTCTTGGTAACCCTGAAAAACTAGTAATGAGTCAGTTGTGGAGAATTAGCTTTAATATTCACAGATGAGTTAATGAGAGTCATTGATGATTTACGATGCACTCATTTTTCAGCAGAAACAAAATTCTCTTTTAGAAAGAAGATACTTTGTTCTGTGATGAAATAAGAAAGTAATTTTCTTTATCTAGCTGGACAAATATAAATATAATTCTTAAAATAGCATTTGATTTCTGAACAGCAAAATGCTCAAAAACCTCACTCCCTTAATCAAATGTTTGTTAAAAAGAATTTTTTTTGTACTTCGAGATAATGACATTCTAGAATAGTAGAACTTTCATAACATAAAATGATAATCTGTAATACTGTACAAAGGACATATTGATTGCTAGGGTATGAATAAGGATTCTTTCTCAATGCCTGTAATTAACTCTCTCTCTATGAACAGCTAAACCTGGTTCACTATCTGCTCATATGTTTCATTTCAAATGGTGAATAACATTTCAAAAGATAATTTATTTGAGATATTGAAACCTAAAATAGAAAATGCATGGGGCTGGGGATGTGGCTCAAGCCGTAGCGCGCTTGCCTAACGTGTGTGGCCCGGGTTCGATCCTCAGCACCACATACAAAGATGTTGTGTCAGCCAAAAACTAAAATAAATAAATAAATATTAAAAAATTCTCTCTAAAAAAAAGAAAATGCATGCATGCATGTTTCAATGTTGGAGTTCTCGATTCACATTTAAGTCCTTTAGTTTATATTTAACTGTTTTGTGGATGCAAAAGAACAGTAAAAAATGGCATAGTCCAGTAATCATATAAAAGGCTTTCCTATAAGAATGATACAATTAGATTTTCTCTTTTTGAAATCTTAATTAATAAATTATACTTTATTACAATTAAAATTAATGGATAAATGCCTAGTGTTATCATTTTCAAAAGAGAATGTTGTTTGGTTCACCTGAATATCAATAGATCAGATTTAATGGTGGAAATATTATGCTCATTCATGATGTTCTATCCTCATGTCCTAATTGCTTCCCCCAGACCTCTCCTCCTGAGACTATCACATCAGAGTTTAGGATTAAACTTCAAAGTATTTATCACATAAGATTTTGTAAGATCTACTCTAAGCTCAATTTATTCATACCTGGTTCCCATTAGATCCATACTCAAATATTTAAGTTTAATCCAACTAATATGCTCTTTGTACCCTAATCAATTAATGTATTATCATTCTAGTTTGTGACACCTTTCTGCCCCTGTTTTTCTAAATGTCAATCTTTTCTTATGTGTGTAGGGAGGGTCTGAGACTTTTTTTTTCCTTCCTAGAAGCAAAGAAATTAGCCTACTGAAGTTTTATAGATATTGGTAGAAGACATGAATGGAACTTTCAGGTTGGAAACAAAGGACTTTCTCACCATTAGTAAAGCAAGTATCATAAGTTTCAGGTTTGTATTATTTCTTCTTGTCCCTAAGTCTCATGCTGATAGCAAGAAGCAATCCAGTTGGATGTTAGATTCGCAGAGTTTGTATCAAGGAACTCAAAGATTATAAGACTTGAGTCTTTTATAACTGATGTATGCAAGCATGTTCAAACATAGTCTCATAGAGAAGCATTGTCTGTGTTCTATTAGACAAACTTCTTTTCTGTTGAGAAGGATACACTTCTTTGTTTTCCATGACTATTCAACATACAAACATCTTTGTAAAGACAGTCCAGAAGAAAAACAAATTGTACAAAAGAGCCTCTGCTCATAAAACATGAAAAATAAATGAGATCTATGGAGAATTATCTTCCAACATACATTACTCTCATGGAGGCTGTCATTACTAGCAACATCCTTTGTCCCTTACCTTCTCTGGATTTCCACCAAACAGTGCATACTCCTCACATCTGCAACTTGCCATCACTTAGAGTGTGTTGCGTGTAAAGCCTACCACATACTGAGCACAAAATCCAGCTCAGCTAGGGATCACTATGTTTGCTTCATTTTAAGTATATTGTCATGTCACAAAAGAATAAGTTCTGAAATGGCAAGAACAGTATACTTTTAGCATTCTCAGTGAATAATATAGGCAGAATGAGTGTACACCTGTCTACTTCAGTTTCTCCATCTAACTGAAATTGTCCGTCTAAAGTGTGATTTAAAAAACAATTTTTTTCTCTCCCGAACGAGATTCCCATAATGGCTAGTGTCAAAAGTTTCTACTTTTTTGGTTTCTGAATAATTGAGGCCTTTAGTTCATTCAATTCTCTTAACACTATAGATATCAGTTCTGCCTAATCCTTTAAGACTGTCAAATTTTCCTGGGTTTCTCATCTTTGATACCTCAATATCTAGTAAGTCTCAGAATCCTACATTCCATCTGTCCTTCTATATTTTAACATTGTTCTGAGTGCATTTTGACCTGTTTAGATTTACCTATATGCAGATTTAAACTCACCACTTAGTGAATTGAGTCAAATTCTTCATATGGTAACAAAAACTGACAACCTTATTTATCCTACAGTCTTTTCCAGGGTTCAGGACCTGGGCACTATACTTGGGATCATAACTTTTCCCTTTTAATTCACCCAAATCTTGAGAAAATAATCACTCTACACAAAATTCCTTCATGTGTCAAATATAGATAGCATTTCCCACTTCACAGAATTGTTATGATATATATAAAGTTCTTAAAAGAATAACGATAGGTGGTAATTGCTCAGTAAATAATGAATATTAATTCTAACGATTATTTTTGCTTTTATTATCATTTACTGTGAAACTTTAATTATAACTCATAGAAGTGAATGAGTTACTGTTCACAAGATTAATGAAATAAAACAAGTAATAATCCTGTCATAATTTCAATAACTAGGAACCCTATTGAAGCCAGAGACATTAACTAAATCACAGTGGTAAATTTGTGCTCCAAAGATGTTAGCATCTCTCTCTCCTGAATAGATTCTTCTCTTGAGCCAGCAGAAATATTGGGGTGCATGTGTTCTTTTGCCTCACTCTCTTTTTCACTAAATATGAATGCCAGACTTGTCAGAAATTATGCTTCTCTTTAGATTAAAATTCTTAACTGATGGGGAAGAATCCTTGCAGCTAAAACTTCTGATTTGAAGTAAGGAGTCAACATACTTTTCTAAATCTATTGTTTTTTAAGTCTTTCGAGTGGAAACTGAGTGCACTGGTACTGAATCTTTTAAATACAAAAATACAAAGTACACGATGTGTTCTTTAAATTTTTCAACTGGCATTAGGAAGAAATTCCTGACTTCTTGAAGAAAGTTGGGAAATTTAGATTATTAACTCCATTCCTTTCTTTATTCTAAAACAATTGACAATGGTCACGAAGTGCTGGATAAATATCAAAGAGCAGTATCAGCTTTTCTGCCACCAAATATCAAGATTCTGATAAGTGGAGGAACTCAACAGTGACTTCTTATTGCCTCTATCTCAGGAAATCCTTTGGATATAAATTTAGAACTACAGAACAAAGTCTGAGTATACTTACATATTCAAGTGGACAAATATAAATATATAATTCTTAAAATAGCATTTGATTTCTGAATAGCAAAATATTCAAAATTTGTCCCATATCCAACAAGTCTACAAGAGAAAAAGCAAAGGAAAGAGCCAGAAGGACTTTCCACAGAGGAGCGGAAGACAGCAAGACAGCAAGTGTTTCTCCTGAGAGCAAATAGGACCAAACTAGTAAGTGACAAGAGTCCAGCCACATAGAAGCAGAGAACTTTTCCTGAACTCTGCCAATCAGAAAGGTTTGTTTTCTATTAGAAAAATAATCTTTCAGTGGAGTTGCCTTCTGTGACTGGAACAGAAGATCCTTTTGATCAATGGAAACATGAGCTTTTGAGCAACAAGTGCAATGAGTGAAACTCATGAGATCTCTCCTTGCTATTTCACCTATTGAAGATTTTCAGATTAAAGTCCTATTTTATTTTTTTCAGGGTACGTGGTTTCCAGTGGAAAAAAATGCTGGGAGGAATTTGGTGAAGGAACACAAATGGCTGACAATCTCGAGAAAGTAGAGAGAAATTGAATGTATTTTTTCTAGGAAATTAAAAAGGAAAGATGATTTCATAACTACTTCCAATATTTCACATGATCATTTCCATCTTTCCTCAAGATAGGAAAAATAGGATTAAAATAACATGAGAGAAATGTATGTTGTCCATAACGTGGTTTGAAAGGAATCACAACCCAAATTCTGTGATGTAGAGGAAGCAGGATAAAACAGCACAAGAAGGTGTCCTGATCATGTTTTTAAATTCTATACATTATCCACTTCTTACCTCTCAAAAGCCTCTTCATTTAAGATGAGTGTCATTATGTATGCAAATTAGGGAAGCTATGCTATGTTCAGAGTCTTAAGTGCTTTTAATAATTCAATCAATTGAAGTATCCACATGGGTCGCTTAAAAGAAAAAAAAACATGAAAATAATGCAAAGAAAAAAGGCACATCCTTAGTAATTGAACTCTTATAATATTTCCTTGATTAAAACACTGCATTTCTCATGAAAGAAAAGAAGGTATTACTATGAATTAAGTTTTTGAAATGCAAAATTTTGAAATAGCCATTTTTCTCCTCTTGTTTGTGTGCAAGATAATACCATTGAACACATGCATTGCTGAGAAACTACTCCTATTCTTCTTGGTTTGCATCCCACCAAGAGAATTGTGGCCTCATTTTTTCTTTCATAATACTTAATATTTGGCTACAGCTGCTCTTTGGCAGGAGGTCGGGCATTTGATAATTCTGCTGTGTTGCATAAACATTTTTTACTTCAAAGAGATTGCCTGTCCATGTCCCGCTGGAATTATTTCAAACCAGATGTCTAATTCTGTCCAACATCTTTAATGTTTTCAAAATCATCTTGAGTATTGTTATTAGAGTATCATTAGGTACAATTTGAAACTTTTTAATGGGCAGTACATATATTCAGACTATTTGTGCAATATGTGCTCTTGTTTCTGACGTCTTTGGGGGGATTTTCACTATTCTCCTAACACGTTAATTTTTTACCAGTTTATTTGGTTTTATATACTTTTGGTAAACATTAGCTTTTCACTTGACAAATATTTATTAAAGTGATTGACGGATCCAAATATTACACAAAACACTGGGATAAGACATGATACCGATACTGTACCTCCAAGGAGGAAGTAGAGGACAAGGTAGGCATAAATCCAGTATGAATGTGTTAGTTACAACGGCCGTGCAGTCTCAGGCCTGGAAGTTCTTAATATTGTTAGGGGAAGAAAGGAACACTGTGATCAAGGATAAAATTCCCCAGAAACACAGAAAATAACCCTAAGAAGGAAGGTGAACTTAAAGAAAGCTACATAAAGGTATGGTTTCTTCCACAGAAGAAGTACATATATGTCGACTGAAGTAAGTTTGGGAGATCAAGCAATGTATAATGTGCTAAGATAGCTAGCTCTAATCCTTCAGATTAAGAGAAATATGAAAAATTTAAAACAGGGTATAATATGGTCAAATTTATATCTGATAAAGATAGATGTGACGCTCCCACATAGAACCTATTGTATGGAAAATATGCTTAAGTAGCCCCATCAATCAGAAAGTATTTGAATCACTGCACATGAAGCATTGAGGCAGCATCACAAATGCAAAGAAGAAAAATAATTCAAGAATGGAATCCTCAGAAGCTATTTCAGTTAGACATCTAACACATAACCATGATAAAGTCTCAACAAATGCCTCTCAAGTTAAAGAACATAAAAATAATTCACAAAAATCGATTGCAAATGTGAAATTGTCAATAGTCTTGAAAGGAAGGGTTGTATTTTATATTTATGTTTTTCCTCACCTTTTTGCTTTTTATTGAAAGCAGAGACTTCAAAGTATATGGAGATTCATGACAGATATGTGTGTGTGAGTTTTGTTTTGGAAGGTCTGTGTTGTAATAAGGGAATGCCTCCTGGGGCATCAGAAGGTACATGTTCAGCCTGATTACTAGTGGGCACAAGGGTGAAGGCTTTCTTTGTGCTGAAAAGTCCAAACATTTCAGTTCAGTGAGGCTCCAAGAATATTTTTACATGACAGATTTGGATCATATGAGAACAGGAAACTGGCTGTATTCTACAGGTTCTCCAAGTTCCCAAGAAATGGGAATACAAGGGAACAACTACAAAATCTTCGAGCATGTATTAACAGAATTTACTCCTCCCAACACTGTCAGTATTCTTACCCTGCTCTCCTTTGGCAGTTTTGCAAAGCTCTTCTTACCTTCAATGACACATCATAATTTATTACATATATGCATGTAAGCATATACTCTTTTAACTTATTTAAGGAAACTTATACAATATTTCTGTCTAACCTAAAGGCCATTTCCAATTATTCCTTTAATATTCTTTATAGAATTTGTTTTCTCCTTCAGAAGGGATCCCTGATCTCTCGCTGAATTTGGTGATGTATCTTTTTAAGTCTCCTGTAATTTGGTACAGTGTTTATTTAGCACTCATTTTTTAATAACAATACCATTGTTATGCTTGCAGATTATAAGACATTTGTTTTATAATATTCCTAAATTTGGATTTATCTGATGATTTCATAATTAAAATCAGGCTATATATTTTGGGCTACAATATACATAAGAAAGAAATATTATGTCCTTAAGGTATTACATCGAAAGATGCATAGTATACATGTATACTTTACTAATGGTGTTGATTGCAATTTATTTGTTTAAAGGATTATCCAGATTCTGCATGACACAGGTTTTACATAGTTTAGAAGGTTACTTTAAGACTGAACATAAAATTTATAAACTATATAAAATCTTGCATTCATCAAACTCAACCATTTCCTAGTATACTAAATTTAATGAGTAATTCTTATTTAAATGAATTTCACTATAATTCTATATCACTGATTTTCTACCTCATTTTCTTTTACATTTATTAACTGACATCTCATTGTAAAAAAGAGCTTTCCTTCTCCTCTTCTATGTGTCTGTCTGTATATCTACCTCTCTTCCTACCTACTAATATGTATGAGTGGGGACTCATGGATTTTTACTGTGTCTTGCACAGATACTCATAGAAGTTAAAGTTCTTCATTGTAAATTGTGGCTTTTAGCCTTAAAAGGATCCTTTTTTTTTCTCTCCTAGTAGTGATGCTTCTGAGACTGGCAATGCCACTCTTATTTTGACACCTTGCTGTAGTCAAAGTTATGAGTCACCAACTCCCTGATCTGTGTTCAGCGTGTTAGCCCTTAGGGTTGGACTTTCTCTTTCTGACATTGATTTTTATTTTCTTACAATGGTCTGTTATCTTTGTCTTCACTATCTGCAATCTATTTAAACTCTCCCTTCTTTCCAACTAATTTCTGTAGTGCTAAGTGTGCAACCCTGAAGGGAGTTTTTCCAACAATAGAAGTTAGAAATTGGAGTTTATTTTCTTACTTACAAGTAACTTAAAATTCGCAATATCCTGTATTTTATTAATGCTGATGACATCAACATAACTTTTGTGAGCATCCCTTTAAGATTGTACACACACATATATTTATTTATATTTTTAAGTATTCGAAAGAGTAATGCATATTGAATTTTCATTCTGCTGATTTCAATTGGCTTTGTATGATCCCATGCTTCTATTAACTTTACATTGCTTTTGAAATTTTTCATCTTGTAAAGATAGCTCTCTATGTATAAAATAATGCTAATTTATAAATCTTTCAATGTACCAAAAACCTACAATAAAATTGGAAAACAATCATTTCTTTTCCCATAGGTAATGCCAATAACATTTGATTTTTTTCTTTTCCAGAATATTTTTTACTATATCTATAATTTTACATCTTGCTTTTTTCACTTAACTGTTTCATGTTCTTTTTCCTATGAAATTAAAATTATTCATAAGCATCATTTCCAGTACCTTCCTAGTATTCCATCATAGGGACATTTTCTTAATGTTGATTACGATTTTCATTATTAACAAAAATTCTACAATGAACACTTTTGTGCATAATTTTTTATTCATATTTCAGATTAATTGTTTATAATATATTTCTGGAAGGAGACTATATATTGCTGGTGACACTGCAAATTGGTGCAACCAATCTGTAAAACAGTATGGAGACTCCCTAGAAAACTTGGAATGGAACCTAATTTAACCCAGCTATACCACTCCTCCATCTATACCCAAAGGACTTAAAATCAGCATACTATAGTGACACATCCACATCAGTGTTTGTAGCAGCTCAATTTATAATAGCTAAACTATGGAACCAACCTATATGCCCTTCAATAGATGAATGGATAAAGAAACTGTGGTATATATACACAATGGAATATTACTCAGCTTTAAAAGAGAAAAAATTATGGCCTTTGCAGTTAAATGGATGGAGTTGTAGAATATCATGCTAAGTGAAATAAGCAATCCCCCAAAACCACAGGCCTAATCTTCTCCCTGATAAGTGGATGCTGATCCATAATGGAGGGGGGCATAGAATAAATGGAGAAACATTGTTTGAGCAAAGGCATGGCGGGGAGGGGAGGGGACATAGGGGTAGGAAATGGTGGCATTAGACATTATTACCCTAGATACATGTATGACTGCATATATGGTGCAACTCTACTTCATATACTACCAGAGAAATAAAAATCTGTGCTCCATTTGTGTACAATGAACTTAATTGCATTCTACTGTCATCTATAACTAATTAGAACAAATAAAAACAAAGTGAAAGGGGACTATAAACCTACAACTTGATTGTTATTGAATACTAAATTTTGGTTCATTCTCAAAAGCTTGTTAACATAACTTGAAATGTTTGCTTTTAAAATCAGAGTGTGGCAGGTATACTTTGAAGTATAAACACATCTAGAATTGCTTGTTCTTGTCTTTATGTATGATAAGTAATTTGACATAGTATCAGTTATTGGACCATGATATTCTTTTTTTAATTTCTGCACTCTATCATTATTGCTCCATGAGTTTCTGTCCCTCAGTTCTGGAGACACTCAAAGCAGCCCTTTGATGTTAAGTTCTGGATATGAGGTATCCCCCAAAAGTTCATGAGTGAGACAATGTAGGAATGTTCAGGGATTAAAGGATTAGATTATGAGAGTTGTAATCCTCTGGATGGATTAATAATTTGAATGGATTAATGGGTGATAACTGTAGGCAGGTAGGGCAAGGCTGGAGGAAGTAGGACACTGGGAATATGTACCTGGGGATTATATTATCCCTGGTTCCTTGTATCCTCTCTCAGTATGTTTCTTGGCCAACATGAAATGAGGAGCTCTCCTCCACCACATCTTTCTTCCATAATGTTCTACTTCACCTTGGGCTCAGAGCTATGGAGTTGACTCACCATGGACTGAACCTCTGAAACAGTGAGCCAAAAATGATGAACTTTTCCTCCTCTGTGCTATTATTACCAGGTCCTTTGGTCATAGAGATGAAAAACTAACACATTTGTATATTAAGTGGATTTTTTTTGCCTGAATATGTCTCTGCTAACAACTTTCCAGTTTATCTCTCTAGCTCACAATGCTCCTTTGAATGCAAACAACATTGTGCAATAGTCAACTTATTTATACTTTGATATCTAACAGGCATCTCAATTTTAATAGGAATCTCAGTTTTAGCAGGCCTCACAAACAGAACTCTTGCTCTCCTTCCACACTACACAGAAACACAGAAACACAAACCTGCTATATTCTAGCAGCACACATGTTTAACCATCTGTCTAGTGTTTAAGATCAAAACTCGAATCCCTGTGTGTTTGCCAGCTTTCCATCACTGTGGAAAAGAATATCCAAGATAGTCAACTTCTAAGATGGAAAGAAGACTTATTGTAGCTCTGTAGTCGGTCCAGTGTTACTTGGTCCTGTTGCCTCTGGACCTGTGTAGAGGCAACAGATCATGGCAGGAAAGAAGAGGCAGTGGAGTCTGCTCACCTCATGGCAACCAAGTGGCCAAGAGAGAACAAGCAAGGGGCTCTCCAATACCCACTCCCAGGACACACCTCCAATGACCTTGCTTCCTTCCACTAGGCCCCTCCTAAAGGTCCCAAAGCACTACATGGTCACAAGCTTTTAACACATGAGCCTTTGGGAGGCATTTAAGATTCAAACTACAGTACCAAGGTTTTTACTTTTCTTCACATCCCACATCCAGTATCTCAGTAAGTGTGTGAATTACGCCTTCAAAGAATCGTCTAAATGTGTTCACTTCTTTTTGTAATAGTTTTTAAATATGTTTTAATTTGATGAATAAGCATTATTAATACAAGATATCTACATAAAAAATTGTGGCATTATAAAATATAAGAATGTGCTTGCACATGCACACACACACACACGTGTGTGTGTGTGTGTGTATGTGTATTATGGTGTATTCTAGATGATATGTCCTGGTAACGGTCACATGCATAAAGTTATATGACAGACATTTGGTGGACATCAAAATCCTTATTTACTGTGCAAATATGTTTACTCCTTTCTCTCCATCTCCATTGCTAATTCACTGGTGCATTGTATCTTACCTGGAGTAGTAACTACTTAAGAGATTTCCTGTATATTATCTTTTGTTCCATTCTCATACAGAAGCTAAGGTGATCTTTGGTTAAAAAGGAAATCTAAATTTTTTCAATGTTCACCTTTAGTATCTTACCATGGCTTTCAATCTCAATATTAACGAAATTGCATGGTCTACAAACTCTCAGTAACTACTTCTGTTATTCTTTCATTCCTGCGATCCTCTTCTTTTAGCTTAGTGTAGTCACAATACCCTTGTTTTCTTTCAATTCCTAGGAACAAACCAATTTGTTGTGAAAGATGCCATAGGACATTTTCAAGAACTTGTTTCTTTCTAGAATGTGCCTGAATATTCTTGTCCCAGATATTTTTCTGCTTGTTGATCTCGATTCAGTTAAAAGGCCTTTTTTTTTTTTTTAGAAAGGACTTCCCTGCCCATCCAACTCTAATTCACCTTCTTTTACCTCACTCACTCATAGTATGCTCTTCATAGAACTTATTATTAATGATTTCCTATATTCTTATTGTTTTGTTTCTGTTTTCCTTATCGTGAAAAACTAAAACTCCTCCATATTCTTTACTTCTATATCTGCAGAATTCAGAAGAGAGTTTTATAAATAAATTTAAATATAAAGATGAGTATTTTCTTTATATTTTAACTTTATTATGTTGACAATATTTATCTAAATATGTTCCCTGACTTTCACATGTCTTAGCTATTCCATGAACTTTTCATCTTTTGGTTCTTTTGCTCTTTGTTCTCAGGGACAATTTGGTCTTTCTTGTCACTGTCTGTAATGTCAATTTTAATCTTTGCTACCTGCAATGCAGATCACAATCTTGCAATTCCATTTTCAGGTTCCCTTCATCGTAGTTCTTCCTTTTCTTACCCTTTTTCACTTCTCCTTTTCTTGTTAAGTTCTAGCTTGTTTTCAGTATTTACTTCTACCCTGGAATCATCCAATTATCAACCTTTTTGCATTTGAGAATGCCAAATTATTTCATCATATTCCATCTGATTATGAGAGAGCCATTTTTTCCTTGCTCTTAAGAATGTTAATTTGTTCTGTGATTTTTTTTTCAGAGTTCATGATATGAGTATATGAGTGTTTAATCATTCCTAAATTAGGGACACATTTAGCTAGACTCAGTGTTTGTCCCCATGAACAACAAATTAAAAAAGTGGTTAGTGAAATTTTTTTTTTCTCTCTTTGGGTGTTCAGTTAGACAGCAGGTTATTGTATATAACCCCTAACTCAAATCTCACTCACATTTTTTCTCTATCATAGATATGCTAAAGTCAGCTCATAATTAATGCTTAAGATGGAAAAATATATTCTCAATACTGTAGTTATTGCTAGTAGGGCTCATTCTCTTCTAATTTCATCTTCTATATTTGATTGTGAGGATTATGCAACCCAAGACGTAATGCATTGCTGAGTTTATCCCCTCTCTTACTTTTGGCATAATTCTTTTGTAGATGTTAAAAGTTATCAAACAGAGTAAGAAACTGGTTAGTGTTGGGGTATATTGTACTCTGGCTGCCTCCAAGGGAAATGCCCAGCTTTACCTGTATCACCTGTACAGAACTATCAGTACCTATGATGGCTATCTGTATATTTTGTGTGCAAAGTTCTTTAAATATTCTGTAAAAAATAACCAAAGGATATGGAGTATTAAAAATTATCCTTAATAATTTCAGATGTGGCCATCACAGGTGGGCCTCTGATAATGCATATAATCCACTACTTTGCTAAGCATCTGAATTAGGGAAAAATCCTCCCAAACTATACCCTAACTTTCAGTGTTGCATGTTTGAATATTTTTCTTTGCTTTCATTTGTATCTTCCTAGGAAGTTGAAAGAGGCTGTTTTGGGGGCCACCACCCTGACAAAGTTTTCAACATGAAGCTATTTAACCATTTTTAAATGAAAACAGCATCACCAACAGTGTCCATTTGAATAGAATCTTGCTGTAAAGTAAGCTGTACATTTAGTCAAGAAGAAATGTTTTCTTTGGGGAGAGAAATCTCTCTCATTTACAGAGAAATGAAATTTACTAATCAGTAAAACTAAAATGAACCCACACTAGCAAAGGATCTAAAATAAAATATCCATTATACCAAAAGAATTTTGAACTCACCAAAACCTCTTGTAGAGATATGCATTTGACAATCTTGCATTGCTCTTGCTTATGACATTATTCATTCCCATGAGAGAAAAGGCAAAGTTGCATGTATAATTCTTCCAGTTAAACTTAGGCAATTATGTGTCTTTGCCTGGCAGGTCTGGTGGGGCAAAGCTGCTCTCCTAACACCAAACTTGGTTCAAGGCCAGTGCATTCCAATTCTCTGGAGAGAGTTGCAGTTAAACACCCGGGCTGCCCCATGCAAGCCATGCTTATCTTTACTTCTGCATTCTTAGCTCAGGAGACTCCTTTAGGGCCTCTTTGTTAGGACCTTGACTGAAACACTTCTCAGAGGCTTTGGCTGGGACACGTTTTCCCAATTTGATTCTTACTTTTCCCTCCCAAACCATTTCTCCCTTACCATGTCTTCCCCCAGTTCCTTGGATAAATGAAAAGGCAGGGGCTTTTCATCTGTGGCTTTTTTGCAGTGAAATGGTTCTCTTGACCTGATCCTAACCTTGTGTTATTCTATGGGAAAAAAAGGAACATTGAGAAGCCACTGCTTCTTTCACTTCTTGTGTGGACTACTGCAGGAAGTTAATAAAGCCTTATTGCTGCTTTTGGATTTGCTTGTTCCCCTAATTGGCCATCCCAGCAACTGACAGCTTGACAGCATCCAACAGTGGCAACGTTTGTGTGAGAACACAAATGCACACGTATATGGACATACATATCTATATCTATATGGTATAACATGGTCGTGGAACTGGTCAAGTTATATTAATTTTAGGGCCAAGTGATACTCTATACTACTCAATAATCACTAACCACATGTGTCTACTTAAATTTCAACTAATTAAAATTACATACAATTAAAAATTCAGTTCCTGAGTCAAACTTGCAATGTTTCAACTGCTCAGGAGTCAACAGTGGCTGTGGCAGGTATAAAGGACATTGAAACCACAACATTTCCATCATTCTACTGCTCCCGAACAAAATAATAATTCATATTATTTGTGCATTGCTATGAAACACAGAATCCACAAGCCCTATCTAGAATCATTTCTATGTGTTTCTTGTACCTTTAAAATACACTTAGTTGAATTGTGGTCTTATAAACTATGTCATTTTAATGGAGATTTGGAAGTTCCCAAGATTACATGTAGTAGCTGCCTTGGAAATAATTCTATTCTGTAAAAAGATCATGAAGATAGACTTTTCTCAGTCTTCTTTCTCATGGCCAAACATGGCCAGATTCTTCAATCATTCAAAAGAAGATGTGGTTTCTGAGCACAGGAAAGTCACTCTTAGAAATCTGCAGTATGTCTGACAAATCTGCACTCCAGAGATGCTGTGCAAGGCCAAGTGCAGCTAATCCAGTGTGCCAGGCATTATCCAGGACATAGTTACTATAAATCTACTAATATGGCATCATGTTAATTTGGTTATTTAGAAGGGCAAAACTGGAACATAGTCAAGGTTTTATTGATTACTAGATACTTCTATATGAAGGTTAATTTTACTAGGTCTGGCATGAAATATTTCAATGAAATAGGAGAAATGGGCTGCACCACACTGACCTTTAATCAAAGTTTAAAACAACCAATAATACTGTTGCTCAGTAATTATGAGTCCAAGTTATTTTGAGAGGCTCAGATCACCTGTCAGCATTGTTTATTGAAGGAGTGAGACTGAGGATTTGCACTGACTCTCTGGGTTAAGTCATCCTCCACCCGACCTCCCCCAATTCTCTGCCACTGGGACTGATTTCACAGCAAGAAATGAACTTATATGAGCAACAGGGAAATGGAAAGGCTAGCTGAGACCCCATTTTTGTCTTCTTGGTTCCCAGGTACTCTGTGCATATGTCGGTGCTCATGATCTGAAAGAAGAGGCTAAGTCCAATACAGGCACAGAAGGAGGGTAACTAGAATATGTCAGTGGCTTCTCACTCCATTTTATGATTTGAGTCTTCTTTAGCCGTGAAGCCTTGTCTAACTACCACCATTATTACTCTAAGTACGTAACCTTGTCACAGATTATTTAATTGTCTGATCTGTAAGTGGCTATGACACAATACATTTTAAGATTATGTGACTAATTAAGTAGCACTTTGCATATAAAATGGAAAACCAGGCCATGGAAGAAGTAATTAGTAAATCTAAGCTATAACTTATTTTGCCCATGGTGATGATACCCATGATGCTCCTGAATTTTCATCTAACTTACAATTTTATATTTCCTCAGTCCCATATTTGTATGTTTTATTTTCATCCTTATTTCACATAGATCTGGAAATCTACACTCTTGAAGACGGTCATGGCCTTTTGACTCTAGTCACCATAGTTGTTCTACACTTTCGGGTCAATCTTAATCCTGGAGCCCTCAAACATCAGATGAAGTGTGACTAACACTTACTTTCTTCTATGTTTATTCATTTTTTGGTTGGGTTTGGAGATAACCATTTTCCATGGCCTACGATCGCCTAAATCGATGTAGGATCACTGCATGCTAAAGCATAGTTCATACTGTGAAAATTAGGGACATTTCCAAATGTAAGTCCCCATAAAAAAAAAAAAAACTTCCTGTTTCCCCCAATGTTACATTTTTGTTTCCGTCTTTTGTCACCATTCAAAAAAGCCACTCTGGCTATCTGTGGTCTCATTTATTTATTTATTTACTTTTGCTTCAAAGAGCTTTTTCTTTATGTATGTATCATTTCCAAAATCTACTCTTGCCCAAGAGGATCATGTTGGGGATGGTCAAACTCAGTTTGCTAAGCTACAGGTCATAATTCATTTATACATGTTTAAATTATGTGTTTTCACTGGCATTTACATAGTTCAATAAAATAATAGGAGAGAATAGATTGAAATAGGAACTGTCATACTCCCCCAATAAATACAATAAATATTGTTTGGGGACTATCTCCTAACATTAAAGTTATGTATATGCCTGGACACATGGATGCAGGAATACTCACCTATGCATGTATGTGAGTATTTCCTATAATGATGCACATGTTCCTTGTAATGATGTAGCATTGATTTATTTTATCATTATTAACACATTAATTATAAAAAAATTAATGGCTTATTGTAGATTGCAGTCACCAACATTTGAAAACAATGCTCTGGGGATCAAAAACCATTGGAGGCAGGGAGTGGGGTGGGGGTTGTCATTCTCCCCAATGCCATTTGCCATTTATAGGCTTCTACATTCACATCCTACATAAAATTCTCTCCTTTGTCAAGGATCATATGGATTTTTATTTATATACTGATACTTTACATATATTCAGCAAATACTTTAGTACTTTATCCTCTCTGTCTAAATTCCAGAGCCAGTTGTCAAAGTGGTAAAAAATCTATTCCTAGACATCTTTAACTTCTGTGGTTCAGTATTATTGATCCAATGTTTTCCAAAGTTATAATTTTGTCATTGTAGAAAAGCCAAAACTTTGCCTCTACTCTCTTGGGATGCCAATTCTGGGCCTGAGAATTAAACCAACATAAAGTAGAGTAACAGGAGGAAAAACATACAAATTTAAGATATTTTATGTGACATAGGTGCTCTTGTAAGGAAATGAACACCCAAAGAAGAATTTGAGTCTTACCAAAGAAGTGGTAAGACTCAAATTCTTTTATACTGGATTGAACAAAGACAAGTAACCGTGGAAAATTAACTGGCCTGGGGAAGTTAGGGAAGGTAAAGATTATTGTAATAAGTCATTGGCACATGATTTTCTCTTCTAGGACTCCCTAATGAAGGGTGTTTCCCCTCTGCTGGGAAACATCTTTCAGATCAGAATTTTAATCCTCTGTTTTCAGAAAGAAAAGGGGTGATCAGAATGCATCTCCCACACCTGCATATCTCAAGTGCATTCAGCCCAAAGTGGGCTTTACTCAGACATGGCACAACCTGGGTGCATATTCAACTACCCTTAAGCACCTTGCTTGCTTTCCCATTTTTTTTTCTTTGTTCAGTACTAGGGAGTGAAGCCAAGGCACTCTGCCACTGAGCCACATCCCTGGCCCTTTTTATTCTATTTTGAGACAGCATCTTGCTAAGTTTTCCAAGCTGGCCTCAAACCTGCAATCTTCCTGCTTCAGTCTCTCAAGTAGCTGGGGTTACAGGTGTGGGGCACCACACTCACTTCTTATATCTAATCATCATTATCTAACCCCATCTCTTATTCTGAAGTTCTATGACTTTCCTATTCTCATATATTTAATCTTCTCTCCAATAGTTGGATTTCCCCTCTTCTCTATTATTATCCACCAAACTTCTATTCCTTTTTGAGTCAACCTAGATTTCTCAGTATTCACCTCTGTCTTTTGTCAACACTACCAATACCCTCACTTTTCTGTTCTTTGGTCTCACTTTTCTGCGAATGCCAGACATTCTCCTATTTCCTCACGTGCCTAAGCAGTGAGTGTTGCTAAACTAATTCACAAAATCATAACCACGCTAACAGGAATCGTCAAAATTATAGTGTATCTCGTCTAAGCAATGATCTTAAAATTAAAGTGGTATCCTGTCCCCTGTCCTTGGTCAGATCCTTTATCTGGGCCCAGGATGGTATAAAGAACTGTCCTCTAGTATCAGTTTTGGGTGATTGGCAGCAGCTTCCTGAGTGCACAGTATGCTAAGGAGGATTGAGAAGCTACAGTTGAGCTCAGCTAAAGAAATCACTGTGCTTGATCCATGTATGAAAAAAGACAATGCTGGTCTTTTATCATATTTGCATTTTTTGCCTTCTATCCACATTAACAGTGATCCCAAAGTTATATTTTAAACCTACCTTAGATCCATTACTCTAAAGTAAAAGACTGTTTCCTCTAAGATACAAAATGTCAGCAGTGTCAATTTCTGGCTTAGTGATTCAGCATGTTTAAAATTGATGCATGTAATTTCCTGCTTGGTGGAGAAAAGAGGCATCCTTGCACATCTTAGAATTTTATATCCAACTCGGTCATCATCCCCACCACCCCTTAAGGAAATTTTTTTCTTTTGAAATAACTCCTAATTTATTACACAGTGCTTTACTTTCTTGCTGCTCTTCTTGTCTAATTGTTTTAGATAAGCATACACAAGTTTGCCACATCTTTTAAAAACACTATATTTACTTGCATTACCCTCCTTAACGTATGACTTTTTTTTTCTTGAAAATTTAAGATAACCCCTAAATTGATATAACTCATTTAAATCATCAAATAATCACACATTTGCCAAACACAACCAAACTCTTTTCAGTTTGCATCATCTTTGACAAAGCTCAGGAGTATGATAAATGAAGCCATGCACTGATTTCTTGAGAAATCAATTTCTTACTTTGTTTTTTCCCAATTCCACTTTACTGCATGTTTCCTTCTCATGTCTGTAGTCACTCAATGTTCAACATATTTCCTCATTCTCTATTCATTCTTGAAGTATTTGGATAGTTAAATTAAGTATTCTATAAGAATTACACAAGGATTACTAACCACTTATATAAGAGCACTAGCCTAACACACTGCCTCTAAAGCTCAAATGAACAAAAATTCTACTACACCTTTAGGATTAAAAGTTTTACATAGCTACTCCTGCCACTCACTAATCAGAGCTTGCCAGCCCCACCACCACCTGCAGCCATGGGCTTTCTTTCAGAGCAACTTCTGTAGCTTTTCTCCCTCCCAGGAAAACCCCAACCTTTAATTTTGTTCTTCTGACATACCAGGGGTCATTCTAACCTGTAAATGTTTCACAAATTGCACTTTCTAATCTTTATACTTTTCCCAAATAAAATCATTTTGCTGGGTGATGCATTTTTTATTTGACTTTGACAAACACTATGGAATTTCTGTTGACTCTTTCAAGCTCAGAATATCAATATAAACTCTTTTCATCCAAGTTAATTATATTATAAGCATCTTAAATTTAGCAATGATAAAAAGTTCTGTAAACATTCCCTCTACTACCATCTTCCCTTTTCTCTGTACTGGCAAGTGTCACCCCATTTGTCCTCATTTACCAAGTGAAAAACCCTTAATTCACCTTAGGATTTTTCATTTCCTAAACTAGTCACATACCATGAATTAATAAGTGTTGGAAATTTCCTCCTATATCATTCTGATTTGCAGTTGCCCATGCCCATGCCTACTCAACTTCCTTAATTCAAGCTCTCATTCTCCCCTATCAGTATCAACAGGATCTTTCACATTTGGTCATGGTTGATGATTTTTTTTCATCATCCATGTCATGGTAATTTTCTAAATATATTATGCTACAAGTTTCTCTTTTTTATAGATTAAATTTAATTCCCTTCTATTGTTTACTTTTAATTGATGAGGGGAGCATATTTACTGAGTTATTGAGTATCAAGTAGAGAAAAACAGACAAACAAAAGTCTGTAGAATGATACTTATTCTTAGAAATGAATGAGAATACCTCAGTAAAATTATTTTAAAGATGGTCAGAACATGAGGGACAATAATTAACTTTTAATTACATACTACATGCATACAAGATAAAGGGTGCATATTAACAACTATAGTGTAGGATTATAAAGTTTGTATCATGAAAAGATTTTTAGGTTAATTGTGCTTGCTTCTAAATTAGGTAGTATAGGGCACCCGTGTGGGAGCCCAGGCCCAGGGTACCCTTGGGTCCACCCTGCCAAATGGCAGACCTACTCCAGAAGCCAGGCCCCAGCCTAGGACTGACCTGCATGGGATCCCAGGCCCGGAGTAGGCCTGGGTACGCACACCTGGCTCACCGGGGAGCCCAAGCCTAACCCATCCCTATCTTGGGACTCTGCAGCCCATTGCCATAGCCTTCCCCACAGAATAGCCTTCACCTTGTGACAACAGACAGGGCCTAGAAGCAGCTGCATCTCAGAACAGGCAGCCTAAAGCCAGCATAAGTCCCACCATATAAGCCCAATCTCTGAAAGAGGTTGCATCCATCTTGGGACGCCCCCATTGCTATCTTGAGTTACCTCTACTATTGCCGCCACCATCTTTACTTGTAGTAGCATCCATGGGGACACTAGCAGTGTTTGGAAGCCCAACACAAAGGTAGGTACAGACAATCTGCATGCATACTACAAGACTATCAGGTAGAAACTGTAATACCCCAGATCTGCCCTGCAAGAAAGGAAGACACCTAGACACCATGAAAAAACAGTGAAGAAAGTGCCCCAAACAAACCAGGATACTACAATAACAAAATCCATGGACAGCACAGTTGATGAAATGTCAGAGAAGGAGTTTAGAATGTACATAATTAAAATAATCTGGAAATTAAAGAATGACCTAAATGAGCAAATACAGGAAACCACAGTCATACCAACAAAGAGATAAGGGCGCAAATGCAGATAGCAAAAGATCACTTCAAGAAAGAAACAGAAAATATGGGGGGAAAAAAAACAAAAACCAGAAATCCTTGAAGTGAAGGAAATTATAAACCAAATTAAAAACTCAGTAGAAAGCATCACCATCAGACTAGATCACTTGGAAGACAGAATGTTAGATAATAAAGACAATGTATGCAATCTAGAAAACAAAGTTGACCACACAGTGAAGATGGTTGGAAATTATGGACAGAATATCCAAGAATTATGGGATAGCATCAAAAGACAAAATCTAAGAATTATTTGGATAGAGGAAGGCACAGAGATTCAAACAAAAGAAATGCACAGTCTCTTCAATGAAATAATATCAGAAAATTTCCCAAACATGAAGAATTAATTGGGAAATCAAATACAAGCGGCTTACAGGACACCAAATGTACAAAATTTCAACAGATCTACATCAAGGTCTACATCAAGGCACATTATAAAATGAAAATGCTTAGCATACAGAAAAGGATAGAATCTTAAAGGCCACAAGAGAGAGGAATCAGATCATATATAAGGGGAAACCAATTTATATCTCAGCAGATTTTTTCAACCCAGACCCTCAAAGCAAGGAGATCCTGGAACAATATATACCAAGCTCTGAAAGAAAATGGATGCCAATCAAAAATCTTATATCCAGCAAAATTAAGCTTCAGATTTTGGTGATGAAATAAAAATCTTTCATCATAAATAAAGTTAAAAGAATTTACAGTGAGAAAGCCCACAGTACAGGGCATCCTCAGCAAAATATTCCAGGAGGAGGAAATGAAAAACAACAGTGAAAATCAGCAAAGGGAGGAACTACACTAAAGGAAAGGTCAATCAAAGAAGAAATAAAGTCAAGTTAAATTACCAAAAGTAAACCAAAATATCTGGGAATACAAAGCATATTTCAATAATAACATTGAATGTGAGTGGCCTAAACCCATCCATTAAAAGACAGATTGACAGATTAGATTAAAAAAAAGACCCAACAATATGTTCCCTTCAAGAGACTCACTTGACAAGAAAAGACATCCGTAGACTGAAGGTGAAAAGGTGGAGAAAAAGTACTACTCACATTGACCACATAAACAAGCAGAGGTTTCCATCCTCATATCAGATAACGTGGACTTCAAACAAAAGCTAGTGAAAAGGAATAAAGAAGAACATTTAATACTGCTTAAGGGATTCATAGATCAACAAGACATAACGAACATAAATACCCATGCCCCAAACAATAGGATATCTATGTATGTCAATAAAAGCCTTCTCAAATACAAGAACCAAGCAGACCACAGCACAATAATACTGGGTGATTTTAGTCCACACCTTTCTCACCACTGGTTAGATCTTCCAAACATAAGCTAAACAAAGAAACTATAGAACTTATAATACAATCAATAATTTGGACTTAACAGACATATAGAATATTCCAATCATCAACAAGTGAATGCACTTTCTTCTCTGTAGCACATGGATCCTTCTCCAAAACAGACCATATGTTATGCCACAAAGCAAGTCTTAGCAAAACACAAAAAAATAGAAATACTAACATGCTTTCTATCTGACAATAATGGAATAAAATTAGAAATTAATGATAAAATTAAAAAGAGAAGCTACTCCAACACCTGGAGACTAACCGATATGCTATTGAATGACACATGGATAACAGAAGACATCAAGGAGAAAATTAAAAAAAAAAAATCTTAGACGTAAATGAGAACTCCAATACAACTTATCAAAATCTCTGGAACATTATGAAGGCAATGCTAATAAGAAAATTCATTCATTAAAAAAGAAGAAAAAGTCAACAAATAAAATACATGAAATTAAAGCTCAAAGCTCTAGAAAAAGAAGAACAAAAGAAATACAAAAGACAATTAGAAACCATTTTTAAAATTAATACTTAGTTAAATAGAAAATCTCATAGACATTGAAAAATTTCTAGAGGCATATGATCAATCTGAATTGAGTCAAGAGGACATACACAATTTAAACAGATCAACAGATGCCATCAAAAGCCTACCAACCAAGAAAAGCCGGAGGACCAGACAGATCCACAGCTGATTTCTATAAGACCTACAAAGAATAATTAATATTAATACTCCTTAAATTATTCCATAAAATAGAAAAGGAAGTAACCCTTCCTAACTCCCAAACCAGGCAGAGACACATCAAGAAAAGAAAATTACAGACAAATATCCCTATAAACATTGATGTTTATCAATGTATATCAATGTTTATCATGGATATTGGTCTGCAATTTTCTTTTGTATGCAAATCGCATATGAAAACATATTAAAAAAATAATGCACTTTGATCAAGTGGGGTCCATTCCAGCGATGTAAGTTTCTTTCAACATACGGAAATCAATAAATGTAATTCACCACATCAATAGACTTAAAGATAAGAATCATATAATAATATCAACTGATGCAGAGAAAGCATTTGACAAAACTCAGTACCTTTTCATGTTCAAACATTAGAAAAATTAGGGATAGTAGGAACATCCCTCAATGTTGTAAAATCTGTCTATGCTAAACCCAAGGCCAACATTATCCTAAATAGTGAAAAATTGGAAGCATTTCCTCCAAAAACTGAAACAAGATAGAGAAATGCCCTCTTTCACCACTACTATTCAACATAGTCCCTAAAACTAGCCAGACCAATTAGACAGACAAAAGACATTAAAGGAATACAAATAGGAAAAGAAGAACTCAAACTATCATTATTTGCTGACAATATGATTCTATATTTAAAGGATCCAAAAAACTTCACCAGAAAACTTCTAGAATTAATTAATGAATTCAGCAAAGTAGCAGGATATAAAATCAATACTCATAAATCAAATGCATTTCTATACATCAGTAATGAAGCCTCTGAAAGAGAAATTAGGAAAACTACCTCATTCACTTCACAATAACCTCAAAATAAAATAAAATACTTGGGACTCAACAAAAGAGGTGAAAGACCTCTACAATGAAAACTATAGAACACTAAAGAAAGAAATTGAAGACCTTAGAAGATGGAAAGATCTCCCATGTTGTTGCATGAGCAAAATTAATATTGTCAAAATGGCTATACTAACCAAAGTGTTATGCAGCTTCAATGTGTTTACAATTAAAGTAAAATTAGAAATCAATGATAAAATTAAAAAGAGAAGCTATTCCAACACCTGGAGACTAACCATCCTCATTGCTTAGACAAATAGAAAAAGCAATCATGAAATTCATTTGGAAAATAAGAGATCAAATAGCCAAAGAATAGCCAAAGCCATCCTTAGCAAGAAGAATAAAGCAGGAGGTATCAAAATACCAGACCTTAAACTATACAAAGTTATAGTAACAAAAATAGCATGGTTTTAGCACCAAAATAGACATGTAGGACCTTAGTAAAAAATAGAAAACACAGAGACAAACCCACCCACGAAAATACAGTTATCTCATACTAGACAAAGGCACCAAAAACATATATAGGAGAAAATATAGTCTCTTCAACAAATGATGCCAAAAGAACTGGAAATCCATATACAGCAAAATGAAAATAAACCCCTATCTCTCACCATGCACAAAACCCAACTCAAAGTGAGTCAAGGACCTAGGAATTAGTCCAGAGATCCTGTGCCTAATAGAGAAAAGGTAAGCCTACATCCTCATCATATTGGATTAGGCCCCAACTTCCTTAACAAGACTCCTAAAGCATAAGAAATAAAATCAAGAATTAATAAATGGGATGGATTCAAACTAAAAAGTTTCTTAGCAAAAAACAAACAAAGAAACAAACAAAAACAATCAATGAGATAAACAGATAGCCTACATTTTGGGAGCAAATTTTTGCCACATGTACATCAGATAGAGCACTAATCCCAAGGATATATAAAGAACTCCAAAAACTTAATGCAAGAAAAAGAAAATCAACAAATTGGCTAAGAAACTGAACAGACACTTTTCAGAAGAAGATATACATTCCATCAACAAATATATGAAACATGTTCAACATCTCTAGCAATTAGAGAAATGTATATCAAAACTACTCTTAAGATTTCATTCCATATCAGTCAGAATGGCAGCTATCAAGAATACAAACAACAATAGGTGTTGGTGAGGATGTGGGGGAAAAGGCACACTCATACATTGCCGGTGGGACTGAAAATTGGTGCAACCAATCTGAAAAGCAGTATGGAGATTCCTTAGAAAAGTTGGAATGGAACCACCATTTTACCCAGCTATCCCACTTTTTGTTCTATACCCAAAGGGTTTAAAAATCGGCAAACTACATTAATACAGCCACACTAATGTTCATAGCAGCTGAATTAAAATAGCTAAACTGTGGAGCCAACTTATATGCGCTGCAATAGATAAATGGATAAAGAAACTGTGGTATATATACACAAGGGAATATTATTCGGCATTAAAAGAGAATAAAATTATGGCATTTGCAGGTAAATGGATGGAGTTGGAGAATATCATGCTAAGCAAATTAAGCCAATCCCAAAAAACCAAAGGCCAAATGTTTTCTCTGATAAGTGGATGATGATCCATAAAGGGGGTGGGGGTGGGGTGGGGGTGGATGAACTTTGATTGGGCAAAGGGGAGAGAGAGGTAGGATGGGGAGGGTGCAAGAGGGCAGGAAAAATGGTGGAAGGAGATCGACATCATTACCCTAGGTACATGTATGACTGCACAAATGGTGTGACCGTACTTCGTGTACAACCAAAGAAATGAAAAGTTGTGCTGCAATTGTGTACAATGAATCAAAATGCATGCTGCTGTATATATATCTAATTAAAATAAATTAATTAATTTTAAAAAAACATAAAATAGGTACTATAGAGCAAAACAGGCATAAATGGATAAATCAATGATTGTTTCTCATCTCCCTAGATTTAAATGGCAGCTCTCTGATCCAAATACAGGACTGCTTCATGGTGTCACTTTACCTTTTTTTTAATAGATGCAGCCTCACCATGGTGTGCAATTTGAAATGCCTGTATGTAACAAAGCTTTGGCTGAAAGCAGAAGTGATTCTTTCCAAATAAACAATACAGTTTGCTAGTGTATAGTGAAGAAACACAGTGTTATTACTTGTATTTCCACAGCAATTTGTTTGTTTTCCAATGTAAGAATGATCCTTCTCTCATGCTTACCAAAAAGAGATAAGAGAAATAAAAATGGCTTCTGCTTCCTAGACAGCAAGTATTGATTGTTCAGCAAACCAGTAAAGACGAGTTAGCACTAGATGGAAATCATAATAGCACTATGATGATCTGTGTGGATGAAAATCAATAGAAAGAGAATGGTTTTATAAGAGATATACAACATTATTATTCTAATACCTCAGGTCATGAAGCTAAAGCATTTTAGTGTGACATGACATATTTCCTGAAGTGACTGGGAAACTGTGGTGGCCAAAATGATCACAAAGGTTCCTGATAGTATATACCTCATCACTACTCCTTCCCCCACCACTCCCCTATTTACAATGCTCTCCAGCTACCCTTCCACTCCAACTTTGTTTCCATGTATAGGCCTTTTAACTTTCCCAATTCTTCTGCCTCTGCCTAGGTACTCTTCAACTAGAGCTTTCAATGACTTGTTCTTTCTCACTACCCACATGTCTGCTCAAAAGTGTTTATTTCCTATGAGAAGACTTGTGAAATCACCTCATCTAAAATAAATAAATAGCAACCCGCACCCCACCCCATGCCAGAGTCTCTGTCTGGCCTGTTGCCTTGTTTGCTTTTTCTTCAAAGCTGGTTGGCTCTCTGCTGTTGTGTCTGTCTTGGGTGTTTTTGTCTTCTCTCTCAGTAGAATGCAAGCCCCATTTCCTATCTTGCTTGGTCCTATCACCTTCAGACTCTAGAACAGCATTGTAATATAGTTGATGCAAAACACATATCTGTGGATGAATAGCTGACTTCTTTTCAACAGCCAGTTTTTCTAGTCTCTGTATCTTTTATCAGTTGGAAGCTCCTTGATGAGAGGGAAAAGATAACTCCCCCTCCCCTGGTCCCTTCTCCTTATAGAAAACTGAGAAACACAGCTCATTCTTTTACATACTTTTCCTTTCTGATCCTTTGAAAAAAATATTAGCTATTTTGAAGAAAGAGGCTTGTTACTGTTAATCTGAGTAAGAAACCAGGTTCTAGAACTAGACAGCTTTCCAGACCAAAAGTGGTTCAGAATGTCCCATTCCACCATCACCATCACACATGAAAGTTAGAGTTACAGCCAGAGAAGAGGAAGTGATGTGGCAAACAATCAGGCTGGCTGATTGTTTTGGGTATTTATCTTATATAATGGGCATGGGGCAACAAAGCATTTTTTTTCCAATCTAAAATTGACTCAAGCCCGACTGCTGTGATTGGCTGACACTCAGTTACTCAGTTAAAGAAGCATATTCTTTTTTAAAAAAAATTTATTTATTTACTTAAAAGAGGCATATTCTTAAGCTAGTTTGCAATTTCTTCCCACATCAAACTAGGGAAACAGTTAACTTTATATGGAGGTAGCTTTGGGCCAAACTTACTTCAGTTTAATATCCTTTAGATGTGTCTGTTTAGTTTGTTTAGCCATTGGTAGGTTATACTACTATGTGGGTATAACAAACCAGATGCAAGACAGTGTTACTGATTCATTTCTTTTTCTGATCTGCTGTTTCAGAAACAAGCTCCTATGCAAAACAGAAAACACCCAAGAAATGATTCTTTACTCTTCATTTGGACATAGAAACCAGGAGGATGTGGGAGAAAAAGAAAGTTAGCTTTTTAAACCTCTAAGGCTTCAGGGAATTCAATGAAATAACTGATTCTCATACTTTAGTCACTGCCTCATTAACTACAGTAGAGAAATTATCCTGAGTTGAACGCTGATGACAAACCATAGTTTCTATTCCATGAGATAAAATCTAATTATACCTTAAAGAGTCAACGTGAGTTAATATTAATATGAAATGTGGAAAGGAACTATTAGATTACCTCACTAAAATAGTAGTAATAAATGGATTTCTTCTAGGTCAGTAACTTTTTCTCCATTTTCCTATCACATTTACTTATTCATTCATTAGTTTCCTTTGGTCACTAGGAAATGCCTTTTAGTTCCATCTCTATATTTGCTGGGATCTCCATTTCTGCCTCTTTTATAAGAAGAATTTTTAAAAATTCAAACCAAAGTTTGCCACAAATGCTTGAGTATATTTGCGGATTCAATATTAAAACGCCAATGCTATATATGTATACCTGAGAAATCAACAGCTGAATTATGGCTTTCAAGAAAAATTGTTAGCATTTTCAACAATTTTCCCAAGTATAAATTCAGAAGAAAATCAATTTACTTTCTATTTTTTAATCCAAGACCCAGGTTATAATTTGTAGTGCCAAGTATCACTCTGAAGGCTGTAGTATATTCTTTCTCTTCTTTTCTAACTCTGCATTTCATATCTATCCACTGGAGTTGATCTTGAAAGAAAATTAATGGGCTCCTTATTCAGTATTGCAGTGTTTCAGGTAGCAAATGCATGACAGCTACTTAACCAATCCCTGAGTAGCCAACCAGTGAGTGTGGCATTAATGATTTTGGAGCAAGTTAACTAAGTACATCTATCACTTTGTCATGTGTGGTAAAAGAATGCATCAATCAGAGGGTAAGAGGGAACTGTCTTTGCCTCTGTCTGGGAGTACTACTGAAATCTGTTACAAAAATCAATAGAACAGGTATGGTAAGCTACATTTATGTTGATTAAATAAAACAGATGGAAAAATGGAAGGTAGGAGCCTGGTAATATAGCTGGAATAAAATAAGGTAAGTTTTCTGAGACAGGAACCATTTGTATGAACTCAACATTCCTGAATGATTTATCCAGAATCAGTGTCTTGTAAAGATAATCTAAATGGTTGAACTATTATTTTTTTTCAAAGTACTATTTAACCTTTTACAAAGAGAGGCATTCTGATAATCCAGTTGTGAGTCTTTTACTCCATTATTTAATTCCACCCTACATGGAATTCATTGGGGACATTCTCAGTACATTTGCATCTTAACACAAAGACCTACTAATTGTCATTGCGGTAATATCATTCTTGCATCTTTTTCTTCCTACTACTGAAAGCTCTCCATCTCTCCATATCCTGCCATCTGGAATTTCATTAGCAAAGGCTAATAAGGAGAAAATGAGCTAAAAATGAGGGGAAAAAATAAGCATTTGCTGAATAATTGATATGAGTGAAAGAATTGAAGGAACAGATAAGATGAATAAAAAGGTCGAGTACTACTGTGAGTTTCTAAAGCAGGCAGGAAAATTACATGAGCAAGGAAAAAATCTAATTTTAAATTATAGCTGGAAGTATATAAAAGCAGTGATAAAGAAAACAATGTTACTTTGCGTCACTGAAGTACAAACAAATGATTCAGTTATAAGAGAACAGGAATTGAGGTTCACATTCAAATAATTAGCAAGTAGACATAAAATCCCAAGGAAAAGTGACAGATATATTCTCACACATTCCAAGTAAAGCCAAAGTGATGCAACATTTCTGGGAAGCAAAATTTTTAACATTTACAAGAAAATTCAGAGTTATTAATATCCTTTGACTCAATAATTACAGTTCAAGAAATCTATCTGAAGTAAATATTCTAAAATTAAGAAAGTGTACATGGAGCACAATAGCAGCGTTTATTATCATCAGAGTCCTGAAGCATCTTAAAGTTGCAACAATAGAAAAATGTTTTGATAAATTATGGCACATCCATTCAAGTGCATTTTTTGGAGACTAATACATAAAAAAAGATTCATTTAAAAAATATTTAAATATATAAAAAAATACTGCACAAAATCTCCCATATACTACCATTACTATTGTTAGGTGTCTAGTTATTTATTTATGTTGATGAGACAGAAGCTTGTCCTTTTTTATTTTCTAAAGGAATCCTGAAAAATAATTTTATTACTGTCCAAAATGGAAATTATTAGAGAAAGCATAGTGCGTTGGTATGGAAATAGGTTGGAATTTTAATAATCTGAATTCAGTTTGTTGGCTTACATGACGGACACTTTTAGTGCTGATTGAATTTTAGCTTACCGTTTGGTTAAGTTGGAGAATGGGAGCAGTTCTGGGTCCTGGGCAAAGGAATATGAAAGGAATTGCTTTCACATCAATAGGATAAGAGCTTGCATACCTCCACCATCCTGTCTCCCTGCTGAAGTGTCCTTAAAGTCTGCATGTTCCAGGTAGTATAATCATAGAAAGAAGAGTGGCCCAACCTACAGTGGGCAGCCACATACATGAGAAGTAGACTTGACTGAAGCCAGTGAGGTGTCTCAGGGGTCTCCTGTTCCTACAACAGAGCCTAATCTATCCTGACTAATGCACATTACTTAATAACTGCATGAACTTGTGACAGTTACTCAATCTTTCTAAGTCTCAATTTCCGCACATGTAAATCTAGGCTTGAGGCTACCAAAACATAGATCGTACAGGGTTGCTTTCAAAATTGAGTGAAAATTTTAGACAGAAAATGATTGTATGATACCTTTGGTTAAGTTTGAAATTTTTTTATTCAAAATAATATTATTTTCTTTACCTATTTCTGACAGTCTTTTATTTCCCCATAGACATGACACTTTAGAACTAAGAGCAATAACTGTATGTTTAGTAATCAGTTAAAGAACTGGTCAGAATATTTAAAAAAAAAAGCATAAAATAGGGAGAGCCTCAGGTTTAAGAGCAGGCTAAGATAAGGAAAGAAAAGAAAAGGGGATCAAGAAATAAGGATAGAAGTAAAACCTGCAAGGTTGCCTATAGTTCTATGAGGCTCGTGATAACACGAAAGACGGAAACTCACATTGTTTTAAATTTCACTCAAAAATAACCTCCAAAGAGTCATGACTTTGTATGTGTCAGTTATTAAATGTAGCAACTCACAATGTTATACCTTTAAAAAACATATTTTTTTTCCAAAGCAAAAGGAGAAATTACATATGGAGTCTGGGGTGGTGGCAGTGAGAATTAAAGAATTAGTAAATTTAAGGAAAGCAAGGAAGAGATGGCGGATTATGTAGTTTAGTCAGAAGAAAAATAACATCTAAGGACCATAGTCACAGAAGTCATTACCATGCTCTTGTAAACTGGCTTAGACTTTTTAAATAGTATATTTTTCTCTGGGACTATAAGCTCCATTAGCAGAAACTAGGATATAACCCTGAAACTATCTATCTAGCTCTACTAAGTTATTTCCTGTCCCTCAACTCCATTACATACAGCAGTAAGGCCCTCAATGGTTAAGCAAGCACTAATATTTTGGAAATGTAATAAATGCACCTGCAAGATTTGCAAGATTCCAACAATAATCCCAAAGGGAAGATATACTGATCCAATCACTTTGGTACTGCATCACAAGGCACTGAATAGAAAAGTCAATAAAAGCATCCGAGCACAGAGAAGCAAGCTGTAGTCAATATCAGATTTTGAAGGGAACTGTCAGATAAAAAATCATTTAGATTTACTGAAATTTGCTTCCTAATATTTTGGGTTTAGACTGTCTGGAATTCAGAGTATATATCTCCAGACTTTTCTCTTTTTTTTTTTTTTCCTTTATCTTCTCCTTAACCTTCTTCATCTACTATAATAAGCTATTGGTATTACACCCATTCTGAGAAAAAGCCTGCTGTCTGAGTTATAATTGACCACTTTATAATACCAAAACTTACTTATAGAAAAGAAATTCAGTTATCACCAAATTCACACATTGACTTCCAGTTAGGCTTAAGTAAAAACCATTTATATTATAGGAAAACAAAAAGAGATGTAACCAGAAGTCATCTATTATGTTTGATGTTGACTTTATACTTCGAGTCACAATTCTTGAAGACATAAAGCTTTTTTATGTCACTCAAGAAGAAAGTAGTTAAGCTCCACCATATGTGGCAAGTGACACTATCTGAGCGAGAGCCCAGCCCTTCAACTGCAGTGGGATGGTGACGGGCATGGACTTGGGAAATAGATGGAGCTTTCCGTGGAGCTTTGCTGTGTTCCCTGGAGCAAACTCCTTACCATGCATGAAACCAGCATGATGTTGCTTCAGGCTGATGTGAAGCGCAGCTCTGGAGACACAATTAATACAATGATCGTTATCAATCTTTTCTCTTAGTAAATTTCCTCTCTGTGTAGAAGGTCACTTCTGCAGAGGTTAGCTTTCTCTGTCTCCTAGATTTCCGTGTCATGTCAAATCTTCATCTTGTAAATAAGAAATTGAATTCAAGTGGAGGCATTTTAAAAAAAAAATTTCTTTGGACATTCCTACATGTGTCCAAAAATCATGATTGAAAACATAAAATTTTGGATATGCAAACATACAAAAATATTTATACAGATTATAAATTCCATTCAGGATGATGGTGAGTTTTCAGATGACGATCCCCAAACATAGTCAATTAAGAACCTAAGATAAACTAGATCCATTCCAGAATAATAACTAAGGAGGAATTGGAATGGGTTGAAGTCAATTGCAAAGAGTGGCTTATGGAGTAAGATGAACCTCGAACCTAGAAATGATGGGTAGAAGGGAACAGAAATGTATTTCTCTCATTGAAATTATTCTTTGCACAGATAAATTGCACTTCTTTTTTTCTATAAATTATGAAGTAGAGATAGTTGATTTTACCTAAACCCTGTGACTTCCTCCGGATATGAAAAAACAAATTATTGTGCTGTACTATTAGAGCTGACCAATACCTCTAGTTGCTCCCCAATGAATTACAGTACTAAAAACTAAATCAGAAATTAAATACAGAGGTAACAACACATACATTTTTTCAAAATACAAGAAGCACTAGAGCTATCTAACAAGAATAATTAGAAAGGAACTATTGGCTATAGGCAAAATGTTTTTTAGAAAATTTAGAAAACAAATTGGAAGGAAAAAATAACTAGAAAAATAGATAAAGTGTGTTCACAAAAATTGAACTATAAATAATGAGATAGCATGTAAAAGGATGTCAAGGCAAAAACAGCATGGCTTTACTATTTTAACAACAATGAAGTCTCTGGGGGAATTTAACAAGTTAAGACACCATTCCTGGAAATTGCTATTTCTGACTCTACATTTGAAAAACCTCTGGGCACTTATGCTTAGAAGCTTCCTAGAAAATAAAAGTTGCTGTGGTCATGTAGGTTTGAGAGAGTGCACTTTCTTAATTGAAGTATTTCTCAGAAGCTTTTGTTTGCCATTATGCATTATTGTAAATCTCTAAAAGGGCAAGGCAGCCAGAAGAATTTCCAAGGTTATTTGATCACAGAATTCTCTACATCAAAGAAAATATTTAAAAGCATCCTGAGTAACAGTCATATTGTTTGAAACACACATTAAGAAATACACTACTTAGCATATGAGTAGTCAGTCCAGCAACACAACAAGTCTGTATCTATATTGTCTAAGTTAGTGGAATCTACATTGTCTAAATTTCCTAATTGTCCGTCACATGATTTGTTTTTCTGTGTTCAGATCATTTGCCCTGCATGTGCTTTCTTTATAAAAGGAATGTAATGGAACTCCCCCATAACCCCTGCCAAATTTTCATGTTTCAAACAGACTGATATATTCAGTAATATTGCAGCCAGTGCACTCAGGATAAATATTCGATCAACCCCTAATAATGTTATTGTAGTCCTGATATTAAACTGACATACTGGCAGAACAAGGGGATAAATGGAAGAGATACAATCATAAAATCTGAGAGGCAATAGTTGCCTTAGAGATATTCTGGTCAAAGTCTCATTTTATAAATGAATAAATTGAGGTAGGTGGAAAATGACCTTTTCAGGGTCTCTTAGTCAAATGCTGAAAATCATTTCTCCCATTACAATGTAGCCCTTGATGCCTAAAGCAAAAGGAAATTAAGGCAGCTCTTTAGTTAAAAAGTGAAAAAAAAAATGTTAGTTTTTACTTTTTAAAAAAGTCTTTAGCTGGGCATGGTGGCACACACCTGAAATCTTAGTGGCCCAGGAGGCTGAGACAGGAGGATCTCAAGTTCAAAGCCAGCCCAGCAATAGAGAGGCACTAAGCAACTCTCGTGAGATCCTGTCTCTAAATAAAATATAAAATAGGGCTGGGGATGTGGCTTAGTGGTTGAGTGCCCCTGATACCTCTGCCCCCCAAAATTCTTTAACAAATCAATAAAAGAAAAAAGTAAATATAATTATTTCCATCTTTGTTTACCTGTTCCCCAAAATTCTTTAACAAATCAATAAAAGAAAAAAGTAAATATAATTATTTCCATCTTTGCTTACCTGTTCCTGACATCAAACAAATGTCCTTTTTATTTAGTAGTTTTTCATTAAATGTTTATGAATCAAATGGAGTGAACATGTGTAGTCAAAGTTTGCAGCATGAAGCGTTTCCTTTATAAAATGATTCTTCCCATGATCATATGTCTTGTATATACAATCCCTTTAACTGTGACCTCACATGCTGTGCTGCAAAAAGAAGAAACCCCACGCTGAGAGCTGATCTTTGGGGACACAGCAAGGGCAGGGCAGCATTTCTTCCAACAGCTATATAACACCCTCTAGGACAGACTTCTCACAAATACCAACCGTGGGGTAAGTCCCTCAAACTTGAGCCTGAAAGACAGAATGAACTTGATGATGAACTATTTATTTTCCCCAGGTCCCTACTAGGGAGCAGAGAGCTCTCTTCAAAAGGAAATTGGGGGTGGAGGACTATATGTTCAGCATATAAAATGAGCTTGATAGATAGTCTTTTTTAAAATTTCTACATTTAGTGTTATAAAACTGTCTTCAACATTTGAAAGCTAAGGATTGGATATGTCATGTTAATATCGTTCAACACTTATAACATTTTGAGTTAAAACTGAAAATGTCTTTTTCCAGTTGGATACATTTTTTAAATGGGTTTTCTGCTGAAAGGTTCTACAAATATTCATCTGCATGTTGAAATATCTGCCATGACTTACATCAAAAAGATGAAATGCCCAAGCAAATGACAAGACAATGAAAATGGAAATATGGTTATTAATTTAAATTTAGCATGTTTTGAGTAAGATGTGATTACATCAACTGTTATGATACCATAGTTATTAAAATATTGACTTGAAAAAAACTGGAAACTTCTTATAACTCAAAAAATATTCATTGAACAACTTCTCTTTCATATTCTAAATGTAGTCCTCTCCTGAGACAAACTCCTCTATGGTATAATACATGCATGGGACATACTTCCTCCTCTCAGAACACATTATGTAGCACATGCATATAGGATTACGGAATATGAAGGGATATAAAAGTAATGTGCACGTGAATGAGTAAGATAAAACATAAATGATGAAATAATCACTGGGTAAATATGGGGCATAGATTCTTGAGGAAGGATGAACTAGAATGTGTATATAATTTTGGATAGAATTTCAGTTGATAGAGGAAATGGAAGAACAGGAGACTGAGGTTGGGAATGTCCCAATGAGCAAAGGAGAATACTGTAAATTGTACTTACATCAAATGCAATAACAAAAACTGTATGATGGTGGCATAAAAACACACACATAGACCAATGGTATAGAAGGGAGGACACAGAGACCCACACAGCTACTGTTAACTGATCCTTGACAAAGACACAAGAAACTTACATTGGAGAAAGATATCCTTTTTTTTTTAATAGATGGTGCTGGGAAAACAGGACATCCACATGTAGAAGACTGAGACTAGATCTCTATTTCTTACTAGGCATAAAAGTCAAATCCAAATGGATCAAAGACCTGAGAATTAGATCAGAAACTTGGCAACTGTTACAGGAAAATGTAAGGTCAAAACTCCAACATATAAGCATAGGCAATGACTTCTATAGGACCCATATGGCACAGAAAATACTATCAGTAATTAATAAATGGAATGACATCAAATTAAAAAGCTTCTACGTAGCAAAAGAAACAAGAACATCAAGAAAGGGCCTACCAAATGGAAGAAATTCTGTTCTAATTACTCTTCCAACAGAGGATTAATATCTAAAATATTAAAAAAAACTCAAGAAACTTGCCACCCTAAAACAAATAACCCAATCAGTAAATGGGCAAATGAATAAACAGACATTTTTCAAAAGAAGAAATACAAATGACCAAGAAATATATTTGAAAAAAGTTCAACTTCTTTAGCAATTAGGGAACTGCAAATCAAAACTATGCTGAGATTTCATCCCTACTTAAAATGGCATCCATCAAGAATACAAATAAAAATAAATTCTGGAAGGGATGTGGGGGAAAAACATGTTTACAGTGTTGTTGGGATTGTAAATTAGAAAACCACTATGGAAAGGATTATGAAGTTTCCTCAAAAGACTAGGAATGGAACCACCATATGAACCAGTTACACCACTCCTTGGTATGTATCCTAAAGAATTAAAATTAGCATACTATAGCAATACATACATATCTATGTTCACTGCAGCACAGTTCACCAGTGCCAAACTATGTAATAATCCGTAAATGGATGGATGGAAAAAAAATATGGTATATATACACATGGGGTTTTGTTCAGCCATAAAGAACAATGAAATTATGTCATTTGCAGGAAAATGGATGAAACTTGAGAGCATTAAATTACACAAAATAAGACAAAATCAGTCAGGGGACATAGATATTCTCTCATATGTGGACACTAAAAAAGTAGGAGATACTGGGAAATGATATTGTACTAATTATATTGTTATATTGTATGCATGTATGAATATGAAACAACAAATCTCACTATTATATAATTATAATGCACTAATAAAAAAGGAAAACCCAATATAGTACATCAGGGCTTAAATTATATTATCAAAATAAGTCATTTGACAAAATCTAATATCTAAAATCCTTTCATGATAATAAATACTCAAGAAAATAGGAAAAGGAGAAATTTCCCCAATCTGATGAAGGTTATCTACAAAATCATGCAATGAACATCAGACTTGCTGATGTAAGACTGAATACTTTTCCCCTATGATCAAGAATAAGACAACCAAGTCCACTTTTACACCCTCTATGCAATATTGTACTTGAGACTTCAGTGAGGGCAATCAAGCAAAATACAAAATAAGAGACATCTTGGTTGAGAAGGAGGAAGTCAAACTATCTCTCTTTTCATGTTGCTTGGATTGTATGTAGGAAATCCCAAGAAATCTTCTAAAAATCATTATAACTAATAAACAAGTTCATTGTGGTTATAAGATACAAGATCAATATGCAAAATCAATATTTTGCTAAATTGCAAATATATGCTGGCCATTAAAAAATTCAATCTAAAATATTACGAAAGTATAAAGTACTTAGAAATATTTTTAAATGCAAGAATTGTGTACTGAAAACTACATCATTAAAAGAAAGGCATCCTATGATTAAGGCCTTATTGAGATTCCAATACTTCCCAAATCGATCAAGAGATTCAACACAACTTCTATCAAATCTAACAGATACCCACCGTAGGCTTTTATTTCCTTTCCTTCTTTCCTTCCTTTCTTCCTTTTTTGGGCAGGGAGAGCGGGGCAGAAATTGACAGGTGAATTTTAAATTTCATAAGGAAATGCAAGGGGCCCAGAATAGCCCAAACAAAGTAATCCTGAAAAGAACACATTTGGTGTAATTATACTTTCTCATTTGAAAACTTTCTGCAAAGCTGCAGTAATTGATACAGTGTGTTATTGACATAAGGTTGACAGATAGATCAATGGAATGCAATTGAGAATAAAGAAATATTTTTCTTTTCCTTTTTGTAACTAGGGATAGAATTTAGAGATGCTTTACCACTGAAGTACATCATCAAGCACTTTCTGTTTACTTTTATTTTGAGAGAGAATCTCGCTAAATTGCTTAGGGCTTTGCTAAATTGCAATCTTCCTGCCTCAACCCCTCCAGTTTTCCGGACTATAGGCATAGAAGGACAAGCTGAAAGTTCTAATGTACAACATGAGGACTATCATATTCAGGATTCTTGCTAAATAAGTAGCTTATGCCTTTTCTTGCCCTGTGCAATGATGGATATGTTAATTCATTCCACTACAGTAACAATCTTAATGTATATATACATTTATACACATATAAACATCCATATATATATACAAGATAAAAATGCATATATCTTATATCAAATACCTTAATATATTCTTAATATTTTTAGTTGTAGATGGACAAAATACCTTTATTTTATTTATTTATTTTTATGTGGTGTTGAGAATCAAACACAGTGCCTCATATGTGCAAGGCAAGCGCTCTACCACTGAGTCACAATCCCAGCCATCAAATACCTTAACATATTTTAAAGAACTGATTAAAGGATTCAGATTAACACTTTTCAAAAAAAGATAAATGAATGGTTATTTGTTTTTTCAGTAGAACCCAACAACATTTGTCATTAATGAAATGTAACTGAAGACTATGCATGACATAATACCACTTCACACTTACAAGAATGTTTATAATCAAAAAGACAAGTCATGGGGATGGGGCTGTGGATCAGTGGTAGAGCGCTTGCCTAGCATGCATGAGGCCCTAGGTTTGATCCTCAGCACCCCATAAAAATGAATAAAGAGAGGTATTGTGTCCATCTACAACTAAAAGTATTTAAAAAAACCAAGTCATAACAAATACTAGTAAACATGTAGTAAAATTTGAACCCTTACTGGTGGCAATGTAAAATGATGCTGTGTCTCTAAAATGGAGTTGTTTATCTCAAAATGTCAAATACAGATCCAGCAATTTTGATCCTAGGTAAATAAGAAAAAAAGAAAACATGCCCACACAAAAACTTTTATACTGATATTCACAGAAACATTGTGAATCATATCCAAAAAGTGGAAAGATGCATGCAACATGGATAAACTTCAAAATGATTATGCTAAGTAAAAGAAGTGTCACAAAATGAACTACTATATGGTAACAGCATACAAAATATTCAAAAGAAACAAGTTCAAAAGACAGAAAATAGACTACTGTTTGCTTATGGTGGAGGAAAGAGGGAGAAGAAGAAGAATGGAGAGTGACTGGGACCTGATGAAAGATAGAGGAGTGGTGGAGGTCATTCTGCAGAGAAGCCATTAATTATTGCAGAGACCATGAGAAATCTTGAGTTTATTCATCATCTAAGAACGATTGAGAGTCCATGAAGGCTATTAAGCAGGGGAGGACCATGATCATATTTGGGTTTTTCAGGGTCTGCAAATGATAAAGGCTTGATAGTGGATAAAGAGACTAAAAAGGATGTGAAGGATGAAAAAAGAAATAGTAGAAATGGTGTGATGGAAATAAAAAGGTAGCTCAATGGTGGAGCATTTGCACACTCTGCAGTAGGCCCTGGGCTCAATTCCCAGCACTACAAAAACAAAATAAATATTCAGTAGTAAGAACAGTTTCAATATTATTGGTTGCTGCCTGAAGTTCTATTAAGAAGGAGCCTGAAAAATATCCAACAGATTTAATAAAATGGAAATCATAGTTGATCCTATCCATTTCTATTTCTATGAATTTGCTGGGCTAGAAATCAGAATGGAATATTTGAATAAATAAGAAAGGAGGTCAACTTACATTGTATGGTTTATTCTTGTTGTGGAAAAGAGAAAAAAATGAACTCAAAGGAATGTTTTTGTGATCCTAAAGGTAGAAGATCCTTCAGTGTGTGTGTGTGTGTGTGTGTGTGTGTGTGTGTGTGTGTGTTCAAAACAACGAGAAAGACCCACTAGAGAAGAAGGTAGAAATAAATATAATAGTGCAGAGTTTCTAAGATGGGGAAAATAAGCAGGAGATAAAAGATGAAGCAAAAGGAATCAGAACAGATATAGCTCTCTCTCTCTCTATACACACACACACACACACACACACACACACACACACACACACGTAGTTTGGGATAGGGACATAAAGGACTCCCTATTTAAAGGTCTTTATTCCAGGGACAGAATAACCATCCATATTCATATAGAAGCTCAGTCTCACATTTTTCCACTTAGAAAATCCCAATCCTCCATTTCCATACCATGCTTTCTCCTATTTTATCACCTTTGCTCTTTCTTCCAGCTTCCAAGTATAAACTTTCTTGCAAGTTATAGTTGCTATTAATGAGAAGAATCAGGATTTCAGAGGGGTACAACAGAGAAGGAAATACTGCTGCAATCAGAGTTAGAAGGAAATTTTCTCTGTACAGTATAATGCATGTTTATGTAAATTTACCACTAATAAACCTGAAAGAGTTTTCCTAAGACCCTTAAATTTCTGTTTTAATATTAAAAAATACCAAGGCAATAAGGATTGTAGCACTATTAATTGATATTTTACTATAATTCTAGAAAATAGTCAAAGTGAAAATTTTTTATCACATATATTGAATGACTGTATTCTTAAAATAAGTAAAATCTCTGTACAGTAATATATCATTACATATTTGAGAAAAAAGTATGTTGAACATAAAGATTTGCACATACACATACAGTTCAAGAATACAGAATATCACTAAATAAAATTTCCTTGTAAGAAAGTGAGTGTATGAACAGTCTTTGGACTAAATTCATAATTATGCCAAGTCATACATTTTCTTAAGCTCTTTCCATATTTGTTTAATTTTTAAAATGTGCTCTTCTCTAAGAATCGCTGTAGGGAAAAATAGCTAATAAAGGCATTAAAAAGAGATTCCTCATGACATTGCAATTTATATTGCATGTTTTACAAAGTCAGCCATAAAATTTTAAGATGCCTCCCTAAAATCTGAAAACTATATGGTTCACATCAGCTACTGAGAAGTCAAATATTGATTTTCCAGCCAGAGACGGAAAAGACCTTTCTTAAATGAGATCACAGCAATAAATGCCTAAGTCCTGGCTCTCCAAAGGTAGATTTTGGGCAATATTAGTAGGATCAGATTGGCTAATCTCCCTTACTTTGAGATTCTTTTGGGAGTAATGATTTTTAAATATAGAGTCAACTATAAACACTTAAAGATTTTTTAGAGCAATGTCAGCACCTTAAAATTACACTCAGGAACAAGTAGTGGGCAATGCAATATGGTTTGCAATGCATAATATAATGTAATTATTCATCTAAACCTTGTATCCTGCTCTGGAGAACAGCACATCAAATTACTAACTCTTCCAAAGAAGTACAAGGGAAGATTATTGTGACTATAGAGCTCAGTTAATTACAGAGAAATCTAGCTTTTAAAAATCATGTATGGCACTGATGGAAATGTTTTTATTTTTTAATTAATCAATGCTATAGGCTATTTTATATATATATATAAAATATTTTAATTGCTATATATATAGCAATTAAAATATTTTATGGAAAATATAAGGTATATATTATAAATTAACTAGTTATAGAAGGTTTACATGTATCATTTTTATTTAGGTAAAAATGTCTAAGGAATCTGTAGCATGCTTCTTAAAATAATGAGTTTCCCATATTTGCACATATGAGATGACATTATAAAGATGAGGATATTACTCTGATAAAGGAAAATTATAAGATCTTTTTATGAAACATTATTTTCAATGTTATCTAATCTGCAGAGATTATAAAAGTATCAGTATCATATCATAGGATAACTATTATATCTGCTACCATGATTTTGAAATATAAAGCAATCCCACACAATATTGACATCTTAGAGACTGTACTTCTGAACCCTGGTATTTATCAATAAATCTAGCTATTTCTCTGCACTCCAAAAATGCTTCCTTTTATGTCTATATATTTCTGGCAAAAATTATTTTTATTCCTGCAAAAGAAATTCAAGAATGCCACTTCTCAATGAATCTCTGGGGAAACTAGAAATAGAACCTACTTAACCTTATAAAGTCCATTGAAATAAAGCATGTTTTCAACCCACATACTTAATCATTAAATACTGACTAGTTTATTCTAAAATTATGACCAAAATATCAATTATGACCAGGATATCCAATCTCATCATTCCAATTGAACACTATGCTAGAAAAATTAGCTAGTGCAATAAAAGAAGAAAAATAAATGAATGGGACAAAGATTGCAAAGTGTGAAATGAAACTGTGCCTGCTCATAAATGTCACAAATGTATTTACCTAGGTAAAAACATCAAAGGAATCTGTAACATGCTTCTGGAAGTAATGAGTTTCCTATGTTTGTAGGATATAAGATAGTGTGTGTACACGTGTGTACGTGTGAGTGTGTGTGTATAACCAAACAAAATGCAACATAGGTATAACTCAAACAGAATATGTATAAGATATGTTTCCTGGAAATTAGAAGGCTCTAAAATCAGAGGCTTAAATAAGCAAAAAGATGGGCTATATTCTCTGAATTGGAAAGAAGAAATGAAAGTTAGCTGGCAAATATGCATGTTAAAGATGGGTAACATCACTAAACATTGGAAATATATAAATTTAAGCCAGGATGAGATACCCCTCCTCATCTACTTAGACAGGAAAACAAAACTGACAATTTCAAGTACAGACAACAATGCATGACAACTACAACTATTTCTGATGGAAATGCAAACTTGTACCTTTCTTAGATTTATAATATGAAATTTAACAATATGTAAATATTTTAAGGTTAAAGATAACTAAAATTTTACTCCTGACTATTTGCCCTAGATAAAAATATAATTATGTTTTCATAAAACCTCTGCAGGAATGTTTCTCCTGGCATTATTCAGAATAGCCCCAAACTGGAAATAGCCCCAATAATCCTTTAAAGGATAAATGAACAAACAATAAATGGGAAGGGCATACTGACGCACAGTTACATGAATAAATCTCACAAACATTATGCTGAGTGAATGAATTAGTCTTAGAACATTTCATACTGTGTTTCCATTGATCTCATTTTCTAGAAAAATGAATTACAGGGTGACAGAGCAGGTTACTGACAATCACCGATTAGGAGAGAGAAAAAAGATTGGCCACAAAGGGAGAGCTTGAAGTAGTTTTGGGTGAAATGGAGCTGTTCAGGATCCTAACTATGGTGATAGCTAAAGGAGTCTATGCAGGTCTTATAGTACTGTATAGTATTAAAATTAATAAGAGGAAAATTATCAACAATACAGATATTGAAGGAGGGAGAGAAAAAAGTACTGCATAATAATATACATGCTTACTGTTTAAGTAGTTGCCAAAAGCACTTATTTACCTCAGCTTGTCTGTTCATGAAAGAGTCATGTGCTTTAAAAAGAGAATGGTTTCTCTTTTTAAAAAATAATAATAATAAGCAAAAGAAAAATAAAATAAAAGAAGAAAAACACTCTCAGTGCTGAATGGCAGATGCCTAGGATTCTGGGGGCAAAGGAACTTTAGCCCCAAAGTGGTATTGCCCTGTAGTGAAACAGTCCTTGCAGTCCTCTTTTCATCATGGCAGAATACCCTCTAAAGAAGATTTGCTTCAACAACACTGCAATTGCTGAATCCAGTTGAGAAGCTCCCTGCTGGAATCACATGATTTCTAGGTCTAGGCACAGTCAGTAGTCCCTGGTTGAGGCACCCTACCTTTAGTCACTGGCACCCTTGACACTCTTACCACTTTAATCACTACCCAGAAGTAGTCCCAGATGTCAATCATGAAGGGTCTTATCTCCAGAAACAAACTTACACACTAAGTCACCAACACTCCCAGTTGTTGAACTCCTGGACTCACACAGTGAAAAGCAATACTGCCATGAAGGCTAGGAAAGACAAGGACCACCTGGACACATCTTCCTTTTCCTTTGCTTGTACTCATAGATGTCATTCCTCTCCTTCAGGGTCTGTTATGCCTTCTATTTTCAGGTCTTCTTCCTTTCTTTTTTCTTTTTCTTTGTTTATATCTGTATATGGCCAGAATCATGGGCACACGTGTATAAGTAGCTTAAAGAGCTTTGCCCAATCCCTTTAGACAAGAGCCAAAAATATCTCTTTAGACAAGAGCCAAAAACATCTAATTGATAGATATGTCAATTGAGGAATGGCTAAATGCTGCATTACCAAAGCTTAAGTTAGGCGTTGGAGCTGCAGGAACACACGCTTCTATTAGTACCACAGATTTAGAAATTGGAAAGATCTTTAGATGTCATCATATTTCACTATCACATAGAAATTCCAGAAGGAAGGTCATTTATGTTTTTTAAAAATAAATCTGTGTTAGAAGATGAAGCTATCTTTGAGGTTGGTTAATTAATTCACTGTGAGTCAGCTTTAGTTGTTAGAAATCACTCAATGTGATTTACTTTTTCAGATCTAAAAGCCAGAGATGATAATTATCTGCACAAATATTTATTGATTTTACCACATTATTCTAGCTTGTTGACAAAATGTGGGGCTTTGATTCCCACAGATGCAACACAGTAAGTCATACAAGTTTTGCTCTATTGCACTAGAATAATCATTTTTATTCAAATATGATATAATAATCCTTGGGAGAGGAGTATAGTCTCATGTATTCTCTCTCCACAATCCATGTTATCATTTTCTTTACCAGTGATAATTTCCATCAAAACTCACTCAGGATTTCTTTATTTCATCCCTATTTGGCTATCTATTATCTTTCACTCCAAAGAAATGGCATTAGTAAATTGTTAACAGATAGTTGTCCTTCCCTAGAAGTGCAGATACAATTTGAAATCCATGCAGAAATACTGTGGTCATTTAGGAGTAGTAAAACCAGTGGTTGTTTTTTCAAAGACCAGAAAATTTTCAGGAATTGATATTTTTCTTGCATCCTGATCATTAAAAATGTCAGCGTGCTCCTTTAAATGGAAAAAAAAAAGACTACAGAGGGAATGAATAGAGAAATAATTGATTCATTTATGTAAATGATATGATGTTAAAAATGTTGCATTTTTAATTGTGACTTTTTAAGTGTTTTATTTATTCTGATGCTTTGAAATTTATTCCAAATGAAGTCAATTATAGAGATTTTTAAAATCACTGCCAGGAATTCAGTACAGATATATTGGCTGTAAGGCCAAACAGCCTGGATTCAGATCTCATCTCTACCACCTACTCACTATGTAACTTTGGGCTGAGGTTCTCCTTTATAAAATGAGAATACACTGAACCTTATAGAGTTGCTCTGAGGATGAAGTCAGTTGTATGGATAGTGTTTGCTGAGAACTCCCAGGAACAGCAAAAGCTGTTCACAAATCTTTCAATAAAGCAAAGCCCAGCCTATTGCTTACTCAGAAGAACAACACCTTTGGAGTCTGAGAACATGCTGATGTGGGAAAGGACAAAATCTACTGAAATTTTGAAGTTTGATTAAAAGCAGGTTATTTCAATGGAGGTCCTGATGGGGATTGGTAAGGATGATAGTTTAGGGTTAGTGGAAACAGCAAAGAGAGTATTTTGAAAAGAGAGGGAGTCAAGAGTTAAAGCCAATGCTGTCTAATGAAGAGGTCATGGTCTTTACTTATTCCCGTAATAAGCAACACAGTCTTTTGCAACTTTTAATCTTCCAAAGCAAGTGTATCCAGTAAGAGTTCTGCTAATGAAGGTCATGGAATAGCAAAATTATGTTAAGATGGTTTTGGTTCTTAGTGCCCAGGCAAAGTGAAAGAATCTTTAAAAAAACAAACATGTACTGGATGCTGCATATTTGTTGTTTTGCAGTTTATTGATATCATTATTATTAAAATCTGGCATGACAAATTTTGTATAAGCTGTTTCAAAGAAACATGGCCCATGTTTTCCTCTGCTCTAGGTTCTAATGAGTGTTTTTTTTTTTTCTTGTCTTAAGAGTTATACGCCTTGGTATTTCTGTGCCCCTCTGCTACCCACAGTACTTTTTCTCCAGCTAGTTTACTGTGGTGAGCGACTATAACAGCACAAAATGATGGCATTCCTTTTCTACTGGGGAAAAGGAAGAAATCCATGAAAAATTAAAATGTAATAAATCAAGTGCTCTAAAAGAGGTATGAATAAAAGATTTAAGAAGCACAAAGGACAACCAATGAGCACAACTGAGCCTGAGGGAGAGATGGAGAATTTTACAAACTGTGCCCATAAGGGTAGCTCATGCTTGTAATCCCAGCAACTCAGAAAGGATGAGGCAGGAGGATTACAAATTCCAGGCCAGCCTTGGCAACTTGGCCAGACCTTGTTTCAAAACAAAAAACAAAATGAAAAAGGCTGGCGGTGTGGCTCAGTGGTAATCTATTCCTCAGTTCAATACCAGATCCTACAAAAACATAATTAAAAAAAGAAAGATGCTGAGGAAAGACCTCATTTTAGCATCACCTTCTAGCAAGTTATGGGTTTTTAAAATTCAGCTTAAAAGAAATATGGTAATCTCCTGGGTCCATCTTATTTATACTTTAAGATCTGCTTTGCAAGAACAGACCAGTTTACTCCTCTTGTCCTGGTGTGTTCATGGATAGTATTCTACAAATGATCCAGCTTTTGACCATTGGTTATAGGATTGCCCTACTTACACTACTTTTTGCTGACATTGAAGTAAAAACTGGATTGGGAGCTAAAAAGAAAGTATTTTAATTCCAGCCCTGTCACTTACCTTGGGCAAATGACTTCATCTGAAGCTATTACAATGATTAAATAATGGCGATAAAAGTGAAAATGTAGAGTGTTTAAAATGTGATGTACAAATGTTTAGTTAATCTGAGTAATGTCATAAACAATTACCATCATAAAGCTTGGAAGTAAGAAATATTTTAAGGCAAATGCAAATATATTTATACAAATATTATCTTCCTAATGTAAATAATTATGCTTGAAAGATAAATTAATACTTATGCTTCAGTCTTGGGTCCAGCTGTCCTCCTCACTAGTGGTAGGAGAGAGTAATAAGAACTAGAGTACCAAGGATGAAAATGAGCTCATTAAACCTTTAAAGGTTAAAGTTTCAATTTTCTCATCTTTAAAATAATACAATTCAGCTGAGTGCTCTCAACTAAAGGGTGAAGACCCTCTTCCCATTGAGTAAGGAAGACCTGTAGTCATTTTGCAAACAGGCTGGGAAGAATTACACACAGCCTTGCTGTATTTTCCTCTAATTGTTCTTGAAGTCTGTCTCTTCTATACCTTCTCTGACCATGTGATTATTGATGTTTGCAGTATGGTTTTCCCAGGATACTTCTTCATCCTGGCTGATGGCATAATGCTTAAGTGTCTAATCTGCAACCAGGTTTGCTTCTCACAGGAACCCTATTTATCCTGGTGGATATCCTTGTGACTATTGACTAACTTGTGTCCAGTTTTCCTCCCAAGGTAGCCACTTTCTAGGAGAACCCTGGCCAAAAGGACAGTTTATCTTCCAGTGTGTTGGTTATAACCACAAAAAATCTTCAAGTCTATTTCATACATGTGCCAAACTGTTCTGGTTCCTTTTGATGCTCAGGAAAGCCTAGTAGGTGCATTTTGACTCTCTGGGATTTAGAAAGCCCAAGAGCTGTTAACATTGGACCTAGCTGGCCTCTAAGCTCTAAACAACTAAAATATCACATAGATGGAGAGATGATATAAATAAAAATTGATTCATTTTTTAAAGTAATGATTTAGTAAGTTATCTCTTTATTGGTTTTGTAGGATTTAAAAAACAGGAATTTTGTCCCACACTTCTGGAGGCCAAAATCCAAAGTCAAGGTATAAGCTGTCCTGAGGGCCAATCTCCCTCTGAAAATCCTGGGAGACAATGTTTCCTTGCCTTCTCCAGTCTTTGGCGACTCCAGAGCTTCCTTGGTGCTACCATTTTGTTATGGTTTGTCCCTTCTGAATCTCATGTTGAAATTTAATTCCCATTAAATTTAATATATTAAGAGGTGGGACTAGGCAGGATCTTTAAGAAGAAATAGGGATTTTCCCTCATAAATGGGTTAATTCATTCATGTGGTTAATGAGTTGATGGATGAATGGGTGTATGGATTGTCTTGAGGGTGAGTCTGCTATAAAAATTGGTTTGACTAGGTCTCAGGCACTCTCCCTGTCTTTCCCCCTTTGATCCTCAGATCCACATCAGAACTATGATGACAAAAAATCCATCAACAAATGCAGCCATTTGATCTTGGTGCAGAGCTATGAGACAAAATAAACCTCTTTTCTTTATAATTTACATATTCTGCTCCTTATTATTGTATTATTAGAAATAGAAAATGAATTAAGATACTTGGCTCAGCAAATTATTTCTGAGTCTCAGTTTATGAATACTTTGTTAACTTTGCAGTTACATGATAATTTGCCTAAAACTGAAACCTTTTTGCAAACAGTAATGTCCACTACCTGCAACACTTCCTTGTGCCTTTACTGATAAGGGAAAATAAAAAAAAAAAAAAACATTTTTTTTTTTGTTTCAGTAATCTTGTATTTGAAAGCGTAAGACAAATAATAATTAGGAATAAAACATCTAGAATTTAACTTTGAATCTGCAAATTAAACAAAAAGAAGCCAGACAAAATTAAAGATATTTTTAATTTTGACTTCAACTGACTCATGATGAATAGCTAAACAGTAATGAGTAATTGCATGCTATGCTAAATATATTGTTATGAAAACTCCCTCTATTATATTTCCTGAATAGCTTCATTCATAATGATGAACTAATTATATTTATCATCAAATGAACAGAACTAAATGAGCTACACTCAAAGGTCACAGCTTTTTCGTTTCAATATATGTCTCTGATATTGTAATAATGTTTTCTTCTAGAAGTAAAATTGAATCTATGATATTACCAGGCACTAATGGGAATACAAGGCTTATTAGTTCTCTTTTGCAACTGAGCCTTAGTAATTAAAAAAAAAAATTCTCACTTAATACTACTTTGTATTCACTTGCCCAGATTTTCATATGACAAGGTTTCACACTCAGTACACAGTGGAAGACTATTGATGTTATAAAAATTTATAATGAATTTCTTATTAAAAGAAACATAAATATTGTCAATTGAAAGACTTGTGAAGTTTCACTCACTTTAACTATTGAGGAACAGTAGCCCATTTTATTTAAAATTAAGTATCAAATATGCAGATTAATGCTATCTATTGATTACGTAAGTGTCGCTACATTTTCACACTAAATGAAGAGCTAGTGTGATCTACTTTTAGCACATGAGGGTACATATTCCACCTTAACCTGGTCTTTGAGCCCAATTCCCAGATGCACCCTTTAAAAAACATTAGCCTAGTTGATTGAGAAAGAGATGGAAACAAATCATTGCTGCACAGATTGCCAAGTTTTATAATAAAGATATGAACAGATAGCATGAATGCTTCTGTTATAGTAGATGCCCCTGGTTGTGCACCCTGATGCTCCCAGCCCGGGCTTTAAAGACTCAAACTCTTATTCCATCAGCTAATACAGTGTGGGTTATTCACACTTTCCCAGAGTCCACCTCTACAACTTGCCTAGGCATAACACCAACCCCTTTGTCCCATTATAGAAGACTCCAAAGGGTGGTGCCAGCTCCCTGCAGGACTGGCTAAGACTGGCATTCACACTGTCTCACAGCTCAGCTTCTCTTTGACAATGCCCTTCCACACACACAGGTATTGAGTGTAAGAACAGGGCCCCAATAAACTCCCTCCATGCAAATGTGTCCTAGAGTCTCTTTTTTTGGAAAAGTGACCTGTTATATCTGATCCAGCAAGACCATGAAAGACTTTTCAGATGTATAATAATTTAAGATCTATTTCCCTATGTATTAATAAGAACTTGTTAAATGGAGAAAAAAAAAAGGTATACAGTTCCTTGAAAGAAAAGGAATGAAGCAACAAAACTCAAAGATGTGAAAGAATTTTCTTTATCAAGGTAAGTTGTGTAATTTTGTTGGAATACCAGAGAAGCAATTTTAAAATGACAGGGAGTGGGGCACAGATTAGGAAGATTCCTAATTGCCAAACTAAGAAATTTGGATTTTTCTCTTAGGTAGTAAGGAGTTATTTATGGAATGAATGTACAGTATGATACAGGTTTTGTTTTTTTTTTCCACAATGAAGCCAGATGCAGTTGTAAAGGTAGATTATAAGATGGTTGAAGAAGTGGAAGGGACAGGAAGCAGAAAGCAGATGCAATTTGGGAAATAAAGATTTTCAAGGGCTAAAATGAAGCAGGGAGGTTGAATAGGGAAGGGAGATGGGTAATGCAATGAAAGTAGAAACAATCCTTGGGCAATTGGGGGTCAGAAATCAAGGCAAAGGAAAGGTAGTGGTTTGTGTCCTGGGTCATGGAAGAGGCTATGATTGTAAATAGACTATAGCAACCAGTGAAAGGAGCATGGTTGAGATTGTGCCATTGGAGGAGCAAAGATACTAAGAAGAGCCTCCTGGTGCCCTGCTGAAGAAGTCTTCCTCAGTGGCTTAAGCTATGCAATACACAAATATGCAAAAGGTGTTGTCCTGTCCCAAAAGCGATTTATGGGTATTAGCATATTGAGAGTGGAATTCAGATTTGTAGTGAGGGAGGGGAAAAGCTTATCTTCCAATAGGAACTTTATGCAGGAATCCATTACAGCCTAAAAGAAAGTCAAAAGTTAGCTGGGCCATTTGCCAGAGAGAAACCACTTTCAACACCTGAGCAAAGCTGCAAAAGGTGCTGCTGAAAACACTCTGGAGCAGGACCATGGAGAAGTTGTAAGTTGCTTATTTTCTCTGACAGCAGGGATCCTGGAAGCAGTTATCTGCTACAATATTTTTCTTTTGTGGGACACTAAAGCAGACTACATGCTGTAATTGTGTAGGCAAACGCCTTGACAATGGAGCCGACAAGCCTGTCAGACTTGACTAGATGGTGAGGGTGTTAACCCCGGCTTGCTTCTCGTTAGTAATAGGAAGTCATGCTGGTGCTCTGTGAAGCTCATTTTAAGCACTTCATATCACCAGAATCATACCTATTGGTGCAAAACACTGAACATGTAACTGAATGCTCTGTATACCTAATAACTTTCCCATGTGATTGAATCATACAAAAAAAATGAAAGAATTGTTCAAAGAACAATTTGACATTTTGCAAGTCCATGAATCATCTGTATCAGATCATAAGGAATACATGTTAATAATGCAAAACCCAAGGTCCCCGTTTACCCTATTGAATTAGAATCTTGAGCAGGATTTCTCAGCCTTCGCCCTATTTATATTTGAAACTGAATGATTCATTTTAGGATATCTTTTGTAGGATTTTATCCCCATGATTCCAGGGAACAAACACACGTATAGGGACACAAACCTGTGATGACAATCGAGACATGGACAATTTTTTTCTTGGGTAGCAAAATCACTCTTAGTTGAGAACCACTGTCTTAGAGAGATGGGTCTGAGAATCTGCTTTCTGGAAAGTATTGTGTCTTCCGTTGCTATTAGTACCCACTAAGTGATTCTTATTGCCATCAATTTTGAGAACCAGTGATCTGAGAAAAATGCATTATTCATTTGCTCATTTTCTCTTTTAATATCCGCTGAGTGCCTACTCAGTGCCAGCAAATCCTGCTCCAACTGAGAGCTGCTGCAGTGAAGAAAACACACCAAATTTCTGTCCTCGTTGAGCTAACTCAAAATGGAAAAAAAAAAAATAGGCAGGAATTTGAACTTTCTTTGTCCTTGTTTGTGCTCCAAAGAAAAACAAAACAGGGTGAAAACACAGGGAGTGACAAAAGGCAATAAATACATCAACAAGAGAGTCAGGGGTTTTTCTCTGCCTCTGAAGTGGAGATATATGAGTGGAGACTTGGATGAACTTGAGTCAAGTTTTCTGCAACTGCTGTTCCAGGACTCTGTGGAGTGGGATATCATTCCAGCATCCACAAAGAAACTACCGCCATATGACATGTTCAGCTTATTTCAACCACAAGGAATCACATCAGTGTTCCTGACAGAAGCCTCATCTTTAAAATAAAAGTACAGTGAAGGAGTGCTTGGGCTAGAAGGCCTTTAGGGAGAGTATTAATCAGCCAGTGTCCACCAAGCTACATGGCCTCTAATTTGGGATGGAAAATGGTTAATCTTTCTGATCCTAAATATTTTTTAAACATTTTTTAAGTTGTAGGTTGACACAATACCTTTATTTTATTTTATTTTTTTTTATGTGGTGCTTAAAAGATTGAGCCCAGTGCCTCACACATGCTAGGCAAGTGCTGTATCTCTGAGCTACAACCTCAGTCTCCTAAATATTTTTTCTATGCGTGTCTAACCCTCCCAATAATTGGCCTCTAATCTATAAAGCATCAGAGTCGGTGTTCCTTTGTGAAACCTGTATCTAAATCCTTTCTAATTTTAATTGAATCACTAGCTGCAGGGCTTGTTCATATCACAGACAGTCAACAGATGGCCACTCTTTTTCCTTTTCTCCAGTCTTCTCTAAATTTAAAGATGACTGCTAATTTACTTCCTGATCCCTTTTTCAGATCACAGTATTTGGCCATTCTTAGCTTTCATTTCTACTGTGCTTTAAGTCATTGCTTTCGCCCTTTGAATATTTTTTTTATCAAAATCTTCTCTAAAACTTGAGGTTATCACTGTTAGATAGCATCTCACCACAGCTGGCCCAACAAAAATCACTGCTTAATTTAGTAGATTATGCAGAGAATTTTAGTCATGTTCACACCTCAAACTATTACGCACCGACCACTGATCAGAATATCCTATAAAATTACAATAGTTGAGAGTATAATATCTTTTAAGTGGCTTGTGTTTAAATTTTTATCTCCAAAAGTTACAAATGTGAAACCAGCAACTTAAGCTTTGCATATTTTAGTGTCCTAGATGGTAAAATGGGAATGCTAATAGAATCTATCTCATGTCATTATGAAAGTTGAGAAGATACATAAGAAACACTTAGCACAAACCCTGAAACATACTAAGATATGAATAAGTTTTTGTTAGGTATCAAAATAATAGTAATAACAATAACAACAACAACGTACTCTAAGCAAGGACAGAGACTAGACTTAAACTAGAATGGACCCATTTGATTACAGTTCTCATAATCTAATTTCACCCCTGGATATTCCTGCATTAACACAGGAGTTTGGGGGAGACACCTCATACTTAATTCATAATACTATCTAATAAATATTAGATGGGAGAAGTGGAGGAAAGAGGAAATTATGTGTGGAGGGAGGTTTCTTTCCCCTCTTTCATGTAGTAAGCTATTAGTGCAAGCCCTAAATATAGCAAAATATGGGCTGCATGAGTTGGAACAATAAGCTCTAAAGCTGGATAGCCTCCTCCTGCACAGTGAGAATAATGATAAATGAATAAATTTTGCCCTCAAACTACATACACAAAACTTCGAGACACTGAGAATTCAGAATTGACAAAGCACATCTCTTGCTCTCCAGAGTTTACAACTAATTGGAAAAAGAGGAAAACATTAACATATGCAGAACCTGGCTTGTGATCCTTAAACCAATTTAATTAAAAAATTTAGGCTGGTGAGGTCATGCATACCTATAATCCCTGCTGCTCAGGGAATTGAGGCAGGAGGATCCCAAGTTCCTGGCCAGCCTACCCAACTTAGCCAGACCCTGTGTCAAAACAAAAAATAACCGGAGGGCTGGTGATGTAGCTCGGTGGTAGTGCAGTGGTAGAGTGCCTCTGGTTCAATTCCCAGTACTGTAAAATAAAATGAAATAAAAATTGGGTCCAATATAAGTAGTATAATGTAGCTGCCCAGCCATCAGGCCACCACCAGGCCACTGCTGATCGAGTCTCCCATGGGGTGGGCTTTGCATTTCTGTTACTTTTGTCTTCAAGTATATCTTCCCCACACATCATCCAGTAGGAAAACACTTCATAATCATCTCATTTAGAAGAAAGCGACTGAATGAGTGCTGTGTGGAGGAGACTGTGCCTGGGATTAGAGGACCAGCCACTAGATTATTGCTTATATATTTTTGTCAATTGTTTGGGGCTTTGAATAACTGACAAACTCATTAAAGGTGATTAATGGACTTTTATTTGTTTTTTGGTTTATCGAGTGCTAGAACAGTTAAAAGCTATTCATGAGGAATTACCACAATGCATATTTTTTGTTAATGGTCTTTAACACACACACATACACACACACACACACATATATATATATGTATATATATATACACACACACATATATATATGCATATGTATATACATATATGTCTTATTGATATAAAATTTGCAGTAATGATTTATTTTGTTTATATGCGACCAATTAATTATTTATTGAGTGCTTAAACTGACTTGGAGTAGTTATTATGGCAACTTGGCAGCTGTGAGATAATTCATAGTCCCTAATAATGGGCAATTTATAAATCAGTTGGAAAAAGAGAGAAGACACAAATATATAAAGGACAGTTAAAATTTTAAGGCACTATTTGCAGAAGGCCAAATGATTTACTATAGAAAAACAGAGGCAAAAAAAAAAAAATTCCAGATGGTCAGTGATGATTTATACTGAAAATTGGAAATAAAGTTAATGGTAAAAGATTCGTGGAGTTTTTGGAATGTTTTTTGAAGGAAGAAGCATCCATTGAGGAAACACAGATAGAGTAGGCATGAACAGAGCCACAGAGCCAGGATTGGACAAAATGTCTATCTCAGACAGAATAACACTTGAGCTGGAATGTAAGTTGAAGAAAAGAGTATGTGTTAGAAGGCGATACTGCAGTCAGACCTGTGTTACTGCTTCTTGATCTACTGAGAGATATTGACAGGTCTTGCTCATGGTCACAAACTGATGACAAATATGTTTTACATAGTAAATTTAATGGCAATGAGAGTAGAGCATCTCTTAGTGACAGCGTAAGTTAAAACCAAGAAATAATTGTGAATTTAAAAATAAAATTGGAAGATTTTAGAAACCAATGATATAAGCTTATTTTATTAATTAAGTTATTTATTTTGCATTTCTGGGAATCAAACTCAACACCTCATGCATGCTATGTAATCCCTCTAGCACTGAGCTATACCCTCAGTTTCAGGCAGATTTTAAAATAAGGAGGCCCAACAAGGAGGAAAAATGTAAATTGAAACCTGAGTGTTAAGATTGAGGGATTAAGAGTGTTGTCGAGAGAAATAAAAAAAAAAAACTATCACACTGAATGAAATACATTTGATGCTGAAATGAGATACTCAGTTGTTAAAATCCTGAATTAGCAATATAGTATTATGTAAGATGACACTATCAACTAGCTATGTTGATGAATTGTATTTAAGGGAGAATTCAAAAAGTATGTAATTTAAGAAGTCATTCATGATAGGTGACTGATGAAAATAAATATAGTATCGGAAAATGAAATCCATCAGAAAATGGCTGAAGATAAAACTTCAGAGTATTGCTCCATTTGAAATCATCAGGAAATTGAAAAATGAAATCAGAGAACTGGAAATAGGAAGAGAATTAGATAATGCAGAGTTACAGAATTTAAGAGAAGAAAGAACTCCAAGAGAGCGGAGGTTGTTGAGAGTGTCAAATGTCGCTCAGAGGTAAGAAGAATACTTTTTCCCATGTACTTTTTCATAGATTTATACTGATCTGCAATGAGAAGAGTAAAGGCCTATGAATTACACATGGATAAATTTATCAATTAAAAGAATCATCTCTGGATTTTAAAAGGAAGAAGAAAGGCAATACCTGCAATCAATTTTATTCCAACTTTCTCTTTGTGTTAAGCATGAGAACCAGACAGAGTTGTAGCAGGAACCAGAAGGAATATAGGAACAAATTACTGTTTCTTTTATGAAATGTTTTTTATTCTACTCGTGTCTCTTTAAAAATAAAAATCAACGAATAAATGTCCATTTAAATTGATCTTCTGTTGGACTGTGCGATTGGTCTGACATATAAATTAGTGCTTCTTAAATTTAACTACCCCCTTGGGATAAGACTGAGAAACAACAATGGTATTTTATGGAGAGTGTCAAGCGGCTTGCCTTTACAGCACTTCCCCCCCCTAAGATGGACAGTGGGGACTATTTTAATAAAAACGTACTAATATGTGTTTAGGGTTTGATACAGCAGATGTTTTTAGTACCACGCTGTTATGGAGATGTAAGGGCTATTACCTTTTGTAGAACAACTTTACATTGGCGTTCCTTGTACTCACTGTCTTGTCTGTCCCTTCTACTCAGCATGACCTTGGGGAAATCATTTCACCACTCTAAGACATTTTCCTCCCCTTTGAAATGTGGGTATTGGTGCTCAGTCTTGTTTGTTACTCACAGAATCAACAAGGATCAAATGAGATGACATACATGGATTCTGCCATTGTGATGAATTATTGCTAGGCTTTACTCTTCCTGGAGGCAAAAGTCAGATGATGTTGTTCTCAAGGAACTAGAGAATCTACCACAATGCCTAACAGAAGTCAGAAAGTAATAAATACTTATTGGATTTCACTACTTCCTGAGAAGTATAACCATGAAGATGATCACATGTGAAGGTATTGAAATATATACTGAAACCATGAAATAGAAAATTATGGAAACAAAGGCAGACTCAGCTCTCAAAGGAACATTAATCCATCCACAAATATGACATCCTGTGAACCAGCCTACATCTATCCCATGAGCTCAAAACTTCCTAAGAAAAGAGGTGGCACAATTTTCACTGTGCTTTTTATTTCATGTCTAATAGTCTTTCTAGCTATTTCCCAAACTAGAGATTGTTTATTAGAAAATCTAGAAAATATAGCCAGAGGAACTGATAACACTCACAGAATAAGGTTCATAAAAATCCAACAAAAGGCAGGGAATAGGGACAGAAAGTAGATTAACTGTGAATGAAAAGGCTATGCCAAGCAATGTGGAAGCAAAGAATGATAAAATGTCACCAGGAAATGTCTGTTTTTCAGTGGAGTTCCTGAATATTTTTACTAAGACACCAGAGCATATTAAAATAAATTCAACTTTCAGGATAAAATCAATACTCTATAGTCATTTTCTTTTTTTGTCCATTTTTGGTGTGTTATAGCTGTATATAATGATGTTATTTGTTGTTACAAATTTGTCTGTGCACACAATATTAACACTATAATTTATTCAATATCATTCTTCAGTATTTCCCCTGTCCAGGGCTCTTTCACAAGGGCTCTTAGCATGGCCATGTTTACACCTGGTGTGGCTAGCTAGGGACAGGACAAGGGATGATTGAGACAGGAAAGGGAAGATGCAGAACAGTAACACCATGGAAGGTCCCTTTCCCCTCTTCTCACTCCCCAACATCCTCAAACAGATCTCTTCCTTCTGCCATTTTCAGTGACTCACATCTCAATATTGCTATCGGCTGACTATTAAATAAAGTCTTTTTAAGTTTAGTGATTTATTACCTGCTGCTGTTTTCTGAGTGTTTGTGTCCCCATACAATTTGCATGTGGAAATCTAATCACCAATGCAATGTGATGATGTTAGATGGAGCCTTTGGGAAGAGATGAGGCCATGAGAGTTGGCATGGCATTGGGATTCAAATTAGATCTTTTAAAGAGCCTCCTTGACCCTTCCATCATGCGAGCACACAATGAGAGCCACCATCTATACACCAGAGAGTGGCTCCTCATTGGACGCTGTATCTTTGGCACCTTGATCTTGGACTTACTAGCTCCTAAGTTTGTAAGAAATTTTGTTTATAACTTGTTTATAAGTCACTTAGTTTGTGGTATTACGTGATAGCAGTCCAAATAGGCTAAGATGTCTGATAATAGATTTTTATTTTACCTTCTTTCATCCAAGATATTGACATTTGAAATACTGATATTGAAACTTGGAAACAGAAATGGTGGCAGGATGAGCAGTTGAGCTAACTGGGAAGTGGTCATCACTAAAGAACTGGTAGGTTGATGCCTCCTATCTAGTGAAAATCTTAACAGATAAGAAGGGATGCCCTATGTTATCATTCACACTCTTCAGGTACAAAGATCCAGTGTTAAAGCAAGACTCTGAACTGGAGAAGAGTCGGTCAGAGAATAAGCTCAGTCACTAAAACCAAGTCATGTGTATGCCAAGTCAAGCAACAGGTCGACAGGATAATTTTATCTGTTTATTTTTTAAATGGGGGCATATATGTGGGACTCTTAGAAGACTAGGAGACCCTCATGATACAGTCAATTGTACTTACAGTCTGGCATTTTACCTAAAACACCTTCAGGCAGAGGAGACACTAGACACAGGAGACTTGGGGAGATGTCCTCATTATTGTTGAAATTCTGCCAAGTCCCTGGCAGACATTCTCACTCCCCCATAGAAAAGGAGTGGCCTGAGATATCATCATCTGTTACCACTTTCAGCTGCAGTGATGGTGGCCAGTGGCATGCATGAAGACTGCTTCTATTGAAGTCCTGTGAAGGGTTCTTTATTTCACTCCACAGACACTAGAGATTGAACTGAGAAGCCTCTGGACTTCTGTGCTGTTCCCCTCTGATCAAGTAACCAGTCGCTCTCAGGAAACAAGTGGACAAAATTAGCAGTAAATCATTGCCCATAACTGTACTGTATGCATCATTAGCTTCTGTTGTCTCAGTATACAAACAACAGAGATGAAGTTGAGAGGCTTGTTTTGTCCCCTAACAGGATAATTAATTATAAAAGTCCCTTTATAATAGTAAATGATATTAAAAAAGGATCATATTGTATAGCTCCACCAATTTTACATGGATTTGAAGCACATGGCCTTTATTGGGTGGGTGAATGCGGGGGGAGAAGCATAAGAAGAGTGAATTGAAGTGATGGTTCTTGGAAGCTTTATAAGGTATTTTATTAAGTAATGACACATTGTTATTACATGCACCAGAGATCATTTCAGCATTAGAGACACATTTTAAACCAGCGCTGGAGGTGAGGTAAGGGAGGAAATGGTACATCTAAATGAGCTCAAAGGACAGAGATCACAAAGCATGGTATGAAATCTCTGCTGCATCCTTACAGCATTAACATTCAGCTAATAGAGCAGATGCTTATTTTAGTTCATGGGGGATTCAGAATCCTCTGGTTTCTACTCTTGGTTTCACTGTGAGCATTTTGACTAACAAAACTACAACTTATAAATATATATTCTCTCCAGCAGTTCTTCTCACAGATTTATCTGTTTTATTGATTTGTTGCATTTTGAATTATCTTTCAATCCCAGGAAAATTACTCCATTTTTTTTTCTCACAAATTTCCCTTTTCCTGTCTCCTTGTTATTCATAAGCCTCCCCCTGCAGCCTGCTTCCAGAAATTGGATTTTATAATGAGAAGTGTTGCAAGACTGCTTTTCTGCTCATACTATGAGAGCACTAAGAAAATATAATATTTTTGCTCACTTCTGAGATGCTCAGGGTGGAAGAGGGAAAAGAAGAGGAACAAAGGAGAACATTTCTGAGCAAATATTCCTACCCACTTATTCTGTTGTCCTGTCGTGAAATGCACATCAAACATTGTCAGGCCGAGTTAGACAAGCAGCCTCTAAGAAAGATATGGATTCTTCTGGAAATGTGTACTAATGATTCATCATCTGACATTTTTTAAAACTATTCTCACACAATTGGTTGTAAATAATTGACATGGCAGGGAGCTGGAAGGCAACAAACTGTCTTAGAAGGCTAGTGCAGTAGTAACTATGTGGCAGGTTTAAAGAAGCTTTAGTAAGCTCCAAAGGCTGAAGATGCTACCCTTCCCAAATACCAGATCAAGTTGCAAAAAGCTAGCAAAGTTCAAATTATCCTGACGAAAGAAGAAAATATAATGTTTTGCAAAAGAACCTTTGTCTTCCTCCCAAAATAACAATGGGTTATACTTGCATCACTATCAGAAAAATATGACCAGTTTTCTTGTGTATGAATGTGGTAATGAGGATGAAGAGGGAGGCAAGGGTTAGAGAAATTGTACTGCTATAATCAGTAGCATTCTTTTATTTAATATTAGTTCCTCCCAACGTTTCCTTTTAGGTCACTGACTCAGCATGCCCCAGAACAGAGCAGCTAGGAGACTGCTTCTGGGTTTAGTAATTTAAGCATAATAGAAATTTATGGGTAACTTTTTAAAACTAAGGAACAAAATCCAATTCTAAAGGTCTAAAAATCTTTCAGTCTATCTCCTATAGTAATGCTAATTGAATTCAAAGTGAGTTTTTTTTTTTTTAATTTTGTTCATGTAGTTGATGTGGTAAATAGTAGAAAGATGATTGAGCCAGATTTTCTTTCTTCAGAAACTTACTGACATAGGTATAATTCTAGTAGTATCAGGTAAGTGTTATTAAATGAAGTTCAGTAAGATGTCAGACAATTCCAAGAATGGAACATTACATCCAATCAAAAGTTTTTTTTTCCATAGCAAATGGTGATTGACAAAGTGAAGAGATACAATTTTTTGTAAACTCAAGGGAGGGACAGGGGGAAGTACTGCTAGTAGAAAGAATCTGACTAAAAGCACAGTTGAAAACAAGGAACATAAGGAACAGGAGATATCTCAGCTTCACTACAGGATAAGGGAAGGGAAGGAAGAAAAACAAATGCAGGTAAACATAGGAAGAGAGTTGACACAATGTTATGGTAGCTTTAAGATGCAAAATGGATCACTTTTAAGGAATTTTATGAAAAATAAAGGGTATTACAAAAAGTCAAAGGTGAAGAGTAAGTACCCATACCACAGAGTTTGCAGAGGTCTAAAGATCAGATGATTGGACATTGAATCAAGATCATTTACAAGAACAAATGTTAAGTGTTTCTAATACTAATATTCTATTTGACTGAAACTCAAAATCTGAATTATGAATAGAGTATGGTAAGATTACTTTCAGGACAGCAAGAACAAGAGTTTGATTTAGGGAAGAAGATAACATTTATTTGAGCAATAGTCAAGACAAATTAATAGCATTCAATGTTTATATGAAAAAGAAGAAATGTGTCAAATCAGTGATGTAGGACTGACTTTCTTTTCCTTTTACTTTCTTTTTTCCCTTTCTTTTTTGATATTGGAAACTGAACCAAGAGATATTTTACCACTATGCTATATCCCCAGTCCTTTTTATTTATTTATCTATTTATTTTCAGAGAGGGTATCACAAAGTTGCTCAGGGCCTTTCTAAGTTGCTGAGGCTGGCCTCGAACTTGCAATCCCCTTGCCTCAGCCTCCCATTCTTTGGAATTACAGGACTATTATCACCATGCCCAGTCAGTATTTTTAAAATATAATGCATTATATAAATTTATTAAAAGGTTTAAATAATCTCAATAAATGATAATAATAAAAATGAATATATACTATCACAGCTCAACAATTCTTGGTCAAAATCATTGATTTTTTTAAAAAAACTCATAATTTTGAGACTTTTTCAATAGAAGAGATGCCTTTAAAATTTTAGATTATGTAAAATTTATAGGTGTCATTATTTAAAACATGATTAATTACCATTTATAATATAAATTTGTTATTATTTTTCATTAAGAGAGATTTTTTTTCTTGACCAGTGTTAAGGTCTATAGACAAGTCAAAATAACACGTGGTATTTTGCCAGAGAAATGTTAGAGTTTGTAAACAAGTCTGGATGGTGCCTGGCAAAATGCCAGAGGGAGTGGTTTGAGAAGTAACAAAAGCAAGCCATTAAGTGTGGAGATTCCTTATTGGTTGACTGATGTATCTAGTTTATGCTAATTAAGATAAGCTGTGCAAAATGTATAAATAGCTCTGTTGTCCTACAATAAACGGCTTCCATTCCTGCTGTATCAATCTACACAAGTTATTCGTCACCCCCCCCCCCCCCCCGGTTATTCTGCTGCAGCCGGACTGCGGCAGACCAGAACCTTAAGTTAAGCAAAAGGATGTTTTAAAAATTGTAGGACAGGATAGTTTCATAAATAAGTAGCTAATACAATCTCAGTGGGAAGGAACAATTTTGTCTTCATTGTTGAAATGTGTTTAATTTTTCCATGTAAAGATGCAGTTATTGCTATACTTCAGAAAGCCCCTAAATCTATGGCAGGAGCAATATATTGACATTACATTTTCAAAGCACACTGGAATTTATAAAATGCAGCCTACTTTATCACTTAATTCTGTGGAGACAAATATCATTTTCTTCATTTTACAGCTGGGAAAACGGAGGCTCAGACAAACACTCTGTAATGAATTCCCAAGTTTCCACCTAGCCAGGTGTGGCCAGGTGTGGCCAGGTGTGGTCAGGTGTAGTAAGATCTTCTGTCTCATAATCCAGTGTCATTCTTCCTAAAGAGGATGAACTGGATTAAGGAAACTAAATGTTTGGCATCTTTTATTAACATTTTTTAAATTCTCAACTACAGATACCTCCCCCTTCAAAAAGCTAGGGACCATGGTATAGTCGCAGTATAAGTATCAACATGCTTCCTTTTTCACCTATTACATGGCAGTAAATGAGAAGCTGCACAACTGTTTTTCTTGTCACACTCCCACAGTGATTTTTACAGAAAAATAATAGGGGCAGGGGGTGTGTGAGATGATTCCTGAGTTCCATCTCAGTGCTCACATTTTGTGATTCTACCATGCTGAGAGCAGAATAAATGCACACAGGCACACTGAACCAATTAATCCACTTCAGAAAAAATGGAAGTTAGAGAGTTGTCTTCTTTGAAAGATAATAGTTCTGGCAGCATTCCTGACAATCATTCAGAGATGGATATAATATGGGGACAAAGAAACAATTGGAATTTGTCTGCTTTGCCCTGTGAATAATTTTGGACTAATTCTGTAGATTTTACAGAGCACATCACCACGGAGTTGACATGCATTTCAGCTGTCTTTCAAGTTACAACTTCTGCCATCCTGAAACAACTTCCTTGCTCTCCCTAGAGATTCTATAAATGACTGTGTAAGGGCAAAAATGAACTACTTGACATTTATACTTTAAAGACCCTTTCAAGGTCTACACTAGGCAAGTTAAGGGAGCAGTAATTAATTTGGTCTGACATTTTAAGGAAATGTTTTAAGAAGAGGCAGGGTCATGGATTATGAAAGAAGAGGTGAAGACATTTCAGGTGGGGTGAGAATATTGCAAAAAAAAAAAAAAAGTTGAGATAGTTGGGGTCCTGTAAGCAAAGGTGTGCTGGCAAAATTGTGGTATAGATTAGCTGTAGCTGGCCCAAAGAGGTAAAGATATTAGAAAAGGAATAGAATAAAGTGTGAAAGTTATAAGGGGACCAGTTAGGAGAGGCCTTCAAATGTTAAGAGTGATTATTTCTTTTTTCTTCTGCCTTTTGGGGAGGTAGCATTTCCAACACTTCTCTGGACAGGCTTCTAAGAATGGAAGTTCAGATTATTTGATGCACTTAAAAGCCTACTCTCACTCTTGCCCATAAAAATGAAAAATATCAGGATAAAAAAAAAAACACATGGATCTTAAACCCACAATTTATCCTAGATGTACCTACTGTGGCTTTAGCAGGTCCCTTTAAAGATGTCAACAAGGTGGAGAATTCAAATATATGCTAACCCCAGCCTGCAAATTATAGCCTGAAATAAATGACATATGCTGGTCTTGAGCCTATAAACCTGGGAAAATGGCTTCTAGTTTCTCCCTGTTAATTCTTTGAGTGAATAGAGTGGGAAAACAGGAGCAATATATCTTTCAGGTACAGCTTTTAGCATCTTGAAATGAGATTTATTTGGTTTATATAAAATAGTGTTTACTAAGATAATGTTTTAATTAAATCACTCAAAATTTCAATTCACATCATTTGACTTGTATTTTATTTCACCATTTGATAGTGCCTCAAATAAAAAGTCTGATAAATTGATGATTAATTAATGGTGGGATATTAAAGATTTACATTTACTACTATAATACAGTCATCATGTATGTCAGTTTCATGTCTTCAATGACTACTGATTATTTCAGCAATTTTCTTATTTGTATATTACGAACACTATAAAAGTTATGAAATTAAATTTGCTAACTAAATTAGGTACTATAATTTTTCTTGACTAAGATCTTTTTATTGGTTTAATGTAAGTTGAGTACTGGCAATTATTTCTACAATGCCTTAAAATATTTGATATTCTATAATTACAACCAGAAAGCAAAATTAGATAGACTAAGGAGCTGTGTGTATTGAGTTTATTATAAGTTAGTAGATAATTACTCTTAATGTAAGGCTGTAGGACATAAGAAAGATCAAATAAGTGTTTGGAATATTACAGCTTGATCTTAACAGATTATATTGTGACCTTTGTCTGAATAGAAACAAACACAACTGTTTTTATAACAAATAGAAGCTCAATTTTACACACCCCAGGGCTGCAGGAAGAAAAAGCAAGTGCTTCACCCAAGCTCCTTCTCTTCCTTTTTCCTTTAAACCCTTTCTCCTTCCTTATGACTTTTCCAGTCAGTTTCATGACCACAATTGGTAGATGGATGGCTCCTTGATTAACTCCAGACTCTCCTACTAGGTGCACTGCTGCTTGTGATGGTTGGAAGAAAATGGCAATATGATCAGGGTGGATATCAGAATGCTCTCTGACTTTCAACAGAAAGGGTGTACCCTAGGCATAGCGACATCAAGCCATCTGGTCATCTGACAATCCTGTGTGATTCTTCTCCCCAGAATATCATCAAATTTCCAGGACAGTACTCAGCATCTACCTAAGTGCAATTCCCTGATGAGATTTTCCAAACAGCCCTCTAAGCCTGCATTTCTCCTTGCATTCCACAGCTCTAGAACAACATTTCTAGGTCCAACTTCTCTTAATTCTCTCATCAGCCCTTTTGCTACTCTTCACCTTCTTGCTCTTGTGATAATTAACACTTGGATTCTCTTCATAGCATCACTTTCCTCTTCCACGGAGGTCCCTATCCATCCAGAAAGCCAATAAAACGGGCAAACATTTGTTTTCTCTTGTTATTACTTATTTATTTACATGCGTTTTTTTTTCTTGACTATTGCTCAAATAAAAATATTATCTTCTTCCCTAAATCAAACACTTTTTCTTGCTATCCTGAGAGGAATCTCACCATATTCTATTTCTCAAACAAATTCTGAATTTCAGCCAAATAGAATTTCAGTATTAGAAACACTGATATTTGTTCTTATAAATTCTGTTTCCAAAATCTTCTGAAACCCACTTCCTGATCTTTAGACCTCTGCAAATACCCTGGTATGAATACTAGCCTTCACTATTGACTTTCTTTAGTGCTCTGTGTTTTTCATAAAATTCCTTAAAATGGATCCATTGTGCATCTTAAAGCCACCATAACATTGTGTCAGCTCCCTTCCTAAGTTCACCTCCATTTGTTTTTATTCCTTCCTTTTCATTATCCTGTAGTGAAGCTAAGATATTTCCTATCCCTTAGGTCCTTATTTGATCAATTATTATAATGAAATTTGTGTAACTCTTAATAAAGAACAACTTCAATTGCCTTTTGTGAAAATTTGTTTTTATTTCCCTATGTGTTCACAGTTGATTTGACGACAAATTGAAGTCTTTAAGTGTGTGAAAAATAAGAGGTTTTTTTTTTTTTTCATTTTAAGCCACTTTCTTTTGTATTTCTTTGTTTGGAAAATTGAATAAATTTTCCTTTGCTTTTTTATTCTTGGGAATGTAGCTAAACTACCAAATATATAAAAAGATGCCCCTGATGGCCATGCCTTTTAGAGAACTGAAGCTATCTAAGGCAAAGAGGATGTAATTAGTTAAATTAGAGAATGAAAATAAAAAGAGAGAGCTTCAAGATAGGATATTAGATGGAAAAGGTAATAAACAATCTTTTACAAAGGAAGAAACTTGACAAAAGGGAAAGTGCTGTATTTTTCTTATTAATAAAAGAACTATAGCTTTTACTGTCTTTTTAGCTAAATGAAAGATTGAGTGATTAACTGTGGTTTTAAATTAATGTGACCGTAATTTGTTGATGGCATTTTGGAATCTGTTTGCACAATTTATGGTTTCAGTCTTCACCTCCTAATTACTACTTATACCACTAGAAATTTTAAAAAATTCTTCCCTTCAACTTTTTATCTGTACCTAATCAGATATTATCTACAGATATTTACCAGGTATTGAGAACTAAAACCTAATCCTGAAGTATGGATTTGTATCAGACTTACCTGACATAAAATCAAGCCTAAAACAATGAAGCCATAGACCTTCCCTGGGACAACTGCATTCAAATGCACAGTTATAGAATCTAGGACTATTGGTTCCATTAGGCAATTTCTGGGAAATCTGATAGTTTGTAAAGAAAACTCTCAGGCCATGTTCTGGCACGGTAGAGGGGATTGATTTGGGGAAATGACATGGTATAAACTCATCATTGTCCTTAAAAAAGGTCATTTTCCCCCTCTGGGTTTAGCTTTCTACTCAGCAGATGAAGTATAGCGAATATCACCCCACACCTTACAGAAATGTCAAGGAAAAGCAATGAGAGAATGCCTGGGAAATAGACCCCACAGATAGTGGTGAGGGTGTTCAGGATTCTGCTGGGTGGTATTAAGGAGAACAACTTATGCCTCGACACCTTTTAATTCCACTCAAGTACAAATGCCCTAACTATCACCAATTCTGAAATTGTATCTCAGTGACACATCTGAGTCCTCCTTAAATGCATAAAAGGTAAAAAACTGGGAGTCTTTCCCTGCTTCTTCAGGCTGCTCCTTGGACATCAGGATTAAGTTTTCACTCCAAGTTCTAAATGATACAGCCAATATCAAGTGACAAAGAAATGGTGATGTTCTGCTGATCAGTAAAGAAAAAAAATGAATTGCTGTGGTAGACTAGGAGTTTCTCCATAAGGTTAGGGGGATTCTGCAATTCCTTTATTTGTAGCAGCAAATCATACTGGATATACTGAAATCATATCATTGTAGAGCTCCTACACTGTGGGAGCTCAGCAATCGGGTATAAAACACTGTGAACTAGAGATCCCAAGTCAGTTGACCACTATGACCTTGCTCATGGCTTTTCTAGTTCAGTGAAGGGATGGTCTACTTGCTTGTGTTTCTTTCTGCATCCTCCCCATATATTCCTCTGCACATCTCTCTCTATTGCTCCAAAGCCTCAAATAATATATTGCTAGTTCCCACAAAAAAGGTTTGTGACTTTTGACTGTAGCCAAGCTCACAAGTAGGAAGAAGATGTCTCCTTTTTCAGTACATTAATTCTCTAGTAGTATTATTGCAATTGAAATTACATACTAAACATTTAATTGCATGAATTTCTACCTAAGAATTTTGGTGAACATTTTCACAATTTGATGAAATATGTTCTGTAGAATACAGAGAATCATGGGGAAACATTCTTACATTAAAAAAAAAAAATTTTGACATTTATTGGCAACCCTTTTAAAATATTTAGATACATGGCTCTTTAGTAATTGCCCATTACCTAAAAGAGTCGAAAAGAAAAATTACAGTCCTGGGAAAACATAAAGAAGGGATTAAATTTGTACAATTAATAAAAACAGGTAGCTTTCCCTTCAGAATATATCAAAACTCATTTTTGTGTTATTTTTGCCAAGCCATCACAGAATCAGGGTGTACAGCAATTGTCATCATGTGAAGCCATATGCAGCTGCCCACATCTTCAAGGAGAACTCAACCATTCCTTGCTTCTTTCCATACCATGCTTAGAGTGACATAGGCCCCTAGGGTGGTACAGTTATGTTTTCCAAAAAGCCTTTTAGCAATTAAATTGTTAAGTCAAGGGAAATGAATGAAACAAAAAAATCTAAGAGTAGTCAGGGACTTTGTGAATGCAGGAGAAAGGAGAAAATGCTCTTGAATGAAAACAGAATCTAGAATGTAGCCATAAAGAATACAGCGTGTTTATATTCATGTCCATGATCGAATAAATAATAGATATGAAAGTTTGGTGACGACATATGAATCAAGCTAAGATAGCCAGAGTTCTATGAAAGTTGTTGGCATGCTAAAAAAATTTAAGTCCATATTGCAATATTTCTTAAGTGAAGAAAAGATAAATGCCAGGTATTAGAAAACATTTGTTTTTTATGTTTCCATTTTATGGAGCCATGAAGGGCATCCTTAAGTGTTTTGCACTTGGAGATGCACCTCAAAGGATAGGTTGGTTGTCAAGTTGACTCCATTGTTCAAGAAAGCAAATCAAAAAATAAGTAAAGGCTCACCAGTGGCAAAAAGAAGAAGAAAAAGATGGGTGTGGGGAGGAGGAGGAGGAGGAGGAGAAAGAAGGAGAAGGAAATTAGTTGAGGAAAGCAACAGATTGGCAGGAAAAAGACATGAGAACGTCCATGCCAGTGTGGCCACTTCCATTAACACCTTATCTACATCCCACCCAACATGCTTAAAACCTCCTGTCAACATGCCCTTCATCCACATTACAAAGTGCTTGATGCCTACTTTTTCTCCTTAGGACATTTAACCATGCACAGCGGCCCAGGCCACATGACCTTTCAGACAAACAAAAACTGACTATATTATTGCATTTCTCTGTAATGACCTTCCACATCAGTATGGATTTCAATGTGAAAGCAACTGAAACTTTGAGCTTTTGGTAGAATTGCTAGTGAAAAGGAAAGCGCTCAATGAGAAAAGAAAACTACACACAGGTAAATCAATAAAAGGAAGAGCAGAGGAAAAGGAACAAGGGAAGGAAGGGCATAAATTGGAACTAGTACATTACATGCATAAATAAATCTGTCACAATGAATCCCACTACTAGGTATAATTACAATGCAGTAATAGAAGCATAAAAAAGACAGACTGGGCTAGTAAGACTAAAACAACATCTTTAAAACCTTTGTCTCCTTACTTATTCCAGGTATTATACTTCATAAAAACTTTCTCCCCCGTGGTATTTTACTACTCCTGCAAGTCAATTAGTAGCTATTTTAATTTCTGCTAATTTATTTTTTATACATTTTGGCTTTTTATTCTCATGCTATTAAACTTCTTTCTCTTCTTATTTATTATAACTCTGTCTGAAAAAGGAATGCCAGGGTCATCTATGAAAGGGGTGGATTGTGCTGTCAACTGAGGGTTTCTTTTCTCCCATGTGTAGACTTCACACCCTTTCTAACTTTCTAGAAAATGCTTCTGAATAACAGAAATGATGACAACTGGGTAGGGTGGGTATCAGCCAATCATTGTTTGCAATGGATTGGATATTATCAGCTTGTGTCCCCTTCTTTAAGAGGAAATAAGAGAGAGGCACTGTGCTGACTGAGTCTGTCTCTGAGGGCTATTGTGCCTCAAATTTCAAATAGAAAATTCCAGAGAATTCTTCCTCTGGAAGAAGAAAATGTTTGGAAGCACATGCTTTCCAGTTTCCAGAATTTTTACTTTCCCAACTGAAATGTTGCTTGGGGTTACAGAAATGTCTTACTAATTCCAGGAGGCAGTGTGGCTGGTAGAAACACATGATTTGTAGAACACAGACTTGGGTAAAATTCCTAGATCAATCTACCAATTTTGTGAGTTCAACAATGTGTTAACCTTGCTAAGCACCTGATTTCTCATCTATAGAATGCAAGCTCTAATATATAACATGAAATGTGGTTATGAAAATATAATCAAATGGCATAAAGAAGCACATAGTACAGTTCCAGGCACATGAAAGTTGCTCAAACTATGTTCAGTTGCTTATTTCCACTCAAGTGTTTCAGATATGAGGCTTACTTTTATTGTGCTTCAGTATTATACAACCCAAGAAAATCACAGAACATGTTCATTGCTCCATTCATTGGGCTAAGTTAGATGAATTTTGTTAATAATATGGTTAGAATTTCATTCATTATATGTATTTTAAAGTACCCTGCTAATATCCTGGTTTTTTGTTTGTTTTTCATGTTTTATTGGCAATTTTTATAAAAATCCCTTTCTTGAAACTCTTTCATAAAATCCTCTGAGTATGTCATTCATTTCTTCTGGGACATTTGGATTGTTAACATGAGCTCACAGCGGTAAACTACTTAATAACAGAGTTTGTGGATATGAAAGGTAAGCTCATGGTGAGATAGTGACAAAAGTTATTTGGGACCCCCAAATTCTCTGACAGCCCCTGCACAAGATGGACAGATTGACTCAATGCATCCATGCTTACAGGTAGCCCTAGTAATAAACATCAGTGGAAGACAGCAGGTACAACACACAGCTCAGACATGAACTGGGGGAGGCTTGGTGTGTGGGCATTTTCTTCCTTAGGTTTATGAGATGGTGTGAGAATCTGCCTTTTCTCAGACTAGTAAGCATATCCAAAGTATCTCTCCCTAAAAACAGTTTCAGAGAATTTGCTATTCTATCCAGTAGATTTAGGAATTAGTGCCAAGTTGAGCGATTTTGATTTTTGATGGGGAAAATTTAAGATGCAATTGTTAGAGCATGTGTTTAAAGCCAGCTGTTGCTAAATGGTTGCTAAACTGCTGAGTTCTCCTAGTGTCTCTGGGATGAGGAATACACATTCTAACCTCACCAATGCTTCCTCTGTCCTCCTTCTCTCCCTTCTCCTTTGTGTTGTCTTTCTCTCTCCCTTCCCCTTTCTCCTTTTCTGAAAATACAAGGAGCTATCATTGACTAGGTATCTATAACTAGGTACTGGTTCTTGCCCACTTCCCCATGTTAGCAAATTTGCTGATCTCAGTTCTCCCCATTCCTCTTTTTATGCCTTCATTTTCTCTAATAAGTAGGAAGCATTAATCAACTAAGTATGTGCTTGTCAAAACACAGAAAAGTCTAGATCCCTATTCTCTAAGGAAATTCTCAGAGACAACAAGATCCCAGGAAGATATTATTAACTTTAATGCATTTATACAGACAAGGCTGTAGGGAACCTGATGGATGCCAGACTATGCTGAAGTGACTCCAGGATCACCAGGATCCCTCTCCTTGCTATTCACACCCTCTGTACTCCTCACCTTGAGGGTGGGCAAAAATTGTGACTTACTTCTAACCAAACAAGTATAGCACAGGTGACAACTTGTCATTTTGATGATAACCTAAGATGGAAACCCTGCTTGCTAGGAGATTCTTTTCCTTTCTGGTTTTGAGGAAGCAAGGGGCTTTATTGGGAAATCTCATATGGTAAGGAGTGGAGCATGGCCTCCAGGTGACAGTCAGCAATACCACTCAACAGCACACAAGGAAGTCAATACTGTCCATCACCACATGACCTGGAAAGTGACTCCTTCTCCAGTTGAGCCTCAGATAAGGTCACAGTCCTGCCAACACCTTGCTTGCAGCTTTGTGAGAATTTGAGGGTTCAACTAAGTAGGAATGACTGCTTCCTGGGCCACACAAAATGGCACAAAATAAACACGAATTGTTTTAAGCTGCTAAGTTAGTGGCAACACTGTTATGATGAAATTGATAACCAATAAAGAGAACAGAGATAGAAGGAGAGAAGCAAATCCGAGACAGCCAGGGGATGAGAGACGGGACCCTTCAGCTGCAGCTGGTTACTCATACAAGATAGGCCCAAAGATATTTGGAAGTTTATTAGGAAATGCTTGGGGTCTAACACCTGCGGATGGCAGGTGGAGCAATAGGTCAGGACAGAGAGGAGTAGAGTCAGGATGAAGGGTCAACCGAGGACTTGGCCAAACCCATGGATGCTGCAACTAGGTAGGTCTTTCAGAATTTCATAAACTTGATTCCAATGGCTGAGCCTTGATACCACGAAAGACCAAAGTGAATTGTCACAGAATTTGAAGAGCCTCAAATAGGTCAGAATCTTGGGCAACGTGGCATCAGCTCAAGGCTGTCTCTTTACAGTAATCTTAGCAACCGAAGCAACATGCATTTCTTTGAAGAGAGATCAGAGACTCACCATGTTTAGTACAGATGTGCCCATAGGTGGACTAATGACTGGGCACAAATTGCTCCATCCATCACTTTATCTAAACTACACAGACTTTCTCTAAATCTGACACTGCTTTGAGAGTGTGATGATTTCAAATTGATGCTTAACTTTCTGTCATGGAGTTAGAATAAAAAAATCAAAATAAAAGTGAAGTTAGTTTATAGAAAGATAATTATATTCTTCGTATGCCAGAGCCTGGTGTCTCAGGTTCTGTTCCTGCTGCAGTAACTATTATAATTATACCAAGAGCACAAAACATAGGGGCATTGTTCCAAATGCAGGAACTGAGAAAGAGTTCATGCATAAGGAAGGAACTGATGCCACTCTGAGAAAAAGGATATTTAAGAAAATCTAATGGAGAGATTATTAAACAGGAGCAGGCAGGGTTAAGGGGATATATAAGGGATGGTGCAGCAGACTGGGGGTCAGGAGGAACACAATTCCATTACTTTCCTGAAGTCAAAGAGCTCATGGTGAGAGAGAGTCACAATTGTAATCTAAAGAGAACACAATCTATTCAATAGTACAGGAGTTTTGGCTTTGAATAGACAGTTTTTTAAAATTAAAAAAAAATGAAAAATGAGCCCTGTATCTTTCCTTTACAATCCTCAGATCTTTTTCCAATACCTCCCACTGGCCAAACCCAACCAAAGCCAGAAAGCATGAAGACGAAGCACATATTCCAAAGTGACCCATCTCCTAGTCACTGAGCAGCATGGAGAGAGAATTTGTAGGAATAAACTGCAGAATGATAGCACTGTCCAGGAATTGAAGGAAAGCACTTTAAACCAAGGAATGAATAAAAGCAAAGAAACATGGAATTCCAGAATGTATTTACACAATGATCAGTATTCTGATGTGATGGAGTAAGACTACCTCAGGGTATAATTTGAAATAAAGCAATCTCGGATCAGCAAGGAAGAAGGGATACAGGTGCCAAAATTCAAGCTCAAGGCTCACATCAGGAAATCCAGTAAAACCTGGCAAACTAGAACGGGGTTGATTTCTACATTATAATCCCACCGTCTTATCCCCAGTTTTTACTTCAGAGTCAGTTCTGGATTCCCCGAAGGCAGGAGAAGCCAGGACTGGTGATTTTTCTGACTGACTAATAATGAGTGATATTAAAATAAGTTGCTTTGAGATTAAGAAATCTTTGGGGCTATTTAGAATTCAATAGGCAGTTCTCTCAATTCATTGTTTCATCTGTCACAGTTTCTAGCCACTGAATGTTTTATTTTGTATAGCACAGTAACTTTTATTTTCGTTTTCCCTTCCTGAACAGGAACCACTCAGCCCTCAATTTTTCGCCATGGTATTGATTCAGTGAGGAAATGTGAATGCCATGAACCACCAGTTTTTATAGATTCGCACAGTGCTAATCCCATCGAGTTCTACAGGCTCAGTTACTTAATTTCTGCATCAGAGACTATCCTAGAAAGACACCTAATCATTGGCCTTGATCACTCTGATCTTCTTTCCAGTATTGAGGGACTGGAGAAGCCCTGCTGAATGAGGTATTCCAGGTGCACTCATTGTCATGTGGGATGAGTCCTTTGTGAGGTGTGAAATCACACAAGCATGTGTTGCAGCTAATTAATTGGATGACAACCAATCCCTCAAGTATTTTCCAACATTATTGCTTTCCTGGCTTTTCACACCCCTCATGTCAACATATTTCCCAGTCTGTTAGCTCACCCTTTTACTAGCGATACAACATTAATTTGCCAACAGAGTTTTTTTTTTTAACATTTCTCTACTCATTTTGATTGTTTTGCCTTCTTTGATATTTGTAACATCTCCTGGGGCAACATTTCTACAGAATTCAATTGGCATACAGCTCCTCCATCTTCTGGAAGAAATTTTCCCATGCATAACAAGTCACATTTTAGAATGACAACATTTTCCTTCCAAAATGATACCATTTTCTTTTCTTTTTTTTTTATTTCTTGTTTCTTAAACTATTTGTACCAAACAGTCTACTAGGTATATAATACCTAGAGCATTTATCTAACAAATTTTTCTTCACAAAAAGAAAAATCTCTGAAAGAAAGTGTTTTGCTATTCTTTTGTCACATAAGCTTATGATTCTGAGCGACCATGAACTCCGTGCAACATCACATAAACAAAAGGTTTCAGTGCCAGTTCTCCGCTCCATCCAGAATCCATGGTCTGTTCTCCTGAATAGCTCTTCATAGAGGACTCACCATTCTCCTTTGCTCCCCACAGTTAGTAAAACAAAACAAAACAAAAATCTTCTGAGAATGGTTATTCTTAGAAGAACATGGAATCAATCATATGGATCATGAACATTTTAGTGTGAATTAATCATTATTATCTCAAGGATATTTACCTATTATGAGGAATCTTAAGAACTCAAAGAGATGACTTTTAGGGGGATGTTTAGGCAGTGTAATTGGTTTTAGAAGTTGCTTTGAGAGTAAGAAATCTTTGAGGCTTTTTAGAATTCAATAGGCAGACCTCTCAATTCATTGTTTCATCTGTGAGAGTTACTAGCCATGGAATATTTTATTTTGTGTAGGACGGTAACTTTTATTTTCATTTTACCTTCCTGAACAGAAACCACTCAGCCCTCAATATTTCACCATGGTATTGATTCAGTGATGAAATGTGAATGCCATGAACCACCACCACCACCACCAGCCACCACTCCATGGCCTTCCACTCAGGAGCCTGGAGAAGTTCAAAAGTAGGACTAGGATTATTAATTTCTCTGGCCTGTAAGGAGGGTCCTATTCACAACACAGATTTCTTTTCTCTCCTCAGGACTCTAGCCAGCAACATTTCTAAAGGAAATAATGGTGCCTCGGAGAACTTCCAGACCATTCTTCCACCTCATGTGGCCTTGGAGGGAAAATATTTACTAGGAATCCCTGGAAATTTATTCCTCTTTTGGTTTGGTCTTCAGGATTTCAATGATATATCATAAAATGATAAGAGGTTCCTCCATAGTGGATTTATTTGGGAATAACTGTAATCAATCTAACTGCTAGAAAAATAGCCTGTTCTGTGTTGATCATTAATACCAACATAAAGAGCAGTAGAAGAAAGAATAATAGTACATAGCAGGTTCTCAGTAGATGTATGTTGGAAGGGTGGGTGAATTATGAACTCTTCATATTTCTTCAATATAAAATTAAATATGAAAATATGAAATAAAATATATACCAAAAAGGAAGTCATAATTGAAAAGGGGCATGAACAATCTAGTTGAAGAACAAGGTTCACATCCATAAAGCACTTCTCAGACATTCCTGACTGTAAACACAAAATGCCTATTATGAAACAGGCAAGGACAATTTCCCTCCATTAGCTGCCATCGTTATAGGAAAGTAATGACTTCATTTTCTAACAAAAAAATAAGCAATGAGAAAAATGAAGAAGATAATTTGACAAAATATCAAATATTCTTTTCTCAATACTCATTGTTCTACAAATATGTCTTCTATTTAAAATGAACTTCTATTTAATGCAAAATAAATGAAGGTCAAATTTGTAATTATAAGGTTCCACAAATTATCACAAAAAACAAACACAAGAAGCCATGACCTAAGATAAGATTTAGAGTATACAAGCACCTCAGAACCCTGCATTCATTTCTCCGTAACTGATCACCTCATTCTCAAAGGTACGCATTACTCTTTCACTGCTAACACCATGGATTCAAATTGCCTCTTTTTGATGTTTATATAAGGACCAATCATTATGGATAGTTTTTTTCTGATTTGGTTTCTCCAAGACTTTGCTAGGGATATTCAAGTTGCTGCATTAGCCACTAATTCTTTGCTTTTGTGGCTTTAGTTCTATACTATTCAGGTGTTTGAGGGTTCTGCAATGTACTTTGATGCTATAGTTGGTGAATTATTGAGATTCCATTATTTTGGTTAATGTTATTATGAAAATTCTTACACAGCTCTTTTGGGACAAAAAGGTCAGAAATATGTGTGTGTGTGTGTGTGTGTGTGTGTGTGTGTGTGTGTGTGTGTTACTTAACTAGTGAACTTGCCAGGGAATGAGAGATCTACCTGCCTATCTTCTTTATCTATCAATCTATTCAAACCTAGTAAATGATGACAACTTTTTAAATTGTTAGGAGCAACTGGCACTTTACATGGTACTGTATCAATATCTAAATATGGTTTTTAGCTATTTGGATAATATGTGTGAAATGTCTATTGGACTTACTCACCATTAGTTTTTATTGGGTAGAATTTCTCTTTTGTAATGTCTAATTATATATCACAGATACAAACTGCTTGTCAATTATATATATATATATATATATACATATATATATATATATGTGTGTGTGTGTGTGTATAAATATACATGTATATATTTAAATAATATAATTAAATGTAAATATATTCTCTATTTAGTGATTTATATGTACATTTTCCTAATAATTTCCTTTTATGAACTAAAGTTCCTAATACTAACATGCTTTAATCAATCTATCTTTTTTTAAAATTCTTTTTAGTTATAGATGGACACAACATCTTTTATTTATTTATTTATTTTTATGTGGTGGTGAGGATCCAACCAAGGGCCTCACACATGCAAAGCAAATACTCTACCACTGAGCTACAACCCCAGCTCTTGACCTATCATTTTTGCTATTGACATATTATTATTAACATTTTTTATTAATTTTATTCTCTTAGTGTTTGAATAATTGAGTTGTATCTCATAAGCACATTATTTATTCTTTGTAGTAATCTTTATTATTTAAATATATTTTATTCATTTATGCTTAATATCATTATTAATATATATATAGACTTTTAATCATTTTCTTAATTTTCTTTTCACTCCATGGATTCCATTTTTTGTAGTTACTTGTATATGCTTGTTTGTTAGAGTAATTTTGTTAAAATATTTTATTTTTCTCCAAATAGCTCACTTGTTACATATTTCAGTTAGTGCTCTCCCTATAGATTACAACTTGTATTTAATATATTGATCTCTAAAGGAGATCACTCTTTGCACTATTTAAGGAACTCTACCTGCATTAATTATCATCCTGAGCTTTATGTTCTTGTTGTCAAGCAGCCTGTGTCTCATTTTATTTTAAGTCTCCAGGAATTTATTATTATTGTCATATACAGTCAATATTTTTCTAAGATCTACTGTTGAGATTACTCTTCATTTTCCGTGAATCTTTAAATGTCTGAGACTGCTTTCTTTCTATCTTCTTCTACTCATCCTTCTTTTCTTATCTTTTGTCTCTGATGTTGGCTTGCCATTTCTAAGATCTCTTCTTTTGTTTATTTAAAAATGTATTTAATCTAACCTGCATTTTAAAATGCATTTTGTGTATTATGTATTTTTCATAATGTATAACTTTTCTTTTTCAGCTATTATGGATGATTTTAAAAGACCCTTAAAAGATCATTTTCTATTTCCTTCAGCTGCCATCATTTATATTGAAAAATCAGCTCTCAGCCTTATTGCTGCTATTTGAAGACAATGGGCCTTTATATCTCTGACCACCTTTGAGATAATCAATTTCATTTAAACAGTTTTATTATATCTAGGATTATTTGGGGGCTTCCAATCTTCTTGTTTTAGAATTTGTTCCTCAGTTCCACTCTCATACTTTTTCATCATATACAGATATTTTCTTCCTTTTTTACTTGCTACTCTATTCTTTAATTTTTTTATGTAACATCTTGAAGTTGATATGAAATAACTACATCATCTGTCTTTCCCACAAATCTACTTCCTTTGTCTTTTAAATTGTGGGTTTTTTTTGTTGTTGATTCAATGTATGCATAATATTGGGAATCATTTTGACAGGATTATAAAAGCATGGAGTATAATTTGCTCCAATTCAGACCAAAAAGGAAAAAAAAATCAGGGAGTATTCCACTGTCTTTTAACAAGTTTACTGGAGGTGTATCTCAATGATAGAGAACTCTCACTGATGAGTGAGGCCCTGGGTTCCATCCCCAGCACCAAAAAAAAAAAAAAAAGTTACTAGTGGATCTACTTTGGTGTTTAATTACACAACTGATTATTTTTGACTAGATTTTGTAAATTTTAGATGAAAAATTATAGAGAAAAGTTGAAGCTGTCTACAAAATTATCTTCTGAAGAGATAATTTGTATTCAACTCTGATATGCACTTACACTAAGGAAAAATCATCACAATTCAAACCTTTTCATTCAATTCAAAACTTTTCATTAAATTCAAAACTGTATTCCAGACCTTAAGAGGGATGATCTATTTCTGGATTACCCTTAATAGGGCTCCTTCTCCTAAATTGTCTTTGAACTTCAATAGTATTCTTCCATTCCTGTAAATCCACAGAAAGCTCTGTTTAGCTTTTTGTGCTCTTAACCATTAGTGGGCAGATTAAAAAAAAAAAAAAAGAGTGACACAAAATGTCTGTTTCACTTTTCTGGCCATATTTTCTTCTCTAGATATTATTCAAACACATTTTCACATTTTCATTATTTTTGTGGGACTATGATTCTCTCAAACAATTTGCTTGCATTGAACCCAGGCTTTCTAGTTGTTCTCAGTAGATTCAGCCCAATAGTTTTTATACTACCATTACCAAAAACAGAGTTATCCTTTTTCCTTTTGTTTTAAATTAATGAGAATTTTAGGTTAAATCATCTCTTTTGGATGTAAAATTGTGAATATATTACTCACCTGTGACTACAGATGGGTTGGCCAAAATAGAAAAATTTAACTCTCAGTTCTAACAGAGCCTAGGTTTATAGAGCTCAATATGCAGCAAAGAACTGCTTCAAAGATGTTTCTAAGTAAAATGATGCCATTATAAAATATCTCAATAACACACATCTCAAAAGTTATTCTTCTTCTAAACTATACCAAAGTAATTTATAAAATTGCAAGAGTTTTCTTGCCCAATCACAGGAGCACTCAGCAGCAAATACTTTGTGGATGTTTACAGAACAAAACGGAGAGGAAGCCATGCTTTTGGTATCCTTGTGCATTTGCAAAAATGTAAATAGAAACAGAAATAGCTAAAGCAAGAAAAGTTAAATGAATTAAACCTTTACCAGGAAAATGTAAAATAAATATTTACAACAGTAGCACATATCTATCCAGTGCTTCCTGCAAGCCAGGAATCTGAAGATCTTTTGAATATACCCCACTTAATCTTCACAATAAGCCCATGAAACAGTTGGGTGTTATTTATCTTAAAAATAAAGAAGATTTTTTTCAAGGTCAGGCGGCTCATGAACTGCAGGCCCATTTGGCTCTGGAGCTCTATTTCTAACCACTGTGCTATAAAGTCTTTTTTATGAAGCAATCAAGGCACCATGAAATGATGGAGACCCAGAGAGCAGAGTACTGGGATTCATGTGTCAGTCAAATCTCTATTGTTGTGATAAAATACCTGAAATAAACAAAAGAAGGGAAAGTGTATTTTGGCTCACAATTTCAGAGGTTTCTGTCCATGCTTACTTTACTCCATTAGTTCTGGGCCTCTGGTGAGGCAGACCATCTTGGCAGGGAGTATGTGGTAGGGCAAACTGCTCACCTCTGTGGTTTCTAGAAAGCAGAGTGAGGCAGTGGGGGTGGGAGAAAGAGAGGAGCTGGGTACAAAATAGGCCCTTCAAAGGCATGACCCAGTGATGTCCTTCTTTCAACTAAGTCCCACTTTGTGAAGCTTCCACCACGTCTCAATATCCTGTTCAGCAATGGATTAATACATTTACGAGGTCTGAGCCCTCACGATCCAATGACTTCCACATGAGCTTTGGGGGCACATTTCAGACCCAAAACATAATAAGATTCATTCTCTCTGTCCTAGTTCCTCCTGGCAAAGGCCCATCCTTACTATTAGGAGTCCATTATAAACACTCAGTGTGTGGGGCAAAGAGGAGTGGTGTGAATAATCACGGGAAGGCAAGGTGGCTTTTCATCTGAATCAGTATAACTGTGGATAGAAAAGGGAAAGAAGGAGCCGTTAAACCATGATCTATGTGGGAAACCATAGTTTTCTCTGAGAAAAGAACATTGAAGTTCTTGGGCTGAAGACCCCATACTGAATTTTGAGATAAGACACACACACAGACACACACACACACACACACACACACACACACACATACAGGCACATACACACATGCATGCACACACATTTTAGATCAGAAACAAAACGATTGACATTAAAATAGACGGTCAATCCACAAGCAATGATAGCAATGAGGTTGTCCAAATTAAATGCATGATCAAATGGATAATGCAAAGTTTTCTGTTGACTTCACTCCAATGATGTAAAAGCAAATGAAAGCCCTTTGTGCTTTGTGCCCAGGTTGGATAAGCAGTGTAAGCACGTCCTTTACTGAGTGCCACGGAATAGTATCTAATCTTACAAGTACCTATGGCATCAGCATTATTCTGCCTTTAAAAATTTAATTTCCTGGGGCTGGGGCTGTAACTCAGTGGTAGAGCACCCGCCTTGCACATGTGAGGCCCTGGGCTCGATCCTCAGCACCACCTAAAAATAAATAAAGATATTGTTTCCAACTACAGCTAAAAAAATATTTTAAAAATAAAGATAAATTCAATTTCCCTGGTCAGGTAACAGTATCCATATTCTTTTCTAAACAGCAGAAGTTATCTGAATAATTTCCAATTTGGAATAAGTGATCTAATTTTAAATGTCTTAACTTTGGAATGAATTAAAAACTTAATTGTGATAACTACATGTTACATACATTACACTGGTTGCATGTTTTGGTATGTTCCCATGACCTTCTTCCTGAAGTATAGAACACAGTAAGTATCAGATTCAGTTTCTTATAACCTTGACACCAGGGGTTCAGCACCAGGTAGAGCTGTGTATTTCCATAATTGTGGTTCATTTGACTTGGCTATTTTCTTTCTTAGAAGCATGCGTGGGCAGGAATGCAAACCCAACTGTTATTGGCTTAATCTAATTAGGTATATTTATAAGGCATATGGACTAATAAATATTTATTAATTAAAAAACATAAAATAAACAATATTTTCAACAACAATGAATTTCATTAAACTGTCTAAACATTCCATGTAAGGGGAGGAACTCCCAGAACAGACCTTTAAATCCACTTTTGGCCTCTCCACCTCAACTCATATGCCTTTAGGAACTTTGGCTAATATCTTACTTTCTGTTATTCTGTATATGGGGTGTCCTCCATCAATTTGGGATGGGAACCAGGATTTACAGGGTCTTCTGAAATGTTCTTCTAGATTCCTTTGAAAACATCTATTATCTGCATAAGCAATTTCTGTGCTTCTTCTTTATCTGCTTGACATTTTGTTCCAATTAGGATAATTTTGATATAGATCTAGTCCTGGGAAATATTCACAGTCTAGGCAAAGTGTGGGCAATTTTTTTTGGTATTCTGCTTATGATATATTGGGTCGCTTTTTTTGAAGACCTAGCTTTTCCAGAATCTGACAGGAAAAAGTAGTGATTATCTTATGACCAACACATGTAATAAAAATGACATATTACATAGATACAATGCAATGTATCTTCTATTTATTTTGTTCCCACTGCTGTAAACCCTCTAAGTAAATGCCTGAACATGTAATATTTAATTTCCCTTATAATCTACTCGCAGCATATTATAGATGACAGTTTTTAAAAATGATTTCTCTGTTTTTAGTTTGTGTTCCTTTAAAATAGTAAAGAATGATTCCTTGATGTTTACTGCCATAGAGCTGAAGCAAGAGAAATGTGACATAGAAGATATATACAACAGAGGCACCACTGTATATCATCATTGTGTCATTTGGTTTTCATGTTTAAGCCATTTACATGCATTACTAGGAATACATTTTAAAATGATGGAGACATTTACAATATGGTACATGAAGCACAAAATACTTTTGTGAACTGAACATTTTTTTTTCTAATAAAAAAGTTTGACTTATGATACGCTATACTAAGAAATAACATATGCTTTTATTTCTAGAGTAGACTATTTTATACCTTAATTTTAACTTATATATTGACTTACCCTTGTGGGAATGTCAAAGATGAGGTTCTCTTTCTAATTTGCCAGGCTGCAGGCTTAACTTTTGAGCTATATGTATTTAATATAACTCAGTTTATATTATTTCTCCTATAGTATTAATAAATAGTAATTACCCCCAAACTGTGGCTTCTACAAGGAGCAGTGTGTATCATTGTACAACAAGGGGGAGACGTAATGAGTTCATGTCTGGTCCTTGGTCCTGAAACATACAACTTTAACCAGGTCCACTTCTTGTTATTTCCCTAATCTCTCCCTGGACCCCTGGTTTCCCACTGTATACTTACTGTTCTCAGCTCTAACTCTCTGACTTTTTTCTATTTGCCCCATTTATTGGGGTTCTAGGATTCTCCCTTTTTTGACACAATCATAGTCTTGCCTCTGAACCCTGCCTAGCATATGATATTTCCTAAATATTTGACACTTCTTATATTAGTCATGTGCTCCCAAAGGCTTATGCAACACCAAATCTCTGGCTAAAGGAAGTGATCGTCTATGCTCTGCAAAACAAAATGATCATGTAAGCCAAAGTCACTTGGTTACTGAGCAATATTTCAACTCCTTGTGTGGAGCAGAAGGGATGCCCACCTGTAGAATGAGAATGTACCCATGTGGGTTGCCTTTCAAAGAGGAAAGGAAAGCCAGATGTAGTGGCGCATGCCTGTGATCCCAGAGGCTGAGACAGAAAGATTGTGAGTTCAAAGCCAGCCTCAGCAACAGGGAGGCACTAAGCAACTCAGTAAGATACTGTGTCTAAATAAAATACAAAATAGGGCTGGGGATGTGGCTCAGGGGTCAAATGCCCCTGAGTTCAATTCCCTGTACAAATATCCCAAATTGGAAGAACCAAAATTTGGAAATCAGGAGCATTTTGTAGGATGTATAGAATTTAGAACTGGAAGCCTAGAAACTAGAATCAGGAGCAAAGCAAAAGGGTAAATTCTGGCCATTGAGCGGTGAGCCAAGTGTGAAATGAAGATGGGTGAGGAAAGCAGATTCAGCAACAAATCTGCGAATTTGGGAGTCCCCCTGGGAAATTTCTCTAGAAGGTTCTGAATAGTATTGGCAGATTGTATTTTTTTTTTTTTTTGAGGACCCTGCTTCACGCTTTTCATAATCTAGGAACATCTGAGTACAAATCCTAGATCAGCTCTTTATCTGTGTTAGTTACTTAAAATTTTTAGACTTCCATTTCTTCCTGGATGAAATATGGACAATAAAATCACTGCTGTAACTCTAACAGCACCATTGTGAGAACCAGGTAAAATAATGGCAGAATAGGTGCTTAGCAGTGGGTGGGGAGAGACAGAGGTTTTATAAATGTAACGTTCTATCATTACTCAGGCAAACTACATAATCAAGAATTCCCTTTTCAGTTAATTTTCATTTTGAAATGTGTTTCAAAGCTGATGTCTGTGCCAATGTGGAATGCGGCAATATCTTCTGAGAAACACAAAGACCAGTATCCAGTATCAGAAAACCCATTAATTAACTGTCCATTCACCTATGCAGGTGTGGACAGAAAGTCAATAAAGCTATGCATATAAAAGTCAAGTTTCCCACTAAAACCACAAAGCAAAGAGGAAATTATGTTGAACAAATAATTGCACAAATCATGTATTTTTTCTTGTTCATAGTCTAGTAACGCTTACTTGTCTATTATGTGTGTATAGTATAGAACATAGCATATAATAGAAAAGTAAAATTGGTATGTTATTCCAGAAAATAGAATTACCTTTTAAATACAATAAATTTTTACTAACGTTTATATAGATCTTTAGGGTTTGTAAAATTCTTACAATTCCCCCCGTTAGTGATTTTATTGTTTCAAGTGTGCATTTGAAAGCCAACTATCAGTTGTAGTGTGCTTATGTAATGATGCTACTCGTTTGGGGTCAGTGAGTGGATCCATGTTTAAAGAAGTTTTAATAGTGCTTCTGTGCTTCATCTCTGGACAGTGAGAAAGTTGTAGTAACAATGACTGGAGGGAAAGTAGAGTCAAGTAAATGCCATCAAGAAGTGGACAAATGAGGGGACTCCAATTCCTCTGTGTACTCCACCCTTTTTCTCATCATTTCCTCATCTCAAAACAGAGACAGTGCCATTTACTCAGAAAGAATTCTTGTGAAACAGATATATTAATTCATATAAGGCAATTAGATAAGTGGCAAGTCATTATTTGAGAAGTGCGTTAGGACTTTCTGAGATCTTAACAGTGCAAGACTAATGAGAGCTCTGTAACTAGCATACTGACCAGATGCAGGTCTTGAAAAATGTCTCATTTTTTTTAAAGCATACTTTAAGCATGACTATGAGCAAGATGTGAAAGTAGGCTTAGCAAATGTTGCAGTCTTAGGATATGCAGGAGCAAGCAATGGGAAGGGATAGGGTAGTAAAAATGTCCAAGTCTAGAATCTGTGAGAATAACCAAGAAAATGTCAGTGAAGCTATGGATTAGAATATATAGCATCCCCCAAAACCTGAAACAGCTAAGATCTTGCTCCACAAGTTCTACCCTAGTAAAGAAGTTTGTGACTGATATAAAGGAGGTGGTTTTTGTTGATGTTGTTGTTTTGTGTTTTGCAGGGCCGAGAGCCCCACCCATGCTAGCCAAGTGCTCTGCCACTGAATAACATCTCCAGCCCATGGAGAAGTGTTTCATCTCCTCTGCCCAAGAGGCTTAAGTATCCATTAGGGAAAGACAGAACTTGAGTTTGAGCTCTGTTTGAAATGTAGTTTGACACTGGAGCCTGTGGATAGAGGAGTCAGTTTTCAGTAGCTATCTGTGCCTAATCTTACCAGGCAGCTGATGAACTGACCCCATCAGTGCTACCATCCATCAACCTTACTCCTGTCCCTAATGTCATTACTTCCCTCTTTCCTTTACTTAAAAGGTCATACCCTTGGGTATGATCTTCAACTCTCTACAATATCTTTCCCTCTGTTGTGCTACGCAGGAAAATGTCAAACTTGGTTTAATCACTCCCCACTTTTTTTTTTTTTTTGTGGTGGCATCAGGCAGCTATAGCTGAAGGTACACTTCCAAGTGTTCTTGAGGGCTCACTTTACGCACAAGACAACTGACTTCAGGTGAGTCCTTAGAGCAGCTCAGCACTCCTGCTACCCTGCTTTATTTACTCTCTCAGATAATTACTGAAAATCCTTATGCCTCCAATGTCCCTTTATATACACTATGCTCTTAGCTCATTAGTGTGATTTTTTAAAAGCAGAAGCAATCAGAAAGGCACTTTGTCATTCTTTCCCCACCAAGTCTGCATGTGTACTTAATTCTAAAGTGGCATGCTGTTTCTTCAAGTGTAGTAATGTGAATGAACTCTACAAGCTTACTAGCTTCCAAGTTCAACCCCTGCTTTCATGTACTGAATTCTGTTCCTTCTTGCTATTCAAGGAAATTGCTCTAATAATCATCCACTTTCTCTTTCATCTTCAGATTTTTACCTACTACTGGATAATTACCATCAGCATAAAAACTTGAAGACTTCTGCCTTCTTACAGAAAAAAAAAAAAGTATTCCATGCTTCCATCTGGCTGACACCATTTTGGGGGATGTTGACAGGAAAATTTTTCAAGCATTCTTAATCCTGCTGGCTCCAATTCTTCTTTCCCATTGGGTTTTGAATGCTCCAATCAGATTCTGCTGTCAAAAAATAGCTTTCGACTTCACTGATCTGAATCCAATGATCAACTCAGTCTTCATCCCTCTTGTTAGCTGCTGCTCACTCCTTTATCCTCACTTACACTCCTCTTCACTTGACTTCTAGGACAATAGTCTTACTTCTTCAAATTTTATTTCACTGGTTCCTTCTTCCTATCCAGATTCTTTACATGACAGCATCCCGAGACTCACACCTTGAACCTCTTTTCTTCTTTAGATCCACAATCTAGGTGAACTTCCTTAGTGTCTTGGTTTAAAACTCCTATGTATGCCCGCAAGATTCTCTAATACAAAATGCCACGCCAACCATTATCTCAAACGACTAACTTGTGTATCCATTTAACAATGCAAAATCTCCACTTACATATCTATCATGAATCTTAAATTTCATAAGACCACATGCTTGATTTCCCCTCCCACAAGCTTGCTCCTCTGTTTATATTTTCCAGCCTAGAAACTGAGATTTACATTTTTTTTCATTTGTTTGGCCAAAATTCAGGAGTGAAGCTTGCCTTCTCTTTTTCTTATCACTGCCCACCCCCCCGCCCCTGATCTGATAATGCATTGGCAAGTTCTAAGAGTTTTACCTTGAATTTGTGTCTAGAATGTGATGACTCTTACCACCATCTTTCCCCAGGGTTATCGTACTAACCTCTTTATTAGTCTCCCTTTTTATTCTTGTTCATTTGCAACCAATTCTTTACAAGCAGTCAGAGTGTCTTTTAAAAATGTGATTTAGGTTATTTAATGCTTCTCAAAAAAGTCATATGTAGTTTTCATGTTACAAAAAAGTAGAATAGCCTAGAAAGTCCTATATGGTAAATGAACCCCCCCTCATCCCTCCCCCTTTTGCTGACGTTGGTCCAGTCACCCTGTATCATTGATGTTGCTTCCTATTTGTTTTTGGACCCGCCCTCTGACAGAGGTTGAGGAGAATCACTAGACCAGCTAGTGAGTGTCTCCGGGCTGAGCGAGAGGGTAAGTGTCATCGACCCTGCCTGCCACCCAGCCTGGCAAAAATCACACCAAGTTGTGAGTTGAGTCAGCCCAGATGGTGCAGCAACTCAGTTTATTGTGGAGAGAGAGGACTTACATAGAGAGAGGAGAAGGGGGGGGGGCAAAGGCAGGGGCCAATCAGAGATTGGAGAGTCCCCCAGGTTGGGGTAGCCTAGTCACCCCAGTTACAAAAACAGAGCCCCGTTACCCCAGTTACAGAAACAATACACCATTAGGCATGTGTGCCCCTGTTGCTGGGGAGTTATTCTTTGTGTTTGTGGAAGCCATATCTTGGGGCCTTTCAAGCATGTATACGGAAGCCATTTCTCAAGCTCTAACTGTCACGTACATGGAAAATCACAAGACCAGAATCACAAGACGGGGGATTTCCCAACAGTGGTTTTTCTTCCTCTTTCCCCAGCAATGATTGCACTTCCGTGGTCAGCAGAGGTCCCAACAATTTGTTATGTCCAGAATACTTTTCCACAACCATTTCAATTACTATCTCTGTGTAACTTAACATTACTCCAAGTCTTCCCAGAATAACAATCATTTTATTTTTTTCATGATTTTGTGGGCCAGAAGGACTTGAGTAGGCCATTCATACATGGTGTCTCTATTTGGAAACTCAACTAAAGCTGTTAAACAGAACAGGTATGTGTGGTCTTAGTGATCTCAGGGCAATTGGATGTGTTACATAGCTTCTGGAAATGGGAGCTATGTGGGCTTCATCACATAAACTTAATAACTGATTGTAATTTCTAACATACTATATTAGTCAAAAAGTCAAAAGCCTTACCAGAGAAAAAGAGAATTCTTGAAATTTTCAGTGAGAGAAATGTCAAATATCTAGGGAACTGAAACTACACTCCAACCCTCAATATTGGAATGGTCCCTTCTCACTTTTATTAGGTTTTGGCTCAGATTTTATATCAAAAGTCGTAACTTGATAACCATCTTTAAAGAAGTAAACCTCGCCCATACCAACTGCTACCCTTGGCAGCCCTCCCTGGTCTCCCTCTACTTAATTTTATCCTGAAGCATTTAACACAATCTTATATATTACTTTTATTTATTAATTATTTTTATTTCTTCCCGACATGTACTACATAAGGGCAGAGGTTTTACCCCATATATCACCAACGCTCTTCTAGGGACTCACCACATTGAAAGTGCACAATTAATATTTGGGCAAGGATTGAAAGAATGAACTACAATGAACTATAACAATAAGCTTTTGTATATTATATGCATACGATAGCCATGATTCTGACTGTTCTACAATTATTGACGTAATGTATTCTCAACTTTGAGAAAGTAAACTCCTTAAGGACTGGAATCAGGTGACATTTATCTTTATGTCCCCATTGTTTAGGAACCTGGAAGCAAGTTGTAGATATAAATGTTTTCATGTATCAAAACAGAAAAAGGCCCTCTATGTCATGTGTATGGTGTCCTAGTCTGCTCAGACTGCTATAACAAAATGTCACTGACTAGATGGAATCAAAACAGAAGTTTATTTTCTCATGGATTAGGATATTAGAAATTGAAGATCAAGTCTCTGGCCAATTTAGTTGCTCAATATGATTCTCTTTCTGGCTGGCAGAGAATTCCTTCTCACCCTGTCCTCAGCATGACAGAGAGCCAGGTCTCTCTTCTTATAAGGCCACCAGCTATATCAGATTAGTACACATTTCTATAATCTCATTCAGCTTAATTACTTCCTAAAGACCTACATCCAAATTCAGTCATTTTGGGAGTCAGAGTTTGAGCATTTCAGTTATGAGGGCTGTGATTCCAGTCCGTAGCACATGGTGTTATAATTGGTTCAAGCATGTTCTTAGTAGTTTATCTGCTGCAAAATGGGTTGTAGAAGAAGACAATTCCCTTAGCTTTAATTAAGTGTGAGTGTTTGTGTACATGTGATGTATGTGTGTGTGTGTGTGTGTGTGTGTGTGTGTGTGTGTGTCAAGAGGACAAGAGGGCACTGGTTGTCTGAAGGTAGACCAGCTGTCTTCTCATTCTCTGATGATGATCAGCTCTTCTCCATAGCTAACTATTTCTTTTCAGTGGTTTTTAACTTCTTACTTGTGTCTCCTATGCAGCTTATGCTATTAGATTCTCTACTTTTATACTCTCCAATTTTCCAGTTTTCTATTGCCAAAATTTTGTTTTTATGAATTATTAAAGGACTATTCTTCTAGCTCCCTGTTAGTCAGGAAACTACATTCCCAATTATGTTTGTGAACACTGGGTGGTAAGTGCCACTTGGAATTGAGAATTTATTGACTTTCCTTTAAACCACTGCTAGTGTGGCAGAATCTTTGAAGTTTTGCCATAAATATCTTAAACCATTTCCCAGTTATGAGATTTAAAAAAAAAATCTGCTAATATTAACTATTTGGTAGCTGATTCATATTACAAAAACCTAAATAATTGATCCTCTACACATTTCACAGAGTATATTTCATTAATTTTTTAACCATTTTTGCCTTTTCATCTTTTTTACAAAATTTTAGGTCTCAATAGCTAGCAGGAAAATGAGAGGAAAGTAGACATTTTTACTTACTGAAAATATGACCTTTTGTTTTTTTAAATGAAAGTTTGAGTCAGTGTCAATGAGGTCAGGCTACAAGTTGTGTGAGGGAGAGAGAGAAAGAGAGATGAGAGATGCCTTCCTGGACTCCTGAATTCTAATTGGGAAGTACAAAAATAATGAGGAGCAGAAGCAGGAATTGTTAGCATTGTGTGTTTGCTGGAAGAAGTTCTTTTCCAGTACATGCTTTCTCATAAAGCAATGTGCTAAAAGTGACTGTCCTTTAAGTTAAATGCCCTTTTAAGTGAGAAAATACTGTCACACTGTCAGATAATCAAAGTCTGCTGCCTGTCACAAAGTTCTCAGGACAGATCCATGTATAATGGCACTCTAATTAAAACACATCCAAGTTGGAAGTACAGGTGCCCACGAAGGAATCCCAGCAAGCATGTCCCTGCGTGACTCTCAGCTTCTCCTCCAAGCCTCCTCTCCCCTTTCCAACAGTCTCTCTCATACCTAACACCACAGGTCATTTCTCTTTTTCCTCTTCTTCCTGGCACAAAGTTATCCTAGAGATCATTTTTAAATTAGAACCACTGAATTCCAAACTAAAACACAGAAGTTATTAATAAAAGTAGGGTTTTTTTTTCCATGAAGCCCAATAAACCACCCCCTGATCTTTTTAGCTTCATTTCTTCCTTCCAACTTCTGCTGTTTTTTCCCAAATTGGTTGGTTTTTTTTTTTACACTTTCCAACTGTCCTATTTAAAATGTCATTTAGGCTCTCTAGGTAATATTGTCCTCAAGATGAAAAGCTGGGAGAACTGCATTATCTCTAATATGCCCTCTAGCTCTGAAAGTTTACAACCATTTACTACCTTATGTACCACCTTATTTACCATCCTTTTACTATATTGTTGGTGTGTGTGTGTGTGTGTGTGTGTGTGTGTGTGTGTGTGTCTTGTACACACAGGGGCTGTGTAAACCTGGCGAAGAGCCAGTTTAATGAGATGGGAAGAACCTATACTTCCAACTAAGCTTCCATTAGCTTCCAAATATTATCCTAATCTTTCCTTGACTTGAATTTACTTTTCCCTTCATTCATCTTTTACTAGTGACTATATAATCCTGTGGTAGACAATCCTACAGTCTTTGGTTTCATTGTTCATCAGATGCTTCCCTAAAACAGTAAACATCAATAGTGTACATTTTAAAAGACATTCATTTAGGTGATAATTATTTTGGCATATTAAATAATAACAGAACTTTAGAGTACTCAAACTTATTCTAAATGCAGAGTTCCTCTGAGTTTATTTGGCAGTGAAACAATATTTAATTATGGTTCTCAACACTCTTGTTTTAAATATAATCTTAAGCCACAGTTTAGGTCAAAGGCAAAAGAAAGAAAAATTATATCCACCCTTGCTGTCAGCATGAGATTTTTAGGAACAAGTGAGAGAACATAAAGCAGGGAAGTAGGACCAGGAAGGCAATAATCTGTCATTTCCTTGCTTAAAGGTGACCCTTTTAATGATGTATTTGTTCGCTTAAGTGACAAAGGCCATAGAGCCATGACTGGTTCTAATGACATATTAAGCTGACTAATGATCCACCTGGCTCCTTGTCCCTTGCTCCTTTTAAACTCAGCAGATGTGGCCACTAAACCACTATCCTTATATTTAACCATTATTCCATGTGATAAAAAAAAAAGTCTAGCTAAGAAGCAGGAGACATTAACAGAGAGGGAAAAAGAGAGAGACTCTGTGTGTGTGTGTGTGTGTGTGTGTGTGTGTGTGTGTGTGTGTGTGTATACATAAACACATACATATACATATCCAGTTTCGTGTCACACTTGCTATCTTCTTGGTCACCCAGCTGTTGTATTTCTGATTTCTTGCCTGGATACCCCATCCTTGCATCCCACCCCTGCTGTCCTAACCATCATTTATTTCTATGGTTCCGACATATTGTGAATTTCCTTGGTAAGACCTCTCCTGCCCATTTTCACCTGTCCATGCCTTTTCCTTGTTTAGATCTATGATTTATGTACCTCAATTCTTTCTCTGTTGCATGCATGTTAAATTTGCCAACTGAAAATTACTACTGCCTCGGCCCTTGTTCAGATTAAGAAGGTTGCACTGGCCTGGGGCTAATTCTTCTGTTTTCTCCCCATGTCTATAAAGGTCATCTATTTGTGTTAATACCCTAAAGTTCTCAAGGACCCAACATCTCTGATAGGATAGTTGCTTCTTATTTTTTCTGAACCTACCAACACCAAAGAAAGTATAGACACTGAAAATGATCACTTATAATTAGATATTTTAAAAAGTCTAAATTTTACCAAGGAAAACAAATGTATCTTCCTTACTAGAAGTTTCCAAAGTCTCATATTATCAGGATCTCTCTTCCTCTGGTCTCTTTTGCTTCTTGTCTCATCTCTTTAAAGGGTCATGTTCCATCTCCTTTTCTCTTCAGTTTCCCCAGATTCTAGCTTTTTCACTTACTGTATGAAGCTGGGGCACATTTCTTAAATTCTCCGTGTGTCAGTCTCATGATCTGCAGAAGATGATAGAGCTTAAGGGTTCTCTGGATATTAAACTAAGATGCTTAGAAATGTGTAGGGTGCACAGTGAGCACCAGGCAAGTTTTCACCACCACTAACACGAGGAATGGAGCTCACTTGACTTTGCCACTGTCGTGGTTTGGATCTGGAATGTCCCCCCAAAGATCAGGTATTGAATACTTAGTTCCCAATGCAGCAATGTCCAGAGGTGAGGCTTTGGGGGAGTAATCAGATCATGAGGACTCTAACTTCATCAGAGGATTAATCCATTTGGTGGATTAATAATTTGGGAGGAGGTAGAAACTGTAGGCAGGTGGGGAATGGGTGGAGGAATTAAGTTACTGAGGGCACACTCTTGGGGGTGATATCTAGTCCCTTCCCTCCACTCCTGCCTCCTGGCTCCCAAGAGCTGTGCAGCTTTCCTTTACCACACCCTTATCCCATGATGTTCTGCCTCACCTCAGACCCAGAGCAAGGAAGTCCGTCAACCATAGACTGAACCTTTGAAACCATGAGCTGAAATAAATATTTCCTCCTTAAAGTAGTTCTTGTCAGGTATTTTGGTCACAATGACCAAAACTGACTAACACAGCCACAGTAAAATATCTAGGTTTCAAACTCATGGGATCTCCTAGACATGCTATCTCTAATCATTGTTTAACAAGGATAACTTTCCACTTAAATCTGTCATGATATGTAAGCTCATAAAGCCTAGATCCACATAGCTTTTTTTTTTTCAGAGTAGCGTCACAATTAAAGAAAGAAATAGGTGGATTAACTTCTCATAAAGGTTGACAAGCCAATGGAGAATACCAAAAGTAATGTGCCAAATACACATTTAAAATATTTTATGGGATCTGTTGAACCAGAAAGAAACAGGAAAAGTTCTGGACTCTATAAATGACTTGAAAGGACCCAGGGAAGTAGATACAACCTGAATCTATGTTTGCCCAATTATATGCACCTATTTCTGGTGTCACACAGCTTGAGTTTTATAAGGAAACAGAAGACAAATTCGATGCCCATGAAAGATGGGTGTCATAATAGGGGACATAAATACATAAGATAGAAAAAACAATCCCCATCAGACAGCCCATCTCCACACCAAAATGCAAAATTCAGAATGATACTAAGAGTATATTATTTTTCCTAAAAGTAACTTAACAGTATTTTTAGGAATGCATAAATACACATTAAAATCATAAAGAAACTAAAGGAATGACTAATCATTTAAGCAGAATGTTCTTGCCAAGTGTATATGTGTAGAGGGTAAGGTAGACAAGGCAGGACACACAGTGACCCTCATAAATGCCAGTCTAGTGTCCTAGTTCTTAAGCTGAGTGTGGAGTGCACATGTATTTGATTCAATTCCATTGATTAAAATTTTCTCTTTTGACAGGTCACATGTAATCTTACATTTATAAAAATACCACAAAAAAATAAAAAACTATGAGCTGACATCATAAATAATTTCAAAATAGCAAAGAAAAAATTTCAATGTCTTTCAAAATTCCTCTGAATAAAGTCCACAGTCACACTAACCTCACTGTTGTGCTTTCACTAGAAATTCTGTTCATGGAGAAGAAGCTGAAGGGGGCATCTGTCAAAGAAGATGCCAAGAGGCTAGTTGGAAATGAATTCAAAGCTTACCACTATATTAGCAAATCACCTCCACTGTCCATTTCCTAGATACCTTGATTCTTTCTGAATTACTCTCACTCCCCAAATTCTCTCTCTTTTTTTTTAGAGTATTTCAACTGATTTGGATAAGGGAAAGAGATCCTTCTTTTTGAATGTGGAATTGGGAGGACTTACCCTAGAAAATAAAAGATTCATGTTGTTAGCTTGTGGGGGTTCTGATAAGACTGAATACCCCTGGAAAAAGGATAAGTTCTTCCCAATGTGGACATTCTCTCAGGTTCTTAACATGTATTTATTAGTCACCAGCTCTGTGAAGGACACAGGTAGATGTGATAGAGATAGAATAATAAGCAAAACACCGCTGTTGCCTACATGCACTTTATAATCCAGTGTCTCAGAGAGGCCCAAACAAACAAGGTAAAACAAATCTCAATGAATTATATGTGTACCAGGATGAATAGCGTCCAGAGTAATGGAGTGTAGGCAAGTGAGAGTTACTACTTCAGACAGGCTGATGAGGAAATTATTTTCATTTCTGAGGAAGAGGCTCTTGGATTGAAACTTGAATAAAACGAGGGAACACTTTATGTGTTCCAGGCTGAGCAAACACAGGTTGAAAACACCCTTAGGATGGGCATTTTTAAACCTGTTTGACAAAGGTTAAGAAAGCCAGGATTGCTTCAGGTGTGTGAGCAAGGCCCATGAGTCAAGAGCAACATCATCATATACTCAGAAGCTAGATCTTGCAGGGCATTAAAGCACAAAACAGGGACTTTCAAGTTTATTAATATAACTGTGATGATTATTAATTAATTGCCATTAAGCAATTTTGAGCAAGAAACTTGTATACTATATGTTCTTTTCAAGGGCTGATATGTGTGGGACAAAAACCAAAGAAGTCTTGGTAAAAGGAGAAGGAGTAGGAAGACTAGTTTATAAGCTACAAGCTACAGTAGAAATCTAGGGAAGAAAGAGCAATGTTCGCACAGTGATGTAGCGGGGAAATTTGTGATAATTATTCTGAGTTGGGGTAGATTTTGAAGGTGCCATATATAAGATGCTTTGCTACAGGATGCAAGAAAAAGGGGAGGAGCAAACATAAAGGAAATATTCTGTCTTGAGTATCAAGATCAATGGAAATGCCTTTTTTTTTTTTTGTATTAGGGTTTGAAACCAAGGACACTTAACCACTGAGCCACATCCCCAGCCCTTTCTAAAGTGGCTCAGGAGCTCACTAAGTTGTTGAATCTAGTTTTGAATTTGGAATTCTCCTGCCTTAGCTTCCCAAGCCATGGGATTATAGGCATGTGCCCCCAACCCCGGCTGGAAATTCCTTTTGACGACATAAGGAGCACTAAGTGAGAAACAGGATGAGGAAGGAGAGGTCAAGAGATCAGATGTGAACGGGTGAAGCCTGAGCCAAGAGGAGCTATCACTAGGCAAGTCTGAAGTTCAGACTACAATTTGAGCTGGAGATAAGATTTGGGAAGTCCTTTTTTTTTTCCTAGTTGTAGATGGACACAATACCTTTATCCTTTACTTATTTATATGCAGTGCTGAGGATCAAACCCAGTGCCTCACACATGCTAGGCAAGTGCTCTACCACTGAGCTACAGCCCCAGCCCAAGATTTGGGAAATCTTAGGAACTAAATTGTACATGTATCCAGACACAGACCTGGAGGAGATCACGTCTGATTACAGATAAATAGTAAAGACACAGCAACATGTATCGAGCAGGTGAACAAAGGTGATGACACATAAGAGACCAAGAACAAGTGGGCATTGAGGTCAGAGGAAAATCAAGAGGGAGTAGGGCAGGTCTTGAGGCACAGAGAAAAAAATTTCCAATGGTTTCAACTATTTCAAAACTGTCTGAAAGTTTGAGAGAGACAACGGTTAAAAACTGATCACTAAATTGGACAATGATAAAAATCATGGGTGATCTTGACAAATGGGTTCCAGCTTCGGTTATGCACAAGCCCCTGAGCAGAGTGTGTTTAAGGATAGGTTGGAGAAGTTCAGGCAGTGAGTCTGAACAACTCTCTCCATGCCCTGTAAAGACTGCCTGCTTCCACAAATCCAGGCAGGAGGGGAAATCTAATGATGCAGAAGAGAAAAGGAATAACTTCTCTAGTAAGAATCTTCGTAGGAAAAGTGGAGTGAGTAAGAGATGGAGCCTTAGAGAGGAGTGGAATAGCTCAGCCATGTGAATGGAGGAGGGTAGAGTCTGCGGGTATAGGCCAGTGCACAGAGGTGTGGAGTGGAAGAGAAAAGAGGGCTCATCAGATTGCAGCTGTATTCCCAGTGGAACAAGAAATCAAGGTCATCAGCTGGAAGTGAAGACAAGGAAATGGAATGATAAATATTTGAAGGGAGAATAGGGTATAAAACAGATAGGATGAAGTATATTAAACAGGGAAATGTGGCAGGATTGCTGGATAGAGTGATAGACAATCATGGACACACTCTGAAGAGCAGTCAGCATGACTCTAGATTCTTCCTCAACAAGCTGTTAAGGGTCCAAGTGGGCCACACTGAAACCAGACTTAACTTACCGGCAATCAGTATTTGCAAAGCGAGTGTGATGGCAAAAGAAAGCAAGAGAATTGGGCAAGAACACAAAGGAGTGATTGCAATGATGGAAATGGGTTGTAATCTGGAAAAATAAAGAAATGAGAATGCTGGAGGAGTTATGGATGCTGAGAACAAAGGTCAGCACATTAGATACAGGATGTACAATTCTTGCAAACTGATGTTTGCAATTTTGATTTGCATTGGAATGTTTTGCATCTTATGGAATTTTTTTTTCATTCAGGTGTTTTTCTTTCTTGTGAAAAAGAAATAATGATCTAATTACTTCACTTCATGCTTCCATGTCCAGTACATCTGTCTCCCTGCATACTGTAGGACTAGCCTTAAACCTGTAAAGAAGTCTGATGAAATCAATTGTAATAATACAAAGATTGACTATTTGTGTGTGTCCCTATGTGAAGTTAAATTATATTCTTACAGCCCTGAAAATATATATGAAATTCTGAGAGTTAAGTCACTCAAAAGTTAATTTGTAAGAGGTTTGAAGACTGACTGGGACTATGTGCACCTAGGAAATAAACAGCCAGGCATAATAACTTGACTTAAATCATTGTAGTATAAAAAATAAAACTCTCAGTATATGTCCAGTTTCTTGGATTTGCCACTCAACCCAGTTCTTCTAGACCCTTATCTGACAGTGAGCCAATATAGACACATATAATACAAAGAGGTAAGAGGAAAAAAAAATCTGATAGAGCTGAACTACTTAAGATGCCTCCAATATTGTATCACCACAGAACCCCATGGAATACCAGGAGATAACCAGCACTTATAAGGCAAGAGAATCCAAGAAATTCCTATGAAATGTTCAAGAAGCAATTATGTGGTATTGACTACACAGGGAACCTGAGGGACATCTAGTTAAGTTAGGGCATGAGCTGCTATAATTGGGTATACTTACCTTATGTCCTTGAGAAATTAAGATTATATTGGAACTATACATGAGATTTTTGAATCCTCCTTTTAGTAACATGTAGGAAGAAGTAAAAGAGATGAAACATTATAGGTGCTACACATGGAAAATGTGGTGGACTGGATTAGTAATGCATAATATAAGAAAGAGATTCAAGGACACCTCATATGCACCAGTTATTGAACTGTGTTCAAGGAGTTAAAAGTGGAGTCTTTATTTAAAGACACATTATATAAATTATATATCTAGAAATTATACAGGCATGTCAGAAGGAGGCTGACTCCAGGCAGGACAAATGAGCTATTTGAATGGAAATTGCCAAACCTGGAATTGAGTTCACCTCTTAATAGGAATAGTATGTGAATTTCTAGTGTTGACTATAAATATTTCTCAAAAGATCTAGTCAATGTTAGTATTCAGGTCTATCTAGGTGTTTTTTTCCAAACATATCCAGATATTTAAAAATATTGCTGTGGAGCCTTAACATTATACATTTATGACTAATAAAGATATTATTTATTTACACAATAAAATTACTTTTTGCAAAATTAATGACAATTACAAAAGACTGATGTACAAAGACTTTAGGTGACCTGGATCAGGTCTGAGACAATTAATTTACTGAAGCAGTATGTTGGTTCATTATACCACATGGCTTTCTATTCTCTAAAGCTGCAGTCAAGTTTTTAAGGTTCATATGCACTAAAATTCTAATGCTATAGAAAAATAAGGAGCCGCTGCAGTGTCAATCCTAATGAAAGAGGTAGATGCTACTTATATCTTTAAATTAGGTATCAACAATTCCTCTCTTAGGTACATAGCAACAGATATGTGTAATTGTTCTCAAAAATATATGCAAATGAGGCAGGAGGATCTCAAGTTCAAAGCCAGCCTCAGCAAAAGCAAGGGGCTAAGCAACTCAGTGAGACCCTGTCTCTAAATAAAACACAAAATAAGGCTGAGGATGTGGCTCAGTGGTTGAGTGCCTTTTAGTTTAATCCCCAGTATCCACCCCCTAATATAAAGATATGCAAGATAATTTTCATAGCATCCCTATTAAAATGCCTACTAACTATTGAATATATAAATTGTGGTATATTAACAAAATGCAACATTATACAATCAAAAGAGTGAACGAACTATAAATCATGCAACTTTATGGATTAAGTTAACAAATATAATGTTGCACGAAGGAAACTAAACAAAAAGAGTAAATCTATTTATATAAACTTCAAAATTAGGCAACACTAATTATTGCTGTTGGAAATAAAGATAATAGTTACCTTTGGGGTGGGGATAGTGACTCCAACCAAAAATGTGGTGATGGGAGGTGCTGATGTTCTGGCAATGCTTGCCTAGTGAAAATTAATTTATTTTGTATAAGTAAAAAGAAAACTATGCACTTAAAATTTCTATTATTTTTATATGCCTATTGATCTTCAATAAAGAGTTCAAAAATAAGAATTCTGATTAAATTGGTCAACATTAGCTCATCTTAGCAGAGAAAAAGTAGTACATAATGTAATAAAGGCCTAAAAATTACTTCTGAGAAACATGTGTGTAGGGAAACCTAACCCCTGAACTAAACAAGAACTGAGATCCTGCCACCAAGTTACACTTGAAGAGCTTGGTTTAATCAAATGTTTTTAAAGCTTGTGCTGAATCAGAATTAGGGTAAGCAATTCTCAGAAGCTAACTTGTGCAATTAACAATCTGGCAGTGATGTTATTGGAAAAAAAACAGTCTGCCAAGGAAGGCCTGATAAACCATCATGAACACACAGATGAAGAAATACTGGTTTGCTGAAAGCAGATATACCATCAATTTATATGGCACATGCTTTGTTTTTCTTTTCCTTTCTTTCCTTATATATATATATATATTATTTTTTTTTGGTACTTACTATTGAACCGAGGGCATTCTACCACTGAGCTGTATCCCCAGTCCTTTTGATTCTTTATTTCAAGACAGGGTCTCACTAAATTCCTGAGGTTGGCCTCAAGCTTGTGATTATATGTCATTTACTTTGTTATCTGCCTGAAAAAAATAACTCACTTATAAAGGAATAATCAGAAAGGAGGAGAAGGGCTCTAGGAACCTAGCAAAAGACTGTCTATCAGTGAGACTGGCACTGAACCAAGCATCCTCAGTAAATGCCTCTGGCTTACTGATTTCATTCTAGGAAAAATGCCTGGTGAACTAAAAGACTTTAAAGTAAGATTAAAGCGTATTGCAATGTTGAAGTAAACTTCTAAGTGCCTACTGTACTGATGCCATTTGTAATCAATTAAGGCTGATAAATATTCTTGTTGAAGAATCTCTTTTTTATAAGGCATCCAGGTTATATCAAAACAAAACCAAGGTAAGAGGACTTGATGTGAGAAAGCTCTGATTTTTTTTATAGCTACTTTGGATTCTAGCATGCATACAAGCAGAACAAATGACCTAGAGTTCAGGTTCATCACACACACACACACTTCAAGCACAAACATGTTGATGTAAATAGATGAAAATAAATTTCACATTGCAATAATCTATAAATAATGAGTCAAATAATTAGCGTTAATTCTTTACTATCACGTTCAGGCTAATCATTTATGTTATCTCATCTAGTAGCTGCTAAAATATCATCACCCTTTCAAAGCCAATGAACCTGTCTCTCCATGTGCCAGCACCGATCCTTCTCAGGTTATGTATGAGCTTCCGTATGTGTGACCTTTCTCAATGTGATAAAAACCAGGCAAAGGCTTTTAACTTGGCTGTGCTGACAGGTAGGCTGCCCAATTATACTTTAAATATATAACAAATGATTTTTAGTGTAATACTTGGGACAAGATTGTGCTAAAAAATACTGATTTAAAATTAACTGAGAATTCTATGTTTATTTGCTAGATCTGATAATTCTATAGTGAAGACTCCAGGCAAATCCATACTTAATTGCTGAACCAGCCACCCAGATTAGAGAAGTAAGACAAGGAGCCTATTCCACATTTTTCCATATGCTGGACCAGCTGCAAGCGGAAATGGAATTCAAAGCTAAGCCCTTGCTAATTATTTTGTAACTGTGGTTTGATGATTTGGTAAAATACCTTTCTCCTCTACATCCATTTTTTTGTTTGCAAATTGAAGAGAGGGAAGGATTCAGCTATTATTTGAGTTTCCTTTTTCCCCGGGCATAAATTATCAAAACAGATTAACCATTGTCACAAATGTTGACGAAGAAAAGCTAAAGAGAAATTTCTGACAACTTTACAATTAACAACAAAAATAAGGAGGTTTGATGAAATTTGCATCTGGGTTTTCAGGATTAAATGACATTACTGGGTGGCACCAACATGAACATATTTTATAACATCAGTATCTTAAGTTTTTTTAAAATATGCTTCATTTTAAATATTTTCTTGTTTTTATTTTCTAGCATCATTTATGAGGTAGAAATAAACTAGCTGGAAAGATTAAACAGTATTCTTCCCTTCTGAGTTCTTTATTTTTGTAACATTTTTATTAGGATAAGACTATAAAGAAAAGAGCATAATTATTAACATACTAACATGAGGACATACAAATGAATGCAGCTTCCTTCAAATAGAACATAATGCACTTTAATAGTTCTCCCATTGTGCAAAACACTTTAGAATTCTTCTTGTAGAATCACCAGAGTATCCCATCTGAAGTTCTTTTTATTAGTCTTAACATTTTCTGCACTTGAGAGTATATTTCATTTGAAGAATGACTAACTCATTTAGAATTATGCCTAGCAGATAGAGGATTTTATCTAGCTGAAAAATACTGTGTTTGGCTAAAGAGATTTGGTAGAAAGAAAGTATATTGTCTAGGAATCTGACTCAAAACAGCAATGTTGAAAGTGGTCCACAGATGTTGGTGAACAATGCCCCCATGTTTAATGATCAACTTTGGAAGAATTTGCATATATGATCTTCAGGGTGTTTCATAAATATATTAATCTGCAACCACAGAAAGAGATTTACTTTAGTGATCTCTGAAATAAACACAGAAGTCAGAAATCATCTGGGGATCTTGAACATTCTCAGTGGCGGACCACAGTCAGAGGCGATCAATAAAGTAGTTCACATGATACCTGTTAGAGGAAGGTCTTTATAAAGGAAATGTCACCTTCCCCGTGGGCTAGTTTCCCTAGTCTTTGGAGTTGAATGGCACTTGGTGCCATGGTAACATCTAGAAGTGCACACCACCTGTGAAAGGAGTAACAAAAGCTTGCAGGGTTTTGACAATAGAACCGCAGGGTCTGAAGGGAAGAGGCCCAAATTGCAATTCTGTGAGACTTAAAGAATTCATAAAACAGAAGGAAAGACCCAAATGTCAGATAGAAATTTATCAAGTGTTCTCTCTATAGAATATTATTATTGATCTGATGAGAACTGTTACACCGAAAGGATGAAGCAGCTCAGGCAGTTCCTGTCCCTTATTAAGAAAACAATTTAAAAAGCAAAGTTGCTAGATCCTCTGTCAGGATAGTGTGTGTGTGTGTGTGTGTGTGTGTGTGTGTGTGTGTGTGTGTCGAGGAGCATGTGATCAAAAGCATCCTCGTGTTAACAAAAGATATTTCCAAGATCTGACTTGTTTTATTTGGAGGGGATTTGGTTTTATTTTCTTAATAAACTCTCTTTAGAGCAATTTGAGTTATAGAAAAAAATTGGGTAGAAAGTACACAGTTCCCTTGTGCCCACTACACCCTTTTCCCCTATCATTAACATCTTACATTGATTGCTGTTGCACATTTGTCACCATTGGTGCACCAATAACAATGCATTATTATCAACTAAAGTCCATTATTTACATGGAGGTTCATGCTCTGGGTTGTACAGTTCTTTGGGTCTCAAGAAATACCTGATGCAATATATTCATCATTATATCATCACAGGGAGACTTTCATTGCCCCCAAAGTGCCCTTGTGCCCAATCTGTGCATCTCTTTCCCTCTCCTTCTGAATCCATGGCAACCTTTTTAATGTCTTTTTAATGTCTCTGACCTTGTTTCTTCCAGAATGTAATATAGATGATTGGTACAGGATGTAGCCTTTTCTCACTGGCTTCTTTCACTTAGCGATGTGCATTTAAGTTAACTGCATAATGTTTATTTTTGTGATTTGATGATTTCTTTTGATTTCTGAGTAATATCCTATAATATAGATGCACCAAAGTATTTTATCAATCAGACAACTTGTTCCTTGAGAATTATTTTTCTAACTATCACAGAATGGTGATTTCTTTTAAACCTCGTTTAAAAAAAAAATCATGTTCTGGATCATTTTTGTATATTTTTTTCCTTGGAAATAACAGTTGCCTCACTATCATTTCTAACAAATTTTAAGGGCCTAGAATAAATACAAGCCTAGAAAATACTGTAGCAAGAGAGTGTACTACATTCTGTTTCTGTCACACTCCTAGCCTCTACCAAACTCTTACAGGCATACAAATATTAAGAAATATTTCACTAGAATCTCCTTCAGTTTCACTCAACCCCACTTCCCTATCTTGTCCTCCAAGGGAACTATCACATTTGTATCCTAAATGCATTTTTACTATGCTTTCTTCTCTCCAAAATATTCCTATCTCTGCCAGTAACTTACCTAGCATGCCAATTGCAACACTTCCTGTTTTCACATTCAGCTAAGATACAGCATTCCCTTTAGGATAAACTCCCAAGTTGTAAACACAGCATGCATGTCCTTTTCTAACAAGGCCAATGCCTTCTCTTTACCTTATCATTCTTTGCTTCTGTAATTCTGAACTACATTTTGTTCCTCAGTTGCATTTCTCTCTTTCTCCTTTTGCTTCTGCTCCCTGATCTAGCACTTACTACCGTGCAGAAGTCTCCCCTGGGCAGCACTCCTTGGGGCCTGTGCAGTATTTACATTGATTTTTAAAGTTTTGCGTATCTTCAGCCTTCTCAGACCCAGTTCCTTGGGAATTAGGACCCTAATGGAGAGAAGACAGTGTGATTTTTTTTTTAACATTCCCAGTGTCCCATCAATACACTTGACCCCAATTATAATCTCTTTAAAAAATTATTTTCATATTCCTAAAGTTCTGTGTGAGAGTTTAACAGTTCACCAAAACCACAACCATGAAACGATAACTAAATACTAGTGAATGCAAGCTGCTTTTGCCATGACCAGGAACAGTTGGTGTCTGTTTTTATTCAATGGTCACAATACCACCAATAAAGTATTTATGGGATGTATCTCATAAATATGCTCATAGTGTATTAAATAAATAAAAGGTTAATTCTGATCAGATAACTAACCTCCAGTATAGGCCATCAGTGCCTCAGGCTATTTTACCTTCCTGTTCTGACAGTCAAATAGTCTGACTTTCCTCCTCATTGTTAGAGAATGGCTGCTCTGTATCTATTTTCCACCTCCCTTTTCAGCATAAAAAAAAAATCAATGAGGGAAATGAAGGAATCCATAAGGGGAAAAAAGCACAATTGTATAATACATTACCAGATTTTTTTTTTTTTTTTTTTTTTTAGTCTTACTGTCCAAAGCTGGACAAAATAACTCTTCCAGCTGTAAGGAAGTTAGGAAATGTAACTAATCATGATGACATTCTGAACAAAGTCAGCTCTTCATTAACTTGGAAAAAGGACCATGGGTTCTAGCTAAGCAATTAACAATGTCTGACACACAAGATTAAGCAATATTAGTATCTCCCCAAATAGCCAAGAGACGTTGTTTGCCCCTATCGGTCTCGATAGTGAGTAGAAGAGTATAATTTCATATGTCGACAGAGCTCTGTTGCTTTCATATATTTAATTAATTAATGGTGATATCCAAGGATCATAAAATATTTATCTTAATTGGTAAGAAAATTGCTACTGTTTGGGTTTTTGTGTGTGTGTGTGTATGTGTGTGTGTGTGTGTTGGGGGGTAAATACACTAATAGATTGAAGAATCAATCTAGTTTCCAAGGTATCTTTTTTGAAACACAAAAAGTTCAATTTTGAAGCAAAAACACCCATTTCCGTCCCCCCAAACAAATGTTAGACACACGCTTTGTCATCCATCTTGGTGGCTGCTTGGAGCTTTGGAGCTAGGAACACAATCCACAAATGTAAATAGTCACACAACTACTCTCGTGGCTGTGAGAAGATGCTCATTATGCAACAGAAAAAGACAGAGGAAATGCAGGGAAATTAAATGATATTGCTCACGATGTGTTGCATGTGCAACAAACCAAAGCTAAATGAAGACAATGAAGTCATTTAAGAGACTGGTGAAGATTATTTCCAATAATGGATTGACTGACCAAAAAAGAAAAAACCACACATATGCAATATAACAAAATTAATTTTATATTAAAGAGGGAAGGCGGTGCAGAAAATAACCTCTCATTGAATCTTTATTTTTTTGCATAATAACCTCAACTTTAGTAAATAAATAACATAATAATGTTTCAGGTCATGTTTTCATTTTCATAAAACTGTAAGACTTTCTAAAAATTTCTAGCTTATGAGATAAGGCAAATTCTGAGAAAATGCCCTTTATTCATTTTCCCGTTGCACATAGATTTTGACTAAATACCGTCAATCTTAATTACTTCTTTTCTCTTAACAAAAGACTGCTGATATTTTTGCCATCATTATATAAATGAATACACCAGAAGGATGTCTTTGGCAATTTATTTTCATAGGTTGTAGAAATAAACAAGAGGCTTATTTTTTAAGGTATTTAAGATTCTTTGAACTCAATAAATTATTTTTCTATGAAAATAAGTTGCATGAAGAAAGAAATTATGCTCTGTAAGCATCTCTTCAGCCCACCTTGAGAAAGTTGGGCTCTTGACCATACGTATCCCTATATACCCTTACATTATGGCTTAGATATGTGTTGTTCCTCAAAAGCTCTTATGTGAAACAATGCAAGAAAGTTTAGAGGTGTAAGGATCGGGTTATGTGAGTTTTAGCCTGACCTGTGCATTAATCACCTGATGGGGATTAACCCAGTGGTAACTGTAGGTAGGTAGGGTGTGGCTGGAGGTAGATAATGCGGTGTCACTTTGGAGTATATATTTTGTCCCTGATGGGTGCAGTAGTCTCTCTCTGCTTTCTGGTGCCACGTTCCCAACTGCTTTCCCTGGTCACACCCTTTCACCATGATGTTTTGCCTCATCTCAGGCCCAGGGCAATGGAGTCAGCTGTCTATGGACTGAGACCTCTGAAACCATGGGCACCAATAAACTTTTTCTCCTCTAAAATTGTTCTTGTCCCCTTTCTGGTTGCAGCCATAAAAAAAACTGACTAAAAGACCTTGAAACAGTGTGTGGTACACATGGTCTAGAGGAGGTAATTGAACATGCATAGTTATAACCTATAAGCACTGCTTGTCACGTTTATCAAAGCAGCTGACTTGAAGCAACCAATTCTATTACAATGTCATCACAACTGAAGTCTTTCACAATGTTATTACTAAAAATTTTTGAGGAGCAGAATTTATTTTAAATTGACTTTGACATGCTCACTCCTCTTAGGAAATCTCTTCTCAATCTGTTCCCCCAATTAGTACACCAATAGCAAGATTGTATAATTAAAAATGCTGAGATGCCAGGAAATAAGTGAAGAACACAATAAAAAGGGCAAAATGAACATTTTTATAGCTCTATGCACAAAGCAATTGAGCCTAATTGTTTTTAGACTAATCAGTGGGACAGTACCCACTTCCTTGATCAATGCTGATCTGCTTTTATTTAGAATATGTGGTGCTACCTCAGAACTATTCTTTTTAGGCTTTTCAAACTCTGTGGGCTCAGAAAGGGATCTAATGAATTAATTTTAAATTTTCACTGAACTGTGTCCTTTCACAACCTGATCTTATAATATTCAAGGTCAGGACAGGGAGAATGTGAAAGTTTTTCAGAACTTCCTGGCATAATTATTAACAGAATTAAGGGATTTGCAAAACTAAGGTCGGTCCCAAACCTGGACACTTTTGACCAACTATAGAAAGTTAAGAGATTTTTGAGTTCAGCTTATATTCAGGGTTTCTATTGTTGGTGTATCAGAAAACAAGAGAGGTGGATGGTTGTCTTAATAACCTGTACAAGTGATGTCTAACTTCTTGCCATACACTCACATGCAGAAAAGAGAGTTTTATCTCTTTTTTTCCCCATAAAGAATTGATATGCACTGGCTGGCATTTTCTGTAAAGAGATAGTAAATTTACACAGATAACTTTTTTTGACATTTAAGCACATTAATTTTCCAAGGAAGAAATAAAAGGTGATTTTGAGTTTATAGCCATACATAATGGTGGTACAGATCCATTTATGTATTAATTTAATAGGGATCATTGAGACTTGAAAACCACCTATTTTCTTTCCACATGGGAACTCTATCTGTAAAAACTACCTCAGACTTTTATTTTAATCTATGATTCTTGGTTTTGAAATATGGCTAGGATTAGATGACAGTATTTATTGGCCATTACTTGGCTTATAATTTGGCTAAAATTTTAGCCCCTTCGCTCCTTGAGCATACAAAAGGGCATGTTTTATTGAAACATACCTCTGAAACCCAATGGTCTTGGCCTGAAGAATGTATCCAACTTATTAAAAGTTGCTAAACAAAATGAGGGAAGAATTCAATTTCTGAGAAATACTGTAAATGCAAAGTATAACATCAGCATCATAGGCAAATCCAACTTCCAGCTCTGACATTTTTGCTTATTGTGTGATGCAATCAGGGTATTTACTCTGAATCTCATAGATTAAACTGGACAATGGGAATGATATAAACTACTGCATATGGCTATTGTAAATATTAAATAAGATAATGTAAATACACTCATTATTTAGTATCTGGTGGTAATTTTACTTATGAATGTCCATTAAATTTTGTTGTGGTGGTGGTTGTACTTAAGCCTGGGGATGTAGCTCAGTGGTAGAGCATTTGCCTCACAAGCATAAGGCACTGGTTTCAACACCTCACATTGAAAAAAAAATTTTTTTGTTCCTATTGTTTTATGGTGATTATAGTTTACTAATTGAGAAACAGTCCCCCTATCCTCCTTCTCAATCCTATTCCTACCCTCTATCCTCGATTACATATATGTATGAAAATTAATTTACTTATTTGATAAAAGATTTGCCTTACTAAACAAACAAATCAAAATAATAAAGTATCAAATCAAACACAATTTTAATTTCTATTTTGCATACTAGAAACTGGAATGGGGTGTTACTTTTTTCTTTTTAGTATTTTTATTAGCGCATTTATAATTAAACATAGTGGTGAGATTTGTTGTTACACATTCACATATGCACATAACAATTACATTCCCCAGTACTTTTCCTTTTTATTCTTTCCTTCTTCCCCTTGTTTACTTTCCTCTACCAGAAGTATAGACTTCTGCTCTTCCTAGCTATTTATTTACATGTATATTTTTTCTCTTGTTGCATTAATATTTTACATAAAAGTGGAAATTATTGGGATATATTCATTCATGCATATAGCTTCATTTAGATGATTTTATTCCCCTGATCTTCCCCCTTACCCTCCCTTCCTCTTTCTCCATTGCTCCCCTACCTCTAATCTACTGATTCTTAGATTTTCCTGAGATTCTCTCTCCACTTATTTAAGTTCTTTTATTGAACTGGAGGTTTGATTGTTGAACAACTTTGGTATATCAGTTTAAAATATTTTTAATTATCTTTACCTAAATAAATTTTAAAATTATAAATTATTTAAACACATTAATTATTATATAAAACTTTGAAGATCATAGCAACTTTATGAAAAAATCACATCACATTGAAAACATTTCTTAATAAAAATATGAGACATAGTATTAGACATATATAAAACTAAGGGAAAGCATGTGAAGGCACATCAAGAAGTTGTTTTGTTTAAATTATTTTTAAACAGTTGAACTCTCACTTTATAAAATTTTAAAATTCTCTCTTTAATATTTGAGTATATATAGAAGTTTTAAATTTTAGTCAGAATTATGATTTTTAAAATTGTTTTTGAATAGGTTCACTATTCATGTAATTTCATGCAATGAAATTGGTCTAAAAATTAGTAATCCAAAATGCTATAAATTCAAATTATTTTAGCACCCCTTTTATTCTCAAAAGTATCCCAGGGCAGTTGACATGATCACCTCACAATCACAGGCAATATTAATTGCTCTAGGCCTGGCACACGTTCCCTATCATCAACTCATTATCTGTGTGAGGAGCATATTATGACCTTTGTCTTATAATGAATATACCAAGGAGCAGGGAGGTTATGACCTGAGATCTAGTTAGTAGTTCACTGTGCCTGATTTAAAAGCCCAGGCCTTTAGACTCTTGTTAAAAGCACAATTCTTTCATCATTTTACTGAGATCATCTTTCAAAGACACTCTGGTACCATGATAAAAAAATTGGTATTCAAACTAAAATACTTCTTTAAACAATTTCAGTTTAAATAGATTAGGATTCACAGGAAAATGTTCCTCATGCTTCTACAAATGTTTAATTAACCTAATAAATTTAATACTTTTAAAATAAATATTTGGAACATTGTTCTTAAAGTCCTTGAAACACTAAAGGAGACCAGTGATACTGTAAGTAGCAGAAGAAAACAGAGTTTTAAAATGAATTCATTTAAATTAATGATGGCAAAAAACAATAAGCAAATCACTAATTGTAATAATTGTATAAACTGTAAATAAATAATGTCAACAAAACAACTGTAGATGCAAATGTTTTATTAAAACATAAATCCCAGAATAGATAAGATTGCCAAAATGTTATTTTTGCTTCATTCTACTAAACAAATTATCTGGAATTAATGAATTTGAGTCTTGAATCAAAATAATCAAGGAATAATGAGCTAGGAAATCACAATATTTTCCAATTTGATATTTATTAAGTTGTCTTAAAACTTTTTTAAAAAACAAGACAGTACTTTTTTTGAGCTTTGTAGAGATTGTATACTTTTTAAATTAATTAATTTTTTCTAATTAGTTACACAGGACAGCAGAATGCACTTTGATTCATAGTACACAGTGTACAATTTTTCATTTCTCTAGTTACACATGAAGTATAGTCACACCATTTGTATCATCATTCATGTACCTAGGGTAATGATGTCCATCTCATTCCACCATCTTTCTCACTCCCATGCTGCCTCCCTTCCCCTTCCTCCCTGTTGCCTCTATCCAAAGTTCGACCATTCCTCCCATGCCCCCCCCATTATAGATCAGCATCCAATTATCAGAAGAAACATTCCTCCTTTGGTGTTTTGGGATTGGCTTACTTCACTTAGCATAATATTCTCCAACTCCATCCATTTACCTGAAAATGCCATGATTTTATTCTCTTTTAATGCTGAGTAATATCCCATTGTGTATATATATAAACACCACAGTTCCTTTATCCATTCATCTGTTGAAGGGCATTGAAATTGTTCCACAATTTAGCTATTACGAATTGTGCTGCTATAAACATTGATGTGGCTGTGTCACTGTAGTATGCTGTTTTTAAGTCCTTTGATTATAGACACAGGAATGGGATAGCTGGGTCAAATGGTGGTTCCATTGCAAATTTTCTAAGGAATCTTCGTACTGCTTTCCAGATTGGTTGCACCAATTTGCACTCCCACCAGGAATGTAAGAGTGTGCCCTTTCCCCTTATTTTCTTGCATTCTTGATAATTGTCATTCTGACTGGAGCAAGATGAAATCTTAGAGGAGTTTTGATTTAAATTTCTCTAATTACAAGAGATGTTAAATATTTTTCATATATTTGTTGATCGATTGTATATTACCTTAACAACCTTCACCATTCTGAGGTTGGGGAAGTCAGTAAGGGTATCTAATCTACAAGAGGTTGGACTTCCAATATAGTCCTACAATGTGACTATATTTTCTATGTAGTTCTTTCCTTTTTTCATTATTTTCCTTCTCCCTGTTTTAGAAACTGAAATCATAGAATTACATATAAACCTTAGTTTTATCATTTACTAGCTACATACATGTGAGCACCCTCTCATTTTCCAAATATCCATGAGTAAATGAATAAAGGTTCTAATTCTATAAGGTTATTTTTTTTTATTGTTGGTCGTTCAAAACATTACACAGTTCTTAATACATCATCTTTCACAGTTTGATTCAAGTGGGTTATGAACTCCCAACTTTACCCCGTATACAGATTGCTGTATCACATCAGTTACCCTTCCATTGATTGACATATTGCTTTTCTAGTGTCTGATGTATTCTGCTGTCAGTCCTATTCTCTACTATCCCCCCTCCCCTCCCCTCCCCTCCCCTTTTCTCTCTCTACCCCTTCTACTGTAAATCATTTCTTCCATTTGTATTATCTTGTCTTACCCCTCCTTTCCTCTTATATATCATTCTCACTCCCTTTCCCTCCCACCTCTCATCCCTGTTTAATGTAAATCTTCTTCTCAAGCTCTTCGTCCCTACCCTGTCCTTGTTTACTCCCCTTATATCAAAGGGGTCATTTGGTATTTGTTTTTTAACGATTGACTAGCTTCACTTAGCATAATCTGCTCTAATGCCATCCATTTCCCTCCAAATTCTATGATTTTGTCGTTTCTTAATGCAGAGTAATACTCCATTGTGTATAAATGCCACATTTTTTTTATCCATTCATCTATTGAAGGGCATCTAGGTTGGTTCCACAATCTTGCTATCGTGAATTGTGCTGCTATAAACATCGATGCAGCAGTGTCCCTGTAGCATGCTCTTTTTAAGTCTTTAGGGAATAGACCGAGAAAGGGAATAGCTGGGTCAAATGGTGGTTCCATTCCCAGCTTTCCAAGAAATCTCCATACTGCTTTCCAAATTGGCTGCACCAATTTGCAGTCCCACCAGCAATGAACAAGAGTGCCCTTTTCCCCACATCCTCTCCAGCACTTATTGTTGTTTGACTTCCTAATGGCTGCCAATCTTACTGGAGTGAGATGGTATCTTAGGGTAGTTTTGATTTGCATTTCTCTGACTGCTAGCGATGGTGAGCATTTCTTCATGTACTTATTGATTGCTTGTATGTCCTCCTCTGAGAAGTGTCTATTCAGGTCCTTGGCCCATTTATTGATTGGGTTATTTGTTATCTTATTGTCTAATTTTTTGAGTTCTTTGTATATTCTGGTTATTAGGTGTCGCGACCCCCCTTGCCCGAAAGGAAGACGCGACTCAGGAATCTTCTTTCAGCAGTTTATTCAGGCCCTTGATATTCTTCTAATAATTCTTCTACTACTCTTCTACTAAACCTCGGATGCCCCTCCCAGCCTTAATAAAGCACCGCGAACCCCAATGCAAAGCTGCCACGTGTACCCTTCTCACAGGGTGCTAGAAAATGACACGCCAACTTTCTCTGATAAGGAGCTGGGAACACGCCAACTCTCTTTGATATGGAGTTGTCCTTCACAGACCACAACGGAGCCAGCACCATCATGTAATGGCGACCACAGTCCGCAAGAATGGCTCACCACAATTAGGGCTCTATCTGAAGTGTGTGGATTAAAGATTTGTTCCCAGGATGTAGGCTCCCTATTTATCTCTTTTATTGTTTCTTTTGCTGAGAAAAAACTTTTTAGTTTGAGTAAGTCCCATTTGTTGATTCTAGTTGTTAACTCTTGCGCTATGGGTGTCCTATTGAGGAATTTGGGGCCCGATCCCACAGTATGTAGATCGTAGCCAACTTTTTCTTCTATCAGATGCCATGTCTCTGATTTAATATCAAGCTCCTTGATTCATTTTGAGTTAACTTTTGTGCATGGCGAGAGATAGGGATTCAGATTCATTTTGATGCAAATGGATTTCCAGTTTTCCCAGCACCATCTGTTGAAGATGCTATCCTTCCTCCATTGCATGCTTTTAGCCCCTTTATAAGATTATTTTCAAGATCCACACTCAGCATTGGCATCTGAAGATCACTCATTAAAGAGTAGTTGTTATTTTCATTATTGCATCTGTGGAGTTTATGATTAACTCTTCCTTCATAAAATTATAGAATCTTAGAAGTCACCGAGACTATTCTTTAGACCAGTGTCGGAACTTCTTCCATGGTGTGCCTCAAACAAAGTAAATATTTTTAAAGGGGTTTATATATAGGATAAGGTTTATGATGTTTTGCTTAATTGTGTAGAACTATAAAAAAAATTAAAAAATTTGCATGTGGAATATGATGCCACCTCTACCAAAACAAGAGTAATTTAGCAATCAGAGTTGGTTAATAAGAGTATTGGGTTGTACAGGGAAATAGTGAGTTCTCTGTTACAGAGGTGTTCAAGGGGAACTCCTGCATTCAGTCAGGACTGTACAGATGAAGCTGGAGTTTATGATCAAAAGTCATGTAAGATGACACCAATATTCTTCCAATACTTTTGCATTTAGTTTTGGTTTGCTTTTCCTTCATAAAATACATAGTTGGAACTAAATTGGTCAGTTTAAGATAGATTCTATAGGGTTTTTTTTCCTTGCAAGTCCACCCATCCCAGCACTGAACAGTGATATGGTGCTTCTTTTTTGTCAGTTCTTTGCTTCAGTTAAAATAATTGAAATTATCCTCTGAAAAACACACACACACACACACACACACACACACACATACACTTTATCAAGTTTCTTATCTCTTTTGAAGGTGAGACAACTTTAAAGTAATTTATTATTCTTTAATGTGTCCAGCATTGTGTTACATATGTGGGTACAGAGTAAATGGGTTACTCCCTCTTAGACTACATGGGAAAACGTGTTCTTTGTACAGTATCCAACTCAATCCAGAGGTACATGTTTAAAGTTCTGGACAAAGTTTTCTTTAAACTTTTTTGATGTAATGAGCATGACTGGATGACAGAATGAGAAAAAACACCTTCAGTCCACTGCTCAGCCAACACCTTCAGTCCACTGCTCAGCCAACACCTTCAGTCCACTGCTCAGCCAACACCTTCAGTCCACTGCTCAGCCAACACCTTCAGTCCACTGCTCAGCCAACTCATTCTGATCCTTATAAAATGAAAATTTGATCACATTGTTTCTTACTTGTTATAATTTGTGTACAGAATGTCTCCCCCAAAGCTCATGTGTTGAAGGCGTGGTGCCCAATATAGCAATGTCCAGAGGTGGACTTTGGGGAAATAATTAGATCAGGAAGGCTCTGACCTCATCAGTGACTTAATCTACTGATAGCTGTACAGACTACTGGGAGGTGGCGAAACTCTAGACAGGTGGGGTATGGTTGGAGAAAGTAGGTCTTGGAGGTATACCCTTGGGTATTAGATCTTGTCCCAGGACCTGTCCTCTTTCTCTCTTTCCCACAACCTCTCTCTCCCTTTCCACCCCCCTCTCTCCTTCCCTACCCCTCTTTTTCTTTCCCCATTTCCCAACTACTATGAAATCACAGTTTTTCTCTGCCATGTCTTTCCACTCTGATGTTTTTGCCTTCAAGCCAGTTAACCAGGGACTAAAACCTCTGAAACTGTGAGAAAAAAGGAAAAAAATAAATAAATCTTTCCTCCTCTACATTGTTTTTTCTCAGGTTGTCTGTCACAGCAATGAAAAATTAACATACTTGCCTATCAGTTATGAATTGCTATACAGAAAACTATTCCAAACTTAGTAACTTTAAAGAACAATTATTTATTATAATTCTCGAGGCTTAGGAATCCAGGGATAGTTTGTCTGGGTGATTCTTGTTCAAGGGGTCTCAAAAGGTTGTGGTTCAGGTGTCAGCCAGGGATGCAGTAATCTGAAGACTTGACTGGAGTCAAGTGGTCCAGATGGTTCACTCACATAGATGTTACCAGGAACTGAGTTACTGAGGAACTTTTGAAAATTATTTAGGTCATAGGTATTATACAAAGGCCAGTTAGCTTTTGTATAGAGATGCCTGAGTGTCCTTACAATATATCAGCTACTTTATCCAGAGAAGGATTCAAGAAAGAAAAAGAAAGAATCCACAATGCCTTTTATGTCCTAATTCCAAACACTGCTCACCATCACTTACACCATATTCTGCTCCATCATATTCTGTTCCTTAGAAGTAAATTACTAAGCACAATCCACCACGTTGAAGAGAGGATGATTAAATTCTACCTTTTAAAGAGAGGAATATCAAGGAATTTGTGGATGTATTTTAAAACCAGCACATCGGCTATGGTTTGAATATGTCTCTCCAAGATTACGTGTTGGAAAAATCGATCCTTTGTGTGGAGATGTTGAGAGGAGTGGGAACTTTCCAAATTATTTAGATCATAGGTATTAATGCCATTATCAAGAAAGTGAGTTTGTAATCACAAGGTGGATTCCTTGTGAATGGATGAATTCTGTCTCCCCTTGCTTTCACACTCTCTCTCCTTCTTGTCCCCCCGCCCTCCTCCCATCTCTCTCTGACCCTTCTACCTTCTGCCATAGGATAATACAGCAAGAAGGTCCTCACCAGAGACTGGCCCTCAGGCTTGGACTTCCTAGCCTTGAATCTGTGAAAAATAAATATATATTCATTCTAAATTACCCGAACTATGGCATTCTATTGTAACAGCACAGATCAGACTAAGAAAGTATCATATGTAAAACTAGTTACTGGCTCTTACTTAAAAGAAGGTCTCAACAGCTTCCTATAATAAAATAATAATCTAGCTCCCACTTTCTTCTCCCAGTTTCATCTTCATAATGTCTCTCCTTAAATCTTCCACTCCAGTTATCTTGAACTGCTTATAATTCTCCAAATATGTTAGACTCTTTGACACTTCTGAACAGGAAATGGAGATCCTACTGCACTAACCTTAGCCCTGGCTTCCTTTTCTTCCCTAGAAAGACCTACTCATTGCAACTCTTGCAAGTCTATCTTAAATGTGAAGTTGTCCCTGACTCCTGAACTGGTAGAAATGAATTTTTAAGGAAATGGTCAGAGACATAAAATAAAAGTCAAAGGGAAGGAAAAGAAAAAGAAAGAAAAAAGGAGAGAAGGAAGAAAGAAAGAAAGGAAGGAAGTTAGAAAGTTAGGAAGGAAGGAAAGAAGGAAGGTGGTACATGTGTTCATAAAGTGAAGTCAAAGGCAGAATCTAGAGACACTTCCTGTGACTCATGTAGGGAGAATAATTTTTCCCTTGCAGTCTAAGGATTTGGGGTGACCCACTTATTTTGTACTCATAATGCCTAGCACAGTGCTTGACACATTAATTAAAGAACAACAAATCATTTCCAAGTCATCTCACCTTTCCAATAGAAGTGAGAAAATTCACAAGGTTTGTTTATGTGTATGTGTTAGAAGTTAATTTCAATTAGTTTAATTAAAGCAAAGAACTGGAAAAAACCTAGTATTTATTAATGAGGTCTCTTTTGTCCTAGAAACATTTATCCCCTTCCCCCTCATTAATTAGTCCATATAATAGAGATATTCTTCCTAAGGAACACTTTTTTTTTTCACTTCTCATATATTCTATTAGAATATATGTGCTTTATTAAAGCAGCTATTGGCCCAAAACAAAGAAATGGGTTTCTTGGGTATCCATTAAAATAGGATCTGCATTGCCCAGTTCATTGGAAAGAAAATCATTTTAATAGGAGTCACTTAGACTCAGCCCTGAGAGTCTCTTCAATCAAGTGTGTTGAAGATAGAGTTTAGGGGTGTGTGGGGGGGGCAGAAGATGAGGCAAAAGATTGTGCTTTGAGAAAATTTCAGCTACGTCACTGCCCAATGTTCAACTAGTTTGATCCATTTTGCCTCTTAGTTGAAGAGAGATCCAAGAAAAAGTGGAAAATCTCCCCTGCCCAAGAAAACCCAAGAAATTGTACTTGTCTCTGGGAGGGGAAAAGATGAGTCTCTGGGAGGGGAAAGAGCCTCTCTGTAAGATGATGTGGAAAGGACAGTCTGAGACACACTTGTTTTTCTCTCATACCCATTTCCAATAACTATATTTCTGTTTATGAAATGGTTCTTCTTAATTAATTCAATCTTTAAGAAAGGACTTAATGCATTTGCTCTCGGTCTACACTATGTGTGTATATTTTCAAACACTACTAATTTGGCTATATGAGAACATTTTAAAAGACGGAGAACAACAATGAACAATAATGCTAATTAGCAGCAATTACACATTCAGAAATCTCTGTTCTCTCATATTTACTCGATCAATATTTCCTGTTGTTCATTGTTTTATCAGAACTTTTATTGCCCTGATGAATCATGGAATATTCCTTTTGCATATTATAGTTAATATATAACATGTCTTTGGCGCTCCCTGGACATGGTGCAAACATCTAATCTATTAGGAGAAGGCATATTCTTCTCCACAGAGCTTCACGTTACTGCTACCCTCAGCATTCTTTGTGACAGATCATTACTAAAGGATGTGTGCTCAGATTTGGTAAAAGGGAAATGGATACCTTGATGAGAATTTATTAGAGCACTTATGAAGAGCTTGAAATGGACAGGGAAAGAATGTTTTAATCTACTGACAATTTCTGATTGCAATTGCAAGTTACCATAAGGAAGAATTCTTATGTTCGAATTAATATTTGTTTTAATTTCCTTTATAAGATTAATTGGATTTGGGAGAAAAATAAAATAAAATCACATAGGGAGAGAGGAGTCAGCATTTTATTAATCTACCTATTCATTTGTACAAACACTGAATGCCCTCTTTAGACAAGTTTATGCCAGTCAATGGGGACACACACAGAACAAAAACAGAGCTCTTTCCTCCTGAGGAACACAATAGAGTGCTCCTGTGCGACAGAGGGCCATGCTTCATTCTTATATGGATTCAGAAGGCCTTCCTGGAGCATGTGTTTTAGTATCACACAGGTCTACTCTTTAATCACACTTCTGCAGTTCACAGGCAGGATTCACCCAGGCTCATTCCTTACCCAAATTTCTCTGCTTCACCAGTCTCATTTCATTCCACTCTTCTCCTTCCATGCTGTCCTCTAAGAAGTAGCCCCCCCATCTCCTAGTCTGTGAGAGGGAAGGAGCCTGACTTTCCTGAGTACCCATTAGCAAACACAGATGGCCTAATCACAGTGCCCAACCTTGCCTCCTTTTCAACAGCACTCAGTATGTTCCACTAGCTCACCGCAGGGCTTAAAAACTCCCCCACCTTTGGTTTCAGTTAGAGTCGAGTTTAATCTCTCTCCTCCATCACAGTCATTTTGAATAAGGTCCTTCTTGCCTGTTTAACTAGTTGGGCACTATCTCCTCCACAGCCCAGTCATGTCAGGACACTGGTGTAGGTTCTAGACAGACCGAAGAAAGTGCCTGAAGAGAGCATGGAGACATGGGATTTATTAGGGGAAGCTTGCAAGAGATAAGTGACTTCTCCAAGGATTCAGTGGCAACAGGCTGATAGAACCTCTGTCACGCACAGTGCCTCCACTCCAAAGTGTTTTGTCCAGGGAAGCTGGCTGGACAAGTAACATATCTCCTTTCCACAGTACCCTCAGTTCCACACCCATCCCCACTCAGAAAGGGATTTTTATGTTTTAGGCTGCAGGAGCAGTGCTATCATCAGCAGCAGCTTGCATATTTTACTATATGACCGGCATCACAAGAAGCAACTGTCCTGGCACACATGTAAGAAAACAGCTTTCTAAAGATGACACTTACTTACCCTAGTTTCCAGTGTGCATAAGAGAAAGCCAGTGTCCTTGCAGACAACATGTATCAGGACTTTCTGACCCAGGATTTCTCTCATTGTTTCCTGGCTAAGATTTGGGGATAGAAAAGGACAATCAAGGACATCCTGTTTTACTGTCCCCCTTTTCTTCAGTGATGATATAGGTGCAATTTTTCTTTAACAGTCAAGAAGCCTTTTTCAAGTTTAGTCAAATTGAAATAAATGTTAAGACCTCTAGCAGGGCTCCCTTGTGACAGAGGGGATGTCATGGTGGGACACACGTGTCTGGCACTTAACAGATGCTCCCTAACTATTGACCTAAAAAATGGGTCTGTTTAGATTAGAGATGGTAAAAACACTGCCACCTAATATTGCCATGAGGCTCATTTGGGTATTACACATGCAGAACTCAGTGTGAACCCAAATTAGAAAACGTCCTCATATATGACCTTACATACAAATAAACAGCCAAAGACATTTAAGCAAGTGAGACTGAGAATTTTTGAAATCTCCTATTCTAGATCCTGCTCACTTACCTTTCCCTGCCCTTCCAATGAGGAACTTATTGTATGAATGACATCTTCAATTATGTTGAAAATCATTCAGAGATTTTTTTATTCACTAACTGGAAAATATCATGAATGAATTATTACAGCAAGTGTGTATCGAGGTGGGTGGTGAATAATGGAAATCAAGATATTTCTAGAGGAAAAACAGGGTAATATTATTTAATCAAACAAATGCCAAAGTGCTTATTTTTAATTGAATTATGGCTTTTGTATCTGAGATTGAAGGCTGAGCCACAAATATGCTTTGTCTTCCATTTAGCCAAATGCTTGATTTATTAAGTCATGAAATGTTAATTACTAATTTGTTTTAAAACTTGTTTAAATATGACTTCACCCATTGTCTAAATGCTAGAACAAGTATTAATAAACACTGCATGAACCCTAGAATATTCCCACTTCCCTGTGTAGAGAAGACATCCAAACATTTCTTTTGCTAACTACCCCTGGCCTGAAGGAACTTTGCTGACACAGTAGGAAGTTGGCTGGGGTGGCTAAATCTCATTTTTTAAAAATATCATTAAGTGTGTACTCTCATGGAATAAAGCTGATTGCACATTCAGAAGAATATCCACTCTAACACTGCTTTGAAACCTTGTCATCCTTAAAGGTGACAGCGAGTAATTATGAGCTCAGGGTCCAGTCTCAACTTTACTCTCACTAGCAATGTGCCTCCAAAGTAAGGCATTAGTCTACTTGTGACTCCACCATTTCATCGCTAAATAAACATAATAAGAGTGTTAACATCATAAGAGAACTGGAGAGATAAATGGATGCTTATGAGGAAGGATGGTGTCCAGAACATGGTGATAATCCAAAAAACATTAGGTCTTGGTCTGCTAAGGAATTGGGTAGGTCTGTCTTCCCACCTCACTGCAGTAAGCAACAGGATTTAGATTTACTTGGCAAAGAGTCTTTCTTCTTGGAAAAGACACTCTCATTAAAACCCAATGTTCTGACACTGGGGTGGATTGGAGGCTGCATTTTTCCTTGTGGACTTTCTTCATTCCTTTCCAGGATGAATGTCAATTCCTTTTTCAGAAAATGCCCTTACATAGATAGCTCTGAAGCCAGAATTAGTCAGGCAGTCAGTATACATAGGTAAACCGAGTCAGGTCGCATCAAAGAGGCCAATTTTGAGTGAGTCAAGAAAGTTGGAGACTGTCCCATGAGGAACTGAAATGTTAATTCATTTGAGCCCTTCCTCCACTTTATCAAGAAGCTGTCCCAGGAATTGCCCCTCCCTACAGGCAGCAATAAGATGGTTAATTAATGGGTCTTGGGCTGCTCCACCTGCTCCACCTGCCCTTCCCCTTTCATCCCACCTGTTTCCCATGTTCTAGCCATCCCATCAAGCATTCTTGGGAATAAGGGGAAGAGAGCAGGAGAACAAAGGAAGCCTAGGACATATAACAGGGCAGAACACCTCACTTCTTAGGTACCAGGATACCAGCTATGGCCCCCTTCTCCCTCCTGGGAGAGGTCTATGTTATCCCTTTATAAATAAATCCTGCCTTATATGCTTGCCTCGGTGTGCTTCTCTGATGTTCAAACTTCAACATCTGGGGGAGCAGAATTCCTTACCGATAACTAGAGTGTATCATCTCTACACTTTCTACTTCCTTCCACGTGTTTGGAAACCTAATCTTTGTTCATTTCTTAATCATGCCCTGGTTTATACCAGCATTTGCAAGGGTGTAGTCTAAAATTTCAGACTTTTAGAATGCACATGTCTCTGTCTCCAATTGTACTGTGAGCTCTTTAAAAAAAATGGGATTGAGTGATAGAGTTACTGAAGCAGAATACCTGACATATAGCTGTGCATGAAAAGCTTGGGAAGCAGCTGTAGGAGCTGAGGAAAATTCCTCTGCTTCCCTCTCAAGTTTTAGCGGAATAAACTGAAAACAATTAGATAGAAGAAAACACATAGGAAAGTGCTGATGTGAAAAAGGAGAAAATCACAACATGGGGGAAAGTGAGAGGGGCATGATTATCCACCTGCTAGACATTACTGGCCAACCTACACAGCCCTCTTCTATGGGGAAGGAGGAGCCAGGAAACAAGGCTTGTCTCCTACTTAGATCAGTCGCCTAGGTGACAGTGTCCTGGTGACAATCTGCCTGGGTTGGGTGTCAGACTCCCAATCTCTCCTTCCTTTGGCAGAAAGAAGGACATAAGTTGGAAATGCTTCTGTCTGCATCTGCTATTTCCTCCACTAGTGTCGACAGATGTAAATTTCTTGAAAGAACAGGCTTTTTAGAGACATTCTTTCCTTTGACCACAGCGTTTGCAGTTTCTCTTAACAACCAATTTGAAATACACCAAAGAAATACATTTGCAGCGAGATAATTTCCTCTCTCACAGAGGGAAGGAAAAAGAAGATAAATCCATGAAAATGCTGTCATCTACAGACCTCTGTCTGGCAAGTAGATACCTGCTTCCGACTCAGAATTTTTTTAAGAAAGCCAACTTTGATTATAGACAAATAGAAATCACAAAAACAGGAGTAAAGAAAAGATAAATTCTGAGATTAAACACTAGAACGAAGATTTTACTATAGTGCACATGCATTGGACAGGAATCCAAAGATATTTTTTTTTAAAAATTACTTAATTAATTTAATTTATTCACACATAAAGCAGTAGGTATTTTTGCCTATGTGCGATCACACCATAAGTATCTTGACGGTGGGGTAGCGTTTTTATTTTCATCCTTTAATATTTGTCTTTCTTCTCATTTTCATCTCATTCTGTATGCAATAGCTCCTCATACTCACCAATGTAAAATAAATTTGTGTCAATATACACATTTTGATCTGTGTTTATTAATTCAACCTTATATGAATGTATACACTAACATATAAAATAAATATAAATAAGCTCATAGTAAATATGTTATTCAGTATCTTTATTTTTTTCTTCAATTTATGTAACTCCCTCCATTTCCATTTGAGTTGATGTTTGTGATATATATATATATATATATATATATATATATATATATATATTTCCAATCTTTGGTAAGAGTAGAATTCAGATTTTTTTCTAAAAGAGTATTGATTTGATATTTTCATCTATCATTCTTAAAAATACTGTTAGAAGTGGTAAACATCCCTGTCCATCTGACTTATATATCAATGTTTGCCTTTCAGTGGAAAATATTTCCACTGCATGAGCTTTGTTACCGGATTGGGCCTTCTGTGAAACGGAGGCCGCCCAAAAGCCACCCCTTCACTTCAATTCTTGAAATCAGAGTGACAGGTTGCTCAGAGTGACAGGCATGTGTTTATTAGAGGGATAGGAAAGGGACATGCTCAAGGGAGAGAGTGGGTCATCTCAGAGAGAAAAGGCCAGTTTGCCTCCTTCTGCACTCCAGTTTTACTGGGAGTCCCAGGGACATTTCCAGAAAGTTCCACCCAGGTCCACCTCTTGACTTTTGACTGAGGGCAGGATGACATCTGACATTCATGTCCCCACTGTGCATGACAACTCCAGGTCACTTTAGCCCATGCTGACTGGTTATAATTGGAATCTGTTGTTAACAGATTTCATGGCCATTTCCCAGAGTTCTGGGATCTGGTCTGTGTAAGGGTCACAAAAGCCTCCCCAACCCTTTCAAGTTAACTTTTGTTCCTCTTATCAGCATGTAGGGGCCTGTATTTCTTGTCAGGTAACAGGTAGTTTGCTGAGGAATGTAACATATCCTGTGGAGTTAAGCCAGGCAGGGCTGCAGGTAAATTGCTTTTTAAAAGTGAAAGCATGCAGGGATCAGCACAGTGGGCCCCTTTTACAGAATTATTCCTTAACCTCATGTTCCTACTACTAATATCACTCTGTTCCCTGTCACTCAGTCCGTGTAACTCCCTCCATTTCCATTTCAACTGATGTGTGTGTACTCATATATCCATCATCTTTCCTTAGAATTAAGGTATTTTCCTTTGGGGGTGTTTCCTTTGATTTTCATCCTTTTGTCATTTATAACAATATTATTAGGAATAATAATATTCCTGTCCATCTGACTTCATATATTAATGTTTGCCTTTCAATGGAAAAGATTTCCACTAATGAGGTTGCTGGGTCAAAAGATTTTTGAAAGTTCAACTTTAATAGCTGCTGCCCAATTACTTTCCCAAATACTCACAACACTTTCTGTTTGCATCAGTAAATAATCCTTATTGTGCAGCCATTTCAGCAAAAAACATTATAACTCCTTTGCTGTATTCCTAGCCAATTCTTATATTTCTTGTCTTTGTGATTTTCAGCCATTATGTTTGTTATATGCAAATTTAGGGCTAGTATATTTTCTTAATAAACTATGTTTTATTATGACATTATGAACTTCTTTTCCTGTGTAGTGACCTTAGTGTTAAATTCCCAACTGCCTGGTACCAATTTTCCCACTTCTATCTTTATTTTTAAAATTTTGTTTCTCTTTGCCTGGTATCCTTTTAATTGTTTGTCTTTATTATTTTAACTATGTTTTAAACAATATATCTTATAGATAGATTTTACTTTATAACTTAACATAATAAAAATAAAATCATGATGCAGAAAATAAAACAAAATGTTTGAAATATTTGTATTTTCAGATACATGATACTAAGGAGGAATGTTTTTAGTATAGTTGTTTTTATTTCCTGGGTCAGCCCATAGAGACTTGTTTATTATGTAGAAGATATATATCATGGGAAAAGTGAAAAAAAGCAGAAGATTGCAGAGAAAAAAGAGATTGGACCATGATGAAAATAACTGCACTTCTTTCCTCTTTGCCTTTCAATATCAGCCTAACTATATCTGCCTCCTCATCAGCCTTCTATTTGAGCCTACTTAACAATTGACCTTCATCTCTGTAGTAGAGTAACCAGATTGTGCAAATAAAAATACAGGATGTTTAATTAGATTTGAATTTCAGGTACTCAATAAATATTTTTAATGTAAGTGTATGCCATATAATAAATAACAGGTGTCATAATGATAGTAAATATGATTTGGAAAATGTATACACTAAAGAACGTATTTTTTGATTATCTGAAGTTCAAATTTAACTGGGTGTCCTATACTTATTGGGACATCCTACTCCAAGGGAACTCATTACAGATAACTGATGCGAGCCTTTCTTCATGGTAAGCAGGCAGGCACCTAGAGATGTGATTCAGGAGCCCCAGGACACAAACCAGAAAGTAGAACATCCTTGGAAGCCAGGGCACTTAAATAGACAGAGAAGGAGAAGGGGTGCCATTAACATAATCCTAGGAATGTTTGACAGTCCCTAAATGCCTAGAGGAACTGAATAATTAGGCAAAAGTTTGGGTCCCTAAATGCCTAGAGGAACTGAATAATTATGCAAATCCTTCCAAAACGTTGAAGTGTAAAAAGCTTGAGGTAGGTTTTCCCCAGTTATTTGGGCTATAGTCCACATTCCTCCCTCTCTATTTGAGTTTAAACTATAAGGGAGAAGAAGCCAGCTAGAAATCTACCAATGGAGTTCTATTGTCTACCTCTCTCCACCAGCAACCCCACTCTCCACCTTTTCTACTTGAGGTCTGATGAGCTAACAACTGAAGAAAACTAACTGCTCATCTCCGTCTCTGAGACTGACGGTCAGAATGGACAGAATACAGAGAAAAGGGATAGCCCATATTTTAAACAGTAATAATAGAACTTACAAAAATTAAACTGCAACCCACTAACATGGTGAATATAGCTGTTCCTTGTATAACAATCCATTGGAGATGATACTGTTGAAAACTGAATTGTCTAGAAAGTAAAGTAGGAGAAAATATCTCAAAGAGGAGGCAAAATATAAAGAGGAGAGAATAATGAGGAAAGAAAGAAGTTAACATAGAGTTATGTGTGCTTTTAAAAGATAAAAAGGTAGAGGAGAGCCATTAATTATATCATGGGAGATGACAATATTCCTGAATTGAGAAAACTCTTTAAGTCCACATATTCAAAGATTTTACTGAATTTCACAGCAAATTGTGAACAAAGGAAAGGTAGATAGATATATCATACTGTAATTCATGCAAAGAAAAAAACAATGACATTGTCTTTGGACACCTCATTTATAGTGCTGGAGGCTAGAAGCAGGTAGATGGGCACTTGGGATCTACAGGCTGCTGAGAACAAAGAACCAAAGCTAACAATAGGTTGGCTGTGAAACTCCACCTCCTTCTAGGTCCTTCTCTGTGTAGTTTTACAAGCCCATTGTTATGTTTGGCTGTGAGGTGTCCCCCCAAAGCTCCTGTTGATGCAGAATACTTAGAGGTGAAATAATTGGATTATATGAGAGCTGTAACCTTATCAGTCCATTCCAATTTGAAAGGACTGAACAGTTGGTCAGTTGGGGCATGGCTGGAGGAGGCTGATCCCTAGGTATGTGTCCTAGAAAGGGGTACATTTTCATTGTGGCCTTTCTCTGTCTGTCTCTCTCTCCTCCTCCCCCTCCCCTTTCATCCTCTCTTCCTCTCTCTTCTCTCCTGACCCTACCATGATATCATGATAGGAGAGCTTTCCTTTTATTCCTTTTCTGGGCCCTTCCTCCAGGTGGTACCGCCTGTTTTTGAGCCCAGGGGAATAGAGTTAGTCATCCATGGACTGAGACCTCTGCAACCATGAGCCCCAAATAAATTTTTCTTCCTCTAAGTTGTTTTTGCCAAGTATTTTGTTTACAGCAATGCAAAAGCTGAAAAGACACCCACACATTGGGTCTTTTATTCAACTGAGGACCTTTGCCTGTGTCTCCCTCATCCCTCGGATGAGACATCTTTTTCTATTAGGGGCCTTTGCCTGGAATCCTCTAAATTTTTGACTCAAACTGTAGACCTTGCTGTGCCTGATTTAAATGTCATTTCTGTTTAAAATGTGAGAACAGTTCACCTTGTGATGACTCTCACCCCAGACATACTTGGGATTCTCCATATGGTACTTTGGTCCTCTGGTCTGGACATTCTACTACTTATCTTCTTTTTCTAGAAAACAGACTAATTATTTATGGAATATTCCCTCCACCTGGCTCTTGTTTAAGGGACCATTTACCCAGAAGCTCCATTATGCTAAATGTTACTGATTTTCCAAAGCCTGTGATTTGGGAGATAATCAAAACATCCTTTTCCACGCTTTTCCAGTCCATTACTTCTCTACTCTCCTGTATCTTCCCCAGTACTCTGACCCTCGACCATTTGGCTACACTACCTGCATCGCCCACCTGTTTCCTTTAAATTTCTGGCCTTCTGTTCACTCCCCCTAAATTAATTGAAGACCTTAGCATCTGGCCCCCATTTCTAACTGCTAAATGTTTAAACCTAAATGCCCACTGCTAGGAAAATATTTAACTCTGGATTTGTCCTACTTTTTAAGGTTTTCTAAATGATATGAAACTATTTTTCATCTTGGTTTCTATCAAAAGAAAAATGTTATACACCTTCATTTTGCATTTAATATTGCATTCAAAATCTAAAGGAATGTACACTTGATGGTCACCCCTCCATTAATGACTCTTAAGAATATAATATGTGCATGCTAACTCAAAACAAGGGAGGGTGGGAAGGGGAAGAATAGAAATCTTTTGGATTAGACAAAGGGGAATGAAAGGAAGGTAGGGGAGGGAAATAGGAAAGACAGTAGAATTGATCAGACAAAACTTTCCTCGCCTTGTAGTTGAATACACAACCAGACTCCACGTCATATAAACTACAAGAATGGGATTCTAAATAGAACAAGTTATACCCTGTGTATCTATAATTAGCCAAAATACATTCTATTGTCATGAATAACTAAAAAGAAGAAATAAAACATTTTTTAAAATCTATATAATAGACAAAAAGTCTATGATTTGTGTAGGTGAAATGCACTCACCAGTGCCTAATCTACATAAAGCATTTTAAGAATATGCTTAAATACTTAAAATTAGACTGTTATACAAAGAATAACAATAATTTTACTAATAAAAAGTATATAATGATTGATAAGCATTATAAATACCAGTTAAGAGGATTTTTCAAAAGAGACCTTTCCGATGAATACCAGAAGAGATGAAAAGGCCTAATTCTGGAAATCATAATAATGCAGCAGTTAAGAGAATGCTGAGTTTGCCATCTAAAGCCTGGAAATGTGAGTCCTTCTTCTTGGCTAAACTACTTGCTGGTCTCTTTCTCAGAGTGCATTGACTTGAAAATTGGTGACCAATGAACTTAGGTGGCTTTGACTTCTTTATCTCTGGATTATTTTTTTGTTCTTTATTTTCCCCCTCAAAGCTGGATTTGAATACCAAAGTAAGAATCTAAAATCCTATGAGATAATAACATGGTTTGCCTCCCATCTTCTGCATTTCTCTATCCTCTCTTTTTTGTCTGCTCCCTTCAGGTCTCACAAATAGAATAAGTTTTAAGATTATGGTAGTACCCACATCTATTCAATATTGAGTAGTTTTAAAATGAAAACTGGTGATTTTTGAGGGGGTTCAGTTATGGAGAACAATGGCAATTGCCTGATTACAAATATAACCCAAAATATCTTCCCTCCTTCTCCCACTGAAAAAGTGACAGCCAATAAAATCAACCAGGAGAGCTAATAAACGGCAAAGAACCAATGCTTGCAGTATTACTGATAGACAAGAAAACTTTACAATTAGTTGTAAGTAAAGAGAAAAGAAAATAAATTCTAATGACACTCTCATTGCCAGGTCTGCAGCAAATATGTGAGAACAGAGGAAGGAAACTAGCAATTCTCTATGAATAAGAGGAGAGCAAAGGACTCAGGTGAAGCATTAACAAAATCAGCCAGAAAGAATATGCACAACAATAAATAATAAAACTACTAAACACAGGTCAGGACATGGGGGAACAAAGAATTGACCCAGGAAAGAAACTTAAAAGTGTGTAGCACTAGAAGGGACAGCTTTAAAAATACATTGTTCTGGGGGGGGGGGAGGGGACCAGACAGACAAAGAAGGGTGCAACCTTGGAATTAAACAGTAAAAAGTAAAGTAGAAAGCAAGAGGAACAATTTAAAGATCACACAGAAATGAAAGTCCAACAAAATAATCTACTCAAGGATAAAATGAATCCAACCAAATTATTGGGAAAATGTTTATAAAGAAACCAATATGGAAAGCAGTATGGAGATTCCTTGGAAATCTGGGAATGGAACCACCATTTGACCCAGCTATTCCTCTCCTCAGTTTATATCCAAAAGACTTAAAAACAGCATACTACAGGGACACAGCCAGATCAATGTTTATAGCAGCACGATTCACAATAGCTAAACTATGGAGCCAACCTAGATGCCCTTCAGTGGATGAATGGATTAAAAGAATGTGGCATAAATACACAATGGAATTGTACTCAGAAATAAAAAAGAATAAAATCATGGCATTTGTAGGTAAATGAATGGTGTTGGAGAAGATAATGCTAAGTAAAGTTAGCCAATCCCCAAAAAACAAATGCCTAATGTTTTCTCTGATATAAGGAGGCTGACTCATAGTGGGATAGGGAGGGAGAGTATGGGAGGAATAAATGTTTTCTCTGATATAAGGAGGCTGACTTATAGTGGGATAGGGAGGGAGAGCATGGGAGGAATAAACTAATTCTAGATAGGGCAGAGGGGTGGGAGGGAAAGGCAAGGAGCAGGGGATTAGCAAGGATGGTAGACTATGATAAACATCATTATCCAAAGTACATGTTTAAAGACACGAATTGGTGTCAACATACTTTATATACAACCAGAGATATGAAAAATTGTGCTATATACATGTAATAAAAATTGCAATGCATTCCACTGTCATTTATTTTTTTAAAAAAATCAATAAAAACAAAACAAAAAAATGATGGTAAGTTTTTCATGAGAATTTCTTACATTTAATCTAGCTACAAGCAAAAGATATTGATAGAATGTATATGCAGGTACATAAATATGTATGTGTGTTTATTTGTAAATATGATATGTATTGATAAAAATGTACGTATTTCCTGATTCTGTCAAGTGAAAGGGACAAGAAGCAATGAAACTTCAGAAGTAAGCCTATCTCCTGCTCAAATCTGCATTTCTATTACCATTTTAACTAAAAGGAACTAGAACATCTCAGAGAGGCTATTTCTAAGGCATAGGCAAAGAACAGGATAAGCCAGGAATATTTTGTTATAATAGAAAGAAAAGAAATAATCAAATATATATATGAAAAATTTTATATATGAAATTAAAATTTGGACATAGAAATTGGTTACACAAATTGTATCTCTAATTATAATTTCATATATATTAAAATTGTATATGTATGTATAATTTATATAAGTATTGTATTTTGTTTATTTCACCTTGTAAATTGACAGACACCATTGTACGTATTTATTGTGTACAACATGATGTTTTGGAATATACTCACATGTGACTAAATCTAATAAACATATATATTACTTTACATAATTATCATCTTATTAAGTTCACTTAGCATTTTTCAAGAATATAGCACATTAACTACAATCCCTTATTTGTACAACAGATCTCGCAAACTTGTCCTTTCTACTAACAAAAATATGTATTCTTTTACTAACATATCCCCAACCTGGTAATGTTCATTCTACTCTCTACTTCCATGATTAAAATTTTTTTGATTCCACATATAAATTTGATTGCTTCCTTTTGGAGAGAGAGAAAGAGTACATCATGAAGGAAACATTAAAATATTAACACTAGATAAATCTGGTTATGAGGTGTACAGGTGTTCTTTGTACTATTCTTATTCATGCAACCCTTTCTAAGTCTTGACATTATTTCCAAAGAAAAGTGGATAAATTTAAACAGAAAAAGGCCTTTTAAAAGTTTACCAGAGGGCTGGGGTTGTGGCTCAGTGGTAGAGCACTTGCCTCACATGTGTGGGGCACTGGGTTTGATTCTCAGCATCACATATAAAAAGTGAATAAAATAAAGGGCCATGAACAACTCAAAAAATATTTTTAAAAAAGTTTACTAGAGACCTCAACTTCCTACTGGAAATTATACATACATACATATATAAAATATATATATATTTAACCCTGTATCAACCTCCATGCTACTAATTGGCCTTTGATATCTATGTTGTAAATTGTAAGCCTCTGGCCAACTGGGAGAAGATAGAGAAAAACAGCATCAGATATCATACTCTATATGAGGATTTATATGAATGATTGCAAGCAATACAAATAATTAAGCTTTTGAGGAAAGTATTCCTTACCGATGCCTCCTTTATTATATACTTTGTTCAATGCAGCAGTGAGATCCCGAGTCTGTGAAAAAGATGACAGGGAGAGAGTCAGAAAGTGTCACTTTCCTGATGTGCTTTTTTTCCTTTTTCAGATTTGAAAAAGGCATGATGTTCACCTCCATATCTTAATCTGAGAAATGTACAAATGTTCCCTCTGACAGGCCCTGTACGTCCAAAGTTCTTTTTGAAAAAAAAAAAAAAAAAGGATAGTTCAGAACGCCATTCACTCATATTTGTTAGTTTCATAAACTTTCCTCTTAATAGTAAACATGGTTCATTTTTGCTTTTTTTTTTTTTGCAAAATATTAAATCCTTCTAAGATTCTTGGTGAAATACTTTAAATCCACTTAGCAAAGCGTGTGGCTTTTTCAGAGTTTTGTATACATAATAAGCTATTCATCCTCGTATGTTTAGGACAAAGTGCTTCTTACCTTTAGAGCTGCAAACATGCAGGGCCATGCTATAATGACTAGAACTATATATCGGAATAAGAATTTTCCCTTGATAAGAAGCTGGAATTCAGCGAAGGCCTGGTCACACTTGGACCCAAATCCTTAAAAAACAAAATGCTTGAGCTGTTTTTCAGGAACCCCTCCAGAATCTACAGCTTTTCAAGAACGCTCATTGCACAGAAGCAGCAGCTAGCTCCTCCAGGCAGTGACCTTTTCATTCCAAAAGCTCAAATCGCCTGAGCAGAATATGGTAACTGCCAGCAAAAGAAGGATGTGACCTGTAAAGAGGCCTGGTCACTGACTACCCCTGCACATAGGAACCCCAAAGCTCCCCCTTTTTTGCCATCCAATCAACAAGCAGCTTCTCCCCCCTCCCTATAAATTCCCCATACCAACAGGTCATCAGGGAAGTTAATTTGAGCTCCTTGCTCTATCCTTCAGCCAGCTGACCTTCCAATAAAGCTTTCATTTTGCAAAACTGATGCCGTAAGTATTGGCTTCTATGTGCACTAGGCAGTGAGTCATTTAATGGTATTAATTTTACTTTACGATTAGTCAACTTTTGTATAACAGTGATTATAATAGAATAGACAGGCATAATTCCATGTTATATACCTGGATCGCATCTAAGGACGCGTTTTTACAATTCTCCTGAGCTGTTCTTTACAAACACTTTGATGTTATTTAGTATTTCCTCTTATCTGATATGTTTGAACTTCCTGATAACATTGACTTAGGCCGCCCAGTTCATCTAATCATAAATCACTGTGGAGACACCACAATTCTAAAGAATTTTGAAGTAATGAGAGATTTCTGCAGGGTAAGATGTTTTGGGGTATATTTTCTTTCTATTAAAAAATATATTATCTGCTGTTTATTCCAAAGAAATTTAAAAAAAAACATCCTGAAAAGCAGAGAAATTGCTTATTTTTCCAGTTTCTCCTTATCTCCTGGTCCCTAGTAGTTAAACTTGTCATTGGTAAGAATCTGACTGGTGGTTCAGATATCTAATAATTTTACAATTACTGGTAGTTTCTTAAATAATTAGAAAGCAAAATAATTAACTTGAGACTTGAGGCAAATACTAAGAGCAAAGATTTACTATGTTCCTCTTAGTTCACAAAGCTTTCTGAATGGTTTAAACTGCTATCTTGGAAGACAAAAAGGAAAAGCAATTAGGGACTTTGTTGAATGCCATTTTAAAAAGTGACATTTGACAGAGATGTAGGTTTTGAGGTTAAGATATACTCACTAACCATCAATAATTAAGGATACCTTCTAGAAATATCTTCTAAAAATGCTATATAATCATTTTCTTATATATAACAGCTGTCTAGTCCAAGAAATAGACAGACCATGGTGCTGCTAATCTCATACTTTGCTTTTAAGCACATGAATTCTTTTTTCGCTATATTTCTAAAATTATGTTTATTGAAACATTTATTTGGCAACATTAAAAAAAAACCTCAATAAAAACCTCCGCAATCACTAAATGTTTCATCATTATAACCCTGGACAACACCATATATTTAAATTTTCCATATTTGGGTAATTAATTTATATAACTATAGAATTTATATTATTATTATATAATATCCTTTTTTATATTAAAAACTCAGAGAATTGTTGAAGTTGAACGAAAAGCTATGTGTAAATAAGGACAAACTTACGTAGTCATATGAAGACAACTTTGGCACCAGTTCTACACAGCAGGATCCCCTTTACCTCTATCTACTCCAAGATCATATAAATTAATATCCTATAAATTGAGAGATTCAGCTTTACAGGTTCCAGAGTTTTCAGTGAAGACCTGTTCTGTTATGGGATCATTGAGAACCAAACCCTTTCTTATTGTGGCTTCCCTCACAATAAAAAAAGCATTATCTCTTGTTTTGATTTCCATATGTGTCAATCTTATTAATATCTTATATCTGCCTTTGTCACTTAGGGTGGCCACAAGAATGTGGGTCACAGACCTCCAGCAACAAGAAACAAAAATGATCTGGAGCACATTCTGGCTACTGTGTTATGAAATTGAGTACAACATGGGTCCCAGGAGCTTTTTCCATCCAATGACTGAACCCTCAGCAAGGATACAAAGGTAGGTCAGACACTGGGAGATATGGGACTTTGGTTTTAGGACTCTAATGATTTTGCAGAATCTTCAGTAGACTATACAATGGACCAGGACACTTGCACGTGCCCTTCCTTCTCCACTATGCTCGATTTGCCTTTTGGTCTGGGAGCTCTTCCAGTCTTCTCTGACTCTCCCAATTTTATCTCAAAGGTTTATCACCTAATAAAATCCCATCTTGGCATCTGTTTTTTAAGGGACCTGGAATAACAGAAGTGGTACCAAGAATGGTCAAAGAAAATATCTGGCAACATGAGGAGTTAGGACTTATTTTTCCACCACTTGGCAAATGATGAGTATTCCATCCTGCGTGGTAAGGGGAGTGCAGGTAGCTCCCTATACAAGGTAACTGCATATTTGCCAAAGATTCCACTGGTGGTGTTCTAGGGAAATATCCTTATAAGGGGTGGATTCTCTGCCAGGTGCAGGATGCAGGTATTTGAAAATTATAAAAACAATAACTATGAAGAGAGGGAATCTGGCTAGTAACTAAAATTGGGTATTAATGCCACAGTTCAACATCTCTAGCAATTAGAGAAATGCAAATCAAAACTACTCTAAGATTTCATTTCACTCCTATCAGAATGGCAATAATCAAGAATACAGGCAACAATAAATGTTGGTGAGGATGTGGTGGAAAAGGTACACTCATCCATTGCTGGTGGGACTGCGAATTGGTGCAAACACTATGGAAAGCAGCATGGAGATTCCTCAGAAAATTGGGATTGGAACTACTATTTGACTCAGCTATCCCACTCCTTGGTTTATACCCAAAAGACTTAAAATCAGCATACTATACTGATGCAGCCACATGAGTGTTTATAGCAGCTCAATTCACAATAGCTTGACTATGGAACCAACCTAGGTATCTTTCAATAGATGAATGGATAAAGAAAATGTGGTATATATACTCAATGGAATATTACTCAGCTTTAAATAACAGTAAAATTATAGAATTTGCCAGTAAATGGTTGGAGTTGAAGATTATCATGTTAAGCAGAATAAGCCAATCCCACCAAACCAAAGGCTGAATGGTTTCTCTAATATACAGATACTAATTCACAATAAGGCGGTGGGTACTAGGGAAGAATAGCATTACCTTAGATTAGGTAGACAAAAGTGATGGGAGGAAAGAGAAGTAGATGTAAGGATAGGAAAGATAATAGAATGAAAAGACATTATTACTGTGTGTATATATGTGACTACATGACCAATATGATTCTGCAACACATACACTCAGAAAAGTAAGAAATTATATCCCATCTATGTATGATATATCAAAGTGCATAAATGCATTCTACTGTCATGTATAACTAATTAAAACAAGTAAAAAATTTAAGAAAGATAATAAGAGATTGAAGGATACTAATAATCACTGAGTATTTGAGTAAAGAAGACAAAGAGCCTCTATAATAGCTTACAAAGAGGGTCTTTTTTTTAATATTTATTTATTTATTTTAGTTCTCGGCAGACACAACATCTTTGATGGTTTGTGGTGCTGAGGATCGAACCCGGGCCGCACGCATGCCAGGCGAGCGCGCTACCGCTTGAGCCACATCCCCAGCCCCACAAAGAGGGTCTTATCTCAGGTAGTGGATAGGAAGACACATTTGAAGGCCTAATCATTGGTGCTTCAGAGATATTTGAATGCTCAACCAAGGCAGGTCTATTATATGAAGGTCAAGGACCTGATGGGAGATATCCAGGGTCCCAAAACACTGGACAGAAACATCTAGATAGAATCCTTTAAAAACATTTACTCTGTAATGAACACCAAACTCTCTAAAATTGGGTATTCTGCACTTGCAGAACTACCCATCCTCAATAGAACCTTGAATTTCCACTGTGACAAAATTCTGGAAAATCCTTGTCTAAGGAGGCAACAGGCTGCTCCTGAAGTACTGTCTCACTCCTAATCTCTATTCCAGCTCAGCAGACCAATGGCTAAGATTAAATCCCAAGTAGAAACCTGCAGGAGACAGGGTGGAAGGGGAGAAGAAGCTATACACCTCAAAAATTGCAAAAACCTAGCTGTACACTGTGGTGGAAACAGAGTGCTTCTAGGATTGAACTTTGGAATTACAAGACTGGATAAGAAGAAGCTCATTGACTTGGGGGCACTTTCTCAGGACACAGAGTTTAAGAGAATGGAAAAATCTTGGCGCTGGAGTGGCTCTTAGAAACCAGAACTTAAAAGTAAACAAAAGTAATGCTTAATTTGCAGTGAAGTAAAAGTGCCTGCCTCGCCTTGGCAGAAGGTAGAGAAAGGAACATAGAGGTTGAGAGGAGTGGACATACTGGAATGGATATTCTAAAAAGGCCAGGAGACTCCACAGAAGATTAGGTTCTACAAGAAGACTCAAAGAACAATGTCTACACCAAAACCATCAGCGATGCATAGGTGAGAGGACACTGGCAACATTGGAAGGTTGTGGCAGCCAGCCTCTGCAGGCGGAGGACTGATCCCAAGATCTAGGGTTGCGGGATACAAATCTTGTTCCATGGACATTTACAAGGACCCTGGGCTCTCTGAAATAATTTAGGCCAGGTGGTGGGGCTCGACTCTTGGAATCCAAGAGGTCACAATTATAGAACCTGCAAGGTTGGAGGTATATAGCCAAGGAAGTAAACCTGCAAGGCATTGTGGAGCTAATAGAAAAATCGGTGGACATTCACAGATGCTTAAGAAATAAAGGAGGAGAAGGAGGAAATGGAGGAGGAGAGGAAACGGAGGAGAAAGAAATGGAGAGCAGGAAAATGATGGTGAGAATACAATACAAAGTTAAAACTCCTGGTTTGATTCCAGATGTGAACCAAGTTAGGAGGAAGGACTACAACACCATGGCAAGCTTATACTCTGACATTTCCAAAGCCTTTCCGTACAGTGTGTGGCCATACACCAGGAAAAGAGGGAATAAACAGACATTTTGAGGACTAGAGGACACATAGTCTTAATTTACTTTGATCCTAGAAATCCAAAGCATCACTGTGACTCACTATTGGAAGGGAGACTGATAGGGGACAGGTAGAGTGATGGCCAGTGTCCAGTTCTATTCTATTTACATACTGTGGAGTTGGGTGAATGACTAATAATTGGGTTTGTGGAAAGAGAAATGAGTCAAAGTGGTCTTATAGAGATTTCTGGGCTTTGGCCTGACTGGTTATGTTTATCAGAAGAAGGAAAGGGACTGAAAAATCAGGGACAAAGACATGTGGGGAAGAGACGTGTCAACTGTCATACCTGAGCACCAAGTCTGAAGATTTTTATATCCTGTATTAATGTCCATCAGAAAGCACCCAAGAGGCATTGTGCAACCAACTGACAGCAGCAGAGACCCTAAGGCAAGTCTAATGCTGGCAGATCTAGAAACAGAGATCTCCTTGGTACCTAACCCTGACTTAATTCTAAAACCCAATAGCCTTTCATTCCTTAGACTGCAGTTGAGGATGTTCCTACCCAGCCTCCTTCACTCAGGATCATATTTCAATTGCCGTCTTTATAAATATTCATCCAGTCTTCTTGGGCTTCCTCCATATTTCCTCAAGCTGTTGTTTTGCCAGATAACATGTCTGTGTGGCTAATCCTATCTTAGTGTCCAATCTTCAAGGATCCAGGAGGAAAGTTACACTTCTCTTGAGGGCTTCTAGCCACAATAATGAAATATCTTTAATCTCTCCTTCTACCAAATGCTTCCCTTTTATGATGCATGTAAACTTTCTCTCCTCCCTCTACAGTTCCACTGAACCAACTCAATTTCACCAGGTTTGATTAACCTCACTCCCAGATTCCTTGGAAAGAAAAGAACTTCAAAACAAAGGTTACACCACAGCTGGATTTTTTATTTTTCCTCCTAAGAAGAAATTCCATGAAACTTTAACACAATTTCTGTTAATTCATGGAAGCTTCAAATACTCTCCTTCCCAGTGTAAATGACTGTATTATACACATTAAATCAGAATTTTTGATCAGCAGAATTAGTCTTCCTATTAAAAAATAAACCAGCAAGATAGCAAAAAAATTTAAAAGCAAGGAAAATGTTTTCATAGCCTTGACTTTATCCCATTCTTCCTTTCTTTATTTTTTTTTTTTTAGTAATGTGATTTTTTTTAACATTGAAAAAGGTAGGGATAAGGTAGGAGGGGAAAGGAAAAGCTGAATTCAAGTTACTGCATTTCATTCTGATTTTTAAATACTTCTGTTATTTCTGAATTTCCAAGTGATTCTTAGCAGGGGGAAAAGATAAACTTTAATTGACCCTTCTATCAGTGCAAAAAATGAAAATCCCATTGAAGCTGTGGAAGCCACCTTTCTCATCTGTTCTCCTCAAAGTGGGCTATTAATTCTCAGCAGGTGAGAGATCTGTGGTCATCAGGAAAACCAAGCACATGGTGGAGGAGGAGCACTTTCAATAGAGTCCTTTGAGATAGTTCACCCCGAGAAAGACAGCAAAATGAAAAGTTCACCCAGCTTTCTACTGTGTCGAATATTCCAGACTGACTCGATTTGTGCTGAGAGTGTGTTTGTTTCATTAATGATGACAATTAATTACGGGAGACAGATGTTAACTATGAATCTGAAAGGCCATTCAGCATTTAATTGATTAAGAGGAAGCTATTTTCCTAGAAGTTAAATACTCTACAGTGTTCTCACTATGAAAGAAAAAAATGCTTAGAAGAACAAAATGTACTGTGACACTAAAGGAGGGGCTCTAGTCCAGCAGCTATCTTAGAGGTTCACTCTTTTTTTTTTTTAAGAATCTTACATGACTTTGAAATTGTATTCAGAGGCACATTTAATCTATGATTCGGCCAAATTTACCTAGTCATCTCTTTTATTATGATACACTCCTACTGTATTTCTAAAATAGCCAATGATTTGGTTCTATTTGTTTTCTTAGGATGCCAGAACAATGTATTTGTGAAATTGAGTTAAATTCTTTCTTTCGGTACATATTTAGATGAGTTCAGAGTGGCTCTAGTAAAGAAGATAGAAATAATGATTCCTGTTTCTCAAGATGAACCAAGGGCTTTCACAGCTCTGCCTCATCCAAGACCCTGAAGACCATACATGTTGCTAGAAGCTTCTCCTAACTCTGAGAACCATAAGGCTCTTTCTTTTTTTTGCCTCTTGAATGCTGCTTTTGCGATTAGTCAAAATACTTTCCACTTTGTATTGTAATTATTTGTTTATATCATTCTTCTCCGCTGAAAGGCAAAGCTCATGACTGACTTATCTTTGCATTTCCAGTGCTTATATAAGAGTCTGGTCTGAGTGGATAAACAAACACACACAAAGAAATTAGCAAATAAATATTTTCATGCGCATCCTAAACCTCTTAAGGGAAACTAATGAATATCTACACTTGTCTGCAAATCTCAGAGTGAGAACAAGCCATTCATATTTGTAAGAAGTTTCACACTGGGCTGAAAAAGAAGAGAAAATCTTTGAGACTGCACATAATTAAATTTTAAACATGCATATACTGAACACTTAATGGGTATCAAGCACTCTTCTTGGTACTGGAGATGTGGGAGTGACAAGAACACAAGGTCTCTGACCTCAGGAAGCTGCCGGTTGAACAGCAACTGGACTTTTTATCTCAGATCATAATGGACCAATATAGCAGGTCACCTGCTACTCCAGCTAGGAGGGAAGAGAGGCCTACTTGTTTAATGACGGCTGACTTTACTACTTGGGCATACTCAGTTCCTGAGTTAGCTGCCATCTAGATGCTGTGGGCAAATGCATTTCATTTGTGTCTATAACATGAAATTATCATTGCCTATATCTAGAAGGAGAAGCAAGTTCCTTGATGGATTATGATGCTAACATTTCTCTTTTTCATGTCAGGCATTTTGAATTTCTCTGAAAATCTTGCCAAATGAAAATATATTCAAAGAGAAAAAATTGAAATTTTAATAAAGGTCTTCTAGGGAATATTATCTGGAGTATCCCAGGTTTTGTGCCTAGAAATCTTGTCTTATATAAATTACAAATAGCATTAATAAACCTATAAATAGGTTCAAATGTCTGTTGAAGGAGACAGAGCTACTTTATTCCCTAGAGTCCAGAATTATTTGTAGGAACTTTATAAACATTTTAACTAATCATCATGTAAATGTAAGTAAAGAATTTCATATGAAATACGGAAATTCCTCCCTTTAATTTGTAAGGTAATTTCCATTTCTTTGATTTTCTTTGATGCAGTTACGGAAGAAAGTTTAGAAATTTTTAAAAATTATTTTTTGCTTTATTTCATTGTATTATTTGTTAACAAAACATAGGGTTATTTAATGTTTGGTGTAAGGCACATCATTAGAAATTCTACCACAAAGTTACCATAATTTGCAGCTTCTTCCTCATATGTACCTTTTAGACCCTTAATATGGACTCTATCCATTCTAAATTTGTTCTAGGTTTTGCTGAAAGTTTCCCTCTAGGATCATCCTCCTTTTACTTGGGAATCCATCTCAGTTCAGACCTGGCCCCTGCCAACCCCTTCTTCTTACTTCCATGGAAGATCAATCACTTGACCTTAATTAACGGAAACAGATTTGGTCACTTTCCTTCACTCTACCTATTCAATCTTATCTCCACAAACAACCCTTTCTTTCTACATTCCAACACAACACTTTTCTTCTAACAACAAATGTATGAATTTAGCATACCAAATAATTCTCCAATTCTCTGGACACCCACTGGAAGAGTTGGTACAGTCCCACAAGGTTGTCCCCCCATGTCAGACACCAATGGCGGGTAGTGGGTCACTAGAACACCCATACTTCTGTTTGACTGAACTATATATTCATGACCTTGTGATCAGGCTTGCTAATTTGCTATGACTGCTTAGAGAATACAGGAGGACACATTTGGCAGTTATTACAAAAGATATACATGAAGATCCAGATGGAGAGGGTATGTAATATAAGGCCCAGAAGGGTCCCCAGCGCTGGGACATCTTTCCTTGTGGAATTGAGGAGCAGCACTCTCCCTCCATGTGAAAGTGTTCTCCAACATAAAAACTCTCTGAACTCTGTACTTTGGGAGTTTTTATGAAGGCTTCTTCACACAGTCGTGGGTAATAACTTAATGCTCTGCTCATTTTTCCTTTCCATGGAGGTTGGGGGATGTGGCTGACAGTTCCAAACTTTAATTCATGACTTGTTCTTTGTGGTGACAAGTCTCTATCCAGGAAGAAACCAAGAGTTGCCTCATTATTACAAGAGATGCTCCATCACCCTCAAAATGCCAAGGGAATTCAGAGTTCTGTGTCAGTAACCAGATAAAAGACCAAACATTAAAATAAAAGATGTTGCTAGCTCTCCTGTTTTGAAGGAGTTTGAAGGGTTTTAGAAGCTCTGTGTCAGAGACCAACAACAGAATGTGTGTGTGTGTGTGTGTGTGTGTGTGTGCATGTGCATGTGTATATATGTATTTGTGTGTGTGTGTGTGTGTGTTTTTGTGGTCTCCCAATCATGTTTTTTTGTTTGTTTTTTTTTTGGGGGGGAGGTACTGGGGATTAAACTCAGGGGCACCCAACTACTGAGCCACATCTGCAGCCCTATTTTGTATTTTATTTAGAAACAGTGTCTCACTGAATTGCTTAGTGCCTCATTTTTGCTGAGTCTGGCATTGAACTGGCAATCCTCCTGTCTTAGCCTCCCAAGCCATGGGGATTACAGGTGTGTGCCATTGCACCTAGCCCAATTATGTTTATAGTCTCACCAATCTTATCACAAAGCCTTCATATTATAAATTTATTAGGCTCTTAGTAAAAGATACAACTTTTCAAAAATTTCAGTTTTTCCCTTGAAAGCTCAAATTTTGTAGTTGCTAATTACTAGTGCCTTCTGTTTATCTTGAAATAACAGGCTCGGTTCCTTCATTTTTGAGAAAATATCTGCCAAATATTCAAGTCTAAATAATCACAGTTTGTCTATCCTCAAGGAAAAAAATTCTTCAAGAAAATAACCATATTCCACAAAAAAGTGAGCAATTCAACCTGAGTATCAAATTACTTTTGCTCAACATACCATCATACTTCAGTTTGTCCTATAAGTGTTTAGTGCCTATTTCTCATCTTTTCACATAAGATTTAATATTATGTGTACTCTAGGGATGAGATTTAATAAAATCAATTAGTTTTACTGCTTTATCTAAGACATTCATAAACGAAGCTGGCTAATTTTTCCTATGAATTTATTGTAGTAAAGACACCATAGCAACTGGTGTGGTTTGGTGCCACAGCCTTTATTCATGCTACAGCCTCAATGGTTTTACCCACTGTTAAATTTATATAATGTGTTAGTCAGTTTTTTTGACTCTGTGACCAAACTACCTGATAAACTTAAAAGAAAAAGGATTTTTTTTTCCTCATGATTTCAGAGGATTCAGCCCACGGTCAGTTGATCGCAAAGCAGAAATACCATGACAGAAAGAAATTGTCATTGATTGGCAGCCATGAAACAAAGAAAGAGAACAAGGAACCAGGGACAAGATACAGTCACTAAGGCCACTCCCCCAGTGATCTCCTTCCTCCAGCCACGCCCAACATGCCAACAGATACCACTCACTAATCCATTCACCTATCAATAGATCAGTTCAGCAAAGGAATTAATCTACTGATTTAGTCAGAGCCCTAATCATTGCCTGACCTCTGAACTTTGCTAGTTTGGGACCATGCTTTCCCAGATATAAACCATAACATACACTGGTTAAAAGGATTCACAATTAACACATAAAAAAAGAAAAAAATATTATTATGAAAATAACTTTTACATTGTGGACCTCCTAAAACTGTCTCTGGGACTCCGAGTGTTGTGTGTCTCAGATATTGACATCCATTGTTTCAGACCTATTTTTTTTTGCCTTCCTGAATATCCTACATATAATCTTAGAAACACCTATAGTAGAGGAGATGATGTCAACAGAAATTTGTGTGAACCATAGAAGAAGGATATTTGTGTTGATTACACTAAAAGAATGTTAGGTGTTCCAAGGGATCTAACTGATTGGCATGAAAGATCCTTGAAATTCAATGCCAAAGAATATAAAACAATTTTTAAATGCTCTAAGAGAGCTAAATGCACATATCATATTTGTGGTGATGTAAGAAACTAGGGGAATATGTAAGAACTGAAAATAATGGCCACTATTTGTATCATTATCAAATATTATATGTTCTGAAATGTTAATGTAAACTAGTCAAGCTGTATATCACTTACTAGTATTATAAAATCACGATCAAAAACCTGATTTGATTCCTGTTTTTCTTATTGCTTAACTTGCATTTCTAATTTCAAAGGGTTAAATTTTTTTTCCAACTTTTTTTTTTCCTTTCTCCCTCTTTTTAACGCGAAATAATTTGGATAGCAGCCACTCTCCAACCACACACACTAGCTTGCTTCTCCCAGGAATTGGGGTTGTTGCATCCGATTGTGTAATGCTGTTGTTTTCATGTGCTGTAGAAAATTTGGCTAACATACTAATTCCCATTATCAGTAAATCCAAAGAAAATTGAATAGGGTTCATTATCAGATGCTAAAGGAAAGATTAATCTCTTGGATTTTCTTTCACTGTTCTTACAATTTAGCCTTTTTTAAAAAATATTGAATTCTGGAAGATTTTGCCACAAAGTAGTGCTTAGTTACCTTACTTAAATTACCATTTTAAAAATAATTTATGTTTTTAATTAGTATTTCCAATTATGAAGTACTTTAAAGTACTTACAGAGACCACTATTCAGGTTAAGCATGATTTCCATTAAGTAGAAAGAATACTGCCCATTTTCATTACTACCTCCTGCAAATATAACATCCCACCATTAATCTTCTAAGTGAATGGTAAGTGGTTATATATAAAAATTTTCATCATAGTTTTATGTCTTTTTGAGAAAGACTGATAGGCAATAGCAGAATATTTTTCTTGTTAACTCTGAACCTATCCCATACGTATATTAAACTATTAAGAGAAAATCTTAACGTTCTTCTCATCTTATGAGGTGTGGAATTGAAACTAATATTATTTTTGTGACACATATCATGTCTAGAGTTAAAACCCACATCAAAAGTTTTCAAATTAATGGGATAAACAAGAACATGAAGAATGAATGCAAAATAGAGTATCCAATGTAAGAGAGGAACAAGCAGAGCTTAAAAAGTCCTAACGTTCAGATGTGGATAGCAGGAAAAGATTCCTTGAGAAAAGCAGCATTTGACTTGAAGCAGAAGAAACCTTGGGCAGATAGAAGTGTGTTTGAAAGGCCAAATAAATGAGAATTCCCTGATGTCAGAAGAGGCTGTGCTTTTAGTGCAGGAGGAATAGAGGAGTGCCTAGGACATGGAGAGTGATAGCAAGAAAAGCAAAGTGAGGATACCAAGGCAACTCGGGGCCTGGAGACCAAAAAGTCTCTTTTGTGACAGACGAAACACAAAAGAGAAACACAAACAAGAAAACAAATGCATTTAGAAGGAAAAGCTTTCTTGATCAAGAAGAAAATTAAGATTTGGATACCTACTTCTATCAAGGTTTTTCATCAGAGAGCTTGTTCATGGAAAAGCCTATTTTTGGTCAGATTCCAAGAGCTATTTATAGAAACTAAACATTAAAACAACTTTATGGATAACAGGATGAGCACAGGTTTTGGAATTAAAGACAGTCTGAGTCCCAAGTCTACTTCATTTCCATTATAATGAACTCCTCATCTTTATCCTTGTCTCCCTGCTTGGGGCATTTCATTGCTCATGAGAGCAGGCACAATGTTTGCATGAAGGTATTGGTCCACAGTGTGTTTGACTCTTAGGTGCCTCAGGAGAGGTTTCGACTTTAAGTGGAGTATTTGAAATTGCATACTGTGCTTCTCACTGGAGTTTGTACACTTAAGTTGCTCAGGAAACTGCAAGCAGCTCAAGTCAATGACATGTAATTGATCAAAGATCCTGGCTGGTTTCAAGAGTAAATTCCAACCACACAGTTATATATGGGGAGGAGGAATGATAGCCAATGGTAACCCCAAGCTGTGTGCTTTCAAACCTAAGCATATGGACTGACTTCAGGGAAGATTCTCAGTTTAGGACAAGTCAGTTCCAAACTGAATAAACGTTCCTGAGAGGAGAGGTGTAAAAGGGAAATGTGTTTGTTACCTATGGTGAGTGTTTGTTCAAAGTCTAAAGTGTGAAAGGAACTGAATGCATTTTAGGTGGGCCACGCAGTGCAGGTTGTGTGGCTGATTCTCATTGCAGTAAGTTTTTTGAGACATAACAAATTTCATGGAAGAGTTTCATAATTCTTGTCATTAATGTTCCTCCTTGTGTCATATTTATTGTAGATGGTTTCCAACATGTTTTATTTTCATAAGCTTTTAACTACTTTATTTACTCAATGATACCATCTCCTAGAACTAAAATTCATATTACAAATATTGTTATATTTGTAATGTATTTATTATTTGTAATAATATATTTCTATGTTTAGAATTAAGCCTCCCAAAAGAAAATAAATCATTTCATTTTATATTGCATATAATTGATTTTTAAGTAGGATAAAGTTAGTTTACTTAGAGTTGAGCAACTGATTAGATAACAAGCTGATTAGCAAGAGTTGCAGAAATATATATCTTGGTGACATTAAAATAGAGTTTGTTTTGTTACGATAGTAAACCAAACTTTAAAAACCTAAACGTGTTTAATTAAAATAAAGTAATTTTTTGCAGAACTATATTTGAACAGACAATACAGTAGCAGCAATTATCTATAATTATGCAGCTCCAATCGCAGAATAATAGAGGTTTCAGTGTCACTAAGCACAATAAGGATAATTATGCTTTCCATTATTCTGATGGGCATGTAATTAGCAGCTTTAAAAAAAAAAAAAAACTTTCATAGGATTATAACCGCCACAGTTTTTTTGATCAAGACTTACAGTATAAGCAGCTGGATTAATTGTGCTGTAGTTAAAACTGACCTTTTTGTTGCAGTTTTAAATCTCACACTAGTACTTTTTCAACCAGTATCTACTTCTGCCTTTTTATTTAAAGTATTAACAAAACTCCCATTTCTACTATATGCGTGTATGTCTAACAGTCTTTCAGTCTGCCTTGGAAACCTTGATGTCTGCTTTCATTCCATTCAAACTGTTATTTTTATACTATTAACTGTCCTTTTATGCTATTAATTTTTGAAAATATAAAATAACATGACAAAATTATGAAAAACTTCGTGTTAAAGATATTCACAATTTTACTACCCAAATACTATTAATAAAATGATTTTTTTTTATTCCTTTCTATTTCTCCCATAGGCATATAAAGGTATGTGTAATTATGGGGAACACAGGCTTAGTAAATTTCTCAGTATGATGTTCTAATGCTGCTACATTTCTGGTGCAGCTAAGTAAAGTTTGTGTACTCATTTTCTGAATAGAACTAATATAATTTATCTATTCCCTTATTTGGGGGATGTGTAGATTATTTCTGATTATCTTTTTCTAAATTGCATTAAATTTGGAAATTTGGCTTCAAAAATCAACATAGAAAGCAACATTAGAGACGAATGAGTTGCAGAGGATCCATTTTAATAATGTGATAGAGTTTTTTTAGAATTAAAATCAGATAAATAGTGATGTATTTCATAACATTTTAGGATTAAATGGGCAAAAATATCTTTGTTCAGTCACACTGGTTTATTTTATCCAATTGTGACTTTCTAATTTATTTTATATGTTTTGAACAAATATTGCATATGTAATTTTCCATTTTTCTTTCTTGATCTAATATTTCACATTTGAGCTTTTTCATTATGGTGTGATGAATACTCTAAAAGCCACAGCATAACTTTTCAGAATTTACTAAATATTCAACAACTGGACATCAACTTATCTTTAAAATCTTTTGTACTATTATAAGACATTGGTATAAGCAAATAGTTTTAGATAGGACCTCAAAAGCACAAGCAATGAAAGAAAAAATACACAAGTGGGATTATACAAAATGAAGATGCTTCTGCCCAGCAAAGGAAACAATTAGTGGGATTAAGAGACAACCTACAGAATGGGAAAAAATATATTTGAATATTTGCAAAGGGTGTTTCTGACAAGCAACTGACATCCAGAATATATATGGTACTCAGAATGCTAAGCACCACAAAACACAAACAACACAACTTAAAAATGGGCTAATGACCTAAACAGACACTTGCCAAAAGAAAACATACAACGGGCCAACAAATGAAGGAAAATGTCTAGTTTTATTAATTAGAGAAATTCAAATCAAACCACAATGAGATTATCATCTCACCCCAGTTAAAATGGCTATCATTATAAAGAAAATAAACAACAGAGCTAGCAAGAATGCAGAGAAATTGCAACTCTTATACACTGTGGGTGAGAATATAAATCACTTCAGCCACTATGTAAAACAGTATGGAGGTTCCTCAAAAAAACTGAAAATAGAACAACTATATGATTCAGTTATATTCAGCATATCCTCAAAGGAAATAAGATCTTTATACCAAAAAAATATACTAGCCTTTCCATGTTTTTTTTGCAGCACTATTCACAGTAGCTAGTATGTAGAATAAACCTAGGTGATTTCAGGATAAAGGAAATGCGATATATTTACACAGTAGCATACTACACACACACACACACACACACACACACACAAATGAAATCGTGCCATTTGCAGCAATATGAATGGAACTGGATCTCATTATGTTAACTGAAATAAGCCAGACATGATACACAAATATCACATGTTCTCATGCATTTAGATACATGGGTAGATAGAGAAGAGAGGGAAAGAAGGGAAGAAATTTAGTAAGAGTCACAAAATACACAGAGTGGAGGAATCACTCCTGTTTCTTGTTGAGCACAATAGGGAAAATATGGGGCAAAATAACCCATAATACATTTCAAAAAGAGCTAGAAGAATACAAAGTTTGTGATACATAAGATGATTAATGGTTGAAGACATGGAAATGCTTATTACCCTACTTTAATTAAAGCACATTATATATATATATATATATATATAAAATTACAAAGGTATACTCTATAATGATGGACAAATTAATAATTAAAAAGGGAGAAAATATGAAACATAAAGCAAAAAATAAATGAATAAAATATTTTATAGTGTAATTAATATTACTATATATTTTACCTATATGTAGGTATATATAGAAGAAGATCTTTTCTGTGAGATATATGTGCATGCATACATATGTTTATATTTGTATCCTTTATCTCAGTAATTTCCTAATTCCCTTCTGGAATTATATCCTAAATGTATCGTAGACACACTTTTTTCCCTTGATTTGATAATATGTTCAATTTGTTTTCAGGAAAGTTGAGCTAGTATTACCTGACATATGCAAAATTATCATTTTCATCATATTTTTAACAACATTGACTATTTAAAAATAAGCCTTCAATTTAATGACCCCAATTTTTTTCCCCACTTTTTGTGTTAAAGTTCATTTGTTTACTCAACATAGATTGGGTGTTTTCATATTAATATCAGTTATTACTGATATTAAACAATCATGTATAGTATGGTTATATGATAAATTGTCTTTTAATACAGTTAATTTTGCCTTTTTTTGCAGAGTTTTTAAATTATATTATCAAATCCACTTATTTTATACTTTGAAAACTTTTATTACACTTCTACTCTCAGCTTTCTCCAAAATTTCACCAAAAATCTACTTCTATTTTCCTTAAGTATAACAGTAAAATACATAAATCAGTTGGGATTTTTGCTCACAGCTTATGTTAAAGATCTAAAATGAATTTCTTCAAGTTGTTTGCTTTTTTTGTTCCAACACCACATTAAAAAACAATGTAATTTGTAAATAAGAGCTGGTGCCTTTGTTTAAGGCAAAACTAACCAACAAATAAATAATAAATGGTGAACAAATAAATGGGTGAAAGTAGTGATTTAAGAGGAGGAATAAAGAAACAGATGAATATCCCTGGGAAGTTAGGATCAGTGAAAGCGGTCACATGTCACAGGGGTTAGAAACAAGAATGGAAAGACTGAGGAATCAGTACCACTCCTGCCACTTCTGGTGCTTGGGGGTTCAGGCAGTCTCTGCCATGGTTCCTCTGTGCTCTTCCACCTGGCTCTTCTGCTACACCTCATTAAGCCCAAACAGCCACCCCTACCAGGGCAGAGTCTATGGCTAAGTGACACAGTCTTCCTGCTTATCCCTGGTGTTAAGCTACAGAAACAAGCTTCTGAAAAGGTACCCCTTGGTTGGTATTTACTCCTGGTCCAGCCAGATGTGGCTGTAAGTCATAGAGCACACCCCCGAGGGGCACCCACCTCATGGGGTTCAGAGCAGTTCCTTGTGAGAGCAGAAGGCAGAGGAAGGCCAGCATCACCCAGTCAGTCCACTACCGTCACCAGGAGATGAATAAAACTGTGATTAAAAGGCTGCTCAGTAATCATGGCTTCTTCTTTTTTTCCCCCTAGGACAGCAGCTAACAAATAGTGTTCAATGTGCTGGTTAACATATATAACAAATTATACATTTGAAATGACTAATTTAGATTGTAAATTAAATGTAATTTAATTGGTATACACATAACTATTATTAATATATCTACCACTTGAAGCATATGTATATGTATTTGTTCATTTTTATTACATTTCAGTTTTTTACAGTTGTTTTTACAAGAATGTTAACTTCTGTTGTCACTGTAAACTCTGAAAGGCAATATTTAAATGCCTTCGCATATTAATTTCACATTAACTAGCCCTCTTTAGTTTTTTTTTTTTAATTTAAGTCATTCTAATGGGTGTGCAGTGTTATGAGTCATTGTGATTTTATTTATTTTTTCTTATTTATTTTTTATTCTTTAAATTTTTTCCATAAAAATCCACTAAACTGAGAGTTACACTTTCTATAAAACATACTAAAACAATGGAATTGCTTTACACGAAAATATCTTATAATACAACGAAATTTAAAAAAATTATTCTGAAGGTTTTTGATACTTGTCTGAAGGTAACTGACAGAAGGTGATCAACAGCAATGACAGAGCTAATCATGTTGCTAATGACTCCAAAAATTTGTTGAACACATCAGAAATATTTTTTCTTTGGATATAAGTGATTTTTTTTAATTTCTTTTTTTATTAGTTGTTCAAAACATTACATTCTTATCATATTGCATACTTTTGATTCAAGAGGGTTATGAACTCCCATTTTTACCCTGTATACAGATTGCAGAATCACATCAGTGATACATCCACGTTTTTACATACTGCCATACTAGTGTATGTTGTATTCTGCTGCCTTTCCTATCCTCTACTATCCCCCCTCCCCATCTCTCTCTACCCCATCTACTGTAATTCATTTATCTCTCTTGTTGTTTTTTCCCTTCATTTCCTCTTATATGTAATTTTGTATAATGATGAGGGTTTCCTTCCATTTCCATGCAATTTTCCTTCTCTCTCCCTTTCCCTCCCACCTCTCATCCCTGTTTAATGTTAATCTTCTTCTCCTGCTCTTCCTCCCTACTCTGTTCTTAGTTGCTCTCCTTATATCAAAGAAGACATTTGGCATTTGTTTTTTAGAGATTGGCTAGCTTCACTTGGCATAATCTGCTCTAGTGCCATCCATTTCCCTGCAAATGCCATGATTTTGTCATTTTTTTAGTGCTGAGTAATACTCCATTGTGTATAAATGCCACATTTTTTTGATCTATTCATCTATTGAAGGGCATCATATGATCATCTCGATAGATGCAGAAAAAGCATTCGACAAAGTACAGCATCCCTTTATGTTCAAAACACTAGAAAAACTAGGGATAACAGGAACTTACCTCAACATTATAAAAGCTATCTATGCTAAGCCTCAGGCTAGCATAATTCTAAATGGAGAAAAACTGAAGGCATTCCCTCTAAAATCTGGAACAAGACAGGGATGCCCTCTCTCGCCCTTCTATTCAATATAGTTCTTGAAACACTGGCCAGAGCAATTAGACAGACGAAAGAAATTAAAGGCATAAAGATAGGAAAAGAAGAACTTAAATTAGCACTATTTGCTTATGATTTGATCCTAAACCTAGCAGACCCAAAAGGGTCTACACAAAGAAACTACTAGAGCTAATAAATGAATTCAGCAAAGTGGCAGGATATAAAATCAACACGCATAAATCAAAGGCATTCCTGTATATCAGCGACAAATCTTCTGAAATTGAAATGAGGACAACCACCCCATTCACAATATTCTCAAAAAAATAAAAATAAAATAAAATACTTGGGAATCAACTTAACAAAAGAGGTGAAAGATTTATACAATGAAAACTATAGAACCCTAAAGAGAGAAATAGAAGAAGATCTTAGAAGATGGAAAAATATACCCTGTTCATAAGATAGACAGAACTAACATCATCAAAATGGCGATATTACCAAAAGTTCTCTATAGGTTTAATGTAATGCCAATCAAAATCCCAATGGCATTTCTTATAGAAATAGATAAAGCAATCATGAAATTCATATGGAAAAATAAAAGACTCAGAATAGAAAAAGCAATTCTAAGCAGGAAGAGTGAATCAGGCGGTATAGCGATACCAGACTTCAAACTATCCTACAGAGCAATAGTGACAAAAACAGCATGGTACTGGTACTAAAACAGGCCAGTGGACCAATGGCACAGGATAGAGGACACAGAGACCAATCCACAAAATTACAACTATCTTATTTTTGACAAAGGGGCTAAAAGCATGCAATGGAGGAAGGATAGCATCTTCAACAAATGGTGCTGGGAAAACTGGAAATCCATATGCAACAAAATGAAACTGAATCCCTTTCTCAATGCACAAAAGTTAACTCAAAATGGATCAAGGAGCTTGATATCAAAACAGAGATTCTGCATCTGATAGAAGAAAAAGTTGGCTCCAATCTACATACTGTTGGGTCGGGCTCCAAATTCCTTAATAGGACACCCATAGCATAAGAGTTAAAAACAAGAATCAACAAATGGGACTCACTCAAACTAAAAAGTTTTTTCTCAGCAAGAGAAACAATAGAGAGGTAAATAGGGAGCCTACATCCTGGGAACAAATTTTTACTCCTCACACTTCAGATAGAGCCCTAATATCCAGAGTATACTAAGAACTCAAAAATTAAACAATAAGAAAACAAATAACCCAATCAATAAATGGGCCAAAGACCTGAACAGACACTTCTGAGAGGAGGACATACAATCAATCAACAAGTACATGAAAAAATGCTCACCATCTCTAGCAGTCAGAGAAATGGAAATCAAAACCACCCTAAGATACCATCTCACTCCAGTAAGATTGGCAGCCATTATGAAGTCAAACAACAAGTGTTGGCGAGGATGTGGGGAAAAGCGTACACCTGTACATTGCTGGTGGGGCTGCAAATTGGTGCGGCCAATTTGGAAAGCAGTATGGAGATTCTTTGGAAAGCTGGGAATGGAACCACCATTTGATCCAGCTATCCTCCTTCTTGGTCTATTCCCTAAAGACCTTAAAAGAGCATACTACAGAGATACTGCTACAACCATGTTCAAAGCAGCACAATTCACAATAGCTAGACTGTAGAACCAACCTCTTTAGTTTTTGTTTCAATTTATATTTATTAACTTAACAGTATTGTGTCTTATTCCTCATCTTCTCCTTTCCCAAATGTTGCTTTGCTTCCTAAAAGATGTCTTAGTCCCTTTACCTGTCATAATAATTACTGTCATACCAGTTTTAATATATGAATTAAAAAGGGGAAATAATTAGAGATATAACTCTAATTTCATGTATCAGTCTTTGTTATTTATGTAAGTAGAACCACATGAATGTTTAATACATGATCTTTAAGATCTCTTTTGCAAAACAATTTTCCTTTACTTTGGAACTATGTTCTATCATCTTCTACATGTTAAATTACTTCTTAGGTAAACATACCAATGTTTCATATGTTTTTTCTTTGTTGATTAGCTATGCTATTATTTGGATGTGTTTTTTTTTTTTTCCAGAGAACACACATTTTGGAAGCTCCTTCCCCAGAGTTGGAGGTAGGAGAGGTGGCAGAACTTTTAAGAGGCAGACCTAGTGAGAGGTCCTCAAGACACTGGAAGTGTGGTCTCAGATGAGACTAAGGTGTTTCCCACATTCATGTTTCTCATGAATTAGTTCTCATTAGAAGGTTTCTATAAAAGGAACAAGCCTGGCCACACCTTGCTCTCTTGCTTCCTGAGAAGTCATTTCTTGCTCTTGCTCACACCTTGACCATTGCCATCTGCCTTGCTATGATACCCTCAAAATGATCTCACCAAAGCTAAATGGACACAGATGCAAGGACCTGGAACCACCAAAACTGTGGGCTAAATAAACTTCTTTTTATTCATAACTATGCTACCTTATAGTATTTTGTTATAGTGATGAAAATCTGACTAATACAAACCAAATATGTCATATTAATTTAATTTAAAAATTAATTTTGTGTCTTCTAAATGTATGTTTTATTTTTTGACTTTTACCAATGACTGATCACCAAAAAAAAAAAAAAAAAAGACTGTTCTCTCTGCATGAAGAGACAGAACAAAAAGTGACATTTCCAAGGGGGTCTCTGAGAAATAGTGCATTGCTTTGTTGATGAATTTAACAAGACTCGCCTGGGGTTTCTTCCAAGATGCATAACTTTCAAAGACTTCCATCAACAAACATACAAAGAAATTTTTTTGTGTGTTTATAGGTTTGAAACTCTTGTTGAAATAAAAAAGATTTTGTTTGTAACCTCTCACTGTTTATTCCATAGTTATTCTCTAAAGTAACATATAGGATTCATCACTTTTGTGTTCATCTTTAAAAATAACAGGATTTGGAGTGTTTCATCTTTCAAACATTCAGTTATCTTAGAATATGTTGTCACATTTTATGATAATGTACCAAAAATCAGGCTTGAAAGATGTGATTTCTATACACTTAAAATGTGTTAGTGACTATAAAATCAAAAGGCTTTAAGATATAAATGGATTCTTTATTTTTGTTTATTAACAACTTAAATGAATGAGAAACATATTTCTATGGAAAGTCACCAGTACAAATGGGAGGGTATAATTATCACCAACTGCACGACACTCCGGAAAAAGTAGAAAAATATGGAGACCCTACACATGAAAGCCACTGGTGGTATTACATGTCTTCACACATCTCCCTATGTGAGAAGTGGATGCAAAGTAAACTATGAAGAGTTGGTTGAAAATATCAGTTTAGGTTCAGCAATTATATTAAATTCATCTCTCTGATATGGGATGTTGATAGTAGGGGACGCTGTGAGAAAAGATATTGGGGTAAATGAGAGCTTTGTGCTTTCCACTCAATTGTTCGGTAAATCTACAGCTTCTCTAATAGTTAAGGCTATTAATTTAAAAAGAGTGAGAGAGAAAGATTGCCTTTGAGGAAAAAAATAGTTTCAACAGAATGCTGAAGCAATGGGTATGTTAAGGAATTAGAGAAAATGTACAAAGACAAGAACAAGCTGAAGACTAAGAAGCCAGGAATAAGGAAGATTCACCTTGACATTGGATCTTGAAGGGGCTCTGTATGTAAATGACTAAAACTCCTGAGAGAGAAATCAAACAGCTGAACCTTGGTTCAGGCTTAAGGTAAACAGAAAAAGCACTGTGGTTTTACATTATTGTTCGTTTGACCAGTTTCTGTGTTACATTGTGTAACACTGTTTTATGCCACAGAGCCCAGTTACAGTAACTTAGTTGGTCTACATGGAAATGGACTATGGCTCAACTCTCCTGTGGATTCATTCTTGACATCTCTGTTTTGAACTCTGCAATGGTCATCCAAGGTTTCACCTGTCTTCATTTTGCCCCTCCCATGAAGTTGCTCATGGGAGAACCAGCTTTGTTCTTCTGTCAGGAATATCTTCTTTCTAAACACAGACCATTCTCCTTAGCCACTGAGCACACGCAAATTAAGTGCCCAGGGCTTTGCCTGGACCTTTAGACTATTGTCCGAGAGAGGCTAATTGTCCCCTCATGAACCCAGGATTTGGAAGGAAATTCTCATCTCAGTCCAGGAGGGCCTTCCTGAGTGTGGAATATGAGTCAAATGAGGAATTTCATTCATTAAATCTATACTAATGGGCACCATATTTTGCTCAAAAGACAATTTGCAATTTGTTGTCTTACAGTAGTTACAATTCAATGTTTATAGCTTGTACTTTTCTTTGTGACAGATAACACATTCCCCACCCTCTCCCCATCTCAGGATTTGTTGATTCTTGCATTGTATCTTCCTGTGTCTTGGTCTATTGGTAATGCCTTTTCTACATTTTTGTTTTTCCCTCTTCAATGATGATATAAAATTCCATGTTCAAGATTTATTGTTCTCCATTTTCTTTTATATTTCCTGGGACTTTACTGCAAAAATCAACCAACAAACCAAAAAACACCACTGTTCTCTGATTTACTCTATTTTCATCTCTCTTTCTCTCTCCTTTTTTAACCTAGTATCTGTTGTTAAGATACTTTGAGTGTTTGGATATCACATAAGGAATTTTAAAGATGCTGGGAGAACATGCCAAAGTAAGTTAATAAATTCTTGAATTTTAAGTGAAATTAGAGTTTAAGGAAGGATTGTTGTAGTTTTAAGTTCTGTTCTCTCATTCATAAGAGAAAAATGAATGGAGGGAGATGTGGAGTAATAGAAAGAGAGGGAGTGGATGGACCAGTACTGTTTGAACAAACAGGATGTCCAGATGATAATGTAGGAAGAATGAAGAAACTCAGAATCCTAGGCACAGGACAGAATGGGAGGGCTTCCCTTGCACCAATTTGGAGGTGAGGAGCCAACAAAGAAGTATAAACATATAAGCTTTTATTTTATTTGCTCCTATTCTTAAAATGGCTATTACTATATTTCATTAAAGAGTTTCAATTCTTCAACATAAATTGTTGCATATGGATGTTTTCATAATCTTATTGCCATGTTTAGGGGAAAGATTTTCCAGTGGTTATTTTGATCTATTCCCAATTTCTATCTCTTTTCAGAGAAAAGTGGTCTATAACCAATAGGAGCATATTAAACCCTTATTTGTATCTTGGACAAACTGCTATTTAAAATGAGAATTATTTTTTATTTTTATTTATTTTTATTTTGAGGGGCACCAGGGATTGAATTCAGGGACACTCAATCAATGAGCTACATCCCAGTCCCATTTTGTATTTTATTTAGAGACAGGGTTTCACTGAGTTGCTTAGCAACTCACTTTTGCTGAGGCTACCTTTGAACTCGAAATCCTCTTGCCTCAGCCTCCCAAGGTGCTGGGATTATAGGCATGAGCCACTGCACCTGGCTAATTTTTAAAGCAATCTTGGAAATGTGTCTGTAATTTAGATGATATTGAGGAATTTTTAGTATCATAATGTGTCATAGTAGCAAGATGGTTATTTAAAATATCTGTATCAGTTGAGATCACATTAAGTTTTTCTAGGTGAAAAAAAAAATGACACACTTATCAAAGATGCATTTTAATTTCTCCAGAACATTCAAAGCCAAAACAGAGGAATATATAAAATTGTAAAAAGATTGTTGTTGAATCATTTGTTATTATTGAATATGATAAGTAGGAATGCATTTTCTTAACTTTTATGTGTTTGAAAAGTGCCAAATATAAAATGAAAAAGAAAACCAAATTCATCCAAAGTCGTCACGCAACTAGATATATAACAAAATAAATTTTGACAACCCTATGAACAAGAAGAAAATTAAAATTAAACTATTGACTTTGAAATGCTTTCTAAAGTGTTAAAGATAGACATTCCTAAGCCATTTAGAATTTTTTTTTAAATGCAGTCAAGAGTTTCACAAAATTTAGCTATTCAGCATTAGGACACTGGAAGACATCATAATAGTCATGACATATAGGAGGCAAATACTGAGTCTCTTGAAACAGAGAAGACCCTCCTCTCACACGTTTTCGAAGTTCAATCATATGTAATAAGAACTGTGAAGCTCATTTGAACTGAATTCTATCAGACTGAGAGGGGACCTTAGCCATCACTCTAGAATCACCTGTGTTCCACACAATACTATTTTCAGCTACCAGTACAGTCAAGTCCTCAAATTTTGAAATGAATAGATTAACACACATGTTTGCCAGTCTCTTCTCACTGACTCACACCACAGGGCCCAGAAGACTGAAACGTTCTCTTAAGCTCTTTATGAAAAAAACATTTACTCAACACTGACTGAAAAGCAGGAGGTTTTTGATTGTGCTTGAAAGAAAAATAAGAAACACCCATAAATTCATGAATCCTTGAATTTTCAATCAGGAGCCTACTATTGCTATAGCTATTGTTTCTTGATTATACATATTCTGGGTCTTTAATAATAGCATTTATTATATCATATTAATTGGCAATAAATTAACATAGAATATACAGTATATAATGTATATGATTACACAATTATATCATCTAGACTATTTTTTTTGCTACTTATAACTATTGTTCCTGGATTACCTGTACCCTAGGTCCCTCTCTTTAATAATAACATATATTATTTAATAATGTATGAATATTGGACATATAGTATATGACATAATTAATTACATTCTATTATATAGAATATACTTAATATAACAATATGCATATTATTAGAGAGAGAGAGAATATCTTTCACCAGGTCATATAATAACTCTTTATGCACACAATTGCACATTAAGTTTTGCTCACTACATCCTCAAAGTTCATTAGGAATGTCAAGGAAGTTTAAATGAAACTGAGGATATATTTACTGTGAGTTTTTTTGCCCAAAGAAATGGAAGAAATCCAATGATCACAATGTTTAGAATCCCCAATTTTCAAATGCCAACTTTAAACCATCTAGGTAGTTTGGATTTTAATAACAACATGGTGGTCACAAGATACATGGCCAGGATGGTCTTGATATCCCATAAAGAGTGTAATTGTATTATAGCATGAACTGAGTCTATGTAGGTTTTGACATTTCCTGAGATAGGTGTTACATGCATCCATCAAGTTAGCTATGTGTGGCTGAGGGAAACAGGACTTCAGACTTACTCTGGAGGTAATCACTGATGTCTTGTGCACTAGAACAACAAGAACAACTAGAATGCCAACAAATTTCAAATAAAAAGGGTTTGTGGTTTTGCTTAGTTTCTCTAAAACTTTAAAAAGAAGTCACACTATTTTGCCATATGCTGGAAAAATCCTTCAAAGCTGGTCTTACACAAGAGTTCTTCAGCTAGAGTCAATTGGCTGTAGTCAGTCATCAGCATTTTTTAGAGTGAAGAAAGCAACAAAAAGAGTTCTAGTCTTATAAGTCCTTGAAACTGGCCAGGAAAGGAATGGATGCATTAAATCTTGTTATATCTTATATGTAAAACACATGGGCATCAATTTTACTGATGCATGCCTCTACTGTATTAAATAGAGTTGATGTCAGCAGAAAAGAGATATATCAAATATTGTACTGCCTTAAGTTTTAGTAAATTTCTTAACTGTTGAATTAAAGGTTCTTCTCAACACTGCAATTACTAACAAACTTTGTGAGAAAGCGCACTATGCATTATCATTTCAATATATTTCGTAAATAAAAACTAATAGATATCCAAATTCATTAATTTTCCAATAGAAATAAACTGGATCTTCCAACTGGCCAGGTGTCTACTCACATTTTGGAAATGTGTCATAAAATCAGCTAGTGTTTTTGAAAACAAAACAGTAATGTTGATACATTAAAATAGGCAAGGTCTATTGTTTAGCTTACATGAAAAATGTATTCTAAATTTTCACAACATATTCATATTAGGAACTGTGACAGTGATAGCAGCCATAGACATCTGTTTTTATACAGAAAACATTGATTTGGATAAAGTATATTAAGATAAAATTCACAATTTTTTGAACATATATTTGTTGAGAAAATGATCTTTTTAATTTCTTGGATTTATTAGCATAGTTGATTTACTTATTTTTCATCTATGTTTTCTAACTAATACTAAAATGATGAAAGTCCCTCTTCCCTCTAAATGCTGGCTATCAAACCTAGGAGCTTGTAAATGTTAGGCAATGTCCTGAGCAACTTTCCATGGAACCACATCCCCTGTCCACACTCTTTCTTAATAGATGAACAATTACACAATGACCAAATCAGAATTGAGTTGGAGATAAGGAAAATTTGGAATGTCTCTATATTCAGGTTGATGGTTTCAATAAATGGTACAAAAAGTGCTGGAGCCTCTTGTGCATTTAAAATTCATATTTGTGTGAGGCAAGTTCTTATTTACTGTTACACATAAAAAAATGTCCAGAAGCAACTTGGAATTGAGTTATAGCTTGCTGAGGGCTACATATTAAAAATAATTATTCTCACTAATAAAATTTACAGTAGAAGTTTATCAAGTGGATAGTTTTTAAAGATAAATTTATGAAATGAAAATATAAATTATTTTTCTCTTGCACTGTATAGTTTTATGTGAATTACAGAAATGTTCATCAGCGATTTTTTAGAATTAAATAATTACGATTTGCAGCTAAGAGTCATTATTTTATGGACTTAATCTAAAGTTAGATTTGGATTTTACAAAGCCTTCTCTACATGGCACAAGTCTTATGTGTACACTCTAAGGAAAAAGAAGATATTTTGCCTGAAGAATATCGTGGCTATTATTTTCGTGGTTTTGGTTATCAGCATATTACTTTTTTTCAGCCATTTATCATAATCAACAAAAAGTTCAAACAACCATAACTTTCTAACTGAATTGTTAGTAAATACAAAAGAAATCAGCTAATTTTACTACAAAGCAAAAATAACAAAATAGCAATAGAAAATTGCTGCATTTAGAAAAGAAACAAGTATTAAGAATATTTTATGATATTTTAGACAATGCTAATGCATGACACATGAGTCAATAGAGGTAATATTGTTAAGTTGTTTTAAATTCACTTTAAATGGCTGCATAACCTGCCAAATTATTCTCCATTTTGAGAATACTACAAAATGGAACACTGTATACAGACAGGAAGATCTATGAATACTCTGAAATTTTCATTTTAGCCATTTATGTAAAACATTTCCTCCACCAAAATATTCACCATCGCTGCTGTGGAGCTATGAAATTGATTGACTGGATTCACACCTCCTCTCCCTTCCCTTCCCACCTTTTTGGTAACAGTGCTAATGAGCTGTCAGATGGCTGGAAAGGAACAGTCAAATCCTGACAGGTGGAATATGAAGGAGAAGAGGGGGCACAGATTTGAGCACTATGAAGTTATCATGTTTTTATTAATTGAGAAGTGAATGTAATGAGCTTTTGTTTAATTTGTCACATCCTCAGTTGTTATTGGCTGGGGTAGTATTCATCATATATCTGACACAGAAAAAAAAAAACAGCATAACAGAAGTAATGCTGTTGACACTTAAATTGTCTAAACATAATCCATAAATCTTAGTATTTACCTGAAAAGTATGTGTTACAGGGAAAAGTCATTGTTTGGTTCCAGAAATCTTCATTAAGGAACTGTCAAGGGATTCCTCATTTTTGGTGTTGAAAGTAGAATTTCTTTAAGCACTAACTATATATTTTTTTTTTGGCAGAGCCTGATAGGCAGATGCCAAGTATGCATTTTATCCCTATAACTGGAAAAATAACATTTTATCCCTATAACTGGAAATAATAAGGCTTCCATTTTCTTAACCAAATACCACTGATTTATGATAAATAAAGCACAAAGGTGAGATTAAAGGATATTAAGTAAGATGCTAGAAAATAAAATTTAATTTAAAATAAAAAGAGCTTCAACAATATTGATAAAGATGTTTGATAAAGATCATTTAGAACAATATTTTCAACAGTCATCAGTGAAAGTGTATGGAGCCAATTAAATTTTTTCCTGCTACTCCAGACTGATAAACATTCAGAATTAGATTGGGGATTGCTGAAAGTTAAGTGGTATAGGGACTCTGCAGTGTATGGAGGGTACAAATTAGCCCATAGAATTTTAAAATAACATAAATGTAATTATTAGAATTCTGTCTGTCTGGGGGGAGGGTTGACCATAATTATCAGCAAAATGAAAAATGAATCAGATTCCAACCCCTCTCCTGCCCTAGGGAACTACTTTCCTAGAATTTTTACGAGTTCTGGAATGACTTTGAATTGTTTGCTCCTAGTGTTTCCACATCTGATATTTCTTTGGAGGATCACCTCCTGTTTTGACTAACCCAGTTCCCATTTATCTGGCAGGTTCCTGCTTACCCCCATTGATACCTTAACATTGGTTATTTAACTTATTACCTTCTTGTCTGGTCCTAGAAGCTGCCACTGACATCTGCCCAGTATTAACAGTTTCATGGTTGTTTGTATCATTCTACTAGATGGTCCTGCCCCTCTACCTGGTATTCCTTTAAAAATGGCTATATGGTTATCTAACATTCTAGCAACTTTAAAAAATTCTATTGTGTTCTCCCTGCAGTTCATTAGCCCCACTGAATCTTAGAAGTCATCGGAGTGAACAACATCTCAACTTTTTCTGTCTTATTGCTCAGGTCCATGAGCTGCCTAGTAGACAGAGTTCACTGAGTTTGGGACCACTTTGGGAGGTGGACATTAAAGATACCATGGGCATCATCTAAGTCAGTCACTAAATCTAAGTCATATTTGGTGGTGTTCAGGAAAACAGAAATAGTGGAATGGCAACTTCAGTCCTGGACGAATACATATGAGAGAGATAAGCAACTCAGAATGAGCTATGGCCATTATGAAGGACCAGATGAAGTTAAAAAGGCTGTTGTTCTCATTATAACCTCAAACAGACAGAGCCCAGTGAATCATGGAAACATACCTGGGTAAAGCAAAACTCAGCTTCTGAACAATAATCACTAAGCTTCCAATCCAGAGAGATGATTCAAGAAAGGACATTGGTCGCACCAAGGATTATCCAGGAGAGTTACTACCCTGAAAATACCCTTGACTTGTTGAAGAAAAATCTTAGTTTTTTGTCATCCCCGAAGCTGTGTGCACAAAAGAGGGTTCTCATCTGTGGTCTCCTTTATCTCATGATACAATGGGCCACAAATTACATACACTATCCAGATTCATCAAGGAAAGATTAAACAAATTATAAAGAGCCCTAGACTGAGAATCTAGTTAGGTTCAGAGTTGAAAGTATCAGGCTACTTATTGGTAAATTTTTCCATGATTTTCTTGAATACTCAGCAAATTTCTAATTGCAATCTTATTCCCATGAACATGAGATTATCCAGATCAATGGGGTATATAGCTTATTTGTTAATTCTGATTATCTAACCCTAAAGACAGAATAGCAAATATTTTGTCACATTGCATTTTACACTCAGAAGAACACATTTACATGAAGAAGAAAAGTTTATTCCCCTTTATCTGTAATTAATGATTAGACAAAAATTTGATCGGGAATTAACCTTAACATGAGTGTAGTAACACCCATTTCTACATAGACCTCTTCCTATTTTTAACCCAATTTTATTTACTTAGATATATTGTTTTGGGGTTTGTTTTAAATAAAATAATTATAAAATAAATAATACATTTTAAGAATATAGGGCTAGGGTTGTGGTTTCAGTGGTAGAGCACTTGCCTGGCATGTGTGAGGCACTGGGTTCAATTCCTAGCATCATGTATGAATAAATAAATAAATAAATAATAAGGTTCATCAACAACTAAAAAAAAGGAATTAAAATAAAAAGAAATAAAGGACCCAGGCATGGTGGTATATGCCTGTAATTCCAGAGAATTATGAGGCTGAGACAGGAGGATCACAAGATAAAGACCAGCCTCAACAATTTAGGGAACCCTAAGAAACTTGGCAAGACCCTGTCTTGAAATAAAAAAAAAAAAAGGCTGGGGATATGGCTCAGTGGTTCAAACAAACAAAAAGAATATAAAGGGGGCCTTCCTATTGTGGTGATTTTGCTACGCTTTGAGCAGAAACAAAGGACTTCAAACAGTCCTCTACTTAGTTCTACTTAGTTCCTGCTCTAGAGATTCTTGATAATAGCAGTGACTTCAGTAAATGCTCTGTCCAGAAATAAGCCTCCTGAGTTCTCTCAGACTAGGAAGGATCCGATTTCCTACCTATCATGAATAAATTGAGCATGACAAGGTCAGGAAGGGGTGTACCTTAAGTCCTGCCAGTTACTATTTCCTGGGGTAGAGGGAGAAGATCAAGTAGAGGTTGGTTACTAGACACCCACCCATTTACTTAGACACTTAATTTTACTGATCCTGCTCCACAGCCTAAAGTGAAGTGTTAATGTATCACACCTCACTGCGTTGAAGGCGTACCCTCCCGATACATAAAAGTCCATTTTGTGAGTGTCTACTCTTGGCCCATCAGGCCCTATTGTCGCCATCATTAGGAAACCAGCCAGCATATTGCACATTTCCCTTCTGTTCAGATACACATTTTCAAAGGTTAACAGCTTAGTTAAATTTACCACCCCAAGAAAGTCCTCACTGAGTCTGATGAATTGCTTGGTGCTCAGCATGCTTAGTTATGAGGATAAAAATCTGCGTAGAACAGAAACGAGAGGTCAAAGGTTCCTCTCCAACATGAGACCTTCAGAAAAAGTTATGGCTGAAAAATGCAAGATTTACTGGGTAATCGTGATGACCTTTTGAACTCAGGATTATGAAATTTTTGCAAGTTTGTTTTTGTAAATATATAGCACAATATATGTTGATATATGCATTTAAGGGTAAAAAATTAACTACATTTAACTAATTTCTGAAAATCTTATAAATAGGAATTCATGGGTTCTTAAACTCAATTTCTGTCTTGATTCAAAACTAGAGAGGGATTTGACCTCTTCCTTGTCACAGCTAGAGCTTTCTTGGGGTATTTATAAAATGTTTAAATTTGTTTCTCTCACAGCTCCAAAATCCACCCTGTCTACTCCTGCCGATGAGAGTGACCCAGGACTAGTATTTTCTTTCTTCTATACGACAACTTAAATATGTAAGGTAATTCTTTTATGTTTTCAAAAGTCCTTCCAAATATCCCATGAATTGCAGGGCCTTCTCCTCTTGTTCACCATGCTAGGAACACATACTAATTGGCCAGTGTCCCTCTTTACATTCTGTATGTCACGTTGTTGTTAACCCAATGTGATTTTAGGTTTGACAAAATGACCCTCAGGTTTGTTCACGGTTACCACGGCCAAGTTTTCACAACTTTTCATTTGAGAAGTCATTTTACATGTGAACATCTATTTTCTTAAACCTCATTGTCATCACCTACTTTATCTACAGACACTATGAAGCATAATCCCTGAGCACAGTTGATTGGACTAAGCCACTCTTCCCACCCATTGACCTGAGTAGGCCTCTGTCGACCATTCATGGACTGTTGAGAGCCACAGTTCAGTCGGAATGACGCCAGGCATTTTGCTAGAGGGAATGGTTGAAAGGTGACCCTGCTCAGGGAATAGGGGGGCTCCGAGATTAGGGCGGATCCTGCTGCCTGCAACGCCCCGCTACTTTGGAGTTCCCATTGAGTTCTCAGGGGCTTTGGGGAGAATTGGCGGCAGTGGAGCCCGGTGGAGGGAGTGTGTTACTGGGAAGTGTGGGTAGAGTGCTTGTGAGAGTTTGAGAATAAAGAGTTGCTGTTTGAACCTACAAGGCTTTGTGCCCAGCCAGACTGCAGCAATGGACACAGCCCTTTAGTGACCTGCATCAAAAAGATGAGTAAGGCTGATTAAGCCTTCATTCCAGGAATAAATTGGTATTTACACCAATAGAAGCATACAAAATTATTTTAGGCAGTATATGTACGATTTAGACGTAAGAATGTTAAAACACATTTTTTTTTGTCTACATATAGTGGAAATTAGTACATCGAACCTGTTTTATGGACAGTTTGGGGCATTGTCACAAGCTATCCATGGGCTATGTGTGTGAACTATGCGCATAGTAGTCATATGAGGGGACAAGTCTGGCATTGCACACTGATTGGGCTGTTCCATACAAATGCCCCCCTCCTCTTGCTCTGTGATCTCACACAACACCTGAGATGGGTGTGACTTACGAAGATGTCAATCATTCTGCTGACCACAAAACATCACAAGCAAGACTTCACCTTTGAAACTATATCTTGACTTATTTGGTGAAGAACATTCTATGGAAACCCATTGAGAGTTCCCCTAAAAAATAAAGAGATTCCAGGTACATGCTCACCTGTCCAGAGCTCTTTCCAGTGTGGGAACTGACATTTAAGATCACAGAACAGTCCCAACCTCAATATGAAAATTACTTCTGTGTTCTATGCTTTTTTGCCAATTTCTTGGCTTAATGTTGTATCCAGCTCTTTTAAACCCAGTTCATCTTGTCTGTGCAGGTTGCTGGCAAGAGGGCACATTAGGAAAACAAAAGAATCAATTCAAAGCTGATTAAAAGAAAAAATACTAATAAAAGAGCTGCTCTAATAAAAACAAATTATGGGAACATATTTTGAAGTCAATTGCCTTGAGATCATTTTTTTATAATAAAAATAGGTGGTCACCCTTCCTAGGATGTACATATTCAATTTTTTTTGGTGGGGGGGCAGGGTTATTAGAGATTGAACCCAGCAGTACTTTACCTCTGAGCTATATCACAACCCTTTTAGTTTAGTGGGTTTTTGTTTGTTTGTTTGTTTTTTGAGAGAGACCACCTTGATAAGTTGCTAAGATTGGCTTGGAAACTGGAATCCTCCTGCCTTAGCCTCCCAGGTTGCTGGGATTACAGGCCTATGCTACTGTTCCTGTCTACATAGTCAAACTTTTAATAATGTGTTCTACATCTCCTTTAAGCCATTGATAAATTGGGGAATTACATTTATTAAAAAAGCAGGAAAAAATGAAATGAAAAATTATCAGTGCATATTTTCTATTATATAAAGTCCATCTGTACCCATCAGTTACTGAAATGATTACCCTCTTCAAAGCTGAACTCTTAATTCCATCTCGCTCTTACCATCTCTATGTGTTCATTCCATCTCTATGTTTTAATGCCTCTCTTTCAGAGTTTTAGAATTATATCTATTTTGTGAACTTTGCAGGAGTAGATGAATGCATGTACATTGAATCTTAGGTGTACTGGCATTATTTTTTAAGCAAATAAAAGATGGTAGTTGAAAAATTATCAATACACAGTTGATTTATTCCTACAAAGGAGATAGGTACAGGGAAAGATGGAAATATCAAAAGACCTGCTAAGCTCATTTTTTCTGAAAAAAAATCAGAACAAAGTAAAAAGATAAGTCTGAGGACAAGGCAGATGGGACTCTTCTGCTAGCTAGCTAGGTGAACCAGAGCAAACCACTCCTCATGACTCCCAGCTTTCTTGTCTGTGAAATGGGGACCCACATGTAAAGGGTCAGAACAAAGTCCATTCTCCCAACAGCAACTAACATCAACACTGTGTTATTCTTACTCATTAATTCAGGGCAACTAACATCAACACTGTGTTATTCTTACTCATTAATTCAGGGGGAAAAAAAAAAGATGGCAGATTTTGAAAATAACTTTCAGATGAGTCATAAAACAACATTATTTCTGCCAGTGTTCCTTAATCAAACAAATAGATTAAAACAATGTATCAGTGGAATTCACTTTGTAGTGAAGTTTATGAATGATCCAAAAGTTAGAGGTAACTCATGACAATACATTTCAGTCCTCTAGTTTCTATATCCCCAGGTTACCAATGATTATAATGTGGATTCTTGTCCATTTATTAATATCAGGATTGTTACTATTTTTATCTGAAAAATTTATTTTTAATCTAAAAAAGACTATTTTAAAAGTCAATGCTACCTTGGTAAAAAACTTTTCCAATTAAAATGAGATTAATTAATTAGAACTATTTTACTACTAATTGATAGGAATTCATAGTTATAAAGTCTTCATATGAGATTATAAAGTAGAAAATACTTAAGGTAATCGTTCTGAGTTTAAATAAAATTGGACTAGTTTTATTTCTCCCAAATTAAATCCAAGTCTCCTCAGGGAAATACAGTTTAAGATAACTAAAGGTAAATTGGTAAGCTTTTTACTTTAATAATTTTCACAACTGATACTGACCTATATGCAATTTCAGAAACTTAATGTCAATGAGATCATCTATGCTCAAATGCACTTAGAGATGGAAAATATACAGCACTGAAATTTTAATTTGTTTCCTTGTAGGCTAACGAACAAGGAAGATTTGATAAGAGGACAATGGGAGTCCTATCTGATACTTTTATTAATAAGAAAACAGAACTGGATTTTTAAATTTTTTTATGTACTTATAAGAATTTATTTTGGCACCAAATATTGCAATAGTCCTACTTGAACAATTGGATTGGACATAATTATCTTTAGAAACATAATCAAGCTTTAGAAACATAATCTACGTTATTTTTATTCCTTCAGCTTATTGTTGCCTGTCTTTAGGAGTTTGTTCTCTAGCTTACTTGTTTACATTTTTGTTTTTTTAATTAGACATTGTCAGTATGGCAGACAAGTTAGGTTTGGAGTATGTGTCCCTCTGCCAAGCAGGAGTGTGAAATGAATGTGCAATTCAAGGCAATGTAATATAATTAGAAAATCCTTGGTGAATCGTTGACATCAGGAAAGACATTAAAAACCTAGCCATGGTCCTCTTAAAAAAATCAAATTCCATTAAATGCAAACCGTGAGAAAAGCAGTGAATTCAGTCACAAAGGTAAAATAAGAAGATTGAAGTGGTCAATACTTCACAGCCCCATGTGCTCAGCTCTCTGTGATTTGTTTTAGGAACGGTGACCCTGGTGACAGAAAATTGAAAGTCAGATACTCCTGCAAACATCGCCCTTACTGTGCTTTATTTAACAGGTAATGGTGGTTGCACAACCAGAAGCCTCGCCTGCAGATGGATCACTGCTCATGCAGTGCAAGTGGCTTCTCCTGCTACCCTCTATAATAAATCCAACCATGTGGATAGGAATTGTCAGGATAGAACTCAGACTATGCCATTTGTGTGCTTGCAATCCTTCAGTGGTTTCCTCCTCACTCAAAATGAAGCTCCATGCCCTTCTAATAGCCTACAAAGCCACCGTGGACCTCCCATGGCCTCTGAGCTCTGTCTCAGTTCCTCTTCCTCATGATCATTCTGTTGCCCCCCAGGCACTGGCTCAGTGTTCCTAAAACCCACGGACGGGCATGTGTTCTCTGTCTTGCCAGGAATGGTCCCATGGCTTGATCCCTTATCCAGGACTCTGCTCAAATCTAACCGAAGTGACTTGGCCTTCCCTGACCGCCTCACTGAAGAGCAAGCAACCTATGGCCCTGTGTTTTAGGCAGCTTTTTTTGCTGCTCTGACTAAAAGTTCTGACCTACTTATTTGAGAGCTCATGGTTTCAGAGGCCTTAGTCCATAGAAGGTCAGCTTCCTTCCTTAAGGCTCAAGGTCAGACAATAACTTCATGGGGGAAGAGTGTGGCAGAGGGAAGCAGCTCACATGGTGATCAGAAGCAGAGAGAGAATCCATTCTCCAGATACAAAATATATATACCCCATAGTCTCAACCTCAATGAACCACTTCCTCCAGCCACACCCCACCTGCCTCCAGCCACCACTCAGTTAATCCCATCAGGGATGGATTCACTGACTAAGTTAAGGATATGACCTAATCATTTCTCCTCCAACCTTCTTACATTGTCTCACACATGAGCTTTTGAGGGACACCATATCTAAATCCTAATATCCTCTTTTCATTTTTCTTGCTTCATTTTTCTTTATGGTGACTCTAACTTCTAATATACTCTATAGTTTCCTTGTTCTAATTTGTTTCTTAAATATCTCCCTCACCCCCTACACACAGAATTTAAACTCCATCATGGCATGAATGCTAAGAAGAAAATCTATAACAAACAAAATGTTCAATAAATATCTGTTGAATGACTAAATGCAGAAATGAAAAAAGAAAAAAAAAATAATACAAGTATTAATTTACCGATGAATCACACACACCTAAATAAAGGCAAGAAAGAATGCCAGCTTGATAAAACATTCCAAGACTTTTGAGTCCGATATGGACTCTTTCTCAAAAATGCTTATGGTGGAGTAGAATAAATTTACCATTTCTGTAGGTAACATTCACAGAGAACAGAGAATGCTGAGCACTTAAATATCAATGAGGCTTAAATACCACCACCAAGACAGAAAATAAATGCATTATGCATTCACCTAAAGAAAGCAGAGAAGTTTCATAGAAGAGATGGCATTTGAATTGGTTTTAAAAGAGAGAATTTACATCTGTCCATAAGACCTGAAAGGAAGATCAATGGAGCAGAAGACAAAGACAAAGCAAAGACCCACATAGGTATGGCCATTGAACACAGATAACATTAAGAAGCTCTTTTATTTGGCTGCTGTATAAGATTTATAAAGGCAAACACAGGGGAAGAAATTTGGAAGGCAAGACCAATTATGGAGCACCCCATCAAATATCCATCATTTTAATAATGTTTATTGACTATCTGAATATAATTGCTTAGATCCATGCCTGGACCTCTGGCTTTGTTGCCCATAAGTGGTTCTAACTACTTTTAAAATTTTCTTCTGGGGAAGACATTGGCAATCTGTAAAAAGTTTGGATATTTCCTGTGATATCTTGGGACAGCTAAGCATACCTTATTCCCTCTCCTTCTACTTCTGTCTTTCTTAGAGCCTCTATCTGCCTGATAGATAAAGGGGCCAAATCCTGAGCTTCTCAGCAAGAGGCTCTAGACCTTACTCCTGGGGCAAAGTGAGGCAAGCAGCTGAGAGTATGTGTACCAGAGGACTAGCATCAACAGAAAGTCACTAACCAGGAGAAATCATCCAAATGAAGAAATAAGATCCAAATTAACTCTCTCTGCTTCAGATCACTCTTTTCTTGTTCTTAATCAACATTTTTGCGTTTGGTTTTGACTTTTTATATATTTTACTTTTTAATCTGAAAGGTAATTTATTTATTTAAAATAAAATTTTAAGGGCTGGGATTGTGGCTCAGTGGTAGAGTAGTTGCCTGGCACATGTGAGGCACTGGGTCGATCCTCAGTACCACATAAAAATAAACAGATAATGACTTTTAAAAAAAAGAAATTTTTATTTATTCTATATTATTTTTTCACTTTACTTTCCTCTTTTTTTTTTTTTTAATGGGGAGGGTACTGGGGATTGAACTCAGGGCACTTGACCTCTGAGCCACATCCCCAGCTCTATTTTGTGTTTTATTTAGAGACAGGGTCTTACTGAGTTGCTTAGCACCTTGCTTTTGCTGAGGCTGGCTTTGAACAGGTGATCCTCATACCTCAGTCTCCTAACACTGGGATTAAAGACATGTTCCATGGCACTGGGCACTTTCCTCTTTTTTAAAAATATTTATATTTTTTAGTTATAGGTAGACAGAGTATCTTTATTTTATTTTTATGTGGTGCTGAGGATCGAACCCAGTGCCTCACACATGAGGGCTCTACCTCTGAGCCACAACCCCAGCCCACTTTCCTCTATTTTTTTTTTTTTGGTAGACACAACATCTTTATTTTTTATGTTTATGTGGTGCTGAGGATCGAACTCAGCACCCTGCGCATGCCAGGCAAGCGCACTACCACCTGAGCTACATCCCCGGCCCCAACTTTTGCTTTCTTAATTAGAACTAAATCTCAATTCAGTTTCTAAGTTTTTCACTTTCCCTCAAGTATCTTCATTTTTCCTTTTCATTTATATATATCTCATCATCATTTCCACTACTTTTGCACTGATGGGATCAAACCCAGGGCTTGCCCCATGCTAGTCACATGTTCTACTACTGAACTACATCCCCAAACCAATTACTTTTCCATCTCATAAGGCATGTTATTTTTTTCCTTGCTTTGAAATCTTTTAAAACTTTTGTTGTATTTAAATGTATCATAAAATTCTACATTTTAATTTTTCTCTCCCTTTTTTATATATGTAAACATATACATGTTTTCACTACACCACACAAATCTTATGTCTTAAGTTAAAGTTCACCTTTTCATGAGATTATTTAAAGTTGACCTTTAAATAATCTCATGAAAAAAGTTCTTGATATAGGTTAACAAAAAGTTCTCATACAAAGATAGAAGCATTAATAAAGCCAATATTATACATAGATGTGATAAGAGCCCTCCTCAAGGAGGGGGTACTAAAAGAGTGGGAACTTAATTCAGTTTAGAGGTGGGACTTGGGGAAGGTGAGCAGGATTAGATACAGTCAGCCAGAGGCTGCATGAATACTGCTGGCTTTGTGGTTTTTTTTTTTAATTTTTAATATTTTATTTTTAGTTTTTGGCAGACACAGCATCTTTGTTTGTATGTGGTGCTGAGGCTCAAACCCGGGCCGCACGCATGCCAGGCAAGCCCGCTACCGCTTGAGCCACATCCCCAGCCCCTACTGCTGGCTTTGTAAGGAGAAACCAGAAGACACGTTCCCAATCTCTCTCCATGTGAGATCCTCCAATGCCTCAGTACTCTGCCAGCAAAGAAGCCATTACCAGGTGTAGCTCCTCGACTGTGGACTGGAACCATAAGGCAAAATAAACCTAATTTCTTTATAATTTACCTAGTCTGTGGAATTATGATATTAGTAACAGAAAATGGAAGAATAAAATGATGAAGGAAGACTTTCAGAACATCACAGGTTGCACACTTAAAATAAGGAACACTTATATTCTCATATACTTAAAGAATACATCTTCAAAATCATTGAAGGTAGTATAACTATTACAAACCAATAAATTAAAAAAACTGAATAGTAATTATAATTGATGAGAACAGGTTTAGTCTAAAAGGACATGAAACCATGGTACCTGGAAAAAAATAGTTTATATAAAGTATACCAGAATAGTATTTTAAATAAATATTTCTAGTAAGGAAAAAAAAATATGCTTGGAAGGAACAGAAAGAATTTACTCAGGCCTACCCTGAAGTCTTCTAAGAGAGAAAATAGGCATTGTTTTTTTCCAAAATGTCTATGCATGAGATTTCACAGTTCTATTCATAAGGCAGCTTTTAAGAAAGATAAATGGAAGAAAGAAAAAAGGAATATAAACCTTGCTGAGCATGTTTTAAGAAGGAATGCTTCTAATTTCTTCTAATTTTTTTCAAAACTTTAACTTTCTCCATTATTATTTCTAGAAAAGCACATGGAATTATCTTCAATACAAAGTTTGGCTTTGTTTTTATTTTGTTATTTTAACTGTTTTGTTCCATCTATGTCTTAATTCTCCTTGTTTCCTCCCTCCTCTGCCCTGATTCTCTCTAATCCCTAGTCCTCTCTCTGAGAAAGTGTGGGTTTCCATCCCTGATTGAGATAGAAAGATGAGAATCTCTTACTAAACAATGTTTAAAAAGAAACCATACTTTTTACCATCCATTCCCCATGTACTATATCTCCAAATTCCTTCCTTAGTATGTTGAGGAGGGAAAGGGGTTTGGCTACAGGGTCTTTGGGGATATCAGTGTTTGGCTTTAGCAAGAGGCACAGGTCCTGACTTTCCTCTGCCCTGAATGTACCCAGTTTGTCTCCTGGGAGCTACAGCCTTGCTATGAAGAATCATTTTATCTCCCAGGTCTCTGTGAAGGTCACTCTGAAGCACAACACCGGGCTGTGACAGGCAGAAGGCGGTTTCATGAAAATCAGCCAAGATTTCTTTTATTTCCTTTCATCACTTGACTCCCAGTTAAGCCTCTGGTGGGAAATTACCAGGTTACCATCAGGTGTCTACAGCTCAAGGAGGACAATTGCACTCTGTAATTGGAAACTTCATCTCAGCTTCCGAAGGGGATTTTATCACAGGGAGAGTCTCAAAGTCAGAAGCAGTAAATTGGAATTTGGGGAATCTTGTCATTTACATACTCTCTCCCAACATATGGTAGTATCTCTAGATGCCAACCACAGTCACTCTTAATTAAAAATGTAGATGTAGATGTACAGAAGTATGAAGGCTTTTCTCTAAGCTCTTTTACATTATTCAACCTGTCCATATGGCCACCAAAGTAAAAAAAAAAAAAAAAAAAAAAGGAAAAATTTTAAAAAGGAAAAAAACCCAGAGATTGGAGAGTTGTTTTCCTTGATTTAACATTATATGAAAACTCCATATGAACATATTTGTATAAAGTTTGTAATCTAATGGGATAATGATGATTTCATTTCACTACATTAAATATAAAAACTTAGACTAGTGATTTTTAATCTCTGACAATTTGCATATAATGGTATGTTTTTTTCATTTTGAAGCAAATAGATTCACAAAGAAAATATATCATGGAAGGAGAAGGTATAACTAATTTATACAACAAAACAATTTCTGTCATTTTAGATATAACTTCTATTGAAATGTTAATTTTTAACATCTAACCACAATATTTTCCCTAGTATAGTTTACATAGACTGTACACTAAACTAAAAACTGAACTAAAAATGAACAGTTTTTTAACAGAAAAATTTTGTATTCATTTTTTCAGTTTAATTTTATGAACATCAGATAATTCACTAATTTCAAGTTTTTCCCAAGTAATCTCCATAGTTCTATTTTGAAATGAATGGGGCTTTTGTGACTCTTACTTGATATCCTCCAAAAGCTTTAGAATTTTTTTCTCTTTTCAAATATTGCTTCTATTTGTTGTCCACTTTCCTCATTTGTGGGACTAAAAGGAAACATATGTTGAACCTTCTCACGACATACTATAAGGTCATTTACTCTCTATACTTTCCAAGTTTTGTCTCTCCAAGTTCATTTTGGGTGTTTTTTTCCTTACCTATTTTCTGATTCATGAATTCTCTTTACATTGGTGTCTAGTTTGTTTATAAATCTCTCTCCTGAGTTTTTAATTTTGGTTATTGTATTTTCCAGTTTTACAATTCCTACTCAATTCTTTTCTTTAGAACCAGAATATCATTTTCATAGTTTCCAACTTATTGAAAACATCTTTAAGTTTTTTGAGAGCTTTTTTTTGTTTTTTTAAATCTTAGCCTAATATGTCCTCCCTATGGCATACTGACAGGTCTTCGTTATCTGTTATTTATGGTAGTTCTCTTTTTCTTTGCTTTTTCCCCCCTGTGTCTTTGTGTATAAGACACAGCATTTGAAAACTCTGGTAGAAATAATTTGAGGGCAAGATGACATTATCATCTTCCATAGATTATTTTCATTTGTTTCCTAATTTTCCAGAATCACCTTAATCCAATTTATCTGCAATATCTAAATAACTTGACCATCTGTTCTAAGACTGATTTACTTCTGACAAATATTTGGGGACTTAAGATTTGGTTCTTAACTTAAACCAGAGAAATCCATCTAGGGACATCACCTTTGGCAAGTCAAGAATTTCAATTTTTTGCCCAGAATCCCTGAAACTCAAAGACCTTCTCAGTTTCTTTGGATTGAATTAGTAAATTATCTAAGTTCTGGGCTTATCTCTATAAATTCCTTCTTCTCTTACATTCTGGTCCAGTTGTTCCTCATTATTTGGTTAGTTATTTGCTGCTCAAGGAGTCATTTTTTTAAAAAATTTCATCCATACTTTTAAATTATAATCAGCAGGAGGTTTGGTTCAAATGACTCAGTCTGACATTACCATAAACAAAAATGCATTTCTAATTACTCCTAACTAGGGAGTTTTTAGAACACAACCAAATGACTGTTCTGATGTGCATATACAACCATGAAATTATTTTCACTGGGAAAAAAAGATAAGGTGAATCTAATTAGAAATGTTCCCATCAATCCCAAATCTGTCCCATCTGTCCTGATGGGTAAATGACCCAATAGCTCTATGTAATAATTTCCTATATTTCAAAAAGGACTGATGGAAAATTCTGTCTTTAAAAGAAGGAATTAGTAAAAATAAAGTGAAATTGGCAGTTTTTACATTAGGAAAATAAAAGGATCACATTCAGAACCTCGTTAAAAGCGAGGATATAAGCAATGTCTTAACAAAGCCTAAGTACCAAAATAAATTACAGTTTAGATATTTGCAGATACAACAAAACTGCTATAATCAAGTCCAAATGGTTATCACATGTATTTATGTCTTTAAGTTTGTATATCTTAAAGGGTACAGTGAGAAATGAGTGAATGGAGTGATACGGTGATGATATAAGTTAACTTTCCTGTGTTCTCCCACCACCAATTTGACACAGGTAGAAGAGACTCTAAGGCAAACGGTTGTTTGGGACAAGCAAAGATCAAACAGCGGGGAGATTTACATTTCAAGCCACTGTCTTCACTCAGTAGAACCTGATGATATGCCGAAATTCTAAATATGAAAAGAATGAGCAGAGTCTATCTGTAGGAGGGGTTGTGTCAGAAGGTTTTTATTATTATAAGTCTTAGAAAAATTAGTTCAGGTAGGTCTGAAAGCACCTACATAACTTAGGAAATGTATCAACACATGTACTTATTGAGTACCAGTAAGTATATGGTCACTGTATTCTACAATAAAACATTGGTGACTGACATCAAATGTCGACCATTTATGAAATATTTACATAGTGTCCACTAGGTATCTAGACATTAATATAAGGATACTAAACAGACCAATAACCATCTCCCATAGAGCTTACATTCTTGCAGGCTTTCTTTTAGACAATGTGGTTATAACAAAGTAATTTAAGTGTATCAAAAGTAGAGCAGAGTAAGGTAAGAGTGGGAGCTAGATTTGCCTCATGGAAAATGTGACATTGAAACACCAGAACAAGGAACCCCAAGAGGGAGGGAAAGGGTCATGCAGTCAATGGGGAAGAGTCTTTTGAACAGAGACAACCACTCTCTTGTACCTTTGCACTAATATGAGAGATTGCCTGACATGTAAGCAAAATGGGAAGGGAAAGAGTGACTGAAATGGAGTGTGCAATAAAGAAAGCAGTGATCAATTTTTAAAAAATCCATTTAAAACATAAAGCAGTGGAACATAAGTTAATAAAGGTTACCATCACTTAAACCTATAAGATCTTGTGTGCTTTGAATCTGAATGAAATAGAGCATCACTGCAAGACTTTAAGGCAGAGAAGTAAGATCATTTGTGTTTTGTGTTTTAGAAAGATTTCTCTAATTTCACAGTCAAGGACAGACAGTCCACATGACCCAGCTGTTCTATAAACTATGAGAGGTACTGTGGAATGTCCACACATAGGCTACCAGCATAGCATCCATGCATCTACAGATTAAGGGAACGACTCAGCAATTTAAACATAAGACTGTTCCCTCCCTGACCACACTACAGCCATGAGAGGTTTAAATGTAGGCCTTGGTGTAGTTTTGTCAGAGAGCTGGTCTCTTTCTGGAGTCATGAATGCAGAGGTATTGAAGACACTCTCAACATTCAGTGCCATGTATTCTACACTCCAAAGCCAGGGAAAAGACTATTCATACACCCACCTCAGCCATCTGCCTCCTGTCCTGAGCCACAAGAGACATTCTTTCTTCACCTTCACACTGAGTGGCCAGCACTCCTCATCATATCGCTACAGCACCTGTCAAGATCACCAATAAGCTTCAAGTTGCCAAGACCAAAGGGCATTCTGCCCCGCCCCCATTTTACCAGTCTTGCTTTCAGCACTATTTGCCATAGCTGACCATTTCTTCCCTCTGAAAATACCATTCCACACTTGATTTTCTTACACTGATATTATCTAACGTCTTTTGTTTTTTTGTTTTGTTTTGTTTTTTGCCAGTCATCTTCTCATTCCCACACTTTTCCTATGTGACCCTTTCTAAGTCCATGACATTGGTAACACACCATCTATACTGATGCTTCCTATCTCCTCCCAGGAGTATCTATGCCATAGACCAACCTGATCAGGCTAACCTGATACCTACTTGAATATTAAGCATTTCAAAATTCTTAATGCATAGTTCCCCATACCCTTACCCTCACTCATTTAATAAGTAACACTATCATTTGCACAATTTATTAAAAATCTAAAGCACACCTTATGTTTGTAATTTTTCCCTCATGCCTAATACCCAGTCCACCAGCAAATCTGTTTCCCCAAATTCATCTACAAAACTATTGCCCTCTCCTGGACTATTTTGTACTCAAACTAAGGCCTAAGCTGGTCTTTCTTTGCATCTCCTTTTCGTCCCGTATACATGATGGTCACAGTAACTTTGTGACCTTTTTCTTTCTAAAGTTATTTTTCTCTAAGAAAGCAATCCAGCTACAGGAATGCTTGTCTGATATGGAATAAATAAACTATGCCTTAAAAAGACGATTTTGATGATCTTGCTTACATAAAGGTTGCTACCGTATGTAGGTGAACCTGTCTTTGAGGTTTGCACTTTGCCTTAAGCAAATAACCTGTATATAAAGTGATGCTCACATATGGATGATTTCTTTGGGGCCAAGAAAACTGAGAAAAATTTTAAACCAGAAAGATTCTACAGAAAACATATACAGATTGAGAGAGAGACATCCTGCAAAATGAGAAAAAGGCAAATGATAAAGTACACTGTAAGCACAGCGAGTGTTCAACAGTTATTTGTTATTTATGATGAAAAGGCTTTCCAATGGGATCAATGCAGTGCCTGGTACTGACATTTTTTCTCATTTTCCCATACTTGACAGAAATAAAGGAGACATCAAAAGAAAAGTTTGCATGAATTCTGTTGAACTGAAGAGGGTAGATGGACATCTCTGTAGAAAAATGACACTAGCCCTAGTCATTCATCTCACAAATGTGTGTCATTAATCCAGCGGAGACAGTGAGAAACAGCATGGATCAAACCAAATCTGAGGTAAAGTAGAAATGAAGCTGAGCAGGGCATGAAAGAATCTGGGTACTATAGAGGGATCTCTTATTAATGGACAGTGTGACCTTGAGCAAGTCTTTGAGCCTTTCACTGCTTGTGAGAGGACAGGACTACATCAATTTTAAAGTCCTTAGAATTTGTATCTTCTGCAATTTATAATCCTCATCTTACAATTGGAAAGTCATCAGATGCTGTTCTGAATGGGTAGATTAATAGAATTATTCTCACATATGAAGAGGGCAGAATGCCATTACACATGTGAGAGAAATAGCCATTAGACATGTCCCCTCACAGAGTACTTTGAATCACTGACTGATGATACCTCTAAAGTTCCCATTTAGTTACATGAGTTTACACTTTGGGAACTTAAAGGGTTCTTCGCTTAAGGACAAAGAGAAGTCAATCCTTCATTGCAGACAGTCTGAAGTAAGATGTCAGAAAATTTATTGCAGGCCATAAAATGTCTTATGTATATGTGCTATCTATGAAATCCAAGAGCACAGGATTGTCAAATTGTATTTTTAAAAATTGCAGACCAGAAAAAAAAAATAAAGATTGTCAGTTAAGGAAGTATATCAGGTTATGTGATAGAGTAGATTTTCTATAATAGAATAAGATTTTTTAAACCCAAGAGATTCACATTCACAACATTCAAAAAAAAATAAAATAATAACTTAGGCAAAGCATGGGGCTTACAATTTGGATGACAAGTTAAACCAGGTTTTATAGCTCAGCAGAATGATAATGTTCGCTAAACAACAGAAATGTGGAGTCTTACATGGAACCCTCTGGAAGAAAGTACCATTAGTTAAAGGAACAGTGCATATGAGAACAGAAAGTAGGGTCCTAGAAAAAGCTACCCTCATCAAAGTCAAGCCCTGGAATAAGATGATAAACAACAAAAATTGAAACAGTTACCACTGATTTAAAGCCACCTACTTTCCAGGCCTGCCCTGTGTGAAGGGCTTTACATTTCCCATTCATTTCATCTTCCTCTTAGCAAATCTAGGGATTAAGTAATATTGTCCTCATTTTGTAGTTGAAGAAATTGAAACTTAAGGAAATTTGGTAATTTTCAATGATAACAAAGGCAATATGAAGCAAAAATGAAAAGTAAAAGTCATGGCCTTCCAAATACAAAACCAATGCTATTTCAGTCACTTTAAGATACATAAATGGCACGAATATTAGTATTCTGAGAAGCTGTGCAAGAGAGCCAAGTGATAAATAGTTATATCCCAAAGCACAATATTCATAAAGGAATTCTCGAAGCACAAGTGATTTAGGAAGACTTGAGAATGGAAACCCAATCCTTCTGTGATGCTTGAACACTGAATTACAACTTTTTTTTTTTTATCTGAGCACTGATGTATAAACTCCAAATTACACAGTCATCAAAGGAAATGGTTTGGAACATATTTTTGTATTTAAATAAAAGCCTAGATATATTTTATTTAAAAATTTAAACACCATCCACCTTGTAAAAAATGAAAAAGCTTTACATAATTCTGTAAAAGAACCATGTACCTGGTACTTCTTCCTCTTTTTTTTCCTTTAACCTAAATCAGAAATTTACTGAACTCATATCTTATGTAGAAAATAATGTGTTTGGTATCTACCAACCCTAGCTTGCTAATTATGAAAAGGGACATTTTAGTCATCCAATGAAAATTAATAAAATATCACCAAAATGACCTGTTGGTATGAGAAAGTTGAGTTTATTGCTTACTATGGTGAGGGAGATCTCCCTGGACATAATCATGCTGGAGTTTCAGAAGTCAACAGGAAAGCTGGGATATTTGTGAGGTTTCTGAGTCTGGTTTAAGGAAATGTATTCTATTAGGATTAGGTAAGCCTCAATACCTAAGAACTTAGAACTGATTTATTTGGCAAGTCATATTTTTAAGGTGAGGCTGAGAGAGTCTTCAGAAGTCAACTGTCCCCAGGCTCTATTGAAAAGATGAACTGTCGATTGTTATGTAAATGCATTATGGGAGTTCCCAAGGAGGTGGGGGACCGGAGTTGCTTCTCTTCCTGAAAGAGGAAATTCATGCCAATGCAGAAAGAAACTTGTATGGGTGTAGATGGTCTTGGTTCCAGAATCATGAAAACAGAAGTTTATTTAAGTCAATCATCCAATTTGGTTGAAGTAGGGGTGTTCCACCACTGAGTCACATCCCAGTCCTTTTCATTTTGAGACAGGGTCTCACTTAATTGCCTAGGTTGGGTTTGGGCTTGCCATCTTTCTGCCTCAGCCTCCCGAGTTACTGGGATTATAGGTTTGCACCACCACCCAGGCTCCATCTATCGTTTTGCTGATCTTGAACTGAAACTTGACATGTCCTTCAATTATGAATGGAAGCAGCAGAGTCTAGCAGAATTACCAATTCCCGTGACCCTGCTGCAGGTCCCTCCCTGCTGGATACAGTGTCCTCAGCGTGTCAAGCCACAGTCCCTGGCTTGGCAGTCAGCTCCCTCTGCTGTAATCCTCACCCCTAGAAATAGCTCCTAGGCCTGAGCTGTTCACAGTTGTCAGGAGTCATTGCTGTTTCCTTCCACGTCTCCCTCTTTCATAGCCACCCTTTGCCTTCCTGCCCTCACTGCTTACCTGCCAGGACTGTGATGTGTGTATCACGACACATGCTGATAATCCCGGCCATTTGGGAGGCTGAGATAGGAGGATTACAAGTTCAAGGCTAGCCTCAGCAACCTAATGACACCCAGTCTTTTTTTTTTTTTTTAATTTTTAGTTGTGGATGGTCACATACTTTAATTTTCTTTTTTCATTTTTATGCGGTGCTGAGGATTGAACCCAGAGCTTCACACATGCTAGGCAATCACTCTACCACTGAGCTGCATCCCCAGCCCATGACAAGCAGTCTTAAAATAGAAACACAAAAAGGGCTGTCTGTCTCTCATTAGTTAGTTTATAATTAATTGTGGCGTAGTTTTAGGAAAACTTTGAAGAATATTTTTCACGAAAAGAGATTGAGAATTTTTGTGGATACAGAAGTTTTCTTTAAATTCTGCTATTGATACCAATAGTTGCTTGCATTTATGGAAGTTTTTACGATATTTAAATATGAATTTTACTTTCTTATCAGAAATCTATCTCATAAAGCAACAGTTTTGTGAAAAAGGCTCTTCTATGGGCATATGCTTCACCAATTTTAATCCTTTCCTCTAGGACTAAACCGATAAGAATATAAAAGGTATAATTTAGTAAACCATCACAAATATACTGTGCATCAAATGGATTGAACAGACTTCCCTTCAATTAATCTCCAACCTTGATTGAAAATAATATTAAAAGGTTAATATGGCGATAACTATAAAAGATATATTATAACACAGCATAGGTAAAGAAAGTGGAATTATTACTTCTTATTACTTAGTAAATGTCAATAGTGAAGGGGTGTTTGAGCTGATTTTGAAGGAAGTAAAGAATATTTCTAAATGAGAAAGAGAATGTAAGGACTTAATGTCTGGGTCTGGAGCATAATGAATTAGAAAAATGGAGTGGGAAGCTCAGCCTGACTAAACTTTACTTTTATGTCTTTTCCCCTCATATTAGTTATTTTTTCTTGGCCAGAACAAAGAAACTTCTAAAAGAGCAATTCTTTTCATTCTGTTAAACTTCCAATTGGCTTTAATGGCAATGGAAAACCCAAGTGAAAATGTAACTATGTTTTCTGGATAGTATTGAACATCATTATAAATAATTACCTGTGAATGACACCTGTCTTTTCCAACATTGATCATATTTGCATCTCAGGTGCATGGATTTAAAGACTTAAATGACAATAATGAAACAGATGAGTTAATTTGGACGGGTCTGTAATGAAATGTTATTTATGTCCTCAGAAAATATATACTTTGGTAAATTTCCACTTGGTCATATTTATATCTCTGAATTATTTCTTGTGTGTGATCTGAAGTCATTTTTTCACATCCTAAAAACTACTCTCAGTTATATCAGTCAATAAATGCATCTGAGGGGCTTGCATGAAATCACACTTTTTATATTTGCATTAGCACAGCACAATGTGAGTTACTTTCATAACTCTATTTCTTAGCTTTATTCCTTTGTTGTTGCTCTTATAACATGTTTTTCTGTGTCTTATATTTTGTTATTTTTTTTCCTCTGAAACTAAGTGCTTCACAGAAGAATGAAAACCTTGGCCTTTGCTTAAAAGCACCCATTCTCCACAGGGAATATACTTATTCCAGGAAGGACAAAAAAGTGGTTTAGGAGAGACAGAATATTTTTGTAGTAAATGCTATGTCTTCACTTCTTAGTCTACAGGTTCTTTTTTGACCCTACCTGTCAGGTATCCATCTACGACCTTCAAGTAAGAGTTAACTGGAAATTCTTTGTCTTCGAATTCTACATTACCAATTACCTTAGATGCATAGCTTCTCTTCTGACTCCTTAATCTTTCCATCTGGCAGGAATTATCTCTGTGATGCCAGATGCGAGGTACACATGCCACTATTCATCATTCTATGTCCTTGGTACTCTCTCCAAGTATGGTGGAGCTCTTCTCTACTAGGTGAGGGTAGACTCAGCCTCAGCTAGCTCTACAGGTCATTGCAGCTTCCAGTAGCACTAGCTTGATAGATTAATCTCATTGTTATTCTTAACATTTCCTAGTGTTTCTGTCTTTTTCTCTACCACAAAGGAGAAATCAGTTTGTGGATTATGACAGGGCTCTGGTGGGATGGAGATCTCACCGCTAAGAACTAAATGGGAGGTCAAGTACTATCAGTATTTGATTTGCTAGCCCCTCCACTAATTACTTCAGGGCCTTTCTCATCTCTCTTATGTTTTTCAAGATAATAATAAACTGCAATTTGGGTTTCCACTCTGTTAAAGGAAAAAACAATGTCTGGATATCAACAGAGGAAAAATTAGAAATTCCTATTATAATCAACTGTTTAGCTATGTTGTCATACATTTGCTTGCTCACTCATGAGACTTATAAAAATGTATTTGTAAGTTGGTGCTATTTGGTTTTCTTGAATAATATCAACAGAGAATATCATTTTTGCAAGTCAGGAAAATGTGCCTTCATTCTATCTCATTCATTAAAAGTAAGAGTGGGTATTATTTTAATATTCTATAAGTATACTCATTTAAAAATGTGCTCTTTTATATTAACAAGTTAATAAGCAGTAATAATCCAACCAAACAATTGGACTAACTCTGTCAGGATCATATGACCAGTCACAATTTAAAAACCAGCCAGGTGCAATCATGTTTTGAGAAAAATAGCGTTTATTTAGAGGCAGAATGTGGCAATTTGTTCCAGTAGAAATTCATCTGAAAGAAACAATAAAAATAACTTCTACTGCTTTTGAAAGTGATGTTTTTAAAGTGTTCTACTCTTGCATGCATATTTTAATGCAACTATTCTTACAAACAGGGAGAACAGAGGGAATGATCAGCTTGCAGGGAGAGGAAACCCACTGTTTTATGGCAACCGTCCACTAATCAAGCTTAGGATGCCTCCCTCCAGGAGAGGAGGTTGAAGCCTTCACATTCCTAACTGGGGCATTTCTTGAATACCCGTGACACATATTTAGAATAACATAAAATAAAGGAATAACCAAAAATGTGTCAAGTATATCATTTGCAATGGGAATCTTAACATCTGAGAAATGACTGTGAGCCACAGCAGTGACTAGGACCTATTGGCACAAGACGCCAAAGGAAGATAGGATTTTGTTGCATAGGGAATTCTTCAATCAAATCCAACTATATTATTTACATCTAAGATTTATAAGATTGATTAAACTGAGTTTCAAGCATCTTTGTGTAAATAATATAGTCAAAGCTTGCTGACTTTGATTCAATTCTATTCACTTTTTGACAGAGTAATTGGTATCAAATTTAATTTTAATGATCTGCTAAAGCTATGGTTTCTTTTGTCTTCCTAATTGTGATGGAGTTATTTAACAGAGTGAAGCTATTGTCATCTTCTCTTTACCTTTAAACAAAATGAGTATTCAGTTTCAATTTATTCACACTAGAGAATAGAGCACCAGCTAATTATTATTCATCGTGTTGCAGAAAAATTCTACTAGATGGTTCATATGAAAGAAGAGAAAAAAAATTGCTAACCACTTACCTTCAAAATATTTCTCCATGCTAATATATGACCTTAACTTGTCTATAAAAAGGTTATAACTTGTCATATCGTCTTTCGAACTGGTTTATATCCTGACATAACAACTAAAATTCCTCCAGGTATAAACTTTTGATGCTGAATGGGGCATTGTTTTGATATCAGTTTAAAATGGGAATAACATTCTAGGTGAGATGTCTTACGATCTCCTTTGTTCCCCTTAAAGTCCATAGACAGGGCTGGGGCTGGGGCTCAGTGGCAGAGTGTTGCCTAGCATGCATGAGGTGCTGGGTTTGATCCTCAGCACCACATAAAAATAAAAACAAATAAAATAAAGGCATGTGTCGATCCATAACTATAATTTTTAAAAGTCCATAGACATTTTGAATTATACTTTTATATTGTGTGCTTGTACAAATCTGTAATAATGAGTCCCACTATTATATATAGTTATAACAAATCGATAAAAAAATAAATAAATAAAATGGGGGTAAAAAAAAGTCCGTGGTAAATCTATTTTCTTGAAGTCAGCCTACTCCAGAATGTGCCACGAAGTTGTTCTGTGTTTTGTTTTGAGTTAGTGACCTTTTCATCACTGTGACCAAAATACCTGATAAGAACAACTTCAATGAGAAAAGATGTATGAATTTTTCCAGTAGAAATTCATCTGAAAGAAACAATAAAATTCATGATCTCAGAGGGTTCAGTCTCTGGTCAGCTGCCTCCATTGCTTTCAGCCTAAGACAAGGCAGAACATCTTGGTGGAAAGGCATGGTAAAGGAAAGCTGCTCAACTCGTGGCAGCCATGGCGCAGAGAGAAAAAGGGGCCAGAGAGAAAATAAACCACTCCAGGCTACCTCCAGTAACCTACTTCCTCCAACTAGCTCCCACCTCCCAGTAGTCTATTTAACCATCAATAAATTAATCCACTGATGAGGTCGGATTTCTCAATCAAGATCGCTTCCCAGAAGCTCCACCTCTAAACATGAGACTTTGGGGAATATTCCAGATCCAAACCACAACAAGTTTTCATAACTATTCTTAGTTCTAGGGAATAGACTTGCAAAAATGAGATGTCTTTAAAATTGGTGTGAGAAGAATAAAGAATATATTGTTCATGTTAATGATGCACTAAGGATGTATTCATATCTTGAGCAACTTTTGGAAAGGCATATGTTTGCAGAGTTTCCCCTGATAGTCAAGGGAGGTGTGTATTTTTCATTTTCTATTAACCCCTTCTCTTTGACTAGCTAGCCCTTCATATTCACTCTACCTTGTTCTGGTTGCTCAGAATCCCCAGTCAGGGCCACACAATACCAATTGCCCTCTCTGTGTTTAGAATCTATTTCTTTAGATGAGCACTAAGAAATAGAGACTTCAAGTGGTAAGGGACCTTTTGATTTGTCTTCACCTAACATGCTATCCCATGAAGTGATTCTATGACAGCTGCCCCAGGGATTTCTTTTATTCTATCTGATAACTTTAGTCTATCTAATAAAAGGAGCCACATACTTCAAGTATATGGAGACAAGATAATGCTCATATTTTCTTTTTAAATTTAGTTGCTGATCCTTGTTCTACTTTGTGGGAATAGAAAATATGTCCAAATTTTCTTTTACATAACAATTCATTAAATGTTTTCAGCTCTTTATCATGTGTCCACATTAACAATTTTTCACATCTGTGAATGTTTCAATGAAATTGACATTAATTGACATTAAAACTACATTGTAAATCATAATCTAGAGTTCATATATTATAATATTGATATTATAATTATCACATTATAATATAATTACATTATTATATAAAATGCATTATTTATTATATAATTATATATTTCATACTTTATGTAAGTTCTTATAGGTATTGTACATCTGGGACAATGGGACAATTTTTCCAGATTTTGGGTTTTTTTTCTGTTTTATTGAGGTCTCAGCACTACCCTTACAACATGAAATAATGCAAAACATACTCTACTTTATCATGAGCCCTATTAAATATTAACACCCAAAACTAGAAACTTAAATACTACAAAGTGGCAATAAATTGGCCAGGTCAAGCTATTATCTCATGTTAAAATTTTGATCAACAACGTTTTGTTGCATATTTCTTCCACAAACTCCTTCTAAGCCAAGTTTTTCCTATTATGTACTTAATGAGAAATGGTGTGAGTTAACCTTTAAGAGAGTTTAGCTTGACATTTCAACCTAGATTATTTTGAATCTTAGGAGTGATATTAAACAATATCTGTCTGCTCAAATTTTTGTTACTTAAAGCATAATAGTTTTAAATATATGAAGTGATTTTGAAATTGGAGAAGGGAATGCCCCAAAACTTTGAAAAAGTATGAATTAATTAATGATAAAACATATTGGGCAAAATCTAATACTCAATTAGAGTAGGCATAGAGGAAAGCTACTGAAACCCTATAAAGAGCACCTACAAAAACCTACAGCTAACATTATACTTCATCATGAAAAACTAGATGCTTTCTCCTAAGATTAGGATATGCTCTCTCACCATTCTTATTCCATATCACATTGAAAGTCTTAGTTCAAAAGGACAAGAGTATAAAGAGTTGAAATGTAAAATAACTGCCTTTATTTTTTTTACATATAACGTGACTGTATATACAGAAAGATTCTAAAAAATCAACAATGAGAAAAATAAACAAAGAAGCGGCTCCTGGAACATAAAGAAGGATAGCAACACTTAGAATACAAGGTAAATAGTAAGAATATAGGACACGATGCATGTACAAAAGCCAATTGCTTTCTTATTTACCAGCAATAAACATCTAGACTTTGAAATTAAGCACACAATGTCATTTATAAGAGCAACAAAATGAAAGAAGTACTTAGGTGCCAATTTAACATAATATACATGTATATATATATATATATATATATATATATATATGTATATATTTTCTATATGATGAAAACTACAAAAAACTAATGAAAGAAATAAAAAAAATCTAACTAAAGAAATATATAGAGATTTGATGTTCATAGATCAACGCACAGGCTGCTGTTATAAAGTGTCAGTTCTTTTCAATTTGATATGTAGAACACAATTCCAGTCAAAATCCCAGAAAATTATTTTATGTCTATCAACAAATTGATTTTAAAATTTATATAGGTGAGGACCCAGAAGAACCAACACAAAACAAAAGAAGAAATTTAGAGGGTTTGTCCTCCCTAACTTTAGTACCTACTATAAAGCTGTAGTGATCAAGAAATGGAGTCTTGGGGAAAGCATAGAAAAATAGATCAATGAAAGAGAGAGTCCAGATATATATCCCCCAAAAATATATGAAGTGGATCTCTGACAATGAAGCAAATCCAATTCTGTGGGAAAAGAATATTTTTCAACACATGATGCTCATCATCATTCATTTCTGTTGATCTAACAAAAGACCTAAAGCTGGGTATTATGGCCTGCATCTGGAATGTGCCCTCAAGGCTCATATTCTGAAGGGTTTCCCCAGCTGAAGGCGCTATGCACCATTAGAAGTGGTAAAAACTTTAGCAGAGAGAGTCTAGATGGAGGAAGTAGGTCACTGGGGCATGCCTATGAGGGGTATGTTTTGTCCGTGACCCCTTCCTCGCTTGAGTGTGTGCGCTCTCTCTCATTCTCTTCTTTCTGGCCACACTGAGCAGTTTACCTCCACCTCTGCCATGAGATTCTACCTGACCACAGGCCTGTAAACAATGGAGTCAATTGATCAAACACTGAAACCATAAGCCATGATGAATATTTTCCTCCTTTAAGTTGTCATGGAGATGGAAAACTGACTAACAGAATTATTTGAATTTCCTGAACAACAGAAAATTTTTGTTCACGTTTATGGAAGCTTAGGAAGCCAAAGATAAGGCATTAGCAGGTTCAATGTCTGCTGAAGTCCATTACTCATTACATTTGGTGGAAGGACAGAAGAGAGCTGAACTACTCCAGCAAGCATGTTTTTGATGGCTTTAATTCCATCCATGAAATCTCCTTCCTTAGGATTAATCAACTCCTAAAGACCTCTCATTTTGTGCTATCATATGATGTTTCAATGCATGAATACTGGGGATTCATTCAAATCATAACACTGCTGGAGCAACCAGATATCCGTACGTAAAAACAATGAATCTAGACACTGACATTTCACATTTCAGACAATAACTCAGAATGAATTGTAGACCTAAATGTAAAATGCAAAACCACAAAAGTTCTAGAAGATAATGCAGAAGAAAATCTAGGTGAACATGGGTTTGCTAAGGCATTTTTAGATATACCAACAGCACAACCATAAGATAAAAACTGATAAACTGAATTTCATTAAATTTTTTTAAAAATCTTCTCTGTGAAAGATTATGGCAGAAATATGAAAGGATAATCCACAGAATGAGAGAAGGTATTTGTAAAGCTGGTTTCTGACAAAGGACATGTATTCAAAATACACAAAGAATTCTCAAAACTCAACAGTAAGAAAACAAACAACCCAATTAAAAATGGGTAAAAGATCTGAACGTATACCTCACCAAAGAAGATAAACAAACAGATGGCAAACATGTTAAAAGGTGCTCAACATCATATATCATAAGGGAATTAGAAATTTAAAAAAAAAAAAACAGAAACAGAGACTCTTATCCACTGCTAGCAGGTATACAAAATAGTACAGCAATTTTGGAAAACAGGGTTTTTTAAAATATTTTTATATGCTGATGAACCTTTATTTCATTCATTTATTTATATATAGTGCTAAGAATCAAACCCAGTGCCTCACACATTCTAGGAAAGCACTATAACACTGAGCCACAACTGCAGCCCTGGAAGAGGGTTTTTAAAAAAATAAAATTAAGCATATCTTACCATATCACCTGGCAATTGTGCTCCTTGGTATTTACACAAATGAAATGAAAACTTATGACTACATAAAAGCCTGCACATGAATTTTTATAGCAGCTGTATTTAAAAGTGCCAAACTTGGAAACAACAAAATGCCCTTCAATAGGTGAATAGAAAAAATAAATAAATAAAACCCTAAATATCAAGACAATGGAATATTTTTCAGTGATAAAAATATAAGCTAACAAGCCAAAAAAATACATAAAAGAACCTTTAAAGCATAATTCTTAGTGAACGGAGTCAGTCTAGAAGGCTATATACTTTATGATTCCAACAACATTATAGGAGAAACAAATGTATAAATACAATAAATGAATCACTGGCTGCCAGTGTTTAGGAGAGAGGGAGAGTAAGTGAAACCTGGGAGTTTTAGGGCACTGGAATTCTTATGCATGATACTGTAATGATGGATACGTGATATTATATATTCATCAAAACCCATAGAATAGTGCACCACAAAGAGTGAACCTTAATGTAAACTATGGGCTTTAATCAGCAGTAATGTTTCATTATAGCTTCAATTGTAGCGAGTATCCCACATTGCTGGAAGACCTTAATAACAAGAGAACCCTGTACTTTCTGCTCCATTTTCCTATAAGCTTAAAACATCTCTGACAAATAAAGTATATCAATAAAAAATGAAATAAAAAATGGAAAAAGAGCAATGAAACAGAGTACATTATAAATACAAATAACTGAAAGATGCTAGAAAATGACTGCATTACTTTGAAAACTAGTAAATACAGGAGGGAAATTAAACATTCATTCTGCTTTTTTATATGAGCTATATTATATTTGAAGAGGAAAAATTTTTCTTTATGGGAATGTATTAGCTGATACATAGTGAAAAATGTTAGAATGTCACCTCTCCTTAATGAATTAATGGATCTAAAACATGATCATCAATTACTGATGAAGGTCAGAAAAAGAGAAAATCAGATTTAAGAATCTCAGGATGAAAGTACACAACATTGCTCATTAGGCTTAGCCAACACCCAACTAACTATCCAACAAATGAATAAATTCCTGAATTTGATTAAAGCTTTAAATGTCAAATATCAATTTATGAGTAATTCATGGTACAAATATGCAAAAAATTACACAGACATATAATTCCAACTCAAAATCACATTAAAAACCCTCTAGTTTCTCAAATTAGATAGATAGATAGATAGATAGATAGATAGATAGATAGATAGATAGATAGGCAGGCAGAGACAAACACAGAGACAGAGGAGGGAACAAAAAAAGAGGGGTAAATTAGATTTTTAGAGAGACTTAAAAATAAATATAATGTAAAATAGTTTAATGAATTCTGGAATAATAGAAAAATTTGGTGAAGTTCAAATAAATTCTGAAGGATACGTTATAGTTTTATAGCAATATTGATTTCTCAGTGTTGATGTATATGGTTATGTAAGATGCTAACTACTGTTAAGGTCTGTAAACAAGTCAAAATAACACCTGGTATTTTGCCAGGGGAATGTTAGAGATTGTAAACAAGTCTGGATGGTGCCTGGCAAAATGCCAGAGGGAGTGGTTTGAGAAGTAACAAAAGCAAGTCATTAAGTGTGGAGATTCCTTATTGGTTAACTGATGTATCTAGTTTATGCTAATTAAGATAAGCTGTGCAAAATGTATAAATAGCTCTTTTGTCCTACAATAAACGGCTCCTACTCCTGCTGTATCAAAGTACAGAAGTCGTTGGTCACTCCCCGGCTATTCTGCTGCAGCCGGACTGCGGCAAACTACCACAAGAATTATTATTACAAGACATTCAGAAATTATCTTCTCTATCTTTTCTGCTTTTCTATATATCTAGAAATATTTTAAAATAAGTTTATTTTTAGAAAGATGAAAGACATACCAGGCAATATATGAACATTATTATGATGATAATGCAAGATGAAGACATACCAGGCAATATATGAACATTATTCTGATCATAATGCAAATGAAAACAAACAGACTGCAAAAATTAACAACAATTACAAGGCAATTGAGGAAATGAGAACAGTGATTGAATATTTAATGTTAACAATAATAACTTTTGATAATATTTTAGGTGCCATAATTGTACAAAGATTATGTTTTCAAAGACTTTCTTTTGTTTTAAAGATGCTTATTAGAATACTTTAAGATGTCATGATATAATGTCTGATAACTCCTTCAAAATAATCTGGCTGGGGATGCAGTTTAGGTAACAAATTAAAGAAAAGTAAAAAGATTATTTAAGTAAATGTTAGATGAAGGTATTGTTGAGACTGTGTATTGAAGGTATTGTGGAGGTACTATTGTGAAACACTAAGTGTGAAGGTATTTTTTTTTGTTAGGAATCTGACATATAGTGCCATATGTAAACCCCATAATAGTTCTGCAAAATAGGCATTTTATAGCTGAAAAATTCAATTGTCAGAGGAGTTAGTCATCTTTCCTTAAGACAGAAAACCATTAATTAGATAATGGAGCCAACCTTAGAATGCAAATTTGTGGGTCTGAAACTAGTACCCTTTCTTGTGCACACAATTTCTATTGCTTCAGGCCACAGGTGAGAGGCTATTCCTGGGTACCTCAGACTCACTCGGGTTGTGGCTCTGTGCCATGTCATGTGATTACTAACTCTGGTTTTATCCATTTGTGCTATTTTTTCTAGTGACAGTGATGGCTTGCACTTCCCAAACCACACTGTTGTGTTTAACCACCTTTCCACAGCTCACCCTCAAAAACCCTGGCTGGACTGAGGCCAGAGTTGTAGCTGTGGTTTTTATTCTTATTTTCTTCATTTTCTGAAACCAATATGTGAGATGGTGATGATGATGATGATGAAGAGGAGGAGGAGACCTAGGTTGTTAAGACCATGTCCTAAAGAGCTGGCCATCCAGAAGGAAGCAAGGAACAGGATGGGCTCTCTGAATCACATCCTCCAGGAAAAGGTGAAATTTGCTGGAATTTGAGATAGACAAATCGAATTCAGCAAACTGCCACATAAGAAGCTATCAGAAATGAGATACAAACCGTAGCGCTCATCCTGTGGAACATTTTAATTCTATCTTAAAAATCAGTGCTCCTTATTTTAATTATTGAAGTGTATTTATAGCTGGCACTGATTCGAGGATTCTGCAGGACCCAGTATATTTTGAAATTAACTATCAATAGTGTTAAATATATAATTAATACTAACATATACTATCATTATAGGTGGTTATGCTATTATATTTTCATATTTATCCTTAAATAGTAATAGAGTTAAATAGTTTTAAAATATCCAATTCTTTTCCAGATAATGTGGATTGATATGGGTGGTCTTATTTTAGTCTTAACAATAACCAGTTGAGAAAAGAATCATTGGGTTCATTTTATGAATAAAAATGCATGGAAATGATAACCATTGTAGAAGGTCAAGCAGCTGGATCAGCCCAGATTGTTGTGTTTTCAAGAGATTTCTTTTCCTGGTATAGGAAACTGTTGCTGCTGCTTTGAGAGAAGACATTTCCTTGGCAGAGATAACCTGTGTCACTGCTGTCATTTTAATTGCATATGGAAAATGGTCCAAACATAGCCACACCCTCTGGGGAATGAATTGGCAATGCCAGCAATGTCCTATAGGCAGTTTGATGTTTTAAAAAAATTTTTTTAGTTATATATGGACACAATATCTTTATTTTATTTTTATTTATTTTTATGTGGTGCTGAGGATAGAACCCGAGCCCCAAATGTACAAGGCAAGCGCTTTGTCACTGAACCACAACCCCAGCCCAGTTTGGTAGTTTTTAAGAAGATTCACTCTGTGAGGTCTACTTCCCTCCTACTTTGGGATCAAAAATGATAACAGTCAAAGCTATGACAGAAGTTCGAGAGAAGTTCTGCCAAAAAGATATCAATAGACATCAGAGAAGGAAGGGAAGAAACTATCTAAATTTCCCTTATATAAGCAGCTATTTATAACCTCTATTATCCATGTTGCAAAGAGTTATGCAACATGTTAGTTGAGGTTGTGAAATTTATCAAATATTTCTGTAGGCAATATATATTATGCATTGCTGTGTGCGTCTGCACGCACACATGGGCATGTGTGTGAGATTACCAGATTGGAAATAGCTGCAAATTCTTTGGCACACCACCCATTGAGTGATGGCTTTCATGTGGTTTCTCCCGAGTATGATTAGGTTCTGTGGTCTGACCACCAGAACACAATACAGGTGATGCTGTGGCAGAAAGAGCTACTAGCTCATCCTGTTTGTCTCATGAAGTGCTCACTCCTGGGACACTTACTCTGGAAGAGGTCAACTGTTATGTTGGAAATCTGATGACCCTATATTTCCATGGTATGACACAGGCCCTAGAATATAAGATACCAGATAGACTAATAGGCCAAAGACGAATGCAATGCTGAACACATGAACCATCTTGAACCTCAGTCCTCACACTTGGAAACTCCTAAAGAGGTCATGCAAATCAGAGCCAACTCACCTAGACAAAACCTTCCCAATTCCTAGAGTATGAAAATGAAACTGTTGTTTCCAGTCACTCCATTTTGGGGCAGTGTGTTTTGCAACAATATAATAATGAGATAATCAAGTTTGTCTGAAAAAATAACAGTTAGTCTTTCCATAATAAGCAAAAATGAAACCAGGAGGGGAAACTTTGGCTAGAAAGAAGGGAGTGAGCAACCTTTTCAAAGTGGAAAGCCTTGTTAATTACAGTTAAAAGCTAATTGTAGAATTTTTGATTAATTCTCCTCACTTAATGGTTTAAAATAAAGATGGTTAGGGATTAATTTTATAGTGTTGGTATAAGACAGTAACTTTTTCAGAAGATTAAAGACCTGTGATTGGTACTTTTCTACTAATTAGATTAGTAATATACTAAGGGAAAAAACATATGTTCTTAGAGGAATGTGAACCACAAGAGAAATCCCAGTTCTTGTAACAAATATGACACAGAAGTTAGAAAAATACATGTTTCAAAGATATAGAATCTTTGTCCTCTGGGAAGTATAAAAATATAGGACCAACAAATGCACAAATTTTTATATTCTTGGTTATTAATCACGAATTTGGAGCTCATTTTGTGTAATGTTGAAGACAGAATAGATAAATTTACTTTTGTTCCTCTTCAACAACTCTACTAAAATAACAATATTTTTTTCTAAAACCTCATAAACTCACAAAGGCAACAAAATGGGACAGAAGACAAGAGCAACAAAACACTGGAACCTAGGAAAAGAATCTGAAACTGACTTAGCAGTCAGAAAATCAGACACATGCTCTGATTTACATTGCTCATTCCCCACAAAAACCCTGGTATCAGGTATGTTTACAACAGGGAATGAAAGTCGGGTTGAAAATGGACTATTCTTGAAGTAGTTAGATCTCCTGGTATCCTCTCTCCCTACCTTTTTATAAAACAAGATATTCTCTGAAGAAAGTAACATAGAGGATTTCAGGGTTGGGTAACAGTTAACAGCAGGGCTACCAACAACAGGGCAATAACTGAATATTGAGTCCCTAATCCTACTTCATTCCTTCACATAGCTAAGGCAGATAGGTCTATTCCTACCTGAAAAGAAATTAAAATGTTCTTCTCCAAGAAATCTGATCAACCCCAGCAGGTAATTTAAAGTTACTGATATCAGAGGCTCCTCCATGAAACAGGGTAAGCTTTGCATTCCTCTAACAAACACATAAATTAATTAATTTACAAAAAGGAAAGTTTATGTTGGCTCATTGTTTTAGAAGTCTCAGTCCATTGTCACTTGATCTTATTGCTTTGAGTCCCAGAGTCAGGCAATATTTCATGGTAGTAGCTTGGGTAGACGAAGCTGCTGCCTACCTCATGGCAGCTGGAAAGCAAAGAGACAGATGAAGAAGTCCCAATGTCCCCTTCAAGGTCATTCCTCCAGTGACCTCCAGTCCTCTGAAAGGTCTGAACATCTCCCCGTAGTGTCACAGACTGGCAACCAGGCCTTTAGCATATGGACCTTTGGGAGACCCTCACCCAAACCATAGAACAAGCCTAGCAAAGCATCTTGAAGCAAAGCTCAGAGTGGGTAATCTCATACATATACTGAAGATTTCAGTTGTTTTTATAGTGCCCACTCTTAAATCTAAGCAAACAACCCGGGTTCACCAGGTCCAATTTATCTAAATGAAGCTTCTGATGTGATAGAGAAGAAATAGACAAAAGAAATGTTGGTATATTGTCCTTGCTGTCAACATGTCACCCAATCCTGAGGTCCTCTGTGTTACCCTCTGCATAGAACCCTGTCTTATATAAAAGCAAGAAGGAAAGATGAATATGAGAAGAAACAATAAAGGAAAATCTTTTATTTGTGTCTTCAGAATAGTAATTGAAAAAGTGCAATTATAAAACAAGAACAGAAATTATATTTTTAAGAAAGAAATAAGGCAAAGAAAGGCTCTTCAGGTGAGGTCAAGAAAAAGAGGCGGTGGAATACAGAGAACCACAGACAACAATTCAACAATCAGGGTGATAGAGAATCTCAGAAATTCCGGTTTACTAGTAGGTGTGACCAACTCATCATTCCCCTAGTCCCCAGCAGCCAGCAGGATCAACAAAGAAAAAGCATTCGTATGGCAGGAACAGCAGGAAATGATGTGAAATCAAAGATGGAGCCAAATAGGCTACATATTTTTTTCCAAAGGGATTGAGTACCACAATGCATGGAACCACAGCAGAAGAATTATTAGCTGAAAGAGAAGACAGCCCTGAAGCCTCCAAGTTGTGAGTGATTGCCAAAAACAATACTTCCGAGTCGCAAAGATGTCAGAGAGGTTGTGTTAGTCCCAGAATGTATCAGCAAATCTCTCTAGAAGAAGAAAGAAATTTTTAGAAGAGAAACCAAATTGAAGAGGGTAAGACAGAAAACCCTGTATGTAAGAAGGTTCAGTTTGCAGAGAGAAAAGATTCAGGTGCAGCATATTAAAAAAAAAAAAAAACAAAAACACTGTCACAATGAAATGTCAGTACTGCTTCCCGAGGTGAGAGCACCTCTTCCAAGGCAAAGGTTGGTGAACTCTGTCTGGGAAACACTGAAGAGGGACAGAAAACTTTGCAGAGCCAGGCCTCACTCAGATTCAGATGCCACTCCCAGGATCATAATTCAATAACAAAGAGTACAGGAACTTTATCAATAAACTTACAGTGGATTTTCTGTTTACCCAATACTGAACTAAATTCTTGAGACAATTCAAAAGAAATACTTCTCAAAAGATTGCAGAGCATCAGGACAGAGGCAGCATCCATGCATGCGACATTAATGACATTAAAGTGTCCTTGATTGGTTGTATTATTGCTTAGGATTTATGTCAGTGATCAACAAGGTCTCAGTCCATTCTTCAACTAGTTCTGCTACTTACAAGTTGTTTGACTCTGGGGCTTTCCTTCAGCCTCTTGTCTGTAAAATGAGGACAATGATATAATCTTCTCATAGCTATTTTGTAAAGAGTAGTGAGATAAAACTTGAGAGTAAGTCAGGCATGTAGTAAGCACCTAAATGTTTGCCCATGTCATTAGGACATAGTCATGAAATACACTTCGTACATCTGTTAGCCTCTGCCACAGTGCATAAATTTCATTGCAACAGAGAAATACCCAGATACAGGTCTGAAAACACAAAAGAGACACTGGGTTTCACCTCCACAATCTCACTACCTGCAATAGCATCTGATACTCACTTGGTACCCAGTGAATCCATGTTAAATGGGAAGCTAAGAATTATCACTACCAGAAAAACAATTACAAGCCTATGTCCAATAATTAATGTTTTAATATTTCCAGCTTCCTCATAGTCATTATATACTGAAAGATGAAATTCTTGTCTTGTTTTTATTCTGCACAAATATATCATGTACATTTTTTAATTGTGCAAGATTTAACATTATCCTCATTGTTTTAGAAAGCTTTCCAATGAAGAATAAATTTATATAATTACAATTTAAAAAATTAAAATAATATTCTTAATATTAGTAAACATGATGGTGTATTTACTCTAAGGTTAAGGAAAAATATTTATTATATAGGTAATTGCAAATACTAAGCAAGGAAAATGTTACAATTATATATTCATGTTCTCATTAAACATTCAATAATAAGTGATTTAATCTTTTCTTTAAGGAAAAGATACAGAGTTTTTAGCAAAAATTTTTTGCTTACGCCATGAAGTAAATATGCAATGTAGAACTAAAATATTCTTCTGATTTGTGACCAAAAATATGTTACAGTAAATGCATAATCTATCAAATAGAAAGGTGTAAGTCCACTAAGCACCTAATGTCAGAATAGTATTCTAAATATTTCACTGATTCCTTCTGTGACTGACAGATGAGAAAGGACACTATCGTCAAGAATCAATTCACCTGTCCTGGGCTTACAGCTGAGTATCAGCTAGGTCTGATGCCCAGTCTCTTAAAAACAAGTGTTTAAACCACCTTAGAAAAAGTATATTCATAAATCCTGCATGGTGTATTTGTTGTTCTTTTATTGAACCATACAAGAATATTCCCTAAGAATATTCTCACAGCACAATATTCATTGTCATTCAACTATATCACCATACTCTGAAAAACTTAATGTACTACAGTGAGTCCTTAATAATATGGAATAGCAAAAATACAGCATTGGGACAAGAATACCATAAGCAACTGTTGTGCACAAATGCAATATGTTCATTTTTCATAGTTTTTATTTCCCCCACGGAGCACATAAACACCTTCCATAGGTCTTTGTCAGCTAGATTATTAATTTTTGCCTTAAATTCGAGTATAGTTTCCTCTACTCTTAAAAATGCTTGCCTTTGTTTCTGCATGTTCCCCTGGGAGGAGATATTATGAATGCGTTTTTCCAATACACTGTCCTTGACATTACACTTAGGGGAAGTGATTTTTTGTATTGATTTCTTTGATGCTCATTCCTCACGTGTCTTCTTCAGATACTCCTTTTGTGTTTCTGCTTTTCCTTTTCAATTACATGGAGCCCTGTGATATCACAGAGCCGCAGGAAATCTTTTCTTTGCTACCTCATTTTAAATTATTGTGATTTAATCTCAGAGTCAAAAATGTAGTTTTCTCATTGAAGGTTTTTCTCATTTTATTATTAGTGTGTGAGAACTTTTCCAGGCTGGTGAACGCATTTACATGTAGTTAATGCTGAGGATGATTCTAGTGTATTTTCTATTTTTCTTCCAGTAGTAACACTTCTTATGATTCTTAAGTCTCTCTGCTGATGATAAGATTGGAGAACACTCTAGGCTTTTTCTGTAGGCTTTTTCCCTGAGAAAGGATTCATAGTAAAGAATGTAGCAACAGGGATCTCTGCAGGCCAGTCCTGGCATTACCTTAGCATGAACTTGGAACACATGTTCTTCCTCTGTCTCCTTCCCAAAAAGGAGTCAACACCCACTTCCTGCAATGACTGATTTCTGGTGTGAGAAATGCCAAATGGGTGGAATCTGACTTTCTCCTATGGCATTTCATGGCAAAGCCGAGTGTGTGTGACTAGGCTGTCAGAGAGCCAGGGTTGCTGAAGAACGTCAGGAGGCTGAAATGGCTTTAGGGGATTCTGATTGCTAAAAGTGAGGCCAAGTCTGTAAGTAGCTACAAGTCCAATTTGTAGTTCAGTCCTAAAATGTCATCATCATTTACAAGGAAGGAGAAATACAAAAAGACCCCCCCCCAAAAATCAAAACAACAAAAATGAAGACTTTCTGTGTGTTGTTTTCCTGCCCTTTCAGTGAACTGAAATTATTCAAGTAACCTTAGTTAGACTTACACAAAAACACATAAGGAATTCAGATATTTTTACAGACACCAAGTTCCCATTGCTCATAGCTAGTTGTCAGCGTTGTCAACATCCTTTTATACTGTTTGACATGAAAAGTGGTGGTTTTGCATTTACAGAGAAACCCTAAAACTAGGAACTAAAAAGAATAATAATAAAATAACAATAATAATAATAATAATAAAAGAGATATAACTTGAGGATCACTATAAGAATAGATGATTGAGAAATTTTAATTACTCAGTATTACAAAATGATAAAAAAATGTTTCTAAGGAAGGAAATATTTTGAATAAGATTTAGAAAAGAATTTCAAACTGCAGTAAACATATTGAACAGATTAAAAGCAAACAGTCATCTTTCCAAAAGCTCAAATGGCTACATAGTGTTGGCATTTGGACAGTTCATAGGAGTTTATTATGACATTGGATGTAATAACAAAAACTGGATTTGATTTCTAACTCTGCCATTTAGTACCTCTCTAATCTCAGCTTTTCCTTTAAAAAAATAGAAAAAGTACATATACCTTGCCTCTTACTAATGGGTCTTTGTGAAGTTTATTTAAAAGCACTTTTACAGGGCCACATAAACTATATAAATATGCACACCTGGGATTGTACTAGTGCTTGTTGATGGTATAAATGAGATCTAAGTCGAAATTTTATCTATCTGCAACAATCACTTGCAGCCTGAACTTGTAGCTGAACATAAAATTATGTACTATCTCAAATCTGTTTCTGGCTTAATTTTGCGTGAGTAATGAAAATCTATGCAAATGCATAAAATTCTAGATTACTGATCTTTATGTTTTAAACTCTCTACCCTACATAACATGACAAGGCAGTTCAGGTTAAAGGAAAGAGTGTGAATGCACAGTCAGACTCTCCTAAGATTAAATAGCTTTCCCTCCCTGTATTTGCTGGACGTCAAACAAGACAAATTACTTACTTCCTTGAAGCTGAAATTTTTCATCTCTGAAATGAGCATAACACTTACCTCCTAAAGTTACTGTAAATGTCTAACTTATAACTTACCTAAGACAACCAGTTGAACATTTGGCATAATGATAGTGTTTTTTATTGTCTCTTATCATTTTCAGAATGATTTCAACATTCTATAATCCCATCTTCCACAGATGACATTTCCAGGTGTGAAGAGCTTGAGATGGAATGAATAAATCCTACCTTCAGAGTGTCTTCAGGCAAACCACGAGAGCCAACTTCTTACTTCCCAAACTGACTTCCAAGGTTTTATCTCCTTAAACATGTTTTCTGCTTGCTTAACTTACTTAACAAGTAAATTGTCACTCCATCTCTCATAGTCAAGAATACCCACCAAAAAACACACACACACAGAGAGAGAGAGAGAGAGAGAGAGAGAGAGAGAGAGAGAGACATCCTTTCAAAAGTTCCCATTTAAGCACTGTCCATTCCTCAAAGCAAAGGCTGACTTCTCATCTATTGAGTCTCTAGCAAATGTTTTGATCTTCTTACGACCTGCAAATAGGTTCTGTTCATTTGATTTTCTCCAAATCTGTACCTTTAATACTTCTTGCTCCCACTTTTTTTCCTATACCTCATTGTTCAAGGTTAAGGTCAAGTTCTACTTATGCCATGAAGTCCTCCTGACCACTTGTCCTTATATTAATTTTTCTGGTTCTAATATCATCCTTACATTCTGCTCCATCACTTGTGCTTCCCGTACATGATAATTTAACCATTATTATTCAGGACTAAGTTCTATGTTTTGTACATTGTCTTCCAAGATAGCCTAAAATTGTGCTGTGGGTCCTCTGTTTTCTAAAATATATAAATAAATACATGAGATACAAAACCAAATTCCATTGAGAATACCCCCAAACACTGTAAATCCTCCTGATAATTTAGGAGTCTCTGTTTCAATACCCTGGTTCCATTATTTCAAAGGGAAGAATTAATTGTGTTTTCATTTCCTATTATTCATTTATCCCGTTTAGCCACAAGTTAGTCTTCAGTTACTTTCTTGAGGGCTCTTATTGTTATTGGAAATGTCTGAAAATGCTGACAGGAATCTACCGAGGAGATCACAGGATCAGACATGGGTCTTAGCCTACAGTTACAGAAACACTCTCGCTACCCATACCATATTTATTCTGATTTTCAAAATAGACACTTTTCACTCCCAGGGCTAGAAATCTAATCCTTTTTTCTTAAAACAAAATGGTTTTTAAACACAAGTATAAATAAATAAATAAATAAACAAACAAACAAATAAATAAATAAATAAATAAATTGCAGTAGTGATGAGGTAAAGTGATAAATGCATAAAATTTTTAGCATCAGCTAGTGAAGATAAGGACAGATTCAAAACCACAAGGAAAGTGGTTTTATTTCCACTAAGAGGCAAAAACTCAGCCACCTTTGTATCATCCATTTTTCTGGGCTTCTTTATCTATCTATAAAAAGCACTTTTGATTTTAGAGCCTCACCAAGAGCCTCATGCCCTAGCTTAAATGACTGGAACTCCAAGGAAGATATACAACTTCCACATCTAGGGAGGGCTCTGTTAAGAGCCTCCGTGTTCTCAGCATATAGCACGTACCAAACCTGTATGAAAGGAACCAACTCTAATGCACCATTCTAATATTCCTGGTTTTTTCCCCACACTTTTGTCTAGTCTCCTGTCCCAAAAGTAATTACTCAGGCAGATTTCACAAAAAAAATCATTATTGCTAAATATTTCATAATAATGAAGGAAACAGCTATCATTAGAGAGATTTAAACCAATGGAATAAACAGTAGGACAATCCTAAGACAGTTGGTCAGCAATACAAGGTACGATTGGAAGCATTGTGCCCAAGAAGTTTCTCAATAAGACACATGTGTTCATCAGATCCACACTTACACCTTATCAGGTGGATTTCCTGATATCTGCCTCACATTTGAAAAATGTGGACCCCAAGGAATCATCTTCTAGTTAAAACTCTCTACAAAGAGCCTTCCCACAAAACAATTTCCTCAATCTCAAGCTGTAGAGGACTTTTTAGCTTTAGTTGCCTTATAATTATAGTTTACAGAAAGTTCTTACGATTGTAAGATTATTCTAAGGTATATTACTTTTATTTCTGCCAATTCCTATAGCCAATAATGCATGTTCATTTCCCACAGTCCTAATCAAGATCGATAAATTGTTAACAAAAACCAACTAGGTGCTAGAGGACCTGACAACTAGTTACCCTAAATGCACAAACAACATGTAATTTCAAAAATATCCATTTGAAATTTTAAAATCACCAAATCCCTGAAGTATGGGAACAAGAAAAGCTTCAATTCATGTTCATGACCATCATGTCCAATAAATATAAAATTCTTAAAAAAAATGAACTCATTATGTAGAGTGGACATTTGTTATTTTACCCCAAATGTGAAATATAACATTTTAAATCGGTATTGATTTTCAGAACCAGGAGATCCTTCACACAGATCCCCCAAATAAACCTATAAACAGTGTTCTAAAAGCTAATTTCTTTGCCCAGGTAAAATTGAAGATGTCATTCAGCCAAGGCTGTTAAAAGATTTGATGTTAATTCAGCCACAGAGCTCCCTTTCTCCTAACATATATCTCAAAACAACCTCTTAAAATCAAGCTAGAGAAGAACATATTCTCATCTGGGTAACCACGATAATGATGACTATTCAGCAAAAGCTGAAAATGCTCTAAATCATTCATGAGACTTGAAGAATACACAAGATGCAGTAAAAAGGTGGGGAGAAGGAAATCAGTAATGATTTAGAATTAGGAGGTGACAGATGTTTAAAGGGAAGATTCTCAGCTGGACCTGAGGGACAAAGTCTATGACATCTAACTTTCCTGTAGTTTAAAATCATTATTATATGGTAATGATTACTATTAAATTTCCATTATTTCTGCTTCTACTACTTAGAGGCATGAAATTATGGCTTCTGTCCTTTAGAATCAGGAAAAGTAATAATTCTACCTAAAATATCATTGAAGTGATAACTTGGGAACCTGTATGTATAGTTTCTCTGACTTGTTTGCAGCATCTAGGTACCAGGGAAATACACCAAAAAATAGAAGTGCCCTAAGTCCTGGAGAGCTCTGAGTAACTAGACAAATGGAGCCCTTTCAGAGTTTGTTTCTTATGAACATTGAAAGTTTAACTTGGGAATATGAAGGGAGAGAATTTTAAATGAATGAAATGGCATAGAAAAAGATTCACCTTATGATGTATTATGGTTTGGATATGCAATATCCCCCAAAATCCATGTGAGATAATGCAAGAATATTCAGAAGTAAAATGATTAGATTATGAAAGTTGTAATAATAGGTGGTTTGATCCACTGATATGGATTAACTGGGTGGTAACCACAGGCAGGTAGAGTGTGGCTGGAGAAGATAAGTCACTGGGAGCATGCCTTTTGGGTTTATATTTTGTTACTGGTGAGATGAGTTCTCTCTGCTTCCTGATGGCCATGTCCTGAGTTGTGTTCCTCCACTGCATTATTCCACCATCGTTCCTCTACTACTTATTCCATGATGTTGTAGCTCACCTTGGATCCAGAGCATGGAGTCAGTGGTCTATGGACGGAGACCTCTGAAACCATGAGCCAAAATAAACTTTTCTTTTCTACATTGTTCTTGTCAGATCCTTTGGTCAGAGTAACAACAACAACAACAACAACAAAACAAACAAACAAACAAAAGCTGACTAAAATACAATGCTCTGTGAGCCTTTCTGATTCCCTATTTTGTGTATCTACTTTTTATATGATCAAATAAAGCTAATGTCACTAATTTGTCTAGGTTCAAAAACATATATTCTAAAATGTGAACAGAGGGAAAACTGAAATTGTTTTGTTAGCTGAAACTTTCTCATGACATTTACACCACTTCACCATTTAGCCTTAGAGTGGATGAGACTCCAAACAACATAGACATTCAGAGATACAATAGTAAGGCTGGATTAATTGTACTCCAGAATTTCTTCATTCTACTAGCTCACAGTCAGAATACACATCCATAAAGTTAATATTTGTACAGTGCTAAATAACATTGAGAAAAATAGAAGAAAAAGCCTGTGCATGTTTACTAGAATAAGTGGGCAGCAGAAGGAATAATAAAGATCTCCAACTAAGTATTATGATCATCATGAGAAAACTGTCACACCATTGAAACGTTACCAAGGATAAAGTGGAATGTGGTGTCGAATAATGCTGGAAAGTAAATTGTAAAAAGAAGGTATTTTTCAGAACAAAGACAAAACTCTGTGCTACAATAGCCTTCAAAAATGTTCCAGATAAAGCTCTGTGAGCTGAAAAACAAGAAAATAGAAAGAAGATGAGTAAGAGGCCTCCGTTATTTCCTAGTCCATCCTCTACATTTGGACACTACCCTTTGCATTTTGCATTATGGACCAACAAAGTTTCTTTCATTGAAGAAATATGGTGCTCACATTCACACATACATACACACTATCTATCTATCTATACACACACACACACACACACACACACACACATATATATATGGTGAATATATGTATTCACAATTAAATATACATTTATGAAATATTAACATCCTGATTTTACTTGCTACATTCCTTAAAATTGTATAGATTGGGCTGGGGATGTGGCTCAAGTGGTAGTGCGCTCGCCTGGCATGCGTGCGGCCCAGGTTCGATCCTCAGCACCACATACAAACAAAGATGTTGTGTCTGCCGAAGACTAAAAAGTAAATATTAAAATTCTCTCTCTCTCTCTAAAAAAAATTGTATAGATTATGGTCAATATGGTCAATTTAATTAAATTTACTTTCTATTCTTAAAGAATTGATATCAAATATACTTGCACTTTAGTCATGACAATTCCACTTAGATTACATATAATTAAAGCAAAATTTTAACTCCCAGACTCAGTTTGCATTTCCAGGAAACGAGAATGGTACAGAACTGCTGAGAGAGTTAGACAATGTATGTTCTGGACATATTACATATGTCATGGAATTATGAGGTCACCTGAGACACTAATGTTCAGGCAAATATTTATGTGAGAAATTTAAAGATATTTTCTGCAATATTCACCATGGTCTGTCAAAGGTATGAGGTGAAACACCATCAAAATGATTTTGAAATGTTCCTGGTCCAGATTTTCCTTAAAACTAGTCCATGGCTAAATCTGTAGCATAATTATGTGCAGATTTATGTTTTGGGAAGCTAACAATATTGCTCACTGTGATCATATCATTTAAGACTGAAAGCAGTGAAGTGGATAAATTAAGGCATTCCAGGTAAATGTACAAACAGAGAGATTTTCCAGGAAAATGAAATGTTTATAATAGGAATAAGCACTTGGTAGAGTAATTTTGTAGACCAAAAAAAGAAGGAAGTCAACCCATCTCAATAAATACTTGCTCAATTTCTACTGTGCAAAAGCTCCTAGAAGTTCGAAGGATAGGTCAGTGCTATAGTACTTTTTCCAGAGAACTGAACCTCCCCTATCAACTCTCCTGGCCAGTGTTAACAAACAAGTAGTCAGCAGACAACAGACACTACCATGCTTGCAGGTGTCACAAAATGAAAAACTGCCTAAAAGAGTCCTTAGAACTTCAGTAACATACTTCCAGGGGAAATCCATATTAAAGATTTAAGGCAAGGAGAATTTGTAGTCAGTTATGTCCTCTCTCTCTCTCTCTCTCTCTCTCTCTCTCTCTCTCTCTCTCTTGAGAATGTGATTTTCTTTTCTAAAGACCTGCTAAAAAGCATAGTCCTTTGTACTTATATGCATACAAAATAATAATGATGATGAAATGGACAACTGGCCATACCTATTATTTTCCTGGATACAGAGCAAACTGGAGTTCTCATTGTTGGCAAGTGTGTCAATTAATAAAGCCATTTTGGAACGATGTTTCACAGTGTGTATACACAATGACCCAGCCATTGGATTCCTGGGCATCTACCTAACAGACCTGAGTGCTAATGGCCTCCAGCAGGCACACGAGAATGTTCACACTGCTTTGCTTGTGCTATTGTCTATACAGATATCTTTCAGACCTTCCAATCAAAAATCTACATTGAAATAAATGCTGCATGTTTTGGACAGTTGAGACTTCAAGGTCACCAAAAGTTATTAAAGTCTATCTACTCATTAAAATGTCATAACATGAGTTGAAAAATATGATAGATTTGACCTTTCTTTTCAACAAGGACATTATTAATTTTGATTATTTTTAATAGATATGGTGATATTGAAAGTTCAATGGTGGCCACCTAAAGAGAAGTAATAAAAAACAAAAAAGAAAGGACATTAAAGGTAGAATTGTTGTTATTAATGCATATAAAAAATATGTGAAAAATCAAAGCAAATTGCATAAATTTTAGGGAAGGGCTACAATCCTGGGAAAACGATGGATAGTGAGACAATGATTATATAACCACAGACTGGAACTATTTTCTATATTCTTTTCTGGGATTTACATTTTAACATCTTAGGAAAATGGCACTATATTAAATATTTTATTACTGCAACTATTTTTACCAGAAAAAAAATGGATAAATGAAATTACAGGTATATGTATATAGTGTGTGTATATCAGTATATCTATTTATATGGAATATTTTATTTTTGAGACATTTTTAGACATTTTTAAAGTATCATATGCTTTTAAAGATTTGCTGAGGATCCCAGTCTTGAAATGCAAGTCATAAAGTAACATAATTACTTTAGTAGATGTTTACTCTCAGTTCTGCTTTCTAGAATGTATTTCTTTTGCTAGAATGGATTGTTGGAACTAAAATTAAGAAGTCAGTGCCCAGCTCTATTCCACGGATGAGAGGGGAATGGGATTGGCTTAAAATGTGTATGAAACTGGCCTAAGAGGAATAAACAGGCTTTCTTTCACTTTCAACAGCAAAAGACCACAATTATTTTATGAAACCTAGAACATAAAATTTTTACAAATCCTCATTTTATATTATCTCACTGATTAAGTGTTGAGTGACATATCGAGTCATATTGTCTCCAAGGCTAGAGCAATGTGAAAAGCCAATATAAGCTCTGTGTTTGTGCCATCCTGCAATGAGTTAGTTCTTGCTCTTTAATTGGCAGAATACCTATGCAATTCTTATATGGCTTAAGTGTAATTTTATATCAAAATCATTTCACCGAAGAGCAGAGCAGAAAAGTTATTTTGCATGTTAATAGGGGGAGTAGTATTAAAATTAAAAAGATTTAAGCATGTTGCATTTTATTTCAGTGATTACTTAACCATTTTTAGCTAAACCTGCCAGCTTAGTATCTGTAATTATGACACATATTAAAACCAGCCAAGCTGTTAAGTACACACTCAGATATGTAGCTACTGCTCTAATATATCACTCAATCATTTTCCATTATACCATGCAACATTAGCTACCATTATTGCAGTGTGCAGCCTTAATAAACACTTAATGTTAGAGGAGAAAATGTCAGGAATATTGCCCAGTGGCTGTTTTTTTTTTTTAATCTCTGCATCTATATTATGTTTCTCATGTGGTTCTACTTGCTTCAATTCATCGGGTTTTATTTGTTAAATTTGCACAAATTCTTAACATAAAACTATTCCCAAATGTGTATGCTGTAATTGGGTTGTAATTCTGAGCGGAGGTTCTAGGGACATTTAAGAGCAAACTGAGAGGCCTATGGGATCCTGCCAACCCTGGGGAATTTAGAATGGGAATAGTAGATTTAATTTATGTAAAGCTGGGAACTGATTATTTTATGCACAGTTACATATAAAAAGGCAAACTTCCCTCATTGTTGTCACTCTTGATTTCTCTCAATTCAGCCCTTACATCACACCTGTTAAAATTCAAGTGCTCTACTTCATATCAGTTTAAATCAATTTATAAATGACAATTTGCTTTATTCAAAATCTCTACCTGCACCTCAGATTGGCTTCCGCACATCTGACCAGATCCCCAGTGAGGACAATGCTGCTGGTCCCTGGACCATCTTGTAAGATGTAAGGTATGGGTTTAGTGACTCCTAAGTACCTCACTCCGAAAAACAGTCACAGGGACATCAACTGGTACCACTCATAAAATGCCAATTCTTAAGCATTTTATTTATTTACCTCTTGTGAAACACAACGTCCATGGCAGAGGTCCAGTTATCTGCATTCTTCACAAAAATCTCAGATTACTCTAAGTCATGGCCATTCATTAGTTCTAGTCCAGTGTCTTCATTTTACTGACAAGAAGCACTTCCACAGATGTTAAAAGAGGAGCACAAAGACATTAGAGAGCATGTTTACTCGTAGGAATTGACAGCTTTGGAAGCTACTTAAAAGAAAAACAAATGAAGAACTTACTGATATGAACTTAAAGTCTATTCTTATCCTCTCTGTAAATTTCTCATAATTAAAATTAAGATAATATTACCTGCTGTTATGACTTGGAATGTCCCCAAATGCTCAAGTATCAGAGACATGGGCCCCAGTACAGCAGGGTTCAGAGGTGGGGCTTTCAGGCAATGACTAGATTATGAGGACTCTGACCTCATCAATGGATTAATCCATTAAGTGGATTAATCCATTGATAACTGAATGAACTACTGGAATATGGGACCTAGTTGAGAGCTAACTAAACATGGACTGAACCTCTGACATTGTGGGCCAAAATAAGTTCTCCTCCTCTCAGTTATTCTTGTCAGGTATTTTCATCACAGCAGCAAAAGATGACTAACATACCTGCCTCATAAGATTTTTATTGAAGTTGTAGTATATAATATTTATGAAATATGTAGGCCATTGTAGATACTGAATTTCTTTTGATTGGGACATAATTTCCTAATTTTAATGTTTATTAGTTTTCTTCTAAATTAGGTTACATGCTATTTAAGGACAGTGATCAATGTCTTGATTCTCTTATTTGCTTCACCTGCCCTAGCCTTGGGATGAGAAGATGGCAAATGCTTAATAGATATATAATGATATAATTCAAAGCAAATATCCTTTTGTCTTTTTAAGATATAGTTTCCCTACTCACATTAGCCAGTGTTGGGTAATTCTATTTCTTAGATCTTATGTTAGTCAACTTTCCATCACTGTGATCAAAATACTTGACAAGAACAATGTAAAGAAGTAGAAATTTATTTGGGGCTTGGAGTTTTAGAAGTCTCAGTCCATGGTTGGAAGACCTGCCTTGCTCAGGAGGGAAGCTGCTCAGCTCATGGCAACCAGGAAGCAGAGAGAGGGAGAGAGAGGAGCCAGGGACAAAACTTAATTCCCAAGGGCATGTACCCATGACCTACTTCCTCTAGTTATGCCCCACAGTTACTATCCAGTAATCAATTTAAATTATTAATCCATCAAATGGATTAATCTGCAGATTAGAGTACAACTCTCATAATCTAATAAGACCCTGAACCAAAAAGCCACTTAGCATTTTTATGCCCAGAGCAACTGTTTCATATCCTTAGAAAGCTGATCTCGCCCTGGATGACGCCACACTTCATGGAAGATCTGAATGCTGGGTCAACTTGAAGGCCAGTCTGAGATTCAAATATATTGCAATTTAGGTTTCAGGCTCAAAATCTAACCCTATTCAATTGGAATTCCCAAATCAAACTACCATATAACTAACCTGAAGTTTCCATGTTACTTATCTAAAACTCACATGACCACATAACCACTTACCTGCTTAGTTTTCACTTTTTACCATTATACTGCAAGTACATTGGAGGCAGAGTGTTCCAATTCAGCCTCTGTTCTAAAGCCATACTATCTTTCTAAAATACAAATCTAATCACACCACTCACAGATACATTAAAAAGTTCTCCATTGCTTGGACATTGAAATCTGAAGTCCTTAAACTTTCTCTTTAGCAACTCTTCCCCATTCTTAGGGCCAAACTCATTTGCAGTCACTGTTTACTGTGAAAGATTTCCATAATATCAGGAGCAAAACAACTCTATGCTGAACATTCTAGGTGCCAGACACATCCCTATTCCCTTGTCGATGATTTCCACTTCTTGTCCTTTTCAGAAAGTTTGGATCATCCTTAAGGACACTTATTAAGTAATATCAGTTCTCCAAAATACCTTTACTTTGTTTTTATTTGTGTTTGTAGATATAAATGGCAGTAGAATGTATTTTGACATATAATAAATACATGGAGTTTAACTTCCTACTCTTGTGGTTGTATGTAATGAATACACTGGTCAAGTATTCATTTATGAGCAAAAGAAAGTTATGTCCAATTTATTCTACTGTCCTTTCTATTTCTCTTTCCCATCTCTTTCCTTCATTTTCCTAATACAATGAACTTCTATTTTTCCCTTCCCTACACTCTCTTGTTATGAGTTAGCATCCACATATCAGAGAGAACATTCTATATTTGGGGAACGGTTTATTTCATTTAGCATGAGAGTTTCCAGTTCCATCCATTTACCAGAAAATGCCATAATTTTGTTTTTCTTTGTGACTGAGTAATATTCCATTGTGTACATACGTTCTCCACATTTGTTTATCCATTCATCTGTTGAAGGGCACCTGGTTGATTCCCAAGCTTGGCTATTATGAATTGAGATGCTATAAACACTGATGTGGCTGTGTCATGGTTGTATGCTGATTTTAAGTTCTTTGGGTTTAAACCAAGTAGTGTGATAAGTGGGTCAAATGGAAGGTAGCTCTTTACAAGTTTTCTGACGAACCTCCATATTGCTTTCCAGAGTAGTTGCCCCAATTTGCAGTCCCACCAGCAATGTATGAATGAACCTTTCTACCACATCCTCACCATCATTGTTACTTGTATTCTTAATGATTACCATGCTGACTGAAGTGAGACGGGATTTCATTGCAGTTTTAATTTGCAATTCTCTAATTGCTAGAGATGTTGAACCATATAGTTTTGACCATTTGTATTTCTTCTTCTGTGAAGTGTCTGTTCAGTTAATTTGCCTACTTATTGATTTATTTTTGTTTGTTTTGTTTTGTTTTGTTTTTTTCTTTTTTGGTATTAAGATTTTTGAGTTCTCTGTATATCTTAGAGATTAATGCTCTGAGGTGCATGTGGCTAAGATTTTCTCCCATTCTGTAGCTTTCTCTTCACATTCTTGATTGTTTCCTTTGCCGTGAAGAAGTGTTTTAGCTTCATACCATTCCATTTATTGATTCTTGATTTTATTTCTTGTGCTTTAGGAGTCTTATTGAGGAACTCAGTTCTTGAGTCAGATTGATGGAGAGTTGGGCATTTTTTTTTTTTGTCTAGTAAGTGCAGAGTCTCTAGTCTAACACTTAAGTTCTTGATTTACTTTGAATTGAATTTTGTGTATGGTGAGAGATAGGGGTTCAATTTCAATCTACTACATATGGATTTCTAGTTTCCCCAGAACCATTTGTTAAAAAGGCTATCTTTTCTCTAATATAAGAGAATTTATGGCACCTTTTTCTAGTAAAAGATAACTCTATTTATGTAGGTTTGTCTGGTTTTTTTCTATTATGTTCTACTGGTCTTCATGTCTGTTTTTGTGCCAATACCATGCCATTTTTGTTACTATAGCTCTATAATATATTTTAATAGCTGGTATTGTGATGTCTCCTGCTTCACTCTTCTAAGAATTGTTTTGTCTACTCTGGGCCTCTTATGTTTCCATGTGAATTTTATGACTGCTTTTTCTATTTCTATGAAGAACATCACTGGAGTTTTAATAGGAATTGCATTAAATCTGTATAACACTTTTGGTGATTTGGTCATTTTGACAATATTATTTCTGCCTATCCAAGAAATGGAAGATGTTTCCATTTTCTAAGGTCTTCTTCAATTTCTTTCTTTAGTGTTTCATAGTTTTTATTGTAGAGGTTTTTTATGTCTTTTGTTAGATTGGTTCCCAAGTATTTTATTTTTATTTTGAGGCTATTGTGAATGGGATAGTTTTCCTGATTTCTTTTTCAGCTGATTCATCACACAATTTATTTTTGGATGTTAATTTTATATCCTGATACTTTGCTGAATTCACTTATGAGTTCAAGAAGTGAACTGGTTCAGTTTTTTGGGGTCTTCTAAATATAGAAATCATGTTGTTGGCAAATAGGGATCATTTAAGCTCTTCTTTTCCTCCCTATAACCCTTTCATTTGTTTTGTCTAATTGTGCTGGCTAGGGTTTCAAGGACTATGTTGAATAGGATTGGTGAAAGAACGCACCCCTGTTTTGTTCCAGTTTTTAGAGGGAATACTTTCAATTTTTCTCTATTTAGTATGTTGGTAGCCTTGTGTTTAGCATATATAGCTTTTAAAAAGGTATATTCCTACTATCCCTAGTTTTTCTAATGTTATAAACATGAATGGAAGTTGAATTTTTTCCAATTGTTTTCTGCATCTATTGGAATAATCATGTGGTTCTTGTCTGTAAATCTATTGAGGTGATGAATTACCTTTATTGATTTTTGTATGTTGGACCAATCTTACATCCCTGGAATGAACCCTGCTTGATCATGGTGCACTATCTTCTTAATATGCTTTGTACATGATTTGCCAGTATTTTTTTAAAATAATTTTTGCATCTATGTGAATCAGGGATATTGGTCTGAAGTTTTCTTTTCTTGATATGTCTTTGTCTGGTTTTGGTATTAGTGTGATACTAGCTTCATAGAATGAGTTCCCTCCTTTTCTATTTCATGGAATAATTTCAGGAGTATTGATGTAAGTTCTTCTTTGAACGTCTGGTAGAACTTGGCTGAGAATGCATCTGGTCCTGGGCTTTTCTTTGTTGGTAGGCTTTTGATGGCATCTTCAATTTCATTTCTTAAAACTCATCTGTTTAATTTTTCTTTGTCCTCCTGATTCAATTTGGGTAGGTTATATGTCTCCAGAAATTTGTCAATTTCTTAATAATTTTCTATTGTATTTGAGTATATATTTTCAAAGGATTTTCTGATTATCATCTATCTGTGTTTCAATAGTGTCTCTGATGATATTTCCCTTTTCATCAAAAATTATAGTGATTTGCATTTTGTCCTGTTTTTCTTCATTTGCTTGGTTAAGGATTTAGTGATTTTATTTTTTTCAAAGAAGCAACTTTTGTTTTGTTGATTTTTTGAATATTTTTTTTGTTCCATTTCATTGATTTCAGCTCTGACTTTAATTACTTCCTATCTTCTACTGCTTTTGATGTTGATTTGGTTTTCTTTTTGTAGGGTCATGAAATGGAATGGTAGGTTATTTATTTGGTGACTTTCTATTCTTTTAAAGAAAGGTTCAGTGAAATAAACTTTCATCTTTCCTAATATCCTACTAATATCAACTTTCTTTCACCCACTAAACAGCAAGTAAACCACAATTGTTTTATTTAACCAACACTTATAGCACACCTACTATGTGGCAAACACTATATTAAGCTCTTTATAAATGGGACTAATTTACATAGTTATTATAAGAATTATCTATAACCCAATGAATTAAATACTATTTTCGTCCTTATTTCACTAATTAAAATTTGAGGCACAGAGAAATTAACTTACTTGTCCAAACTCTCACATATAATAAGTGATAGATCTGGATTTAAACTCAGAAAATCTAGAGTCCAGATTTTAAACTACCAAGCTAAAGACTTTAGACTTTGCATTACAAATATATTCTAATGTTTATAACATAAAAGTATCTATTGTTTTTACATATCCACCAACCCTGCTAAATTCCTTGAGAACAGAAAGGTCTATTTCCATTTTGTTCCCCACTTCCTGGCTCAACATCTGGTTCAAAATGAAAATTTAGTAAGTGCTTGCTGCATTGAGCTGAATTAAAATAAAAGCTATTTTGTTTTCTTCCTCTGCTGATAAATGAACTCACAAGGCAGCAGTTTGCCTTGAGGTTTCTTTGCATTCAGTGAGGGAAAAGGTAAGAAAATTAAAAAGTTAGTTCAGCAAGAAACAAATGTAATACAAGCAAATGATCAGAAAACATTGGTAAGTACTTTTACAGAAGCTCTGCTCAGGAATGAATGTTTACTTTAGCCACATTTACTGAGGGAGATAGAAGTTTACCAAATAATGGAGCCAGCAGCAGGCCCTGCTCCTCCGATAGTGCCAGCCAAATGGAAGTAGAGTCATATACATAACTCATGCAAACGATTAAAATGAATTTGTGCACTTAGAACATCACTAATTAAGGTTGACTTGTATTCTTTGGAAAGAGAAATACTGCTTCTGATGGAAACCCTAATAGCTTAAGTAGGACAAACAGGACTAATTGAATCTTCAGAGGAAAAAAAAAAACCAACAAACAAAAACACAAATCCCTTCAGAGAGAAAAAAAATACAATAAAAAGGATGAAAAGAAAAAAAAATAATCACTTATGGCTTTATCATCCTAGATTGTGAATATTTTCATGGATGCATTTGGCACTAATGAGCTCTAATGCGACTACAGGATTATAAAGCTGTTGTCATGGTAATTGATGATACACAAGATACCCACTGGAACATCAGACAAATCTATTGTAAAATGTATATTAGACTTGAATAAGTGCCAAATGGATATAGTGCTAGGAGGTACTGATGAAGAAATGATAACACCGTCTTTTATGTCACAGTGTTCAGGTAAATGTGCACACACCATGTTATAAAAGATTGCCTTCTAATTCTTCTATCAATCAGTAAAAATTTAATTATATAAAATTATTAGAGATTCATTTTTACTAGAGCTGTAGATGCAATATTAGAGAGGTTGTGGTGAAAGCATCTTCAGAGTATGTTGAGTCCAAACTTCCACCCAATATAGATTTGTTGTTTTTTCTACATTTCTTAGAAATAGTTGCTAATTCTTACTAAAACCACCCAAGTCAGGAAACTTAGTAGTTACTTAACAATTTTATTAAATCTCATTTTACGTTCAGTGTAAAAATGCTTTTTATAATTAAAAAAAATGCAAATACAATAGTGTGGCTCTCTGTAAGATTTGCAGTAGCAATCCATCACTTTATTATAGCATTACAAACATTTATATAAAAATATTTGACTAGATAATTTTATAAATTGTGTGCTTTTAGTTAGTCTTAATTCAAACTACCTATAACACTGGTGGTAATAAAGTTAGTTCATGTATTCTGAAAAATAGAATATCTTTAAATATATTCTTAAATTCAGTTGTGTTATGATCTTTGTTTAATTTTGTTTAAAATACTTACTTTGTTGTACTTAAATTACTAGAGTGGCAATATTCTAAATATTGTTATGTTTTGGACATAAAGTGTCTGCCAGAAATTCCTGTATAATTCAGGAATATTCAGAGACGAAATGATCAGATTATTAGAACCTGTCACCTAATCAGTCCATCTTCTTATGAATTGACTAACTTGGTGGTAACCATAGCAGGTGGATGAAGCTAGAGGAAGTGGATCACTGGGGTATACCCTGGAAAGGCTAATCTCCCCTGTATCTCTCTCTTGCCTTCCTGCCATCTGAGAGTGGAACAGGTTCCTTCCAGCTTGCTGTTCCACCATGATGTTCTGCCTCACACTGTGCCCAGAACAATGGACTCAGCCAACATGAACTAAATCTCTGACTTCATGAAATCAAAATAAAATTTTCCTCCTCCAAATTGTTCTTTTCAGGTGTTTTGGTCACAAAAATGAAAAGCTGATTGACACAGAAATTGGTACTGAGAGTCGGGTTGTTGCCATGACTACCCTGGTCATATGGTTGAGAAGCCTTTGGAAATTGTTTGTATGGGGAATTTGGAAAAGTCTGGATATGGAGGTTGGAAAGCCTTAGAACACTGTAAGCAGAGCTTAATAGGCAATTCTGGTCAGAGCTCAGAAGACAAGAATGTGTAAAGACTGTGCTTATGAGATTTCAGAGGGAAATAAGGAGTCTATTAGGAATTAAACTAGAGGTCATTCACATTACAATTTTGCAAAGAAGTTGCCTACTTTTTTCCATGACCTGAGACTTTCTATGAGGCTAAATTTAAAGATGATAAACTTTGGGGATCCAAAATGGCGGGCTAGAGGGAGACTGTATTCTGTGTGCTCCATGACCTGGGATTCTAGTAGTGGGAATACTGTTTCTCTGTAAGTTATTAGAGGAACCTCAAATTCCCCATGCAGGAATCCTGGCTGCTGTGCCTGTGCAGGTCTCCAGGCCTCTCATCCACACAGGATCTCCTGTCACAGTGCCTAAGCAGGACCTCTGGCATCAGCACCCATGCAGGACTCCTGGATGCCCACCCTCATAGGAATCCTTGCTGCTGCTCCCATGTGGACCCCCACCTACCAACATAGGTCTCCCCTGGTCACCCCCATCTTGGGACACTGCAACCACTGTTATAGTCCCCTACTCATGGTAACGTGCACCAGGGAACACAGGACAGGGTCTGGAGATAGTGGCCAGACACATCACTGTAAGCCACAGAGCTGCATCTCTGAACATGCTGCCCAATGCCCCCACTCTGCCAGATCTGATCTGATCTAACACCCCATCTCTGAAAGCTGCCACCTCCATCTTGGGACAGCTTTTTCACCATCTTTAGTTGGGGAAACTCCCAGTTTGGGACACCTACTGAGAACTGAAAGCAATATCAAGGTACCTATAGTCCCCAACTCCCCATTCCCCCCCAAATCCAATAAGACAGCACAGGGCTTGTGGCTAACTTAGTTTTCAAAGCCTGGTCCTGAACTGGCCAATACAGAACAATTCTCTGCATCAGGTGTGCAGCCCCCAGAGAGCAGCCCACAGGACCTCCATAAAGAGAGGTTCCTGATTGGGAAGTAGAAAGAGAGAGTGAGAGTGAGATACAGTTGAGAGACTAAATTAGAGACCAGGAATTGCGAGATCTACAGGCCATAGAAGGAGATAAGACAAGGCACCCACATCACACGAGAGGAACCAAAGGAAATTATTGGGGTGCAGTCTTCCATCAGGAATGGCAGGTGCTATACCCCACCTACAGGAGCTTTGCCCCCAAGACAAATTCCCCTATCCTAATAACCTTAATCATCCTAAGGGTGGAGATACCAACAAACAACCCCATCTATTAGATGAAAAGGGAAGAAGGAAAGATACTGAACTCTAAGAAAAACAATCCTTGTATCTGTGTTGTATATTCTTTTATCTCCTATTTTTACATTTTATTTTTCTTAATTTGTGTTTGTGTTTTGTACTCTCTGTTATCTCCCCACTTACTTTTCTCCCCAAAATTACTTTCTCGCTTTTCTCCAACTAGCCAACTTCTTTAGATTCCTTTTTCATGATAATAACTACATCCTTACCTCCTACCTCCTTAACATCCTATCATACATCCCACTCCTGTTTCTCTCTTTGCCCACCATCAGAAATTGTAGACCCTTTTACAAACCTATTGTTTATACTGTTGATAATAATTGAACTCACCATTTCTGTATATTGTGACAAAACCATAAACATCTTAGTAGCAGCTATTTGGTTAAAGGATATATACTATTTGTATTGGTATCTGCTAATATTGTTCTCCCCCTTAAAGGAGAAGTATTGGAACCCTGAAGGTACACTATAAGCTGATGGGGTAAAAACTAACACCTCAAATCCACAGTACTAGAAAGGAAGACACATGAACAACATAAAAAACAAGGGAAGAAAGTGCCCCATATAAACCAAGATACTACCTTATTAGAATCCATGGCCAGCACATTGGAAGAAATGACAGATAAGGAGTTCAGGATGTACATAATTAAAATGTTCTGTGAATTAAAGGGTGATATACGAAAGCAAATACAGGCAGAAAAGATCATTTCAGTAAAGAGCTAGATAAGCAAATACAGGAAGCAAAAGATTACTTCAATAAGGAGATAGAGGTTCTGAAAAAAAGACCAAATAGAAACCCTTGAAATAATAAACCAAATTAAAAGCTTAATAGAAAGCATCATCAATAGATTAGATCACTTGGAAGACAGAAGCTCAGACAATGAACACAAAACATATAATCTTGAAAATAATGTTGACCACACAGTGAAGATGATTAGAAACCATGAGCAGAAGATTCAAAAATTATGGGATAACATAAGTAGCCCAAATTTAAGAATTATTGGGATTGAAGAAGGCATAGAGTTCTAAACCAAAGGAAAGAACTATCTGTTCAATGAAATAACATTGGAAAATTTTCCAAACATAAAGAATGAATTGAAATATCAATACAAGAGGCTTACAAGACATCAAATGCACAAAATCAGAACAGATCTATATCAAGGCACATTATAATGAAAATGTCTAGCATACAGAATAAGAAGAGAATTTTTTAAAAGCCATAAGAGAAAGGAGTCAGATTACATATAGAGGAGAAACCAATTAGGATCTCTACAGATTTTTCAACCCAGACTCTGAAATCTAGAAGATCCTGGAATAACCTATACCAAACTCTGAAAGAAAATGGATGCCAAACAAGAATCTTATATCCAGCAAATTTAAGCTTTAAATTTGATGAAGAAATAAAAATCTTCCATGATAAAGAAAAAAGTTAAAAGAATTTACAACTAGAAAGCCTGCACTCCAAAACATCGTTGGCAAAACATTCCATGAGGAGGAAATGAAAATCAGCAAAGAAAGGTATTACAATAAAGGAAAAAACAATCAAAGGAGGAACTACATCAAGTTAAATTACCAAAAATAAACAAAAATTGCTCAGAATACAAGTCATGTCTCAATAATTACCCTGAATGTTAATGGGAAAAATGGGGGAACTTTAGGTAGGGTACAGTGGAGGGAGGGGAAGAGAAAGGGTATGGGCGTAGAAAAGATGGTGGAATGAGATGGACATAATTACCCTAAGTACGTGTATGAAAACACAAATGGTGTGACTCTACTTTGTGTACAACCAGAGACTTGGAAAATTATGCTCTATACTTGTAACATGAATTGAAATGCATTCTGCCTGAGAAAATTTCAAGGCAGTACAGCATTTAATTATTGGCATGAGTATTGTTGGCATTACTTAAGATTATCCTGAGAATCTGGAGCAGATAGGAAGGATTTTAAAACTCTGCAATTTGGTCAAAAATGCATGTAAAACTGGGATGCAGGTATGATTGTGGAAGAGATTGCAGCCATTAGGTAGATGCTAAATACTTTGCTAAGTAAATTTGTTGATGAAATATCAGGAAATGGTGAGACTTTACCCATTATAGGCTCAATGGAGTAAAAGTAAAACTTCCTTTGAAAAGAGACCATGGGAGCCCTTTGCTTCTATGTGGAAGCCTAGGAACTTGTTTCACTGTGCTCAGCTCTCTAGGCAATTAGAAGACCCTGTAGCCATGAGATAGAGGCCCCAGCTGCCTGAATTGGTAGTATACCTTATCATCCACATGGTGCTGGTTCTGCAGGAACACAATATGCTGAAATTAGAGGATCATGGAGTCTTCTACCAAGATTCCAAAGGAAGGCCTGGGAAGTGAGGAAAAGTTTATCTGTTATAATTCCTGTGGTCTGCCCCTGAATGAGCAATACATGAAGCAATGAAGATGAAACCAAAGCTGAATGGAGACCCCAGAAAGTTAAAGGTATCCATAACATGGACTATTTTCCAAGGAAATCTGTTGGCTATGGAGAAAGCTAGGCTAGAAGAGAGGCCGGGCTTTCTCCATAGTCAACAGATTTGCATCTGGCAAGGGAAAAGGTGAAGGCCTCACCAAGCCCTTTAGATGTTGGCTGTGGAGCTATAGAAGATATTTTCCCTGATGGGCTTTAATCTTGTTTTGGTCCCATCCCTTCTTTCTATTCTTCTCCTTTGGAATGGGAATGTACTCTGTGCCATTTTACATTGGGCATACGAAACTTGCTTTTGATCATTAGAGGGGCTCACAGTCAAGAGTTGCCCTTGAGTCTCAGAACACTTTGAATTTGGACTTTTGGACAATGCTGGAAATGTTGAGACTTTGGGAACTCTTGGAAATGAATGAATGCATTTCACATAGATAGATGAACATGAGATTTTGAGCACCAGGGAGAGAATGCTATGGTTGCATATGAGGTGTCCACAAAAGCTCTGTGGGATTTTCAGAGATGAAAATGATTGGATGGTGAGAGTTGTGACTTAATCCATTCATCCTAGCTTGAATGGACTGAGTGGATGATAACTGTAGGCAGGTGGACATGACTGAAGGAGATGGATCACTGGGGGTGTACCTTGAAGGAACCATCTTCCCTGAAGCCCCTTCTCTCCTTTCTATCTCTCTCTAATCACCATGAGCAGAAAATCATTCCATCACCATTCCCTTCTGCCATGATGTTCTGCCTCACCTGGGGCCCAGGACAAACCTCTGACACTGTGAGATCAAAATAAACATTTTCTCTTCTCAGTTGTTCTTGTCACAGGATTGAAAAGCTGACTAATGCACACTGTCTCACAAAATGCTAGGAACCATGAATTTTTGTTTAAATGCTCTTCCCAAAAGCTATATCCAGAAGGGAATGTCCTTCTTATTATCTGGCAGATTTTGTACTTCACTGTTAGGTTTTGTACTTCACTTTTAAAATCAGTGGTGATATCCTAAAATTTTTACATTGATAGAGATGAAATTAAACTTTTATTTTTTTTCATTAATTAACAGACTTAACACACATTTATTTGTAGTCCACTACATGCCAAATACATCTCCTAAGCCTCAAAAACTAGGAATATGCAAGTGAAGGAAAAAAACAAAAGAATACAAAACTGTATAATACTCTCCACAGTGTGCACATAAAATGAACTAGTTGCTAAGTGATTTAAAGAAATTTTTATTATTAAATGTATTTATGGTAGCAATTATTAAATTCTTACTACAAGATAGGCATTATACTGAATATTTTATAGATATTTTATTTTTATAACAATCCTATGACATAGATATTATTATTACAATTGTTTTGTTCACCTTATAGGTTAGAGAGGTGCAATGAACCTCATGACATTTCAAAATTATGCATTACCAAATGGCACATGACTGCTACATGAAATATTATGAATGCCAACTCTCAAATTATTACTTAAAATGTGTGTGTGTGTGTGTGTGTGTGTGTGTATATATATATATATATATATATATATATATATATATACATACATACATACATACAAGAGAGGTTCTTTCACCTTTTTGCTTGTATGCAGTGATAGTAAGGATCAGTAAAAGTAGATCTCATTTCCTAAGAAAATGAGAGAAATAGAACTGTAGAATTTGAAACTAGAATTGGGTTTGCTGATGAAGATACTAAGGTCTTCTAATGAGATTTTAGTGAGAACTTCAAAGAGCATATTTAAAGAGGAAAGTGATTAAGTACCATCTCTTTAAGAAATAAAATCAGGTTTTAAATCCTATAATTGGGAGAAATACGTAAATCACCTTATGATCACCATACTGCCTCAAGTCAAGCCCTCTTGCTAGAAAAATAAAGGATACTAATCATCATCTCTATATGTGATTTCACTCACAATAGTTTATTATAAGCAGGTTCAATTCACAAATTGCTACAGTTACAATTTGCTACATTAATCATCCCCTGGGTCTCTCTGTCCTAAGAGTATAGCACAGGCATATAAGTTTTGAAGACAAGATGAGCCTAAGCAAGAAAAATGCTCTCAAGGGACTTTGTATTCTTGGGTAACTACCTATGGGACTTTGTACCCCACAACAACACTTCATCTAATTTTTACAATAATCTTGCAAATGGTTAACTGAGGCTATGGCTTTAAGATGACCCAATTGATTGTGGTATCAAGTTTAAACCAGAACAGGGTCTGACACCTGCAGTGACACATTCCCCAAGACCTTTCATTCTGTTGCCCACTGCTGTTTCCACTCTACCTCTGTTGGTGACTTGTCACTCCTTAAATATTACTTTTCTCAACTTAAAGACACCCACAACTAGACCCTCCCTCTAGGGAGGGTTTAATCCAGGCCATACATCAGGATTATGAAGCTTTTATGAGACATCGCATTGCCTAACTGTCCACAGAAAGCGAATGGCAAATATAAATTTGCCAACACTAAAGGGCATTCTACCCCTATATATGAATGATATCTGACAGATTATCACATGAAAGAAATGAGCATGCCACCCAAGTGGGTGAGTATTTTATAAATGGAATCTACTTTTAGCATTCAGATAGAATTAGGTAAGAGAACGATGTGGAACTGTCAAAAACTTGTCTGAAAATGTTCTTTAGTCTGAAAAATAAAAATAAATAATTTTTTTTACAGAGAGGCTATCTCTCTATGGACATGGATTGCTACCACACTATCACCAAACCACCAATATGAACCAGGTGTGGCGGCACAGTTTTGTAATCCCACATACTCTGAAGGCTGAGACAGTGGAATCACAAGCTTGAGGCCAGTATGGACAACTTAGCAGATCCTGTCTCAAACTAAAATAAAAAGGTCTGAGGATGTAGGTCAGTGGTAGAGCATTTGCCTACCATGTGCAAGGTCCCCCAAATCTAAAATAAGCAAGTAAATTAATAAATAACCTCACGAATCTGCTTAGGTCATTATGCCAATAAATAAATAAACATGATAAATAAAATAATCAGGCTTTGTAAGAGACTTGAATTGCCTGCTAGACATGGTCAAGAAAGAATAAATTTGTAAATTTATATAAATACATTCTAACATTAAGAAATCTTCAGAAGGAAAGGGGCCATTTATAGATATAAAAATCTATTCCTAATTATATTATAAATTTAATCATAATTAATTGAAGATGATAAATGTCACCAAGGGAATGACCAAGAAGCCCTGAGCAGATTCACTTGACAGACTTCACATGGGGATAGACTAAGAAGCAAGACCAGCTCATTTAGAAGGCTGTGATATTGCAAACAAAGCACAGAAACTATGTGGACATTGACTCTTTATGAGGTCTTGAGCCATTTTTACTATAGAACTGCGGTTCTTCTGGATGCTCAGGTAATATTTGATAAGCATGGACTTTGATATTAGCAGGGGAAGCAAACAGATCACTCAGAGAAAATTCATGGTGGTGAAAATCTCAGTGGTATGCACAGTATGAGCAGATGCTTTGTTATCAGCCCACTGGAACAAATGGAAGTGTCTGTGGCAGAGAAATGAGATTGAACACAGTATTTGAGGCCCTGCTCCTTCACTCATGTGAAGTCTCTGAGCCTTGATTTCCTTATCTGTAGGCTAGGAAATATAGACCACTTTCTTTTTAGGGGTTACAAAAGGGTTAATAACTTTGTTCAGAATGCTATTAACAAAGGGAATCACTTTGATTGTTATAAACATGAGTTGAACATCTGGATGTACCTGCATAGCTTCATGCTTCATTTTGATACACCAAAATATTTTAAAAGCTCATGAAGGTACATACACAACAAATAGAAGAAAATACATCAGTTCTGAAATCTTGGTCATTGCTGATTGATATAATTGAAATTGAGATATTCTTCATATACACTTGGTCAAGTTTTTCTTAGTTGTTTTTCTTTTTACCCCAGCAACACCCTCAAAAACAAACTTCCCTAAAATAAGGTGCTTTTTTGAAGACATAATTGTAGCCTTCATCTCACTATTCCTTGTGGAATTGCAAGGGAACCCTCAGTTATCCTCAGTTAGTAGGTAGGACAATCCTAAGAGTTTGAAGCTCTGATAGGAGACGGTATGCATATAAATATATTTATATATTTGAGTGTTTGATATAGGTGTGTGTGCGTGTACAACAAACACAAAAATAAAGCAAATTGGGAATCATGTTTGATAGTAAATGTATTACAAAGAAATGAAAGCTATAATAACAAAAACAGCATGGTATTTGGCACCAAAATAGACTTGGAGACCAATGGTACAGAAGACACAGAGACAAACCCACATAAATACAGTTATCTCATATCCACATATATTGGAGAAAAGATAGATAGCCTCTTCAAAAATGGTGCTGGGAGAACTGGAGATCCATATGCAGCAAAATGAAAATAAACCCTCACCATGCACAAAACCCAACTCAAAGTGGGTCAAGGACCTAGGAATTAGACCAGACCCCTCCCCCCCAAAAAAAGTAGGTCCAAATCTTCATCACGTCAGATTAGGTCCCAACTTCCCGTAACAAGACTCCTAAAGTGCAAAAAATAAAATCAAGAATTAATAAATGGGATGGACTCAAACTAAAAAGCTTCTTCTCAACAAAAGAAACAGTGAGGTGAAGAGAGAGTCTACATTTTGGGAGCAAATTTTTGCCACACACATGTCAAATACAGCATTAATCTCCAAAATATATAAAGAACTCAAAAAACTTAATACCAAAAACAAACAAACAACTCAATCAATAAATAGACTAAGGAGCTGAACAGACATTTCTCAGAAGATATATATTTGATTAACAAATATATGAAAAAAAATGTTCAACATCTCTAGTAATTGGAGAAATGCAAATCAAAACTACTCTAAGATTTCATCTCATGTCAGTCAGAGTAGCTATTATCAAGAATGCAGACAACAATAAATATTGGTGAGGATGTGAGGGAAAAGGCACACTTATACATTGTTGGTGGGATTGTAAATTGATGCAGTCAATTTGGAAAGCAATATGGAGATTCCTTAGAAAACTTGGAATGGAATCACCATTTCACCCAGCTACCCCACTTCTCATCTATACCCAAAGGACTTAAAATCAGCATACTGTAGTAATGCAGCCACATCAACGTTCAAGAAGCTCAATTGATAATAGCTAAACTGTGGAAGCAACCTAGATGGCCCTCAATGGATGAATGGATAAGGAGACTGTGGTATATATATATATATATATATATATATATATATATATATATATATATATATATATACACACAATGGAATATTACTCAACAATAAAAGAGAATAAAACTATGGCATTTGCAGGTAAATGAATGGAGTTGGAGGATATCATGCTAAGTGAAGTAAGTCAATCCCAAAAAACAAAGGCTGAATGTTCTCTATGATAATTAGAAGCTGATCCATAATGAGGAGGGTGGAGGCATGGGAAAAATGGAGGAACTATCATTGGGCAAAGGGGAAGGAGGGTGGAGAGAGTGCATAGGGGCAGTAAAAATACTACAATGAGAAAAAAAGTAGTACATGAGACAGACATCATTACTCTAGGTACATGTATGACTGCACATATGATGTGACACTACATCGTGTTCAACAACTGAAATCAAAAGTTGTGCTGCAATTGTGTATAATTAGTCAAAATGCATTCTGCTGTCATATATATCTAATTTTTAAATTAACTAATTAAAAAAATAAATGAGAGATAACAAGGAGGTGACTGACTTGTCCTTTTCCATGGACTATTTCTTTAATGCTCTAAAAAGCCTGCAGGAACAATGATCCTAAGTGCACACACTCCCATCACTCATCTAATTTTGGGGTAGTTTCTTACAGATGAAAACAAGCAATAGCTAATATAATTTATTTTAAAAAGTCACAAAGCTAATAAGTGGCTGGATCAGAATTGGAATCCAGGAAATGTGACCCTAGAATCTGTGTACTTATCCACCAACCCATGCTTTCCCCGGCTTTAGTGAAAGGGTGGTCTAGCTTTTGCCTACTGGAATATTTCCAGATGAGCAACTATGCCCTCCTTAAAATCTTCTATCATCTATGTCTTCCTGTCTTCCAGTTAAGGGATTATCTAACCTATCACCGGTGCTAAAGTGTATTTAATGTGAATCAGAAGCCAGACTAAAGAAATGGAGTGATAGCTCCTTTAATCTTCTAAAGGAATCATATGTGTATGTGCCATTGGCCAGGAAGACTGGACGTAACCGCTCAACATGTCCATCCTGAATTGATCTGGGCACTTTCTTCATGACCCTGTCTTCAGTTTGGCCATAGTGAAATGAGTTGATCATGAAGTATCTTGTCAACTTAGCCCTGACTAAGGGCCATGGTAAGTCCAACACAAATGACCTGAACTTTGTGTTTTTTTTTATTGCACTAATAAAACTCCCTAATATTCATTATTTATAATTTAAATAGATATAGTCCAAGAAGTTAATCAATTCCCTCCTGCAACTCCAGAAAAGCATTCTCCTGACTGTTCAACAGGTCAGGACTTAAACAGCAAAACCTTGAACATGAGAATTATTCTTTGTTCTTCTCTGACAAAGGCTAGTGTCCCAATTTACAGAACTTAATGCTAATCTCATATTCTTTTGCTAATGTAGATTCCACAGAATACTGGAAAACATACACAGAGACACATACAGACCACTTCATCTGTGAAATGCTAGGTTTAAATATTATTAAAATTATCTCTTACATTCTTACAGGAATGACAGAACTTTCTGAAGTCCTAAATTGATTCCCGTCACAATTCTATATGCTGTTGTCCTCTGATAATGGTTACATATACTCTGATTTTAAGGATGTGTTCCTTGTTTTTAAAAAAGACCACAAAGTGACAAGTATAATGCAATTCCAGCCTAAGCATCTACTTGCCTGATAAAATTTAGGGAAGATAAAAATCATTTTTGTTATTTTCAGCCTTCTACCCTAGAAAAGTTTACCTGTCTGAATGCCTAGCCAGTGAACTTCTAGGTCAAAGTCTTACAGTATGGGGACATATTTAACAAAGTGAACAAAGTACTATTAGGTAGAAGGAATAAGCTCAAGAGATCTATTATACAGCATGTTGACTGACGTTGATGGAATATTGGAGTCTTATTGTGTTCTCATCCACAAAATGGTAAATATGTGAAGCTGTGCATATGTTAATTAGCTGCATTTGACCATTTTACAGTGTGTGTGTATGTGTATGTGTGTGTGTGTGTGTGTGTGTGTGTGTGTATAAGAATCATACAATGGTATCTGTTGATTTTAAAATATACACATACATTTGAAAACTAATAATGTAGAGCAGAAATTTGCTGAGAGTAGACCTTAAAAAGGTGAAAAAAGGTCACCTTACCTAATAATGCACCAACACATTAGCAAATAGGAAAAAGATAAAGAAAAACGAGAGTTTCAAAGTTACAAAGTCCTGAGTTCAACTCTATTTTGTCAGATTCTAGTTGTACGTGTCTAGGTAAAATATTCAATATTTTTGAGTTATTTAAAAATGGGAATACTAATAGCACACTTAAGAGTTTTCTGTGAAAACTAAATAGGTATAGAGGGGGTGTGTGTGTGTGAGTCAGTGTGTTTTCCTGGTAATAGTAGAAACTTCTTCCTTGTGTACTCCTAGATGACTTGCCTGTAGAGAACGAAGTAGAGTTTGTAGGCAGAAAGAATTGGGGGGCTAGATTTTGAAACTCAGAGTTTCTTACTAAACCTAATTTCCATTGGGAATTATAACTTAACCTCTAACACTGATTTATTTTCGCTCAGCAAGGCTTCCTAATTCAAAAAAACTCTTAGTTTTGTGTACATCTTTTTCTACCTTCCATTTAATCACACTTGATACGATTTCAAGGGTAATTTTAGGGTTCAAAAGCTATCTAATGGTGTGCTAATATTTAAAACCATACTTTTGTCCCTAAGTTTTATATCAAATGTACACTTTTTTCATTCTATATATATTTACACCAATTTTTAGCAGTGGTCTCACTCATAAAGTAACATCTTCAATATTTTAAGTCTCATTTATAAATATAGTTCCTTTCCTATTTAAGTGTTTTGGCTGTCTTATAAAAAGTGTTAGGGAGATATTATTTTATAAGACCAGCAGAATTCAAACAATAAATATGATCCTTAAACTATTTTAAATTTCCCAATACATAATCTTATTAAATTAAAAGTCTAAACAATTACTTAATGGCACATTTTAAATCAGAATTGCAAGGTTAATTTTGTTTGTTTTACAAAGGCAAAATCTTCTAATTGAAACATTAAATTTGGAAAATTCTTTCCTGGCACCAAAATAATAACCCTATGAGCATGACTTAATTAAGAATGTTGGTGTTTAATCCTAAGTCTTCCTGTGGTTAGGATGTGGAGGAAATATTTATTTCTCCCTATGCATCTTCTCAGAGGTAAAGGTCCTATAAGGACCAAAAGTACAGTCCAGGAACATGAGGTCTAGAGTTAGACAACATTCAGGGTAATTTTTCTCATAAACCCAACTATTTGACTTCCATTTTTAAGTGTGATGTTTTAGAGTCCTTAAATTAAGGAAGAAAGATGGTTATGTAACCTATTTTCCTAAATTTGAGTTACATCAATATTTCATTGTGCCAATTTTTTAAAACATAAATTTGCAATCTTCTGTCTAGACTGCTATCATCATGGGATTGTAGTTTCTATGAGTCTATTTAAAAATTATAAGTTTAAAACTATATAGGAAATAGTCCATTCCTTTCAAATCCATTCTGTCCATGAGAATGTAAACTTCAGATTTTAAAGTGATAGCCATGGGAATTTGCAGAGGTCTTGTGGTTTTCTCCTGTCTCTGTAATGCCAACATCATTGGGTTGGTTAGACAAAAAAAAAAAAAAGGAACTATTTAGTTGGGCTAAAACCACAAAAAGTGCACACAGTATCCCAGATGAATCGAATGTGAGTCATGTACTCAGGATGGTCCAGTTAAAACATTAGGGTGCCATTCACACCAGAGCCTGGAGATGTAAGTGTGTCGGGTATAGTTTTGAGCAATGATAACACACTAGTAACAAGAAAGATGGAGACTCTGCTTTTCTGGGCTCACACTCAGCTAGGAGCGAAAAGCCAGTCAATGAGTGAACAAAAAGCAACACGAGATCAATACGGTTTTGAAAAGTGCCACAGAGGAAATAAAGCAAGAGGGTTTATAGAGCGTAGCAATGAAGGGCTATGGAAAGGTTAATTTTGAAACTAGAATCTGGTAACAATTTTTCTGGCCTAAGAAAAATCTTTTGAAGTGAAGTGTGAGAAAGAGTGGATATTGAAGGTGGGTAAAAGGGACAGTTTTAAGATGTCCTTTGGAAGAAACTTTTCAGGATGAGTTGGGTGCAGGGATATGGTAATGACAATCAAGGGTTACTTGATGGTTTGGGATTGGGAAGGTGGGGATGCTGATACCACTTTCCAGAATGAAAATACTGAGGAACAAATGGGTAAGGGAAAGGCAGGGAGACAATTTATGATGCCGAAGAAAAAAGAAAGAGGGGGAGTATGGGAACATGAAAGACAGAAGGACAAACTAGGTCTGGATGAATGGGCGCATGCAGTGTAGTTAAAAATGAATAAATAAAAGACCAAGAAATGTGCACATAGTAGTTTTTAGATTTTCTGTTAGATAAATTGAGCTATTAGGTCAAATAACATTACTGCAGATACAAAACTAGAAGAATATAGTTTCTACATTACCTTTACTACTTTGCTAAAATTACTTCGTTTGCTAATAGAGTTCTTTATGGCAGGCAAAATGTAACTAAAAGTGAATTTGAGTCCTCTTTCCACCGTGTGTTTTCTGGATGTGGGAACACAGACATGCCTCAGCACTTAATTGTATTCAGACTAGTTTGTTCATAATTCATCTCTAATAATCAAAAAGATCTTATTGTGTTTTTCTATGGTATTTTCTGAAATATTTTCTCTGGATAACAGAGCACACAATCAGAAGATTAATTTGCTTTGGGGGCTGTGAAGTTTACAGTAAAAAGGCAAACACTATTTTTGTATAACATGTAATTATTTACTAGTTTGGGGTTATCCAATGGTGCATTAGAGAAAAAGTTTGCAAACTAAAATCAATACAAATAATAATTGCTTCTCCTGGGAGAAGTATCAGAAACTAGAACAGGGAATATGAGATGTTTTGTTTTGTTATTATTATTATTTTTGTAACAAGTATTTGAGTTGCTGTCTCCTGAGTCTTTTTTTCTTCTTTCAGTGATGCAAAATTTTACTGTTTCCCAAAATACATTCTTATTACTTACTTATAATGATTCAATGTCACATGAATATGTCTCTCTCTCTCTCTCTCTCTCTCTCTCTCTCTCTCTCTCTCTCTCTCTCTCTCATATGCATGCCAACACCAAGCAGTCTTTACTCTATTTCCCTTTTCATTATTGACCCATAGCCAGTAGCAATCAGCATTAGTCTTGAATCACCCATTTTGTATAAAATTACCAAAACGATGGCCAGGGGTATCTTAATAAATCTTCCACTAGTTGTCAAAAGAAAGTAACTTCAAACAGTTACATTTTCTATTTCTATTGCTATTATTTTTTTTTCTCTACAATAATTTCTGTAACAAAAGCTTACATAAAAATTATGAAGTAAACTTATAATTAGATATCAACTGTCTGCATCTCTCAGTATTTCTATATGATAGGACACTTTGTAGGATTCAAATATTAAAAAAAAAAAAAACCCAAATTGCACGTAGTGTGTTACTGCTGAGTGAATAATAACAGGGCAATAATTATGAAAGTTAAAACAGCAATACAAAGATGCAATTAGGAAAAAAAGGATAATAGGAGAGAAGGTCTGAATCATTATTGAAAAAAATAAAAGTAGCCAGAGTTTATAGAGAGATTGAATTTAGCTATATGTAGTACGACTCCTTTAAAAAAAATTTAGATGGCTTAGAGTTTGTGTAGATTTAGTATCTGAATGGATATCATTCAATCAAGTCAAGTATTGAGATCCCACTGAATCTGACTACAGAGTTGAAATATAAGAAAAGTTTTCTATCTTCAAACATTTCATAAGAAGGGCCGTCAAGTAATTTAAAGAACAGACATTTTATTGTAGAAGCAAGACTTTAAGTTTTATATTATTCTACACACGAGGGATTTGAAGTATAGGATAATCTGCCCACAGCTAATAAATGTCAGAGACAGTATTCAAACCCAGGACTCTTCAGCTTAAGGATCACGCTCTTTTCATCACTGATTCACTAAACATTTATGGGAGTTCAGAGAAAGGGGGAATCAATTAAGCTTAAATTTTCAAGTGGGCTTTCTCAAGAAAGAGTTACTTGAGTTGGTTCTTGAGGAATAAGTGAGATTTTAAAAAGAAGAACAGAGTCAAGAAGATTGTTTTGACACGGCAGAGGGGAAGACCTAAGTGCCAAGCCAAGAAAGTAAAATAAAGTGATGGGCAACCGGAGCTCACAGGGGCACTGGCCAGAGGAACTGTGAGTAGTGCTGAGGAATACAGAAACAGGAACCTGGATAGGGCAGGTGTCCAGAGCCAGGATTTGAGATTCCTGAATGACTGAGAGGACAGCAGGGTGTGTAGGAGAGGAATCAGCCACTGTATGTCCTTGCATGACAACATCAGGGTTCTAGAAAGAGAAGTTTAGGAAAAGGGTCCACAGCCCTTAAAAGTCCACTGTGAAAAAAGCTACATTTTTCCCCACATCAGACTATTTGTTTGCACTTTCCTTTATCTAAAAGAGGAGAATGGGAGAAAAGGAAAGATGCTGATGTAAACAATCACCTGACCATGAAGAACTTACTATACCAGGCCAATGAGAGAACAATGTTGCTCAGACTAAGCTGGAGTTCTTGAAAAGTCAGTACGTTAATATAATATAATCTGAAATACGTATGAATGAATTATATAATTTATATATATTGATGACATTATGGATTATATATTGTAATATAGAAACAAAATATGTTTATGTATATTATGGATTATGGATTATAATAAGCAAAATCAAGTTGAATCACATCTTACATTCATATAAATTCTCTTCAGTATTTACAAGCCACATTGATTAATCAATTGTAAATTTATCTAAAAGTTTAAACAAATATACGGAGCCTTGTTATTATGCATCGTTTTTCAAGTATCAAACACTCAAAGCTCTAACTCTATCATGTGAGAATTTGCTTGTAGGATGCTTTTCATTTAAAAAGAATGTGAGCCACTGCTCCAGGCAAAGGAAAGTACTGAAGGGTTCTCAATAGAGCCATGTGGACTGATTGCATTCTGACAGCTTATTGGAGATGAATTCCAGTAAATCAAGACTGGAGGGAGAGCAATTCTGGACCAGCTGTAAAGATGAGAGCCTGTAGTTAACAGGGAGAGCGGGATATAGAGAAACAGACACGTCCCGGCAATATTCATGAGGTAAAATTGGAGGAGTGAGGAGAAGATCTGGGGATGAAAGAGGAAAAGCATCAGAGATTGCTTTCAGATTTCTTGCTTGGATCACTGGCTGAATACTGGCATATCCAGTAATACAGAGAAAATAAGAGGAAGATACGATCCGAAACAAAATCTATTCCTTGACTTCAATGTGACACACTGAGTTGAAGCACCTACGTGGGGTGATTGTTCTTCTTGGTTCACCTGAACTGTGCTGCTGATGTAAGTCTGTTGTCCCAGGTTAATTATTAATCAAATCTTCCTTCTTTTCTCTAAAAACTATCTTTCTTTGAGAAATAGACCATATGGCCATTCTTAACTTACAAAACCTGCAGCAGGAGATGCCCTTCAGATGGTTTAGGATGAGTCTGAATCTCAAAATAGAGGTCTGGACAGAATCTATGATTTGGAAGTAACCTCGAAATTTGTAGTATTTTGAAACTTGTAGTGTAGATGGAGTTATATAAGGAGAGTACTTTTTTTGTCATCATGGATAAAGATGGAATCCACGTTGATAGAAAAACTAGGGTTAGGCGAGAAGAGAACCTCAGGTGTACATACTCAGAGAAATAAGATTGAAAAAGAACACAACCCTCCAAGCTTCCTTGAATTTGACAATCGTAGAACTGCTGCTGAAGCTGGTTAAAATCATTTAGGTAGAAGGTTCAAAGTAGAACCTGGAGTGCAGTGGGCTGAGAGGCAAAGGAGAGCTGGGAAAGCTGATTTTGACATACTTCTATAGTGATAATAGACTGGATAATAGTCAAACCAGTATGCAGCTCAAGTGAGGTGGAGGTTTTATTTTTTTAGGGGGGGATCAGAGACTTGAAAAGTTTTATAGACTGCAGGGAAGGATTTAGGAGACAGGGAGAAAAAGAAGAAGAAAGAGAAGGAGGATGAAAAGAACCAGAAATATAGACAATAGACAAAAGATAGGAAGAGAAATTAATGGTTCTTAATGAAGATGCCTGGAGAATAAGAAAGAAAAACTCATCAAAGGCAGAGATGGAATGACTCATGTTGAACTGGTTGACAGTGCACCAAGTCCCTTGTGTATGGGATGTTGGTTAGCCCACTATAATAGGAGGTGATTTTCAAGGGCGGATGGAAGTCAGAGGTTGAAGAAAACAATGATACTTATCACCAAAGGATGCTTTAGGCAAATACTGAAAAACTCGTAGATGGCTGCAGATTCCAGGTAAAGACTGACTATCCCCAGGAACCTTCCCAAGCATCAGAAGAAAGAAGCTTCAAACTATAGACTGGACACTGAGGTAAGAGTTTCACATGGAGGAGGAAGAGACTGAAATAAGCTGACTTCATCATACTTAGGAGGCAGAGGGATTAAGTCCTAAATACCAAAGTAGGTCCTGGGCCTACAAACTCCTAAAAGTATGTTCTAAAGTTGTGAAATTGGAACAGTTAGACATAAATGTTTCAGAAGTTTGAGTACCTGGTGAAATTCAGGAACCTTGCCTGAAGCTGCACACTCATCTTCATTCCCAGGAAGTTATTCAGAAACTTCTAGAAACAAGTACAGACTTCCAGTTGAAAGTTGAGGCAATGACATAGGTTTTAGCAGCTGAAAATTAAAAGAGAGAGAAGCAAGACATGAAATACCAATGGACATTCTGAAGGATCAGATGTGTGGAGAAGATTCCAGAAAGTTGATTCTCAGTTACATTCCTAATTTCTTTTATGACATTATATAAGTTGCTTAATTCTATGAGCCTCAAAACCTGTCTTCATCTCAAAATGTTGAGGAGGGGTAGTGATGAAGGGAGACACTGTAAAACCTTCCCAGTTCTTAGGTGAATGTGGGCAGAGGAGGATACAAGAACAAATCTCAAGAATACTGTTATTCAGTGAATACAAAAACAATGTTCTTTGAGGAGCAAATTAATAAGTCTTATTTTTATTTCCATTGCAACACATAAAACCAAAGATACCTTTGGGGAATAAAGGGAGATAGAGCTTTGAATTCAAATATTCAATCAGTGAGTTCTTTACCTCACTCAGAAGTCAGATGTATAGCAATGGATCAATGGAAGATTGATTCAAACGCTGGAAACCTAGAGAAAACTGTTTCAGGGATCAGGGTCCAGGGTAATATGGATCTATAACTAGCAGTAGAAACCAAAGGCAACTAACAGCATGACTGAATCATAAATAGTAACTGCTCCGTATAGGATTCCCACCCAGTTTAAAATAAAGTTCGATTCTGTGAATTCTTAACACATATTATGCCCTGTGCCAGCTGTGTTGACACTAGAATCAAGAAATACATACAGGTTGTGTGACAGTGACATCTCTATCATCAAAGTGCTTATAGGCTGAGGGGTACCAAGGATGCAGCAACCAACATCTGACCAGAGCTTAGTCTCAGAAACCAGTCTATTTTCAATGAGACAAGAAACATTATTTCAGGCTTTCAATTCCCTATAGATTGGCTCACCATTTGTCATTGAATCCAACAAGATCATTGAGTTTCTATTGAAAACATAAACTACCAAATACAAATCAATCTAACACTATGCCCTGAGAAGCTGCTTAGTCCAAGAGATGATGCACCCTCCATGTCATGTGGACAGGTAAGGAGAAGTAGGTGGATCTTCCTATTTAATTTTCCCTACTAGTCTTGAGGAGTGTGAATTAGCTGAATGGTAACTGTAGGCTGGTGGTGGCTAGAGGAGGGGGATCCCTGGGATCATGCCTTTGTGGTATATAACTTCATCTCTCTCTGCTTTCTGATCAGCATGTCCTGAGCTGCTTTCCTCTGCCACACTCTGCCATGACTAGTAGTTTACTCTGTAAACAGACTTTAACACAGGTTTATGGGGGAAATAATCACATAAAGTCAGATTTTAAATTACGATAACAGTCTGTGATAGTGCTGGCTGGAAGACTAGGACGGAAGGATCAAAGAGGGGAGAGAAGGCTTCTGAAATGCACTGGGCATTGGAAGACTGGTTTGGAAGACTGAAAAAATTCAGTGGAAGAAGAAAAAACATTGACTTTAGAAAAAAAATTAACTTCACAAGAAGGACTAATTTATCCATGAGAGCACTCTATTCCCGCCATGTACACCTATACATCAATAAGCTGGAGTTCACCTATCAGTGGAACTAGTTCAAAATATTTAAATGTTTTCTTGTATCAAGAACTGTCCCAGGTACTGGATATAAAAGTAAAAAAAAAAAAAAAAAAACAAATAGCCCTTTATCTTTTTGGGGGTTTCCATATAAGGAAGATGAATTGGTTAGATAGACATACCACCAATCTAAAGACCCACTCAGTTTCATTCCAAAGCAAATGTAGTTATTTAGAGTGTCCCACAAAACAAAGAGAAAGGTATCTAGAAACTTTGCAGCCTTGGAGAATATACCTTTTACGAAGGAGAAAGAAAAAGGAAGCCAATATGATCAGTTACTGTTTAAAGGATGTATTTATCTTGCTTAGTTCTAGTCACAGATAACTTGACATTTGCATTACTGAAGTCCATTTCCAAGTGGCTTTGAAGAGCACTGAAATGTTCTTGGAAGTTGGCCAGAGCCACTTTGGCTTTCCTATCTGCACTGGCATGAAAAGATTGGTGCATGAACTATAGCACCTATGGCAGCTAAGATGCTAGAATATCTAATTGCATCATTTTTTAAAAGACTGAGTAGAGTACCACGTTCAAGTGGAACTCCTGAGGGACAACTCTAATGTCTGCCTGTGAATATTTTCCCCACGAAGCCAAATGTGTGTGGAAGTTGCAAACACAATTTGGCTTGCATATTTTTATTAATTTTTTTAAAGAATTGACTATTTTCAATATGAATTAGCTTATTATAGGCAGTGAGCACATGAAATAAATTGAAAATAATACAGTGAAATTGAAGCAAAGGTCTTAGGAGAAAGAAAAATACTCGGCATCACAATTTTATCTGTTCCTAATCCAAAATTATTTGCATCCCAAGTTATTACCCTGCTCACGTCTGTTCAGAGCTTGTAAGATTTCCTATTGCTCACTATACTCTACTTTTTCCAAAAAGAAACCAAAATCTCACATAGTTCTCAGAGCAGAAGGTAGAAAATATCAACAGGATTATAGCTCCTCATTTACACGGGTATTTATGATAAAAATGAGCCAGAATTATAAAGATAAGCTGGAGATATATTAAATTGGGAAACACTATTAGGCCAACATTAGCCTGTGTTCCATTAGCCAGGACTTATTTTATCAAGAAGGAAAATCAAAAGTAACAAAAACATGTGTTGTGGTATTGTTAATATTAATGAGATGCAATAAAATGTAAGAGCTACCAAAGTTCCTCAAGAGTTGGGAGTACAAAGTGGTTATTGATTAAAATTATCTTCCAACGTTATCTTGAAAAGAATTATTTTTCTCCATTCTCAAAAAAATGTTTTCCCAATATGCATTTAATTACAGCTTCCAATTCATTGGTAAGGATTTCAAATACAATGCATTTTGAAATAAGGCTATAAAGGGACCATATGATTCAGTCAAGTGAAAGAAGAGATGTTTAAATTAGATTTCCTAATGTACTGGTATAGCCAATGTATGTTTTTATTTTTATTTTTTATCTCACAGAGGAAATGATGCTTGAAACAGAATTGAGAGGTAGAAGATTTTCTAGTCCATTGATTCTCAAGCATTTTTTAAAATCTGTAAAAGCCTTTATTCAAAAGCAATTTTAAAAAGAATTCCAATAAAATAAAGCTGTTCTAGCTGACATACACTCTCCCATAGATGCCTCTATTCCCACTCCATCTTTCTTCTCTGTCTTCAGAATCCATCCCTAGTTTCACAAGGTCCTATTCCCACTTGCAAAGCATTGACATTTTCCCAAGTCTGGGTCTTAACCCTTTCTGTTCTTTTCCCTTCAAATCAATCTCTCTCTCTCTCTCTCTCAAAAAACGATTCACTTCACCTCACCCCACTTTATATCCCTAGTGCATGCTCCAGCTTCAGAACCTCAGAAATATATAGAAACCTCCCACGAATTTATTGTTTGTGTTTGTAATTCTCTGTTCATTGACAACCAACGTGACTAGGGGTTTCTCAGAGTGTTTGATTTATAGGAGAAACAGAAGTAACAGATTATTTATTTGAGAACTTTGTTAAAAAGAAAGACAGAAACAAAGCATTTCCTAGAAGGACAGAATTTAGAAGAGTCAAATTAACAAGGCACCACTTCTGTAAAATAAAATGTTTTCTGTCCACAATACTACGCTGGGTACCCTGGTGTGCTCCTGTGGCCCTGTTTTGACTATTTCTTATTTTTCTTCCTAAAGAATAGGAACCAATTCAGATTTTCCCTGTCCACAGCCTTCTGATGTAATCAGATTCTGTTTACACAGCTGAGATAGCAAAACTAAAACACTATTCATTGTGACTCTCATGCAAATTTAACGTTTTTAAAAGTTCAGGCCCAGGCCAAACACACCCCCACATTTCACTATAAAAAGGTGAACTACTTGTGGAAGGTGAACAACTCTTACTACAGTTATGTGGACATAGCTCGTCTTTATTTTTAAGTGAAGTAAGTCACTTTCCAAATAACTAATTTTTCTCTTTCCGATGCAGTTTGCCTTGATCAAAAGTAACAGGACTACTTCTTTAATTTACATAGGTGTTTATAACCAAAAGCATGGTTTATTATGTTACTTCACTTGAACTCTCAAAAAACTTACCAAATACCAGAGCCAATATTATTATCCCTATTTGTTAGCTGAGGAAACTGAGACCTACTTAATAGGTGGTAAAATTTTAAGTCAAAAAGGTATGTCTATCATTGCCTAACTCCAGTTTTCACTACTACATTTAATTGTGTCACATGGCAGTTACAGGGGACCTTCCACGGAAGGGGCGATACAAGTATCCTGGAGAAATTCTAAAATGTACAACTAAAATAAAAATAAAAACGTAAGTTAAATATAAGTGAAAATATGGTGGATATCGTAAACAGTTTCCATGAGCCTTCAGCTTACAGATCCAGCAGGAAACTCCAAAGAACCTTGACCCTTTGCACCTGGCACACTCTTAAAGCCACTGGAGGTCCATAGGGCTGACAATTTCTTTCATTGTCTTGTTCCCTGGATTACTGCCATTGATATCAATTTTCAAGAAGAAAATAATACAAGGAATACATTAGCAGAACCCTGACAATCCCTTTGCATCTATAGGATTTTTTTCTTTGTGTAGGTGTATGTAGACTTTTTTCAAATCAACTCTCTTGACTACAAAAAAGTGCTAAGAATGAAAATGCAATGTCACTCAACGTGGTTATTCTAACGCTGCACACACAGAAGAAACAAATGGCTTCTGCAGTAGAGCAAAGTTAGCATAATAAATCATGCTTGCATTTATTTTTGGAAAGATTAGCAATATGTCTGTAATTTGATGGAGTAATGCTGATGAATTCACACAGAGGAGAGGAAACTTCATCCACTGGCAGATAGACAAGATAGTCAAAAAGTGAGAACGTGTTTAAGAAACATTTTCTAGATCACACACTGGTCATTTTATTTTTTTGGAAAAAAGTTCGAGTTATACAAAAGTCCCTAGTAGATACACAGTTAGGCTGGAGCCCAAACATAAATTATATAATTTTCTTGATAAAATCCTGATAAAATTCATATTAAGAGGAAAATGAGTTATGAAAGGAAGAAATATGCCTATTTTGTGGTGTCATAAATGTAGAATGTTTCTTTTTCTATAAATTCTTTAGTTTAGAACTGTTTTAGATTTTCAGGAAAAAAATTGAAAATATAATACAGTTCCATATACCTCAATCCCAGTTTCCCCTATTATTTAAAATTTTACTTAGATTTTGGTATATTTGTCACAAGTAAGATACCCATATCAGTGCACTATTAACTAAATCCATATATTATGTGTATCTTCTTACTCTTTACCTAATGCCTTTTTCTCCCCCCATGATATATTTTAATAGAGCAATCCTTAACAAGAACTCAACTGAGTTGACTATAGTTGGGGGTTGCAGGGGGTGGGTACAGGAGTTGCAGGGAAGGAAAGTGTCATCCTAGTCACATTATGTCAAGGGTACATACTATTGACATAACTTATCATTCTTAGAGCTTATCTTGTTTACTTAAGGGAATATTTATCTAACGTCTCCAGAAAGTTATCCCTTTCCCCCATCCCATAACAATTGTACAGGACCCCCTTCAGGAGTCGCCCCTTCACCTCTTGACAAAGAACTCTCTATAATTTATGTAATTCTTCTACAAGGGAAATTTGTCAGTTTTCCCCCATGTATTCATTTATTCAATAATTTATTTTGTTTAAGTGTGGACTCAGGACATCTGAAGTTATAAACTAATATTAACTTATTTTGTTGCTCAAACTGTTCAAACCTTGGCCTTTGGGAGTTCCGTCGCCGCCTGTGTTTCTTCCATTCTGTTGACATACTTTTATTAATGTAGGTTTCTTTTTAATTTCTTTTTAGAACTTTCCAACTATTTGGCATTATAAGAAACTGCTGGCTTATCTGGGATATTTCTTACCTCAGTCTGTGAAGAAAAGATTTTTCAAAGCAGAAGAGAAAGGCCTGGACTCAAAATCTGACTCCACACCTACCTACGACCTTGGGCAAGTTATTAAGCAACTTTGAGATTCAGTTTCTTCACACAATAATGAGAATACTACTAACCTCCAAATATGATTATGTCTAAATAAGGAAGCAATGTCAATACTCAGTTCCTAGCCCTCATATTTAAAAAATAACAATTGACTTTTCTTTCTCCCTCTTGATTGCCAGTTAGCAGAGTAACCTACTTCTTCCTGTCTGGTGGTCTCCATTAATCACTACCCAGATTACACCAACTGAGGAGGCTTCCAAAACAACCGCTTTGAATAGTTACTCTTGATATTGATAATATATGGATGTCTCTTTCTGTGCATAAACTCACAATTAAACACAATATATACATGGAAAGAGATGCACATACACATCCACGTTGTAACATTTCACATAAGCATAAAGTCCTTCCAAATGAACACATCTGATCTTAGCAAGAAAAAATTCCTGAAATATATCATGGCAGCAATTTCGTGACCCTAGTATTTTAGCTGGTTATTTTAGAGAAAAGAAGAAAAAACTATTTGTTAAAATGAGTAGTTACCATAACAACTGCATGCAAGTTGATTTTTGGCGATCACTTCATCATTATTTTAACATTTCAGTTTCCATGACAACCAAATGTAGTGAGCATTATCTCTAAATACTCTCCACAGGTATTTTTTTCTTCAATGAATCAAGGTCTTTCATTTTACACTAAAGAGCTATCTATATACAATTAATGTAAAATCTATCAACGATAAAACTTTGTCAAGGAAAAAAAAGTGATCAAACTAATGGAGGAACATTTATCCATTTTCCTCCTGATATTGTATAGAAAGGATTTTTAAGAAAATATACCAGATTTTACCAAAGGAAAGTTATTTATTTTTCTAGCACAGGTCAAATCCAAAAGAAAAAAAGTATTTACCTCAGAGAGTCAGACTTTACCCTAAATTAGTCAATCTAGGATAGTTTGTATTTTTTATAGTACAGCTAAAATACAGTCACTTAGGAACATGGAACATGCAATTCTTATTCATGTTTTATGAATAGCTGAACTTCACTCATTTGTGAAGCACAAGTTTACTTATTGAAAAAGGCTTTAATTTGTGAACCTATTCCTGTTGACCTAGTTAAGGTTTGGATATGAAGTGTCCCCCTAAAGCTCTTGTGTTAATGCAGGAATATTCAGAGGTGAAATGATTCAATTATGAGATGTGACCTAATCAGTCCATGCTAGTTTGAAAGGACTAATTAGGTAGTAACCAAAGGCAATTGGGGCATGGATGGAGGAAGTAGTGGGTCATTGTTGGAGTGCTCTAGAAGGCTTCATTTGATTCCTTAGTCTGTCCCTATCTGTCTGTCTCTCTTTGTTTTCTGCCTTCCATGAGCTGAGCAACTTCCCTTTGCTGTACCCTTCCACCATGATGTTCTACCTCATTTCAGATCCAAAGCAATGGAGCCAGCCAACCGTGGACTGAACCTCTGAAACTTTGAGCCAAATATAAACTTATACTCCACAAAGTTATTCTTGTCAAATACTTTGGCCATAGCAATGAAAAGCTGATGGACATAATACAAGTATTATATTATTCCTCTAATAGTACCATTCCTATTCTTCTTTCTCTTTTAACATATATTTTTCTTATTTTTTCCTTCCATTCTCCTCTTTTCCTTTCTTTTACTCTGCCTTCTCCTTTTTCTCTCTTGACCTGCCACCCCCCATGCTCTACAGCAGTAGTAAAAGTCATAGCACTCGAAGCACAGCGGATCAGGATTGAAGGGCTCAATAACACCTTTTTTGGAATAAAAATAATACAAAGAGATCATTAGCATAAGAAGCAGACTCTATAATGTACTATGGAGAATATAAAAAGCATATGGTTCCAATTCAGTAACTGCAAGTGATAGGAAATTATTGTTTAATATCCATTTTTTTCTAGATATGTTCTCAATACAATATACCAAAAAGGCCAACGTAAGTATGAATCTAAATTAAATCCTTTTGGAGGGTCTACAGCTATTAATTTGTCTGGGATCAACTTAAAGCGAATCATCTAAGCAATATCATATGACAATGTCATTTTTTTGAGCACTTTATAACCCAAACTCTGATACCATCGATAAGATTAAGAGCCAAAGCGGTCATGGTCCAATCTCATAGTTCAGTTACTTTTGCTCTTGTCTGCTACACCTTCTCACCAAGGCCCTCAGTAATTTATGACTACATTTCCCTTTTAAGTATTCATCAGAAAAATCTTTTCTCTGTAACAGGTCTTACCCATTCACATTGCTTTCCCTTTTAATTTAAGAACATAAAGGTAAATATTTAATTATTAGAGAAAATACACAAACTTAGGCAATAACAGGCAATGTATCAAACTTAAATTTTATGTATTGTAGGTAGGCTATTATTTTAGCTACATGGAACACAGACCCCAAACAGCAGTGAATTAAATAAAATGGAGCTCTTACATTGTCACATAATAGTGTACTTTAAAGGCTGTAGTTCATGTGGTTATTTAAGGGCCTTATTGCTTTGCCTTTCTTGGGATGTCATTCTCATCTAATAGTTCAGAATATCTGGCCATTGTGTTTGTATTCCAAATAACATACTGGAGGCAAGGTGTTAGAAATGTATTCACCAACCACCTTTTTGTATAGGAATTAGAAATTCTACACTTCACTTCTACAAAAAAATCCTGTTTTCTAGAATTTAGTCTCATGACCATATCTCCTGAGAAGGCAGGAGGGCCAGTGCATGTGTCTGGTTATTCACTTGACAACTGAAAACATTTGATTCCATGCCTATGAGGACAAAATGGCAAGTAGATACTGCGAGACATCTGCCAATATATCTTCATTTCCATTCTCAATAGAAAATTGTTTGTGTGTATTTCTAATCTCCCCAAATTCAAAGGTGATGTACAGGAATCTGAGACAAAGATTTGACTTAAAATTTTCTAATGCTCTGTAAGATGGAGAGTTGATTCATTAAGTGCTGAGACATCCACTCCTAGTTGATAACGTTATGAGTAACTGCTCAGGAATCACTGACCAACCAACCAATTATGTGGAGTACTCCAGAAAACTACCATTTTGTTTTGTCCCTCAAATCTGTTGTTTTCTATTTTTCCTACTATTTCAGGGAGAAGTATTTTTTTATCATTGTTGTTCTTCATGACTTACACAGATGAGAAATAATTGTTTTATCTTCAAGAGGCATTAACTGTGGTTATTGTGGTCTGCTTGTTCCCTTACTGGAATTTTTCATTTATTTTTTTCCTCTAATTTTCCTTTTCTCTCTCTCTCCCTCCTTCCCTCCCCCCCCCTCTCTCTCTCACACACACACACACACACACACACACACACACAAACACACCTGTATTTGCTAATGAGGGTAGTTATAATTTTCATTGTTGTATTATCAAATGAATCTGCATGGAAAAAAATAATAGAATCAATTGTAAAAATGGGTATGAGTCCCAGAATTGTGCACAAATAAAATGTTAGTCAGTTTTCTCCATTGCCATACTCTTCTATGCATGCTTAGTAGCCCTAAATAATATTTTAGTCTATTTGCTATAGGATAATTAGGTATTAGAGGAATAGCTTAGAATATGTCCATATATATAAATTCCTTAAACTTAAAAAAACACAAGTCTATAAATTAGAAAAGTCAGTTAGCAATATATGCCATAGAAAAATATGCAAGCTAAACCACAGCTCTAATTTATGCACTCCCCACAATTAGTACTTGATTTTATACTTGAAATGGTACTAAAAGTTCCCCTTCTTTGTAATGTCTATTGGGAACGTTGCCATTATGTATTATGCATTTTTCAGAGAAAGTAGGCACAAATCACATATTTACAGATTATTTTAAATATCAAAATCACATTTAGCGTTCTAGACTTAGCTCCCAAACCATAATTTACTCAAACAATATCTATTTGGAATGTTTTTAGTATGTTCAAGAAAAATTGATATCATCTTTTCATAGTCTAATTTTCCTGCAAAAGTTTGGTTCACAAATGCACAACTTATTCTTCCAACTGAAGTAATATGTAAGTGATTTACCATATCTACTACTAACAGGCTAAGACATGGGACTTCAAACTTTAAGTTCAAAGATTGGATTTTCTAGAGACAGAATGTGAATCAGGGATTCAAGTGCCTATGAATTAATGTGAAGCTGCCTTCAAGAGAGTTAAGCATGTTAGGATAAGCATGTGGTAATGTAAAATATAGCTTTAATTTGAGCCATAGAAGACTCTGGAATCTTATAATTATTAATCTATAGATCAAGAAACCAGTTTGAAGTTTCTACCAATGCCAACTATGATTCAGTGGTACGCTGGACATCCAGAGAAATGGTTGGGCCCACATCATTGAATGGGTCCACATATCCAATAGACCTGTAAACAGCTAGACCTGGATAATATGACTCATCTGTGCCTGCTCCATCAGAGAATCCTTGATATCAAACTTGGGTCCCTGGGTATCAGTGTCAACTTAGACTCTATTCAAAATTCCTTAAGTAGCCCTTTCCTCTGTGCATGGTTTCTAAAGTAAACACTTGTAGTTCCTTTGAGGAAGGGTAGAGTGAATCTTTTCTATATACACTTGCCTTATTTTTGTATGGTCCTTCTTTATGAGTCTTGGCCTATTCTTCAGTGAATAGTTTCTGGATTTGGAATCATGCCCAGCCAAGGTACAATGACTTTTCATTGTGGAAGCTGACCTCAGCATCTTTCTTTGACCTCTACTTAAACTCGTTTGATGACAAACATTAAGCAATATCCTCATTAACTGTCCATCCATCTTTTCCCTAGAAATAATTTGCAGATATTATTCCAACCTTTATACTTATAATGGTAATTATACTCATCTTGTTTTAGATATTTAAAGGTTACAAAATGTTCCCTGCTGTTACAGGGCCCTAGCATCTACTCCCATGAGCTCTGGTCTATAGAGTAAGCTGATCTCACTAATGTCAGTGCATCTCACTAGAGCAGTATGTATTGCTTTAGTAAATGCAGTGGCACCAGGTCCACAGTGGGGGGCTGGGGTTTCCATTCTGGTGTAGTATACCATCACTAATGTCAGTGCATCTCACTAGAGCAGTATGTATTGCTTTAGTAAATGCAGTGGCACCAGGTCCACAGTGGGGGGCTGGGGTTTCCATTCTGGTGTAGTATACCATCACTTGACACTTGCTGCCTGAGCTTTTTTCTAATTCCATTCACTGTCATCTGCTATAGCATGAACTTTCATAGCAACATGATAAAACTAGACTCTTGTAGCCTTTTCTGGGTCAGTACTTGGACACAGAAGAGGCTTCCCATATTGATAAACTCTTCTTAGAGCTTTGCATCCTGCCCACCTTGACCTGGAACATTCAAGCATGATATCCTCAAGTGCAGTGGCTGTTGTTTCTAAGTTACTTAGGACTTTTTTTTACCAAATCAGCATTGAGAAAGCACCTACTTGAGACCATCATGCTAAGTAAAGTTCTTAAATCTCATAAGGTAGCATCAAATAAAAATCTGTTTTGATGTGAGGTCTTTATTGGTGTGTCCTAAAAAGACTATTCTGAGACTTATTCCAGATTCAAAATTAATGTTTATTTTTTTATAGCTACAAATCCAAAGCCCTATATTCAATCTCTAAGTTTAGCACATAGATCTTATGTTTCTATTTATAAACATAGCAAATTTAAATGACTACTTTCAAGGGAATTTTGAATAACAACTGATTCTTTTAGAATTTTATTAGACTTTCAACTATTTCAGTTACATTTGTCAATTTAATTATATGAGTTCCTGTTGCCAATGACTTTCTCTGACTTAGTAAACAAAACCTTCTAGGTTATAGGACAAGTGATTCTTATAAATTAAGCCAATTTTATAAGGATTGTGAATATGAAGTTATCTTAGATATCTTAAAACTATGCACAAGATTTTAGTGCAAGATTTTAGTGTAAAATGTTAAGATTTTACACTAAATATTGATTATTCATTCATATACTTGAAATTGTATTTATAAGCTTATCACATGACTGTATCAAATTCTGGTAACCACTGTAAGTACATGAAATGACAAATGTTTATTATACATCTTTCTAAAATTAAAATAGTAATACTAATATTTATTTCTTAATTTCTTTAAACTTTTAAATATATTAGAGCTGAAACACATATACCTAGTAAGGAAAAAATATATCATCTTGGTTAAAACTAGTATCTTAATTAAGCAATATCTTGAGCTTAAGATAGAACTGTTAACTTCCAGAGACATTTGCCCCCAAGCCTTGACAATCAGGCTGAGTTCTTTTCAATATTCACTATATTGGCTTCAGTCTTCCAAATTATTTAGTTTTGAAGCTCATATACCCCTTTTATTTATTTCAAATATCATCTAAATTTTTTGAGCTTTTCCTTTATTTAAAAAGCTCTCAATATCTTCCTGCCTAACTCTAAACTTCTTTGAAGTTGGTAGAATTCTAAGTTCTATATATGTTTGTTTTCTTTTAACTTAAAGATTTTTGAGTCTTGAAAGCCTACATTCCTCTGTGTTCTTGAACCCACACAATTCTATTGTATATTTAAAATAATTTTTAGTTAATTTCAGATATTTTGTTTAGCTTCACTCGAGTGCGGACATCATTTACAAAGTCCCTCGGTGGACAAAGATTATAATGGACCATTTCATACACAGAAAGCAGTTATTTTTTGATTTCCTGAAAATCCTACTCCTGCAAAATTTTTCAACCATCAATCTATTTGTTTAGCCATTGAACATTTACAAGACCCTTCAGTGCCATGGAATGGCTTTCCCGGGGGAAATCAAGTAGTTGAGAATTTATTGCCTTGTGTTGAAGAGGCACATGTCACAAAAGAAAAAGACCTTTTCTCTCATGAACACAAAGAGAATAACAGCAAATATAGAACTCTGCACAAGGCTGGGCACATCGTCAATCTTGAATAAATAGTAGTGCAGATGCATCAGAGTGCTTCCGACAGCACTGGACACTGTGTAAGAGATTCCTGAGAAATGGGCATGAGGATAACCCCATCTACTAATGAACACTCAGGAACATATGTTAGGTTATATTTGTTTGGTGATGGAGATGAATGTGAAACATTGTAGATTCAGTCTCAGCGTTTTTTAAAAAGGCTATGGAGCTCTGAGCATCATGAAATTCAGCCACAGACTGAAGCCAAAGCAAAGGGTTTATTAACAAATATTCATTGAGCATCTACTACTCATTCATAACTCACCACTATTCTAGATGCTGAGCATGCAGGAGTGAACAAACAGACAAATCCTTGCTTTCATGGAATTTCATTCTGGTAGCTCCAGTCTCCAGACAATGAGGGTAGAAGAGAGAACAAAAAGAATTTTTAAATTTTTGCAAAATGTGAGAAGGGAGTTTCTTATGCCTGGCACAATCCCCTACATGGGAGGAATCATGGGTGGCCATATGTTCTTACAGTGACTTGAGCCATCTGAAAGCATTTTGTGTTGTTTTTTTAATTTTCTTTTTATAAAAATCCTACCTAATTTCTACATATTTCCCATTGATGTAAATGTAGAAGAGTTTCTTTAGGTCCCTTTCCATTATTTATCACAGAAAACACAGAGCAGTATCTAATATGAATGAAAAAAATTAATTAGGCTACATGACACAAATTGTTAGTACACTATACCATGAATTCATGTGTCCCTACAATAAAGGTCTATTTTAAAACATGCTGTATTTCAAGGCATCTTAAACTGATCTCGTTGATTTTTATACAGTTTAAGACTTCTAGGTGAATGATTGAAGTCATCTGATGAGAGGTGACTTGATTTGAATTAGGATTTATTTAACTATTTAATGTGGGCTGAGATTTATCATAGTGGATTAAACCTGTCATAGTCTGCTTTGGACTCTTCCATATAGTCTTCAGTCAATTTCATTGATAAACAGAATGTTGTGTGGTTCTTATTAGCACAATAAGCCAGTATGTGTAGCTGAGCCCTAGCTATTCCAGAATTTTCATCTCTTTGTTTTCCTAAAGAATTCACATAGTTCATGTATCAATGCCACTTACATTTAAAAAAAAAATCTGTGACTTATAGAGATTTACTCTCTTTTCCCATTATCTTTTCTTAGATGATTTTAAATTTTAAATTTTATTCAGTGAAGTTTTACTGCAAAGTTCTATCATGAACTCCACATGCAAGGTTTTTCTTGCCACATTAGAGCTGAAAAATTTCTAAACTTACAGTGTTAACAGAAGAATTATACATCTGCCATGGAAATAGGTAGTTAAATTTGTGCAGTTTAAATCCCATAAGTGAATCAAATTGATGTGGTCTCAGGAGGAACAGCTCATGAATGTTCATGACAGTATTATTCGGAATCTCCAAAAATTGGGAAAAGCATAAATGCTCATCAGCGGGTGAATAGACAGACAAAATACTATATATGCAGATGGCAAACACTGCTTGGCAATGATGGAAAGAAATGAATCACTGATATGCACAATGGCACAGATGAACTGCAAAACACTAAGAAAAGTGAAAGAAGTAAAAGAAAAGCAGATACATACCCATGCCCCCATCTGTGTACAATGCAAAACTAATGATAATGACACAAAGCCAATTAGAAGTTACCTCCTGGGGCAAGTGGTTACCTGGGAATCAGAAAGAGATCAACTGCAAAGGAGCCTGAGGTATCTGTGGAGGGCAAGGAGGGCATCACTGTACTTTGATTACAATGATGTTTGGGGGATATATGGAATTCATAAAACATGCCAAATTTTACACTCAAAATGAATACATTCATTGCATAAAATTATACCTCAATAAATAAAAAAATAATTGTTTTGGTAGAGTGAAAAAAATGAAAAATAGTGTATGAAGTAAAAATAATCTAACTTAACATTAGAATTATCTTCAACATTGTGTTATCAACTTCATTAGTACTTCTTCAAAATGATAAAGGAATTTTACCTTTAATCTAGAGGAAGTCCTACTAAATGCTTCTATCTATATATATATATATATATATATATATATATATATATTAAGATGGACACAAAACCTTTATTTATTTATTTTTATGTGGTGCTGAGGATCAAACCTTAGTGCTTCACACATGCTAGGCAAGCACTCTACCACTGAGCCACAGCTACAGCTCCTCTCTCACTTTTAACGTGTGCATGTACCTACACACACACATTTAGTATTTTCAATTTCAATTGCAAAGAAGGACATTCTGCTATCTACTTTTTAGTCTAAAACCAAGAAAAAGTAAGTTACGAGCTAAATGAAAATATATGAACATGGTATGTTGGTGTTTTTCTTAATTTCTAATTTTTGAGTGACACAACTGTTTTGAATAGTGGCTTCTGCCGTGCTTAAGGATGTAAAGTATCCTCTCTGGGAAGTGAGAGCAAACAATCCAAGATTTCCCCATAGCCTGGTTTATTGCCAAGCATCAAGGGCCACCCTCTCCCATGTGGGTCACTTCCTCAGCAGAGAGTGAGGAAGATTTGGATTGTCTTCTGGTTACTTCTTCAAGGGTAAATGCTACACATGGAAAAATTTTGCAGCTCTTATAGAGAAGGGAATGTTCTGGAGGGCAGAGTCACATTTGTGGAGCAAAAACCTTCCTACAGCTGACACGTACAAGTTACCCATAACAAACATACTAACTCTCCTCTAGGTTAAAAGGATTGGATATCTCCTCATTAAGCAATGTGTTGTTTGAATTGCTGGCCTGTCTTGACCGGCCAGAAGGAGAAAATCTTCTCAGTGTTCTTTCTGCTTGATGGCAGATTCATTTCTGATACTACTGTAACTTGCTCTCTCGTCTCCTTTAGGTCCTTGTTAAAATGTGACCTTGGCAAACACTTATGAACTTTTGTTTAAAGCTTCAGCCATACCAGAACCTACCCATCTGCCCCCCAACACATCCTATACTCATTATAGATCTGTGTTTTATGATTTTTGTCCATAATGTAAAAACTTTATATTTTACTAATTTATTCATTTTCTTTCCTTCCCCTTCCATCAACTTTCACAGGATTTTTTTTTTAGTTTTTACTTTTTAACTTCTATATTCTTGAGATTTATAAGATTTTTTGATACTCAGAGGACACTAATTAAATACTGATGGGAAGATCAATGTATGAATGAATAACTGTGATCTATCCTCAGAGGGGATATAGATTGGAGCCCAATTGACTAAAATATTGTTAAAATAGGCAGAAAGAGTTTTTCTCCATTTCTATAGGAAATTTTCCATGAAACTGAGTGAACAGAGCAACTAGATTTCTGTACTCCAGTAGTTAGAAAAATAAATTTCCAAACTATTCCAAGAACTCTTCCATGAGATCTTGATATGTAGTTTGTTATTAAAAAGCATCTACGGATATGTTCCTTAGCTCTCTGTTGGTTTAGTGTGACAAAATATTTACGATAAACATCCTGAAGGAGGAAAGGTTGATTTGGGATGAAGTTTCAGAAGTTTCAGTTCCTGTTCACTTTGCCACATTGCTTTGGATATGGGCAGCACAATGTATCATGGCAGGAGAACAGGGTGAAGAATGTTCACCTCAGGAACAGCCAGGACTCAAAGGGGTGGGGGAAAAGACCCGTTTCCCAATATTCCCTTGAAAGGCATGCTCAAAGTGACCTAATGTCCTTCTCCAAGGCCCTACCACTGAAAGGTTTCACCTCCCTGTGATGTCACAGGCCTTTAACACATGGACCTTTGGGAGGCACTTACATCCCACACCATAGCAATAGATACATACATCTCAGAGCACATATTATGTTTACTTTCCAGAGAAACATAAATCACAATGTTTAAATGAAAAGCTCTGAGAAATCCTGCAATAAAATCAAATTTAAACAAGCACTTCAACAAATTAGTTTTCATCTTATTTAGCACACTTTCCCGAATCTATTTGGCCATAGTACTTCCTTGCACTTTGAAATATCTGTTAACATTCCATCAATCAGTAGCATTCAGCTGAGTAAAGCTGAGGAAATTCCCGCATATTCCAGCTATTCTTTATCTATGAAGAAATTGAAAAATGGCAGTGGTCATTAAGAGTTCAGAAGGAACAACACCAACACACCTTTTCAATTTTGAAAAAGGTTGCTAAAGAATTAAATTGGGCCCAACAAGAAGAGAATCACAATAATGAATCAAAGAGGACAAATATTTCACAGAAGCACTATGAGCTATGGATCTATACATAAGATTCAACAATAAAATTATATAAACCTAGGGCCAAGTCCTTATAATCAATGACTAATTTTTTCAACTTTAGTGTAGCTTTAAGACAGGATCTTAAAATAAAATATATCTGAACATAAAAATAAACTTGATTATACTTAAGAATTTAGAAAATGATGAAAGTGTACTTATAAATAGTGAAGAGATACTTTATTAAATTTTGGGACAACTAACCTTTTATTTGGTGTGGTAGAGGTGCCTCCTAGATACACAAAATTGATTATTGACTAATTATTTTTAAATTAACATAAAAAATAAAATCATGCTAAGGTGAATAAGAAATAAGGGAAAATTTTGACCATTTGGAGTTAAAGTCTTTCTAAATAGAATGCTATGGTCAGAAGACTAATATATAAAAACAATAGGCATATTGCTTTTTTACTTAAATATTATACATTAAAAAATCACCAGAATATTTTAAATAAGATTCTAAACAGAAATAGTTGCAGCAAATATAGCAAAGGTTTATGTGTTTAACTTAGATATTTTATAGTTTAATAAGAGTGAAGACAAGAACACTCAATGTCATAATTTTCTTCCCAAAATGGAATCACAAGAAATGAACTTTTGAAAAGAGCCTGGAATTATTTTAATTAGTGTCTATCCTTTATCAATCAACAAGATCCATAATTCTTATAATGAACAAATATTTGAGGGAAATAGGCACAAAGTGTCTCTTCCCAATGCAGATCAGAGTTGAGACTATTCTTTCACCCCTACAACTCCACTCACAGAAATTGATTTGAAAGTAAGAATTGGACATGCACAAAATAACATGTCTATATTCAATAGAGTACTTTATCTCTTAAGGAAAAATAACTTTGATAATTAAAATATGGAAGAATTTATAGCATAGTCAAAAAAAATATGGGCTATGGAATTAGGATCCAAAAGTCCTGAATACAGAGGTGTTGGGAAGTGTGTTGACCTCCTCAAGCATTGGTATCTCCTGTGATAAAAGAGCTCCTGATAACAGATATCATCTACTCCCGCCCATGTCCTGGGCAGGTGGTGGAGTTTGGGTTTCCTTTGCCTGTTAATGGGCTGGCTGGGAAATAAAGCTAAGAAAGAAAAAATGGCGAAGAAACCACAGTATATAGGAAGTAATTTTAGAAAGCGGGGATGGGACAGCTCTTTGATCTTAGGGATCAATTTTCCACACTGGAAAGAAAGAGTGAGAGCCCACATTTGCTTTATTTATATGGGGGAAACATCAAAGGTTTTTCATAGAATGTTCTTCACCAATTAAGGTAGAAGGTGGGCTGTCCTGTTATGCGCAACTCCAGAGCTAAGAAAGGGATTTCCCTAGCCAAGGGAAGACAGAGGTCATGTGCAATGAGTAATCCATTGAGTGGGATGAGCCACAAAATAGTTTGCTGTGCCAAAACTCAACCTCCCAGGTTCAAGACTGAGTAGAGATGCTCAAATAAGCTCAAACAATTCACAGGTGGCATCCCACAACCTACAGTGCTACAAGAGTAAATTAGTCAATGTATGAAAGATGTTTTTCCTATGCTGGAACATAGCAGATGCATACACACACACACACACACACACACACACACACTATATATATATATATATATATATATATATATATATATATATATTAGTCTCTATGGAATGGTATGGAACTCCTCAAAGAATATAAGTCATGCTTTGACCTAAAAAATGTTCACAATATATAGGTTTAAAAAACAGTCCTTTATTTACATGAGGTATGTCATATTTGCATTGTATGCCCAGCTATATATTATATACCACATCATTAACAAATACATATCAAACTATTAGCAGTGATTATTTGAGGAAGCAGGGTTTGGTAGGTCAGGCAAAAAAAAAGCTAGGTATGGAGGAGACTTTCATTTTCGACTTTATATTTTCTACACTGGTGAAATATTTTTCAACATGTCTGTGCTGCTTTTATACACCAACAATGATCAATTCTTTCCTCTTAGAAAGAATATTAAAGACATACAAGTCTGTGGAGGCAAAAACATGTTACTAATGTTGATCAAGATCTTCTCATTTCAGATTAATTTTTTTAAAGAGTCAGTCCTATGCTTAAAGTTAGGTATAACTGAGATTCATAGATCCCTGCCTACTAATCTTTCAATCAAGAAAACAACTTTTAATAAATTACTTTTCAGTCCTAGAACCTGGATCCACCATGACTTAATTATTGCTATTTAGTACTATTACAGGATTAAAATAAGATTTAATAATGAACTAAGGGGATGGATGCCATTTTAAAATCATTTTTTAAAATTCGTCTCGATTTGAAAGTGAAGTACGATATTGAGTTACAACACAAAGAGCAAGCTTATTTTGGAGCTAGAGGTTAATCCCAGGATTATGAACTTTAATAATTCTGAATGGAATTTCATTATTTCAAGTTAACTTAACTGCTTTTAGCATGTTTTCTCCAACAATCTCTCACTACAGCAATTCATTGAAATTTTATTACAGCCTACTTGGTGAGTCTCCTGCCAGATCTAGAAAAATAATGGAGACTCATCAATGTTCATTTAAACTGGAGTGCAACTCTAAGAAAACCTGGACCATTGGTGAAGGTGGAGAAAGAACAGATTGCATAAAGACACCTAGTGATTTTATTACCCTAAAAATAGCAAGAAAAAGAAAAGAAAATCCTAGCTCTATGAAAACATTTCTGGCAGTAATCTTCTAGTTGCAAGGAGTTCACTATTCCCTTAGGAATATGAATTTATGCTGGACCTAGGCCAGTATTTCTGGAATTCATGAAATCAGAAACCAGCTATCATTAGAATTACTTTTTATTTCAATAAAAAATTTGGTAAAAATCTTAAAAATTTCTCAGATGAATTTCTCTATTCTTGTTTAGAGCACATTTCAAAGCAAACACTATATTAGAAATATACCATGAAAATATTTTTTAATTAAAAATTGCTACTTTATATCTGAAGAAATGAAATGTTGTACTCTATTTAAAAAGATAATCAGAAGGACTAAATTAAGATAATGTGTTTAGAATTCTTGTAGTTCACCTTAATACAAGTTAACATAGTCACTAAGTTTTCCTACTTCAATTCAATCTCTATTTTTCTAAATATAATACAGAAATTTGATCAAAATACTTTATATAGTCATCTTTTGCTGATAGTCAAAATGTAAACCAAATCTTCTCAAACCATGATCATCTTGCACCTGATCTTCTACAATACTCTTTGTTACTTCCCTCCCTCCCTCACTACTTGCTTCCTATGGTCTATTTCCATGGTGACCATATTAAAATTCAGATCTTATCATGGTACACTCTCTCCTGCACAAATAACTCCCCTTTCATTCCCAGTCACACTTAAAATAACCGAAAGACCACAGATAGCCTGTATTATTTGGCCAATCTATTTCTCTCTCCTTCCCTTGCAATGCTTTAGATGCACGATTCTTCACTGTGGTCCTGAAATACTCCCTTTACATTCTTTCCTACATAGAAAACTCAGCCCACAGGTATATCCACTGCTTACCAGCTCTCTTCATTTCATTCTCTATTTAAATACCAGAGTCCTGTTCTGACCATTCTACACAAAATGAAAAGTGTCATTCTAATTTCATTACTATCTGATGGTATATTGTACACAGTTGGTCCTGGATTCATGATGGTTTGTGTCATGATTTGGGGGACTTTACAAGTACAAAAACAATGTATATACATCATAAACTTATAATTTTTAATTTTAGTCTTTTCCTGGGCTAGTAATATACTATATGATACTCTCTCATGATGTTGGGCAGCAGCAGAAGCCATAGCTCCTAGCTGGCCCTGTGATCATGAAGGTAGTGTGCTGTGTTGCTACACTACGATATACAGTAGTTTACGTGCATTAACTGCAGTTTTGACTTAATGATATTTTCAACTTATGACAAATTTATCAGGATGTATTTCTATCACAAATCAAGAGCATGCACATTTGTTTTAGGGTTTTTTATTGTATTTTTCTTGACGATGATTGGAATTTTTATTGTAGTGAGAAAGAGTGTAAGTTTTGTCTGTTTTCACTACCAGACTTTTACAAAATAGTTTGTAATAAATTAATCAAGATTTGAAAAAATGATGTTATTTAATTTTGTAAAAAATATGACCCTAATATCTTTAATATAATCCACAAACCTTGATTTCCAAAAACCAATATATTACTTTTATAACTTTTTCATATTCTTAACTTATGAAGCTCAGTGTTGGCCATTGGAAGCCATTATCTTTAATTTTTATGTTTAATGGGATACTCGTTAATAGAGAGTAAGACTTATCAGAAAATCTGAGTCATTCCTATTGTCCTATAAATATTCTACCTATTTAGGAAGCATCAGCATATCTCAGGGTTACAGCACATAGAAATAATAATATAGAAAAGACTAAAATTCATTTTAACTTTTACATCTTGGGATTCTAGTTCTCATTTTTTCAAAATTCTGTGGCCCAAGAGAACTTAGGGCCTGGCATAATAATTATCTTTTCTAACTGACTTGGGCATTTTCAGGATGATATAAAAGCAAATGTTTTTAGCCTCACAGCCGTTAAAGTCTCTGAAGAAATGCAAAGGGAGAGGGAAGAGAGCTGGAGGGAGAGGTCAAGATGAAATCCAAGGTGGACTCTCTGGTGTGGGAAGGGGCTTTGGGCCCTGTTCCAGCCATGGATGAGTGATAGGGTGGGGTACAAAGCAAAACCATGTGCTCTGAGATAAGTTTGGGTTGCCTGGAACATAAGTCACTTATGTGACTTCACATAAGTATCACTTAACATAAGTCACTTATTCTGGACCATTAGTTCTAGAATACACGCCGGTGAATGACATATATTTTTGAAAACCCCACCACAAAGCATAAAGTGACCTCACAGAAGTTCCACAGAAATATAATGTGGCACAGAATACAGTAAACAAATGCAGGTTTCTCCGTGAGCCCAAGTGGTACAACGTGTACCTGTGACTTGAGAGGTTAAGTGTTTTCATTTGGGTAAATAATAAATTTGAATTTTAATACAACCAGAATTATCAATATTTTCTGACATATTTGGTTCTTTTTGAAACCTATTTTAAAATTCTTTTCTAATCCAAGTCTGTAAGATCTTTTTCTGTGTTTTCTTCTGAAGGCATTAGTGTTCTCCTTTGCACATTGAGATCTACTATGTAACTGGAAATTACTTCTTTGGAGGTCTATAGTAGGGGTCAAATTTAACCTTTTTGTGTAGACTTTTAACAATTCCATACTTATTTATTATATTAATTAAAGAGAATGAAATACTTAAGATATTTAGTACTCTGTCAAAGTAAAGACTTGCTGAAATAGACATGAAACAAGAATAGATACACTGTTCTACTGGCTAAGCAAAGAACTGTGTTTGCAGAACCCAGATTCTCTGCACAAAGCGAAGTGCTAATCTTACATAAAGATTTGAGGAAGTATAGAATTTAATGATTAGCTGAGTCTTGAAATAGGAACACCAAACCTGATCTGTTGCTGGTTAGCTTATTTCAGCAATGAGGATACTGAAGGAGGCACATCATGAGAAGCTTAGAAACAGACTCATGTTATTTTGGCTTGTGGATATGTCTTTATTCCTTGGATTAAGAGGAGAATAGGAACTTTTTATTCTGATTCCAAGGATGTAGGTTTATGTGATTTTCTATTGGTTTTTCTTGATCTAAGTTGTAGGAGTCCTCTCTTGGCTTATGCTTGAGTGATTAAGAAATCTTCTTATTCCTCGAATCCCCTTTGTTACTGTGGAATTTATACGTATAGGTATGTCTGTACACACACACACACCGCTCTGAGATTACAAAAGCCTTCTTTTAATTTTCAGTTCTAATGTTATACTAAAGAACTCTCTACCTATGATTGCATTACTCTTTGACTTGGTGAACTGTAGCTATGTACCGTAAATATGTATGTATATTTTACATGCCATAATGTGTCTTTGTTATTGCTCAGTATAGTCAATATTGATTCCGACCTCCTTATGTAGCCACAGCTTGCTGATTTCCTAAGTCTCTGACCTTCTTTTGTGATGAGAAGATCTTATTCAGTGTGATTTTTACTAAAGACAAATTCTCTTTTTTGTTTTATTTTGTTTTGGCCTGAAAATATCTTGGTTGCATCTTTATTGAGGCATATTTTTATGAGTATAAAGTATAAGCTAGATTTTCTTCAAGAACATTAAAGATAACATTTTATTGATTTTTTTGGCTTTATTACCTGTTTCTATCAGAAAGTCAGAAGTGAGTCTAATTTTTCTTCACTTTAATGTAATCTCTCCATTCTCTCACTAAATTTAATATATTCTCTTTGTCTTTGATGCTTTGCAGTGTAGTTCTGAAGGGCTTAAAAGTGAATTTCTTTCTATTTATTTTGTTTGATTTTATGAGGCTTCTTAAATCTCTGGGTTTTATGTATTTTATCACTTCAAAAAGTAGCCATTATTTAAAAGTAGTCTGTTCTGTTCTAACATCTTCCCTTCTGGATCCTTTATTAGTATAAATTAAAATTTATTACTATATCCTTTTTGTTTGCTACCTCTCTCTTCTGCATTTTCATTTGCCTCTATTTTTTATGCTACATGTATTTTTCTTAACTACATAATATTTCATTAATGTTATCTTCAATTGTCCTTATCCTATTTTTAAACACATCTATTGAGGTCTTAATTTTAACAAATTTTTCAGGATTCATGTTTTTGATGTATTATTCTAAATATATTGTTTTTCTTTTTCAATTCTGCTATTTTTTAAAGTTTTCATCTGTCTACTGAAATTACTATCTTGTCATTTCCCTCCTTAAATATACAAGCATAGTTATTTTAAACTCCCTTTCTCATAACTGAAATTTTAATTCCTTAATAGTCAACTTACAAATGAACCTGAATTTATCAGGTTCAATTTTTATTGTATGCACCTGGTTTCCTTCATATTTTTTCATGGCATTATATATCCAGTTATTCATTATTGCTGCCAGACATTGTATATTTAAAAAATGGATTAGAAATCTTTTGAGGCTTAGAAAGATGGTATACTCCTCAAGAACAACTTTTTATGTGTTTTCCAGGTTTCTGTGTGGTAGCTATAATCCAATTTCCAGTGTTAGGTGGCTTGGTGTTATGTTTTATTTTATGCTGCTACTGCTGATTCAGCCTAATTCCCAAGAAGTAGAACTACCCTGCCCCAAATACAACAATGAGTATCTACCTGACCCTCTCCTACTTTTGAGAAGCTCAATACTGTAGCTTTTGTTGGTCACACAAAACTGTCAAAGACTTTTCTAGCTTCTTGGTGACTTATTCTGGAATTGGAGGATACCTCTAGGCAATGGTTTCCCTAGAATCTAGACTCACCACAGTCTCAGATTTGCTTATTCCCACTGGTTTTGAATGGAGACTTCTTTTCTTTGTTTTCTAATACTTCAAGCTAAATATTTGTTTTGTGTTAATATAATTGAAAATTAAGCAATTAGAAAGCAGAGATGTCTTTTCTCTGTTTTCTTATACTTCAATCTAAATATTTGTTTTGTGTTAATATAATTGTTGAAGTTATCTAATTGTACTAGGCATTCAAAATTACTCAGTCTTCAATTACTGAGAATCAAGAATTATGGTTTTAAATGAATACAGAAGCAGAGGCCAGACTTTTAGAACAGAGAGTGATGGTAAGACTGAGGATCTCTGGTGAAATACATCTCAATGCCAAGTTCACCTGAGGATTAGCAAAGAATAGAATAGCCCCTCAATATTACAAACTGATATCATGATGCATTGTAAGTCATCAAGGAACAAGAAGTAAAAAACGAATAGCTCAAGTGACTGAAATAAACCTCATTTGTCTAAGTTTACTTGAACTGATTAATATTATGGGAAGGTGACTGCTATTGAACAATATTAAAAAGAAAATCAGGCTAGTCATTAAGAACACCAGTGGACATATCTAAACACTAATTTATGCCTATTATATAGCCATATATACCTAATCCCAGGTATGACTTCTATTGTGACTCAGAATTGACCATAGTATTTAGAATATGTTTAAAGCCTTTCTAGATGATTTTCTAACAATTTAACCTTGCATAGATATTTTTATAAGTCCTTAATCTAATAAAGCTAGTAATGAATTACTAGTCATTAACTCTTCTATACGTCAAGAATACATGTTAATAAATACACATAATATATATTAATCATAAATTGTATTAATTAAAGAGTACATAATACAATTTATATAATATAATAATATTACATTCTTGAATATGTTATAGAATACATAATATAAATGTCTAAACTCTTCTAAATACATTAGAGAGGCAATATAGCCTACATTCCTGGGTTCAAATCCTAGCTTTGCTTTTTATAACCTATGTGACCTTATAAGACTTACCTAATAATTGGATACCTCAGTTTCCTTGCCTCTAAAATTGGAACAACAATAATACCTACCTCTAAAGATTGCTATAACAACTGAATTTGTTCATGTCAATGTTTTAAACAGGGGCCTTGTGAGTATAAATTGGTTAATAAAAGTCAGCTATCATTATCTTTGAAATTAAAAGAAATCATCAAGATCGATGTTACTGTTCTCCTTTCTCAAGAAGTAGACTCAGTGAAGGTAAGAAACTTCTCCAAAGTTACAAATTAAGTGGAAGAACCTACAAGTAAACCTGAATTTATCAGGTTTTAAATTCCATGGTATATACACTTCATGACAATGACCCTGTTTTTATGTTACCATATGGTCTCATTTGGCTGAGATTAAGACCAGAATATTGAATATATCAAATTCTTTCCCTCAACATACAAATCTCTCTGTATAATTTAATCCTTTCTCCTTGTCTCTTTATTTCCTTGACTAAATCATATGTCTTAGTTTTTACTTTCCTTCTTGATTGGATTCTCCCTGCCTATAAATAAATTTGTCCTCTCCATTCCAAAACAATTAAATAGACCATAAAGTATACATAAAATAAACTCTTTCACTCCTTCATGAAACACTCCTATTTCTCTTCTTTTTATATCCAGTCTTTTAAAAATTAATATCATTCGCTGCCCTGAAGCACTCATCCACTAGTAAATCCTTTGTGATGTAGCTTCTGTTCCCACCATGCGATGGAAACTGCTCTCTAAAGACTGAATTACCATGTCAGCTATTTTTGCTCCATCATCTGCCCTTGGCCTTCCTGAAGATTTTACAGTTAACATTTCCTCTGGATCATTTCATTCATTTTTGTGGTCCTGGGCTATTCAAGATTCCCATCTAAGTCAATTATTTATGGTTGATTAAATTTTATGGAAATTTCTAATAGCACCTCTTCCTCTAACTGGTAGATTTTCTTCCAACGCCATGAACTGAGCATTTTTATTCTTTGATTTTTGTGGTCACATCCACTCCTAAATCTTGACCATAAATTATGTATACGTTTCTAAGTTCTTATTTTCAGACATGCAATTTGACCCAAGTCCAGGCACGTGTTGAACTACTTAAAGAATCATGGGTACCTCGACCTCAACATAAAACATTTTAGTTTACAAACTATCATTAAGAAGTGAAAAGAGAATCTAGGTTTTCTTCATCTGACAACATTCATTCTCACTTGTTCAACCTTGTCTTTCCATTTGTTACTCTGCTAAAATTGAGACTCACACTCCCAAGACATGAGCTAGAATATATTGTGGTGCGCATAAGAAGGTGCAAAAGACCAAGGGGACATTTCATGACTATTTATATTTTAAAATTTGCCAATTTTGAAGACATACTTTCTTTTCGATCGATCCTGACATCAATATACAACTACAGGAGAAAAATAGTTGTTGCATTATTCTATTTCAAAATTTTCCATGACTATGCCCTGGAAGGACGTTCCTCTATTTTTCCTATTCCAATAAGTGGTATGCTGTCAGATAGTTAACAACAGGTTCTTACCAGGTACACTGGCATATCCTTTTAACTCCAGCGACTTAGGAGGCTGGGCAGGAGGATCACAAGTTTGAGGCCAGCCTCCGGAACTTAGCCAAGCCCTAAGCAAATTAGGGAGAGTTTATCACAAAGGAAAAAAATAAAAGGGCTGGGAAGAAATATCTTAAATATACCAACTAAGTGGTAAAGCACTCCTAGATTCAATCCCAGATACCAAAATACAAATCAAAAACAAGTAAACAATAGGCTCTCCAGAGGTTGTACAGGGAGGGGAGCTCTGATTTATGGCATATTTGTTGAATTGTTATGTAAGAATATCCTCAATGATAATAGCATTGTTTGGAAAGGGGAACAGTGAAGTTCTTGGCTAATTAATGAATTATTCAAAAATTTATTAAGCACTTCTTTACCTGCATAAACTTGGAATGCTGGGGACACATGTAAGGAACACAGACTATACATTATTCTAAGAAGCTCATATTCATGTCAGGAAGCACAGAATAACTAATAAACAGCAACAAGAATAAACAAAGTAGTTTCTCATAATAAACTCGGCAATGTAGGAAATAAATAGAATTTAAAATCAAAGAGTAAAAGTGGCTTATAGCTAACATAATGGGTTTTTTTTCTCTTCAATTTTCTCAGCCATAAAGGTATAATTTAGTGACGACCCAAAGACCTAACTTATTTTGTATAACTATGGAATCCACTCTTTGTTACTTTTTCTTTGAAGTTTGATGCCATTTTCAATACTTTCAGAATTCAACTGACAAAAATACAAAATGGTGAGATTTTATGGTATAGATAGTTATATATATATATATATTTTTTTTTTCACACACACACACACACACACACACACACACATATATATATATATATATATATATATATATGTATATATATATATTCATTCCACTACCACCCTTTCTGCAAGAAGTGCCAGAGGAAAAGGATGTTGTCAGAGGCTTAAGATCACTGACCTTTAATATTAAAAGGAAATGAAAGGTGGTCAGATGTGGAGCAAGACATTACTTTGATAGTCTGAGGTCCCCTTAGGCTTCCTGTTTATTTGTTTGCCTTTAAAAAAATATTTGTGAAACTATTTGCAGGAATATCCATTATACCATTGACAAGACTGGAATTAGTAATAGAAACATAATTTATCATTAAGCAGCATTTAGCAATTATGTTGAAACAACTGCCAATTAGCTTCCACATAATATCATCCCAGAGAAATGATTATAGTCTTTAGTTCTTGATCTAAGAACTAAATATACAAATAGTGAAATAGTTACTTATTCAAAGGATAAGCATTTACAAGTGTATGAGATCTCGGTTGTGGGTTGTGTTTATGCTCGATTTCACAGATATTTTCCATTATGACTTAAGAGGGGTGGTTATGACAACATTTTCTTATTTAGATAGCTACGTTTTCAACAGCTTTCTTTGGACCTCAGATCTACTTCAGGCAAGTGGCTAGGGAATGTAACTGCATACATTATTATTTTCATTACCACATTACTCATTTATACAGCATCTCTCTATCTCAAGGACCTTAAGGTGATTTATAAACATTAATTGCCAAATATCCATAGTACTCCTTTGAGATATGTAAACCTGAAGTTGTGCTAATTAAAACTTATAATCAAATCTCCACTGTATACACACTCACAACATTTACAATATACCCTGTCCAGACTCTGGAAGTGTATCTATTCAGGATAACAGGCAGTGAGCTGTTTGACTAACACGACAGCAGAGCCCATGACATGTGAGAATCTGACCCTTTTAAATTACTTTTTGGTCTAGTGGATTTCAGGTAGGGCTGTGAGCATGCTTAACAGGAGCTCTACCATTGAGCTAAACTAAAGTGTTTCACCTACATGGAAAAACAAAAGTGAAAAAAAAAAGTTAAGTCAGTGAAAAAATATGACTCTACCAATAAAAAGATTTAAAATGGAAGCAAAAGAATAATGAGAGGGTATAAAACTAAGTCCATGAAAACTGTGGAAATACCAACACAATTCTAACTCCAGGCTTGCCTCTTTCTGGGATGGAAGGAAGATTTCACCTCAGTCATTAGTGAGATTCCTCTTCCACTGTCATCTTGAAGTAGAATCTCCACTGATGTGATATTCAAGGAATGGGTCTCTATATTCCAACTCCCTGAGGATCCTTGCCATCCTCACTGATGTGATTCCTTGCAACTGGTGACTCTGTGCTTCTGTGTCATGTGCCTAGCCTCTGCCTCTCTGATCATACCATGAAGTCCACCCCTCTATGTTCTGACCACTTCATGGGGGAACTTCTGATTTTAAAAAATTTTATGAAACCCTAGTGAGACATAATAAATATTTTAAAAATTAGCAGACTCAAAGAACCAATATCAAGATTAAAATGGAAACATCATGATAGAGATCACATTAGGAAAGATAATATGATTATAAAATACTTTCATTGACAAGCAAAATTTTGGATGAGAAAAATATTTCTTAGCATAATTTATAAAACCAATAAAAATAGAAAAGCCAATGCATACCTTTAACTATTAAAGGCATTGACTTACTAATTTCAAAGAAGTTAAGGAAGTGAAGCAGGTCACCTACTTCAGGTCAGTCTATTGATAAATAGACTGGCTTTTCCCCTGGCTTTTTCTTTCTGTAAAAATGTTAGACTACATTACCATTCCCCAAGCAAAACTCTAGACTGATAATTTTTCACCAGCAAATTCTGCCAAATATGAAAAAGAAATGGCACCAATGTTACATACACTCTTGCAAGAATGCAAAAGTTTAATAGTCTTCAGTTCTTTATAAGGCCTTCATAATCCTGATACCAACCCCCAAAAAGAACAGGACAAGAAAGAAAAAATATAGCCCAACTTGTTCATGAACATAGATACAAAAAATCTAAATGAACTATTAGCAAAACTATTTCAATAAAAAAACACACTATATCAAGATCAAGTAACATTTCTTTCAGAAATGCAATGCTGACAGTCATCTATGTGCTCTGCCCATTTAACAATGAAGAAAAATCATGTTATCATCTCAACAGACACAGAGAAAAAAAACTTTAATAAAATTTAATGCTGATCCATGATTTAAAAAGAGAGTCCCAGCAAATTGGGAATGGAACATTTTAAAATCTTTAGGGTTTTTATTAAAAATCCATAGCAAATATTTCATAGTGAATAGCTGTACTTTCTATGTGAGATTAGGAATAAGACAAAAATATCTGCTCTCACAACTTGAATTCATGATTTTTAAAAGAAACTGGGCACCAAAGATACACACAGATACACATACATACACACACACACACACACACACACTCACAAACAATCATACCATAGTAGTTGTGTTCAACTAATATAAAGTTATTAATTAAAAGTAAATATGATTGGGTCTTGCTTATTTCAAAAGTATGTATCTATAGATATAACAGCAGTAAAGACAGTGTGATGCCTGGGATAATATTCACCAAAACATCTTAACACATTTAGAAGAGAATCAAAGTTTAGGCAAAAAAGACAGAGAGAAAGTAAGAATGAAAAAGAAAAAAAAAAAAGAATGCACATGCAATTGGCAGAATTCTAATCAGATATAGGTGAATTGTGTGTGGCATGTGGCCCTTGGCTGGCCTTGTCACCAGAGGGATGCTTTCATGGATATTTCATTTCCTGGTCCTATTGGGAAGCTCAATATGAGAGAGGCCTTCTTAACTCATAAATGGTTACCTTCCTTGTTTCCCGCCAAAAAGTACAAACCTGAGAAAAAGAGCAACTTGGCTCCACTAACTGTTAGAGGTTCAGCTCCCTCCAAGCTTCTCACTCTGAAATCACGAGAAAGTTACTTATCTCCTTGGGCCTTACTTTCCTCATCTGTGAAATGTGGATATTCACCGTAGTTAACTCAGAGAGTTGATGTTAAGGTAAGCGTTAACATAGGTGAAGCATTCTGAACCTCACTTGGTATGTTCCATAGTTTGGATCTTGACTGTCCCCCAAAGGCTCATGTGTTAAAGATGTGGGCCTGGGGTGGTGCTATTGCAAGATGGTGGGACCTTCCGGAGGTGGGGCCTGGTGGGAGGCCCTCAGGTCAATGAGGTGTACCCTTGAAGAAGACTCTTTCTCTTTGCTCTCTGGCTCAGGATGTAAGTGGTTTGCCTCTACTACATGCTCCTGCCATAAAGTGCTGCCTCACCACAGGCCCAAAGCAACAGAGCCAAACCAGTCATAGAGTGGAACCTCTAAAAAATTGATTCCCTCAGGTATTTTTTGTTGGAAACTGACTAACATAGTAAGTGGTAAGTACTTAGTAGATGTTACCTCTTATTGTGGCAATTCAATCATTTAAGCCCACTAGAAGGTAAATTACCCTGTGGTTCCTAAACAACAATTATTTCAGAATATAATCAGTAGATGAGGTTATTTGTTCTTGGGAGGCAGGCCAAGTAGAACACTGGTTCGGCAATCCAGGTTGTGCCAAGCCAAGTAGAAGGTGATTGCTTCTCATTTTGGCCTCCCTAGCTGAAGCTCAAGTTATCAAGTCTTACCTGCTGATTTCCCTTATCACAATCTTCCATCTCAGGCAAAGAGCAGATGGAACAAAAGATCTTTCTCTTTTACTCACATTTTCAGACACACACATTTATGCAAGATTTGGAATGCGAAATTTACATACAAGCTGTTCAGGTGTATCTCCCTACACACTCTCAAAACAGTCTTAGAACCACAACTCTGCCTTGGTCACTCATAGGATTTATTTTTCCCATTTTCATTTAGAATCTCAACCTAAAGTGCTGAATTTAGAAAAAACAAAAACAATATGTTTTTCAAGGAAAACTAAAAGGTGCCTTCACTTTATTTTCAGATGGATCTTAAAGAATACATTCAGTTAGATTTTCATTCCCAAAACTCAAAAGGGACAGACTATTCCAAATAAATTCAAGTATCAATCCTTTGTAAAGCTAAAAGTACTTTACTTTCACTGTGTGAATAACAATAATGAAACACAACAAAACTTTAGCTAGTACCAAGTTTCAACGAGGACTGTAAGAGAGATTCTTCAGGATCCTTCTTAGACAGATATATTTCATTTTTCAAATATTCCCTCTCCCCAAGAAGCTGAAGAACTTGGATGTTGATTTTAATCTGAGCATCTGTTCTTTGGATGCTTATTAGTTGTAAGTCCTTCAGGAGATTGACAGTGACTGCTTGAGGAACCTACTATGGTAGCTGTGTACATGGAAGGAGCTAGAAGCAGATCACTTCTGCTACCCTACACTGATGGCCACTAGGCTGTTGCTCTTTGTCATTTAGTGGCATTCTGAAGTCCTTGGAGATGGAGGAAATGTTAAAAAGTAATTGTTATGTGAAACCAACATATGAAAGTAAATTCCCAGGTTTGGTGCAAATAAAGGAAGGTGGTGGAGACCCATCAGTTTTTTTCTCCAGGTGTTATTCACTATCTGCTCACTCACCACTTCAGTAAGTTCTATAGTAACTGAGAACGAGACAGTTGTCCCGTTAGCTCCTTTGGCCCTAACATACTGTGCAGGAAAGGTAAGCCAGGTTTAATGTGATTCTTTGGTGAGAACGAGTCCCAATTAAAATGCAGCAATAGAATGCATATGCCTTCCCCACTGTTATTCTTTGCAATGATTTTTTTTTAGAGTGAATTTGTCAACCCCAGTAAAAATAAAAACAAAGCACATTATCTTACAAATGGGAACAAAGAATATGTGGTACGAAAAAGTACTTTCTTTAGCATTCTTATTTACATGTTTAAATGGACTCCCAGGCATATTTACTTACAATATGCTACATCCTTTGTCTCCTTTTATTATGTTTCTTTCCTTAGCTCACAGCATTCTATTAATTCATAGAACTATAAATACTTTTCCAGTGCAAGACTTTAGAAAAATTGATAATTATTATAATGAAATCACTTATAAGATTATTCATGTGAATGTTAATCTTATAAGTGATATAAAAATGTGTCTATCATAGCTATATGTATGTAGATATAATCTCTCTTCCATAAAACATGGTAGCTAATATGCATCTTGGATGCTATCTTTGACTCAGGTTGGAGAAAAATCCAGTCAGTAGAAAAATATCTTGGAAGTACTGCCAGGCCTCATTTGGCAACAATAGCAGTGTGTGACAGCACTTAATGAAATATCATATCTTTTCAATTAAAATTTTATATACTAGAGGTTTACTTAAATTACAACAAATAATTTTCAAGTCTAGGGCTTAGTGAGGCATCAGAGAATGAATTGAACACTATTTTGAAGCATTCATGTGAACACTTCACAATTATTTTTCATTATTAAAAAAAACTTTTCCCAAAAATAATAAATATTGAGAGAAATGACTGTTTTATAACCCAGCATCTATTTTTATTTTAAATGATTTATCCATTTCTGAAAAGCCAAAAGAAAATTAAACTTCATCTAAAGTCCTATTCATGCTTTCCAAACCAGAATTAATAGCCTGTCATTTTACTTACACAATGCTTTCAACTCTGTGATTATGGAACAGCAGTTTTCTGATTTGTTTCTTCCAGTGTGGGCAGCTGATTTTATACTATGGTTAGAGGATATTTGTCTGGCAGGAGAGTTATCACTAGTGCATTGTGGGATATTTTGGCCCAGAATCCTTGCCAGTGGTTCTGTCTTAGAATAAGTAAAGCAGCAAAATATACTCAGCACCTCCTTCTTTGAGTTGCAATTATAAAAGCAGCAGACATGCACGTTACAAAAGATTGATTAAATGCTACAAACAATCCTCTTAGATGGAATTGGTAGGTGCCAGATTGTCATTAGGAAATTGTCCAGAACAGGAAAAGGCATTTATAGATGAAAAGAGAACTTTGTATTTATTTTATTATGTCAAAGCATGCGTATATATGACAGGCTAATGGCTCTAGAAATTATCAAATTAGTAGATTTTGCATCTGCTGATTTTTCTATTTCTCAGTCTCAGAGCTAATTTATTTAACTACCTTCTCATTAGGAATTCCTAGCAAATAATATCACCATTTAATTAAATAGGCTTTTTATGTATGGCAAAACTCTTCAACATCTTTATCTTATTATTTCATCTTCATAATACTTTTGGTAAACTTAGAATGATGCTATTTTACCAATAAAGAAACTAAACTCAGAAATAAGTATTCAGCTTACCTCTAGTGAACATTGCCTTTTAAAAAGCTGGGATTGCATAGAATTTCCTCATTCCTTGTGGGGTGTTCTTTCTTTGATTGCCTCTTCACAGAACAAGGTTTACTTTACATAATTTTCAATAAAGAAGCCAAAAAAGTGATCAGGGAGTCGGCAAAACCCTAGGGGAAGCTGTGACTGATATGGCTCCTTCCTAGCCTGAGGTGTGGCCAGGGAAGGTTTTCCCTACAGGCACAGAATGAAAGAAATTCTGCTCTCTGGAGCAGTTCCAATAAGACTCTGATTGAGCTTCATCTTCATTCATTCCTTTAGTGAATACACACACACACACACACACACACAGGGTGAGCAGGTGAGGGGAAAGGAGGGAGAGAGAGAATACCTGGATGTGCAGGCACTACTAAGCATTGGAAATATAAGCACCTAGTCTATACTGCCTTAGAGCTCATATTTCCCTGCTGAAGAGGGAACTTTTATTGCTTGGTGAGCTACAAGATCCCAGGATGGGAAAAGAGAATTCCCTAGGAAACCCCGGACAATTGTTTGCTCAGGGTATGTATGGAACTATTGATTTGCCACTATAGGTAGATGCATCAGGAACATTTGCTTAATTCTTATGGTCACAGGAATTAGCACTATGTAGACACATTTCACTCTCCACATCTGGCATCCTACACTAGTAATCCAAATGAACTCTCTGTAGCCACATAAAATTACAGAAGCAATTTAAAACAGAAAAAGAAACATCTCACAGGAACTTATCTCTGACAGGGATAAGCTGACCTACCCTATTATTTTTAAATCCCCATCAGAACAGAAAAGTTTTAGATGTCAAAAATGCCTTCAGAAGATTGTATCCCATCACCCATGTTACATGGCACATTTGGGGGCACATTTTCATCACTACGCATTGTGTCGGTTGCAAACACTGGAAACTACAAACAAGACCTTCATTTTAAAATCTCATTTTCTAGCATCTAATTATCCTCCCAAAGCTATAATCCTTTGTTTGTGAAATCATAATTTATTCCTATGGAAATATGATTGTGACTTCAGGTAAAGGAACAAACAGGAAAACTAAATGAAACTGTTAAAGGTATCCTTTTTCATGCAAATCTCCCCAGCAATAAAATAAGAATTAAGAAAATAGAGCATGCATAATGAGTTGGTAAAATTGTGGCTAAATATACTGTTTCTAAAATTTTCTCAGCACCAGGTGCTTGAAAGTACACAGCTTATTTAGGCTTTCTGCAAGTGTTACCTCTACAAGTCTTTTTTTTTTTTCCTACTTTGATTTGGGGGTACTTTCAATATTTTGCAGAATTTTTACCTCACTTTATTTTAAAATTTCACTTTCCCTGTAAATATTTTTAACTTTTTCAAACTCTAAGTTCATCCAAATGGGCAATATTTCTGCCAGACACCTCTAGTTTCAGTTTCTCAGGAGGCTGATGTGGGAGGATTCACTTTAGCCTAGGACAAGATCAGCCTAGATAACATAGTAAGACAACCTCTTTAAAAAAAAAAATGCTAAAGTACATATTTATATCAGCAGCTTTTTAAGGATGAACTAAAAATTGCTTTGTAGGTCACTGACTTTCTAACATTGTGTATTTAAAACAGCAAAAGTGTCTTTTTAGAACTTCACTTACAATAAATCTATCAAGAGTTGTTGACTGATTTTTCAATTTAAGTTTTCCCTAAATTCCTTTGGTTGCACTATCACATCTAATGGTAGGTCTCTTCTAAGTTCTTATTGTTGGCCCTACTTTATTTTTATTTTTTAAATTATAGTTGGACACAATACCTTTATTTTATTTATTTTTATGTGGGGCTGAAGATCGAACCCAGGGCCTGGCAATGTGCCAGCGAGCACTCTACCACTGAGCCACAACCCCAGTCCCCTACTTAATTTTTTAAAATTTTTTATCTACCTAACTTTTGACCCTTTCTACTCTCATGTGGAAAGATGCAATTCCACATGTTTCCAAGGTCTCTCAAATTTTCTCATGGATAACCTTTTTCTGGAGCACAGGAAATCACACTGAACAAGAGAAGGGAAATCATTTTTTTTTTTTTACAAAGCAGTTCCTCTTTTAGGATTTCTTACTACTAGTATCCACAACCTTATTTTTACCTTTGCTGCAAACATGAGATTATCTTTCAGGTTCCCTCATGCCTCATCCTCTAAATACAGTCTGTCCTGGAATCTTACATTTTATTATGTAAGATGTCTGTTTTCTCTCTATTCCCGTATCAGCCCCATGACTGGAGCCCTCAACCATCCACTATGTAGTTCTCAGCTGATCTCCTTGCCTCACTGGTACTCATTCTGTCAAACAAAAATTAATTGGTGATTCCAAAACATCCCACTAAGCATGGTGGTCCCTAAAACATGATTTAACTCCCTATTTTCTATCTCAATCTCATCTTCTCCATCTATTCTGCCAACCTGATTTCTAATTAATTCCCATTATTTAGTTGGTAATCCAGTAGTCCCTTCTTCCCAATATTTTCCTTCTGTTCTCTTATGGTCTTTTTCATGCTGCTGTCTATCAAGGAAGATATAATTCTGGCCTCCACCAATTCTAATGCAATTCACCCTTTGAATTCTACCAAACTTCCCTGCCTCTAAGTCCACGTGCATTGATCTACCCATCTCAAGTGTTCTATCACATTAAAGCCCTAAGCCATTTGTCAGGGTACCAATACATGACTACAGTTGCCTGCATGCTCTTGCAGGCCAGGTCTCATAGGGTTGCTGCACCCTTGTGCATTCAACTTTATCCCAACTGTGATCTTCATCTCTAAGATTTCAGAAACTCAAATTCTTCTATCATCCAGGTATGATTAGGACCCAATTAGTGGAAAACAGGGAAGAAAACTAGTCTGGGTGGGTTAGTTCCAAGTCCAGCCCCAAAACCCACAGCTATGTGAACTCCAAAAGTTACTCAAATCTTTCCTAAGTCTTCAATTTCTCATGGTTAAGTTGGAGTATTAATATCAACTTTCCCTAGCACATTAGACAGCTATTAAAATTAAATCAGATAATTTATGTGGAAGAATGTTGTAAAGCATTGTACAAACGTACAGAATTATTACTAATTCATGGCAACAAAATTCATGAGATGCTTAGTTCTGAGCCATAAAGTTAATTTAATAATTTATAAAGAGAAATAAATATTTCTGCTGAATGGAGAGATGTGTGTGCTCTTAAGGTAAAACTTACTGATAAGTTTTGGGGAAATAAATCTTAAAAGACTTAAATGGCCATGGGTAGGATGGCTCATAGTAATCCTTGATCTTTTATGGGGGTAGTGGGTAGGTGGTGGAGGAAGGAGTCCTGGACACTTTTCTGCTGTGGCCCAACCTTGCCATGGAAGGGGATTTGTATTTGCTTTGAGCATACATGCATTTTCTGAATGCATCCATTCCCTGTGTAGTGAGAGACCAGTTATTGACAATTAACCCATAAGGTTAACCTGGCTTATAATGTTTTCAAGTTTCTTGGCATCATACGATCTCAAAGAATGAATTACTCCCTCCTCTCCTTTGCATTATAACTTCATTTGCAGACTGTGGGAACCAGACTGAGACCATGTACTAGCTGTACCACTACTAGTTTTCCTGAGCAACCTACTTCCCACACCTCTAAGCCCCAATTTTTCAGTTTATAAAATGAGGATATTAACATACTTTTACATCACAGGTTACATTGGGTACTAAATGATTTAATACATGGAAATATAATATATGTCCAATAAATTTCTTAAGTTATTTTAGCTCTCATTTTATTCTATTTTGTGCTTTAAACATCTCTTCACACATCTGTATGTTCTACCAGAGGGCAAGTCCGCTTTGTGAACTTCCAGCACCTCCCATGCTTTGTTCACTAAAGAGTTCAATGTGTTGGATAAATAAGCCCAAAGCTGTTGCACATGGATATCTTCCTTCAACTAATATTTCATATCAGAAGCTTCGTAAGTCCTTATTCTAGTCAAAGGTTACATCTCATAATCTTTATTTCTTCCAAACAACAGGCACTTAATAAGTATTGATGATTGATATAGATGAAGTAGTTTCTAAAATCATTAAATAACCTGAATAATTAAGCATGGCATTTCCCAATTTTTATCCCGTATTCTCCTTTACCTTCCCTTTTGCCATATGGCCTCAGCTCCTATGGTATCAATCATCCATCCTGCATAGCAATGCCTACAACAGTGCCAATTGTGTACAAAGCCAACTGTAAGAGCATCATAAATTGTATCACAGAAACAGCAATTCTTAGATAATAAAATATTAATTGGTACTTTAATAAGACTTTGGAAAAAACAAACAGCACAAATAATTAATAACTAGACACTATTTGCAACAGGACAGGAAATAAAACTGTGAGAATTAGACCCTTCAGACACTGCACAGAAAGACCACAAATTTGAAAGGCTGGTGCTTACTGCTGCTCCATCTTCTTCAGAACATGAAATGATTCCTTTCCTCTACCAACATCATAGATAATTATTAATGGTACCATCCTGTATTGCACAGCATTATCACAAGATTATTGTTTTCCTTATTTTATATAAACTTATTTTGATGCCACTTTGTTCTCTAAGATTTATATTCATATGTTCATAATTCAATTAAATGAGAAATTTTAATCACCAAGAAATACAATGCTCTCTCTGACTCTCCCCAGGAAATGTCCTACCCTATTTTCCCTCCATTTTACTTTGTAGCTACACACTGTATTGTTTTATTAAAAATTCATTTACATGTCTATTCCACCAAATACAGCACCTCTTCAATTAGTTCATGGGCTAAGATCCTCAAAAGTCCCTAGGACTGTGCTTAGCATATGATAGATTTTCAATAACAAGCTGTGGAACAATGTAATGAATGAGCAAAGCAACACATAGGCTCATCAAACGCCAAGGTTCTGGGAGTTTCAAATAAAATCAGACAGCTAGTTCTTGTCTGAAAGAAGCTTACAATAAAATTAGAGACAAATATACTCAATTAAAAGATAGTAATGATATAAAAGTTTGACTTTAGATTGTAACCATGCCTAATACTGAAACAACTACCATAAACAACTTTATAATTGGACAAAATCACAGAGATAAGAGAGCTCCAGGTTTTCCTGACTTGTATCTATGGAGTTTACCAAAAATAGCATAAATAAATAAGAGCCTGTCCAGGGAACCACAACCTGTTGGGCTGGGGAGGCAGATATAACGGTTTGAGGCTGTGGAACCTGCAGAAACCTTAATAGAAGGAACCCAGAGAAAATAGGCTTGTGATTGAGCTGGATTCCAGATCTCTCTGTGGAAGTGCCTGCCCATGAGTCCTTGGCCAAAGCCTGGAATATACATACACAGGAGGGGACTATTTGAGGTTTACCAGTGATTGACAGCTATGAGCTTGAGAGTAGAGGCCTATTCTTTATGGGAGACTTCAGAGTTTTATTCCGGCTGGGGTATAGAAAGACTTTGTTCTCAACATGAGCTTCCAGAGGAAGCACAGAACAATCCATATCTTCGAAATGAAAACCATACTTTAAACAGCAGCTACTCCAGATCCACCATCATGAGAAGTAAACACAAGCACTAGTAAGATTCACTAAAAGATATAGGTTGGAATTTAAGTACTATCATCTTGATAGGGGATTTTAAAATACTTGGAGCTTCCAGTGATTCACACTAACAAAGCCAAGAATACACAAATTCAGGGCCGCCATCCAGTTCTGAGAAACCTATCAAAGGCTTACCAAATGTTTTTGATTTCTAGCATTTCCTTAGAGTTTTCACCTTTCGTTGCTTATCCATCTATTCTTGCATGTTGTCTATGCTTTCTATGAGACTCTTAAAATATTAATCATAGTTATTTTGAATTCCATATCTGATAATGCCAAAAATCTATGTTACATCTGAGTCTGGGTCTGATTGCTTTTTTCCTGTCTCCTGAGATGGCATTTTTTCATGCCTCATGATTTGTTATTGAAAGCTATAGTAGTTTTTTAACATACCAATTAATAAAAACTGAGGTAACTATGCTTGTAGGATGAGATTTTATGTTAAATCTGATCAGGAACTAAGCTGTGTTTAATGTTCCCTCTCGGGTGTAGGTGCCTGGTCTTCAGTTTCCCCTCGTTTCCTAGTCATTTGTTCACTGGGTTTTTCTCCTGTTGCTCATGGGTTTGCCTTAGAACCCTTTCTTACTTAGAATCCGTGCCCTGTACTTCTTAGCTGAATCTGCTGATGTTATGCTGGAGTCCTGTTGATGCGGCGCCAAAGTGTGGTTAACAGAAAGAAAACGTACCATGATCTTATGATTGAGACTGTTTTTTTAATAGGACTGAGTTCCTGGGCCTTTAGAGTCATTTATTGGACTTTCATCTCTGTGAAACAGGGATGCTAGAGTCACTTATATCTGTCTATTTGTTTTTTTCCTTCATATCCAGTAAAACTCAGGCAAAATGATTTCTCTCCAAGGGCAGGCATTGAAGAACTTGGAGTATACTTAAAATTGGTTAGTTTTTTCCTTTTCTTGCCTGAAACAGGGAGATTTTGTTCTATTTCATATTCTCATTCATTCTCTCTCTCTCTCTCTCTCTCTCTCTCTCTCTCTCTCTCTCTCTCTCTCTCTCTCTTAAATTGTGAGAACCTGGTGGGACTATTGGGGGTAAAGCCCCAAGAAAGAATGAGACCTCCCTCAAAAATTTTTAAATGAGTTAATATCCTTGAAATTATTATTTAACAATAAAAATGTACAATTTTCTAAAAACACAAAATATATTAATCTTACAGACATAATGGTAATCAAAAGAAGCCAAAATCCAACGGTTCATAATGTGCGATTTCTTTATTTGAACTTTTAAAATAAATGTGACTAAGCTCTGATTATGGGGAATGGTACAAAGAATAATGAGAAAGATGATATACTACTAAAGTGCACAGAGAGAGACCTTTGGATTTTGAAGATGATGGGAGTATTCCATATCTTGGTGGTGTGTTATATAAGTGTAAACACTTGTTAAAACCCTTTGACCTCTTCCCTTAAAAATCACTGCATTTTTTCTGTAAATGAAATGTCATTAAAGTTGATTTAAAAATAGATTTTAATCTTTTTAATTCTAAGCTCTGTCCTGTGTCTAAAGAAATGCCTGGCACCTAATAGGTTCTTGGAAAACACTTGTCAAATTAATGAATGAATTAATTTATAAGCAAATTTACAAGTGCATGAATAATTAAGTAAATGAATGTAAAATAGCATGCAATTCAGTTCTGGAATAAATCATGCAGACAATATTTACCATACAAAAGCAAAGAAGGTGAGAGAGTTTGATACATAGGTTAAGGTGATTCTAATTGGACCTTGAAAGATATCAACTATAAACAGAAAATGTATCCCTCTTTGAGTAAGGAGGATAGCATTTGAGAAAAGGCAGAGAAATAGGAATGAATATAATTTTTCTTAGAACAATGAAGAAATGAATTCTAAATCAGAATAATAAACATTTTCAATCAGTGGCCATAATATACTCAATGGATTGAATTTATGAATAAATGGAGTCAGTATTCTATGAGAATATAATAATGATCAGATTGACCTAAGAATCAAGAGATGAGAGTCTAGATTATAGCAATAGCAATAGAAATGGAGATCAAGATATAAATGAGAAATGTGTGTGAAATAGCACAAGGATTTACATTCAGTTAAATCAAGAAATATCTCCTGATTGTTTTTCCTACACACCTTGATTTCTACCACCCAACTCTGTCAATGGCCCTCTGCTCATTCTCCCTGGTTCCCATTTATTTCCTTTATCCCAAAGCAAAATTTTTAGCTTCACAAAATAAATTGGAAGACTATGAGGAAGAAAGCTCATTTTATTATTCCTTTATTATTTTTAAACATTTATATCCACACAATATAAGTGTTCCCTGGGTCTCTGAAAGCAGATTTAATGTGGCCATCTTTCAACTTGTCCTTCCACACTTATTCAAAAGTACAACAACCCCCATCCAAAAACAATCCCATGACTTCCCTTTACTCTAACAAATAAAATCCAAATTTTTATGATAGCTATAAGGGCCTTCTTGGTCTATGCCTGGTTCATCATCCAGGCTCATTTCCCACCTCTCTGCTTAGACCCAAACTACTCTTCATACTCTTGCTCTATTGGGAATATAACATCACTTTCTATTATAATCTAACCCAGACTCCTTCTACCCAAAATATCTCTGAGGCTTGTTCATCATTCCACTGTATGTTCAATTTAAAGTTACTACCCATGGAAGACTTATGTCAGCATTCTATCAAAAACAGGATCAGCTGGGCCTGGTGGCACACACCTGTAATCCCAGTGGCTCAGGAGGCTGAGGCAGGAGGATCACAAGTTCAAAGCCAGCCTTAGCAAACAGGAGGTGCTAAGCAACTCAGTGAGAGCCTGTCTCTAAATAAAATACAAAATAGGGCTGGGGATGTGGAGCAGCAGTTGTGTGCAAAAGAGTTCAATCCCCGGTACCCATCCCCCCCCACACACACAAACACACACACACAAAAAACAGGATCAAAATCTCTGTCCCCTCACCCCGATTTATTTTTTCCTCAGAGACTTTATAACCCCATGAATATGTACTGTTGGCTATCTATTTGCTTGCAGATTCTTTGAATCTTTCTCTACCTCTAGAACATAAGCTCCAAAAGAAGAGATCTCTTATTCAGTAGTCATTCTCCAGTCTTTTAGAGATAAATGAATGAATCAAAAAATCAAGTTCCAACACTTATTCACTGATGATTTTAGAAAAGTTACCTAAATTTTCTAAATATCATAATCATTATGCCTTTAGTGGAGATGAAGATTGCTCTTACACAGATTTATGAGATTTAGATTTGAGAATATGTTTAAAAGTCTCCATACGGTGTCAGCCCAAAGTAATGAATCAATAGTAATAGATGTCTCAAATACATTCCAGCACCATAAAAGATGATTCTTACATCTACAGTACAGGCTATATATATATATATATAGGGCTGCAGTTATATAGTTAGGTTTAAAGCACCATGTTTTTATATGTTTGATTTTTAAAACAGACTCAGCTCATATGTTGTATCTGTAGAACAACCATTTATAGAGTGCTAACCATTATAGTGATTCCTTGAGGCAAACTGTCTATAAACTTGTTTAAGGGAAAATGGAAAAAAAAAAGTCACACCTTTCATGTCAGTTCAAGTTAGTTGAGCATGAGTTCTAACATGATTCCAAGAATATAAAAATTCAATTTGGAGTGATGATATTTACAGTGCAGTTGGGAAATATATCAAAAGGATGAAACACCACGGGACCCCGGACCAGGTGCACAACCATGGCCAGGTCTCACAAGGTGTAAACACATGCCATCCTCACCACCACGGACAAGCGAGTCTCAGAGCCATTTCATGGACACTGACATACATAATTTGTGTTCACTCTGTATTATAAAAACAATTTTTGACTTCAAGAAATATCTTGTCTCTCCACTCCTAATCTGTTTAACACAATTCTAGTGGAAGAATGGGGCCAAACAACAATACTTTTCCGACCAGTGCTTTCCACGGGTCTGTGGGTTCCCTACTGTTTACAACATGGAGTCCAAACCCCTGGCCTTGACACCGAAGGGCTTGAACATTTGCCTAATGATAGTCTAATTTTGTTTTTTCTTATTACTTCCTTCTATCTATTCTGACTTCTTGGTAAACATCATTTCCAAATTGGTGATTTTCTATCCCTGGGCCTTCCTCATCTCCTAGTCCTTCCTAGATAGACCATTTCATTCTCCTCTTTCAGTCCAAATTTTATTGAATGTCTAGCCTATCATAAGAATCTCTTTGTTTGAATTTTGTATTTTACTTCCACCATTCAGAATGTCACATTTTAGTTAGGACTGTTTTGTACCTGTGACATAATTTTCACTCTCTCATTTCATTCATTCCAAAGATTCCTACTAGGTTCCAGGTACCATGCTAGGCACTGGAGCTTCAGTGTTGATCAAAACCTGACTAGATTGCTGCCTCGTGACATTTTAGTTTGTTGACCTTCAGACAGTAACTAAACAAAGGTAGAAACAAATGTAAAATTGAAAACCATAAAAATAAATGAGGGGTTAAAATGCTATGAGTTTTTATTACAGCAATTTGAATTTGGTGGAGGCTTACCTAAGGAATTAATAACTGGAATGATGCAATTTGAAAGTAGCATCAGGTTTATTGGATCTAGAGGATGACAGGGCTTCTGACAATGTAGCCTGTGTTGAGAGCGAATAGGGGAAGAACAGAAACTGGACTCAGGGTTGGGAGTAGAGCAGGATGGGGAAAGATGAGGTAGGATAGTCAGGTTGTGGCCAGGTAATGACCAGTAGTTTTGGCCAGTGATTTGCATATTTTAGTCTCATGATCAGAGACTAATAATTAATTATCAAGAACTCCAAAGAGCTCTTGCTTATGTCTATCAATATTTAACTATTGCATAAACTAATCCTGGTGAACTTTTAAAGCATTTGTCTTCACCCATTTGTGTGCTATTACAAAATGCCATATACTGGGTAATTCATGAAAAATATAATTTTTTTTCCATTTCAGGAGTTCAACATCAATGTACTGATAGGTCTAGTGAAGGCCAATCTCTGCGTCTGAGGTGGTGCCTTAAATGCTATATCCTCTGGAGAGGAATGAACTCACTCCCTCAAGCCCTTTTATAAGGGCCCTAAACCCCCATCCATGAGGGCTCTGCTCTCATAAGTTAATGGTATCTAAAGGCCCCACCTATTAATACTACCACATTGTTGATTAAGTTGGAGATTTAATGGACAATTGGTTAAAGAATTGATTAGGAGGGCTGGGATTGTGGCTCAGAGGTAAAGTACTTGCTTTGAATGTGTGAGGCACTGGGTATGATCCTCAGCACTGCATAAAATAAACAAATAAAAAAAATAAAGGTATTGTATCTATCTATATTGGTTTGCTTAGAACAGGATATAGAAAAAAAGAGAGTATAGGACAATTTAGGGAAGGAGCCCACATTCATATTGTAAATCTCACACAAGATAGGCCTGAAGGTAGGAGGCAAATCAAGAGAGTATTCTGTTAGGGAATAACATGACGGTAATCTTCCTGAAAAGAACAGCCTCCAATGAGCATTTCTCTTTTGTTCTCTAATGTTACTTTGGGAAGCAAGAAAATCCAGTCACCCAAATACCCAATTATATGTAAATGGGACTAAATGTAAATATAATTGAGTGTAAAGAAGCTGTATGTCAGAAATTAAAAATGAACTATTGGTAAAAATATTACCTAATAAATGTATAGTTATTACCTGGGGTTAGGTACTTGGGGTAAGAGAGGTTTGGGATGCTGCATGTATTTGCTAAATTCTTCAGATAAACCTTAGAGGGGAAATCGTATGAAATGGTTTTATTTTTGATTAAGAGCAGGAGAGTTTTCAGGCCCTACAGAATCTGAGTTGCAGGACCACCACATTTCTACTGATGAAGTCAATGAGTGTTAAGGTTTTCATTGCATTTAGAAAGTATGATCTGATCCAAGCTAGAATACTTCCCTTCTGAGGTTCTTTTAGTAAGAAAATTTTCAGAGAAAGCAAATCTGTCAGTTCCTAGATAACATACTTGTTCTGAGACTTAATGAATTTATTGTAAATGTTAGTGTGCAGTGTTGATCAGGAAGAGCAGAGAGCAACAGCAAACAGCCGGGAATTTCCTTTCAGGATAGGAAAAAAAGAAAAGAAAGAAACAGGGTAACACAACAGCTGACTTGGAGCAGCAAATCTTGTAGCACATCAGCCAGGAGCTGAGTACCATGACAGTTACCTCAGATAAAAATACGAAAAGGAGAACACATATCCTCTGGAGATAGTAATGTGTCACTGTATAATTCCAAAACAATGTCATTAGTGCCATGTTTTTCTTAGTCTTTCTCTGTTTTACTGACTGACGGAAAAGGTACAAGGTGTTTAAGTTCTCTGTATGAGAACAAAGGTATTGAAGAGACAGTGGGGAAACCACTCAGGGAATTAGGAAAAAAATAAAAAAAGTAAAAAGTCAGCCTTAGAATTTAGAATAGAGGAAATGACAGAATGACTTATTTAGGTCCACTAGAAACAACATCTAAGTTTCAGAGAGACCTAGGTTTCTGACGACAAATTAAGTCAGCAGAACCAGAAACACTGGAGAAAATGTTACCTGTATTTTGATGTGGGTTAATTGACACCAGGCAAACTAGACCAAACAGACTCCAAGTGGTGGCTGCGAGGGAGAAATGAATGCGGTTACTAAAAGGAGGCAGGAGGCCTTGTCGCCAGCTTGCCTAGGAAGTCAATCCAGACGGTTTCTTCAAATGGTAATTGGGAGAAGTCAGGTTACTGAAGAAGAACAAAGTAAGCTTAAACTCTAATTGAGGAGACACCATTTGTGTAACAGATACCGTTTTAGTCCTAGATATTTTCATCTCTTTATGCTTGTTTCTTAGTAGGGCATTTTTCAGAAAGGATTTACTTTTTGCTGAAAGGATTTTGTGTGTGTGAGAAAAAGGTTATTCATTCGTTTAAAAAGTTTTATTCAGTTTTTTTTTTTAAGTATCCTGGACTCTGCTAGATAATTATGTAGTTTAAAACTCAAATGTGGTATAGATCATGTACTTCTTTGAGCTGTTTACAAGGAATTAAGGAAAGTAATCCTTCCCAGGCTAGCAGAGTGTTTACTAATACAGACATTCTACCCAGGATGTTAATACGTTCAATATCAGAACTTGAAGAAATAAATCAGAGGATATGTTTCAAGTATACCTTTTATATGTAGCCTTTCACAATAGATAAGGATCAAGAATAGATTATGCCTGTAATCCCTACGGTTTGGGAGACTGAGACAGGAGGATCACAAGTTCAAAGCCAGGCCCAGTAACTTAGTGAGGCCTTAAGTAACTTGGTCAGACCCTGCCTCAAGTAACAGTAAATAAGTAAATAAATAAAAACGGCCAAAAAGAAAAGAATGAATGTGATTTTAACTGTGTCACCATAGCTATCAGTTACTTCAACTTACTCAGTCCTGTGATCTTTTATTACAGCACATGCCACAGTGCCAGGAATGTGGAAGGAACCTGCTATCTCTGTGTAGGCTCAGTCCAAAAAAAAAAAAAAAAAAAAAACAAAGCTGGGCACACGCCTGTAATCCCAATGGTTTAGGAGGCTGAGGCAGGAGGATCACAAGTTCAAAGCCAGCCTCAGCAAAAAGCAAGTTGCTAAGCAACTCAGTGAGACCATGTCTCTAAATAAAAAATACAAAATAGGGCTAGAGATGTGGCTCAGTGGTTGAGTGCCCCTGAGTTCAATCCCTGGTATCCAAAATTAATAATAACTGACCAAGAAAAGAGAATGGGAGTGAGGCTCTCTAGGTAGGGAGAGAAAATACTCCAAGATGCAGTAGGGCAGAGGAGTGTGACCCATCTGTGTCTTCCTGGGAGAAAAGGACAATAAACACCCTGTCCCTGGGATGCCCCCTCTCTATTCCCAAGACCCTACCAAGGTAAGGGAACAATGAGAGTAAGCCTGGGCCAGAATGTCCAGATAAACATTATCTCAAAGGACACTGGCTTTCTGCCATGTATCCTGGGCATTGGGGCAAGTTAGCGTTAGCCATAGAAAGCTGCTTTCTTACATGCCTGCAAGATCCTTAGGATGCTAGTCAAACAATGGGACAAGGCAAGTTAATGACATCCCTGCTAGTGTAATCTAATCTACAACACTCCCCTCCCTGCATGTGGCACCTGGTATGCAGAAAGGTGCTATGGAAAGGGACACTTTGTCCAGCCAGCTGCCACTGGACAAAGTGTCCTGAGATATGAAGCACCAGTGATATCATGAAAAACACAGGTGGTTTTTTTCTAGCCCATTGTCACTGAACCTTTCCTCTGAGTGTATTTCAGAAAACCTTGTGTCTCACATCCCAGGTGTCTGCTTTGGTCCCTCAGCAACCTGTTGTCCCACTGCCTTAGCACAACTGGACTGTAGAAGGTACAATGTGGCATTGCTAAAGTAAGATGCTTGGATTGGGACTGGAGAAATTGAGCCTGGAAGATCTGAATGAAAAACACAGGATAGAGAACGTTCTGATATGCCATACAAAGGGATTTGGACTTTATCCTATGTATTTGCAGAGAAAAGATTTCAACACCAAGTTCTTATTTTTAACATGAAATACTTTGTGAAAGTTTAATAGATTAAAATGAATAAAGGTGAACAAAAAGTGGAGCACCAACATATCCAGTGCCCTCCTAGAGAGAATGGAGAAGATAGATAGACTAAGAAGGTAGAAGATACACCTGCCCAGAAAAACTACCACCACAAAATCCACAAGTTGCTTTTTGTGGGGGTGGATCAGAAAGTCTTCTATGACCACACCCTATCCTGATTTTCTTTTACCTTTTCAATAATACCTAATCAGATGAAGAGGCTTGTGGCACAAACTATTATTTTTTTGTTGCACGTTTTTTGATAGGAGTCCTACCTCAAAGCATTTTTCACACTACACACTTTCTCTGGGATCTTACCCAAGAGAATTACCTAAAATACACAAGTCAATGACACCCAAATGCCTACTTAAAGTCCTGATATCTCACCTGAAGTTCTGCTTGGGCTTTTCTACTTGTCTGTCCCCACAACTCAAACCCAGAAAGCTAAAATTGTCTCAGTAGAGAGGCTTTGAAATATTTTTCCCTTCCTCTGTCTATACCTTATCAATCAAAAATAAATACCAGATGTGTTTCTTGCTGTCCCTAAGTTTGTCATTCTCCTCAGTGTCTGAAAAGGGCATAGAACCCAAAGACACAGACTCATATTTCTTCTTTCCCCTACTATTCCTTGTGACTGACTCCAGAGAGACACTGTGCTTTGGGTAAAGCCCTGATCTACAAATTTGAGAAGATACAAAGAGAATGAATAGTAACTGTAACACTAGGCAAAATATAAATGCCCCAAGATATCTACAAAGAAAGAGCTATGGGAGTATAAATGAAGGATAGCATGAATTGTCTTGTTTTGGATTTACATATTTTTAAAGATATAATATTCATTAGTATATTTCTTCATGAGCTTAGTTATACTTCAAATTTACTTTCACATATCAAACATAGTTGGCCTACAGCTGGTCTGTCACCAAGAGAAAACCACAAATTAACTTTAGACTGATAGATGGGGTTTCCCCCTCTCCCCCCCAAAAAAGAGCATAAATGCATTAACTCTCTGAATATAGATAAATTTGTAGGGGAAGACAGATACAGAGGAGCAGTAAATACGATATGTCAAGCCCAGTGTGGTTGGAATGTTGCAGAAGCAGCACAGTGAATCATGAGACAAGCCATCAGGAAATGTCCCCGCATTGCTGTACACTTCAATATAACCTTGAATTCAGAAGTCAACCTGGTGTTTATTTCAGCTGCAGTAAGCCATGAAAGAGAGTCAGCCTTTGAATTGCAGCAGCCACAGCAGTTCTTTCTGTCTTCTCAGAGACTACTCCAAGTTCAGAACTCATTAGGGAAGCAGGGAGAAATGCAGAGCTCACCAAAGTGAAATGCATATCACTAGGAACCTTTTCCATGCATTGCAGACAGAATTAAACATTAGAAAAGATGTTACTGCAGGAGATCCCTGAAGTCCTTTTATGGACTGTGAGTGATGGTAACAAGGAACAAGAGTTCAGCAAGATCCACTGAGAATCCGAATGTTAAAGAGTCTGATTGGCATTTTCCTAGGTTATACCCTCTGGTTCAGAAAAAAACGAAGGAAAATTATGACAGAGAAAGCAACATCAACCCTCCCAGGGTCCTCCATACCTCTTGTACCTACAAAATTCAACACAGCAGAAAATGATCATGGATTCATTTCCAGAGCAGTGAGAAAACTGGGGGAAAAATGCCCACTGTCACAGTGAAAAAAAAACTAGAAAATAAAATTCTGAGGAGCAATTTATAGGCAAGAACTCTGACAAATTATTTCTCATGACATCAATACACAATGTACTTACACAGAGACAGCACAAAATATAGAACTCCAACATTCCAAGAGGGAGCTGGCGTAAATCAGGATTTTTCAAAGCTTAATGAGAGTCTAAACCATCTGAAGAACGTGTTAAAATGCAGATGATCTGGCATCAGGCCTGAGATTCTGCATTTTTAACGAGTTTCCAGGTGATGTGTCAGATTCTGTGGGCTCCTGGGCCACACTATGAACAGTGAAAAAAAAAAAAAGTGCAGCAGATAAGGGGTAGATTGGCACCTTCACTTTTCCCTTTCTATGTACACATGACCACTTACAAACTTCATAACCAGAAGCCAGAAATATGACCTCACAGTACCTCTATACGCCCAAAATAGAGACTCATTCAAAAATAATGCATATGAAAATACTTTTACTATAAAGCAATACGTAAATATATTGTTACCATTATTTGAGTGAATAGAAATGTGAAATTATTTATCTTAAAAGAAAAGTCACTGAGGGTGGTGATGGTTAGTATATAAAGGAATTCCTCTTTAGAAAAACGAAATTAAATTGCTTTCTATTTCTGGAAACAACATCTCTGCATTTATAGCAGTGGTTTTCAAAAGCTGTTCCTCATTAAAATCATCCAAGGAGCTTTCACAAAACACCAGTGCCTGGGTGCTCTTCCTCCAGGCCTGGGATTATGATGCAATTGGTCCATTGGAGAAACTGGGCACAGAGTAGTTTTCTGAAAAACTCTCCAGGTAATTTTTTATATGTAATCAGTGCTGAGAACCACTGGACCCTCTGGAGAAATGATCCCTGAGCAGAACCATCTGGGAAAGTCAGTGATGTTGACGAGGCTGCTGGAGAATCAGAGGGGAGAGCGAGAAGGGTATCTGGGTCTAGGATATTCCTTGCCCCTCAAGAAAACCAGTTTTCTCCATTGAAAAGATATATATTTTTTTTAAAGATGGGAGAAGCTGGTAAAAAATGATAATAAGGCTTATCTCATCCCTAGTTGTGAGGATCAAATGAGATAATATCTATAAAGGCACTTTGGTGTCTATTAAGTGCTACAAACATGCCCAGTGTCTCTGTTACCAGATTCATCAAATATCACATAAGTACCTGGAAAAGAGTGGGGGCAATTGTGAAGAGGGACTCCTGTAAAGCACTCTCCTTCAGAATTCACCTCTCAATCTATGTCTTGTAAACTAACAAAAATGAAGGGAGGAATCTGTGTGGTGTGAACTCAGTGGAATCACTGGCTGGTGTCTCTACTTTTGTTGTTGCTATTGTTGTTTGTGCCTTTGAAGATGACTGGGTGCTGTCTTAACTGAGTGCAGATAAAATTTCAGTTTTGAAACAAAATGAGTTTGGCCAGTTTCTAAAACTAAATACAATTTAAGGGACTCAAAAACAAGTTAAAAAATAAAGACAAGCTGGTATGTCACCTAGACAAATTTATATAACAAGCAAAGGTTGAAAACAAAGAGCCAATAGAAGAGAAAGCACCTGCCCAACGAAAGAATGTAAGGAGGGTGAGGCAGCTTTCCCTGGTGTCTACCAGCCATAGAAAGATCCATTTGTGTCTAGGAAAATACAAAGCTCTTATCCATAAAATAATCTTGGACGTAAAGTCTCTCAGGGGTGTTAGAGTTAATGGATTGAGGTTTTCAAGTTCACCATCATATCAACATAGAAGTGTCAGCCAAGTCCTACACACATGTGTGCATGTATGCATTACCAGCTGAACTGACTACATCTAAAAAAAATTCTATCTAGATAACTTCTGAAAAACAGATTTTTTTAATTTGTTTTAATTAGTTACACGTGACAGTACAATGATCTTGACATATTATACATTTGAATCAGATGGGGTATAATTTCTCATCTTAAAGAGCTAGCCTTATGTGTCTGTTTAGATGAGTGGCACTTTATTTGCAAAATGTATACCTAAAGTCCTGAATATATCCAATTTTAGAAAGTTATACTACAAAATAATTCTGATTCAGCCTACAAGAAGAATAATTTTTTTTTGAGTATTTAAGTGTGTACTGGGTGACTTGATAAATATTTTACATAGATATTTTCATAGGAACTCTCTAAAACAAGTATAATTATCATTTCATCTTACTGATATGAGCAAACAGACTTAAGAAAAGTTGAAGCGACAACCAAAAAGCTCAGAGAGAGGTAGTGAGGGAGCAGTGATTTGAACACTGGTTATCTCATTTCAGAGCTCAGCCATAACTTACCCTGGTAGTGTCTGCCATATGCCATAGACTAAAGTACTCAGGTAATTCAGAGTATTTGCTTGTTTTACCTCACTCTCATTAAGAAGTTAAAGCTTGACTTTCTTATATTTGACATATGTATCAGGTATATAATTGACAGCAGTATTCTTGGATTTATTATCTATCATTTACTATAATATCAGACCCAATCAATAATAAAGATAATAATTTACACCATAGATATCTGACAACTATTTTGACCTTATGAATGTGTGATTCTCTTAGTACTCAGAGAGTTTACCATATACATATGTTCCCCATTTCTCAAATTAAAGACATTAAATGGGATACTATAGTTAATCCCTTCCCTTCTATTTAAAAAGGAAGATAACAAATCTCTATATTTTGAGCAAATTTCTATTAGTGCATGCTTCCTGGATTGGTTCAGCTAAAACTATGAATGACCTTTCAATCATCAACATAATAAAAGTAAAGCAAAAGTCATAAAAATATATGACACATGTATATATCTGAGCATGATAGCAAAACTAAATAATAAAAAGTAACAATGGTTATACTTCAGTGGTTTGGAAAATTCTCAGCCATAAAATTGGTGGTAACATATCCAAAGTTTTCATTATTTCACTTGGATGACTTAAGAATCCTCAATGAAAAGTTGGCTCAGGATGTTTGTGGAGTAAACCAAGGAAGGAAGTGGGTACAAAGAATAAAATGACTTTGAGCGACTGCTGAGGATCAAAACAATTATCTTTCAATTGAAAGTTGGGCCCAACACAGAATGAGGTAAACCCCTTGGAGAGAGTATACTATACACCAAAGTGAAGAACAGAGGTGGTCAACAGGCAGGCAGAATGACTCATCTGATGTTGGATTTTTCTAGAAAACAGTATTTCTAAATCAGAATCTTTTGTTATCAATGTCAAGAGAATACAAAGACAGTCTAAATCCAACAAAGAAAATTATTGACTCAAAAAGAAGATATAAAAATCCATTGACAATGAGTTCCAGAGCAATTCAACCTCAAAAATATTTGGCAGCTTACACTGAGTGGGGTCAGTTCCTTGGGGAATTTCATGCCTAGCTAAGGGTTTGTTCCAGGATTTCTATTATCATTAGCAAATACTCTTTAATTAGGATGTCTTTCCTGTAGCACTGAGGTCACATTTATAAAAGGTATCCTGGTTGGGGAAAAATAATCAGTGTACTTAGGGGCCACTTCTACTATTTAATCTTCACCTTAAGAGGTTTCTCACACATCCGAGCAACTTCCAAAAGTGTCATGTTGCTTTGGTTTTACTTATTCTTGTTACCCAAGGTCATTTGGGGGAAATTGTCAATTTCCTAGTCTTCAATCCACTAAGCTATAGAAAAATGAGTTTTTAGAGTGTTGATGAGTTTTCAAGCTAATTTAGGAGAGTATCATTTTGACAGTTTCAGTCGAACATTAATCATGCTTTTTGTCTGAATCTTTACAATAGAAGGTTTTCGGGTTTTGAGAAACACAATGTGTGTAAATTTAAGTTACAATCTTCCTCTCTCTATCCTTTGTCTATAAATCTTGAGCTAAAAAATAACCATGTCTTCTGCAGGGTTGTTGAGGGGATATGAGGAACAAATCACCAGTGAGTTCTTAGTCTATGGCACAAGCAGAGCAAGATCCATGGTCTGTGCTAGAACTGCCCAGTTGTCCTATCAGTGCTTTACCTCAGGCCAGAATGTTGGAGAAGACAGACAGGCAAGCTAAAGGAAGAAGGAAATACATTTTGCACTGTCTTCTAAGAAAAGTAGTTAAGTTATTTGTAAATTGTTCTGCAGATTTTAGCTTTCCCATTAGTTTTAGATGACCCTAAATTTCACTTCAGTTAAGACATTTAAATTTTCTAAACTAGCCAATATCTGTTTACTAGCTCAAATCCTGGGTTATAAATTCCCTATAGAGAGTTTGCTGTTCAAAGACGACCACCAACACTCACTCTGTGGGCCTAACTATGGGCAGCAAAGCACAAGGGCACTTCCTCATCCCAGCTGAAGGGAGCTGCACCCAAAATTGATTTCCCAAGTCCCCAAAGTTCCTTCTATGCGGGGCAGTTTGCTTTCTTGACTACTTGCCTCAGTAACTGGATGATCTTCCCACTGACAAAGTTGTCCTTGTGAGTGTGTTGTGAACAGGAGATCCTCGTGTTCAATTTCATTCTTTCAACATGGGATAAAAAGTGAACCTCCTGACTTCTACAAGGACCCAGTGTGTTTGTATTCTATGTATTAAAATAGACTAATTATATAATTTTCCAGTCAAGAACAAAAGAATTTTAAAAAGGGGAAAAGACAGTTGCTTTTGTTTGGACTGGGATATTTATTTATTGACTCTGGTACAAGAGACAATGGAGGTAATTTACACCTAAGAGAATGAAATCTATTTTTTATTACAAGTATTGCTGTTGGTGCTTTAAATAAATCTTTCAAAAACAGTCTCTTGTTCCTGGGATACCTTGTTTTTTGTTTCTTTGTTGTTGTTGTTTTTAATTTATGACACCACATTCTATCCTGTATTAAAATAACTAATGATAGGTTAGCTCTTCATGTGAATTAAAAATTCCTTGAAGGTAGTGGTCTCATTTCAACATGACCCTAGAACAGTTAACAGTTGTAACAGTACTTATAAGATGGTTGTTGCTCAATAAATATTGATTAAACATATGTAAAAGTAAATGGTTCCTCACGGAACCATGCCCCCTGGGTTTTTCTGTGTGTGTGTGTGTGTGTGTGTGTGTGTGTGTGTGTGTACTTTCTTTTCTTTCTGCATCAAAGCTCAGGTTAGGTATAACTGAAAGTCTAAGCTAAATTGTGGCATATAAATAAACTCTACTTCATAGTATTTTGTAAACAAATCAAACCATTGTCTCATACTACCTAATAAACTGAGCATTACCAGCAGAAGATACCAACACAGATCGCTCCTGTCAATGTCAGCCGTCACTTCCCTCTTATTCACCTTGTGAACACCTTGCAGTCTTCATCGAGGCCCAAACGTCTGGATCACAGCCCACCATCTGGACTTCTGTCCTCCTCCAACTGCATCTCCATACTGGATATGCTCAGTTGTTAATTATTGACACTGACCAGAACAAAATATCCTACTCATGAGTATCTAAATTCTAAGTGTTTTTTTCCTCCAAGAGCAATAGTTACCAAACACCTTTCATTGCAAGTTTTTTTCCTAGTTCTCTATTTAATGGCATATGTTACTTATGCATTAAGAATAACTTGCAGGAGATTTGGCCAGAGCAGTCGTCCTTCTCTAAGACATGGGGTATTACATTTTTTTAAAGGAGGCAAATCAAATCACTGAATGGTTAAGGTCAGGGCTGAAATGTTCCAGACTTGCCAGAAGGGCCCAGCCAGATGCTTACAACTTTCCACACATCGGCAAGTTCCCCTCATAAAAAGGTTTACAACTCAAGCCAGCCCCGGTTTCAGACAGAGTTAAACCAACATCACACACACAAAAAAAGTGAGGGGAAAACAGTGTGAGACCAATTAAAACAAATTGGTAGTGAAAGCAACAGCTGGATGTCAACATGTTCTGCTCTGTTATTGGCATGTCAACGGGTGATTTTTAGAGAAACTGGTGCTGCCTGAAGGAGAGAACAGCACCATAATGGGGCAGAGGAGGCCTGTAACTCACCAGAGGCATGCCTGGACAGTCGCTCCAGAAGGCCACCTGCACAGATGGAAGGCTGAGCAACTGTACTGTGACCACGGTACTAACCCCAGAGCTCATTTGGCAAATGATGTTGAGACAGTGGAGGGAGAGCCAGTGCAGACTGGGAAACACACTGAGAAGTCAAACCAGCTGGGCTCTGGGCCTAGAGTGCTTAGGATGTTGCTACTACCTCCCAAACACTCTTCTCCAACGCAACACCTTCTTTTTCCTGCTCTACAGGAGTGTCTTGATGACGACAAGAGAAATTATATGTGAAGATGCTTGAAAGACTGCAAACATTATCCATTAAATAGAAAACTCTTCTTAAATGGTTGGCTGGAGAGTTTTTGAAAACCATTTTCCTATGAGCTCCAGACTGTGAAATGTACAGAAATGAACCACTTGCTTTTTCCCATAGCACAGGGTAAATCCAAGACCATACAAATACTGAGAAATTATGTTAGATATACTATCTCATGTTGGTGTTTATGTTCTAGATCTTTGCATCAATAAGAAATCTCTACAAATGAAGAACTTAAGGCTCAGAAAGGTTGATAAGTTGCGGTTTAGTTGAAGAGCCAGGACTTAAAAACACAAAGTTTTTGCTTTTATCCATTATGCGATATATATCCTGCCTTGGTTTCCCCCACTGATTTTCAACAGTGTTGAAATAAAATCAAACTCCAATGGATAACAGCAAAATAATATGTTAAGATACTAAATATGAACTACTTACCAGGTGTCAAGCCTGGCATAATTGGGTTTATGCTCCAAAAGACAGTTTTTAGAGATCATACCACCTGATATCAGGTATTAAGAAATCCATATGCAGTCCAAGGAGATACTTCATTTGCTCTTAAGAAGTGGGTCCTTTCTGGAAGAGTGCGGTTTTCTATAAACCATGAGACAGGCATCAACAACAAGCAACAGAAAAGCCCAGAAAAGAATCATGCCAGCTCCAAAGAGCACCAGCCAACATGTTTCCATCACATAACTCTTCTCCATCCCCCTGTTCTGGCCTGTTGAAGTTACAGGCTGCTGACTGAGAAAATAGATAAGAAGTAAAAGATAATGGAAAACAAGAAAAACCCATCACACCACCCACCACTTCAGGTCACCAACAGAAGGACGGTAGATGTGGAATTAAGTAAGGAATTTTTATTACACTCGAGTATATATTTTAATTACTATTCTTGTGACCAGCTGTGACCTGGGGATTATTTTTTTAATCTAGTCTATCCAGAAGACTGGAGAAACTATGGAAATTTTCTGCATTTGCATTATATGACAGGAAAGCACTAAGCTCCTGAGGGAGTTTGGAATTAAAGAAGAGAGGGAAAAAAAAGCAGCAGCAGCTTTATAAATTACTCCACTCTTTTAAATATATGGTTATATTTTCCTGGGCCTAGAAGTGAATGTAAAGTGGCTACAGGTTAAGATGTATTATTGCCAATGCAGACATGGAACACAATTTGAAAAAGATGTTTTAAAGGAAGAACACTGGGAGAGAAAAATGTAGAATCAATAAGAATCTCCCATAGATATAAAGATATCCCCAGGTCAGACCAAGTTCCCTGATATGTATGAAACTCCTTAATTTAGGGATCGATCTCACCCTGGGTCTCTGAAAGAACAACCAACCTATCCAGTGCTTCCTTAAAGAACAAGTTCCCTTCAGGTCTGTCTCTGCCTTTCTCCTCCTCCTCCTCCCACCTGTCCTTTGGAGAGTTGAATAACTTCTGTGAGATGTCAGGGGTAAAATGGAGGGCTGAGGTTGTACCTCAGTGGTACAGCGCTTGCCTAGCACATGAGTCACCGGGTTAGATCCTCAGCGCTATATAAAATAAATAAGGTAAAAAAGAGTAAAATGGACTATCGAATACAATTTGAAGCCAAAAAATATATAGTTACAGACCCACATAGTCAGCCTTCAGGGCCTGCAAAAATTGCATGTTCACAGAATAAAAAGAAAGTAAGCATTAAAAAAGCACTATCCCAGTCTGGTAGAGGGTGATACAAGACCTACTGCAACAAACTAGTCAACATTTGCTGATCCCTTTGATCTGCCATGTAATGAGGAGACATAGTTATTTATTTATTTATTTATTTATTTATTATTTCTTGTTATTAGTTGTTCAAAACATTACAAAGCTCTTGACATGTATTTCATACATTTAATTCAAGTGGGTTATGAACTCCCATTTTTACCCCTTATACAGATTGCAGAATCACATCGGTTACACATCCACTGTTTTACATACTGCCATACTAGTGTCTGTTGTATTCTGCTGCCTTTCCTATCCTTTACTATCCCCCTCCCCTCCCCTCCCCTCCCATCTTCTCTCTCTACCCCATCTACTGTAATTCATTTCTTCTACTTGTTTTTTCCCTTTCCCCTCATTTCCTCTTATATGTAATTTTGTATAAAAATGAGGGTCTCCTTCCATTTCCATGCAATTTCCTCTCTCCCTTTCCCTCCCACCTCTCGTCCCTGTTTAATGTTAATCTTCTTTTCATGTTCTTCCTCCCTGCTCTGCTCTTAGTTGTTCTCCTTATATCACAGAAGACATTTGGCATTTGTTTTGTAGGGATTGGCTAGCTTCATTCAGCCTAATCTGCTCTAATGCCATCCATTTCCCAGCAAATGCCATGATTTTGTCATTTTTTGGTGCTGAGTAATACTCCATTGTGTATAAATGCCACATTTTTTTTTATTGAAGGGCATCTAGGTTGTTGCCACAGTCTAGCTATTGTGAATTGTGCTGCTATGAACATCGATGTAGCAGTATCCTTATAGTACGTTCTTTTAAGGTCTTTAGGGAATAGTCCAAGAAGGGGAATAGCTCTGTCAAATGGTGGTTCCATTCCCAGATTTCCAAGAAATCTCCATACTGCTTTCCAAATTGGCTGCACCAATTTGCAGTCCCACCAGCAATGTACAAGTGTACCCTTTTCCCCACATCCTCGCCAACACTTATTGTTGTTTGACTTCATAATGGCTGCCAATCTTACTGGAGTGAGATGGTATCTTAGGGTGGTTTTGATTTGCATTTCTCTGACTGCTAGAGATGGTGAGCATTTTTTCCTGTACTTGTTGACTGATTGTATGTCCTCCTCTGAGAAGTGTCTGTTCAGGTCCTTGGCCCATTTGTTGATTGGGTTATTTATTTTCTTATTGTTTAATTTTTTGAGTTCTTTGTATACTCTGGATATTAGGGCTCTATCTGAAGTGTGAGGAGTAAAAATTTGTTCCCAGGATGTAGGCTCCCTATTTACCTCTCTTATTCTCTTGTTGAGAAAACCTTTTTAGTTTAAGAAAGTCCCATTTGTTGATTCTTGTTATTAACTCTTGTGCCATGGGTGTCCTATTAAGGAATTTGGAGCCCAACCCCACAGTATGTAGATCGGAGCCAACTTTTTCTTCTATCAGACACAGAGTCTCTGATTTGATATCAAGCTCCTTGATCCATTTTGAGTTAACTTTTGTGCATGCTGAGAGAAAGGGATTCAGTTTCATTTTGTTGCATATGGATTTCCAATTTTCCCAGCACCATCTGTTGAAGATGCTATCCTTCCTCCATTGCATGCTTTTAGCAACTTTGTCAAATATAAAATAGTTGTAATTTTGTGGATTGGTCTCTGTGCCCTCTATTCTGTACCATTGGTCCACCCACCTGTTTTGGTACCAGTACCATGCTGTTTTTGTTACTATTGCTCTGTAGTATAGTTTGAAATCTGGTATCGCTATACCGCCTGATTCACACTTCCTGCTTAGAGTTGCTTTTGCTATTCTGGGTCTTTTATTTTTCCATATAAATTTCATGATTGCTTTATCTATTTCTACAAGAAATGCCATTGGGATTTTGATTGGCATTGCATTAAACCTATAGAGAACTTTTGGTAATATTGCCATTTTGATGTTAGTTCTGCCTATCCATGAACAGGGTATATTTTTCCATTTTCTAAGATGATCATCTATTTCTCCTTAGGGTTCTGTAGTTTTCATTGGATAAATCTTTCACCTCTTTCGTTAGGTTGATTCCCAAGTATTTTTTTTTTTTGAGGATATTGTGAATGGGGTGGTTGTCCTCATTTCCATTTCAGAAGATTTGTTGCTGATATACAGGAATGCCTTTGATTTATGCATGTTGATTTTATATCCTGCCACTTTTCTGAATTCATTTATTAGTTCTAGTAGTTTCTTTGTAGACCCTTTTGGGTCTGCTAGGTATAGAATCATGTCATTCGCAAATAGAGATAATTTAAATTCTTCTTTTCCTATTTTTATGCCTTTAATCTCTTTCGTCTAATTGCTCTGGCCAATATTTCGAGAACTATGTTGAACAGAAGTGGTGATAGAGGGCATCCCTGTCTTGTTCCAGATTTTAGAGGGAATGCCTTCAATTTTTCTCCGTTCATAATGATGCTAGCCTGAGGCTTAGCATAGATAGCTTTTACAATATTGAGGTATGTTCCTTTTATTCCTAGTTTTTCTAGTGTTTTGAACATAAAGGGATGCTATACTTTGTCGAATGCTTTTTCTGCATCTATTGAGATGTTCATATGGTTCTTATATTTAAGTCTATTGATGTGCTGAATAACATTTATTGATTTCCATATATTGAACCAGCCTTGCATGCCAGGGATGAATCCTACTTGATCATGATGCACAATCTTTTTGATATGTTTCTGTATCTGATTTGCCATAATTTTATTGAGGATTTTTGCATCTATGTTCATTAGAGATATTGGTCTGTAGTTTTCTTTCATTGAAGTGTCTTTGTCTGGTTTAGGAATCAGGGTGATGTTGGCCTCATAGAATGAATTTGGAAGTTCTCCCTCTTTTTCTATTTCTTGAAATAGCTTGAAAAGTATTGGTATTAGTTCTTCTTTAAAGGTTTTGTAAAACTCTGCTGTATACCCATCAGGTCCTGGGCTTTTCTTAGTTGGTAGTCTTTTGATGGCTTCTTCTATAGTTCCTCAATTGATATTGGTCTGTTTAGGTTGTGTATATCCTCCTGAGTCAATCTGGGCAGATCATATGGCTTAAGAAATTTATCGATGCCTTCACTATCTTCTATTTTATTGGAGTATAAGGATTCAAAATAATTTCTAATTATGTTCTGTATTTCTGTAGTGTCTTTTGTGATATTGCCTTTTTCGTCCTGTATACTAGTAATTTGAGTTCTCTCTCGTCATCTCTTCATTAGCATGCCTAAGGGTCTGTTGATCTAATTTATTTTTTCAAAGAACCAACTTTTAGTTTTGTCAATTTTTTCAATTGTTTCTTTTGTTTCAATTTCATTTATTTCAGCTCTGATTTTAAATATTTCTTGCCTTCTGCTACATTTGCTGTTGTTTTGCTCTTCTTTTTCTAGGGTTTTGAGATAAAATGTGAGATCATTTATTTGTTGGTTTTTTTCTTTTTTTTAAAGGAATGAACTCCAAGCAATGAATTTTCCTCTAAAAACTGCTTTCTTTGTGTCCCATAGATTTTGATATGTTGTGTCTGTGTTTTTATTTATCTCTAAGAATTTTTTAATTTCCTCATTGATGTCTTCTGTAACCCATTGATCATTAACATATTGTTCATTCTCCAAGTGATGTAGGAATTTTTCTTCCTTATTTTAGCATTGATTTTCAGTTTCATTCCATTAAGATCAGATAGGATGCATGGTATTATCTCTACTCCTTTATAATTTCTAAGAGTTCCCCTGTGACATAATATATGGTCTATTTTTGAGAAGGATCCATATTCTGCTGAGAAAAAAGTGTAACTGCTTGATGTTGGGTGGTATATTCTATATATGTCAATTAAGTCTAGGTTATTAATTGTATCATTTAGTTCTATAGTTTCTTTATTCAACTTTTGTTTGGAAGATCTGTCCAATGGTGAGAGAGGTGTGTTGAAGTCTCCCATAATTATTGTATTGTGGTCTATTTGACTCTTGACCTTGAGAAGAGTTTGTTTGATGAACATAGCTGCACCATTGTTTGGGGCATATATATTTATGATTGTTATGTCCTGTTGGTGAATGGTTCCCTTGAGCAGTATGTAGTGTCCTTCTTTATCCCTTTTTAATAACTTTGGCTTCTAGTCTATTTTATTTGATCTGAGTATGAACACTCCTGCTTGTTTCCGAAATCCATATGAGTGATATGATTTTTCCCAACCTTTCACCTTCAGTCTATGTATGTCTTTTCCTATCAAATGCATCTCCTGTAGGCAGCATATTGTTGGATTTTTTTTTCATCCATTTTACTAGCCTGTGTCTCTTGATTGGTGAGTTTAAGCCATTAACATTTAGGGTTACTATTGAGATATGGTTTGTACTTCCAGCCATATTTGTTTATTTATATTACTTAACATGATTTGTTTTTCCTCTTTGATTATTTTTTCCCTTTACTGTACTACCTCCTGCTGTTGGTTTTCATTGTTATATTCCATTTCCTCTTCATCCTGTTTTGCCAAGGATGTTTTGAAGAGTTGGTTTTCTAGCTGCAAATTCTTTTAACTTTTGTTTATAATGGAAGGTTTTAATTTCATCTTCCATCCTGAAGCTTAATTTTATTGGATACACGATTCTTGGTTGGAACCCATTTTCTTTCAGCGTTTGAAATATGTTGTTCCAGGATCTTCTAGATTTCAGAGTCTGTATTGAAAGATCAGCTGTTATCCTGATTAGTTTACCCCTAAATGTAATCTGCTTCCTTTCTCTTGTAGCTTTTAAAATTCTCTCCTTATTCTTTATGTTGGGCATATTCATTATAATGTGTTTAGTTGTGGAACTCTTATGATTTTGCACATTCGGCGTCCTGTAGGCTTCTAAGATTTGCAATTCTGTTTCATTCTTCAAGTCTGGGAAGTTTTCTCATATTATTTCATTGAACAGATTGCTCATTCCTTTGGTTTGGACCTCTATGACTCTTAAGTTTGGTCTCTTTATGTTATCCCATATTTCTTGGATGTTCTGCTCATGGTTTCTTAACAGTCTCGCTGAACTGTTTATGTTCTTTTCAAGTTGAAATACTTTGTCTTCATTGTCTGATGTTCTATCTTCTAAGTATTCTACTCTGCTGGTAGTACTCTCATTTGAGTTTTTAATTTGGCTTATTTCTACTTGCATTTCTAGGATTTCCATTTGTTTTTTATAACCTCTATCTCCCTGTATAGTTGATCTCTTGCTTCTTGTATTTGTTTATGTAATTCATTGTCAAAGTGATCTTTCATGGTCTGATTTTGGTGTCTAATGTCTTCCTTGAGAGTCCAGATCATCTGAAGCATGTATATCCTGAATTGTTTATCTGACATTCCATCTGCAGCAGATATTACCTCTTCTAAAGTTGAGTTGACCTGCATTGCTTGTGGTCCTTTCTTTGTCTTTTCATACTGCTCAAGGAGACATATTTACCTGCATGCAAAAACAAATGGAGAAAATGGAATGAAATTCATTTGTAAAGGTAAAATTAAACTAGTCTGTGTGTACATGTACATGTATACCCTAGGCAATCTCAGCCATAGGTTAAAAACAGAAGTGAATTAATCCAAAGGTATAATTTAGGAACATGTATACAATATCTCCCATATAAATAATTCCATAGTCAAAGAACTGATAATTACCAAAAATAGAATTTTTAAAAATAATTTTGGTAATTTCCTAAGACTATAAAGCCAAATAAAGAACAAGAAACTTAATCACTTTTACCAGTCAGCTTAAACCAAAGCCCTAAAGTCAAGTGACACAGGTTTTCAACTTCCTTCAGAGTTCCTTCAGCAAAGGTCTTTCTACTTATATAGGGTTCTTGTAGGCAAAGAATCAACAACTCTCCAAAGTGAGAATATAAAACTACATTTATTAGCCCCTACAGTGCCCAGGAACCATTCATTATTTTGGTAGTTAATATTAACCCAATTTCACAGAGGAGAATATTGGCATTCAAAGAGTTGCTTCATTCTCACTGGGAGCAAAGCTGGAATGAGAGTACAGAGCTCCTGAACTGCAGAACAACTGCATAGCCTTTTCCAGTGCCCTCCCTCACGCTAAATGATCAAATCATAGGCCCAGCATCCCCTTCAGGGAAGACTGATGGAATTTTTCACCAGTGACTCTAGCTTCTTCATTCCTGAGATTTTTGTCACCTCAGTATTTCTCCTTTCACCTCAGGGGACAATGTCCTTTTCATTGGGTTGTACCGAAAGTGGCAATCCTTGAAGTGTGCCCAGACAGGGATGGCTTCATAGGGTAGTAATGTGCAGTCTCATAGGGCTCCACACTCAAAAGGGCTCTGTGCTTACTTAGTGCTCTGCTCTCATGGTCTTGACTCCTTTTTTTTTTTTTTTTTTTTTTTTTTGCTGATGTGAGGGATTGAACCCAGGGCTTTGTATATGCAAGATAAGCACTCTACTGAGTTATATCCCCAGCCCACTTGTGGTCATGGTCTTATAATTTAAAAAAATATATATCTTTGAACTTATTTGTTTTGTAATTGAAGTCCAATAGGAAAATAAAGCATGGTCCCAAGGGAAAGAAAAAAGTGCAATTTACATATCCTCACCATTCCATTTGCTTATAGCATTGGAGATGCCTCATGAGCACAGAATTTTGGTGAGCTCATGATGTAGGAATGAATAGCCAGATTCAAAATCAATATTCTGTCTCAATGTTCATGTTTCCTCAAAGTTCATATATTGGAATCTAATCCCCAATGTGATGGTCTGCATAGCATGGGTAGGGCCTTTGAGAGATGATTAGATCCTGAGGACAGAATCCTCCTAAGCAGGATTACAACCTTTATAAAAGATATCCAATGGAGTTTATTCACACAGCAAGAAAGTACTATTTACGAACCAGTAAATGGATCTTCACCACAAAGCCAATCTGCTGGCATCTTGATCTTGGATATCTACACTCCAGAACCATAAGAAATAAAATTCTGTTGTCTATAATTCACCTGATCTATGGTATTTTGTTATAGCCACCTAAGTATACAAAAAAAGCAAGTAGAAGATGAACATGGACTCTACAAGCAAGGGCTGCCAGAGCTAAGTGAAGCTAGGCTTGAATTCACTTCACATGCAGAAAGATGACAATGGGGTTCTGAAACAAAAACTTAGGAAACCTGTCATACCTTTTCTCATTCCTGTTATGTTCCATTATCTTTCCATCCTCTTTAATCATCAGGAAGCCAAAGATAGAGGGTGTTAGTAGAATGTTAATGAAAAGTTAATTTTTTTTGAGTGTGCAGGATTTCCTCTGACCTGGTATGCATGAACTGAAAAATATGAACTGTATAATTTTGGTAAAACCACATGATTTAAATGCTTTTATATTTACATTTAAATTGTCATTGCACACTATAAAACTGAAAGATGAAATTTACACTTTTTATTTACAATATAACTTTTCTGATGGGGTGGGTAAGAGAGCTCCAGTTTGCTGAGTATATGGTGTGGGGTTTCTAGAGGCTATAGGCAGGGGCTTAAGAAAAAACAGTAAAACATAAGTATCCATATAAGAATGACATAAAATAGAAAATTTTAAAAAAATCTTGACAAACCAAGAGGGAATGAGACTATTAAATAAAGGAAAGACCCTTTTATTTCCATATTTGCTATGGCACTTTTTTCTGCTTTGGGAGAAAAAAGCTTATCTTCATTTTTGTATTGGGCCCAGCAGGTTAAGTGGCTGATCCCAGATGTAGGCAAACAAGCATTCAAACATTCTTCAACCTTCAAAATGCAACTTCAGCTTTTGTACTAGGTTGGCCTTTTTTGGCTTAGGTGAAACCATAAGATCTTGAGATCAATTTGGCCTACAGTAACAGAGGATTCAGAAAAGAAAGTTTAAAGTCATTGCCTTAAGCACATAGGGTTAACATTCTGTTCCTAGAGCAAAAATCTTTTACTTTGCTGCTACCTGTGAAAATAGTATATTAATCTGGGGAATAGCTTACAGCTGAAAGATTTGAAATACACACATTTCCCCCCATGGTTTCAAGTAAAGGAAATAAGATTCATATCCAGTATTAGAATTTAGACTACAGAGTTTAAAGGCATTGTGACAGGGAGAGTTGTAACTTGGCTTCCCATCAACAAATTTTCTATGAGATGGACAGGGAGGGTATACTATAATGATTAATCATATGAAGCCAAGTGAACTCAAGTTTCTTTATTTAATGCTCACATGGAAAAATGATCAGACACTTATAGGGCACAACTACCATCTAGAAGTGGTGGGGGTGGAACAAGGTAGAGGTGGAGAGGGCAGAATGACACCCTCCAGCCATGCTTTCCTCATAAGCACAACAATTTTAACAGCTATTCACAAACAAAACCCCCATCAAAAGAATTAAGGAAGCAAGATGAGAAATCAAGTGGTTTTAGCACATAATAAAAAAGACATAGGAAAAAAGGCAGGAAGCAAAGAACTGTCCATACACAATTCCAAGTAGTGCTGTAGGAAGGGGAGGCCTCCCACTTGGGAGAAGGAGAGAGAATTAGGTCCAGGCCTTAGACTTGGAACCCCGAAACAAGCCTGCCACCATGAAATTCAGTGCAAGGAAGAGTTCCAGGCCAATGCTGGTGAATGGAACATTTAAATTTGCCATAGTACCAAGTAGGGGACCCTATGACCCTAGTTAGACAGACTTATATTTTGGGCAGGATCACATGTGGCTAGCTGCAGGGGTCTCAGGGGATAAGTATCCTATAATAGGCAATAAAGGTATGAGCCTTGATCCTACTCCTAGGCTATTGCTTCCAGGTGGGACAAGGCATTGTTATATAGGTGACTATGGGACTATTCAACCCATTCTTTGACAATCCCAGGCAGAAAAACAACAGGGAAGACCATGTGTGGAGGCTTGCATGAATGGACTACCTGTTTTAGGCACTCTCTCAATCCATCAAGAACAATACCAACTATGAATTTGGGACCAACAGCCTGGAGGCACCCCCTAGTGTTAAAACAATGGCAACATGATAAATGTGAACCTTTGCAAACCTGGGCTTACATAGCTATCTACTGCTGAAATAGTGACAATGATCAAAGATTCAGAGAAAATAAGCAGAGTATGTAGCATTTAAAAAAAAAAAGACTATGAAGATAGAATATATAGCTAATCCTTTAATATGCAGATTTTTTTTTTTTTTTTTTTTGCATGCTAGGAAGCATCAAGAACTTTCAGGGAACCCTGGCTTCACCAAACTGACAAAATAAGATGCCTGGAACCAGCCATATAACAATGAATATGGGAAAACTCTCAGGCAAAGAATTTTAATAGCTGCTTTAAAGAAATTTAAACTGTAAGAAAACAATTCAGTGCTTTATCAGAGAAACTTAAAAGATTGAAGTCATTGATTTTAAAAAATCAAGCAGAAATACTTGAGCTGAATACTAAACTGAGGAACATGAAAAATGTAATAGAAGGTGTCAGTGGCAGAAGATCAAAGAGAAGTAGTAGTCAGTAGGCTCGAAAGCAAACTATTTGAAAATACAGATAAGAGAAAAAATACTAAAGAATGAGGAAAAATGAAAAAGTTAATAAAAATATTGAGACAACATTAAAAGAGCAAATACTTGGGTAACTGGGGATCAAGAATACCAAAGGGGTAGAAAGCTATTCAAAGAGATATTAGCAGATATCTTATCAAATCTAGAGAAATACACAAATATCTAGGTACAGAAATATCTAGATCACCAATTAAGATTTAAAACAACCAAGTCTAGTTTAACATAAATTTTAGTGGAGCTCACAAAGCTTAAAAAACAAATGGATGATCTTCAAAGCCACAAAAGAAAAGAAACAAAGAACATAGAAAAGTGTTCCAATTTAACAATAAATTTCTCAACAGAATCTTTACAGAGAAGTAGAATTAGATACTTGAAAGGAAAAGTTGCCAAGCAAAAGATGCCCTTTAGAAATGAAGGGGAAATAAAGACAGTCCCAGATAAAACAAACCTGAGAGAATTTATCACCACTGGATCTGTCCGATGAGAAATGCTAACAGGAGTTTTTTAGACTTAAAGTAATAGACAATGAGGAAGAATAAACTATTGGAACTCTTAGAAGTCACTGGTAAAATAACAATAAAGACAAATTGAGAATTTCCTAATATTTAAAACATGGAGTACAAACAATTATTACTATTAGTTTGAAGCTAAAAAAATTAAAAATTAAGAATGACATTAATATGTTAAAAGATAAACAATACTTAAAATTATAAAGCCGCACACTTCAAAAATTCAAAATGTGGGAAAGAATGGACTGCAAGTGTAGACATTTTTAATATCTTTTTTTATTTTTGTTTCTTTTTTCTCTTTATGATCACTGTTCCTCTCCTTTCAAAGCAGCTGGTTATAATCAAAACATAGTTTTGTGTGCCTCAGGGTAACCACAAAGGAAAACCTATAATAGATACATCAAAAACAATATGTAAGCAGTCAAAATACACAACTAGAGAAAATCACTTAACCACAAAGACTTACTATAAGAGAAAAAGACATTACGAAAGAAACTACCAGAAAATAGGAAGCAACAGAATTGAAGTAGCAAGACCTTACTTGTCTATAAGTAGCTTAAACATTTGAATTAAATATTTAAATTAAAAGATATAAAGCGACTTAATGGCTGAAAAACAAGATCCAACTAAATGTTGCTAACAAGAAACTTACTTCACCTCTAAGGATGTGAAGAGACTTAAAAAGAAAGAGGAATGAAATAAGATATTTCATGCAAATGCAATGTAAATGAAAGCAGTAGCAGCCATACTTATATTAAATAAGATAGCCTTTAAATCAAAAGCAAAAAACAGAGACAAGGTCAATGCAAAATGATAAAAGGGTCAAATCAGTGATAGGAAATATCAATTCTAAATATATGGATTCAATATTGGAACAACCAAATACATAAAGCAAATATCAATAGACTTAAATGGAGAAATACAATAATGATAGGGGATTTCAATAGCCCACTTTTAGCAGTAGACAACATCCAAATAGGAAAAGAAAATCAGAAAAGAAACAGCAGAATAACTCACAAGTTCATTTACTTTTGCCCAAGAAACCCCATTTCAGGAAATTTATGCATAAATATACCCGAATCTTCTTAAAGTAGTTTATTAACAAGATCATTAATTAGAGTATTTTTTCAAAAGCCCAAAATTTTAAATACCCATGTGGGCATTAATGAGTAGTGAAGCCAGATTTAAAGTTAGGTAGTCAGTGTAGTTAGGTAAATCGGGTCTAATATCGAGTGAAATCTAAAATGGAGGCCATGCTGGGAATGACTCAGGGAAAATAGGAGGACTCATGGAATGTTAATGAAGTCCTGTTAAAAGGCCCTAGGCCAAAGTCCACCTCAAAGAAGTGTTAATGAAGTCCTTACTGCTCAGACTACTTCTTTGGCCCACCTGTGTCCCACCCCTCGGGCCTTCCCACCTACATTCCATCACCAAAACTATAAAAAGGGGAAACAACCACACTTCCACGGATTCCACCTCCTGGGTCCCCTTCTTCCTCCGGGAGAAGTCTTTTCTGCTGTCCTTTAATAAACTTCTAATCTCTACTCTGACCTTGCCTCCGTGTGCTTCTTTGGTGTTATTCTTCAACATCGGGGAAGCAAGAACTGGTCACCAGTCAACAGCGGTAACAGTAGGTAGCCCAAAACTGTGGTTTAGCTCTACAATAGAATACTACAGAGTTGCAAATAAAAAAAAATACATAAATGGATTAGACCCTAGTTTATTATTGCCACATAACAGTTCATTCCGAACTTACTGACATAAAATAAACATTTTATTTTGCTTATGTATTCTCTGGGTCAAGAATTCAAAAAGGACATAGAGGGACAACTCATCTCTGTTCTATCAGGTATGAGAACTCAACGTAGAAGCCTTGAAGACTAAGTTTGACTCCACTGCTGGAGACTGAAATTGGAATGGTTTGATTACTATGTCCAGTGTTTAATGCTGCTTTTTGGAACCTCAGCTGGGACCACAACACATACATGCAGCCTTGCTTCATAATTTCCTGGGCTTCTTTTTAGCATGGTAACTAGGTTCCAACAGCAGTACCCCAAAAGACAGCCATGAGGAAGTTGTCTTTCCTTTCATCCTTTTCTCTTCACATGTTGTCACTTCATGCATGGTCACAAACCCACACAGATTCAAGGAGAGGGAAGATCAACCCCTTTCTTGATAAGAGTAGTGACAAAGTCACATTGGAAGAAAATCAGCTATGGCTGCTGCCACTTTCGGAAAATATAATCTACTGTCCTATGTGGAAATAGTTATAGGATATAGAGTCAAAACAGAAATGCACGGCAGATGCTATCTTTTATGAAAGTGAAAGAGAAGGTAACTTTAGATAAAGAAACTGGAAGAAATACACAAGAAATTAACCAAAATGTGCTAAATTTTATAGAAGGGGTTTGGAAGGAACTGTTGAGAAATGTATAAATGAGGCTAGGAGAAACACATTTTTCTACTTGCCTAGTTTTGTTGTTGTTGTTGTTGTTGTTTTTAGAATTTGGGAATATGCATCCTTTAAAATCATTTTAAAATAATAGCTTATAGACATACTGACACTCAAGTGCGTACACAGGTATACACATGCATTGATGACTCTTCCACTAGAATGGGATTATAATCTTTCTACATTTTAAAGCATTTACATATGGATTCCTGCACAGATATTCCTAATCAGAGCATAGTTTTTGGTCCCAGTAAAAATTCTTTTTAAATATTCTAAATACTTAGATACAGAGAACTGTCTTTTGTGCACTCATGCTTTCTACAGAGGTCAGTATGCAGTTTCAGTTCTCTAGTGTAAGGCTTTGATTCTTTTTCATGGCATTTCATTTCCAACAGTGAAGGTTAAAGTGTCAGTTGATTTTTTGGATTTCAGTCATCTCTCCCCCTCCCTCTTTGCCTTCCCCCAGTGAGATTTATTTAAGGATACTTTGAGCCTTTTTCTTTTTGAATGCAGCATATATGTTAATCTTTACAACAACCTTGTGAACAAGGAAGCATTATTTCACCAATTTTACTGATGTGTTTTCGAAATAACGAAATGTCCACTTTATACAGTGGAGACAAGCGCTCAGGACAGTTTGGCTCCAAGAATTTAAGATTCCCCAGATACTATCCCAAGGAGTAGATGCACAACTGGAAAATAAGTTAAGAAACTGTGAGGACAAGTAGCTGAAGGTAAATCTAAAGATCAAGAGTGAGCTAACCTCCTCAATTAGAGAAAAGGAAACTAAAGGTCAGAGAAAAAAAAATCTACAGGGAAACCCCACACAGCTTCCAAGAGTGGGATCCAGGTTTCCGGATTCCTCCTGCATGTAGGCGGCTTCCCTCTGCAACAAACGTCCTTATTCTGAACCACAATAATTCACTAGTGCCCTCTACAATTGTCTATGACAGGGTGTGTTCAAACCAGAGCTGTTTTGAGGTGTATTCTCCACAGAGCTGCAGAACCCTGTGCAAAGCTGATCAGCATTACAAAGAAAGAGAAATGGCCTGCTTTCCCTGGGCTATAAAAAGAGATCAAACTATGCTAATGCATTTAGAAAACATCTTTTATAAGTGGTGAAGGAGATGCTGACAAACAACCCTGAAATTTAAATGGCCTCTAATCAGGGGGATGAAGAGGAAGGTATTTCAGGAATTCCCCTATCCAGGGACTTCAAGCAGACGTTGTTGCTCAGCACCACTTTGTGGGGCTAACTTTGAACCTGCTCATTGCGGAATTTACCCTATGGTGCAAAGGGAAGAGTAGGCCTTACCAAGAGCTTCAGGAACTGGTATTAAGGGTCTGTTCATATAGAGCAATGGATTTACTGAGCACCTGCTCCATGCCCCTCACCCTTTCTGAGCCAGGATCTGGGGAAGAAAGATGAATCAGATACAGCCTCTGACCACCAGCACAGTGTCAGTGGACTTATTTTCTCCTTCAATATCAACCTCAAATGTAAGCTCCATGACAATTCCTCAGTTCTTAAATCAATAAAAAGTGTGTGTGGTTTTATAAAATGTCCAGTTTTGAGTCTATTATTTTATGTATCTGCTTCTATACATTAATCATTGCTATTAATGATAAGGAAAGGGGAAAAGACTTCCCCAAAATGGCCTGTTTTAAATTCTCATAATTTATGTTCTATTTATAATCAAACCCACTTTAGGGTTGTAGGTGTAGGGCAGAGCAAAGTATAGGGGCAACAGAAACCAGAAGCTACTTTAGCAGAAATTAGCTTCCCATAGGACAAGTAACAGAGTTTAAATGATTTATGACTACCTTGTTTTATTGTCCACAGCAGAATCTCACCAAGTCCTGATAAATCTATGCCTTTTTAAAATACAATTGGCTTAAAAGAAGTATACTCAAAGAGCTAATTTTTCCTTAAGGATCAAAACCTGAAAGAGCTGTAGGAATCACTAAAAGATCCAAATGTTCTACATATTTCTGACAAAACATGGTTTAGTTAAACCTAACTGTGTTTGCTTCCTTCTATGTTCAAGAGATAACTTAAGGCTCCAACACAGGGAAAAACAACAAATGTCAACAACATTCCCCTCTTTCCTGCCTACACCAATATAAGAAATACCTAGGGCTGTCCTGTGCATTGGAGTTATCTTTTTTCCAAGCTTGAACTGATGCTCCCCTGTGTAACTGTAATTTATAGATTTAAAAATGTTTCTCACTATGAACAAGGCCTATAAGATTTTTTTCAGAATGCAGTATTTTGATAATACTCCCCCTTTATATATATTTCATATATATACATATGATTATATGCCCAAATATGCAGTAAATATTACTGCACTATGAAGTAGGAGATCTGAGAACTAATCCCAGTGCCATCACTTCCCAGCTGAGTTCAAAAGAAATAATAAATTCTCTGGACAATACTTTTAAATCCACAAAATGGCATTAACTGTTGCAATTTTCCATCAAAGTTGTATAAACCACTAATGGGAATAAAACCAAAGCTTCAGACAAAACCAGATTCTCCATTTTTGCTGGTGGGTAGAGTCTGCCTCAATTATAGTCCTCTGCATCTGGGGAAGTCAGTTTGAGTAATAGCAGCTAATCACACCAGGGAAATTTCTGCTGATATCAGCTCTGATGGCCGTAGCAGGTAAAGCCGGATTCTTTTCCATTACTACCACAGTGGCTGTTGCAGTCCTTGGTGGTGCACTGTGCCTACCAGTATTGCAGCAGACCCCAGCAATGCACCTGAGATTACTTTCCAGTTTTTCATCTTGAAAATTCTAAGGATGAAACCCATGGACTATAGGAGGAGAGTGTTCAAAGAGTAACATTTATTTTAGTGAGAAAAGAAGCAGAGCTGTCACCAGGTAAGAGGGGACCTGATACAGGTTGCCATTCAGGAGTGTTAGTCTAGGGGTTAATATAATATAGCTACCAGGTAGGGTCATTGATCAAAATCTATGTTAAGTATGTATTAGGAAAGTGTCAAAGTCAAGAATCTATGCTAAACAGGTGTTGGAAAAATGTTAATCCTATGCTTTCAGCCTGCAACATCTGATTGGTTGTGTCCTTTTAGACTTTGAGTTTGAACTTTCCTATAGTCTCTATTTAGTTTCACCACTCCTCTCTTTTCTTGCTGCTCTAGGACCAAGAGTTAGCTGGAAGGTTTGGAATGTTTCTACAGGTTAACTTCATGGAGTGACCTTTACATTTAGAGAAGCCTTTCTGGATCCCATTGCCTAAGTGTCTGCCTGTTTTACTATATATTCTATTAGGAAGATTCATATGAAAGTCCTTTTTAAAAATATTTATTGCAAGAAATTTGTAAAGTGTTATTATCTAAAATAAAGATTAAAGTTTTAATGAAAGTGACTAAGTAACACAATCCATCACTTGTTCATAATATTTTCTACTCATTCTACAGAACGTGTGTTAAGCATATATACATACATATAAATATATGAGATAGACAGGGAGGGAGGGAGGGACACATTTCTTTTAAGAAGTTAGCCCACCTAATTGTGAGGCTTAGCAAGTACAAAGTCTGCTAGGTGAGCTGAGCTTGGACAACGGGAGAAGACCTGCAGTCAGAATCCCAAGACAGTTTTTTTAAGATTTCCCTTTCTCTGCCTAGGTCAGTCTTTGGCTTAGATCTCTCTTAGACTTTAGCTGATTGGATGAGGCCCACTCATATTATAGAGGGTATCTGCTTTACCCAAACTCTACTGATTTAAATGTAAACTTCCTTTTAAAGAGTATCATGACAAACTTTTAGAACATTTGGCCAAATCACTCAGTACCACTGTTAAGTAGGTGAGTCAGTCATGAACAGGGGCAGGATGATGAAGTGCAGTAACTTTCAGGGAGCCCATAGGTCACAGGCTGGAATTAATAGAAAACTATCAATACAGGCAAAAAAAAAAAACAAAGAAACCGTTAATCTAAGGAAGCTAAGCCAAAAAGGATCTCTCACCAGAGATACTCAAAATCATATTGGCAGGAAAGAGGGTTATATTAAAAGCCAACTTTCAGAAATACAGAAAAAAAACCCCTAATTGTTTCAAAAGCTCCACCTCTCAAATCTCTGATAGAAAAAAAAAGCTTTTAGATGCAGGGGAAGAATGCATTAGGACAAAAGACAGAATTTCACCAGTTCTGAAGAGATTTCCAATTCCAGGAATTTCACAGGTTTAAACTCCTTTGGGAGCTTTCCTTACCAAGTCAAAGGGAGCAGGACTTCCTGGGTCAACATCTGTGTCTTCTAATTGGTGGTGGGGGGGGAGGGTAGGTTCCAAATTCCATCTGTTTCTAAACACAAAACTCTGAAATACCTTGACTACATAAAGTCTATGTCAGCCTCCCTGAGACAGTCTGTTTTGTCTTTGTCCTGAATATCTGTAACCCCTTTCTAATAAACTCTTTTGAATTTCCTCCTGCAGGACTGAAGAGAACCGGTGACCAAGAACCACCATGTCTGCTCCAATTCCACTGCTGGCTGATCTCCCTCTGCAACACAAGGGCCTACACAAGCTGACTCCTAATAATAAAATGAGCTGTCACTGAGAACTGCAATTCAGAATCAGTAGACAGTAAATCCTTGAGGATAGGCATGATTCTTTTCATCTCCCCAATCCATATCTACAGCACTTTGTATAAACAAATGCACAAAACTGTTTATTAACTGAATAAATGAGAACTAGTAGTGGGTCTAGGCCAATATAGTACCATGGTACCTTTCCTCTCCTTGCATTCATTTGCAAATATCAAGAAGAAACATTCAAGAAGAAAAACTGAACATCCCAAGGGGTTGCTATCCAAACAAGCCAGGAGAGAACATAAAAAAGCTTCTGGCTTTTCCTTTTTTTGATTTCTTCTCAGGCTCTCATTAGCTAATTCACAACTGGTCCTCTCTGGTGTCCCCCTTCACTGGCTTTCAAAGTTCATTCAGAATCTCCCTAACTTATTGACCATCCCTTGTTTTCAACATCACATGCACAATTCAAATAGATCATACACCATACCATTACCCTGAAAAGTAGAACATAGCTCAGATTGGAAATCAAAGAACTACAATCTTTAAAAGGCCCAAAACAATGTCATGTTTTATAATACTATCAATACAATTTGCTTAGACAAAAAATTAGATAGAAATTTTTGATATCTAATCCCTCCAATGCAACACTTTCTATCTAATACAATGACATTGGTTAAGCTGCATAAATAATTAACCATGCTATGTTTCTGACCCAACCAGGTTTGGAAAGATGTAATTTATCAGGCATGATTAATACATATTTCCATGCTATCTATAACGTGGTTGTAAAACCAAGTAGTCTCCATATGTTATTTTTATTTTTTTATTATTTTTTTATTTCTTTTCCTTTTTTTATTGGTTGTTCAAAACATTACAAAGCTCATGACATATCATCTTTCATACATTTGATTCAAGTGAGTTATAAACTCCCATTTTTACCCCAAATACAAATTGCAGAATCACATCAGTTACACATTCACAATTTTTACATAATGCCATATTAGTGACTGTTGTATTCTGCTGCCTTTCCTATCCCCTACTATCCTCCCTCCCCTCCCCTCCCATCATCCCTCTCTACCTCATCTGCTGTTGTTCAATTCTCTCCCTTGTTTCCCCTCCCCTTTCCCCTCACAACCTCTTATATGTAATTTTGTGTTACATTGAGGGTTTCCTACCATTTCCATATGCTTTCCCTTCTCTCTCCCGTTCTCTCCCCCCACTCGTCTCTGTTTAATGTTAATCTTTTCCTCATGCTCTTCCTCCCTGCTCTGTTCTTAGTTGCTCTCTTTATATCAAAGAAGACATTTAGCATTTGTTTTTTAAGGATTGGCTAGCTTCGCTTAGCATAATCTGCTCTAATGCCATCCATTTCCCTGCAAATGCCATGATTTTGTCATTTTTTAGTGCTTCATAATACTCCATTTTGTATAGATGCCACATTTTTTTATCTATTCATCTATTGAAGGGCATCTAGTTTGGTTCCACAGTCTAGCTATTGTGAATTGTGCTGCTATGATCGTTGATGTGGCAGTATCCCTATAGTACGCTCTTTTAAGATCCTCAGGGAATAGTCCGAGAAGGGCAATAGCTGGGTCAAATGGTGGATCCATTCCCAGCTTTCCCAGGAACCTCCATACTGCTTTCCAAATTGGCCTCGCCAATTTGCAGTCCCACCAGCAATGTACAAGGGTACCCTTTTCCCCACATCCTCGCTAACACTTATTGTTGTTTGACTTCATAATGGCTGCCAATCTTACTGGAATGAGATGGTATCTTACGGTGGTTTTGATTTGCATTTCTCTGCTAGAGATGGTGAGCATTTTTTCATGTACTTATTGATTGCTTGTATGTCCTCCTCTGTGAAGTGTCTGTTCAGGTCCTTGGCCCATTTGTTGATTGGGTTATTTGTTATCTTATTGTTTAATTTTTTGAGTTCTTTGTATATTCTGGATATTAGGGCTCTATCTAAAGTGTGAGGAGTAAAAATTTGTTCCCAGGATGTAGGCTCCCTATTTACCTCTCTTATTGTTTCTCTTGCTGAGAAAAAAACTTTTTAATTTAAGTAGGTCCCATTTGTTGATTCTTGTTTTTAACTCCATTTTGTATAGATGCCACATTTTTTTTATCTATTCATCTATTGAAGGGCATCTAGTTTGGTTCCACAGTCTAGCTATTGTGAATTGTGCTGCTATGATCGTTGATGTGGCAGTATCCCTATAGTACGCTCTTTTAAGATCCTCAGGGAATAGTCCGAGAAGGGCAATAGCGTCTTGGGCTATGGGCGTCCTATTAAGGAATTTGGAGCCCGACCCCACAGAATGTAGATCGTAGCCAACTTTTTCTTCTATCAGACGCAGTGTCTCTGATTTGATATCAAGCTCCTTGATCCATTTTGAGTTAACTTTTGTGCATGGAGAGAGAAAGGGATTCAGTTTCATTTTGTTGCATATGGATTTCCAATTTCCCCAGCACCATTTGTTGAAGATGCTATCCTTCCTCCATTGCATGCTTTTAGCCTGTTTATCAAATATAAGAAAGTTGTACTTTTGTGGATTGGTTTCTGTGTCCTCTATTCTGTACCATTGGTCCACTTGCCTGTTTTGGTACCAGTACCATGCTGTTTTTTGTTACTATTGCATTGTAGTACATTTTTAACTCTGGTATCGCTATACCTCCAGATTCACACTTCCTGCTTAGAATCGCTTTTGCTATTCTGGGTCTTTTGTTTTTCCATATAAATTTCATGATTGCTTTATCTATTTCTACAAGAAATGCCATTGGGATTTTGATTGGCATCACATTAAACCTGTAGAGAACTTTGGGTAATATCGCCATTTTGATGATGTTAGTTCTGCCTATCCATGAACAGGGTACATTTTTCCGTCTTCTAAGATCTTCTTCTATCTCTCTCTTTAGGGTTCTGTAGTTTTCATTGTATAAATCTTTCACCTCTCTTGTTAGGTTGATTCCCAAGTATCTTATTTTCTTTGAGGATATTGTGAATGGAGTGGTTTTCCTCATTTCCATTTCAGAAATTTTGTTGCTGATATACAGGAATGCCTTTGATTTATGCATGTTGATTTTATATCCTTCCACTTTGCTGAATTCATTTATTAACTCTAGCAGTTTCTTTGTAGACCCTTTTGGGTCTGTTAAATATATTATCATGTCATCCACAAATATGGATAATTTAAGTTCTTTTCCTATTTTTATGCCTTTAATCTCTTTCGTCTAATTGCGCTGGCCAATATTTTGAGAACTATGTTGAACAGGAGTGGTGATAGAGGGCATCCCTGTCTTGTTCCAAATTTTAGAGGGAATGCCTTCAATTTTTCTCCGTTCATAATGATGCTAGCCTGAGGTTTAGCATATATAGCTTTTACAATGTTGAGGTAAGTTCCTGTTATCCCTAGTTTTTCTAGTGTTTTGAACATAAAGGGATGCTGTACTTTTTCTGCATCTATCAAGATGATCATATGGTTCTTGTCTTTAAATCTATTGATGTGGTGGATTACATTTATTGATTTCCATATTTTGAACCAGCCTTGCATCCCAGGGATGAATCCTACTTGATCATGGTGCACAATTTTTTTGATATGCTTTTGTATTCGATTCGCCAGGATTTTATTGAGAATTTTTGCATCCAAGTTATTTAGAGAAATTGGTCTGTAGTTTTCTTTCTTTGAAGTGTCTTTGTCTGGTTTCAGGATCAGGGTGATGTTGGCCTCATAGAATGAATTTGAAAGAACTCCTCCTTTTTCTATTTCTTGAAATAGCTTGAAAAGTATTGGTATTAATTCTTCTTTGAAGGTCTTGTAGAACTCCACTGTATACCCATCCGGTCCAGGGCTTTTTTTGGTTGGTAGTCTTTTGATGGCTTCTTCTATTTCTTCTTTTGTTATTGGTCTGTTTAAATTGTGTGTGTCTTCCTGACTCAATCTGGGAAGATTGTATGACTTAATAAATTTATCAATATCTTCATTATCTTCTATTTTATTGGAATATAGGGTTTCAAAATACTTTTTAATTATCTTCTGTATTTCTGTAGTGTCTGTTTGACATTGTCTTTTTCATCCTGTATGTTAGTAATTTGAGTTCTCTCTCTTCTTCTCTTCCTTAGCATGGCTAAGGGCCTGTCAATCTTATTTATTTTTTCAAATAACCAAATTTTAGTTTTTTCAATTTTTTCAATGGTTTTTTTTTTCATTTCAATTTCGTTGATTTCTGCACTAATTTTAATTATTTCTTGTCTTCTACTACATTTGCTGTTGTTTTGCTCTTCCTTTTCTAGGTTTTTGAGGTGTAGTGTGAGTTCATTTATTTGTTGTTTTTTTTTCTTTTTTTGAGGAAAGAACTCCAAGAAATGAATTTCCCTCTTAAAACTGCTTTCATTATGTCCCATAGATTCCGGTATGTTGTGTCTGTTTTGTCATTTGTCTCTATGAATTTTTTTATCTCCTCCTTTATGTCTTCTGTAACCCATTGATCATTCAGTAACATATTGTTCATTTTCCATGTGATGTAGGATTTTTCCTTCCTTCTTTTATCATTGATTTCCAGTTTCATTCCATTATGATCAGATATGGTGCATGGTATTATCTCCACACCTTTATATTTACTGAGAGTCGCCCTATGGCATAATATATGGTCTATCTTTGAGTAGGATCCATGTGCTGCTGAGAAGAATGTGTATCCACTTGATAATGGTTGATGTATTCTATATATGTCGGTTAAGTCTAGGTTATTGATTGCAATTGCTTTATTGAGTTTTATAGTTTCTTTGTTCAGCTTTTATGAACATTGCAGCACCATTGTTTGGTACATACAAATTGATAATTGTTATGTCTTGATGGTGGATGGTTCCTTTTAAAAGTATATAGTGTCCTTCTTTATCCCTTTTGATTAACTTAGGTTTGAAGTTAATTTTATTCGATATGAGTATGGCTAATCCTGCTTGCTTCTGAGGACCATGTGAGTGGTATGATTTTTCCCAACCTTTCACCTTCAGTCTGTGTATGTCTTTTCCTATCCTATGAGTCTCCTGAAGGCAGCATATTGTTGGATTTGTTTTTTTTTTTTTTTTAATCCAGGTTACTAGCTTATGTCTCTTGATAGGTGAATTTAAGCCATTAACCTTTAAGGTTACAATTGAAATATGCTTTGTACTTCCAGTCATGTTTATTTATTTATTTATTTATTTTAGCTTGGCTAGTTTTTCCTCTTTGGTTATTTTTCTTCCCCTTTACTGAGATACCTCCCACTGTTAGTTTTGGGCACTATTTTTCAATTCCTCTTCTTGTAGTATTTTGCTTAAAATGCTTTGCAATGCTGGTTTTCTGGCTGTGAATTCTTTTAGCTTTTGTTTATTGTGAAAGATTTTAATTTCATTGTCAAATCTGAAGCTTAATTTTGCTGGATACAGTATTCTTGATTGGAATCCATTATTTTTCAGTGTTTGTAATACGTTGTTCCAGGATCTTCTGGCTTTCAAAGTCTGTGATAAAAAAATCAGTCGTTAACCTAATTGGTTTACCCCTGAGTGTAATCTGCCTCCTTTCTCTCATAGATTTTAATATTCTCTCCTTGTTCTGTATGTTAGCTATCTTCATAATTATATGTCTTGGAGTTGGTCTATTAAGGTTTTGGATGTTTGGCAATCCATTCCATCTTTCGTCTCTGGGAAGTTTTCTAGGATTATTTCATTTAATAAGTTGTCCATTCCTTTGGTTTGAAACTCTGTGCCTTCTTCTATCCCAATGACTCTCAAACTTGTTTTTTTTATGAGATCCCATATCTCTTGGATAGTTTGCTCATGAGATTTAAGCATCTTTTCTGTGTTGACTATATTCTTTTGAAGTTGATAAACTTTGTCTTCATTATCTGATGTTCTGACTTCTACTTGATCTAGTCTATTTATAATATTCTTGTTAGAGTTTTTAATCTGGTTTATGGTTTCTTGCATTTATAGGATTACTGTTTAGATTTTTTTTTAAAATATCTATCTCCTGGTAAAGCTCATTCTTTGCAGTTTGAATTTGTTTAGTTCATTTTCAAAATATACTTTCAATGCTTAGACTTGCTGTCTCATGTCTTCTCTAATATTTCGTTCCATCTGAGTTAGGTATGCCTTGATTTCTTTCCCTGCCCATGTTTCTGATGCTTCAAAAGTTAAAAGAATTCGCAGCCAGAAAACCAGCACTGCAAAGCATTTTGAGAAAATACTACATGAAGAGGAATTGCATTGTTTGTAGTCCTTTTTTCCCTTGTTTTTTCATGTTGTTCATGTTACTTTCCAGCTCTGTTTGACTGCTTTGTAACTGCTTTCTCCTATACATTTGTTTTGGCTTTGTACATCTCTGTTGTCTCTCCTTTGCGGTGGGAGATTATGCCTAGAAATGTTGGGCTTTATTGTACTTTAAAGCTGATTCATTCAATTCATAAAAGGCTTCCAGGTTCTGTTTGCATATAGTGATTTGTTGTTTGTTCTTAGGACTATATGTTTTGGTTAGGTGCTATGATGTTATGAGGGTTAGTATGTCTTGGCTACTTTAGAAGATTGCTCTACTGAAGGTGGATACTAACAGGCAATCGGATCAGGGTGTTGGTAGTAGCTAGGTATTTAGGAGCCCTATAGACAGCCTTGAGACATTCACTTATTTGCATTTAGACAATTACATGTAATGGGATGAAAGTTGGGGGGTAGGGAAATGAAGGTGCTCTTAAAAAGAAAGAAGGAGAGAGAGAGATAGATTAGAGGAGAATGAAAAGAACAATAAAACTTGAAACGGGAAAGAAAGAGAGAAGGAATAGGGGAGAAAGGAACAGAGAGAGAAGAAGAAAAAAAAATACTGAAGTCTTAGAGATCCATTTTCTTCTCTTCCAGTAGGTGGAGCTGTGCCCTCCAAGCGGAGCTTCTGCCCTCTACCTGCCCATAGCAATCCCTGTAATGCATCTCCTAGGAGTCTCTCAGACTTGTCAGTCCAGAGCCGTTTCACTTCTCCGGCCCTTACCCCCCTTCCTCCTGTCAGCCAGCCAGCCAGGTCCTGTTCACCAGAAGCGGTTCCCCAGAGATCTAGTTACACTTGCAGCCCCACCGCATGTCCCATTTAAGCCCCAGTGCTGTGGTAAACTGGCGGCTAAGACCTTGGGAGTCACCGCTGGTGATATGGGGGGTTGGGGGTCGGGGATTCCCTCTATTTCTTATAGACATGACCCCTGAGAGGTCCATGAAGTTTCCTGGCTGCTTGTATCTGGATGGGGAGGGAGTCACACACCTGCTAAAGTGGATTCTGCTAGGAAGGAATTCTGTCGGCCGAACTCTGATGATGTCACCTCTCTGCTATGGCGGGTCCCAGGCTCCGGAGCGTCCGAAGGGAGGGGTGGGACTGGTCCGTCCCTGGTTGGCTTCAGCTCCCAGCTCCCTAATTCATGAAGGCTTGGCTAAAGACTTCTTCCTGCCAAGCTGCGTTTCGGAGGCTAGTGGGACCCAGTCACGTTTGCTGCGGGCGGACGGGCCGGCAGCCGTGCGCGCCATAGCACGTGGACTGTGGCTGGCAGATCTGGACCTCTGCGTCTTGTGGGGCAATCTGTCACTTCAAAAAATCCTAGTAGCTCCCAGCCAGTCTCTCCTCAGTGGACTTTTGCTAGGAGATTCTCCGTTGGTAGAATCTAAGCGTTATCTATGCGTCTTTATGACCCCATCACTGGGGGGTATTGAAAATGCTGCCTCTTGGCCCGCAGCCATGTTGGATCATCGCTTTTTTTTCCATATGTTATTTTTAAAGTACAGAATCTAAGAGGGACCAATTATCTTAAAAAAAAAAAAGCATTCCCTACATCTTATGCTCTGCCAGGTAAATTGATAAACAAAATGTGGTTAGAACTGGCAAGTGTACCTGTGCAGCTGTGCTGGAATGAAATGACTACTGGAGTGGATCATGCCAAAGGCTAAGATCATGAACTTGGCCTTTGTTAACTCCCACTAAGGTGGGGGGAAGAATCTCCCAGGAAAAAAGCAGATACTTCTGTCCTTGCCATGCTTGCTGTGGTAACGTGAGATGAAACTCACATTTGGAATCATAAGACCTAATATTATTCCTTTTTAGCCATGTACTAGCAGAATTATTTGGGCAATTTAACTGTAATCTAAAACCTTAGTAACACCTATTTTATTATTGGGGTCAAATGAGCAACTTTCTAACATGATATTAAAATCTGAAATGTATTTGTTTACCATTTCTATAAAGTTTAATCAATGTTGATCAAGTACCTAATATGGACCATCCCTGTGCTATGTCTAAGAAACAGCAATGGTTGAGATTCTCCATAGTAGAGATCTTCCATGTTGTCAATAGTTCACTTCTTCCCATTCTTAGCTAAGTACTTGACTACCAGTTTACAACACATTTCCCAACTTTTTTGCAGTTAGGTAGTAGTCTGGCTAATGGGATATAAGCAGATTTGTGAAACTTCTGGAAATATATTTTTTTAAAAGGTGCAAGATATGTCTTTTTGTCATCCCTTCTATCCACTAACTGGAATTTGGGTACAATGGTTGAAGCACAGGCAGCTTTGGGGGGACAATGGGATGTCATTAAAAACAGAAACATTTATATCATCACAGGTATACACCTAATCCACTCATGATGACTCCTGGGACTTAACCTACACCAAAAGTTCTGCTTCCTAAGACACATAGGCCCGGCCCTAAGTACTAATTAGACTCAACCATTAGCTCTGGGATGCCCCCAGAAGGAAAATGGACTTCCAGGGAAAGGCTGGGGTCACTTCTAACAAGAGAGGCAGCTGTGAGCTTGGATTACCCACAGTAGGTGAAGAGTGGGTACACTAAAAGGAATCTAGGTGGTACATCACCCTGTCTACCATAGTGACCAGAAGTAGAGGAAAAGGAATCAAGAATAATTCATCAATGCAACAAATGTTGGATAAACAGCTACAATGTGTTGATGCTGCCATTTTCTTCTTCCATATGGCATCATTTTTAAGATACAGACATGTTCCTAAACCCTATGTCTTCTCCATTCTTACCCCAGGTCTTCACTCTCCTCTATAGCAAAGTTCCTTAAAAGATATCTGTATCTGTGATCTCCCCTTCCCAACTCCTTATTTCTCTAATTTAACATGTGACACCACTGCAGGTTATCTCCAAAAATCTCACCGAATCACATGATCTTTCCCTAATCTCTGCTCAACTTTTCAGCAACGTCTGAAAATTAATCCCTTGTTCCTTGGAGTGTTTTTCTTCACTTGGCTTCTAAACACTACACCTTTGGTTTTTGTTTCTCTAGTTTGGTGATGATTCTTTATGTTTCTTAACTGTGCCCTTCTCATAGTTTCCTGCTTCTAAATGCTCATGTTTCAACTTTCTTTTTTTCCAGTGTCACTCCCCCAGAATAAGTTCATCTGATCATATGCATTTAATTACCCTTCTATCTCAAGGTTTCTTAACCCCAGAATGTCTGACACTTTGAGTATGATAATTCTTTGTCATGTGAAGCTGTCCTATGCATTGTAGGATATTAGTGGCATTCTTGACTTCTAATACTAGATACCACTAGCAAAGCAAGCCCCCACAACACGTTTTCAACAAAAACAGTGCCTCCAGACACTGCCTAATGTCCCTGATGGCCAAAACTGCCTCCCTCCAGATGAAAACCACTAAAGTCGTCTTGGAAATTTTTATTTAAAGCCTTATTCTCTTAACTGAGCTCAAGACACCAGCTACATGATATTTCTAGTAGATATCTAGCATTTTTGTCTTAGACTCTTCATTTCCCAAACAGACTTCCTGAACTTGCTCATAATCTGATCCATCCTCAGTATTCCATGTCCTCATAAGTGGAAACACCATCATAGACTATGAGTTTGATACATGAATTATGTATCATAATACATAATGTGAATTATGGGCCAAACATTTAGTCCGTAGCAGGTAGAATCTGTTCTAATCTCCCCTTTTGAACATGCAGACGCTAAGTTTTTTTTTTAGATTCTCACAGTGAGTAAGTAGCAGAGCAGTGCTTCCAACCCTGGCTCTACACAGTGTGGTACATTGTCGTGCCACCAGCAGGGGATGGCCAGAGCTTGGTAGGTCTGATGAGGAATTTAGTTTGAGCTGATTAATTTTGTTCACTTGTGGGACATTTTGGTAGAGATGATGAACTCAAAGAATGGGGCTAACATGGGGGGTAGAGATAAAACAAAAAGGTGACATCCAAAATATGATCTAGGAAGAGTTCTCATATGGACTAAGTCCTAGAAATTGCCTTCAAATAGAAAATAAACCCTTAAATACTGAATTGTACCTATGACTAACAAAGACAAGAAAAACATCAGTGCATATAATAACACAGTTCTATGAGATACTCCCTAGGGAGTATGCCCTCTTATAAAAATATAGGATTTTAAAATTATTCTTAGGCCATACAATGGTTCAGAGCTTCTCATTTAAAACCTCATAAGACAAAAAAAAAGATCTCATCATTTTAGGAAAACTTTATAAACCTCTGACACTGATTTTTTTTCTCAAACTTTAAAAATGAGGTAAGTATACGAACATCAACATTCCATAATGTTGAACCTTATGCCAATTTAAAGCTAAACTATATGAATACTAAAGTCCTGCTTTCTCTTATACAGAAAGCGGTTACCAAATGATGTTTGTCCCAATTGGCAACTTCTAATACAAACTCATGGGCACAATCACAAAACAAAGAGGATCGAGAGAAGCTAAGAGGCAGATTCCATATTTTTTAACTCAAGCCAAGGAGTTTACTTGGAAATTAATATAATGCTGCCTTAAAATAAAAGCAAAAAAACCATTTAAGTTTCAGTATACTGTAATGTATAATAGAGTAGAAAAAAGAATTAATGGGGCAGACAGATGTGAATGGTGGGAACATGGGTTAAAGGAATAATTCTATAAGATGGCCCCACTGTGTTGACCCACACTTGCATTTGCTTTTAGAAAGAAATTTACCTGCAGCCTTGCCTGGCTTAAGTGGACAGGATATGTTACGTTACTCAGGAAACTACCTGTTATCTGAAGGAGAAATGCAGGTCTACCCAATGCCAATAAGAACAACACAAGTTTCCCTGAAGCAGGGGAATTTTGTGACTCTAACACAAACTAGATCCTGGAACTCAGGGGGGTAAGGCTATTTCCTCCTAACCATAAAATCTGTAAAAATGGGTTCTATTTAGAGCTGGTCAGCATGAGCCAAAGTGACCTCAAGTTGTCATGCAAAGTGGTAACTTGAAAGTCAGATGTCATGGTGCTCTCATCAAAAGTCAAAAGTAAGACCTGGGAGGGACTTTCTGGAAACTTACCCAGGACCTCCAATAAAAGTGGAGGGCAGGAAAGGCACACCATACCTCTCCTCTCAGCAAGTACCCACACTCTCCCTTGAGAGTGTCCCCTTTCCTACCTCATCTGATTAAACTCATGCCTGTTATCCTGAGTCACATATCTGAAATCTTTCTGTCATTGCTGGCAAGAAAGTGGGATGGGCTGGAGTCTTTCTGCTGCCTCAGTCCTCTAGAAAGCCCCAGCCCTGTAATAAAATGTAATCTCAATCCCAAAACACAAACAACAAAAAGCCCTGACAGCAGGTAGACATGCGAGTTCTTTGCCCAAACCAAGCTATGACCATTCCCAGAACCTGTTTTGTGTTTTGTAAAATGAAATCAGTGCTACCTGAAGCCCGGGGTGGAAACAATGCAGTCCAGAGAGCTGAGTGAGGTGTTACAACAGACACACATTAAATGCAATCCCTTCCATACAAAAGCCCCTAGAAAAGGAAAAGCACTCCCTATGACAGAGTCAGAAGGAAAAGAATCTGGCTGTTAACTACATTAGCAACAACTCACCCATCTCAAGAAAAGAATGAATCGATCAGTAAGAAGAAGAGAAGGGCAGGCACTCTTATCAGCGTGTCTCTACTGCATGACTGGAGAGTGGACTCCTAAGAAGATGAAGTGATACAAATACGTCAAATCTCCCTATAGTCAACACAGGTCTATCAGACTCTAATCTTGTTAAATACACAAGTTACCGGAACAACACTCCCCACCCCGATTCTGTGCTCAGGAGCCACCTTCTGATGAGCAGACTTCCTGGGATGACTTCTACAGGGAGAGTATGTTCTGTTTGTTGTGCCAAGAAGTTACATTTCTTTGAATAAACCACAGCTTTGATATTCCAGATCCGACACTTTATTCTCCCATGGATTTAGCTGATGTGAATCAGCATGTGTAAGTCCAGAACAGCTTTGGAAAACTGACAATGTCTATTTTCTGAATCTGTAAGATGGAGGGGTCAGACTCGAGATTGTGATGATCGCAGCAGGCGAGGCTCCCCGGGGAGAAGCCGTGAATGAGCCAGGCACACAATTCTTTCTTAGCTTCTCCAACTGTCTACTTCAAAAGGGTCGTGGGGTTTGGGTGAAATAATGTGTTTGAAAGTGCATAGAAAATTGTGAAGTTCTTTTGAGCAACACTGAGAATTCCAGAAGAGATGGTGAGAAAAGTAATCTGAGTATATTCCACACACCTTGTCCGTCTGGCTATAAGGCCACTCGTGGAATAGGACAAGTTCCCATCCGGGAGTTATGGCTGTATGAGCCCAGAGGAGAATGTCAAACTCACAGGGACAGATCAAATATTAGAATAGCCATCTCTCACAGTAAAAAAAAATAAATAAAATAAATTTTCTTTTAGGGATAGAAATTCTGCCTATTCCTTTTAGGAATGCAATATTTAAATGAAAAAATCCAGAACGTCCACACTATTTGGAGGTATACATGTGTACATATATACATGCCTACATGTACATATATATAGTACTTACAATGTGCCAAGCACCAGACCCAGCTATATAATTTGTACCACCCTGTGCAAAATAATAACAAAAGTCCTTTGTTCAAAAAGCAAGAATGAAAGCTGTAACATGTATTAAAATAAAAGATTTTTCCCTTCTTCTACAGCCTGTCTTTTGATTTGCTGTGGTGTTTTTCACAATTTAATGTCATTTTAAGTAAGAATAATTATTTTTAATACGTATTTTAGCATGAATTACATTGTCCATTGTGATACTGTGCAATATCAGAAATAGTCAGGTAAACAGAACATTTTTCTCATATGCACAATTACTGAAATTACACAATTCACACCTCTCATAAGTTGTATGTGCCTCTATTTCTTTCTTGATGAAACAGACACTCTTGCAGCAAAATAACTCAGCTGTTTTTATTTCACATCTTGATGTAACCACATTCCACCAACACTCTGTACCTTCTGCCAACTGATGAGCACAGAAGGGTGGAAAGAAAATAGAATGGGTTACTTTCCTTTCTTTCTATGTTGTCATTTTCAACGTAAGGCGCTGACTAATAAAGGGACGTTACAATGACTAAGAAAGGATATGGTAGGGATGTTTGGTCATTTGTGTTTATTAGAATGACATCGCCTTCTTTCTGTCTTTGAAGTAAGTTCTGGTTTGAGCAGCAATTGTGGTGTCTTGGGTCTGTCAGTGCTGTCACTCAGTCAGTCACAGACATGACACATTCGTTTCGAGCTGGCTTTGAGTCTTGCCGAGTTCTCAGGGCTGGGGGTCTGCACAGAACATCACTAATGTTCTGTGCTGAGGCAGCAGCAGAGAACAGAGTGGACAATCATGTTACACATCTCTCTTCTACTCACATACAGGCTTTAAATTAAAAGATAATAATAATAAAAAGTTATTAGGAATTTTAAGACAGCAGCTGAAGAAGGGATGATTCTGAGTGTGGCGCCATGTGTAATGGCGCAGGTTACGTGTCCAGGAGGCCATCCCTGCCAGGCACTGAGGTAAGAAAAAATAATAATGAAACTTTGGTAACAACTCTATGAGGTCAATGCTATAATCATCTCCCACTTCAGAATGAGGAAGCAGGCACAGAAAGGTTAAGTAGCTCATTTAAGTGCTAATAATTGCTAATAAGTGGCAGAGCTGGGATTTGAACCCAGGCCTTTAGGCTCATGAAACCATGATCTTAACCAATACAGAGTTACTTCTCCCAAAGACATTGATTTCCAATTCAATCCCAAGTTTCCTTGGCTCTTCCCCTCTTCTTTACTAAAAATTCTTAAAATACAATTCATTTTTGCTGTAAAGAAACTCACAGATATTGCAGGCATCTATTATAAGTGACAGAGTTTATGTTATCAGCTAGAGTAAATGATGATAATAGTTATAGAGAAGCATTTTTATAGCCTAACAATTTGATGAGATGGTTGTAGTTATTATCTGCGCCACAGATAAGAACAGAGATTTACAGGAATCAAGTAACATGGGTCAGACTCAGAAAACAAGTGGTCGAGTCAGGATTTGGCCTTGGAAAATTTGATACCAACATCCATGTCCTTACATATTTTGTCACAGGACTTCAGTTCTCCAAATATTCATTTTAATGGTGCCAAGGGTGAGTGACTAAGACTAGATCTATAGAGAGGTAGTTTACTTAAGCCTCTATTTTTCTGTTTAATCTCAGACACAAAATTAGATATAATTAAATTGCAAAAATAGTTTGACATTTAAATTTCTATTCCAGTGTGAATTTGTTATATCCTTTAAGAGCTTCTTTATCTTTTTGAAATAAGTTCAAATAGATTTCGCCTAGAAGGAAATATCAGAAATATAAAGGAACCCAAAAGTTTAGAATATCGCCCTTGGAGAAACTGTTATGGCTAGCCAATAACCTCTAAGCAAATAGAGGTAGTAATTGGAAGAGCTCTTTTAATTGAATCCAATATAGAGAAAAAACTCAAGTCCTGCTCTTGCTTCTGATATCCATTAACACTACATAATTCCTGAAACAACCTTGAGATCAAAAGAAATGGGCAAAAAAACCGGATAGCTCCCAGATCAGTGTCAGATTGTTTTCTATTCAAAACCTGCTTACAGAATAGCAGAAGTGCTACAATAGATTACATAATTAAATAAAAGCATAATCAGAATTACCATCTCCAAAAATTTTACTAAATTAGGACATATATTTAAAAAAAAGAAAAGAAAGCCTGAAGAAGTAATTTTGGTTTAGGACATAAAATTAACTAAGGAGCTAAGGGACTGTTAAAGTCCAGAGCCCTGTGTAATGATGAAAGACTTAAATTCTTGGCAAATTTTCAAGGCACATAAAGGAAAATTAGGACTGTTCCTCCTAACAGGTTTTTAATTATAAAAGCATTTTATTCAAAAGTAGCTAAAATTTTTTTTAACCTCTATTGTATATTCTGCAATTAATTGACAATTCATTACAGAATACTTGGTTCTTCTGTTGCTGTTCACCTAAGGAGCTCAACATATTGCAGGTATTTTTTAAATAACCAAAGACATAAAATCATGTAGGCAATCTATGGATTCAGAAGCACTCTTGCTAGTATTAAAAAATACATTCACTCTATTCCCTTTTATTGGACCACACAGCTCCCCTATTTTCAGTTTCTTAAATAGCAGCTGTTTTAGCTTAGACTCCTCAGAAAGCAGAATCAGAGCCAAAGACCTAAGGTCAATAACTTAATAGGAAGTCTGATGTAAGTGTCAGGAATAAGGGTGAGGGAAGGTGAAAGAGGAGGGAGGATTACAGGAAAGCATTATGGAGCTAACCCCTAGCACAGTGGGGAAAATGGCTGTCTAACTAAATGGGTCCAATGAGAAGTCATAGGAGGTAAGTATCAGAACGTGTCTCTGGGGGAAAGCAAGGGAGACATTTATCCACTGGCATTTATTCATTGCTCCTCCAACATACCCATGTGCACACACATGTGTGCACATACATGAATGCTCACACACACACACACACACACACACAGTTCAGGGTTCTGCACATGTGAGTGCCAACTGAATGCCCATGAGAGAGAAGCTGCCCTGGGAAGGCTAGAGAGGCTGGCCAGATGCACTTTTCTTTCCTGAAGCTGGGTGAGCTTGCATGGACAGGTCCTTGCAGAAGGAGAAAGAGGTATGGCTGAGAGATTCAAGTGGTTCTCAAGGGGAGTCTGACAGAATGGCCATGTTCACCTCAGACCCATTTTATCTGAGTTTACAAACATTCTGATGGTCTGGATATATTCGGCTACTGCCTTCTCACTGTAGCAATACTGATATTTTAAAAGATTTACAAACATAAGTTCTTTAAATTGGACCTTGATTTTCTCCTTGCCCAAGTCTCACATCATCCTGCACTCTTTCCTCTTTTTTTTAACAGACAGTGAACCTCCACAAGATCAAATCAGCCTCTCTATGTGCTTTTTGCTCACTGGATTCATTCACACCTCCTCAAGGTAACTGTTTGCTCCCTGAATTGTCAAATCTAATAGTCTTCTCCCCGCCTGGAACATCCTCTCCTTTATTGCACTGGTATGGTTAGGGAAACTCTCTCTGAATACTTTTCACTTCCATTGGCCTTCTTCTTCAGCTTGGTCTACTTCTCTTGATGACCATTATCATTTTCCCTAGTCTCACTTTCTTTTTCTTCTCTCAGAAGGTATGATTTCCTCAAGGCTCTGACTTTCATCTTCAAAGTACACTCAGTGAGTGCATCGAAATTTGTCTTCCCACCACAGAAGGCTCTTTTCTCTTTTCTCAACTGCATTAGTCAGTTTTCTGTCACTATGACAAAAATGCCTGAGCAAAATTAACTTAAAAGGAGAAAAAGTTTAATTTGGCTCATGATTTCAGAGGTTTCAGTTGAAGGTCCATTGGTTCCAGTATTTTGGGGTCTGTGGTGAGACAGCACACCCTGGCAGGGCACAACTGATGGTACAAAGCTGCTAACCTCATGGCAGCCAGTAAGTAAAAAGAGAAAGAGGGAAAAAGGGTCCAGGATCCCCATTTCCCATTCAAAGACATGTCCCCAATGACCTAGCTTACTCCACTAGGCTCCACATCCTAAAGGTTCCACCACCTCCAAATAGGGCCACAGATTGGTGACCAAGCCTTCAACACATGACCTTTGGGGGACATTCTGTATCCAAACTACTATCTACCAACCTTCCAACCATGCCTTCAGCCGCCTCCTATCTGTAGTCCAGTTTTAGGTGCTGAAACAGCCTCTCACAGGCAATCTGTACTCAAGATTGTGTGGCCTTCTATCTGAAGGCCAATTCATGTCTTCTTCTGCTTCCTACTGCTCTTTATCACACATTCCTGTTTGCCTAAGCCCATTTAGAAGCACCTCACACACTCACTTCTACACTTTTCTCAAGAAGACTTAGCATGTGATTCACTTCCTTTACACATGTAAATAGGAAGTGTGCCCAAACTGTAGATTCCACAGGTCCTCACTTTTAAGGGTTCCCAACGTGGGGACCTCTTGGTCCTAGGAAAACTGGAAAAACAAGTTAACCTGTGAGAAGGGCTCATTCACTCAGGACCAACCAGGGTCTTGGCGTAAGTTTTGTTTTAAAACTTATTTTTATACACATACTTACATACTTATTTTCAAAAATCAAAAAATACAATTACATATGCCATGAATTTCTCCTTATTATTAATTTATACTTTCCATAGTTTACTGTTATTCTCCATTTCATTCAGATAAGTTTCTTCCTGCTTTCTTCCTACTACTTAACCCAAGTTAATGACCTAAAAACATCCTTTATTTTTTCTTCATGCTCATAAACATATTCATATATATATATATATATATATATATATTTATACACACATATTATATATATATTTATACACACATATTATATATATATGTACATATATATATATATATATATATATATACACACACACACACACACCCATATGAAGAGTTTAGGGATATCTTAAGAAATGAGGAAACATATGCAATTTCATAGAAATCTTTCAAAGTAACAGATAGATCATTAAAAACAATAAATGAGAGCTATAAGAGCACAAAAGTTTATCTGTTTTATTACTGATATATTTCCCTTCCTTATGAATAATGTTGGTGTAAAGACTTTTATAGATAACTCTCACATACGGATACTTTCCTTTACTCAGAATAGATTAGCTGGAATGAGATTCCTGAGTTAGTAGAGTATATGCATTTGTTAATAGATGTTGAAATATTGCTCTCAAATTTCTTTTAGCATTTTACGAGCATGCTATTTTTTCCACTGCCAGGCAGCAAGCAATAGATTTTATGTTCATTTCAATATTTACCAGTCTGAAAGGTAAAAAGTGAAATCTATTGCTTTAATCTATCTTTTCTTAGCTACTAACATGTTTGTGCATCTTTTCATTATTTTTGACCACACATATTTTCTCTGATATAAATATCCTTTCCATAACTGTCGCCATGTTTCTATTATCTATTTTAATTAATTTTTGAGTTTTAGGTATAGTAGAGATGTTAGTTTCTTCTGAGATCCAAGTTTTTCCCCAAATTTACTTTAATATGCTTTGTTTATGGTATCTTTGCCATGATGAAACTTTCATATTTTATATATTCAATTAGGTATTCCTTTCTTCTTTATAGCTTCAGAATGTTAGAAGACTTCATTGCTTCTGGAATATTTAGATTGCTTTCTAGAATTTCCTTACACAATTTCAACTTTATTTCTTATACTTAAATTTCTAAACAAACTAGAACTTATTTTTATATGGGAGAAGTGGCCCATTTTTAAACTTTTCTTGGTGAATAGCCAGTTTTGTTTTATTAAATAAGCTATTAACTTTATTTGCTAAGCAATGTATGCATTAAATAATCCATTATTTTTCTGTATGTTGAAATATTGCCTTTGTCATATTTTACAGGTTCATATATACAAGGATCTACTTTAGGATTCTTTTAACCTTGTGTTTTCACTTTATCCATTACTATGTCCAAACTATAATGACATAGGAGAAAATGATTTCTCATTAGTAATATATTCTGAATTTCTAAGGCAAATAAGATACTTCTCATTATTCCTTCCTTGGGCATATTTGAAGATTTATTTTATGTATAAACTTAAAAATCACTTTAATAAACTACTAGGTATCTAATTATAAATTTATTAAATGTACATATTTGGGGGAAGAATTCATATTTTATAGTATTAAAATTTCTAAGGTACGTCCAAATATTATTTGGCATTTAATTGTCTGCATAAAGAACTTGCATCTTTTTTGCCTATTACTAAATAACATATTGATATTCTGCTATTGTAAAGTATACTATTATATTTCTGTTTTTAGGCACTGAGTTCAAATGCTCTATTTGAGACTTAGTTTTGCTAGAAAACGAGTTTTATGCTGAATTTTCCTTCTGGCATAGTTACAGATTCAAGTCAGCCAAAAGTGAAGTTCCATGAAATTTTGAAGTCAGACATGAAGACCTAGCCATTAATCTCTAAACAGAAAACAGCAGAGGCCAGTTCCTATTTGTTCTTCCCTGTTCCTTCTTCCTAAGGACTGGTCCTACTGACATTCACCTGCCACCAGCACTTCACTGTGAGCTCTCAGAGGCAGTGGCCATGAAGCACCAACAATCATCCATTGACATGTACATAATCTTCCATGAGCTTCTACACCATTTTCTTTCATGGTTCTAACTGCAATAATCAGACCTGTCTATCTTCCAGATGTGCATTCTGAAAAATACTGATTTGGGGTTATTTAGTCATTTTTCTTGGCTCCTCCAACTCTCCTTTTGAGGTCAATTATTTTTCAAGCACCACATGGAATAATGCATAATTCCTGTAATAAATGTCTTCTTCCCTAATATTTGAAATAATTCTACTTTCTTGATAAAAATATGACTAATGCTATAGGGAAAGTATATATTTTTGGTATGTTGGTATTCTCTTCTCAATTATCTTAGCCTTTTGGAAAATATATTTTCTAGCATATATATAACCTTACCAAGAAAAAGAGGTAGCTTAGTTTTTCAATGTTTATGTCAGTCTTCTCCTTTTTTTCCCCTTCCTTTTGACATTTGATGGCATTTTCCAGACTCTGTAGGTCAATGTTGAATAAGATAAAAATAATTTTTTTTTTAAAAAAAAGCCCTATGTGCTGGCAGCAGGAGTAGGCAAGATGCCAATCCTCTCTCAGTAAGATCTTAAGAGAAAGCCTCTGCTTCCCAGCCCCGTCTCACTCCTGAGTTTCTGGGATGGGAGACCTTAGCCTATGAGTTCCACTCCTTTATTTGGAGGGCCAAGGAGTCTGATACAAACACACAACACTGATGCTTGTATATCTCGTTCTTTAACACTCCTTCTCCCACCCAAGACCAACATTTGGCTGTGTGATCAATGCAGTCACATAAAACATGGAAGGGTCACGTGTTGGTTTAGTGTTCTCTCATCATCTAAAATCCTTAATAATTTTTGAGCAAGAGTTCTTGGGCTTCTGTTTTCCACTCCTATCCTAAGTTAGTTAGGTAGTTAGTCCTGCTTCCGTATATCATTAAACCAAGCTCTCTCAGGGACCCACTTAGTCCCAATCCTTGACCTTGGGTTATCAGGTTAAGTAACCAATCTTCACTGCCTACATAGCAGGTCTCACTACCTGAAAACCCACAGCACTCACTGCATTACTTGCATCCAGGGGTGTGTTCCCTAGCAGCCATTTAGCCTTTGGAAAGGAAGGGAGTTCAAGAATTGTGGACATGGTATCATTTTCCTAGACTCTCATTGAATCTGCTGAAAAGAATTAAAGGGTAATGACAAGTTTAACAATAAACTTTTGCTATTATTAAAAATCTTTAACTAGTTTACCTCTCCTTGGCTAAACAAGTATGCTCAAAATATTTTAAACTTTCTTCAAAAATTAAGAATTTTTAGCTTTTTAGCTCATCATTCTGAAACTTCCAAGAATCTTTGTAAACAGTGTAAATGTGAAAGATATACATTATTGAATTAAATTTGGAGAATGTTGAGACATATCCTTCGAGTTGTATATGTAAAACAGACACTAAAACATTAGCAAATATTTTGAGGATTTACAACTTGCCAAGCAACATGTTCTTTTCACTAGATTTACATTATCTAATCCTCAAAATAATTCTATAAATTTAGTACTATTGTTTTTATCTTTATAGATATAGGAAATCAAACCTTAAAAAATTAAATGACTAGCTCAAGATCATAGAAGAACCAAACCTAAAATCCAGAGAATGCCAAATCAAGAAGAAAAATTTATATGTCTCCTTTGATCCATCTCCTAACAATCTAGCTCTTTTCTCTTTTGTCCAAGAATTCAGAGTATCAAGACTATTTCTTAGAAATTGTCATTTTCAGATCATTCACAGTGGCTCATACTTATAACGCTTATTACTCAGGAGGCAGAAGTAAGAAGATCACAAGTTTGAATCTAGTCTATACAACTTAATCCAGAGATAGGAGTCATTTTTCTAATGAATAAGTGCAAATTGCTGATGTATGTCTTCCCATGTATATGTTTGAATGTAATGGTGTTGGGGGATGGAGTAACAGGGAGAGTTCTTTGGGTGTGGAGAACCAAGGCATATATGATTCTAAACTACCTTATACTGTTGCCGGAATGAAGATATTCCTATTAATGGGCAAAAATAGGGGTTTTCCAAGAAATCTCATATGTCAATAGTTATTGCCAATAGATCTCCTGTGGAAGTCTCTGCCTGGAGATGAAACTCTTCATTTCTGCATATCCACAATCTTGAGGATGAAAGTAGTCTTTCTTGGGCCAAAGAGGTAAGGAATTCTTTCTGGTTTATATTTCTAGTCTCTGGTCTCAGTATCTCTTCTCAACTAATTCTGTCAGAAGAACTTTGACTTCTGCTTCTAATGACACACAAAATTATCCTGAATCAAGTTGTGTATGAATTTCTTTACATTCTTATTCTATCTGCATATTCATCATGAGTCTGATATGATATTTTGTAATCAATTTTTTGCATCTTATTTTTCAGTGGTAACACACCATAATTTTAACCTTCAAAAGCCCTATCAGAGATGGAGAGAGAAAGATGGTAGAATGCAGAGGTCACTTCCCTGGTGACTCCATGGCATGAAACCAAAGAATCAGACAGGTAACTTTTCAGCAAGGTGGGTGAGGGAACAAAAATTAGGGGAGAGTTTATTGCAATTTAATACTGGACACTCAAAACAGATCAGGAGCTCAGGAAATCAAATATAATGAGATAATGAATAAATTTCCAACACTACAGCCATGGCAGCAGCTGCAGGCACAAGCCATAACAGTCCTTCTGTGAATTCAGTAAGCAATAAGGGAATTAAGGGAACCCACATTTTCAGGAGGATGGAGGATTGTCAGTATACAGAGTTTAGAAATCAAAGACACTGACTGATGGAACTGCACTGCACAATACCCTTATAGGGAAAGAAACCACATCTCTCCCAGTAGCATGCAGAGGACAGAGAAAGGAACCATTTTGCAGGTGTGGTGGAGGTCCACCAGCAGGGGGAGCCAATTTCTGGCAGACCCAAGGATAGCTGGAAAAACAAGACAGGCAAACACCTACTGAATGACAAAAAGTGTGCATAAGTGACTGGGAAAAAAATAAAAGATGGTGAGAGGTTTACATAGGGGAATACTAGTCATGGAAACCCACCTGGGTTCCTCCTCCCCCTTCCAATCAGGCTGCTGGCAGGACCCACTGGGAGAGAAGCACCTGATGGGAAATTTGAAAGTGTTGGGAGAGATTGAGTTTGGAGACTTAATCACAGACCAGGAATCAGGAATTGTGGGGTCAGCAGGTGAAGTAGTGGGCTAAGAATTGGCTCCTACATCACAAGAGTGGAACTCAAAGGAGATTCCTGGGATGCAGTCTTCCAGCATGGACCAGCAACTTCTGGACCATGGAGGTGCATTGAATCTCCAGACCAAGTGGCATTCAGAGAAGAAACTGGAGCCTACCTAAGCCTAAACCCTGCCTCCAGGAGTTCTGCCTCCAGGATTAACCCTCTCACCCTAATAGAATCCATGAACATGACAGTGAAAGAAACGTCAGAGAAAGTGTTAAGAATATACATAGTTAAACTGATCTGCATGGTAAAGGATAATGTAAGGAGTGAAATCAGAGTGAAAATTCAGGAGATGAAAGATCATGTTAATAAAAGAAGATTCTGAGAAGAAATTAAGCAGAAATACTCAAAATGCAGGAATCAATACCAAATTAAAAATTCAATGGAAAGCATGACCAACAGACTAAACCACTTGAAAGACAGGGTTTCGCTAATGAAGACAGGATATGTAATCTTGAAAATAAAGTTAACCATGGGAAAAAGATGTTAAGAGACCATGAACAGAATTTCCAAGAAATATGGGATAATATAAAAAGACCAAATGTAAGCTTTATTGGGATAGATGAAGGCTTGGAGATACAAAGGAGGCACAATCAATAATATCAGAAAATTTTCCAAACCTGAATAATGAAATGGAAAAATCAAATACAGGAGGCTTACAGAACCTCAAATACACAAAATTAAAACAGACTCACATCAATGCACATTATTATGAAAATGCCTAACATACAGAATAGGAATAGAATTTTAAAGGCCTCCAGAGAAAAATGTCAGATTGCATTTTGAGGGAAACCGATTTGGATCTCAACTGATTTCTCAACCCAGATGCTCAAAGCTAGGTGGTCATGGAATAACATATTCCAAGCTCTGAAAGAAAATGGATGCTAACCAAGAATTCTATACCCAGCAAAATTAAGCTTCAGATTTGAAGATAAAATAAAAACCTCATGATAAACAAAATTTAAAAGAATTCAAAACTAGAATGTCTGTAATACAGACCATACTCATACAAAACAATATTAAAAAGATAGTGCACCACAATTAAGTGGGATTTATGAAGAAAAAAATGAAAAATAAAAGTGCAAACCAACAAAAGGAGGAACTACACTAAAGGAATAGTAAATCAAGGAGAAAATAATTCAAATTAAAACTAGGAGTACACCCAAATGACCAGGAATACAAATCATATCTCAGAAATAAATTTAAACATAATAACCTAAAGTCATCAATCAAAAAACATTGAATGTGAGGCTGGATTAAAAAATTAGACCCAACAATATGTTGTCCCAACAATATGCTGTCTCCTAGAAACTTGCCTCATATGCAAAGACATCCACAGACTTAAGGTGAAAGGATAGGAAAAAATATATCACATGGCTTCATAAAATAGCAGAGGTTTATATTCTCATATAAAATGGACTTAAAGCCTAAGTTAATCAGAAGGGACAAAGAATTACATTTCATTTGCTTAAGGGAATTATACATCAACAAGACAACAATTGTAAATATTTATGCCCCAAATAATGGAGCATCTACATACATCAAACAAACCCTTTTCAATTTCAAGAAGTGAATAGACCACAACAAAATAATACTGAGTGACTTTAACATACTTTTCTCACCATTGGATAGATCCTCCAAACAAAAACTAAATAAACTATAGAATTAAATAATACAATCAATAATTAAGTATTGGGAGACATATATAGAAAGAATATTTCATCCATCAATGATTGAATATACTGTCTTCTCAGCAGCACACGGATCCTTCTCTAAAACAGACCATATCTTAGGCCACAAAGCAACTCTTAGCAATACAAAAAAAAAAATAGAGAATACCTTGTATTCTACCACATGATAATGGAATAAAATTTCAAATCAGTAATAAAATAAAAAATAGCAGCTACTATAACACCTGGAGAATACATAATACACTATTGATTGACCAATAGATAGCAGAAGAAATCAGGGATGAAATGAAAAAATACTCAGAGGTAAATGAGAATAGCAATACATATGAAAATCTCTGAGACACTATGAAGTCAGTTCTAAGAAGAAAGTTCATTGCACTGAGATCATTGATTAAAATAATAGAAGACTGCCAAATATATCACTTAACATTACATCTCAAATCAATAGCAAAAGAAGAAAAAATCAACACCAAAAATAGTAGAAAACAGGAAATAATTAAAATCAGCCTAAATCAATGAAGTTAAACAAAAAAAAAGCAATTGAAAAAATTGATAAAATACAAGTTTGGTTCTTTGAAAAAATAAATAAAATTGATAAACCTTTAGCCACAGGGGTTCTTTCTAACTAAGAGACAGAAAACACAAATTACTAAAATTCATAATAAAAAGGGGAATATTATGATAGATGCTACTGAAATACAGATGATAATCAAACTATTTGGAAAATTTATACTCTAGTAAAATAGAAAATCTTGAAAGACATCAACAAATTTCTAGAGGCCATATGACCTAACCAAACTGAATCAGGAGAACATACACAATTTAAACAGATCAATTTTAAGCAATGAAATAGAAGGCACTATCAAACCCTACCAAAATAAGAAAAGCCCAGGACTGTACAGAATCTCAGCTGAGTTCTACCAGACCTTCAATGAAGAATTAACACTAATACTCATCAAATTATTCCATGAATTATAAAAGGAGTGAATCCTTCCAACCTCATTCTATGAAGCTAGTATTATCCTGATACCAAAACCAGACAAAGACACATCAAGAAAAGAATACTTTAGACCAAAATCATTGATGAATATAGATGCTAAAATTCTCATTAAAGGTCTGGAAAATTTGCATACAAAAACATTTAAAAAGATAGTATACCACAATTAAGTGGGATTAATCTCAAGGATACAAGATTAGTTCAAAATACAGAAATCAACAAACATAATTCATCACATCAATATACTTAAAGACAGGAATTATATGATTATCTCAATATATGAAGAAAAAGCATTTGACAAAACATAGCACCCCTTCATGTTCAAAACACTAGGAATAGAATACAATCAACAATAAGAGTTGGTGAGGATGTTCGGGAAAAGGTACACTCATACGTTGCTGATGGGACTACACTATGGAGATTCCTTAGAAAACTTAGAATTGAACCACTATTTGACTCAGTTATCCCCACTCCTCAGTATATAACCAAAGGATTTAAAATCTGCATACTACAGTGATGCAGCCACATCAATGTTCATAGCAGATGAATTCATAATAGCTAAACTGTGGAACCAACCTAGATGTCCTGCAATAAATGAATGGATAAAGAAACTGTGATATATATTCACAATGGAATATTACTTAGCCATATAGAGAAATAAAATTATGGCATTTTCCAGTAAATGGATAGAACAGGAGATTATCATGCTACATGAAATAATCCAATCCCCAAAAACCAATGGCTGAATGTTCTTTCTGATATGTGGATGCTGACTTACAATAAAGAGGGGTAGGATAGGGAAGAATACAAGTACTTTGGATTATACAAAGGGGGATGAGGGAAATGGAGGTGAATGGGAATAAAAAAGACAGTAGAATGAATAAGACATTACTTTCCTACTTGCATATATGATTACACAACCAGTATAATTCTACAATTCTATATCATGTACAACCAGAAAAATAAGAAGTTACACACACACACACACACACACACATATATATATATATATATATATATATATAATTTTTTTTTCAAAATGCATTCTACTGTCATGTATAACTAATAAGATTTTTTTTAAAAAAAGAGGCCAGAGCAGTTGGGTACACTCTGCAGATAATCTTTGCCTTTTCATTTTAGGACACTACCAATGTTACTACTTTATATCACTTTTCAATAAAAATGACTGTTGCCCCCACATCATGTAAAACCACAAGAATGGGAAGTTGCTGAGAGCCACAGCCTTGAGGTCAGCTCATCCGTCCGATGACAGGTAAGGACCATATGTATTATTGGACAACTTAACAGGCATGGTCCCTAAGCCACATTGCTTGTGGTTTAATTAAACAGAAGGGGGGAGATGCTGAGAGCCACAGCCGAGTCAGAATGATGCTTGGCATTTGCCAGAGGGAATGTTTGAAAGGTGACTCCATCGAACCATTGAGATGATGATCTGAGTTAAGCTATATATAATTGCTGTGATGCTGGATTGATTGTATTGTATATTTGACCTTTACTGTTGAGCAATGGGGTGGCTCTTGCTGCCTTGGGCGCCTGCTGCTTTGGAGTTCTCCTGCTACTTTGGTGTTCTTGTGGGGATTCCCGGAGAGTTCTCGTTGGTTGGGGAAGTGCCTGAGGAGAGATTTCCGGAGGAGGGATTTCTGGTTGGTGAGTGGTGTGTCCCGGGGGAAGGCCATGTGGGTGGTGTTGGCAGAAAAGTATGCGTGCAGTGCCAGTGAGAGTTGAAATAAAGTAGTTGCTGTTTGAACCTACAAGGCTTTGTGGCGGCTCGGTTATTTGTGCCCAGGCAGACTGCGGCAGAAAGTTATACTCCATGTGTGTATAATAGGTCAAAATATATTCCACTATTATGTATAACTAAAAAAGAATAAAAAATAAATAACCATTGTTTTTAAAAATCCTCATCAGAAATCATTTCAAGTATTTATATGAGAGGGGATTTAATTTAAGGAATCAATGACACCAGGTGTTGAGAAGTCTATATAATTCAGAGATTAAAAAAATACTGATAAAATATGCTCTACCCAGAACAAAAGAGACAAGGGAGAAAGAGGCAGTGTTAGCTGAACCCCTGGGCAATACATGACATGACAGACTTTTCAGGAGGGAGCTGGATGATTATGTTCCAGCCCAGTCCAAGATGCCACAGGAGGCAGAATAGGAATCAGAGTGCCTTCCATGTCCAACAGTACTCCTTTTGAATGAATAGCATGGAAAGCCAGTTGACATGGAATCTAGGATTTGCAGCCTGTAGGTGTCAGTTTCCCTATGATGAAGGGTAGTACATGAGAAGAGCAAACACTGAATCTAAGGAAAGGAATATAGCTTATCAGGCTCAGTAGGTGAATCCAGAACCCCAGTTACCCAAACAGTGTGCCCTCGTGCTACTAATTTCTGTGCATACTTGAACTTTAGAACCATATTATTTGGGGCTCTGTGGTGGTCCCACTTGGATCACCAAAGAATGGTGAAAGCAAGAAAGGAAATGAGAATAAAAAGTTCCAAATCTCTACTCTCTCCCTGAAATAGTTCTATATATGGGCTATCTAATACAATTTAATTGGAATAACTTATTTTGTGGCCAGAGAAACAGAGAATTAAAAAGAATGGATCTATAGAAATCTTCCCATTAATCTGGGCCCACTTCAATGAATCCTATAGTCAGTCCTATCTTCTTACCTGTCAGAGGTCCCTTTCTCTATTTTTTTCTGTCAGACTCCTAATACATGCCAGCAGGTTACTGGGTATCTTCACAAAACTCATTGTTTTTGTGTTCCAAAGATTTACCTTCTCCCTTCTTCAGTGTCCTATTTCACTTTCATGATTTCTCAAAGATTGTTGATAGTAACTACCTCCATTTACTCTGTAAGTGAAAACTTGCATTGGGCCAAAAACAAGCCAGGCATAAAAATTAAGTTAGTCAGGTATGTGCAATATTATTTTCTGTTTCTGATAGAACCTTTGCTTATTTCTAAATTCAAAAAACATTTCTTCCTTTTCCTTTGCCCTGCGTTTCTTTAAAACCATGATAGTAAGTCTTTTTGAGAAAGAAATCAGAATAATAAAAGCTGAATTTGGAAAACTAAATAGTATTTTTAGTCATCCTAAATTGTTGTATTTCTATGCTACAAGATAGATCTAAGCCCTCTTTATTCAACTATTGCAAATCTATATGTAAATATGTAAACCGCTATTAATATTATTTTGTATTTAAAGCTTCCAAAATCAGCTTTTATACCCTTTGGTATTTTAGTTTTGTTGTGTGTCACTTATTCTGCCTTTCAAACATGGCATGAGGATAAACGTGTGCATTCATATTTTAATAGATTTTTAGTGTCAGATAATACATCAAATACTACTATGGAAAATTCAATAATAAATAAAACTATTTTACAATTATCTATAAGGAATATATAATACTGTTATAAGAAAAAAACATCTGTATATCTTAAAATAAGAAAGGTATCAGAAAACAGCAAAACACTTTTAAAAGATCTTTTAATCCTCTAAGGAAAAATCCTTGGGTTTTCAACAAACAAAATATACCACTTTCCCATTTTTAATGTCAGATTATTATTAGTTTTATTTTCTGTTATTTGAGTTTCTTATATATCATGTATATTAACTTTTTGATGGACAAGTAGTTTGCAAGTATTTTCTCCTCTCCTGGAGTCTGTCTCTTTATTCTGTTGATTATTTCCTTTGTTGTGTAGAAGATTAGACATTTCCCAAGAGAAAATGAACAAATGGCCAAATGTATATGAAAAAAACATTTAGCATCACTAACAACAGAGAAATGTAAATGAAAACCACAATGAGTGATCATTTCATTCCCCTTGGAATAACTATTACAAAAATGACAAACAAATAGCAAATTCTGGGAAGGATGAAGAGAAAAAAAGTACTTATACATTGCTGGTGGGAATTATAAATTGGTACAGCTATTATGGAAAATACTAATAAAGGATCTTCCAAAAAACTAGGAGTATAACTACTTATGAAGTAGCAATCCCACCATAGGTACGCATTCAAAGGATGAAGAAAACATGCTACATACACACAATAGAATATTATTCAGCCATAAAACTAATGAAATTCTATCATTTGCTGCAACATGGATGAAACTGAAGGACATCGTGTTAAGTGAAATAAGTCAGGAACCAAAATATAAGTAGCACATGTTTTCACTTACATGGGAAGCTAAAAGTTGATCTCATAGAAGCAGAGAAAAGAACAGTGGTTACCAGAGCCTGGGAAGGTGTGAAGGATAGGGGCTGGGGAGAGGATGGTTTATAGGTACAGGGGTGCCCTTGAACAGGGGGAATAATTTTTATTCAATAACTTTTATTCGAATAACACATTAGAATAACTGTGGTGTATATTTCAAAATAGCTAGTAGAAAGGATTTTGAATGATCCTCAAAGAAATAATAAATGTTTGAGGTGATAGATGTACTAATTACCTTGACCTGATTATACATTGTGCAGATGACTGAATTCTCACAGTATGACTCATAAATATGTACAATTACTATGGATCAATTAAAAACTTAAAATACATTTTTTTTAAAAAGACTCCAATTTGCAGAAGTGCTCTATAGAGAATAGATAGAAATAAGAGTGAGTGGGCTGCAAGTATAGCTCAGTGTGGAGTGGTTGACTGGCAAATGAAAACCTTGGGTTTGACCCCCCAGCAACACAAACAAACATCAATCATAAGAGAAAAGAACAAATAAAAGGGATCTAAATAGACTTTCATAGAAATCAGAATAGAAAAAGAGCTAAGTAATAGGTTTAAGAGAAAAATATTAGGGAATATTCTAGTCCCTAACTTTAAAAAATTAAAAAATAACAATTCTACAACTGTTTCAGGAGCAAAAAAATGTTATAAAGAAAACATACAAATATAATCTGATGCCAGGTTGCCAGTTCTTGAATAGAGAATTTCAGCATGGAGTCAGAAGTTTGGGGTTTTAACCCCTTCAGAAATGAACTTATGGCCTTGTGCCGATTCTTTAAATTTTCTTAGGAAAAATCTCAACTTTGTAAACTTGCCAAAAATGAATGTCCATGGTTCATAAGCACAATTATTTTTAAAACAACATTGCAGACCCAGAAGTTAGCGGGTTGTTCCATATTATTATTTGCAATTCAATGAAGCATTGATTCAACTGACATTAATTGATCATCTATTACACATGGGGATGGGTGGTAGGTACTGGAATATGAAAATAAGCCAAAACCTATGTGACTGCTGAGAAGTTCTCAAGGCACTGGGGAAAGAGATCATATAAGAAAGCTACACATGCACCAACAGTGTGGAAAATAACTTCTAAATATTCAGATATGAAACAGAAATTGAAACCATTTACACATCTAAATATGGATTATAGGTGTTTTTTTTTCTTTTGTACTAGGGATTGAACTCAGGGGCACTCAACCACAGAGCCACATCCCCAACCCTGTTTTGTATTTTATTTTATTTAGAGACAGCTTCTCACTGAGTGGCTTGGCACCTCACCATTGCTGAGGTTGGCTTTGAACTTGTGATCTTCCTGTTTCAGCTTTCTGAGCTACTAGGATTACAGGCATGGATTTTTTTAAATTGGTTTTAATTAGTTACACATGACAGTACAATGATCTTGACATATCATACATTTGAATCAGATAAGCTTAATTTCCTATTCTTCTGAGTGTACAGGTTGCAGAATTACATTGGTCATGCAGTCACGTATATACCCACAGCAATTAAAATGTCTATTCTATTCTGCTGTCCTTCCTTTCCCCCCTTCCCCTCCCCTCCCACCACTTCTCTCTACCCAATCTAATGTGACCCACTTTTTTTCCCCTTACATCGTCATACCTATATTCTGTATAATGAAGGGGGTCTTCTTCCCTCTTCCATGCAATTCCCCTTCTCCCTCCCTTTCTCTCCCACCTCTCTTCCCTATCTAAAGGTAATTTTCTTCTCATGCTCTTCCTCCCTACCCCATTTTGAGTCACTTCCCTTATATCAGAGAAGACAATAGGCATTTGTTTTTTTGGGATTGGCTAACTTCACTTAGGATAATCGGCTCTGATGCCATCCATTTCCTTGAAAATGCCATGATCTTGTTATTTTTTAGTGCTGAGTAATATCCCATTGTGTATAAATGTCACATTTTTTTTATCTATCCATCCATTGAAGGGCATCTAGGTTGGCTCCACAGTCTAGCTATTGTGAATTGTGCTGCTATACACATTGATATGGCTGTGTCCCTGTAGTATGCCATTCTTAGGTCTTTTGAGTGTAGTCTGAGAAGAAGAATAGCTGGGTCAAATGGTGTTTCCATTCCCAATTTTCCAAGGAATCTCCACACTGCTTTCCAAATTGGCTGCACCAATTTGCAGTCCCACCAGCAATGTATGAGTGTACCTTTTTCCCCTCCATCCTCGACAGCACTTGTTTGACTTCATAATGGCTGCCATTCTTACTGGAGTGAGATGGTATCTTAGAGTAGATTTAATTTGCATTTCTCTGATTGCTAGAGATGGTGAGCATTTTTTTCGTGCGTTTGTTGATTGATTGTATATCTTCTGAGAAGTGTCTGTTCAGGTCCTTGGCCCATTTGTTGATTGGGTTTTTTGGTTTTTTGTTGTTTAACTTTTTGAATTCTTTGTATACCCCAGAGATTAGAGCTCTATCTGATGTAGGCTCCCTATTCACTTCACATATTATTTCTCTTGCTGAGAAAAAACTTTTTAGTTTGAATTCATCCCATTTGTTGATTCTTGGTTTAAATTTTTGTGCTATAGGCATCTTATTAAGGAACTTGGGGCCTAGCCCCACATGGCGGAGATTAGGGCCTACTTTTTCTTCTATTAAATGCAGAGTATCTGGTTTGATTCCTAGATCCTTGATCCATTTTGAGTTAACTTTTGTGCATGGTGAGAGATAGGGATTCAATTTCATTTTGTTGCATATGGATTTCCAGTTTTCCCAGCACCATCTGTTGAAGATGCTATCCTTCCTCCATTGCATGCTTTTAGCAACTTTGTCAAATATAAAATAGTTGTAATTTTGTGGATTGGTCTCTGTGTCCTCTATTCTGTACCATTGGTCTACCAGCCTGTTTTGGTGCCAGTATCATGCTGTTTTTGTTATTATTGCTCTATAGTTTAACACCTGGTATAATGATACCACCTGTTTCACTCTCCTGCTTAGAACTGCTTTAGCTATTCTGGGTCTCTTATTTTTCCAGATGAATTTCATAATTGCTTTTTCTATTTCTGTGAGAAATGCCATTGGGATTTTCATCAAAATTGCGTTGAATCTGTAGAGTGCTTTTGGTAATATGGCCATTTTAATAATATTAATTCTGCCTATCCATAAGCAAGGTATATCTTCTTCTATTTCTCTCTTTAGGGTTCTATAGTTTTCATTGTATCCATCTTTCATCTCTTTTGTTGATACCCAAGTATTTCTTTTTTGTGTGTGTGGATATTGTGAATGGGGTAGTTTTCCTCATTTCCATTTCAGAGGATTTGCCACTGATATACAAGAATACCTTTGATTTATGGGTGTTGATTTTATATCCTGCCACTATGATGAATTCATTTACTAGTTCTAGAAGTTTCTTGGTAGAACTTTTTGGGTCTGCTAGGTATATGATCATATCATGAGCACATAGTGCTAATTTAATTTCTTCTTTTCCTATATTTATGCCTTTAATTTCTTTCATCTAATTGCTCTGGCTAGTGTTTCAAGAACTATGTTGAATAGAAGTGGTGAGAGGGGGCATCCCTGTCTTGTTCCAGATTTTAGAGGGAATGCCTTCAATTTTTCTCCATTCAGAATGATGCTAGCCTGAGGCTTAGCATAGATAGCTTTTACAATGTTGAGGTAAGTTCCTGTTATTTCTAGTTTTTCTAGTGTTTTAAACATAAAGGGCTGCTGTATTTTGTCCAATGCTTTCTCTGAGTCTATTGAGATGATCATATGGTTCTTATCTTTAAGTCTATTGATGTGGTGAATTACATTTTTGATTTCCGTATGTTGAACAAGCCTTGCATCCCAGGGATGAAACCCACTTGATCATGGTGCATGATCTTTTTGATATGTTTTTGTATCCGATTTGCCAGAATTTTATTGAGGATTTTTACATCTATATTCATTAGATATTGGTCTGAAATTTTCTTTCTTTGAAGTGTCTTTGTCTGGTTTTGGAATCAAGGTTATACTGGCCTCGTAGAATGAATTTGGAAGTACTACCTCTTTTTCCATTTCATGAAATAGATTAAAGAAGAACTAATACCAATACTCTTCAAAGGTCTTGTAAAAGTCTGCTGTATATCCGTCCAGTCCTGGGCTTTTATTGGTTGGTAATCTTTTGATTGCTTCTTCTATTTCCTCACATGACATTGGTCTGTTTAAGTTGTGTATATGCTCCTGACTCAATCTGGGCAGATCATATGACTTAAGGAATTTATTGATGCCTTTGTTATCTTCTGTTTTATTGGAGTATAAGGTTTCAAAATAATTTCTAATTATCTTCTGTATTTCTATAGTGTCTGTTGTAATATTGCCTTTTTCATCCCATATGCTAATTTGGGTTCTCTCTTTTTCTCATTAGCTTGGCTAAGGATTTGTCAATCTTATTTATTTTTTCAAAGAACCAACTTTTAGTTTTGTCAAATTTTTCAATTGTTTCTTTTATTTTGGTTGAGTTCAGCTCTGATTTTAATTATTTCTTGCCTTCTACTGCATTTGCTATTGATTTGCTCTTCTTTTTCTAGGGCTTTGAGATGTAGTGTGAGATCATTTATTTGTTGGCTTTTTCTTTTTTTGAGAAATTAACTCAATGCAATGAATTTTCCTTTTAGTACTGCTTTCATAGTGTCCCATAGATTTCGATATGTTGTGTCTGTTTTCATTTAACTCTAAGAATTTTTTAATTTCCTCCTTGATGTCTTCTGTAACCCATTATTCATTCAATAGCATATTGCTCAGTCTCCAAGTGATGGAATTTTTCTTCCTTATTTTATCATTGATTTCCAATTTCACTCCATTATGATCTGATAAAATGCATTGGTAATATCTCTACTCCTTTATATTTGCTAAGAGTTGCCCTAGGGCATAATATATGGTCTATTTTTTAGAAAGATCCATGTGCTGCTGAGAAAAAAAGTGTATCTGCTTGATTTTGTTTGATATATTCTATATATGTCAATTAAGTCTAAGTTATTAATTGTGTTATTGAGATCTATAGTTTCTTTATTCAACTTTTGTTTGGAAGATTTGCCCAATGGTGAGAAAGGTGTGTTAAAGGCCCCCATGATTATTGTGTTGTGGTCTATTTGTCTCTCGAACTTTAGAAGAGTTTGTTTGATGAACATACCTGCACCGTTGTTTGGGGCATATATATTAATGATTGTTATGTCTTGTTGGAGAATAGTTCCCTTTAGCAGTATGTAGTGTCCTTTATCTCTTTTGATTAACTTTGGCTTGAAGTCTATCTTACTTGATATGAGTATGGATATCCCTGCTTGCTTCCAAGGTCCATGTGAGTGGTATAATTTTTCCAAATCTTTCACCTTCAATCTGTGTATGTCTTTTCCTATCAGATGAGTCTCCTGTAGGCACCATATTGTTGGATTTTTTTTTTAATCCAGTCTACTAGCGTGTATGTGTGTATGTCTTTTGATTGGTGAGTTTAAGCCATTAACATTTAGGATAACTATTGAGATATGGTTTGTACTTCCAGCCATGTTTGTTTATTTTTGTTATTTAACTTGATTTGTTTTTTCCCCTTTGATTAGTTTTTCTCCTTACTGTACTACTTCCCACTGTTGATTTTCGTTGTAGTTTTTCATTTCCTCTTTGTGTAATGTTTTGCCCACAATGCTTTGCAGAGCTGGTTTTCTAGCTGCAAATTCTTTTAACTTTTGTTTATCGTGGAAGGTTTTTATTACATTGTAAAACCTGAAGCTTAATTTTGCTGGATACAAGATTTTTGGTTGTGATCCATTATCTTTCAGCATTTGAAATACGTTGTTCCAGGATCTTCTAGCTTTCAATGTCTGTGATGAAAAATCAGCCATTAACCTAATTGGTTTACCCCTAAATGTAATCTGCCTCCTTTCTCTTGTAGCTTTTAAAATTTTCTTTGTTCTGTATGTTGGACATTTTCATCATAATGTGTCCTGGTGTGGGTCCCTTGTGGTTTTGTACATTCGGCGTCCTGTAGGCTTCTAGGATTTGGATTTCCGTTTCATTCTTCATGTCTGGAAAGTTTTCTAAAATTATTATTTTTTTAATATTTATTTTTTAGTTTTCAGTGGACACAACATCTTTATTTTTATGTGGTGCTGAGGATCAAACCCAGTGCCCCACGCATGCTAGGCAAGTGCGCTATCGCTTGAGCCACATCCCCAGCCCCTCTAAAATTATTTCATTGAACAGTTGCTCATTCCTTTTCTTTGGACCTCTATACCTTCCTCTATCCCAATAACTCTTAAATTTGGTCTTTTTATGGTATCCCAGATTTCTTGGATGTTCTGCTTGTGGTTTCTTATCAGCTTTTCTGAGTTGTTTAGACTCTTTTCAAGATGATGTATTTTTTTATCTTCATTGTCTGATGTTCTGACTTCTAATTGGTCTACTCTACTGGTGATACTCTCATTTGAGTTTTTAATTTGGTTTAAAATTTCCTTCATTTCCAGGATTTGTGTTTGGTTTTTTTGTATAACCTCTATGGCCCACAGAGTTGATCTTTTGCTTCTTGGATTTTTTTTATATAATTCATTGTCAAAGTGATCTTTCATTGTCTGCATTTGCTATCTAAGGTCTTCCTTGAGACTCCAGATCAACTGAGGCCTGTATATCTTGAAATCTTTATCTGAATTTTTTTCTGCTGCAGCTAACAACTCCTCTATGTTGAATTGTCCTGCAGTGTGTGTGTGTTTCTTCTTTCCCTTGTTTTTTCATGATACTCATGTTTCTTTCCAGCTCTGTGTGACTGATAGGTTATTATTTACTCCTATAAATGTATGTTGTTTTTGTATAGCTCTGAGTTCTCTCCTTTGTGATGGGAGATAATGTTGGGTTCGATTGTAATTTAAAGTAAATTCATTAGCTTCATAAAAGGCATACAGGGACTGGTGGCATATAGAGAATTGAGGGTCAAACGTAGGACTTTATGTTTAGGAGGAAAGATGTGAGGATATGGGAGTTAATATATCTTAGCTACTTTGGAGGAGAGCTCTAATGAAGGGGGTTATCAACAGGAGAATAGACGGGAGTATATGGGGGTAACTAAGTACTTGGGAGGACAATAAGTAGCATATAAACATTCACCTATTTGCATTTAGTAAATTATACATAGTTGAAATAGTAACACTTGGGAGGTTGGGAGTGGAAGACAAGGGGAAAGAAAAGTAAAAAAGAAAGTGAAAGAATGAAAAAAAGAAAGAAAAAATGCACTCTTTAACAGTAGGTGGCGTTGTGCATTCCAGGTTGAGTCTCTGCCCTCAGGATGTAGGAAGCAATCCTTGTGGGATGGCTCTCCCTCCCCTGCTGGGCGCTTCTCCAATCCCTGTCTCTTTGGGTTGCTCCTGGTCTCTATCCCCCTCACTTCTGCTGCTCACCAGGCCCCAGTCACTGGGGTTCCTATCCAAAGCCCCGTGTTCACTCTGGGCGTGTGGCGCCCGTGAGATCTGCCCCAAGCTGAAGAGGTAGATTTTCCAAGATGGTGACCACTTGTTTCTGCGCAGGGGTGTCTGGTGAGGGGGAGGGAACTGGGCTGTTTCTCCACTAAGTCCAACCTTCAGTCCTTGGTCAGATGCCCAGTGGAGATGTGAATCGTAATCTGGCGTGTTCTATCTCCAAGGGATCCGAAACTCTGTGTGTCTACACTGCCAGCACTCCACAGCACTCAGTTCCACCGGCCGGTTTCCAGCAGGGAGCAACTCAGAGTTTCTCTCGCGTTCTGAACTGCGTTTGTGACCAGCCCCTGTTTATAATCCTGTCACAGGCTCCATGAAGATTAAATTCGTGGATGAGGGCTCCTATGAGGGGGAGCGTCTGTCCACCACCTCGGGGTCACGTAACGAGTTCTCCTCTAATCCATCTTGGATCCACACCTCTGGATTTTTTTATTCTATCCCAAAGCCTGTTCAGAACTGCATAAAACTAAGGCATAGGCCGAAGTGGCTGGTTATATACTTGAGTGCTTGATAAATTTAAGAGAAGAAATACATTGAGAGAGAGGGGTACATATTATAAAGTTCTTAAAATATATTTTTATGGACAAAATCATGGTATTTTTCCTTCAGACATTGAAAAACAGAAAAATGTTATTTAAATACAAGAAGTATAATATGGCACCATGCCAGTAATGAGAAGATTGACAGTAACAAAAAAAGCAAATCATACTTTTTCATTTGACTATTTAGAGAACGTGGTCTATAAAACACATTAGAATTCAGAATTCAGGAACTACTTTATATTAAGATGGAAAAGTATCAGAGATGGACAAGTCAGGCTTAAGCATAGCTTAAACAAACAGCGTCACACGGATCCCATTAGGAGACAGCTCCAGAGTGCCTCCAAGTAAGCTAGAGTCTGAATCATCCATACAAAGCTGAACCATCAAAACAGAAGAGGAAGATGGAATTATATCAATAGTATGAAGACAGAGGTGAACGAGTAAGAATTGTTACTATACATTTCTTAGAGGAACTAGTTGCTGCTATAAAAACAATTGAAGGAAGCAATAAAAGAAGTGAACTTGTATTAATTGTGTAAACCCTCACATTAGATGACTATTATTTTAATACACCAGCTTCTGTTTCTCATCTGGTAACACATGTTAATTCTCCCTAGGTACCCTCCTTTCCAACTCAGATTCTCAATTAGTTTGGACTCCTGTTATCAAGACTAAATTTTTAGCTAGTTTCTCCAAGAAGCTGATCTTGAGCCAAAGGATTTGAGTACAAATAATTCTTTAAAGCATGCTTTTCATATAAACCATAAGAAAGTGGAAGAACATAGAGAAGAGGAGAAAGTTCAACAAGCATGTGATTTTGGGTGAAGTTCCCAACTTTAGTATGATGCTAGAGAGAGCTCTGTAGTATAAATTGCAAATTGGGGTCCATTTTGCCTCATAGCAAGAGAACTGAGCTTTTATATCTCACTCCAGTCCAGTAAGCAGCTACAGGCTTACCTGAGACCAACACAGACTTTCAATCTCCTTTTTCCTTGACCTATGTCTGTCTGTCTCTCTCTCTGCCAGAACAGCCCAGGATGTTGAAGATTGATGTTACAAGGCAGTCATAGCAGCACCTAGGCCTGAAGAATGATCTCAAAGACACATAAAGAAGATCAGAAGGGATCTTTTTTCAAGGTGTCCACTACAGAAGGTCATGTAAAACTAAGTCTGGCCAATAGCATATCCTTTGCAACTGACATAATGAATCCTTTCAAAATAGCATTTTGCACTGTTCTTTAATCAGTTTAGAAGCACACAGAGAGGGTCTCTCAGAATTTAAATGGAAGTCTGGAGAGCATCTTTCTACCACAAAGATGGGACTTGCCTAAGAATGGAATAAAGTTAAGAGGGACACCATGTGAGGACAGAGTGGGCACAAGGCTGTATGCTGATATGATTTGAGCCTCTCTAGTACCTAGCCTGACACCTACGCCAGAGTTTCTCTGATAAAGTTGTTAATAAATTACCTTTTTATGCTTGAGTTAGAGTTTCTCTTATTAGCAGTGAAAGCAATTTTATCTTTTAATTATTATTAATAACATAACAGGGTTGATTCTCTTTCTGAGCCACTTACTGTACACATTTATTCTATAAAACCCACTATCTTGAAAAAAGAATCTTTCCACAAACATTCTTTCTGAAGGGAAGTATGGTCACGGTTCTGCAGAACGAAAGTTATAATTTAGAAGTAAATCATTTATCTTTCAGAGACAAGAGAGCTAGCTACAATAAATCCAGAACTATCTTATAATTTCATTGATTTTATTTTACCTAAGAAGGTTGTAGGAGGAAAATAAAGTGTGGAGTATCTTTTAATAACACCCTCCATACTGAAAGGTAGGTGGTCAGGAAGAGCCTGGGAACAGAGATGGTAAAGTGCACATCATAAAAGGAAGATGCTGAGCACCCCCAAGAACCAAGAGGAAAGAGTGAAACACAGGATCAGTGTGAAACTGGCAGTTCAAAATTAGGGGAGTGTAAAAGATTAAGAGTACATAACAGATAAAGTGAAGTAGAGGTCTCTCACAGTGTACTATCATTCAATCACTCATTTGCTTATTTACTCCTCTGTTCATTTAGTAAATGAATGTAATTGTGCTTTGTTCCAGGCATTGCATTGGGCACTAGGAATAAATAAAATATTCCTGCCTTCATAAAACAAATTCTCTTTCTCCTTCTATCCCTCCTTTTTCTGCCCCTCCTCCTTCCTCATCACTCTTGTCACCATTATATAGTAGTTCTTTTGACATATTATCAAATTATGGTAGAAGGATGTAACATAGGTTTAGGTTTCTATTTAAAAATAAGCATGATATTCCTAATTGGCAATGACAATGTGCTCTTACAGGTTATAGCTGTAATTATCATCACAGGTCAACATCATGACCATTATATATTTCACAAATTGTTTCAAGCAAAGCTTCTTGCTTATAAGAATGGCTCTGTAAATGCTTGAATGAAGAAATCAGTATCATAGGGCTAAAGACTCTTTAAAAGAATAAAAACAAAATTTTTAAAACAGTAGATAAAAAGAATAAAAAGTAAAATTTAAGACGACAAATCGATGAAGATAAATAAAAAATTACTCACACTTTTCATTGCTTTAAGAAATATTTTTGAAGTATGTACTCTGTAGATCTTACATGTTCCTAACACACACACACACACACACACACACACACACACACACACACACACAAAATAAAGTGAAGAGGTATGTGTGGGTTATCTAGCTTGTTTGTGGTATTTATTTTATAATTTATAAAAATATCAAGTCATGATATACACATTCAATACATTCAATTTTTATTTCTCAATTATACCTTAACAACGTTGGCAAAATAGACATAAAAATTACTTTATTGTCATTTGAAATAAAATCAGTGAAAAAATAAAAATTCATTATCTACTCTACAAATCATACTAGATTAAGAGTTATTTATAAAAATCTACTTTTCCATTTGGTTCTATCTTATAGTTTCAATTTCTTTTCTGAGATTTTATTACTTTTCATACATTTTGAGCATACTTTTCTTATATTTTACATTTATTAGACATCATCAAAAGATTGCTTTAAAATTCCTGTCTGGTTCTAGCATTTTTGTCAAGTTGAATCAGACCCCCATGGATTGCCTTTTCTCTTCAGAATAGATTATCACCTCTGGGTTTTCAGTGAGAAATAATTTTAGATTATGTCAGAAACATTGTCTGCCATGGACACTAGAATGTATTATGTTCTTCCAAAAAATATTTCTGTTTGTTCATTGATTTTAAAAGGTAATTTATTTGGAGTGGAGTCAAGGTGCAAACTCTGTCTTCGGAACATAGTTCAAATCTCAGTCCATTCCCCTTGTCTCATTCTTGCACGGTTGAGGGGTCAGCCAAAGATGTGGGCAGCGTCTTTATTTAGAATTTAGGATTTCTGACCCTGGTTCTCTATTTTCTGGGATTTCTTTTCCATTTCCTAATTACTGTGGTTGTTCCACACTGTGCCCTTTGGTTCTTAGAAAATCATCAAAATTTCTGTTTTGAGTCACACTTTCTCTCTCTACCCCTCAAATTACTGATGACAGCTTATTTTCAGATTAAATATTTATAAAGCTAGAAAACTCAAAGTTTTCTCTTCTTCTATGTAAGTCTTCTACAAAGTTGCTTTTTAGGGGGTCATTTCACTTTCCACTGTCTTCTAGAACTTTGTTTTTTATAATTTTTCCCAGATTTTACAGTTCTACCCATTGGAGGGTTAATTTGGTAAAAGCTTCATGGGTCATAGAAGAAACAAACAAACAAACAAAAATACAAAAAAAAAAAAAACCAATGAACCAATGTGGTTTTAAAGTTTGCAGTTACTGGTAAAAAATATATATGATTTTAAAATGTGTGTATTTTAACTCTCTATACTCTTAGTTATAACTTATGATTGAACAAGTACAGAAGTACAAACGTACATGCAAAAGAAAGAAAATTAGTAAAATACGCAGATTTGTTATGTTGAGAGTTTAACAATGAGTTTGAGTATGGTTTTGTTTAATTGTACTTGTAGTTTACAGTTGGCAATGACTTCTAAGATCATTGGGTAATGTTATTGGAGTTTCACATTAACACATTTTGGAGACAAAAATAGGAAGTAGAAAAGATCTGGGGGGAATAAATATTATTATCTGCTGATTTGGCTTGAAATTATTTATTTCTTTAATTAAATCTGGTAAAATTTCTGCCAGATTCAAAGGAGGGAATCAGGTATTTCAATCACTTAAAAAAATCAAGTTACAGTCTCCATATCATAAACCACTGAAGACTCTGCTAGGCTACATACCATTTCTGTGGCATAATAAATCTATATAGACCTAATATTGTAGATTTAACTGCACTAATCTTTAAACTGAGGGTGACATTCTGATTTTATAAAACTTTAAGGAGAACTCAGGTGTAAGCCTGGATATGAACAGTTAAAAAATCCAAATACAGCTGACTTAATCCTTTCTTAATAGTTGACAGAAGACTGAAGTATTTGTCAGAACTCAATCCAAACTTTTTACTGATTTTTCTAACTAATCAACTACATCACTAACAGCATATAATGATGTTAAATTTTCCAAATATAAGCAATAAGTGAGAAATTCATTCCATAGTTTAAGAAAGATTTGTCTACATCAGAGGCTGGCCTCTTTTTGAAAATTCCCTATAAATTCTCTTTCAGATTGTGGAGGTCTCTCCTTCTGAAAGAGGAGGCATCAAAGTCATATATGAAGCCTGACTACCATAGCTTAGGAAGACAAGCTCAATAAAAGGAAGATAAAATTGTTTTCCATCCATCACTTTTATTCCGCATTTGCCTGTGGGCTGGGATAACTCAAGGCTGCATCCCAGTGCCTCTAGCTTCCAGGTGACCATATGAACCATGGCAAATATGGGAAACATCCGTGGGTACTACCCGATTCCAACATTACTACCTGGAAAAGTCAGACTCTAGTTTCATTAAAGGTTCTTTCTAGATTGGACTCATGGGGTCTGATAGCTCTGACATCACAGAAGTGTTTATTATTGATTTAATACCTAATGAACCACAAAGATCTTCCCCTAAGTGGTCAAGTCCTTCTGAGCTTCTGTAATGTGCTTGACCTTCCAATTTTCCTGACTTTGTTTTAGCAACTCTTTTCTTTCAGATTTTTTTTTTCCCATAGGCTACATTTTCCACTGAGTCTGAAGGATATGGAAAACAACATCCCCCAAGCAAAAGGAAATGACAGCCCCCAGGGAGGAGGGAAGACAGTGAGTTCTGGGAGAGAGAAGGTAAACATTAGGCTCTGGGCTTTGGTCTTTCATCCTTTCCCAGTAACACTGAGTCCTGGAGGGAAAGGCAAACAAATGGGCTCCGGGCTCTAGATTTTTATGCAGTAAGTTTCAAGCTTTTACAATGGTTTTCCAGAGTTAGAATGAGTTTTGAGATTGTACAACTATTTTTCTGAGTTAGATTTTTAACCTGCACAACTAGTTTCCTGACTGCCCAGCGGCACGTCCCAAGCCTCTAATGATTAAGTCACACTACACATTCTACTGTGATTCTCACTAAGACCTCTAAAAAACAGATCCTTCTTGTCACCAGTTGCTATTATTTCCCCAGAAAACGTGCCATGGGCCATTCCACCGCTGCTTAATACAGACACTTCCTGATCCAAGGTCTGCTGCCGTTTTCAGTTATTTTTGTGTAGAGTCTGTTCATGTTACTTCACAAAATTCTTGGCTTAATTTTCTTCAAGGCTCCCTGTCCAGGGAGCACTATTTGTTTTGTCACTTATTCCAGAATAATGTCTCAGTGTCCTTATTTGGGAAGGGCAATACCAAATCAGTATCTTCATTATTGGCTATCTTTGTAACCCCATGAGAATGTAAAACCACAGGATCAGGGACATCCCTTGCTTTGCATATTGCATTATAACCCCAGAAAACCTCACATCTATCAAGGATCCGCATTCAAAAAAGTTGGTTCAATTTTTTCTTGCCTTTTTTCTTTGCTTCCCTTGCTAAAAAATTTCACTCCTAAAGCCAGTGGGGAAGATCAAACTAGTTGCCCACAATGAAAGAGGGTGGGTGGGGAAGTTGCCGTGGTACAGAATGAAATGGCAAAGTTGCTAAACTTATGGAAACATATCAGGAGGGTGTACTGGCAGATGATAGATTGGTTACATTAGTGTGTTAACCAATGTTTTACTTAACATGCTACATAAAAGAAGTGATTATAATAAAGATAATGAGGCCAGTTTACAAGTGCAGAAAAGGGTAAACTAGAGTAAATGCTGTCCTTTGGTTTTAGAATTAGAAGTATTTGTGTAAGTTCATGGTTTTTTCATATATAGAGAAAAAGATACACACATGTCGATGTGTGTATGAGTGATGAATGTTCCCCAGTGATATCCACTGCAAGGGCCAGGGAGTGCTGGCTCTCCTATATAAATGAGCACATCTACCAACCAAATTTCGGTTTTGTAAATACTATTCTCTACTAAAATAAATGTTGTGTTCCTTGAAGAAATAGATTTCAGGTTTGGGACAGGTTAGTACAAGGCTAAAACATAATTCTGTGCTAGAAATTGAGAAAGTACTCCAAGAACTTACAAACATTAAATAGAAACCAAGTTGAAGGAGCTCCATCTGGCCAAATGGGAGACAAACTGAATACCAAAATAAAGAGTGATAATAATGTATTATAATGTATGGAATAAAATAAGAAAACATGTGTCCTTAGAGATATAAGCATATAAATGACTATATTGAAAGTTTGATGCGGAAAGAAACATTTACACAGTTCACATAATATACTTATTATCTACAAAGGACAAAAGTAGAAGAGTCTGACAGTACCCACAAGATTCAAGTGACTGAAGTTAACATCCCTATTAATTGGGCAAATCAACATTGTATCATCTGATGGTATACAATGAAACTCAATTATTTGATATTCTCACCAGAAGTATATAAATTGAATCTAGTTATAATAAAAAGAGAATTCTACTGAAAAAAACCTTAAACTTTAATTTTCAAAAATAACAAGGTTATAAAAACCAATGAAAAACTGAGAAATCGTTCTAGACACAAGGAAAATCAAAAGATATGACAATCAGATGAAAACACACGATTCTGAACTATATCATTCTACTATAAGGGACAACACAGGCAAATTGATGGGACATTAATGGGTCTAAATCAAAAGATATTGTAATCCCAATGGCTCCATAATAAACCAGCATGTAAATTAAATACACACTAAAAGAGTCATAAATTATTGATCAACAGGTCACCAGCTTGCTCTTAAATGATCCAGAAAAAATATTAATACTTCTAATATTTTTACATTTTTATTGTTTAAAAGTAAAAAAAATAGTGTTTTTTAAAGAAATGTAATTTTATTTTGCAAATTAATAAGGGACAATGAAGATACACAAACTGACTCCATCAGGTTTCTCTCCTTCACATCCTCTGTAGAGTTCAGACTGACAAATTCACAATAAAATGTGGTTCTGATTTATCTAGAAATTCTTTCTCTGCCTTGTAAAAATCTACTGTGCAATCTTTATTTTATACCTTCTTGTATTTATATCCACATATATGAAATACAGTGCATATGTATGTCATACTTTTATATTATAATAATAAATTAAACAAATATATCTTATTGAATAGCTAATTAACCTCTAGCATTGATGTATGCATTAGAAAACAGTGTTTCTGCACTTACATCTGTTATCAATGCAAGACGTATTCCACCAGGACAAAGTTACTTAAAGAATATAAAAGCCAAACTGTAGAACTCAGTCTTCAGAGAACCACAAAAATTGCATTAGACACTCGAGTAGTTTTCTATTTAGGTTAATGTGGCAAAACTAGCTTGTTGTTCACAAACACTTTTCCCTTTCCTCCTGGGCTCACAGGTAAAATGCATGTTATCAGAAGCCTTATTGGACTGGATTTCTCAATAACTAAGGGTGCAGAACTGTCCTCCCCATCACCATTTGCTCTGTAAATGGGCAAAAATAAGTTTCTACTTTTAAAGGCACTGAGGTTCTTTTCCTGCCACTGCAACTCTCATCACCTAAACCAGTGCATTTACTCACTCAGCTCTGGTGGAAACCTGAGCTTGCTGTGTGAAGTTCAAGTCGCCTTAAAGTGAAACATTTACAGGACAAACTGCCATCCTCTTGATAATGTTAACTGCCTCTTAAATGATAAACCTTCACTTCACTGTGATAATGGAATCTTTCATTTTTCTCCATCTATCAAAGGTCTCCTTCCAGGAAGAGACTGAGGAGAAAGGAGCAATCTGCCACATTTATGTCACCATCCACCCATCTGTTCACATCTATGTACTAACGCCTGTTAAATACCAGCTGCAGAATGCCAGAAACTTTGCACTAAAAAGAATTTTGTCATTTCAAATAATTCCAATCAAGTGTTGGGAATATAAGAGCAGGTGATCTAGAGTGCTGTAGAAGCAAATAAGAGAAGACCAAACCTGTCTAGGAATGACGGAAAGCTTCCTAGAGGACACATCACCACTGATCTCTGAATCCCTCTGTAAAAGCTACTTTCTTGGGTATAGACTACATATTTTCCTGTACAGTCAATCTCTCAGCATGTGTGGGAGGCCCCCTGGTGCCTGAAAACAAGCCATTTTTTTTTCTTTACATTCTGTCTTTGTCCTTAGTTCAACCACCCGTTTTGCCACCTAAAAAATAAGGCTAGAAATTATATATATATATCACATATTCATTAGGACGCTGAAGACATAGACGTATGAAGAGTGCCCAACCTACCAACTGAAAAACATCAGGCAGATAATAACTCATGGAACTGGGAGAAAAACTCTTAGATGATAGAACCAACCAAGAAATCTGTTATGGCCTGTAATTCAGGAGGCTAAAGCAGGAGTATCCCAAGTTCAAAGCCAGCCTCAGGAACCTAGTGAGGTCCTAAGCGACTTAGCAAGACCCTGTCTCAAAATAAAATAGGAAAAAGGGCTGAGGATGTGGGTCCTTCAAATGCTTCTGTTAAGCCTCATTGCTTGGTTTACTGGGAGAAAGCTTGCTTCTTTGTTTTATAGTCTCCTGAAATCTCTCTGTGCCTCTTGAAGACACTCATGCAATTCCCTTCATAAGCTGACTTTATCAATTTGGCCTCTGATGAAATATTTGAGAAAGCACACTGTCGTACCTACCCAATCCTGGGGAATGAAGTCATGGTATAAAGTACTCCACTGTACAAATTACTATTATTCTCCAGATGATTCTCCATGGCCAAATTTGCTGCAATCTTAACCCTAGGGAGCCAAATCTATCAAATAATAACTGGAGTTAATCAGAGAAAAGCAAGGTGGCACAAGGTTATTTATAAGATACTATTACATTTCATAAAATTTCCATTAGGATAGATTATCTAGAGAATACCTCTGCCAGAAATTTATTGAAAGTACATGATAAATCTAGTTCTCTGACAACTGAGAAATAATTATCAGAAATAAAAGCATCTCTACTTTGTCAATATCTTTCCCTATGTATGAATAGGCAAAATTCTTTAAAGTGTAGGCTTAAACCTCTTTTTCCTTATATTATACCTTAGAATAATTTCATGTGCATTTATTCTATCACTGATTCATATGCCCATTGCTTATAGTACTTCCTCTTTCATTAGCCCATTACTTAGTATGGATTGAATTCTTAAAATCACCTAATGAGGTAAGGAGGACAAGGTGGCTACTAGTAATGAGATGCAATGGCCATTCTAAAGATATTTAATAGCAATGCGCACTCTCTCTCAAAAACTATAATAAAATCTGGCATAATCAGAAATTCTGTGGAATATTTAATATTTAATTTGGGAATATTAATGAATGTGTAGCATGCAAGAATTTCTATTTTTCAAAAAGTGAAATTCCTCATAAGTATTTAGTATTAAAATACTACTAGCTATAATTTTTTCTTTAATGATGTAGAATTCCTTATACAATTTCCATGTGTCAATAGGACTCAAAGATGTAATGAACCTTAACTACATAGAAAGGTATGGTATAAGTTCTAGAAATCACATAAAAGTGAGTGGTCTGGTTTTCTCCCTCAACTATATTTTTAAACATCAGTCTTAACTAAAATGAAAATGAAGGGAATTTCATGGTTTTAGGGTTTCCAACTCATTGAATACCAGATGGAAGGATGTTTATAGTACAAGGAAAGATAAGGATAGCATAGTAGAAAAAAATTGGAATATTCTAGACTGTTCATGACTCTGCCATGAGAAACAATTGTCTAAAAACATCATAGAGTACCTTTATCCTCTCTGCAAATATCTAAAGTACAAAGTCACAATGCCTTTACTATGGCATACAGATCTTGTGATCAGTGTGTCCTTATATCTCCTAGGTAAATGTAAATTACCCCAGATGCAGAGTTCTCCATTAGTATTCAATGAATGATTCCCAAACATTATGCATCAGAGCGACTTGAATGGTTTAAGAAAATACAGACCACTGGGCCCATTCCCAAATTTACTGATTAAATGGATGTGAGATAACAGTGGTTCTTCAAATTACGATCTTCAACAACTATATCAGTCTCACCTAGGAACTTATCAGAATTAGCTGTTCTTGGATCTCACCCCAGACTTAGTGAACCAAAACCTATAGGGTGGGACCCAGCAATCTGTTAATAGATGCTCCAGGAACATGCTAAAATTTGAGAACTGATGTAATGCTAGACCCCTAAAGCTGGGTGATGTCTTCTATAATAGTACCACACAGTATAATATTTTGAGTAGATGTGATTGTTATTTTAGACTTCTTTGGTTTTATCATCAAATGATATTCTAACATACAAAGTAGCAATATGCAACTGATTCCTCCCTAACTTTTCAATGCAATTTTTGTCAATGGCCACTACCATTTTTCACTCATGTGTCCTTCCTTGTCATTAGAATAGATTAAGTGGGTTCAACCATCGGGTCTAATTTACATGTGTCGTGACAAAGATAGATCTGATAAGATTGTCATCTTATTTCTGGAGATAGTCTGAGTCAATATAATAAGCTGAAGGACTTGAATGATAAAACAGGCTCTCAATGAACAACAATGATAATGATCTTAATATTGACAATGCAGCCTCATCCACCCTAGAATAAAGACATTGATTCTCAGTCACATTTAGCAATGAAAATATTGGAGAAGGTAGCTCAAAGAATATCTGTTGGTATTTAGCTAAAACCCAACATATTTCCCCGTGAGGCTCAATGGCAATTTACTTTAAATTGTTGATGGGCATTTATTTATTGATTTATATGTGGTGATGAAAATCAAACCTAGTACTTCACACATGCTAGGCAAGCATTCTACCACTGAGCCACAACCCTAGATCCTCAATGACAACTTAACACTAGCTAATAGGACACAAAATGTCTGATGATATTTTCCGGGACCATGATTCAGCCTGAAATTTCCCTGCTCACAAAACCTGTAGCCTCCTTATCATGTGGATCGTGTCCTACCAAGAGACTTCAAAAACACAGCCAGGAAATGATCTCCAGGGACAGGACTGTGAACCTCTAATCTGGAATACAGATAACAAATGAGTCACACTTAATGTAATAACCTCACAAGCCTGAGAAAGTTATATTTAAATGTATTCTTCCATTCACTTAAATAAGTTGCTAACCATTGTCTAAATTGTTAACTTAGTTGTGGGATAAAAAAAAATCATTCTTTGATTAAGCACAGAGCATCGGCTTCAAAACAGACCTGAATTCAAATCCAAGATCTCTTTCCTAGAGCTGTGCAGAATTAGCCACTTAATTCTTCTCATACTACTACATTGAAATGTTAACTTCCCTAATACAGCAACACTAGTATCTCTAATGATGACACTCAGATGTTTAATTTTTAATATAAAATAAACCTGAATCTTATGCCACTAACCTAAATTGTGGATATTTTTACTCTCGATATATCTATTGTTGACCGTTTTATTACTAATTCTAGTCCTCGTTTCTTTTCTAAATCTATCAAAATTATATTTGTGAAGCCCCTTATAGTTAATTGGGAAAATATAACAATGTTAACCAATGAATACGTAAGCAAAAGTGAAGTGACAGGTGTCAATTCTGAAAAGAAACCTTGCATAGTTTTCCAATCTCTCTCCTTTCCTGCCACTGTGATCAGAAGGAAGCTTTGCCTTATGAAGACAGAATCACGGAATCAAAGCGGCGGGGACCAGTAAGTCACCACATGAAGTGCAGTTACCGTGAAGAGGGACTAGAAATGGAATTGAACTGTTTGGCATGAAATATATTTTTGTCACATTAGAACACCAAAAATTGGGTGTCATTTATTATGCAGCTTAACCTATCTTGACTAATGCAATGTCCCAAAACAGCTGTATCCTTTTTTCAACCTTAAGCATATTACCCTGTCCAATGTTATAGCTTCCATCAATCATACTAAAAGGTGAATTTCTAGTCACTCTTTATTCATTCTTCCCTTTCAGCCTCTAGGCCTTCCATGTTTTGTTACACTCCCTCATTTATTTCTTAGGAATGTCTCCTGATTTTCACATACTGCTAGGTCTGGTAGAGAAATAACTGAATCTTGTTTTCTGCCTCTGCATAAGAGACTCTTCAATTATTTTGAACAATTAGGAACCTTATTTCCCTAGGATTACTAGGCAGCTTGCTTTTTGCCCAACAAAAGAATCCCTTTGCCCACCCTTTAGGATGCTAAGGTTATCTTCCACTGTCATACCCCTTTGCTTCTGAGCACCCTCTCCTTTTACCCAGGCTCCATGAATCTGCTCTGTCCATCTTCTCTACTTTCCTGGCTTTCAAACTGAAATATAGATTCTAATCTTTCCATGAAGGCTCTCCTTATTTCTCAAGCTTCACTCAGCTCCCTTTCCTTGGACCTCTTTGGCCATGCAGTGATGTCCTGTCATTTGCTGTCTAATGTCTCTCTAATTGTCTGGTTTGTGTTTCTACAGACAGCTAAAATGGACTAGCTATACTTACTCCATACTACTTTTAAATTTGTTATAATGATTTGCTCAAGACAGACTCCATGTAAGCACACAAAATTCGTTACCTGCTTAAATCAATAGACTGTTATAAGAAGGCAAGTTTCTTCCAGCAAAACGCTACAACTTGTCTCACACCACCCTCCTTTTTTTTTTTTTTTGTCACAGCATCTCACAAGGACCCTGAAGTCTTTCACCAGGAAATGTGGCTGAGTAATGAGTTATTTATTCATGAAAAAGGAATTGAATAAAGGTACGTGGTAAATATCTCTACCTGCTGCTCAGTGTTTCTGTGAACTTAAAACTGCTCTAGGAATAAAAAAAAATGTACTTTAAAAAAATAAAAGAAATTGGACCTTAAATGGTAGTTTTTCAAAAGCTTTGAGTTGAATTCTTGGTGGGGAATCAATGGTCTGCAGCATTTCTTAGTATTTGCTTACAGAAATGAGTTCAATTCTTTTCTAATTACACATTGTCAGACAAACTAAGAGTATTGTCAGATTTGTTCCATAAATAAAAGTAAACTGGCTTGCTCAGTTACAGTAGAGATGTTATGATGGTTATGTGAACAATGTAGGTGGTTTTATTTGCACTACTTTCATTGCTTTCTTCTAAAGTTATGTTGAATATAATTGGTATTTTTTTGTGCTCAAAAAGAATTCCCTTCTTTGTATGTTCTAATGATGCTCAATAATTATTATAGCTTTAGTTTGTTTAAAATGCCTTTCAATAAAGATTTCTCAGTAATTAATTTCTACTGACCTAGTTTTCACTTTCCTGGTCTGTTAATCCATTTCATCTTCTAGATTCATAATAAGTAATTACATATATAAATGATAAAATAGCAAATAAAGACAGTTGAAGAATCAAAGGGTACAAATCATTTACCTACTGGACCATCAGTCACAGGACTTCTAAAGGATAGTTGTAATGTGATCATGAGTGACACTCTCCAAATGCAATTACAACACTATGAGACACCACCCCTTCCTATTCATTAGTACACACTACTCCTTTGTAGAAACACAGTGCAGTATTTTATATTTGAGATTTTCTTTTAAGTTGACTCACTAATGAGATTCAGTAGGTTGTTGTCATTTTTCTAAAGTAACTTTTAAACTTCATGCCCCTGATGAAGAGTGCTACTTCAACTTAAAAATATATATATAGGGGGCTGAGATTGTGGCTCAGTGGCAGAGCACTTGCCTAGCATGTGCAAGGCGCTGGGTTCAATCTTCAGCACCACATAAAAATAAATAAAATAAAGGTATTGTGTCCAAGTATAAAAAAATATTTTTTAAAAAAATATAAGCTTGAGTTCATTGGTTAGAGAAATCATTCTTAGATACCCCACTCTTTCTTTAGCTACAAATGTTATAACCTTTTTAATTTACTCATCAAATATTTTTGAACCTCAAGAACTATACTAAGTACTTGATATACCATTATTCACATTACCATCAAGAACTATACTAAGTAAAACACATGAACCTCAAGAACTATACTAAGTAAAACACATGAACCTCAAGAACTATACTAAGTAAAACACATGTTGTCAATCTCTGCCCATATGAAATTCTTCCAAAAACTGAACTGTGTAACTCAGTAGCCATGAACCACTTGTGACTGTTAGGTGGCCTATCAGACTGAGATGTGCTAAATTAAACTACAAAGCATATTTTGAAAACTTACCATGAAAAGTAATGTAAAATCATATATTTTTTTAAATTTATCAATGTTAAGATGGTAACATTTTGAACACAGCATGTTGAAAAAATATAATATTAAAATTAATTTCACCTGGGTTTATTTGCTTTTTTAATATCACTGCTAGATTTGAAATTACATAAGTGGCTTGCATTTGTATTTCACATTATGTTTCTATACAACCATGCCTCACTATAATCTCCCAGGAGATAGACCACTAAATAAAGTAACTACAACAAAAGATAATCAGAAATGAGATTTTTTTAAAAAACATATTAGTTTATAGGAAGTAGGATCCTTGAGTCATCATCACATATCAGGAAATTTCTGGTGACCAGAGTCACATCTAAGGAGTCCAGATTAAATGGTACTTTGACTAAATTCATAGATTCCTGTTTTTCTATTACCTGCCCACTGCATATACTATTTTAGCACATAGAACACTGCATTTCAAGTATTAATAGCAAATACTGAGCTAAATGTTGTCTCACTCATCTTAGTATCTCCATTACTCAGTGTTCCTGATACACAGTCCATGTGCATTACATAATAAAAAATACTCTGTAGAGTCATTACCTGAAGTTAACAACCTGGGATGTCTTTGCATAGGAGCAATAATCCTATCAGTCACAATGGTACACTCACTGCCCTCCCTACAGACATTTTATTGTTCCCTCCCTACAGTTGTCCAGCCTCATGGAACTGATTTTTAACGGTACCAATGTCAACTGCTGATGATCAACTGCTTCCTAGATCCTTGCACTTGGAAACCATCTGCCATCTAACATGAAACATGGCAGGACGGAGGTGTGCAGCAAGTTACGCACCAGTAACAGACCCAGGTTCACATCCATAAAGAAAATTCGACAGCACTCCTGCATGGTGGACTTTCATTTCATTCTGAGGTTTGATGGATCTTTGACAGACTACCAGACACCATGAGTTGGCTTCCTGAATATGGTTTATGTCCTTGCCTAATATTGTCTCACCTTATGTGCTGCTGAGGTGGAAGAAAAATCAATCACTGCAGTTAGTCTGTATTTCAGAAACTTCAAGTCTGTCTAGCAGAAGTTTGCATAAGGACTTTTGCCTTCCCCTGAGCTTATACTCTGCCAGTTTTATAAAAGGGGACATGACCCTTGTCAAATATTCCTGGACAGGGCCTTTAAAAACAGTGATCAATGAAAATAGCTTCAGTGTGATGAATTAAAAGTATTTGATGGAGTTCTTCAGGTTTTATCTATATAGGCCTTTTGAATAATACTATTTATTTTAATTCACTAATAATGAAAGTTGTTCCCTGAAAAAAATTAACACAAATAACCAGCAGTAATAGCTTAATCACTAAACTGACAATCTATGGGCTATTTTGTGTCAAATACTGTGTCAATAATTTAACTAATAAGTTAGCAAGTAATTGTTGAATTTTCATGATGATCCAACACTGCCAAAACTAAAGTACATATGAAATATTAATAATATAATTTCTGTCTTTACTGCAATTAAAGACTAAGATATGTTTTAAAAGTTAGAAGTTCAAGAGATATATTTTCTTTAATTTTTGTTGTCAGGGTTTGGAGAAGACAGCTGGAAATAGAGCGTCCCCAAGAGACAGGTCTTTGCTACAGGAGAATTTCCATGGAATTTCAATGCCTCATTTTCCAAAAGCTTTAGATAAATAAAAGTTTCTCATTCATAATCCAATGCAAAGATTTACTTCTTCTTCCTATACTATAGCAGACAAATTATTCTGAAAGATCTTCAGTAATTTTAGCATCTAGAAGCTAAATAAACTGCAAGTACAGATCTAAATGACTGCACAGTTTAATAGGAACAAAAAAAATTTCAAAAAGCAATGGATGGGAAACTAGGTTATGGAAAATTCCTAAGCTGTATAGTATAGAGAACTTCTAAAATAGCATAAAAGGTAGCATCTAATTACTCAAAATATGGTCACGAGGTGGAAGTCACAAAAATAAACAGTGCAAATTTATGTTTATGCAACATTCTAATGAAGGTTAGGCACAGGTGAAGCAACTCATGAGTTAGAAGAGCACAGAGGCCAGGCAGGTAGGAGTTCTGGACTCTTGGTCACCAAACATGTGCTTTTCTGGGATATGAGTGCTCCACCATGTGATATAGACGCCAAAGAAAGCCATTGTCCAGGTAAAGCTATCCAGATTCATGTGCCTTTTAAGTAACTGCTTCTGCATTGCAGTGTTGTGGTGAGGTCACGGCCCTCACAGTAGCCAATTCAGGCTGGACTATAGTTCAGGCTATCATATATCTATTCTCTCAACAAGTTTTTATACTATAAGGTTTGCCTACTCCTCAAAAATCTTAAAAGAATTTTCCTACAAAACCATCTGGGCCTGAAATTTTCTTAGTGAGAATATTTTAAACTACTATTTAATTTTTCTACTTGTTATAGGAATATCCACGTATTCTATTTCTTTCAGAGCCAGTTTTCCTACATGATATTTTTCTAAATTTTAGCATATTCTTGGCACTTTATATTATCTTTTATATATCTATTTTGTAAGTTGTTATAACACCAATTTAGTGTCTGTTATCTCCTTTTCTCTTGATTGTCTTTACCAGAGATTTGTAGCTTTTTCAAAGGGCTAATATTTCTATCCCTTTACTGTTTATTTTTTCCATTTTAATACTTCTCTTTTTATATTTTTCTTATTTTCTTTGATTGCATGCAATATCAGACCATGCAAACAATCCTGAAAAAGGAGAAAAAATTAATATGCTATAGATTATGGTTTTCACAATCCAATAAAGTTAAAAATAAATAAGTTTAGAGATAGCTTAAAAAAAAACACTCAAAATTTTATTCCAGCAGTTCAGAAGGCAGGAGAGACTGCAAGTTCTTCCTACTCTGAGCTTTTGTTTTATTGAGAGGTTCTCGAGATCCAGACTCCCAGCAAAGATCAGCATCTACCTTACCCAAGGGGTGTGTTGATCTACTCTCTCCAGAGCAGATACCATCCAAGAAAGTCCTTAAGACCTGATTAGATCGAAGCCCCAATAAGTGAAGTAGTAGTCTGTAGCAACCCCACTCTGGGAGTACATCCACCCAGTCTGTGAAGACAAAACTCCAACTGACAGTACTTCCCATTCTCTTCCACCTTATACAGAGAGCTATTTCAACCAGCTTCAGCTTTAGGCCACTCCATCTTGCAGCTTGGTGAGCAATACAAAAGAGGAATACATAGCAATTCTGACTCTTTGTGCTTGCTTGTTCTCTCTCTCTCTCTCTCTGTTAGTACATAGCACAAGAAGAGAGTTGAGGTCGTGGCTTAGCGGTACAGCACTTGCCTAGCATGTGTGAGGCTCTGGGTTCGATCCTCAGCACCACATAAAGATAAATGAATAAAATAAAGGAACTGTGTCTAACTACAACATATAAATATAGATATGTTGTATATGTCTATATACAGATTATATACGTTGTATATATTGTATATCTATATTTATGTTGTATATATATAGATATATATATGTAAACATATCTATATATCTATATGTGTGTGTGTGTGTGTGTGTGTGTGTGTGTGTGTGTGTATATATGTATATGAAGAAATGGAAAGAAAGACAGTTGGGCAGAGCCAGAGACCATCCATTATCATTGACAGTTTTGGCCTCCTCAGTAGAGACAGTTATTTCACTTTTCAATTTTTAATTAAGATTTTTTTCAATACTTTTAAATGTATGTGTGTGTTCTTGTTATGCTGATTGGTTCATGGAGATACGTATATCTCTCTATTAAATAATACCACACTGAAGACAATATCTCAGAGCTAGAAGACAAAGTGGTCAGACTTGTACATAGTATTAAAGAAAATAAGTAAACATGACCAGAATACACAAGAACTCTGGGATAACATTAAGCAACCAAAGTTGATAATCATTGGAATTAAAGAGGGTTGTGAGATACAAGCTACTGTCACAGATGACCTCTTCAGGGAAATAAGAGAAAAAATTTCAAACCTTGAGAATAAAATGAATATCTCAATACAGGATGCATTCAGAACGCCAAACTGACAATTTTTTTTTTTTAAAAAAAAGCTCCTTTCCCTGGCACATTATAATTGTAATGCCTAAAATATAGAATGAAGATGGAATTTTTAAAAAACCTCAAGAGAAAAACTTCAAGTCAAATATAGAGTCAAGCCAGTCAGAAAAACTTCTGATTTCTCAAGACAAACTTTAAAATTCAGGAGGGATTGGAATGATGTGTTATAAGCCTTGAAAGAAAATAATGCTCAACCAAGATTGCTATATCCAACAAAGCTATCCTTCAAAATTTAAAAGGAATAACAACCTTAAAAGATAAGCAGAAACTAAAGAAATTCATGACTATTAAGCTGGCACTACAGAAAATACTAAGAAATAAAAAACAAATCCCAGAGCTCACAAATTGGTAAATCTCATGTGAAGAGTAACTAAGCAAATGAGAAACAGGACCAAATTAAATATGAGAAATAAATCAAATTGGCAGGAATTAATCAACATTTCTCTATAATAACACTGAATCTAAATAGCCTCAACTCTCTAATTCAAAGACATAGGCTGGCAGAATGAAATTTAAAATAGGAAGCAGTTGGGCACAGTGGCACACACCTGTAATCCCAGCAGCTCGAGAGATTGAGGTAGGAGGATCATAAATTCAAAGCCAGCCTCAACAAAAGTGAAGCATTAAGCAACTCAGTGAGGCCCTGTCTCTAAATAAAATACAAAATAGGGCTGGGGATATGGCTTAGTGGTCAAGTGCCCTTAATTTCAATCCCTGGTTCAAAAAAATAAAAAGCAACAAAACAAGAATGAACTATATTTTATTTGCAAGAGACTCACCTTACAGGCAAAGATAGCCACAGGCTGAAAATAAAGATATCAAAATTGATATACCATATAAATGGAGCCTGAAAAGAAGTAGCAGTGCCTAATCTCATACCCAACAAAGTGGACTTCAAACCAAAATTAATCAGAAAAGACAAAGAAGTTTACTTCATCATGGTAAAGGGAATAGCCAATAAGAAGATATAATAGATAGTAAATGTTTATGCCCCAAACATTGGTACAATGTTTACTTAAAATAGACATTAACACTAAAGGCTCAGATAGACTCTAGTACAATACTGGGTGAGATTTCAACACAACTCTTTAACCAATAAATAAGTCATCCAGGCATAAACTTAGTAAAGACTTCTGAGGAAAAAAAATAACATTAATTAAATAAACTTAACAGAGATATATAGAATATTTCATCCAACGGCAGCTGAATACACTCTTTTTTCAGCTTCTCATGGAACCTTCTTCAGAATAGACCATATTTTAGGTCACAAAGAAACTCTTAGGAAATACATAAAAAAATTGGTACAAATCACAAAGCATATGGTTGGACTAACAAATGACAGGAAGTAATACGAATGGGTTACTTTTGCTAAAAGAGCAGAATCCAGTCTCTACACCAGTTCATTCCACAATGCTGTGCCCAGGCTACAGGCAGGTATATCCAAAAGAAGAAGGGAAAAAAATTTCAAGCCTGTATACAAAGTAGTGAAAGAATACTAAAACAGAAACAGTCAACAAAGACAGATGCTTCCCATCTTTAAATTTTACTCTCTTGCTTCCGTATCTTTTGTCTCTGTAAGGAGAGAGCAACATTTAACTCTCCCTAAAATAGAAACCCAAACATGATACCTAGAATGCTAAACATTGGGTAGCTGTCGAAGTCTGATAGATCAAAACTATGACAAAATATCAATACACATTTGTTTAAAGGACTGAGTCAGATGAATACAATCGTCTCCCAAGAAAATTATGCTTTTCCCATTGCTAGAAAATGCTAGTTGAACACTTAGACCTGAAGGATGGGCAAGGCCTGCATGAAGAACCACATTATATTATTATAGCATTATAAACCACAAAAATCAATATATCATGTAAAAAGTGCAAAGTAAAAAAAGCAGATATGTTATTTCCGGGTGTTAAGGAGTCAAAGTGACAATGGAGTATTTTTGTTGATTTGCTTTCCCACTAGAAGAGACAAAAATTGTTGCATTTCTCTCCTTTAGATGTGAGTATAACCTTAGGATTCATGGACTTGAGAATTGCATGTGACCACAAGACCATGAACCCCCCAGAAAAGCCAGCACTTCAAACATCTGCTCTTTAGCTCTATACCCAGTTTGACACAATTCTAAAACTTTAAGAAATTTGGATGAGTCATATTAAGAAGATTAAAATGTTGTGATGGAAAAGATAAGAAAATAGGTACTATTTCCTCTAAGAGAAAAATAAAAAGATACCAGTCTAACATGCAAATGTAAACTGTTCAATTATTTGCTGGCCTTTCTAAGCAGTGCGTAAAGAGAATGAAGGTGAAAAATCCCCTAAAATTCAATGCATTTAAAATACAGACTATAACATTTGTTTTAAAGAAGTGGGGGGAAAGAAGGAGAAAATAGAAACACATTTTTCACATTATTTGAGAACTTACAAGGAATTTACAAATTGAACAAGTTACAGAAGGAGTTAAAGACAATGACTACTGAAACCTTCTAATACAAGTAGAAAATCATCTGCATTGTTAGTACAGAAGTATTTAAAGGTCAGGGAAGAATCACTGGGGACTAGAAAACAAAGCCCTTTACCTGCAAGAAAGGGTGTAAGAAAGCCCAGAGAGAGGAGAAAGAACAGTTCTGATTGCCACTGTAATGGCATTTAGGTCACCCCAGCTCAAACCAGGAAGTAGGTCTTCAGAAGACTGGCGATATTGTAGCTGTGAAAGAGTTTTATTCAAATCTCATTCTGCATTGAAGTCTCATTGTCACCCTCAAAGCTGGCTTGATGTGATGGGGGCAGGGGTTCAAACCATTGGTGGGTCCAGGAACAATGTCAAATGTCAACACAGAGCTGGTAAAGGAAGCAAAGACTTAAGGACACTTTCAAATCCCCTTTTTGAGGCTCTTAGCTTGACACAAACAGCAGCAAAGCAACTGTTATCAAACTGCAGTACTCTCTTTGAAAAGGAAATACTCAATGAGTTATGACTTATGTAATTCCAGAATCCTATGCTGACCTTGGCACTCTATAAGACTCTAGTTCCTGTTTGGACCCTCTGTGGACTTTGAAATCATTAGCCTGATATTAGAGTTTCATAGTTGTTTCAAATTCTGCTAATAGTACAGTTTTTGTTATTATAGGCGGTCTTAATACTTTGAAAACTTTTGTTAATTTTCTTTTCTTAATCTTTTATGCTATTAGTTTTTTATTGTCTTTTTACCCCTGAACTTATGTCTAACCCTCTATGAACTACTTCATTGTGTAAAAATGTTACTACTTTATTTTAAACTATGTTCTGATTCTTTTCTAATACATTGTGCTCACATTTCAACAATTTTACTTTTCTTAACTGATTAAAAACTGTGCATATTTATGTTTATAATGTACAACATGATATCTTAATAAATGTATACATTATGGAATGATTGAATCAAGTATATCCATATATCTGTCACTTCTCATGCTTATTTTTTGTTCAATAATATTTAAAAATCTACTTTCTTAGCAATTTTCAAGTATATCTTGTTGTTAACTATAGCCATTATACAGTAAAATAAATCACCAGAACTTATTCTTCCTAAATGAAACATAGTACATTTTGACAAATCTCTCTCTATGCCCCTACTCCTAGATCCTTGAAATCCCCATTCTATTCTCTGCTTCTGTGAGTTTAAATTTCTTAGATTCCATATTTAAGTAAGATCATGAATGGAGTTTCTTTAAAAATTAAAACTAGAACTATCATATGATCCAGTGATTCCACTACAGGTATATGTACAAGGTACACAAAACCAGTGTGCCAAGGAGACATCTGCACTCCAATGTTCCTTGTAGCATTATTCACAATAGACAACTAATATAAATAGCTTTATTATACAACAGTTCTTTTTTTGCTAAAAGAGAATGGGAGGCAATAAAGAACATGTTTTTATACAAGCCAGAAAATATCAGATGAGATCAGGCACAACCCTTGGCAGCTGTAACTAAGTTAAATATGTCATCCTGAAGCATGTTTCTTTATAGAAGCAATTGTGCATAGACAGGACAGTGAGCAAAAAACTTAAAAATCAGAGCCATGGGAGAGACAGCAAAGATAGATTATAAATCTGAATCTACCATGATTTTAATATCTCACCATAGTAAGTAACCTCATGGTGCTGAACCATAAGTATGAGACTGTGAAACCTCATAGGAGGGTTTCTTTATATAACATATGAAAGAAAGATGCTTCTTATGTAGTTAAAACTCAAACCAGTGTCCACCCCAAGCCATACCCCACTTGTTCATATACTTACACATACCACTGCTATTTCCATTGAAAAGTAGGGAAGAAATGAATATGAAAAAAAAATTATTGACAACAGAGATGAGGGCCAGGATATAGACATGCACTGCCACTGGATCCTTCAGTACTTGACCTTCTTGTAGGGCAAATACCTGGCTTTCCATTCTCTATACTAGCAGCTCATAGAAAACAACTAAGAAGATATAGTATTCAGCACTAACTTGGTATTTGGAATACCAGTGCCTGATGGTATAATTTAGCTTCAGTACTGTGGTACTATGTCTCTATTCTTTCTAATCTGGAACACAAAGAAAAGATTCAAGAGTTACTTATTAGTTGTATTCCAAATTTCAGACCTCATGAATAAAGAGATTTAGAAAGAACACAGCACTCAGCTTCATTTTCCTATCTATAATAAATAAGATAATAGATGAGTTGAGGCTTTGGAGAAATCTACGGTAATAAAGCTCAATCACTCATTTGCAGTACTCATTAAAATGATACTATGAGTGGAGGCACTAGAATTTAGTTCATCTCATAAAAGCTACACATTGAATTGAAATAATAGCCTCTTTTGTTACTCCAGATAAAACTGGCTGTGTCTAAAAGAAAATGTGGAGTCATTAACTGAATATTATTGTTTTCATTGCTTTCAAGAAATTTAGCATTCTTTTAATTAAAAGTTAACCCTTTAATACACAATTAGATTTCCATATTTTAATGGAAGCATTAAGATAGTCTCATATTGCCTTTGACATGCATAGTAGATTTTGCATTCTCTCTCTCTCTCTGTGGATTGAACCCAGGAGTGCCTTACCACTCAGCTATATTCCCAGACACTTTTTATTTTGAGTCAGGGTCTTGTTAAGTTGTGTAGGGCCTCACTAACTTGCTAAGGTTGACCTCGGCTTGTGATTCTCCTCCTTCAGCCTCCTGGGTTGATGGGATTACAAGTGTGTGCCACCAAGCCTGGGGGCCTTTCATTCTCTAGACAGCTTATTTGGAAGAATCCCCATTCATTAGAAATAAGTATACATACCAAATAGATTCTCTAAATTCTCTTCCTTTCTCCATCACCAGTTTTGAATGACTTTTAATTGTTAAGTTCTAGGCTCCACTTACTAAAATTGGTCATGGGTACAACATGTATATGAAAGTGCTCTTAGCCTTCACTCCTCTCTTAGCTGAATTCCATAGACAGATGAAGCATTGTCATAGACAACCTCCATGCTTCTCAAGCACATAATCACTCTGATTACTGGAGGATGTTAGACACTTGGGGAGAGGTGTTAGAACATTCATGTGTACAGTTTAGTGCTCAACATCCTTGGTTTAGTGGATTAATTAAAAGAACAAGTATGACAATCTCTCTAAGGCAGGCAATAAGTCCCAGGTGGAACAGAAAAGAGGGTAAGGATGACAAGATGGCATGTTGCAGCATACTACAGAGACACAGCCACATCGATGTTTATAGCAGCACAATTCACAATAGCTAAATTGGAACCAACCCAGATGCCCTTCAGTAGATGAATGGATAGGGAAACTTTGGTATATCTACACAATGGAACATTGCTCAGCAGTAAGAGAATAAAATAATAGCATTTGCAGGTAAATGGATGGATTTGGAAAATATAATTCTAGGTGAAGTAAACCAATCCAAAAAAAAAACAAAGGCTGAATGTTTTCTTTGATATGAATATGCTGACTCATAATGGCAATTGGGGGTGCTAGAACATGGGAGGAATGGAGGAACTTTAGATGGGGCAAAGAGGAAGGAAGGTAAGGTAGAGGGCAAGGGGGTAGGAATGATAAGGTAATGATGTCTGACTCATTACACCAAGTACATGTATGAAGACACAAATGGTGTGAAAATACTTTGTGTGCAATCAGTGACTTGAAAATTTCTGCTCTATATGTGTAATATGAAATGAATAACATGTTGGAATAAATAAATAATTTAAAAAGATGGCATATTGCCTCAAGTGCTTTTTAGGAAACAATTTAAGTCCTCTCCCAATTGTTTGTCACAGATGCTGTGTGAGAATCTTTCCATCACAGACTGAAAAGTACTTTAGAGTTCATCCCTGCATTTTACAGATGATAAATTGAGATCCAGAGAGTGATAAGTTTTGTCTAAAATAAGAAGCATGTGTATGGAAGTCTATGTGTAAGCAAAAATCAAAAGCATTCAGAGAGGCTTCAGTGATTTAGATACAAACAAAAGATATCAAATAACTGTTCGTATTCTAACAGTTAAGTTTTACCCCATTGCAGTGGAAATATGCACTAATTCAAGTGGAAGAGAGACCTTGACTCAAGCCCTGGTTCTGCATCTTACAATTCTATGACCCTTGGGCAAGAGACTAGCTCTTTAAGGCAGTATCCTAATTTTTTAAATTGAGGACAAGATTCTCATCTAGTGTGGCCAATGTGAAGATTAAGTGAGAGATAATGTGTAGAAATACCTACATAATGTTTTAGTACTTCCCACTTCCCTTTTTGATCCTTTTAATGTACTAGAATAACATTCAAGATGACAGGTGCTTTAAGTTCAACAATAAGCAACTATTATAAAAGAGAACTATTGATCTACTCACAAGAAAAAAAATCTTCAGAAATATATACCATGCCCTTAACAGTATTCTTATGTGATAAATAATTGTGAAGAAGGTGTCTTAATCTGTTCAGGCTTCTATTTAAAACTTATGGCTTATAAACAATAGAATCTGTTTTCATGGTTCTGGAAACTGGAAAGTTCAAGATCAAAAACCAGCAGACTCAAGGTCTGGTGAGGGCCTGTCTTCTACTCATAGAGGTTTCCTTCTAAGAGTGTCCTTACAGATGGAAGAAACAAAGCAGCTTCCTCAGGGCTCTTTACCAAGGACATCAAGCCCATTCATGAGGGCTCTGTCCTGAGGACTTAGCCATATCCCAAAGGTCCCAACTCCCAACACTGTTACTCTGAGGACTAGGATTTTACCATTTGAAATCTGGGGGCATGCAAATATTTCAGAAGAAGTGGCTTTAACTTTTGAAAGCTCCTGTATCCCTGGTATTATATAATAAACATTAGCTTAATGACATATAAGAAAAGTAATACAAAAGTAGAATTATTACTTACATCTATAACATCCTTCTACTGCAAGCAGGGTGTGGTGGTGCATGCCTGTAATCCCAGCAGCTCAGGAGGCTGAGTCAGGAGAATCACGAGTTCAAAGCCAGCCTCAGCAACGGTGAGGTGCTAAGCAACTCAGTGAGACCCTGCCTCTAAATAAAGTATAAAAATAGGACTGGGAAGTATGGCTCAGTGGTCAAATGCCCCCGAGTTCAATCCCTGGTACCACCAAAAAAAAAAAAAATTCCTTCTACTGCATTTAGTAGACTAGCTATATAATACCCCTGTTTTATCTTCTTAGATCTCATGCTGTATTTAAGATACCAAAGTCATTTCAAGTGAATGTAAGAAAGAATCCATTCAAGGTTGACTTTTTAATTTTTCTTTTGGCCTCAACATAATTTTTTCTGTTATCATCCTAATTGTATACTAAAAACACCTCAGCTCAAACTTTTAATTCATGGATTTCAGCTTTCCTGACACTGTATTTTCCATTCCAAATAACAGAATAGTTTTAGCTAGTCTTATAAACAAAACATGTCAATACATATTATTAGAAATTCTCTTATCTTTAAAATTGCATGCTACAAGTGGACATTATGCTTATGGTACATGTGTGTATGGTCCATTTGGTACATCATAAAGAATACTACTTTCTAGTTCTTTATTATATAATCTGAAGCCACACTTGTGGCTTTCAATAAGTATTCTATATTCTTGACATGTGCTCAATAGGGAATCTGTAAAAATTCTGGGATTTTTTTATTTTCCCAAGTCATTGAAAGTAAAACATTTCTCATATGGATAGCTACAGGATTTTGTTCTTCAATTATGGCTATGTCCTACCATGTATTCCTTATTAATTCATTAAATTGGAAGCTCTTGGAGGGTAGATGTTTGCATATCTGTCCCCTTGGTATCTTCAGGAAATAGTTAAAAAAACAGATAGGAAAAGTTCCTTCTCACATTTTATCTGTTCTCTCCCTAATAGGAAATTCAATTATTCCATTTCCAGGCAACCTCTATAAGCAAAAAATATTCAAATGATCTACATCCTGTAGCTAAAGGCAACTTGCTATCGGCAACTATTTTTGCACTGAAAGTGCTTTTAACACTGTTGGAAAGAGGATTCAAAGAACAGATGCTCTATCTCCCAAGGATCATAACATGTTAAAAATATCGACTGACCACCCTTCCAAATTTTTTAGGCATTGCATGGTAATATTCTTGTATAAAAAGATATTCTTTGACCTCCACAACTAATAAGTTTTGGCATTTGTAACACTGTTATTCCCACAGGGTTGTACTTCCTCTCCTGCATACAGTATAAAAATCTGTTCCAATCCCTCACTCTACCCATGTACAGAAGAGAATATTTAGGTTTTATGATTAATAAAATGAAAAATTATTAAATCTAAGAATTGTTGCAACAGCGTCTCCTTGACAGATGTCATTAGAAACCCAATCCTGAAACCTTTAGTGAGCCTGTAGGGAGGTTAAATAATGTCTATGAAAATAATCCTGAGGTAAGGGTATGTCTGTTCTAGAAAGATGACAACAGAGGAACTTTAAGATTCAAAGAGGGGAACCAGAAGATGGCGGCGAAGGGAGTGCATCACCCCCGTGTGCCGTGTCACTGTGCGGGAAAATGACGAGTTAAAACAGCTGAAGGCTGTCTTGTTGGAATTTTCCAGCGAAATTGAGGTGCTCCAGAATCTAGTGGAGGGATTTTCATCACACGAGGATCGCCTGCCGGGGCTCGGTTGTGGGTGATTTCTCCGCACAGAGGGTCGCACTGCTTGTTCCGCGGACCGCCCTGCAGCTGGAGTCTGTGGAGCGCGCTGGGAAGCGGAGAGGTGGCGGCGAGGGGGTGCAGCACTGCGAATTCTGTGGGCTTCAGCCAGCGGTCCAATGGCTGTGCTCAGTGCTGAGTTCTGGGTTTGAGACAGAGGAGGGAAGTGGTCCAGTTCAGTTCTCCACACCGGTGGGACCACGGAGGAGGCCAGCAGCTGCCATCTTGGAGAGCTGACGTAATCATCCCTGTTTTCTACTGATCTCAGCTCATTCAGCTACGGAACAGGTGATTTCAGGCTGTTATTTGCCTGCGTCTCGCAGACAGATTGCTCAGGCTCAGGGCTAGAGAACCTGCGAAGACTGCTTCTTGGAGCCTGCTCCTAGCAGAACGTGCACCGAGCTCTAAGCGGCCCGGTTCTGGCTCCTGGAGCTGCTTTGGCCCAGGGCTGGGGAACCCGCGGAGACTGCTTCTTGGAGCCTGCTCCTAGCAGAGTGTGCACTGAGCTCGGAGCGGCCGGGTTATGGCTCCCGGAGCTGCTTTGGCCCAGGGCTGGGGAACCCGCGGAGAATGCTTCTTGGAGCCTGCTCCTAGCAGAGCGTGCACCCAGCTCGGGGCGGCCGGGTTCTGGCTCCCGGAGCTGCTTTGGCCCAGGGCTGGGGAACCCGCGGAGACTGATTCTTGGAGCCTGCTCCAAGCGTGCACCGAGCTCAGAGTGGCCGGGTTCTGGCTCCCGGTGCTGTTTTGGCCCAGGGCTGGGGAACCCGCGGAGCTGCTTTGGCCCAGGGCTGGGGAACCCGCGGAGAATGCTTCTTGGAGCCTGCTCCTAGCAGAGCGTGCACCCAGCTTGGGGCGGCCGGGTTCTGGCACCCGGAGCTGCTTTGGCCCAGGGCTGGGGAACCCGCGGAAACTGCTTCTCGGTCCGGGTCCTGCTGGGTGCTGTGGGGGCCAGAGGGGCAGAGTGGAGCTGCCACCTGCGCCCAGAACAGGACCAGCGACCCGACGGCATGGTAGTCAAGTCACCCCATTTGGAGTAGGGGCCGAGCAGAGCCGCCGCCTGAGCCTGCAAGGTAGGCAGACCTGCGACCCACCGGCGGGACATGCCCGGTGGCCTGCCAGCATGGTGGACACGTCGCACCGATTGGAGTGGGGGCTGAGTGGGGCCATTGCCTGTGCCCGAAAAGGCCCAGCGACCCACTGGCGTGGCAGTCAAGTCACCCCATTTGGAGCGGGGGCCAAGCAGAGCCGCCGCCCGAGCTCACAAGGTAGGCAGACCGGCGGCCCACTGGTGGAAAGGGCCCAGCGGCCGGCCGGAGAGGCAGACACGTTACACTGGTTGGAGTGGGGGCGGAGCAGAGCCACCGCCAGTGTCCAGAAAAGGCCCAGCGACCCGCTGGAGTGGCAGTCAGGTAGCCCCACTTGGAGTGGGGGCCGAGCAGAGATGCCGCCCAAGCCCGCAAGGTAGGCAGACGTGCAACCCACCGGTGTAACAGGTCCAGAGGCCTGCCAGTGTGGTAGACACATCACACCAAATGGAGTAGGGGCCGAGCACAGCCGCTGCCCGCATCCGGATCAGGCCCAACGACCCGAGGGCGTGGTAGTCACGTCACCACAATTGAAGTGGGGGCAGAGCAGGGTTGCCACCTGTGCCCGCAGGGTGGGCAGACCTGCAACCAACCAGCAGAGCAGGCCTAGCGGCCTGCCAGCGTGGTAGACAGATCACCCCAATTGGAGGAGGAGCACAGCCACTACCCGCCCTGCAAGGGAGATTTTTCAACTATACAAGAGCAATATAAATAAATAGTGGGAAAATTTCAAAAACACAACAGTTTCACCAAGCAGAAAGAAACACGAGCAGTATGAAAAGACAAGGAAAGAAAGGACCACAAGAAATGCAGGTCAACTCAACTTTAGAAGAGGTAATAGCTACAACAGATGAAATGTCAGATAAAGAATTCAGGATATACATGCTTCAGATGATCTGGAGTCTCAAGGAAGACATGAGACAGCAAAATCAGACAATGAAAGATCACTTTGACAAGGAATTAAATAAACAAATCCAAGAAGCAAAAGACCAATTATACAGGGAGATAGAGGTAATAAAAAACAAATAGAAATCCTAGAAATGCAGGAAGCAATAAACCAACTTAAAACTCAATTGAGAATACTACCAGAAGAGTAGAACACTTAGAAGATAGAACATCAGACAATGAAGAAAAAGTATTTCAACTTGAAAAGAACAGACAGCTCAGCAAGACTGTTAAGAAACCATGAGCAGAACATCCAAAAGATATGGGATAACATAAAGAGACCAAACTTAATAGACATTGGGATACAGGAAGGCATAGAGGTCCAAACCAAAGGAATAAACAATCTATTCAATGAAATAATACGAGAAAACTTTCCAGACTTGAAGAATGAGACAAAATCCCAAATCCTAGAAGCCTACAGGACGCCGAGTGTGCAAAATCATAAGAGATCCACACCTAGACACATTATAATGAAGATGCCCAACATACAGAATAAGGAGAGAATTTTAAAAGCTGCAAGAGAAAGGAAGCAGATTACATTTAGGGGTAAACCAATCAGGATAACAGCTGATCTTTCAACACAGACTCTGAAAGCTAGAAGATCCTGGAATAACATATTTCAAACACTGAAAGAAAATGGGCTCCAACCAAGAATCGTGTATCCGACGAAATTAAGCTTCAGGATGGAAGATGAAATTAAAACCTTCCACGATAAACTAAAGTTAAAAGAAATTGCACCTAGAAAACCATCTCTTCAAAAAATCCTTGGCAAAACATTACAGGAAGAGGAAATGGAAAATAACAATGAAAACCAACAATGGGAGGTAGGACACGAAAGGGGGGAAGATAATCAAAGAGGAAAACAAATCAGGTTTAATAACATTAATAAACAAATATGGCTGGAAGAACAAACCATATCTCAATAATAATCCTAAATGTTAATGGCTTAAACTCACCAATTAAGAGACATAGGCTAGTTGAATGGATCACAAAACAAGACCCAACAATATGCTGCCTACAGGAGATGCATTTGATAGGAAAAGATATACATAGACTGAAGGTGAAAGGTTGGGAAAAATCATATCACTCATATGGACTGCGGAAACAAGCAGGAGTGTCTATACTCATATCAAATAAAATAGATTTCAAGCCAAAGTTAATCAAAAGGGATAAAGAGGGACACTACATACTGCTCAAGGGAACCATACACCAACAACACATAACAATCATAAATATATATTCCCCAAACAATGGTGCAGCTATGTTCATCAAGCAAACTCATCTCAAGTTCAAGAGTCTAATAGACCACCATACAATAATCATGGGAGACTTCAACACACCTCTCTCACCACTGGACAGATCTTCCAAACAAAAGTTGAATACGGAAATTATAGAACTCAATAACACAATTAACAACCTAGACTTAATTGACATATATAGAATATACCACCCAACATCAAGCAGTTACACTTTTTTCTCAGCAGCTCATGGATCCTTCACAAAAATAGATCATATATTATGTCACAGGGCAACTCTTAGAAATTATAAAGGAGTAGAGATAATACCATGCATCCTATCTGATCATAATGGAATGAAACTGAAAAATCAATGATAAAAGAAGGAAGGAAAAATCATGCATCACTTGGAGAATGAACAATAGGTTACTGAATGATCAACGGGTTTTAGAAGACATCAAGGAGGAAATTAAAAAATTCTTACAGTTAAATGAAAACAGACACAACATATCGGAATCTATGGGACACATTGAAAGCAGTTCTAAGAGGAAAATTCATTGCTTGGAGTTCATTCCTTAAAAAAAGAAAAAAAATCAACAAATAAATGATCTCATACTTCATCTCAAAATCCTAGAAAAAGAGCAAAACAACAGCAAAAGAAGTAGAAGGCAAGAAATAATTAAAATCAGAGCTGAAATTAATGAAATCGAAACAAAAGAAACAATTGAAAAAATTGACAAAACTAAAAGTTGGTTCTTTGAAAAAATAAATAAAATCGACAGACCCTTAGCCATGCTAAGAGAAGAAGAGAGAGAACTCAAATTACTAGCATATGGGACAGAAATTATTTTGAATCCTTATACTCCAATAAAATAGAAGATAGTGAAGGCATCGATAAATTTCTTAAGACATATGATCTGCCCAGATTGAGTCAGGAGGATATAGACAACCTAACCAGACCAATAACAATTGAAGAAATAGAAGAAACCATCAAAAGACTACCAACTAAGAAAAGCCCAGGACCTGATGGGTATACAGCAGAGTTTTACAAAACCTTTAACGAGGAACTAATACCAATACTTTTCAAGCTATTTCAGGAAATAGAAAAAGAGGGAGAACTTCCAAATTCATTCTATGAGGCCAACATCACCCTGATGCCTAAACCAGACAAAGACACTTCAAAGAAAGAAAACTACAGACCAATATCTCTAATGAACCTAGATGCAAAAATCCTCAATAAAATTCTGGTGAATCAGATTCAAAAACATATCAAAAAAATTGTATACCAAGATCAAGTAGGATTCATCCCTGGTATGCAAGGCTGGTTCAATATACTGAAATCAATAAATGTTGTTTACCACATCAATAGACTTAAAAATAAGAACCATATGATCATCTCGATAGATGCAGAAAAAGCATTTGACAAAATACAGCATCCCTTTATGTTCAAAACTCTAGAAAAATTAGGGATAATAGGATCATACCTCAACATTGTAAAAGCAATCTATGCTAAGCCACAGGCTAGCATCATTCTGAATGGAGAAAAATTGAAGGCATTCCCTCTAAAATCTGGAACAAGACAGGGATGCCCTCTCTCACCAGTTCTGTTCAACATAGTCCTCGAAACACTAGCCAGAGCAATTAGACGAAAGAAATTAAAGGCATAAAAATAGGAAAAGAAGAACTTAAATTATCACTATTTGCAGATGACAAGATTCTATACCTAACAGACCCAAAAGAGTCTACAAAGAAACTATTAGAGCTAATAAATGAATTCAGCAAAGTGGCAGGATATAAAATCAACATGCATAAATCAAAAGCATTCCTGTATATCAGCAACAAATCCTCTGAAATGGAAATGAGGACAACTACTCCATTCACAATATCCTCAAAAAAAATAAAATACTTGGGAATCAACCTAACAAAAGAGGTGAAAGACTTATACAATGAAAACTACAGAACCCTAAATAGAGAAATAGAAGATCATCTTAGAAGATGGAAAAATATACTCTGTTCATGGATAGGCAGAATTAACATCATCAAAATGGCGATATTACCAAAAGTTCTCTACAGGTTCAATGCAATGCCAATCAAAATCCCAACGGCATTTCTTGTAGAAATAGATAAAGCAATCATGAAATTCATATGGAAAAACAAAAGACCCAGAATAGCAAAAACAATGCTAAGCAGGAAGTGTGAATCAGGCGGTTTAGTGATACCAGACTTCAAACTATACTACAGAGCAATAGTAACAAAAACAGCATGGTACTGGTACCAAAACAGGCAGGTGGACCAATGGTACAGAATAGAGGACACAGAAACCAATCCACAAAACTACAACTATCTTATATTTGATAAAGGGGCTAAAAGAATGCAATAGAGGAAGGATAGCATCTTCAACAAATGGTGCTGGGAAAACTGGAAATCCATTTGCATCAAAATGAAACTGAATCCCTTCCTCTCGCCATGCACAAAAGTTAACTCTAAATGGATCAAGGAGCTTGATATCAAGTCAGAGACAAATCTGATAGAAGAAAATTTGGCTATGATCTACATACTGTGGGGTCAGACTCCAAATTTCTCAATAGGACACCCATAGCGCAAGAGTTAATAACTAGAATCAACAAATGACTTACTCAAACTAAAAAGTTTTTTCTCAGCAAAAGAAACAATAAGAGAGATAAACAGGGAGCCTATATCCTGGGAACAAATCTTTACTCCTCACACTTGAGATAGAGCCCTAATATCCAGAGTATACAAAGAACTCAAAAAATTAGACAATAAGATAACAAATAACTCAATCAACAAATGGGCCAAGGACCTGAACAGACACTTCTCAGAGGAGGACATACAATCAATCAACAAGTACATGAAAAAATGCTCACCATCTCTAGCAGTCACAGAAATGCAAATCAAAACCACCCTAAGATACCATCTCACTCCAGTAAGATTGGCAGCCATTATGAAGTCAAACAACAAGTGCTGGTGAGGATGCGGGGAAAAGGGTACACTTGTTCATTGTTGGTGGGACTGTAAATTGGTGTGGCCAATTTGGAAAGCAGTATGGAGATTTCTTGGAAAGCTGGGAATGGAACCACCATTTGACCCAGCTATTCCCCTTCTCGGTCTATTCCCTAAAGACTTAATAAGAGCATGCTACAGGGACACTGCTACATTGATGTTCATAACAGCACAATTCATGATAGCAAGATTGTGGAACCAACCTAGATGCCCTTCAATAGATGAATGGATAAAAAAAATGTGGCATTTATACACAATGGAGTATTACTCTGCATTAAAAAATGACAAAATCATAGAATTTGGAGGGAAATGGATGGCATTAGAGCAGATTATGCTAAATGAAGCTAGCCAATCCCTAAAAAAAATGCCAAATGTCTTCTTTGATATAAGGGGATTAACTAAGGACACAGTAGGGATGAAGAGCATGAGAAGAAGATTAACATTAAACAGGGATGAGAGGTGGGAGGGAAAGAGAGAGAGAAGGGAAATTGCATGGAAATGGAAGGTGATCCTCAGGGTTATACAAAATTACATACAAGAGGAAGTGAGGGGTAAGGGAAGAATAATACAAGTGGAAGAAATGATTTAAAGTAGAGGGGGTAGAGAGAGAAGAGGGGAGGGGAGGGGGGGGATAGTAGAGGATAGGAAAGGCAGCAGAATACAACAGACACTAGAATGGCAATGTGTAAATCAATGGAAGTGTAACTGATGTGATTCAGCAATCTGTATACGGGGAAAAAATGGGAGTTCATAACCCACTTGAATCAAAATGTGAAATATGATATATCAAGAACTATGTAATGTTTTGAATGACCAACAATAAAAAAAGAAAAAAAAAAGATTCAAAGAAAATAAGAGCTGAATCAAAATCTCAATGGACACAGAATGGAACATTAACTACAATTTAATTGGAAGAGAAGAAAACAGAACCAGAAAGCCTTTTTTTAAAAAACATAGAAATGATTTTGTAAAACATTACATTTCACTTCCTTTAAAAACATTTCTTGATGTAAGTGCCTACAAGCCAATCCCCGCATTTCCCAAAAGGAGGCATACCTGGCTGAGCCCCAGAAGAGGTTTTTTTTTCCCCCTAAGTCTCACAAGTAGGGCAGCATTTTAGTAGTTAGGATAAGTGAGAAATTAATTTTTCTGGCTTAAGCCTGATATCCTTGATATTTATGGTAAACTTTGGGGTATACAAGCCACAGTCACCTGTCACCAGTGCACCGATACCAATCACGAAGCCACAATCTGTCACTCTTGCCAAGTGAGTTACTGTCACCAAGTCATAACCAGCAGACACCAACTCACAGCAACCAGCCATCCAACCAGTCAGCAGTCCCTAAGTCACATTTACCAGTCTATTTTGGTCTGAATACTTTTGTCTCTTTTCCCCCCAATTCAAGTGTTGAAATCCAAATCCTTAGGGTAAGGATCGTAGGAAGTTGAACCCTTGGGAGGTGAATAAATCATAAGGACGGAGTTCTGATGAATGGGATTACTGCCCTTATCAAAGAAGCCTGAGTGTGAGAGATTCTTCACTTCAACATATGAGAACACAGCTACAAAGCATAATTCTTGAAGTGAGCCAAACACCAAACCTTGAACTTAGGCTTTCTAGCCTCTAGAGCTGTGGGAAATTAATTACCAGGTTTAAGGTATTTGTTACAGTAGCCCAAAGGGACTAAGACACTGCCTGTGCTATGTTTGCTCCGTGTGATTGCCAGAGGTTGATAAACTTCTTTTGTTAAAGGTCAAATAGCAGACATCCGAGTTTCCCAATCTATACAACCTCCTTGTCAGACCACACCACTGAGCTCTCCACATGATTCACAGATAAACTTCAGAGCAATGACTGACATGTTGGGGAAGGAGTCCGCTGTGCTAATTTGCCATAGTCTGTCTTTAAGGTACCAGGCCCCAAGGAAAATGACCTGTTCAAAGCACACAAGTTCGCTAGGGCTAATGTAGCATCCTGGTTTTGGACACTTAGGCCAAGATTGAGAAGCCAAATGGTATGAAAAGACCATTATTACTTCACCCTGAAACATCCAATTCCGTACTCTTTCCATCCCATCCATATTGGGTCCCCAGAGCCAAATCTGTCCTGCCCAGGACCTTTATTGGACCCTGTATTTTTTTTTTAACCTGATGTCGTTCAGAATATTTAAAAATCTGAGAATTGCTTATAAAAGTCCAGATAGATAGCTTCTCTTTAAAAATAAACTTAATATCAAGGAACAAAAACATAACAAAACAGATAAACAAAACCTGTCTGTGACCGAGTTGTGGTTGTCCAGATTCGATGGGGCTTGCGGTGTTTCACCTGCTGATGCTTCACCGTGTCCCTCCCTGCTTCATTGCCATCCTGGCCTTGGAAAGTATTTTACTTGGAGAACTCAAATGAAGAGAATATCAACTCCCACAAAATAATAGAATCAGCCCAAGAACACATCCCTCTCCCTTGGTATAAAGGTTGAAGGTGACCCTTCCCTTCTTAGAACTGTATCTGCCCTGGCCTGATCCTGACAACCAAAGACCAGGAATAGACTGAGTGACCGACTCTCAAGACACAAAGCTTTAGTCTTCCAAGTCGCACTCACTCTCAGGGTGGGGGGTGCCTTCTAAAGAAGCGCCCGCTGCCCACTGATTGCCTCAAAAGCAAGGCCCTCAGTTAACCACCACAGACAAGACAACTGTGTGAAGCCTGCTCTTTTACTTGGCATAATCCAACTGGCATCACATTCGAGTTCCACAGCCCTGTTGACACAATTAAGGTGGTACAGGGTTCCAGGAGGTTTTTGCCCTGAGTCAAAGATGGGAAGTATCAGGAACTCATCAAATTCAAATGATGGCCGGGCATGGTATTACACACCGTTCATCCCAACGACTTGGAAGGTTGCAGCAGAGGGTCACAAATTCTTAGCTAACTCTGGCAACTTAATAAGACACTGTCTCAAAAAATAAAAAAGTAAAAGGGTAGAGGATGCAGCTCAGTGATAGAATATCCATGGGTTCAATCCCCGTACCACTATATATATATATATATATATATTTTTTTTTTCCAATAATGAAGCAGAGAAAACCAAGCCCCTAAGACCAACAAAAGGAAAAAAGGTATACATACCTAAATACATATATACGTGAATTCATAGGCATATATGGTTTCAGAGTATAAAAGACAATAATCAGGACTTATCTGATCATTTTAGCTGCCAATGACAAGTCCCATTTGCAGATTCAAGTAAAAACAGAAGCTTTTACTATTAACTAATTCAGGGCAGAGACTGTTGGAATAGGGCGGCCTGAGCACTGAGGATTCGTGGCCAGCAACAGATGCTAGGTCAGGCTTCATGGATGGCATGGTCTCCTGAGTCACAGGGCTGGATATTTTTATAAAGTTCCCTTGAACATTCTTAAAACTCCTAGCAAGTAGAAAGAAATGAGATTTTGATTGATTTAAATATATCCCTGGTACAAAACCCCAGAATATTGCTTAAAGCAATTAGGAAAAAAAACTCTCTGCTTTTGAATGATTCTCTTCTACTTTCATATTCCTTTGTTTACGGATAAACTGCTTCACGATTTTAAATTTGCTATTTTACATATTACATATAAATTTTGTTGAACTATGTGATGGTTTAAACAGATTTTAATAATGCTTTTTAGAAAGCTCATTTACAAAAGAAAAATCACAAGGTCCATTTGGCCACAAGCCCAGAAATGAAATGGTCTTACCAAATGGTGCTGAATGTATACCACCACCCTCCACCTTCAGCTTCCTTCCAATTTACAAGTTACATTTCTCTCTGTATTAGTTAATTGTAGGTTTGAGGTACACATTGCATGTAATTTTGAGTATAATTAAATCTATCCTTTTGCGAGAAAAATATGCAAAACATTTTATGTTAAAATAGATTTACCATGCATGAGTAAAAATGTGAATCCACCATAATCGGTATGCCCAACCTTGTTCTTTCTCATCTTAGAAATATAGAGTATCATAAAGCTACCTTTAAATAGTTGCAGATTCTTTGCCTTATCCTCTTTTCCACCAATTTCCACTTTAATTTACTCTCTCCTTTCCTCTTCACATATGTACTCTTATCTCAGAATTCTTTTTATGTAACAAGTTTAATGCCGGCTAGTTATAAGCATAATATTGTACACTAGGCAAATAAAGTAAAACTATAGTTTAAGAAACTCATAATACAGTAAAAAGATATTTTAGTTAAACACACATTAATAATGCATCTATTTATTTTCTCACTACTAATAAACTGAGTGCTTAGTACATTTCTGGTACTGTGCTAGAGAGGGGTTAAATAAAAAAGCATTGTCTATGATATAATGGTATTTACAATTTGTAGCATGGGGAGGTGATATATGTAATTACGTAATTGAGTGAAGTGTATGAAGATAAAGAGGATGTTCTGAAGAAAATAAGGCAAAAGATTTTCTCAGAGACGATTTCATCAAAGGAGGCCAGGAAGGGACAGAGAAATCAAAAGAAACCCAACTTGTGCTGAATCTTAACACATACAAAGGGTCTGATAAGATACAAAGTGAAGAAGAGGTGTGGTATTCCAGCAAAGGAAAAAGACACACCAAGGCATGGAAATATGAAAGAGCAAGGCCCATTTAGGTAATGGAAAGCTTTTCCATAGAACCAGAGCTTCAGTTCTGCAGTGGGGAGAGTCAGTATCTGAAATAGTGATAATGGATGGGAGGTCTTTCAGGACAAGTTAGAAGTTTTAACTTCATCTGACAGATAATTGAAGAATTTCATTTTTTCACATAAAAATTTTGTGACCACCTTCATATTCAAAAGTATCACATCCATTATGAAAGAGTATTGGGCAGGGCAAGAATCTTGTCAGGGGAAAATAGGAGGACATTGTAATCTTAATGTAGTACGTATGTAGAAATCAGAAAGTCTGAGTGTGATGTACTGGATTTATTAAGGTATGAATTTGTAATGTTTGGAATTACGAGGGTAACCAAAAGAGAAAGTAACAAAAGCACAACACACACAAAGGGATATGCCAAGGAATCGAGGATTTGGAGATTCAGGAAAAAATAGGATCAGTGGGAAAAAAAATGACTGTAGGATTTAAGATGGGACCTTATATATCCAGATTAGATACTCCCTTTACTTAAAATTAATCAAATAGTTATCATGGAGAGAGAGTTACACATTTAAGCCTGTTGCTCAAGAAAGAGAAGAATCTTAGAGGTTCTTATTTATAGAACCATCTATTTATAAAGTACCATTGGAACCTTGGAAATGCATGAAAGAGAGCAATTTATAATCAATCCTGAATAATAACTATAGAAATATAGAAATATTTAATACTGATCTATCACTGCGCCTACTTTGGAGGCAGGGAAGTCTGAGGGACACATTGAAACATCTAAAATTAAGGAGATCCAAAACACTAATGTGCCATGAAATCCAGTAGACAACAGACATGATGTTTTCAGGTTTTGGTATATACTGATCTCTTTAGTGAGAAGAGTCACAACTGACAGAAGTAATTAGAATTCAATTGGCAACTAGTTATGGGTATTCTTTGCCTTTTTTATTCATTTCCCTATTCCTATTCTACAAGAGAGAACTGACTATGCCAATTGTTCAGATTTACAATTGTGATCTAACCACCTCTGCTAAAAGGAAAAATTGGTGTACTTTGAAGCTTTTCTTCCTTCTACTCTGTAAACCAAGATTGTCATATTAAGTCAAGGTGCTTTCTTGAGATATGACTATTTTTCTCCTCCTGATGAATGGAAACCATACATAATACGATCATCCCTTATGAGCTTAATTCTAGACATTGTTAAAATGGAGGCTTATCAAGGAAAAAAAGGGCTGTGCTTCTCTTTGAACATTATTTATGTGATTCAACACAAAAATGTTAAGGAATTTATTTAGAATGAAGTTCAGGTTTTTTGTTTGTTTATTTGTTTGTTTTTTTACTTTTCATTATCATTTGTGCAGCAAAATGAGCCTATTCAGGAATATTAAATACCTAAGGCAAGATATGGTATTTCTGTGATAGTGAACCAGATATAATCAACACCACAAAAAAACCCTAACAGTGGAATGAATAGTAAGCAACTAGTTTGTGAGAAAGTGTACTACTGCTTCACTAGTGATCACATGGCACTTTGTAGTTCTATAATTCTATTTGGTACTTTTTAAGGTTCGTAAGTCTCTGCTGAGATTTCACAATTTGGATTTAGTTTTTATACAGAAATTGGAATTTCTCCCAACAGTCTCCGGTCTTCTCTCAATGTCCAGCAAAATTGACTACCTTCAGTTCTGTCTCATGATTCTCAGGATAATACCTTCAAACACCTCCAAACCAGAATAATTTCTGAACTCATCGGTTATTATGAACACAGTATAGTTTTAAACATCCTCCTTTAAATACAGTTCTTAAGAAAGTGTCTATTAGTACAAAACACAATAAGACTATTATCTGCTTTTCTCAGCACAGAATGCTATAATTCATGCTGCTTAATATCACATTCACATTTTAGTAGTCTTCAGTTCCTTTAAAGTTTCAGGCCAATTAAAATTATCAAGTTGTTCTGAGTTCATCATAAGGTAAGTTTGCAGATAGAACAGCAACATAAGCTTCCTCACTTTGTATATATGAAATTTATTTAGGGATGAGCCTGAAAATTATCTCCATAAATTTCAATAATTTTTTTATAGATTCACTCATTTATTCATAGATATTCATTCAGGTAACACTAAAAACCTCTCATGCACTTGGGAACACAGTGGTGAACCTCACTGACAAAGTTACTCTTCTTAAATTAATACCCTAATTTAAGTTGCTAAATTATACACAGGTAAGTAAGTAATATTTTGAGATGATATATCTAAAAGTAAAATAAAGCAGTGTAATATGTTAATATAGCAGAGAGAGATGGAGGAGACATATTTGTATTGAAGTCAATGCTGTTCTGTCTGAAGTGAGACTTGAGCTGAAATATAAATGCCAACATGGGGCTGAAATCTAAGTACAGTGTTGATCATAGTCACTTCTTTTTATGGCTTTGAGCCATCTGCAGATAACTCTATCTTGTTCTCATTACCTCTTAGAAATGCTTAGAGTTAGAAACAAAGTCATGTGGTAGTTTAGTAGCTCCTTCTTTCTAGCCAAAAAGCTTCTTCCACTAATCACTCTCACTGGGTATTTTAAATCATGAAGTAATAAATCCATTTAATTTTTATGTAATGTCAATTTTTCTCCATCCAGACAAGATTTTATCGGAGTATTTAGTCAACTATACGGTCCATATACTGGAATATGCTCTCCATTTTGTTAACCAAAGCAATTTATACTGACTTGAGTTTTCCCTTATATATTTTTCTCCCTTCTTTTATTCCAAATGACAAAGTATGTGCACAACACACACACACACACACACACACACACACACACACACACACACACACTCGTGCATACAAATAAATATAGTTAAAAAAATTCCTGTCAATGGGGACATGTCAAGTATTTATCTTCCCCCTTCCTCAAATGAGCAGTGTGAAAATCAGTGGCAGGCAATAAATGTGAGAAGAATTATTAAATAAAATGACTGAATAAGTACCAGAAGTTAAGAAATTAAATGGCCATAAAAGAAAGAATTCATCAGACAAAATCAGGTAAATTAAAGAATTTTAGCAAATGGCTTTATCCTGGACAGATGAAGAATTTTCTCCATGAGTAATGGATACAGCATTAGTGCTCCCTAGAAAATTTCTAGCGATAAAACAAAATTTATAACATCAAATTCCTGGTGGGAAAACATCCATTACAGACCTTAATGATATATTTTACTTCATAACACATATCAGTTCTTTGGCTAGTGCCTAAGAAGCAATTATCGTTACATACTCACATATTAAATTTTACCTATGGGAAGGAAATGATCCTGGATAGAGTGTGAAATCCTCTCTGTAAGCTCTTCATTAGTCATTCCCAGGGAAGGAACTGGTCAACCTGAAGAAAAGGCCCTTCTGAGATATTTCTTGATGCCACGCAGTTTAGCCCATTTGTGCCACACTCCTCATAGTATCTATGCTATTTTACACCAACTCCTGACAGTTGTGGAGACAAATTAATTAGGGAAAAAAGACTAATATCTTGATTTGAATTGATCACCCTTCACTGTCATTTATTGATACAAATGTAACATGCCCACAGTCTACCCCAGGAAGGATCATAGTCAACCCTGGAAGGAAACAATATTCAGTAACATAATAGACAAATTTAAAACTATTTACCTCACAAATAAGAAATATAGTCTAGCTCTGCATGTGATGCAATAAGCAGCACAAGAGATAATTGTTTTATATAAAGTGTGTATCATAGATTTTTAAAAATTACAAAGCACATGAAGAGTTTACATTTGCATGTTCGACTGGTATCTTTTTATTTTTCTCTTAGAGGAAATAGTACCTATTTTCTTATCTTTTCCATCACAACATGTTAATCTTCTTCGTATGACTCATCCAAATTTCTTAAAGTTTTAGAATTGTGTCAAACTGGGTATAGAGCTAAAGAGCAGATGTTTGAAGTGCTGGCTTTTCTGGGGGGTTCATGGTCTTGTGGTCACATGCAATTCTCAAGTCCATGAATCCTAAGGTTATACTCACATCTAAAGGAGAGAAATGCAACAATTTTTGTCTCTTCTAGTGGGAAAGCAAATCAATAAAAATACTCCATTGTCACTTTGACTCCTTAACACCCGGAAATAACATATCTGCTTCCACATGTTTATTAGAAGCACTGCTATTTTAGAAGAATACATATAAATGCTATTAGGCTAGGCCCCAATGCCTGCAACACTGGGTATCAGCACATGGATTTTGGGGCACTGTATTAAGGATTAGCCTGATATTTTGATCACCATAGTTCACTTATATGATAGTTACAAGGGTAAAAAGCAAACTTCCAAAGAGTTATCCTTATATATATACTAAGAAAAACATGTTGTATCCATTTTAAGAAAACACTAGTTTGGAAGATATATATTTTGGAACACTGAGAATATAATCAATCATGTGTTCTCAAAAAATAAACTTGAAAAGTAAAAAAAAAAATAAAGATAATACATTAATGAATGAAATAAATCTTTTCCCCCATCATGTCTAAGCTGGGTCTAATAAAAGGTAATGATCCAGTTGACAGAGTAAATTATTGTTTTAATAGGCATGTCCATTGTCTTATTAGTGGCTGAAATTAAGTCTCTATGATGCCGTGTGGGTAACGGCTTAACAAAACCTCTATGATGCAGCATGGTTAATGGTTTAGAAAAAACTTTTCCCCTGCTTCACGAGCATTTTTTTTTTTTAACAACTCTCTAGCTGTGTTCCTCTAGGGACAAGCTAAAGGTAGAATGCCAACTCTGTTACCAAGCAATATTGATTATGGTAGAAATGATCCCTGACAGAAAGTCTTCATTTGGACTCGGAAAAACTACAAAGGCATGATAAAAGTGGATGTGAACAAATGGTTTGGGTTTTACTGAGTATATTGGTTCTTATACCCAGACATGAACTTTTAATTGCCCCTAGAAATTGAGCTTATGGAGATAATACAAGAAAACTTGCCTCATGTGGAAGATGGTTTCTAAGTAAAAGAGGCTCTAAATTAATTCATTGTGGATCTCGGCTCCTTGTATCTGGGGACTATCCCCTGTTGGCTGCATAAAATCCTGCAAGGACTCCGAAGAGAAATACCTGTCATTGCTCTGTTGGTAAGATACAGTTCCTTTCCTATATCATTTTTTAGTAGAATGATGCCAAATATAGTCTGTGGTAGGCTTGTGAATCTGAATGTTTATTTGGGCACCATCTAAAACACACATACACATAGCCATTGCAAACTGAATTATGTTGTAGATATAATGTGCTTAGTTCTACAGCTTTAAATAAATATACCATTTTTTTAAAAAAAACTGATCTCTCTCTTCTATATGTGCATATATATCATCACTGGTAGCATACCAAAGGTGAGTACATTGGCTATAAAGAATATAAATATATAATGGTGGAATGAGATGCACATCATTACCATAGGTACAAGAATGACTGCACATATGGTGTAACAGACACAACATTGTATACAACCATAGAAATGTAAAGCTGCAATTGTGTACAATGAATCAAATGCATTCTGTTGTCATATATACCTAATTAAAATAAATTAATGTCTTAAAAATAAAAAAAGAATATAAATATATTAATAAAACCAACTACAGCTGGTTTGCTAGCTATGATTACAAACGCACAATTCTGAACCATATCAATGAAAATATATTCTTCACCCCAATAACCTGCTCCCACTTCTAAACTGTGGTACATGTTATAACACATTTGCAGCATTTAGCTTTTAAGGAGATTTATATAAATCTATGGGAGTTAGAATTTAAGGCCCTGCATAGGCATAAAAGATTGTCAAGTGGATAATAATCGAAACAGTAATTACTAGAACAGGGATTTCTATCTTTTGGTTGCATTATTTTCTCTTTTCATCAAAGCCATTTCCAAAGAGTCTAAGACCATTACCAAAATGCAGTGTTTTCTCCCACCACCTGCTTGACCCCTCCACACTGGAACTTTCCGGATGAGATGAACCAGGGAAGTCTGCGTAAGTTTTCATGTATCCATTCAGACAAAAAGGAAATGCAACTGTTCTGAGTCTCCATTATATTTTGCCCTATTCTTGGCACTGAATGACAAAAATCCCAAGAAAACTGTAGATTCCAAGTATTCCAAAAATCATATGTATAGTCTTATCATAGGCAAGACTGTCAGAGTTCTGAAATCTGTCTGTTATATGTTATTAGAGCTCTCTTCCACTAACTCATTTCAATTCCAGTGTAGATATAGAGGAAAACTAAAAACAAATAATACATATTTGTTAGGAGAAAGGAGTCCACTCTGAAATTGTCCAAAGAGAAAGGAAAAATGTAGATCCATGGAATTTAAAGCAAAACCTCTTTATGTCATTTTTTTATAATTAAGTCTCATTTTTTTTGGTCAGTTTGCTCATTGTGCCATGAGACAGAATCCCATCTTCATTATGTTCCACTCTAGGTTGATTTCTGAAATTCCAGGATTCTTGTCTAAATAGTCATAAAAAATAGTCATAAAAGTCCTACTGCTTTCAAAGTATATGGCCTTTTAATTCATTTAAATTATTAGCCATAACTAGAAACTTATAAAAGAAAGGAACATTCATTAGGTCATTCATCCCTATTCCTGGGAAAACAAATCACAAGTCGTGCCATAGTTCACTAATTGTTTTTCTTTCCCCTCTTTAAAATGCCTTTCACATTGTTACTTTGTCTTCCCAGAGCTTACTCACTCTCCTATATCATTGATTTTTAAAAAAGTCCCTGAAATCTCTTATCTCACAACTTAATTATGCCTTTGTAAGCAGTATAAGTAGGTTAGAAATTCTTTTCCCTCCATTTAACTTAATCAAAAGTAACTTCTTCAATAAAGATCCCCAGTGCTATGGTAAGCAGCTTTATGAATCAGAGAAGAGTTAAAGAGATGAATCCAAGTACTAGACTGTAATCAGCAAAGGATACTGTCAATAAGTGCCAGGCTAATAGAATTGCTTTAAATCTTGGATAAATTAAAGACCACATAATTTCAGATACTACAAATAATTCCCTACTGGGATGAAAACTCTATTGTAGACAAGATCAGAGATCAATGACAACCAGCTACTTTAAACACGAGGCATTTTTTTCCTTGTTAAACGTTCCTGTAAATGCCTTCTCAGCAATGGGGTAGTTTTCTAGTAGAAAACAATTAAGTGTTTAAAGTGTAACACCTTTTATTTATAATTTTGAAAAATCTAGGTCAACTTTCACATTCTTAAGAAGAAATATCACTGATCTATGTTCAGAAGAGATTTCATATGCTTTAAGGAACATATGTAACTGCTTAACTTAAAAAATTTTTAGAAGACTATATCTTGATGTAGAGTCTCTAAGATGAAACTTCCAATTTACCATTCAAGGAAAATATATAATCATCACTCGTTAGCTGTAAGACAGAAATGTAAATTACAACAAAGTCTGCTTTATATGCATATGATAGGACATTTTTGTCACTGAGAGCTTAATGGGCAGGGGAAGGAAGAATGTGAATTGTGACTGAAAGACAATAAAAAATCACTGAGGGAAACATATTTTTTGTTAAAAATATAAACCTTAAGATGAAATCAAATAAAATAGATAAAAATATTGCCAGCAACAAACTGAGCTGTGCCTCTACCTGAGTGTTTGGTGATCATAACACACTAACAGGTATCATGAAGTGAGATGGAAAAATAATACTTTGCTTTATGAAAAAAAAGAATTTGAGTTTATTATCTATCCTTGCTCTGATATAATTGAATCCCAGGTAGTAGAAAGGGTATCGGCTTTGAAGACCAGTAGAAGTGGGTTTAAATCAAGGCACTCAAGACTATCTTTTCCTACACACAGTGTAGGGCCAGTCCTGAAAACTCTGATTTATCTTTTTTAAAAATTTTAGAAATAATATTATCCAGATAATGTCAAGGAAGAATTAAAATATGCTCAAAGTATTCATGAAAGGAGCCAATATTTTATTCTTAGACGTACAATATAATTTTTGACAAACTGGATGCCTTGGAACAATAGGAATTTATTCCCTCAGATTTTTTTAAATTTTTTAATTTTTTCCGATTATATATACATCATTCTGACATACTGTACACAAATGGAACACAGTTTCTCTTTCCTCTGAACAAGTCACACCTGTAGGTGCACAGTCACACCTATAGTATAATCATTACATGTATATAGGGTAATAATGTCCATCTCATTCCACTGCCTTTCTCATTCCCACACCCCCTCCTCTGCTCTTACCCCTCTCTACAGAATCCAAATTCCCTTCATTCCCCTCTCCCCATCATGGATCAGCATCTGATTATCAGAGAAAATGTTCAGCCTTTAGGTTTTAGAGTTTGGCTTATTTCACTTAGCATGATATTCTCCAGCTCCATCCATTTACTGACAAATGCCATAATTTTATTCCTTTTTAAGGTTGATGAATATTTATTTGTATATATGGACCATATTTTTTTGTATTCATTCACGTGTTGAAGGGCATCTAGGTTGATTCCAGTTTAGCTATTGTGAACTGACCTGCTATAAACATTGATTGTGGCTATACCACTGAAAGTCTTTTGGGTGTAATATGAGGAGTAGGATAGCTGGGTCAAATGGTGGTTTACATTCCAAGTTTTCTAAGGAACCTCCATATTGCTTTCCATATTGGCTGCACCAATTTGCAGTCCCACCAGCAATTTATGAGTGTGCCTTTTCCCCCACATCCTCGCCAGCACTTATTGTTGCTTATATTCTTGATAATTGCCATTCTGACTGGAGTGAGATGAAATCTTAGAAAATACAAATCAAAACTACTGTAATAAACATTTTTTCATATATTTATTGATTGTATTTCTACTTTTGTGAAGTGTCTCCAGTTCCTTAACCCATTTATTGACTGGGTTATTTAAGTTTTTTGAATTCTTTATATATCCTAGAGATTAGTACTTTATCTGAAGTACATGTGGTAAATATACTCTCCCATTCTATAGGCTCTCTCTTCACATTGTTTCCATTGCTGAGAAAGAGCTTTTTAGTTTGAATCCATCCCATTTATTGATTCTTGATTTTACTTTGGGGGCTTTAGGAGTCTGGTTAAGGAAGTCAGGTCCTAAACTGACATGGTGGAGATTTGATCCTACTTTTTCTTCTGTTATACATAATGTGTCTGTTCTAATGCCTAAGTCTTTAATCCACTTTGAGTAGATTTTTGAGAGATAGAGGTGTTATTTCATTTTGCAACATATGGATTTCCAGTTTTCCCAGCACCATCTGTTAAATAGGCTCTTTTCTCCTATGTATGTTTTTGGCACCTTTGCCCAGCATGAGATAACTGTATGGTAGATCTTTCCATCTTCTAAGGTCCTCCTCAATTTCCTTCTTTAGTGTTCTGTAGTTTTCATTAGAGATGTCTTTTACTTCTTATGTTAGGTTGATTCCAAAGTATTTTATTTTATTTTTTGAGGCTATAATGAATGGAATAGCTTTCCTAATTTCTCTTTTAATTGATTCATCACTAATGTAAAGAAATGCATTTGATTTATGGGAATTGATTTTATATCCTGCTAGTTTGCTGAATTCATTTATTAGTTCTAGAAATTCTTTAGTGGACTTTCGGGGATCTTTTGAATATAGAATCATTGGCAAATAGTGGTAGTTTGAGTTCTTTGCCTACTCATATCCCTTGAATTTCTTTCATCTAATTGCTCTGGCTAGAGTTTCAAGGTCTTTGTTGAATAAAAGTGGCGAGAGAGAGCAGTCCTGTCTTGTTCCAGTTTTTAGGGGGGATGCTTCCCTCAGTTTTGAAGGGGAAAAATCAAGGTGGTAACATGACTGTACCCCTCCAGAGGCCCCAGGACTTCTGGAGCTATAGGTGTTCCTTGGTATATGGCTGCATCCCTCCAGTTTCTGCTCCACCTTCAAGTGAACTTTCTTCTGAATGCTCTCTTTTGAGATATGAAGGCATTTGTCATTGGATTAGGAACCTCTGTGTAGAGCAGTGACCCAAAATGGGAGAGCAGTGTCTGAGACTGGGGTGTCTGATCACCTCATGGCTGTGGTATACTTGGTGCCTGGGAAAGTTTCTGTGCAGAGGTGCAGGATTCCTAATGGCTGTGGTAATGCCCTCCATGAGGAGGCTCTGTGCTAGAGTCTTATCAACCTCAACCTTGATTTCAAGTTTAGTTCCTGGGAATAGAGGAACTTTTGATACCACCGGTTATCGGTGATGAGTTCTGCTCCCTCACATGTTGACGTTTGAACATTAGAGAAACACACCAAGACAAGCATAGGGTTTATTTAAAAAGAGGTAACATAGACTTCTCCCAGGAGGGAGAAGGGAGCCATAGCTGGTATCTCAAGAGTGAGGCTTTCTGCCTTTTTTTAAATATGCTCTAGGCTTCCTTTGTTTTCCTGCTCTCTTCCTCTTATCTTTCTCCAACCTGCATACATGACTAGGCCCAGGAAATGCTCAGTGGGATGGCCAAAAGGTGGGAAACAGATGGGCTGAAGGAGGAAGGGCAGGATGGGACAGCCCAGGAGACATTAAGGGAGGGGCAATTTCTGGAGCAGGTTACCTTAGCAACAGGTTGGAGCAGGGGGTGGCTCTTGGTAAGGGGGGAGGAAGGGCTCTGAAGGAATTAACATTTCAATCCCTCAGAGGACAGTCTCCAACTTCCTGGACTCACTCAAAATTGGCCTCCTTGATTGGACCTGATTCAATTTACCTATCTGTACTGACTGCCTGTCTAAGTCTGGCTTCACTTTCTTGGTAGACAACCACAATGTTTCACCAGCTCCCTTACTCCTAAACCTGCCTGCCTAACAGTAACTTCAAACAATGGACACTTGAGAGCTACTCAAAGCTTCTAAAATTGCACATTAATTGTAGAATGCAACTATGAGAAAGACACATGTTTCTAGCCCTGTAACTTTCCTGAATACAAAGAATAAGGCTTGAATAGTCTTTAACCTGATAATGAGACATATATAAAGATTGCCAATGAGATTCTTTAGACCTGCTTCTCCATCAGAGCAGCGCTTCATCTGACTGGAGCTTTATCTTCAAAATCTATGTCTTTGAGTTCTTTATTTTTCTTGTCCCCCTTTCCCCTTGCTGGAACCTGCTAGTTTGACCATACTGGTTTTTGCAAACCTCCATGGATAATCCAGGATGCTCTCATCTCAAGATTTTATCTGCAATGATTCTATTTCCAAATAAGGCCTCATCCACAAGTTGGTATATGGACATACTTTGAAAGGAAACCATCATTTAACCCACTATAAGACCTAAAACTTTAAAATGCTCAGTACATGGAAGATTTTTATGCTAGAACATAAATTTACAGGATGTTTGAGAAATATAGGAAGAAATGGACAGTTATAAGACAGACACTGATAGCAAAATTTGTCCTAGATGACAAATATCACCATTTTTTAAGACTAAAATATTTATACAACTTGTACTCACCTAAGTTATCTATTTTACCACATCAGTTCTAAGGAGGAATTGTGTCTCTTCATCTTTACTATTGTATCTCAAGGTCCTAACATAGTGCCTGGAATTTAGAAAGAACTCAATATCAATTAAATAAATGAATGAATAGATCTTTACCCCTCACACACTGGATACAGCACTAATCACTAGGGTATATAAGGAACTCAAAGAGCTAGACATGAAAAAAAAGACAAATAACCTAATCAATAAATAGGCCAAGGACCTGAAGAGAAACTTCTCAGAAGATGATGTACAATCAATCAATGCACACATGAAAAAATGTTCATCACTAGCAATTAGAGTGGTTTTGATTTGCATTTCTCTAAGATTTCATCTCACTCCAGTCAGAATGGCAGTTATTATGCATACAAACAACAATAAGTATTGGCAAGGATGTGGGGGAAAAGGTACACTCATACAGTGCTGGTGGGACTGCAAATCAGTGCAGTCAATATAGAAAAAAGTATGGAGATTTCTTGGAAAATTGGGAATGGAACCACCATTTGACCCAGCTATCGCTCTCCTCAGTCTATACCCAAAGGACTTAAAAACAGCATACTACAGGGTCACAGCCACATCAACGTTTATAGCAGCACAATTCACAATAGCTAAATTGTGGAACCAACCTTGATTCCCTTCAATAAATGAATGGATTTTTTTAAAAATTAGTATATATACACAATGGAATATTACTCAGCAATAAGAGAGAATAAAATCATGGCATTTGCAGGTAAATGGATGGAGTTGGAGAGATAATGCTAAGTGAAGTTAGCTAATCCCTAAAAAACAAATGTCAAATGTTTTCTTTGATATAAGAAAGCCGATTCACAGTGGGATAGGGAGATGGTGCATGGGAGGAATATATGACCTCTAGATAGGGCAAAGGGGTGGGAGGAGAAGGGAGGGGGCATGGGGTAATTAATGATGGTTGAATGTGATAATCATTATTATCCAAAGTACATGTATGAAGATACGAATTGCTGTGATAATACTATGTATACAACCAGAGATATGCAAAATTAAGCTCTTTATATGTAATAATTGAAATGCATTCTGCTGTTATATATAAATAAAAAATAAATTTAAAAAAAAAAGCAAGAAACAAATTCCCATCTATCAAAATTCTCACAGCTAGTTGAGACAAAGCCAGGTCTAGAACTGGCTACTCCAATTACAGTTGCTACCATGGGAAGACTATTTTTGCATTTGTTAGTTTGTTTTTAATACAAGCTAATTGAATTACACATTAATACTACAAGAAAGTACTCAGAGGAATTCTTCCTGCTGTTTGAGTTAGAACTACTATGTGGCTGATCATTCTGGAGAGCCTGATCACTCACAAAGCCATATGGTTCTGATTAGTTACACTAAACAGATCAAAGGCATTCTATGCAAGATAATGCCGGTGTTCAAAATGTGTCATGAGCTACTACAACCAGGATTATTGCAATAAAGGAGCCCAGGTGGTAGGATTTAGAGAGCACTAGGCAAGGTTCCTGACAGAATGTCTCTTCTGCCTTCTAAAAGTTCCATTTGAGATTAGTCCTTTAGATCACAAAGGCAATGCACTTTTGAAAATCCCCTATTAAAATGCAGATATTTCCTGCGAAGAGATCATATTTTAGTTCTCTATCAGGCAACGAAAATGTGTTGAACACATATTCTTATATTCCAAAATAAAGGTACCACGTGGTACAGGAACACAGAGAAGGAAGCTGTTGATTCTAATGGAAAGGACAAGAAAGTGGTAGAAATTGAAATGGATTTGGAAAAAATGAGTTCAATTTTGACTGGGAAAAAAAAATGGAGAAAAGGTCATTAAAGTCTGAGCAAAGTAAAAAGTGATAATACTGTCAACAGCTAGAAAAAAAATAGGTAGATAAGTAAGGAACAAGAAGAAAATGAGCAGAGGGGAAGGACACAAAGAACTCCTGTCGAAGTATTCATCATGTTTCCAGCATTTTCTAAAATTTCAGAGAAAGCCTGAGGGTCATATAAGCTCTGTGACAGGTTTGTGGACTGGAGCTCACTAAAAGATAGACCATATTGTGAAACAAGTGGGTTTAGGGAAGATCAAGTCCAAAGATGCATGTTGCAGATTGGAAAGGAATTCTTTGAGCTGATTCCTACCTTCTCACGATGTCTATCTTAGAAGCTGGCCACAAAGTGGGGACCAGAGAGGGAGCTATCCATCATTCACAGGCTGCCCCAAGCTGTGTTCGAGGTGTGCACTCTCTACTAAGTGGCTGCCTTCAGCCAAACATCTCAGAGTAGGCCTGACCCTTCTCTGCATTCTCCTGGCCACCTATCCTCTTTGTAGCTGTTCCTCCAAGCAATTGCCAGTCCCAACTCCACCCCTACTTTTCTTCTTTCTTTCTCTTGATTCTCTTCCCAATTGCCCCCAAACCTTTCTTTTATATTCTCCTTAATATCTTTGTGCTGGTTTGAAGTATCTGTGGGAGGTTCTAGAGGAAATAAGAAGACAATGCTGCCGAAAGTCTTTTTAATAAAAGACTAGTTGCCCCCAAATATTTACATAGGAACAATTGTCTATTTAACCGAGTTGGTGAGGAAAAAAATGTTTGCGTAACTGGGGAAATGGCTTCTCCAGCATCTGCATGGCCTAATAAAAGATTAACAGCACACCTAGCATGGAAGCACTGCTTAAAAGCCTCCCCTGAGCTTGTAAGCTCAAAATTGCTGTTTTCAAGTGTCTACTTCCTGCTGAGCTACTTTTGTTCCCTTCATGAAAGAAACTTCCCTGGTCTATTATGGGTGATGTATGCCTCTAATTTGCTTGAACATGCAGTCATTTCTAAAGATGACTTCATACATCTTATGTAGGGCTTTTTAAACGACTTAGGAAGGAAAAGTGAGTATTTAACAGCAAAATGCATGTCTGAGGGGCTCTAGTCATAAGAGTGATCTCTTAAATGGATTTTTTTTTTCTATACAGAGATGATCTTTTAAATTTTTTTTTTTTTAGTTGTAGATGGATACAATACCTTTATTTTGTTTATTTTTATGTGGTGTGGGGATCAAACCCAGTGCCTCACACATGCTTGGAAAGCACTCTACCACTGAGCCACAACCCCCCCCCCAAATTTTTATTTATTTATTTATTTATTTATTTTAAGGCTGACTTCCTTCCTTGTTGTTGTATACACTCAAAAATAAAAATTCATAATTTCCTTAATATTCATGTTGTCCCTGTTTAAATAAGAGGTGATTCAGAGCCAGGCACATTTTGAGTCACTATTATTTTACATACCATTTAAGCTATATTAGAAATTGTTGTAACAATGAGTTTAGTAACTTTTTCTAGTTCTTGAAAACTTGAAATATTTATGTATGGAAGATTACTATTTCCCTAATGTAACTGGAAGCCTCAGTGTTTTTGTTTGTCTGTTTTGATTTGTTTCATCTGTTTCTCCATCTCTTATTTTGGAAGCATTTAAGGTAACCCAAGTAAAACTCCTTCATCTTCACTTTTAGAGTCTCTGTTCCCTAACAGTTCCCTTTCATTAATAACATCAAAATTATTTTTCAATCCCTCTTTTGTTCAACAATGAAAGTTGTAATTAAGAGTTTTTCTATTGTGCTTTTTTTAGTTTCAAGGATGCAGTGGTTATTAAGCGAAATAAAAAAGAACTGTCACTGCCATTATTGTACCGCATTCTTTTCAAAGAAAGGAGAAAGTTAGGTTTCTTCTGGAAAGAAGGGGACAGGATACCCAAGAACGGCTGCTAACAGGAAGCTTGCAAGGTACTGACATAGAAAAGATCATTTTTCTTAATTCATACTATATAATAGATTTCATTCTTTTAAAAAAATGAAATTCCAAGATCCCTCACAAATGGAATCTTTTTCTGTATAAGGCTCGGGTTAAGCTTTTGCAAATTAATGTCCTTCGCAGGCAATTTAAGTAAAACAGCCACCTCACTGATCTTTCTTGATCTGTGACACTTCACAAATCCAGTCACTTGCTTCACTGATGGATGAATGAACTTTGCCTAATCTACAGTCTTAGCTATAAAAGGCCAAAACTAATAAAGAAATCTATATGGAGCAACTATTTGCCCTGGTGAGAGATTATAGCTAAAGCTTCTGAATTTTGATTTTTTTCCTAAATTAAATAAGAAGAGATGAAGATACTACAAGATAATGAGAAAGTCAATGAAGCAGTCAGGCAATGGCCCAGGCCAAATTTGGGGTAAATATTTATTCGTTGTTATGCTCACAGAAAATATGCCTGGTGCCTGAATGCCCAGAGCCATGTGGACCTGGCTGGCTGAACAAACCTCTTCCTTCATAAGGTCAGTACTTAACCTGATTATACCTTTAGGCTAATTTCTTTTTAATGTGGTTCTAGAAGAGACTTTTAGAAAAATTAGACCATTTATTGGCCACTGATTACAGAAGATGTGCATTGGCAGACTTACAAGGACAGAGAACAGGTTTTAATAATACCCGCTTTACTAAGTCTGTGACCTTGGGAAGGACAATTTAAAATTCACATGACTAGAGTTATTTGGTGGTATTCTATGCATTGCTAAAGATCCCAACTACTGAATTCCTCCCATGTCATTTAGCCCTTCAGTATGCCCAAAATAATGATGCTCAGAGTGGCTATCAGGATTCAACAGGAAAAAAAAAAATTGTAAGAACGTAACTGCTGAAATACACAGGAGCATCAATGATTTGGTGTCTGTTATTTTGACTAGCAAACAAACATTCCCCATGAAAAGTAATTTTTTCCACCTTGTCAATGCAGATATTCTTATTTTTGTAATCTATATGGTCCTAAAATTTTTGAAATCCATTAAGAAATTCTTTATAAAGCTAATTATTCTTTCATAGCATGACAAACTGAATTCTATCACCAATATTGCTGTTTGACTAAGGCATCTCTCACCAGAGTGGGCAGAGGATGGTCCCCACCACTGCCAACTCTGGGTTTGATTTGGCCATGTTTCATGCTTGGACCAGTGGAATGCCAATGGACAAGAGAGAAGTAGATGTTTAAATGTGCATTCAAGTTGGGCTTGCCCTCTCACCTAATGCATGCCAGGTACCCAGGACCATTAGGACATTAGAGCCACATAAGCAATATGGAACCTGAGGCACAACTTGAAAAAGAGGTTCCTCAGTGGATTCAAGACCCACAGAGCAAAAAAAAAAAAATAATAATTATGGTGATGACAAAGCAAACGGATATAGAAAAGCATGTCATACATAGTTCAGTGTTTTGTAGATAACAAGTAGCACATGGACCTTCCTTGCAGAGCCAGTTGGATTAAGAAAGAATTGAGGAAGAAAAATGGCTGTTGTAATAACAGATAATTCTCAAAAGTCTATTTTATTCCATACGTAAGGGATTCTTTAGAAAGTTCAAAGCTAAAGCCACTGTGCTTTTAAGAAATTGAGATAGTCTGAGGTAAAGATTAGGCTTTTGTCAGCATTTTTCTCTTTATACCCTTATCCAAACTTGATATATAAAATTTATTAATTTGAATAAATCTGGTAAATGGGAAATTACATTTGACTTACCTTTAATTTCCATATACTTACTGAACATTTTATTTATGTTTCTATCAATTCTCTCTTAATATCATTATCTCTTCATTATATCGCGTGCCGTTGTTCTGTTCATGTCTTCAAAAAGTTATATTTTAAAATCCTATTACCCCAACACTCAACTATTAGCAACATATCCTACAAGAAATTATGTTCATAAGAATGCTAAATTGTATCTACAATTAACACAATAGAGAATAATTTTAAATAATTCACAAAAAAAGTTGTAGAGGGAAACCTAAGTTTTCTTTGAAACTAAACTGATTTTAGTTATGATGCATTTATTAAATAAAATTCTAAGTAACTCTGAATACCATGTTCCATATGTGCTGGTATGGGAAAATATCCAAGACTTATTGAAGAAAACCCAAGAAAGAATTCAAGAGTGATTTCTCAGAGGAATGAAAATAAGAAATAGAAAACCCAGAAGGAGAGGTATCTGGATGGAATATTTTTACTATATCATTCTATACTTTTTATAATGAGACCAGATTATTTTACAGCAAATAAACAAACATTTTATAATAGGATATGTTATATTCTTAACAATTCGGGGACCTAAAACTTCAGACAAAAAAAACTAACACAAACCACTAGAAAAAAAACACTATTAGAAATTTCATTGTTGAAGAGCCTTCCTATTATATACTTATGTCTATCAGAATGCATTTTTATATCACACTGTTTTACAGTCTGGTTTTTAATTAACATTAGATGGTAATAAATTTCTAATAATAAATATCCTTCTATCACATCATCTTGAATATCTATAAACATTATTTGGCAATGCATAAATGAATAAATACAAAAAACTAAAGATAAAAACCACATTTCTTATCTAGGTTTTTGTAACCTATAAGTAATATCAAGGACCCAAGATAATTTGCGAAATCAGGGACAATTAACTATCACTATAAATATTTACTCTGATCCTTTCTATTTTAGGATTTTATTTTTCCCATCTTTTAATTTTAGTAATATTTGATATTTAGCCTGCTATATATTTGGTTACTTTCTTAAGTCTTAGTTTTACCTATCCTTACTTTCAAATGTACTATTTTCACATGAAGAGAATCTAACATTATGTACAACATCACTAATTTTGCCCCTTGAATTTTGTGCACAAAACTGAGGTCAACAGGGTGAACTGTGATACTCCATTCACTACAGAAAAAAAATAACTGGTAAGAGTGAATATTTAAACATGTTAAAAAGAGATTAATGCAAACTTGGACTGTCATGCAAATATTCCAAAAGGTTTTTCAAATCAAAGAAGCAATGTTGTTATTAAATAAAGATTTAAAAACATACTTGAGATAATTTATTGGTTGTAGCCAAATTTATAACCACTCAAACTTCAGTTTTGGTGAGCTTTCATGTATGTTTTATAGAACAGCTTGAAACTGCCATTACTTGACCCTTTGGACATACACAAATCAAAGTACACCACAGAATAAAACCCAGAACATTATATTGTAAGAGGAAATAAAAGTCAACTATTAAATATTTATAGCGATAGCTAATTGTTCCTGATTTTGCAAAATGTTTTGGGTCCTAGGTATGACTTAAAGTTACAAAGATTAGATGAATAAAATTAGAGTTAAAAATCATGTTTTCTATCTATCTATTTACTGGAAGTAGTGAGATTGAACACAGAAGAGGTGCTCTATCTCTAAGCTACATTCTGAGTCCTTTTTATTTTGAGACAGGGTATTACTAAATTGCTGAAGCTGACCTCAAACTTGCAATCCTCTTTTCTCAGCCTTCTGGAATTGCTGGAATTACAGGCAGCCATCACTGTGCATTGAACCTCTAATATTGTATATGGCAAAATGTGTTTCATAGAAGAATTGATTCTAGGGACACATTCAACAAGGTTGTCACTTCTAGGAGTTATATAAAGGAAATTATTAAAATTAGGCCTTTTTCCTCATTCTGTAAAACTGTACAGTTTAAGAATTAGACAAAAGATATTGAAGATCCTTTATAAAATGTGACTGAGTAGAAACTCCAGGATCAGTATACATTTATTTATATGACTCCTGTACTTCAACTAGAAGAGGTTACTACTACTACTACTACTACTACTACTACTACTACTACTACTACTACTACTACAACAACAACAACACAGGAAAAATAAATGGTACTGAAATATTTATGTTAATTCTGCATTCTGCATTCTTTCACCAGAATTCTAAGATAGAAAATAGATTTTCCCTTTGGTCTATGCCTGCTTGTATTGATAGAAAGTTATATTTAACAGCTGTCTCAAGAGCATTATTTTATAAATGTAATTTTAAAAAATTCATTCTTTATTTGCACATTATAGTTACCAAGATAAAGAGGTAGCTCAGTGAGTTCAAATTAAAAGGGAACAATGGCAGTAATGAATACTGAAGACAGGTCCAAAAGAAGTATCCTTTGTGCTACCAAAGCATCACCCTTCTATCGTGACACAGTTCTTCATCTTGCCATCAGAGTTAGCTGAGGCAAACATGATTGCCTACCCATTGACACAAAGCAGCAAGATAATCTTAGTCCTGTTGGGCATGGTGATACATGACTATAATTCCAGGACTCAGGAGACAGGTAGGAGGATTTCAAGTTAAGGTCAGCAATTTAGCTAGACTTTGTCTCAAAATTAAAAATAAAAAGGTCTGGGGATATAGCTTTCATGGTAAAGCATCCCGAGTTCCATCCCCAAGACTTAAAAGGAAAAAAAAAAGATAATCCTAGTTCTGTTTATAGTGGTGTCTGCTCTTACCATGCTTGAGGTTGGGGGCCAGCACCACTTCTTGCTGAAATCATGGCACCCCACACTTAACAGCAGTTATCATCAGATCCAAGTATGACCTATTGATCTTTCTGAAGACTCAGCTTTCTTTATAGTTGCAAGTCAATTTTCCCAGGCCACAGATCATCTAGTTGATAGAGGCCACATTTAGCCATTATTTTACTTAGCCAAGGGGACTCTATTTCAATCAGCCTGGTCTTCAATTATTATGTATGGAAATTAGAAGTTAATATCAGAGCATAAAGTGATAATTACATAGTCAACTTTTAAATATAGGATTTCCTCTTCCTATGGTAAATAGCTCAAACTTTGGGAGGCACATGTGAAACCAATCCAAAACAGGAAATAAAAGATGAAGTCTTTCATCTACTCTGGAATACATGCTCTTTGAGATTCAATAGCAATGGGTGGAAAGGTCTATGAAAATTAAATTGTTATTTTTGACATTTTATTTTTTACCATGTATATGTAGATGAATTTGAGGGTCAAATTTGCAAGTCCCATGTCCTCAGATACTTCCCTGGATGACAAGTTAGCTGAGAGTATGGCCAAGCTGAATTAGGTCGAATGTCTGCTGCTTCGCAGGATCTGAACCACCTGGTGGTCCTTGAGGCAAAATCTCATCCCAGACCAAAGCCACTACTGGCCCTCCTTCTATTACAGATTCCCTCTCAGGAGTCTTTTACTTCAAGATGACCTAAAGAGCTACTTACTCCATTCCATAAGACTAGTTTAAAAAAAAAATGAATCTCAAAAAAAAGGCAGATTGGGGTCTTTTGTGTAAATTTGGAAGTCGAAATGCAAGAGGTAGGACTGCTCTACTGAAATCCATTTAGCATCATCCAAACTCCACGAAGAAAAGAATATGATCCTTCCTAAAACTAGAGTGGATGTACAATAATGTCATCTCAATCACCTCTTCCCCTAGGTGCTGTCATGAGAAGGCATGTAAATCTGAACTGGAGCACTTCTGAGGTCTACAGGAAGGAGCTGGATTAGTGCTAAATATCACTATTTCTACTTTGAGAGTCCTCTTTTCTAAATACAAATCTGTACATGATTAGAATTGCTCCTAAAGAGCCTTTCATCCTATCTTCCCACAAGAAAGCAATTGCCTGACAGTTATTCTATTTTAAAAATAACCCATATTAGATTGTTCCATTTCTTTGGGAGGCTCACTTTAAGTGATCATAATTTCAAAATAAATTGATAAATGAGAGAATTTTTGACTTGGTAGAAGCATTAAGTTATCTTCTGACCCTGGCCATTTATTATGTTCTTTTCCTCAGTAGTCGAGACTGAGGAACTCAATCTTCTTTGGATTCCCTGTGATAATGGCAATCTTGAAGGTAGATTTCTGCATTGTCATGTAATTTTTCCATTCTTGTGGAATTCTCTCAAGAAAATGAAAAAAGATACATGGAACTTTGTGCCACAATTGTATAATCTTCAGCTAGTTAAGCTTTGGTTGTTCACAAGATATCAGAATTGATCTTCTTTTGAAATACATCTCCTGGATATCTCTACACCATTTAACAGTACATTATTTTTTTAACAAATCCACATAATCACTTAAGTAATCTCTAGAAAAGCAAAGCATTATGAGGTCAAATCACTGTTAAACTAAATCTGTTCAATATATCAATTTCAAATAAAAACATCTCCAAGTATAATCAAAAGAAACAATAAAACATAAAGTAGAATTTTGAAGCTGTAAACAGCCTGAATTTCTCTAAGAGGAAAAATGTGAAAGAACTTACTAAACTGAAAAGTGCCATAAAAAAAATCTGTAAAACGTGTTTTGTCCTTATCTATATAGACAGCCACTTGTTTTATAAATAATGGTATAGAGAGAAGGAGAGATTTAAAAGATTCTTCAGAAGCTTTTGGAATGCTATCCAAAAATTATTAGAACTATCAATACCCACTAGGAAAATTCTGAGTAACTTTAATCCAAAATTATGGATGGAGTTTCAGCAGTTTTTCTACTCTTGTTTAACTCAACAGTTGCATACATCATACACTAGCCCAGAGAATGTAAGCACTCACACATAACAAGAACTTTTCAAATTCCCTATAACCACACATTTTTTTTCGAAGAAATGAAAACAATACTTAATGCACATTTTATTTTCCTTAAACTGGCTAACCAAAAACTTTAAGGTTCTAACAGTGTTTTCTTTCAAGACTCAATAGTGTTTAGTTATTTAAACATGCAGATTCAAGGTTAAGCTCTGTGTTCTGCAATCTGTTACGAGAAGCTGGCCAGAGACAGAAATGAGGAAACACATCTTATGGGCTCAACAAAATATGATGTTTGGATAACGAGTAGAATTATTACTGTACTCCCTGGAGCAATAGTGTTCAAATGTGTTTAGTCAGACATCTTTCATCAAAAGAAGGTTTTCCATAAAGCTCAGGAAAATGAGTGAACATGGAGCTTCCCTGATTGAAATATTCATGGGAAGTCGGAACAAAGTCTGTACCAATAAGTAGCACCTGATGGGCAGTCTACTGAGCTCAGATTGAAAAGCATTGTAGAAGATAAAGCTCAAACTCCTAAATTCCATTTTTGGCTTAGACTTTGTAATTAGGGTATGAGAGCAGGGACTTGCCATTCCTATGGGATCAAATTAGCACATTAAAAGTGTACAAATGTAGTTGGGTGGCCACAAGAACTGGTGGGCAGAGAATAGTAGGAAGGGACAGAAGAGGTCATTTCTATGTTATTCTGCAAGACTTAGAGTGAGTCTCTAAATTTTTGGACTTCAGGTGATTGATGAATCAAAACAAAGATACTGTTAAACTTTTATCAGAAGATTGGAGAAAATCATTTCTTTGCGTTTCTTCACAATCTAAGATACACGATTCAACAATTATTTTTTATTGAATGACTATCTCATGTTAAGGTGCAAGAAACACAATGACAAACAAGACAAAGTCCTTACATTAAAAGAGCCTAAAATCCAATGAGAGAGACTTAAATTGCTATTATTTTGTTCTTTTCAGCTAAGCCATGCTCGGTTACTCCCTGTTGTTAGGATTGCTCATTCTACTGATCATCTGAAATCAGAACCTTGTCATTTTCCCGGCCTCCTGAAGGAAATTGGGAGAACCTGGACATCATAATTGTTTATGATGTTGGTTTTGGTGCTATTTTGGTCTCAGACCCAGAAGGCATAGCCTTTGATATTTATGTCATCACAAAGGCATGCCTATAATGAATAAACTTGGGGTAGCGCAATTTACTGTCCAACCAGGGAACAAAGACACCAAGCAGTCAAAGTAGTACAGTTTCATCGTTGGCTAGTGAAGATTTTAAGGCCTCCTTCCAAGAAGTGGCATCTAGGCTGAAACCTGAAGTATACAGCCAAACTGCGGTTGGGGGGAAAGGAGCAATTGGTCAAGGAAAGGCTTCTAGAAAAGGCATAAAAAATATTCTCAGGAAAGGTCTACAAGGGAAAGAAGAGGGAGTCAAACCTGTGGTAGGGGATGAGGCAAAAGAAGAAAAGAGAAGCCAGATTACTCAGGCCTCCATGTACCTAGTCAGAGGTAGTGGGGTCTAAGTTAATGGCAATAATGGAGAGATTTTAAAGAAGAGAGCATATCCAATTAGATATTTTTCAAAAATGTTTAGTATTGAGAATTGGAAAGAAGAAAATAATAGCAGGCAGTCAAGCTCCAGCAGGAATCTTGCAGTGATATAGGATCAAGCTGATGGCCCTGGGTGTAGAGAAAAGAAGGCCGACTCTGAAGATGTATAGGAAGCAGTGTGCAGGGGCCTAGGCCTCTGATTGCATGTGTGAGTGGTGAGGAATGAACTGAGCACCATGCTGAGGTTTCTAGTTTAAGCCACTGCATTCACAAAATTAGAAGACACAAAGGAATAATATGTTAAAAATACTAAAAAAAAAAATTATTCAGTGTTTCTATATGAAGGCACATATATTCATTGAATTTCAACCAACTCTATCAGATAGCTCCTATTTTTAGCCCCTTTCATAGATGAGGAAACAGATATGTGAGTGTATTGTCCAAGACACTCACCATTGAGTGACCATATACAGATTTAAGTAACTTCAGGGTGGGGGAAGCAGAAAATAATCCCATATTCAATTCGAGTGATCTGTGGGACAGTTCAACAGGCATTTGAAACTGTAGGTTTGAAACTCTGGGATAGAACTGAACTACATCATGAACTACAGCCATGATAACGGGCAACACAGCTTTATGCTCAAAGGCTAAGAATAGCTCACTTCAGTTGAAAACAAATTACCAATAAGCTTCTTATAGAGGTTAATAAACACAACATGGTCAGAAAGTTAAGCAAATAAACCATGAGCCCAAAAATAAGCAGAAAATAAAAGCAAGGCCCTTTAAGCCAGAGGTAATCAATCCCAGCCCAGAATTGCCTGGGCATAAGACTTTGGACAATATCCCCATATATTCATGGAATATGGTATAGCGAACATTCTTTCTGCAATATTTGAACAGGATAAAGAGGTCTAAGAGATGGTAGAGAGGAAAAATTGTAAGTTTACATCAAGTCCTAATACATCAACAAGCACTGCATATAAATGATAACTTAAGTTCATTATATGCCATTTCCATTTACTCACAACTAATGCATTTAATCACTTCCAATTAATTGTTTTTCTGACTTCCTAAAGTTTTAATTAAAGAACTTCTAGTATTTTATAGAGAGACCATTACAAATAAGATTCTTGTCCTTAGAATGGAGAAATGCAGATGAGCAGTTTAATATTGCTTATTCCTTGTACAATGCTAATTTTGTGTATTCTGTACACTCAATAGCACAGTCCTGTATACTGTCTTCAATAATTTCTCAGCAACGGTAGAAGACAGCTAGTAACTACTACAGTAGCTTTAGCCAGCTAAGCATTTCAAAATCTTGAATTTCAAAAATTGAAACTATTTTCTCTCTCTCTCTCTCTCTCTCTCTCTCTCACACACACACACACACACACACACACATCACAAAACATAAGCCAACAAGAAAAAAAAAATCAAACTAATCAACTCTATCTGCCTTTCTTTCTCATAATTTTTGTACCTGTAAATTGATTAGAGCTCTCTCCCCCACAAAATGCCACTAGAAACCAAGGTTAGATAAGAAATTGAGAAAGTGTCATAAGAGAGAAAACACAATGAAAAGTAAACCTGGCAGTCTATCTCTTCTAATCCTGCCGGACCTTGTCTTTTTTGAACCCTAGCTATCAAACAAATTGATCCCTGGCGATGTTTGAGTGCAAGCCCTGCGTGGCGGAGGCACATTAACACAGGGTGATTGTTTCTCCTGCCCACATTCTGGCAAGGAAGAGGAAAGCAAATGGCATTCGCTGAGCTCCTCCCCTGTGTGCTTGCATTTCTGTATCTCAGGGGGATCTTCCAATTAGTCAATTAATCAACGCTTCTTTGCAAAGGATTATATGTCAAATGGCTGTTCTGCACTAAGGATGCTGTGGAAAAAGAAAGACAAGCCCTCTTCTGATTCCCATCCGAGCTTGTCCTAGCTCTATGGAATAAAGAAAAGAGTCAAACTCAAATATTGATTCTGTATCACACTTCTTTCTGGAAATTTCTACTCACACTGGGTTACACAGCCCCCAAAGTTCTATGTCTCTAAATAAGAATCAAAGGCAGAAATAGGAAAAATATTTTTTAGAGTGGTTCTTCTTTATACTTTAGGGATTTTGCTACACAGAAGTAGAATTAGTCAAATAAGCCCCCTGTCTGCTGCAAAGATTGATGAGGAAGGAGTGCTCCAAGATGGCCCTAGGACACGTATGAGGTAAAATAGAAGACACCATTTCCTCTAGTCTGAGAAAGTGGCCCGATTCTCCGTGACCGCTCTTAGTCTGCTACACATTTCATAAGCCCCAATGATTTTCTAATGCTCAATTAGATTATGGCAAAATTCTACTTACGTCTTTTTACTATTATTGTTCAAGTGGGCATGTAAGGAGTATATGTCTGTGATGAGACGACCCAAATTTTTCTCTCAGGTCAGTTCACCCCTTGATAAAAACCCTCATGATACCACACAATCACAATCAAAGGGGCTAAAGCTAGATAGTTGCCAGATATAATTTGCTGAGTCACTGCTTCAGAAAATCAAGATGCTTCTTTAGGAGGGCAAATCACTAACACCCTTCCACCTGACAGAATGCATATGAGGCTCTCATGAAAAACATGCTGTGAAGCTTCTTGGAGGGGGGGTCTCCAAGTCAGGCTCCTCATCTGGAGGGCTGCTTTTTCCCTAACTCACCATCGCGCCTCCTAACCAGCCACACTTAAAGGGTTCATTTTGGCTAAATGCTAACACATGGATCAATTTAATGTAGCAGAGAATGGCTCCCGGGACTACTTTGTGTGTTCTTTCACTTACTATATAAACATGAAAAGTTACTTATTTACCAACTTGTCGACCACAATTTTTATCTTTGTTATAAAGTTCTTAAAGAAAAGCACAGCCTGCTGAGACAGACATTTCTCACTTTCAAAGCCAGAAAGTTTCCTTCGGTGGCAAGATGGCCCAATGGATATGGTTTTAGTCAGCTATTTCACCACTGTAACCAAAACGACCCAACCAGAACAACTCTAGAGGAGGAGAAGTTTAATAGAGGGCTCACAGTTTTGGAGGTCTTAGTCCATAGAAGGCCGGCTCCATTCCTCAGGGCTCCAGGAGAGGCAGAACATCATGGTGGAAGAGTTTAACAGAGGGAAGCAGCTCACATGATTATCAGGAAGCAGAGAGAGAGAGAAGCCAGGCTCCAGAGTCAAAATATATACCCCATAGCCACGCCCCCAATGAACCACTTCCTCCAGGCACACCCCACCTGTCTCTAGTTACCACTCAATTAATCCCACCAGGGATTAATTCACTGATTAGGCTAAGGCTATACCCGAATCATTTCTCCTCCAAACCTTCTTGCATTGTCCCACACATGTGCTTTTGGACAACACCACATCTAAACCATAACAGATATTATTCAAACATTTATCAGTAGGCTGCCTTCTTTGTGGAAGAAACATTTATCAGGAGTATTGTCCTCTAACACTTCCCAGCTTAAAACACGTGTCTTCCAAACAATGACCCGAGGTAGAATTTTGGAGAGAAAAAGAGAAGGGGCAGAAAATGGCTGTTAGGACTGATCCTATGCGTTTATGTGGATCGATATGCCTGAAAGGGGATTTTTCTTTGAGTCGCTTCTGGTTTGAAGAACAGAAGCCAACACAGTAAGCTAGAACTCTGCCACCAAGAGGACCCCCTTAAATCATCAGTCCCAGTTTCCTTTATCCCTTCTTGGATTCAGGAAGAGTAGCAGTCATGATTAGGCCATGGACTACCCTACCAGGATCTGATTGCTCTTGCTTGATTCAGGTCCTACCTACCAAGGGTAGGTGTACGCTCTTGGTATGCTGCTGAGGGCCATTACCAAGTAGGAATGACGCATCGAAATTTCCTTGCCAAGCGTACCCCATGCTGCTTAGAGGACATTCGATGGGACATTGCATGCATGCTTTAATAAGGTGACCTTGCTCAAGGACCAAGGCGGATCCGGGTTTAGAGCTGATCAGGTTTGAGGAAGTAACCGGATCCTTGAGTTTAAGGAGTTGCCAGTTTAAGATAATGGGTTTTAGGGAAGTTAGAGGTTGAAGATTATTGCTGGGATTAGGGTGTTCCTGCTGCTTGTTCCCGTTGAGTTCTCGTGAGATTAAAATGAGATTTGGAGATAGCCTCGTGGAGTAGGTGAATTGTGCGGGCAGACGGCAGAACGCGATTGCCCCTGGACCAGTGTGGAGGCAGTATGAGAGCGGGAATAAAGAATTGCTGTTTGAACCTACAAAGGTGTGTGGTGGCTCATGATTCTGATGCCAAGCCAAGACATTGGCCTTTGGCAGTATGCCCCTAAGCTCACACCTGCACAAGGACCAAATGCAATAACCTCTTCCAGTTAAAAATTAAAATACGTTCAGGAGGCTACCCCAGAAATGGCTGAGTCAAAAGCTTACATTAGAATATCTTGAAACTCACTTTAATGGGAGCCCCTCTAAATGGAACGGTTAAGAATTCATGTCTGGGCTGTCCTTTAATAAAGTTTCATTATTCCCTCATATGTATGGAGACCCCAGTTACAGGGAGGGTTGACAGCTCTGAAGCTTTAACAAACTACCACTCAAGTCCTGAAGAAAATGAGGACCTCGGAGTCCTCTCCCCAGTCTCAGAGTGAATTATGAATCCACTGACCTACCCTCGTGCAGCCTTCAACTTAAAAAAAAAAAAAAATTTAAAAAGGCAGAAGAACTTGGGAATAAATCAGCCATCCCCTGAGGACACGGCACAGAGATGAAAACTGGCTGACTTCTTTGAGTTCTCTCAGTGTGACAACCGGGACAAGGAAGAGAAGAGGAACAAAGCCTAGACGAGGTAATAAAAATGTCTGCTCTGAATTTTAGGCTGTCACACCACAAAGCAAAACCGAGATTTGAGAGTGATCCGGTGTGATTTTTGTCATCCCAATGGTTCTGAGGTGCCAGGCAAGCCCCACAGAACAAATGTTTTTAACTAGTGGTATGTATCAGAGTCACATGGGGATCTTTTCAAAAAAAGCTGTTTTCTGCCCTCCTGCTGCTGAAGGGTCAGTGAGCCTGAAGTAGAACCTGAGTTATTTCTCAGAGCTCCTTAGAGGATTTGGAGGCACACGATTGACTGAGAACCACCTGTAGGAAAGCTAATTATTTCCAGGAGAACAATGCTTCTCAGACTGTAAGGGGTTTGTGAATCCTTCCACCACCAGAAGATCTTGTTGAAATGCAGATTCCGACTGTGTGGCTCTGAGTTGGGGACTGAGTGAATCTCCAACAACATCCTGTCATGCCTATGCTGTTCCTGAGGGGACCACACTCCATAGATGGCAAGTCAATAGGCTTTATGCCCTAACTTCAGACAGCTGCCTTCAGAGGAATAGGCGTGGGGCACAGGCAGGGAGCCTGGGGCTGGTTCCTGTGTGGTTCATGTGTCAGCTCCCACAAAATCATCTGCGGTGTTTATTTAACACTAAGATCCCAGGGCCTCATCCAAACAGATCCAATCCGAGGCAGTGAAGCAAGTTCCTCAGGTAGTTCTTTCATATACACTAGAATCTGGGAATCACTAGAAGAATCATCAGCAAAGATAATTTAAAAACTTATGAGTTTTAAAATCATTGAATGACGAATTATATTTTTAACGTGATTATAAAAGCAATGTATTTCAGCCTTCTCTATTTTCTAGTTAAAATATGAGGCATAAAAGCTTGAAAGTAATCTAATCGCCTTGGTGCATGACATTTTTAAAGTACATACAAAAAGAATAAACAACATCTTAAATATCATTAAGTTTGTTTATCTCTACATTAACTATTGTCATACGTTTATGAACCGAATGCTTTTCCCTCTAAAAATCAGAGTCCCCATGTGACTCTGATAGGTACCACTAGTTAAAAGCCACCATGTGACTGTATTGGGGTGGTGACATTTGGGGAAGGTAATCAGGTCATAAGGGAAAAGACCAGTTGGGATGAGTGCTCCTACAAGAATAGAAACAAGAGAGATAGTCTCTCTCTGTGCCATGTAAAGATGCATCAGGAAAACAACCATCTGCAGATCAAAAAGAGGGCTCTTGGCAGGAAATGAATAAGCTGGGACCTTGGTCTTAGACTTCCCAGCATTCCAGAGCTGTAAGAAATAAATGTTTGTGGTGTTTGCCACCCAATCTATGGCACTTGTGCCAAGACACCCACTCATGAGACTGTCCCCAGAATTGTTTTACTTCAGGGACACCTATGATTTACTCTATTTTCTCAATTGCTTTTTCTTTAAGAACACCCCCTCCTAAACATCTTCTCTGTTCTACCTCCATAAATTCTATGACAGGGAAAAGTCACTTAATTTCTCCCAGTAACTACTCCTTTGTGGCAAATACTCGCTATTCCTAGTCTCTGAATGTTATCTCTGACACCAACATATGAACTCACAAATTGAAACAACCATAATACATTTCTTCTCAAAAATACTGATGAGAAGCAAATGCTATGTTCCTGCATATAGGAAAATAGAAAAAAATCTATTGTAAACAAAGGTGAGTGGATGGGGATTTTCAAAATTAAAACTTTACCCTGGCATCACAAAAAGAGGACCTGGAAATTATTTGTTTGATAATTCAAGCTTCAAAATATTTTCTTCTCTCATAAAAGCGTTGAAATTCCTAAGAGTCACATGTGCATGAAATTTAATTTTTAGAGTGTATTAAATATGTGGTTATATACAACACATTCTGCAAAAGTTTTCTGATTGGAGTACTTTTCGTGCAATTAACTATCATAGATTTTTAAAATATCCTTTAGCTGACTATTCCTTGGGAAAATGTTCGATGGGACTATGTCATGCTCACCTATTCATTCTTCCTTTTTACAGTTGTTTTTCCTGTGTTTGCATCTCTCCTTGGTAATAGCAGCAGACTTGCTGGAATGAGTGCCCATGGGTCAGAGAGGAGTGGGGGCTATTCCACCAGGAAGAGAATCATGGTCACTGCTAAGTTTCCTAGGGTTGCTGTAAAAATCACCACAAACCTAGTAGACTAAAACTGTACAAATTTATTACCTTAAAGTTCTGGAAGTCAGAGTCCAAAATAGGTCTTACCCACTAAAAGTGTTAGCGCAGCAGCATTTCTTCCAGAGGCGCTATGGGAGAATCTGATTCCTTGGCTTTTTGAGTTCTTAGAGACAACTCCCATTTCTTGCCTTGAGCCTCACCCTCCCTCTTCACAGTATATCACTGCAACCTCTGCAGCCCTCTTGACTCTCTGCTTCCACCACCGCATTGCCTTCTCTCAATTAAACTCTCTTGTCTTTTACTTATAAGGACTCTGGTGATTACATTAAGCCCAACTGGTCAATCCAGGACAATCTTCCCAGCTCAGGATCCTTAATGATATATCTTCAAAGACAGTTTTGCCATGTAAGTTGATGTATTCTCAGGTTCTAGAGATTAGGACAGGGACACCTTTGTGAAGAAGGGAGCATTATTCTGTCTCCCACAGGTAGCAAGACAAGGAAGGAGAAATAAGGAGTTTCTATTCTGCAAGGATGACCATCAGTAACCACAGCAGATGTTCCACCAACCCATTGCTACAAAGCCTGGTTTTGTTTTTCTATATTTTCTATATTATTTAATGACATCATATTTTGAAATTGGAAAGAAAACATGAATTAAATACACACACATGTATACACACACTCACACACACATACACACACACACACACACACACACACACACACACACACACAGCAATTTGTAGCCTTAAATGTAGACATTATAGATGCAGAGGGAAGTCTGGATGAGGAAGTCCCAATTCCAGCATTCATTCCAGCATCCATGGTCCCTTTGCAAAATATCTCTGGAAGGACCTGCTGCCAGCATAATGCAATTCTGGAAAAGTATTGCTCATCCTTTAATGCTCTGATTCATCATGGAAATCTTTCCCCTCGGCATCCCTTAGGACATCTTAGTCAAACTTACAACATTTGAAGTTGGTTTTATTAAACATTTAGGGGAGGCAGAAAGGTGGCAAATTCAAAGCCAGCATGGACAACATAGCAAGACCTTTTCAAAATAAAAAGGACTGGGGTTGTAGCTCAGTGGTAAAATGCTCCTGGGCTCAATTCCCAGTACTGCAGAAAATAAAAATAAAAGAAATTTAACAATGTCTAAACGTCTGCAGAATCTAATTCAGACAACCTGGTTTGATCTTGGAGGTGTATATAGCAGTTATGATCTTTGCCCTCACTTAGATTTTGCCTAATATACAGGTGACATCATAACCGCCATCACTCAAGGGCTCACATCTAGATGATGAGGCTGATGCCCCCCAAAGTCCCTGTTAAAGGGGGGAGTTTAAGTTCCCTACCTAAAGCTTTACCTTAGCAAGGTAATTGACACCTGCAACCATCACTCCCAGCTTCCCCACCAGCTATCCACACGGCTCCTCCACCACGAGCATCCACAGACTCCTACATGAGTCTCTCATTCCCATCCAAGTCTACACAAGACTCTCTCATTTCCATCAAAGTCTTAAAGCTACATCAAGGTCAGGATTTAGTCATGAGAAGATGATCAAGACTCCCATACAAAATGAATGATCAGAATTTAGAGCAGCCTCTATACACAAAGGCATAGATTCAGTTTTGTTCTTAAAGATTCCTTCTTCTCTTTCCATATGTTTCCTTGGAGAAGTATCAAAAGTTCTCCCAAATATAAAATGCTGGAGTGAAACTTCCCATCTCTCTCCAACTACTTATATAATCAATGGAAGTGGAGAAGCTAACTGGAATTGATAAGGATTTGACATTCAAATGGACACATTTCCCTAAGGCAGCAGATGGCACAAGGTGGCTTTATGTAGGAATCACTCAGGAGAATAAAAAATTTCCAACCACCACTCAAGGCTCTGGTAGAAATTTAAAGGACTTCTGAACTCACCAACATTAAGAATTTAACTTCCTAAATCCTAACATGCAACACTGATCTGCAGAAGGTTTCTCAAACTTTGCACCATCGTCATTTGGAGCTAGATAACTGTTGTAGAGGATTGTCCTCTGTATGGTAAAGTATGTAGCCACATCCCTATTCTCTCTCAGCAGATGCCCACATCATCATTCCCTGAGTCTTATCAAAATGTCTCCTAAGGCATAAAATTGCTTCCGCTTAAGAGCCACTGCCCTATAATGAAGAAGGTTTACTGCTCAATGTGGTTCAAACTCTTCAGGTTTGATTTTTGTGAGTTAAGTGAGCTGAGATGCTACTACTAATCAGCATCAAGTATGCAGTAAGGGCACTGCTTCAGTGTCAAATGCCTCTGAATCTTGCCAGTTGTGTGACTTGGGGCAAGTTGCTCAACTTCTCTGTATCAGTTGTAAAATCAGACTACGGAGCACACATATTCTGTAGCATCATGGGAATGTATCAACTAATTCTTATACAACTCTTAAAGAATACCTGTGTGTTATATAGTCTGTGCTCATTAAATGCACTTATAAAGTTATTACTTGTCTCTCCCATTCTCCACATTCATGAAGAACACAGATGGAACGGATTCACACTCTAGCTCCTCTCAGTGATTCATGGTGTGAAGCAACCAGGTCCTAGCAGGTGATTTAGACTCTTGTCTGGTAGCCTAGATGATGGGACTTTTCCATCAACTGATTGCCTGGTCAATAAATAAAATATACAGATTGGCCCCTAGTTTAAGAAAGAAGCAATAACTCTCACCCTCTATTTAAACCCACTCCAAATACATGTACACATCCACAAACAAGAGTATGATGACTCCAAAATGTCATATTCCTCTTTGGATATGGTTTATATACTCCATGCATTCCAATGCTGTTGCATTATCCTTTCTCCATCAAAACTGGAAGTTAGGATTTTACAAAACAATTGAGATTCACCTCAGCACAGTCATTAAATACTCACTGAATCTCCTATGATAATTATTAGCCATATACATGTCAATCTCCATTTTACCCAAAGATTTTCAGTGTTTTTATTCATGTTCTAAACAATTAATAAGTTCTGTGTATAATTATTTGATGATAGTAAGTCCCATCCTTTAAAAATCATACTTCTTTACAAATCTCATTTAAACAAGGGGAGTAAGTTCAAAAGATCTATTGCAAACATGGTGACTAGAATTAATAACTATGTATTGTATACTTAAAAATTACTGTAAATTTTAAGTGTTCTTGCCACACATGCACAAAGAAATGTACATGAGGTACTGCAAATGGTAATTAGCTTTATTTAGTCATTCAACAATGTATACATATATAAAAACACCGTTACGTATAACACAAATATACACAATTTTTATTTGTCACTTAAAATAATTAATTGTTTTCAAAAATCACACTCCCAAATTGAGATTCCAAGTGGGCATATTATCAAAAAATTTTAGACCATTACTTTTAAAACTTTTCAAGTTTTGAAAATCTTAAACATTTAGCGGATATTTGTAAAGTTTCTTTATTTGGTCCAGATACATTTTTACTCCCTCTAATCTTTTCCATTTAAAATCAATTTCAAGCCCTATAAACTTCCTTATATCAAACATTTCCCATCATTTCCCCTGTCACCTCCTTCAACCTGCTGTCAAGTTTCTGAGGGACAGGAACCTCAGCCTCAGTCTCTTTTAAATCCTCTTAACTAGTGTGGATATGTTCTATTACTCTAAGGAATGCAGAGCATATCTTGGGAGGCAATTCTCCATGCCTTTCTCATGCTTCTCCAAGTCTAGGTATGAACAGACATACCAGAGTAGTTAAAAGAAAACTACTGTCTCCCTGGAACATTTTGAAATTGTAGAGATAACGATTTCTCCACACCCCTTTCCTAGAAAATATTTTTTATTACTACAGAGTAATAAAGTTAAGCATTCCTTTTCTCTCCCTCTCCACACAAAGGAGAGGAGGAGGAGTTTCTCTAGAAGTCGCCTATGTGACTGAGGTTTCTTCAGTTCACCATTTCTCAGCTATGACTCGGATCCTGTGTGTATGCAGCATTCATCTGAGCCAGCCTCTGCATCACCCCTACAGGACTTGGGAAGCAGGAGGTAACTAAATTTTAAGAATAAGGCAAAACAAAGACTATTTTATTCTATTTTTAATTTTTTAAATTTCTTTTTTTGGTACTGGGGGTTGAAATCAGGGGCACTCAACCATTGAGCCACATCCTCAGCCCTATTTTGTATTTTATTTAGAGACAGGGTTTCACTGAATTGCTTAGTGCCTCACTTTTGCTGAGACTGGCTTTGAACTCATGATCCTCCTACCTTAGTCTCCCAAGCCACTGGGATTATAGGCGTGTGCCACCATGCCCAGCTAACACACACACATTTTTAGACATATATATCACCAGTTGTCCTTGGTAAGATTTGAATCTGAAATGTCCCCCAGAAGTTCATGTTTTGAAGGCATAGTCCCTAATACAGCAATGTCCAGAAGTGGAGCGTTTGGGAAGTGACTGGATTATGAGAGCTCTGACCTCATCAGTAGAATTAATCTACTTGATGGATTAAAGATTTGAATGTTCTGCTGGAAAATGGTGATGTAGGCAGATGGGGCATGGTTGAAAAAAAATAGGTCAGTTGGGGTACACCTTTGGGAACTGTATATTGTCCCTGGCCCCTTCCATATCCATTTCTCTCCCCCCCCCTACACTGTAGCTGCCAGGAGCTGAGCAGCTTTTCTCCTACCATACTCTTCTGCTATAATATTTCTGCCTTGGAAGCAGTTGACCATGGACTAAAACCTCTGAAACTGTGAGCCGAAATAAATGTTGTCTCCTCTAACCTGTTTGTGTCAGGTATTTTGGTCACAGTGATGAAAGCTAACTATCACAGTCCTTTATATCTTAAATTCTTTGAGATGATATCCTTCAGGCCAAAATAAATGATTCCATATGAAAGTAATAGATATAAGAAAAAATAATCAACAATACGATGAAAAATAAGTGGGGAGATTTAATCCAACATTGGCTGCATAAATCAATAATAACAATAACTATCTCAACAAGTAAAACAATAATTATCCATAGGAAGCAATAATAAAGAAGAAATTAACACACTGATCAACAACTGCATATAAAAACGGTGAATATGAGAGTTATAAAATGCTTTAGGATTCTTTTCACATTCTGGAGATACATAAAAATAATGGTAAAGTTTTGACTTTCATAAATATTCATATTAAAAAAGTAACTAGGGTCATCACTAAAGGAAAATCAATACGTATACTTTCTTAGAGGGAGAAATCTCTGGGGAAAAAAACAAAGAGCTTCTATCAATCAAATAATGACAAGAAAGGGAAAGTAAAAAAGAAATACAATGTATTATATATAAAGAAGAGCTCCATTAACTCAAAGAAAATTCATTATAAAAATCCATTTTTAAAGTAAAATTGAAAAATATTTCAGAAAGGATGTTTCTTTAGGGAGAGAATAAAACTATACAGAAGAAAATTACTTAATTTTAGAAATTCAAAATCATAACTGTACATTATGAACTAAAAAAATACAGTATTTTGTATGTCATCAAGTATTTCTACAAATATTGATACAAAAAGAGAAATTGTTTTCTCATAATTTCTGAATGATTCCAGGTAGATTTTTTTGTATGAATTAATATGCATGATTGCTAGAATGTGTTACTTCACCTTGTACATGTAAAATTTAACCTTTATTCAAAAAGCTTTCTGGCCAAAGAAATCATCCAAAGACTATCATTTGTACAATGTAATTTGGGGGGGGGGGAACGGAATCTAACCCTCCCTGATATATAAAAAAAACAAACATAAGTCCTTCTGCTTCTGTTTTATTTCAAACATCTCTTATGGATGACAGTGCATAATTTAATCTAAAGTGTGTATCTCAGCCTCACCCACTGCCACTCAGATACTTGAGCAAGTATTTCAAGGATGGAAAGATTCTTCATTTGTTACTTTACCAGAGGCTGTACCTTCTATTCCACTGTGGACAAGAAAGAGGCTGAATGTTTAAAATGATGGCTATTTCTTCCACTCTGGGTTAAATACAGTTTATCCTTTTCAAAATAAAATATTATAAAATTAATATTTCTTCTTAAAAGAAACAAATCGACCCCACAGCTTGCATTGATGGCTGTTTAAAATTCGTAAATAGTGATGCAGGTGCAATACCTTTGATTCTCAAGCTTCTCTCTGTAAGAACTTTATATAATGGCTGATCTTCATAAGGCTCTATGACTCCTTTCTACAGAACTCTCAGGGGACAGCAGGCAGAAAATGAGAGAAGGAATTCCTCAAATTCTACATTCAAATGTACTATGAGCAATACCTTGCTGATTACCTAGCATCGGTATCAGCTGAAGCTTGTTTGAAATGTAGATGCTAAGGTCTCCATTCAGACCTTCTGAACCTGAGTCTTGATTTTGTCAAGATTTTCAGGTGATTCATGCTGTGGCTTGTATCTGCAACATTCCTCTAGGTACACGTGTCTAAAGCTTAATCTCCAGGATGGTGCTATTGTGAGATGGTAGAACCTTTAGGAGGTGGGACCTAATTGGAGGTCTTTCAGGTCATTGGAGGAATGCCCTTCAAAGGACTATGGAATCCCAGTCCCTTTCTCTTTCCCTTTTTCATTTCCTGGCCATGAATTAAACATTAGTCTCACCATATGCTATCATGATGTGCTATCTCACACAAAGACCCAAACCAATGGAGTCAACCAATCATGAACTGTAATATCCAAAGCTACAAACCAAAATAAACCTTTTTCTCTTTATAAGCTGATCATCTCAGGTATCTGTTAGAGTGATGGAAAGCAAATGAACATAATACATAAGCAATGTATGAAGAATCTCTCAGTAAGTTCCTGGTGTGGTTTAAATATAAATTACAAAGAATTGCTAAAATCTTATGACTTTAAAAAGTTAATTTCTTGGTAGAATAAGTAGTCTTAGACAGAAACTTTATATATTTTGAAGCAACTAGGAAACATGCCATGCTTAAATGACATGGGAACAGTGCCCTGTCTCTAGTTAAATTGAAAGTTATGGGATTATACAAGCAGTAGGTTTGGCTGTGACAGCAGAGTTTATTTCTCTTTCAAGTGAAAGCTGTCCACAGAGTTGGTATCGTAGTTTTACACTGCCATCAAAAACCCTGGCCCTTTCTGCCTCATCAGTATGGCTACTCTATCTCCAGCATCAAGTTCCAGGTAGTAGGCAAAAGGAAGGGAGCAAAGAGAAAGGAACATCACCTCCCTTCAATAGTGCATTTCTAGAAAACCCACACTCTTCTCTTTTATATCTCTGGGGCCAGAACTTATAAATATGCCTATGATTTATTCTTCAAAGAATGCTGAGAAATGTAAGCTTCCGGCTAGACACATTACTCCCACACCTCCTCAGAGTGCCACTGATTAAGGAGGAGGGAATAGATGTTGGGGTGGGCAACAAGCCATCATTCACCAGGTCTACTGGAGAGTCCAAGCAGTTCTACAAGCAGCCTCCACTTTGAATATAGGCTGTTCAACAACCTATATTTACAAGTGCCCTGCCTCTACTATTGTGAAATATAATGGTTTGTAGAAACCTGTCAAGTGCCACATGGGGGAAAAATGTATAATGGCTTACTATAATAGATCCACTGAATAACTCAGCTTGGGAGGGCACCTTTCACATGGCGGCACTTTCTGGAAATATAAAGAGGATAGTTGGCATAGTTTGCAGTTTTCCAGACCTAGGGACCCCCCTTATTAGTTCATCTGCACCAAATTCTTCCCTGATATGGTCTGATGTTGCGTGTGTGTGTGTGTGTGTGTGTGTGTGTGTGTGTGTGTGTGTTAAGCAGCTGTTTAAAATTCCTCAATTGGTAATTGAGGCATCCTGTTTTTAAAATTCTAATAGTTTCAGAATTGTTATGGGTCATCAGTCATTCACTAATGTGAACGGGTTTAATTACATTAATTTTCAAATGACTGAAGAGATCCGCTGCTTTATGGAAGGGAGACTGTATTGGGGGGCTATGGGAGGTCAAGCAATCACTTTAGAGGATTAAACCTTTGATCTTCCCCTCGTGGAAATTCTACAAAGCTACAGATTGAAATAAAGGGAAGAGCATGAGCGTATTGGACGGAAATACAGAAAGAAAAATAGATTCATGAAAGATTAAAATTTAACTCTTTCAAAACTTTGCCTAAATTCATTGAAGTACAAGGAGTGGCTAAGACAAAAAATTTCTTCTCTTTTCAGCACCACATTATTCATTGCCACAAGGAAGACCACAAAGTGTACTTAGGTTAGTATTATTATAACATAGTTTGGATAAATTGTGAGTTGAACGTATTGTGGAGCCTTATCTTGGGGATGAGCTAGAATATAGTGTATTGTGATAGAAAATGTTTATCACTGCAAACAACTAAAGGGGAAATAAAACTTTGCTCATAGTTTCTACATAAATTTCCAAATTATGTATTGCCTATATCCAACCTATTTAAAACCCAGTGTATTATTACTGCTCTTCCTCTCTGTGGCTGTTGAGAAACTCTCTCACATACACAATCATTTGTGGGAGAACAAATGTAAAAAGGGAAAGCAGTTCTAGATGAATCAAAGCAGCATGCTCAGCCTCCAACCCTCACACCCACCCCCACACCCAGGACACAACTTGAGAATAACTATTCTGGAACAAAGGACACTAGAGCCTAGATTTCCTCAGTGAGAAATACAACCCCACCTGCAATAATGCTCTGTGCATGTTGTATGTGGACCACAAGCATGTTTCCTGATCCTGCTGATGGTCAGTGTTTAATTTAGAATGAACCAGTAGCACTATAGATTAGATAAAAATTTTATATTTTCAAAGAACACTCACATGCATGAATCTTGTATGGGGAAGACGGTGCAAGTCTTATTGTGCTTATTTTACTGACAAGGAAATTGAAGTTCAGATAATGCACGTAACTTAAAAATGTAACATTGCCAGAAAAGTGATAGAGGCGCAGTGAGGATTTGGATCTCCTAACTTTTCGACTTTGCACTTCATAATCAGGAAGAAAATATATTAAAAGTAAATAAATGAATAAATTTTAAAAAACGCAAATGCCAAAGATGTAGGGAAAGTGACAAGGGTGATTTTTAAATATGTACACCCACCCCACACCTTCCCTAGCCAAATAAGTTTGACAGGAAAACTTGGTAAATAAATTCAAACACCCACAAGCAACAGCTGCACCCAAATTAGGAGAAAATGTGAACTTCAATACATGGGCAAGGAAGTGGGAAAAACAACAGGAGCAAATATACATGTGTTATCCACACTGAGAAAGAGCAAGAAAGCCACTCAGCTTCTAATGCCTCTGAGAACCACAAAGTGCCAACAAACACTGCCAAGTGTGAGCCAGCGTGGAATCAGCAGCAGGAACTGGGTCAGGCTTCACTGGCACTACAGGACCATGTGAAGGGGGCAGGGACCATTGTAAAACTAGTGCAATGGGAGCAGAAGAATTTTCAAAATGAATAAAGGAAAAACTCCCTCCCAAGACAAATCCCCTACCTGAGAGGAACACCAACAGAGCAGGACAGGTAAAATAGACCAAAGGAGAAAAGAAATCCACTAAAGTGGGGAAAGAATACAAAGGAGTCAGACCAGAAACCACTATGTGATTCTTATTGTTACTTGTATTAATCCATGAACACTACAGAAAATAAAATAATTCTAAAGCCCTGAATCTGAGCTATCTTGGACCATTCCACCTATCTGAAATGTAGGAAAACATTTCTTTTAAACATAAGCAAAAGAAAAAAAAGGAGTGTGATTAAATCCCATACAAAGTTATTTTTAAAAAGTAAACTAGGATTGAAATATAATATAGGATCTCCAGAAATATATGTCTCAAAATTCTACCCTGACATTCCCCCCGCCCGAAAAAAAGGTGAAAATGTTTATAAGAAAGTAATAGAAGATATGAAAAAAAAAACAGAGAGAAAACATCAGAAAACAACATAAAACACATTCAGAAACACATGGGCAAGTGGAGAGGTAAGAGGACCAAACTCAGGAAAGAACACAAATAAAAGGGAAAAAAAAATTTACAAATGAAGACTAAATTTAAAATCATTCAACAAACAAATAAACCAATGGATAATGCCTTAAGAGAAATAGGAAGTGGAGAGGGGGGGAAAAGATAAAGTTTTAAGATCAAAGAGAAACACAGAAGCACAGAAGAAGATTTAATCTGTTCTTGAGAATGAGAAGCTTTAGAAGATAAAGGAATATTTGGCAGTATGATAGGTGTCTCAAGAGAAAACCAAAGCAAAGGAAGAGAACAAATATTCAAGACTAAATCAGAAAACGTTCCTGAAGTTAAAAAAAAAAAAAAAAGACAAAAAGACAAAAATACTTGAAACTTCACACTGAAAGAATTCACCAAATACATGGGTGAAAAATCATCCAGGTCAGCCAGGACATATTCTAATAAAACAATTGGGCTTTAAAGAATAAAAAAAAAAAAAGGTTTTCAGGCATCTGGACCTCAACTTGTAAGTCATTTGTAAGGAAAAATCTTTAGGCTGAGCTTGGTGGCACACACCTGTAATCCCAGCAGCTTGGGAGTTTGAGGCAGAAGGATCACAAGTTCAAAGCCAGCCTCAGCAAAAGCAAGGCACTAAGCAAGTCAGTGCGACTCTGTCTGTAAATAAAATACAAAAAAAGGGCTGGGGATCAGTGGTTGAGAGCCCCTGAATTTAGTCTCCAGCACCCAAAAAAAGAAAAAAGTCATCAGCTTATCATTAGATGTGAATACAAGTCAGAAAAAATGCAGCAAATTCAGCAAAGTAGCAGGTTATAAAATCAACATCCATAAATCAAACAATTCCTATACATCAATGACGAAAATCTGTTAAAAGGGAAATTAGGAAAACTACCCCATTCACAATAGCCAATAAAAATAAAAATAAAAATAAAATAAAATACTTAGGAATCAATCTTAAAAAAAGATATAAAAGACCTTTACAATGAAACTTACAAAACATTAAAGAAATAAATTGAAGAACTTGGAAGATGGAAAGACCTCCCATGCTCCTGGATAGGAAGAATTAATATTGTCAAAATGGCCATACTACCAAAAGCAACTCCAATTAAAATCCCAATGAACTTCTTCATAGAACTAGAAAAAGCAATCATGAAATTCATTTGGAAAAATTAAAAACCCAGAATAACCAAAGCAAACCTTAGCAAGAAGAGTGAAGCAAGAAGCATCATGATACCAGCCTTAAACTACACTACTGAGCCATAGTAACAAAAATGGTATTGGCATGAAAACAGACATGTAGACCAATGGTACAAAATAGAAGACACAAAGACAAACCCACAAGGACAAGAAAACAAGCACCCAATTTTAATAAATGTATAGAAGAGTTCAAGGGACACTTTATCAAAAAATATATATAAATGAAACATATAAGACAAATAAGCACATGAGTATATATTCTTCATCATTATATATTAGGGAAATGCAAATGAGATTATCTCATACTAGACAAAAGTGCCAAAAACATACACTGGAGAAAAGATAGCCTATTCATAAATGGTGAAATGGGAAAATTAGAAATAAATGGGAAAATTAGAAATCCACATATAACAAAATGAAATTAAACCCCTATTTCTCACTCTGCATGAGACTCAATTCAAAGTGGATCAAAAACTTAGGCACTAGAACAGAGACCCTGAGCCTCATAGAAGAAAAAGTAGGTCCAAATCTTCAGCATGTCAGCTTAGGATCTGACTTCCTTAACAAGACTCCTAAAGCACAAGAAGTAAAATCAAGAATCAATAAATGAGATGAATTCAAACTAAAAGCTTCTTCTCAGCAAAGAAGAATAACAATAACGTGAAGAGAGAACCTAGAGAATGTGAAAAAATCTTTACTACATATACCTCAGATAGAGCATTAATCTCCAGGATATATAAAAACTCAAAAAAAACATCTTTAGTAATTAGAGAAATTAAAATCAAAACTACTATGAGATTTTAACTTACTCCAGTCAGAATAGCAATCATCAAGAATGTAAACAACAATAAATGCTGGCGAGGACCTAGGGAAAAAGGTATGCTCATACATTGCTGGTGGGAATGTGAATTGGTGCAACCATTATAGAAAGTGGTGTGGAGATTCTTTAGAAAACTTGGAATGGAACCAACCACCATTTGACACAGATATCTCACTTATCATTTAGGCCCAAAGGATTTAAAATCAGCATATTACAGTGATGTAGCCACATCAATGTTTATAGCAGCTCAATTCACAATAGCTAAACTATGGAATCAACCTAGATGTCCTTCAACAGATAAATGGATTTAAAAAAGATGTGATATAGATAGATAGATATAGATATAGGTATGATGGAATATTGCTCAGTCTTAAAGAAGAATGAAATTATGGCATTTGCTGGCAAATGGTTGGAGCTAGAGAATATCATGCTAGGCAAAATAAGCCAATCCCAAAAAACTCAAAGCGGAATGTTTTCTCTGATATACATATTCACAATGGGGGAGGGTTAGGGAAGAATAGAGATAGAGGGGAATGAAGGGAGGGGAAGAGGTATAGAGGTAGGAAAGATAGTAGAATAAATCAGACATTATTACTCTACGTACATATATAACCATACGACCAATGTGATTTCAACTAGAAGAATGAGAAATTATACTCCATTATACATTATCAAAGTACATTCTACTGTCATGTATAACTAATTAAAACAAATAAAAAACTTTTTTAAAAAGATGAAAAAAAGAAAGAAAATGCAGCAATACACTTCAGATACTCACAGAAAAGAAAATATAAAGCAATATATTATCCAGTGGAATACACCTTTAAGTATAAAGGGTATAACTGTAGCAACCTGCCAAGGCAAGAAAGGAAACAACTATACACCCAAGTCTCCTAAACAGAGAATACTGTTTCTCTTTAATGGAAATTTCCAACAACCCAAATGACTAGAGAATCAAAATATAAGGTATGGTGGTGAAAATACTTATATATTTATCTGTAGAAATAAGATAAAATGATGATTATAATGCAAAAAGTGCCCAATGTTACAGGCTGTCTGTATATTAAAATGGGGGAGGGGAGCAGGAACATGTATGAAAAGAAGAGTTCACTCATTGCCTTGGGTACTCTCTGGGAGTAAATGGATATCACTTTACAGTGATAGCAAGAGAAAAGGAAGAGAGAAGGAAGGAGTTACTTGTAGTACATTTCAAGATTTCCGGTAGGAGGAAACAAACCAGAGAGAGAGGACATGAGCAAATAAAATACATAATGAAAAAATATATGTATATAATAATTATAACAATGTTATAGTACCAGAGGCTAAACATATTGAAAATATCCATATATCAATAAATATAATTCGATTAATTTGTCAGGGGAAAGGCATTCAGATTTACTAACAAAAGAATTCCTGTTGCAAGTGATAGCATTGTGACTTTGAGGCAGTGGTGCATACAGTAATAAGAGATATTCTATATCCTGTGATGATACAACAAAATACCCCAAAATTGAGTTTCTTAAAAGGTTGATACAACATTAATACAGAATAAATAAGAAACTAAAAATTAAGGACAAGAAAACAAACACCAAATTTTTTTTACAAAAAAAATGAAATACAAAGGAGACTTAAGAACATGAGTGTATATTCTTCATCATTCTATATTAGGGACATGCATACTAAAACCAAATGGGATATTTCTAACCACCTCTTAAATGGCCAAAACTGTAAACTAGCAAACATACCAAGTGTCAGTCCTGATGTGGAAGACCTGGAACTCTTACGTATCATTTGTGGAAATTCAAGAGGGCTACAAACACTTGAAAACAGTATGGAAGTTCCTTAAAATGGTAAGCACCCACCTACCATGCAATCTGAAACCCGAGTTTCAGAGGATTCTCTGTTGGCAGGTGGGGCCTGTGCAAGCTCCAGGCCTCTGTAGCCAAAAGAGCCTGTTTCAATGTTAGCTGCTAATCACAGCCAGGGGTGCCTTTGAGGATCACAGCCAGCAAAGCTGGATTCTTCTCCATTACTATCAAGTGGGCTGTTGAAGCTGTAAACGGTGGGCCTCTGGTGCTGCCACAGACCCAGCAGCTCACCACCACCTTCTTTCCAGGTTCTTGCCAATCTCTCTGAAGAACTAGGTTCATGAGACAATGGAGTAGGACTCACTCAAGTGTGAAGAATACAAACAGAACTCTCCAAGGGGAAAGAGGGGACCTGATAGCAGGTCACACCTGACTGTGCTAGCCTAGGGGTTTATATAGTACTTGGGTAATCACCATTGGTCTGAAGTTATGCTAATCAGGGTCTGGAGAAGCACTAACACTCTTGGTTAGCCCTAGAGTCTAAAATTCCATTCAGGCCTGTTTTCTCACAGCTCACCTGCAATCCCAGCTCAGCAGAAGGTTGACAATGGCAGATCATGGATGCTTGGGGATTCAGAGCTGCTGTGCTATGTGGATCAGGCATGAGCACCAAGCCTGGGCGGGCCTCCACAAGGTGACAGGTCAGTATGCCCTGCCCTTCCTCAGGCTTGAGCCTCAAGGCCAGCTCTGCCCACCTCCTGCACTCCAAACCACACTCCCATTTGCCCCGGCAGCCACTCTATAGCTCCAGGACAAGGGCTTAGCCTCAAATCAGCTGCTTCACTCCTAGATTCTTACCTAAAAGAAATGAAAATTTACCTTCAGGCAAAAACCTGTACAAGTATGCACATAGTGACTTTGTTGTAAACAAAACCCAGAGACAGTTGGAATTCTCATCAAGAGGCAAATGGATACACAAAATGACAGTGTATGCATGCAGTTGAACACCATCAACAAGAAAGAATGAAGATGAACTCTACTACAGGGATGATCTCAGAATAATGATGCTGAGTGAAAGAAGCCAGACAAAAAAAGTTCAGAATGTGTGATGCAATTAATAAAAACTTTCAGAAAATTCAACTAATATATGAGAGAACACCAATCAGCAGGGTGGCCTGATGACAAAGGAGGTAGAGGGTAGGGAGGGCCAGTAGGTAGGGATTGCATAGTTCACAAAGGAGTAGTAGAAACCTTCAGAGTGACAGACAAGCTCATGATCCTTATTGTCCTGATGGCGGTCACAGGGTATGCATATGTTAAAACTTATCAAGTTGTAAACTTTAAATTGTACAGTTTTCAATGTATCGGTATTTTATTGAAAAGTTCAAAGAAAGGGCTGTTCTTAACAGAAAGAAAGCATATTTTTGAGTCATTTAATAATAAAAATGACATTTATTTTGCTTCTGATATGAATATTTGGGCCAGTCTTTGTGGGAGTAGGTTAGCTCTGCTGCAATTCACATCACCTGGGGAAATGGAACCTTCAGAAGATGCTGTGAATCACATCTGGTGATTGAAGTTGATTGTTTGAGATCATTCTTGGGGCTGGTAGCCCCAATACCTACAGGTGACCTCTCTGGAGCCTGAACTTTCTTGAAACATGGTGGCTGATTCCCAAAGGTGAGCATCCTGAGAAAAAGCCCAACAGAAGTTGGATCACATTTTATGGCCTGCTTTCCAGAAATCAGAAGTCATGCCGTGTCATTTTTCTCTTATTCTATTCACTGAGGTGAACACAAAGGACTATCCAGTACTGAGGGAAAGAAAATAGACTTCCCTTTCTGATGCGGAAGAGCAAGATTCTGAAAGCACAATAGTATAGGAAACACTTCTGTGACCATTTTTGGAAATTGCAATGTGCTGAATAGAATACATAAATGAGTGCTTAAAAATGTAATTATAAACTGATTTTTTTGCCATAAAAAGATACTGATATAAATGTGATGGAGTTATACACCCTGTATTCCAGAATTTTAGAATATATTCCTATTTCCCACAAAAATTTAAAACTCCTAGATATAACATAGAAAAAACTCTATGAAGACTTTCAGTTTGGCAATGATTTTTTTAAAGATACTACACAAAGAAAGGAAGAACATGAAAGAAAAAGATAAGCTAGACTCCATTAAAATTAAAAAGTTCTGCTCCACAAAAGGTATTGACAAGACAATGAAAAGCCAAGCTACAGAACGGGAGAAAAAATTCTCAAAAGACATATGTAATAAAGGATTGTTTTCAAAAATACAAAAAAGTCTTAAAACTCATCAATAACAAAAAAAACCTGGTTAAACAATGGGCCTAAACCTTTAATAGACCCCTTAACAAGGAAGATATATAGATGACTAATAAGCATACACGAAGATGCTCTATGTTATTGGTCCTCAGGGAAACGCAAATTAAAACAGTAATGAAATACCACTGCATACCTTTCTAATAGGTATAGCCCAAATGCAGAAACAGATGACACCAAACTCTAGTAAGGATGCAGAACAACAGGAACTCTCATTCACTGCTGGTAGGAATGCAAAATGGTTCAGCCACTTCAGAGGGCAGATTGACAGTTTTGTACAAAACTGATACTCTTATCATATGATCCATGGTATTTAACAAAATGGAGCTGAAAATTTATATCCTCACAAAAACCTGTCCATGAATGTTTATAACCATTTTATTCATAACTGTCAAAATTTGGAAATGACCAGACGTCCTCTTATGGCAAATGATTAAATAAACTGTGATACATCCAGACAATGGGGTATTATTCAGTACTAAAATGAAATGAGCTATCAACCCATGAGATAATATGGAGGAATCTTAAATATACATTGCTAAGTAAGAGAAACCAATTACAAGAAGCTATATACTGGAGGATTCCAACCATATGACATTGGTGAGAGGCAAAATGATGGCGCCAGTTAAAAGACTAGTGATTACCAGAAGTTAGAAGGGAGTGAGAATGGGATGAATAGGCAGAGGAGGGGAATTTTTTAGAGGATTTCTACTATGCTGTATGATACTATAATAGTGGATATATATCATTATAGATTTGTCCAAACCCACAAATTGTATAACACTAAGCATGAATCATAATGTAAGTTATGGACTTTGGGTAATAATGTAGGCTTGTAAATTTTAATACATGTGCCACTCTGGTAGAGGATATTGACAACGACGGAAGTTATGCATGTGTGTGCACGTGCACACACACATACATAATACCCAGCTCTATTTGTTTTAGAAAATGAGCAATGCAGTAACAATGAGCATGTCTAGCAATCATATTTGTGTCTTTAAATACTTTTCCCCATAAAAACAACAAGAGCTCCTAGTTTCTCTCTCCTTGGAGAAATGACTCTTTCCAGGAATGTTCAAGATCCCACAAAGCAAGAGTGCTATCAAAGACTACTAGGAAGCTGTCTAAGGAGTTCAGAATTCAAAATAAAGGTGCTACTCTGGCCATCGTTAGGACAATTTAAGCATAAAAAAGAAAAACATTTGTAAGTATTAAAAGACATCAAAAGTTTTTAAAATTTTTGTATTCACAATTACCCCCATATACCCCCATAGATATAAATATATAACTGGAAGAAATTGATGCACCACCTAATTGTTTGAAAACTGGCAAATAAAGGGAAAGAAGCAGCTTTTCTTTCTTTACTATATGAACTCTATCTCAGGGTAATGAAATAGTTAATGATAGAGAACTTTTCACTATAAAAGTGTTCCAGCTGCAAAAATAAAAGAGGAATAATTGAATTCAAATATCACCATTCTGTAAATCCTAATAAAAAATGGAACTAGAAATTGATCATCAAAAACCATTAACATCTCCGAAAGAAACAACCAGCAATGTTTTGTCTAAAGATGAATAGGTCCAACGTCTTTAAAACAGTCCTTCCAAAGTGATCCAATCTAAATTCTATCAAGTCTCCAGCTCTAACTACCAATTTACAGGAAATACAGGGACCAGAGAAACACTTTAAATGATGTCAAAGAAATTCAGTCATTCCTAAGCATTGGAAAACCTCACAATACAAATGGCCCAGTGTCTTTTTAACATTACAAGAAAAAAAAAATGGAGAAGAGATCCACAGACTGGAAGAAAAACATTAACCAATCTAAATGAATGCACCTTATTTGAATTCTGATTGGGACAACAAATTATAAAAATGGGACAATTAGCAAATATAAACATTGACAGGGTATTTGACCATACAAAGAAATCAAGTTAACATTTAGTTGTCATAGTGTTATTTTTTAGCAAGTCTGCTTCTTGTAGCCACATATATACCACACTAAAATATTTTCAGATTAAATAATAGCTAGGACTTATGTTCAAATCATCCAGAGAATAGGGGCAGTAAAAGTGGGATTAGGCTAATAGGAAACAAACCTAGCGATGAATTGTTCAGCACTGATGCTGAACAATGACTACTTTATTCTGTGGATTTATTATATCATTCTCCATTTTTCATGCATGTTAAAGGTACTCCACAACTGTAAGTTTGAAAATAAATAGTGAAGTAAATAATCATACCCTCACTTCACTGCCAGTGATTTAACTATTCTGCTGATGTTCAGAATTGGTATTAAAAAAAAAAAAAACATAGTCACAAGGAATTCTAATGAGTGGCCACCTACGAGAATGACCTCACTGAACCATATACATAGCCACCACTTCATAGCACTGGGGAAAGCCATACAGCCCATCACTTAGGTGAATAACTGATTTCAGATACCACAAATCTTAACCAAAATTGATAGAGCTTGCAATGTATAAGAACAAATGTTGAGAGCCACAGACAAGTCAAGATGGCACCTGGCACTTTGCCAAGAGGAGTGGTTTGAGAAGTAACGCCAGGGAGCCATTAAGATGATAGAGATTCCTTAATGACTGACTGCTGTGTCTAGATTATGTCAATTAAGTTAAGCTGTGTGTAATTATTAAGATGATGAGGATTCCTTAATGACCAATTGATGTATCTGGATGTTAATTGAAACAAGCTGTGTATAATCAGTTAAGTGTATATATACCTCTACTGTCTGACAATAAATCGGCTCCCGCTGTATCAACCTTCACAAGTTCCTTGTCACCCCCTGGTTATTTTGCCCAGCCAGACTGCGGCACACAAATGTTATGTACAGAAAAATAAATATGGTAACTTCCTGCATGAAAAGAAGAAAGCCAGAGTGCAGTGAACTTCGATCTATGGGATTTTGCCTCTGCTTGGCTGTCTATGGAGATGGTTGGAGAAGGAGGGATTAGGGAAAATCAAGGTTCAAGGCCACTCAATAAAAACATGACTGAAGCATCTGCCTGAAGAATGAATGAAACAAGTCTATATCTGGGGCAATTTTTGGTTACAAATAATTCAGCTAAAGTAGTCTTCATCACTTTCCATGGTAACAATATTTGATAATACCACAGTGGGCAATTGTTAAGGCCATATTGATTAAATGCCTTGCATGATGGTTGAAACATTTGCAACATTTGTGTTTCAAAACCACTTCATACATCACACTCATGAGAAAAAAATAAACGTCCTATTTTTCTTGCTATGCAATTTTAGTATGTATTAATATTATTACCCCTACTAATCAAAACGAAGAAAACCCTGAGTCTCAACAAACCACCTTTTATTAACACTATTATTCAAAATCTCTCCAGCAGTTCAGAACACAAGAATATTTTTCCAGAAGAGGTCTAAGATATAACACTGAGAAGGGAGCCCTCAAAATATAAAGTACTGTTATCCTCCGTAATCCTGAGTAAACAAGATATAAGGGCTTTTTTTTTCCCCTGAAATATTATTTCTGTAAATTGTCCTGCTCACAGTACCTCTCAGGGAAATAAAATCTGTAAAGTAGTTATGAACTATTGCTGACACATGTTTCAAAGATTGGTTGAGTACTTACTATTTTAAAAGAGGAAATCCAACAAGGTACAATTTTAATCTAAATCTTACAAGGCTGCACACACCTCTATCCAGAATCTAAGTGATGGAGTCAAGACATTGACAAAATCAGGGAGCCACATCTCATCAGGAGCTGGAGGTGGTCATCACTTCTCAGAAGGCTGAGAGTACCTGCCTCTGACATCGGACCCCGCAAGCACTCTTCATTCCCAGGCTCAGTTTCACTAATGAAAGAGTATTGATGCATCTCTGTCCAACGTACGATATTAGAAGCTTCTCTCAAAGATATGAACAGGCTCTTAATTTTCCTTGCCTTCAGAATGCTTTTAGAAAAGTTAGACTTTTAAATAAAAAGTAGAAATGTGTGCTATCAGGAATTTTGTTTTCCAAGGTCTTACGTGAGAGTGCATATTAATAGAGCAAAGACCACATGCTTCCACTTTGACAGGCTAGTTGAGTGCCTGTGAATAGTTTTTTCACTTCTTTGAACTCCAATATCTGCATCAGTAAAAGAGCAGTCAGATCCTCTCTCTTGTAGGGATAGTAAAAGATTAAAAAGAGATACGGTACAGTTTCTTACACATAACAAGTGCTCAATCAATATTTATTCCCACAACTTATCCACCCCAATTAGAAGAACTGTTTACAGCCTTACCATCAAATGCCTTGTAACCTCGACAGCATTTCTCAAGGTGTATCTCAGAAGTATTATCTCAGAATAGTATTCTTGGAATACTATTCGATGAACCACAGATCCACTGGGGGCATGGGGAGAGCAGCATCTGTGGTCATATTCATTTCGGAAACACTGAGTTAGACATCCATCTCCATAAATACTTAACAGTTTTTCAACTGCTAACACATATTGTGAGTCTTTGAAGGAAGGGGAAAGTGTGTTACATTTCCCCTCATCTGGGCAATAGAAGCCTTCATGTCAGGAGCACTTATTAACACCCTCCAATGATCTAATATTTTATGAACCACACTGTGACAAATATTCATCTCAAGAACTAGACAGACAAGGGCAGTGGGAGATCATTGTTGTCTTGAAGGAGACAGCAATGTTTTTCTTGTATTTTTTTCTGTGTGTGGGATTACTCATATTCTCCATAGGAATAAAAAATCTTCAGCAATTCACTGCAGAGCCATTCGGTCATTTTTTAAATTAGTTTTTTTTCTTTTTCTTTTCGCATTTGGATGATTATAAGTAAGTTGTTCACTATTGTGAACAATACTGTGAATACTTACAGTTCCTTCTGCTTGACAAATGAGTATGATTTCGAAAGGCACGGGGGTCACTTTGGAAATATAATTAGCTGGACAAAAAAGGAATTTGCTGTTTTGTACTTTTAATAGACTGTTTAACGGCAAGTTTGGGGAACTCAGGATCATGGGAATTCAAATTTTGTATTTGCTGCTTCAGATACATATAAATAATCATTCTGAAAAGGAAATTTGGTTTAATTTTTAAAAATATCTGCTATATACCTGCTATATATATAAAGTACTGGTCAGGAAACTGGTGATAGCAATAGAAGGTATGCATCCTTTCTGAAAACAAATTGTAATGAATGCATACTGCACATTTATATAAGGTAAAAAAGTTGGTACTGGCTCTTCAGGTCATCAATGGGCTTTTACCACATATGAGATTCTGACATGTTGCAACATTTTCGTTTCAATTCTGTTTAGCAATGTCATTGCAAAAGCCATTTTAACTGGTGTTCAAATGGGACAGAATGTGCATCAGTTGCCAAAGCAACTGCTCAGTGTAGTCTTGCTGTTCAGTTCCAGAACAGCTGTGGTCTACTCTGGGGAAAAGCAGAAAACAGGGTCATTTGGATTGGAGTGACTTTGAATCTACACAGTCAAATGAAAGACATACAAATTAACCATGCTCAGAGGATCCCAAGTATATTTAGGGTTCAAGAGACCTAAGCCATCCAGCTTGATGAGGGCATATGAATTCCCTGGCAGGCAACACTCCAGGGCATTCCTCAAGCTTCCCACCTACTGGTGTGTACACATTGTATAACCTCCTCCTTTAAACAGGGTGGGTCTGTGAAGATGAGGGACTTCATGCCAAAGACTAGGTTACATTAGCTAATAAAGGTGAAGGGATTTTGCAGGTGTAATTAAGGTCCCAAATAAGTCAATGCTGAATTAATCAAAAGGAAGATTAATCTAAGCTCTCCTGACCTAACCAGGTATGCTTATACAAGAGACTGGACTCTTCATGATGGAAGAAAATGGAAGCCAGAGAGAATCTCCTGACAGCTTTAGAAAAGCAAGCTGGCGTGTTGTGGAAAACACCTGACAGAAGGGAATTCAATCCACAATCAACCATGGCAGTGTCCTTCCTGTGCAAGTATTTAATACACTATCACAAATGCACATGGCACATCCACCAGGATCCAGGAAAGGGACAGAAACACACCAGTTATTTGAACAGGGGAGATTTAATATGAAGACCTGCCAACGAGATAAAGTTACTAACCAGATATATGAAAAGATAAGAAGAGATCTTTAAAGTCTACCTGCAAAAGTTAGCTGTCATTCCTACAGGCAGGAAACACAAGGAAGGGATTGAAAGTATTAAAACTTAGAAAGGACCCTGTGAAGTTGAAATTAGGACATTTGAGGAAGGACTGCTGGCCAGTTGGTGTCTCTAAACCTGGAAGAAGTCCTCATGGAACTAGGACCAGGTCTCGAAGGAGGAGGAAAAGAAACTTATTCTTCAAGTGCCGGCAAATTTCCAACTGAATGCTTCTGCCTCTGTAGAAAAGTGCTGCTGTTGCTGGTATAGAAAAGACTGAAGCAATGCCCCATAAACACAAGGGACTTGGTGTCCAGGAAGCCAGCCTGAAGGAGCCCATCTCTTCCATCCTGCAGCCTCCCTCTAGTGGCTGCTATTGGCAGAGCCTTGCATGGAGCTGACTGGAAGCTGGCGCTTGGTTTCAGAGTTGCTGTCCAGCATCACAACATGAAAAGGAAGGATGGATTTGGTACTGAGATAAAATAACTCAACAACTGACATGCATGGCTAGTAGCATTTTCCCTCTGCTTTGTTCCAGCTCCCAGAACATCTGCCAAATTTTCGCATGCCTGGAAATCCACAATGAAGTTTCTCCAAATGACAGGAAGTTCACACAGAGTCCATGAAGTTGCTACAAAACACATGACCAAAGCCACTGTCTCCTTGCTCTGCAACCACTAAACACAAAGCACCCGAAAGCTGAAGGTCTTCCCTCTGCCCCAGCCATATGCCTTAGAGCCCCAGACCTGGTAACCACACTAGGGACCCTGTAGAAACAAGGAGACAGAAGCCCTCTCCTGTATTGCCATTGGCTACATCGGTTGCCTTGTGTTCCCACTGTCTCAGAGAAAGTGCGGGATACTGGCCCATCTTTGCCTACAACTCATTTTTTCCAACATCAGAACTAGAATTCATGGTGTTGGTCTGAAAATTATCAAAAGAACAGAAACTGCTCCAACACTCCATCCTTGGATTATATTTGTGCATTCTGTCTCTCTTTTGTGGTGAATTATATCTCATTCTTTAATGCAAACAGTGCCATGATAAATTTGTGGGTAGGTCATGAGCACCCTTGAACTGAGCCTGAGACCCCCATACTCTGACACTGAGAATAGTATATTTCGTGACATGTAAAGAGCATTTTAAGAGGCAAAATAATTTCATAATTATAAGTAGACAGTACAGCTTGGATTTGCAGTTTGGCTCCTTGCATAATCTTAGGCAAGTTTGTTATTACTTAAGTCTGGTTAGGATTCTAACACCTACACACACACACACACACACACACACACACACACACACACACACGGTAGCTTATAAAGAACAAAAACATTTCTTATAGTTGTGGAAGCTGAGAAATGCAACACCAACAGGAAGAAAATTTTGAGTCTGGTGAGGGCTCTCTTCCTGTTTCATATGTGATGTGTTTTCACTGTGTCCTAACAGGAGGGAAAAGGAAAGGGATTCCTATTGGGTTTCTTTCATAAGATCCATTCATAAGGACTCCCTTCACATGGGCTGATCACCTTCAGAAAACTCTACCTCCTAACATCATCACATTGGAAGTAAGTTAAGATTTAAACATGTGAATTAGGAGGAAGGCATACATATTCAGACCACAATAGTTATTTTCTCTGGGCCTTGGTTTCTTTAATTCTAAAATGGGCATGATAACAGTGGTACCTGTCATATAAGACCATTATAAAATTTAAATATGTTACTGTAGTTTAAAATTTACATTTCCCATCTCAGAATTTTAGGAATATCCATATCATTGATAAGCAGAATACCAGGCCTTTCTAAAGTAGCTTTCTAGTCCTATCACTAGCAGCTTTTATGTCTGAACCTCCACACTTTGGGAACAGCCATGCCTACTGGATCAAACTATACCAAATACATTTCCAGAACTTAGAACAAAGACAGAAAATTCTATTTCTCGAGCAATCAATCATCACATCCTTGTGTATTATTGCAAGAAACCATCCCAGGCCTCGAGATGGTTGCTTCCCATATCCTAGGTCAAATTCACTTCCCTCTCTTATCTCATACCTAGACTACGATTCAGGTTTCTGGGTTTAAACTTCATTTTCTTGCTTTGGTGAGGTAAATCTCCTTGTAAATATCTTGGAAAAAAAAATGTAGGAAGTAGAATTTTTAAATAAATATTTTAGTTTTCAGTCTGAATGTATCTTAATCATTTATACCCAAACCAAGAAACAAAATATGACTTAAACGGAGATGGTTTAGGAAAAGGGATGCTGGTATATCCCTCTGATTATAAAACAAAAATCATATGTAGAAGCACGCCCTCCCACTAGCAATTGCCCATGCAGACGCTTCTTCACAGGACTCCTTGTCCCAGCTTCTTCTATTGAAAAAAAAAAAATGCTCACTGTGGCCCTCAGCTCACTAGCTACTCCATGTTCCTACTTTCTATCCAAGCCAAATATTTAGGTAAAAATTGTGTCCATTTTCATGCATTGTATTCTGTCCTCAAAACACTTCTGAAGCAACAAAAGTCCAGGGACTAAATAGAATATTAAGGCCTGGCCCCTGATCCCCATTTGAGACATCTCTGAGGGATCGTCTCAGTTTCAGGATTCCTACGGGGTCATCTGGGGCCTTCAATGAACCTGCATCACAGCCAAATTCCCCCACTGCCTACTCTGTTTCCTTTGCTTTTAACTTTCACTAGTGTTGCTTTCCAGAGTACTCCCTAATGCACATCCTAAGCAGGAATCTCTCTTGGAAGTCTACTTCCTGGGGGAACCAACCTGTGACCTAAGCCTTTAAGAGAACGTAAGCACCCTTTATCTTTCTTTCATATTACCCTTAACAAAGGGGATTTTGCATAAATTTATGTCATCATTTGATTATTTCATTGTCCTCCATTTAAGGTCTGTGTTTCATGAAACAAGAATTGTGTCATTTTCCACTCACTGTAGTTTTCCCAGTACTTAGCACAGTGTCTTTGCCATGTAATCCTTCCTTGGTGAATAGTTTGCTGTTGCATATGTTTGTAGATGAAATCTTGCCTGATAATTCACCGTTAGGAATTTATTTCTTTGTATTAAGTTATCTTGTTTCTCGTTAAAAATGCATGTAATCCTTGTATCCATTGAGTATAATGTATCCGTAGCCTGGAGATCATAAATCTGAGAACTTCCAGGCTAGGAAAACTTCTAACAATGAGTTCAGCCAAGCAATCTAGTGGAAAAAGAGCTAAATTCTCATGAACAACTGTCAACGTAACTATATGAAAGGTAAAAAGCATGGCTTTTGGACTCAGTCAAACATGGATATAAGGCCAGATTTTGTCATTTATTAACGATATGATCTGTTATAAGAGTTCTTTAGATCCCAGTTAGGAAACATTAGGCATAAAATAAGCCCATGATGAATATTAGTTTCTTTTCCATACACCTCTTCATCTTCCTCCCGCTTCTTTGTAACTTTGCTTCAGGAAAGTGTTTCCCATGAAATTGCCTTATCTGAATAACCCCAGAGAAAGAAAACCAATATGGAGGTACAGTAGGGTCCCTTCAATTCATTTGCTCTTTATTTTTAAATATTTCCATTCTCAAATTTATGTCAGTGAGCTGGTCATCACACCACAACACTTGGGATGGTTGCTACTTAATCTGGTCACAAGTAATGAACTGAAACAAAGTATCATAGCAAAACTATGCAAATCAACCCATACCTAAATCAAACTAATAGGCAGAATTCTCACCCAACTTCCAGCTAATTTACTTCATGTTACTGGATATTGATTCTGCTTGGAGTGGGGGGAAATCTGTCATACTCAAGATGCCATCTGTTCCCACTGCCAGTGGAAGTTACCTCTCCCTTCCAAATCTGTTGGTGAATTGCTTACCCCTTATTTCCTGCAGGTTTTCAAAAGCTTCATTAGCTTCCTCATCAACACTGGACAAGGGATCCAGGCTATTCATTTTCATTACTTCTCACAATTGACTTAATTTTGCACTTCTAGTCAGTAGCCTCCCGTCAGCCAGAGACACAAAAAACCAATGGAGGAAGGAAGACTCATGGCGGAAGGACACGGGATTTTGGTGGAGCAGATACTTGCATTCATACACAAAAACAAGAGTTACAGGCATTTGACTCTATGAAGGTGTACAGGGATTACACACCAGAGAGCAGTTTCTTGGAAGAGATGGGCAGAAAATGTTAAAAAAAAATGCAAAATAATGGGAAAATTAGACCAAGAAAGAGTCTTCCAAGAAAAATTATGGAAATTCTATTTCCTAGAATGTTAGAGTCCTGTCAAATTTTGTGACTAGTACAGTAGTAAACAAATAGCCATTTGTATTGATCTAAACATGAATTGGTGATTAATTTTCATACTAGATCTTCTGGAACCAAATGAGAAATAGGTCTAAATGATTCTACTAGAAATGAAATGAATGCTGAATAATGAAGTCTAATGAACATTTTAGTGGTTAGAGAGTTTTAAAATCATACAGATCCATTTTTCCTCTCAAAGGCACATTTCTTTGAAAACTTTTAGACAAATTTTTGTCTAAAAAATTGTCACTCTGTTCAGGACATACATTTTGTTCCAATTCTGAAATGTCTCTAAAGATAATTTTCACTGATTCTTCAGAAAAGAAAAAGAAAATCAAATTTCTCAGCGTGTGGTAGACTTTCCCACATTTTCCTAGTGTCTATTTATCTAAAGATAGCAATATAATTAGCTGGTAACACCTAGTTTAGTTGTGGTTGGTGAATTTTTTTACAAAGATATATTTAGAAGTGAAAGCCAATGCACCTGGTATTAAAACTTTGATTTATTTGGAGTCTTGATGTAAACAGGAAGAACTGGATTTGAGACATGAATATCGAATGCTACATTCATGCATATGAAAAGCCTAGTCGCATATTGAAGTAGTTAAGTTGGTCATCTTATGAAAAATAGTCATCAAGTTAATGTAGAGTGGTAACTGCTAGATTTGAGTGGCCTTAAATTATTAAAGCTACATATCTCTGAAAGAGAAGTTGAATAATTAGACACTGAGTAATACATTAAAAAGCAGAAGAGGAGTACACATAATGTGGTGCCCAACCTGCATTTAGGCCCTGGGAATAAGTACGTGCTCAGCAGTATACATTCTAGTATAGCTTCTCTGGACACAAACCTTCCTGCTGCATCCTGGAACTCAAGGTCCAGCAATGCCCCTGTGTTTCAAATGCATCAGAGAACTAAGATGAAGTGCCTCTCCCTTAACCACCTTTTTCAGTTAGTTCACTTGTATTTTAGTAGTACAGTTTTCTGTTAATAAAATTATAAACACTAATTATAGAAAGTAGAAGAAAATTAAAACCACTCATATTTGTCCTCACAGAAATAAAATATTGGTGAACATAAACCCTTCCCATGCACACACCACATACTACATTTATGGATGAGACTTTATGGGGGTTATATATTTTTCTTGACATATCTGGATAATTTCCTTCTGACATTGAATATTTTCTCCAGCAAAATTTTGCATACTTTTATACTTTTGTCACAAATATTTTTCAGAAGACAGTAAGTACTAAAAGGTCAAGATGGGAAGACAGGAGGGATGACTCTATTATGAAAAGTACTCAAGGAAGACACTGTGGATGACATGGCCTTTGAGTAGAAATCTGAAGTGCAGTCCTGATTGTCCTGATGGAGACAGAGCCTCACATGTTCAAGGAACTGTGAGAGGCCAAGGGGCTGAGGTGAAGTCAGCCAGAAAGCATCAGGAGGGGAGCCGAAGTGGGAAATAAGAGCTGGCAGATGTTGGAGGTAGAGGTGCTAAGTGGATGGACAAAATATGTCACATTTTTTTTTATTTTTCGTTTTTGGGTTTTGTTTTTTCTTTTACCCATGTTTCTACTACAGCTAAAAAGAGAAAACATGAGAGTTAAGAGCCAAAGAGTAATATGATCATCTTTTTATTTTAAACAAATTAGTTTTTCCTCCCTGCGGTTAGTAAAAAGAGTAGAGGGCCATAGAGAAATCAAATAAACCAACATGAAAATTATAGCAATAACCTAGGAGAGAGAAAACGGTGGCCTGGCCCAGGAGAGTTAGCCTAGGGGGTAGTGAGAAATAATGGAGTTCTGGATCTATTCTAAGGGCACAATTAATACATTTGTGATAAAGGGAAGAGAGAAGGATAATTTCAAAATGTTTGACCTGAAAACTGATCATGAAAAATGGTTATGGATCAACTAACTATTGCTATTTATAATACTTAAGAACATTTACATTAATGTCTATGAGAGTCAGAGTTACATCATGTTTTGGTCTTTTTGTTTTGTTTTGTTTTTTTACAATGCCTTTATCTTTGGGCTCTGCATTAGAGTAATAATGAATTCATACAATCAGTCAAAAAGCTTCCCTGAATTATCTGAAAGTTGCTATAGAATGTGTATAATTTCTGCTGTGAGTGTTTGATACAATTCACCTGTGAAGCCATTTGGTCCTGGAGATATTTTCTAAAATAATGAGCATAGTTTCTCTTGAGTTAATTGTCGTTACCTGTTCCTTCTAAGGTTTTTAAATAAGTTTTTAAATATAACACCTAAAATATTTAATAATATCCTTTTGTTATTTCCATATATGCAAGATCTATAAGCTCTCTTTTATTCTTAATATTGCAATTTATGTCTCCTGTTTGTTCTTCCTTAGTCTAATCAGACATTTATCAATTTTATTGATATTTTGAAGAAAACAAGTATTGTTTTCATTGATTTCTCTCATCACTTTTGAATAATTTTTGTGCTTATCTTCATTATTTTCTTTCTTGGGTTTAATGCAGGTCTAATCTATTCTTTTCCAGGACTTGAAAATTAGAAACTTAGATAATTGATGTTAGGCCTTCATTATTTTCTAATTAAGCATCTAAAACTATGGATTTCCATCTAAGCTCTGATTGAGGTATATTCTACAAATTTTGTTATGTTGAATTTCCTCTTTTATTGACTTAAATGACCCAGTCCTTGTTTAAAACTGTGTGACTTAACTTTTAAATATTTGGGGATTTTACAGATATTCTTCTGTTAGTCGCATTTATTTTAATTCTATTAAGGTTAGAGAATATTCCGTATTATTTCAATACTTTTAACTTGTTTTTTGTTTTATGATTTTGTTTTATGATTTGTTTTATGATTTAACCTGTTTTTTGTTTTATTTCAATACTTTAAACTTGTTTTTTATTTTATGATTCGAAACATGGTCTATCTTAATGATCACTTCACATGTATTTGAAAACATAAAAAAAAGTCTGTTATTTGTGGCAGGATATTTAATAAATGCCAATTAATTCAAATCAATTGATCCTGTTGTTCAAACATATTTTTATTGATTTTCTGTTTGCTTGCATTTATCAATTACTAAGAAAGGAGTTTTGAAATCTCAACTGTAATTCTGAAATCGCCTAATTGTCCTTTCAGTTCTATCAGTTTTTCTTCATACATTTTATGTTTACCTATTGGAGTATAAACATCAGATTATTGCATATTGTCGATCAATTGAAGCCTTCCTCATGATTAAATGGCTTTCTATTTTCCTGAAAAATTCTTTATATTTTCCTCATATTAATAGAGTCATTATAAGTCTTATATAATCCATATTTGTACAGAATATCTTTTTCCATTATTTTTCCTTATAACCTGTCTTTGTATTTATATTAAAATGGTTTTTTTGTAGACAGCAAACCACTAGATCTTGATTTTGTTTCTCCAGTGATTTCTGCCTCTGTTTGACATAAACATTCACTGTAACATTTTAATATATATTGAGACCAGTCAGTATTTGCACATATGTGCATTCTCTCTCTCTCTCTCTCTCTCTCTCTCTCTCTCTCTCTCTCTCTCTCTTCCTAGCCATCATCAGCTGGGAGATGCAGACTCATCTAGAATATCATTTTTCTTTTTTTCTTTTTTAAAAATATTCTAAAACCTATATAATTATTTTATAACCAATCTCATACATACCAACACAGTTAAAACGAAAATCAATATTAAAACAATGGGTGGAAAATTTTACTATTTATATCTTACTATAAGTAAATAGTACTTTTAACAGTTACAGAAAAAATTAGTTTTTTATTCTAATTAGTTATACATGTAGCTGAAAGCATTTCGATTCATTGTACACAAATGGAGCACAACTTTACATTTCTCTGGTTGTGCACGATGTAGAGTCACACCACATGTACCTAGGGTAATGATGTTCATCCCATCCCACTTTCTTTCCTATCCTCATGCACTCTCCCTTTCTCTCCCCCCCTTTTGCCCAGTCAAAGTTCCTCCATTATTTCACCACCCCAACTCCCATTATGGGTCAGCATCCACTTACTTGAGAGAACATTTGGCCATTGTTTTTGGGGATTGGTTTACTTCACTGCATTACATAGAATATCATTTTTACCTCTAGTTTCAAAGTTGAAGGTTTTCTAAGAATATGATACTGAGGATATACACAATAAATGTATAAGGAAGAAAGTAAGAAAAGAGTAGGCTTAAAGATAATGAAAAAGCTGTATGAACAATGTATCATGGAACCGATGATGGGAAAACTCTACTAGAGCCCCATACCTGGACCAAGTAAACTACAAACTTAAGAGTAATGGCACAAGGTTTTAGAAAGGATGCAGTTACTGGTAAAGAACACTGTTAGGTTGACATCTAATTCCTTGTTGAAAATTCAAGTAGATGCAAAGAATATAATTTTCAGCATGTTGTACATATTGAAATTTTAACATAAAACCATTACATTGCTTTAATAATGGAATATATTTGCTATACAAATTTAATATGTGCCATCCACTTTTAAAGTATGTGAATAAGCCTCTCTATAACAGATTAATATATTACATAATTGTTTTTCATCTGTAATTTACATTTCCATTTCACTTCTTGCATAGAATTTTATCATTGTGATATGGTTTTATGTTTGAAAGTCTTTATTTATCATCCTTTTTATATTTATGCCACAAAATTGTAATTTTCTGTATTTACATGTATCTAAATCATTTTTTCCAAATGATTTATGTTAATTTTTTCTGTATTTAATTACTGTGTAATTCTTGATACTATCCAATTGATCAAAACTTTTGCCAAATCAGTTTTTCTTGCCAGTATTCTGCTTTCAGAGACAGGCTAATAAATCATTTAAATTATAGATTTCTATGTGATTTCAAATATATAATTCTAAAAAAGTTCATATAATTGAGCAAAATTTACATAACTATGTTCCTTCTGTTCCCAGTTACTTATATGAATAGATTTCCTCAGTGCTTAAACTGAAGTACAAACAAAAATATAGGTATAGATGTGATACTAAACCTTCTCCCATTCTACTAAGAAAAAATGTTTGACCATGAAGGTGCTTTTTAAGCTTTATCCATCTTATTAAGAGATACATTTTAAACAAAACTTTATATTTGGGGTTTAATAGTTATTAAAGTTTGTGATACACTTTTGATGTTTTGATCAACTGGCTACTACTAAGATTTGCATTTATTAAAATCCAGAAAAGTTAACATACATCTACAAAAGTTAATTTATATGCACGCAAATATTTTTATTGGTTCATTTTAGATATACATGACAGTATAATCCATTTTGATATAATTTTAAGAATTACATTTTGGCAAAATTATAAGTAGGACGATAAAATACTTTCAAACATAAAAACATAAATACATCACAAATTTTGAGAAGCAATTTTTATTTTTTTTAGTAGATAAAATAATAGCCCTCCTCCAAAGTGTCCACATCCTAATCTCCTGAACCTGAGAATGTTATCTCACCTGGGAAAAGGGACTTTGCAGATGCAGTTAAACTAAGGATCTAAGGATCTTGAAACAGGAAGATTATCCTGCATTATCTGGGTGGACTCAATATAATCACAAGTGTCCTTATGAGAGGGAGGTAAGAGTTCCAAAGTCAGAGAAAGCAATGAAGGTTGCTACAGTGAGGCCACTGAAGTTGAGAAAGGGGTCATGAAGCCAGAAATAGGCCAGATTAAAGAAGCTGAAAAAACAGGGAAATAGATACTCATGTACAACTCTGTCAATACCTTGATTTTTGCCCTCTAAAATCAACTTTGGATTCCTAAACTTCAAAACTTTAAGATAATAGATATGCATTGCCTTAATCCATTATGTCCATGGTAATTTCTTGTAGGAAATTAGTGTAGGTGATAAAGTAGGAGCGGGGCAACTGTGGAAGCAAATAGAAAAGGATAACTGAGAAGATGACAACTACAAGCTCATTCTTGAACTAATATTATAGTTCAGGAAAGGGAATTTATGAATGCTAGGAATCTGGAAATTATTTTCTTAAATTACTCAAGGATTCTGTGGGATAGTCTTTTGTGGAGACAGTTACTTCAGCTTGAGAAACACTATTTGTGGGAGCTAATCATGATAGTATGGTACTGAATTACTGTAGCAGAAAAAAATCTAGGAGAACTTGAGTAATGGCAAGATCAGGATTGAAGTAATCATCTACAGGGAAAATGAAATAAAAAGAAATGTACAGGATATATTTTCAGAAGAATGACTAACACAAATAAATAACAAAAAATAAATAAAATAACAAAGAATGAGAGGTGGTGACAGAAGAACTTATAAGAATGGGAAGGGTGGTATACATTGAATGCATGACACATTTTAATTTATTGTAAATCTGCTTAGTCAGCTTTTTTTTGCCACTGTGACTAAAGGACCCAACCAGAACGACTGTAGAGGAGGAAAAGTTTATTTGAGGGCTTAAGGTTTCAGAGGTCTTAGTCCTTAGAAGGCCAGCTCCATTCCTCAGGGCTCCAGGTGAAGTAGAACATCATGGTGAATAAGTGTGGCAGAGGCAAGCAACTTACATGGTGATCAGGAAGCAGAGATAGAGAATCCACTCTCCAGATTCAAAATATATACCCCATAGCTATGCCCCCAATGAACCTCCAGCCACACCCCACCTGCCTCCAGTTACCACTCAGTTAATCCCATCAGGGATTGATTCACTGATTAGGTTAAGGCTAGAGCCCAATCATTTTCTCCTCCAAACCTCTTGCATTGTCTCACATGTGAACTTTCGGGGGAGACACCTCACATCTAAACCATAACACAATCACATAAATTTTTTTCAATTATTTATAATGCTAAAGTGAATGTATTTACTTATTCATCATTTTATATTTCTGATTTCCTCTTAGGAAAAAAAAAATCCCAGAAATTAAATTATTCCAAAATGGCATACAAATATTTTTAAGATTTTATTATTTATTTACTATTTTCCCTTGACAGATGTTTATAACTTACGTACACCTTATAGTAGTTTACGAAAACCTGAAGTTTTATGACATCTAAAGCTAATAATTTTATATACTTCCTAATTTTATAAACAAAACTTTTAACCTTTTTTATTTATTCACATTTTATTAACCATAAAGCTGATTATGTATATACTTACCAGTTATTTGGATTTCTGTACCTTGTCTTACTATATATTTAAAATCACATAAAAATGCAGATTTTGGCATTTTCCTTTTTTATTTTTATTGAATGATATAATTTTATGTATTTATTTATATTGTTATGTAACTCATATTCTATAATATACAGGTTTGAATCTTACAATATCCTAGGAACTGAAAAAAAAACAGAATATTTTTCTATTTACTGATGAGAAACCTGTGACTTAGCAAGAATAATTTTAAGTTTACATAGCTTCCAAGAGAAAATCTGAGACTATAACAGTGGCACCTTCACCTCCTGAATGTAACCCTCATTGCTGTAAGGCTTATTTTTTTTTAATATTTTTTTTTCTCTTCTACCCTCTCCCCTTCCCTAACAAGATTGGGAAGACAGTGTTATCTTTTTCCCCCTAGTGCACATACCCACTACAGGAAGGAGATGCCTCCTGAGTATCTGGGAAGTGAATATCTCCCAAATTAACAAGAGAATCCTAACACACCATCAGGGCACCTGGAAACTCCTATCAGAGCACACCTGAAATGTGATCCTTAAAGTACCTTTAAAACCCCCTTGTTCTACTGATGGAGAGAGCCACAGACTTTGGGACACCAGTCCCCTGTGTTTCTCCTTTGTTAGCAAAACTATAAAACTTCTTTTTTCTTTTTCAAAAACTGTGTTCTCATTATTTTTTTTATTAGTTGCACATGACAATACAATGATCTTGACATGTCATACATTTGAATCAAATGGGGTATAATTTCTCATTTTTCTGAGCGTACAGGTTGCAGAATCACATTGGTTATACAGACACATATATACATACAGCCATACTAGTGTCTATTTTATTCTGCTGTCCTTCCTATCCCCCCTTCCCCACCCCTCCCCCCCATCACTTCTCTCTACCCATGGGATGAGAGATGTGTCTTCAGTATTAAATTGGCATTGATTGGCTTTGGGGACAGGGACTGAGCTTTCGGTTATAAGACCACATAGTAGATGTTTCAAATCTTAGTCAAATTTGTATTCTAAATGTCACATTATAGTGCATTTTAAATATGAGACTTAGAACAAATGCTTAAACTATAGAATTTAGTTCTTCAGGACAAGTTTTCCATAAATATATCTTATTAAGGGCTATGCAAACATATTTCCCTCTCTAGTTCTCTTCTTTGCCTCAAGAGAAGGAAAATAATGGGAAAACACCAAAGGGATATTTAAAAGAGAGAGAGAGAAAAGACATTTGCCCTCATTTGGGAAAACATACAATTGAGTAAAATGCTTGTTTCCCTCACTAAAATATCTACATTTCTAAAACAACAAAAGGTCTATTTTCCAAAAACAGGCCAGGAGTTAGGAAACTTCTCAGCCACAACCATGAATTGCAAAGGAATCCACTAAGTAGCAGAAGCCATTGAGGGAGAGAGATCCTCCAAAAGGGTTTCCTGAGATAAACAGGAAGCTTATGATACGTGTTGTTTAGGATAAGAACTCCTGGTTACCATGCAAACTAATTGTAGTTTCCAACCAGAATTGGAACTGCTAGGGAGTCCAGTAAGCCTTCAATGCTGTCTACATTGTCATGAGTTCCTTGTTAAAGTTTGGATCTCTAGTATACATATAAAAATTTTTAATTCCCCACCCCTAATTTTTCCTAATTATTCTCAACCAGATTTTTTATAAGTTCTACTGAGACCTAAACCATTAAAGCAGACTGGCCTGCATTGCTGGAGAAGTACCACCCCAGGCTCCTGCACAGGGAGGCTCATCTCACTGTGCAGAAATTTTGCACACCTGTGTGTGACTAGATTATCTTAGGTTCATGGCTTTCTGCCTTGCTAGAGGATTTTTATCTCATAGCTATGTGGTTCTCTCCATTGGAGGACAGTATCAAGAGATGGTACCTGTCTTTGTTTTGGTATCCATCTTGACAACCAGGTCATAAAGGCTACAGGTTATAGAGACTTTATGCCAGTCTCAACTATGTGGTTGCAATAATTGTTCTAGGCCCGATGTTATATTATTGATGTGGTTTTGCTGTTAACTGATGAAGAAATTATCTTGTGTTGATGATTTTCGTCTTCTTATATGTTTGTGGGTATAATTAATTATAAGATGTTCCTCCAGCTTAATTACTATATTCTCATTATATTCATAATTATGTATTTGGCTAGTAGTAGTATAAGATTATCTGAATTTTTAATGATCCACAAAATTAGAAATTGTACCTCTAACCAGATCCTTTATTTAGAGTGACTTAGATACAAGGAAAACAAACCTCAAATTCTTGATGAGCCAATTTCTATAATAGGTACACTGACAGCTTCATATTAACATGAGTCTCATATAGTATTTTTTAAAGATTCTCTGGTTAACCCTAAATACTCATACATTTCCCTTTCTTTTGATGCTTTCTAAGGAAGAAAGCTCTTATGAAAGGATTTGAAATTATTTTCAGCTTCTGTACCACGAGAGATCTAAGGGACCCTTACCCACAGTCCCTTTTCCACTCAAAGTATTCTATATCTCTTCCAGTAGCTGAGTACACTCAGCAAACAGAAGATTTCTTCTTGTAAAAACGTGCTCACCATTCCAAGTGTTTGATCCGCAGTCTCATGCAAGGTTTTAAAATACAGTTAAATAATTTCACAAATTTACAGAAAACAATAAAAATTTAAAGAGAAATTTTGAATACTGCTATATTTATATACCCTGAACTGTCAGATTTACATTAATTGATTCTTAATCACCACTCAGAGAGAGGAAAAGCAGCTCTCCAAAGGAAACTGGAGGTGTAATGAACAGTGATCCCAGAGGACTTGGCTGCAACAAACGGCTAGTTTCAAAGGAAATTTTTTATTGCAGGCCATTTCTGAAATGTTCCTTATTAAAATTAACAAAAAAACGTATTCAAAATTATAAGTAGTAAATTGTTGGATTAACTGAGGAATTTTTATAATGTCTAGCTAGCACCGTGAAACAATATGCTGCCATTTACATTCATTAAAAACAGAGATAACAAAATGATTTAGAGAATATAAGATTGCCAACAGCTCATCTGGAGGATTTGCTACAAATATCTGAGCACTAACAAAAGAAAACAGAAACCGTCACTGCATTACAAATTAAACAACTGAGTTACAATGATCAAAGTTATAGGAAACAGCAAATTCCCTTAAAAAAAAAAAGAACCTTCTTGCTCTCTGAATTTAAACTTAACAAGAACTTTATGAAAGAAACTAGAAACAAAATAGACATTGAGAGAGGGGAGGGGTCCTATGAAGGTTCAAAAATGAAATCTAAAAGACTACCTTCATGACCTACTTAAGCCCGCTGATGGGTTCCTTGAGGACTCACAGTCACAAGTAGTATTTTCCGTAATTATTTTTGTCATCCAAAATGAGCTTAGCATAATTGTTTAGGTTAAACCTTGACATTTCTATCGGATGCAAGTTCTACTCTTTCCACACTAAACCACAGAGTGAATTAAAGCATAATTATCACTGGGAATTTCTACCACCCCTACTGAATTTGCCTGCCTCTCTCAAACCCCTACTTATCTCCATTAAACTATTAACGAAAGAACCAAAGAATGTTTTCTTCTATCCAACTCTACCCTCGTTAATTTCCTGGGTAGTGTTTCTTTTTGCAAACCCATCACACTCCAGAGAGAAACCCTCATGAACCAAACAAAGCTAGGTTATCATTTCTGTATCTTTACATTTCCTTCTTCCTAACAACCCTGTATAGACAAATTTCTTCTGGCCCCAAAGCCAGCAACTCTATTGATATGTGCCCTGTATTCTAAACAAGAAATCAAAATGAAGATGGACATGGCTAAACTGCTTCCATAAACTTTCCAAATGCTCACAAAACCATAATGTATCATAAGAATAACACTAAAAATTAATTTTCTGTGTCTTCCATTTTCCTAGGTAGAAAAGTGTCAGGGTTTTGCATTGGTATAATTATAAGTTAACAGAATATGTCCAGGTCTCTGTCCCAGAATGTAAGTTTCCTTTCTAAAGAAAACCCAAATAATTCTTCCCATGATTTTTGATGTGGTGACTGACTACTGGAAAACTCCTTTGCATTAGCTCTTACCTTGAAGTACGATTTTAAGACCTCTAATTACTCTGTGGTTAAACTTCAAGAAATTGAGCTCATTGCAAAGAAGTTAAACTCTCTTTCCACTGAATCTCTCCTTATTTGGGAGTCACACAGAAGACTACCTAAAAAGTCTCCAGAAACAGATGAACCAGAACAGCAGAGAGCTACCCCAAGCCCCTTGGTTCAAGAAGACCCTTGGTTTAAACGTGGGCAGCTTCTTACCAAGTCCTCTACTGCCATATCCCATGCCTAGGAACATGAATAGTCATGCTTTAACTTGTTTCACCTTTTCTTATTACTGATTATTTTTTGTCATGTGATGGTTAAATGTGATAGACTACTCAGATTACTAATGATTGTTTTACTTAGAGCTGTAAGTTTAACCCTTGTCACATTTTGGTATTTGTGATATTAATTTTATATGTTAACTTGAGTAGGCTCAGGAATGCCCAGATAGCAGATAACATTGCTTCTGAGTGCATAAGTGAGGACACTTGGGGAAGACATCATTGAACCAATTTGCATACTAAATTAATCAGATGAACCTCACTAATGAGAGTAGATTTCATCCTATCCAGTGACAGCCTAAATACAACAAAATGGCAGAGGAAAGACAAATGTTCTCTCACTGCTGGAACTAGGACATCAATTTTCTTCCACCCTCAGATATCAGCACCCCTGGTTTGGCCTAGAACTTACATCATAGCCCCCCAATTATCAGACCTTCCGGCTTGAGCTGGATCTACATCTCTGGAATTATTCAGACTACAGATGATAGGATGTCTCAGCAGCCATAATTGTATGAATCAATTCCTCTAATAAGTCTCTTTCTATTTCTCTTTTTTATTTATTCTCTTTCTCTGCAGAATGCTGACTAAGACAGATTTTGGTACCTAAGAGTCGGGTATGGAGATCTCTTCTATTGCTTAAGGAGATACATTATTAACAGCCAATTTACTCCTTTACTAATCTCTAAGGAAATAATGGTTGCAAGTATATGATCATTTTCCATTTCATGGTAAGGGAACTACTCTGCTTCAGGACCACCTGACTTAGCAAGTTATTCTGAACTTTATGTTATATACTAATTAAAACATAAATAAGATTAGGAAGGCTAGTAGTAGAACAGAGCAAAGGGGATCAGGAGGAGGGAGTGGGGAAGGGAAATGGGAAGTACTAGGAAATGAGCTTGATTAAATACAGTTACGTGCATGTACAAATATGACATGATGAATCCCACTATTGTGTATAATTATAATTATAGTGCACCAATAAAAATACAACGCTCATACAGTGCTGACGGCAATGTAAAATGGTGCAGCCACTTTGGAAAATATTTAGGCCGTTCCTACATGTTAAAAATAAAGATACCATTTGACCCAGCAATTCCCTAGCCAAGGAAGGGAAAAATGCAGTCTATCAACTGATAGGGAAATAAAATGTGATGTCCCCATACAATGGACTATTATTTACCCATTGAAAGCAATAAAGTATTGACGCATACTACCTTGATGACCCTTGAAACCATTATGCAAGCTAAATAAAGGCAGTTACAAAAGACTACATATCAAATTTTCTTTATGCAAAATTTTCAAAATAAGAATCTCTTGAGACAGAGAGGGAACTAGTGGTTGCCTAAGGCTGGAGTTGACAGAAGAATTAGAAGTGGGTAGCTCAGGAATGTGCAATTTGGGGTTTTGGGGTCGTGGGGGCATTAAAATATTCTAAAATTGTGGCAATAGTTGCAAAACTATGAATAAACTAAAAACCATTGAACTCTACATTTTAAATACATGGTTAAATGTATTACATGAGATTATGAACTACTTCTCAACAGAGTTATTGAAAGGAAAGAAGGAAATGCACTAGACTAGAAATACACTGATTTTCAAGGAAGAGAATCTCATCCTGGAGAGAAATGTTATGATATCCTTGCTGGCTAAGTATTGTCCTTACATATGTTATTGCAAACAACCATTGTTCATATATTCACAAGATAGCCAGGCTTACTTAGTCTCCTGCCCTTAGTTTATAAGTTAACTAGGTTGAAATAGTTACTGGTCAAATAATGAAGCCGATTACAAAATTTCCTCGTGTCTAAAATCTATGTTTCTGCACTAGAGCTACAACTGAACCAATCACACGTCACCAATGCATCAAATGAATGATACTGGATATGAAAATAACAAAGCAAATGTATTTAGTCAAATCTGCACCTCACAAGAATGACTGATGGAAAGAAAAAACTTAAAGGGAGAAAAAAGAACTGTCCTATGTTTCGTTAGTCCAGAAAAGTTTTGTATTCTCAATTAAAGAGATCACTTTCCAAGACAGGCAATAGTAGAAGGAACTTCCTAATACTAGCTACGAATTACAAAGGCAACCAAAAGAACAAAAAGCACCCAGACTGTTTGCTATTGTTTTATCTGCCACAGGACCAATGAGGCTGTGGAGATAGAAAGTATTTAATAAGTATTTGCTCACCTGGAAAAGAAAAGATTGTAAAACCAATTAAAAACAAGGAAATCTGTGTACTTGTTTGTAAAAACTTCCTGGTTTCTGCCAGATATCATGCAGTTGAAGTTTGGAATTACCATGTAACAAAGCTCTAGCTACCATGTATTTTCTCTTTTTATGGTCCCCTTCCTTTTAAAAGCATAGCCCCATTGAATACAGGTTAAAAACTGTGCTATTTTTCCAAAAAGTTGTATATGGGTTTGTTTTAAATAATGGCAAAATATCAACTTCCCATTCATTTTAAAATACAAGGAGGATATAACTTATGTCAATATTGAACATTTTTTTGTCTTATGGTCAAATTAATGTGAAAAGGATCCATAAGAATTAGAACAAATAAAAGCTGGAGTAGAACTAAGATCCAAGAAGGTAAATTCAATTTTAAAATTTAATTTTTTGGGAAAAGATTTTGAAAATCTGGAGGGAAATGAATTTAAATTTGTTCAAGAGGTTTTTGCCTTAGCTATTTTTCTTGGTAGGGGGAAAAAAAATCAGTAGTGCAGAACCAAAAAGGCAATGCACATACTAAGTGTTAAATAAGTATTTGTGGTGGCTTGGAGGGCAAGAGATTGTGAAATCAATTAAATTAAATTTGAAGATGAAAACATTCAAAATGTAGAAAATCTATTATATGGCCACTAAGGTCCACATTTCATCATACATTTACATCATATTAGAGCCTAAGATACATTAAATTTCTGGGCATATCGGAAACTTGATTAATTAAAGGAGACTCCAGTGTTTCTGGTAGGCCAAGTTATTATTTTAGTATCAAGCCATTAAAAACATCATCTGGAAAATGAGTCACATGAAAATTTTAGTCTCCATTGATCTAAACTGTCTTTCCCAAGGCAATTATGTCATTAAAAATTAAGCATTTAATTAATAACTTGAGTAAATATTAATCACATTTATGGTAGAACATAGAGTTCCACAGCTAATTGAAACTAGAAAAAGAAAGTGAATAGGTATTTGTTTAAATTGTTTAAGTGATGATTATTCATGGATCTACCATGAACCTCTCTAAAGGTTTTCTCTAAAAACAAATCACACATATCACCGATGCATCAAATTAATGATATTGGTTATGAAAAATAACAAAGCAAACTTATTTAGTCAAATCTTCACCTCAAAAGAATGACTGATGGAAAGAAAAAACTTCAAATGCCTGTTCCACCACTCAACAGTTGAGTAATCTTGAGTGAGGTCATTGTTTAAACCCAGCTAAGTTTTAGTTATTTCACCTGAGAATCAGTGATAAAATTATATACAACTATTGCAAGGATTCAATGAGCTATAAAGATAAATATTTATCAGAATGCCTGAACCAAAGAAGGTTTCAGTAAATGGTTAAAACAAAATATCCAAATCTATTTTGATTTTTTTCTGCCTTCCAATTTCACTTCCTCCTTGACTGTCATGTGGACTTTTCTTATATTGTCATATTGTCTGCATCTCTTTCAGACCCCTAACGATCTTTTTCTCAATTGTGGGGACTTAACTACTACTTAGAAAAACAGATACATTAGTACAAAATTAAAATACAAACAGGGTATTGTGAGGGGAAAAAATCAGTAGGCATAGTTTATTCTTTTCATCAGCTTAGTGGGTAAGGCCATTGAAGAAGAAAAACTTTAAGGGAAAACTGTGTTAGGACAGAGATGTTTTATTCACAGAGAGAAAAGAGCTAATGGAGAGAGCAGGAGTGGTCAAGGTAGAGGAAAAAGAAATTAGGACATAAAAAGAAGGAAATGACTGAAAATATCCCAGAAAAAAAAATAGGACTAAAAGGAATCAAGAATACAGATGGAGGGATCCATCTTTAAAAGAAGGTTATATTTTTCTACAAATGAGAATAAAGTAGCTAATGGATGATGATATGGAGAAAACTTCAGTTTGAGAAAAAGTGGAGGGACTGATATAATATGAGATACATTTGGGCTTCAGAAAAATGCTGAACACTTCTTTAGTATAAGTATCTTCTAAAGGCTGCATGAGAAATATCTGTTAAGACCTACTGTTTCTTTGAAGTACAAATTTAACTGGTTTCTGTATTTTTATTTGCCAGATCTGAAAACTCAAGGATGGATATCACCGCCATGGTCTCTTTGTACTTGGTAAAGCCATTGTATAAAAAGATACTCAGCATAAAGATGTGGGGAAAGGATGCAGGCATGAAGAGACTGGTAACAGCTCAGGTGAGAAAAGGCATAATGATCAACTCGGGATAAAATTGCTCATCAGGTGAGAGACACTGGGCCTCTAACCTAAATTTCACCTTCTCTGGTTTTTAGGAATTAATTCAAATCTAAGGGAACCTGCATCCTCTCTTCCAGTGAGTCATCATCTAAACTGCTCTTCATCCTCATGTCATTCTCCACACTTAAATTCTTTCAATGTTGTAGCCAGAATTAATTTCCTGAACACTTTTGATCCCTAAGGAAATAAAACTCTTTCATTCTCAACACCAGATCCAACAGTTTTATTTATTCTCCTTAGTTTCTCAGTTCTTGATTCAAAGTCTTCCTAGTGTTCTGTTAAAAATTGCCTTTTTTGCATTGTCTTTTAGTACACTGTTTCGTTCTGCCTGGAAAATTTCTTACTTATCTGCTGGCCACTTTTAAATCTCTCTTAGCCACCTAGCTTATTCTAGTCAATTAACCAACCTTTCCTCACCTGGGTACTCCCAAGCATTCTCTCCTACATCCTCATCTATTGCAAAGCATTCTGAAAGATTGAGTTTTCTAAAATCACATCTCCACCCCCCAGGACTACCACCTGGATGTTCTGGAACATAGAATGAGTGTCTTCAATATTTGCTGATAAGAGACCTCATAGTATCATACTCCAAGATGTCAAGTCACATCCACCATTCCATAACAGCTTTGCCATGTTTTAAAACTGCATTTAACCTTAAAGGAGAAATATATCATAGATAAATTTCAGAAACTACACATGCAATATGAGAAGACATACTGAAACTCCCCAATCACCACAAGTTATTTCCCTACTGGGTAAACTTGTCATGGAACAACCTAACTGTAAGTGAAATATCTGGTAAAATAGCCTTTAAAAGGTTAAACATTGAGAAGGTTTTTTAATGTGTTCAATTCCATTTAAGAGCAACAGATTCAACCTACCTAAAGGTTCAGTTTTAGCTTGATACCTCTGGTGACTCTCTATTAATGTTTATGACACTGAACTACGGAACGTGTAATTGAACTATTCCTGATGCATTCCTCTTCCTAGATTAGGAGAAAGTGCTGATTCATCACAGAGAAAAAAGAGACTTGTATTAAAACAGGCTTAGAAAGAAACCACACTGTTCTTGTATCTGTACACTTTGCAATTGAAGACTAAACTTGGAAATGTTAAAGAACATGTTTTCAAAATGTGTTGTAATCCTCTGACCACATACCGAGATCTCTGAAAGGGAATGCAGTTATCATTTTTTAATTTGCAAAAAAAAAAAAATAAAATAAATGCCAGCTTTAAATTCATAAAACTTTGTTTCACCAGATCCTTAGGAAATGTGGGTGGAAGGTGGCAGGGGCACCAGGTGCTCAAATTCTGTACCTGCAACTATAGAACAGTGGCTTATCCCAATGCCAATTAGGTACTAAAATGATGATTCCTTAATTTGAGGGGAACAATCAAGTTGAAAAAAAAATGATATGTTTTTTTATTCCAAGTGTTGGGAGAGGGATCTGGTACCAACGTCTGTTCATGTAACTATAAGAAAATGTAGATTATTTGATTAACAGAAGATTATATTTAAGCTATCAAAGCTTCTATGTTTCTTTATAAAGAGATCCAGGAGTTTTGTGATATCTGTAAACAACTTATATCTACAAACTAGACAAAGCGTAGTTAGTAGGGGCCTGAGTCTTACTTCCAGGTCTGCTATTATTTCATTGAGTCACCTCAAAAAATGTCATCTATTTCTCTGGACCTTGATTTCCCCTGAAATAAGGACTTGGGTTAGATCAGTGTGTTTTAAATTTTTTTTTTAATTTAAGAAGGCTATTTTAGAACAAAATCTTACCAGGAAATATAAACACATAGGATAAAAGCAAAACATCTTTGAATAATAGGGAGAGAGAGGAAGAGCCCCAAATTACCCACAAACATTACCTTGATCAATTTTCAACTCCCTCTTTCAGAAAACACATTTATTATGATATATTATGCATTGCTATTTTTACCATAGGGCCAAATAAACAATAAATTTTTTCCAGTTATTTATTAAATGCAATTATATTATAATAAAAATACTACACGATGATAGCTTATTCAGTTGATACAAACAACTATAATGAAGCAACAGGGCTCAAAGAACGCCCTGAAGACCACCAACTAGCATGAAAGTTGATTGGCATTGTAGTAAAAGGGAAATTTGAGTTGGTCAAATTGAATAGGGGATGCACGTAAATGAACCCACATTTTTTGGCAAAGCAAAGACTTTGTCAAAGAAAGACTATAAGTTAACATCATAAAACAAAGCAAGCTTGGCCCTGATGCTGATAGAACCCAGGTAAAAGTACTTATTCGGGCCCACATTTCACATGTGTAAGTATTTCAGAGTTTATCATCAACATTAAAAGTAAAAACTAGTAAAAATTGCTATTTTTTCTTACAAGTGGGAATTTTCTCAACAAATGTTAAAATGGCAGCAGTTTTTAATATCATCCACGCCAATGATGATCAAGGATAAGTTTCTTTCTGGCCGCAGCCTTTCTCACCCTCATCCCCACAGATGTGTCTACACTTAAGAAGACTTTCTTTTTTGAAAAATTTATTTATTTATTCTAATTTGTTGAAGCCCTAACTCTTATATCAAATTCCTTTATACCCATGCTTCTTTGAGTGTTTCTGTTTTCCTGACTGAACTCAAAAAGACTATGGTTGATGGAATAGAAAGTGTTCTAAATATAGTAGAATCTTAGGTACAAGAATCTGGAATTGCTTGTCTGATGGATTAAACTTGAAGAAACAACAATACATAGAGGTCAGAAAACTGCAGGGACTCACCCAAACCCTACAACAATACCTATAGGTCAGAGCATTGCAGGGACTCACCCAGTTCCCCAGGGTACTTTCACATAAAGTGCCTACAAAGGCAAAGCATATGGCAGGGAAAAAACAAGCAAGCCCAGGAAAATCCAGGAGCCCAGGGGACTTTCCGAAAGTCAATTGCTCAAAGCAAGCTTCATTTCTGGATTATGAACCACCAAGATAGTGTGGAGATTCTTAGTTTCGGGAGAGCTCAGTTTAAAGCTCCCCGTGTGGATTTCTATGACCCACTCATCACATAGCTAAAGCCAGGCTGTAAAACAGATTAAACCAGGTTCAGCTCATCAATTTGAGTGCCCATAAAACATGTAAAAATGTTGGCCTCAGCCTCCACCAAGAGAACTTCAAACTTCTAACAGCCAGTTAAATATCACTCTAGTCTACCTATCTTATCCTTATCTTGTCTAAGTGTCAATAAGACTGTCATATTTCCCAAAGATAATACAGATATGTCCCAGTCTGTGAGATAACTCTATCTTATAGAACCCCTTGGCACTGGAAAATAAGACACTGATAGTCCATGATAAGAAATATCAAAACCAAAGGAAAACTGCATTCATGGAAGAAATGTAGAGGTGAAGGCCACCTTAAAGATTTAGAAGAAGCAGGAATAAAGTGGCTGGAGGTGGTGGGGGGGTGTTATTCCTATCATACACTCATTCAATTCAACTATGTGGATTAGGCAGAACACAGATCAATTTTGGAAAATCACATAGATTTTCATAAATTAATCAAGTAGTGATTCCAATGGCAGCTACTGTTCTAGCAAATCAACATAGTCCCTGCTACCTGATATGTAATTGCTGATCAGTGAAATTTCTCCCTCTCTCTCTGTAAAATCTGGCATAAGTTTCTTTCAAAATTCAAAGAAGACTGATAGGTATTATGCCTATTGGTACAATAGCAATTTGTATTATTTTTATAATGTTAATTAATAACTGAAATTTTTAGACCTGTGATATGTAAGTGTTTTAATCAGATTTTTTTGCTGCTATGACCAAAAGACCTGATGAGAATAATTTTAGAAGAGGAAAAGTTCATGGTTTCAGAGATCTCAGTCCATACACAGCCAACTCTATTGTTCTGGGGCAAAGGTGGGGCAGAACATCATGACAGAAGGACATGGTACAGAAAAGCAGCTCAGGACATGGAGAGAGGGAGGGAGGGAGGGAGGAAGAGAGAGAGAGAGAGAGAGAGAGAGAGAGACTTCGACTGTCTGACTGACTCTTGCTCACCAAGACAAAATATAGACCCCAAGGAAATACCCCCAGCTACCCAAGTACTCCAGCCACAAACCCACTTGCCTATATTACCACCCAGTTAATTCCTATCACTGGATTAATCCCCTGATTAGGTTAAGGCTCTCATAACCCATTTGTTTCACCTCTAAACTTTCTGTATTGTCTCACACATGAGCCTAAATGGGATTCCTCACATATAAATCATAACAGTGGGCCTGCATATGTACTTGAACCTGGGTGCTACAGGTATCAGGGCATCTCTCTCTTCCTTTAAGAAGGGACAGCAGTGCATGTCTTCTCCCTTCTTTGGAGAATATATTAACTTTCCAGATAGCTGTTTTAATCTAGGCTCTAAGGCTTTTGATACTGATAAGCTGGCCATTTCCCAGATCCTGACAACCATCTTCTACATTAAATGCCAATCAACATGGTGAGGAGGAAATAACAAATACCCTAGATCAGTATCATTTCAAGTATAAACCGCACACCGGTGGAGATTTGAACATTGTTGTTCATTTTTAATGAATTAAGCATAGAAATTAAAGCAAGTACTTAGAAATTTTATAACAATTTGACAGCATGTCTTATGTCTATTGAATTTAATATTAAATATCTAAAATTTATATTTTGCATGTCTTTCTAGTTATATGACTGCACTTTAACAGTCTGAAATGGAGTAGAAATTAAAAACAAACAAACTACACACCACAGATAACTTGAGAAGAATTGCCCAAAATTAAGGATGAACAAACTACTCCATTTTTACATACCCTGTGAGACAACAATGATTTTTACATTTTTAAAAATTGGAAGAAGAAGAAGAACAAGGAAAAGGAGAAGAGAGATACTGCATATGATCTACAAAGTCTAAAACATTTACTATCTGGCCCTTTATAGGAAAACTAATTCAACCTCTTCCCTAGATATCTTAGACAAACATATGTGTGACAAAGCATGAGAAACAAACATCTCAAAAATTCAGGGTGCTTTGGTAAAGTTCCTATAGTCCATGCGGTTTAGGTGTGATATATATCAGCTCTGAGGTGAAAAGCAAGCTGCTACTTTGGGCACCTACTACCACCAAACTAGAAACACAATGTCTACTGGGCCAATTGGAATTTTGAAAGATACATATGCCAGATCCTGACATGAAGCCTGCTTAGGTACATTTACCCAGTAACTTGTAAGATTTCTAGTTTCAGGTGGAACACAGAGGCTCTGTGACAGGTCTTCACTGTTATACAAGCTTCTCTGCCTCTGAGTGTCTTATGATGCAGCAGCTCCAAGACATGCGGTATCTGTGACAGGGCTGGTGTTTCGAATCTTTTGTTAAGTCCCTTGTATAAATCACCATGAAGACCCTGGGATTCTAAAGTAAATCAAATCCCTTTTTTTGAAAAAAAAAAATACTCCTTTGAATTAGAGTTTCTGCCATGTACTGGGCCCTGACCAATTGGCATAAGCCACAGACTTACTATACAACCTGGATTGCTGATCATAAGCACAGCACTATTGGTTGCTGAAAGACAACATCAAGGGCAAGTGGTATATTTGAGATTGGTCTCCAGAAGGTCCAAAGGCACCATAGCTTTTAGAGCACATGGTTTAGATGCCTATGGTATCTACTGCCATTGAGTTGCTTTTTCTCCTTCCTCTCACATTATGGCCTTGTGGAAATTCTTCTTATATGAGAGGGGAAAAACAGTTGGGCATGGTTAAACATTTTTTTTGAAAGGTAATATAAAACCACACAGACATGATTGGTAGCACTGGTACTGAATGGAAAGCTGCTTAAGGATTCTACCTACTTGTTGAGGGTAAATCTTTGGGCAGTAAACTGTTTTATATGAAAGTGGAAATTGCCTGGAAGACAAAAGATAAACCTATACTTATTATATTATAGGCACTTGCTAACAAATGGTCTGGGATTTGAAAAGAGCAAGATTCAAATTGAAAACATTGATCAAAAGAAAGATGGATGCTGTCAACAATGAGATAGACAAAATATTCTATACAACGAATATCAACCATGGCCTGAGTTATGAAAATTACATGTGGACTGAAACACATATGTTTACATTCACAATGGTGAATGGGGCTAACTTCCACTGCTAAACAGAGACACTATGTCTAAGTTCCTATATGCAAAATAAAGATATCAACTCTGAGTCCCTAGTTGCAAACTATGAATGCCTGATATACTTGCTTAGGGCACAGCAATTATGGAACAGGAAGTAGAAGGGGTTAATAATTACATACTTTCTTTATCATTTTTGGTATGCATATATTGGTATAAATTTACCTTCCCCTCCATTCCATAGTACAAATTATTAATTTTGTTGAAAGTGGTCAAATTAATGTTTCAATATTTAGGTTATGAACTATCAAAAATGAATCAAATGACATATCAATCTTTTCATCTTCCCTTTAAAAAAAGAATGTGTGTGTTGTTGAATTTAGTTGCATGACATTGACAGGAAACAAGATGCATTTATCATTACAAGAAATTAAACACAAGGAGAAGTGTGTACATGGATGTGGAGCTGATAAAGGCATGAGTTGTGTTGAGATGTGTGTTGTCAGCTGTTGGAATTGCTGAATTGTGTGTCTCAATGCAGAGGTGCAGCAAGGCACTACATTTTTCAGGGCCCCCTGCTTTGTATGGTCTTAAGTTAGAATTTTCCAAATAGAGAACCTCTCCCAATACTTTGCAGGCAGAAAGAGAGAGACTAGTATTCATGGGAGTCTATGGTGACCAGATTCATAGACAGATGAGGATACCCCATGATATTCCGGGCCATTGAAATGTAACTGCAATTTGTGCTAGACTGACTGTTGGTAGGAGCCTTCCCTGATGTACTAACATTGCAGCAAGATTCCTGGCAACATTTTAAAAATCTCCTGCTTTTGTGCTTCAAGATGACTATTAGCAACTATTCCCCTGACTGCCAGCTAAGAATTTCCCAATGTTCACTCTCTTCGATCTTCTCACAATCAATTCATTTAGCAAACATCTTTTATTATGATAATACCTAAAATGGTTCAGTTTTCTTCATCTAACCTACATTGATACAAATTATTTGCCTTGTCTTTAATACGCTTGCTTTTGTCACTCAAGTCTTCTGTAATTTCAAAGCACTGCTCGTCTATGATGTTGGCAACAGCACAACTCATAAACTTTTATGGCTTGGATATGATGAGCTTTTATTTTGAAAATATAGGGCAGGATATGGAGAAGTGCCCTCCCTGAGGCCTGAATGGGGTTAATCATGAGAGGAAGTTTGTGGTTTCAGGTTGCACTGTTACAGTGCTGATTTCTGGGTTCTGAGTGGCAGAAATAATCATATGTTCCTATTTTTAATTGACAAATAAAAGTTGTATACCTTTATCATGTACAGCATGTCATTTTGTCATATGCATACATTGCATAAGAGCTGAATCAAGCTAATGTATTCATTAATTCAATACTTACCATTTATTTTTGTTGTGACAACACTTAAAACCTACTCTCTTAAGCAATTTCCAAAAGGGCATTGTTATTGACTGTAGTAACTACAGTCACCATGATGTACAACAGATCTCTTGAACTCATTCCTTTTATCTAACTGGAATTTTGAATCCTTTGACTAATCACTCCAACTCCTACCCTAGCCTCCACCCAGCTTTGGTAACCACCATTCTATTTTCCACTCTACAAAATAGACATTTATATTCCACGTATGAGTGAGATCAGGTAGTATTTGTCTTTCTACGCCTGGCTAATTTCACTTAACATGATGTTCTCCAGTTTCATTCATGTTGTTGCAAATGACAAGAATCACTCCCTTCTTTTTAAAAGCTGAATAGTATTTTTGTACATATAGCATATTTTCTTTACCCATTCATCCACTGATAGACACAGGTTGATTCCATTTCTTGGTTATTGTGAAAAAAACAGTGAACATGGGAGCACAGATGGCTCCTTAACATATTGATTAAATTTCCTTTGGAAATATACCCAGTGGTGAGGCTGCTGGATCACAAGGTAGTAAAACCAGAGCTCCACTGCTTCTGCTGGCAGGTGAAGTATGCATAAGCTGCAGGCCTTTGCAGCTGAGAAACATGTTGCATCTCCTAATGGCTGACTCTGCCCTCCACTGTTGCATAGACCCTAGAAGCTCACTGTCCATTTCTCCTTTCTGAGTTCTTATCTTGTGAATTTGAAGAATAAAATCCAAAGATGGGGATGAGTGAGTGCAACAGTAGGATTTATTTGAGTGTGAGTAGAAACAGAACTCCCACAGGGCTGGATGGGACCCCAATAGGAGTTGCCATTGGAATGTGCTGATCTAGGGATTTATATAGCAATTGGGTAGAACGTTCTTGGTCACATTTATCCTGATTAGGTTTGGAAAAGTACTCATACTGTTGACTCACTCTCAAGTCTTAACTTCCCACTCTATTTTCTTGCCTCTAGCTTGCAATCCAGCTTCCCAGAGGGTTGGAAAATCATGGATGCTTATGGTTCAGAGTTGTGGCCCTGTGTAGAGTGGCCTTCTGGGGCAGGCATCCATAATGGGCCAGGCTGGGCCACCCCAGGGTGACAGGTCGGTGTGCCATGGCTTGCCTTCAGCCCTGGGTCAGTGGCATCTCAGGCCTATAGCATGGCAGACTCCACATACACCCTGCACTCCAGCCTGCCCAGAATGCTACTCCACAACTCTGAGACAAGGGTTTGGCTTCAGTAGCTCTATTTTTAATTCTTTTGAGAAACCATAGCTTTCCTTAATGGCAATACTAATTTATACTCCCAACAAAAATGTATCAGGTTTCCTTTTTCTCTACATCCTCACCAACATCTGTCATCTTTTGTCTTTTTGATAATAGCTATTCTAACAAGTGAGGAGATATCTCATTACAGTTAAATGTTCTTAAATACATGTACTCTTTGTGTGTTTTTGTGATAAACAGGGCCCTATGCATTTCAGCACCTAGGGCAGGGGTTTGTCCTGGCTCAATATAAAGGCAATTCTAAGAGCAAGAATTATCTGGTCAAGAAGACCATAAAGAAAACCTGTTTAGATACCATATCATCTGGTCACTACATTATCATTACTTAAAAGCTATCACAGGCCAGACACAGTGGTATATGCGTGTAATCCCAGCACCTCCGGAGGCTGATATAGGAGGATCACAAGTTCAAAGCCAGTCTCAGTAATGGTGAGGCTCTACACAACTCAGTGAGACCCTGTCTCTAAATAAAATACAAAACAGAGCTGAGGATGTGACTCAGAGGTCGAGTGCCACTAAATTTAATCCCCAGTACCAAAACAAAACAAAAAAACTTTCAGAAACTGGGATGTATTATTTACATAATTTTATAAATCCTTTGAAGTACAGGCAGTGATTCATTCCAGTTGTTCCATAAATAAAAGCAACCTACATGAAATTAGTCACAAGAGCACTAAGTCACACTCTCCCTTTATTGCTCATACAAAGTGCTCAGAGGAGCATGCTATATGCCCTCAGCATGATTTATTGGAAGTAAAAAGGCTCACAAATTGTTTTAAGTTTTTTTAGGAATTATACATCAGAAATGTTTACAATAAATACACCTGAAGGAGTCAACTGAGAAACCAGTTAAGCTACATATATGCTGCGGTGCATTTGATGGGCACTTCCTTCTGAATTCAGTGTTATCGGAACCCATACACAAGACATCAATCTCTAGCCCGGCGGTAAAGAAGATTTCAGGTTCATTTTAATCCTAAGATTAAAGGGATAGATAAGACGCTGAGAGATCTTCAAGTTCATCAAGATTAGATTTAAATTGCTCCAAGGAGAACAGGATCCAATCTCTTTAGACTCTCCAGGGAATGGATGTTCCACTTCCTCTGCTCCCACTGTCACTGCTGGGTACCATTTGAAGTCTTAGATCTGACTTTAACCTAAATCACCTCTGTTGCTATTTCCTGGCGTTGTCCCACAGTAAACAAGCACAGTTTGCATACTCCTTGTCAAGAAAACTTGAAGATTTGTTTATTTATGTATTTATAGTAGACCCTGAACCCTAGATTCATTTATTCAGCAATTTATATTTCCTGTGTTATTGTTGCTCTGACAGAAGTTATGAAAAAAAAAAAAAAGCTCAAATCTAAATTGGAAGCCCAAACGTGCCAGGTTTTTGTTTGTTCACCTCTGTAGCCTTTTGTGGTTTACAAACTCTTTTTGATAACTTCATTCTTTATAAAAACCTTCTAATTTTCAGGATTGCTTTGTCAATAATATCACCCCAGACACAACAAAGAGGTAAGGTATCTTGCATGTTAGACCACGTTTCAATTCCTTGTCTGAGGCTTTTTCCATTATTTCTGATTTATATAAAAAAAAAATATCAGTGAAACCCTTTCTTCAATGAAAACTGGAGGAATTACCTACCATATCTGAAACCCAAGCTGGACCCCCACTGAAGCAATTAGTTCAACCAGGAACCCATCTTACCATCCAACTTATTCATCCAGCACAGTCATCATAAAGACACATATCCGAATTTAGTGCGTATTAGAGGCAATGCAAATGTTTCATGGGACAATTAAGGAGAGGGTCCAGATCATATGCCATGACTTAGCAAAAATGGCATAAGAAAAATTTCCCAAGTGTTTCTTTCTGTCATTCCCTCTTCGTCTCCTGTTTCCTTCTCTTTGATGCAGCACCACACACACAGCCTACTCTAAAATTCACAGGGTCCACAGGTGATCCTCACTACTCCATGCAACTTTTCTGGAAGGTATAGTCCATTTCCTATCCTGACTTGGTTGCTTTAATTAAAAATTCTCTGTAAGAAAAAATAGCTCCAAACTCCCTTCTACAAAAACAGGAATTATGATCACTTTATTCCCATAAGAGACTCAACCAGGCAGGAGAAAACTGGGACACAAGGTTACTTTGCAGTTTCTCAAAGCTCAGACTCAGTGACTGCCCCACTACTATCACCCACTGCTGAGCAATTTTCTCTACTACTCCCAGCAGAATTGAGATGCCTTGTGAGAGCCAAATAACAACTTTCATTTTAAGAACCCACCAGAGACTGAAAAATCCTATATCCTAGGAGGAAAAACATTTAGTTGACTCAGCATGTGCCAACCAGGTCAAATACCTAGTCAACCATACCCATTCCCTACCCAGCAGAGGGGTGTGAACACACTGTCACGGAACAAACTTGGATACAAGTGGTAAATGGGCTAACTAGAAGTCATTACTTAAAATCTGTGGTTCCAAATTCAAGAAGAGGCCAATATTTACCTATGTAGCCCTATCTATGATTCAGCCCTTCAGTCAACAATATAACTTCCCACTCTGCAGAAAACTCCCTGGAGAAGAGATGGATGCCAAAACACAGTCTGTCCAAAACAAAACCTGCATACTAGAAAGTAAAGCTTATATATAAAGCTTATATATACTTATATACTTATTAACTAGTATGATGGAATGTAGTACTGAACTTGATGTTATACTCCTAGGACTTCATGAAGTTTTTTATAACAGTTTAAAAATATTGGCTGTATTTTGCTGAAAGTCTAAGAATATAATCCGCTACTGGATTATCTAGATAAATACCTAATGACCGTGTTCTGCCATAGAGTTTTACGGCCTGAATCTGATTTGTGTTTGATTATGAGGTGTGAAATGACTACCTAAAATAGCCACTATAAAGAATTCAATAAAGTTATTTCTCTTCTTTAAATTTAAAAGTTTTTTTAAAACTAATACATAAAAAATAAAAATTGTACATATTCATGGGGTATTCAGTGATGTTTTGAGACATGAGTATATTGTATAGTGTTTAAACCAGGTTAAACATATCTATCATCTCAAACTTGTGTCATTTCTTTATGGCAAAACATTCAGTATCTTTTTCTTCTGGCTTTTTGAGATGTACAATATGTAATCAGTGTCTATTGTTATCTCCAATTGGCTGAGAGTTCTTTTGCTCAACTTAGATAGAAATCATGAATAGGCCAAGTGCAGCTCCCTGAGTGAGCTCTGAGCTCTGAGTGCCAGAAGCTCTGTTGTTAGCTGCCCTCCTTGGGGTTCTCCTGGAGCCAGCAGCCACTGGACACTGTGGAACTGTTCCAGCAGCAGGAGCTAGCAGCTCCTCACTGTTCTCCCATTGCACCCTTCTGTTCTCTGGCTGCCTGTTTCCCTCAGTGCTACAGCCCTAGATGCTGGCCTCTTCAGTGCCAGGAACCTTCAGTGTTACCAGCTCTTAGTGCAACCAGCCCTGTCTGTGCTACTCAAGATAGAAACCATGAATAGGCAAAATGTGACCAACTGAAAGCGGTTTTATTAGGACGTGTTTTGCAGCATAAGAGGAAGCAGTGCACAGACTGCTCTGAAAGCTTCTTGCATAGGAAAAGAGATGGGCTTGTGTGAATCCTAACCACGGATGCCTGCCTAGTCATTGGTGGAGAAGAGGCTCCTGGTGGACCAGATTGAGGACAGCTGAAGTATCTACAGAGGGGTGAAGTCATCTAGAGATGCTGTTGGACAAATGTGCAACCAAAGCTTCCAGATCCAAAGCAAAATTCTCCAAGCAGCCATTAGGCAGTGGGCAGTTAGGGCTGCCAAAAATGGAAGAGAAAAATTGTTTAAAGTATCTCCTGAAAACATGGGCCATTCTCCTCTGCCTCATAGCCACAGTACTGTGCAAGAGCATGCCCAGAACTTCATCCTACCTGTCACTGGATACCCATTAATTAACTTTCCCGCCACTCCTCCCCCTCTAATGTCCCCAGTCTCCAGTAGCCACCATTCTATTCTCACTTTAGATGAGAACAGCATTGTTATATTCCACATGACTGAGATTGTGTCCTACTTCTCTTACATTAGAATCCATAAATACCTTTGGGGCATTTGTGGGTTCTCAAGTTTGCAAAGCATTACAATAAGGGAAAAATTAATAAAGGGTGGTCACTTGTTGTCCCCTCCCATGATAGACATGTTGTTGTAAAGGTTTTATAAAGTCTTACGACAATCGTGTGAAGTTGGTGTTGTTATCTTCATTGTGTAGATAGGGAAGCTAAAGCCTATAAAACCAAGCCATTTGCCCAAAGGTCACAGAGCAGGCCACCCTGGAGCGATAAAGATCACCAAGTATGTCTCATCATCTCTCATCTAGATCCTTTCTTTCAAATCATGTCAACCCAAGGAAAGGAGTACTGAATTCTCTACCTCATCCTTTTATTTATGGCACCTTGAAAACAAGAAGCTAATTCTGGCAAAGTCAGAATAGCTGCAAAACATGTGATACATACAAGGAACCAAGATTATTTGAATTTGGTAAATACAGTGGACATGAAAGCAGGATTGCCAGATTTACAAAAAAAAAAAAAAAAAAAAAAAACAAGGTGCCCAGCTAAATTTATCAAAGTTACTGGTTGCCTTGTACTTTTTCTGGTAACCCTTCATGAAAGGAAGTAAGTGGTGGAGATAAATGGAGACTAAACTGAGGCAAACTAAGTATGATCAGACATACTGTCCAGGCAAAGAGTCATCATTTCGGGTTTCTGAGAAAAATACTGACATGCTTAGATTTGTGCCCCAGTAAGATTAATCTGTCTGAGAAAGGTAAAACAAATCAGAGTCATGAACTGGAGATAGCAATTCAGAGAGGAATTGAATTATGCTAGTGAAAGTAGGACTGAAATTCAGGGGCAGATTTGAGTGACATAGCAGAAGGGGCATCATCAAAGTGGATAGTCCAAGCTTTTCCCTAATGACATTTGCCTACTGTATTGGTAGTACTGACAAACACCTCTGGAAAAAAAAAATAGGTACCGCTGTCAATATTTCTGCTTCAGAATAAATGCTTGAAATGCCTCCTGGATCTTATCCCACACATTTGGATGACATTTTCTCCAGAAGCTATGTAAATAGCTCAGACTCAATTCTGAGTTCTTCCCTAAGTTCATGAAGTAGTTTTTCATCATGACAGTGAACCCAGAGCACATACTCAAGAGGCACATGATGGATTAAGGACAGCTTTGAGCCACCAGTGAGAATGAAAAACAGAAGACTAAAGACTGCAGCACACCAGAAGGAAACCTTACCTTTCGGTTGTTTTTCATCAAGCATGAAGTTCATCTTTTGCCCCAGGACTGCAGTGTTTTCTATATGGACACTGTGGTTGATGGGCACCACATAGATGCCCTCCAGAGGTTTCCTGAGTCATTCATTGCACCTCCTCATCTCCAGTTGTCACATGAGTATCACCTTGACATATAAAGAAAAAGAGAAAAGAATGTAAAAAAAAATCCATTTTTAAAAATTTGTTCTGCAAATGCTCATTGCATACCCACTGTGCCTAGAGCAAGGGTTGGCAAACTAAAGTCCATGGGCCACATCTAGTCCACAGCTTGTTCTTATAAGGAAAGCTTTATCAGAAAACAGCCTTGACCATTTGTTTAGCCTCTTCTAAGCATCAGTGGCATAAGGTAGAGATGAGATCTTATATTCTGCAAGGTTGGCAATCTCTCCTAAAGAAACAAAGTAAATGTCTGAGACTCTTGGGGACCTCTCACAATTACTCCATTGTGTACTGCAAAGCAAAATCAACCATAGACAGTATATGAATTGTCTTTTACACTTTAGTTATAAAGCAGGATGTCAACCTGCAGCCATAATTTGTCACCCACTAGTTTAGAATATATAATGGCTCTATGACGCTAGAGAAAAACAATGATTTCTTCAAAAGCTAACCTGCATTCGTCCAGTATGTTTATGTCTCATCACCAGTGTAGACACAGAGGTTGGATACAATATATTTTATGTTTTTGTTTTTTTTCCATTTGATGGTGTACTTGTCTATCTTGGATGATAAAATTTTAACAGATCAAAGTTGGATCTCAAAGTTAATTTAATTTTATTTTTTTCTCATTCAAATATTTCTTTCATTAGTATGTCTGAAGAAAAAGGAGAACATTTCCCCACATTTCTCAAATTCATTTGTCTATTCTCTGTGTTATTATTATTTTGACATATGCTTGAATAAATTGGATTCTTTGATTAAGTTTGAGTGTAGATTTTGCTGCATGGTGATTAACTGCTAGTAGTTGAAAAGGAAAATACATCAGGGCTTAGAAGATACACTCTGAATTTACCCTATGACACATCTGTGTGATATCCATTTTATAGGGAACAATAATATATCAGTAAGAATTCAGTCAGAGGGGCTGGAGTTGTAGCTCAGTGGTAGACAGCACTTGCCTAGCATGTGTGATGCACTGGGTTCAGTTCTCAGTACCGCATATAAATAAACTTTAAAAAAGGTCCACCAACAACTGAAAAAATATCTTTAAAAAAAAAAGAAGTAAAGGACCAAATTAAAAAAAAAAAAAAAAGAATTCAACCATAGACAAAAAAATATACCAGTAATTTGATCAAGGAAATTTTAATATACAGAATTATTAACTAATACAAAGGGAATTTACTAGTTAAAAAGTAAAAGAATACAAAAAAAGTAGACCAATAAAGACCCAGTACCAATAGGGCAGAAGGAGTATGTATACCCAAGGAAGAAAAATCTCAGGGGAAGGCTCAATGGAGAATGAGACTAGGACTTCATTGGGGAGAGTGCTGTGTCCCCCCTCCAGAGGGCCAGGGTGGCTCAGTCGATTACATAGTGAGGCTGACAAGCAAAAGAGAAATGGGTAACACAGGTTCTGCTGGGAAGCTCCCCTCTGAGGTCCCTGAGTAATTCACTCAGAAACTACCCACTGAGATCCTGGTGAACCTACCTAGGAAACCACTGGTTGTTCACTGTGCTCCAGGAGCAAGAGAAAAGGCCTTTAAACCAGAAGAAATGTACCTTTCTCTTACAACATTCCTTTAGTGCCCTCTATGGACAAGGCCTAGCATTATGTCCCGTGAATAAGACAATCTTTCCAGTTTGGCCCCAGCATCATAAAACAAGACAAAAATGGGTGGACTTAGAGATACAAGGCAATAAATTACTGATTACCATGAATAATAATTGTGTTTTTTAAATATAGTCTGCAAAACACAATTTAAGCAACACATTGACTACTAGAAGCTATTTGCTTATCTTACATCATCCATCTGCCAGAAAATTATCCCTAAATCCTGTGTTTATACTCTGCTCTGGATTTCAGGTAGCTGCACTGTGCTGTTATGTGACTGGAAAGTAAATGATCATTCTCAGGATTCAACCCATGATTTATAATTTGCACCTTTGCTAATATCTTCTCTGACTTAATTCCTGGAATCCTTCAAAATAAAATATTGGTTAATCCTATCCATACTTCAAACTACCGTTCAAAGACATATCCTTTGTTGTCTTCCCTTAATTTTCCATCTGAATTGTGACCTCTCTTCTGGGACCCACGGTACAGGTGCAGGTTCTGTTACAGGTGCTGGGAATACAGGTGAACAAGACAAAACCCTCCACAGGGAAATTCTCTGGTAGAGGATCCGACAATGATTAAAGAGGCAGGGGAAAAGCTAAGAGAGTAGGATCCAAGAAGCCAGTGAAGAAGTGTTTCTAAAAAAGAGACATTCCAGGAAATAAAGTGTGTTCACAAGGGTTGCCATTGTGTATCAAAGATGCATCTGAGATTTTTGACTAGATGGCATGAGTTTGTCTTTTTCTCCAGTCACACTAATGCTTGGCAGCAGAAGTGAAATATATGGAGAGCAGAGTAGAATGAAGATAGAGATACTTTAAGCACGACAGGGAAAAGGTGGGGAGATGTTGAAAAAGCATTTGGGAAAGAAATTAGGTGAGAATTTTTTGAGAATAGTTATGGTAATACAGCATGAATTCTAAATGGAATGAGACAAAGTAATACGTATATGAAGAAAGTGAAGTGCAAAAGATGCTGAGTAATACAAAATTAAATGTTAAAAAGAGTGCCGGGTGTGGTGGTGCACACCTGTAATCCCAACGGCTCAGGAGCCAATGGGCTCAAAGAATAATTGAAAGTGGGACATTGAAATAGTGCAATTGCTCTTTTATTTTATTTTATTTTATTTGTATTTTATTTAGAGAGAGAGTCTCACTGAGTTGCTTAGTGCCTTGCCATTGCTGAGGCTGGCTTTGAACTTGTGATCCTCCTGTCTCAGCCTCCTGAGCCATTGGGATTACAGGCATGCACAACCACACCCAGCACTCTTTCTTATATTTAATTTTTTATTTGTTCTTTTTAGTTATACAGGGCAATAGAATTTATTTTCACATATTATAAATACATGGAGTATAACTTCCCATTCTTGTGGTTGTACATGATGGGGAGTTATAATACACAATGGTGTGTATTCATATATTAACATAGAAAAGTTATGTCCAATTCATTCTACTATCCTTCCAATTCCCATCACCCCCCTTCCCTTCATTCCCCTTTGTCTAATCCAAATTACTTCTATTTTTACCTTCCACCACCCTATCCCCACCTTTATTGTGTACTACCATCTGCATACCAGAGAGAACATTTGGCCTTCGGGTTCTGGGGATTGGCTTATTTCACTTAGCATGATAGTCTCCAGTTCCATCCATTTACCAGCAAATGCTATAATTTCATTCTTCTTTGTGGATGAATAATATTCCATTGGGTATATATGCCACATTTTCTTTATTCATTCATCTGTTGAAGGATATCTAAGTTGTTTCCATATCTTGACTCTTGTAAATTTAGTTGCTATAAACATTTATATGGATGTGTCACTATAATATGTTGATTTTAAGTCCTTTGGGAGTATATATCGAGGAGTTGGGTATCTAGATCAAATGAGTTGGGTAACTAGGTCAAATGGTGGTTCCATTCCAAGTTTTCTGAGGAATATCCATACTGCTTTCTAGAGAGTTTGCACCAATTTGCAGTACTACCAGCAATGTATGAGTGTACCTTTTCCCCCACATCCTCACCAACAGTATTGTTACTTGAATTCTTGATAGTTGCCATTCTGACTGGAGTGAGATGAAATCTCAGTGTAGTTTTAATTTGCATTTCCCTAATGGAATAGTGCAATTACTCTTGATTATGAGACCTAAACTATGATAGTGGAAGTAGATAGCTGATGATGGGGAGGGAGGATTCATAGAAGTAGGATTCAAAAAAAATCTTACCCTGATTAATTGTACTTATATATTTCCCAGTACTGTATAAAGAGTTGTTCGTTTGTATTGCCCAGAAAATTTTTATTATCCTAGATGTCTCAGGATTTATTTCATATAACTTAAAGGCCAATAGAAACACCTGACAGTTCTATTTGTTTTTAAGTGATTTGGTCCAAATAAGTATTTAGGTCTTAATAACTTAGCGGTGATTTCAAAACACATCAGTGGAAAGAAAAAATATTGAGTTAACTTGAATAGATGAATAAATGACCACTATAAAGAGCAAGGCCCCCTTTGGGTAAAACTATCTCTGGACTGACTTGGAGATAAGCTGATGCACTTATACTATCCTCTGTCTCTTAGTATTCTGTGGTAGAACCTGACAAGTCAAGTTTCCCTTTCAGGGATTGATTCAATTGGGAAAATCCACATCAGGGCTTTGACACTTGCTACTCACTATACTTCTCTATTTTCTGTTAGGGATATGTGTCCTAGAGAAGAACAGTGTTCAATAAGAAAAGAAGGAAGAGTTTTGCTAGTTCTTGTTTCTTTTACCTATTGGCAATAATCATTGTAACCATTAGTACAGTTTTAAAATCTCAATCACTGAACTCGGGTGTTTTTCCCCTTCTCCAACCCCACCACAATCAATCAGTCTCCAAGACCCACATGATTATCTCCTGAGCTGAGCACTTTCAGCCTCTTCCTAGAGTTGTATTAACCATTCCTAAATAAACACAACCCTCCTCAAAATTCTTCAGAAATATACTTCAGACTCACATCTTCTTTAAACCAGTCCTTTAAACCAATACCATTTTGGCATTTGAGAACTCCTTGACTTTTTACTCAAAAAACACCCATAACTTTTGCCTAGTTTCCATATTCAGGGTCACCTTTGTACCTTCTTGCATAGGTCACCTTAGCTGAGTTCATTCTTTACTCTGGAACATTCCTGCCTCCATCTCTACCTGTCAAAATTTTTTCTCATTTCTTGGAAACCAAACTCAAATACTGTTCTTCCCATGAAGAACTTTTCTGTTGCTCTGTTAAATTAAAATGCTTGTTCCTCACTCTGATCCCCAACAGTTCATATTTTCCTAATATTGATTTCCATGCTCTAGAACATAAAATCTTTTAAAATTTTTTTCATGCTCTAGAAATATTTTATTCATTGTCTACTCTCTTGGAAAGACACCAGCTAATAAGCAACTATTTGAGGCAGCCAGTATCATATGGGAGAGGATGTAGTGAATGGTGGTTGAGTATGAGGGGTAGCTGCTGTACTTGCTAAGAGTTCTCTTCAGGCCTTAATTTCTGATTCAGTGAAATACAAATAATATTATTAGCCTCTGCATGGCAAGTGACTAACACAGTGTTTATCTCAAAGTAAGTGTGAAATAAATTAGTTCTTCCTTTCCTTTGCATCTTTTCTGGGTCCCTTCTAGCCCCTAACACCAAGAATATTCAGCACTTTTAATTAATTTGCATGAAAATGTAGGCCAGGATAAAGTTTGCCATCCTGGGGACTCTGTAATCCACTGAGTGGTCCTATCTGAATCTCTAAGTTTAGCAAACTCTTCAACGAACTTTAAATTTCCAAATCTCAGTCTCTCCCTTATGGGGAAAAAAATGTAGATACCTGAACCTAGTGCTCCCAACAGCTGGGAGGAGGAAGTGGAAGAGAAGGAGGAAGGGGAGAGAGAGGTGCATGTGGAAGAGGGGAATCACTTGTTTACTCTATGGATGCCAAAGTCAGACATTGATTTTGTATTAATTTATTTTAGTTCATTCAGCTTCCAATTTTTTTGGAAACATTGGGTCTTTCTTTGCTCCACACTAAACTTTCTAGCTCTTTTTTATTTATCTCGTCATTTTGTATTATCCTCAAATCCAGTGCAATTACTATCAAACAGAAGTTTATTCGTGTTTTCATTTAAAAACTAAATTTACTTAAGCTAAAAAATTTGACTGTAATTAAGCAAGATACTAAGCCCTAAAAATTGTTCATAAATTGTGTTTGTTTTAATTAAAAATGAATGAATGAACATTGGGATAAATGTTATACTTTAATAAATCATTATTCCTCAAGAAATACATTAAAGAAGAAAACTTAACCCAATGTTCATTCATTATAACCAACCATTATTTAGGCAAAATAAATTATTTCACATTGATATGTGTCTTTTTAAGGGTAATTTTTCGTATATTAAATTTGTTTCATGTGGGGATAAGTCTGTAATCTAATTCCTACCTACTTGAAATTCACTTCCATGATAAGAAACTATATAATGTTTACTGACAAAATAAAATCCATGTTTAATGAAACAGACACAAGGGTAAGTCATGAGCTGCATTTAATATATTTTAACTTGTTCATAAAATTAGCCCACATTTTAGAAGGTGTGGCCAAATTAAGTTCCTGAAAGCATATATTCATTTGGAACAGTCTTCGCTGAACCCAGAAATAAAATATATCTCCATTAAAACCCCAGACACAGGCTGCTAACCAGTTGAATATAGTTTTATGGATTTTTTTACACTTGAATATGAAGAGGCTTTTGATGTCATTTCTTCAATAAGATTTGTATCAATAAGGGTTGATCCGGTGCATCATGATATAGAAATGTAGTACTGAGTCTGCACTGCACAAAACTCAGCGTATGAGTTTTGTGAGGATGATGAAATACTCCCAGTGACATTTCCTTTGACACAAATGCAGGTGTGAAAAACAGATTTCATCTTCAGGACCACAGGAGGTTTGAACCAACAAGACCATAGAGATGACTCCATTATGTCTTTTCTTTTTGGATTTTAACACGTTGAGACTTGCCAGGTGTGGTGGCCCATACCTGTAATCCTGCTCAGGAGGCCAAGTCAGAAAGATAGTAAGTTCAAAGCCAGACTCAGCAACTTAGAGAGGCCCTAAGCAACCTAGGAAGCCCTCTCTCAAAATGAAAAGTAAAAAGGGCTGGGATATGGCTTAGTGATTAAGTGCCCCCAGGTTCAATCCCTGTTATTCAAAAAAAAAAAAAAAAAAAAAAGTTTTGAGTTGAGACTCAGGGAGACAATAAAATACTCAAGAACTTCCTGGCTGCCAGAGTTCACACCGCACGTAATTTATACAAAATGGGGATCCCAGTGGGTCCCCGATTCAACATTCAAGCAATTTTCCCTATACTATTTAGTCAAGATACTTTAGGATAGTGTTTTTGTTGGTTTGTTTTTGTCGTATTCTCTCCGAAAAATAGAAAAGCTAAGGTTTTTGTCTTGGGGAAAGTTTTCAGAAGTAAATTGAAATAAATGATGAAAAGCACAGAAAATACTATCTGTAACTAAACCTACCTTCTATTTCCAGAAAGTTAATTTCTAGGGCTTTCATAGATATGTTTGTGACAGCTGAAGAAGGGTTAATTATCAGTATTCCCTTCGCACTTGCCAACCCATAAAATTGAAGGGCATATGTCCAGGGCCAAAACTTGCCAATTATGCTTTTGAAATCCCAATAGCTTTAAATACAGGCTACCCTACTTCTATAAAATGCACTGATAGTCTACCTGTCCATCACCACTCAAACTCAATCATGAGGCCTAGTGTCATTTCTAGATGCCTCCCTTTTAATTTTATACCCAAGGACTTTCCTCTCTGGAATCACTGTGTATTTCTTTTCCTTTATATCCTTACTAAAATCCACACACAGATACACATCATTTATTCTTTATTAATCTTCCATAGATAATTTATAGCTCTTTGCTTGCTCTCTGCACTAGAGACAGTTTCGCTTTGCCATGGGTTTCTCAGTTAATTTGTGGCAATTAATTCTCTACACAGAATTAAGGTCCAACTGATGAAGAGCTGAGCCACACATCGAAGAAGTAGAATCCACACTTAGTTCAGGGAAAAATAGATGTTTCTGTAAATCCCCCTAAACAAAAATAATAGCAACTATATCCCTCAAGTTATTATTACTGTCCTAAGGCAGCAGTTCTCAAGTAGAGGCAACCCCACTCCCCCATAGGATTTTGGCAATGTCTAAAGATATTTTTCACTGTCACAACTTGGGAGGAAGAGACAGCTAAGGACATCGAGTGGGTAGATGCCATAGAAGCTAGGACAACTTCTTACAATAGGAATTATCTGGCCAAAACTGTTAATCATGCCAATGTTTTAAAAAATATATCTCCTAAGGCATTATTCTAAGTACTTAACTGTAATCCTTACACTACGCTCTGTGAGCCAAAGGAGTCAAAGAAAGGCTAAGTAGGTTAAGGCCAAACAGTTAGTAAGGGGCATTGGCCAGATCTAAAGTTGAGCAGTCTGGACCCCAGAAGTTCTGTATCTTCCACCCCCCACTGTCCTGCTAAAATCATGTCCATTTTTCTAAAGGCTTAAATTACTAAAATTTTCAAGCACTTTGTAAGACCATCTCCAATGATTACCATAGCAGCCCGATGCTCTGAGTAATATCCACATCATTTTCATATTTCATTAGCTGTCATTCATTGCTTGAAGACTTCTCTGATTCCTTACCCACCTACACAGTTAAAAATAATTGTTCTGGCCTTCAAATTCCCAGAGCTGTTGTATCTTACCTAGAATCTAAAACCAGGCTTTTCCCCAAGCACTTTCCAAGAGACGCAAGCTCTGCCAAAGATTTAGAGATGCCAACTCTGCCAATGATTAAGAGACATTGTATGAAAGAAAAGAGTCTGTAGTCAAGTAATACGTGTGAAACAAAATTAAAATTTCTGACTTCTTATAGACTGCTGTTCCTTGTGAATTTCTCAGAGCGGATATACTTTATACAGCATGCCTCAAATTAATTTGAGCAAAAAGCTTTTCTTAACACATCAGTGTGAGAAATACTAATACTGTGATGACCAACAATAATAAAGTGATAATAATTAGCATATTGTTTTGATACAGTTATCTTTTCTCACCTCTGGAATGACCCACACAGTAACCTATTTCCAAGTTAATAAGAAAACAGTAATTAATATTAGAATGGATTAAGTCAATTAAAATGGAGATCAGATCTGAGAAGTCCCTGAGCAGACAAATCCTGCTAAGACTGGCTTGATTTGCAAACAAAAATGATACTTAATGAGTTATTTTCTGTAAATTCCCACATTAAAGAAAAACATAACTCAAGATAAGTTAATCAGAAGCAACCAACAAGCTTATATAACTAAGACTTTCCAACTTGGTAGACCAAATGAGGCAATGGTACAACTAATGAATCAAACATTTTTTTTTTTTTGCTTCTGTAAACCTCCTCTTTATGTTGCCTTGGTGGAGCCTCTAAACCACTTCTTGTTTGGATTTGCATGAGTCATTAATTACTGTTCATTCAAGTCAAAGCTTTAAAATGTAGACTGTGCCTCAGTTTACCTTTTAAAAGTGTATAAGAACATTGTGCAAAGATGCTGCCTAAAAGTATTCACACACAAAAGTCGTCGTTTTAATGACTCTTCTCATTGGGGCTTAAAATAAAAGAAACAACTAACATGATTATTACCTTGTAGTTAGAACAAACAGCTGTTTGAGTGCCTGGAACCATAAGATTCATGGATCTACCTGATCAAACTGTCCAAAAGAAGATGGACACCAGTGCTGCCAGTGACTCAGAATTCCTGCTTTGTTCTCTAGTGAGCTAAATGCCAAAGCTTGGATGTTGAGTATTCTCCAAACATCCGTGTGTTACAGCCTTGTTTGCCAGGGAGGCTCTGTTGGAAAGTGCTGTAGGCCTTTAAGAGGTGGACCTAGTGGGAGGTCCTTATATCATACAGGGTATGCCCTTGAAGGGTTTTGGGGGTTCTGTCTCTTCCTCTTGCTGTCTGCTTTCTGGCTCATGAGGTATGTCATTTGTTCCACCATGCACTCCTACCATTATTTGCTGCCACCAAAGGCCACTCAATCTTGGACTGGAGCCTCCAGAACCATGAGTCAAAATAAAATGTTTCTCTTTATTAGTTACTTTTCTCAAGTATTTTGTTACAGTGATAGAAAGCAAGCATACTAAGGAACAGCAGTTTGGGTCTCTCTGATTTGCAGCAGAATGCATTCTCAAGGTGACTGGAGAAAATTGGGTCAGGGATTTAAACCCAGATAAATATATACTATAGTGCCAAATAAAGTTAAAAGACTGGAGAATAATGAGCAAATAATTTGAATAGATATTTATGCAAAGAATATATATATATATATTATATATATATATATATATATATTATATATATATATATATAAACAGCTAGTATAATACATAAAAAATGCTCAGTATCATTAGTTACTAAAGAAGTGAAAATCGAATCCACAATGAGATACTACTTATCATCCACTGCAATGGCCATAATCAAAAAGACAGACAATAATAAATGTTGGCAAAAATATGAAGAAATTAAAATCCTCATACATTGTAGGATGATAAAATGGAACAATTACTTTGGACAACAGTTTGATAGTTTTGACAGTTCCTCAAAAAGTCAAATGTGAAATTACCCCAAGAGTGCTCATTACTGTACAGTTAAGAGAATGCAAACCAGGTGTTCACACAAAATTCTTACACAAATGTTCCAAGTCACATAATTCATAATAGTGGAAAAGTAGAAATAATCCAAATATTTATCAACTGATTAATGGATTGACTGGATGTGGCATATCCATACAACGCAATATTATTTCCCATAAAATGTAAGGAAGTACTAGCTGGGCATAGTGGCACATGCTTGTAATCCCACTGGCTCCAGAGGCTGAAGCAAGAGGATCACAAATTCAAAGCCAGCCTCAGCAACTTAGTAAGGCTCTAAGCAACTTAGTGAGACCCTGTCTCAAAATTTAAAAAAAGGTCTGGGGATGTGACTCAGTAGTAAAGTGCCCCTGGCTCAACCCCTGGTAAATCATCATCATCATCATCAATTAATAAACACTAAAACATGAATGAGCCTTGAAAATATTATAAGTAAAAGAAACCAACACAAAAGGCCAAGTTGTATGTGATTTCATTTATGTGTTGTGTTCAGAACAGACAAACCTAGAGGGAGAAAAGCAGATTAGTGTTTGCAGGTCCTGAAAGGCAGAGGAAATGGGAAGCAATGGTTAATGGGCTTGTGACTCTTTTGGAGTGTAATAAAAATGTTCTGGAATTATAGAGGGTGACAGTTGAGTATTGTGAATATGCTAAAAACTACTGAACTGTATACTTTAAATAAGTTAATTTTATGATATGATATGTGAATGTTATCGTAATAAGTTTACTACTACTAAAAAAAAAAAAGAAAAGAAAAAGAATTTAACACTATAGATTCTTTCCCTCTCTGGATTCACCCAGACTCAGAGGAGTGCAACAATTTCCCAGGCCCAGTTAGAATCCCATGGTCATGAAGACCCCTCTCCTGCTTTCTTATAAATATATGAAAGGACACCTTATTCAGCTCTGGAGATATTGTTTATGTTACTTTCCCACGAAGTCATGACTCTCATATGCCTGTAAATGTAGGAATTTACACTGGGCACTGGATGATCATGATGTTTGTCTTTCTCTTTTCTTGTTCTTTATATCATTGCTGCTTTTTGCCTACTAGGGAATTTACTACCCTCCTCCAAGTTCATAGCTTAAGATTAAGTTCTACTGGTTGAGGCTCTGAGCTTCTCTCAAAATCCCAGAATTTCTTTTCTCCAGGAAATGGTGGAAACAAAATGTCCCTTTGGTCTGAGGCTTGAAGGTGGCTGGCAGTGACTTTGATTGAGTTTGGCTCCTCTCGCCACCACCTAGGCTCAGTTTACCCTGTTACTGTTCTTAGCACTGACCTGTTGCTTCAATTCCAAGTTTCCTGTCCTCATTGTTTCTTTCCATTTAGATTTTTTTTTCTTTAATCCACTGTACCATTATGTTGCAGGCATGTGGATAGGAAGGAGGTTCAATCTGACCATTTAATCATTCCCTGTCATGCTCTTTGATAAATTCCAATGCCATAGCAGATCGACACACTCTGAGGGGTATCAGTACTGGGAAGTCACATGGTCTGGCCAAAGGATGCTAAGCTTTGGGATCAGAGAAATCAGATCCAATCCTACTATGCCATTATTACCTAATGACTCAGAGCAAGCTAAACTTTCCAAACCTTAGTTTTGCCATCTGCAAAATAGGCATGAAGTACATTTTGAAAGTCATGGAGGAATAGGGTGAAAACAGTATCTTTAAATTGTCTTGTAGGTGGCTTGGAGTTTTTTCAACTAGGTCACAACTCACAAATATTAATTCCACTTTGTTCTCTCAGAAGATGTAGAACTTTGCTACTCAAAGGGGAGTCCATGGACCAGCAACATCTGCATCACCCAGGCATTTTTTCAAAATACAGAACTTCAGGCCCCAATCCCAAACCAATTGAATCAGAAACTGTATTTTATCAAGATCCCCAGAGTATTTGCAAACATATTTTTATGCATATTAAAGTCTGAGAATCCACACTTTAGAGACTTAGTTAAGCCAATAGCTATTGGTGTGGGATGGAATTGAAGGCAGTAGGGAGGTCTATCAATGAAGTAACAGAACATCCCAGGGTAGACCAAAGGTCCTGGTGAGGAAATTGTAGGAAGTGTTTTTTATTATTTAAAAGCATGATCCCCTTCCAGTTTTTACACTAGCCCATTAATAAATACAATTAGAGATACCAGGCCTGCTGAGGCATCTCATAGCTACATATTGGGTAGAGACAGCTCTTGCACTCCACTGTCTCATAGATAATGGGAAGCACTCCGTGCCTGGTGAGTGACCAGTCTGACTAATATTGTCTCTCAAGGAGGTCTTTCCTACAGTACCTTCAAAGTGAAAATTTGCATCTAAGAGATCACAAATGTAACTCTTTGGGCCCAGGCCCAACATACAGATCCACAGGCAGGGGTTTCCTATATGACACTGGAAGAGGATGCTTCAGTCCCTTGTGGTATGTCCAGCATCTATCTCCAAAGCTGTTCCTTCAATCCCTGAGGTTTTGTGATGATGCATTCCTGCATGATCCAGCATTGTAGGGCTACCAGAAACATCAAATACCATCCAGTCAAGAAATAATGTTGGAGGAAGAATCCTCTTTCCAATAACTACCCTTAACCTGATGCCAAAAAGGTTGTTTTGTTAAGCATGGCCTTAGGTAATCCGAAAAAAAAATCAGAAAAGTCATTACCAGCTCCTCAGCCAAACAAAGTTCTGTAATTATAAAAACAACTTTGGATGAATCTCCACCTTCAAGTCACCCAGGAATTCAACAGATGTTAATTGGAGGACTGAATGAAGCAGGAACTCAGCAGATGTTAATTGGAGGACTGAAAGAACCACCATTTGGTGATGATGCTACCAGCATACCCAGTAAAGCCTTTAGGCTTAGGACTTTTTTTGGCTAACCACCCAACGAGGAGATCTTTCCAGATCTCTTCAATAATTGCAAATGTTAGCTCTTAGATGAAAGAAAAATCTGTCAGTTGTTATGCTGACGAATGTATCCACGGAGATGTCTTGTTGCCAAGAAGAGGGGGGTTGGATGTGAGGAAATTTCATTATGCACACATTTCCATTAAGAAAAAAAAATAAATGATCAGAACCATCTTTCCTAAGCACAGTCTTTAGCATCTACCTGGAATTGATTCAGTTGTTGTTAGTTTAATGGAATTGCTTTTTATTTTCCAATAAAACTTCCATAAAATTTGCTAGCAGAAGTTTTTGTTGATGGCATTCAGCCAAAATATTTGTCAACAAGATTTTACTTAGATGTGCTTGGAAGCTTTGAAAAAGTTTCCCCCCCACACCACTTGAAATTCTCTAGAGAATGTCTGCAGGCATAAGTATTAGATAGCTTCGATTCCAAAATTCATTTTATATTAAACTTGAAATTTCCAGGCCTCCTGTGGGTACTAGAATATGCAAATATATGAGTATAACACTGCATGAATACGTGGTTAAAGATTTCATTACTGAAAGAGAACACCAGTTTAAATGAAAGGAAATGTGTTCTTTTTCTTACGAAAGGATAAAGAGGACCAGAAACATGGAGATTTATTGAGTCTGACAATGATAATAATATAGTACAATTTATCTAATTAAAATTCCAAACCTGATCTGTCTCTCTGTACCATACCATGCTTTGTTAACTCGCTACCTCAATTGGTACGGTGCAGAAGAGCATCCAGCTCTTTTCAGCAAGAGAGTGAATACATTTACCCTGATAGCAAAGTCCAATTTCACTTAAGGAGTACATGGTCCACTGCAGTGCACTAACCTGAATGTTCTACTTCCTAGCTATATGAGCTTGTTCTTTAACCTCTCAAAACTTCACATTCCTCAATTTGAAAGTAGAGAAAATGTTTCATGCCCTCCCAGGATTGATATGCTTATAAGTAAAGTCCTGTACAGCCTTAGTACCTAACAGACATTCAAAGTTTGTGCAGAAACTCAGATCATGAAGAGAAAATATCCACATTGCCCAGAGACTAGCTGGGTTTCACTCAACCTTTTTCCTTATCAATAGCCATCACTATCAGCTTTTCTGGTTATTTATGCATCTTTAGACAAGTCAATTCTTTACTTGGCCTCTGTCATCCCAAATGTGAAATGAAAATATTAAATAAGAGTCTCAAACTTTCCATCCATCTCTAGGCTCGACGACATCCATACCACCTCTGTTCAATAGTAATATAATATGTAAGGGCCAAAACAAGGAAAAACCAGCTTCACCTTAGGTGGAACAATCCCCTGAAATGTCGATTCATTCTTTCATTTCCGTGTAAAAGTAATTATTTATTTGATTTGATTTGATTTAGTAGGCAAATAAGCACTGATGAATCTACCCCCATCCTAAAAGTTAGAACCCTGACTACAGCCTTTTTTTATCATTTTTTTAAAAATTTTCCTATCAAGGCAGAAGGCACACCTTTGTAATCAGCATCATCAAATACCGCATAAAAGCCTGAGTCAGCCTGGTCTTGCTAGGATGTATGTTTTGATCTGAGCAGTCTCTTCCTTACAAACATTGGTCTAACACTCAAAAATCGTAAGTGGGACCCATCTAAATTTAAAATTATCTTTGTGATCTACAGCATACCACTTAATATGCTCAGACTAAGTTTACATGGGAAGTATTAGAAAAGGTTTCATGCTATCCCAGAGTTTCCGTGAGTCTACATTTAAACAACCAATAGAAAGAAATTAGTACAATTTGTATTGGAGAAGAATCATGTCCATGTCTTCATGTTCCACATACTGTACCCTCACTTCTAGATCTGCCTTGCAATGATGATTTGCCAAAATGAAAACATTTTCTTTCATTAAGTAATTTTTGCAGCATTTTTAACAATGCCCAACATTTATTAGATCCTCGGGTTATGATGGCTAAATATGTGAACACAGTAAGCTGCACCTTAACAATAGAAATTCCTGACTGCTATTAATGATGACCCCAAAATCTAAGCCTAGAAACTTCTGAACTGGAATTTATAAGTATTATCCAATATTCTCAGCTGTTCAATTACTTATGTATGTATTCCATTAAATGAATTTATTTTGATTTTAAATTAATTTGTCCCTTCAAATCCAAGCAGCATAGTGGAAATTTCAAATATGTTATGTAATTAGGTGAATTAATAGAAATATATGTCTAGAAATGTGTGTTATATTCTTTGAATGCTACTGAATGGGAGATAAAAAAGATTGATGCTATGTACATGACAATAAGTTCAGATCCTATTTCCCCATGAGAAGAATTTAACACATATTTGTTCCAAGTTTTCCAAGTACAAAATGGCACAATTAAATTTTCTCCTGCATACATATTTCATGGGTTTTAATGAATTACTATTGATTTTTAGCATGGAGAAATATTAGAGGGCATATATAGTAAAGAATAAGAGATAGAGAAGGAAGTGGAACAGCAAGGAAGAAAAGATGGTCCTGGTTTTATTTGCATCATCTTTTCTTCTTCTGAGAGATTTCAAAAATTAGAGTGATGAGCATTCTAAGAACAATGGAAGGGTACCTGCAAAAGGAGAAGAGAACCTTAAAAACTATCTGCAAAAACCTCAATAATCAGAATTATTGGTTATGGTAATAATCTGACTGCTATCTGCCATTTGCACAATAGTACACATACATAGTGCTTTGAAATCTTCCATAGTTAATTCACTCAGAAAAGGGCTCATGGATACATATGTTGTCATATAAGTACCATATCTGAAAGAATTATGCATATTTTTAGTAACATATTTCTAGAGAAATGTGATATATGAGGAAAAAAAAGACAAAATTATTGATAGGATTTGGTAACAAATAAACAGCTTTGAACTGGACTGAAAAGTATGTTGGAAGAGGAGAGAAGAAAGGGGAAGGATATTTTACTAAAAAATAAAGGGTAACCATTGAGGGCATTGTTATATATTGTAGAAGTTCACCTTAGCCAGAGATAGTAGTTACATGTATAACATAGTGAGTCCTGCCCTGAAAGGATTTCTATTACTATGAAGGTTTCTGTGACTTATAAAGTCATTGTATGGGCAAGGACAGCTTACCACATTGAAGGAGAGAGACAACACCATCATATACCATATATAATGGCAGGACAGCCATGAGGCTGTCATCATCCAGGAAAGAGAAACATGGGAAGAGCAAAGAAACCAGACAACATTTAAGTTTATCCTAGAGTAATTGTTTTCCTCAAAGTTTGGCTAAGAGAGAAAATTCTTTATGTGTAAATTATTTATATTAAACATAGATAAATGTTGAATGTAATTTATGTTATGGATTGGATATGAAGTATCACTGAAAGCTCATGTGCTGAAAACGTATCTAATGTAGCAATGTTCAAAAGTGAAATGATTAAATTATAAGAGCTTACCAGTGACTTAGGATTACTGGATAGGAAGGCAGGGTATGGAGAGAGGAAGCAGGTCACTGGGAGCTTGCCTTTGGGGATCATATTTTGTCCCTATTTCCTCACATGTGCTCATTGCTCTCACTTTCTCCCCAACACACACACACACCCCTCTCTCTCTCTCTCTCTCTCTCTCTCTCTCTCTCTCTCTCTCTCTCTCTCTCTCTCTCTCTCTCTCTCTCTCTCTCTCTCTCTTCCTCACTCCCTCCCTCCCTCCCTCCCTCCCTCTTTGCTTTTTGGCCAACAAGAGCTGAGCAGCTTTCCTCCACTACACCATGATGTTTCTGGTCACCTTAGGCACAGAACAATGGAGTCAGCTGACCATGCACGGAAACTCTAAAACTGTGAGCCCCAAATAAATGTTTCCTCCTCCAAGTTGTTTTGGTTAGGTATTTTGGTGACAGCTATGAAAAGCTAACACTAATTAACAGCTGAATTTCAATGTAATATTAACTTTGAAGACAGAAAATATTTAAGAGATATCATGCTATGACATACTGACCCAGAACCATAGGACTTACATCTTTTTCTCTTTAATAAAACTTAACTTTAGAAATAGAAAAAATACATGGAGACTTAAGTACAAAAACCTCAGGTCTTAGCATTAAGTACAAACAACAACAACAACAAAAAAAAAACTCAAACCATTTGTTGGAAGAAAATTTCCAGACTCTTGCACTTCAATGAGAGAACATCCCCTGTTCCCTGAAGACACTCTCTTCATGAGGTATGAGTACTTGCCATCAGGAGCAGGAAGTTCCCCCAGAGAGTCCAAATAATGGGAGAGTGATAAAAGATATTTACAAAAGGGAAATATTGAAGCTGACCTCCTGCTGTCCCTGCTTCTCCACCAGTGGTCAATTTAATACAGCTCTCAACTACACTAGAGAAGAAATGTCAACTTTAGAAATCGTATCTTGTTTATAAGCTGCTTCTTATATATAACGAAGTCTGGGTTCTCTTGGTGGGCTCCCAAATCTGCTAGTGAGTCATTAAATATTCTAAAAATTAAAAATATTTATTTAACACACCCAGACATTTGTGTCAGGAAGAGCTGATTTGTCCAGCACAATTCAGAGGGAGCCCACTGATCTTGCATTTTCAGACATAGGAAGGCCACCAGAGCAAGAGTGAAGAGGAATCTACAACATCCACAGAAGTCAAAAAAACTTATTTGTCTTCAGAAAGGATTTGGTGTGACCAGCAGTGTTACCATTATACTAAATATATTGTATAAGAAGATGCAATTATATACAATCTGGATCTGGAAAGGTCAAAATGAAATCTTTTATTCTAATATGCATCTTTAGAGCCAGAGCCCAGCAGAACAAACGTGAAGATCTGTTTACCAGAGCAAAGCTACAGGGCACATGGCATTGCAGAAGGCCCAGCTAACTGCAGATTTCTAGAGGACAGTCCCATAATGGAATTCCTAGTGGGGCAATCAAAGAGGTAGAGCCATCAGCCAGGCATGACTGCACATAACAAATCCATCAAGACCTATGATATCCCCGGCAAGACAAATAGCAAGAGGCACAGAGAGTTAAATGGTAGTGGAGAAAATTTACTATCCCCCAGCCTCCAGCAGGGTTGAGAAACAATGCCATTCAAATTCCCATCTATTCTAACAACACAATCAAAATACTCTTTCTTAGCCACTTGAATTTACTGCCTAATATTTATTTATTTTGAACTGCATCTATGTATGGCTATATAAATAAAAGTGTTTGTATGTGTTCTTTTATATATCTGCTTCTGTATCCAGCAAAATCTCCTTGACAGTTTTTTTTTTTTTGGTTTGATTGTTTGTTTGTTTGATTTTTAATCAAATGTGGAAAGTATACTTGGGCAACATGACTTTAAATATGGGGTATGCAGCATACCTGAATTTTGCTTGGTGATCCTCTAGGAGGCAAACAAGTAGCCATTTACCAGAGAAGTTGCAACAGAGATGACATAAGAGGCGCTCAAGACTGCCAAACAGAGTAACAAGCCATTAAGTTTGAAGATGCATGAATACCAAGGACAGAGAAAGCAATCAGTAGCTTTCAATATGAGTCCCAGATGGATCATCACAAAAGCAGGTGTGGTTTGCAATCTAGCTGCATCTGACCTGGGTAACTCTAGGTAGGACTGCTCTGGCTGAGTAGCATTGGTACTTAGCAAATGGTCTTGAACACATGTTTTTTGTTCTTCATCAGCTCTGGGGAGGCATTTTTGGACAGACTCATTCATAGGCAATGGATTTCATCCCAACCCCAAATCAGAGTAGAGAAATGCCAGCCCCCTCACCTCATGTTAGTGAAAGGGTCTGTAACCCTACAGTCCAAGAGTTTGTCCCCTCCAGTAACAAGGCTTGGGGACCTGGCATCTGATTCCCTCTTACAAATGTAACTGTCCAGACACAAGCCGATTAGCCACCAATGACAAGTGAAAGGAATGGTCACTGAGTGGGTTTCAGCCTGCACTCCCAGAGTTTGTTGGCACAAAGATGCTTAGCATTTCCCATGGACCAGATGTCTGCCACGCAGAAGAGAGACTGCCCAAATGCTAAATCCTGAACAAGGGAAAACAGGATTGAGAGAAGCAAAATTGCAGGCAATGTGTTATTTCTACTGGCTGCGGAATGACAAAGTGACTAATCAAAATAAACAAATATTTGCTATTACCAAAGGAGCAGCTATAGGTGAGAGATCCTCAGAAATTTGGGGGAAAACGGAAGGATGATTTCCTCCAAAGGTGACTTAAGTGTCCAATGAGAGACAAAGTTAGCCAAGTCCAGAGGGCAAAGTCAGTTTTTAATAACACCAATTATAACAAACTTAGTGGAAGGAAGTGATGGACCATGTGGATTCTCACTCAGAGGCAAGAGAATAGAAACTCCAATAAATATTTTTAAAGGAACAGAAAAAATAAAAAACAACTAGCTAGTGGCTAGTACGGCAAGAAGCACACTTGTGAAATATGTCAAATATGACATACATACACTGTACATACACTTATATGAGCAAAAGTAGAATGAGACAGTCACACGACCACGCAAAACATAGTTAAATATAATGACCTAAAAGAGGAAAACAAGAAACAGCAAATGTCTAAGAATTGTACATCTTTGGGGACTCGGGGAAGCACCCAACTCTCTAGTAAATCATCTTTCTAGACCTTGACCTTGTGACTGTGCTGCCTGAGACCTTGCATCCACAGCTCTTGCTGACAAATCCCATTTCTCATCATTTCCACATGCCCATCTCTTGTTGCAGCCAAGTGAACCATTTGTTATGACTCTCATTACTTCAATTTCCCAAATGGCCACATACAAAATATGTTTATTGTTCAGGGTCCTTGGGACCAGGGAAGAGTCCACCATTTATCTTTTGTGCCTTAGGGTTATATGTTTTCATGGCTGCTGGTTTTCTAACCCTATTGGGGTTCTTTGGTTCTCGAAACCAGCTGCATTATAAGTACCAAAAGAGTTTTAAAAACAATAACATTACTTGGGGCTCCACTCCATAGTAAAAATTGAACCAGAATCTCAAGTGTAGTGCTGGGCAGGTTTTTTTGTTTTGGTTTTGGTTTTGATTTTAAGCTCCCCAAGTAATTCTACTGTGCAGCCAAGACAGTGTCTATACTGTACAAGGCACAACACGGCTAATCAATTTCTTAATTTAAAATGTATAAAGTTCCAAACAGAACCCTCTGAGAAATACTCATTAAAAAGTCAGCTGATTGTACAGGTTAGTATTTTTATGGCAAGGTGAGAATAAAATTAGATATGGCTCTGGATCCAATTGTGGGTTTACAGAAACAAAATAAATTGAATGAGGAAGAAATAGATGTGCCAGAGACATGGTTCTCATGCTAAATCCACAATGGTAATCACTGGGTATCTGAAATATACCCATGCCAGGGCCACAACCTCCAGGGCACCACTAGTTTTCAAACCGCTCCTGGTTGATTCTATACTTCAGCCAGAACTAAGAATCATTATGCTGGAGGGCAAGTATAGTGAGTGCTTTCTGATACTGGATTATTAAGTGAAACAGATTTCTCTAGAAAGGTTAGTTCCTTGAAGAATCAAATAGGAGGATTTTGTGCCTATAAACATGTTTTTAGTTTGGGGAATTTGGCATTCCAACTTGGACTTTACATCACATTTGGTTTACTAATAGGATGTCTAGGCTGTCCATAGAGGCATCCTATTCATAGTTGGGTGAATGTATGGAAAAGAAAGAAACAGATGCCTGGTATTAGTGAGGGTTCTCCAGAAAAAGAGCCAATAGGATAAATAGAGATATACATATAAAAAATTTATTATGGGTGTTGGCTCACACAGCTGTGGAGGCCGAGAAGTACAAGGAACTGGGAAATCCAGTAGTAAAATTCTGTCTGAATCTGAAAGCTTCAGAAGCAGCAGAGCTAATGGTGCCCACCCACAGTGGTAAGGGCAGATATTCCTTACTCAGTTTACTTATGCATGTGTTCGTCTCTTCCAGAATTTCCTCATAGACATACCCAGAAATGAGATTTTGGCAGTTATCTGGTTATCCTTTAGTCTAGTCAAGTTGACACATAAAATTAAATATCACAGACCTCAAGAGGTCTTTCCCTATTTCTAAGTAGAAAAGGGTTCCTTAATAAAAAGTGAGGCATTATAGGATACTCTATGTGATTATTCTCCCTGCTTTAGTAAATTTTTCTTTTAAAATATTTATACCTTCTCTCCAGCATCTCCACAGCCCAAGTGTATTTTTTTTACCTCTTAGGCTTAGCCATGTGGAGATACATATAATTTTATATATATATATAATTATATACATATATAATTATATAGTATACATATATTTGCATATATAATTCTGTAATATAATACATATGTCAAAGTTCCATTACCAGACAATACATGACAAAAGGCTTGATAGCACTTCAGAGACTGGAATTGCTCTGCCATCAACATAAGAATATCATGTCTTGGTCATCTTCTGGTCCAAACAAGATGAACAATACTTTGAGCAGAGTTGCCTCTACTATCACACAGACCTGCAGAGAAGCAGAGGCTCCCAATTCCTGCAGCCTGAGACAGAGTCACCCAGTGAAGCCCATCCTTGAGCAGGTAAGTCTGGTCAATTTTCAGATAGATGACCTGATAAAATTCTTACATTTTATACTGTTGTAAGTTTTGGGTTAGTTATCATTCAGCCATATTATGGTTCATGTTCACTGATAGATTTGGTTTTCACATGTTGAAAATCTGAATGATTTACCATCTTTGACATGTTTTCCCAAGATTTTACCTCAAGTTCTACTCCAAAGAAAATAAACTGAGTATGCCGAAAATAGATCTGCACTCCCATGTTTATTGCACCACTATTCGCAAATACCCAAAAGAATATAAGTGGACATTGGTGGACAATCTAAGAGCACACCAATAAACAAATGGGAAAAGAAAATGTGACATATATACACAACAGCAATTATTTAGCTATAAAAAGGATAAAATCTGTCATTTGTGATAACATTATTACACTTATTTTTTTTACTTTATTTCACTAGGAACAGGTATTGCATAATGTGACTCTTATGCGAAATCTAAAAATGCTATTTTTATGAAAGGAGAATAGAACCTTGGTTAATAGAGACTATGAGTGTGGGTGAATGGGGAGAAGTTTATTAATAATTTCAAAATTACAACTAGCTAGGAGCAATAAGTTCTATGGTACCTAGTAAGGTGACTGTAGTTAACCACAATGTATTTCAAATTAGCTAGAAGAGAGAATTTTGAAACGATAAATATTTTCAATAATGAGCAGGCCATTTGCTCTGATTTATACAATCTATGCATGTATTGTATGCTGTTTTAATCAGCTTCTTTCATTCCTGTAACCAAAAAATCCTGAAAAGAACAATTTTAGAGGAGAAAAAGTTTATTTGGCACTCATGTTTTCAGAGATCTCAGTCCATAAATGACCACTCCACTGCCCTGGGCCTGAGGTGAGGCAGAACATCATGGCGGAAGGGTGTGGAGGAGGAAAGCAACTCAGAACATGTCAACATGAAAGAGAGAGTGAGCTCTGTTCACCAGGGACAAAATATAAACCCTAAAGTCATGTCCCCAGTGATCTACTTCCTGCAGCCACACCCTACTTACCTACAGTTACCTGTTAATCAATATTAGTAGATTAATCCACTGATTAAGTTACAACTTCCATAATCCAGTCATTTCACCTCTGAACATTCTTGCATTGTCTCATACAAGAGCTTTGGGTGGGTGGGACTCATATCTAAACCATAATATATACCACAAATATATGAAATTATTATGTGTCAGTAATACTACTAATAAAACAAGGTTTGTAACATGTGGGAGTGATTGTGTTATTCCATTTCCGCATTGTCCCTTCAACTAAATACAGTATTAAGTTTTATAGTTGAGAAAATGCTCCCTGAAATTCTTGCATAAAAAAAGACTGCAAATCTACCTGACAAAGTGTTGCATTCCTTCAAGGCCCTACCTACTCATTATTGGCATTCATCACAGGGCTGATCATAATAGCCTAAATTTAGAACCAACCTATATGATAAATATTAGAAAATTGTTAAGTAACATTAGGAATTTTTATAAAATAAGCTGTTATGCTACATTTCAAATATACATTTATGAAATGTATGTATGAGGTAATGCCTACATAAAAGCAATACATAAAGTTACCTGTAATGCAGTTTCAATTATAGAAAATAAAATATGTAAAAATTCCAAATGTATTATAAAATGGTGTAATATTTACATATAACCCTGGCACATCTGCTTGTATATTTTAAATCATCTCTAGATTATTATATCTAATGCAATTTAAGATATCAGATGAAGTTAGTAGGGGTGTTAATATGGTGTCCCTGAACAAGTCATTGAGCAATTTAAAAAATATTCAGGTAACCAATACAATTTGAAGGCTCAATAAACATATAAGCATAAGCATATTAAATGGAGAAACATCCATCTTTATTACTCTCCCCACCTAATGAAGGAGGCAACACCTTGTATGGGGATTGCTACAATGATCACTCACCCTTGTTTTTGCTCTGTATCTGAGTCTTGAACAAAGTCTTGTTTTGCAAAGACTTTGCAGTTAAGAGGGTCCAGAGGACAAGTGTTAGCTTATAGCCTGTGCTGGCATGTGATATCTACCACTTTAGAATTGAGGCAGTGAAAAGTCTATGGATTACCTTCTAAATTCTCTTCCCTGGCTGCAGCAGCCAGGAATGCTGGTGTTGAACAGTAGTGCTGCTACAACATGGAAGCAATTGCGAGGCCTGAGCCATCTCTTGGAAGGGAGGTATGTGGGAGAACTGCTGAGCCTGTAGCAGATTTTGCTTGAGCGAGGAATAAATTCTTATATGTAAAGACACAGAGATACAAGGATTTATTTTTTCCTGAAGCACAGTCTAACATATTCTAATACCACAGGCACTCTTTAACATTGACTTGAATTTAATTGAAAGCTTTTAATATTCCACTGTCAAAATGTGTTTGCTGGTGTAATCAAAAACACCTACGCTTTTGTTTTTCTACTGAATGTTTCAGTAGTTTCTAAATTTAATGAGGGAGAAGTTAGCCTCTTTCACAAGCTACTCAATAACCTTGGCCTAGAGGTTTCAGAAAGGATATGTAAGCTGTTGAGCCCCTGCTCTAGGATCTGTGTCTCATTCCTGAGCTTTAAAGGAATTGGTTTGACTATCTGTGGAACTAGCTCTGGGCAGTTTACAAACACCACATTAGATGTCAGACACCAGCTGTTAGATAGACCGTTCTTTGGATATAGAGAAGAATGGTGCATTGTTTCTTCCTTTTTTTAATTTTATTTTTTTAAAATAAATGAAGATGAATAAGAATTTTAAAGTTGCTAAAACCATTATGGGGTCAACAACTATAGGAACATGGCATTTCCTTCAAGCTAGACATGAGCAGTCATTCCTCAGTATTCATGGAGGATTGGTTCCTGGATCCCTTGTGGATACCAAAACTCACATATGCTCAAGTCAACTATATAAAATGGTGTAGTATTTACATATAACCCTGGCACATCTGCTTGTATACTTTAAATCATCTCTAGATTATAATATCTAATGCAATTTAAGTGTCACGTAAATAGTTTTATTTTACCACTTAGGAACAATACAAGGAAAAAAGTTTGTGTATGTTCCATAGACACATATGTTTTCCTGGAATCTTTTCATCTATGGTTGGCTGAATCTGCACCTGTGGATTTGAAGGGTCAGCTGTATAACTCTATTCCCAGCAAGAGTGCTTTCTGAAAAAACCAGCGTCCTTTACTCAATTCATTTTTTCCAATAATGTTCAAGATGTAAACGGTACCACACACTTGCAGAGCTAAGCATGTGCAACTCTATAAAACATCTGTGTTTAAAAATGCTTTGTTATGGGCCACTGAACTTCCCAGGTCCTATATAGACTCCTGACCCCTTTTTACTGGAGTGATAGATTTATAAACCAATTAGTAACTAGGTAACTGGCTAAATTTAATGGTTTCTAATTGATTCATTACCAATTAATCTAGGCAAAATGATCAAATCACTGGTTTATTTCAGGCTTAGTAGCAATAAAAAAAAAAGTCTATTACTTCTTTAAAATCACGGTGCCTGTAAGCACCCCACATTTAGTAACTAAATTGGGTACAATTATGTGTTTCAGGGTCTGTCTCCAGCTGCCTCGGCATCTGTTCCAATTCCCTGCCTTTCGCTCCCCTCAAATCTTTGAGATCTTTGGGTAGAGGTAGGTCTCAGTGATGCCAAATCCTGCATTCACTTTTAGAAACTGTAACAGCAGGAGTTCTGAATTCCACCTTCAGGGGTGTCATAGATGTTTGCAGCTTCTCAGGTCTGTTCATCATCTCCTCTGCAGGGTCCTCACTTAGGCTGCCTGCTAAGGCTTGAGAAAGTAAGTGTTTAATCTTAGCACATGACCGAAGGGATGAAAGCTACTCCCCTCGTTTTTAAATAGCTAAGTGATTCACATTAGAACCAGGGAAGGTCCAGCCACATTAACAGGTGTTGCACTATATTAATCTCAAACAGGGCAAAAGGGAGTTTAGAGAAGCAGCCGCCTCCAAATCAAGTCTCAAGCAGGGCACAATCTGAAACAACCCAGTGCAGTGATTTCTTTGAAGACCCCATAACCCCTTTGTGGGTCAGAGTGCAAAATTCAGGTCTGAAGGAATCAAAGTAAAAAGGCCATAATAAATGAAAGGAAGAAAGAGAAAAAGAAAGAATTTGTACAGAGACCAGGAACACGCATCCTTCCTTCGCAGAGGCAGATGTGTTCATTGCAATGGCAACTGCAGTTCAGGGTCTCTGCCCCGTTAAAACAGCCCACTTTTGAAATTCTGAAACCCAGATCATCTCATGGTGACTGTACCCTAATTCTCCTCTAAAACATATTAATTGATCCCATGCAGAAACTTGCTAGTTTCTTACTTATTCTCCATAATAGACATATTTATATACAGCAATAGTGCTATTGGGGCTGCTACATTATAATTATCATCTGTATGGTATTAATAAACAACAGTCAACACATATAGATAATTTCCAAGCTATAATCATCAAAGCATGAGTCCATAGAGTCAGATCATCTTGCCAAAACCATCTCTGTTCATAGACTTTATTTTTAGAAAATCCAGTGCTCATGGTAAGTACCTCATTGCGCAATATTGAGCACAAACATATACACATATCTACTTCTCTAGTTGAAAATATTTAGTCTTTCAACAAATGGGAAAGTACAATTGACTATTATATAACTGGAACAGTTAAATCAACCCCAGTGAGGGCATCCTTAAAATGACTGTTCTGTGAATCAAACTATTAAGCCTAAATATTCCATACTTGCTGTCTATTTAAGTTAAGAACTCCAGCTTTCTTATCTGAGTAGGGTGTTTCCTTTAGAAGCATAAGAGCATATGGATTCATCTCCTGAGAAGATGACATTATTCTGATTTCTGCACCCATTGATCTATTTAGAACCAGCATTTTACAGTTGGGGAAACTGAGATAACAAGAAGTTGACTTGAAAAAAAGCCAACAGGACATGTGATTGGTGGAAATGGAAACTGCATTTAAGTGCCTGACCCATGAGGTAAGTTTTTTATCCAGTCCTCTATACTACCAACTTCATATTTTTAGATATGACCTACTTTTTGATGCTGCATATGATCTTTATTTGCCACCCAAATCCACACTCTTCATAACTTCTGAAAAATTCCTTTGTTTGCTTTCCTGGCCACAGGACCAAGCATAAGGATAGGCAGCGAAAAGAAAGCCAATCCTGAACTTATTGAATTTAAACCCACACAAAGACAACACAGTACAACCCACACCACAATGGTTGAGTACCTAAACTCAAAAGTCATAGAAATTAAGTGTCACAGAGGAATAACAGACAAGCAATGATTTTATGAGTATGTTACTGTTGACTGACATTTTTTTTTCCTGATGATTGCAATGGTGTTGATTTAAATTTCAGTTTCAAAAGCAGCTCAATAGCCAGGCACAGTGGTATACACGTGTAATCCCAGCAGTTTTGGAGGCTAAGACAGGAGGATCACAAGTTCCAAGCCAGTCTCAGCAATGGCAAGGTGCTATGTAACTCAGTGAGCCTCTAAACACAAAATAGGGCTGAGGATGTGGCTCAGTGGTTGAGTGCCCCAAAATTCAATCCCTGGTACCTCCCAAAAAAACAAAAACAAACAAACAAGATCAACAACAAAAAATAAACAGCAGTTGAATAGAAGAAAGCTTGATTAGCACTATTTTATAAATACAGTTAATATTTTTTCCTTTAGTTCACTGACCCAACCAGTGATAGACAGGGCATCTCCACGGGGTTGTAAATTCTATGCCAGGATCTCTCAGTACGTGGATCAGGAGTGTGCAGGAGGATTCTGCTGAGTTACTTAAGTGTGCTGTGGTGTTCCCAGCAAAAGGCATAAATGCCTACTCCCTACTCTACTCAGGGCTTAGTGGGGTCAGGTGCCTGAATCAGTCCTCTTGATGTACACAGACAGGTTCCAGCCTACAGTAGAGGGCCACAGCCGTGGGTGTCAGAAGTCCAGGCAATTTAACTAGATTTTCTGCTAAGAAAAGTCAAGGCTTCAGTTAAACTAGGTTTTTTCTCATCTAAGCTAAAATAATCCATTTCTAAGTTTGTTCATGATGCCCACTCTTGGTTTCCTTAGTTTTTGACTGCCTCCTTGTCTAATTCAGCAACAAAACATTAAATGTTTCTCATGGGTCAAAACTCTCTGATTTTTCCTGCTACTGATCAGAGAAAACTTCCTAAATCTAATGGGCTCATTTGATTTGATTAGGCAACCCCAGATCATCTCTTAGAGCATTTTCTGTTGCTAATAACACAATAACTAACTACAGAGTTGGTAAATTATAAAGAAGTTTATTTTGGTTCATGATCTGGTCCAAGGTCAGGGGTCATATCTACTTGTTAGCAGAGTACCAGGCAACACAGGGCTTCATAAGGTATAAAGCAGGGAGCATGTGTGTGCATATCCTGGTTTCTCTCTCCTTTTAAAGCCTTCAGTATTTAATTCTGGGGTCTCCAACATCACACTTTTATCTCATGCTCATTACCTCCTAAAGGCTTTACCTCTAAGTTTTTACCTCTTTATACTCATAATGGGGATTAAGCCTCAATGTGAGTTTCACAGGAGACAAACCATAGCTTTAGTCTGTCTTAAAACCAACTGATAACTAACCTTTTATTATGCAGTGTAACATAATCACTAGGGTTAATACCCATAGCAAAAATCATAGGTCCATCCTCAAATTCTATCCAACATAGTTAGAAATGTACAAATGACATTTAGAAATACCCCCCCTTCTTGAACTCAGGAAAATGTTGGAGCTAGAAATCTAAATTTGGGATCCATCACCCTTCAGATAGTAAATCAATAAAATATAAATCCATGGGCAAATGTGATTACTATAGGTTCATTAATATCCTTTACCATGAAATTGCAAGACATGAATGGTTAGGACAATATTTTGCATGTTGGATGTTGTTGACATTATCTCCCAGATCAATGGGTCAATCTGAGCTCCTCTTTAGGAAGTTCAATTCTAATTTATTTAATTTATGTACTAGGTACAAAACAACTAGATTAACCTTTCTGGATACCAAGCATTTCACATAAAAGGGAATCTGTATTTCATATGATAATAAAATTGGGTGTGTGGGTGTGTGGGTGGTGGTTATTTTCTTTTGAGACAAGGTCTCACCAAGTTGCCCTGGTGAGCCTTGAATTTGTGATACTCCTGCGTCAGGCTCCCAAATAGCTAGCGTTACAGGGGTTTAAGGATTAAAATACTTTATAACCTTCACAAATGAACCACTGAAAAATAGGGGAGAACAGAAATTTAAAATATCATGCAAAAGACATAAGCACAATATTATCTTAACCTTTCTTTTCAATAAATGAGTGGACTACACAGCAATACAGTCCTTTAATGCATTTCTCCAAAATGAGAACTTGTTTCCGGTTACTATGTCTCTTCTATTAGCATTCAGGTAGCTCTTCCATAATGGTAGACAAGGATTTACTACATTTTTATTATGCGTATGAGGTGAATTAAGGATATCCTCTCTCTATATAGATATATAGATATATCTTCATATACAGATATATATCTAGAGAGAGAAAGACGAGAGAGAAAAAACTTTTTTTCCTCTTATCTTTTCCTAGTTTTCCTCCTGGAAATTTTCTCTCTGTACCTGCTATGGATTCACCCTCTCTTTGCAGGTGGTTTTCTCAAGTTGTCAGCAAATACAGAATAATATTAAGGACTTAGTTGGAGAATGTCTGAAGACTGAAAATACCCTACTTGTTAAAGACTGGAGATGTAAGAAATGAGAAGAAATCAACCCAAGTATCTGACACTTCTCCCCAGAAGACCCCAAATTTTGGCTTCACATTCTAACCATGCCTCAGGCATGGAGAACATTTGATTCAAATCACAAACTTATATAGAGGGCACATGCAGTTAAACTATTTTTCTCACTCCTCCCAATTTACCAGTGAAAATACTTCAAATAATGTGTAGCATAGTAGGCTTTGCACGTACACACACACACACACACACACACACACACAAGTACGTGCTATGAAGTGTTCAAATGCCTACCATTAAAATTGGTACAGATTGTATTTTTGTGTGTGTCAGCCTGTTTAGCAGCAAATGAAGGTACATGTAGAAAAGAATTACATTGGATTTCATAAGGATCTTTTTAATAGAGTAGAAAGGTACGTTGTCGCTGGATGCTCATTCTATTTCACATTTCTGCATGCTGTAGTTTGCTAAGATTCTAAATCAACAATGATAACTACAAGGAGTCTCCCATAATAATGGCAGCATATGTTACAGGTCATCTCACTCTGTGCGCAAAAGCAATCTTGTAGGAGATGAAACACAATATTGTAATTAGAAATAGATGGATTCAATAAATATTAAGCAGTAAAAAATATTACTCATTTAGCTATTTCCTTCTCAGCAAAACCTGCAATTCGGGCTCATCCAAATGTCTGACCCATGAAATTCAGATGATAAGAAGTTATAGAGAAGATGGAGAGAATTTAACATGCATGGCTTTTTGAAATTCTACTGTGCTTTTTGCAATTGAAAGTTGATATTTTCCCTGCTACCACCAGCACCTCAATGGTAAAGAAGAAACAATAACTGGCAGAGGGATCAGTGCACACAGATCAATGAGTTCCATTTATAATTCTATGAGTTATTTTGTTATTTTGATAGGGTCAAGCCTCAGGATCAGTTGTTTCATATTATCTCAACAAGCACACATTTTTAACTATTTTGTCTATACTTCCTCATTATTTGCAATCTGTTTGACCCATTTGAGGTCAAATATATGACCCCTTGATTTTTATTTTTTATTTTTTTAATTTACAGGAGGGTTCCTTTTCTTCCTCCCAATCAAAGAAACTTGAATAAACCCCATCTTTAATCAAGCCCATCTAGTCCTTGACCAGTCTCAGTTTTGCCTCCAGGCAGCCCTGAGCAGCAGGCAGTAGGCCAATCTAGCTCTCTGCTAGCTGATCTGATAAACTAAACTGACAGAGATGAGTACATTTTAGGCAGGTTGCTATTTGCGTTTTGAAAAATGGTTACTAAAGGCAGCTCAGGGGTAAGACAAGGTCACCTTGGTTAGTCAAATTATTTTATCCTTTTTTTACTGAAAAGTTGGTCTTATGTAACTCCTATAACTATTCTTCAAATACTTTTCAAAAAAAAATAATGATAATATATAGTTTCCTTTTTATGATTATTATTTTACTGAAACTAGGCATTGTGCATATTCCCTGAGCTGGTAAAGTCTCATCCAGTTTTTCGCAATTCTGCTGATAGATAGAAGCTATTATTAAGCTGATAAATCACCAGAATATTTTTCAAGGCTTGGCTTTGGGAATTGCTTCCATCTATGAGTGGCAAACCAATTCCTCCCAGAAAACTCTCCTTTCTTCCAAAATACTAAAAGCATCCCTGGAGTACTTTAAGAACAGAATGTTGGCCTCAAGGCTTCTAATGATTTGTTAAATTATGAGTCTCCCCAGGAGGCCTGGGGCCTGGTCCACCCTGAAGCCTTGTAGCCTCCCAGGTTACCATTTCACCTGCTCAACCCTGGGCAGTTGCAAGTCCCTTCTAACCTTGTTCAGCAGCCCTTTTGATCCTTTGTTTTAAAGCCTCCGGGTGTGTGTGTCTAAGATTAACAGCTATGGATATATGCTGGTCCCCAGTGTCACTCTAAACTTGAGGCTGGGCAGAGAAAGAAAAGAGCTAAAAATCCAGATCAGGTGAATAAGTGAAGCCAGGTTCAAAGGAAAAGAACTAGTCAGGGTGGGTTGGGGATTCCACCCTGGGTTAAGTCAGAGTCATAAATCAATGCTGGACACATAACCCAAGAGCATAAAGAAACTGGAAGTGAGGGTGTGGCAGTAGGTTCAAGAACTTGAGAAAAGAGGACTGAGATGCAAGTAAAGAAACCTGGGTTTTAATTTCACTTCACTCTGGGTCTTAACTCCCTTGTCTGTACAATGAGGTTTTGAAATAAAATTATTCTAATATTAAATTCCAATTGTGTCTTTAAAGACTACAGGAGTAGTGTGTAGTCAGGGGTGTACTCCAGAGAAATAGAAGAGAGATCTACCTATCTGCGCATGCATGCAAACACACACACACACACACACACACACACATTTATTGTAGGAACTGCCTCATATGATTATGGGACCATGAGTCACACAACCTGCCATCTCCACATAGGAGAGCCAGTGTTTTCATTCAGTCCAAGTCCAAAGGCCTGAAAAGTGGTGATAGAGGGGCACCAGTGTCACAAATTCTGCTCAAAATTCCACAGCCCTACAGGCCTCATAGGGTGGCCTTACAGGCTATGTTCTACATGGCATTGAATAAATAACTGAAAAGAAAACCAAAAACACTGGTGGGTGTACAGCTGAGATACGATGCAGAATATGAGAAAGAAATCAACATTAACCAAAATTCCTGACCTTTGGTTTATGTCACACACTCTAAGTGGGTCACCTGGGAAGCTGTGCTCATTTTCCTGCATTCTTGCAGGGATACAGGCTAATGAGAGATTTCTCTTAGCACATACTTTCTAGATCACAGAGACAGGGAAAAGAAAATGGCACTGGGCTCCAGTCCCCTCCCCACACCCCACAAAGTGACAACGTCCCATCTGCTTACATTTCATTAGCAATACTAAGTGACCTAGCTCTAGCTTCAAAGGCTGCGAGCATGTGAAATCCTACCTACCATGTGTCTAAAGGGCCAAGAACTGAATACAGTTCCAAGACCATCATAGGTTCTTTTTTATTTAGTATTCATGTTTTAGTTGTAGTTGGACACAATACCTTTATTTTATTTACTTATCTATATGTGGTACTGAGGATTGAACCCTGGGCCTCGTGTGTGCCAGGCGAGCTCCCTACCACTGAGCCACAACTCCAGCCTCCCACAGAGGTCCTTTATCCATCCTGATATAAATATGTGCAAGCAAGCCTTTTCCATCTTCAAAAACTACACATGCACACACAAACATGATTCACACACAAAGAGCCCAGACAGGACTCCCTCAAAACTCTGTCCCCGTCTCCTTTTCACACTTGAATTTCTTGAAAGAACCGCCACCCTTGGCTGCAATTGCTTTCTCTTCCTCTTCACCATTTTTTTCTTGGTTTTCAGCTCTTCTTTGAAGCATCTTTCCATGGCCACTAGTGACCTGTGTGTAGCTAAATCCAATTATACTTTTAAGTCTTCCTTTTACTCCCACCCTCGCCCTCTCTCTCTCCTCTCCCCACCCCTTCATTTGCTGCTATTTATTATTTCCTCACCCCATCATTTTCTCCATCTTTAACTTCAGCACTACCTTTGCTTCCCTCCAACCTCCTCATCCATTCTTTTTCCTTTCCCTTCTTCTTCTTGTGTCCACTTATCCAAGCTCTTCCCAAGTGATTTCATCCTCTGCCGTGCTTCACTTATTACCTGCAGTCTGATGACTTCCCAATCACATCTCTACCCAGTCCCTCTCCCAACCTCTATATCTAACTGCCTATTAGAAATTTCCACTTGTGAGTCCTACAAGTACTCGACACTTAATAGTCCCCAAACAAAAATGATCACATTGTTTTTAACACCTGCCTTGGTTTTTTTCCCTAGTGTAGTAAATTAAACTATGCTTTCGTAGTCACCCAAGTTCAAGGTCCAGGCCTTATCTGCAGCTTCTTCATCCTTTCCTACTTCTATTCTTTATTGTTGGTTCCCCAGTCCTTTTTTTTTGATTTCCCACATGGATTACTGCAACAGCCTGACACCAGGACTATGCCCCTGAGTTTAACCTTCACAAATGATCGGTCATCTTTCCAAACACAATTATGTCACTCCCTTGCTTAGAACGCTTTCAGGCTTCTCCTTGTCTCATGCCATCGTTGGAAGTCTGTCTCGTGGTTTATAAGTTCTTTGAGGTCTGCCTTGATTACTTCACTAGTGACTTTTATTGCCTGGGCCTTCTCCCTGCGTAGACTTCAGCTACCTACGCTGATTAATCTGTCTGGCTCAGAATGGTTTAGGATTATTCAAATCTCCTCGCCTTTGTGCAGGCAACACCTGGGTACATTTCCTTTCTGTTCTCTGCCTGGTTAACTCCTCTCAAACTTAGTTCATTTTTCATTCTCCCCAGGGACACTTCTCTGATCTTCAGTCCCCATCAAGTCTCCCCACTGTGTTTTAAGACCATATTTTTATGAAAACAAAATTCTGGAACTGTGCTTAGGGAAACAGAAAATGAGGAGGAAAAATGTAGCCAATTGAAATGTGTGGTGTGGTGTTGTGTGTGTGTATGTGTGTGTGTGTGTGTGTGTGTGTATGTGTGTCCTTCCTTAGGCTAATGTATGTATAAATGTCCTGTATAGTTATCTCCACAAAAATTGGTCCAAATGGCCCACCAGTAGTGCCTTCTAATATATCCCTGGATATTTCATGCCACACTTTTCCCTTTTTTGGTACCACTTATTCTTGGAGATTCAGTCTGAGGAATAACTGATTTATCTTATACTGAGGCTTTATATTTTTTAGAATTCTATCTTAACTCGTTCCTATAAGCATGTATCTATTAAAAACTTAGTGCATTGGTTTCCCTGAAAATGCAAATTTCCTGTCCTCTGGAGCTACAGCCTAAACAGGGAGCCAAATTCCCAGCTGAATGGAAAGAGCACTTCCCTGGTATAAATGTGTAAAAAAACAGCATTACTGCATAACAAAGAGCTTCTTGAAAGCTGAGACCTGCACATCTCAATCCCAGTCTCAGCTCTTGCTTAACATCACAGTGCATTTACCTCTCTTTTCTGTGACCATTTCCTCATTTGTAAAATGTGTAAAATAATGATATTAATATACAATGTGGATTATAGTAATTGTGATAATTACTTACATGAAGTTTAATTGATAAAGTACTTTGTAACAGTGCTATCACTGTGCAGTCACAGTAAAATTTTTACATACTTGATTTTATCTAATTCTTACAACAACCCAATGTAGCATATAATCTCCAGGATATAGATGGAGAAATATTGGTTCAAGGAGGTTAAGTAATTCCCCCAATAGCACACAGCTGGTGAGTAGCAAAGTCCACATTTAGACCCAGGTGTACATCATGCAAAGGCCAGGGTGGCTAACCACTACACTGCCTACTTTAAAAACATCATGCAAATAAAATTACATATTCAATTGTTCATACTTAACCACTATGATGAAGGAAAGCCCATGCTATTAAGTGAAAGTTACCAATTGGCCAAATTGTAGGATTTTTCCTTCTGTAAAATGAGTGAATTCAATCATATTAAATGGCCTATTGCATATCAAGCACTCTGCATGTCCATGACAGAGAACATGCTAAGAGCCACAGCCAAGTAATATGATGCATGGCATTTTGGGTTGAAAGGTGATGCCAGCTAGCCATTGAGATAACATGATTATGTTAAGATTTGCATTCATATGGATATTGGACTCCTGCTGTTCACCTCGGCTTGCTGCAGGACTCCTGGAAAGTTCCCATTGGTTGGGGAAGTGCAGTAGGAGGGAATTCCGGGGGAGGAACTTCCTCTGGGGTTCCGGGAGAACACCGCGTGAGTGGATCGGCAATCTTCCTGGGCGCGTATGGGGCATTGGCGGCAGTTTCAAAAAATAAAGTTTGTTCCTGCTTGAGGGGCTCGTGATTTTGTGCCCAGCCAGACTGCGGCAAGAACATATTTAGAAAAGCTACTCATCATCATTATTAGAATGCTGCTAAGTTCCCTTTCCCATCAACTTTCCATAATTGTATGATATTTTATGGAAATACAATTTGGTCAAAGGACTAAGGTAATGAAGCATAGGATTTATAGGGAACTATAAGCTGGACACTCAGTTATAAATTCTTCGAAGGCATAGATGGCATTTGAAATCTATGAAGTCATGCTCAGAGGAGCCACTACTATTATCTAGGACACATGTTACTATTCTTCAGCTCCTCAGGATCTATTCCAAATCTTTTAAGTAGTTCAGGCTTAGTTTCATTCTCTAGCTATTTGGGAGCACAATATTTTCTTGTCTTTGCTGCTGGACTTAATGATACCAAAGGGTTGTTGAACATTATGTTTATCTAGTTTGAAGAGAGCAATAGAATTGGCCTGGCCCAGGATTACCAAAGTGCTTTGAAAAATATCAGCCTCAAAATTCTCATTTCCTTTCAGGATGGTTGCCACCATTATCCTTTCTATTTTATAAGCTCAGCCCATGGGCAGTAATAAAGCAGGCAGAGATAAACCAGCACTGTTTTCCACTTGGGAAACCAGGTAGACAAGAAGTCAAGAATCCAGGGAGTAATGAAAAATGCTAGGGGTTGGTAAGCAACAAAACCTTCGGTATACAGGATGGATCTTCATGAGAGTTAATGCTATACAGGAGAAACCAGGGAAGACAGGAGTTAAAATATCATGCTGGTCTTTCCAACAGAAGCCTCATTTATCCCACAACTTTTGGGATGTGGGTGGATAGGCGAGGAAACTAAGCTTCGGAGAATTCAAGTGACTTGTTAAAGGGTACAAAATTAGTAAACAATCTAGGAGAAGGGAAATAGAGAATTGAGAATAGATAAGTAATGTGTTCAATTTTAAGAAAGGTTTAAACAAAATGAAATGAGAGAATGAGTTAAATGTAACATTGGCTAGATGGAGTGTCTATTGGTTATATATTATTTCATAACAAATTGCTACAAACTTAGCAGCCTAGAATAACAGTCTAGGCAGGGTTTAGCAGGGTCCTCCTCTTAGGGTCTTATGAGACAGCAATTGAGGTGATATCAGATGGACTGTATTTTCATCTAGAAGCTTGATCCTGGAAGAATTCGCTTCATTTTCTTGTAGTTGCTGAATTGACGGCCAGGCTTCTTGCTGGCCACTAGTGGGAGCTGCTCCCAGCTCCTAGAGGTTGACTCAGTTTCTTGCCACATGGGCTCTCCCAACATGACTGGTTACTTCATCAAGTCAGTAAGGAATTCTACAGCAAGAGAGAGGTTTATATAATGTAATGTAACCAATACATTTTTTTATTATAAGTAAGTTCATCCACTCTCAGAGAAGAGGATGACACAAAGGCATGAACATTAACAGCCAGGCACCACGGAGGTCACCTTAGAGTCTGAGCACTTATACTGTGTAAGTATAAGAACTTTATCCCAGAGAAGAGGCCTGGGTGACTGGAAGGAACCAGACAAGGGAAAACGAAACAAAACCAAACAAACCAAAAGTGTTACTTATCAGGATTTCAAATGAATTCATTATCTCAAGGAAGAATAAGGACAAGAATCTTCCCCACAGAAAAATCTTTTCCAGCTAATCATCTAGCAGAGGATTAATATCCAGAATATAGAAAGAACTCCAGAAACTTAACAAAGGAACAAGTAATCCCACAAAAAGGGGCAAATGATCTGAACACACACTTTTCAAAAGAAACAAGTACAAAAGAAGAAGTACAAACGGACCTGTTTAGCCACTAGGGAAATGAAAATCAAAATTCTTGAGATTCCATCTCACCTCCATAGAATGGCTATTATTAAAAAAATGAAAAGTATCAAATGCTAGTGATAGAGATAAAAAGGAGCCATTAGACACTAGACACAAACTAGGAATGTAAATTTGTACAGCCACTGTGGAAAACAGTATGGAGGTCCCTTTAAAAACTAAAAGTAGAACTACAAACTACATATGATACAGTTATAAAACTTGTAGGTCTATGTCTGAAGGGAATGAAGTCAGCATGCGAGAGATCCCTGCATACTCCTATTTACTGTTGCACTATTTACAACTAAGTTATGGAAGCAGCCCAGCTGTCTCTCTCTCTCTCTCTCTCTCTCTCTCTCTCTCTCTCTCTCTCTCTCTCTCTCTCTCTCTCTCTGTAGCAGGAAAATAGATTAAACTGGAAAGCATCATATTGAAGGGGGGAAAAGCCCAGAGAAAGACAAGTATCATGTTTTATTTCATATGTGAAAACCAAAAGAAGAAGAAGAAGAACTAGGAGGAGAAGGAGGAGGTGTGGAGGAAAGGAGGAGAGGGAGTGGGAGGAAAAGCACAAAGAGAGGGAGGAGAAGGAGGAAGGGGTAGAGGAGGAGACGGCAATAGGGAAAGAGAGGAGGAAAACAGAAGGCAGAAGGGAACATGGGCATAATCAAGGAACTATATACACATGTATGAAAATTTTGCATTGGATCTCATTAATATGTACAATTAATATGTGTTGACAATTATAACAATAAAAAAGAATCTTCCCCCAATAGCATTTTCTCACTCACTTCAGGGGTTTCTCTGAATCTTCACTCTGTTTCTCAACCACCATGTGATGCCTGTCCAAAATGCTTTTTAATGGACTGCAGTGTGAAAATTACAACAAGGTCTTTATCATTCAGGTTAAAAGCACTTCAACCTTTTATTATAGTATTGATGTCAAGGAGAGCTCACTCCGTGCCTTTTCCTAGTCACACCTGGGGCATGCACACTGTAGGAGGGAGAAGGGTATTACATCTGTGTGTGAGTCAATTATTAGCAACAGGAGAGATTTTTCTACATTCTTCCCAGAGTGCACTATTCCCTGTCTCCAGAGTATGGGCATGTGAGGTAGGGGCACTCACAAAGCAGGGCTTGTGTCTGTCATGAATTGTGACATTTGGAAATGAAAACCTGATCTAAAACAATAAAACAGACACTTTTGCAGACAGAGAATTTACAGCTTATATATTTTTATACATCTTAACTCATTTTCTACTCAGCAATCCCTGGAGACCAGAATGTGATTATTTTATTGTACAGATGAAAAAGAAGAAGTTATATGACTCTCCCAAAGTCACATGATTAGGAAAATGGCACATCAGAATTTGGATGTGCTGACTCATCTGATTCTCCTTGGATTCAATCAATTGATACTGTCATATTAAAAAAAAAAAAACAGAACTCTGCTTAAGTTCCCTATGGAAAGAGTGCAGTTTTGTCCAGAAATCTTAACTGAGAGTGCTGCTAGTTAAGAGCTAGGTGGTCAAACTGTCCCAAGATGACTCACATGCTCAGGCCCACAGAGATACACACAGATTTGCCTAACCTGGTGCTTTAAAATTAACAGAACTGATTCAAAGATTCTGTCTACTAATTTTCATAACTTCAACCTAAGCAAAACCTACCAGCCTAAGCAGAGTTCTAAAATGTATGCATAACACTGACACATATAGGCAACTTCAGGGGGAAGGAAATTGATGGTTGCTTGCCCCATACAACTGCAAAACATCAAAGCTGGTGGTTCTCTGACATACCATATGTCTATGGCTCTGGCTTTAATTTTTTTGAAATTTTGTTGAATTCACTATTTTCATTAAACTGTGAAATAATCAGGTTTTCCCTCCTCTCGTATTATGCTGGAAAAGAAACCTCTAAATTTTAATTTCTAAATTGTTATAGAATTTCTATACACTACCCAACATATTTATATTTGCAGATTCATAAATAATACAAGCATGTATAAGCAGCTGTTGCATTTTTGTTTCTATTTCATATAAATCACATCTGTATAATAACAGGTACCCACTTCTAAGACAAAGTGCCAATCCTCTAAGCAACTAATGCTTTCAAGGCTGTGAACATGTCTGCAGCTGAGACTCTTAGGGACTCCCCAACCTCATATATCTACTGCTCTCTTATTACCCTTGGATAATTCAATAATTAAATTATTTGAGTGGTAGATCAAAGACTCAGAATCTCTAAAGGAAAGATTTCATTCCAACAAACACATTCTAAAGAGTACTTCTTAGACAAAAAAAATAGATTTAGAAAGGGAATTTGGGATTTTGGAAATATCACTACATTGATTTTCCTCACATTTTCTGGATACAGAAATAATCTTTCACTAAAAGAAAACTGTCAAGGTATTGAGAATTTGAAGGAGAGCCTGGGATTTGAGATTAGATTAGATCTGAGATGTAACCCAAAATGTTCTGACTTTACTCAGTTTTTTTGTATGTTGTGTTTGGATAAATACCCACCATAGGATTTGTTTGAGAATTTGTAAAACATTTACTAGAATTTATTAGAATTAAATAACACATGTAAGCATAATAAATGCAATAACCAGAAACAAATATAATAAAATAAATAACATAATAATAAATATAAGTGTATAGGATCATGACTCATAAGGTATTTTAAAAGCCATTAATTATAGCTTTTCATAGCTAGAAACTGGATAGGACGAGACAGAAAGCCCTGCATCTGTAGATGCAGTTTTGTCCATTTAATTTCAATCTTGTCAATTTGTCTGACCCTCTCATACTTCTTCTAGCTTCACCCATCACTTGATCCTCTTTTCTCCTTCCTTCTATGATTCCTGACAATCTTTCTCTCTACTTCCATTCCCAACATACCCAAGGAAAGCTCTCTCCCCTGGCCTCCTCTCAGCTCACTGGAAAGCCCTCTGCTGCCCCCTTCAGTCACTGTGAGGCAATGCCCACAGCCTCCTGAGGAACGTCTCTCCCAATAAATATGAAGGTTTGGTTTCCATTTGGTTATTGTAAAAGGAAAATTAATCTGAACATTACTGTGGCATAAATAGGGAAAAACTACTGGATCCTGTGAATTTTTATGGATCACCTATGGCTATGTTATCCAGGAGTATGTTTTTAAGGTACTGGGCAAGGAATGGCAGAGAGAAATTCTTCATTACAAAATAAACAAGGTCTTTTGATAAATTACAAGAACAGATTATAAAACGTTCTTATGATCAGAACAAGGTAAGGTGGAACAATGTGAAGCCTGATAAACTTGTAGCTCAGTTCTCCAAAAAACAAGAAAGACAGAAAAAGAGAATGAGAGACAAACATAAGGGCCAAACAATGATTAGCAACTTGGAAGTCAAACAGAACTAACTTTCATCTCCTTGACAACTTGAACTTTGGACAAGATACTTAGAGGCTCTAAATTGGACTTTTCTCTAAATAATAATCCCTACCTCATAGCATAACTGGAAATATTAAGTGACATAATGTGTTCCATGACCTTTAGCATAATGCCAGGACCTGGTATGATTATTATTTTAAATGGTCTTCAGGAATTTTTACCAGGCTTTTATGAAATCTGATATGTGGCAGGAACTATTGAGTAAGGCTTCTCAAACATCACTGTGCTTAGAAGCTATATTTGAAGGAAGAACAAATCAGAGATATGTGTTATTTCAATGTTACATATTCTTTTGAGTTGTAAGCTTATTATTCATTTAAAACACTTGATAATGAAAAGCTCTTAGTGTAACAAACAGCCTGATGTTTTTATTGTGATCTTGTCAGACATTCTGGCTTCTTTGCAAAGAAACTGAACAAGTCGTGAGACAGATGTTTTGTGTGAGTGTTTACTGTATTTACATGTATCTTAATTATAAGGCAGCAAAGCCAGGATCCTACTGTGAATAAGCAGGATACAGAGGCTCAGACACTTAAACAGTGATTAGAGCCACCATAACAGAAATGGGAGAGGAACTGGTTATAGCTATGTGTTTTAAATGATTTCCCATCACACAGTTGTCTGTTAATAATGGATTCACCACCTTTTCACGAGATTCATGCAAGATTTTTAAAATTTCAAATAGAAATTAGATTTTACCCTCCACAACTTTGCTCCTTGTTACCAGCTTCCATACTCCTAGTTCCTCACTGACATCTAAATCGCAGTCACTGTACCTGTATTTCCTCTCAATATTTGGGCTTTATCTTTTCTACCTAATTGTTGATCATCTTGGGTTCCAAGCTCTAGGATTTCCACTTCTACTCAATGGCACACTGATCCAGCCCTCCTCCTTCCTTCACAGGACCACAGAAAACAACAAAGTAAACCCAAGATGACATTATTAAATTTCACATGATATACTAGGACGTCAGAAAAATATTCTTATGTTGTCATTATCCCTGGTACCAGGAACTTTCAAAATTTAGAACAGAGTGCAGGGTTATAGGAAATAGGTATGAATTCAACACGAACCCCTTGCCCTAGAGGAATTTACTGTCATGTTGAGAAGATTATATATAACATAGAGAAGTTGAAAAACGGCATAGATTATTTAAATAAGATTTCAATAAAATTGAGGGTGTCTCTTCTGGTCAGATTTATATTCTACCTTACAACAACAACAACAAAAATAGCTAAATGCTCTTTTAAAAAAAATGTTTTCATGATGTGGGGGTATTGGGTAAGAAAGGAGAGTGATCCCTATACTCACTCCAGCTTTTATCTGTAACAGGGTCTCAAATCCAGATGCAGGGAAGGGGAAGCTGGCAGAGCACAGGAGCCCCTCTGATTTGAAGAGACAGTACTTAATATTGGTGAAGAAGATGGCTGAAGTTCTTAGGACACCACAGAGGAGAAGGTTGAGCAGAGAAAGAACTAACATTTGGAGAGGGATCTCTCAGTGTTAAGCTGAGTGATGATCAGCAAGTGCATGTGAGGCTGCAAAAAAGAGCCACCCCAAAGGAACAGAGGTAACAGCACCCAACACTCACACAATGCAGCAAAGAGCACCTGTTCCCACCAACCACAGTGGAAATCCACGTGTCTCACTGAGCATTGGGTACACTGTATGGAGGGTCTTGCCTCAGTAGAGAAGAATAATTTTACTTTGACTGAGCATTGCTAATGTTCAACCTAACAAATCTCAAGGGAAAAATCGGAAGAAGCCTTTTCTGAGTTACTTAAATGTATCAAAAAGCAAAGGCCAATAACGTTATTAGAAATAAATATACAAAACCAAACAAGATAAAATTCACAACACATGCAATCCAATAACAAATTCCAGGATCCCCCAAAAAAATTCTAAACAAAATTGACTCAGAATTGTTGCAGAAGACAAAAAAACGTTGAAACAGATGGTATATGTCATGTATTCAAAAATTTAGGTAAAAAGGAGGAAGACACATGATTTTCAAATGTTCATATCAAACTATTAGAGATGAAAATAAAATGTCTGTGTTGGAAATAGGCTAGATAAGATTAAGAGAAATTTAGACGTCATAGAGAAAACAAGGGATGCATTTGAATATGTAGCAATAGAACTCTTCAAATCGAAACAAAGATTTTAAAAGAGAATGTTTAAATAAACAGAGCACATGAGACATTTTTTAAATAAACAGAGATGTGGGACAATATCAAGGAACTTAATATACACATAATTGGAATCCCAAGAATTGAAGACAAGTGAAATATATAGAAAAAAAATCTAAAGAAATAATGACTGAAATGTTTCAAATTCTAATGACAACTATAAAATCTTAGATCCATAAAGCTAAACAGACACCCAAGAATGAGAAACTTAAAGAAGAAAATATGCCAAGTTATATTGTAATCAAACTGCTCAAAAATCAATGTCAAAAAAAATATTTAGTCACGTGTGGCTGAGCATGCCTTTAATCCCAGCATCTATGAAGGCAAGGCAGGAGGATCATGAGTTTAAAGACAGCCTCAGCAACTTAGCAAGGCCCAAAAGTTGTGAGACCTATCTCAAAATAAAACATAAAAAGGGCTAGAGATAGGTCTCAGTATTTAATCACTCCTGGGTTCAATCCCTAGTACCAAAAAAAAAAAAAAAAAAAATTAGAAGTTACCAGAGGAAAAACATCGTATTACATAAAATAAAAATACAATTAACTTCTCACCCAAAATAATGCAAGCTAAAAATAGCACCTTTCAAAAATGAAACTGAAATAAAGACTTAGGCAATCACACAAAAACTCAAGGAACTTATCACCAGGAGAGCTGCACTACAATAAATGTTAAAGGAAGTCCTTTTTTAAAGGAAGTCCATCAAGCAGAACAAAAAGGATACCAAATGGAAATAAATATGTATTCACAGAATGAAGAATGGGAGAAAAAATTATATATATATTTAATATTTAAAATTCCTTTTAAAAGATGATTAGATGTTTAAACAAAAATACTAATGAGATGGTACAGAGTTTATAACATGTCAGAGGAAAAGTTATCACAACACCAGCACAGGAGTAGGAATGGGAGAAAGAGGTAAATCAGTGGGAGTTTCTATAGCACTCATGAAATGGCTTAATTTTACTTGAAGGTAAAGTGCAATAAGCTAAAGATGCATAACACAAAGCCTAAATCAATGACTGAGATAAATGAAACTGTAACTAGTAAACTAATAGTACAGATCAAGCAAAATATTTTATAATTTTTAACTAATTCACCAAGAATATAAAGAAAGAAATGGAACAGAAAGAAGATAGGACAAATAGAAAGCAAATAACAAGATGATCAATTTAAGCCTAACTACATCAATAATCACATTAAATATATGTAATCTACACCAATGAAAGGGTGGAGACTGTCACAGTGATTTTGTTAAAAAGCACAGCTATTACATGATGCAATAAAGAAACATGCTTTATGTAAACAGAAAGAAATAGGGTAAAAGGGGAAGTATGGAAAATATATACCACACTAACATTAGTCAAAAGAAAATGAGAGTGGTACACTAACATCAAAATATTATTAGTAGAGAAAAGATTAGTAGGAATAAATATTATTTCGTAACTGCAAGGGGTCAGTTGATTGATAGGCATAAAATTCTTAAATGAGCCTAATAACAATTTCAAAATATATGTTTCAAAAACAGAACTACTATAGATAGATGAGAAACAGAAAAAATATTACATATGGAGATTTCAATACCCCTTTCCCAATAATTGTTAGAGCAAGTAGACATGAAATCAATAAAGCTTTAGAAGACGTGAATAACATTATCTGCCAACTTGACCTAACTAACTGTCATTTATAGACACTTCCATCAAACAAAAGCAGAATACATATTCAAATGCACAAGACATTTACTTACATAGATCACATTCAGGGCCATAAAACAAGTCTCAATAAATGTAAAAGGATCTAGTTGTACAAAATATATTATTTAATCATAGTAGAATTCATTTACAAATCCAACAGAAAGATCTCTAGGAAATTCTCAAGTATTTGGAAACTAAATAACACATTTCTAGGTATCCTGTTTATACACAATGGAATATGTTTCTTTTAAAAAATACATAAAAGAAGGATATTCTGTAATTTGCAACAACACAGATTATTCTAGAAGGCATTATTCTAAGTGAAGTAAGACAGATGACAGAAGTGCCAATACTCCATGATCTCACTTACATGAGGAATCTAAAATAGTCAAATTCCCAGGTTGCCAGAGGCTAGAGGAAGCAGGAAATGGGGAGGTACAAAACTTGCCATGAAAGATAATTAAGTCCAAGGGATCTGTACAGTATGGTGCCTAAAGTTAACAATGCTGTGTTGTATACTTGAAAATTTGCTAAGAGGGCATATTTTATGTTACATATTCTTATCACAAGGTAAAATAGTAGATAAAGGAAGAGAAGAGGTGGCAACGTTCAGAGGTGACATGTTGTGTTTACAACATTAATTGTGGTAATGGCTTTATGATTCACCAAACTCCTCAAGTTGTATAAACCACAACTGTGCATCTCTTTCCTGATCTATAAATTATAGTTAGTTGGATTAAATGAGCTCAGATTAAATGTGTCCAACTTCTTATGCAATTATACCTTAATACAGTAGTTTTTATAAAAGAGAAAAATCATAAAGTACAATGTTACATAGTGACCATCATATTAATAATATAATGAATATTTTACTGTTACTTTTTCCTGCTTCCTCAGCAAAGTATTTTTTTCCTGAAAAATTAAAATATAGAAATAAATTTTCTCTCAACCTTTAAAAAAACAGACATTATGTGATGGAAAGACCATTTTGCTGGGGCCAGAACAACTAGGTTGTAGACATGGCTGTGTCAATACCTCTATACTTGAAGAAAAATCCTGAAACCTCTCTGCATCTCTGTCCTTATCTATAAATTATAGTTAGTTGGATGAAAAGAGCTCAATGGCATCTTCTGGGTCTTAGATTCTTATGTTTTGTGAAATGCTGTAAGCTCCCATTTGACAGAAACAGGAAGCTCATATTTATGAATCACCATTGTGTTGCAATAGTTCACCCACTGCACACACACACAGACACACACATAGACACACACACACGCCCAGGGGAATATATTGCATGTCTTTCCTGAGTATCAGGAGAGGTTCCTGAATCTTAGGCCTAAGGACAGACAGAGGTGTTGCCTGAGATGAAGACTGGATTCTTACATGGAATCACAACTTCCACACACAAGTGTCCCCAGGCCCACTGGGGACAACCTCCAGAGGGAAAGCAGTTAACCCCCATCTTGACTCCATCAGTGGTTCTTCAATTGCTACTGCTAGGAGTTTTCAGGTCAGTAACTGAGGAGGGACAGTCTCCTCATTTCATCCTGCAGAGAAAATCTAAGCAGAACCATGCAAAGATATCCAAAGAAAGGACTTGGTCTTCTGGTGGTTTCAAGGGGAGGCCTCATCTCTGATTCCCTTTTCGGGTTTCACATCAATTGCGGATCTCAATAAAGCTGTGTAACCATGAAGGATGTATGTTTCTGTGGATTCCACACAGGCAGATTGGCAGATACATGCTAAATTAACAAAGCCCTGTGTGTTAAGTAAGTTAGTTGGGATTCCAAATAAGATGACTAAGAGGTAAAAAAGAAGACTAATTCCATCCTGGAACCATAGCGATATATACCAAAAAAGTGAGTTTAAAAAGAGATGCCTCTGAGGACCCCACATAAGTACATTGGTGTCTAGCTCTTTACATGCAGGAGATTTATCTTAATATTGACCATAGTGGTCAAACTGTAGAACAGAGAGGAAAACTTAAGATTCTTATTTTAATAACTAAACACAATTGAATGGGGTCCAACTAGCCCATCTTGCATCAAATTGTCTTATCGTTATGTCCCACTTTGCTGCAGTATAGATTGATATAATGTAACCGCTAGGAAAAAACAATAAACCTCAGAGAATGAATGATCTCCACTGTATACTCAGTGCAATTACAAGTCTTCTCTAGGAGCAATCCATGCATGAAGACAGCAGAGAAAGTGTCTACAGGCAGTTAGTTATGAATTTAGGATGAGGGACCTGAGATCCTGACCTGAGTTATGGAAAGCAAAAGTGACATGCACATTCTGCAAGACTTCCTCCCAAATCTATATGGATGGGGCTGCCAGGGTACAAAGAAAACCATCGTGCCATCCCTAATTGGCACAATACAAAAATGAATGTGGATAAAAGTTCACTGGAAAAGGAAAGGATTCTGATAATCTCCCATTATTCAGGGACGCCTCGCCAGCTGGCAGAGCCAAATCCCGGCACATTCTCAGCCAGTTCTCATCTTTGGGAATCAGTGAAGTGAAAACAAAGGGATCAACCCGGATTTCAGATTCACTCAAATTTGCAGTTCACATTCAGTGTTCCCAGACCTGCGTTGGGCCTCCTTCACTTCAGAGATCTGGGCCTGGTGCCTGAAAATCTAAAAGGACACTAGAAAGAGGTGGTAGACAAAATTGTGCTGCCAGAATGAAAATATTCAAAATTGGAACAGAAAATCTGAGGATCTAACTTTAAAAAAAAAGAAAGAAAGAAAGAAAAAGGAAAAACTACACATAGACAGTTTTTTGCAATAGATATTTATTGTAAAATTAAAATCTCAAAAAATAATGAACATTAATACACTAAAAGTGTGATTAATTAATTATATAATATCTGTCTCATGAAATATAAAGTCTTTGAAAACATATATGTTGATAATAATACAAAAAATTCTTGGAATAAAAAACAAATATGGACTTATAAATATATAACATTGTACCAAGTAAATGAAAGAACTGGCAAATTTACTGATAAGTTAATGATGCTCTACTTTGATAGGGGAATGATTTTACTGATTTGTTGTCTTTTATTTTCTAAATCTTTCATAAAATATTTGTTATTTTTAATGGAAAAAATATTTTAGTGAGGTTGTCAACAAAGTTTTAAACTAAAGACTAATTAAACTTTGTATTTTTTATATATTTTGAGTTGGTCAGCAAAATCCCCAAGATGCCTGACACTGGGTGTTGATCCCTAGGACTAAAGCTCCTCCCCCAGTCACTCCAGTATCCCCTCAAAAAAAAAAAAGTAAAAATTTTAAGAAGTTCAGTTTTCTCTTACCAAAGTAACATTCAATGATCTGGGGACACTTCAAATCTGCTGGTAAGTCTTGGATTTTAGAGTGTGAATGTTTTTGAAATAACCAACTATGGTGATTCATTCTTTCAAGGCCAAAATGCTTTTAAGAAGGCCAGCCAATGACTGGACTTCATAGACAACCAAAGCAGAACTGAAGCACTTGACTTCAGCTCATGGGGCCGACCCAATGAGCCACTGCAGATGGAAATGACTGAGTCTCTCCATTGCTTTTAAAGTTACCCTACTGTATTATATGGACACATCCAATGTGCCTGGCCCTTAACACAGATCTAATCTGGTAATTAAGCAAGCTAATAAAGACTCTGTTTGAATTCACTTGATAACTCTACAGTGGGAAACATCCTGCAGGGCAGGAAAGCATAATCCAATCTGATTTTTCTCGTTCTCTTTAGCCGGGAAGACGGTCCAAAAATAGCATACTGGGTATGAGTTGGCTTACCATCATTATAAATAACAAAAATCTATTTAAGAAAAGTGGATAAACCTATTAGAGGGTTATGAGTATGCCTCACCGAGAAAAAGAAAGCTAGCCAGGCATCAGAAACAGAGTGGAAGCTAGACAGAACCTGTGAGGTCTCTTCCTCATTTAGTGCTACTTCTCTCTATCTCTCAGTCACATTTATTTTTCCTCTGATTTTTTCTATTTACCTGCTAAAAATATGGCCATCAACGGCCTCAACTATATGTCCAGTCTTGTAAAGGACTGGTCTCTAAATTTCTTCTTTTTTTTTCTTCCTCCCTCCTTCTCTTTTCTCCCTTCCTCCCTTCCTCCTTCTCCTCCTACTTGCTCTAAATTTTTTCTTCCCTTCTCTCTCTCTCTTCTCTCTCTCTCTCTCTCTCTCTCTCTCTCTCTCTCTCTCTCTCTCTCTCACACACACACACACACACACACACACACACACACACACACGGGACTCTGATTGGCTGAACTTAAGTCTGATGTCTACCTTGGACCTATCAATTCTTGGCCAAGAGATGCACAATCACTTTGAGGAAGCAAAGCTGCTGAGATCCTGCCTCTCCAATCAGGTAGTTGGGAAGAGGCGGGAAGGGGCAAGGAGAAAAGACGAGAGAAAACATCCATTAAATGCAGCTTCCATGTCTCCTTATTTTAAAAGACTTTGTTCAAAAATATAAAAGCTGACTTTCATAACCTATCAAGAATAGCAAGAAAAATTTAAAAAATTGTTCCCATAAAATTTTCTGGATAAATCTCTAAAAACTCATTAAAAGATGGCTGGAGAGAAAACAGTGAAAAGAATATCAATAAGCATTTTTATTGTAGGACTAAGACTAAAGTAGCTGTGGGGTTTTGTTGGCAGAAGAGGCTCGTGAAGCTCTTAACAGTATATAACCAACATGTTAAGATAGCAAATGAGATAAAGTTGGCAAGTAATATAAATATGCTACTTTTTACTTTTAATAGTTGGAGGTTAAAAATAAATCTGAAAATTCAATAATAGGGGAAGAGGCTCATTTGATATAGCAAAAATAAATACTAAGAAATATCATATAGTCAACTAAAGTTTGAGGTAGAGGAGAGGCAAAGAAAGAAAAAGAAAAAGAAAAATCATATAATTTCATCATAAATCACAATATAAAATTAATAATTATTACCTAAAGAAAGATTAAGACCATCATATATAATAGTTTTATAAGAAAGAATTATAACAAAAATATAAAAATTCCTAATTGCCAAAGGAAACACAAACATGAAGCAAGAAAATCAAAGCAAGCCATGAAATATTTTTAAAAGTGATGAAAACATAAATCATAAAATAAAAAATATGACAAAATAAGATTGAATATATTTGTCATTTTGGTAAGAATATAATTAATCTTGTCTATGAAAAGGAATGATCTTCCACATATCTCAAGGAAATAATCATAAAGGATGATTAATTCAGGAAATTTGAAAATGATTTCAAGCAAACTAAATATTTTCTATTACAGACACAGAAGGCAGAAATTGTGATCATAAAATGCAGATTGAATGAATGACCAAAAAACACAACATAAAGTAAAAGAAGAGAGTTTTAAAATGATAAATTATCTGCAAAACTGTAACAGGGAAAATGTATGTGCTGTAAAAGATTGTATCAATATTCATAAATAAAACTAGCAAATACTAAAGCAAGAAACAGAAGCTATTAGAAGCAGAAAATAATTAAAGATACAGATACACAAATATATCAATTTACTATACATAGATTAAATATACATTAGTATACATCAACTCAAGAAATAAAACAAGTTGAGCAACCAAATAAACCAAAGAAAAGCAATTAAAGAAATTAAAAGAATTATGACACATTAATAGGGGTAATCTTCATTCGATAAATTATAAAACTTCGATAAATTATAAAACAGGTAAATCCTATTAAACATTAGAGATAATTTTTTAGAGAAATTAGTAAACTAATTTTAAAAAGCAAAAATAAATTGGTAACAAAAAATAACAGAGAACACATAAAAATAAATGCTGAACACAACAAGAAATAAAGATTGAGAGAATTTCACTTCTCACTGAGAACAATGAGAACATATGGGTAAATGTTAAAATAAAATTTCATTTGATGCCACTGAAGAGGTACAAAAAAGATTCCTGAAGGAATCCCCTAGAAGGGGAAGTCACTGGGGTGAACTTCAAATACTATGCTGTCTTTTTCTCTGCAGGCACTTCCCAATTCAAAGGTGACATCAATAGAAAAGATGAGAAATCATGGGGAAAACAGTGTCTTGGGGCAAAGAAGTTGAGCAAAATTCTGATATTTTCTTAAAGTGTTGAGAAAATAATTGGAGTGCAGAGCAAGCTCTGAGAAAGTAAACAGGTGAAGTAAGCTCAACATTCTGAGCCCTGTTTCCCTGCCCATACCCAAGCTGCAGAAACCAAAAGGCAAAGAAACCCAGGGCAAAGCTGGGCTGTAAGGAGTTAGGCAGTGTTACCATCAGTCTCAAAATGCTGGAAAGATAAAAACTGTAATCCAAGACCAGGAAAAAGAAACATGCAAAATGATATTTAAAACAATACAATTGAAAGAGCACTAAAAGACAACACACACACACACACACACACACACACACACACACACACACACACGTGTGTCTTCTACACAGAACATCATAAAAGACCTAACTAGCTTGAGAGACAGTGTTCATGGATTGGGAGACTCGGTGTTTTAATCGTGTCAATTCTGCCCATATTTATCTATAGTTTCAATGTGATTCCCAAAACATTTCAGCAGATTTTTTTCTTTAGTGTGCATAATGCTTGACAATTTTGATTTTCAAATGAATATGGAAAAAGGACAAAAAGTAAAAATAAAAAAGCCAAGACAATATGGAAGCAAAATAACAAAACTGGAAGACTTTTACAGTAAAAAATTAAGAATGATTATAATACTACGCTAATAAAGACAAGGTGTGATAAATCAGTGTAACAGAAGCAAAGAGTCCAGGAAGAAATCCTGAAATATATGATGGAATAAAAAAAATTATGACAAAAGGAAATACATTTTAGTGTGATCACAAATAAAAATCTCTGTAATAAATGATGCTAGGTATTTTGGTTATTCGTATGGTACAAAATTTCTCCCTGACCTTACTACACAAACAAAAAAATATCAATCCCAGATAAATTGGAGACCTAATGTGAAATTCATAATATATAGCTTCTAAAGATAATACATGAGAATTATTTCATGAACCTGTAATAATCAAGGATTCCGCAAATAGGTCTTAAGAAGAAATAAAAATAAAATATCAATTGTTTGGATACATTGAGTACTGAAGTGGAGTAAATCATTTTCCATGCATGTGTGATTGTGTCAGAAGAACTCCACTATTATGAATAGCAATAATACACTAATAAAAATATTTAAAAATTAAGAACTATATATCAGAAGGTCCTCACTGTAACAGTAAAAATGCAGGCTACTAGTGTATAAATATATTTATTTTATATATATGTGATTAAAAAAACTAATATTCAAATATATAGAAGATTCCTACAAATCAATAAGGAAAAAAAACACAGAAAATTGACTTTAGAAACTCAATAGAAGTTCTCAAAAGAGGATATCCAAATAGTCAGTAAGCATTTGAGAAAATCTTAATATCATGACCTAACATCATCAGGGTGGTGGTTTACCCTATAGGGGGAAGGAGTTGAAGGGGTGGGAAGAGACAAGATGGTTTTGGGTAAACATCTGTGTTCAAACTGTCCAATGAATTACAACCGAAAAACATTTTCTTCCTTATGAAAAGGAAATAATGGCTGAAAGGAGGTACAAAGGAAATGAAAAGAATTATGACACTACTATTCTCAACTATATGCAAATATTTGAAAGGCCTTATGAATGGACAACAGTCTAGATGAAGGTACTTCATCAAAACTTCTCAAGAACAGATTTTTAAAAATCAAAGCAGGACAACTACCATAGAAGAAAGCTGGCAAAAATGTACTATCTTCATATCCCAGAAGTAGTTAATATGAATTAACCGGGGGATTTTAATAAAACAAGGACTAGGCAGCTCTGAAAATATTTAAACGTCTCTAGAATATTTTAAATGAAGACAATAGCCTAAATTTGTTTTGTTGATTTAATATTGAAAATAACTGCCTAGAAATGATTATACAAAGAGAAAAATTCAGACCAATCTCAACCCTGAGAAAAAAACTCTCAAGTATTATTAAACAGAATCTAGAAGCATATTAAAAGAATAAAATATGGTAGAATGATATAGTCCATACATGAGAAACATGAGTCAACACTGGAAAATTTATGGATATGATTCACCATATCAACTGACTTAAGGAGAAAAATACATTAATTTCTCCATAGATTGTGAAAAGACTTCTGCTGAGGTTCTCATCCATTGTCAATAAACTCCCACAAAAACAAGATGAGAAAGATCAATATGATAAAATGTTTCCATACCAATGGAAAAGTTATAATTCACCTTAATGGAAAAAATACTAGCAACTTTTCTTTTAAAGTAATGAACAAGGCAAGTTCAACACAAGACTATTATTCAACATTTTTCTAGAGATAGCAAACAATTAGAAAAGAATTAGAGAACATATTATGGAACTAAGAAGATACAGTATGTGTCATTATTGGATACCTCAAAATCTAATCAGCAAAGGAAAATTATACCTAATAAAACTATTAGGGAGATGGTTATATAAAAAAATAATGCACAGAAATCAACAATCTTCAAATCACATGAACATAATAGAAGATTCCACTTTTGTAGAAAAGGGGGAAAAAAACATGAAATGCCTGGGAATAAATTCAACAGGAAAAATGTACTATTTATAAAGATGATAAAATTCTCATGAATACAAAATAACAATAAAGTAAAATTATTTTTAAGTAAGACCAAATATAACATCCCAGTTCTCCTTAATTTGACTTTTTTTAATTTATTTTTTTTTTAGCAGAGTCTCACTAAATTGCCCACACTGGTGTAAGTCACTGGGATTTTCTGTGTGCACCACCATGCCAAAGGAGACAACTTTATTTTTTAAATGAGCAATAAATTTTTGTTTCAATAAGCTTGTTTTATAGTTGTCAAAAATATTTAATAGAACAAAAAAATCTGAGTAAGAGAATACTAACTGAAAATATCAACATGTATAATAACAAAGCAGATCTGGTGCATAAATTACAAAGAGCCCAATAGCCAAGAATAGTTACTTCAGCAAAGGTTCTAAATATATAAAATAATATCATAAAGATGCTATTTCAGTTCATTGATTTGATCAATAAATGATTTGAAACAATAAGATTACATCTAAAAACAATAAATTTAATCCATATTATACCAAAATAAATTTAAAATAGGACAAAGCCTTAAACATTGAAAAAATCTATAATCTCAAAGAAGGAAGGATGTTCTAAGTTGGAACAAAGTATAAAAATCCTAAAATAGAACATTAGTAAATCCAAACACATAAAGTTGAAACAGTGATAGCAAGAGACAGGAAATAACCAACATATCCATCAAAGTTTATTGGCCAAATAGCTTTCAGTATAATCCTACAATAGAATAAGATACAGGCATAACACATGAATATAAAACTTCCTTAGAGATTAGAAAGAAATAAACTTCAAGATAAATTTCAGTGAAGGAAAGTAAGACTAGGATAGTGTATGCAAGTAGGCTACCATTTGTGTAAACACAATAGAGAAAAGTAAATTTAGAAATAAAAGTATTAACAGTATATTCTGTTCTCGTTCCTCATATCACCTCAAGAGCCGGGTGAACTTGGAGCCCCTTCCCTGAGGTCTTCCCTGGCATTTCTACATGCTGAATTTCATCTATGGCATTTATATGATTCCATATAAATGGAATTCAGAATCTATATATGTTTATATTCCATGCAAACACAATTATATGTGTTTATATTTCATATAAACACAATTCAGAATTTAATTAAAGGTGTGGAAGTAGTTGTCGAGTGGGCTCAACTCAGTAAAATATAAATCAAGAAAGTGTTTTATTCTGCCACTCAAGATTTCTAGCCTTTCCTTCAGGCTCTCCTTTCTCTGATCTTAGGCGGTAACTTCCACAAATCCTATTGCTTTGCAGGTCACCTTTGAACATTAGAAATTTCCTTCTTTTTTCTCCCTGCCCCACATCTGCTTGAATTGTTGTGCTGTTCCAGAGGTGACAGAAGGCAGATGATTCAGTCAACATTTTCCTTGGTGGATACTGTTGTAAGTTAGGGTCCTCTGCAGTGTAGGTGGAAATGCCAGTTCTCTGGGGACAGTTTGTTCCTGGCTTCTTTGGGGCTGCTCTGGGAACCCTGACTTGTCTTATGTACTTTCTGCCTGATGTTCATTGGGAGCCACTCACCTTCAGCCTTCAGCAAGCAGAGTTCTCTCTTTCAGTTGCTTGGGTCAGCTTCCTGTGGGCAGCCTCTTGGGCAGGATCTAGCGCAACGGTCCCTAGTATCCACTCTTTCCATGGAAACTCACCCATGCTTGTCCACCAGATTTTGTGAGTATAGTTTCCTGACTCTAGAAGCATCCTTTCCTTCTTGCCTTGCAGAAAGGGGAAGCTCCAGCTAGTTCCTGACTTTAAACATCTGCAGTGTCAGGAGCCCATTGCTTTCCCAATAACAAACAAACAAACAACAAGAGGACAATGTCACGTTCTCCCCCCAAATTTATCACTTTTCCTTCTCTAGGAACCACCCTAGATTTCACAGCCTTGTGCAAACATTAGAATGTTCCTTTTTTCTTTCACATATACTATAGTTGTTCTGCTAATCCAGAGGCAGCAGCAGGAAGATGGTTCATTGCTTTTCTGTGTGTTCCCACTCTGAACTGTCCATTTTGGTTGGGTATAAACTCAGTCAGTGCTAGGCATAAAATATTCCTATTGCAATTGTAGCAATTTAGCCAACATCTGGAAATGTGCACACACATTGTTCTTCCAAGAAACACCTTCTCTTTCAGAGGGTTGTCTAGTTTCCTACTGATGTTTACTAGTCTCCCCCCCAACTCAACTCCATCCACTGGATAAAGATCAGAATCTATCCAACTGTATTAGCTTTTTGCAAAGAAATCTCCTCTGAGTATTCCCTGTAGCACCACATGAGAGACAGAAATAAAGTCGTGCAGTTTGGCTTCATTTTTTTAAGTCTCGTTGGGAACTTATGAGCAGCATTTTCTTGAAACACAAGCATACTCATGATCTGATCTCCTCTGCTTTGAGTATTGATCAGGTCCCACCTAATCTCTTCAGCTCTGATTATTGATCAGTTCTGAGCAGAAAGATGCATTCCACAAATGCTGTTATACTAGTTTACATCATCTTCTATTGTTCCATGTGAGTTACCTCTGCCTGCTCTACACCAAAAATAAATTATTCCCTGTCAGAGAATAACCTCTGTAAATTCTTCTGCATCCCCAGTCCTGTGAACAACTACCATGGAGCTAGGTATGAATGAATTAATTAATGAACGTGAAATGACTTGTCATATTATGGATTCATAGCTTATAGGGTTTATAGATTACTTGATTAATTACTTGATTAACAAATTATTTAAGTAATAAATATGCAACTACTTGTCATATAGATTCTTAACTAGAAGTTTGATTAAAGTTAACTGAATTCACCCCCAAAGTGCCCAAATACCAATGCCTTCCTGACATAGTTAGATATGCTGTGGTATAATCTGGGTGGTTGTACCATCTGAGGTTCTGTTTTTGCTTCAGGAGTGCTTCTGGAAGACAACCTATTAATGACTGCCTCTGTGAGGCCTCTGTGAACATCTACTCTGCGTTATACCTGCTTCTAGTGGTCAGCATACCTCCCGGAGCCAATTTCACTTTATAGATATTGAGAATTTACTGTATACCTACATGTTCCTGAATGTAGAAGATGAGTAAAATGTAGAATCTGTACAAAGAAGCTCAAACCATGAGAAATACTGACAAGGAAGGAAAGAATTGCTCTGTATATGGTGAGTACAGAATGTTGTCTGCTGAGAGCCATTGCCAAGTAGGAATGATGCATCGAAATTTCCTTGCCAGCATACCCCATGTTGCTTAGAGGAAGGACTCGTGGAAATGGACTTGCCTTGGACATTTGCAGTGACATTGCATGTATGCTTGAGTAAGGTGACCCTGCTCAAGGACCAGGGTGGATCTGGGTTTAAGGAGGATCCTACTGGATTAGGGCAGATCCAGGTATAGGGTGTATCCTGCTAGGAATAGGGAGTATCCGGATCCTTGGGTTTAGGGCGGTTCCAGGTTTAAGGTGTACCCTGCTGGGAATAGGGCGTATCCTGCTGCCTCAGGCACATCCGCTCCCAGAGTATTTGGGATTCAGAATGTGGATTTTGCCCAGAATGTGATTGTAGAGTGCCGGTGTGAGTTCAGGAATAAAGAATTGCTGTTTGAATCTACAAGGCTGTGAGTGGCTCCTGATTTTGTGCCCAGCCAGACTGCGACAGTTGTCCAGATGAAGATGCTATCAAATCTGGTGGTTAGATATTATGAGAAGCTGGCAGGGGAAGAAATATCCAACATCAGCTTTGGATTATTCCAGAACATGAAGAGAGATTTTCACAAATAAGAGAAAAAGAATGTGCCAAACTAGAGAGAGAAGGGTCACAGTTCCTTCTCCAACTTCCAGACTTTGCTCCTCAATTTACTCTCAAAAGAATTTTTTAAAAACCCACAGTTTCTAATACAAAAGCTACATGCAAAAGATGACATAAAATCTGTTCTATGTTTGTATATATCTATTTTGTCCTTATGCCTATTCTATAATCAAGTCCAGTTTTTCTTTTAAAATAACACCCAAATGTGTATAAGGAAGGGTATATTTAGGTTTTCACAAGTCTATCAAAATGGGAAAAGGCATATAGTACATTCTCCAAGAATTATGTGTTTATGTATTCTAGAATTGAAAATTTGCCAAATTCTTTTAGTCACAGTAAATAAGGAAATCAAGATATTTACCAAAATAAAAATGCAGGGCATATTATGCTATTTCTGAAAATATCTAAATTTGCCTTTTCCAGAAACAATCCAAGTTTGCAGTGTTTTCAATTACTTAAAACAGCAAGATGAAAATGTAGAGAGGAAAAAAAAAAACCCCAGTGAAATGCTAGGAACACAACTCAGTTAAAGGTCTAAGTTAAAACATGTCAAGACCTTTCCCTAGTCCCAGAAAATCATGGATTTTCACTGACAAATTTGTCTAATCCTCTTCACTTTTAATGTCCCCAAAGGAGTGGTAAAAGAGGAGTGCGTTCACTTCTGTGTGTTCCAACAATAACTAAATCCTCTAACCAGGAATTCTTAACTATTGCCACTGAAGAACCCTGGGCTGCAGAAATGAGGAGACACAATTCCTAGGCTCCAAAGTTGTTATAGTCTACACCTTCTCTCCCGACTCTTCCACAGACAGCATATTTCTTTGAAGCTTTCTCTTTACCTCAAAAATTCTATCTGAATGTTGAATAGTAATTACTATAATCTGGAAAGGGTAAGGAATAGGTGGTATCTCTAGAGAGGATGAATAAGAGGTACAAAAACACAGTTACACAGTAGTAATAAGTTCTAGTGTTTACAGTAGAGTGGGACAACTATAGTTCACATTAACCTATTATATAGTTAATGAGTTCACAATAACCTATTATATAGCTAATGAATAACTATAAGTGAGGAGCTTGAAGTCTCCAAACACAAAGGAATGATAAAGAGATGAAATATTAACTACTCTGACTTGATCAGTATACTTTGCATACACGTATTGAATAAATATGCTCCTCATAAATATGCACAATATTATTAATGTAAAGGTAAAATTTCCAAGCTGATTCTAAGCCGCAGAGCCTGAGTTAAAGTGTAAAAGACCAGGCATCCTAAAGTTTCCAAAGTGCAGGGATTGGGTTAAAAAGTAAAAGACAATTGTTACAATCATACAAGTCTATTGTTACAATTCCTCTGCTATCCCCGGAACTTGTAATCCCTGTAAAGTTGTTAGAACAATGAGGGAACTGCCTAGTAAATGTCTCCATTGATTCCCTGGTTGATTAATAGCTAAGGGCTCTAGGTAGCATGGCACGTACGCATCTAGGCCCCAGAACCAATCAGTTTAAATGTGTACCCCACTTAGAAATGACCAATCATCTCTGCCCTAATTGTTCCCGCCAATGTATGCACTAATCCTGACTCAGGGTTGTTGTTCAATTTTCCCGCGCCTCATGATGATTTGTTCTGATGTATGCAAAGCCCCCCACCCTCTCCAAAAAGTGTACTTAAGCTCCACCTAACCTCCGCTCTGGGCTCTGGGCTGCTCTCCCTTCTTGAGTGAGCACAGAGTCCCAGCGCGCTGGAACAGGATCCTCAATAAACTTCCCCCCTGCGATTGCATGAAGTGAGTCTCTTGTGTGGATTCTCCCCTCGGACGCTCCGCTGCACCCCAACAATTATAAGTATGTGCAATAAATATGTTAAGCAAAACATTTTAAATGTTTAAGATAAAAATTCTGATTTTATCATTGTACTTTATCTACATGTATTAAATTATCACACACTACCTACCATAAATATGTATAATTAAAACAACAAATATAAATTTTTAAATCTAAAAGGGATTTTTATGTTCTTTGTAAAAAAAGATGTAGTGAATGTCAACATGAACACTTTGAGAAGTTACCAAATGTTAGTCAGTTTTTCATCACTGTGACCAAAATACCTGATGAGAACAACTTAGAGGAAGAAAAGTTTATTTTGGCTCATGGTTTCAGATGTTCAGTCCTTGGTCAGCTGACTTCATGACTCTGGGCCCAAGATGAGGCAGAAGAACATGGCAGAGGGAAGCTGCTTAACTCATAACATCCAGAAAGGAGGGGGAGGAGGGGGGGGAGAGAGAGAGAGAGAGAGAGAGAGAGAGAGAGAGAGAGAGAGAGAGAAATATATATAATCCCCAAGGGTACACTCCCAGTGAACTACTTCCTCCACCACACCCTACCTGCCTACAGTGACCATCCAGTAATCTATTGAAAGTATTAATCCATCAAATGGATCAACACTGTTTGGGTTGTGGCTCTCATAATCTGATCATTTTAACTCTGCATTTTCTAACATGAGCTTTTGGGAAGGACACCTCACATCCAAACCATCACATCCTATGTTTATCTGATATCTAGTACCCACCTCCACCTAATCCCAGATGTACTGATTTATATTTTAAGAGATTTAAAAGCCTTCATAATAATTGATAATATGTACCAGTACTTCCTATATCAAAAATATCTTTTAATTTTCACAACTGCCTTATGAGAAAGGTGCTAATTTTTACTATTTCAGTACCATCCTATAACAGATAAGGAAACTGAGACTCAAAAATGTAAACTAACTTGTCCAATTTAAACACTAGTATTAAACTTTGCAAGTCTTTTTCCAAAAATCTATGGTCTCAGAAAAGTTTTTTTTTATTCCATTGCCTTCTCACCGACACATATTATACTTTCAATTTAAAATGTAAATTTTAATTTTAAAATTATACATTAGCCAGTAAAGACACATAAAATATGTGACTGTCATGAATTTTATGCCTTCCTCCAATCAATACTTCAGTACTCACTGGCAATCCTGATAAAAACAATGTGTTTGGTATTTCATAGCTCAAAGGTACAAGAGTACTTAGAAAAAGTGGGGTGACAGGGACTTGTTACTCAAATTTATGAGTAAAAGGCAGACACATGTCATTGAGTAATTCTTCTAGAAGCTTGAAAATAGAAAAGTTAAATTTTGCCACAAGCCAGCACTTTCAGAGAAGTCCCCAAATTAAAGATTCCTCCTTCCACTGCCACATCTTAAAACTATGACATCTTAAAACTACCATCTCAAAACTATGACATTCTTCTCCAAACTTTCTCTTGCATTTTACAATCTTTATGTTTCTTAGAAGTGTTCCTGCGCCAGCACTATCCACTTTAGGAGGGTGTAAACCCTGCCAGTTCCAGTACGCAAAGCCTATTGCAATGCAAGGAAGCATGAAGAAATAAGGCAGCCCCTGCTTTTTACCACCCTCGATTTACTTGAAATGGTCTCATAAAACCAGTGGCCTCATTGTTAAGTGGATTGTGCATCATAGTAAGAAAATATTCTTATGATAGGACATTACCATAAAAAACAGTACGATTAGCAATATATCATAAAAGCAATTTATACTATAATTATAAATTTCCATTATTACCCAAGTTCCAAAATTATTCTTTAATCCCTATCTAAAGAGCATAAACTTGTAAACCTTTGTTTGCAAGAAGATTCTAATGGACATTCGTACAAAAAGGCTGCACTTCATCATATTCTATCATATCCATATTCTAGCTAGTAGAAGAACACCAGTCCTCTTCTTCCACATCTAACCAACTCTCTGGAAAGAATGGGCAGCATCCCTTCCCCTTTTTTATTATCTACCACTCAGGTCCCAGCTGCTCCTTTCCCCAGGCACTTTTAATTCCCTAGCGAAGTTCCATCTCTCATTCCTTTGTCAGTGAAGGAAACACAGAAGTCCCTAGCCTGAGGCAAAGGGAAAACTCTTTTTATTGATATTTGTACATTAAACCTGGCTCTGAGACAATAGTGTTTCCATCAGCTTTGTGTCACTGTGACCAATGTACTCTACAAGAACAACTTGGAGAAATAAAAGTTCATTTTGGCTCACATGTTCAGACATTGGGTTCACTGTAGGCCAACTCCATCACCCTGGGCCCCATTGGGGTGACAGAAGGGGTGACAAAGGAAAGCAGTTCAGGACACAACAGCCATGAATGAGAGAGAGCTCCACTTGCTGGGGACAAAGTGTAAACCCCAAAGGCACACTCCCAGTGACCTACTTCTTCCAGTGGTACCCCACCTGCCTACAATTGCCACCCAGTAAATTCAAGTGGATTAATCCACTAATTATATCACAACCATCGTAATCATGATCATAATCTAATCATTTGCCTCTGAACATTCTTGTAATGCCTCACACATAAAATTTTGCAGGACACAGCCTATCCAAACCATAACAGAAAGATTTAGTGACTCCCAACATAGTTTGGAAAGAGATGGTTATTTTATTATTGTAATAATAATCTACAACAATTTTATAAAATTTTTAAGAATACGTAATCACAGGAACATATCGTTGGTGCTCCACACACCCCTACTGTTGCTGCATAGTTAAGATGCTCTGAAGGTTCCGATTCACTCAGCTCAAGGTAAATCCTCTTTGGCCAAATTTAGCTCGGCATCCTTACCCAGTCTTCTGACTTTTGCTGCTAGGTTTGTTACTATGCTGCCTTTCCCTGTAAAGTGGAGCCTCCAGTACCTGGTGGGGATGATCTCTGGATACTCCATCCTTCTGGGCCTAGAATATCTGCCTAGCTCTTGCCTATGCCTTGTCCTCCCCCAACTCCCCAGAACTATTCAGCCTGTTCCTAGACCTCTGTCTGACATATATGCTTCTCTCTCCCAGTTTCATGACGCCTTTCCTGGTGGTGCCTCCTATGTTGGTCCCATCTGGCATACAGATCCCATGTTATCACAATGGTGCTTCTCACCTTCCCTGGTATCCTGTCTCACTCCCAGTAGAGTGCTTTTGTGAGACAAGTTGCTTTTTTTAAAAAAAAAAAAAATTCAATTTTAGTTGAAAAACTGTTTGGAAATCGAACTGACTCCTCAGAACTCTATTTTTATGTTCAATATCTCCATTCCCTTTTTTCAATTCTCCATATATAAACAGTTCCCCCAACATATTATTCCTCATGGAACTCCTCACCTTTTGAGCATTATTCTTAATTTGTAAGACCTCAATATAAATACAACATCCTTGTCCAAAAAGAGTTAAATGCCAAAGGGAATCTGAATTTCCCTCCTTGTTCAGTAAAATCAATATTTGTATAATATTAATACTATGTAAGTACTAATAATCATGTCATGTCCATCTTCAAGCCAATTTGTTTCCTGTTGTTTTTAGACATATTTAGTTACTTCCCATTTTCTGCCAACAGTGTTCCCCCCTTTTTTCTCATTCCTAAACTTGATTCTTAGAAAGTTACTTTATTTCAACTTACCTTTCCAACTTAATAAAATAATGTTAAATCATTATAAAGCCCTAACTTTTCAACCATAGTTCCACATACATTTACTAATAATCCTGACTCATTCCCTATTGTCCTAGATTTTATTTTTTCAAGTGCTCTGCTGATCCAGGAACCAAAATGCTTCTGCTGCTTGATACCTTTATTCATTATTGCCAAATACCTTGAAAAGGTACTCGACTCAAGTACGACCAGCAAGTTTTCACTTCTCAGTCACGTGTCAAGCCATTTCATCTTATTTTCAATAGTACCAGCTTTCAAAAAGGGCTTTCTTAAAAGGTCAACATTCACCAGCTAATTGGATAAGTGGCCTTTTCTTTGGTCTTTAGCTACCTTCATTCTGTTGCTTTGAACACTACTTACGGTTTTCCACTTTAAAAGTATCTTTTCCCTTGATTTTCTTGAAAGTACCCCATCCCATTTTTTAAATTTCTTTGGCTTTTTACCCCACCTGCCTAGAGTTGCCACCCAGTAAATCCATTCAAGTGGATTAATCCACTGATTATATTACAAACATCATAATCATGATCATAATCTAATTGCCTCTGAACATTCTTGCATTGTCTCACACATGAAATTTTGTGGGACACAGCCTGTCCAAACCATAACAGAAAGATTTAGTAACTCCCAACATGTAATTTAGAAAGAGATCGTTATTTTTATTATAATAATAATAGCCACTTGGAGTCTCTGCCACTGTATCCTCTTTTGAAATATTGTTGCTACTAAAATTCTAATATGAATCTACTTTCTTTGTTCTCTGCTTTGTCCCTCTAAGGAATCTCTTTCTCTTCCATGATTTCAATAGTCACCTGTATATTGATAACTCCAAATTTATTTATCACATTGGCCCTTATCCTGAGCTTTGGACCTATATTAAGTGCCTCTATCTGAATGTAATACAGACAGCTCAGAATTATCTCTTAAATTTAAAATTTTCTCATAGTTCACCACCAAAGTCATTTAATTAGCCTTAGCTCATAGTTGTGAACACTAACTTGATAGCAGGATCATTTGAGGGTAGTTTAAAAATAAAAGTGACCTCTAGGTCCCAAGGAAGTTCAATTAAATTAAACCTTCAGGGTATCAAAATTTTATTAAAGTTTTCAATGTATTCCTATTGGGTAGCAAAGTGTAATAACACTGCTCTAATCCAATCTTCTCCTCTCCACACCCAGGATGATATCATTGAAGCACTGATGTGATGTGACCATGACATTTCCTTACTTAAAAATGGTTTTGTATTTTTACTGTCTAAATCAAGGTGTATATGTGTGTGTGTGTGTGTGTGTGTGTGTGTGCATGTGTGTGTATCTTGCAACATGATCCCCTGGAAGAAAGAAGATGTTCATTTGTATATTTTCTTTCATGCTATTTTAATTTGATCATTGTGTACATTTTATAATTTACATAATTCATTAGTACAGCAAAGTAAAGGCATTTCCTTAAAATTTATTATTGATTTTGCATTCTCCAATGCAATGGTTTCCACAGTAGAATGTAAATTTCTGAGGGATATGCATGATAATTCACTAGGGCTTGACAGTGAGCAATTACTATGAAATCACTCTGGGGACAGAAGACCAAAACTAAAGCCTAGCCATGGTAGGAAATGTAACAGAAGATTCCTTGCACATGCATAAAGTAGAAATTGATATGGAAATAAATATTAAAAAATGTGTGAGCTAGAAATATCAAGAATTTAATTTAATTTCACTAATTATGTTATGTTCAATTAATTAATTAATATATTTGTTAATATATTAATTAATTAAATTAAAGTAGAGTACCTTTTCAAGGTATTTGGTAATAACAAATAAAGGTATCAAGCAGCAGAAGCATTTTGGTTCCTGGATCAGCAGAGCACTTGAAAAAGTAAAATTTAGGACAATAGGGAATGAGTAAGAGTTGTTAGTAAATGTATGTGGAACTATGGTTGAAAAGTTAGGGCTTTATAGTGGTTTAACATTATTTTGTACAGTTGGAAAAGTAAGCTGAAATAAAGAAACTAACATAGAAACTAACAGCATACAAACTTGGAATCAGCTGAGAGAAAGAATGCTTCCCCTAAAAATTTGAATCCCCAAGTCCACCATTATATAGTAAGTAAGTCGTCTCTTACAACCTGTGTAATTTGGTCAAAGAAAGTCTGAAGAATATGATATGGAAAGGAAAAGAGATAGAACATGTGAAAGACACCTGGGAAGACAGTGAGGAAAAAGTGAAGAAGCATAGAATAGATCTAATCAGAGTTTCAGAGGAAAAGAGAGAAAAAAGTCTAGGCAATATTCCCAATGATAAAGCTGATAATTTTCCAGACTACAAGAAACTTGAGATTTATGGTGCACAAATTGGGTCTGAGTGCTATCAGTGAATCTAAATATAGGCTTAGCCATATCATAGTTCACCACCAAAGTCAAAGAGAAATTCTTAAAACTAGCTAGAGGGAAGGGAAAAGCAGTGGAAATATACGTCATGTGTTTTGAAAGGAAAAGCCTATTAAAGTTATAAACATAGCAAACTTAAGAAAATGAGTGAAATACAAGGATATATGCAGATGAAATTAAAGTCAAAAGTTTACCACCAACAAATCATTATTAGAGGAACTTCTAGAAACTTCCAGAAAAAGCAAAGCTGCCCTTGAAATTTGATCTTTTATGCAGTAAAATTATAAGCAAATAAATTTTAACTGATCTTAACACATATTTACTATGCAAAGCAATAGTAATAATCTGAGGAAGCAAAGTATGGGCCAATGCTAGTATAAATAGTAAAGGAGTGACTGAAACAAATAATTTTAAGGAAGCAGTTGTGTGGTGATGTGACATCCACAGCCCAGGTGTGCTAAGGCAATAGAATAGGTTTTTGAGAGACAAAGAAAACACCAAAGATAGGGTGTAAGACCTAAGGCTTACTGATAAATACTCAAGGGAAAGATCTAGTGGTGATGGGCTAGCCACATACTTCACAAGGAAGTTCAGTGGTGATGGGCTAGACAGGTGTACCTCACGTCATGTGGTACTTCTGGCACTTCACCAGGAAACAGCACTTACATGCTCCAGCAATGCTCTGTCCAGCAGTGGCCAATAGGATTAGCATTTCCATCTCCACAGTGGTCTGATCTGCTCCAGTTGCCACAGGGAGAGGAAATTTACAAGCTAGGCTACAGAAGCAGTGACATCACTAGCTTAGCTTGCTTTGTCCCATTGTATGACCAGTACTCCAAGGAATTTGGCATATAGGCAAGAAAGTAGCTTCCTACCAATAACACTAATTTGTTCTAATTTCCAGCACACGTGAGAGAAAGCAAGTGTCCTTTGGGATGGTATGTATATGAACATTCCAACCCAGAATTGCTCTCCTCATTCCCTAACTTGAAGAGATTTGGGGGAATGGGGTGGGGCACTCAGAGGATGCAGTATTTTAAAGGACACCTTTTCTCCAAGTACGACACAGGTGCAAATAACAAAACTTAAGCTCTACAAGGGCAATAACTTGTGAATTTTCTTTTCTATTGTGTCCTCAACACCAAAGAATGCCTTTAATACTATAGTCACTCAGTAATAGTCTCTGGAATCAACACAAATTTTGTTTAGCAACCAGGTAAGTCAGAGTGTCTAGAATAACATAATTAAAAAGATATTTACATACAGGGATAACATTTTAATTTAAGAAATGATTTGAGGAAGTGGAAAACACAAAATCTATAGGGTAGGTAGCTGGTTGGAGACCCAGGAAAGAGTTGATGGCAGTTGAAAATTACTTCTTGCTGAGAATGTCAGTCTTTGTTCTATTTGGACCTTCACCTGATAGAATGAGGTCCACCGACATTATGGAAGACAATTTGCTTTCATCAAAATCAACTGATTTAAATGTTGATCTCATCTTAAAACATGCTCACAGGAATAGCCACAATAATGTTTGACCAAATATCCACACCATGGCCTGTCAAGTTGGCATAAAATAACCATCAGTGCCGTGCAATCCAATATGGTAAAATTTTTCTTTTGTGTTTTGATATGATAACAGATGTGAGCTACATTTTTCAATGTTTAATTTTATAGATTATATTGATTTTTTAGGTGGTGTTGAAGCTCAAACCCAGGCAGCCCTACAGCTCAAGGCATGTGCTCTACCATTGAGCTACAACCTCAACTTTTTAAATTATACTTTGAGGCAGGGTCTTGCTAAGTTGCCAAGGCTGGCACTGAACTTAAAATCTTCCTATCTCAGCCTCCCAAGTAGCCAGGATTATAAGCATTCACCACCACACACAGTTTCATACTGAAGTATGAATGACATTTAACACGTATTGATATAATATCTGGGATTAGCTACAAAATAACCTGGAAAAGGGGAAAAGCCAGAAAGTTGATGGAAAAGTTGACCATTCATTGTTCACTATACTATTCTATTATTGTATGTGTATATGTTGGAAATTTGATAATATGTGAAGTTAAAAAGATAGACAAGGACAAGCTAAAGAAGAAATGGTTTTTACCTGCTGAGTTTGTGAAACGAATGTTAGAAACTTGTAGTTTCTTATGAAAGACTAACATTTTTGCTAAAATGTTCGTTCTAAGGGCCCTGTCCTTTCTAGGTAACAAAATAATTGGGATTATGTGAAAATTAGCCCCAGGTACCCCCAGAAAGCATTCTCAAACAAGACCAACCAAAAAAATTTAGGAATTAAAGCTCCACACCCTCACAGAGCCTGGCTTCACATGAGCTACTTCAAAACTTTGTCTCAATCTCTCATTTCCCTATTTATGTATCCCCCGCATTCCATCAACACCCCGTTAAAGCAAACAGCTGCAGTTGAGCTTTCTTTATTCAATTTAGTGTGCCTGTTCACCCTCCATATCCATATCCCTCTACAGACAATTAATGTGAAACTTAAACCATAATTAAATAACCATCTTCTGAATGCTTTTAAACCTTTGTGTGGCATCAAAATATTTTATTTATACATCTTATAACAGAGAACTTTAAATTCATCTCTTTTGCATAAACTAGCATAGCTTCACAAAAAAAGAAAAGCAAAAGCAAAATGGCTAACTTCATTTTTTATCAAAGGGAAGAGAAAGAGGTAATATTTATATTTTAAATAACAATATCATGCGTGTAAGAAAATTCCACATTTTGGTGACTCGGACACCCGAGAGAGTCAGTCACCTCCCTGACGTGCTTCTATAACATTTAAGCAAAAGTCAGCTGCAGCCTTTGATTGCAAGGTTGAGGATGCTTTCTCTCCTTGAAGTTTAACTTGGCAGTTGCCCAAAGGTTGATCCAAGGTGACCACACATTCTGTTCCCCTATCTTGGGCTTTTGGAGAGTTGTACCCAAGAAAAAATAAGAGACAGGTATTTCTTGAAGTATTTTGACAATTTCAATACAAAATTCTAAACTTGCCCACTTTGCTTAATGGGCAAATATCTGTTAGGTATTTGTCTTCATTTGGGGAAAGAGGGATCTAAAACTTGCTTTTTTGTCAAAGCTGCAGGTGGTTTTAAAGTTGTTGTTGTTGTTTGTCTTACCAGTCACTATATTTTCTTTTCCTAGTTGCATAGATCATACTTCTCTTCCCAAAAGAAAATTCTGAGAAGAAAGAGAAAAAGAGAAGCAGAGTGTCCCCTCTCTCTGTCTTGCTCTTTGCTCTTCAGGTCTTCCTACACCCTTTTTCATGGTGTAACTATTTATCCCTAAGAAGGATATAGTCTTGTGCATTTAGTTGTGGAGATTTTTATATTGTACACCCTGGGAAGGAACAAAAAAGAAAGAAGAAGAAAAAAAAAACACTGTCCTCATATTTCTCAGACTTAGATTTGCCAGATTGTCTTGAACTTGGGTTTTAAGTGACTGTTTGGCACAACAGCCTGTAGTAGTTTTGTCTTTGTTAAAGGAACAGATAGCAATACTCTTCTGATACCAGTGATTCCCAGGCATTGGAACATTTAGAATATGCAACAGCTGGTAAAGCACAGGCAAACAGAAAGTACTTTGGCGATACCAGCAGCAACAGGTATTGACCATTTAGATACTAATTTTGAATCTGCTTCCAAGAAATGAGATTGAGTGACCAGAGTGGGTCAGGGACAGCACCTGGACAATAATAATTGAATAATAGTTATGGGTTTATTTCAATGTTTTCACAGCTAGTGCCACTGTAGATACTAAGTGTTGACAAACCCTAGAATTACAGATTAGTGATTTTTTTAAATTGGGTATCAGCCTATGGCATCAACTTTTTACAAAGAGAGAATGTTAAACCTATTGTCATAAAAGGGAAATTTAAAACCACATAAGCAAATGGGACATAACTTAGAATAAAAAGGAAGGAGTTTAATTAAATGAGTTTATCTTTATGGAAAACTTAGAGCATTGATGTTATTTTCATAATTTCTTTACTGACATGGGAAACTGTAATCACTATGCACCTGTCCACAAAGACAACTTTGCCAGATAGTTTTATAAGGGCCTCTTTAAAGTCATGAAATATCATCCTCTGGGGACAATATGTGGACAGAAAATTTTAACAGGTCAATAACCAGAAGGTGAATAACTTTCATCATCAGGATATTAAATATTGAGCCTCATTTGTTGAAGATACGCAAAATATGGCCCAACTTCTATTTGCTTTGTGCTTACAAATCTAACGGCAAGGATTTATATCCCTTTTTGTCTCAACCAAAATATGTGTATCCATTTGTTTTTACTGCTGATTCTTTGTAATGCATAATCCATGTTTTTATGGTACAACTACAAAAATGGCTCTTACCAAAACTATTTTAGCACACACATGATTTCACAGTAGTACAAAACCCATGGTTTCACTCTGAAAAATGCATGCCTATAAACTGATGCTCTTCAAATAGAACTTAGTGAAGGATGGGAGTGTTTTCTCTCCAGTTAGATGAATTATTTCATTTCACTGTATAAGACTTTTCAAAAGCAAATGTTTTAGTAAGCTTTTCATCGCTGTGACTAAAGGACAAGAATGTCATGGAGAAAAAGTTCCAGAGCTCATGGTTTCAGAGCTCTCAATTTGTAGACAGCAGACTCCATTCCTTTGGGCTCAAGATGAGGCTGAACATCATGGCAGAAGAGTGTGATGTAGGGAAGCAATTCACATGATGATCAAGAAGCACAGAGAGAGAGACTCCACTATCCAGGAACAAATACATACCCCAAAGCCACACCCCCAGTGCCCCACATCCTCCAGCCACACCCAACCTACCTCCAGCCACCACTCAGTTAATCCCATCAATGATTAATTCACTGATTAGTTTATGGCTCTCACAATCTAATTAGTTCCCCTCTGAACCCTCTTCCATTGTGTCACACATGACCTTTTGGGGAACCCCTCATATACAAACCATAAAAACAACAACAACAACAAACAAGCAAACAAACAAAAAACCCTAAAGGTCTTCACATGTTTAATTTAAAAGACGGTTTCTTGATATTCATTCAATCAGATCAAGTTTTCTAGGAAGATGTCCTCAGCATTCTGAAATCTAACTAGAACTCATTTTTACATTAATTGATTTGAAGTTATAAATATATTTGTGCGGAGAAGCATAGGGATTCCCATTCTTAAAGACAACTGAACACACATTATTAAAGGAAGTGAAATGCATATGAGACTCACTATCCTGCACATGATAGACAACTCACATTGCATATTAGAACCACACGCTCTGCCTTCCTACTACATTTAGGAGTTTCAAAGATGTTCTCATTTCTTCAACTGAATCTGTTCTCAATTAGGAAAACTTTAGACAATCCTCCCACCAGTTTTCCAAGTTGGTGTTTTAATATATAGTGTCTAGAACATACTTGGAACCTTCTGTGTCTTAATTAGTTCAGAAATGATTTGCACAGAATCATCACTCATTACCATCCCTATTCTTCCCAGTTCTTGGCATCCCTTTCTAAGTTACTGATCCTCCTCTTCCTTCTTAAAGTAGATTTTTGACAGAAATATTCCGAAGGAAATTGTGGTAACTATGTGAATTTTTAGTGTAATTTGCAAAGATTCAAGAAAACATCTCCCATCAGAACAATTGCTGAGTGCAGAGGTGAGACTCTTGGCTAGTTTAGTCATCTTACAACCATCTCTACAGCTTTGGTACTCAATCCACATGGATATGCAGAAGCCGCCTCTTCACTCTTCTCCTTTAACTGTAAGAACTGAATCACATACAATTGTATCTGTCCATTAGAAAAATAATCTTTTAAAGAACTGAATCACAGTTCTCCTGGGTTGAACACATTACATATGCCTTTTCTGAAATTTCATAGCAACCACACAATGAAAAGATGTTGCTATGTACCATGAACAAAATGAAAGGACGGAGATGGAGGTTTGATCATGGCCTCTTTCTCTGATCTCTGTCTTGAATGCTGTCTGTCTTCTGGGATATTTTCTGGAACCATAGCTTCTCCAGTGCCATCTGTTTCATAGCAGGTGGCAGGGTGGGGGTGGGGGATCTGGTCAATATCTTTTCTATAACTATGTCCAGGATCTGATTGGCCATCATTTAGTTCCACTGCTATAGCCACACTGTCCTCAGAAGTGCACGCTTCTAGCACCAATTTTCTGTTTTGTTGTAGACACAATTCCACAGCCACTCATTGGACTTGTTCTTGTCACTGCAATCTCCATTGTCCTTTTCATCACTCCACTTATAAATGAACTACTTTGAATCTTTCACAGGTTTCTTTGACAAGATTTATTTTTCATTACCCATTCTTCAACCCATTTTTTTTAAATTAAGTATTCTCTGGTTTGCAACTGCTAAATTGAATTAAACACCCATACTCCAAGTTATTTTATAACTAGCAGCGGGTACAGACCTAAATCAGCCTGGCTGCAATTAATTGTGCTCTATATAAATTGCTGGTTACCTGGTGTGCCCGTTTCATATTCCAGGACATTGAATTCAATGATCTGTTAAGGTCCTCACAGTCCACACATGTAACCAAAGTATTTTTTTTAAAGGCTTCACTAACTAGACACTTTAGAAAAGCACTAAAAGTTTTATTGTTGTTGTTGCTATCATTTGACGATGACTAAATCCATACACAGAATAAGGACTCTGTGAAGTTCACCATGAATGCAATTTGAGCATGATATATGTACAACAAATGATCAGCCCCATTCAATGAGATTCTGTTTCAGTGGACCAGCCTGCTCTGTGACAAGCATTGCGTTAAATATGGAGAACTCAAAAGCAAACATACAGATATGACTGTCTGGTTTCCCTTTTGATTTTAATTTTATGCCTTCTTTTCACTATCATCCGTTAAGGAATCTAAAACAGAATGGTCCTGTTTTATTTTTTCTTGGCATTAAGTGTTTTGGCAACTTACTACTTTCAATAGGTTCTTCTATTTCATTCTAGTCTATACTGAGATTTCTCTTCCATATATTTAAGAATCTTATTTTTTAAAGACAATATTATCTCTATATCTGTAATGTGTAAAGGTTTAATGTGGACAATGAATATCTTAAACTATGCCAGGCACTGAGATGCTTGCCACAGCACATATTTTAATCATCTAAATAATTCTAAAAGGTTTTATGTTTCCCAATCTGAAGATGATTTTCAAAAGGCTTATTAGGGCTTGATAGGAATTCTATAACAAAATACACAGACTGGGTGTTTTGGACAACAGAAATTAATCTTCTCACAGTTATGGAGACTAAAAGTCTAAGATCAACCTGTCAGCAGGTTTGGTTTCTTCTGAGGCTTCTCTCCTTGGCTTACAGACAGCCACCTCCTCTCCAGACCCAGACATTATCTTTGCTGTGTGCATATGTGTGTCTAGTGTCCTAGGTTTATTTTTATGAGGACACCAGTCAGACTGTATTAGGGCCTACTTTAAAGACCTCATTTTTACTTAATCACCTCTTGAAGATCTCATCTCCATATAGGGTTAAATTCTAAGGCACCAGGGTATAAAGCTTCAACTGGTGTGTTTTAGGGGGACACAATTCAACCCATGGCATAGGCATCTTATATCATGTATCTACAATGGATAATTTTATATGTCAACTTGACAAAGCTACAGGACTCAGACATAAAGTCAAACATTTTTCTAAATGCTCCTGTGTATGTATTTTTTAGATAAGATTAGCATTTAAATCAGTAGACTTTAAGTAAAGCAGATGACCTCCAAAAGGCAGGTGAGTCCGTATCTATTAGGGCCTTCAACCCAATCAATTGAAGGCCTTAACAGAAAAGAAGAAGAGGGAATCTAATCAAACCTCAGTTCTTCCCTGGCCTGGCCTGAAAATTTTCACCTTGCCATATTTGGTAAGTTGAAAATCTGCAGCACAGGCTGTGAAGAGTGGTGATTTGAATCATGGTCTTTCTGACTCCCTTGTGGCTGCATTTGTGCTAGGAACCACCGATACCAAGTGCAGGTCAAGATGACCCAGTGACCGTGGTGATGCCCACCCAAGGAAACTCTGTGCAAAGGCTCAGAGTTATCAGTGGAGACCTTGAGTTCAGGCACCAACCCCCAGGGTAGAGAATTCTGAGCGGTAACAAGAGGACACTAATGTCTTACCAGTTCTGCATCCTTCAGATTTCCTGCTTTGCTAAAACTTTCCCACAGGTAACTTTTTAATGGTGAAACCTATATAATTAATGTGCTGAGCTAACTCTGGGTTACTACTTCTCCATCAGAGAGCAGTGTCCCACCTGGCTCCAACTTTTTCTCTCTTTTTGCTTCATCCTCCATCACTACACATCTTTTTCCCCTCTGAATTAACAGCCCACAGTTCAGAGAGAGAGAAGAAGGCCACATCAGTTGGCACTCATAAAGGAATATGAATAGGTCCCAGCAACAGGCGCTTGAGCATGCATACACCTATACACACACACACACGCACGCACGCACGCACGCACGCACGCACGCACGCGCGCGCGCGTGTGCGTGCGCGCGCGCATGAGTGTGCCCTAGACAGACAGCCAGTGATGAGTGGGATTCAAAATAAGATGCAATTTTATTCTGAGAAGCAAAGTGATACCTACTTGAATTGGCAAATTTGATAAAGAGGGTAGGGATGGGGTTTGAGAAGAAATTTTGAGGATTTAAGTAAATTAAATTAAGTAAATTAATTTTGAGGATTTAAGTAAATTAAATTAAGTAAATTAAGGATTAAGTAAAGCAGATGACCTCCAAAAGGCAGGTGAGTCTGAAAATCTTTATCCAGCCCTGTTTTTCCTTTTTTTATTGCTCCTGCCAATTTCAGTGCATTGCCATTTGGATATCTTGCTGAAATGAGATGTAATAAAGCAGACTTGTAAAAGTGCCATATAAACATAATCTCTTAAGGAGAGCTGTCTGTTTCTTCACTACTTAAAAGATAGCATGGGCTCCTAAAAAAAAAAAAATGCTAACAGGGAACATGCAAGTAAGTTTCTTTTTGTGTCAATTAGTCATGACCAGGCTGCTTGTTAAGTTTTTTGTTAATCTCATGAACTGAGACCTTTGAATTTTCTGTTTCAGAGACATCATCTGAGAACGGCTGGGGGGAAAAGTGCTTATATTCAGAAATAAAGCAGATAGTTCCATGGTGGCTAGCCCAATCAATGATCTTGGTACTATTTTCAATAAGTTCTGTATGACCAAACTGAACTGTCTCAATATGAAGGAATGAGATTTAGCATCTTTCATCTCATTACTGTTGATAGCAGAAATCTGCATTTCTCAGCTGCATTACTTTAGCTTCCACCAAAGAAAAACCTGTCTGTGGATTTCCTTTAAATGATATAGAGGATCAGAATGAAGATGGTCACATGATGAACATTTCTATCTCTTAAAGAGAATGATTATTGAACATATATATGACCTGTTTACTTGTTCATCTTTATATAAATAACCACATGAAATTTGTCATTCACAAAATTTTATTTCTCCTGAAAATGTGGTAATGTCTTATTCCCATTCTTCTCTCTCTCTGCCCTCTCCCTTCTTCTTCTTCCTCTGTTTTTGCAAATGACTTTCAGGGAAAAAAAACTCAAATATTAACTTATTTTCAAAAATACAATAACCATGGATCCTAGGTAATTGTCAAATTTGTCATTTCCTGGTAGCTGTTTGGTTTGAATTTTCTACTTAGCATTCATACTTTAGATACACCTTTTATGGTAGCACCCTCAGGTCCTTAGGAAAGCATCATTTGTGAACTGACATATTCTTAATAAACAAACCATCTGCAAGGATAATACATTTTTTCTTATTTATGAAGTAAGAACTTCACAGCTTGATCCTTTGGGCTTTCTAGCTTTATTTAACTATAATTCCCATGATTCTTGCATCAATTTGCATTGTGCCCAATTCAGATCCTTGTACTGTCTCTCCCCAAAAATGTATGATCTTTTTCTTCTAATGGTTTGCCTCAAAGACTCTTGGAGAATTGATCTTGAATTACTATAGCTACTTTGAAAGCTGACACAAAACTGGAAGTGCCTGGGAATTTACATCCCTCTGGAGTAGCCTTTAGCAATCACTGATTAAAGCCTCGCTCCTTTGCCTCCAGTTGACACAAGCTGTGCTGTGTAATTCACACTTCAGAGCTTCGTGCTCCAGCAGGTAAAAGGTAAGTGACTTCAACTGAAATCATATTTGTGTGGCTTTTTTCCTTTGTTCTGCTTTTCTGGTTCCCAAATTGGTTATTATTGGGAATGGTTGATAAATTGTTGCACATGAATCCTTCTCTTAATGTTTGCTTCCAGTGAACTTGACCCCAAATACCATTTATTGAATTTCCATCTTATACTCACACACACATACACACAAACACATACATATACACATAATCTTATAACCATGAGTGTAGGGGAAAAGGGAAAGACAGTAATAATTTAAGTTAATTAAAGCAGAGCGAAATTCAGGTAGTTTCAACACTGACCCAGTTCTAGGGCACATAATAACAAGGTTTATTTTAAAAAGCAAGCTTACCTGGGACATTATTAATGAAAGTTAAGAACCCCTGCAGTGAAGGACTGAGGCTGAAGAGAGAATTTGGAGTCAATCAGCTGCATCCTGCCTACCCAACTGATTAGATGTGGCATTAATCAGGATTGTCCAGGGAAAGCAAACCCGAGAGAGAGAGAGAGAGAGAGAGAGAGAGAGAGAGGGGGGGGGGGGGAAGAGAGACAGAGAGAGAGAGAGAGAGAGAGAGAGAGAGAAGACTGAAAGAGAGAGAAACAAGAAAGATGGAGGAGGGGGAAAATTTAAAAAGATGAATGAAACTCAACCTTTACCTGTTGACTCCATCAGTTGTAAGCTTCAACCTCGAACACAGAACTTCCAATAAACCTTATATTATTCTCAATTATGAGAAAGCTAGATGTGTTTTGAATGTGTAAATTCTGAGATTCATATTCGAACTACAAGTAGAAATATCAAGTTAGGGTCATATACATGAACCTGAAGTTCAGGACAGAGGAAGAAAATCTGTAATAAAAACTGGAGGACTGGATGAGGATGGGATGGAGATGACAAGGACCAAGACTGAATCTAAAGAAAGCTCAAATGTTGTGACGGTGGGAAGAAGAAATTGGTAAGGAAACAGAAAAATTAGAAGAGGCTGCTAACCCCAAATCCAAGAAGAACAAATTGTTAGAAGAGAAAGGGAGTGGTCATAAAGATCAAGATTAGCCATTAGACTTTTCAAGATGGTGGTCATCTTAGACCCACTTTAGCAAAGTGGCGAAGCTAAGAGCTTAACGAGAGTGGGTTAAAGGGTAAACAGGGAAGAAGAAGGAGAGATAGTAGATAGGAGTTTTGCCAGAAAAGATGCAAAAATTCAAGTAGTAGTTGAAGTGAGCCACAGAGTCCAGAGACTTCTCTTTTTAAAAAGGGAAATACCAATATTATGATTATGTCCCAAAGGGGGCAATCCAGTAGACAGAAAAGTGAGACCAATCATTTACCTAGGAGGAATGTGCTTCAGTAGGAAAGAGAGATGAATTGATTGGTCTGAGCATAAGCACTGACAAGCTCTAACACTACAACTGGTGGAAAGGCAGGAAAGGACAAAGGGAGGCTGGTGAGAACATGAGAACATGCTATTCTGATTCTTCTGATTTTCTTATTGAATTAAGAAGTGAGGGCATCAACTGAGAGTGAAGAGAAGGGGAGAAGGCTTGGAATTTGAGGGGAAGGCATGAAATAGTTACTTGGAGACTGAATACACTTTTTTTGAGGAAGGGTTTCTAAGCACTGTTGAAGGAGTCTCTTGAGATCTGTGGTCAGGAATTTAAAATAAGTCCAAATAGCAGTCTGTTTTTCTCTAACCAGATTCAGCTGCTCCACTGCAGGCTTAGAGTCAGTGAAGAATTGGAATTCAGCTGGGCACTGCAGCACATGCCTTGGCTCAGGAGGCTGAGGCAGGAGGATCACGAGGTCAAAGCCTCTTCAGCAAAAGTGAGGCACTAAGCAACTCAATGAGACCCTGTCTCTGGATAAAATACAAAAATAGGGCTGGAGATGTGGCTCAGTGGTTGAGTGCCCCTGGGTTTAATCCTCAGTACTCACCCCCGCAAAAAAAGGATGTAGAAAAAAATAAATGAATAAAAGAACTGGAATTCACATAATCTAGAATCCTGCTGGAATGTATGATAGAAATGAGCAAAGGATTTAAATATATATAAAAGGAATAATTGTAATGATGAGCCATGAAATGAACCTGGGTTAAGGACAGAAAGAAAACCATGTAGTACATAATATATGATGAAAAAAAATGACAAGATAAAATAATTAGATTAGGAAGAGCAGGGGATCTAGAAGAAATAAGAAGCCATCTATGACATACGCTGGGTGGTGGCACCACAGCTAATAATAATAAGGCCTAGGAGGTGATCCTAGGATGAAATGAATGTGGCATGAAAGGACCAGCCTTATGTTCCAGGCTGAATGGCTTGTCTCCATAAAATGTCCACCAGCAATATGGAAGTGAATAAATCAGATGCTAAAATCTCTAGATATTTGGTCAGATACCTAAATAAAACTGTGGGAGGGAAAATGTTCTTAGCACACATTTTTCTTAGCCCTCTGTAACAGGTTTTCTTTAATGTCAGTTTAAAAACTCTCCCTATCAAATGAATAAGTTCATGCAACAGAAATAATATTTTGAGACTATTAAACTGACTCATTTCAATTTTTTCTACTCTCTGAGTTTAAACCATGAGTTCTTATTTGCCTCAAAGAAGAAAAGGAAAAACATTGTCTAAAATAATAAGGTCTACTTTGAGTCTCAAAGTTGAGTCTTTACTCAAGACAAAGGTTTTGAATAAACAGGTTTTGCGTTCAAATTTGTGACTAATCAGAAATGTGTTATGAGAACGAAGGGTACACCTCTGTCATGTACAAAACAGTATCCCAGGAGAATAACAAAGTGCTATCTGGAATAAAAATTTAAGCCTATTTAACCAATGCTTTTTTAAGTGTGTAAGGAACTCTTTTTAAGTGTGAAGGAGTTCTCCACTGAGTGTCAGGATAAAATTGAACAAAACACAAAGATACACAAGGATCTAGATAATGCAGAACAGTGGTTAAGAACACAGACTTCAGAACTGGGCCACTCCAGGTTTCCAGTCTTATTATGGGCAGTGATTAAACCTCTTCAAGTTTCAGGTCACTCTTCCATGAAATAGAAATAATATGATTCCAGGGCAGGACTAGGGGGATAAGCAAACAGTGATCAAGATAAATATATTTTAATGAATTATTTTTAAAATCAAAAATACATATTTAAAAATCTGTAATGAACAAAAGATCAAAGTTCTAAATAACAATGGGATCAGTATTACTGGATTTTTCTTTGGCCTCGGGCTCCAATAGGGCTCAGTTGGGCACTGCATAGTACTACCGACTTCATGGGATACTTTGGGATTCAAAGAAATGATTTAACATCTTAGCAAACACTTAATACCATGCAAAAAGGGCCAATTAACTGTCCTGGTGCAGACTGCATTCTAGCAAAGATAGGTAATAAATAAAGGATATAATAATAATCAATTAGACTTTTAGTAGAAGGTGATGAATCATATGAAACCCAAAAAATAGAGCAAAAAAACAAAAAGAAATAAAGAAAAGTGAAGAAGATTGGGAATGTTGATGGTAGATACAGAAAGAGGGTTTAAGATTTTAAATAAGATGGTCAGAGTAGTCTCCCTGGGAAGGTGACATTTGGATGAACTGAGGGAGTTAACCATGCAGATATATGCCGGGCACAACCTGTAATGAGGCACATGCTTGGCATGTTCAATAGACAGTAAGAGGTTCAGTTGACTGTCACGGAGAGTAAGAATGAGCATAGCTGGAAATGAGAGTAAAGAGGTAGTGGGGCTGGGGTATGAGAATAGATTATGAAGACTCTAAACATCCAAGAAGAGATGTCAAGTAGTCAGCTGCCTGGGTTCAGACTGATCTTAAAATATGAATCAACCACACATACATGCAGGATAAGTCATGAGGCAGAGGAGATCCCCACAACAGTAACTGTAGGACAAGGAGCCAGACGGTACCTGAGAATTAAAAATCCAAATTAAAAAGACTATAAAAACCAACTGTTATGTGAGGATATGTAACAATTGTAAGTCTCTTAAATTGATATAACCGCTTTGAGAACATGTTAGACAGTACCTATTAAACCTGAATATACATTGTGACCCCGTTATTCCACTCCTGGGTAAACACCCAACAGTAATAAGTGCCATGTTCAATAAGACATTTAAAACAATGTTTGTAGTAGCTATATTTGAAACATCCAGAAACTAAAACAAAAATGAAACAAAATAAAATGCAAATACTTACCAACAGTAGCATAAATACATAAATTACAATATATTCCTACAGCAACAAACAAGGATAAATAACTACTGATGCATGAGCCATCAAAGATAAATTTCAGAGGCATAATGTTTAGTGAAAGAAATCTAACAAGAACACATACTATATTCTTCCCTTTGTATTATGTTGAACTACAGGAAAAATTAATCTTTGATGTGAGTAGTAAGAATAGTGGGTATTCCATATGGTAGTGCAAGAAGAAACACAGAGAGTCATCTAATGAATTGTATGAATGTTCTGTATCTAAATGTGGATAGTGATTACCTGAGTAGCATCAAACACTTTAGATAATGCACATTCTACTGTATGTAAGTAACCTCTCAAGGAAGCAAAAATAATTCATAGAAAAAAAGAAAAACTCAGCAAAAAAGACTAAAGGGAATGACTGATACATTAGAAGAAAAAAAAAAAACAAGAGTATACTGGAATCCAAGAAAAGAAAGTGGAACAAAGACAATAGAGCCCTCCTGATGCTGATCAAGAGCTGAGAGTTGGCCATAGGATTCAGTCCTGAAGGTCATTAGCAACTTTGGTAAAAGTAGTTTGATAAAGGATGAACACAAAAGTTTAATTGGTGTGGCTTTCTAGAGAGATTCAGAAATAACGGAACTGAGGCAAGAAAGTCATATGATTTTTGAAGAGCTCTACTGAACAGGTAAGCCAAGACATATGGCAATAGCTATTTACAATAAAAGTAGATCCAAGGAAGTTGTTTTAAATGAGAAAGCTGTGTCGGTGTAATCTAATGAAAGTCATCTAGTAAAAAAGAAATAGATAACGATTTAAGAAAGAAGGGAAGAATTACAGGACTGATGCCGTTGAAAAGGTGAGTGTGAAAAACCGGAGCACAACAGAGGGTGGCTTTGGACAAGAGGGCTGACGCTGCTCTTACTACAAGGCATTAGCTAGTGTATAGAAATGCAGGTGGCCGCAGGTGAAGGGCCATCATCATGGAAGTCAGCAGTGTTCTCTTCCACTGCTTCAAGTCTCCGAATAATGAAAGAAGAGGGATCATGTTTGGAATATGAACACATGGAAGATTTGAAGAAGAAGAAGTCGGAAACATCATCTAAGGAAACAAAAATAATTAAACACAAGACAACATTGAAGGCCCATGGAGGTTGGGTGTAATGAATTTGGTTTGAGATCAGTCACCATGGTTGAGAAGACAGAATTGAAATTTAAACGAGAATCAAGGTTTTGCCAATTAAACCCTCAGCAAAGTGCTGATGGGACCCCTGGGACCCTGCGACCTGGATCCACTCTCCCAGTGGATCCTCAGCTCTCACCACATTGGCTCAGTCATCTTTTATTCTTGAAAGCTCATCTTTTGCCCTCGAAGGCCTTTGTGCTTGTTATTTCTCTTCTTTTAATTTCTCCTCTTGCCACTGGCTTCTATTCAATTCTAAAGTTTCCACAGTTGCCTTTAGAAAGACCTTCCAAGACGATCTTCGTTCCTTACCATTTTACCTTCTTCATTGATTCTTAGTAATGGTCACTGTATGAAAGAGGTCCAGCTCTTCATTTGCTTGTTATCTCTTGCCCGGAACTAGAATATCAGCTTCATGAGAGCAAAGAACCTCACTGTAAAATCCACAGCTGTATCCAATGCCTGACAACACCGGGGATCTACTAGGCCAACAATAAATGTTTGGTAATTAGAGACATTGAGTATGATTGCCTATGTTTTTGAGGATATTATGATCTGGCTGGGGAGACAGAGATATAAACAACTCAGGATTTCTAACCCTTTATAGATGGCCAGGGAATGCTTACGTGGCACTGAAAAGCAGAGTCTAATCAGGAAATACATATTTCTTCCACACATTTTGGGGATTCAATGCATTGTGTCCAGACCTTATTTTATACAACATTCTAAAAGAGAAAGATAACAGAACGTTTAAAATGCTACCCACTCTCTGCTCCTCATCCCTACGATAAAAAACTGAATAGATGTCAGAGCAGCTGCATTCAACAGGCAGAATTCAGATTCTTCTTGCTCCAAGGCAATGAAAAGGCAATGCAATATTTTCAATTTTTAAAAACCTTTTTCATTTCAGAATATTGTTCCTACAGATTGTTTTTAAATGGCTTTATTTAGCGATTTTCCTCTTCTCGGTTTCCGGCTCAAAATCCTGACATTTCCCTGATGCGTTAATCTTAGCTGCGGACACCTAATCAGACTTTTAAGGATAATCTGGAGGTTGACTAACTTTCAGAAAGAAATATTAGTAGTGTTTTCAACAGGCTAGCAGGATATCTGCAATTATAAAGATGAAAGAAATAAAAACAACAGGATGGTTAAATCAATTGAGGGACAGATTGCATTTGGTACGAAAAGAGGTAACTTCATTTAGTTTTGGCTTTTATGTCTTGCAAATATGTTCAGCACTCCTACATCCCATGGGTCTTAGCATCAATATTTATGTGCTGGAATTCTTCACTGCCTCATAAACCAGGAGGTAACTGAGTATTTTTACTCTCTGGGAAAAAAAAAATGTGTTATACCAGGTAGTTTCCACAGCAGCTCTACTTCTTACTCACATTTCAGTACAATGACTCTTGAAAAGACACAAAGCAAAATACACAAGAAGGCTCCATCTTTTTGCTCTTGTCCCCTGAATTAGATATTAAACATTTGTACTGTTTTTGTTGTCGCTGCTGTTTTTGTTGTTAAATGTGATTTAGCTCCAACCAAAATGTCAATCATTGAAACTTTGGGTTTATGTGGGGTTTTTTTAAACAAAAATTTCAAAATATTATGGAAAGAAATCTTAGTATTTTAAATAGCAAATTCAGATTTATAGTTGATATTCTTCCCAAAGAGGAATAGAAAGGACTTCTAAATAAATAATATTATGAGAGATTTAAATAATACAAACAAACATTACATTCAGTATTCAAAAACAGTGTGCCTCGAGGGGAAAGTTGCTTGTGTCAGTGTCACATGGAGTCCCAATTACAAGCCTCCAGCCCTAATTTCACAAAGGGTTCTTAGTCTTTCAATATGTTCTATCCAAGTTACCTGGATGCTTATCCTCCCATTTTTTCTCCAAAGCCACTCAGTCCATCAATATTATCCGTAAGTTTTAAGTGAGAGAACAGAATACAGACACGTGACCAAGATGAGCTCACACATCTGGGAAGTGATCATGTATTGTACGAACCAAACCCAGTTGTATCTATGGGATTACAGTCTATGGAATGTTTCTTTCACTCCTGCTATACACACACACACACACACACTCTCTCTCTCTCTCTCTCTCTCTCAATCTCTCTCTATATATATAGTGAAATAAGTTTGAGAGATGCATATTTACAACAAGACATATTATGCATATTATGTTAATATGCATTACAAATCATCAATAATGCAATAAAAGATGTCGGGTTTTCCCAATATACTTGACCACAGATAAAGTTTTTAAGGGAACATCCTTATTGCCACAATTATTTATTAAATACCTTCTGTTGGTTTGAGTAAGTATATAGCAGGATGAATAAATAAGATAGATTCCTTACCCTAAAGAAGCTTGTAATTAAATGAATACATCACATTCTCTATAAAGATGTTCCCCGGAAAGGAAGCAACTAGCCACATAAGGATAAGTTTGGTTGAGAAAAAAACAGCATTAAAAATTCTCAGCTTCTTCCAGGCACAGTGGCACATGCCTGTAATCCCAGCTGCTTGGGAGGCTGAGGCAGGATGATCATAAGTTTAAAGCCAGCCTCAGCAAAAGGCACTAAGAAACTCAGTGAGACCCTGTCTCTAAATAAAATACAAAAGGTTGAGTGTCCCTGAGTTCAATCCCTGATACCCGCACCCAAACATAAAAAATTCTTAGTTCCTTGGTCTTGCTGTCACATTTCAAGGTCTTATCAGTCATATGGTGGTTATTGACTGCCATATTGAATGGTGCAGATGTAGAACATTTTCATCAATGCAGGTTATTTTATTAGACAGAACTTCTCTAGATCATTATAATATTTTATTAATTTTTTTAATTAATTAATTAATTTTAATTACATATATATGACAGCAGAATGCATTCTGATTCATTGCACACAATTGCAGCACAATTTGACATTTATATGGTTGTACATAATGTAGCATTGCACTATATGCACAGTCATACATGTACCTAGGGTAATGATGTCCATCTCATTCCATCATCTTTCCTACCCCCATTCCCCCTCCCCGCTCCTCTCTCCCCTTTGCCCAATCAAAGTTTCTCCATTTTTCCCATTACCCCACCCATTATTAATTAGCATCCACTTATCAGAGAGAACACTTAGCCTTTGGTTTCTTGGGATTGCCTTACTTTGCTTAGTATGATATTCTCCAACTCCATCCATTTACCCGCAAATGCCATGATTTTATTCTATTTTAATTCTGAGTAACATTTTATTGTGTATATATACCACAGTTTCTTTATCAATTCATCTACTGAAGGGCATCTATGTTGGTTCCACAGTTTAGCTATTGTGAATTGAGCCACTCTTTACCACATGGCCTGCGCAATGGTTTCATTAATGAGGTTCTAGGCATAAAGTTAGTTAGAAGAGATCGAAATAAAACACACAGACTCAGTTACCTTATTTCTATTGCCAGGTCCGAGACGGCTCCCCTCTCTGGTTCGCTCCTCTAACCGCCCACCAGGGCAGCAGGGATTACTCAGGGCTAGCAGGAGAGAGAGAATGAACATGCCGGGGACTAGCCTTTTATTGGGGAACAAGAGATTCAGGGGAGAATTCCATCCAATGAAGGTTGAGGGGGGGCCGCACTCCAAGGTCATGGTCAGTGATTGGGTCCCCGGGGTCAGTGGTCAGGCACATCCCCACACGGATGGGCTCTCTCATCAGGAAAGGGCCGGGAAAGCTTCGACACTGTCAAAGCGCCTCAGACCCTTAACGGGAGCCACCCAATCACGTGTCAGAATGGCTTCCCACACTACTCTAAACATTGATGTGGCTGTGTTACTATAGTATGCTAATTTTAAGTTCTTTGGGTATAGAGGTGAAGAGAGAGCCTACGTTTGGGAGCAAGTTTTTGCCACACACACATCAGATAAAGCACTAATCTCCAGGATAAATATAGAACTCAAATACACCAAAAAAACAAACAACCCGATCAATAAATGGGTTAAGGAGCTGAACAGATACCTCTCAGAAGAAGATATACATTTGATCAACAAATATATATCCAAATTATAACATTAATCATATACTAATATACATGAAAAAATATTCAACATCTCTAGTAATTAAAGAAATGCGAATCAAAACTACTCTAAGATTTCATCTCACCCCAGTCAAAACAGCAGTTATCAAGAATACAGGCAACAGTAAGTGTTGGTATGAATGTGGGGGAAAGGCTGGTGGGAATTTTACATTGCTGGTGGGACTGAAAATTGGTGCAACCAATCTGGAAAGCACTATGGAGATTCCTTAGAAAACTTGGAATGGAACCTCCATTTGACCCAGATATTCCATTCCTCTATTAATTGTTTTAGTCAGCTATTTTGCTGCTAGGACTAAATGAACCCACCAGCACAACTGTAGAAGAGGAAGAATTTATTTGAGGGCTCACAGTTTCAGAGGTCTTAGTTCATAGAAGGCCAGCTTCATTCTTTGGGGGTCCAGATGAGGCTGAACACCATGGTGGAGGAAAGCAGCTCACATCATGGTAGTTAGGAAGCAGAGAGAGAGAGTCCACTTGCCAGATTCAAATATATACCCAAAGCCACCCCCCAATTCCCACCTCCTCCAGCCACACCCCATCACCTCAGTTACCACTGAGTTAATCCCTATTAGTAGATTAATTCATTGATTGGGTTAATACTCTTACAACCCAATAATTTCTCCTTTGAACCTTCTTGCATTGTCTCACACGTGAGCTTTTGGGGGACATTTCACATCCAAACTATAACATTAATCATGTACTAACAAACATGGCCTTTCATTTTTATGTATACTTTTCCTTCAAGAATTCAAACTTTTCCAGATCTTATCCAACCTTTTATTGCAATCATCCTCTTATTGCAGTTAAGAAGTTTCAATAGTGATTGGTAGAAATTATTCCTAGTTCTTTATTAATTTATTCTCTTAATAGATTATTCCTGGGACCTCTTTATTCCCCGAGCTCAAAAGAACTGACGTGAGTTAACAATTACAGCATATTAGACTAACCTCAGAATGAGTCTAAAATCAGAACCTGGAGTCTGGAAAAGCACCTAAAATATTTAATCTAATTTTCACAATTTTATAAATGGAAAAACTAAAGCTTAGAGACACTAGGAAATTATCCTGACTGCATAGATGTTAAATGGCAGAACCCACCTCAGTCAAACATAGTGGCTACACCAATTCCCTAGATGTTAAGTACTGTCCCACAGAAGGCACAAATTGTGGCATAGCACATTGCTGGCTACCAAGGCAACTGTAAAAAGAAGGGATTTTTTCTATTGATATTTCAATGTTAATGCTAAAAAAAATGGAGCTCTTCTCCATAAGATTATTATCATAGGCATTAAATTTAGATTTCAATGAAACTGTGTATATACCACAAGCAGTAAGCCCTGTAGAGAGTACTCATTTGCTCCATTACAATGTGTGTCTGTATATTGTGTAGGTATGGGCTTGATCTTGTGTGGATGTATGTTCATGAATAGCAAATAGAATGTGAATTTTTATTTCCCAATATTCAATTATGCCATAATAATACCTCACATTTTATAGCACTTGACAGTTTCAGTGTTCTTTGTACACATCATTTCATTGTTCCTACAACATCCTATAAAGTAAGGATTTTGTGGAAAATGTGAAAAAATGAGGTTCAAAGAGATTAAGAATCATTTAGCTCTGGTTCATATGAATATGCAGGAACCACTAATTTAATAATAATTTAAATTATTTTATCTCTAAAAAGGATACACTTTCTACCATATCACATCTTCCTGCCATTAAAAACATGATAAAATCACTCCCATTGAGGATATCAGTTATTTTCTTGCCAAAACATTTTTGCAAAAATAAAGAACACAAAATAACCACGAACTAATCCATATTCAAGATATTATTGGTATATTAGTAGTTCTGGCAGCATTTCATCATATAACATTTCATCTTTTCATAAAATGTGGGTCATTTCTTTTTCCATGTGAGTCCACATACTTCCTATCTTCAATTAATTTTGTCTTCAATGGACACAAATGACACGAAATAATCCCATCTTCTATTACAGGGTAAGCCTACGGTGTTCCTGTCATCATATTCCAGGAGAATTTTGGATTAAAGAACTGAGTTAAAACTTTCTATCTACCTGTAAAACTCATGAACATCATAGTTCTCTTGGATGAATATGTTTTTAAAAGCAGAAAAACATTTGGCAAGTCTGCCTCAATTTTTTTGACAGATGAAAAGTGTCTTTCATCTTCCTAACCATCTAAATGTAGTGTAATCCCTTCATAGTTGAAATGATGTGTTCTGTTTATAAGAACTCAAATATGACTTTCCAGAAAGAAAACAAAAAGCAGAACCCCAAGGGGCATTTCTGGAACTAATTCACAAACACACACACACACACACACACACACACACACACACACACACACACACAAAGGAAATAGAAAAGAAATACTTCTATGTACCCGAAAACAGGACATTAATAATCACTGAAATATAATTTTTACCTCGTATTAGGCACCTATGCATAGTTGAGTTTTTCTGTGAAACTTTAGGTTATTATCTAGTATATATCATGGTAAATTTAAAACAGTTTTCATGCTCTTTAGAAGAAAGCAGTAAAAAGCATCTCTCATATAAACAGGTATAAATTAATTTACAGAGTTATAAAGGCCATCTCCCTGTAGCCCCAAGACAAAACAGCTGTTTATTTTGGATTGTTTGCAAATCATTTTTCCCAGGGCAAGTACAGGGCTCCAGGTCATCAAAAGGAGGAAGCTCAGCTTTTATATTCCGTTGAAAATGCCAACTTGAAAAGAGAGGCATAGGCCTTTGTGGAAAAAAAACAGAAAAGTCACACAAATAAAAATTTCACTTCTCTCAACTAGTGTAGGTTCATTATAAGACTGAGTTCTACGAACAGATTATTTTGTGGAGTTCCATAGTTGTAATACCTCAGGATCACAGAAGACAATGTAAAAGTTGTTAAGAACGTGAGCTCTGGAGTCAAACAGACCAAAATTCATTTTCTGATTCTGAGATTTCTCCATCTATCTTCCAGATGGATGAAGCATATGGAATGAAAGTTGTTCTACAATGTCTATTGTTAATTTCTCCCTTCTCTTTTCTCTTTTGACTTATTGGATTGGATGTGACCATGACAATCATGAAAATGGTGTAAGGCCCTGAATAATGGCACAACCTCCACCAACATGGGCTCCTAAATGACCACAAGAAGGAATCTGCTCTGCTGACATACACACACACACACACACACACACACACACACACACACACACACACACACAAAGTTCCTATTATTGCAAGACATTTTATATGTAGGTCCATTTATTATAGCAGTCAGCATTACCCTAGCAAATACACCCATTTACAAATATCACCAAATCAGGGATAATGCTTTCCAAGCTAAGCTTTATGTGTAATCTCTAAAGTGTTTTCCATTTTTTCATTTAAAGTTTTGCAATGCTCAAAAAAAAAGGTGAAGTTTTGTTTTACCTATGATGTGTCTTGGGGAACAATAAAGAGTGTAGGATCAGAGCATGACTAGAATTTTATTGATGACCCAAGGCAAAATAAAATTCAGCGTGCTCTTTTTCAGCAATATTAGATCTGCTGCACTTTCAGCAGTAAAATCTTGTTTTGTCAGCAGCTATTGAGAGTAGATATGACTCAGAGGACACATAAAAGCCTACATGTAAGGCAACTAGCTATTATGTTTAGAAAACCTTTTTTTTCTTTTTTTGCAACATAAGTACACTCTAAAATTTCATCTTTTAAATAATCAAAATCACCTGCACAATGTAGAATCTTAAAAACATTAGGCTCCTCTATTAAAGTCTTAACTGCACAAGATAAAATACAAAGATTCACAAGATATACAAGGACAAATGTTAGATGTGAAAAAGACTTAAAGATCATTTAGCATAACACCTTCATTCTCCAAAGAATGAAGACATAGAAGCATTATGTAAACTGCACATATCATTCTAACAGAGCTGGGACTAACTTCAATTCTCAGTGTTTTTTCAAAGAACACTCATTTTTCAGATAGTTTAGTTCCTAATGTTTTAGCATTATGGAGTCTTGTTCAGTTTTGTGAACTTATTTTTCAGATTTTCTTCAAAAGCTGATATTAATGTTAGCAAGATTTATTATATAATATGGAGTTAGTACGAAAAACAGGTCTAAGGTCTACCAGAAACTTAATACGTAGATGGTGCTGAATAAACATTAACTGGTTGAGGTTATGCTGTCAAATTTCAAGGCCTAATATAAGACCCTTGCTATGGCCCCATAGTCAAACTGTGTAGAAATCCCATAATTTTTTTTAAAGACAAAGTAAAGGTTAAATTATTTCTTAAGACGCAAACATTACTTTTTATAGATACAACATTCACTAGTTAGAACTATATTCTGAATATATACGAAATATTTCTGGATATGGTCATGATAGAAGCACAAGCACAGGGCTTATTTTTACAATAATAAGTAGATAACTGAACAAATAGAGAAAATATTTTTTATTTATTTTTTATTCCAATTATTATATATGACAGCAGAATGCATTACAATTCATATTACACATATAGAGCACAATTTTTCTTATCTCTGGTTGTATATAAAGTATATTCACACCATTCATGTCTTCATATATGTACTTAGACTAATGATATACATCTCATTCCACCATCTTTTTTACCCTCATGCCCCTTCCCTTTCTCTACCACCCCTTTGCCCTATCTAGAATTCTTCTAATCCTCCCGTGCTCCCCCTCACAGCCCCACTAAGAATCAGCCTTCTTATATCAGAGAAAACATTTAGTTTTTTTAGGTTTTTTTAGGTTGGCTAACTTCACTTAGCATCATTTTCCAACTCCATCAATTTACCTATAAATGCCGTGATCTTATTCTCTTTTACTGCTGAGTAATATTCCATTGTGTATATATATTATGTTTTCTTTATCCATTCATCCATTCATGGTTATTACTGAGACATGATTTTTGTTTACTTTTGTTATTTAACTTGACTTGGTTTTTCCTTTGATTAGCTTTTCCTTTAGTGTAATACCACCCTGTGCTGATTTTCATTGTTGTTTTTCATTTCCTCTTCATAGAATATTTTGCCAAGGATGTTCTGTAGTACAGGTTTTCCAGCTGTAAATTCTTTTAACTTTTGTTTATCATGGAAGGTTTTAATTTCATCTATAAATCTAAAGCTTAATTTTGTTGGATACAAAATTCTTGATTGGCATCCATTTTCTTTTAGAGCTTGATATATGTTGTTCCAGGATATTCCAGCTTTCAGAGTTTGGGTTGAAAATCTGCACATAACTTGATTGGTTTCCCACTATATGTAATCTAATTCCTTTCTCTCATGGCTTTTAATATCTCTTCTCATTCTGTATGTTAGGTATTTTCATTATAATGAGACTTGGTGCGGATATGTTGTGATTTTGTACATTTGGTGTCCCGTAAGGCTTTTGAATTTGGTTTTCCAATTGTTTCTTCATGTTTAGAAAATTTTCTGATATTATTTCATTGAACAGATTGTTCATTCCTTTGGTTTGGAATTCTATGCCTTTCCTCTATCTCAATAACTCATAAATTTGGTCTTTTTATGCTATCCCATATTTTTTTTAAATGTTCTGCTCATAGTTTCTTACCATTTTCACTGTGTGGTCTATGTTTTTTCAAGATTATATATTTTGTCTTCATTGTCTGACATCCTGTCTTCCAAGTGGTCTAATCTATTGGTGATGCTTTCAATTGAGCTTTTAATTTGGTTTATTCTTCTTTCGTTTCAAGGATTTCTGTTTTGTTTTTCTTTAGAACCTCTATCTCCCAGTTGAAGTCATCTTCGGCTTCCTGTATTTGCATGCATAACTCTTTGTGGAAATGATCTTTTGCTGCCTGTATTTGATCACTTGTATCATCCTTTAAGTCATAACATTTTAATTATGTGTCCTGAACACCTTCTCTGTAATTTCGTTTTCTGTGCTGGCCATGGATTCTAATAATGTGGTATCTTAATTTGTTTGGAGCACTTTCTTCCCTTGTCTTTTCATGTTGCTTGTGTGTCTTCCTTTCTAGCTCTGAGGATCCAAGGCATTACCGTTTTTAACCCATAGGCTTATAGTGTCCCTGTAGGGTTCCAACACTCCACCCTTGAGGGGAAGAACAATGTTAACAGATCCTGATATAAACAAATACCACCTGAAAACAAATAGTTGTTATTAAGACATTTACAGTTTGTTCACAAAGTACAGAAATGGTGAATTCAAATATTACCTACAATATAATCAGTAGGTTTGTAAAAGGGTTTACAGTTTCCGGCAGTGGACAAAGAACTGGGGGTGAGAAGTAAATACATGCTGAGGAGGCATAAGATGAGAATATAGAGTTATGATATCTTAGGAAGTGTGAAAGAGAAATCTAAAAAAAGAAGGTTAGTAGCAGGAGAATAGAGAGGTGGTAATTTTGGTTAGACAAGTAAGTGGGAAGACAGTAGAGTACATAAGACAAACACAAAAAGATATTAAGAAAATAAAAAATGTTAAGATAGTAAAAAATGAAGAGAAAATAACAAAAAAAAAGAGAAGAAAAAAAGAAAAGAACATACAACACAACTGTAATATACTATTCAGTCGTCTCAGTCCTCAATATCCTAATTCATGCAAAGTACTTGGTTTCACATATGCTGGGGATGGGAGGGTGGGAGAATAGAGAGGGAGAAAAAAGAAAAAAAATCTCCCGGAAGAAACAAGGATTGTTTGGTACTTCTGCCCTCAGGATTTGGTGGTGGTTACAAGGTGTGAAGGTTGATCTTGGGTGCAGGGAACCTGGGAGTAGGGTATGGCGCCCACCGGTCCCACTAGGAGAGGGCACCTCAAGTATCTCCTTTTGGGGTCTGTTCCTGTGATGTGGGCACCAGGTCTTATCTCCTCATCTCACTTGTAGACCTCAGTTCCTGCCCTCTAAATAAGTCTCAAAAGTGTACCTCCCTCACCCTCTCCCTTTCTACTTCCTAGTCAGGATCCTTTCTCTCTGGGGGTCTTGTGTGTTGCACTGTGGTGGCTACGCACCTGTCACAGAGGGCTCTTTTGTACTGGGCAGTCACTCTGCCGAGTTAGTGGCTGCTGGGTATTGGGGAGAAATTAGAAAACTATGGGTACCTGGCTATCCGGTGTTCCAAATTGGCAGTTGCCCCGACTAAGGTTGATGATGGAGGTGACCCCAGATGGAGGCAGCTGCTTTCAGTGATGGAATGTCTGTCGGTCGGGTTGGGGGCGCTGGGCGATGGCATTGTGTGAAGAGTTCAGAGATGAGCTCTGTGGGGTGCAGTGTGCGGCTGTTGGCTTTCTTCAGAGCCTGTGATGTCCCCAGGTGCAGACACACTACCATGAGTAGGGGACTATGGCAGTAGCTGCGGAGTCCCAAGGTGGAGGCGATGGGGGAGCCCCACGTTGGTAGATGTCAGTCCACACAGGAGTGGGGGCCCCCAGTGCCTGCAAATGGGTAGCAGCTGAGTGTCCTTCTCAGGGAGCTCCTGTGGGAATTTTGTGCCAGTGCTGATGCCAGTGGTCCCCATAAGGCACCCACAGGACCCCTGTGTGGGAGAGTAGCTGGAAGTTGGGAGTCCTATTCTAATGCTGAGGGCCGGCCCATGTGGCACAGTAGCTATGATCCCTCTCAGCAAAGCAGTATTCCCAGTAGTTGACTGGGCCATGGAGCAACACAGAATGCTGCCTCCCTCTGGCCCGCCATCTTGGATCCTGCCAAAATAACTATTTTTAGGCACAAGACAATAGACAACATGACCTGCATTCCCTGAGAGAAGGAAAATACCTGAGGTGAATTTAGCATTGGTTTCAGTCTTCTATATTTCCATGCTGCTGCTTTGAAGACCAAACAAAGACTTCATTTTATGGCAGTGCAAACAGAGTACAGAGATCCAACTAACCAGAAAACAGTAGAATAACATCTTTAAAGTGCTAAAAAAAAAACAAAAACTGTCAACCTGGAATACATGTCACCTGAAAATATTGCTCAAAAAGTAAGAAGAAATAACTATATTTTCAGACAAATAAAAACAGAAGGCCTGTACACATCTATTAGTAGATGTATACTATAATAACTATTGTAGGATGGGTTCCAGCTTGCAGCTTAATGGTTCCAGGTGTAAACATGGATCCGAAGTCAGCCAGTTATCACAGTGAGCAAACCCTTTAGCTACGTTCTGTGTTCCATGAGCTAGGGTGGTTTTTCAAAATCATACTATTTTGAAAATTATACATTTAAAATTAAATTCTTAGTGAAAATTACATGAAATACAAATTACAGTCTTCATAAATAAAGTTTTATTGGAAAACCACTGTGATCATTTGCTTATAAATTGTCTATGGTTTCCTTCACTCTACACAGGCAGAGTGGAGTCACTATGATGGAGACTGCTTTGCCCACAAGACCTCAAATATTTACTACCTAGCCCTTTACAGGAAAAGTGTACAGAATGAAGAACACTGAAAATAGTAATATGGGTAGGAAGATATTTTAAAAACCTTTCTTCAGTTTTTAATTTGTTTAAAGTAGTTTAAAGCAAAAATAATGGCAATGGATTATGGATTTTAATCATCTATAGAAGTAAAATGATCACAGATATAGGGAAAATGACAGGAGGGGAGTAAATAGAAGCATATTTAGTAATGGCCTTGCATTAACAAGGAAGAGATACGTCTTAGTCACTTAAGGCTGTTATTGTAAATACCAATGATTGGGTGATTTAACAGATAAATTTTTACTTCTCATGGTTCTGGAAGCTTGCAAGTCCTAGAAGATCTGCCAGTCAACTCAGTTTCTGGTGAAGACCCTCTTTCTGAAATACAGGTGCATCTTTCTTACTCTGTAGCACAGAAATATGTTTTCCCTTTCAGGTTTCTTCTTTTAAAGGCACTAAAATCATCATGAGGCCTCTACCCTCCTGACCTAATTAACTTGCACAGGGATTACTTCCAAGTACGTCACATTGGAAAGTAGAGCTTCAACACATGAATTTGAGGTGGACCCAAACATTCAATTTAGAGCAGAATATAATATTAATTCACACTAAATTTTGATAAATTAAAGATCTGTGGGTTAATCTCTGTAACAATGTTTACATTTTTTAAAATTAAAATAAAAAGATAAATATAAAGAAAGAAAAGTAAAATAAAATACTAAAAATACTCAAATGAAAAGAAGAGAGAAAGGAGGAAAAGCAAAGAACAAGTAGAAGAAATAAAGAGCATAAAACAAGTGTTAGTTTTAAACCTAACCATAGCTGTGATTATATTAAATGGAAATAGACTCAACTTTCTAATTAAAAGGCAAAGACTGTCAGACTGTACAAAAAATCAGGTTCAAATATACGCTATCCACAAAAGCAGCATTCAATTATAAATACTCACAAAGGTTAGAAATAAAATGATAGAGAAGGTATACCATACAATAAATATGTGTTATATTTTAAAAATTAAATCAAGAATGCTTCAAAGAAAGGAATAGTCATGCTAAGTAAAATAAGTCAATCCCAAAAAACAAAGGCCAAATGTTGTCTCTGATATTCAAATGTTAACACACAATAAAGAGTGGGAAGGGGGAAGAATAGAAGTTCATTGGATTAGACAAAAAGGGAAGGGTGGATGGGAATAGAAAAGACAGTAGAATGAATCAGATATAACTTTCCTATGTCCATATACGAATACAGGACCAGTGTAACTCCACATCATGCACAACCACAAGAATGGAATACTAATTAGAATAAGTTATACTCCATGTATGTATAAGGTGGCAAAATACACTCTCTAGTCATGTATATCTAAAAACAACAAATAAAAAAGAAAATAAATAGTAAAGATTAGGAGGAACATATAATGAGGCAAAACCCAAAAGACATTGAAAAATGCTATTAAACAATTTAAGGAAACTGTTGGAAACTTATGAAACACTACTCAAAGCTAACACAGAATTTACATTCATTTTACGTACACATGAACTTCAAAAGATATGTTAGAAAATGAGCCTCAATTTCAAAGCATTGAAAACATACATGATACATTTTCTAACTATGATTAGGTTAGGAATTAACAAAAAATAATGAATTACAAAAGATAACCACAATAGTCTAAAATACAATTTGAAATAAAACATGATTAAAAGGGGAAAAAAGTCACAAAAATAATAAAATATATTTTACCTGAATGATAACAAGACCACAACATATTAAACTTTCTGCATTGCAACTAAGGAAGTCCTTTTAAAAAAGGACTTCAAAATAAGTGAAAAGGAGAAAAAAATTAAATGTAGAATTAAATGTGATTTAAAGTAGACAATAAAGAAAATTAACAAAATTGAAACTCACTGGCGAATTCATCAAACATTTGAAGAAATAACTACAATCCTCCAATCCTAAATCAATGTTTTCCTAAAATGAAAATGGTCCAAACATTCCAATTAAAAGGCAAAGAAACATAAGTTCCAACTATATGCTGGAAAAGAAAAAGAGAGAGAGAGAGAGAGAGAGAGAGAGAGAGAGAGAGAGAGAGAGAGAGAGAGAGAGAGAGGGGAAAGAAGGAAATGGAGACTGTTTGTATTGGGGGTAAAAATGGGAGTTCATAACCCACTTGAATCAAATGTATGAAAGATGATATGTCATGAGCTTTGTAATGTTTTGAACAACCAATAAAAAAAAAGAAGGAAATGGGGGTAAGAGGAAGGAAGGAAAGAAAGAAAGATTAAAAAAGAAACTTCAATTATAAAGATTTAGATAGGTTAAAAGTAAATTCATGGAAAAATATGTGCCACAAAAATACTAATCATAAAGCTAATGTGACTGTATTAATATTAGGCATAGAGGCTTTAAAATAAGAAATATCATTAGGATAAAGATGAAGGAATCCTAATGGTAAAAGGATTAATCAAGAAGGCATTAAAAGTCCTAAATGTGAATGTACCCAAAAATAGAGCTTAAAAATAAATACATCAAAAATTCACAGACATTTTAAGGAGGAATAAATACATACACAATTGTAATTGAAGATTTCAAAACAGCTGTCTTAGTAATTGATAGATCAGTACACAGATCTATCTGTAGACAGAAAATAAGTACAGATAGAAAAGAATTAATAGTTATAAAATGATATTTGGAGAACATTTTAAAGATAGAAGAGCACACACTCTTTTCAAGAGTTTGGTATATTTACCAAGACAGACCATGTGCTGAATCATAAATCATATTGCAATAATTTAAAAGGATTAAAAAATAAAGTTCATGTTGATTTCCTTGCTTGTTAAGAAGAAAGCATTTTTTAAAGAAGCCTTTCAATGACATTAAGCCTTTGTCATACTGCTTGAAAACAAAATCCAGATTAAAAATTATGTTTTCAAATGAACTTTTAATTAGCATTTATTTTCCTATTGTGAGTTATTTTAGAAAACATGCAATATCTTATGCTGGACAAAAGAAAATCTCACCATGAGAGAAATGTTTTTGCCAATATATCAAAAGGTAAATGATCAAAACTCAAATGCTCTGAAAACCTATTGCAAGAATTGTGTTCATGTTATATCAAATACAATGAAAAATAAAAAGTCTTAACATATAATTTCTTTTTTTAATATTTAGTTTTTAGTTGTAGTTGGACACAATACCTTTATTTCACTTATTTATTTTTATGTGGTGCTGAGGATGGAACCCAGGTTTCGCACGCGCAAGGCGATGGCTCTTCTGATGAGCCACAACCCCAGCCCTTAACATATTATCTCAAGTCATTGAAATACTTAAAGAATTGTGGGAGTCATATCAAAATAAAGAAGTGTGCAGGTAAGACCGATTCTTTTCTAATTCAAATATGATTTGTGAATATAATTCAAAGTCGTTTTTCATGTTGTTCTTAGAGCTCTATGAAAAGTATTACCTAAAGTGATGTGTTTAGGATAGATAACAATCTATCAAAATAAACCTGGTCAGGCTATGATGTGAATACATGCAAAGCTATCTAGGCATGCAACCCTATTTTTTTATTAATCCAGCGATGGTATGGTGCTACTACACTTTTTTAATATGTATTGCTTGGTTTGGTTTTTGTTTCTGCTGTTGTTTTGTGGTGCTGGGAATTGAATCCAGGGTCTCAAGCACTCTACCACTGAGCCATACCCCAGCCCAAGTTCTTGGTTTGTTGTTTGTTTGTTTTAAAAACAAAAGTCTTTGTTTATTTTTTGACATCCAGTATTGACATCCAGTCTGGTATTGACATCCTATTGACATAGGAGATAACAGGGACATTATTGGATTCTCAGAATCAATGTTAGAGATATTGAAAAGATATTGATAATCAAGATATTGATAATGCTTGTTAATGAACCCAGAGAACCAAAGAACAAATAAGGTAAAGGTAAAGTCACTGGCACAGAGAAGCTAGGAAATAACTTGGGAGTAACAATGAAGGCTGGATCAGAGTCCAGAAGGCCCAATAACAGCAGTTAAGAGAGGTTTACCAATGACTACAGAATGCAAAGAAGTAAAAAAGAGGTCAAGAAAATAAGCTGCATACATTAAGTCCCATTCCCATAATTTGCATGGAATTTGAGATCAAATACAAAAAGTAGATTTCAGTTATTCAGGCAGGATGACAGGCCAGAAACTAGACCTAGAGTTATGCAAGAGTTGGGACTCAAAAACCCACCCAAGTAACTACATTTCAGCAAGCACAACTCAGACAAAATAGATTATCTGAGAATGGAATTATTGGGTTCCCACCCTACAAATGTAATTATCGTCCTTGAGCTGATGAATGTGTTCAGCTGCCATGCACACAAAGCTTCACCTGGATCTATAAAGTAGGCAACCTGGTTAACAGGGGAAAGAGCACAAGATGGACTTGAAGCTGATTCCAAGTCCTGCCCAGCATCTTGCAGAGTTGTCCAGCAAAACTGAGACCAAGAAAAAGACTACATTCTGGAGGCAAGCTTACCTATTTAAGAGTAAATGTTGAGTCAAATAAAGACCAAACCATTTCCATCATAGGGATCAGGTTTTTCCATGAGTCATAAAGACACACTACATTTTTGACAACTTTTTATGATGCAGGTATTGATACGCAGCAATAGTGCTAATAATCAGAGGCTGAAACAAGAACTGCTAAAACAGTAACTACTTCAAAGATAGAACTTGTTGGCTGAGAGCTCATAACCCAGAATGTGACCTTAAATACATAAAAGACCATTTCATTTACTCTGGTTCTACCATGTAAGTATTTATGCATTTTAATGGTATTGTCTATTTTTCCTCCACAGGAAATTTTGTTAAAAGAATGTTGATTGTCTCCAGATTCTATGAAGAATTTGTTTCACAGGAATACAAAAATATCCAAATTGAACATGTTTGCTAAGAAAGTGAGCATTGCTAGGCCCAATGAACCTAGCAAAAGCAGACAGAGTCATTCAAAGTGCTGAGAGTCTCTACACTGTGGGGTGGGGGGAGTGGGCCACCGCCCTTAATTCTACGTCTGCTATCTTTGTTCCTATGAAAGATTGACTTCATTGAGAATTTGTACTCTCCAAGACCAAGAAAACAAATGGAATATGAGCTTAAACTGTAAAGTGTTTAACTGCTTTTTTTCCCCCTATCTCATTACCTGTCTTTCTTCCCAAGTCTTCTCTCTAGGCTCCTCTTCCCCGGTCCTGATAAGTTGTCATTCCTAGTCCTCCAGCTTCCACTGAGAACACAAGTACCTCTTGCTAGAGCTCCTCCCAGAAGTTGGATCCTGCCCTCAGTTGCAGGGTTAAGTCTGCAGTCTGTACAGATCTTCATTTGCCCTATGCCTGACCACAAACAGTGACCATGGTCTAGGGTGCCTCAGTTTCCCCAGACAAACCAGATGCCTTGATATATTGACTGTTGATTCCTGTACCCCTGTTCACTAGTCTTAACCACCAGGTCATTCACTCACTGGTATACCTTAATATCCATGGAGTACCCACCCAGCCTCTTTTACAGAGAAGTTTCCCCCAGAATAGTCTTTCTTCCATTCTCACCAAGGAGATGAGTACACACACCTGAACCTGACTCTTTTATAAGAAGAATACTACTACATGGGATGGTTTCTAATTTCAAGGTCCAAAGCCCATGGGCTATAGGAAAAAAGGTTGCTAAAACAACCCACTTATGATTTCCTGATCTCTGGGATATATTTATCAGGAAAACAGAGGCTGTGGAAGAGATACTAAGAATGATTTTGTCTCCCCTACACGCCACTGAGCAAGCACTCCTGAGAACACAGGAAAGCTGAACTCTATTTCAGGGTGAAACAGAAACTGCCTACAGCTAAGGAAAAACTAATGAGTTACAAAGTCACTTCCCCATCATTTCCAGCAGGCGTAAATTAGGAAATTGGGGTAGGTCATCCCTGAGGCCTTTTTAAGCTCTAAAAGTCTATGATCCGTAGAGAGTGACTCCATCCAAATGAACACTTAATGTTAAACATACAAAAACTTATTGACGATGGTCTATATTTTTGTAGCTACTGGAACAGAATCAGAATAGCTAAAACAAGAGGTTTTAAAAGAAGAGGAAAGGCAAGTACTTAAAAGCTGAGAAGTCATGACAATAATTTGTGGAGTACCTATGAGGTCTGACTATTAAGAAGGCACTTGACTCTATAGAGTATTCGACAAATTCAAATTTAAAACCATTTGTTTATCAGCATCTTTCCAGATCCCAAAGTGTGGTGGAGGCTACATATGCTGTGTTATATGAGAATGCATTCTTTATTATCACTCAGGAAACTGTGTTGTGGAATAAGAAAATTTAAGAACTATTTTTCATCATTTAAAACCTATGGTCATAAAGGCAACTGGGCAATAGCAGTCAATTGGAATAAATACAGTGTTGCATCTCCCTGGTGTCACAACTGAATGACCATAATTTCCATTCATTCATGTTTTTGTGAACATGGTTCTCCTTTCCAAAATGTCTTAATAGTTATGAATGGCTTGTTTTCTATATAAATACCTAATGTATTTTTCTATCAGATTAGTTCATTATGGAATAATGTACATCAATTTCATGCATAATTTACACTTTTATAGCTGAAATATCAAGTAGAAACATTATCATTAAATGCTGATTCATGAAGCAAAAAAAAAAAAAAACACATTACTTTTAATTCAAACTCAAACCTATGCTTACGGAACCAGCAAGAGTTGAGAATTCCTCATTTATATCACATAGCTTCCCCGAGGAATATTATCTTCTCCACATAACTCTCTACTCTTGCCTGCTGGCTGCTGCTTATGGCAGAATTTTTAGACAAGGGAGGTTGGTCTTTCCATATACAAAGACAGAGCTTGTGCCCCATTGCAGCGCTTGGCAAATGAGCCCTGAGGGTCACATACATCCACAGGCCTCTTCTGGTACAGCTCCTAAACTAGGAATGATTATGACATTGTTTGAGTGTTTGACAAAAATAAGAAAGATGAAATCTATGCTTTCAAAACATATGAACATGACATGTAATTCAAATTTCAGCATCCAACGCATAAGGTTTGGAGCCCAGCCAGACTCCCTTGTTTATATATTGTGCTGATCGCTCTCAGGCTGTCACATAATGTCACACAATGTCACATAATGTCACAGTGCCCACAAGCTCTACCTACATCTGGCCCTTTAAAGAAAACAGTTTCCAACTCCTGCCCTAGAACATCTAAGAAACTTCCTTGTTGTCCCATAGATGGAGCAGCATTATTCCACCCAGTAAAGACAAATCCTTCAGTTTCTCAAGCCTGATGACAAAGCAAATTTTTAAAGTCAACACTTAATTCTAACAACAAAAGCCCTTGACAAAAATACCTCCATTTTCTAAGACTTCTGCCACAGTCACTCTTTTGAAACCAGTGTTTCTACTTTTCACCATTCCCTTTCTTGCAAAGAGTCTACCATGCTGATTATCCTAGTCATCCTTGTTCATTGTCCCAGATCCAAACCGGATACCTTCATAGTACTTAATCCTGCAGTGAGAATTTATTTTCTATTTGTCTGTCCCTCCCGTTAGAGAGTAAACTCAATGAGACTGAGGTATACATGTATTCTGTTCACTGTCTTGTAGTGCCCCTTTAAAAGTATTAGTAACAGTACTAATTATCCTGACCCTTGCACTTACTAAATATGCTTAATAAATCAAAAATGAATGAATGAATACATAATTAGGATACTAGAGAGGAAAAGGGTAAATGAAGGGTTTTCTTGAAAGCATAATTTTTTCCTACAACAGATCTGTTTTACTTAAAATATAAAGTAACAACTATGTGACACTGATTATGAATGAGACTGTTCAATTCCTTATTCCTTGTAGCTGCTTTAACATCACCACAAATATGTGACTTCAAACACAGAAATTTCCCCCTCAGTGTTGGAGACCAGTAGCCTATAATCCAGGTGCTAACAGAGTCACCTTTTTCCTGAAGTCTCTGTGGAGGGGAGATTTCATCCCTGCCTCCCACCGCTCCTGATGGCCTTGGCCTTCCTGACTTCATGAGGCATCACTCCAGCCTCTACTTCTGTCTTCACAGTCTCCTCCTCTGTGTCTTCTCTTCTGTCTCTTATGTGGACACCGTTGGATTAAGTCATCTAGGATGGTCTCAAGGTCGTTGATTACATATACAAAGAACTATTTTTGCAAATGAGATCACGCTCACGGTTTTCAGGAATAAGAATATGAACACACATTTTCTGGGCCACTGTTCATCCTACTGTCATAAGCATCATCCTACCAGGGCATACATGATCTCTACTGCTCCTTCTCAGATAAGAAAACTCTTCAAAATAAAGCGAAAAGGCTAGCATTTGAAACCCACTGTCAGGATTTAAGTCTATCCTCTGAACCAGAATACCGTTTCATTGCCCAGGGTCACTTTCTGAATTGCCCAACCTACAGGCTGAATATAGAGAGTCTCAAGCCAAGACAAGGTCCCTCTGCCCCCTTTCACCTGCTTACAGATGTGTGAGGTCCACTAAGTGTGCAGAAATACAGGCTATTTCACAGGTCACCAGAAAATCCCCAGGATTAATCAGACACAGCAGACACCTACTCTGAAATTAAGCTCTTGGATTTGTTTAATGCTTGTTTTGCTCAATGCTTCTTGAGGCGCATAGACAGTTAAATTCACTTCATAGGCACCAATGGTAATCAGTACATGTAAGAAAATAATGTTTTATTTTCACCTCATGCTAGTGATCTTATAAAAGTATAGATTTTTTTTTTTTTTGAGAACTAGGATGTAAATGACCCTGTAACATCTCTCATGGTGACAAAGAGGTAGAACTAATAAAGGATCTCTATGGTCACTTTGAACGAAACATATCACTGTCACTCTAGTGAATATAAACTGTATGTACTTCATCCCCCTTGAAGTTCCTTGACTTAAAATTCAAATAAAGTTAGTTCCGTTTGAAATTCTCCCTCCTCATGGCATGAGCATTAATGCACTTCCTAAAGTAAACAATTTGCTCCTTTTTGTAGCAGGATCAAAACTGTTATAGATCATGCCAAGTCAAAGAGAACATACAGTCAAGGAAATGGAAGGGTCAAAAAGCCAACCATCTGAAAATTTATGTCAGTATTTATGCTTAGGCTCTGTCATTGCAAACAAATATCATACTTTAATACCACTGTACAATAAAGGAAAACCTTTGACTTGTGAGCTGGTGGAAAAGGCAGAATGAAAAAGCAGCATTCATGTGAGAGTCAACCCCCATCCTTCACATTGGTGAAGAATGAAGAGACCTTTATGCTATTTCTTTTACCTCAACAGGAGCTGGGCCTGAGACTGACTTATGTGGACAGGAGACTGACAGTGATTGAGCAACTTCTGCTTACCTGACTGCTTCATAGTCATTATATCATTTAACACTCACAATAACCCTTGAAAGCAGGCAAAATGCCCTTATTTTAGAATTGAGGAAATTGAGGCTTAGAAAGCCTAAATGATTTCCCGAAGGTCACTCAGTTAATTTGCAGTGATGCCGGGTAAGCCAGACTCCCAAACACCAAGCTTACCTACCTGAACCAAGTTCTTTTTCCTGCTCCTGCTAGTGTATATAAACATACGCTTTTAAAATAATGACAGGCTAAATCTTGCAATCAAGTTATTACAGCATTCCAGTAAGTCGGCAAGTGACCTGTTGTTTTCACGAAGGATGACCAGGATGTGACACTGTCTCCTTCTATTACACCCAGCCAGCAAGCTGACTGTCAAATAGGACTGCTGTGATCTGTTTAGCAAGGTCGGCTGCTTGATTTCTATGAATAATTGGATGCCATTAATAATGGTCAGCTCCAGGATACAGGAAGTTGGTCAAGCATGGTAATTGTATTTTGAATTCCAGCAAATTATTTCCCAGGGAGCAGGAAAACTACTACATGGGGTACAGTTTTTATAAGCACAATAGAGATCATTGCCTCCCTGAAGGTTAAGGAAATGTGCCAAGGGCTTTCTTAACATGTGTGACCACCTCTGGTAAGAAACATAGAGGTCAGGGTTTTGAAAATTATGGCTAACGCTAGGAATCCTGATCATTACAGAAAGTCTTCAGAAGTTAACTTTCTTATTTCTTCCTTCAGATTGACACTAGAGCTTTACACATTAGGAGACTACTATTTAAATTCTGAAACACCAATGAAATCAGACCAATGACAGATTAGGAAATCTATAGAATTGACACCCATTAAAAAAAATCAAGCAAAAATCTTTTCCTGTTTAATGTTTACTATATGCCAATTCTATAGTAAGGGCTGTAAATACTGCAGAATAATTATATGAAATCATATCATTATCCATTTTTTAAAGCCCTGTCAAAAAATGAAGGCTTTGAAAAAATCTTGCAGAAAAATAAAATAAGAAATTTAAAAAGAGATTGTAAAAAATGTACATTTTATAACCATGTGAAAAGGAAGAACTAAAACTGATTTTAAAGGATGATAATAGACTTGGATTTGAGTAGGAGATAAACAACAAAAAAATCATAGAAAAGCATAAAATTTCAATAGCAAGAAGGCATTCTTTATTTTAACGACTATTAGCCATCGTTGTGGAACTGTTTCTTAAATGGGGCAACACCATAAGCAGAACAAACTTAAAGTTAAAACTTATCATAGCAGAGTTATAAGTGAAAGAAATATGGATGGAAACATGGGATTTGGAATATAACCACCAAAGCTAAATATTCAACACATGCTTCAATTCTCAGTTTTTCATTATTTGGAGGGAGCTACTAAGAATGGAATCATTTTGACCATTTTCCCCCCAAGGGTATTCATTATTTAGATGAACTCTGAAATGTGAAACGAAAAGAAACAAGTGATCTCAGACCTATGTGTAAGAGGTAAAATCATAAAGCTCTCATAAAGAAACAAGGCATATGCTTTGTGATCTTGGGTTAGACAGCAGATTTTGGGATATGGCACCAAAAGACAGATGAAAGAAGAAACAATGCATATAAATTGGAGTACATCAAAATTAAAGACATCAGTACTCCCAATGAGGACAGTGAAAAGACAACCCCCAGAACAGGAAAAAAATACCTGCAAATCGCATATGCTATAAAGCATTTGCATCTCAACACAAATAGCCAACAGTAAGAAGATTACCCAAATGCCTGACAACTGATGAGTGCATAAATAAAATGTGGCCCACACTGGCAACAGTATATTTTTCAGCCATAAAAAAGAATGAAGTACTGACACTACAACATGTCTGACACCTGAAAATATTATGCCAAATGAAAGAATCCAGTCACAAAAGACCAGGTATGTATGATGCTACTCCTAGCATGTCCCTAATAAGCAATAGATCAGGAGTTGCTAAGGCAAGGTTGGAAGCAGACAGAAGAAAAAGAGAAAGTAGTTGCTAATGCCTCTAGAGTTTCTCTTTAAGGGTCAAAACTGTGTTCCTAAATTAGATTATGGTGATGGTGGCACCAGCCTAGGAGTATGCAAAAAAAAAAAAAATACTGAATTGTGTACTGTAAATGAGTGGATTGTATGGCATGTGAATTATAAACTTGTTTCAAAAAATTAAACACAATAATCACAGCACTAGGTATTGGCTATTTCCCTAGTGACAAAATTGTTGTATTTTCAGAATGCAGGACCAGAAGAAGAAAAAATAATTGGCCCAAGGACCTACATTGAGCCAATAGCTAAGGCAGGTTCCCTAAGATTTCTTCTTCCTAAAGTTCCCTAGGCATCAGGTTCATTGGCAAATTTCTTACTCTTCATGATTTGACTTTTTATTTTTATTGTGCTGTCTTTCCCATCAGCGATGGTAGCTTTACTGATGATTTGTCCAGATACAATTCCATCAGCAGATGTTTGTCTGTTTGTTTTTGGTCCTGGTGATTGAACCCAGGGACACTTAACCACTGTGCCACATCTCTCAGCTCCTTTTTTAAATATTTTATTTAGAGACAGGGTCTCACTGAGTTGCTTAGGGTCTAAGTTCCTGGCTTGTATGGTTTTTAGGCCTGAAAAAAATTAAATAAATAGGAGATGGTCCATATAGAAGGAAGGACCCAGAATCCAGATTTTTCCAATCCTTCACTATGCCTCACAGGCTAAGCAGGAGACAGAGATGAGTATAGAGGATCAACAGGACACCGCTTTGCCTTTTCCTCTTAAAACTAATGCCTTTTCCTATTAGGGAACATCCATTGCCTTCAAGAGCCAACTTAAGCCCAACAAGGCTGACGGCAGCCAAAACAGATGCAAAGAGCCTCATCTCAGGTGAAGTATTTCCAGAACCTTCAAGCATCTTATTTGAAAATCAGAAGTTGTGAAAATGCTTGACACCAGAGTTTCCTCAGGTGTACAATAGAGAACATGAACACCACCTACCTGAGAGAACTTGTTCAAGCCCCAAAGAAGTAGCAGAGATCTGTGTGCATGTGAGTGTGTGTGGTGTGTGTTTGTGATGTGTTTGTACACATGCATGATGTAGATGTGACATGTGTGTGGCAGGTGGCAGACAGGGTAGAGAAGGGGTTTGAGGAAAGCGATGGTTGAACATCAGAGCCAGGAGCATTTTAAAGGTTTTCCAGAACAGAATCTCCCTGTGTTCAAAGAGGAGCTGGAGAAGTGAACTGTAGATCTTTGTTCTCACCAATGCACCCCAGGCTTGAAAAGAAATTTAATAATTGCAGAAAACTCAAGATTTGTTTTGTCCTGTGCTTTTCCTCTTATCTGTAATATATTTATAATTTTCAACTCCTGTTGCCTTTGTTGTCTTTTACTTCTCCTTATTTTTATTTCTTTTTCTGTTCAAAAAACTAGAAAGGTGTCTCCAAGAGAGCTCTGGCAAGCCCCGAGATAGAGTGTATTGACAGTGACCATTTTCTTGCCATCTTTTCAGCTACAATTAATTTGCCTGAGAAAGAGAGAAGGAAAGTGAGGAGGTCGATAATATAAAGAGCTCCATGTTTTATTCATCTTTCCAGAAAGTTGTGGATATTAACTAATTACCCAACTCCATGCATCTCTGTAGGATAAAGAAAAGTAATCCAGCTGTGCCCTACTTTAAGAAAAACTGATTTATAAAAATTGAAATTTATCAGAAATACAAATTATGAAATGAATCAGAAAACACATTTATAGAAGGGTTCAATATAAGGTTGTATTTTTAAAAGAGTATTCCCTTAGCGCATGTAAAATATGACTTCCTATAGAAAACTTGAGTTATTCTTCTACCATAAGCCATTAAAAATCCAAGTTTATAAAAACAGGTACATTAGGGGGTTAGTTGTTATATTCATAAAAAGATTTCTTTAAATAGCATGCCACCTCCACATCCTACCTCCAAGTACTAAAATTATGAATTGATTGGCCAGCAAATGATTAAATGCAAATTGAGGAAACACAGCTATTGTTAGAACTGCATATGCCTGTATTTGTCTTGCTGTTTCTGTGGATAAATAGGAAAATTGAAGGCATGAGAAATCAAGTAAACATTCTCAGATTAAGTTTTATAATTAAGTTCTCCTTGTCTCTTATCTATAAAATATCTGTCTATATTTTGAAGACTCAAATAGACATAAATTATTATGTTCATAGAAAAAGCAGAGAAACATGGCAATAAATAGCAGATAATTCCAAAATTATTTCATCTTAGCTTTTGGTTATATTTTTTATTTGCTTTATACATGTACCCAGTATTTCAATGATCCAACGATATATACTTGAAATCTAATTTTTCATGCACATAAATTGAAGCTGAGGAATATTAAGCAGAATGTCCAAGAGAAGTAGATCCAGCAGTAGAACCCCCACCCACCCACCGCCTTATATGCTGTAACCTGAGGGGAGTTCTTGATACCTTCTGATGTTAACTGATCAAAACAATACGAAATAGAGTTTTTAAGGATAGGGTACTGATGTTTTACAAACAAACCAATTGCATTTAAAAATAGAACTCCTCCAAAAGGGTACCTATAACATCTTCATTCCTTTGATCAGCCTGCAACTGATTTTTTTAAAGTGCTAAAGATGAACGAATGACCACTGCTTTTGGAGGCAACATATGTTTCAACAAACTTGGCCTCTCTGGTCTGCAAGGCCCCAAGTATAGTACAGCCCATTAGGAGATCATGGTCAAAGTGGTTTCAAAATTCACACAAGTATCATCATCTCCCAAAACAAAGTTTAAAATTTAAACAAAGTTTAAAATATGAGAAATGCATACTATAAATTGTGTTATAGTGGATTGTTAGAAGTCCAGACAACTTGAACTTGTGACCATAAGCCTGAAGGTTTGATCAACAAAACAACAATAAAACCAGTTCAAAACTGAATATATGGCCAGCATTCCAGATATTCCAAGGCAGACACAGCTTTGTATAAGATTCTAATCTTGACTAATAACTTTATATTATTGATGTATCTCCTGGCTAATAATTAAGCCTGACAAGGCCAGGTAAAAGGAAATATAATTCTTGATAAAATAGGAGCACAGGACCAAGTAACACAAAGGAACAAAATTGCTTCTAACAATGTATTTAAAGATTCCATTAAGTAATACTGGCTCATTCTGAATCTTGATAATGGAGCTACACAAGTTCCACATGAATATGGAATGATTAAAAACAATGCTCTCAGACAATGGGTATTAAAGCAGGTTATGCTTGTGGAAAATAGATAAGGGAACTTTTGGCGAAACCAAAACACTGGGACTGAATATACATATTGAGTATTCTATAAGAGGCAGACTATGGTTGACTGGAGATTAAAAACACAAACCAATCTATGAATAGGGACAGCCATGCATGTAATTTTTGTCAAGACAAATTGGCTGATTAAAGCTGTTAGATATTGTGATAATACAAAAGGGGATCTGGTGAGAAAATTCACTAAGCTCAAATGAATTATAAAACTGAAAATGAACAAAGATTATAACATCACTTCAAAAAAATGGAGCTAATAATAATCTTTTTGTGTCCATAGCACTGTTTTATCTTAGCAGTTCAAAGCATTTCACAAAATCACTGAATCATGGCTTTTATGGTTAAAATTGACCAAAAAGATGATCTAGTCCAAAATACACCCAAGGCTTCTGTCTCCTCTACAACATCTTACCACACACAGTTAACCTCCCAAGCCCTCCAGGAATCTCCTGAGTGTGCCATTTCAGATCCATTTAGGAGAGTTCAGAATAATCACACTTGGCTTGTCCTTTGCATTGAAGCATAGGACAAAATTAGTTATCGGGCAGAGCTCTAACTTGGTAGGACAAGAGAACAGGAGAGCAAGAGAAGACTGCACAAATCTGTTAGGAAAAAGATAGGTAAGTGGTAATGACTGTGAAGACATTTGAAAGTTTCAAGTCAGTCTGTTGGAGATTAGAGGCTTGAGAGTCAAAAAGAAGAAAAACCATTCTCCAAGACTCAGCAAATGTAATACCTCCAAAAGTGGGATATAGATTGTGGGGGAGGGGAGGGGTGGTTAAAACTCTGTCAACGGAGAAGCCAGACCTCCAGATCCCTTCTCTTAGCCTGGGCAGTTAAGCAGTTGTCTGACACGGCAGAAATTCATGTACAGATACACATGACCTAACGACACTTCAGTAAGCACTGTTCCACATATACAACAGTGGTCCATAAGATTATGATGGAGCTGAAAAATTCCTACAGCTAGTGACACTGTGGCCATCATAAAGTCCTGGCACAATGAATGTATCATTTCTTTTGCCTTTGTGGTGATGCTGATGTGAACAAAGCTACCCACTGCCAGACAGATAAAAGTACAGCTTATATAACTATGTCCAGGGCCTAATACTTCATACTGATAATAAAGGACTAGGCGGCTAGCGTATGTGCTTACTACCCTATACTTTTTATTATTTTTTAGAGTGTACTCTTTCTGCTTATAAAAAAATAAAGTTTATTGTAAAAGAGCATGCTGTTTCCCCAGCAACAGCCTCATCTATCCCAAGTTTACCACATCATTTGATTGTAACTTTTTCTCTTGTGCTGGATTTAGTGTTGTTTTGTTCTTAACCGCCTAGAAGCAGCAGGCTAGACCACACAGGTATGATATCACCAAGGTGTGTAGTGCGCTCAATCATCTAAGCTGTGTAAGTGCATCCTACAATGTTCACACAACTATGAAACTGCCAAATGATGCACTTCTCAGAATGTGACCCGTGTTAATTGCATCCAAAATTGTCTTGAGTATCTATTATGTGCTTGCCATTGCTTTAGGAATTGCAGCTATGGTAAGGAACAATACAAACAAATAAATAATGAATAAAGCCAGGTGGAAATTAATGACAGGGAAAAAATGAACTAGGTGTGAACCACAGGAGGTCAAAAAGGAAAAAGTTCATTTTCTTTTTTTTAGGGGGGGGGCAGTAACCCACGGATTGAACTCAGTGGAACCACTGAGCCATATCCCCATCCCTTTTTATATTTTATTTAGAAACCAGGTCTCACTGAGTTGCTTAGGGCCTTGCTAAGATGCCAAGGCTGGCTTCGAACTCATGATTCTCCTACCTCAGCCTCCAGGGCCAATGGGATTATATGTGTGATCATTTTCAATATAGTGGTCAGAGCCTGGGAAGGGTTTGGGAGAAAGAAGGATGGAGAGTGGATGTATAATTGTCACAAGGGTTAAATTGGATAGAAAGAATAACTTCTAATATTCCATAGCACAATAGGATAACTATGGTTGGTAGCAATTAATTGAATGTTTCAAAATAGCCGGTGGAGAGGATTTTAAATGTTCCCAACAACAACAAAATGATAAGTATCTGAGGTGACAAATGTATCCACTTCTCTGATCTGAACATTAAACATGGTATATACACCTTAAAATACAAATAATATACACCTTAAAATATAAATAATTGTAACGTATTTATACCATACCCTATAACTATGTTACAATTATTATGTAAAATAACTAAATTAAAAATATTTTTCAAATAATAAATAAGTGAATATGGTAGTCAGAAAAGGTTATGCCCAGGATGACAGTTGAGCAAAAATCTGAGGAAATTCAGATGAACACCTGGGGATGGTTTCAGACACAGGGAAGTTTAAAGGTGTGAAGAGGGAATGTTCTCACCAAAGGAATAGCAAAGCCAAGACCTGGGCAGAGGACATAGCTGGAGAGGTATAATCCAGGGACTCGGAGACAAGAGTGTGGGAAGAGGGCCAGAGCCAGACCTCACAGGGGTTTGATTTTGCTCAGAAAATCAGCCAGATCTCAAAAATTACTGACTGAATTTAAGAGAATCTTCTCTGGATTGTAAACTCCTGATAGTGGATCAACGTGATAAAATGATTTCTTTGTGCTCCAGGACCACCATACTAATCACAGGAATTCTTACCCTTGGCCTGGGCTCAGTTGCTTTCTGGTGAGACCCATATTCCTGGGACCCCTGACAACAGGAAGTGTGTTCTGACATCTGAGGCAGGAAGCTGCTCACTGCTTCCAGCCGTACCTCTGCACTTCCTGCAAAATATCATTAAATGTCTCCTAAAATCTGAGTAGTAGTTGCTTCCTGTCTGGTAGCACATGGGTTACCACGGCCTGATATTTATAAGTGAAAACTGGCCCCCGAGCAAGAATCATCCCCATAGGTAGCAAAGAAAATCAATTTCATTTCTTAAAGAAATACCTTGGCGTGTGAGCAAATATTTTTTCTGGTTTGGGAGGCATTGGAGCCACCCTACAGCTATTATGATGTACATGTAGGAATTACATCAGCCACAGCTGTCCTACAAAGGGTCACTTCTAAGACCAGGATTATGGATCCCTGGGGAAGCAGGTCCACTCCAAGAGACTGAATAGCATCTGAACTTCAGTGCAGGTTGACTCTGGTGATAGCCAGTTCAGCAATGATTACCCAGTATACCCTCAAAATACGGTCAGTTCCAGCATCATAGAAATTACCCTATTTCCTCCAGGACCCTTTAACTTTAGAGAAGGGACCCAGAGAAGTTTGTTTTTTAGTAAATTGATACCATAATTCATTATAATTTCAATACAATTATTGTTAACATATACAATATGATTGAGTTTGCGTGGGTCTCTTTAAGTTATACTTTGCCTGCCCTCTAAGGTTCACATAGTACACAGGGGAAAGAAAGGAAGGAAAGAGAAGAGAAAGGGAGAGAAGGAGAAGTTCAGAGGCATTCCGGGGGCTGATGGGCTTTGGCACTGTGTTTGCACATGTTAGCCTGACCCTGCAGGAGAGAAAAGCCCTCTCAGATTTTTAGAGTGATGATGATCCTCATAAAATATCACTTAATTAATGCTGTGCTGCTACCAGGAAGCAGAGTCTCCTGCTGAAAAGCTGTGCCAACATGGGCACAGGAATCCACTTGCTGCCAGGACTGCAGCAAAGCCCTGTGCTCCTGGCATTGAAGACACACCAGTGAAGAGAGAGAAATAAGCGTGGCCTGCCCCTCTCTCCCACCTCACAGTTCATTTCTTCACACTCAATTAGAATCATCTCCTTTAATGTTCCCCAAACCTCTTACCATCTACAGCTCTACAGCTCTGCCCTCTAAATGTTCTGGGTTTTATTTTGTTTTGTTGTTTGTTTGTTTGTTTTTCCAAACACATGCCCATTTCTCAGCTCTGATCTTCCATATTTCCCCACCTTGTACCTCTGGTTGATTTTGTAATCTCCCTGCCTCCCCATGAAGCCAGATTTACAGATAGGTAATTAGTGTAGGCAGGTAAATCAGGTCTTAGCGAGTAAGATTAATAAAATGGAGGCCATTATAGAGAATGGAGTCCAGGAAAGCAGAGCAGCACTTGGGGAAATTGAAATGTTCATGTCCCCAAGGCCCTGGAACCCATTCTAAGGAACTGTTAATGAAACAGCTCCCGACAAACAGGGAAATGCTGATCAAAAGCTGCCCCTGTCCTTTCCTGCCCAAATTACTCCTGCAGCCCACCTATCTCCCACCTTTTGGACCTTCCCACCTGCATTCTATCGCTGCAAGATAACAGGAAACACAGGACAGGAGTCTGGGAAAGCTGAAAGAGGGAAGACCTCCCCCTTCCACGGATTCCGCCTTTTGGGTCCCCTTCTTCCTCTAGGGAGACTTTTCTGCTGTCCTTTAATAAAGCTTCTACTTTCCACTCTAAACTTGCCTGGGCGTGCTTCTCTGGTGTTCTACTTCAGCATTCGAGGAAGCTAGGACTCATCACCGGTAAACAGCGGTAACAATACTTGTAGCCATCATCTGCTTTGTGGAAGCAGGCCACTTTACAAGCTTTGGATGTCCCCAAATCACACCAGCTGACCACAAAAGAAGCCACCAGAGCACAGAGACAGGCATCTGGGCAGGTGTAGGCCACACAGCCTCCTCTCCAGGAATCCTCCAGCAAGTCTGGCTCTCAGAAAAGAACCTCAGGCCAGCAGCGAATGTGTGCCAGGTTCAGACTTCCCTCCCACGGCAGCCTTTGAATGAGACTAACTGGAGAAGTTCACAAGCTGACAATGAAATCAGTGCCCATAAAACACAATTGGAACTGGCTGCATCTACGTGGAGAAAAGAGCACCTATTGACAGAAAGCCCAGGACATTCCCCTCATTAGAAGGGAAGGATGAAGGGTGGATTCCAGGAGGCAAGGGAGAGAGTATGGAAGAAAGAAAGCTGTCAATCACTGCTCATTAGGACATCATCCAGGTTATCTGCACAGCGGAGACCTGAGATGGGCAATGACAGATGGCTGAGCGTCAACACAAAGCATGGGCTAGTGACAAACAAAGCTGAGCTAGATTTGTCTTGTAACCCTACTCTGATTTGTTGGCAGAACTGCTCTTTCAGAACAAGTTTCAAATTGACCACTCCACAGAATCAGTTGTCCTTTTCTGCCTCTCAGGAAGATACTCATGGGGAAGAGACAAAAAATTGCAATCTGGGTGGTGTGTGTACAGTGCCAAAATGATTAATTAAAAATGCCAAACAGACCTTGGATAACACCTTCCAAGAGTCACACTGCATTCAAAATAAATGCCAACCTCCTCACCGCAATGTACCAGACCTTCTATGATCTGATCCTGGTTGACTTCTCCCACAGTATCTTGGGCCACTCTCCCTTTTGATCAAACAAACAATATTCTCCCACTCAGAGCCTCTGATTTTACTAGTCCTCTGCCTGTAATTTTGAACCACCAAATCTTTCCTTGATTATTCCGCTCTCACCTTCCAAGTCTTAACTTACATGTCACCGTGGCGAAGAGACCTTGCCTGACCTCCAACCTAGTGTTGTTCCACTCCACGTCCCTCTCTTACACCACTTCATTTTCTTCAGAGAACCAATCTTACGTGAAAATCTTTCTTGGCTTACCTTGCCCTGTCCTCTCCATGAGAGAAAGAACCAAACCCAATGATTCCAAGCTTTTTAATTCTGTGAATATTTCAATGGAATGGACACAGGTTACATCAAAAGAGATGAGAAATCATAATCTAGAACTTATATACATTATTACATGAATATTAATATGTCAATATTATAATATCATATTTATATACCTAGAAGTATATTATATATGATATGCAATATCTAAGATTTTAATAGGTATTCCACATCTGGGACACTGCCATACTCTTTCCCACTGTCATATTCCCAGTGAGCAGAAGAGCACTTTCCACATTGTTAGCACTCAGTTCAAATCTGGGTGGAGCCAATGAACGTCAATGATCGCGTTGGCTTGGAAGGGGTCTCTGGCATCATCTCTTTGCCAACTTCTGGAGCTTGAATCTGACATGAGGAGTCAGCATACAGGCCCTCATAGACCCAGAAGGAATCTTTCTGGAGCAAGAGTATATTAGAATGGTGAAAGTATTTTATTTTGTAGAGTTTAGTTAGGATCATCTCCCATTCCTACACACCACAGTAGGGAGGAGGGAGCACAATGGAGTTGAATTCTGAACTGTGGTACAGATAGGTTAACCTCATGGGATGAAAACACGTTAACCCGACTGGATGGAAACATGACTGCTGCCATTTCACACCTAAGAACTGTCAGGTCTTGTAACATCAGCATGAGTTTCAAAGTCAGGTAGGCTTGGGTTCCCAGCTCAGCTCTCACACCTCTGTTAGGAACTGAATTGTGTCCTCCACAAAAATCCACATTTTGAAGCCCTAACCCTCAGTGTGATCACATTTGGAGATAGATCTTTCAGGAAGTGATTAAGGCTATAGGAGGTATACAGAGAGTGACCATCTCTCATAGGACTGGTGTCCTTATAAGAAGGGGAAGAGACAGCAGAGATAACCACATCCTGTCTCTCCCCTGCCCACCACACATGCACAGGGGAACAGCCATGTGAGGACACAGTGATAAGGCAGCCACCTATAAGGCAGGAAGAGAGCCCCGCCCAGAAACCAGCATCTTGACCTTGGACTTCTGGCCTCCAGAACCGTGAGAAAATAAACTTCTATTATGTAAGTCACCAAGCCTATGACACATTATGTCATAGCAGCCTGAGCAGTCTAGTGAGCCTCTCAGCAGTACGATCTCGCACAAGGTTTTAAACTTTCTAAACTTAATTCTCATCCATAATACCAAGAAAGAGAGTTTGGCTTGACTATAGTAATAACTTCATTAGGCGTATCAAGATATGTATGTCAAAACATGATGTTGTACTCCTTAAATATGTAAAATTTTAAAAGAAGGGAACCCAGTATGCAGGGCTGTTGTGAGGCCAATGACTGTTTGATTCAGACCTTCACAGAAGGTGTTTAAAGGTCATGGCGGAGCCAAGGTCTGCCAGCTGTGTACCACCTGTCAGCATCCTACAGATCACTGAAGACATTTGTGCACAAAGCCAATTTAACAAACAATTAAGAAGCCAAAATGATTTGTCAACACCATGTAGAATCTACGCACTAGTGGTAAGACTATAATCTACTATGAAATATACAAATAAATAGGAGGGGGGCTTTTCAATTTTGACCAATGAATTTGTCTTTACAGATGCGCTGAAAAACCAGCCTCTATCTCAGAGCAAAGCCTGTCCAAGGAAGGGACATGGCCTTTGTCCTTGGAAAAACCCACAGAGAACTCCTAAGCACATTCCCACCCTGCTAGGTTGTTTACCTACAAATAACAGGAGAGATCTGCTGTGCCAGGTGTCCCTGACTCAGTCAGGCTAGGTGGGGATCCATAGCAGCCCGCTAGCAGCCACCAATCAGCATGAGACAGGGAAATACCTGGGATGCCAGATGACCCTCCCAGTAGTTTATGGTGGTTGATAACATGGTGGGAAACCATGTAGTTCAGCTGTACGCCCCTCGTGGCTTAAACCAATCAGTTCAAATGAATACCCCTTTTGTACTGACCAATCACCCCTACCCAACTTGTTCCCGCCAGTGAATGTGCTAATCATGTTTTAGAGTTCTTATTTGATTTTCCCGCGGTGTGTGATGATTTGCTAAGGGATGCTATGATGTATGTGAAGTCCCTGCCTTCCCCCAAAAATGTATAAAACTGCTGCAAACCCTGGGCTCAGGGCCTCTCAGCGTCACCAGTTGCTGTGTGTGTGTGCGGAGGACTGAGCTAGCTCGCAATAAACACCTCTTTGCTGCTTACATCGATCTTGGGTCTCTGGTGGTCTTTTGGGGGTCCCGAATTCGAGCATAACAGCGCCATGTATCAATTTTAAATACTAAGAAATGAAACAAAATAAGCGAGTTTATAATAAGTATTCAGTAATTATCTGAATGCCAAGTAGAGTAATTGAAAAAAAATGTATTTCCTTAGGTAACTCACATCTTGTGTCTGGGCTTCAGGTCAAAGGGGGAGTTGGTTTACATTATTGTAAAGACCCTTCTAACTTTCAGGGTCTAGTAAGTGTCCCCTTTCTTACCTGACCCTGGCTGCCTTACCTGGTGATCAGTTGCACACACATATAGGTTCAAAGTTCATGTCTTTCAAATATCCCCAGTACATCAGCCTCTCAATAACACAACCTGTTCTAAAATTACAGATTGGAGAATGATATTCACATGTGACTCTTGGGCTTGTGTTCATTCTTGGGTAGGGAATACAGACTGACAGTACCAATAACATAGCATTCGCAGCTCAGATCATCACCACTGCACCAGAAAACCTGTTCTGATATGACAGCCCACCCCTATGTGAGCTAAATTCCAAGCGCAAGTCAAGATGATATTGTGTCTGGTCCCAGTGGTGCATGCAAAGAGCCCGAGTGCCTGGGAAAGGCTTACAGAGGCTTTGTGGGTGCTTATGCCTGAATCCTGAATGTGCGACCAACAAGAAGGACTGGATTTGGATTTGCAGCTCACGTTCACTTAACTACCCGAAGGGTGTTTTCCTCTTTTTGAAAGAGGAGGGTGTTAACTGAGTATTTTTTTTCCCCCTGAAAGGCATGAACTTGCAGATGAAGCATTCAGGCAAACAAAAGGATTTGCTTCCTGACAAAACACAGAATTGTGTGCTATGCCCTGCAGAAGTCTCCACAGAGTCGCTTGATGTGACCTCCAGTAAAGAGTCTGACAACATGAAAAAGCATTTTTGGGTCTCTAACACTAGCCTATTGCTAAAGCTTTCAAAAGAATGTCCAAACCATTCTTTATATTTATATTGTGTACTTTTTCTTTATGTATGTATTATTAAATAGAGAAAAGTTATATATATTTGTGATGTACACAATGATAATTTGACAAATGTATGTACTGTGTGTGCACTGTAGAGTTGCTAAATTGAGTTAATTAATATTATGCATTACCTCACAATATTTAGTTTTGGGTGGTAAAAACACTTAAGTCTTAAAAAGTCTTAGCCATTTTCAAATATGTAATATTATGAACTATAGTCATATGGTGTACACTAGCTTTCTTGAGCTTACTCTCCTAACTTAAATTTTGTGTCCTTTGACCAACATCTTTCCATTTACTTTTCTTAATTGTGTGTGTGTGTGTGTGTGTGTGTGTGTGTGTGTGTTGCTGGATGTTACCCTAGGGCCTTGCACATTCTGGGTGAGTGCTCTACCCTGAGCTAGGTACCTGCCCTTACATTATCTTGATGGGGAGAATGTTTTCTTACTCATGTGACCATAAATAAAACCTATTTATACCACAATTATTGAAGCAAAATTTAAATAGAGTAACCTTTTTTATGGATCTGTTTGTCATGTATCTGTATGTAAAATTTTGTTCATGATTACAAACATTAAGTTGTATTTCTTCTATCAAAAAATGATGCCAGGGGCTGTGGTTGTGGCTCAGTGATAGAACATTTGCCTAGCATGTGTGAGGCACTGGGTTCGATTCCCACATATAAGTAAATAAATAAAGATCAATCAACAACGAAAAAAAAATGATGCCATTTGTAGACACTTTCTTTTGAATGACCATAAAACAAGAAATAAAAGACTTATTGGCATGAAAACTCTTAGTCATGAACAAAACATCCGTGAAGGTGATTTTTGTTATAGTAAGATGGTATAAAACATAAAAAATAGAAAAATTACAAAAGTAAAAGTGAAATTCTCTTTTTCGCCTTCTCATTTTCCACGTTAACTGCCCAGTGATATCTAGCATAAAGTTTTTTTGTTTATCTTTTCACAGATTTTTCCAAGAAAACACATGTGTGTTCAAACACAAATACAGTGGGTATGTTTATGTAAATATACTTTGCAATTCTATCTTCATTAGCTGATTTGGATAACTACGCTAAAAGCCAAAATTACAGTCCACATTTTTTGAACCCAGAAATAATTTTTTTTTCATTTTAGATCATGGCTGAAATTCTTTATAGAAAAAATTGATATATTGCAATAGAAGCTATAATAACAATATTAACAAGTACTTATTATTTAGTATTTACTGTTTACCAGGCCAATGCCCACAAACTAAGCCTGTTACTTACATAATCCCATTGAAACCTCAGGATAACTCAATGAGTTATATTATCCACATTTAATAGATAAAGAACTGAAGATAAATATATTGATTAATTTATTTAAAATCAATTGGTAACCAATGCAGGTTTGCAGAACCAATAATCTTAATTATACCTTTTATTAGATTTATAGCTTTAGAATGATAAGTAAAATATACATTCACCAGGAAGATGTGATAAGACAGAAAATAAGCTGTCTGCTAATATCAGAGCAGGGTTGGAAGAGAATAATTTTTTTGTTGTCAATGAACCTTTATTGTATGCATTTATACATGATGCTGAGAATGGAACCCAGTGCCTCACACATGCTAGGCAAGTGCTCTACCACCGAGTTGCAACCCAGCCTGAGAATAATATTTTGCTCACACATTTGTTAAATAAATTTTTAATACAAATATTAAATTTACATGCAAGTAGAGCCGTAGAATTCCAAAGCATTCCCCAGGGAGCAGCATCATGAAACACGAAAGGCTTTGAAGACAGTCAGCAATGTTGGTCAACTTTCGTGACCCTCCCTTCTAAAGTTCCCCTTTCCCAGTCCTATCACTTTTTCCTGTTCCTTGGGCTGAGATGAGTCAGTAACTCAGCTGTCTTTCCTCCTCTGCCATCTCCCTCTACTTTGCAGACACACAGGTTCCCATCCTTCTCACTCCACCTCCCAGCCTCCTGTCCTATCATATGCTGCTCACCAGCTCGTAGCAAAGGCCTAACCTTTAGGTGGAAAAACAACCAGAGAACAATGCTGGAGGCTTATTCAGCTTGGGAAAAGGGAATTTCCCCCATACAGTCCACTCCAGACTCCCCTCTCACCTAAGAGGAGGAGCCATAATCAACAAGGACCAAGGCTTTAAAAATATCTGGAAGGCTGCAGCCAGGGACCCAGGGGCAGTGAGGAAGGGTGAATGGAACACGCCTAGGGACGGTTACAAACACTCATGAAAGCCAGACCCCACAAGACACAAATCTACTTAAAAAGTGACATTTGATCAATTAAAGAATGTATGTAACGCCTCCTCTCCTGCACACCCAACACACCAGCAAGCCCCAGAATAATAACGATGCATTAAAGTGCAAAGAAGTGCAAGACCTTCATTTGGGGGAGGAATATAGAGAAAAGTTCCAAAGCCAAGAAAAAAAGGGGGAAACAAAACAAGGCTACTTACTAGAAGAATTTGAAGTCTCTGATACTCATAGCTACAACAAACATGAAACACATCCCAAGTCCCCCCCACATTAACACAAATATCCATCTTGCAACCAAGTTACAAAACATGCCAAAGAGAAGAAAAGGACTTTGAAAGCAAGGTCTCTAACTTACACCTTCCTTTGTCCTTCCTCAAGGTTGTTGCCCCTAATCCTTTTCTGTCCTCCTCCTTTAAACCAGAATTTTAAATTCTAAAGAAAAGCTGCACCTAAAGGGTCAAGAATAGTTAAGATGCTTGCTTTTTTTTTTTTTTTAAGAGTTACTGAAACCAGAATACCTGAGACCTTTGTAATTTTTGTTTTGTAACTTGGTTGCAAGCTGGATATTTGTGTTAATGTTTGGGGGACTTGGGATGTGTTTCACGTTTGTTGTAGCTATGAGTATCAGAGACTTCAAAAACAACATTCCTCCTTAGTCTTTAGTTAGATTTAACTTGCAGACAGGAGCTTGCTAAGGGAGGTCAAAGTCCATTGCAATGTTCCTCAGAAGAAAAAGAAGACACATACCCTGGATGATGCTCAGCATGTAGCCTTCCTACCTTGCTTCTCTTTTCCCTCCCTACAAAAGCCTTCTGGACCCTTGAGCCCCACAAAGATGGAGCTTGGAGGTTGAGCACCTCCATCTTTTATCCTTGAATAAACCTGATTTCTTCCTATCAGCTCTCCCCTCCTGAAATTTGGTCCTTGCACAGTGAGCAGCCTGGACCTTAATTCCACTGCAATCATCAGAATCAGACTCATATTTCACACAAATGTTGGAATTCTCTATGGATAATTCAAAAAAATTAAAATGCTGTGATTAAAATGCAAAGGCTCTAACAGAAAAGGTGTCCTCCTCTAATCCCAGCTACTTATGAGGCTGAGGTTGGAAAATCATAGTTTGAGGCCAGCCTAGGCAATTTAGTACAAACCTGTCTCAAAATAAAAAATACAAAGAATCTGTGGATGTAAATCAGTGGAAGAACACTTGTCTACCATGCATGAATCCCTGAGGCAAGAAAGAAAGAAAGAAAGAAAGAAAGAAAGGAAGGAAGGAAGGAAGGAAGGAAGGAAGGAAGGAAGGAAGGAAGGAAGGAAGGAAGGAAGGAAGGAAGGAAGGAAGGAAGGAAGGAAGGAAGGAAGGAAGGAAGGAAGGAAGGAAGGAAGGAAGGAAGGAAGGAAAGAAAGAAAGAAAGAAAAAAGAAAAGACAAACAGACTAAATTGGTAATGTCAGTAGATGGATGGTTCACTAGCAAAGAATCAAAAACAGTACTAGAAAACAAAAACACAGTGTTTTTGTCAGTTTTTGCATTGCTCTGACCAAAATACCTCCAAAAACAACATGGAAACTCACAATTTCAGAGATTCAGTTTGTGGTTAGCTGACTCCAGAGCTCTGGACCTAAAGCAAGGTAGAATATCATGGTGGAAGGGCATCGCCTAAGGAAGTAAGACTGGAGTTTGAGGTGTAAATCTATTCTCCTCTCTGTTGGCAGGTGGCGTCGGCAAACTGCAGGCCTCTGAAGCCAAGAAAGACCGTTTTGGTGTTAGCAGCTAATCCCAGCAGGGAATGTCCACCACAGTCAGCTCCAGGGGCTGCAGCCAGCAAAGCCTCATTCTTCTCCACCATCTTTGTTGTATTGCCTCTGTCGATATGTCAGCAGCTCACTGCCAATCTCTTTCTAGTTTTTCACAAATCCGAACAATGAAATTCATGGGACAATAGAAGGCAAGAGTGAAAGGAGCAGGATTCATTCCAAGTGTGAAGAATAGAAACAGAACTCTTGAAAGGGAAAGAGGGCACTGGAGAAGGATTGCCACCTCGGTGTGCTAATGTAGGGGTTGATAACAGCACTTGGGTCTACGCCATTGACCCAAGTTTATGCTGATCAGGGTTTGAAATAGGACCGACACTATTGGTTGGACCCGTAATTCCATTCAAGTCTGGGTCACTGCCATTTTCCTCCCCACTATGGGGAAGTGGGAGGTTGAGGTTGTGGTGCATGCTCAAGGATTCCTGGCTGTGGCGCTATGTGGAGCAGGCCAGGGCTGGGCTGCCTCCAGACAACAGGGCAGCACACTATGGCTGACCTCAGCTCTGGCTTGCCACACTCAGGACCACACTCATATGATCAGACTCTGCCCATCTGTGGCTCAACACCCATGCTCTAGCCCATGAGGCCACCACTCCAGAGATCCAGGACAAAGGCTTGGCTTCAGAACCAGCTCAGAACCTGATAGCCAGGAATTTGTAGAGGAAAAGAGCTCAGCTCTCCAGGGCAAAATATAAACCCTAAAGGTACAACCCCAATGACCCACCTCCTCCAATCATATCCTACATACCTTCAGTTACTAACCAGCTAAAACATATTAGTGATCAATCCACTGATGAAGTCACACCTCACATGATCCCATCAATTCATCTCCGAAAATTCTTTCATTGTCTCACACATGAGCTTTGGGGGAACACCTCATATCTAAACCATGATGGACAGTAACAGAAATGAAGAATGCCATTGATGGGCTCCTCATTAAATTCAACACACAAGGAAAGAACCAGTGAACTCAAAGTCAGATCACTGGAAATTTCCCAAACTGAAATGGAAAAAAAAAAAACGGAAAGGAGGATGAAAAGGGATAGAATACTAAAGAACTATGGGACAAAATCAACATGAGTGGCACACATGTGATTAGTATATCAGAAGGAGAAGAAAGAGAATAAGGCAGAAGAAATATCTGAAGTAATAAATGATAAAGAATCTTCCAAACTTAATGATGGACCCTAAATCATAGAACCTTGAAGCTCAAAGGCCAAAAAGTGATTTTTTAAAAAACAGAATAAATACCAAGAGCGCACATAAGTATGCGCTCAAACTGTAGAAAGCTAAGACGAATAGAAATTTTCAATGGAAGTCAGAGAATAAAATATCTGAACTACAGAGGGGGGAGTAAGAATTATAACAGAATTCCCATCAGAAACCACCCAAGCAAGAAGAGAATGGAGTGAAATCTTCAAAATGTTGAAACTAACAAAGAAAATGCCAACCTAGAATTAAATATTCTGTCAAATTATCCTTCAAAACTAAAAGATGTTCTCAAATAAACAAAAACAGAGAATCTATTGTCAGGTAAAGTATTAATAGAAATTATTTTAGGCAGAAATAAAATTAAATAGGACAGAAACTTGGAATTACATAAGAAAACAATGTCAGAAACAGAATAAAAATAAATATTTTTTTCTAGCTGGATTCAGTGGCACATGCCTGTAATCCCAGCGACTCAGGAGACTGAGGCAGGAGGATCACAAATTCAAAGTCAGCCTCAGCAATGGTGAGGCACTAAGCAACTCAGTGAGATCCTGTCTCTAAATAAAATACAAAATAGGGCTGAGGATGTTGCTCAGTGATCAAGTGCCCCTGAGTTCAATCCCTGGTCTCAAAAAATTAAAAAAGTAATAATTTTTTCCTTACTGTTAAATAATCTAAAAGATAACTGCACCAAAGAATAATAGTAACAACACAGTAGGTGGTTTCAGCATATGACAGTAGAATGAATGACAGCAGTGTCACAGGGACAGTCATGTGTCACTACCTACCCTACACATGAAATGTCCTCTGAAGGTGTCCTTAGATGCAGTTGTAAATCACAGAGAAGCCTCTAAAAATGGCTTTAAAAAAAAAAAGGTATAAAAGACGTACCAAGAGAGGAGATAAAATGAAATCGTATAAAATAAAAATAGAGAAGGTAGAAAAAGTGAAAGGGCAAAGAGAACTGATACAACAAGAAAGAAACAGCTATGAAGATGGTAGAACCATATCAATAATCTCTTTAAATGTGAACACTCCAGCAGGGAAGTGCCAGGAAGCCACATTGGCCAAATCCCATCACTATTTTGTATGCATGTACTAATATGTGACCATAAACCCTACCATTATGAACAACTATAGTGCACCAACAAAAAAATGTGAAAACAATATGAGCCCTCTAAATACACCAGTGAAAAGACAATGATTGTCATATTGGGTAAAAAGAAAAGCTGGAACTATATATTCTTTTAAAAACACTTTAAATATAAGTAGGCCTCTAGAAATTGTGACTACCAATAGCTCCCTCTTATTGTGTGTGTGTGTATATGTGTGTGTGTGTGTGTGTGTGTGTGTGTGTGTGAGAGAGAGAGAGAGAGAGAGAGAGAGAGAGAGAGAGAGAGGGAGAGAGAGAGATAAGTGTTGGCCTCCAGAGAAATCTAAAATGGGACACTTCAAAGGGAAAGAAAGGAGAGGATATTTTTGCTATAAGAAGAGAGTATTGCTTTCTTAGGGCTACTATAGCAAATTGCCACACATTTGGTGGCTTACAACAATAGAAATTTGCTATGTCACAGCTCTGGGCACCAGAAGTTCAAAACCAAGATTTTGGCAAGGCTGTGCTCCCTGCATAATGTGTAAGGAAGACCCTGCTTGCCTCTTCCTCATTGATGGAGCTCCCAGTGCTCCTTGGAGTACTTGACTTGGAGCTATACCACTCCACCTTGGCATGACCTCCACCTCTCTGTGACTTCATCTCCTCTGCTCTTCTTATAAGGACCTCACACACTAAATTTTTAAGATCAACCCTAAATCCGGTATGATATCATCCTTACCTAAATATGCTTGCGGAGACCTTCTGTTTCCAAAGAAGTTCATATTCAGAAATTCTAAGTGAGCATGGACTTTTTAAATTAACTTTTAATTGACAAATAAACATGCATATATTTGTTGTGCATGACATCATGTTCTGATTATGTATCCACAGTAGGTGGAACAGCTAAGTCTAGCTCATTAACCTATGTGTTGCCTTGCATACTTATTTTTTTGTGGTGAGAAGACAAAATATACTCTAAGCAATTTTCAAGATACAAATCATTTGTTACAATAGATCTCTTGAATTCAGTTCTGAAAGTCAGAAATCTAACAAGGCAGAGTTGGTTCCTTCTGTAGACTAGACGAATCTGGTTTCTTGCCTTTTTCAGCTTCTAGAGACTGCCTGCATTCCTCAGCTCCTATTCCCTTCCTTGCATCTCTCGAAATACTTGCTTCCATTGTCACATTTCACACTTCTATTCTGTAGTCAAGTCTCTCTCTGCTGCCCTCTTATAAGGACAGATGTGATTGCATTTAAGGTCCTGTTACAGTTTAGATATGAGGTGCCTCTTAAAAGCTCATAAAATGACTGGGTTATGAGAACCTTAACCTGATCAGTGCATTAAACCACTTGAATGATTAACTGTAGAGGTAACTATAGGCAGGTAGGGTATGGCTAGAGGAGGTGGGTCACTCAGGGCATGCCTTTGAGATTTATAGTTTGTCCCTGGTGAGCAGAGCTCTCGCTGCTTCCTGATTACCATGTCCTAAATGCTTTCTTCCTCCATACCCTTCTTCCACAATGATGTTGAGCCTCATCTCTGGCCCAGAGCAATGGAGTCAGCCACCTAAGACTGAGCTCTCTGAAACCACGAGCTCCAAATAGATCCTTCCTCTAAAATTGTTCTTGTAAGAACTTTTGGCTACAGTGGCAAAAAGCCCACTAAAACAGGCCCACCTGAATCATCCAGAATAATTCCTCATCTCAAGATCCTGAACTTCATCACATCTGCAAGGTCTCCTTTGTCACATCAGGAAACATTCACAGATTCCAGAAATTAGTACCTGGATATCTTTGGGAGGCATTATATAGCCTACCACAGAACCTTTTCAAAGTTGGAACAAAAGAGAGAAAACAAAATGACCATCATACACTCCTGGATCTGGCCAATCACACACAGATGAGTACAGTGAAGCTTAAAACAGAACTTTACATTAACTCAGAGATGCTCAGAAAAAAGTATACCCAGACTTCCTGTTGGTGCAGATGTGCACATAACAAATGTTAGTGTTTGCTTCCTTTGTTTTACAAAGAAGTCAGCTGTCACAGTCTTTAATTCTGACAGCTTCTGAAGACACTAATTGCAAAATATTGTTGTCTTTATAAAATTTCAACATTAACTCACAGGCAGGGCTTTGATTATTTTTCAACATGAAGGCTTATTTTTGCAAAGGGTGAAAATAGCAGTTTATTTTCCCACGAAGTTGGCTGAGTTTGCATACTTTCAGTGAAGCAATAAGCTTGAACTTTTAAGAATTTATTTCAGGGCATGAAGATGTCTTTGACATATAATCCTGTCACCTCAGAAGATGGGGCCTGGTATTATTAGAAAGAGGCCTCTGAGGAGAAGAGAGAGAGAGTTTTGGTTTTGACTAGAAGGGGAGTGTAAGGGGAGAGAGAGGTTATTGGACTAAATATAGACAGAAGTGACATTTGTAAGACTTTAACAATTGGTAGCATTGACACAAACCAATAACAATCAATGCAGGTGCAAATAAGTGTCACATCCTTACTTTCATGAAACTATTGCTATCCACTCTGAACATGAGGTCAGGAAAATAAATATATTGATAATGTTGACTCAGTATTCTTACATTTCTGGACTTCCTTTGGCACAGCAGTTTATAGAATGACTCTTAATGTTTTGTAAAACACATTGAAAAGATAAGTAAAAAATTTAAAAAATCATATTTAAAATATTAAGGAGGCATAGCTGACCTTCAGAGAGAGATAGAAACAGAGAATTTAGGTTTAAGGATCAAAGAAAAAAAGCAGCCCGGTCCCCTCTAATGAGATAAAAGGCTCTTCTCACTCTCCTGTTTTAAAATTGCATATTTCTTTTTGCTAACTCCTGTCTCTCCTCTCATGTGTGGGTGATTGACCTGTCCCTCCTATCTTTGACCTCATTTTTCCTTCCCTTCCCTCTCCAGCAAGTGCATGGGCACATACACAAACAGACACAGACACACACAGCTCCTTATCCTCCAGGACCTCCTTCATTCCCACATCTTAAATCCTAATTTCTCCCTAGATGATTCCAAATTTGTAACCCCAACCAAACTCTTCTCTCTAAAATGAACTGCATTCTTGCCTTTACAAAAAAATTATCTCAATAACCTTATCACCTTCTCCCATAGTTTATGTTGATAGCCCCAACTTCTTCCAGGGTCCCTGGGCTAGAAAACTAAGACTCCAGGACCACACACTACACAGGAAATAGAAGAGTTGGTCTGAGAAGTAATCCACTACAGATTATGTTGATATTGATCAGGACATACCTCAGAAGTGCCGGGGGCGACGAATAACTTGTGTACGTTGATACAGCAGGAATGGAAGCCGTTTATTGTAGGACAACAGAGCTATTTATACATTCCACACAGCTTATCTTAATTAGCATAAACTAGATACATCAGTCAACCAATAAGGAATCTCCACACTTAATGGCTTGCTTTTGTTACTTCTCAAACCACTCCCTCTGGCATTTTGCCAGGCACCATCCAGACTTGTTTACGAACTCTAACATTTCTCTGGCAAAATACCAGGTGTTATTTTGACTTGTTTACAGACCTTAACACAGAAGGTTCTTGTTAGTTCTTTTCCCTATCAATGTTGAGCCAATACTACAGGCATTGAGTTTAGCCAAAGGGGATTAAAATTTACATGTAGTAATGAATGTTACCTATGTGCTGAAGGCTGTAAAAGAATCTTAGAATACTTAATGGAAATAAAAGATCTCAAGAAAATAAGGTAATAAGTCTAATGGTAAATTAATAAATCTACCATCTTATTTCTATATTGGCCTGTGTAGTTTATAAGGTGCTTTCACCTATTTCATCAGATATTTCTTTATTAAAATTATATCATTAAACATATAGAGTTAGTGTCAAACACTGTACTTTACTAGTGAAGAAAATGAGGCTTCGACTCTGTTCATTTGACTGCCATTGCATTTTTTTATATAGTTATACAGTTTATTAACTTGGCTAATTCAGGGGAAAAAAAGGAAAATTTATCAGTAACTGATTTTTTGAATGACATGATAAATCGGTTTGGTCAAAATTAACACTTCAGGACTTGCATGTAGACCAATCAAAATGTCACAGCACCTGTGCTGAGGAAATGACACTTAAATATATACAGCCATCCCACCAGCCACCCACCTTAGCCCATTTCTGTGAGCACCTAAGAGAAATGATATCACCTACCCCAAGGCCTGGTGAAACAGAGGATGATGGCACTGCTAATAATAAATTCAGGCAAGCAATAGCTAATTGACAGATGAAAGATGAATTGGAAGTTTTCAGACATTCTGCAAATTTGGCCAGGCCAATTTGAAAAAATAACAAAGTCCTCAGAGATTGATAGTTTTCAATATTGTAACTAAGATTCATTATTTACTTCCTGAGCCTCTGGCTGCTTACTTCTAGAAATGTCACCTCTAGAAGCTCCTTTCCTAGAGGATACCAACTCACATATAAAGAATAAAACTTAACCAGGTCTCTGTACCTGATCAACACCTCCAACTATGAAAAGAGGCTGGCTAATTTGTGAAAGTCAAAGAACACAGACTTCCAGCTCAGATCAGAAGCAGTAGGAATGCATAACATAACCCAACATGCCACCACGAAAACCTGGCACCAACAGAGAAATTCCCTTCTGCCCAGACACCAGGTCAAGCTCCACATTGGCAGGGAGTATGCATTTCTTCTGGCTTAGCCCCCACTGAGGCAGATTGCCTAAGTCACAGAGGAGTGCTGATTTTATGACAGACCCAGATGAGCATCAGGGCCCAGATCCACCAAGCACATTTGAAATAGGCTGAGTGCCAGGTAAGACCTCTGTGGCAGAAGTAATGGGAAAAGCCATGCTCCCAACCCCCAAGTCTTGGCACACACCCAGGCAGCTATAAAACAGAGCTTAAACTAAAAAGTTATACAAAAACATTATCAGACTCATCATCCTTATCCTTGAAAAGACTGAAAAGTGAAACAGGACATTATTGCATGATGGTAACATCTATGTCTTTAGGAATTGGCTGCTCCACATGCTCAGAAGTTACTTGGTGGTTATAGAAGTTACCTGAAAATTCGGTGACAGCTAAAATGCACTAAGTGCTGACTGTGTACCAATAACTAAGAGTAAGAATGCTTCCACTTTAATCCCCACAAAACCCTGTGACATAACTTCTACTGCCCTCATTTTAAGAATGAAGAAGCTGTTGCTTCAAGATCACATGACTAATGATGGGCTTTATCAGTGTTATTAATCTATGATACTACCACTTACCCATCTACTTCTTAAAAAACAGAATACTAAATGTCATAAACATATAGTAAGACTGCAATTGTATTTGTTTGTTCCAAGGCAATTTAACTATTTAATTTAACTCCTTAAATGGTTTTCAAAGACAGTATCTACTTACATCTTCCAAAAGCATCACTGCCCCTAGATTGTTTATACCTAGAAAAATATACTATTTTTATGTTGCAACTGAAAATTATTTTAAGCACCTTTCCCCCAAAAAAACAATCTAATAAAGAATATCAGGAATTTAAAACCACTTGTTGTCTTCCATTTCAAAGACTTGCGGACATGCTGTGAATGATGTGTCATATGGTTTCTACTCCTCGGCTGGAGCCCTTCCCTGCACCATTGACATAAGGCGTGTCAATGATATCTTATCATTCTAAGATATAGCATTTGCATTTGTCAGAGAAATATTTGCATCCTTTGGACTCTCTTTATTCATTGGAAACCATTTCCTTTTTTTTTTCTGGCTAAACAAACACACATGTTGAATTGCAGTATTTTAATGTCAGTTGGTTCTTTTTTTCTTTTTTCCCAGTTCCACTTTCCACTGCACTCCTTTCTTAGGTCTTTTGTTTCAATTTAAGGGCAGGAGAAGAAGAAAAATGGATAAAGAGGTGTTTTTATAAAGGGAGAGAATAAAGAGAAAGAGATAGTAGGTCAGTATTCGAAAGGTGTTAAGATGGTTATAAATAGAATTTCTCCAGTCCAAGAATTATAAGAAAGTTAATTCATCATCATCATCATCATCATCATCATCAGATGTGTAAAGGTCTACCATGTGTTCATTGTTCTAGATAGAGCACCTCACTCAATTCCCAAAACAAACCTGTAAGATAATATGATGTCATTTTTGTTGGTGAGACACCTTCATGGCTTTCCTGATTCTTTGGTGGGCAGCTTACCCTCTGAAGGGCTTTGGGGAGACCTCTAGTTCCACATTTGACACATCATCCTGTGATCTATTATTTACTTACCATCTAGACTCTGAAAGACTGTGAGCTCCATAAAGGCAGGAACTGAACCTTCTTATCTCCTTCTCAAAGATCTCTCCTGGGTCCAGACCATAGTCAGTGTGCAGCTAATGTTTGTTAGATGCATACGTTAGAGAGAGAGAAAAAAATGTGAGACTCAGGGTACATTTGGGGAACTTCAGAATTAGAAACACAGTCTGTTCTGCTGTAATGAGAGAATGGTGGCCCTAAAACAATCTCCTGTTCCTAAATAACCCTGAAGTCCTAAAATAATGCTCATTATCAAAAATCATGGTTGAATACAATGAACTTTTCCCATCAGTATGTCTCTGTAGCCTGGCACATAGTTGGGATATAATGTATTGTAAATAAATGTCAGGTAAGGACTATAGGTTAAAGAGTTTCAAACTGTTCATATAGGCTTCATTCTTCTATCTAGCAGAGCATTTTCTCGTAATATAAACACCCCTGGGTGAATGCTGCTACCTTTTAATAATTTAGCTGAGGGGTTACATGAGAATCTCTCCTTTCTGCATCCCCAAGGGCACCCATTAGCCTAAAGCTCCTTCCACCTCCTCACATACTCAACACTCAGTGTTGTGAAAAATGAATCCCATTCCCATTAAAAGGAAGCCCTTAACAGTTCCACCATACCCCCTCCTCCAAAAATGAGGTTAATTCCCAAACAAATTCAAATGATAATCTACACTGGTCTTCATCATGTAAATTGTTCTCCTTGATTACTCATTCCTCGTATATCCAATTTGCTTTATGGAAACTGGATCCTCAGAAATAATCACCGTGCGTGGGTTTCAATTGATCTACTACTCCACACAACAATGAATTGCAGATTTTGTTGTTCAACCTAAGACACCACTTTAAGTCTTTAGCACCCACTTTCACATTTAGGAGATCAGTGAGCTTAGGCTGGGGTCAAAGTTCTACACATATACTAGCTAAAGAAGAGACACTCAGCCTTTTCCTCATGAAGACAGAGATATACCAGGCCCAACAAGAGGAAGAACCAAGCTTGGATCGCTACAATATACAAATGGAGGAGGAAGGAGCCTATACCAAAATTCTTCAAAGGGGTTGAGGGTGAGTAGAGTGTTTAGTCAGCTGTTTGTTGCTGTGACCAAAATACCTGACGAGAACAATGTAGAGGAGGAAAGTTTATTTTGAGTTCATGATTTCAGAGGTGGAGTCCATAGTTGGCCATCTCCTTTGGTCTGGGCCTGAGATACAGCAGAACATCATGGTGGAGGGGAATGGCGGAGGAAAGCTGTTCAGATCATGGCAACCAGGAAGCAGGTACAATGTGTGTAAGGAGTCCCCACCGGCCTAACTTCTTAGCCACACCCCATCTGCCTATCCTCACCACTTAATAATCCATTTAAGTGATTAATCCATCAAATGGATTAATCCACCAGTTAGTTACAGCTTTTGTAACTAGTTATGTCATCCCTGAATATCCCTGCTTTGCCTAACATGAGCTTTTGGGGGGGATACTTCATCCAAACCATAACAGTGTGGAAAGATACCTTTTATTCATTGTGTACTTCCAATGAAGCTTGGCTTTCTCATGTTTTTTTTTAATTTTTTTAGTTGTAGATGGACACAATACCTTTATTTTATTTATTTATTTTTTATGTAGTGCTGAGGATCAAACCCAGTGCCTTATGCATGCTAGGTAAGCGCTCCACCACTGAGCTATAACCCCAGCCTCCCTGGCTTTCCCATCTTAACTAGAACAACTCCTAGGTTTTATCAAGGGTGATAGTAAGTTGACTACATCATCCACACCTTTTTCTGTCCCAGCAGGATAAAGTGAATCAATGACACTGGCAAATACATTTGGAATTCATCAAATTCCTTGGAATGAAAGTCAAAATCAGCCTCTTTAGGTAATGATTTCCTGATTTCCAGAATCTTAAGCAGCTCCCTGTCAAAAATTACAACAGGAAGAAGTCAATAGACAAGAAGTCTACTATATGTGAGCTTAACCAAGCTGAGAGTTGGGCTAATTAACAGACCTCATTGTTACAAAAACTTCAGGAAGACCCAATTTGTGCAGATAAAATTAATAAGCACTTATATACATTTCTTTTTAATATAGAAGATAAGTCATAATCTAATTTTGCAGTACATACAACTATCTGTGCACACTATTATCTGAGTAACATCTGAAATACAATAGGCATGTGGATGTCCAATTAGTTCAACAATCATTCCTGTCAACCTAATCTTATAGTTTAATAACATCCTCATTAACAAACCCTGCTTAAGAAGGAAGGATACTCAAACTTAGTGAAATCTCTGAGTTACAAAACACAGTTAAGGAATCATTACAAAATCAGGTACTTGTCCAAGAATGGAGAAAAGTTTAGTTAGTCTAACTTGTAGGTTATCTTATGTTTAAATAAATAAGTTTTAAAAAATCATAAACCAATTTTGTAGTATCTGCATTTACATGCTGCTCAGTTATCACTGGTAAAGAGTTCATTCCTCTTAAGGAAAATTGAAGGAGATAAAACATTGGCAGATTGTCTATTATGCACCCACCTCTAGCCCACTGAGCACATTCATATCATCTAATTTCATCCTCACATTTGTGATCATTTCATAACAAAGCTTCTTCATGAAACTAAAATGCACAAATACTTGAGTATTTAGGTTTTCTGGGAACCACGTCAGACACTGAAAATTCAATGGCAAATTCAATACCCAAGTTCTCTGTCCTCATAGATATGGACAGATCAATATCAAACCAGTAAGCAAATAAATAATTATGAATAAATGCCACAATGGACAATGAAAGAGTAAAATGGGATAGAGAGTGACCAGGTTTCATCCAAGGTCGTGATGCCTTGCCTGCTGACATCAGCCATACTGTATCCATCCAGATCAAATGAGGTGAATGGACACTGGGAAATTCCTTTGGTGTTTACTGAGCTCCCCAGATTGAAAGTCAAAACCAGATCCTTTAGGTAATGGTTTTCTGGGCCTGAAGCCTGCATAGTTACCTTTCTGAATTAGAATAGGAGGAATTTAGAACAGGAGAGGTGGGAAGTGCTATGTTATTAGGGTTTTCCAAAAATGTCTCTCCGACAAAGTCACCTTTGAGTTGAGACAAGAATGGTGATAAGGCACTCGGCCTGCAAAAATTTAGGGTAACAACATTTGAGGCAGAGGGGACAGTGGCAAAGTGAGGGAGGGAGGGGTGTGAGATTGGTGAGGCAGTCTGAAACTGACAGTTGAGACCTTGGAACACGGGAGAGCTGTTGGATTTGTTTCCCTATGCAATGGAAATATATCCGAAATGTTGAGTTGGTTACTGATACATCAGCCCTCAACTGCAGCACTTGAGGCAAGAGGGAAAACAATACCTAAAATATAGGAAGGCACGAGGCAGCACGTTTAGGAAGCTCTTGCTCCTCAGGCCAGAGTTACTGATCTCCAGTCATCTGTCTGTCTGTTTCTCTCTCTCTCTCTCTCTCCCCCCACCCCCATTTTTTACCATGCTTTGTTCGTTCAGACCACATTAGACCCCTTTTCCCATTTGAGGGAGGGCACTGTCTTTCCTGAGCCTCATGGTTTAACCGATACTGTCCTGAAAAGGAAGGAAAACAGCTTCAATATGAACACACAATTCCAATGTCTTAAAAATAACTCCTAAAATCATTATGTTCTGCATTCTGTGGAAAAAGAAAAGTTAAATTTGTTTGTTTAACAAAGTTCTTAGAATCTAACGTTGTGGAATATAATCATTACTACTTGGTACTAATTAATTTATCATAAGGTACATTGGTACTTGCTAGAATACAGTTTTGGAAACATCATTAATTAATTCCCTATTGAAGTAAAAATTACATTGGTGTTCTGATATATGCTGTACAAGATTCACATTTTATTCCATATAATCTTTATCAAAATATCACCACATAATAATTATAATAAATGATACTTCATATTTTTATTCCTTGTCATTTTTTTCCATTTTTAAATTCATTACTGACATTAATTAGAGTTAAAGTATTCTGCAACTCTGGAAACATCTGCAAAATAAAATGCTGCATTTGTATTTTTAGAGCAATATTCTCTGAATAATTTCTAACTCTCAGTGTGGTTGATTTAGGATGAAACTGTAGCTAACACACTATTCATTTTTCTAACAAGATTGGATTTCAAACAGACATCTAACATGAGTTTGCATTATTTCATATAGACAAATTTTACATATGTGTTACATGGGGTGAGTGAGGATAAGAGAAAGGAGAGGGAGAGAGAGGGAGGAAGGGGGGGATAACAGAATTGGACATATAAAATAAATGTACACTACATTATTCCTGAAGCCACACTCCACATTTACAAAATGTGATCGGCGGTGGCCACTGAGAATGGCATCTGTATTAGCTTTGCTTCGCTGTGACCAAAATTTCCAACAAGAACTATTAAAGGAGCAAAATTTTTTTGGTTTATGGTTTCAAGAGATTCAGTCCATGAACAGCTGAATCCATTATTCTGGATTCAGGTGAGGCAGAACATCATGGTAAAAAGACATGGAGGAGGGAAACTGCTCATCTCATGGCAGCCAGGAAGCAGAGAGAAGAAGCAAAGAGGGCCCTATGGAAGATGAACCCTTCCAAGTATGCTCAGAGTGACTCACCTCCTTCAGCCCATCTACCCAAAATTACCACCCAGTCCATTCAAAGTAGGATGCACTAATTAGGTTACAGCTCTCACAACCCAACCATTCCCCTCTGAATATTCCTGCATTAACACAGGAGCTTTGGGGGGATTCCTCATATCCAAAGCATAACAGAGTCCATTAAGTTTAACAGATTAAGGATTATAGGGAATATGCTAAAGAATATTCATGCTTGGTTACACCTTCTGAGAGGGAGCATCCTTGGTTTGGAAAAGCCCCTGTTATTGGATGGATTGGCACTTTTTCAGTTTTCTCCTCCCTTGGCCCCCTCGAGAAGGGTGCTCTGATGGGCAATGTTCCCCCAAATAAGCTCTTAGAACCCTTCTTCCTCCCTGAATACAGAAATACTCAGTAAGGAAATTATTTTTTTGTTGTTGTTGTTATAAAGTAAGCTTACCAAGTGGAGAAAGAAGGTTGAATAGAATTGTTCAACAACAAAACCAATCCTTCCTCTGGAGGCATTTGATCATTCAGACGCTAAAATGGAATCCTGCAGGAGTGATAGACTGATCTGGAAGAATTCTAAGGCTTCTTTATAAGGAGCCAAGGTATGGATGAACATTTTCACTAATTGTAGAGTGATAAAGATTCCTACTACCATGGATATCCCTTCAAATTCAAGTTCAAATTACTTGCTCTTAACATTAAAAAAATGAAGATGATAGCAATCACAGTGTTATTTAAACATGCCTAGTTATTATAACATCAAAGGAAACATCATGTGCTTCTTCAGCTTTTTACAAATCTGTTTCCTTTTGACTCATTTTTCTCTTTGCTTCTCAAATGGATAGCTGTAGCTCCTTCCACTGCCTTTTGTGCTGTGTCTTCTGCACTCTTAGTCACTTCCTTGATAATACCACAATTCATGACCTACATCTTTTCTCCAACCTCATCTTTCTTTTGCATTTAATACCAGAGACTCCTGGCTGACTCTATTCCTATAACTCTCTAAGCTCAAGAAGAGCAAAACCATATCACAAATATCCTCACATCCCCTCCCACATTGATTTGCTCATAGGAGGCTTCCAAATATGCATTCAGTCAAAACAATATTTGACATCTCCATTTCAGTTCCTTAAATTTAAACACCCATTGTCATTCACTGTTTTCCCCACCTTGCTACGTAACCCCCAAACCCAATCAATTCCCAATGCATATAAATTTAATGTAAAAGTATATCTCCTAGAGTTCACTTTCCAGAACTTATCACCAAGTACAGAAATAATGTAACATGGAGTATGGAGTTGGATGAGGTTTTTTTGTGTTGTGAATTCAAAGAATGAGATTCACAGACAATTGTGGGTGACAGCAAAGTATAAAAATTTATTAAAACAAAGGGAAACAAAGCTCCCAGGACTAGGAGGGGACCCAAGAGGGGCTGCCATCAAATGGCTGTTATCTAGAGATTTTTATGGATCTATAAGTTTAAGGAGGTCAGCTCACTGGCCATTCCTTGGTAAGGCACTCAAAGTTCACAAGGTATTCATGGAGGCTTGAGTCCAATCAAAATATTGATCAGGCATTTTCCCTTCTTTGGAGAGACCATAGAGTCTAGGTCATGTATGTTCCAATTTAAAAAAATAACCTTTTTGCAAGTTTCTCTGCAAACTCCTTCAATAGCTGTTTGTGCTCTGCTGCCAGCCAGGAAGGTGCTTGGGGCCCTTTGCCCTATCTGCCTGGTGGTATCTCTTCCTCCTGACCTCAATAATTCTCTTCAGAGCTGGCTTCTTTCAGTAACTTCTAAGTCACTTCAAGTCCCCAGATCCTCCTCATAAAGTGATTTTAGGGAAGATAAGATAATCTTCAACAGATTGGTTTTCATCGCATCACTCCTACCACACCCTCAGCAAAAGACCTACCTATTGCATTCCCATTCTCTGAACATATTCTGACTCCATAGGAATAGCTGATCATCGACTTTCTCCGTAGGGACCAAGGATTGAAATCAGTTTTGACTTCACAGGAAAGACAGACAGTTTCCAACCTATAATGGTTGGACTTTATGATAGTGCAAAAGCAAATATGCATTCAGTGGAAACTCATTTTTTGAATTTTGAATTTTTGCAGGCTAGTTAGATTGGTTAGGATTCTCTCATATCCTAGGCAGCAGAAGTGAGCTGCTCTCCCAGTTAGTCATGCAATCATGAGCATAAATAATCTGTACTCTACAAGCGTACTGTGTTACTAAGCTCTGCTTTTCGGTAGGATAGGTATATTGTGGCATTTTCAATTTACAATATTTTCAAATTACAATGGGTTTATTGAGGCAACACCTTTACATAAATCACACAGCATCCCTATACACATAAGACCCCTGGAGGAGGCAAATTGTTTCTAAAATTCAGCAACAGGTGATCACATTAGTTTGATCAATTACCAGTTTGTGGCAGACAGACTTCTACCCTTAGGATTTCCAGATTATGGTATATATACCTTGTATGGGTGGGATCTATTAATTCAATGGATAACATTCTCATGATTAAGTTACTTTATATGGCAAAGTAAAAGTGATGTTGCAGATGTAACTTAGGTCTTTAATAAAGTGACTTTGAGTTCATCAAAAGGGAGACTATCCTAGATGGGCCTGGTAGAATCAGATGAGCTCTTTCAAAGAGGTTCTAGGATAAGAAGCAAGTATCACCAATGTCTACTACTGGCCTTCATACTCAGAAGGTCAAATGCAAGGAATGGCAGGTAGTCTGCCTGGGCAGAGGACCCCAATCTGATAATCACAAAGAATTAAATTATGCCAACAACCACTGAGCCAGGACGAGGACCTTGAATCACAGATGGAATTGCAATCTTACCCAACACCTTGATTGCAACCTAGAAGACCCTGAAAAGAGAACCCAACTAAACTTCCCAGACTTCCCAAGCACAGAAACTGAGATAATAAATGTATTTTTGAGAAACTAAAATTGCAGTGGTTTGTCATACAACTTAAACGAAGTATTGCATGCTTTATCTCCTTTTACTGATTTGCCTGGAACCCTTTGCTTCGAAGTCCTGAATTTTCTGATTCACATGTTAATTACCTGGAGTCTTAAACTATCAGCCCAGCCTCTGAGAACTGCATGTTTGTAATCTGCACAGAACCTCAGTGGAGTCCTGATTCTGAACTCTAGACCTGCCTCCTTTCTTTAAACCTCCCTTAACTCCTGCCTCTTCAGACCATATACTCTAATACTTTTCTCCTGGTGGCTGATTTACCACATTCACTTCTGCCCTGCCACCCATGTCCCTGTCATCTGAAGCTCCTATCTATCATCCAGGGAAAATCATTTGAATCTAAACTATGCTACACATCATGTTCAGTCAAGTGCAGAACTACAGAACAAAAGATTTTCACATATTCACAGGAGCCAATTTGCATCGGGCTGCTGTGGAGATCCCCTTTTGCCTTGAAGTCATAATTATCTTACTGAGGAATATTCAGAGAATTCCTAAAGGAAGAAAGCACTTGATCTTGGTCACAGACACACCTCAACAAACCTGGTCAGATAGTTTGGTAAAAAGAGGCTTCATCTGGCAGCAAATAGTCTATGATACAATCCCGTGTCTGCAGGCCCCAGAAACAGGTCTCCCTCTTCCCTCCCATCCTCCTGAACTTTACATCTTCATCTCTTTTGTTCTCTAACTCAGTTTAGTGTCTGGCTTCAAGTGTCCCACAGATCCCTGCCACAGGGTCAACTCACCGACTGTCCCTGATCCTGCCTATACAATCCATTTGGAAGTGGCAAGAGCTGCCTTCTTGTCCCAGGGTCACTGCCCTCATACCCCAGGAAGGGCAAACAGCCTCTGCTTGACACCTCCCAGCACCTGAGCACAAGCTCAAATAGTGTACAACAAGTACATGAGTTACCTGGTGTTTTCCACATCCTTGTCTGCATATGCTTAAGGCTCGGATTTTGTGTGTCAGCTTAATTGGACCACAGGGTACCCAGACATTTGGTTGAACGTTGTTCTGGGTTCCTCTGTGGGAGTGCTTTAGAATGAGATTGACAATTGTACTGGAGGAATAAGTAAAGCAGATGGACCTCCCTATTTGGATAGTCTGCTCAAATCAGTTGAAGGCCTGAATAAAACTAAAACTAGGTAAGAAGGAGCCTCTCTGACCTCACGGCCTAAGCTGGGACATGGGTCTTGTCCTACCCTATGACTGAAATTTGGTCATCCTGGGTCTCCAGCTTACTGACTGCAGATCTTGGGACTTGTCAGCCTCATGACAGTCACATGAGTTAATTTCTTATAATCTCTCTCTCTCTCTCTCTCTCTCTCTCTCTCTCTCTCTCTCTTCCAACTTTTTAAGAAGGTTCTAAAGAGCAGGAACCATTCCTTGTGATTTTTTTTTTTGCCTTTTTTTTTCCCCCATGTACAGAGACTCATGCTTTGCATGCTGCGAATGTCGTATAAATGTTGTTGACTAAATGCTCAGAGGAAGAAAATCTACTGTTGAAATCCCTTACCGAGAGTGTGATATATTGGTATAAGCCATATTGATCATCATGCCCATTAGTGCTCTCAGCAAGGCAAAGAATTTCCTGTGGACAAGTAATTTGAGTGGCCCTGGTCACAGTGAAGAACAGAAAGCAGATAGCCTTTTCTTCCAGCAGAGGACTGCTGAGTCAATTCTCCTAAGGAGGCATCCTCTGTGTTTGCAATCACATCAGTATGTCTAAAATGGCCCAGAAAGGTACAAAGGAGTAAAAAACAAATTACCCCTTGTCAAACCAGAATCAGAGTAAAAATTAAAGAGCTAGAATTTAAGAGACTTTGTGATTATTCCATTCAGAGGATAAAGCTTCACTTTTTTTTTAAAGTATAAGAATGATGGAGAAAGAAGGAAGTAAAAATAGCTAATCCAGCCTGGATAGAGAAACTCACTACAGAAAGCATTCAAACAGCTAAAGGTCTCCATCAAAAGAGTAGGGGGTGGGGGGAGAACCAGGCGTGTTAATCTCCAAAAGCAGCCTAGCTCCGGTGTATGACATTTCTCTGTCCATAAATACTGGAAATGGGGTGACTTGGCCACAGTCCAGGCTATTTTTCAATCCAGTCTTCAGAATTCAAGGACAAGTATGTCCATTTAAAATGACAATTTACATTTGACTAGGCTACCCAGTGGATAGGCTTGGGGCTGGATAAAAATCATCCTTAACCTGGAAAAAATCAAAATTGCTTTTCATGCAATTGATTCAAAACTTGGGATCCTGAACAAACTTCAGGGAGAGCCTGACCTGACCTTGTCAGGCCTCAAGAGTTTTCCATTCCCGTTTCCAAGAGCAATACTGTTGACCTCAGTAAACAATAAGCAACTGAGATTCCAAGTTTAAAAAGAAACATCAAAACATCCTGGTGCATGCACTGAACCTCTTGCTTCTTGGGAAATCAACCTAAAACTTAAATATAACCTGAAATTGGCACAGAGTGTGTTTATAGTTTGAACGTTGATTAAATCTCTCCAATTCCCACAGGCTGTTATCTACAAAGCAGTTAGCTCCGCTTTTTGTAGCTCTGTAAACATATGCATTCTTTCCAGCGGTTAGATTGCCTCCTGTGAATATGTTACATTGGTGAGACCAATTGCCTTTTTGTTTTCTGGTTATGAGGCCATCATTTAGCCTGAGTCTTCACATATGGTTCTGAATAAATTGAAATACCTGCTTTCCGCCATTTCTGATTATTTTAGAAAAAAAATAAATAGATTTGTTGAAAATGGGTTAAAACCTGATTGAACATTGTCAATCTCAAAAACAGAGTCAAAATAAAAATCCAGAGAATTGAAAGGGATGTTAACTGCTTCATGGAAAGGGTATTACTGTTTAACCTAAAGGAGTCTATTACACTCAATTAACCTGTCCATTTAATCTTATATAGAGGATACAGGATTTCTGCATAAATATAGAGTTGTATTGCCTAGACATCAAAGTCATTCTTTGTCAGTTGGAAAGAGTTAAATGTTCAATTAGTACTAGGGATGGACTTAGGCATCAAGCCACAAGAATACCAATAGGTAACTTAGAATTCTGTCCAGAGAAAGTACATTGTCCCAAGTGGGGCATGGTCATATTCCAGCAGTATAGTAAGCACAAAGAATATAGAGTCTGAGTGTACTGCAAGTTCAATTTAAAAAGGTGTACACAGAAAAACCAAACCTCAGGTTTGAAAGCTAATCTGAGGACTGTGACATAAAATATGAAGGCCAAGTGTTGGTCAGATTCAAAAGTGGTGATGAGCAGGTAAGAATAATGTAGCTGGACCCAAAACTGCTTCTGCACATGGGGCTGGCAGAGCACATTTTTAACGGTATGATCATTGCACACCAGCACAATGATGCGTGTTCCAGACTTGGGTGAGCCCTGGTTCTGCTCTATTGACCCTAAGCAATTGCCCTATTCAGGGCAGTGGAGGTTTTAAGAGCACCAAAAACACTAAGGGAAAAGAATCTTCTTGCCCGATGTTTGGAACTCTGTTGGTAAGGTAAAATAAGAGAGCCAGATGCTGTTCTTTTTGTCCTGCAGCAGGTTGGCCAAGATGTAGGTATGGTCAGTATGCAGGAACATGAAACCCTGGATATCTGGTGAAAAATGGAAGTGCCAGCAAAGCACAGAGTACCAGAGAAATTACAGGAATGAGAAACTTCAGAAAGCAACACTATGAAGTTGTTCATGACTTATGGGCTCTACTCCAAGATGTGCGTTCATGAATTTGATCCCAATTACTACACCAAAGACAGAGAACTAAACTACAAAACAGGCCACTGATGAAGTCTAGCCTGACCACTGAGCAGTGCACACAGAGAAGAGGTCCAAATAAAACTTTGAGACTAAAAAATAAAAAGGTCCAAATAAAACTATCATTGAGAGCTGTATCAACTATTACAGCAAAATCATTTGACATAATTCAACATCTATACTCTCAGCAAACTAGAAATAAAAAGGAATTTACTGAATTAAAAAAAAAAGGAATTTACTTAATCTAATTTCCAAAGGGTATCTATAAAAAACCAAAAGCTGCAGCTAACATCATGCTTAGTAATGAAGGACTGAATGCTTTACTCTAAGTATGTGGGGGGATTTGCCCCTTGAAGGGGATTGTGGAATTGCCTTCTTGTTCTCTGTCTCCTTCCTGGCTCATGTTGTAAGTAAGCCGTTTGCTCTACCACACACTGCTGCCATGCATGCTGCCCTCACCAGAGGCCCAAAATAACGGGATTGCCTGGTCTTTGACCAGAGCCTTCAGAACTGTAAGCCAAAATCTCTTTTTTTCTCTTTGTAAGTTGATTGACTCTGATATTTGACTCTAGAAATATAACTGAAAGGAAGAAGCCAAAAATATTTGCTCTATTCATTCCTATCCAACATCATACAGGAAGCCCTAACCAATGCAATGAAATAAGAAAAATAAGTAAAAGATGTCCAGAGTAGAAGGAAAGAAATAAAACAGACCCAATTCGCAGATCAAAGAATTTGTAAAAAAAAAAAAAAAAAAAAGACACACACACAAGAATTCTACCCTCAAAAATGTCCAAGTTCTGATAAATGAGTAAAGTTGTAGGATAAGATATAAAAAAAAATTGATCATGTTTCTATGTAATATCAATGAACAATTGAAAACAAGAATTTTTTAAAATAATACTATTTAGAAATGTTTCCCTCCCTAAAATAAAATATTTTGGTATAAATCTAATAAGATGCATACAAGGTCTATATGCTGAAAGCTATGAAGCATTGAGAGAAGAAATCAAAGACCTATATAAATGGATAAAAATAACACATCCATGAATTGGATGATTAGATGTAGTTAAGATGTCCTTTCTTCCCAAAATGACTGAGAAATTTAATGTAATTTCAATCTCAAAATACAGGCAGGAAATTTTATAGAAATAGCCAATCTAATTCGAAAATTTATTTTTAAAATATAAAAGAATTAAAATACCAAAGTCTTTTGGAAAGAAAAAAGTGGGTAGATTTCCACTAACCAATGTTAACACTGTAAAGCTCCAGAAATCAAGAGAGTATGAACTGGCAAAGGGATATGCACACAGATCAATGGAACAAAAAGAGTCCAGACATAGAACCATATGAGTATGGCAAATTGATTCTCTAACAGTTTTATTGAGATATACTTCACATACCATACTATTTGCCAATTTCAAGTGTGTAATTCAATGGTTTTAGTATATTCACAGATGTCATAATCAATGTTAGAACATTTTCATCACCCTCAAAAAGAGATGCCATATTAACAGTCATACCACACATCTTCCCAATTTTCTCTACCCAAGGAAAGCACTGTTTTACTTTCCATCTCTACAGATTTTCCTACTCTGGAAATTTTCTAGAAATAGAATCAATTAAAAACACAAACATGAGATATAATTTCACACCCATTAGGATGGCTATAGTTCAAAAAATGGATAATAACAAGTGTTACCAAGTAGGTAGAGAAATTGAAACTTTATATGTTGCTGGTGGGAATAAAAACTGATGCAGTCATTTTGGAAAACAGTCTGGTGGTTCCTCAGAATTTAAAACAAACTTTTTGCTTCTGACCCAGCAGTTTCACTATGCATACCAAAAATAGTGAAAGCATATGTTCTCAAAATTTGCACATTTGAATGTTCACGACAGCATTATTCATAACTGATAAAAGAAAATAATCTAAATGATCATCAACTGATAAATGAATAGATACAATGGGGTAGATCTATATAATGGAATTTTCTCAGTCATAAAAAAAGGAAAGAAGTATTGATCCATGGTGTAACACGGATGACCCTTGAAAATTTGCAAAGTGAAAGAAGTTTGTCACAAGAGACCACATACTACATAATGCCATTAATATGAAATGTTCAGAATAGGGAAATGTAAAAGTACAGAAAATAGATTCATAGTTGTCTAAGCCTGGAGAGGATGGGAAATGAAGGTGTACACTATGTCCTTTGGGGATGATAAAAATATTCTAAATATTATTGGGGTTGTGGATGCAGAGCACTGTGAATATACTAAAAATCACTGAATTATATACTTCCAGTGCATGAATTATATGGTATGTGAATTATACTTCAACAGAGCTGTTACCCTAAACACCCACATTTTCTATGGTGAGTTTGTCTATTACTTTTCCCCAATGAATTCTGAGGGTCCTCTTATTTTGAGGGGTGTATTATTATCCCTCAAAATAAGGGATGCATATATTTTAAAATTGTCTGAGTCTGCAGGTACAAAATAGCACAGAAATCTATGTGGTATCATTTCTTTCTTAGTCCTATCTCATCAGGTGATATCTGTAGAGAGGAAGTGCAATACAGAGTATTTAATTGGGATTATTGGATAGTCCAAGTTTGATATGGAAAACGAGGATAAAGAAGAGAGAACAAAGACAAACAAGCCAGCCCAATTTCTCAGCCTCTGTGCAAATTATTGAAAAGTACTTAAAGTGAAATATAAGAGCTGTATCTCTTATCTTTCTAAAGCTTCTAGTACCTAGGCAGTTTGTCCAATGCTTCCTCTTTCTCTTGGGTCATACTCTCACCTTTGGCCCTCCTGGGGAAATTGCTTCCTTAGATATTTTCTCCACTCCCAGACTGAAAATCTCCACTTATAATTTAGGGCTCAGTTCTATAACCATTTCCTCTTAATAATACAATAATATCACTTTCTTACCTTAGCATAGCATTGATCACATAATATAATAAAAGGCAAACTGTTTAAGTATTTACTAGATGTGAGGCACTGAGCTAAGCTGGTTTACATTTACAGAAAACAGTGTCATAAAATTCACAGATGTAGATGCTCTTTATACCCCCATTTCACAAATGAGGGAATGGGTTTACGAGAGATTAAGTAACTTGGCCAACATCATACAGCAGTGCATGAGGGACTCAAGGTCTGAATGCAGATTTGTACCCTCCGAGTCTCCAGGTCACCCTTGTTTACCCTTCTTCTCCTCCCCTTCCCTGTATCCATCTTGAGAATAGGGATAGTGTTCTGTCCACCATTGCCACATCACTAGCTGCTCTATTACAAGTGTTCAACAAATATTCACTGAATCAATAAGTAACTGTATTTGCAAACATGCATTTAATGTTTTTTTCTTGTTCCTAGACTTTTCTCTTCTCTTCAAAACTTGGGGACACAGTGAAACTTTCATATTGGCAGCAAGCCCTTCCCCAAAGTAATGACAACTCAGGACAATATTTTTAAAGCAATCATTTTAGGGCTCTGGAAATTGACCAAAGGCACACAAAAAATTGAGAAATAGATATTCCTAGAAAAACTATTAAACTCCAGGTAAGTACAGTGGATATTTTTTGGTGTTTTTGCTTGAAACTGCTCACACGCTCCTCTCTACACACCTTCCCTGCCCACTTTGGTAGAAAGTGGACATGGTAGTTCTACCAGGACAGGGAAGGCTGGGAAAAATCAACAGCTTCATTTCCAGAAGGCCATGCCCGGGGCCATATTTCACATCTTATTAATATCACCTTTATGTTTTACTTACCCAGCCTTTCTCAACCTTTGCTCTATTGATCTGGGGCGAGTAATTGTTTGTGGCAAGGGACTGTTCTGTGTGTTGCAGAATGACATTTAGTGACATCTCTGGCATGGGTTCATTAGAAACCAGTAGCACTTCTTCCTAAGTGTGACAACCAAACACATCTCCTGACATCGTTAAATGTCCTCCCAGGATCAAAATCACCCCAAGTTGAGAACCATTGGTTTACATCCTTATCCCACACCATACAAAAAATTAATTCAGACCATATCAGAGACCTCATGTAAGAGCTAAACCTATAGAATTTATAGAAGGAAATAGGGACGAATTTTTTGTGACCCCAATCTAGGAAAAGAATTCTTAAATATAATGCCAAAGTATAATCCATGAAAGAGAAAATTTGATCTATTGGACTTCCTCACAGTTAAAATTTTTCTTAAGTCAAAAGTCACCACTAAGAAAATGAAAGCAAACTAGAGTCTGGGGAAGATTTACAAAGCATATAGGTGTTAATAATCTTTTGTCCAAATTATATTAAAAAAAACTTGAAAATCCATAATAATAATAATACAATAAACAACCCAAATTAAAATAAACAAATGATCTGAAGAGACATTTTACCAAAAAAGAGAGCACATGCAATGTGTTCAAAACCTAATAACTCAGATTGAGTTATTAGGGAACTACAATTCAAAACCAAAATGTGAGCCCACTATGTACCCACTAGAGTGATTTTAATTTCAAAAGACAGATAATAACCATTAGTGTGAATGAGGAGAAACAGGAACTCTACATGATGCTAGTGGAACTCTAAAACAAAGAAACTACTTTGGAAAAAGTTTGGAAGTTACTTTGATAATTATACATAAATTTACTCTATGACTTGGCAATTCCATACATAGGAATCTGCCAAAAATAAAACAATAATATATATCCATGGCTAGACTTGTATGTAAATCTTCATCCAAGTATTAATCAAGTTGTAAATAAATAAACAGCATGTGGTACATCCCTCTAATTCAATACTATTTATCAATAAAAATCAACAAACCACTAATACATGTTAAAATATAAATGAACCATAATAGCATTTTTCTAAATGGAAGAAAATTGACATGAGAGAATTTTCTGGAGTAATGAAAGGAGTCTAAAACAAGATTATGGTAATGGCTGAAGAATTCTATAAATTTACTAAAGATCATTGAATTTACATTTAAAATGGATTAATTTACAAAATTTAAAGTATGTCTCCATAAAGCCTCAAAGAAAAAACCCCATCAAGAAATAGATAGTGGGGATTTGTAGAGAAAGCAAGATTGACAAAATATTAATAATTGCTGAAGGTGGTTAATGGGTACATTCAATTATTTTTCCTACAGTATCGCCTTACCCCACCCCACTCCTGCCCTCTCTCTGCAGTTTCGCTTTTCATAGTTTTAGTTACTCATTGTCAACCAGCATGGTCATGACTCAATGATTTTCCTTCCGAGTTATTGTCAGAAGGCTGGGAGAAGCCTAATGCTATTCACAAAGCCTACATTATTTCACCTCACTTCATCTCCACAGGTAGTCATTGTGTTATCTCACATCATCACAAAAAGTGAGAATAAAATATGAGATATTCTGAGAAAAAGAAACAGGTATCACATTCATAGAAACATTTTTGTACTGGAAACTGAACCCAGGGGCACTCTAAACTGAGCTACATCCCCATCCCTTTTGATTTTGAGACAGGATCTTGCTAAGTTGCCCAGACTGACCTCAAACTTGTGATCCTCCTGCCTCAGTCTCCTGGGTAGCTGAGATTATATAAGCATATACCACTGGTGCCAATCTTATATAGCTTTTATTACAGTATTTTTATAATTGTTCTATATCATTATTGGTTTTATTGTTAATCTCTTCCTTGCAAAATTTGTACAGTAAGCTTTAATATATGTATTTCTACATGGAGGAAAATCATGCTACTTACAGGGTTTTGTAACATCTGAGATTTTAGGCATCAGCTAAGGGTCTTTGAATATATTTCCTACGGATAACAGGGAACTACTTTACTTTTGCTTATGATTGAAATTGGGGATATGAATGCATACAAATATAAGTATACTTCACATCCAAAAGTGGCCCTTTAGATAATCAAAGTTGTTATGTAGACTTCCAAGAAGTCTTAGAATAAATGTTTTCCTAAGTATGTTGATGACTCCATGAATTTGCATAACATGATATTAATGACAGCAGAGCTTGCTAAGGAAACTGTACATTCTACTAATGGATGAGTCCTGGCAGGTTCTTCTTTTCAAAAGCTTGCCAAACAAGAAAGGAGTGTTGAGCTATTTGAAACTCCCTAAGCAGGCTGAAGTTGTGGCAAACAGCTTCAGCATTTTAACACCCTCCTCTGCTAACCAGACTCAACACTCCCAAAAATGTGTTGTTTTTCTGAGTGTTAATATTCTTCGGAATTTTGCATTTAAGATGATCCCAACTTTTCTGGAGAAACACTAGTGTGGTAGAAAGATCATGGAATTTGGATTCAGAGTGGGTTAGATCCAAAACATAAAAACTTAAATCAAACTTGGTTGGATTTAAAACTTCATCATCTTATTTAATTTGTTCCTTCAAATATAATACAGTAATAATAAGCCTTACCTTTCAGGGCAATTGTGATTCTTGAGTTAGATCCTATATAAACATGCAAAAACCTAAACACAGTATTTGCATAAATAATGGTTACATTTATTTGTCATCTAAATCATTTTTAAATAAGAAGTATCTCATAATAAAATTTAGTAACTATTTTTACACTCTTACTCAAACATGTAAAGTGCCCAGACTTCAAATCTACCTTTACTGAGGAAGCTAAAATCCAAGTGTAACCGGGAAAAAAACTAAATAAACCGGTAAGTGCATTTAGTTGGTTTTAAGATCATCAATTTCAGATATCACACAGCTGAGCAAGATATCATTAACCTCCTACCAACTGTAGCTGACACCTCTGAATAAAGCCACCTAAAGGTTACAACAGTTGTGTGGAAAGCTGCATTTCACCATCCTGTCTAGCCAAAGCTGCGTTTCTCTTATCCATCATCTTGCCCTGTCCTTCAGGGCTCAAGTGTCTTCCCTGGACTCCCAGGTTCAGCTGCCTTTCAATATCTTCCCCTCTTCTCCTATGAAAGATAATTTTTGTATCCAAATGATGAACTGCACAGTTAGCGATTCCTGGGAAAAGGAACTAAAAAGTCATGTGTCATAAGACTTTCTAGTCAGTAAATTCCCTTTACATTCACAAAACCCAGAACACCTACGGACTTACAGAAAGCAGCATCCCATGTATCAGAAGAGTAGGCCACCTGAAACTTGTTCAACTATTCTGGTATGCACCTGCCGAAGTCTGGCTTGGCACAAATCAGGAGCCACTTGTCAAAAAGAAACTAACTTTATTTTTAGAACTACAAACGCCAAACAAAACAGCTCCAGGGAAAAACCCTCAGAGCCCAACTGCCACCACCGGCTTCCACAAGCCTCTCTCCCCAACACCAGCCTTTTCCTCCCACCATCCTCCTCCTCTTGAGGCCGATTGGCTGGGTTGCGTGGGCAGAGCCAAAGAAGTCACCCAATGAGCAGCTCCGTGGAGGAGCCAATCAGCTAGATGTTGCTGGGGCAGCTGTGAGCCAATCATCAGCTGGCAGTCTGAAGGGCAGGAAAACAGCCCAATGAACATCACCGCAGAGGAGCCAATCAGCTAGATGTTGCTGGGGCAGTCTGAAGCTTGCTGGCAGCTGGAAGTTTGCTGGGGCCCCTTTGGCTGTGGCTCTCAACATCTCCCCCTCTCTGTTTAAACAACAAGCATGTGGCTTATGGACCGTGCCTGCCTTAGGTTGTCCAATACATATGGTCCTTACCCGTCTTCGGATGAGCTGACCTCAGGGCGTCAGCCTCCTGTCTTAGGTTGGTACCATTGTAATTGGATCTTACCCGTCATTGACTACCGGTCCAGTACAGCCACACCTGTGGAGAGGTCTCAGCGGGGGGGGGGGGGGGGGTGAGGTTCTTTGCCTCACCTCTGTTGACCCCCAAATTTTAGCTGAATGATCATGACAAGCAGAAGGGAGGAAGATATACCAAGTCAATTGACGGCTCCTTTTGGGAAAATTGTACCACCGATGATATCATCAGCAAAAATACCCCAACACTACCACAAGTCGCTGCACCAACAGATAGTTCACAATGCATACAAGTGACACATAGTTCTGTAAGCAGTTCAGTGCAAGTTCTGTAAGCAGTTCAGTGATGGCTATTGCAGAAACTGTAGATTAGTTTTATCTTTGTCTTCACCGGCACAGGGATGAAGATAGGAATTCTGGCAATAATGACTAAAGAAAAAATTAGGTAACATTCCAGAAGACACTAAAAGAAAACAATTTTCTTAACAATTTATATTATCTTCATCGGTACTGGGATGAAGATAGAAATTCTGGCAATAATGGCTAAAGAAAAAATTAGGTAACATTCCAGAAGACACTAAAAGAAAACAATTTTCTTAACAATTTACATTATAGTGAAGAGAATTATTAAATATAATGAAAACGAAAGGTGAGAGTAAACAAACAGATCTGTTAACCTCCTTTTTTGTTTACATATTAAAACAATTCTTAACAGTTATTTACCCAATTTAAATTAAACCATTTAAATCATGTGAATAAAAAAAAAAATTTGGATCCATCTTTTCATGAGCGCTCATCATATATGATATATGGAATTACGTACATTGGACATACATACATTCAAACATATAACACAAAACACAAGTGTGCACACATAATATAATACATACAACACATAACATAATAGTAAAGGCCTTATAACTTTTTACAGGTAAAATCTCTATTGCAATGTTTAAAAACTCTATAGTCAAAAAAAAAAAATAGAACTGATCAGCAAAACATTAACCTAGGTCTGTATGAGCTCAAAAAAATAAAATAGAACTTCATGATATGGGAAAGGGCAATAATAAAATAGATATTGAAAAAAGCATCCTGGTTCTGTCGCAGATGTAAGGATAGCCAAATTGGAGTTTTGGATATCAGCTATTATGGATTTGAGCTAAATCATCTTCTTTTTGGTCTGTAGAAATCGCTTTAGTTAATCTCTCTGGAATCCAAATCGGCTGCTGTTCTCCCTGTGGAAACACACAAACAGGCCCCCGACTCCAGACAATCACTGGGTCAGAACCTTGGTTAATCTCTCTGGAATCCAAATCGGCTGCTGTTCTTCCTGTGGAAACACACAAACAGACCCCCGATTCCAGACAATTACTGGGTCAGGACCTTTCCATTGTCCTGTTAGAATATCTTTCCAAAGTACCTTGGGCTTATGTACATTTTTTGGACACATATGCCTTTCTGCAGCACTAAGTCCTGATGAATCCAAATTTAAAAAGTTTAGAGTAAAAAGCGTTATTTTAAGTTTATCTTTGGGGAATATATACCCCTTCCCAATTCCATCTTTTTGCTTTAATAAGTACATTTTAATAGTTTGATGAGCTCTTTCAACTATGCCTTGACCCTGTGGATTGTATGGGATTCCTGTTATATGAGTAATGCCAAATGATGAGCAAAATTGTTTAAAAGAAGTAGACGTATAACCAGGGGCATTATCTGTTTTTAACTGTTTTGGAATGCCCACAGTGGCAAAATTTTGTAAGCAATGAGCTATAACATCTTTAGTTTTTTCACCGGCATGAAGGGAGCCCATCAAAAATCCAGAAGAAGTATCAACTGTAACATGCAAATATTTTAATTTTCCAAATTCTGGCAAGTGTGTGACGTCCATCTGCCAAATATGGTTAGGCATCAATCCTCTAGGATTGACTCCAAGATTAACTTGTGGTAAAAAGGTCACACAATTTTGACATTGTTTTATTATTTGTCTAGCTTGTTCCTTAGTTATTTTAAAACGCTTTTGTAAAGTATTAGCATTGACATGGAATCTTTCATGAAAATTTATAGCTTCTTCTAGTACAGAGAAAATATGTATGTCACGTGTAGTTTTATCTGCTAAATCATTGCCCAAACTAAGGGCTCCAGGCAATCCTGTATGTGCCCTGATATGTCCTATAAAGAATGGATCTTTTCTGTCCCAGATTAAACTTTGTATAGTGGAAAACAAAGAGAAAGCAGTAGAAGAAGGGGAAATTCTACCAGCATCTTCAAGGGATACTATAGCATTAACTATATACTGGCTATCAGAAAATAAATTAAATACAGAATCTTTAAACATCACAAAAGTTTGTAATACTGCATTAAGCTCTACCTTTTGAGCTGATTGTTTGGGTACTAAAAATGTAAAAGTTTGATCAGGTGTAACTATTGCTGCTGTACCATTATTTGACCCATCAGTGAATATATTTGGAGCATTCATGATAGGTGTTTTTCTTGTCATTTTTGGAAAAATTACAGGATGCAATGACCAAAAAGACAATAAAGGATTAGATGGTAAGTGGTTATCAAATGAAACATTAGATTTGCACATTATTATTGCCCAAGTATTTAACTCATTAGCTAATTCATCAATTTGATTCATAGTATATGGAGTAATAATTTTATGGGGAGAAATTCCAAACACTGCCTTTGCTGTTTTTATTCCTTTGAGTATTAATTGTCCTACAGCCTCAGGATACCTAGTAAGAATAGTGTTAGGAGAATAAGATAAATGTATCCATAATAATGGACCTTCTTGCCAAAATACTCCTGTAGGAATATTTTTTGTTGGTAGTACAATAAATAATAAAGGCAAACTTATATCAATTCTATCCAAATGCATATTTTCCATATATGTTTCAATGATTTTTAATGCCTTTCTTGCTTCAGGCGTTAACATTCGGGGTGAATTTGGATCTGATGGACCTTTTAGGATATCAAATAAAGGTCCCAATTCTCCTGTTGGAATACCTAGATAAGGCCTTATCCAATTTATGTCTCCTAATAACTTTTGAAAGTCATTAAGTGATTTGAGTTGATCAACTCGTATTTGAATTTTTGGTGGACGGACCATGGTTGAGGATAATAGAACTCCTAAATAATTAATTGGAAAATTTAATTGTACTTTATCTATTGCTATCTCTAGATTATAATTTTTTAATAAGTTTGTAAGTGTGGCATAACATTCTAGCAATGTGTTTTTAGCTTTGTGTGCCAATAACACATCATCCATATAGTGAAATATTTGTAGTTCAGGATTTTGATTTCTAAGTGGCTGGATTACTTTGTTAACATAAATTTGACACATAGTTGGGCTGTTAGCCATCCCTTGAGGGAGTACTTTCCATTCATATCTCTGATCAGGACCTTCATGATTTAGTGCAGGGATAGTAAATGCAAAACGTGGACTATCCTCAGGATGAATTGGAATTGAAAAAAAACAATCTTTAATATCTATAACTAAAACATACCAAGTTTTTGGCAAAGCAGACAATTGAGGAATCCCCGATTGAGCAGGTCCCATAATGACCATTTCATTGTTAATGGCTCTTAAATCTTGCAGTAGTCTCCATTTACCAGATTTCTTTTTGATGACAAAAATGGGAGTATTATGGGGAGATACAGAAGGTTGTATATGTCCTTCCGCTAATTGTTGTTTGACCAGATCATGGGCTACTTGTGTCTTTTCTTTAGTCAAGGGCCACTGAGGAACCCATACTGGTCTTTCTGATTTCCATGTAATTTTTATTGTCTCAGTGGCCCTTTGTGAAAATCCAACCCATGTCTGTCTGTTCTTTGATCTATTTGTATTGGTGCTGCTATACATTGTTCTTGTCTTTCTAATCTTTTTCCTTTCCTAAAACCTTGTCTAGCCATAATAGTGGGTGCATTTTGATTGATATTATTTGTTAATGTCAAACCTAATTGATCTAAGACATCTCGTCCCCATAAATTTACGGGAAGATGATCCAATACATATGGCTGTATAGTTCCTTCACATCCTTCAGGATCCTTCCAATCTAATAGCATTGCACTTCTATCGGGATTAGTCGCCACTCCTAGGCCTCGAAGCGATTGAGTGGCTTGTTGTAATGGCCAATGTTTTGGCCATTCTTGACGAGAGATGATGCTAAGATCTGCACCTGTATCCAATAGCCCATTAAATTCATGTCCTTGAATATTTAGTTTTAGCATGGGGCGAGAATCTAAATTTAAAGAAAGCATAGCCCAATCTACACCTGTGGAGCCTAATCCCTTGGAACCTCTTTCTACAACATGACTGGAAAATTTATCATGTAGGCTTGGTATTATTAGTAACTGTGCTATTCTATCTCCTGGTGAAATTACTGATATACCCTTTGGAGAACTGGCTATAATTTTTATTTCACCTTCATAATTGGAATCAATTACCCCAGGACTTATCAAAAGTCCTTTTAGAGTAGAAGAGCTGCGTCCCAATAATAAGCCTACTGTTCCTTTGGGAAGAGGTCCTTTTACCCCTGTGGGAATGATTTGAACTCCCATCTCTGGAGTTAGTACTGATTTGGTGGAGGCGCAGATGTCCAACCCTGCGCTCCCTCTGGTTTGTCTGATGAGGGATCTGATGTGCTGGGCACTACCTTGATGGGGTTGCTGGGTTCCTCCAGTGCTCCGTATATTTGTGGTTTGGGGCCCCGGAGCATTGGGGTCCCCTGTCCATTTTTTGGCAACGGAGCCCGATGCCTTTGTCCACGATATTGTGGATAAACACCTTGTCCTTGTTCGTTTTTTGATAATGGAGTACCCTCTATGGTGGTTTGAGGACGGTATTCATTAGCCCAATATAATGGAGTACCCTCTATGGTGGTTTGAGAACGGCATTCATTAGCCCAATATCTCCCTCTACGGCATCGTGGGCAAATACCCGGTATTCTACTTGTTTGATACCTAGTTTTGTTAAACCCTCCTCCTATGGGGCAATTCCTTTTAAAATGTCCTGTTTGTTGACAATTGTAGCATGTTCTTGGCCTGGCATCTAAAGCCTGTTTTACTGCAGCTGCCACAATTTGCCCTTGTTCATTAATGTCTCTGGCATCTAAAACCTGTTTTACTGCAGCTGCCACAATTTGCCCTTGTTCATTAATGTCTCTGGCATCTAAAGCCTGTTTTACTGCAGCTGCCACAATTTGCCCTTGTTCATTAATGTCTCTGGCATCTAAAGCTTGTTTTACTGCAGCTGCCACAATTTGCCCTTGTTCATTAATGTCTCTACATAATTTAATATATGTGTTTAAATCTTCATGTTTCCATGGTCTAATAATATCTCTACACCAACGATTCGCTTGGTCATAAGCCAGTTGTTTTATAAATGGCATTGCTTGTTCTGTATTCCCAAAAACTCTGGTAGCTGTTTGAATAAGCCTATCTACAAATTCAGCGTAAGGTTCATTAGCTCCTTGTATTATCTTAGATAATTGACCTTGTAAACCTCCAGGTTCTTGTAAAGTCTTCCATGCCCTAACTGCATCTACAGCAATTTGTAAATATACACCAGGATCATATGCAAGTTGTTGCTGCCGATCCTCATAAGGTCCCTTTCCTAACAACATATCTAGATTTCTCTGAGGATAACCAGCTGCTGCATTTCGACTAGCCGTCTCCTTGCAAAATTCCTCATTGGCAACCTTCCATAACAGGTATTGTCCTCCATTTAGCACAGCTTTACACAAACTAGCCCAATCTGCTGGCGTCATGCTTAAGTTGGTAATGGATTCGACCAAGCTTACAGTGAAGGGTGCTTGAGGACCATAGGTTGCTACAGCCTCTTTTAGCTCCTTCACTGATTTGAAATTTAAACCCTGGTAAGTTCGCTGCCCTCCTACCTCAAATACAGGGCATACTTGAGATCCTGTCTCAGGATCCAAACTATCAACTGCGGGGGTTGGGAGTCTCTTAGCATATGGAGGTGGTGCTGTTGATTGGACACTTATGCCCTCTGGTGATAGAGTGCTGTTAGTAGCAGTCTCCTGTAGAGGTGGCGCTGTTGGTTGAACACTTACACCCTCTGGTGATAGAATGCTGTTAGTAGCAGTCTCCTGTAGAGGCGGTGCTGTTGGTTGGACACTTACGCTCTCTAATAAAAGGGTCTTATTAGCAGTCTCCTGTTTTAACTTTTCCCCTGATAGATTTTTCTGCTCTAAACTTTCTTCCTCTGTCTCACTATCTCGAAAGACCTTCTCTTTTACTTGAATCTTTTCCTCTTTCTGACTAGCTCGAGCTTTTACTTGAATCTTTTCCTCTGTCTGACTAACTTGAGAGACTTCCTCTTCTACTTGAATCAATATGTCTTCTTCTTCCTCTACCTCTGTCTGAACTGAAGGCTTTGGACTAAGCAAATCAGATATGTACGTCCACAATGTCAATGTGCCAACTGGCAGAGTCCCTGGGCTGTTCTTTTCTATTCTTTTTAAATCTTCACCATGATGGTTCCATTGTGATATATCTAACAACTCCTCCTTAAAAAGCCATGGGCTATATTCTTGTATTATATCAACGTATGCCCTGACTGCTCTTGATTTTACTGGGAAGCTTCCTTCCTTTAACAATTTACTTAACACTCTTTCGGTTTGTTTTTTACTAATTGCTGATCCCGTATTTCTACTATAATACAACCCAGCAAGATAACAGCAAATAAAACCGAGACAGAATCCAATAAAAAGGGAACCACACAAAATCATTATAACAGCCTTTCTATCCTCCTGACATATGTATCCGTCCTTTCTCCCTATCTGTTCCTCAAACGCAAATAGTTTTTCCTCAGATGTGAGTGGTTTTTCTTCCCTCTTACTCATCTCCAGGGACAGGAAAGTTAAAACAAAAACGAAGCAAAACAAAAGAGGAGACTTAGAATGGCTCCCCATCCTCTCGCCCTGCCCTCAGGGGCGAGCAGTTTACTTACCCTCAGTTGTTCCCCGTGCTCCCCGTGCGAGCCACCAAATGCCGAAGTCTGGCTTGGCACAATTCAGGAGCCACTTGTCAAAAAGAAACTAACTTTATTTTTAGAACTACAAACGCCAAACAAAACAGCTCCAGGGAAAAACCCTCAGAGCCCAACTGCCACCACCGGCTTCCACAAGCCTCTCTCCCCAACACCAGCCTTTTCCTCCCACCATCCTCCTCCTCTTGAGGCCGATTGGCTGGGTTGCGTGGGCAGAGCCAAAGAAGTCACCCAATGAGCAGCTCCGTGGAGGAGCCAATCAGCTAGATGTTGCTGGGGCAGCTGTGAGCCAATCATCAGCTGGCAGTCTGAAGGGCAGGAAAACAGCCCAATGAACATCACCGCAGAGGAGCCAATCAGCTAGATGTTGCTGGGGCAGTCTGAAGCTTGCTGGCAGCTGGAAGTTTGCTGGGGCCCCTTTGGCTGTGGCTCTCAACATGCACCTATGGGATGTGCCTCCCCCAAATCCCTGAAAAAGACTTACACTGTCAAATCCTAAGTAAGATGGTGTGTTTAGGATAAGAGTCCCTGTCTTCCAACCTGCCAACTTGTTGTCAGTCAAGTTCGCATCCCCCATTACTCAGTCTCTCAAATGCTCCGCTTCATCAGCTGAGCAACAATAGAACCAGATCTGTCCTGATTCCAAGAACAAGTGCTCAAAAATGTAGAGATGGGGTCTGGCTAGATGCAGAGTCTCCTGATTCCTGAAGTCAGTTTAGCAAAATTATTAAATGTCATCATTTTATCATGTCTTTCTGTTTTAGTCAGATTTGTTGTCACTGTGACCAAAAGCAACAAGAACAATCAGAGCAGGAAAAGTTTATTTGGTGCTCGCAGTTTCAGAGGTTTCTGTCTGTAGATGGCTGACTCCATTGTTCTGTGAGGCAGAACATCACAGTGGAAAAGTGTGGAGGAGGAAAGCAGCTAAGGACTTGGCAATCAGGAAGCAGAGAGAGAGCTCTGCCCACCAGGATCAAAATATAAACACCAAACTCGGCAACCTACCTCCCAGCAACCTACCTCCTCCAGCACTCCTTTCCCCCTGCAGTTGCCACCCAGTTAATCCATCAGTGGACTAATTAAATCGCAACATGCAATATTTATCTTAGTGCATCTGACTTCTTTCCCATAGCATAACGTTTTCCAATTCCATCCAGGTTGTCAATGACAGAACTTCTTCCGTTTTAAAGACTGAATAGTATTGTGTACATCCATTCATCTATTGATGAACCCTTAGGTTGATTCTAAATGTGGCCATTGTGAACAGAGCTGCAATGAATTTGGGAGTGTAGCCATTTGAACGTTTCTTTGGCATGTTCAAATCTTTTAGATAAATATCCAGAAGTAGGATTGCTGAAAAATACAGTAATTCATGTTTTAGCTTTTCAGGGACCCTTTATACGGCCTTTCATAATGGTTGCACTACTTTACTTTCCCACAAAGAGTACACAAGTGTTCCCTTTTCTTCACATCCTCACCAATAAACCTGCAGAAAAGCCACCATCTCATTTCTCTCTTCTTACCCTGCTTTTTATTTTTTCAGGGCACTGCCCATTTGACAGCACTGGAGATCTTATGTAACTGTTGCTGTTGTTTATTGTCTGTTTACCCCCCACACACACACACACATCCAACTGGCATGCAAGCTCTAGCATTAAGGTAGAGGTCATTTTGTTTCTTTAGTCATGGTGTCTACAACTGTGAGTGACATAGAGGAGAACCTCACAAAAGTAATTATTCACTGAGTATGTGAGTAGATGAATAAGTAAATATTAGTTTGAAGTATTATGTTAGCCCTTGAACTAATTTTCCTGAAGTTCTTTTCCTTTTGTGGTGTATTTATCATAAATGCCTAGAAACAAAAATGATATTTATACATCCGTGTCTGTTTCTAACATAGGAGAGGCTTCTAACACTTTAAAATAATTTAATGATGGTATTATAAACAAATAATTGCAAATTTAATAAACCTTCCAAGCAGATATCCTAGCAGTCATTTGATACCTCTTTAACACTGTAAAAAAAAAATATTGATGGAATATTGGAAATGATGGAAACTGCAGGCTTTGATGAAGAATTACACTCATCCATTTATATTCCAGTTCCTTAACCAATCCCTAAATTTTGTAGTTTGGTTAATCTAGTAACAGAATGACTAATGAAAATAATTCAGGAACCATGTTAAACTAGAAAATGGGGGTGGTAAGACACTATTTCTTTTCAAAATCTATATCCTAGAAATTCTGAGAGAAAAATTCCATTTATTTCAAAACCCTAGAATAACCATAGTTAGCATGAGTAATCGATAATGCAGGAATCAACAAATTCTTACTAATGATGCCTCCTTGTTATAATATAATAAAGCAAACTGCTGTGATGCTTATTTATCTTTACCGTTTATCCTACTCCCTATGGGCAAACCAGGGATAGCTGCATACATTTAGCAGATGTGAGGGAATAGCTGTTCTTCGGGCATACTGCAGTGTGCATTTTAAATGAATGCCTTCGAGAGATGGATGAACTGTAATTGTCTCAGTGTGTCCATCTTGAGATTCGTCAGATTTCTGTGTTTCAAGCTTCTGATATCCATTTGGGCCTACATCCATTTGCTGTTTCCTGGGCAGGCACTGCTCTTCTGACTTCCTGGATTTTCTCGGCAAGGCTAATCTTGCAGACTTCCTAAGATCCTGGACCCCCCACGACCCATACACCTAAGCAATAACCTCAGGGTTTACATAAATTTTACTCCAATAAACTCACTCATAAATTTCCCCTTAGCATCATCAGCTTACAGAAGTTCAGGGGAAAAAAAAGGTGGAGGCACTAATTAAAGACAAAAAAATTAAGAAATTGGGAAAGACATTAATTCACAACTACACTCATCCCTTGTTCCTTTTTCCTTCTTTCCCAACATGTATCAGCTGTTGCTGAACTGGGTCAAATTGAAGAGACGAGGCACAGCATTAATGGGTTGCTCAAGGTTCAACTTTTTAAATGAGTAAATTTAATAGCCCTATATTAGCATATCACTGAAATATTTCAGCAGCACCAAGACAGGCAAGGTGTTATTACCCCACTTCAACGAACTAGGCTTTTCATTGGATCTTGAAAGCGTAAGTCGTATGCTGTATTTCAATTTTAAATACTCAATTAGAAGCCAAAGCTTAAGCAAGAAAGACTTCCAGAAAATAATAACATAGGTGTTAGCTTGAATCCCTTTGAGGTGGGTCTCTGTTCTGCCCTGGGCAGGGAGGATTCAGAGTGCTCCTCCTGTGTTCTGGACTTAGCCCATTTTTCCTTGACTGCTCCAATATATTACCTATTTGTGCTAATGGGACAGGCTTGGGACCTCTCCACATGTGAATAAAAGGAACATCTTTCAAGTCCTCTCTATCCAACCTTGATAGCATCCATTAAAAAAAAGAGGTGTCTCCATTCTCAAAATGTCAAAAACAGGTTAAATGGGTTAAACAGTATAGCTCCTAAAATCCATGTCTACCCAAAACTTGAGAATTTGGAAATAGAGTCTTTACAGCTTAAGATGAGGTCATGCTGCATTAGAGTGGGCCCTAACTCCACTGAGTGGTATCTTTACAAGAAGCAAAGACACACAGAGACTCCCAGGAGAGTGGTAGGTGTAGACAGAAGAGGAGACAGGAGCAATGCCATCTATAAGCCAAGAAAAGTCAGTGATTGTTGGCAACTACCAGCAGCTAGGAAATAGCAAGGCAGGACTCTTCCCTGGAGCTATTGGAAACAGCCAGGCCCTGTCAATGCCCCTATTTCAGACATCCGTTCTCCAGACTGTCAGAGAAGGAATTTCTATTGTTTTAAGTCACCCAGTTTGCGTTAATTTGTGATGACAGCCCAAGGAAACTAATAAGCAACCAGCACAGAAGATTCTAGAGAACTTTCCAGGTTGACTTGGAAAGGATGTTTTTTCCCCCTTGAGAACAGAGTTTGAAAAATAAAAACAAAGTATAGGCTGAGACAGCATCCAATAGGCATGGGTATCTTCCCATTCCATTAGGAGGATTTCTAGACACCATTGTTAGCCAGGGCCACACTAGCCCTCATTTAATTCCTTCTCACTTCTCTTACCTAATTAGGTTCTTCTACCAATTATTTGCCAAATGGAGGCTGATTTTTTATTCAAGGTCATAGAGCCTAAGAACCAGTCTGTGATTATAAGGCTACAACTTGGTGTTCAGATTAGGCAGGCTGCCATAGGTCAAAATTTCCTGGGCAATACTGCAGCAGAATGTTTCAGAAAATCAAGAGTTAAGCAGAGTTAAGGAAATCACAAACTAAACACTCTCCTCAAAAATAAGGTGGAAAACCTTAAGGGAAATATAATTAAGCCAAATGTGTGAGTTTGTTTACATATAAATTAGGCAGCATGAAATTGAGTGTTGTTGGCCAAAGGTTAAGGAATTTGTATCCAATTTGTAACTTGTAGTTGGCAGCAAACAGGAAAAAACAAAGACAAAAATCCATCCTTCAAGATCCTCCCTGCCCATGGAAGCTGACTGACTAATGGCCCTGGTCCAACATTCTGCATGTCTTGTTGCAGCACTTGGGACACGAGTTTAAAGTCATTTTAGCCACAGAAGATGGTCACAACTTATTCTGGTGTGGGCTTCTCACAGAGATTAGTAAGGGGGAGAATCATGTTGTTTTTTTATTCATACCCAGCTTTTCTAATGCCAAAGAACAGAATGGAGCTTTCAAAGGAAATGCACAACAAAGAAAAAAAGAATCAATAGTAAAAGCCAACTAATGGCCAGCCACTGTAAATGTTTGGAGTACACAATACACAGCTGCAGGAGGGGAAAGAAGGGAGGGCAAAAATGCTAATCAGAAGAGTGCTGTTCTGTTCAGTTAAAAGAATCCGAAGTGAGACTAAAGTGAGATGACAAAAAGATTAACCATTCAAGTCTATGCTCTATGCTTACCTCTCACAATCTCATCTTCCAAGTCCTTCCTGAAAAACAGCTATAAATTCTCTTTGAACTTCTCTTGGGGTGGAGGTGGGGGGAACACGAACTGGTTTTAGCATGTTTACCCATAATATAAGAATATTGGGGAAAAGATGATTTTTTTCTATATGGATGGTGATTCAGGATCAGATGCAATCTGGATAATAACAATTTCCTTTCTGTGGCTTGGATATGGTTTAAGTGTATCCCCCAAAAGTCATGTCCTGGAATCTCAGTGCCTAATATAATAATATGAGAAGTGGCAGCTCTTGGAGAGGTGGGTCCTCATGGCGGGTAAATTAGGTCATGGAGATGCCACCCTCAGCAGTATTAATGTAGGTTTTTCAGGACCAGGTTAGTTCTCAGGAGAGCAGACTGTTACAAAGCAAGACCACCCGCACATACTTGCCTCCTTCTGCACATGGCTGTTTCCTTTTCCTTGATGCCATATTGTGACACAGCCCAGAGAATTGTTGCCAGGTGCCAGCACCAGGCTATTGGACTTTCCAGTCACCAAAATTGTAAGCCAAACTTTTTTTACTTTATAAAGTAGCCAGCTTTCAGTATTTTATTATAACAATACTAAGTAGACTCAGATACCTTTCTTTCTCAAGATCGGCATGCTCTGGCTTTAAGCTGTTTTCTGTAGCTCTATAAAGGAATCCTGCACCTCTGATTTATGAGAAAAGCAGGATCAATGAGAAAGCAGTTCCTAGCACTATGCACATGGAAAACCCTAAGAGAGATTGACCTGCATGGCAAGTGCCAGGAGTTGATTATGCATAAAAGGAAGTACAAAGAGGTCCTTGGAAAAAAAAAAAAAGGATGGAATTTGGAAGGAACAGAATTTAGGTAAAGTCCTGGCTTTGTCCCTTAGTCCTAACTTGGTGGCCTTGGATAAGCCCTTTACCTTCTAAATTCTTCATACTTCTCTCTTGAAAATAGGGGCAGGAAAACCTACCTTAAGGAACAGTTGTAAAGATTGAATGCAGAAGCATTTTCTAACTTATGTTCTTATCGTTTTAATGCACTGTTTTTCTCACTGAGGAAGATGCTGCCAACCTAGGGGACAATACAAAGCTATCTTCATACTTGGTTCAAACACAGTTTCATTGTCATTACAAAAGTATGAAGAGCAGAGATCACAGATATGACCTCCACAGATAATTTTTAAACTTAGAAATTTAAATCAATTATCAGCACTTAAAACTTGGACTATTCACACCCATATCTGGGACCCTGTCTTCTCTGCCAGCTGTGTAGCAACCTCTCCATAGAGCAATGATCATCAGTGTTGAGAGCCACAGCCCCGTTGGGATGGCGCCTAGCATTTTGCCAGAAGCAGTGGTTGAGAGGTGACGCCAGGGAGCCATTAAGATGACGATAATTAAGTTAAGCTGTGTATAATTGCTGTGACTGGATGATGCTGGATTGAAGCAGGCTGTGTATTCAGTTGTATATAGACCCCTGCTGTCTGGCAATAGGGCGGCTCCTGCTGCTGTTTCTGTTGAATTCTAGTTCCCGTAGAGTAGAACTCTAGTTCTCTGGAGTTCCCTGGAGTTCCAGCAGAGCCCCGTTGAGGGCTGGGAGAGTTCCCGGGGAGTGCGCATGGAGTGCCGGTGAGAGTTCGGGCAATAAAGGAGTTCCTGTTTGAACCTATGAGTGCCTCATGGCGTCTGGGTTATTTTGTGCCCAGCAGAGATTCCCGGTGAGACAAGACAGGTGCTCCCTTCCACACAGCTCTACATGCAGGCTTGGTTGGGTGTCAGTCTTTCAAGGGTTTTCCTGGTGGTTTTTCTTACATCTGCCTGCTTTGCTCAGTATGGTAGGCTGAATAATACCTCCCCAAATATGTCCATTCCCTAATTCCCAGAACTTATGCATATGCCACCTTACTTGGCAAAGAGACTTTGCAGATGTGTTTCAGAATCTTAAAATGGAGAGATTATCCAAATAAATTCAATGTAACCCAAAAGATCCTTATAAGAAGGAGTTACATGACCATCTGTCATGACTAAAGAACCAAGTGTACAAAGTCATTCTTAGCAGTACATGTCTTACCATTTGCAGGACAGCTTATGTTGTAAGCAGCACAACTTTATTCAAGTCCCAACATGACTTAGGGATAGATTTAAAGAAATAAACTAATCTATCCTATAAAGTCTTTACATATAATTTTATGTTTTGTGCCAATTTGATTACTAGTTTACTCCTTTAGGCTACTGCTATTTATATCGTAGAATAAACTTGTACAGGACTGTTTTGCATAGAAATTGGCTGATGGTTACATAAATCCAATTCTTCCTCAGGTCAGTCACTTTACATTGTTCTAACATCCTAAGGAGGCTTTAGTTCAACTCCCCAATATATTTAACTATCAATATCAGCATTATTATATAATATACATACACAGTTAGTTGAATTTTACCAGTAATATTGCTGTTACACCATATCACAGCATGGTCATTGTTTGATTCAATTTTATCTAACAAAAAATTCAGTAATATGATAGCAACAGAACTGGCCCTTGTCCACATGCCGAAAATTATAATGGACAGATGTTGTTACAACTATGATTAGGTTATTTCAGAAGACAAAATTAGTCATATTGTTCAGCTCATAACCTGAGACTCATTTCCACCATGTACTGTTACATAGCAAGACCCCACAGGGAGGATGTAGATAGTATTCAAATAGTTTCTATCCTCTCCCTGTACCATAGGATAAGTCATATTCCAATTTAGTTATGATTCATAGTACTAAATTCATGTATCCTCAGAGAATTTCCATAAGTATGAGTCCATCCCACAGATATTCCCCTTAAGCTTCAAGAGTTAGGATGGAGGGCCATCATCACGGTATTTTGGCCTCCATCTGTGTGAAAATAGTCAAGAGGCCACGACTATTTCATACAGAGTGAAAGTCCTTTCCAACCCTGAATCCTAACATCATCCAGCATAATTTTTGAGTCTCCCCTAAATTTCATCATCCTTTCAGGCTGACTCTCATCCTACCTTCCTCCTGGAATGGGAATTCCTCTAATCAGTCTGTTGTTTATGAACAGAAGGTTATTCGTAGGGTGCTGCTAATCTTGTGTGTAGCTCCCTCAGTTCCTCAGACAGTTCCAAAGTCAGCTCAGAGGTGTCTGAGGCTACCTGCTCTTGGATGCAACATGAACTTCCTGCATTCTCCCAGAAGTGTGTTTCTGCACAAACCATTTCTCGCTTATTTTGGAACTCCTCTGAGTCTACCTTCCAAATTAAACAATTTCTCTGATATCATTCAAGACATTCTGGGTATTTCTTATTTCCACATTATTTTATGTCCTCAGTTAATGTTTCTGTTAATGTCAATGTAAGTGAATAATTGTCTCTCCAAGGGTGTTTACCTGATCCAAACTCCCCGTGACCACCACTGGTAGTATTCATAGGATTTTGCCATAAGCTCTAGTCTGCGTAGGTACTTATTACAAGTCACTTTGAAAAAATCATATGTAACTATGGATCATAACAGGCCAAACACATTAAGACAGTTACCACTTTTTGTAATTCAGACATAGTCTGATTTTGTTGAGGTTGCCATTCAAAGATGACCTTCTGAAGAAGGTAAGAATCTGAAGAAGGAAGGTAGTCTTAGAGATAGGATCCACCAATATTTCAAGATGTGAAATATATACTCTCCAAAATCCAAACTGACCAGGTGTTGTGGTTCTTACTTAGTTTTCAACATAGGCAACAAGAGCAGCTAGTGTATAGTACTCTGTGGAATGTCAGTGGTATCTCCTGTCTAGGTTATTCCTAAGCATTTTGTCACTTGGGCAGACCCTTAGATCTTTCTTGAATTTATCAACCAGGTTTTGTAATGTGTGTTATCATTGTATTCAAGTCAATCTCAGATTGCTCTTTAGTTTCTGATATTTTCATATCATCAGTACAGTATATTATGATACTTGAGACCTGCATCAAGTCCAAATCTCTTCTAACAAAATTATGAAAGTAAGTTAATGAATTCAAATAATCCTGTGATAATACTTGGATCATTCTTATACAAGACAAACTACAGTGTTTTTTTTTTTCTGAAATTGAGAGAGGAAAAAATAATTTGCAAGATCAATCACTTAATGTCATTTTTTAGCTTGTTATGCTCTTTGCCTTGTGGAAACCATTTGCAGGACAGCTTATGTTGTAAGCAGCACAACTTTATTCAACTCTCAGTAGGTTTGTTGTGAATCTCATTGAGTCTTATTCCTTTATAAAGGACCACAGGGCTATTGCACAGAGAATTTTTGGTATCAACACTCCAGCTTCTAACATTGTATGCAACTAAAGTAGTAATCCTTTTGTCCACCAGATATTCTATATTGCTGTACTTTAATGTATAAACACAGGCAATTTTATAGATTCCTGTTTAGTATGTCTAGTTAATACTGTCTGAAAGGTAAATATGCATGCCTTCTGTTTCATAATACTAGGAAGGGACATATTCACCCAGACATAATATCCATCCCAATAATGTGTTCAAGTAGGTACAACCATGTCACTTAAAGCCCATTTGAATTTTCCAATTTTCATCAAAACTTTGACCAAAATCCTGTTAACCATTGCATCCCAATATTCTCCAGTGTAGCTGTAGCCCCTGTTAGGTACTCTTTCAAACATTTGGAATCCATAGTACATTTGACTCCCACATCACAGAGTCCCCAAAAACCTCCTTCTCCACTAGCAAGCTGTTTTATTCATATATGTGCATAAGGCTTTGCTCCCAGATAAGGGTTGAACCAGAAAACACTGTTCCACTATAAATCCTCACCTGATTAATTTGTCAAACCATCACCTCTAGAAATAGAAATCATATTTCTTATTATCATCTTTGCCTTCCAACTTTTTAAATTCTTTCAAACTATATTAAGTACAACAGATTTTTTTTTAGTGCCCTAAATTTTAACAACTAGCAGGGCTTCCATTGGACGTCCCACTCAGCTTCCCATAGTGCTGCGTTAAGAACTTGCTACAACCATATTGAAATGTGCTTTATACATGCCATTTATAAATAACTATCTATAGATACCCTTCATGCTGGGACAATTCCCATAAAACACCTCTTGGTTTCTTCCTCATTCTCCTGTGAATAATTCTAATTTTCTTGGGATATATAGACAAATGGAAGCTGCGATAATAAATCTAATAAGACTTCCCAGACCATTGCTTGATTTTGCAGCACTAAGGATACATGGGTTGTCCATGCAAAAGTGAATACCTTAATCATATCATTTACCATGACTCAGTTATGGGGCATATTATGGCATCCCAACCATTATAAAATCAATCTAGCATTGACATATACAACATATCATCCACTTAATTTATGGGGTTGTATTTAGCATTTAATAAAGAAAAAGTAGAACTCCCATCCTGACTAAACATGCTCTATCCATTCCTCTGAGTTATTGGTCCCCTTGGGAATAACCTGTTATGTATCTGGATCATATATTAAAAAAATGATCTGTGATTATTCAATAGCTATGTGTCCCTTACCAACCCAAGCCCTCTCTTCTATACTGTAGCATTCAAAGCCATGGACCAGAAATGGGTCACACTTACCATCCATTTCTAGTAAAGATTCCTTAGGAAGCTGATGATATCAATCCGTTAAAGTGAGACAACTTTTTTATACTATGTTCCCTGCCTTTGGTAGCTCATTGGTTTTGCTCCCCTCCTCCACTTGGACTAATTTCTTGGTGAACAGAGGTTGCAGAGGTTCTATTTGTTATCCCGACATAATTTATTCCTTTTGTGGTGGGTGTAAAGCTTTATCTGTATCTTGGTGTGGCTGAAATCTGAGCTTGGTGAGATGTGTAGATATGCCCCAACACTCCCCATTACTTTCATTTTAGCTATAAGGGATAGCAATAACCAAGGAATTGTACAGTTAGCTCGTTTCTTGCTGATTTGCATTTCCTTATGTATCTAGTGAATCAACTCCTTGACAGTTTTATTTATCATTTCTAAATTCCATTGGTAACTTTTACCTATAGCGAATGGTCACAGTATAGCCACTGTTTCATATTCTCATTTCACAATTGCCATTTAGCAATCAAAAGTTTGTCCACCCCTGCCTTCTCATTCTTTCTTTTCCCAAACTATGCTTTTGCCATGTTTCAGTGAGTCAGGTTCATCCTAGAGAGTAGCACTTCCATTACAACTGTTATCAGTATCCCCCAAGACTGCCTTCAGGTTCAAGGATCAACGAGGATGATTCAGAGAACTCAGAAAAGCTGTTACACTCATGGTTTGGCTTATTACAGCAAAATGATACTTTAAATAAAATCTGAAAAAGAAGAAAGCACCAGGTATGTGCTTCCCACTGTTCACACCCTGTGGAGTCATGCAGATAGAACTCCATTCTCCAGCAATGATATGTAACAACATATGCAAACTGTTGACAACCAGGGACCTTCACTTGATCGTTGCTGTTCAGGATTTTTCCTGGTGATCAGTCAGTAGGCATGGAGAATCTGGATGGCTTAGCTTCACTACTCAATCTCTAACCCCTCTGGATGTCAGATTGGTGCGTTATGGCCCAGGGCCCCACATGAACAAAAGCAAGCATTCATCATAAATCATATTGTTAGCATAAACTATCTGGTGAGGGCCAAAGCCTCAGGTATGCAAGACCCTCTAATCAAGCAGGAGATTACAGGGGCTTAGAGGTTGTGTTCTAGGAGAGAGGTCAATGATCAGTTCTTTCTTTGGAATATGCAATTTGAGCAAACCAAACCTGCTGAGCTCACACTTCATTGCAAAATTTAAACTTCCATTCAAGGTTTTCTTGAAATAAAATATATATTTCTCAAATATCCAGAAAATCAAGACCAAAAAGAAAGATAGTGTGCTTTACAGTTCTTCACAGATATCATGCTACATATGTAAATGTTATCTGTGAAGCTTCAAAGAAAAGAGAAGCTGACTTGTGACCTATACAAATATGAGAATTTATGATGAAATTGAAACTTTTCATAAGAATCAATAGTAAAGATTTTTACACATTTTTCTTGCATGAATGAACAAAGATTTTAATTATTATTGACTCTGTAAGGAACACTCTGTTATACTATTAAAATTAGAATTGCTTTGCAATTTATACACTATTCATCCAATTAAATGTTAATAATAATCAGTTAATAAAATAGTGAAGTTATTTTACTTACACATGATTTGAAAATCATACACTTTTGCATCTATATCAAATCAGTTTTTCTCAAAAGGATACACTAATTTTGTTAATAAATATTAAAGGAAAATTATTTTTAACACTCAATTCAATTATTGAAAATTTTTAATTATATTTGGGACAGCTCAATATGTGAATATACCTTTTTCAAATTTAAGCTTTGTTTAAATACAGATGAAGTGCTTATAATGAAAATTTAGTGTTTACACTTAAAACAGAAATGTGTTTTAAGTGTAAAGTACATACCAGATTTGAAATTTGTAGTACAAAAGATATAAAGGCACTTTAATAATTTTACGATGATTAGATTTTAAAATGATAACATTTTGAATATATTGGGTTAGTTATAAAATGTGTTGCTAAAATCAATTTCATTGTTTTATTTTTACTTTTTTGTAGCTACTAAAATTTTTAAATTACACATATGCTCCTGTAGTATTTCTACTGGATAGCACTGTCATAGATAGGTATTTAGTTAAAGAAGAAATCATAATGTATATTTGAAAATATGTAGAAACTAATAATAATAATAATACATACATACATACATACATACATACCAAATTAATTACTCACAGGAGATTTATGCCTTTAAATGTTTATATTTTAAAAAAAGAAGAAATAATAAACAGTTATGATTAAGCATCCAACTGAAAAACAGCTCACAAAATTAGGAAAACATAAAAGTAACACTCTAGATAAAAGTAGAAATTGATAGAATGGGGGGGGTATAAAGAATCAATAAAAGCAAAGCCAAGTTCCAAGAAATGATTAGTTAAATAGACAAACTTGTGTCAAATTCATCACAAAAAAATATAAATGTAACAAATAATATGAGTGAGTGAAAAGAGGATTTAGCTTCAACTATAGAAAAAATTAAAAAGAATTTTGCCTGTTAAGCTAATAATTTAACCTGAAAGTCTAGTTATCATATACAATTTCTGAGAGGAAAAACTGTAATCTACCAAACTGACGAAAAGGAATAGAACATTTAAATTTTCTTTTAGCCTTAGAGAAGTTGAATCACAGTTAAAAACCCATTTTCAAAGACAACTCCATTCCCTGATAATTTTAAGGTGATTTCTAATCAATGTTCAAGAAAAATATAATTCCAACATTTTGCAAATTCTCCAAAGAATAAAAGAAAATGTAAATGCTTCCAAAATTTACAATGTTAAGTCTGGTATAACTGAAATCAAAACAGTGCAAAGTAGGATATTAGAACACAAGCCATTTATGAAGAGAGGCACAGAGGTCAAAAGTAAGATACTGCTTTAGTCAGTTTTTTACCCCTGTGACCAAAAGACCTGACAAGAACAATATAGAGAAGGAAAAATTTATTTTGAGGCTCCTGGTTTCAAAGGCCTCAATCCAGGTACAGCTGGCTCCATTCCTCAGGTCTTAAGGTGAGGCAGATCATCATGGCAGAAGAATGTGATGGAGGAAAGCGGCTGAGGACATCTCACCAGGAAGCAGAGAGACAAATATTTGTACTCACCAAGAACAAAATATATACCCCAAAGGCAGCTGCTAAGGACCACTTCCTCTATCCACACCCTATCAGCCTGTTAACACCCAGTTCAACCTTTTTGGGGATTAATGCACTAATTATGTCAAGGCTCCCATAACCCATCATTTCACCTCTAACCTTTCTTGCACTGTCTCACACATGAATTTTGGGGGGAGATCTAATATCTAAACCATAACAGATACTAACATGCTAAATCCAACAATATATTTTTTTTTATTTTTTATTGGTTGTTCACAACATTACAAAGCTCTTGACATATCATATTTCATACATTAGATTGAAGTGGGTTATGAACTCCCAATTTTACCCCAAATGCAGATTGCAGAATCACGTTGGTTATACATCCACAATTTTACATAATGCCCAATTAGTAATTGTTGTATTCTGCTAACTTTCCTATCCCCTACTATCCCCCCTCCCCTCCCTTCTTCTCTCTCTACCCCATCTACTGTAATTCATTACTCTCCTTGTTTATTTTCCCATTCCCCTCACAACCTCTTATATGTAATTTTGTATAGCAATGAGGGTCTCCCTTCATTTCCATGCAATTTCCCTTTTCTCTCCCTTTCCCTCCCATCTCATGACTCTGTTAAATGTTAGTCTTTTCTTCCTGCTCTTCCTCCTTGCTCTGTTCATAGTTGCTCTCATTATATCAAAGAAAACATTTGGTATTTGTTTTTTAGGGATTGACTAGCTTCACTAAGCATAATCTGCTCTAGTGCCATCCATTTCCCTGCAAATTCTATGATTTTGTCATTTTTTATTGCTGCATAGTACTCCATTGTGTATAGATGCCACATTTTTTTTATCCATTCATCCATTGAAGGGCATCTGGCTTGGTTCCACAGTCTAGCTATTGTGAATTGTGCTGCTATGAACATCGATGTGGCAGCATCCCTGCAGCATGCTCTTTTAAGGTCTTCAGGGAATAGTCCGAGAAGGGCAATAGCAGGGTCAAATGGTGGTTCCATTCCCAGCTTTCCCAGGAATCTCCAAACTGCTTTCCAAATTGGCCGCACCAATTTGCAGTCCCACCATCAATGTACAAGAGTACCCTTTTCTCCACATCCTCGCCAGCACTTGTTGTTGTTTGACTTCATAGTGGCTGCCAATCTTACTGGAGTGAGATGGTATCTTAGGGTGGTTTTGATTTGCATTTCTCTGACTGCTAGAGATGATGAGCATTTTTTCATGTACTTGTTGATTGATTGTATATCCTCCTCTGAGAAGTGTCTGTTCAGATCCTTGGCCCATTTGTTGATTGGGTTATTTGTTATCTTATTGTCTAATTTTTTGAGTTCTTTGTATACTCTGGATATTAGGGCTTTATCTGAAGTGTGAGGAGTAAAAATTTGTTCCCAGGATGTAGGCTCCCTATTTACCTCTCTTATTGTTTCTCTTGCTGAGAAAAAACTTTTTAGTTTAAGTAAGTCCCATTTGTTGATTCTTGTTATTAACTCTTGTGCTATGGGTGTCCTATTAAGGAATTTGGAGCCCGATCCCACAATATGTAGATCGGAGCCAACTTTTTCTTCTATCAGACGCAGAGTCTCTGATTTGATATCAAGCTCCTTGATCCATTTAGAGTTAACTTTTGTGCATGGCGAGAGGAAGGGATTCAGTTTCATTTTTTTGCATATGGATTTCCAGTTTTCCCAACACCATTTGTTGAAGATGCTATCCTTCCTCCATTGCATGCTTTTAGCCCCTTTATCAAATATAAGATAGTTGTAACTTTGTGGATTAGTCTCTGTGTCCTCTATTCTATACCATTGGTCCACTCACCTGTTTTGGTACCAGTACCATGCTGTTTTTGTCACTATTGCTCTGTAATATAGTTTGAAATCTGGTATCGCTATACCGCCTGATTCACACTTCCTGCTTAAAATTGCTTTTGCTATTCTGGGTCTTTTATTTTTCCATATGAATTTCATGATTGCTTTATCTATTTCTTCAAGAAATGCCATTGGGATTTTGATTGGCATTGCATTAAACCTATAGAGAACTTTTGGTATTATCGCCATTTTGATAATGTTAGTTCTGCCTATCCATGAACAGGGTATATTTTTCCATCTTCTAAGATCTTCTTCTACTTCTCTTTTTAGGGTTCTGTAGTTTTCATTATATAAATCTTTCACCTCTTTTGTTAGGTTGATTCCCAAGTATTTTATTTTTTTGGAGGATATTGTGAATGGAGTGTTTTTCCTCATTTCCGTTTCAGAAGTTTTGTCGCTGATATACAGAAATGCCTTTGATTTATGCGTGTTGATTTTATATCCTGCCACTTTGCTGAATTCATTTATTAGTTCTAGTAGTTTCTTTGTAGACCCTTTTGGGTCTTCTAAGTATAGAATCATGTCATCTGCAAATAGTGATAATTTAAGTTCTTCTTTTCCTATTTTTATGCCTTTAATTTCTTTCGTCTGTCTAATTGCTCTGGCCAGTGTTTCGAGAACTATATTGAATAGAAGTGGTGATAGAGGGCATCCCTGTCTTGTTCCAGATTTTAGAGGGAATGCCTTCAACTTTTGTCCATTCAGAATGATGCTAGCCTGAGGCTTAGCATAGATAGCTTTTACAATGTCAAGGTACGTTCCTGTTATCCCTAGTTTTTCAAGTGTTTTGAACATAAAGGGATGCTGTACTTTGTCGAATGCTTTCTCTGCGTCTATTGAGATGATCATATGGTTCTTATCTTTAAGTCTATTGATGTGGTGAATAACATTTATTGATTTCCGTATATTGAACTAGCCTTGCATACCAGGGATGAATCCTACTTGATCATGGTGCACAATTTTTTTGACGTGTTTTTGTATTCGATTCGCCAGAATTTTATTGAGGATTTTTGCATCTAGGTTCATTAGAGATATTGGTCTGTAGTTTTCTTTCTTTGAGGTGTCTTTGTCTGGTTTAGGAATCAGGGTGATGTTGGCCTCATAGAATGAATTTGGAAGAGCTCCCTCTTTTTCTATTTCCTGAAATAACTTGAAAAGTATTGGTATTAATTCTTCTTTAAAGGTTTTGTAAAACTCTGCTGTATACCCATCCGGTCCTGGGCTTTTCTTAGTTGGTAGTCTTTTGATGGCTTCTTCTATTTCCTCAATTGATATTGGTCTGTTCAAATTGTGTGTATCCTCCTGACTCAGTCTGGGCAAATCATATGACTTAAGAAATTTATCGATGTCTTCACTATCTTCTATTTTATTGGAATATAGATTTTCAAAATAATTTCTAATTGTCTTCTGTATTTCTGTAGCATCTGTTGTGATATTGCCTTTTTCATCCCGTATGTTAGTAATTTGAGTTCTCTCTCTTCTTCTCTTTGTTAGCATGGCTAAAGGTCTGTCGATCTTATTTATTTTTTCAAAGAACCAACTTTTAGTTTTGTTAATTTTTTCAATAGTTTCTTTTGTTTCAATTTCATTAATTTCCGCTCTGATTTTAATTATTTCTTGCCTTCTGCTACATTTGCTGTTGTTTTGCTCTTCCTTTTCTAGGGCTTTGAGATGAAGTGTGAGCTCATTTATTTGTTGGTTTTTTTCTTTTTTTGAGGAATGACCACCAGGCGATGAATTTTCCTCTTAAAACTGCTTTCATTGTGTCCCATAGATTCCGATATGTTGTGTCTGTATTTTCATTTATCTCTAAGAATTTTTTTATTTCCTCCTTTATGTCTTCTGTAACCCATTGATCATTCAGTAACATATTGTTCATTTTCCATGTGATGTAGGATTTTTCCTTCCTTCTTTTATCATTGATTTCCAGTTTCATTCCATTATGATCAGATAAAATGCATGGTATTATCTCCACCCCTTTATATTTACTGAGGGTTTCCCTGTGGCATAATATATGGTCTATTTTTGAGAAGGATCCATGTGCTGCTGAGAAAAAAGTATATCCATTTGATGATGGTTGATATATTCTATATATGTCAGTTAAGTCTAGGTTATTGATTGTGGTATTGAGTTCTATAGTTTCCTTATTCAACTTTTGTTTGGAGGATCTGTCCAATGGTGAGAGAGGTGTGTTGAAGTCACCCATAATTATTGTGTTGTGGTCTATTTGATTCTTGAACTTGAGGAGAATTTGTTTTATGAATGTCGCAGCGCCATTATTTGGTGCATAAATATTGATAATTGTTATGTCTTGTTGGTGAATGGTTCCTTTTAAGAGTATATAATGTCCTTCTTTATCCCTTTTGATTAACTTAGTCTTGAAGTCGATTTTATTCGATATGAGAATGGCCACCCCTGCTTGCTTACGAGGACCGTGTGCGTGGTATATTTTTTCCCATCCTTTCACCTTCAGCCTGTGTATGTCTTTTCCAATCAGATGTGTCTCCTGGAGGCAGCATATTGTTGGATTTGTTTTTTTAATCCATGATATCAGCCTATGTCGCTTTATTGGAGAGTTTAAGCCATTAACATTCAGAGTTACTATTGATATATGGTTTGTACTTCCATCCATGTTTGATTATTTATCCTTTTTTTTAAAAAAAAAAATTTAGATTGTTTCTCCATGATTATTTTTCCCCTCGCCCTCTGTCTTTACCGAGGCACTTCCCTCTGGTGGTTTTGGTTATTGTTTTTCATTTCTTCCTCGTGTAGTGTTTTGCTCAAAATGCTTTGCAATGCTGGTTTTCTGGCTGCAAATTCTTTTAACTTTTGTTTATCATGAAAGATTTTTATTTCGTTGTCATACCTGAAGCTTAATTTTGCTGGATACAGAATTCTTGGTTGGCATCCATTGTCTTTCAGTGTTTGAAATACATTGTTCCATGACCTTCTTGCTTTCAGTGTCTGTGATGAAAAATCCGTTGTTAACCTTATTGGTTTACCCCTGAATGTAATCTGTCTCCTTTCTCTTGTAGCTTTTAATATTTTCTCTTTGTTCTGTATATTGGATATCTTCATAACAATGTGTCTTGGCGTTGGTCTACTGTGATTTTGTGTGCTTGGTGTCCTGTATGCATCTTCAATTTGTATGTCTGTTTCCTTTTTTATTTCTGGAAAGTTTTCTATAATTATCTCATTCAGCAGGTTACTCATTCCCTTGGTTTGAATCTCTGTACCTTCTTCTATCCCAATGACTCGTAAGTTTGGCTTTTTATGTTATCCCATAACTCTTGGATGTTTTTCTCGTGATTTTTTACCAGCCTTTCTGAGTTGGCTAGACTCTTTTCAAGATGAAATAATTTGTCTTCATTATCTGACGTTCTGGCTTCTACTTGCTCCACTCTGTTAGTGATACTCTCAATTGAGTTTTTAATTTGGTTTATAGTTTCCTTCATTTCTAAGATTATGGTTTGATTCTTTTTTATAATCTCTATCTCCTGATAAAGGTGCTTAACTTCTTCTTTTATCTGTCTGTGTAATACATTCTCAATGTGTTCTTTCGCTGCTTGAATTTGCTGTCTCGTATCCTCTTTAAGGTTCCATTCCATCTGTCTAAGGTGTTCCTTGAGTTCTTTATATGACCATTTTTCTGATGACTCTAAGTCCTCCTGAATATTTAGGCTGTCCTGCATTGTTTGTACTCCTTTTCTTCCTTGCTTTTTGAAGCTGCTCATGTTACTTCTTGTTCTGTTTGACTGCTGAGTTACTGTTTACTCCTATAAATTTATTTGATGCTGTAGCCGCAGGTTTCAATGAAGTAATCTCCTCCGCCGCAGTCTGATGACGTCAGTTGTCTGCCATGGTGGTATCTCTTGCAAATGGTGACAGTTCGTTTCCCTTTGCCGGGTGACCAATGCAATGGGTGGGTCCTTACTGTCTCTCCCAAGCCCCGTTTCAAACCTGTGGCCACTACCTATGAAGGCTCGGTTGGCATTTACCTCCGTAGGATCAGAAGGGCTGACCGGTTGTTTCAGCCAGATGGATTAGTGCTGAGTCACAGCTGTTTGTCTGCGGGAAGCAGGCGAACGGGAGCTTGAATTCAGCCGATCCAGGTTCAGTGTGTGTTCTGAGAGGCCCAAACAGCTCGCCCAGATCCACGTCAGTTCAGCATTGCCTAGTGATCCTGAGCAAACAGAATTAGGCTGTTTACAACTCCCTATGTCTGCACAGCTGAAGAGGTCAGAGACTTGATCTCTCCGCGCCTGCCACCATGTTGGAAAATACCAACAATATATTTTTAAAAGTAAAACATCATGAACAAATTAGGTTTATTACAGCAACGCAAGAATGGTTTATCTGGAAGGAACGAGCATGGCGGGCCAGAGGGAGGCAGCATTCTGTGTCGCTCCATGATGCAGATTTCACGTAGTCAGAATACTGCATCTCTGAGAGTGTTGGAGGACCCCATACAGCTGCTTTCCACAGAAATCACCAGCTCTGTGAGCCCACGCAGGGCTCCGGGCCTCAGCATTCAAGCAGGACTCTGGACTCCTGGCTAAAAAAACCCAAAGCCTGAAATTTCAGCAAACGCAGGGCTAAGGAGCACCTTAGCAGAATCACCTCTACAGAACTCCCAGACTTCGCTTGATCCCACGTAGGTTACTCAGCTGCTACTTACCCCCAGCACAATGTCATCACCTGGCTCCCCACACTTGAGACACACTTGGCAGTGAAGCAGACCGCCTCCATCTTGGCTCACCTCCCTGCCTCCATCTTGGCTCACCTCCCAGATGGGATCTCCAGCTGGCCAGGTACCAGTTTTTCCCCACTTTCCCCAGCAGCGGTAACCCAGCACAGTAACTACCCAACACAAAACAGCTCTCAGTTGGACAGGTGTGCAGTGTGACCAGGGCGCTGCCCACGGGAGCCCAGGTGTGAGAAGTCCTGCAATTCGGAACTGCTAAGGGAGACAAGGCTAAAACTTGGAGCCTAACAAAGAGACCAGGAACTGGGAAATCTCCAGGCAATATAGGGAGATAGTACCGGGCGCTCAAGTCATATGAGCTGTCCCAAAAAGATACCTGTGGGTGCAGTCTCCCTGCAGGCACTGGTGGATTCCACTCCCCACTGCCAGGGGCCCTGCACTAGGACCAGCCTTGCCACCCTGGTTACCTCCACCATTCTGAGGGCAGAGACACCAGCTTAAAACAGACAACCCCACCTATTGGATGAGAAGAGAAACAAGAAGATACAGATCTCTAAAACTAGTAACATTCCTGGTTTCTTCCTTCAAGTATTTTTTCTTCTCTTTTTCTTCTATCCCTCTCTCCTCTCACCCTCACATCCCCAACATATGTGAAACCAAGAATTTTGAATGAAATAGAATTTTGAAGACTGAGTCATCTGAATAATATAATATAGAGGTGTTGTATATGTCCTTTTTTTTTCTTTTTTCATTTTTCTTTCCCCTTCCAAATTTTACTATTTTAACATCCTATGTTTTTCTAAATACATGTGTGTTTGTTTTATGTATACTCTGCTATCTTCTCATGTACTTGTCCACTCTAAATTACTTCCTGTCTATTCTCTTGCTACTATCCCTTTTTATTCAATTTCTCTATCACACTTCCTAAGATATATTAACTCTATATCCTCAAATCCTACCTCCTCAACATATCATCCTATGCCCCAACCTCAGTTTATGGTACATTGTCAGAAACTGTAAACCCTTTTTCAAAACTACTGATTATAATATATATAATAATTGAATCCAACATTTCTGTACATTGAGACTATATTGTAAATGTCTTAATAACAACAAAATGTTCCTAGGTGGTATATTGTTGATATTGAGATCTTTTAACATTGTCCTTCCCCACAAAGGAGAGGTCTTAGGACCCTATAAAAGCACTACAAACCTATAAGATAAAAAAAAATAACACCCTAGCCCCACAGAGCTGGAAAGGAAGACACACGAACAACATGAAAAGACAAGGGAATAAAGTGCCCCAAACAAATCAAGACATCACATTATTAGAATCATTGGAAGCCACAGCAGAAGAAACTACAGAGAAGGATTTCAGGATGTACATGGTTAAAATGTTCTGTGAACTCAAGGAAGATATAAGAGAGCAAATACAGGCAGTGAAAGATCACTTTGACAAGGAGCTACATAAACAAATACAGGAAGCAAAAGATCACCTCAACAGGGAGACAGAGATTCTTAGAAAAAAAAAAAAAAACAGGAATTCTTGAAATGAAGGAAACAATAAACCAAATTAAAAACTCAAGTAAAAGCATCACAGAGTAGACCACTTGGAAGATAGGACATCAGACAATGAAGACAAAATAAATAATCTTGAAAAGAATGCAGCCCACACAGTGATAATGGTAAGAAACCATGAGCAGAACATTCAAGAAATATGGGATAACATAAAAAGACCAAAATTAAGAGCTATTGGGATAGAGGACGGCATGGAAGTCCAAACCAAAGGAATGAACAATCTACCTAATGAAATACTGTCAGAAAATATGAAGAATGAATTGGAAATCCAAATTCAAGAAGCCTATAGGATGCTGAGTGTACAAAATCACAACAGATTCACACAAAGGCACTTTATAATAAAAATGCCCAACATATAGAATAAGGAGAGAGTTTTAAAAAACATGAGAGAAAGGAATCAGATTACATATAAGGTAAAACCAATTAGGATAACAGCAGATTTTTTAACACAGACCCTGAAAGCTAGAAGATTCTGCAACAACATATATCAAACTCTGAAAGAAAATGGATGACAACCAAGAATCTTGTATCCAGAAAAATTAATCTTTAGATTTGATGATAAAATAAAAACCTTACATGATAAACAAAAGTTAAAAGAATTTATAGCTAGAAAACTGGCACTACAAAACATCCTTGGAAAAATATTCTATGAAGATGAAATGAAAAACAATAATGAAAATCAACAGAGGGAGGTACTCCCTAAAGGAAAAGTCAATCAAATAAGAAAATCAGGTCAAGTTAAATAACAAAAATAAACAAATATCACTGGGACTACAAACCATGTCTCAATAATAACCCCGAATGTTAATGGCTTAAACTCACCAATCAAAAAACATAGGCTAGCAGATTGGATTAAAAAATAAGAACCAACAATATTCTACCTCCAGGAAACTCATCTCAAATACTCTGAGAGGGAAATGAGGAAAACTACCTCATTTACAATAGCCTTAAAAAAATACTTGGGAATCAATGTAATGAAAAAGTTGAAAGATCTATACAATGAAAACCATAGAACCCTAAAGAAAGAAATCAAAGAAGACTTTAGAAGATGGAAAGATCTACCTTGCTCTTGGACAGGCAGGATTAATATTATCAAAATGACCATACTACCAAGAGCACTATACAGATGTAATGCAATTCCAATCAAAATCCCAATGGCATTCCTCATAGAAATAGAAAAAGCAATCATGAAATTCATCTGGAGAAATAAGAGCCCATAATACCTAAAGCAATCCTTAGCAGAAAGAGTGAAGCAGGTGGCATCACTATACCAGACTTTAAATTATACTACATTCTATGGTATTGGCACCAAAACAGACTGGTAGACCAATGGTACATAATAAATGACACAGAGACTAACCCACAAAATTACAATCATTTTATATTAGACAAAGGTGCCAAAACATGCATTAGAGAAAAGATAGCATCTTCAACAAATCATGTTGGGAAAACTGGAAATCCATATGCAACAAAATAAAATTAAACCTCTATCTCTCACCATGCACAAAACTCAACTCAAAGTGGATCAAGGACCTAGGAATTAAACCAGAGACTCTATGTCTAATAGAAGAAAAAGTAAGCCCTAATCTTTATCATGTGAAATTAGGTTCCAACTTCCTTAATAAGACTCCTATAGCATAAGAATTAAAACCAAGAATCAATAAATGGAACAGATTCAAACTAAAAAGTTTCTTCTCAGCAAAAGAAAGACTCAGTGAGGTGAATAGAGAGCATACATCTTGGGAGCAAATTTTTACCCCTCACACATCAGATAGAGCACTAATCTCTAGGATATATAAAGAACTCAAAAAGCTAAATACCAAAAAAACAAATAACCCAATTAATAAATAGGCCAAGGGCTTGAATAGATACTTCTCAGAAGAGGATATACAATCAATCAACAAATGTATGAAAAAATGTTCATCATCTCTAGCAGTTAGAGAAATGCAAATCAAAACTACTCTAAGATATTATCTCACACCAGTCAGAATGGCAGCTATTATGCATACAAACAATAATAAATGTTGGCGAGGATGTGAGGGGAAAGGCATACTCATACACTGCTGGTGGGACTACAAATAGGTGTAGCAAATATAGAAAGCAGTATGGAGGTTCCATTGAAAACTGGGAATGAAACCACCATTTGACCCAGCTATTCCTCTCCTGACTATACCCCCAAAAGACTTAAAAACAGTATATTACAGGGACACAGCCACATCAATGTTTATAGCAGCACAATTCACAACAGCTAAACTGTATAACCAACCTAGATGCCCTTCAGTACATGAATGGAAAAATATGTGGCATATATACACAATGGAATATTACTCAGCAATAAAAGAGAATAATATCATGGGATCTGCAGTAAATGGATGGCATTGGAGAAGTTAATGCTAAGTGAAGTTAGCCAATCCCAAAAACCCAAATGCGGTATGTTTTCTCTGATATAAGGAGACTCATAGTGGGGTAGGGAGAGGGAGCATGGGAAGAACAGACGAACTCTAGATAGGGCAGAGGGGTGGAAGGGGAAGAGGGGGAATAGGGGATTAGCAAGGGTGGTGGAATGTGATGGACATCATTATCCAAAGTACACATATGAAGACACAAATTGGTGTGAACACACTTTATATACAACCAGAGATATGAAAAATTGTGCTCTATATGAGTAATAAGAAATGTAATGCATCCTGCTGTCATTTATTTTTAAAAATCAATAAAAAATTTTTAAAAACGGTATATCTGTACAAATTCTAGGAATAAAGCCCTCAGTTTAAAAGATTTAACATTTTCAAACACCCTATGACAATCTTAACAGTTACATTAAAAAAATCATCTGATATCAATTCATGAAAAAAATCATCTCAAACCAATTCACGATTTAGAAACAAACTTGCAGACTAGGAAGAAAAGAGAACTCCCTTAATCTGATAAAGAATGTCTACCCTATGTTGGTATTTTAGATCATAGTAAGTGATTAAACCTTTTAAAAAAAATTCCCTTTAAAATCAGGAATAAAACAAGTTCCTCACTATCATTTCTGCTTTCCAATATGATTGTGTTACACACGTCCACACACATGAGGTTAAAAGAAAAGATTAGAAAGAAAAAAGCAAAACTATCATTATTTCAAGATGACATGTTTACATGGAAAGCCGTAGAACTCACAGAAAACTTTATAAAACAATGAATAATTTAGACAGGTTACTACATAAAATATCTACATATAAAATTCAACCTCTTTCCTGTATCGTAACAACATACAGTTAGGAAATGCAATTTTTAAAGAGTTCTATTTAACAGCAAAAAAATTCTAAAAGAATTCCTATGAACAATTCTAATATGTGAGGTGTAACCTTTTCATTTAAAAAATATTTGTCAGGTTCCTACTGCAGAAACAAACGGCAAGAAACAAAGGAGTTAGAAACACTGACTTTCATGTATCTCATACTGTATATGGGGAAGACAGACAATAACTAAATTTAGCAAATAAGACATATGATATATTTGAAGATGATTAATGCCATGGAGAAAAGTAAGGCAAGAGAGTGCCACAGAGAAATCCAGGGACAGGAATTGGTATTGGGGTGTTCAGGGAGAAGATCATTGAAAATATGACATTTAATTAAAAGCCTGCAGGAGATGAGGGAGAAAATCGTGTAGATGGGCAAGGGAAGAGAATTTCCAGCTAATGAAACTCAAGTGCAGTCAGGGTATACCTGTCATGCTCAGGTATAGCAGAAACCAAGTGAGCAAGGGGATTCGAAGTAGGAGTTTGGATCCAAAAGTCATGAGCAGTTAAATCACTTAGTCTTATAAAACTTTGAAGAAGTTTGACTTTTACTCTGAGCATGACACAGAGCCATTTAAGAGTTTTGAATAGGAGTGATCTGATGTAAATCTTTACTAGAGTTGCTCTGGTAGCTATAGAGACACTAGTCGAAAAGGCTCAAGTGTGGGAGCAGGAAGACCAGTTATGGCCAGGGAATGGCATTTAGTGTACAAGTGTGTGGCTCAGATTTATACAGAAGTGCAGTTATTTCCTAGTTATCAGGAAGGAAGTCAGGGTTTCTAGAAATAGATACAACAGATAGTGAAGTTGTTTGGAGCTTGTGGACATCCTCTTTTGCTTGCTTCTCTTTCCTCAGTAAAATAAGAAGAAAGTCATCAGATAAGGGTGAGGAAGGCGAGTGAAGCACCAGAGTTTTGAGAAGAAGAACATGTAAAATTGTCATCTAGGAAGGTAGAGGGGTAAAGAGAGAATGCAAACCAGATTACCAAGCAGCACTGAAGAGTCACTGACATTAACGTTGATGGACTTTAAGTGAGACCAATAAGCATAGCTATGGGTTTTTCTTCTGCTGCAATGATGCAAAGTAAGAGAGAGTTAGAATTTACCAGGAAAAAAGTTCTGCCAAGCCAGTAATGACAGAAAGAAAGGGGCAAAGGGAGCTAAGGTGTCTGCAAGGGAATGGCCACAATGAATGGTGGTGGAGCTTATAGTGTAGAAGCAATGAGGTCTAGAGACAGTGAAAAGTCACATGGTCAGCGAACTGTGAATCTTGAAGGAATTAGCAGTAGCATTAGAATAATCAAGCTGAAAGGACAGGACAAGGGCTGAATGTTTGACCCTGAGATTATGCAAAGGTGGTGGAAAGCCTAGAGTGTGAGCACTGGCGAGTGGCTCAGAAGGGAAAGGCCATGGTGGTAAAAAAAAAAACCATTTACATGAATATTAACTTCACCAATAATTAAGGCAAGAAAATTGCTGAAAATATTGGCAGTAATTTGGACCAAAATTCATTGACAAATGAAGAGAGATGGAAATGGAAAGAGCAGATAGCCACCACGGGCAAGAGGGTGGGTGTGATGGCCTGAGAGGACAGCCAATCTTAGGGATGAAGAAGGTCTTGCAGCAACACAAGAGATTGAGTAGGATGCACATCCCACCTCCATGACCAATGACATGAGAGTTGAAGGACATTAAAATGGCCCCCACAAGCGTGGGGACAATGTTCTGTACACAGAGTAATTTTGAAAGACCATGGACTACAGAATATTATAAAGCCATAGTGCCAAAAGAAAACCTGAAACAACCTATTTTTCCAAAAGGAGAGAAAGGTTAATATATAGATTATTTATATAATGGAATAGCAAAGACCACTGAAAAGAAAAGAGCTAATGTTTGTGTGTTAATGTGGTCAAAACTTGCAAAAATCTGAGTGGGAATAGCAGGTGGCAGAATGATATCCCAGGATGATACAATTTTTATAATATTTCAGACATTTTATATACATGGTTACTTATATATGCAGAGAGATACATGCATATGTTCCAAAAATATTTTTAAATGCTTTGGAAAGTTAGGTAGATTCAATATCATTAATTTTGGAGGTAAAAGGAGAGTAATTGTATCAGGGAAAAGTATACATGTTGGGAGAAAAGGGACTTCAAATTATCAGCAATCTGTTATTTCTTAACCCTTGTTGTAGATAACAAAGTATTCATTCTTTAATTCTCTATATTTCTTAAATTTATGAAAAATCACAAATTACAAAAGGTAAAAATGGTGTAAATTTTTAGTAACTTGTAGGGTGCTTTATAGATATAATATCAACTGATAGGGTAAACCTTTGAGCTAGTGAAGATTATTATTATTAGAATTTTAATTTCATAATTGAGGAAAACCTGGCTCAAATTTTAAAACTGCTACAGTTATTAAATAGAAGACAGGTAGGGTAAAAACTAAGCTCTTTAGGGCCCAAATTATTACTTTTATTTGATTTGGTAATATTTGTTCAGTGAGACTGCAGTTGATCAGAGTCAAGGGTACAACCATACCGGTTTATCCTTTTCTCAACCTTGTGATAAATCAAATTGTGTTAAATCAGATTGAAACAAAAGAAATTTATTGAAGTGCTGCTGCTATGTCCAAGGTTATGAAAGGTCTTTCTTCTTCCTGGTTTTCTGAAACTTTATATATTATCAATTTTTCTCCAGCACTGTAAAGCAATGTAGAGGGTGTCGGTTCTTATTCAGAACCATGGAGTCATTTTTCTGTCCCTAGAAATAAAACTCTCTTTAGCTACTCAACTGCAAAGCAGTAGGGGCATCAGAAAATCTGGGCCATCAGAAACCAAAATTGGATTCTTTGCTGTAGCAATGGATTTGTGTTGGGCTGTAGGTAGGTCATTTTTTATTTCTCCGTCTCACTTCATTCAATTGGGACAGAAAGACAGACAGTTGGCCATTTTAAAGCACTCAAAGACATTGCTTGATTACAAAGCATATTAATGTACCTTTCCTAGCCTGTTTTTATGATAGCAACTACTTGATTTGCTGATCACAAATGAGTAGTGTAAAGAAATAATTTTCCCTAGGATTGAATGCATCTTATCAATTATTTCATGTTATATGCTTCTATTCAGATTGGCTGATGATCATTTAAGACAGTACGGTATGGTACTTGACAATTCAGTTATACTAAATATGGTTTCTAACCTATAAAATATGAATAGTACTACCTATTAGAGTCATGGTGATCAAATGAGAGAATATATATGAAACACTTGAATTAGTACTGGTTGGGCTCAATAACAGTTGTCTGTTTTCATTATTATTTGTAATAATCATATTAGTTTCATACTCTTAATCTGTTACTATCAGATTTTGGATTGTGAAGGTATTAACTTTGGAACTGGTTTTCTCTACACCACTTTTATCGAAAGTTCTACCACCCAACCCATCCACAGAATGGCCCCCAAACCTGCCATGTTTCTCTAACGTGTCTTTGTCTCTTGACACTTTTTTTTGTCCATGAGTTGAGCTGGTTTCATTATTTATTCATGGAAATTATGGCAATGGGTTGATTATTTATTCATAGAAATTATGGAACTTGAAATGGAGGAAGAGGAGAAGAAAGTGGGCGAGAGAGAAAATGCAGGAGTCAAGATCAAAAGAGCTAGTCTCTGTCTTAGTTACTGTACCTCTATATAGGATCATGTTGGTTCCCATGCTCCCTGCCCTGTAGTCTAGAGGCTGAAAAAGAGGGAAATAAAGCAAAAAAGCAGGAAAAAAAAGCACAGCAGAAAGATGCCGATGATAGCAATATCTTCCAGGCTCCTCTTCCTAGATTGTTATGGTTTGGATATGAACTGTCCCTCAAAAACTTGTGTGTTGAATGTTTGGACCCAGGGCAGAAATGTTTAGAGATGGAGATTTGGGGAAGTGATTGGATCATGAAGGTTCTAACCTCATCAATGGATTAATCCAGTGAGGGATTCATATTTGATGGCATTCTTGGTAGGTGGTGGAAACTCAGAAGGAGAAGTTTGGAAGACATGGGTCACTGGTAGCATGTCCTGAAAGAGTATATCTTGTTCTCTGCCCCTTCCTTGTTTCTATGATTCACAGCTGCCATGAACTATGCAGCTTTCCTCCATCACACCTGTCCACCATGATGTTCTGCCTGACCTCAGCCCCAACCATGAACTGAAACCTCTGAAACCATGAACCCAAGTAAATCATTCTTCCACAAAGTTGCTTTTTTTTCCCTTCTTCTTCTGCAGGTATTTGTCATGTGGTGAAAAGCTGACCAAAATACAGATTATTCCCAAGAGGCGGCTGCATTTCTGTCTTTGGATACTATGAGACATCCAAGTATTATCCTCTTTCACTTAGCTTAGCCAAAGTTTAATTATGGAACTTGCAATCAAGAAAAGCCCCAACTGACATCTGCCTGTCATCCTCTTCTTCAACATGTAATGGGAATATAGTCTATCCCTTAATCAGCCCCAACATGTCCTCCTAAAATCTTGTCATCACATCAAATCAATTACTGGCCTCCACTCAAGGCCAAATCCCTGCCCTATTACTCCTACTCCTATTATTCTGAGAATGAATCCTTCCTCTCGTCACCCTGATATTAGGTCATGTGGAACTACTGGGAGGGACAAATTAGAAATGGCTGAAACCACAAAGCAAAAAACATTGGCGGACTCTAGCAGAGACCAATCATCTCTCAGCAAAAACACGTAGGTCACAAATAGATTGGGCATGTGGACCCACTCAGACCACTTAGTGAAACTGAGCTCATAATCTGAGTGAGGCAAGGGGAAAAGGAGAGTTTAGCATCAGGAGGGACAAACAAAGAAAACAGAATGGTTTGGGAAATCCAATGAGAGACTACACTGATAGTTGCCCTATTATCTCAGAAAAAAAGATTCCCATGCAGGTCACTGACTTCATTCTAACTGGCATAAACCCAAATGGACCTCAGACTGCCTCCAGCTTCCAAGTACTAAAAACACAAAGTAAAGGACAAGCAGCCTCCTGGTCAAGTTGCCACTCTCTTCCTGGCGAACACTGGCGGTTTGCGCTGCGTGCCTGAGCAAACTTGGAAACTCACACACTATTCTCAGCTAATCTCTTTAGATATGAACTTTTTGAATATCTAACTCCTTAGTGTTTCACTGGAGCTAATTCAAAAACCAATTTTATACACCTATACCAGGGACTGGCTAGGAACTTAGGATACAAAAACTAATGAAACAATCCTTGGAAATGCATAAAGGGTATGGAATCAATCCAACTGTGTTTGATCGGCCCTATGTAATTTATGGACTGACCTGGGACAATATGCTTAAACTCTGTGAGTTTTAATGTTATCTTCTATAAAATGATGATCATGCTGTTGACTCTCAAACTGACTATAAGGATTAGAATAATGTACATCAAGTGTCTAGAATGTGGTAGATACCAAATTAATGGCACTTATTAGCATGTCTGTTGTAAAGTCCTATAAATGCTCTGAAGTAACAAAATCAAACTGAAAACGGCCATACTGTATTTATCCATGTCATCACCCATCCTTTTCTACCAGCTGAAAGTTAGGAGAAAGGCATATGCTCTTATATATTTTAGGAGCAATGCTTCTTCATTTTCATCCATTATCATATCTGCCTAGCTCTTCCTGTAGCAATCAGTATTCAATGCTTATAATTTCAGAAACTTGCCACAGATGTTCCTTGTGTTCATCAGTGCAAGGTGCCTGAAATTTGAGTTTTAATGCCTAATAGAATTTAGCCTTAGGGAATCAGAAATTGGCTGGACCTGATTCCCTAAAAAGCATTATTGCGTTCAAATAGACTCACTGCTCGGCATTGCCTCAGCTTTCAATAAAATAAATCTTTTAAAAAAACTCATTGTACACAGGAGATTAACCACACTCTGAAGTCACCTTTGAATTAGGTATGTATGTTAACTTCCTCATATCATTTCATCATAAAGATCCCAGAAAACGTGCTACAATCTTGGAAACTACAGTAATCAGGCATCAGGCTCCAGAAAGTGCTCCACACAGTGTTATTTTCTGCCTGAAAGTTAATTTGAAGCAATTTGTATAAAAGAGGAGAAAGAACTTCAGACTAGGAGTTGGTCCTACCCAAGCTGTATTAACTATTGTGTGTCCTCTAGACATATGTTTACAACCTCCAACCCAAACCCAGGGCCTTAATTCAACTTCTATCAAATGATAGGTTCAAACTCCCAGGGATGACCATCTCATATCATCAAATTCTTGCTGTCTTATCTCATGATGGAGGGTAGAAGGGTAAGGGAGATAATAATAGGCTGATCTGGCCATATAAGGCCCTTTTACAATTCACATTAATTCATTCATGAGAGCATAGCCCTAAACACCTTCCATTAGGCCCTCCCATTGAGTGGCACTGCAGATTAAAATACAAACACATGCTTTTTTTGAGTACATCCAAATCTCAGCAGTGGGAAAATATTTTACAAAAATAGAAACAAAGAAATAAATTAATAAACAAAGAAATAAATGAATGAAAGCAAGATAACCCACATGATTCTTCTGACAGTTATTATAGTAATCACTAGCAGCTGATTAGAGTTGATGAGCTATTCTCTTTGCTTTCTCTCTTAGAACATTACACTTGTGTTCTCTATAGCAATATTATATGCACCATCATTAATGAGTCTCTGTTACACATTTTGTTGTGGGTTTTTTAAGAACAAGATCTATGCCTTAGCACTCTTGATCTTTGTCCCAGAGGATCCCATAATGAGGAAACAAAGGTAGGAATGTTTGGGTAAGGTGATAAATGAAAAGACAACTGAATACCTCTGGTCTCTCATGGATGGGATGTCAATTACCTGTCAACTTGATACATTATATGAAACAAAAGTCCTTTTATTTCTCCTAAAATTCTAATTGTACATTTGGAAGAAAATGTTTGGAAAATATTGGGCTACCACCTTTCCTTTTATAGGTTAAAAATACACAGTTCAGTTTCTTTCTTCACTCCCTCAAATCTACCAGAAAGTATTTGCACCTTTTGTTTTTATCATCCAGACTACACAATTTGAATTCCCCAGTGATAAGGATGGTTAGATGTCAGTGATGGATGACAGACCATAGGAAAAGGTATTTCCAACTGAATGTTACCACACAGGCTCAGTAGGCAGGCCACAAGATGGAAGCCAGTTAGTCAAGAGGCAAGGTCGTAGTAAAGAAAGAACTTCTGAAATGACCTAATTAACCGGCAGATGGAGGCTCATAGTCCTGAAAGAGCCATCCTTCTGATTTAGGGGTGGTTTACATAAAAGATGGATAATTGCAAAGTGGTAGTGGGCTCCTTCTCATAGCTGGAGGTCTGTGACCAAGTAATACACCTCTCATCTAATCACCCCATCACCACACGTTTCTTAGTTCTGCAGCCCTCAAGAACAACAATCATTATTTCCTAGGGCTATTCTTGTCACTGATTAGTTTGTCCATTTGCAGTTCCTGGCATATTACACAAAGGATGTGCTAGAGGGGGCATCTACCCAAGGCCCTCTTGCTGATCACTAAACTCGTGGTAATGAAAGAAAACATACTTCATCTGATTTCTGTGAAAGACAAGAGTCAGGTGAGGTCAACTAGAGAGTGGAGCTTAAGAAACCTATCAAGTCTTGTGTAACTAAAATTTCTTTCCAATCTCTCTCTTGTCTTTGTTCTAATGCTCACACATTTTTGACAACTAGTTCCAACATACAATCGGCACAATTCATCAAAGACAGCATACTCAATTAGATGGTTAAAAGGGACTTAAACACACTTTGGGGGGCACTCCCCCTAAAGTGAGGGAAATAGCCCTGCACTAGACTATTCTGTGCATCCACACTTGTGTACAAAAATTTCAGTTTCTTTTCCTCATCAAAATTACATCAATGAAGAAGCAAATTAGGGGCAAAAAAAAAGGGCAAGTTTCTTCCATACTTTCCTCAAGCAAAGTTTTTATTGTTTGCTGAAATGTGGCTTCAGTATTAACTTGTGTTGAAAATTGTTTGATTTCAGTAACATTTAGTCCAGCTACAGAGTCATAGACATATATGTAAAAAAACCCAAATAAATTTCCATTGAGGCTTACCAGGGCCAACTGGGTAGCTGACCAGGGCACCTATCAATAGAGGCATTAAAACATCACTGAAAATGTAATTAAATGAAGATGCCAGTATTTGTTCAAAGTCCTCCAAAAACACTATGTAGTTGAAAAGAGTTTCAGATAAACCACTTGGGATGGGACTTGAGACCTTTATGTGGCACACCCCAGAAACCTAAAGAGTCATAATCACTATTGCATCTGATGTGGCCACTTGGCTACATGGATTTGTTTTGTTGAGTATGATATGAATACTTGGAGCCAGAACTTATCTCAGAGGAAAGGTTGAGTATAATCACCAAGAACTCCTCCTCCTCCTTCCCTCATACATTCTCTGCCTCCCTTCTACATAAATAACAAACTTCTTGAAGAATATCATTTCAAGGGACATTGATTATTGGTCTACTGTGAGATCCATGTGTCCTGCTCAGGGAAACCTTTAGTGTCAGGCGACTCTAAGCCTCAAGTTATTAGGAATTTATAGAAGAATAGGCTAGGGAACAACATCCTTCCATATCTCAGGAAGTTATAATAATGCTTCTCAGCTGCAGGTAAAGATTCCTAGGACACCCGGTAATTAGGGTCATTCAAGGGGTCCAAGGTAACATGGAAATGGGTCTGGATGCAAAAATGGCTTGGCAGCCTCAGAAGATTTAGTACTAAATTGTACTTAAATTCAAGCCACTATGAGACCTATTTAACAATAGATAGGTAATATAACAAGCAAAGAGATGCCCCTAAGAACTTCCTTCTCACACATCTCTAAAATAGCTAAAAGTATCCTTCCAACAGTAAGCAGTGGTTGAGTGATATGAACTTAAGCCAATCTATCATATCCTTTTTTTGTTTTTTTTTAACTTTTTAAAAAATATTTTTAGTTATAGATGGCCCCATACCTTTATTTTATTTGTTTATTTTTATGTGGTGCTAGAGGATTGAGCCCAGCACCTCACATGTGCTACGCAAGTATTCTACCACTGAGCCACAACTCCAGCCCTGCCCTGGTGTTATGCGTCCACAGCCTCCATGAGATTGCTCCCCATAAGGGCATTAATCCATCTAACAGGATGATTTTTAAAGAAAAGCATCTTTAACTGGGTTGTTTTTCTTGTATTGTAACTAGTGGAAATTATGAAAGCCCAAGGGGGCCTATGATAAGCCTTTTATTCTTTGGGGGATTCTTAATTCTATTCCTGGGCCCAAGTTATTCCACCAGAGAGCAATGCATTCTTATCTTGTTAGCTAAGACCTCAAAGAATAACTCTGCTGATTAAAGCTTTAATGTTATAATCCCAAAATTCCTTTTTTTATTTCCCCTCTTTTTGTTTTCCTTTGACTGCTAGGAAGACTTGGGTCAAATTTAATTTACAGTTTCTGAAATATTAATCTGCATTTTTGGCACATGTATTCTTCTTACCTGCATACTATGTTGTTGTTGTTGTCTTCTTTCTGCTTAAAAATGGCATTACAAATACATCTTTTAATTTAAACATGTCAAATATTTTGTGGAAGCAAATAAGAAACTCATCACATTCTCCATTTTAGCTTTTCATCAACTGTGACAAAATACCTGAGAAAATCAACTTAGAGGAAAGATTGACTTTGGCTCACAGTTTCAGAGGTTTCAGTTCACAGTTGCTTGATACCACTCACTGCTTTGGGCCTGAGGTGAAACCAAACACCATGGTGGAAGAGGATGGTGAAATGAAGCTACTAACCTCATGGCAACCAAAATCAGAGAGAAAGAAGAATGCCAGGGACAGGATTACACCCTCCAGAGCATACACTCCTTTTAACTAAGTCCCACCTGTTACAGTTTCCACCACCTCCCAATAGTCCCTTCAGGTATGAATTTATCAATGAACTAGTCCATTAATGAGATCACAGCCCTCATGATTCATTCAATTCCCCAAAGCCCCACCACTGAACATTGGTGCTTTGGGAACCAAGACCTTGAAACAGAACTCTTTGAGAGACATTCCAGATTCAAACCATAACAAACTATAAGTAAAAGATTTTATTTTTTTCATGAATCAATTGATATTTAAGGTACTTCTTTCTTGGTTTCTCATTAGATCATTATCATTATTGATAATGATATCATTATTGATACGCTGGGGCAGGAAAATTTCAAAGCTTCAAAAAAATTTTTAATCTTTTCATTTATTGATTTAATGATGGATCCATATTTGACACTCTGCAATGGAGAATTATAGAATGCTCAAATGAGGTATAATGAAGACAGGATCTTGAGGACAAATAAGGAGTACTCTTTTATTTAAAAAGATGGTATAATTTTTAATTGCATTACTTCTAAGACATGATTCATAATTTTTAAAAATCCAATAGATTAAATAATATCTCTGATTTTTCTTTGGTCCATTATGATTCTATTGACTCAGCCTGATTGTTTTTCCTTCTTGATTCTATTGGATAAGAGATATTGAAGGATGGATGAATGAAGTCATAATAAGGAAAAGCAGAGATATTTTTCTGAAGCACAGTATGTTAAGTCAATTCTCAGCTATACTCTGTGAAGCACTACTGTCCAGGAAGATGGTGATGGAAGTGTCCTATGAAGGGGTTTCCCAGCTCTAATAAATTTGAAAAATACTATAGACCACGATCTCCTTGTTTACGATATTAGTATGTTAAAATATTAGTATGTTACTATTAGTATGTTAAAATATTTTAAATTTTTGCAATCAAGAAAGTTGTTTCACTTTACTTAACCTGTCTTTTCTCAAAGTTTTTTTTAAAGTAAGAAAGGCTGTTTCCATGGAATCCCTGTAAACATTATATTCTCAAATTTGTGTCACTAGTATCAAGTAGCTCACCCCCTTGTTGATTGAACTGGGAGAATTACAGGGACTTTTTGAAGTCTTGCCTATCACATCTGTAAAAGTGCTGCAGAGCTTGAGTCCTGCCAAGCTCCAAAATGGGCTGTGATCATATGATGTGGTTGCATCTTTTGAGCTAATGCAACCAGTTTTTTAGTCTGACCAGCTGCTATCACAAAATACACAAACTAAGTAGCTTTTAAACAACAGATATTGACTTCCCAAAGTTATGGAGTGGGACCTCCAAGATCAAGGTGCCCACATGGGATGGATGTTTGAGGCTTTATTTCTGGTTCTTAGATGGCACTTTCTAGCTGGGTTTTTACCTGGTAGAAAGAGAGAAATCTAGTCCTTGAAACTCCTACTGAGAACACTACTCCATCCATAAGGGTGCCACTCATAAGGGAGACCTAATTTCCTCCCAAAGGTGCCTCCTAACACCTCACATTGCAGGGTTAGTTTTCAACATATGGACTTGAGGAGACACAAGCATTCAGCTGCCCGAACACAAAAAACCTACCATCATTCCAGTTCACAGATGAGTAAACTGAGAATTTAGGAAGAGTTCTTAAACAGGCATTTCTCATGGAATGCCTGTGGTCAACAAGCATATGAAAAAAAAAATCAATATGCTTAGCAATCAGGGAACTGCAAATCACAACTCCACTGAGATTTCATCTCACTCCCTATGGAACCAACCTAAGTGTCTGCCAACAAACAAATGGATAAAGAAAATGTCGATTATATATACACAATGGAGTTTTACTCAGCCATAAAGAAGAATGGCAAATGGATGGAATTAGACACTATCATGCTAAAGTGAGATAAACCAAACTAAAAAAGTCAAAGGTTAAATGCTTTCTTTTATGTGTGGAGGCCAAAGAGGGGAAAAAAAGAAAACTGAAAAAGAAAAACAGCTTCTCACAAAAATAGAAGGAAGACCAACAGAGTAGAGAAAGAGGCTCAGAGGGAGAGAGGAGGGGGAGGCATGGAGATATATTGGGAAACAAAATCTACCAAATTATGCTCTGCCCATGCATGAATATACCACAATGAATATGGTTTTCATATGTAATTATAATGCACTCATTAAAATGCTAATAACAATAGCAATAATCATACCAGAAGAGAGATCAATAGAGCAAGCAGTTTAGGGAGAAGGACAAGAGGGAGGTAAGGGGAATGAAGTTGATCAAGTTTTGTCACATGTGTATAAACATGTCATAATGAATCCAACCATTATGTATAATTATAATGTACCAACAAAAATATGAAAAGAACAACTTAGGTAGATAAGTTCACACCCTTAGGATGACAGCTAAGTCTGTCTGACCTCAAAGACCATGATTTTAAGCCCTGAAGAGGGGAATAGAGGAGAGGGTTTTAGAAAGCTATCTCAGTGAGGAGGTGGACACAAATACCTGGATTTCTCAGTAGTTATAGAAAGAAACTAAAGGGGCTACAAGTAGTATTGACTCCTTACCCATTCAATTCTGAAGGGAGAGAAATTACAATAGCCAGGCAATTCTCCTCCTCAGGACTTTGTCAACCCATCAACTTGCAGTTCACTGAGGGAGGGCTATTACCTTTCAAAACTCACTGGCCCTTTTTTTATACAAGCTAATTCCATTATAAAGCTAGTCCTTCCCCGACTTGGTTCCCAAGGAATTCATTTCTTCAAAGCAGTTCAAATGTCACCACTTCTCTGTGAAGCCTTCCCTAATTGCTATCATCCCACCTCATTCCTCTGTCCTTCCTCTGTGATTTCCCAAACCACACTGTACGTCCTCACATATCACACAGCTCCAGCTGCAGAATCTTTGTTCATGTACCTGTCTTTCACTGTATCCTAAGTGCATATCATATATTTCCTCATATCCCAGCATTGAACATAGGGATCGACAATACTTTATAAATATTCCTTGAACAGATGCATTCATGTCTGTGTCAATAATTAATCAACCTCTACTGATATGCTGCTATGTAATATGGGAGCATTTTAAAGTAAAAAAAAAAATGTACAAAGCAGGAGGGAAGACTGATCCTCCTTTGAACAAATATTAAAATCCTTTAATGATTCATGGAATGGTATATAGAGAGATATATAGATAATGACAGCTAGCAGGAAGGAACTAGAGCTATTTATATCAACATGCATAAATTTCAAAAATGTTGAGGTAAAAAAACAAGTTGTAAAATCATATATGATTCAATATATATAAATTTTTAAAACATAAAAAATATTTTTCTTTGTAACTTACAGACAATGATGACAATTATCTGTATGTTTTAATTGCAGAAAAAAAACAGTAAATATGACAGAATAGATCTGATTAATAGATAGGTAGGATTTGGTAATTTTCTCTATACTGACTATTTGAAATATTGCATAATAAAGCCTTTATATTATATATCATCCTCCTTCCATCTTATACAATAACATGATTCCACCCAGGACTGGAAGAGGAAAAAATTTGAGAGTCAATGGTATTTCACAATAGGAGACTGAGGTCCATAACTATCATAATGAATACCTCAGAGGAAGCGGTGGCAACCTGAGGCCAGGCAGATATCTAGGAGAAACTCAACCTTTGTTTCACTGGGCCAGGAGTGCCTTAAAGAAAACGTCATTGTTCCAGACTCAGAAGCCCTATACACTCTATCTTGGTTTCAGTAGAAGCCAGTCAGTGAAAGAACTCCCCTCTGAGCAGAAGACTAAATGGCCCAGAGCTGGATAAGTAGCACCTGCCCAGACATATCAGCTCACCCTCTCTGGTTCAAAGGCAGCCTGATGTCTGGCTCACGAGGAAAGCTCACTATGCAGGATTTCAGTCCCTGAAGGCTTCATTCGCTCAATGAGGGATCTGCATTGACCAGGGAGGGAGCATTTGGACTTCTTGCTGTGGAATCTCAGTATTTCCAGCCCTCCCTGCCTTCCAAATTGAGTTGAGGTATCAAACTTATGTTCTGGTTGGTGTCCATTTTCATGATACTGGAGTAGGGAGAGAGAGCAAAGGAGAAAAAAAAATGGGGATAGAGAGAGGAAGGCTTACACATCAGTTGTTCCTGGCACCCTGCCCTTCCTGGGGTCCCCCTATCCACTCACCCTCTTTTTCCAACGGTACCCCTACAAACATCTACAACCTTCAGTCCAATCAACCTGGTGGGTTCCCCAGGAAATTGGGACAATGTTTCAATTTTTCAACTTTTTAAGTTTAAAACTTTGTCTTACCCTCAGAAAGTTTTTTTTTTAAAAAATCACACCATGTTTTTACATTGTAATTTGGAAATATGACTAAATATTAAGATACAATACCCTCACTAAAATAACCAATTGATATCTGTTTAAGCAAGTCTCCCTAACCATCATTACTCAAACACAGGACTAAATAAATTCAATGGATATCTCAGTAGGTTCATTGTCCCTCACAAATCAAATCACTACTCTTGATAGTCACAAGATGGTAGCCATGACTCCAAATCACAGGTGTGTGTGAGTGTCTACCTCCACAGTACATTTTGGGCACTTAGTTTATGCCAGGATCTGTGTGATGTGCTCAGACAGAGATGAATAAGACCCAGTCCTTGTCCTTCAGTAGTTGCCGTCTATATATTATGCCTGACGATTCTCATATAGCTTACAGCTTTAAAATGTATTTGACAGTCTTCATAACAGGATCCTTTGAACTTAACAAATGGAAATTAGCTATTTGCTTTGATTTGATTGGGTTGAATGGTGCCCATAATGATGTCTTTTACATTTTTATTATGATTACTTTCCTGACCTGTGCTGAACAGAGCCCAGAGTCTGTAGACAGCAATGAATCCAGAATATACTTTAAATTGATTAAAGAAATCTAATTGCCACTTACAGGAAGGCCAAGGTCTTTGCCGCCACAAATTTCGGTAAGTGTGTAGCCACTTATCACTCACCATTACGTAAATTATGGTTGTGCACAGGGACATGTATAAAGCTGGATGAAACACTTGACCTGCTGCAAGTTCAGTACAGCAGAGGTTAATCAAATAAATGTGTCTTGGAATATAAGTGTGGATTATCTTCTCTTTTTCAGAATTTGATAGTCCCCGGCGTCAATAGCTCATTAAGGTTAAATGTTCTCCTGTAAACTAGTAACTGAACATTAATGACCTACATCTCTGATTTCAAAAGTCCACATGTAGATATTTCACATAAAAATTGCAAAATACCTCTAGAGATGATGACTAGAGGCACACATTATATCACTGAAAAGAATACAAGATATCTATAATGGCAAAATGGTATCTTTTAACAGGATGTCTACCTCTTCTTTGGGAAGACCACCAAACGCAACAACTACATTTTTTCAAGGGAATCTTAAATCTTCTTCTCCATTTGATTTGAGAATCCCTTCCATAACATACTTAGTAGATGGTTACCTAATGTCCCCTTAAATAAAACCTCAGCACTTCAAGGTACCTTTTGTGTAACCTAGATCCTAAAATTGTTCAGTGACCTTATTCACACTGCAGGGAACCATGAATCATAGTGGTGAAATATTTTAATTCAAAACCAGAAAACCTTTATGAAGCTCATACCAGTGGTGTGATCTTGGGTACAATTCTTATCATCCTATAAATCTTAGTTTCCCTATTTGTTATTTGTAAATAATAGTAATGGTATTTCACAGAATTACTATAAGAATGAAGGCGGGGGACAATATATAAATCCCTAAACAATGAATGGCAGATACTAAGTGCTTCATGGATACTCTTACCGTTAACAATCCCAGTTTGATTTTTTGTTTTGTTGCTATCCTTACTTTCCACAACTGCTCCAGATCACTACCTCTGTTGACCACACCCCTTCTTCAAACTCTCTTGCTGTTTTCCACTACTTTCCTCTCCCTTTATTTCCCATGCATGCCCTTGAGTCTGCTCTTCATCCTCAGTTCATGTCTCTAATTGATACACAATTGGCAGCACAATGGACCATGATAGAAACAAGTCAGATATTAGCCACAATTGCATCAGGGACACTGCTACATTGATGTTCATAGCAGCACAATTCACAATAGCAAGACTGTGGAACCAACCTAGATACCCTTCAATAGACGAATGGATAAATAAAAATGTGGCATTTATACACAATGGAGTATTACTCTGCATTAAAAAATGACAAAATCATAGAATTTGCAGGGAAATGGATGGCATTAGAGCAGATTATGCTAAGTGAAGCCAGCCAATCCCTAAAAAACAAATGCCAAATGTTTTATTTGATATAAGGAGAGTAACTAAGAACAGAGTTGGGAGGAAGAGCATGAGAAAAAGATTAACATTAAACAGAGGTGAGAGGTGTGAGGGAAAAGGAAAGAGAAGGGAAATTGCATGGAAATGGAAGGAGACCCTCATGGTTATACAAAATTACATACAAGAGGAAGTGAGGGGAAAGGGGAAAAAACAAGGGGGAGAAATGAATTACAGTAGATGGGGTAGAGAGAGAAGATGGGAGGGGAGGGGATGGGGGATATTAGAGGATAGGAAAGGCAGCAGAATACAACAGACACTAGTATAGCAATATGTAAAACAGTGGATGTGTAACCGATGTGATGCTGCAATCTGTATACAGGGTAAAAATGGGAGTTCATAACCCACTTGAATCAAAGTGTGAAATATAATATGTCAAGAGCTATGTAATGTTTTGAACAACCAACAATAAAAATTAAAGAAAAAAAAATGAATGGATAAATTAAAGGTGTGATTAGGAATGGGATGCTTACAGGGATGCAATATAACTTCTCACCAAAAGAAAGTAATAATTATAAAGGTAAAAGTTACAATTTGAGAGCAGAGAAGACTGACAGATGTCACCTTAACTACCTAATTGAAGCTAATTTCCATAACTTTTTTATGTTTATATATGAATACATGACCAGTGGAACTCCACATGATGTATAACTGCAAGAATAGGATCCTAGTTAGAAAAAGTTATACACCATGTATGTGTAACGTGTCAAAATACATCTACCTATCATGTATATCTAAGAATAACAAATAAAAAACAAAAAAAAAAAAATAATAAGCTAATTTCACCAGAAATGTGACATTAAAGTCATGGTTTCCTGTTCACATGATGAGTACAGCCTCATTTGTGAGGCACTCCTGTCAAAAATGAACAAGATGAATCTCATGATTAGGAAACATCAGACAAACCCCAATTGGAAGATATTCTACAAAGCATTCTTTCTGCAAAATGTTTCAGAGTATCAAAAGTAAATGAAAAAGTGAGAAATTGTTCCAGATTGAAAGTGGCTAAAGAGACAGGAAAACAAATGCTCCAGGTAATCCTTGACCGAATCCTTCAGACAGAGCAAGAGGGACAGAAACTGAAGAGAGTCTGTGGAATCGTATTATTATTTCCCTGTTCATTTTCTGATGTTTATGATTGCATGGTGTTTATGTGAGAGAATGTCCTTCTTCGTCAGAACTTCATGCTTAAATGTTCAAGGACAGTTGCAGCATCAGATCAGTAACATAACATTCAGATGATACTTAAAAATGTGTATTATTCTTGGAAATTTTCTGTAAATTTGAAATTGTTTCAAGACAAAAAGAAAAAAGTTTCCCTGTAAATTTTGGGTGAAAGAACTTTATATTCTTTTCAGAAATCAATAGTAATTATTGCAATTGCTTCGCAAACATTCCAGGTGGAGAGGCTAACTTCAAGGTAAAAGCAAATCTTTCTGCCTCTCTGAGGTTACAATATTAGTCTATAAATGATGAAAGGGAAAAACAAATAGGAATTGACTGGGAAAAAAATGGAAAAAAAAATCTTGAGGAGGTAAGACACTGACTGATAAGTGTATTAAACTCTTAGCACTCTCTAGCTCTTTAATAATTGAGGATATTTTTTCTTTTATAATTTGTTTTAATTAATTATACATGACAATAGAATGCATCTATGCACTTCGATATATTATACACAGATGGGATATAATTTCTCATTTTTCTGAGTGTACATGTTGCAGAATCATATTGGTCATGTAGTCACATATACACATACAGCAATAATGTTTCATTCTACTGTCTTTCCAATCCCCACATCCCCTTCTCTTCCTTCCCTTCACTTCCCTCTACCTAATCTAAGGTAATACTCTTCTTCCCTAATGTCCCCCACCTTATTGTGAATTAGCATCTGCATATTAGAGAAAATGTTCAGCCTTTGGTTTGTGGGATTGGCTTATTTCCCTTAGCATGATATTCTCCAACTTCATCCATTTCCCAGAAAATGCCATAATTTCACTCTTTAAAGTTGGGTAATATTTCATTGAATATACATATATGCCACATTTTCTTTATCCGTACATATATTGAGGGACATCTAGATTGGTTCTATAGTTTACCTATTGTGAATTGAGCTGCTATAAAAATTGATGTGGCTACATTACTATAGTATGTTGATTTTAAGTCCTTTGGGTATAAACTGAGGAGTGGGATAGCTGGGTCAAATGATGGTTTCATTCCCAGTTTTCTGAGAACTCTCCATACTGCTTTTCAGAGTGGTTGTACCAAGTTGCAGTCCCACCAGCAATGTATGAGTGTATCTTTTTCCCCACATTCTTGCCAACATTTATTGTTTTCTGTATTCTTGATGATTGCCATTCTGACAGGAGTAAGATAAAATCTTAGAGTAGTTTTGCTTTGCATTTCTCTAATTGCTAGAGATGTTGAACATTTTTTCATATATTTGTTGATCGATTGTATTTCTTCTTCTGTGAAGTGTCTGTTCAGTTCCTTAGCCCATTTATTGATTGGGTTATTTGTTGGTTTTTTTTTTAGTGTTAAGTTTTGTGAGTTCTTTATATATCATAGAGATTAATGCTTTCTCAGAGGTGCATGTGGTAAATATTTCCTCCCAATCTGTAAGCCCTTTCCTCACATTATTGTTTCCTTTGCTGAGAAAAAGCTTTTTAATTGAATCTATCCCTTTTATTGATTCTTGATTTTACTTCTCATGCCTTAGGAGTCTTGTTAAGGAAGTCAGATCCTAGGCCAATATGGTGAAGATTTGGGCCTATTTTTTCTTCTATTAGGCACAGGGTCTCTGTTCTAGGGCCTAAGTCTTTGATCCACTTTGAGTTGATTTTTGTATAGGATGAGAGATTTTTAATTTCATTTTGCTACTTATGGATTTTCAGTTTTGCCAGCACCATTAGTTGAATAGGCTTTCTTTTCTCCAGTCAATGTTTTTGGCACCTTTGTCTAGTATGGCATAATCATATTTATGTGGGTTTGTGTCTGTGTCCTCTATTCTGTACCATTGGTCTACAAGTCTATTTTGGTGTCAATACCATGCCATTTTTGTTACAAAAGTTCTGTAGTTAGTTTAAGGTCTGGTACTCCTGCTTCACTTTTCTTACTAAGGATTGCTTTAGCTATTCTAGGTCTCTTATGTTTCCAAATAAATTTAATGATTTATTTGTTTCCATTTCTATGAAGAATGCCATAGGTATTTTAATAGGAATTGCACTAAATCTGTATAATGCTTTTGATAGTATGGCCATTTTTATAATATTAATTCTGCCTACCCAGGAACATAGGAGATCTTTTCATCTTCTGAGGTTTTCTTCAATTTCAGTTTCTTTTCTTGTAGTTTCCATTGTCTTTCACCTCTTTTAAGGATTCAACAAAATGCAAATCAAAGGATACATATATAAGAGAATAAGTGTTTAAGATTTTATATTTGTGTACGCACACATGCATTTTTGTGTGTACATATATGTGTATTTATTTATTTTTTAAATTTTTTTTAGTTGTAGTTGGACACAATATCTTTATTTATTTTTATGTGGTGCTGAGGATCAAACCCATACCTCACACATACAAGGTGGGTGCTCTACCACTGAGCTACAGCCCCAGTCCATACATGTGTATTTATAGAGAAGCCATAATAAAGTGTAAATGTCACTTCTATACTGCATTAGTAGAGCATAATTGTGCAATGGAATTTTAGTGAATGTATGAAAAGCCCTAACTTCATACTTATCCCTAATTTCATTTCTAGAGGTCCATCTGGAAAATGTATACATAAAGAATTAGGTCCATGATCAAATTATCCACTATGGCATTATTCATTATAGCAAACATTGAAAATGTATTAGGTATTCAACAATAAGAAATTATGTGTTTCTGATTTATGATAAACCTATCCATAGAATTTTATGTATTTAAGAAAGTACTGTTATAAAGGAATTTGAAATAATGCAGGACAAATATTCCCAAAATAATATTAATTTTTTAAATAGGTTTTCAACCCATATATCCAAAATGTGTTAAAACTAAATTTATTATACATATATTCATTTTTTAAAAAAAAAGACCTGAAGAAATATCACAAATGTTAGCAGTAATTGAGGTCCAAGGAGGCTTGGGGTCATTTTTCTTTTCTCTTTTTACATTTATTTATATTCTTTTTTTATTAATATAAGCACAATGTTAGTGGCCAGAACAATAAAAGCGATCACTTATGGCAAAGACAGCCATGTCTCCTGTTTCCCAGAGCCCCTGACTCTTTCTCACCCTGCCTGCTAGCAGCACCGTGTTAACACCAGGCCCCAAACAGCCTTCCCCTTGTTGCTCCCTCTGCCATTTGAGAGCTGAAATTGTAAAATATTAATCAGACATTCTGCTTTTAGCATAATAAAATTCTGAGAAGCTATCCAGAGAGTTGAATTGTGTTATCGGGGGTATGTTTTGCTGTTTTGCCTGTTTTATAATCTGAGCGATGTATGTTCAACTCATAACTCCTGCCTGGCTGTGTGGTCTATCAACTAATTCCACAATAACAGCATTCTGCTTCTCACGCCTGTCATGCTCATTCTGCTTCTCACGCCTCCCATATCTCTCTAGTGAGCTCCCCTTTTAGATATTTGAATATTCATTGGAATATTTCATTTACTTAACTTCTTTACTATGACTCTTTACTATTCTTCCCCCAAGTGTTATTGATTCATTCATTCATTTGGTTATTGAGCTGTAACACATTTTTTATTAGGGATTATCATGTGCAAGTCACTGGAGCCACAAAGATACAAAACAAAACTCTTCCTATTTAAATGAGTACACAATATGGCGGGGATCAAAGAAAAAAAAACCCAACCACCACAATATCCTCGCATGATTGCTTTAGTGGAAGACTGCATGAACTTCAGTTTGCACATTGAAGCTTTTCCTAGTGGGGAGCCCGGAGAGGAGTTTGCAAAGTGAAACATCGGCCTCCAAACAAAAGAAACAACATGTTTAAAAGAAAGTAGGTTGAAGATGCTATTAGAAGCACAGAACAGGGAAAGGAGAGGTGGAAGGAGAAGAAATGGGAAATGAGATCTAACAGGTGGGAAGAGAGCAGTTCAAAAGTGTATCTTGTTATCTTTCCACTGTAGTTTTTCTACTCATTAATCCCATCCCACCCAGCCAGTGGTAATCAAATATGCCATTTTAAAGCTAATCCATCCCAACACAAAAGAAATGAGGCACAGCTGTTAAGAGCACACTGCTGGAAGTTCATTGCCCATGGACAGGTCTGGACATCCTTTTCCTGCTCACCACACACCTGGCACACAGTAATAATGCCCATAACACCATTTTCCAGATGCTCCTTCATCCTTCTCAACGTGCCATCTAAGCAAACAGCTGTTCTCTCCAACTGTACTCTGTGCTCCACTCCTGGAATCTGTTCTGATAAGCCCATTGATTCCACAACCTAATATTTTATAAATTGTCAGTTTTTAAATCCTGGCTCTTCGTTACTACCTTACTTGTTATTTGTTAGCTGAAAAAAATTGCACAGCATCTATAAACATGGATTTCTTCATCTTTAAAACAGAGGTGCATAAATAAATACAATAGAGGTGATATGATGGTCCTCAGAATGAGTGGTTATTATGAGGAATGAAGAAAATAGTAACAACAAGTACAACCTGGGTTCTGAATGAAAGTTATCTGTAGCTATAATTTAGTTATTGTTACTATTCATATCATTTTCACCATATCATATCAACACTTTTCATAAATACTAACCCTTAGTAGTTATAACACTAGTTACAATGCTAACATGCTAACTAGTTGTCATGCTAACCTGCTTTTGTTGTTAAAATCTTGGCTAGCATCACTTCTTGTCCACAATCCAAGTGGCCATTTTCCTGTCACCTGTTTGCTCCACGTAGCTGAGCATTCTTTGTCACTCCTTGACAATTATGTCACTTAGCATCATGTAAGTTGCTCTCCATGGGCATGACCTTATATTTTAGAATTTCTCCTCTGTCTTGGGATTCAGTTTGGAATTTTCTAGATTAACCATTTACACACACACACACACACACACACACACACACACACACACACACATATATATATATATATATATATATATATATATATATATAAAATCTTGTCCAGATTTTGGATTTACACCTGTGATTTCTCAGAAAACACATAAAATCTGGAGTGTCAATTATTCTGTAAACAACCAAACCAAATTAAACCGGACCCTGTGAATGCTTACAATGGTCATTCACTATATTGAGTACCTATTCATAACAGAGATACCAAATAGAACAAGTGAAATGGATGCAACGTGGCCACTTAATTACTGTTATGTTTTTCAGCCTGAGAGGACAATTTGACAGCCTCTTGGGAAATTGCAAATCATATTATATTGTCCCTTAAATTTAAATGGTGCCAGGAGTTTGGGATGACATTTTTCAGGCAATTTAAACGTTCTCATGTTCAAAGCTCTTCTTTAAATTTCATAAGCCACCTACAATTGCTTATTTCCCACACCAGCGAATGGTGATAGGGACCCAAATGATTACAAAAAGTGATGATCCTTACACCTCTGTGATTATTGCTGCTAACAGAAGACAACATCACCGCGCTTAGCAACTGGATGTCAAAAGGAACATCTGGTAGACTGTTCTGTACTGAATAGATTACAGACTTGGTTATGGAACCAAAAATATTTTAACATAAATAGCTATTTTAAATTTACATAATTACTCCACCAATGCTCAGTCATTGGCAAAGATAAATAATAAATTAAATAGCTTTGGAATAATAGATTCTTCATCAATTACTTGACCAAATTCAATATGCACTCTCTAGTTGAATGACTCACTAGAGGCAATATAAATAAGGCAATCTGCAAACAAATACCTTTCCACTTAGTCAATCACTGTAATCAAGGCAAGGGAGGAGGGTGGTTATCATATTTTTATTTAAAACTGAAATGAATAAATGAGTATTTAATAGTCAAGAATTTTGCAATCTATAAGACTTGTTTTCTAGAATGTGGAACACTTGGTCTTGAAGGACCCTTAGTCCTCTTGCTGCAAATTAATATGAGAGAAATTCTGTAGAAAAGGCCACCATAAACATACACTTGAATTAATAAGGCTTCTGTTACCAATAAAGATGTATTTATAGAGCTTCTGAACATAATGAATTTAAAATTGTGCTTTCCTGTTCATAGTGAAGCAAGAGATGGGTGGATGGAGTAACCTCGGCAGGAAGCGGCTGAGATGGATCTGATCCCCGTTCGTGTTCAACTGCTAACTCCAGCTATGCTCAAGTCTTGCTTGTGTGCTGGAAACCCACTTCTACTGTTTCTATGATTGGTGCCTATTTGATGCCAAGTTGGAGATGACTCTTTTCTAATCACCCTGTCCTGACCAGGACACTTTCTGTCTTACTTTGGACCACTATCCAGAGCAAGCTGACGCACCCCTCTGAGGTTTTTTAAGGGCCTTATATTTATGGACCCGTCTTGGACTAACCTTGTAGTCCATCCTGCTCGGAGCAGCAACAGCAGCAGCAGCAGCCGTAGCAAGAATTTCAGGCAAAACATTTCCAAACAAAATAACCAGACTTTAGGAAGCAGTCCTTGAAAATTCAATGTATTGCAATGACAGCAAACGCTAAAATCTATTTAGCTCTTGGCGGAAAAAGAACTGTATGGTTTGATAAATAGTCAACCCTTATATTTACATCAATTCTACCTTTCCAAATAATACTTCATTGTTGATGCCTAAGATGGAATTTATGTTGGAAATTCAATTTAGTGGCTGACTGAGGCAAACATTTACAATGTTTTCCTGAAAACCTCTTTCTCGGTCCCTAACCCATTGTCAAGTCTGTGGAAGCTAAAGATAGATGAAACCAGGTATAAACCTGACATTCATTGATGGTCAGCTTAAAGTTACCCTCTGCACATTAACTGGGATTGAACTATTGAACAATAGTCATTCATTTGTTCATTCATTCATTTCTCATTCCACTCAATTAATATTTACAGAATGCCTATTTATTATAGGAGAATCATTTCTCCTATATTTAGAAGAAAGAATAAAAAAATTCTTTAAATTTTTTTATCCCATAAAATCTAACTTAATACCCTACCAGAAAATTTTACTTATTGTTTCAACTCAGCCAAAAAGTTAAAAAAATCCATCTGTGATGAAACAAACTACCAATGAAACTATTTTCTGCAACAGCTACATGAAATAACCTCAAGGAATATTATATGGGTTTTTATGCCTTCATCTAAGAGAAGAATAAACAGACATGTTAAAATGTACCCCACTGGTATATTTGAATGTTCATGTTCTTGTCTGTGTGAACTTTCCAAAGGCAAGATGGACATGGATCTCAACACGAAGATAAAGAGACTGTGAGGCCCTACTTTCATAAGTATGGTGGTTAATACCCCAAACAACTCTGCCTCTAAAAACAATTAAAAGGCTATGTAAATTATTAAAATGTTTTCTAAAGGGACATCAGATGGATAATCAATACCATAAATATTCAAAGGCCAAAAATAAAGTGGAAACAGGAATTCAGAAAAAATGAGCAACATACTAAAGCCAGATTTTGTCCCAAGGCAAAAGGTGGTGAATTTGAGCTTCGTTAGTCATGGTCTCTTTGAAGATTGGGGAGAGGAGATAAAATAGGGCCCTGGAAGGCAGAGAATCCCACAGAGGACCCCATCATAAGAGGTTGGCTATCCAATAGCTGTGGCCACAGGAAATGGGTGAATGTGAAATAAAACTGCCTGTCTCCCACCCTAAATAAAATAAGGAAACATCAGCTGTGGAGTTTCAGAGCTGAATAGGGAGGGAAAAATTCCCCCTAGAAGTTCTTAACTACAACTCAGCCTTCATAAACTCTTACAGCCCAAATCTATATTATCTGAATGGTCTAAAAACCTTCAACAAATAATTTAATGCAAAGTAGTATTAGGATGGCAGTTTCTAGAAGCCCCTGAAAAAAAATGGGAAGACTTTTGAGTTCATAGTTAAAAACTATAAAACATACAGAAAAATAACCACTCAAGATATTAGATGTCAAAATTATTAAAGACAGATAAATGTAAAATGTAAGCTAACTTTATTGTATTTTATGAAATAAAAGAGATACAAAATAAGTAAGAAGTAACAGTTATATTTTAAAATGATCAAAAAGATTTAGTAAAGAACAAAACTAAACTTGTATCTATATTTTTATTTTTATTTTTATTTTTGGGGAACCAGGGATTGAATTTAGAAGCAGTTGACCACCGAGCCACATCCCCAGCCCTATGTTGTATTTTATTTAGAGATAGGGTCTCACTGAGTTGCTTAGCACCTAGATATTGCTGAGGATGGCTTTGAACTCACAATTCTCCTGCCTCAGCCTCCCCAGCTGCTGATTTTAGAGGCATGTGCCACTGCACCCGGCCTATATCTATCTTTTTAAATGATAATGACAAACGTAGAGGGAATGGTATGGTTAAAATATAACTTATCAGAAACCACTCCAAAAATCAGACTAAAATTTGGTTCTGGCAGGAATCATCAATGGATTTTTAAACTATTGGACAAAAGTTTGATAAACCACAGGATATCTACACAGTCTAAAATTTCCCTCCACTGATTACAAATTAGTTGTATAGGAAAATATAAAAATCTTATAGTAGAATCCTCATTAACAACTGACACCATCTTAACCAGGTTATCAAGATTAACAAGCTCAATAATAAGAGAAACTGACATTTTTGAAATTAGGCACTGAAAAGAGAACAGTATGACTTAGATAGCATTCCCATTAAATGTACCTGGAGCCAGCTGTAGAGGCACACACTTGTAATCCCAGCTACTCAGGAGGCTGACACTGAAGGATTGCAAGCTAAGGTTAACCTCATTAATTCAGCAATAACTATCTCAAAATCGGGGCATGAGGGGAATCCAAGATGGCAGGCCAGAGGGAGGCAGCATTCTGTGTCACTTGGTGACCTAGGACTCAAGAAGTGAGAATACTGCTTCTCTTCGGGTGATATTCCTGCTTCCACATAGAAACCATGGCCATGATGCCCCATGTAGGGCTGCAAGTCTCAGCATCAGAGTAGGTCTGCCAACTACTTGCCCACCAAGGACTACCGGTGCCTGAGTGGACCACTGGCATTAGCACTCGCAAAAAAAACTTTCAGCCCCCCACCTGAGCAGAAATCTCGAATGCAGCTCCCACACAGGACACCTGGCAGCTACCCACATGCAGAATCTCCAGCCACCACTCCAGTGTGACCCCCGTCAACCAACATGAGGCTCCCCAGCCACTGCCATCTTGGGACTCAGCAATAGCTACCCACTAACTATAGCCTGCCTGCACTGAGGAACTTCACACAGGCTCTGAAGACAGCCACAGCCATGCGCTGCACTCCATAGACCCAGTCTCTGAACTCATCATTCAACACCATCACCCAGCTCCCCTCACCGAACCCAACACCCCATTGCTGAAAGCAAATGCCTCCATCTTGGGTCCCTTTCATCACCATCTTTAGTGGGGGGGCAACTCCCAGTGTGGAAATTCGGATGGCCAGGAGCCCAGTTCCTAACTCCTCCCTCTCCCCAGAAGCTGCTAACCCAACTCAGTGACTGCCCAACACAAAACAGCTCACAGCAGGGCAGGTGCACAGCTCGCCCAAAGCACCACACACAAGAGCCCCAGACAGAAAAGTCCCTTATTAGGAAGCAGTAAGCAAGAGGGTGAGTGTGATCCAGTTTAGAGACTAACAGAGAGACCAGGAACTGGGAGGTCTTTATGTGAGATAAGGAAATAAGACCAGGTGCCCACATCACAGGAGCAGGCCTCAAAAGAGATCACTGAGTTGCAGTTTCCCTTTGGGGACCCATGGGTACCATACCCCACATCCAGGTGCCCTCCATCCAGGACCAACCTTCCCTCCCTGGTTACCTTTAACATCCTGAGGGCGGACATACCAGCTGACAACAGTCGACCCCACCTATTGGATGAGAAGGGAAGCAGGAAAGATACTGACCTCCAACCAAAACAATCCTTGTTTCTTCCTTTGAGATTTTTTTTCTTTTTTTCTTTCTTCTCCCTCTCTATTCTCCTAACCTCACAACCCCAACATAAGTGAAACCAAGTACTTTGCATGAATTAGGATATTGAGGACTGAGACAATTGAATAGAACATTACAGTTGTGTAATATACTCTTTTTTCTTTTTATTCTCCAATTTTTACTATTTTAATATTTTTTCATTTTCTTCATATATTTGTGTGTTTGTTTTATCTACTCTGCTGTCTTCCCACTTACTTGTCTACCCAAAATTACTTCCTCTCTACTCACCTACTACTAACCATCCATTTCTCTTTCACACGTCCTAAAAACAGCATACTACAGGGACCACAGCCACATCAATATTTATTGCAGCACAATTCACAATAACTAAACTGTGGAACCAAACTAGATGCCCTTCAGTAGATGAATGGGAAAAAAATGTGATATATATACCCAATGGAATATTACTCAGCAATAAAAGAGAATAAAATCATGCCATTTGCATGGATGAAGTTGGAGACTATAATGCTAAGTGAAGTTAGCCAATCCCAAGAAATCAAATGTCCAACGTTTTCTCTGATATAAGGAGACTGATTCTTGGTTGGGTTGGGAAGGGGAGCATGGGAGGATTCGAGGAACTCTAGATAGACCAAAGGGGTGAAAGGGGAAGGGAGAGGGCATGAGAGTGAAAAAGATGGTGGCATGAGATGGATATCATTACCCTAAGTACATGTATGAAGACACGAATGAGGTGAATATATTTTGTATACAACCAGAGATAAGAAAAAATGTGCTCTATATGTGTAATATGAGTTGTAATGCATTCTGCTGTCATATATAACAAATTACAATAAAAAATAAAGAAAGAACTGTCTCAAAATCAAAAAAATTTGAAAAGGGCTGGGGCTGCACCTCATTAGTAGAGCACTTTTGGGTTCAATCTCCAGTATGGTAGGAAGGAAGACAGAGAGAAGGAGAGAAGTACAAAGAGAGTAAGGAAGGAAAGAAAGTAAGACTGCAACTGGATCCACATTGAGAGACATTTCACAAAACAACTTCCCAGTATCCTTCAAATATGTGATTATCATGAAAGATAAACTGTGGAAGCATACTAAAGAAAATTAAAAATATATGACAACCAAATGTAATGTGTGACCCTAGATTGAATCTAGAAAACAGGGAAAGGATATTGCTAGAAGGACATTTTTGAGACAACTCTTGAAATTTGAACGTTGGCTCTAGAGTAAATGATAGTATTATATCCATATTAAAATCTCATGACTGTGATAATTACATGTATTGAAGTATTTGAGGTAAAAGGCCATGATACATAAAACTTTCTCTTGATTGGCCTAAAGTAGAACAAATACGTTGGAGAAGAAAATTGTGTTATTTGGCTTTTTATTACTGTGACCAAAACATCTGACAAGAACAACCTGGAGAAGGAAAAAGGTTATTTTGGCTAACAGTTTCAGAGGTTCAGTCCATGGTGGGTCTACTGCATTGCTCTGGGCCTGAGATGAGGCAGCACACCGTGACAGAGGGTGTGGTGGAGGAAAGGTGTTCAGTTCATGGCAGCCAGGAAGGGGGCAGAGGGGGTGGGGGGAGAAAGCACATGAGGAACCAGAGACAAAAAAACATACCCAAGGGCACTTACTTTCTCCAGCCACACTCCATCTGCTTACAGTCATCACTCAGTAATACATTCAAATTATTAATCCATCCAATGGATTGATCCAATTAGGTTACAGCTCTCATAATTTAATCATTTTTCCTCCAAATACCCGCTTTGAAACAGGAGCTTTGGGGGGAGACATCTCATCTCTAAACCATAACAAAAATAAAGTGAGGATTGCCATAGTATATAACGAGAGTTATTTTGAATTGATAGCAGTTGCACAGAATAGAAAGACAGAAAAATCTACCAATGGTAAAGAATAATGAGCCCCTCAAAAAAGATCCTCACATACACGTAGTTTAGGTATACAATAAAGATGATATTTCCAGTCAATGTAGAAAGAATACCTTTTCATCAAACAGTTCTATAATAATTGATGAATGTTGATTTAGTATGTAAATAAATACTAAAAAAGGAAAAACACATAAGCCACTTATAAAAATAATTCAGTAGTTAGCTGATGAAGTTCCTATCTATGGCCCTCCATTTCCATCTAATCCAAGAAAATTTCTACCCTGTTTAGAACAATACCTAGAAACACATAAGAGACCTACCAAGGATAAGATGCATCAATAAGTTGTATATATTCCTACTGTGGGATACTATGCAAGTAAAGATGATCAGGCTACAGTTACATGCAATAATGGAAATAACTCTCAGGATTATAGTGTTAAGCAAACACCAAATGTTCTGTCTGATATGTGGATGCTAATACACAATGGATTAGACAAAGGGGAATGAAGGGAAGGGAGGAGAAATGGGAAAAGGAAATGTCATATACAACCACAAAATTGTGAAGTTATTCTCCATATATGTACAATATGTCAAAATACACTCTGCTGTCATGTATATCTAAAAAGAACAATTTTTTTGAAAAATAATATGGTATTAGGCAAAAAATTAAAATACATAGAAGAAAAACAAAACCTTGGTTTTATTCTTGTCATAAAAAAGGAAAGAAAGTACAGAAATAGATAAGAAAAGCAAAGGGCCTCCAATATCATTAACAACTTTCTATTTGTCAAACTAGATGGTAGGTACACTATTCCAAAGTATATTTGTGATGCTACTTGCATTTTTAAAAAATACACCTCTATCCACTTGTCATGTTCAGAGCCCAGCTGTGCCAGGGCAGTGGGGTAAATTGCAGAAAAGCCAAATAAAGTGCCCAGCGAGGTCATACAAGACTTGTGATTACTTGGGGAAAGTTTACAAGAGACCAGTGACTGTCCAAAAAGAGTCCACTGGTGACCTGCTGAACAGATAGCAGAGCCATCCCCCTCAGCATGTTTTGCCAAACATTGTCTCCTCTCCCTCATGGCACTCTGTCCAGTGGTGATACATATCCTCTCCATGGTGCCCTTAGTTGTGCCCAATTACCACTGAGAGGGCTTTGACATGTTAGGCTGGAGAAGCAGTGATACTGTCAGCAGCATCTTGCTTCGTTTTCTTATATGACCATTTATCTCTAGAAAGAGTTGTCCTGGTGTACACACAAGAAACTAGAAACAGATGATGCTAAGTTGCCCTAGTTCCCAGGGTGCATAAGAGAAAGCTAGCATCCTTCAAGACAATATGTATCTGGACTTTCCAGCTCAGGATCACGCTCATTGTTCCCTTAACTTGGCGAGGTTGGAGGAAGAGGAAGGTCTCACTTGGAAACAGTGTTTTACTCTCCTAGTTTTCTTTAAGGATGATACATCACTTAATAATAACAGAAAGGGGGAAAAATAAGGAGGAAACATGTTTCTTTGTTTTGTTTTTATTTTTGTCAGTTCGGGGATCAAACTCAGGGCCTTGTACATACTGGGCAAGCACTCTACCACCGAGCAACATCTCTAGCCACAGGACTCCGTTTCCAATGATCAGTTCTTGTCAGAGAGAACAACTATGTTTCTGATATTGAGACTCCTGACCAGGATACCTAGACTGTTCCAGATGATACATGCATGCATTTTGCTTCTTAATCTTTCCTAGCAGATCCTCAAAGCACTCCGCCCCCGCCCCAAGAAATGCAAACTGTAACACATAATATTATAAGATCAGGTCACAGCTTTATTTAAATTATAAAGAGAATGAGAAGACAACACATAACCTTGAAGGAGCCAGCTTGATGTGGCACTTGTCTGGAAGGTCTGATTAAACCTGCGGATGAATGGGGCTGGGTAAATGTAAAATAACATATTATTCAGGATTATTAGCTAGAAAGATGTGCATTACATCTTCGGATGTGTCGTATTTTTCTTGTGAATGTCTTAGCATTCCAATGAGAATACCAACAGCATGCTGAGTTTTTCAAAGGTGTTCTCTCTTAGAATACTTGTACCCTTTCTTACCTTGTACCTTGTCAATGTCGTTTTTACTTAGGATAGTTTTTCCTCCTGCAAATTAAGATCACCTTCAACCATCCTCTTTATGGACAGTTTCTACACATGAATTGCAAGTTCATGTTCTTTCACCCTTACAAAAACTACTGGAGCCCAAGCTTTTGCAACCTTCCATCCAAGTAATATGAAAACAGCTGTTATTTACTCACTGACTCTCCTCTCATGACTAGGTCACAATGTCATGGTTCATTAATAGTCACTGGCACAGTACTAAAAAAAAATTTGTTTGAATACAAATATTTTCATTGCATGAAAATATTATGGATGTTTTAATACAATAAAAATGATTCACTGTATATTTTCTTTTCAGGTCTAAAATACACAGTTTCTACAATACATAAAGAGTTGACATCTATTGGCTCTCCTGATAATATTAAAGATAACATTGAACATGATACCTTAACCTATCATTTGCCATCTGAAGACTAGTACCATTTTAAGGATAGTAAATAACCACATTTATTTATCATGATTTGAAATCCCAGACATCCAATGTTTTGTAGAATTAATGAATGAATGATCGACTAATTGTAGAATTTTTTTTTAAATAAGCCTTGTGGGTTGGTTTTTTAAAATTTTTTTTAGATGTGAATGGACCTTTATTTTATTCATTTATTTATACGTGGTACTGAGAATCGAACCCAGTGCCTCGCACATGCTAGGCAAGCACTCTGCCACTGAACCACAGCCACAGCCCCTAACTGTTGAATCTTTATGTTAGACATCTTTGGTTTCTATTGCCAAAGCAGTCCTTCTTCTGATAATGACATTCCTAGTGATCATGGGAAACTTTTCCCTTCACACCTTTGTGACTGTGGTTCAGACTTTAACTGTCTCAACCCAACCCCCCCCAACCCCCCCCCCCCCCCCCCCCCCCCCCCCGCCGCCAGCTTCTGACCTAAACACATGAAACTGCCTGGTCGCTTAGCTATGTTTCATCCTTCTTCCATGTTGACTTTTTCAGGAATGGACCAATGACACAGTCCTGCCTGAGAAATAAGCAAGCACAGAACAAAAAAGAGCCAAAATAAGAGGAAGAAGTCACAGCCAAAGTCTTTCTGACATAGTTGAGCCATAGATTTAGCAACGACTGGTGATGATATATTTTGGGGACTTTTCAACAATGTAAACCAATATAATCTTTTTTTAGGTTAGTTTTAAGTTTACTTTGAGTTGTTTCTGATCCTTGCAATAGAACCTTGCTGATTGATGCTTTTCAACTTTTAATCAGCAACTTAGTCTGAAAGAAAAAATAAATTTATAAAGCTCTGTAGAAGTTAACTTATACTAATTTCCATATGCTGATGACGGATTATATAAGTCCCCTGAGAAGTGGCAGTATGGTTAAAAACCTGGATTCACTGCAGATCTTCACCAGGCATCCAAGCCAAAACAGTAGGCTTGGGTTTGGGGGAAGAGGACAGAGCTGTATACACACAGGGAGAGATGCTTAGAAACAGTGGCTGGAAGAAAACCAACCAGGAATTGTCCATGGAAAATTCTCATGGGAGAAGATGAGGACATTAATCTAAAGCAGAAATAACAGAAGCAGGAAGAATATACAATTTACTTCCTTTTAAAAGATGACTTCACAAGTGGCTGAAAGGATTTAATCATTTGCTTCTTCTCCAGGTTCATCTCCCAGAACCAATCCTCTTGAGATCCGTAATTCAAGCCACCTCCAGCCACTAGTAAAAAGAAGTCATGTGGATTCTTTCTTCAGCGGAGTCTCTTCCCTTTCCTTCCTTCTCTCAGCCTTCAAATGAAGCCTCTTCCTTCCTTTAAAAAGGCTTGGGGGACCCCCTCTCTACCTTACGACCCACCTCCAGCTGGAAGTGGTGGCTCATGCCTACAATCCCAGCAACTTGGGAAGCTAAAGCACAAGGATTAAAAATTCAAGGTTATCCTCAACAACTTAGTGAGGCACTAAGGAAGTTAGCAAAACCCTGTCTTAAAATAAAAAATAAAAAAGGTCTGAGGATGTAACTCAGTGGTAAAGTACCCCTGGGTCCAATTCTCAGTATCACAAAAAAGACAAAAGAGCCACCTCCATAGGAAAACCTGGACTTGACCTCTGAAGAAAACATCTTCCTTATTTTCACACATTTTACTTGTCTATAACACAAACTCCCTTAGCAAAGGGACCTTGTCTAAGTCTCTCTGAAATCCCTGGTGCCCAGCACAATATTTAACCCATAATACAGTCTTCAAACAATATGAATTGATAAAATAATTGGATTTCACAAAGAAAGATTAAAGATGACCAAAACCAATAAGGTACTATAGGTTCTGTGTGTTCAGCAAACCCAAACAAAAGACTAAGCCAAACATCATCAGGCTAAAAGATCAAATAAATTCATCAAGCCTTTACTGTGGACATGGCATTGGAAAAGACATTAGCTACACTTTCAAACAGATCACAGTGTGACCCAATGTGAAGCAGAACCTCCTCCCAGTCCCCATTCCCCTCCACCTCATACAGACTCATCCTTCTGCCAGGACAAGAGCCTGTCTCTGAGCCCAATTCATCTTACAAATGTAACATGTGCTCAGTAATCAGAATGCTTTTGCTTTCTGTGGCTCCTTTATGGGCCTCTTCTGTACTATAAACAGCCTCAAAAAATGACCAAATATCTGCATGTGAGTGTCATTTGGTTATAAGTCGCTGCATGTAGCTGAGTTTTTATTGAATAATTGTTGTGATTATGATTTGATTTGACATAAGAAAATGATAACTCCCCAGGTTCTTTGAATTTTTCCTAAATTTAAAAAAAACCAAAGTATTGTTAAGCACAGATTTTTTTTAAAAAATCAGAAAGGGGAGACTAGAGATGCAGCTCAGTGGCAGAGTGTTTGATTTAATTCCCAACATCATCAAAAAGCAAATAAATAGAACAAATCATACAGGTAAATAAATAAAATAAAATCATACTGGGGAACTGAGGAGCTTCTTACAAATATCTAAAGTACAGTAGAACACAAAATTAGTGTGGATCCAGAGTACAAAATTATAATAAATAGGTAGAAGTTAGCAGAAGGCAGATTTTAGCTTAAAAGAAGGAAGATGCATCCTCTAATAAAAGCTGTCCGTCAGTGGAGTAGGCTGAATTCCAACACAGACAATTCAGCAAGCATCAAAACCAGAAATATTCCCATAAATCTTTTGTTTTACAGACATAAGATTGTTTTTGGCATTCTGAAAATGTAACAAAGTCGTAGGTCTCCCTTCTGTAGACAAAGAAATTGACAATCTTAAATGTTTTGCCCAAGGTCACATATTGACTAATAAAGTCTGATTTTCTGTTTCTTATGTAACATTCTTTGTTGTCTTAAGAAATAATAAGCATCCTGCAGTTTCAAGTAGTGTTTTATTGCTATTTAATTCTTGATCTTCTAAGCAAGACTCACTTTTTAAAAAATATATCTGAGAGTTTGCCATCTTGGAAACTTTTAATACATAAGAATTTTAATGGTCTGCAAATTCTGAGGCAAGGGAGTTTAATTAGTTTTAACCAATTTTGCACACACACAAAAAAGTTAGATATTAATGATTAGCTTGCAAATTGCTAGATCATCTGTATCAAGTGTTAAAAGCGTTAAATGTCAATATGTTATTACAAAGATAGTGGCAGTTGGAGGAATAAATGTCAAATTTCTCATTATTTTTCTTGAGAGTTTCGGTAGTAACCACCAATGGTAGCCATAATTAATAATCCTGTCTTTTTGATAAGAAACAAGTACTTGCATTGAGCCACAAAGTAAAATGAGCTACAGAGTTCCTTCAACTCCTATTATGGTTTAGATATGAGGGACTCCCCAAAAGATCATGCGTGGGAGGCAATGCAAGAAAGTTTAGTGGTGAAATGATTGGGTTATGAGAGCATTTACCTAATCAGTGCATTAATCCCTGATAGAGATTAACTGGTTGGGGACTGTAGGCGGGTAGGGTTTGGCTGGAGGAGGTGGGTCACTGGGGACAAGCCTGTGGGGTTTACATTTTATCCTTGGTGAGCTGAGCTCTCTCTCTTTGCTTCCTGGTGCCCTGTCCTGAGCTGCTGTCCTCTGCCACACCCACCATGTTTTTCTGCCTCATCTTTAGCTCACAGCAATGGATTCAGCCATCTAGAGACTGAGAGTTCTAAAACTGTGAGCCCCAAATGTTGGTGTTGTTGAGCAAAAAAGCTGACTAGAACAACTCCCTAAAGTTATCAAAGCACCCTCCCTTCCATGAAAGGGTCATAATTCCAAATTAAATTAGCATTACAAATATATGTGGAAGTCAGAGTGACTAAGACTCTCAAAAAATGGGGGAAATAAGTACAGTAATTTGAGGAATAAAATTACAAACAACCAACAAACAATAAATAAAATATATTTTCATTAGTCATAAGACAAATAAAAATTCTAGTGAGATGTGATTATTTTTACATGTCAAGCTGAAATGCTTTTTAAAATATAAGAACCGTGCTGGGAATGATGTAATGGAACTAGAGTTTTGGGTAGCAGCCTCTCAGATGGTCCCCAGTAATTCCTGCTCCTCATATTCATACCTCATGCAATAATTTTTCTTCCCTCAAGTGTGGACTGGACTGAGTAACTCTCTTCTAATGAATAGAATAGAGAAAGGGTATGGAATGTCATATCTAAGATTACTTAGAAAGAAATTGAGCTTGCCTATTGCTTGTTCTCTCTCACTCTCCCCAACTCCCTCTGAGAGAAGCCAAAGTCCATATTGTGAGTTTGCCATGTTGTGAGAGACATACGAGACATGGAATGGATATCTCTGGACATGAGCCAGCAAGGACCTGGAGGTCTGCCAACAGCTACCTGGGTGAGTGTGGAAACAAATCCTCTCTCACTGAGCCTTGAGGTAGCATACCATGACCAACATCTTGCCTGCATCTCTGGGAGAGGCCCTGCCTAGGTGAATACGCATTGGTATCTGACACTCAGACACTGGCAGATGATAAATGCTTGCTATTTTAAGTTGCTAAATTTGGGGCTAATTTTTTTATACAGCAATAGACAACTAATACTTATTCTCATATACTTCTAGGTTCTGGAAAGAGTGTGACAATATGTATCAAGATCCTTTTAAAGAGTTTATTTATTTTTACACCATAGTTCTACATCTAAGATTCGTTTGCAAAGAACGTGTTGTAAATAATTATTTACAAGAAATTCCAAACATGAGTTTGACAGTAAATCTCAAAATCATTACTCATAATGGTTAAAACTTGGAAATAAACCAAATATCCAAAATATAGAAAGACATAAAAATACAAAAAAAAATTTAAAAGAAGATAACTCTGGTAAAGGAAAGTAATAAAGGGCATTTTACCAGGTAAAGTTGCAGTAGCTATAACAACAAGATATTGGCACACAAATAGATGAATAAATGTACTTGAATAGACACTACAGAGACAGACACAAATATAAATTCATAGATGATAAATGTTACATTCAAAACAAAGAAGAGAAGATAGGTTTTTAAAATATATAGTCAAATAGATGACCATCTCAAAAATAAAAACACAACACTTTAATAACTAATGTATCCAATTTTAACAAAGTAAAGTTAATATGAAACATAGAGAAAGATTTTATATGTTATCTTGGAAGAAAGAATATATTTCCACAAAAAAATAAAAAACCTAGCGTCCACACAAGCTAATACTAATACTAATAACATAAAAATTTTTAAAATACCTGTTTGTTGTTAGTAGATATACATTAGCAAGACTCACAACAAAATGATGGGGGGGGAGTACATTGGAATTAAACAGCTAGTTTACTTCCCTTTTTAAAGGGTCCCCAAAACAAATTTTATAAAGATGATTAAAATATATAAAAATTGTTGACTGGCATAAAGAGTGAATATAGAGAAAATTAAAATAATTCTCCTACATAGCAAAAGATCTGCAAACTCTTCCCTAATGATAAATGCAAATTAAATGATGAAACAAGTATCATCTATGATAAATGACAAGATTCAACGTGTTTGGTAGTCTGAGTGTGGCAGAGCAGTCACTGTCAAATAGTTCAATGGAAGGATTCATTGAGGCAAACTCTCTGAAGAATAATTGGCAATATTCCTTGAACTCACAATGCATAGTCTCTGACTCTACATTCTATTTCTAGAATTATCCTACAGATACACTCACATTTGGATAAAAAATTGTAGATTCAGAGATACTCAGTAACATAGTTTTTAATTTTAAAAAATGAGACAACTAGATATCAATAAAAAAACTAGTTAAATACACTAAAGGACTTTAATACAAGGAGATAGTGTATAACCTCTAAAAAGAATAAAGTAGCTCTATATGTACTGATAAGGAGTAATTACAAGATATGCTGGTAAAATCAATGCAGAATTGGGTGAACATGCTATCACTGGTGTTCAAAAAAGTTGTGTGTGATGCACGTACCAGTGTATAATTTAACAGTGATTATAGCATGTATATGAATAATGTTCATCTCTATATAGTGAAATTACAAATGATTTTTTGTGTTCTCTGTAAACCTTCTTTCAGTTTCTAAACTTTCAGAAATATCCATACATAAAATCTGAAGGAAAAGAAAGAAACACTTTTATAATATTCAGGTAATATTTCTGGGAAACACTATGTTCAATAATGATTTGGGGGTGGGGAGTCCTTGATTTTTTATAAAGGTTCTCATAGCTGAGTATTTTCTTCATGAAAGTCATGAAAAATGAACAATATATTGACTTTCACAAATGTCACAAAAAATTGATAAGGACAGAGAAATGGAAGAAAAGGGATAATCAATCTTCAGGTGCAACAGTTTGCTTTTCTGTTAAGTGTCTTTTCCAAAAGCAATTACTAAAGATGGAGTGAAACCTGCACCAAAAGAAAAACAAACAAGTCAACAGGAGTCTTCCTAGGCCTGCGTAAGTTGAAATAAGTCAGACTGAGCATGAAATGGTGTCTTTCTTTAGAAAGAGAATGCAGAATGGGAGCAATGTATGTAGCGGTTTCAGGAAAGTCTGAGGCAGAAGCAAAAAGAAAAAAATCTTTACTCGTTAATTTCAACCTGCCCCAAATGTAAACAACCTATTGACTAAGCTACAAAATGAGATGGAATACTATTATGCAGATTTATAAGACTATTGAAATATACATAATATTACAGAAACACTCCCAATTTGGTAAGCTGATCTTTATCTTCAGAATCCCATCCACCATCTTGAGGCTTTCTTATAAGGATTCAGAAAAGGAGAGATGGCTTGGAAGAAGTTCTGCATTTTGGGTAATGGCTGAACTGATCGATTTTACTAATGCACAACAAAAAGAGATGTCATCAGGAGCAGCAGGGTATGATAAGTATTTGATTTAGCACATTGAGGAAGGAATGATAGCTAAATTAAAAGCATTTGACAGAAAGTAGGGGAGAAGGGATTCCTGAAACTATGTTTGGAACTCCAAAATGGTGGTTTCCCAGGATAACTCCAGCCTACGTGCTTGCTCACCGATGCTGGTAGGTGTGAGGAGTGCTCACATTTTGATAGGCGGGTAGAAGGCAGAGTCCCACTTTCCCTGAGGTAAGAAAGGATTGCAATGTCACATCCCAAATTCCCAAGGCTGGAACTAGCAGCCAATGCTTTTTAAAAGCTTCCTCGCTGATTCCAAGTCCTGATGATCATCTCCCACTGTTGGAGAGCAACTTCTCCATCAATCTAACTCTGAATGATGGCTGTCATGCACATCTAATTTTTCCATAATTCTAATGCCATTGTGTTTCAGACCAATACGTTGCCCTTGTAGCCTAAAGCATGGAAAAAACATCTGAATTTTTCATTAACCAACATTATGTAAACAGTTTCTAAACAAAATTATATCATCATTATCCAAAGAAATTTTTCAGTCATATATTACTGATTAAGCCTAAACAAAAAGTAGGATATGTGAGCAATTAATATTTATAAGCCCATTTTCTGTCAGCTGCAATGTCTGAGCAAAACTATGGGAAAATCAGTATATCATTTTATTTTGAACCACCAAGGAAATAGAATAGCAGATTGTAATAAATGGGAGGAACTTTTAAAGTCATTTAGTCCAGCATCCACTCTAACACCTAAATTGCTATCACAGCACCACTGACAGGTGGTATTCCAGCATGGCACATCCAGAAAACAAGAATTTATTAGTTAACAAAGAGAGAAGAAAATACAAACCTGCAGATGAGAAGCAAAAGAAATATGGACACATGAAAACAATTTCATCCACACAGAGAATTATAAGGCTGGAGATCTGCTCGTGTTTGCCTGATGTTAATTCGACACATAATTTGAGGGTTTGCCTACACATAGGACAACATCAAAGCTCTAGACTAACCACACAGAATGGGGCTTCCTTGAAAATGTTGTCCTCGTACTTAGAAAGAAATAGAATAATCATTATAAAATTCACAAAATAAACAGTTTGGAGGTTGAAAGCACCAAGATAAGAAGCCACTACTGCACTGCATGTCTCTTGGAAAAGAGACACAGATGAGCAAGGAGAGGGGCTGCCCCAGCCACGACAACAGTCCAGTAGATTGAGTCTTTTTCTTGCAGCAGTAAAATCCCTATGACCCTCCATGTGAACCACACAGGCTCAGACAGGCCTGACACAGAGGGACATATGGCCCCTCACTACTGCCCCAGCACATGGGAAGAAATATCCTCAACAGTAACTGAATTTCCTGTGTCCTAAGCTCTCAATGTTACAAGAGGCCAAGAGAGCAGTTTATTAAAGGCAATGGCTGTCAGCTGTACAACTCTGACCATTTTCAAACTTTCTATGCAATCTGGAAAAAAAAAATTCAAAGAAAAAGAGAGAGCCCTAAATCCAGGTCTTCATATGCAATTCTTAGTTGCTTAAAATTGAGAGTATCTGCATGGTCTTCCTCCTGTCTCTACTAAGAAATTCTGGTGTTGGGAATTTGCTCTTATTGTTCCCTTTACTTGGCTAGGTTTTTGTGAATAGAAAGGGGCGTTAAGGGACATATTGTTTTACTGTCCTTCTTTCCTTTAAGAATGACACACTTCAACACTCAGTATCTTAAAGTATTGTGTTGGGCAATTATAATGATATAGGTACTTTTCTCTCTTCCTTCAGATTCCTTTATGGAAAACAATGTTCTTTCATAAACATAATTCACAGTTTTTCTGCCCCCTGGTAAAAAAAAAAATTTAATGGCTTCACACTACCAACAGATTTAGGGTTCAATATTGGTGTCCTCTTCAATTCATCACCACTTTACTCTCCTAACCAGGTCTACTTACCATCCTCCAACAGAGAGTATCTTGAGCTTCTGTGCCTCCATATATTTGCTCAAGGCCCTTCACCACCAGAAATCCATTCCCCTCATGTGCACATTTTATGCATATGACTATGGAAGACCTGTGGATTCTTCCATTGGCGGAGTCTGTTTCTCATGACATTCATCTGGCCCTCATTATGAGCTTCCTGGTATAGCTGCAGTTCATCTGTTTCCCAACAATGCTGTTACTCCACTCCTTAAGGCATCTTCCTTGGGTCTAGGATTGTCAGACAAAATAGAGAATGCCTAGCTAAAATTGGAATTTCAGGCAAACAATATACAAGCATATCCCATGAAGTATTTCAAGTTCACTCAGGAGTAGAGGTTGTCAGCTACAGTGTATGGATGCACTTAACACCCACACAGTTTCTATGCAATCTAGAAAGTTTTGTGCAACCTCTAGAACATAAACTCAAAGATTAGTATTACTTGAAATTCAAACTAACTGAATGTTCTATATTTTTATTTGCTAACTCCAACAACTCTACTGAGATTACCTATATCATTATAATTGCCCAACACAATACTTTAAGATACTGAGAGTTGAAGTGTGTCATCTTTAAAGGAAAAGAGGACAGTAAAACAATATGTCCCTTAATGTCCTTTTCTATTCACAAAAACCTAGCCAAGTAAAGGGAACAATAAGAGCAAACTGGGTCAGAATGTCCATATACACATTATCTTGAAGGACATGGCTTTCTTTCATGCATATTGGAAATCAAGACAAATTAGTGTCTTCTGTAGAGAGCTGCTTTCTTGCCTGCCTGCTGGTCATAAGTGGGGAGAAAGCAACCTAAGCCAGTTCTGTAATCTAACCAATAAAAACTCGATCTCTGCGATAAGAGGTGTGGATCAGAGCACTGTGGAAAAGGAAGTATTCACTCATGTGTCCGCCCCAGGGCAAATCTTCATGTGTGAATGGAAGCACCATTTCCTGGCAAAGCAACAATGACACTGTGTGAAATAGAGGTGTACCTGTCCATCCCATTGCCATGGATCTCCTCCATAAGCATTTCTTAATAAACCTTTTATCTCATGTACCTTCTCTGGGTGTTGTCTTTAGTCTCTTGGCAACCTATTCCACTGCCCTAGCACAACTGGGCTGTGGATATTACATGAAAGTACATGTTGATTAGTTGGGGTACATAATTTAATCTAGACAAACTTATGGGTATGTATAATAGAATGTATAATATGTATGTATAATACAATGTCCAACATTTGATCTTTGGTTCTTCCTTGTTTCAAGAGACCAACCTTCAATCTACCTGATTCTAGTCTGAATTAACACACACACACACAAACAAAAATAACTGGGAATTTGATTAAGCTGAGTTAGTTCCAAGCAACTGGAGTACAGCTTGAAACTTGGGAGGGTTGATCCAATGCTGAAACCCAGAGGAACAAGTTCTAAGCCCCAGAAAAGGTGTCACCTAAGGTCAAAGTGTGGATGACAATGGAGAGCGGGCATGACTGGAATAGTAAGTTCAGGGGATACCACACGAGAAGTCTTATTCCAATGGTGTGTGACAGAGAATCTCATAAAGCAGATAGGACAAACCTGACAGCAGTGAGGGGTTGTCCAAGACACTGAGTCCATTTGGACAAAATCCCTCTCTCAGGTTGACTAAATCAGTCCTTTACATGCTTACTTGCCATCATGTTTCCCTGTGCCTTTCTTTAGCCTGTTCTGTTCACTTTCTCCTGAGAAAGTGAAATTCATGCCCATCAGAGTCCATGGTGGCAAAAGACATCCATGATCTTCAAAGGAACAATACCAGGTCTCCAGGTGGCACTGTTCTAAACAGACCAGAACTCCTTGCAGCAAACACCCACAGACATGCACAGTCAGAAAATCTGTGATAACTTGTAGGGGACTAGTAAGAGGTCAGAAAACGGAGGTCGAAAAGGGAAGAGGTAGCCACACAGGTGTTTTATAAACCAGAACTTTAGACCTTCCCCATGAGATTCTTGAAATCCTTCTGATAGTACACTGTGGTTGCTTGATTCCTCCGTGGTATTCTACTTCCCTGGAGGATGCTTTCTCAACTTTCACCAGGTCAACCAAAGCCACTGACTCACAGTCAGTAGGCCACAGAGCAGTCTTACTGACTGCTGGATGATCGACCCTCCAGAGTCGGTTGGTGTGGTCGATGCTCCCTGGACCTGCATGCAAATTCCAGCTGGGTTGCTTTGCCAAGTGCCAAGAATAAGGCTACTGGACTTCTCTGCACCTCAGCCTTAAAAGCTACAAAACAGAAGCCATAAAACCTCTTGATGTGGGGGTACTGCCTATTGAATGAAATAATGTTACATATTAAAACATAATAAATGTTGATTAATCCTCCCACCCTCTACAACAATTTATGGAGATTGGGGGGAAGGGTCCATTTTTAACAATGAAAGAATTTTTACATAGACAATAAATAGTAATCATCTTTTAAAAAGAATTTCTGACAGAAAAGTAGAAGTGAAGGAAGATTAAGAAAATGTAAGGGCATGTATAAATTAGTAACTCTAGATGACATGCAAGGTAAAGTAATACCAGAACTGACAGACACACCTACAGGGTCCTTCTTATTTTGCCACAAAGTCTTTTGTGAAATTCAAACGACTAGAGGGGTAATAAAGGAATTGGTGTTAAATTTTTATATCTTAATAAAGATCTGGGACAAAGAATGATCAGCAAGTTAATGAGATTTTTCTAATGCTATTAATCTGAGAAATGCTGCAAATACCAGTAAGCAAAGATAAAAATAAAACACATAGGGAAAAAAAATACATAAGATGATCTTGGAAACACAAGCAAGATAAAGTTATACAAAACTCCGTGTGAAAAATGCTAACTCATTCAACTGAGACACTCACCATGCCCAAGGGACAAGAAGAAATAGGGAACTAATAATGATAAAAAGCACCAAGGGGCAAACAAGAATAGCAAATTAGAAAGAAGTTTTTATTACAAGCTCATCCAGGGAAAAGCACGAATATCACTGTTTGGGTATGTGTCCAAAATCTTAATCCACTGAGCAAAGAAATGGTATGAAAAAAATACTGAGATTGCTCTGAGATGATGCTCCAAGTTTGGGGCTTCAGAAAGTGAAGGGAATGTGTGACAAAGAGTAAAATGCTACAAAAAGAGACACTAATTCCCAGAGAGAGAAACGAGGGCAGCTGAGTTGTTTGTAAGCAATGGAACACACATAAAAGTAGTTCATAAATATGTGTGAATGATGTATAATAGAGGATGGCATTTTGTCTGAATGAAAATTAAGAAAGAGGAGAATTTTAGGATGGAGAAATGAAGCAGAATGCCTGGTTAAACCGATGGAGAGGGAAGCCATAAATCTAAAGCTTCCTAAGGAGTAACAGCAGGCCCATCTCTCCAGGCCTTTGGTGCCAGCTGAGACAAAAGACTAAAGATAATCCAGCTTTCTTGGTGTAATGAACCAAATGAGCTGTAGGGACCTTTAGGCCAATTTATGAGGATGGGTTTATGGTCGGAAAAAACAAATATCCTGCTCTCAGAGGGAGCATCTCTCAAATAATAACAGAGCAAGAATCCTAGTTTCCTACAATTTTTTTTCCCCCAGACCAAATCCCAAAACAAATTCTACTTAAATGTGACACTTCCATCAGCAAAGAGGACATGTGACCATAACAGATTTATTCCTGACAAAGGTCAAGGGATATAGGAGAGTTACGTGATGTGTTCCAGAACTCTAGAATAAGGAAGAGTTACAGTATTGAAAAATGAATTAAGTGCTGACTATCATAATGTCAAAGGTGCCAGAATTACAAAAGTTATGTGTGAGAGTCTTGGGATACAGGGGGAGAAAGGGCAAAGACTGTATTAAGCTTTAGAAGTGAGAGACAGGGTCTCTCTATGGTCATGCAGGACAGATTGAAGTAGAGAAAATTCAATAAATACATGAAGAAGGAAAATAGAAAGGCAAAGGTGAAAGGAGGAAGGATGGAAGAAAGAGGGACCTACACTAGGATTCTATCTATGACATTTACTGCCACCTCCCAAAGACTGCGGTGGGTAAAGCTGAGAGTTCTCAACCCAGAGAACCCAATGGTGCTTGAATTCTCTACAGAGCAATAGAACAGTGTAAGGACCTTATAGATATCCTCAAAGGGAAAGGGGGATCATAGATTTAAGTAGTAAAATCATGCAATTTTTGTTATGTAACCATTTCCACTTCAAGAAAGAGCCCTTGACTTGCTGTTGAGCCCATGTTGAGAATGAATGACTCATCAGAGGAAACCAGGAGACACAGAAATGTTATTAGATTTCAACAACCACAAATACAGATACGCCCAGCAGCACCCCAGCATCAAGCGAGCATGGTACTTATGAAATCAGGTGTAGGTACATCCTGAAGCCATAAGGTGGCTCATCAAAGTCCTGGTGTGTTCACTCCTGAAACCTGAGTCCTAAGGGCTGAGTTATGACCTCTCCATCAACAGGCTTTAAGTTGGAGAGAAGTTCTCCATTACTTGCAAATACTTTTGTCCAACCTGCTGGCACCCAGAAGTAGGCTACTGAAGTGAGTAAACATTTGAGTAGTCCTTCTTGTGGGCCTATTTGCTTAGAAACACAGACCTAAAATAAAAATTTTTTATCAGTTCATGGGCAGTGGTTAATGGGCCAGCCAGATTATCAAAAACTTGAAAAGGTCAAATTCCTTCGAGGATTCAGGAAAAGCAAATTTGGGAACAAGCTCTGTAAATGGATGTATCGGAATGGACTCATAGAGTAAGGTTATTTTTGTTCTGTATGAATGGTAACCAGACGGCCCTCACGGGAAAGGAGTTTGTATGAACAGGTACTTGATAGTCTCTTTTTCCTTTCACCCATGCTTCCTCATTGGATTCAGGAACAAAGAGGCCACAGAAAAGGAATAGAAATTATGCAAGCATACAGATTGCTTCTCACCAAGGCTGTCACTGTTGCATATCTATGGGTCCTACTTGCAATTGCAGATCAACACAAAGCTCTCTATATGGTACCATACCCCAAGGAGACCAGCCAGCCTCCTGACAGCTTTGGTTGTAGCTCATCTAATTGTTTTCTCTGAATGCATATATACCACAATCATGAAACCTATTTTTAATTTGTGGCTACTATAGATTCTTCTGCATGGAATAAGTTTGCATGGAGCTTCATATTCTTTTTTTTTTCATGTTCCATTCTATACCTTCTTGTATGGGTTTCAAATTTTCCACTTTTATCACTCATGATACAGATGTAGTCTTATTTGCACTGTTTCTATAGCATGGTGCTTTATCACTGTTCCTGTGGGGTGCAGTATTTCATGATTTCACCTTTCTCCAATGCAGAGAAGTTAAAAATATATTGTTGGTTCTTGATTTACAAAATTAAGCCTTCGTTCATTTTCCAACTTTATTGAAAATCCTTCCTAAGTTTCTAAAGCGTTCTCTTAAGGATATTATTCCTCTTGGAGAAAAGCATTAGATAGACACAAACTCTATTTTTTTTTCTTTTTTTGGTACCAAGGATTGATCCTAAGGGCACTTAACTGACCTGCATCCCCAGCCCTTTTTACTTTTTTTTTTTTTTTGAGACAGGGTCTCACTAGATTACTTAGGGCCTCACTAAGTTGCTGTGGCTGAGTCTGAACTTGCTATTCTCCTGCCTCAGCCTCTTGAGCCACTGAGATTACAGGTGTAAACCACCATACCGAGCACAAATCCTAGGTTTTTGAGTATCATTATCTAACAAATTAAAAGAATATGTATATACATGTGTACACACACACACACACACACACACACACACAAGTAATTTTATATTGGTCATATAATGATATTGTAGATGTATTGGGTTTTGTCACTATAATCAAATCCAACTGTTTCTTGTAATTTTAAATGTAAATACAAGAAAATTTTAATATTACACCTGTGCCTCACATTTTATTTGTATTGGACATTAGGGGATTGCTTTTCAGTTCAAAGTTCAAGCTGCCTTCTCACAGCACCAGAAAAATAAAGTAAAAAAAAAAAAAAAGATTTGTCAGTATATTGTTTACATTCATGGAAAAATGTACATATGATTCATCAATTGATATGACCTTGTATACAAAGATAAATGCAAATGTCCCACTTACTGGGCTAAAACCCACTATTGCAGGATAAACCCTGCCTTAAAATACCTGCTAAGGCTCTGAGTTGAATTCTCATCACCTTATAAGTAAAAGTAAATAAAATGGCTGCAACCAAGAATCTGGAAAAAAAAATTGTATCTCATCTATCATGGAGAGAAAAAATGCTTGTGATTTCCTTGCCCTCACTTATTCTGGATTTAGATCTTTCATCATTGATCACAATACCTGGTAACTACTTCACCAATTGGCCTACTAAACACTATAATTACCATCATGGTTAAAGCACACACTATTTCTTCTGATTGAGGAAATCACTTTGCAGTGAAAAAAATGTAACAGTAAGTCAATGCCCATGAGATTCCATTTTACCACATATGCTATCACCCAGAAGCAACTAACCTCACAGAGAATGGCCTACTGACTCAGTCTAAGTCCACTGACTTAGACACCAACTGGTGACCCTGAAGCATTCTCCAATGAGATATAAAATATAGTACTCTGAACCAGAAACCAACGTATGTTGCTGTTTCTAGCCTATTCAAAAACATACAGGTTTTTAAACCAACAAGTAGGAGCCAGAAACATCTCTCACTACTACTCCTAACAACTCATCCAAAGCATTAGCACCCCATTTCCCCAAGGGTCCTTATGTTGCAGAAGTAGCATTCACTAGGCACCTGATGGCACTACTAAATTAGAAGCTGAGATTTATCATTTGGGTTCCCCAGGTAAAAAGCCAAAAAGGTATAAGGGTACAGCATAGTGGGAGTGGTCTTGATCATTAAGAGCAAAGCAGAGTTGCCATTCACAATGATCCCTAAAAGACCTTACTATACTTCCATATCTAGTGGTAAAATTCACTGGAAAACAACAGGGGCCATGCACAGATGGGGTTTAGATCTCTTATAAACTGAGACAGAATACTGATAAAGAGTTCTGAATATCTGAAGTGGTGATGTTGCAGGGGACAGATGAAGTAAGACACCAAATAGGAACAGGAAGCAGGATTTTCTAGCTATAGCCAGATTCAGAGGGCAAAACTTTTGCTGTAATCAATCAATCCCCCTGAATCCCGAATTCAGGCAATTTCAGAACTTCATACCCAGCATGTAAGAGGAGGGGCTCAGAAGTTCACAGTCTGCAGAAGTTCACACAAAAGCAGCTTTTTCTTTCACTGTTTTGGGCAAGTTAACCCTTCAAGGACAACACCTGAGAAGGGGAGAGCTTCTCCTCTTTCTTTCCTCCCTCCGCCAGCTGTTACCATGGAGCCCAATTGGTAGCTTCTCTTATCTTAGAAATGTAGACATCTCTGTGAAGCCCAGCTCAAGGCCAGAGGCCTTGTTAAAGGATCTGTCTTTTTATAATCACACTTTGCATTTGCAAACACACTTCTACAAACTATTATATTGGACAAATGTTGTGGAAAAACTAGTAAAGGGGCATTTAGCACCTGGAGTGCTGATCTCTTCCAGGCCAGTGGCCAAGTAAAATAGAGCAACAGGAAAATAGGAAGTTTAACCTCATTGAACTCCTTTGTAGAGACTCTTCTGCTGATAGTTCTAAAATCAATTATGGTGAAGATTTCTAGAGAAGCTTAGTTAGGATTTTCTGTGGAGAAAGGGTGTCACTATGGCTGAAGACAAAAGAATCATGAAGTAGAAAGTGGAGAAAAAATGATTAATTATAGAAACAAAGACTACAGTGTTTCTTAGCTGATTTTTATCTTCTATACCTTCTCTTCTTTCCTATACCGCTTTAAACATGATGTGGTGGTAGTGGTAACCTTCTCCCATGGCTGGCACACTGATTGACAGTTGAGAAGAATTTCACATAATTTCTTCCCTACTGTCCATACATAAGTTTCTTTTCCACCAGAAAATGCATAGAAAGAGAGCAAACCACAATGCTAATGACATTTTAACTTTCAATGAGTTAACTTCAGGTAAGTTCCTTGGGTTATTGCTCATGCCCAGGATGGGGGACATTCCCTTCAGAGTCTTGAATTCCCCTGTAGTAGTTTAGCTTTCTCCCTTTAACAACAAGATGGCCCAGATTCTCCTCACAGGAAGGTGTGAGGTGGGTTTGAAGGGTGCTAGCCTCCCCATGCCCTCTCTCCTATCTAAAGTTTTGAGTGGTGATTCAAGAAGAAGGGTATACATAACAGGTTCCAGCTGCAAAATGTTCCTAAGCAGAGCAAGAGTTAATGCAGGAAGGTCCTTTAAGAGATTCCAGCAGCTCAAGCAAAAAGTGATGGAGGCTGGACTCAGATGCAGCAGTAAATTGGCAGATAAAAGGATGGATTGGGTTGATACAGGGAGTTAACCGATCAGAGTTTGTGATTGGTCCGGTGAGGAAGGTGAAGAAGACAGAAACATTGGAAAGGGACCAAAAAATAAAGAGAACTGTGTTTCAGATAGAAATCATGGCTATTTCTTATGCTCTTCATCCCTCAATGGCCTCAAAAAATCAAATTGATTTTAAGTGATCAAAGTAGAGAATTAAGACTATGATCTCAAAAATATCTGTTCACTGCTTACAGATGCCTAATCTTTTTTTGAAAAGAAAAGGCCAAAGCCCAAGTCATCACTCTCCAATTAGAAATAAAGGGTTGTGTTAGTTTCCTTGGGATACCAAAACAAATTACCCCAAACCAGGTAGCTTAAAACAAGTTCACTGCCAATTCTAGTGATCAGAAGTCCAAACCAAAGAGTCAGTAGGGCCATGTCCCTCCAAAGTCCTCAAGGGAGAGCCTCTTTTTGCTTCATTGAGGTTCTTGTAGACCTGGCATTCCCTGGCTTCTGGTAAGCTAACTCCAATCTCCACCTCCTCCTTCACGTAGCCTTCTTCTCCCTGTGTGTCTCTGTGTCTTCTCCTTGCTCTGTCCTTATAAGGACATTATAAGGACATTGGATTTATCATTGGATTTAGGGCCCACCACCAGAATGATCTTCTCCTAATATCCTGAATTAATTATATCTGCAAAGACCCTGTTTCTAAATTTCTAAATGAGGTCATGATCACAAGTACCAGGGGTTTAGAACTTAAACGTACCTTTCGGGGAACCACATTTGACATGCAACCTTTTGTCTTGTGATTGCTAAGTACCCACGAACATCTGAAAATCTGTTCTGGGGAAATATCTACAGATACCTTGAGTTAGAATAGAAGCAGTTAACAATCAATAAGGAAAAATGGTTGGGGTTACTGGATTTTTCTACACTTTGATGAGGAAGAAGAAGAAATTTAAAAAGGTATTCAACATGGAGGGTGAGGAGGGAGTGACCACTAGGTTTAGGAGAGGAGAGTATGCTAGGGTTTGCAGGCAGAAGACTAGAAAAGCTGCTGAAAGGTTAGAGTAGTGGCTCAAAAAAAAAAATGTACTCCAACAATTCTTTATTCACCTCAAACTGAGAAGAGACAACACAAGCTGTGAAACAGGTTTTGGGTTGATTGCTTGGATTTGTTATTTGTTAGCTTTTTTTTATTTTTCTCCGCAGTCAAGTGAAAGTGCATACAAGCAACTTTGTGATTTATAATTGTTTTGTTTTGTATTTTCTCAAACATGGTGATTTCCTTGTAAAAGGACATGTTTCCCATGGGCTTTATTAATCGAAGTGCCACTATAACTGCATTTCTGTCATTCTGATTTCTCCCTGTAGTTGCTGCTAAAAGCAACTACGGAATATTCACAGACTTTCTTCACTTATTTTCTGTATTACCCAATAAAGATAACAGAGCCATGTCCTCATCAATGAGACTCCTAAATCTTCATGAGCTATGAACCTATAGATGACTTTTGAGCATCTCTGCCTTTCAGACAATGTGAGCTAATTAGACTCAGTTATTTGGAAATCTGGTTGCCCCAACCCTTACCCTCAGCAGCCAAGATCAGCCTGGGGGCTGGGCTTCCTGAGAGGATGCAAGTCCTTGCTTGACCCCTTTGATCCTGACCTCGTGCTATGCTGGGGCTTCATCTCCTGAGCCATTCATTGGGCAAAAGATACACAAACGCTCTCTCAGCCTCTGGAGTCATTTCTCCATGGCCACACCAAAGCTGGCATTTACTTTAACTTTCTGGACTTATCATCCTCTTTCTGGGGAAAAAAAAAAAGTATGTGTTCTTGGCCCTTCGTTCACTGAGACCCTCTTACTTCTGCATATTGACCCAGCAGCCACAGGAAGAACATAGGGGTCCCTCCATGATCCTTTATCTACCTCAGGATTTCAGCCAGGGCTACTGAGCATTGAGGTTTACGTTGCAGGACTGTGTAAAGACACTATGCCGGAGCCCATATTGTTTGACAGACACGTGATCATTTAATTTGGTACAAGAATAAGCGTTTTATGAGTTACCAATTTATTGTATGTGCTTTATGGAGGCAGGGGGCAAAACTCAAAATCTGGCACTCAAAATCTGAGATTATCTGAATTACTTAGAATGAGCATAATTTTCTAAAGTAAATTTTAAATTTATTTAATGAAAAACATTATTAATAACACAGACGAAATACATCTGTGTAGTTCTTGCTGGACTGAGATTCAGGAAGCACCATATCATACACCAGGCACCGCCACAGAATCCAGGGATTTGGGGGGCACCCCAGAGCACAGGACTCCCCTTCTTCAGACTCCAAACTCCCTGACGAATGGACTCCACTCTGAGTTCATTCTCTGCCAATGTAGGAGAAATGCTAGGGGAAAGAGTTCTCCATCACAGGCCAGTCTTTATTGAAGGAGGACTGGCAGAGGTTCTCTTGATGAAAAAATAAGTAAACAAGCCAAACTTCCCTAAAGCAAGAGCCACAGTTGGCAAACACTAGGTCTTAAGGACCAACAGCAAAAAAATTTTATTTCAGAACTTGTAATTTTAGAGAGTAACAATAACAAGCCAGTAACTGGAATTCAGTGTCTTGCTTCTGAACACTTAAACAATATTCAGTGCCCAGCTACTCAGGAAAGGGATAGCCTTTTGTTCTTTTCTCTCACATCTCTGTTATATTTTTCCTGAATCCTATGGGTCATACATGCTGTTGCTCAGGTGCTTCAAAGAGAACAAGAACAATTGGCTCCTTCCTGGACTGTCCCCAGCAAGCTCACGGGCACAAGGCTGCCCTCAACACTAGGTCTCTCCATCCTGATGTCAGCGTGAGCTTCTTTACTCTCTTACACCCACTGGAGAACTTCTGATGGATTTTTGTTTCCCAAATGGCAAAACGATTGTTCACTGAGGACTTAAATGTGTATCATTTACCAGACATGGCTAAGCAGCCCCCTCCTCGCTAAGAGGTATTTGGTACAGATCAGGCATTGGCGTAAAAATGACTTGGAGCTGAGCAGCCACTAACCATTGGGGCATGTTCTTGTTCTTGCCTTCCTGGCAAATTTCTTTGTAATTTCCAAGAAACAATATATATGTCCCATGACACCTTGTCAAACTCATGAAACTATTTGCTTATAAGTCAGTCTTTCCCAACAACATGTGAGTTCCACAAGATCAAGAACTTTGTAGTGTAATTTTTGGAAGTATTTTAGATGTGCCTAGGTAAAATAAGAAAAAAGAGGCCAAGGATGGAGCTCAATTAGACTTAGGAATGGGGTGGACCAAAGAGCCATGAGTTGGGAAAAACAATCACTCTCAGTGCCAAGGGATCTATTAAACACTTACATAAGGGGCTGTACAAAGAAGTTCATCTTCCCTAAGAAGGTAGCAGTTCAGTCCTTCAGACACTCATTTGAACACTAAATGATGCTTTATAGAATGTTCACTAATTAAAATTACTTCAAAATGTGCTCAATGGAATATCAGGTAACTTCTAAAGTATTCTTTCATTAACTCATTTAATATTTGATTATGTATCTACTCTGGGTTCTCTTCTAGATGCTACAAATAGAGGTGACTGACGAGGTCTTTGCTGCCTTAGCATTTACGTGATCTTGAGAACAGCTAGGGCAGACATCCAAAATTAGAGTGAAGATTTGGGGGAGCAGCGTACCTACAGTAGGACACAACTGTAATCTTAGCAACTCGGGAAGCTGGGCAGGAGGATCACAAGGCCAGCCTCAGTAACTCAGGGTAGACCCTCAGTCATTTATTTAGTCAGACCCTGTCTCAAAATAAAAATGAAAAGGGCTGGGGTTATAGCTCAGTGATAGAGCACACCTGGGTTCAATCCCAAGTTCAAAAAGAGAAAACGGGAGAAGGCTTGGGGTAGAAGGAAGGAAAGGGAAATAATCGATGGCCATAAATGCTATTCAGAGATTTGAAATAGAAGACACCAAAGGGGATGATTAGTAGGTATTTTACTTGGATCATCAAAGAGGGTCTCTCTTAGGTCTGATTGACGATAGGGAGCCAGCGAGATCTGGTCATGGGATAAAAGCATTCCAGATGGAGGAAATATGTAGCACAAGACTAATTCCTAAAATTAAACAAATAAATAAAAAGAAAACACATGCCCAGAAAAAAAAAAAAAACACATATAGACATGACTTCAATAACTCTGATTTCAGGTTTCATTTGGAATTCCAGAATGAATCTCTCGTTACTAAGTGACATAAAAAGTCTAATTGAAAATAATTCTGAAATAAGTTTAAAAATACTAAAAATAACATAGACAGGATAAAATATTGCTATCTTGAAAGGAAATCCAAACTTATACTTTTGAATGTTCATTTCTACACCATTCTCTTAATATTCAACTTTGCTAAAATAAAGTTGAAATTTCCTTTTGGACTGATTACTGGCAAGCCATAGAAATCTCGATCCAAAAGTAAAGTGAAACCATCAGAAATCCTAGCCAAGTCTGTCGAACCTTGGGTTTTCTTCAAGGACGAGGACATCTGTGGAGGTTATAGTATCTCATCAATCAACACAACATCTATCAGGCTAAAAAAAAATCATGATCAGTTTTCCAATTCCATAAACAGACCATGAGAGTCCCTGAATGGCCAAGGAACATGGTCAACTTACTTAGCTGATTAAGGAATGGGCAAACCCCAGAAGAGAACCCAGGCACTCAGCCACAACCCTTCATTTTGCCCCTTGTACCCAGGCATCTGTTGTAAATGTAAATGAGACTGTGTTAGAGGGAACTCCAGGGCATTCCTCGCTTTGTTCTAAACAAGACTTCATACTAATGAGATGAGAATGCGGAGAACTGGGCCTGGGTTATCCTTTCACTGTTCCAGATACATCAGTGCAATCAGACCAGCAAAAACAAAATGGCCACAGGGTCTATAGATCTCAGTTTCGTCTGTTTCTCACAACTTCCATCCATAGAAGTCATTGTCCTGAAACTGCAGGAAAACAGGATCCAATTAACATCAAAGGAACCTGAATTAGTAAACACAAATTGCTGGGCCATTCTTACAAATGAGCTCTATGTAGGGCCACTGAGCAGTGGTAGAATCGGGAGCATAAACCAGGAAACTAGAGGTAAAAAAAATCAAAAAGCAAAGAAGATAACAACTTGGAAATTAGTTAAACTCAAAGTTTAGAAGCTCAGGTAAAAATGCTGAGAGTATAACCATATGTCTACAGAAACATAGGTCCCAATAGTCAAAATTTAAGAACATGAGTCAAAACGCTGCTGATTAGCCAGGAACTGAGGACCACACAGATGGTGGAGTTTTAGGAATCAGAAGAGCAGACCCTAGAATCGCAGCAAGGAAACAGAAACGGAGGTGATAGTTATCCAGTTTCTTAATTATGCCCCATAGGAACCCTTGTCTCATTGTTTATCTTTTATTTTAAAATAACTTGAGAATTTTATTTATTTATTTATTTATTTTTGCTAAAAGGTGATAAAATGACACATACTTATTTAGTTCCTGTCTCAGAAACTCACTGAAATGGACAATAACAATAATGAAAAACAGAGCCTGAAAATTGTCATCCATGGTGAAACTAGAGAATGGTGAAAAAAAAATAATCTTTAAAGAGTTCATAGTAAAAGTCTGCGTAAGGAAATACACATCAAGTTAAAAAAGGATGCATAATAGAAATCCATGCCTGACTCCACACCCTTAAGAATAATGCAGATTTCCCTTTAAAAGCAAAAAATAAGACTCCTACAGTACCCCCATTGAAAACCCTGTATTTAAAAAATGGGGTCAGATCAGAGTTGTGAGCATCAGTAAGAGCTACAAATATTAACTCAACAAGTAATTATTGAACAACTACTATATGCTAGAGTAAAAGAGCTGAGAATGCATTATTTTATACTTTTTTTTTCTACTCAATTATCTGTTCATGAAAAAATTAGCTGAAGATGGATAATACATAGAAGCCAAAAAATCTATTTAACTAGACTAAATTAACTTTAAGTCAGCAAACAAAAAACTCGACAGTTTCAGGATTTCCCACTTACCCACCCTCCTGCCAGAGTGAACAGCTGACCAACATGGCACATGGGCAGAAGCTGAGGGTTCGGTCCTGGACATATGATTGGGCAGGTGAAGCAGCACAGAATGTGAAGAGGATACTTCTGAAGCAAGACTTCTTATTTTATCCCTTTGTCCCTCAAACAAATAGAGCACTGAAGAGTTTATTCTACCTCCAAGTCCAGTTAGCACCATTTTAAAGCTGCTAAATAAATTGAAAGAAGAATTAGAAGTGAAAGGTAATCCTACTATCCACCTCCTGAGTAAACAACAGGCGAGAGAGAACCGCCCAACACAGAGAATATTGAATATTAAATTTTAAACATAGCACCTGTGAAAACTTCATATTAAAATACCAAAACCAAAACAAAATCAAGGAAAAAAAAACAGAAAGAAAGAAAGAAGACGGAAAAGATGGAATTTTTAAAATAAAATGTGCTACATATTTCTGAAAAGTTAGAAGAAAGGATTTTGAATGTTTTCACCAAACAGAAATGATAGGTATTTGAGGAAATAGACATGACTACCCTGATTTGAATATTACACCATGTATACATGTATCAAAACATCACATGGTATTAAATAAATATGTATAATTTTTATATGTTAATTAAAGAATAAATTGAAATTTTTTAAATGATTTCTTTCTCTACAGGAAAAAAAAGGAGGAAGAGCAATGAAGAATCTACTTTGGAAGAACAAGAATAGTTTATTCCAAGTAACAGTTCTTTAAAGTACAGAAAACATCTCTACATAGATCTTTTCAAAGTCTTAAAAATCAAAGATGATTTGGACTTTACAAAAAAGGACATCAAAGAAAAGGCTAAGATATAATACCGTAGAAAAGAAAGAAAAGGAATAATAAGATGAATAAAAACATTACATGGTACAAACTGTAGTGGAGCAGTAAGAAGGAAAATCAATATTGGTGAAAACAGGTGGAGATACAGAGGACTGGGAAGGGGAAGAACACAGAATGCAAAGGAAAAGACAAATGTACAAAAATGATCAGAGATAAAAGAGAGACTGAAACTGCTGGGGGACAGAGGATGTTGGGAACAGGAAGTTGAAACAATAATTCTATCAAACAAGCCACTATGCTGACCCCCACATGCTTTCTTCTCCAAGAAGCAATTCACCTGCAGCCCTATCTGGTCTTAGTGGACAGGTGATATCACATTCCTCAGAAAACTACCTGTTCACTACAGGAGAAAAGCATAGGCCAAAATAATGTTAATAAGGGGAACCCAAGTTACCCCAAAGGAGGAGACTTCTGTAACTAGATCCTGAAACTCTGGGAGATAAGGATAGTTCCTCCTAACCATAAAATCTTTAAGAATTCAATTAGAACCAGTCAGCATGAGCTAAGGTGACCTAGAGTGGCCATGACAGTAGGGACTCAGTCAAAAGTCTCTGGAAAATTCTCTGGGATCCCCAACAAAACTGGAGTGCAGGAGAGGTACATTGTCCCTCTCCTTTCTGAGAGGAGCCACTCCTTCCCTTGAGAGTGTCCTCTTCCCCTTTTCTTATCCCTTCAAAAAACTCATTCCAGTTACTCTGAACAACATGGCGCCCACTTGATGGTAAGAATTGAGGTTTCAAGGGGGGGGGGTCTTCTCATTGACTCAGTTTCTCGGAAGGCCTCAGCTCCATAACAAAACAAAGGTAATGGAGATCCAACATCTGAATTATAATCCTGAAGAAAAATCAGTTTAGTGAAGCAGAAAAATAAATAAGACAGGAATGGACAAAGGGAAAGGACTAAATGTACACAAGTAAAATTTATTACCAAGCCATTGAAATGAAAGCATAATGAAGCTATGGAACTTCAAAGAAAAAAGTCTATAAGTAATTTTGCAGAAGACATGGAGAATCTACAAAAGAAAAAAAACTAAATTTATGTTTTTTTAGCAATATTAAATGTCAGAAAACAATTGGAATAATGTCTATAGATGAGGGGAAATTGTTATTAACTTTGTTAATTGAATGATTAAGCTTTTGTGGTCTATGCTGTAATCAATTTTTATAAAATCCATGAGTTCCTTTTAAAAAAAATTGTTTTGTAAGTGCTCTGTAAAGGTATCTGTGACACATTCTTTAATTACTGTACAGTACATAGAAAAGGAAACCTCAATTTACTCTTTAATGAAAATGGCACACATTTTCTGATCACAGTGCAATAGAATTAGAAATCCATAACCGAAGTGGAAATTTAAAATTTAGATACTTGAATTGTTTTGTTTCTTTGTTGTTGTTGATGTTTGGGGTGCTGGGGATTGAACCCTAGACCTTGTGTATGCTAGGCAAGTTCCACCACTGAGCTACCCCCCAGCCCCAAAATTAACCTTTCTTAAGACAAATTCTTCTGTTCGATTCTTGGATCCAAGAGTAAATCAAAAGGCATCAGCAGAGAATTAGAACCAACAAACATGAATGTAACACTTACCAAAACCTATGGGAGAAATTGACGCTATGCCATAGAAAAAAATCTGTGACTTGAAACATACATTACCTGACAAAAATAAATAGGCAGCCATTAAATTTTAATTGGGAAAATAACAAAATATACCTAAAGACAAATAAATTAAACATGGCTAGATGCAGGCAATAACATGAATGAATTTCAGCTAAAGAAACCAGACCTCCCCCTTCACAGTGTAATATCCACTAACTATAAGTTCAAGAAGAGTCCATCCCAACTTAATGGCAGCAGGGATCAGCAGGGTGATTACCTCTTGGGGTGGAACAGTTTGGGTTCATGCGGAAGAAGCAGGAAGCAACTTTCAGGACAGTGAACAGTTCTATTACCTCATCCAGGTGGTGTACACAAAAGTTAAAATCCACTAGGTTGTGCCCCGAAAAGAATGAATCCTGTGTTAATAAGTAATACTGAAACTTTAGAAAATTTTTCATTTAAAAATAATAATTAGTGAATTAGAGAAAAAAATGGTAAAATTGATAAATATAATAACTAGTTCTATGGGGAGAGGATAAATATATGAACTAGGTAAACCACTAGTTTTGAGAAGGGAGAAAAACATAAATACAAAAATTTAGCAATAAGAAAAGGAAAGGCCTGGAGTTGGGCTCAGCGGTAGAGTGCTTGCCTAGCACAGGTGAGGCACTGGGTTCAATCCTTGACACCACATAAAAATAAATAAATAAAGTAAAGGTATTGTGTCCATCTACAACTAGAAAAAAAAAATTTTAAAAGGAAGTAATAGCTAATATTTTAAAAAGCAAAATAATGTTAAACAATGCTATGTATATTTTGTTTCTAAAAATGTCGAAACCCTCAATCAATAGAAAACCTAGGCAAAGCAAAAGAAATGTTTTCTAAGAGCTAATCCTCACAAAAATCACAGACATACGACAATTTTGTGAATGAAATATTTCAGACTTTCATACTAATATGAAGGGTAACTAAGGCTTCCAGATTTAGCAAATAAAATAATAGCAGGCCCAATTGTATTTGAACACACTTATACTAAAAAAAAAATTATTCATTGTATTCATTGTTTATCTGAAATTCAAATTTAAGAGGGCACCATATATTTTATGTCTACCTAGATGCAGAAAATGGCCTTATTACTTCTCCTCGGTGACTAGAGACAGTGACCATAGCTTTGAGGAAAAGATGGATGAGTGAAAATGAAGTGGATATAGAGACCCCTCCTATTTCACCACTGTGACTAAAAAATCTGAGCAGAACAATTTGGGGGGAAGAAAGGTTTATTTGAGGGCTCACTGTTCCAGAGACCTCAGTGCACAGACATCTGTCTCACATTCCTCAGGGCTCAAGATGAGGCAGGACATCGTGGTGGAAGAGTGTGGCAGAGGGAAGCAGCTCACATAATTATCAGAAGCAAAGAGAGAGACTCTACTCTCCAGATATAAAATATATACCCCATAGCCACACCCCCAAGAACTACTTCCTCCTGCCACACCCCACCTGCCTCCAGTCCCCACTCCATTAATCCCATTAGGGATTAGTTCACTGATGAGATTAGGGCTGTGGCCTGATCATTTCTCCTCCAAATTTTATTGCATTGTCTCACACGTGAGCTTTTGGGGGACACCATATCTAAACTGTAACAACTCCTTTGTCACAGAAACTCCAGAGTATCATTAAAAACTAATGATGAAATGAAAAGAAATTGTAAAACAGCCTGGCCTTAGACTCCTCCACAGAAATATCCACTGCCAAAAGATGACACTAACAAGACAGGCAAAGTTCTGAGGGAATATGTACATCAAGAACCTACTCAGGAAAGAGTTGGTTCCTATTACAATGTTCTCAGCATGAACAAACCCAGGGAGGGCAGTAAGGTGCCCCCAAGAACTTTCTTGAAAATTTGACTGGATAGTGGAAGCAAAGCAATTGAAAAAAAATAAAGAGGTTTCCTTAAAAGAATCACTGATAAGTACTGAAGACTTTAAATTATGGTAAAACTGGAAATTACAGAAAGTAAGCAAATAAATATGACAACTTAAAATCACATAAAACTAATAAAACTGAGATGAAGAGAGAAATTATTAAAACTTCATCAATAAATTTTAGATAAAAGTCAAGTCAAAGCAAATATAATAAATCAAACTATTTTCTTTTCAGGGCATAATTTTTCTTAAACTATAGAAGCATCTTTTAGAAATATTTCATGATAAATTTTTTTCTAGATTCCTGAGGTGTCTTCAGTTTTAGTTACTTCAATTATTTGTTTCCATTCTGGTAAAATGTAATCCATAAAAAATTAAAACTGTTTAATTATGATCACGTTTCCAAAATTAATTTCATCTAAGTTTTATTTGTTCATTCAATAAATGTCATCATTTGAACACCTCCAATGTTCCACGAATCCTGCTTTTTGTATGCAAAAACACAGACATACACACACAGACACACACACACATACACACACACACAAGTGATAAAGAGATAAGTGGTGTATATCCATCTAATGTTAATGATGCTTTCTTTAGAATGATAGAATTTGGAGTGAGTCTCTGCTCTCTCCTTCCTTTCAAAAAGCTTGAATCACTTATAAGAAATAGGAATTATTTTACAAAACAATGTTACCAAGAAACATGGAAAAGGCTGGAAATTTAATTTTTAAAGGTCACATATCAAAACCTGTCAAAGAGTGCACCAAAAAGAACTAATATGCAAATCTCATTTGTGAATAGTGGACAAATCCTCAGTGAAAAGAAAAATTAATAGAGTTACATAGTACAGTGACAGATTAACACACTATAACAAAACAGGTTTATTCCAAGAATGACAAAAATAGACACTTCATGTTAATAGATTCATTGCTGTAAGTTTAAATGAGATAAAGCATATAATTTTCATATTAGATACTAAAAGTATATTATAGAATACATCATTCAACCTAAATGTTAATCAATAATAGGTCAGTAACTTTTCCAAACTAATAAAGCCAAAGGAAAATCAAGTAAGTATGATGCTCCAGAATCCAAGTGAAGAAATTCAAGGAGAAAATGGTCCACAGTATATATTCTAATATGCTTTAATGTTGATTCCATGGAGGAGAAAAAACTGCTGTTGCCAAGAGAGGAGAAAAATCATAGCAGCATGGCCTTGGGAAGCAACAGGGAAGACGGTCCTAGGAAGAGCATAGACAATTCATCTTTGTAAAAAGAGCAAGGACATATCACAAAAGCACAGAAACAAAGGGGTTGAAAGAGAGAGCTCTGTGCTCTTTTAGCTCTTCAATGAGCAAGAATCAACAAAATCAGTGAAACTAACAAGAAGGGAGAATAAAAGGGATATATAACTATTGTGTTAGTCAGCTTTCTGTTGCTGTGACAAAATACCTGAGAAAATCAACACAGAAGAGGAAAACAATATTTTGGTTCACAGTTGCAGAGGTTTCAATCCAAGTTGGCTGATTTCATTGCTTTGGGCCTGAGGTAAGGTAAATATCATGGTGGAAGGATGCGATGGAGGAAAGCTGTCACCTCATGACAGCCAGGAAGAGAGAGAGAAAGAGAGAAAAGAAACGGTCTTGGTAAAAAATATACCCTTCAAGGTCAAGATCCATGACTACTTCCTCCAACTAGGCTCTACCTCCTAAAGGTTGCACCTCCTCCTAGTAGCACCACAGATGGCAATCGAGACGTTAGCACATGGCCTGTGGAGGACATTTCATACCTAAAACATAACATCCATCCTTTAGGATCATGGAAGAGTGATCAAGGAAAAAGGGAAATAATAAATAATTTGTAGGACTCTGCTGAGTGCCCCCTTGGGACATGTGATCATAAATTCAAAGAGCAGCCACCATAATCAGGTGATTCACCACAAGTATATTCATCCCAGGGGCAGAGGCAGAAGGGTGGATTCCAGCAGGACAAGGGCTGTTCTAGAAAAGTACAGCAGAGGAAGGAAGAAGTCGAGGTGTAATGGGACACAATCACAAATACTAGGGTGGGGCAAGAGTCGAGGGGAGACTGGTGAAGGTAAAAGATGGTGAAATTTTCTGCAACTAATGGATAAAAGGTTCTAATATGGTTACAAATGGTTGAAACTGGAATATTAGAATTCGACAGGAAAGAGAAGAAGGTGAAAGGTCAGAGATTGGGACATTAAAAGTGCAGATTCTGAAGATAAGAATATAGGAGTGGAGACAAAAGATCATTAGAAATAAGGAAGGTAAGGTACTAAGAGGCCAGCATGATCATCTTCTCTTTCACACAAAATGCAAAGTCTTTACTGACTGACAAGGTGCTACACGTTCTGCACAGACCCCACCCCCATTAACTCAGACCTTTTCTTCTACTACCCTTCCTCCCATCACTCTCTGAGCCAGCCTTAGCTCCCTACTCTTCCTTAAGCTCACCAGTGACATTCACAGCTCACATTCCTTTGCATCTGCTACCTTGGCCCAGAATGTTTTTCCCATGTGAACATCTCATGGAGAAATGTCACCTTCTCATTGAAAATTGCACTACCCACCACATCCCAACACTTCCTATCCCCCTTCCCTGCTGTCTTTTACCACAATCTAACATGCACACTATACTTACAGTGGTTCACTATCTCTCCAACTAGGCCATAAGCTCCATGTGAGCAATGTTCTTTATCTCTTTCCTTTACTGCTACATTCCCAGAAATGATAAGAACATTTAGCACACAGTAGGTGATCAGTGAATATTTGTTGAGCAACTGAGAGAGAGAGAGATCGGTAAGTAAAAGAGTGAAGGAAGAAATTCACAAAGGTTTTAGGACTTTGCTGAAACTAGGGAAGGCCTAGTTTAAATCAAGAGTAATACTACATCCTTTTAATGCAACATTTCTTTTTATGTAAAAATGTAACATCTATTAAAATGTCCTGTTTTTAGCAAAAAAAAAAAATGTGATGATTAAAAGTAAAGAAACTCACAGGTGACATACAAAACTTCCCCAGGAAGGTTTAATTTTAGCTTTTTCACTCTCCTTCCTCATCCAACTCTCTGAGCAGCTCCTTAAAAATAACTCTCCCAAGAATCTTGTGTAGTTTTAAATGAAGCACACATGCCCCAATGAGAATCAGGACTGCAAGCAAAATCTACTTAGAAATTTTTGTGGCAGTTGCTAAAACATACTTACAAAATCATTTTTAAAAATTCAAGGTTTCATTCAAGTCATCCAGTCTAGTTAGAAGCACCAGAAACACTCAAAAATAGATTTGTGAGATTAACTAAAATGGATTTTTTTTAAAACTCAGGGCCCATTCAAGTAATACCAAAAAAAAAAATGTGGTAGACTCATGGACAAGAGAACATGGGTTCCAAAATGAAGTTTAATGCCGCTTGCTTTCTGTTATTCTTAAAGCTGCATGTACACTAAGGCTGATTCTGATGTGTCAGAACCTCAACTAGGCTGTTTCTTCAGCAGAATAAATAACCTGTGGGCTTTTCAGGCAAGGGAGTGATACACAACAGCTAAAAATGAAATATCTAAAAAGCCCAAGCACAATTTTTCTCTTCTCAATCTCTTCCTCTTCTCCTTCTCTCATCTCCCCTGCTCATTTGTCACCCTAGGCCTGGAACCCTCAGTGGAGAGCCCCTGTGCAGGGAAGCCTCAGCATTAGGTTGTGGGTTGGAGAGAAGCAGTGGTTCTGAGCAGCATACAGACATCACCAAGCCCTGAGCCCACTTACCTGGGAAATCAGCAGATCCTCCAGGAAGACAGAAGTTCTAGTTATAACCAAAACAGAAACAGGCATAAAATGAAATCTCCCATCTCAAGGATCATGTAACCTGCTGATACTAACATTAAGCAATCAATGAGAAAGCTATTGCCCTTCAGTTATTTGTAACAGTTCATTGATTTCAAGCAACTGAAACTGAGTTCTAGCCAAAAAAAAAAAAAAAACTATTCCACGAACTTGGGAAGGACAGAAAATACAGTAGCCCCAGGTACTGTTATTAAAATCTTTAAATAGTCTCTATAAGGCATAACAACCTCTTTCCAATAGTGTGTCCCTTCATTCAAAACACAAGCTTCCTTGGAGACTGAATCAGCTTCTTTTAGCTTGAATCACGGAGACACCTGCAGGTCACATATGTGGAAGTCATTGTGATTGACAATTCCACTGGAATGCCTGGAAGAAAGAAGTATTGATCCCCAAAGGAAAAATGAGAAACTGATTTTTTTTTCTTAAAAACAGTGGTGTTTTACAACCCCTGTGATATGAGCAGACTACCCAAAGGTTTCAGAATACGAAGACCAAGAGATTTTGTGGCTAGACCCCTGGGGGAATATACATACTAGGGGAAGTAATTACCAAGAAACGGTGCCCCCGGGAGCCCATCAGAACAAAATAGTACCATCTCATCATAATACAGGTGACTTGGTAGACACAGCATGACATGAACTAGGTGGTGGCAGAAGGAGGAAAAAGCTAACTTGTGAGAATACGAAGACTTAATCTGAGAACTCCAAAACTATCTAAAATGTGGAAAGCCTGAAAAATGAGATGAGGTTCACCTGTCAGTCAGGGTAGAGCACCATGTTCAAGAAATTCAGGAAATAATGTAGAGGTGCTAATAGAAGAAAAAGTTGGCCCAAATCTACATCATGTCAGCTTTGGAACCAACTTCCTTAACAAGACTCCTAAAACGTAAGCAGTAAAACGCAGTAAAATCAAGAATCAACAAATGGGATGGATTTAAACTAAAAAGCTTCTTCACAGCAAAGGAAATAATCAAGAATGTGAAGAAAGAGCCTAAAGAATGGGAGAGAAAAATCTTTGCCACCTATACCTCAAATACAACATTAATCTCCAGGGTATATAAAGAACTCAAAAAAACTTCAAACCAAAAAAATAAATAAATAAATAAATGACCCAATTAATAAATGGGCAAAGGAACTGGACACTTCACAGAAGAAGAAATACAATTGGTCACCAAATATATGAAAAAATGTTCAAGGTCTCTAGCAGTTAGAGAAATGCCAATTAAAACTACACTGACATTTTATCTCAGTCCAATCAGAATAACAATTATCAAGAATACAAGTAACAATAAATATTGGTAAGAATGTGGGGGGAAGGCACACTCATACATTGCTGGTGGGACTGAAAATTGGTACAACCACTCTGAAAAGCAGTATGGAGATTCCTCAGAAAACTTGGAATGGAACTACCAATGACCTAGTTAACCCATTCCTTGGTTTATAGCCAGAGAACTTAAGATCGGCATACTACAAGTGACACAGCCACATCAATGTTTATAGCACCTCAATTCACAATAGCTTAACTATGGAACCAGACTAGACGCCCTTCAACAGATAAATGGTTAAAGAAAATGTGGTGTATATATACACAATAAAATCTTTTTCAACCATAAAGAAGAATGAAATTATGGCATTTGCTGGTAAATGGATGGAAATGGAAAATATCATGCTAAGTGAAACAAGCCAATCCCAAAGAACCAAAGGCCAAATGTTCTCTCTGACCTGCAGATGCTGACTCACAACAAGGGAGGATAGGGAGGGAAAGAATATAAGTACCTTGGATTAGACAAAGGGAAATGAAGGCAAAGGAGGGGAAATGGGAATAGGAAAGATAGTAGAATGAATCAGACATTACCTCCTACGTGCATATATGAATACATAACCAATATAATTCTCCATCATGTACAACCAAAAGAATCAGAAATTATACTCCATATAGGTATAATATGTCAAAATACATTCTACTGTTATGTATAACTAATAAAAACAAATTTTAAGATATTTTAAAAATAATGTTGAGGTGCATTTGACTGGGAAACTTCAAGTCACTCATAGAATTGGGGGTGTGTTTTGGTTTTGGTTTTGGTTCTTTGAGAACAGAGAGAAAACGGAATTTGATCTCAGCGTTGCTCTTTCTTAACTGTGGCTCCTAAAATGAGGCGCTGCTGCGAATAACAAGGGGTGAGAGATCCAAGATGGTGGAATACAGAGCCGTTCCTACCTCTCTGTGTCATGAAATCAAGAAAGCAGACAAGCAGCTTCTCCACAAGGTGGGTGAACAAAAAGAAGAGGGGGGTACTTTACTGGAACCTAAAATTGGACATTCAAAGCAGAGCAGGGCATAGAAGGTTGGTTGTGATAAAATAAGGAAAAAATCTGCAGTGGCACAGCCACTGCCACACTCAGGCCAAAAGCTCCAGCCAGAGAGGGCCCTCCATGAGCATAGAAGAGGGATGGGAAATTAAAGGAACCCACATTTTAGGGAGTCCTGAGGTATATCTGGGTATGGAGTGTTCAGAGTCCAAGGACATTGCCTGACAAACCTGAAGGAGGCGCACAATATCCACAATATCCGTGTGTGAGGAAAGAAGCTGCTCTCCAGGAAGCACGCGGAGAACCAGGGAAGAAGCCATTTTGCAGCTACAGCATAGGGCTGGCAACCCAGGAAGCCGATTCCTGGCAAAACCCAAATTTGGCCCGAAACACAGGCTGAGCAAACCCAAGCTGCATGACTTACAATGTGTTTAAGTGACCATGAGAAAATCAGACCTGGAGAGAGGTTTACCCAGAGGACAACTGGTCATGGAAACCCAGCCAGCGCTACCCCACCCCTCCCAATCAGACTGCTTGCAGGGCCTGCTGGGAGAGAGGCATTTGGCCAGAACTCGGAAGGGTAGGGGTGGGAGAAATTTTTTGGATACTGAACCTAAGACCAGGGAACATGGGGTCCACAGGTGATGTAGGAGACTATGAATTGGCTCCCCCACCACATGAGTGGAACCAAAGAGAGATGCCTGGGGTAAGTCTTCTAGCATGGACAAGAAAGTACTGGGAGCTGGAGATGCACTGATTTAAAATCTCCTGATCAATTAGTATTTGACAAAGAGGCTGTGGCTCCTAAAATGAGGCCCTGCTGCTAATAACAAGGGGTGAGAGATCCAAGATGGTGGAATAGAGGAGGTCATATTGGCCTAAACCTAAACCCTGCCTCCAGGAACTGTGCCTACAGGATTACCTCTCTCACTCCAGCAATTCAGAGGGTGGAGCATCACACTCCAGAAGACAGCACCTAAAACTGCTGAGAGGAGAAGCTGAGAATATTTTGAACTCCAACAAAAAGCATTCTTTAATTTTTCATCAAGACATTTTTTTTCTTTTATTATTCTTTTTCACTGTTTAATTGTGACCCTAAAGATACATGGACATTTATTTATAGAGTCCCCTATTTTTTTTCCTTCTCAACTCTAGCTTTTTCGAAGCCAGTTACTTTATATGGATTATTTTTTGTGAAATAAAATGTTTGATTAGGATATTTTAGTTTTGTCTAAAATTTTTTGTATTCTTTTAATTTTTTAAAATTGTTTGCTTTATATATTTTTTCTTGTACTTGTTTCCCTTAATTCTCTCTTTTCTTCTGCTAACAGTCAATCACTATTGTTCTCTTTTACTCTTCCTTTAATCTTGTTCTTCTGTCTTCTCTCCTCCTCCCTTATAATCATCACATTATGTATCCCTGTCCACCATTTTGAAAACTTGCTGTTTTTATTATAGGCAATAACTGATAATATAATTTCTGTTAATTGTGATAATTAACATTGTAGACACCATAGTAGGGACTATTTGGTTTACTGTTATAAATTGTTTGCATTGGTTATTGTTATTATTTGTCTCCACCTAGACAGTGAGGTCATGGAAACCTCCAGAAACACTATAAGTTCACAGGGTAGAAACTTTACTGCCTCAGATGGATACTTGTAAGTGGGAAAACACACAAAGGATATGAAAAAGCAGGGGAACAAATCACCTGAAGTAAATCAAGATCCTCCAATAACAGAAACCATTGACACCACAGTGAAAGAAATATCAGAAAAGAAGTTTAGAATGCACATATTTAAATGGATCTGCAAAGTAAAGGATAATATAAGAGAGCAAACATCAAAAGATCACTTAATAAAGAGAAAGAGGTTCTGAAAACAAAAACAAACAGAAATCCTTGAAATAAAGGAAATAATAAATCAAATTAAAAATCTAACAGAAAGCATAACCAATAGACTGGATCATATGAAAGACAGAAGCTCAGGCAATGAAGGCAAAATATATAATCTTGAAAATACAGTTGACCACAAAGAGAAAATATTAAGAAACCATGAACAGAACTTCTAAGAATTATGGGATAACATGATAAGACTAAATTTAAGATTTATCAGGATAGATGAAGGTGCAGAGATACAAACCAAAGGAATGCACAATACTTTCAATGAAATAACATCAGAAAATTTCCCAAATCTAAAGAATGAAATGGAAAATCAAATACAAGAAATTTACAGCATCCCAAATGTGCAAAATTACAATATATTCTCATAAAGTCACTTTATTATGAAAATGCCTAGCATACAGAATAAGGATAGAATTTTAAAGGCTATGAGAGAACAATATCAGATTACATATAGAGAAAAAGCAAATGGATCCCAGCTGATTTCTCAACCAAGACCCTCAAAGCTAGGAGGTCCTGGAATACACATACCAAGCTCTGAATGAAAATTGGTGCCAACCAAGAATCCTATATCCAGCAAAATTAAACTTCAGATTTGAATATGAAAAAAACTTCTATGATAAACAAAAATTAAAATAATTTACAACCATAAACACTGCACTACATAACATTCAAAACAAAATATTCCATAAATATGAAATTTTTAAAAACTGAAAACCAGCAAAGGGAGAAACTATACTAAAGGAATAGTCAATCAAAGGAGAAACTAATTCAAATTAAACAAAATCTAAGAAATATGTCTGATAAAAGAAATAAGTATACTAGCAATTATTCTCAATAAAATTTTTTCTTGTGACGAATAGTGCTACGAGTATGAAATAAACCAAAATGACCAGGAACACAAATCAGATCTCAATAATAACCTTGAACATTCATGGCCTAAATTCATCAATCAAAAGACATAGACTAGCTTTTGGATTGGATTAAAAAACAAGACCCAACAATATGCTGTCTCCAAGAGACTCACCTTATAGGCAAGGACATCCACAGACTGAAGGTAAAAGGAAAGAAAAAAGCTTATTATTCACATGGATCTTGTAAAGAAGCAAGGATTTCTATATTCACATCAGATAAAGTGGACATCAAGCCAAAGTTAATCAGAGGGGACAAAAGAAGGACATTTCATACTGTTGTATATACCAACAAGATGTAACAATCATTATACCCCAAACAATGGAGCATCTACATACCACAAACAAACCATTCTCAATTTCAAGACTCAAATAGACCATATAACAATAATACTGGGTTACTTTAATATACCTCTCTCACTACTAGTTAGATCTTCCAAACAAAAACTAAACAAAGAAACTATAGAACTAAATAATACAATCAATGGTTTAGACTTAACAGACATATACAGAGTACTTCATTGACTGAAAAGACTTTCTTCTCAGCAGCACATGGATTCTTCTCTAAATTGACCATATCTTATGCCATAAAGCAACTCCTAACAAATACAAAAAAAAAAATAGAAATCATACCCTGCATCAATCATATCAGATCCTAATGGAATGAAGTTAGAAATCAATAATAGAATTAAAAATAGAAGTTACTCTAACACCTGGAGACTAAATAATATCCTATTGAATAATGAAATGTTAACAGAAGATATCAGGAATGAAATAAGAAGTACTTAGAGGTAAGTGAGAATAGTGATACAATGTATCAAAATTTCTGGGACAACATGTAGGCAGTGTTAAGAGGAAACTTCATTGTATTGACCTCATTCATCACATCAAAAGAATAGAAAGTCAATGAATAAAAGACCAAAATTACATCTCAAAGCCTAGGGAAAAAAAGAACTAATCAACACCAAAACTAGTAAGACAGGAAGTAATTAAAATCAGAGCTGAAATCAACAAAATTTATACAAAAGAAACAAATGAAGAAATTGACAAAACAAAAAGCTGGTTCTTTGAAAAAATAAATAAATTTGATAAACAGCTACCTAATGAAAAGAAAGAGAAAGAGAAAACTGAAATTAGTAAAATTGATGATGAAAAAGTAAATATTACAACAGATACTATCAAAATATAGAAGATAATTAGAAATTATTTTGAAATTTTAAAAAATAGAAAATCTTGAAGACATCGACAAATTTTTAGAGACATATGACCTATCCAAACTGAACCAGGAAGGCATACACAATTTGAACAGATCAGTCTCAAGCAATGAAAGAGAAGATGCCATCAAAAACCTAATAAAAAAAAGAAAAGCCCAGAATGGATTCTCAACTGAGATCTATAAGACCTTCAAAGAATTAACATCATTACTTCTCAAATTATACCATGAAATAGAAAAGAGGGGAACCTTCCAAATTTATTCTATGAAGCTAATATCACTCTGTTACCAAAACCAACAAAGACACATCAAGGAAAAAAAAAACTTCAGACCAATATCCCTGATAAACATATATGCAAAACTTTTCAATAAAATTCTGAAAAATCACATACAAAAACATATTAAAAATATAGTGTACCACAATCAAGGGGGGTTCATCCCAGGGATGAAGGTTGGTTCAATATATGGAAATCAATAAATGTAATTCATCACATCAATAGACTTAAAATGGGAATTATATTATCATCTCAACAAGAAAAAGCATTTCACAAAAATATAGCACCCCTTCATGTACAAAACACCAGAAAAACTAGGAATAGTAGGAACATAGCTCAACCTTGAAAAAGCTTTATTTTCTAAACCCATGGCCAATATCATTCTAAATGGTGAAAAATCAAAATAATTCCCTCTAAAAACTGGAACAAGATAGTTATGCCCTCTTTCACCACTTGTATTCAACACAGTCCATGAAACTAGAGCCAGAGCAATTAGACAAAAGAAATAAATTAAAAGGTTACAAATAAGAAAAGAAAAGCTCAGGGTTGGGGTTGTGGCTCAGCAGTAAAGCGCTTGCCTAGCACATGCGAGGCACTGGGTTCGATCCTCAGCACCATATATAAATAAATAAATAAATAAATAAATAAATAAATAAATAAATAAATAAAGTGAAGGTATTGTGTTCAACTACAACTAAAAAAAAAAGAAACAAACAAATAAAAGAACTCAAAATATAACTATTTTCTGATAACATGCTTCTATATTTAGAAGATTCAAAAAATTCCACCAGAAACATTCTAGAACTAATAAATGAATTCAACAAAGTAGGAAGATATAAAATTAACACCATAAATCAAATGCATTCCTATATATCAGTGATGAATACACTGAAAGAGAAATTAGGGAAACTACCCCATTCCCAATAGCAAAAAAAAAAAAAAAAGGGAAATCTAACAAAAGAGGTGAAAGATCTCTAAAATGAAAACTTCAGAAGACTAAAGAAAGACCTTAAAGGAGAATTTAGAAGATGGAAAGATCTCCCATGCTCTTGAATAAGCAGAATTAACATCATCAAAATGGCCATACTACAAAAGCATTATACAGATTTAATGCCACTCCTATTAACTCCTATTTTTTATAGAAATAGAAAAAGCAATCATGAAATTCATATGGAAAAATAAGAGATCCAGAATAACCAAAGCAATCCTTAGCAAGAAAAGTGAAGCAAGAGGTATCACAATACCAGACATTAAATTATACCACAGAGCCATATTAACAAAAACAGCATGGTATTGGCACCAAAACAGACACATAGAGCAATAGTACAGAATGAAAGACACAGAGACAAGCCTGCATAAATACAGTTATCTCATACTAGGCAAATGAGCCAAAAACATATATTGGAAAAAGATAGCCTCTTCAACAAATGGTGCTGGGAAAATTGGAAATCTGTGTGTAGCAAAATGAAATTAAATCTCTTATCTCTCACCTTGCACAAAACTCAACTCAAAGTCTGAAGCACTAGACTAGAGACCCTGTGTCCTATTGGAAGAAAAGTAGATCCAAGTTTACATCAGCTTAAGAACTTATTTTCTTAGTAAGACTTCTAAAGCACAAGAAGTAAAATTAAGAATCAACAAACGGGATGAAATCAAACTAAAAAGTCTTCACAGCAATGGAAACAATTATGTGAAGAGAGAGCCCACAGAATGGGAAAAAAATCTTTACCATATGCACCTCAGATAGAACATTAATCTCCAGAATATAAAGAACTCAAAAAACTTCAATACCAAAAAATTTTAAAAAACCAAATAACTCAATCAATAAATGGCAAAGGAACTGAACAGACACTTCACAGAAGAAGAAATACAATCAATCAACAAATACATGAAAAAATGTTCAACATCTCTAGTAATTAGAGAATGCAAATTAAAACTACAATGACATTCCATCTCACTGTAGTCAGAAAGACAATCATCAAGAATACAAGCAACAATAAATGTTAGTGAGGATGTGGGGGGAAAGTAACACTTATACATTGCTGGTGGGACTGCAAATTGGTGCAACCACTCTGAAAAACAGTATGGAGATTCCTAAGAAACTTGGAATGGAACCACCATTTGATCCAGTCATCCCATTCCTAGGTTTATACCCAAAGGACTCAAAATCAGCATATTACAGTGATGTAGCCACAGCAATATTTATAGCAGCTCAATTCACAATAGCTAAACTATGAAACCAGCCTTGTTGCCCTTCAATAAATAGATAAAGAAATTGTGGTATATATACACAATTGAATATCACTCAGTCATAAAAAAAGATTGAAATTATGGCATTTTCCAGTAAATGAATGGAACTGGAGAATATTATGCTAGTTGAAATAAGCCAATCCCAAAAAAATCAAAAACCTAATGTTTTCTCTGATATGTGAAGCTAATTCACAATAAAAGAGAGGGTATTTTGGACTAGACAGAGGGGAGTAAAGGGAAGGGAGGGGGAATGGGGATAGGAATAATAGCAGAATGAATCAGAATGAACCCTCTGGCTTCCAATATGAATACTTATGGAGGTTCAGTTCTCAAGCCTTCTAGGTATCACTCTGCAGGTATCTACCCTATTTGCAAACATGATCACACGACCTGTGTAACTCTACAACATGTACAACCAGATGAATGAGAAGTTATACTCTATTTATTATATGTCAAATGCATTCTACCACCATGTATAACTAATTAGAACAAAGAGAAATATATTTAAAAAATAACAAGGGGTAGCAGTTCTTCCTTCCTAACTAAATCATTTGTTGAAGCCCAATGACTCCATGAAAGACCTGCCAATATTCAGCGTCTCCCTTTGGCAGTGTGAAAGAAGAAAAATCAGGTAACTGTCAAAATCAAAATTCTTGCTCTCCTAGATCTCCTATGAATATGCTCTTCAAAATCATGCCAAATCCATAAGTTGACTCAAAAAGATGAGGGCAGACCCTGCTATGAATCACATAGAAACCTCACAGCCTTATCTCTTTCCAACCATGCCTCTATACACATGCACATTTTTATACCTGTAAAACGTCGTCAAAATTAATATCTAGAGCAGGATTAAAGGAGAAAAAAACATTTTAAAACTGTAGAACTTATAAATAGGAAATAAAAGCAGAGCAACAAGTCATATACATGCTGGTACTCAGTTTGCCTAGGACGTAGGTGTGTTGCCTCTAGGTTAAGAGATGATAGAAAAATCATCAGCTCTAGTCTTTTCCAAAGCCAGTCAGCCTCCTCCCTTTTGCCCCTGGGGCTTTCTTGACTCTGTGCTGTGTGTGGTCCCTGTACTCTCTGGGGCAGCACTGCCAGAGGAAGAATTCCTTGTACAGCTTTATACAGGTCCTGTCTTATTTTTAGAACATGCATATAGTAAATAAAAGTATCATATTGCAGATGAGAGGTGCTTCCAAAGGAGTCAATGGCAAAGGAAAGACCATCCTTGCCTCCACTGCAGAACCTTTGGGTAGTCCATTAGGGAACACACTTAACTTGGCTATTTATATAACCAGTTGTATACCAAGCACTTGTCAGAGGTAAGAGCATTTGAAAGCTTCTGAGCACTGTTTAGTTCCATGTTACTAACAGGATTGCATTAACTTCTAAAAAATATTCTTCTGTTCCATCCTGACTTCACTTAATTAGGAATCTTTTGCTCCGGTGAAGACCTTTTACTCTACTTCAACTCTGTATTTGGGTTTTACTGTTTACACAAACTTAGCTTCTATGTTTGGGGCAGCTAAATATTTGCTGTGAGATTATCTCTGCAGATCAGAATCTAATTTCTCCAGACTTGAAAAAGCTCTGGCTTCCAATATGAATACTTATGGAGGTTCAGTTCTCAAGCCTTCTAGGTATCACTCTGCAGAACCCTTGAGAGACCAAGGAAAGCCAAGTTCAAAGATGAAGATTAGAATGTAAATCACCTAAAAGCCTAAGGGTTTCCTCATTCAGAGTTTAAAAAAATAACGCAGCAAATCGTGTTCATAATTTCTGGGAGAAAATAATGAAAGACATTCTACATATGTTTTATATTGTTTTATATCTTATTGCTGTAGCTTTGAGAACTAAGCAACGTTGGATAGTATCTTCAATAAAGTACATTTAGCCCATGAGAGCACTAATAATATATGTATTAAAAAAGCAACATTTCATAAAAAGCATGCAGTTCCATTAGACATAGCACATTCTCTGAGTCCTTTATGCTTTCCAACAGGATTTTGAAATGCCTTTATGATTGTGGGGTCATTATTGCTTGTTTCACCAAATAAGGCTTCACTATCTCAGTAATTATTACTCAGAGATCTGATGGACTCACAAGGAATTTGTTGTATTCTAGCACACACATTAGAATCTCATTTTAAATCATCAATAAATATAAATACAAAAATTTTGCATTGTACAAATACCTTCTTACAAAGGAATACAAAAGAGACAAGGGTTGCTAGGCAACCACCCAGCACAGGTCTCAGCATTCCAGGTAACAAAAAGACTACAACACTGCCACCACCTGAAGGTTTGTGCTTAAAGCAACAAAAGAACACTGGGTGGAGCTGACATGCAGTTCCGAACCATCACCATCCTTCCAGAATTGTATTTGAGCATATTTTATCAAATTTAATATGTTGATTTACAAACTAAGTTAAATGAACTTTATTTAGTAGTGCGTTCAGCATTCAAAATTCACCTGGCATTTAGGGCACAACTCGGTGATGCAGTCTGAAGGGGACACTACATACAAGCTCTTCTGCAGTATCAATGGGGAGGGATGGGCAATGTCTCTACTATGTACTTGCCTTTGGTAACCTTCAAATTTTTCTCCTTTCTTCAGTGTGCCCAAAACTTCCAGATATCCAATATCTGATGTTGGTTTTGTGGAGTTGGATGCAATGATGCAGCTTGGTGATGATTAGTTCAAGTGTCTGGTGTCCTATAATATTTCTGCTCCTTCAATGGGGACAGCTGAGAGAGAAGCCTGAAGAAGAAAAATTTCAAAGTGTTGAAAAGAGTAGCCCCTGGGCAAGTACAGAACTCACTGAGGACCACCACCCAGGATTCCAAAGCCCATCACTGCTGTGTAAGGATTATAATACTTTCCTTTGTGGCACAGAATGGCATATGTAAGCTCACAGTTTAGAGTCAAGCTACCCAGTTCTACCACCTACCAGCCTTGTGACCTTTGGCAAGATACTTAAATCCTCTAAGTCCATTTCTTCATCTACAAAAAAGGAATTGAAAAAAAAAAAAGGTGCCTACCACATGTCATTCATGTGTTAATTGAAATAATGGATGTAAAGCCCTTTGCTTAGTCTCTGACATGTAATCAATACAGAATAAATATTTAAAGTATTAATTCTATTACGCAGGTCAATAATAAATAATGTTCTATCTCATTTATTTACATAAATACTCTCAGGGGTTTTATTAGCTAAATAGTGTAGGAATACTCTGTTCCAGTGTACAATGAAAACATGTACACTATTTAGGAATAAACGATGTCAGGCAAGAACATAAAAGAAGAACTGATTTAATGTGATTGAAGGCCTTGAATGTAACCATATACTTTTTATCATCTTGCATTACCTAAGGCCATATTATTATAGCAATGGATTTTGCCCTCACCCTCTGCAAAACAGAATGGTATGTGTATCTTGGTCTTATGTGAGTTCCTTGCATTCACATACATGGAGCCACATAGGATTATATACACTTAGATCACCAAGAACATGAGATTTGGGGGGCTACTATTTAACAAAAGAATATATGTGCAACTATAAAGAAAATTTAAAAAGTAGAAAATCAAGAACAATGCAGGAACTTGAGACATCTCTATGGGCTAAGCCACAGGTTGTACAACTCAAATCCACCTGGTGTCATTTGGGTGCCTGGTGATGTTATCTTCTCTCTGTCCTGCTTCAAGTTGCTTCCTTCCATACTCACAGCTTCTGTTTCATGACATTAACTTCCATGTGACTCTTGGTGGCCTGCCCAACCCTTCTTCACAATGACTTTCATTTTTCCTTGGACATATTATGTTACCTGCTTTAAATCTGAGCTCAGAGGTGAAGCAGGCTATAGTGGGCACTGTGTTGGGGTGTCAGACCCCTCTCAGAAATGAAGGGACTTCTCCCGTAGCCACTAGGAGTGCCGTGGGCAGACAGCCCAGCTGTCAGCAATCTACAGAGGTTGCCTCAACTGAAGAGAGCTGCCTCTCCCGGTCATGTTCTTTTCCTGGGTGCTGGGATTGATGATAAAGAAGACAAAGACCAAGTCCTTGTGTCTCAAACTGAGACATCTCTGAAGGGTCATCCCAGCTCCATAATTCCTTATGGTGTTTGATGAGCCCTGCTTTGAGACAAACATGGCCATTCAATTTCTGCCCACTCCTGTTCCCCTGTCTCCTCCTCATTCTCCTCCCTTCCCCAAATGTTGATCTCAGCAGCATTCCAGATAAAGTTCCCCAATGCTGATCTCCACCTCAGAGGCTTCTTTTTTTATATAATTTTTTTAATATTTATTTTTAAGTTTTAGATGAACACAATATCTTTATTTTACATTTATGTGGTGCTGAGGATGGAACCCAGTGCCTCGTGCATGCTAGGTGAGCACTCTACCACTGAGCCACAACCCCAGCCCCTCGGAGTCTTCTTTTTTGGAAACTCAATCAGTGGTTGAAGATAACCCATAGGGGGGACGCAGAGTCATACAGGTTGTCAAAAATCAGTCAGGAAGTCAGGCACGGTGGCTCACGCCTATAAGCCCAGCAGCTCAGGAGGCTAAAACAGAAGGATTGCAAGTTCAAAGTCAGCCTCAGCAACTTAGTGAGGCCCTAAGCAACTTAGCCAGACTTTGTCTCGAAATAAAATATAAAAGGGCTGGTGATGTGGCCCAATGGTTAAATGTCCTTGGGTTCAATCCCCAGTGCCAAAAGAAATTAGTCAAGATACTGACTGGCCTCAGTTAAGGGCCCGTTCCTGCTCCATTAAGCTATGGCCAGGCACATAAGTTTGTGGGATACAGAACACCCCTGTGGGGCCACTGGCAGTTCTGAGTGTGTTTCCTAGGGGGTGGCATATTTGACATGTCTCATACATTCTATTATGGATCCCAGGCAGGGTCCATAGGTTTGTCTGTCTTTCTGCAATGCATAGCATTTGGTTTACATCCTTTTTATCTTCAAAGCTATCACCACCCCCTTGGCTCCACAGAGATCCTTGCCTATGCTAGAACTTAAAGTGAAAACATCTCCTCCATTTGACTACAATCTAAAAATATTCACTTTTGAGTTTGAGAAGTTTACTGCTAATCATGACAGGGAAACTGAAAGGAGATATGTAAAATAGCAAACATAATTAATACATTAAGAAGCGTCGTTAAAGAGATTTTTTAGAAATTCAAGCTTATGTTATTGCATTAATTAAAGACACTCATTCTATAATACTGCTTAAAAATTTTTTTTAATCCCTTCTTTCTCACATCAGCAATGAATTGTATCTTTGTTCAGAACAAAGACCTCCATGTGCTCATTATAAAAATTAAAGTGACATAGAAAAGTCTAACAAAGGAAAAATATTACCTAAAATCCCACTGTCTAAAAATAGCCATAATCAACATTTGGATATAATTATAGTTGTCTGTCTATTGACATAGCCAGAAAGATAGAATGACTTGCAGTCAAATGAAATCATACACCTGCTATTTTAACTCTTAAAAATTAGTTTTAGTTTCATTAACCAAAAAAAAGAGACAGAAGTAAAATTAAAATAATTTCTAAATATTAATTAAATGTTTCCCCATCATATGAACTATTTCCTAAAAGATCACCGAAAGAGACCACATAAGAGACTGGCTTCATGCAATTGGCAGGAGGGAGTTTATTGAACCAGCATGCTGGGGCTCAAGGCTCACTCAGGAAGGGAGAGCAGCCCAGAGCCCAGAGCAGAGGTCAAGCAGAGCTTAAGTACACTTTTTGGAGAGGGCGGGGGGCTTTGCATACATCAGAACAAATCATCATGAGGCGCGGAAAAATTGAACAACAACTCTGAGACATGATTAGTACATTCATTGGCAGAAACAGTCTGGGCAGGGGTGATTGGTCACCTCTAAGCGGGGTACACATTCAAACTGATTGGTTTTAGGGCCTCAAGGACTACGTGACATACTACACAGAGTCCCAGGTTATTAGACCACTAGTGGAAACAGTGGAAATATTTACTGGGCAGTTCGGGTATTGTCCTAACAGCTACAGGGATTACAGGTTCTGGGGGTAGCAGAGGAATTTTAACAATACCTAGTCTTTCACTTTTTAACTCAGGCCCTGCAGCTTGGAAACTTTACAATACCCGGTCTTTTACACTTTAACTCAGGCTTTGCAGTTTAGAATCAGCTTAGAAATTTTACCTTTACAGTGGGATAGGGATGTAGCTCAACACAAAGTATTAGCATTCTGGGTCCCCAATACTCTCCTCCATCACCAAATCAACCCTAGAGTGTGACTACCCAGACTTTCATATGGGAATGAACCATATTTCTACTTTATGTATGCCATCTCATCTTTAGGTTTCTTTGTATATCATCCTAACTTCATCTTTGTTAATATCTCAACTAATATGATTATTGTCTACTCTGAGACCATAATTCCTGGAGTTATTTTGTCTTAATTCAGCATCATAGGGTAGAGTGCTCACTGCCAATGTCTTTTACCAGGATCTCCATTCCTGAATTCTTGGTGATTCATTTAATTATGTTTGATGAGTTAGTTTGGCTTATTACTACTATAACAAATTGCCACAAATTCAGTGCTTAACACAAATTTACTCCCTTACCCTTCTGAGTATTATATTGCAAAGCAAACGTCACTGGGCTAAAATGAAGATCCTGCCTTCATTTTATTTTATTGCCTTCTAAAGGCTCTGGGAGATACCCCATTTTCTTACCTTTTCCAGCATTTAGAGGCTGTCTCCATTCCTTTGCTCGGGGTCACTTTCCCTCTCCTCAAAGCCATCAGTGTAGTGTCTTCAAGTTCTCTGTGGCCCTACTGCCTCCCTCTTAGTTTATAAGGACCCTTATGACTACCTATGTACCACCAAGATAATCCAGGGTGCTCTCTGCATCTCAGGATCTTTAACTTAATTGGACCTGTAAAGTTCCTTAGCCATGTGAGGGAACACACTCACAGGTTCCAGGGGATTTAGACATGCACATTTGCAGGGTGGGGAGGCATTATTCTGTCCACCAGAGGTGGTTTGGCTTAGATATTGTACCATTTATTTTATTTCATCGATTTGAGGTTGTTCTCACTGGAAAGGACTCCCAAGCACTTCATTGCCTGAGCTATTTGATACAGTATCAGGAATGTATGTTTCTTTATAGTTGACAAACATCTGTCTGAATGTCATAATATGGAATCATCTTTTTTTTTTCAATTTAGCACATAGTGTTATACTAAAAATACTTTAAAGCAGCATGTTGTTTTTTCTTTGTATATGAGCTCTTATTCTACCCTTATTATACCTTAAAAAAAAAATCTCTTTTAAGGGGCTTGGGATATAGCTCAGTTGGTAGAGTACTTGCCTTGATGCACAAGGCCGTGGATTCAATCCCCAGCGCCTCAAAAAAATTTTTTTCTTTCAAGTTCAATGTAACCAGGCTGTCTTGAGTCTGTTGCTTCTTGTTATTTTTTCCTAAGGTGAGGTAGCCTTTTTCAATACACTTACTCAGTTCTATCTTTATTACAGTGAAGTTTTCTTTGAATATTTTTTTTTACTTCCATGTGTTGAATTATGTATTTGAGGGTCAACAAGTTATCTTTACCTTGGATTATTTTTTCCTTCAGTTATCCATTACCTTAGTTTTAATTCCATAAATATCTTATTCTTGCTTATCTGCATTCATTATGTTTATCTCGAGCTGTTTCTCCAAGTTAGCATCCTTATTTTCATCAATGCTGCTATGCTCCTAAGGCTTCTAATCATTCTATTCCCTTTGTAGTGTGTTGGCTTGGTGCTCGATTTATTTCTTCAGCGTCCTCCTCATTTTATTAGCTATCGTATCTTCCCTGAGATATCACCTTTATGAAGATGACATATGATTGTCTACTTCACAAAGTTACTAAATAACTGATAGCACTTATGAAGAATTTTCTTTTGTTCTGAGCCATAGTGTCTCTTAGACGGTATTCAGTGTTTTCTCCTTTCTATTTTTGTTCATGCTCACTTTTAATTATTTTGGGGGTATGATTTTCTCATGGCATTACTATGTCTTCTCATGCTTAATCTGAGCTGCTTTATTCCAATAGTTTTCTCTGACATAGTGTGGGGTACTTCCCTTTTACCACTGTGTCTAACACCTCTTCATGTTTTCTTCCAATCTTATTGTACCCCCAATTCAGCTTTCCCTAGTTGTTCACAAAACTGTTATTGGTTCCTTCATTGGCACCAACACAAAGGGAAGATAAAGTAGGAAAAGCAGCTCCCTGGACCAAATGAAGTTAAAAGTAACACCTTTGGCAAACTTTACAGAAACACGTGACAATGTGAAGACATTGTGCTAGGACCTCTCCATAAATCCCTGTGCAAATGAAGGTGTCTGAGTTCCACATTGTTACCATCCCCTGTAAATCTGCATCTGCAGGCAGAAACAGGACCCCTCCGGCCTTGGACTGTCTCTTCAATTTACATGAATGGAGGCTCTCCTGCCTTGTGCTTTGTCCTTATTTCAATACCTCCTGTCCGAGGAGAGGAAAGACACATCCACTTACTAGGTTTCTCTCCAGATTTGGAAGTAATAGACATTGCTGCTATAATGTGATTATGTATTCCTGAAAAAGTCTATTTTCTGCAAAATTACACACTAAAAATTAGAGTTTATGGGGGAAAATACATTTGGAACAGTGCACTCAAAACCTGCACCAATTTGGAACCCGATTACCTCCCAAACAATTCCAATACAACTAGAAATACAAGCACAGTTAAACATCCACTGACATGTGTTGGGAGATGATGCTCCCCAGATTCCCTGCTTTCTACATGGTCCAGACTTTCTGAGTAAAGGATCTAAAGGTCTTTTCTCAGTGTTTTAGTCAGCTTTTTCACTGCTGTGATTAAAGGACCCAGCCAGCACAATTGTAAATGAGGAAAACTTTTTATTCGAGGACTCATGGTTTCAGAAGTGTTAGTCCATAGAAGGCCGGCTCCATTTCCTGGGGCTGGAGGTGGGGCTGAACATCATTTCAAGAGATGGAGGGAAGCAGCTCACATCATGGTGATCAGGAAGTAGAGAGAGAGAGAGAGAGAGAGAGAGAGAGAGAGAGAGAGAGAGAGATCTCCACTTGCCACATACAAATATATACCCAAAACCACACCCCAATTCCCACCTCCTCCAGCCACACCTTAGCACTTCAGTTACCACTCATACATCACTTCTCATTTATCATTTCTCCTCGGAACCTTCTTGCACTGGCTCACACGTGAGTTTTTTGGGGACACCTCACATCCAAACCATAACATTCAGGCATGATTGAACAGAAAACCTCAGATAGAAAGCATCTTCCTCTCCAAAGGTGTTCTTGCTCTTTCCAGAAGATATTTGCTTAGCTCCAGGATTAGGAGCAATAGCTCTGCAGAGGGGGAAATGAACAGTTAATCAGCAATCCTAATAAAGGCTCAGAGTCTCCTGGATTCAAGGTTTGTTTCCTATAATGAAAACCCACAGCAAACAGGCAGTACCTGCCTCATTCTCATCTCCCTGTAGGGATTCGGGTGTGAAGAGCAGATGCAAGATGTTACTCTGGCTATTATACTATGAATAGTAAGCTATATTTTATGAATAGTAAGCTATATGCAAAAAAATAGGAAAAGCCTGTTTTTCTCTAGCTATGAATAGTAAGCTCTGACCCAGGGGTTCTATATAAATATTTATTCCCCTATGTATGGCAGGCTAACATTAAATTACAAGTAAAGTTAAAATCTCAGACCCTTCATGGTTTCTGATTTAACACTAGTTTAACATCGTTTACAACCAACATCACAGTCATATACCCTTTTAAGTCTTGGAAATTTCTCTTATTTTTTAGATTTAGGTCCATTAAATTAAAACCCTGACCCAGTGAATAGCCTTTTTCTATAACCAATTTTAACACTGAATATAATGTCTTCACAGCTCCTTCGTCTCAACTTACACTCTTTTCAAAAAACATCTTCACATTTTGGGAAACAATAGCTCTTCAACCCACTAAACTAGCTATTATTTGCACTCAAAGAAGTCACATTTAAAAATCTGAACATTTGGGGCTGGGGTTGTGGCTCGTGTTAGAGCTCTTACCTAGCATGTATGAGGCACTAGGTTCAATTCTCAGCACCGCATAAAAATAAAGATCCATTAACAGCTAAAAAATATTTTTTAAAAAATATGAACATTTTTTGGAGGGGGTTCTTAGGTTTTGCCTGGGTTTCCTCTTTAATTGTGAAGTAGTTTGCCCATGATCACTTCAAAATATTAAAATGAAGTGTGTGAGGGGTCACACATGAATTTTTTAAAAAAAATCCATTGTTCTGCATCAACAGATCCACCTTGAAAAAAATTTCTTATAGCAGAGAACATTGGATTAGGGCTGAGTCTCTGGATATTTTTAAACACACTGGTTTAACCAAAGACCACAGAATATAGGCTATGAGATATACTCTACAGCTCCATAGTACTCTAAACAATTTTAGCCACCATTTTCAATATTGATATCAACTTGTTTTCCTTTTTTGGTTAGTTGCTACTGGAAAAATATTTTTTCTGGTCTTTTTATAAGTTTTTGTTTTTGGTGTATGAGTGTGTGTGTGTGTGTGTGTGTGTGTGTGTGTGTGTGTGTGTGTTGAGGGGGACATAATTTGAATGATGTGTTCTCTATCATGCTCCAATACTAATTTTTCAGTAGTTATACACGATGCACTATATAGTACGACATGAATAACCTCAGGCTAAGAATTAGGACACGCACCATAGTCTAGTTTTCTACTAAGGACCAACTGGGTAATTTTAAGAACGCATTCAAATGTCTATGGGGTTCAGAAATACATCTGGAAATCTCTTAAGTACTAATTTAAATTGAATGAATGTTCATGTACTTCAAAATTCATGTATTGAATCCCTAAAATCCAGTGTGATGATATTTGGAGATGGGAGTTGTCATGAGGGAGGGGGGCCTCATAATGGGATTAGTAACCTTATAAGAATGGACACCAGAGATGTTCTTACTCTCTACCATGGGACACAGCTAAAGGGAAGCTAGCTGAAAAGAGACCTGACCTTGCTCTGACCCTGAGATTGGACTGGTTTGGGTCTCTAAAACTATGAGGAAATAATAAATTTCTGTTGTTTAAACCACTTGGTCTATTTTGTCAACATCCCAAACTGATGAATACAAGTTCCTTCAACCTTAAAAAAAAAATTATGCTCAAAGAAAAATGGTATAGAGGTACTTTTTCCTAGTCAGCCAACAAGTAAAACCCCTGGATATTATAAAACAAGCGTGAGAAGATCCTGAGTAATGGAAAGAAACAGGTAGGCTGGCTAGGGACCTCATACCAGGAATGAGGTGAGTTCCCTGAGTTATATTTTTGCCTCATGTACCTATACTGACGACTGAGAAACTGACAACTCAGACCATTAGGTCCAGACAAATATATATATCTCCCCAGGAAAAGCCTGTTTTTCTCTAGCCAAAAGACCAGGGAGGGGACAGCCTAGCAATAGAGAAAAGATAACCTTGAGACAATAGCTACTCTACTCTAGCCAGACACCACATACAAAAACCTAAAAGCCTGACCCCATTCCCACTCACACCAGAAAAGGTTGAGTGGGGAGCTTAGACTTCTGTTCTCAAGAAGCTGCCAATGACCGAGCAGCTAACGCCTAGTACTGCCAAGATGATGTCAAAGAGGCCAAGTGGGACTGTCATCCCCACCAGGTAGCAATGACTCCCTCACCCGTGGAACTGAGGGAGCCCAGCCTCCAGCCCACCTGCTAATATTGGGGGCATCAGTCTCCCTCCCCACGGGGTTGCGCCAGGGAAGGCTGCTACTGTTTGAGTGCCCCACCAAAATTCATGTTAAACTTGAGTCCCTACGGGATATTAAAATAGTGGAAACTTAATCAAACTACACTTTTGAAGTGCGACCTTCGGAAAATAAGGATAAATAAGCCCACAAAGGTCAGGCCAATAGGGTTAGGGTTAGGGTTAGGGTTAGGGTTAGGGTTAGGGTTATAACCTTTCATAAGACCTGAGCTTATGAAACTGAAATTTGGAGATGAAACTCGACTACCTGCTTCTGCTGGCAGGTGGGACCGGTAAGACTGGAGCCCTCTACTACTGCTGGCAGGTAGGGTGCACATAAGGTTGCATACCTCTGCAGCCAAGAAGTGTCACAGCTCTTAATAGCAAGCTATGCCTTACAGTGTCGCAGCAAAACTCAGCAGTTTACCATCAGTATCATCTTCTTTCTGGGTTGTTGTCTTGTGAATTTGAAGCATGAAAGCCACAGACCAGGATAAGTAAGTGAAAGAGTAGGATTTAGTGAAGAAGGAACAGAACTTTTGCAGTGCAAAAGGAAACCTATCTGAGTGTGCTAGTCTAGAGGTTTATATAGGACTGGAGTCACTGCTATTGGTCCAAACTTATGCTAATTAGGATCTGAAAAGACTACTGATGCCATTGGTCCGGACTTATGATAATTAGGGTTTGGAAAAACACTAACATTCTCTGTCCAAATTTATGCTAATTAAGTATGGGAAAGTACTAAAATGGTATTGGGCAACTCAGAAGCCCCAAATTCCATTCAGGTCCATTTCCATTTTCTGGACCACAGGTCAAGAAGCGAGAAGTTAGGGTTGGTGAATGGTCTGTGCTGGCAGTTCCCATCTACAGAGTTGCATGCAACGGGCTTCTGCAGTAGGTATCCATACTATGTCCTAGCCTAGCTGCAGAAGGTGACAGGTAGGAGAGCCTTGGCTCTCAGAGCCTCAGGACCACTATACCTGCATGACAGGCTCCACATGGCCATAGGCTGTACTTCCCTCTTGTTATGGTTTGAATGTGAGGTGTCCCCCAAAATCTCCCATGTGAGACAATGCAAGCAGATTCAGAACAGAAATGATTGGGTTGCAAGAGTCTTAACCCAATCAGTGATTTAATCCCATGATAGGGATTAACTGAGTGGTAACTGAAGTAGTGGGGTGTGGCTGGAGGAGGTGGGGCTTGGGGGCGTGACTTTGAGTATATATTTGTTTGGTGAGTGGACTCTCTCTCTGCTTTCCGATCACCATGTGAGCTGCTTTCCTCCGCTGATGTTCAGCCTCGCCTTGAGCCCTGAGAAATGGAGGCGACTTTCTATAGATTAAGACCTCTGAAACTACGAGCCCTCAGATAAACTTTTCCTCCTCTATATTGTTGTGGTCAGGTTCTTTTAGGCACAGCAGCAACAAAACTGAATAAAATACCTCCCTTGCTCCAACTCACCCAGACTGCCACTGCACCACTTCACTGCCTCTTCTCAGCTGGGATCAGTAGGTTGGATGGCTGGCTTCTCAGCCAGGGAGCTGTGTTACTAGAACATTCTGTTCTATCACGTGATGCCCTGTGCAGCCTCAAGATTTTGCTGAGAGTCCTCACCAGCAAGAAAACTCTCCTAAGCCTCAACCACCTGATGTCACCTCGGCTTTCAGAGCCAAGAGCTGAATAAACATTTATTCTTTATAAAACAACTAAGTCTGTGGTCTTCAGTTATAGCAATGAAAAGTAGACTAATACAGAGGTCTAGTGGGAAGTCAAAACTTTCACCACTGCCCAGTGGCAAGAAGGCCACTTCCTCCAAATCCTGTAGTGCCTGTGGATGTCAAGTAGGGAGTACTGACAAGGTACCCTGATTTGTTCCTGCCAACAAGGTGATAGTAGGTCTGGTAGGGAATCAGAACTCTTGCACCCGCTCAACAGAAATGAGGATTTCCTCACCTCAGGTGTCAACAGAAACTAGATAAGAACCTATATATATTTCTACCCTTGTCTGGCAATAATGAGATGACTCTCTTTCATCCCCTTCCAGAGAAATGTCAGAGAAACCAGCTAAAATGGGAAATTTAAAATTAAATCTAGGGTCTTATATTATCCAAAATATCTAGATTTCAATAAAAATCATACATCATGCCAAGGAAGCTATCAAACTTACTTCAATAAAAAAAACCACATGTTAATGGCATCAAAACAGATGCACAGACCAGCTGGACTAGATTGAGAGCCCAGAAATAAACCTGTCCCTACAGCCAACAGACCTTGAACAAAAGAGCTAAGAACACACACTGGAGAAAGGACAGTCTTTTCAGTAAATGGTGCTGGGGAAATTAGAGAAACACATGCAAAGAATGAAACTAGACCCCTCTGTCTCCTCCTATATAAAAAAATAAACTCACAGTGGACTAAAGACCTGAATGCACAACCTGAAACCAATAAAAGAAAAAATAAGGTAAATGCTTCAGGACATTAAAATGGACAAAGACTTTTTGGATAAGACCCCCAAAACACAATGGATTCCAACAAACTAATAAGCTTCTGCACAGCAAAAGAAACAATTAATAGAGTAAAGACACAGCCTAAAAATTTGGAGAAAATATTTGCAAAGTATATGTTTAACAAGAGGCTACTAGCCAGAATGTGTAAGTAACTCAAACAACTCAATACAAAGAAAAGAAAAGAAAAAAATATAATTAAAAAGTGAGTAATACATCTAAATAGACATTTATCCAAGGAAGACATACAAATGGCCAACAGGTATATGAAAAATTACTGAATATCTTTAATCATCAGGGAAATTCAAATTAAAACCACAATGGGATATCACCTCACTCCAATAAAAATGAAAAATATTAAAAAGACAAAAGGTAACAAGTGCCGATGAGGATAAACTCTTACACACCATTGATGGGAAAGTAAATTAGTACATCCATTGTGGAAAAGACTGTGGGGATTCCTTAAAAAAAAAAAAAAAAAAAAAAAAAACACCTGCTGAGTATTATTTCCAAAGGAAATGAAATCAGTATGTCATGCTTATTGCAGTACCATTCCCAAAAGCCAAGAAATGGAAACAAGCCAAATGACCATCCACTGATGAGTGGATAAAGAAAACACAACAGAATACTTCTCAGCCAGTCATTTTAAAAAAAAAAATGGAATTCTGTCATTTGCAACAATATGTATGGAAATGGAGATCGTTATGTTAAGTGAAGTAACCATAACACAGAAAGACAAATGCCACATGACTTTACTTACACGAGAATATAAAAAAAAGGTAATCTCATAGAAGCCGAGAATAAAATGGCAGCTACCAAAGCCTAGGAAGACCATCAGGGAGGGATCAATAGGAAAAGTGTGAACAAAGAGTGCTGAATAACAGCTGGATGAGAGAAAAAAAAAAAGTTCTGGTGTGCTTTTCACAGTAGAGCAGCTTCTTGAAAAAAAAAAACTAGAAGAAATTATTTTTTAATGTTTTTACTGTAAAGAAATGATAAATATTTGAGAAGGTAGATGGGTTTTGCCTGATTGAAACATTACACAGTGTACACATGTATTGAAATATCACAGGGAACCTCATAAATATGTAGCATTTTTTATAAAAGTTAAAAATTAAAGAAATAGTCAATAGATGTCCGTACCAACATGGAAATGTTAAAATTATCTGACAAAGATTTTAAAGCATCTATTTTTAAAAAGATTCACTAGCAATTGAAAATAGACTTTTAAAAATGAAAAAAAAAATTAGAAAGTCTTAGCAAAGAAATATAAAGTCTCAGCAAAGTAATATATAAAAACGAGACAGCAGAATTCAAAGGACAGAGTAAATCATCAGTGAATCTGAAGACAGACAATAGAAGTTACTCAATCTGAACAGAGAAAATATAGGCAAAAACAAAATAAACAGAAGTTCAGAGAACTCTGGAACTAAATACTTATAAATTAAATTTTAAAAGCTATAAATACAATATAAATATAAATAAAAGGTATATATCTATATCTGAAAGTTATAGCTATTAAGAAGCTAAATGATTGTAAATAGGCTAAAACCAAAGAAATACACCCAAACATATTATCATCAAATTTCTGAAAATTAAAACAGAGAAAAAAATTTTAAACTGTGAGAGAGAAATGAGACCTTCCTCATGAAGGGAAAACAATCTAAATGACAGAAGTTATCTCATCACAGAGTCCAGAATAAAGTGTATAACATTTTCAAGTGCTAAAAGAAAACAATTGTGAACCCAGAATCTCACATCCAGAAAAATTATCCTCCCAGAATGAAGGAAAAATCAAGGTATTCTCAGAGAAAGAAAAACTAAGAGAATTGATAGGAAGCAGAAATATCTTTAGAGAGTAGTGACAATTTTTTAAATAGAAACATTTTTTTTTAAAAAAAGGAATCTTGAAACACTGGGAAAGAAGGAAAAACATGATAAACAGAAATATTAATTAAAACAACAGACTTTTCTTCTTGAGTTTTCTAAATGATGTTTGATGAATAAAGTAACATTGATGTGGTTCTATGTATGTAGAGGAAATATATACATTATTTTACATCATAAATAGGGGAGGATAGAGGCACATAAAGAGAGCTAAAGTTTCTGTGCCTGACTCAAACTGGTAAAATAATAATACTAGTAATTCATGATTAATTATGTATATATGAAATAATATCTATAGAACTACTAAAGTGCTATATAGAGAGATACAAAGACATTATAGCAAATCAAAATTTAATTATAAAAAATATTCAAGTAATACAGGAATGAAGGAAAAAAGAAATAGAAAAAGAAGAAACAGAAAATGTAATGGCAGACTCAAGTCCTAACATGTGAGCAATTAGATATAATACATTTTATCTAAATAATAGCAATTAAAATACACAAATTGTCAAAGTGGATTAAAAACATGACTCTATTACATGCTGTCTCAAAAGCACATGTAAAATATAATGATCTTAACAGAGTGAAAATAAAAGTATGGAAAAGGATAGACTTTGCAAAGCCTTAGTCAAAAGCTAGTAGAAGTGACTATACTAATATCAGATCATTTCAACTTCAGAACAAAGAAAATTACCAGAGATAGAGGGGACATTATTATGTAATAATAAATGGACCAGTACTCCAAGAAGACACAGCAATCCTAAATGTGCATGCACCAAATCACAGAGCTGAAAATTTGAAGTGAAACTCATGGAACAAAGAGAAGCGGAGAAATACACATTTATACTTGGAGAATTCAACATCCTCTCTCAAACATGGATAGAACAAGTATAGAGAAACCTGGCAAGGATATAGGAGAATCAACCTCACTGTCAGCCAACAAGATATAAACCAATCACCTTCCCTTCTCTAAAGCAAGACAGGGATAGAGTATATATTTAGGCTTTAGGACATTCTTATCACTAGATCCTATAGAGGTAAAGGAAGAGAATAGGTAGAAAAATAAAAATAAAAATCTGCTTACTCCAAAGTTCATGGCTGGTTCAGGAAAGAAATAGAACTAAACAGAAACTTGAATCCAAACCTTGCAAAAGGCACAGACTGGAGCCATCAGAATCCAGTAGCCTCCACACAGGAGGGATTTTCCTGTGTCCAGATCAGAACAAACCCAATATGAAAACTAAAGTTACTGTTGCTTTAATTATATTAGCCATTGAACTCCTATAAAGAATGAGTCTGAATCTACCACTAAAAAAGGGATAAATTCTTCTCTTTTAATTCTAGGATATGCTTTAGAAAATTACTTAATCCAAAGTGCTAAATTGCCCAGAAGAATTATTACATTTCCCCTAAGTGAACAATTTTTTTTTCTTTTCTAACCAGTTGTATCAAGTCCAATTAAAAACAGAATATAACTTCCTAGATATTTAAAATAGAACAGGTCAGTACTGTAAAAACCTGAGTAATTTGTAGGGATTTTGTAATACACTAGTAATAGTGCATCGATATAAGTAAAACTGCTATTTGTTGAGTAACTCTCTCTTCACTGTCACTACCTCAAGGGATTTGTGCCTTACATGGTGGCACACACCTATAATCCCAGTGGCTCTGGAGACTGAAGCAGCAAGTTCAAACCCAGCCTCAGCCACTTAGCAAGACCCTGTCTCAAAATAAAAAGGGCTGGGATGTGGCTCAGTGGTTAAGTGCCCCTGGGTTCAATACCTGGTACTAAAAAATAAAAACAAAAAAGGATATATGTGTGGGCAGGGTGGATTGGTATCTGAGTTGGACAGAGAAATGTGTCAGTCAATTCCAAAGAGTTTTGTTGAATTATTCTTTGTCATCTGTTATTTCTCCCCTCCATGTTCATCTTCTCAATATTATCCAGAGGCCTGACATCACAGAGCAAGCACATTAGCATACACTTTTCCTCTTATATAAACTACTGAGTAATAAAGGTATTCACACAGTTCTCTTCAGAGACAAATCCAAATCATACAAATTTTCTCCATAATTTTAGGTAAAATGCAATCTGAATCTATGACAAATGCATCCCACGGGGAGTTAAGCAACCAGAATGCAGAAGCTATTTAGCATCTGAGGTCCTCAGTTTCCTTAGTAGAAGAGGAATGTTAAGATCAGCCTTCTTTCTGCCTCAGGGGGGACTGTGCGATTTAAATAGTCCCATGTACACGAAATACTTTGAGTCCTTTGGGATAGCTGGATGACATGGTTGTTTGTTATCATATGATTTGTGGACACAATTACATTGGCATTTCACCCAAGAAGGTCTTCATAAAGTTTAGTTTTCTTAGACCTCTGTGGATGTGTGGCTTTTCATTCATTTCAAGAGTTAGAATTCAGACACTGGGATTTCAGTGATCAGCTCCACTCATTGAACTCTCCCACCCCAACACAGAACTGGAGCGGAGAATTCCTGGCGCTGAGCCCCTGTGGGCCTGGCGAGTCTGCCCTGGTGAGAGCTTCTGCGCAGGGTTCAGTTGCATTGCTCTGTTATGGGGAGCAGAGAAAGACTCTGTTCTAATGTTATTTTTTGACAGACTTGGAATTTTTTCAATTGGGGGAAAAAAGAGAGAGAATCACCGAACTGCTGGATCGAAATCATAATCTGCTTTTAATGGAAAAGTGAACTCAAAGTTTTTACCCTTCTTGCCCCTTCTTGGGATGCCCTCACCTCAGGTCCCCTGGGTGGGGGGTGAGAATGGGGGTAGGGGTCCCCTGCCCGCTAACCAGTTGACACAGCGTTCTTTTTTATAAACAGCTCTGCTAAAACGCACCCTCTCCGTGCTCTCCCTGGCAAAGCAGTGCGTGGAAGAAGCTGTTTTTGGAAAGAACCTTGTGATCCTCAGCTCAGTGGTTAAATGTTGGCTGACTGGATCTGCTAAAAGAAACAAGGACCATGTTCCTCCTCTGAATTTGGGGGGTTTTCATTTACAGAGGGAGAAGCTCCAGTGAGCTGGTACTAAGAAAATGAAATGGGACGCTGTCTTGGGTTGATTTGCTGTTCTCTGTGCAGCCTGTTACTTATATGAGTTGTGGGCTTAGTTGGGTAGTGGAAAAAAGAGAAATCTACAGAAGCAATAAAACAACAGTGGCCCTCAAACCATTCTCTCTTCATTTAGTTTTCTGTTCTTGTGGAGGGGGGTGGGTGTGTGGGGGTGGGTGTGCACACGTGCACGTTTATTTTCTGTTCTTTGGCAACAAAGGAGAGGGGACCTCTGTGAAGCTTTAAAACCTGTGAAGCTTCAGGTGTCATAAAATATTCTTTTTGATAAGTTTCTGTTTTTCTTTACCTTAGGCACTGGTGGGTAGAGAATTTGGAATTGTGGCAGAGAACAGGGAACTGGAAGGATCTCCCCTCATCCTCTTCCTTTCAACTATCATCTGGAAATAGGAGACACTTTGCAACCCAGTCAGTAGTATGTTGCTGGGATAGAATTCTACAAGACCATTTGCCTGGTCATGCCCACTCCTGGGTCTAGTCAGTAAGAGCCCAACAAATTCATCTGGACCCAAAAAGATGCATAAAGATGTGAGAGGACTTATGAAAATACTTAAACAACATGAAATAATTGTTACAATTTCAGGCTCTGAGTCACACCAACCTGGATTCTTATCTTAGATCTATCATCTATGAATTGCATGGTATTGATCAAATTGCTTCCTGCATCAAACCTGTCTATCTTCATAGCAGCCTTAATTATAGCAGCCCCAAAGTAGAAACAGCCCAAATGTCCAGCAGCTGATCAATAGATAGACAAAAGTGATATACCCATGCAATGGAATATTATTCATCCATAAAAAGGAATGATATACTGTATTTGGTACAACATGGATGAATCTTTATTGTATTTTTTTTTAGAGAGAGAGAATTTTTAATATTTGTTTTTTAGTTCTCGGCAGACACAACATCTTTGTTTGTATGTGGTGCTGAGGATCGAACCCGGGCCGCACGCATGCCAGGCAAGCGCGCTACCGCTTGAGCCACATCCCCAGCCCCATGGATGAATCTTGATAACATTATGCTAAAAGTAATGAATCATACACAAAAGAATAAACATTATGTGAATTCACTCATATGCAATGTCAACAATAGGCAAATTCATAGAAGCAGATAGGACATTGGGGCTAGTCAGAAGGAAGGAAGGGGAGCAACTGCTAATGGGTAGAGAGCTTTTTTCAGGGTGATGAAATGTTCTGAAATTAGTGATTGTTGTGCAGCCTTGTGAATATATCAAAATTTACTGAATTATATACTTTTTAAAATTGAAATTTTAAAATTGCAATTTTAGGGAGAAAATCCTGTTCATTATCTTTTAAACTATGTTGATAGTTTCTCTTTCATAAAATTTATAATAATAAAATCATATATGCAATGCACATCCACATGGTGACCAGAACATAGTAAGTGCCAAATTAGTGATCATTGTGAGAACTTGAGTCCACTCACCCCTCAGTATCAAACATTCCATGAATCATCACAAGCTTGCAATGGGTTCAATTCTAACCTCCAGGTGTTCCCCACTGTGCCTTGGAAGTTGACCTTAAGCAGTGCAGCTAAGGGACTAAATTCTGATTCAGTCTGCATCTTCATCTACGATTCCCATGCCCATCTTACCCCACAAATGGCATGACCATATTTTACTAATAAAAATAAACTCAATTAAATTTGAATTTCAGAAAAACAAAAAAAATGATAATTTTTAGTATATTTTAAATGTTACATAGGAGGTACTTGTACGAAAAATAATTTATATAGCATTTGGGATATACTAAAAGCATTATTTGTGGCTTATCTAAAATTGAATTTAGCTGAACATCTTGTATTTTATCTGACAATCCTACTCCCCAGGAGGTCTGCACTAGGCTGGAAAGCCTCCTTCTAGCCTCATAGGTTTTATTAGGAAGACTTAGTAACTGCCCATGTTCAGAGAACAACCTGGCGTATTGCATATTTATCAACAGCTTTCTAAGAAAGTCTGGACCCCAATGTGCTCTACTAAATGACAATCTTCCTCCTAAAATCCTGCATATCCATCCCCCACCTCGTGTATATGTGTGTGTGTGTGTGTGTGTGTGTGTGTGTCTAGAAACAGTGAATCTCTACTGAATCTGTTTTCTGTGCAGGCGCCATTCCTCAAGGAATCAGCATCTGCCTGTGTTATGTCAATAGGTGAAGCAGATTAAACACTTTCAGTTAGAAAGGTTGCTCCTGTTGGGAATAGAGTAACTCCATTTACACAGATCCTTTCTGGGTAATTTCTGCTACTCATCTCCAGCAGTAACTGAGGTCAGACCATAATATTCAATATCTGTGGTTGATATAGAAAAACACAAACACCTGCAAAAGTATTTTGAGTACAAAACATTTATTAAGTGGCCATTGTTAAGTATAACCTCGGCCATCAGGAGTTGTTGAAATGTCAATTGCCAAAAATCAAACCTTTAAGAATAAGGTAGGGGGGAGAAAAAGAATAAAAAAGAATAAGGTAGGGCTGGGGGTATAGTGTAGTAGTAGAGATGCATGAGGCCCTGGGTTTGGTCCACAACACTGGAAAAAAATGAGGAGGAGGAGGAGGAGGAGGAGGAGGAGGAGGAGGAGGAGGAGGAGGAGGAGGAGGAGGAGAAGGAGGAGGAGGAGGAGGAGAAGGAGACATCCAATTATATAAACATAGTTGATCTCTCTGCAATTAAACACTTAAAAGTGGCTCGTTATGATTCAGTTTGGTATTTTCCCATTCTTTCAGAAATTTTACACTACCAGGAGGTTTCTGACATTTTCAGTAGATGTTTCAACATGGTAGACCTCAGAGACAGGTGAGAACATGACTTTTATTCAAAGAAGTGATCGTTCTTATGTCAGTTAGGGACTACTCAAGTCAATTATTCTATTGTTTTCCATCTTGAAAGTACCTGAGATAGGACTAGCTAAATAATTAACTGGACATAGTGAAATATGAAGATGTGGACCCCTGGTTCAAAAATGATTAAGAATTTCAAAATAGCAAGAGCAGAGCATTAAATCAGGAACAGGGGCCTGTGCAAGTTTCCGTTTTCAGCCCATGAAGCAGATCTGACTGTAGATATCACATTTTGGGAATGCAGTTATTAGCATTCTCTTTCTCCACACCAAGTATTGAAGTCATCAGGTACATTGTGTGTATCATTTTCTTGATCTCATTTGATGGTTTCACTTAATCTTTGGAACCCTGAAAAGAATTTGAGTAAAATGGATTAGAATCTTAGTCCATTTTCTGTTGCTATAACAGAATACTTAGAAACTGAGTCATATTTAAAGGAAAGAAGCTCATTTAGCTCCTGGTTCTGGAGGGATTTCCAAGAGCATGGCACCTGTATCTAATGAGGACCCTTGTGCTACATTAATAATTTAGCAGAAAGTGAAGGGGCAAGCAAGTTGATGTGAAAGAGAAAGCACAGGGAGGCCAACTCACTTTTATAACAACCCACTCACAATAACCCACTTCTGAAACAATGATATGAATCCACTCAAAAGAGCTCCACCTTCATGACCCAATCACCTCTTATCAGGCCCCACAACCCAGCACTGCCACATTGGGAACCAAGATTCCAATACATGAATTTGAGGGACAGATCCAAAACACAGTAGTTACCTCTGGGTAAAGAACTGAGTGGCTCCAGGACAGACGTGAGAGGAAGACTTAATATGTATGCTTTCGTGCCTTTTGTATTTGGAATCACGTCATGAGAATGCACTAGCTAGTTAAAAATGAATAAATAAAGTTAAAGAGACGTTTAGAGTCTCAGATCAAACCCAGAAGAGCCAGCCACATGCATTTTGAATTTATATAGGCACCACCATTAGGGTGTTGTACTTTTCTGATTTTCCAGCAACATCCCTTAGTGGAAAGATAATTCTTCATATCATGAAATATTCCAAGGTGCAATTAAGAGGATTTACAAGGTAAGTTGAATAGGGGAAAATTGTTTCTGTGCTGAGATACCTGCACCCCTTAACGCAGGGTGGTCTTTAATTTGAGGTCACTGTGAATTATGTGGCAGGACACAGTAGGACTTGGCAGTTTAGGCCTAATCAAGCGCGACATTAGTCAGGATATATTTTTTAGGCTTCCATTTTTACATACGTTTCTATTTTCTTTCTATGAGCCTTTTAAATCCTAAGAACAAGTTCATGAAACTAGGTGGAATATTCTATCTTTATCCCAACATGTAACAATGACTCCAAGAGAACTGAGGTGAAAACTTTACATTTCTTTTTTCTTTTCTCATTTTAAGTCTTAATGAATACCTCACTAGACACGGAAGTCGAATACTAAATTAAAAATGTATCAATATTCTTTTAAAAAGTAATTATTTTCTGAAGCTTGAGGATCGAGAGTTCAAAGCCAGCTTCATCAATTTAGCAAGGTCCTAAGCAACCAGATGAAGCCCTGTCTCTAAATAAAATATAAAAAGGACTGGGGATGTTGCCCAATGGTTAAGCAACCTGGGTTCAATCCCTAGTACCAAAAATAAGTAAACCATGAATGTATAAGCTTAGAAACAAGTTCTGAGCTGAAATACATGTAAAAGATGACATAAAAGTTAATAGGCATAAACTTCCTGCATTCTACTAACATGACTACCAAATTTGCTCTGACCCATATTAACTCTAACATCTAGAATATTATCAGCCTCACCTAAAAATCACACCAGCACATATGTTCTGTTCATGACACTATTGCTAAATGTAAAAAAATCAGTAACAATGCAAATTATCAATGATAAGGAATAGATAAGTTATCTACCCAAAGAACAGAATACTATGCAGCCAATTATTTTATAATTGTTTCAAGAGTATTAGGACATGATAAAAAATTCAAATACCATGTTGAGTGAATGATCAGAACATAATTTTGTTGAATTGATCTTGGGAAGAGGAGTTAAGGAGGGTGCTACTATTTGAATGTGTTCCCATATTTCATATGTTGAAAACTTGATCCTCAGTGCAACAGTATTAAGAGGTAGCATCTTTAATAGAAGATTAGGTTCTGCCCTCATGAATGCATTAATGGCATTTATTATAGAAGTGGGTTCCTTACAAAAGGACCAATTTGGTCTCTCCTCTCTCTCCCTCCCCTGCCCACACCACTTTTCTGCTGCCCTTCTGCCTTCTACAATGGGCTGTGATCCAATAAATAAACTTCTCTTCATTATAAATTACCATGTCGGTGGCATTCTATTTTTAGTAGCACAAAACAGAATGAGACAGAGGGTAATAATTATGTGTATTGGCATATATGATCAGACTGAAAGTAATTTTATTTTATTTATGATATTTCTTCTAGTTTTAAAAGCTTTTGCAATAAACATGTATTATTTTATAAAACTTAGAAAATTATTTAATTTTGAATTATTATTTTGAATAATCTTGAATTATTTAATTCAAGATTTTTCCCAAAACCAAAATCCTTGAATGCAGTCTGCCAATGTGCTGACATTCTTCCTAAATTTGCGGTTCACTCAGGTCCCCCAAAGACTAGACTCATAGTGCTCAACAATATAATGAATAAACAGAATATAGGCCTCAGTGATCTATAGAAACCCAACATCTGAATCAATCAAAGTAACTGATATGGAAGCAGTTCTCAAAATTAGCAATGCAGGAAAATATCAGGTCTATAAAAAATGAGCATGCTGACCAAAATGAACAATTGTCAATAATGAAGGCTCATGTGAAGGTCTTTTAAAAAGAACAGTGGTAAATAAGGAAGGATATATTTTTTCAAATTGAAGGCCCCTGGATGTTCTCATTAGTCACTAGACTCCACATACACAGGACAAGGCGAGCATTTTGACGAGGTATTGCTTACAGCAGTGTGTCACCTCCTGTAACACTGACCACCTGACCCCATCAACAGTCTGACCTGGGTTCACTGTGCTTAGGCAGCAAGAGCCTCAGTGACACCAAGGCAATAAAACAAGTTTGCAAATGTCCCTCATCCTTTGCTTTTGTGGAAATCACATTTTCTGCTCAAGATTTCAGACCCAGTAAACTCAACTGCCGTTCTCAGCCATGTGCAAATGGGTCACACCTCCAAATGAATAAATCGGGTCTATTGAGCACTGCTGACTGACTAACGATATGATAAATGCAGCTGGTAGTTTAATGGAAATAAAGGTGGCATTACCAAGTGTCTGCCATGTGCTGGGCTCTGGGATCTGGACCCTGCTAACCTCCCCTAGCACCTCAGTAGGTCATTTCTCCTGCACCTGTGGCTTGGGGTGTGAGGGAGTGGCTTCCAGGGCTTCTAAGAAGCAACATACAGATTTCTCTGAGGTCTTTACTTACTTTTAGAAACATGCTTTCTCTCAAAGCAGCAGAGAATGAAGCAGGTGTGTTTATATGCTCGAATACAAATTATTTCTGCCTCAGGAAAGAAACTTTTCAGCATATATAATTCCTAAGTATTGCTTTGAATGAGGGAATAATTTAATGAATTTGTGAATGAGCAAACAAATGAATGAATAGATACATGAAGAACTTTGAGACCTCCAGGAGAGCCAAGACACTTGTGATTCATCCAAGGGGCAGATAGCTTCGGGGAGCATAGAGCTGAATAATGCAGAAGCAAAGAAAGGCTGAAGGTCCCCGCACAGCAGTGCTTCTTAGCCCCCAGCTTCCCCACAACCCATAGACCCCAGAGACCAGGCCAGAAACACCGCTGAGGAATGACAAGAGAGGGATAAGTTTATGACTGGAGATTTGCCTGGAGCCATCATTGGCCAGAAGTCAATAACAACAAAAATAGCAGGAGTGGTACTTTTAATAATAGGTAACATTTTCAAGTGATGACCATGTTAACCTCGATAACTCAGCCAAGTGTCACAATAATTCAATTAAAAGCTACTATTATTAGCTCTATGTTACAGATCAGAACTTTGGCTTAGAGAAGATAATTAACTTGCCTAAACTGCACAGATTGTACTACGCTGTACATATGGTAATTAACTAGAGATGTCTAAATCAGATTTTACATTCTACAAAGATTTACATTAGATCAATTTGATCAATGTTTTTCAACCCAGCTGCTCATTAGCACCACCTAGCACCCTTCACATTTGAAATTCCACTCCAAGCTTTTCTACCCGACAAGTTAAATAACCCCTTTGATTCCACAGTTTTCAGAATACACATGAGACCTGATCTTGATACTGAGACAGGAAAAACCCCTGAGGGACTTTGCCAGGCCTTTGGGTCACAAATGTCCTAGTCAAATAATTGTGCTGCCTCCCTCATTTGCAATATGGACTGACAGCTTAACTATCAGAAAAATGACCCCCCCACACACACACTTTCTAGCTATAGATTGTCTGAGATCACAAAAGGGCAAAATTACGATTTTATTTCTTCAAATTTCTTAACTAATGTTTCAATTGTGAATTGGACAAGGAAAAGATCACCAACAATTAGAATAAGACTGCATTATAATAGAAAGTTCCTTCCAAGGAAAACACCCTGAAATAATTCATAGACTGTGAAAGCGGCATGAACATTTATGGATCATCCAGTTCAATGGTTCTCCATGCTGGCTGCACAGTAAAATCACCTGGAGAAGCTATTAAATAATACCAGTGCCAGATCCCATCCCAAAACATCCAATTTCATTGATTTGGAGTAGTACCTGGGAATTGGTAATTTTAAAAGCTCCCTGGGGATTTTCAACCACCATGTGGAACAACTGATTTAACCTAACACACCATTATCTGTAAAATGGTCTCCCTGATGCCTCTTCAGCTATCATGGGCAAGGTCATGATACATCTTTCCAGCTCAAATCTGCATTGAACCTGGACTGTGGCTTCTTTTCAAAATACCCAGGACTCTTAGAAAAGGTGCTATAAGACTTAAAGAAAAATAAAAATTTTTTTTTTGGATTATCGTTTATTTTTTATTTTTTTTTATTGTTGGTCATTCAAAACATTACACAGTTCTTAATACATCATCTTTCACAGTTTGATTCAAGTGGGTTATGAAAAATAAATTTTTAAAAAAAAAGGATTACAGATCAATACTTTAAGACCTACACAAGTTTATCACAATAGTTATTTTCCAATGAGCCCGTGTACTAATTGCAATTGTTCATTAAGAGGTTCTATTTCCCCTGCTTCGGTTATGAAGAGTGTGGGATTTTTCAGAGAAACCATATGGAAAGGTGATTGTGCAGATGCAGGCTAGCAGACAATGCTTTTGACCACTTAGGTTTACATGCTTGGTGTGATGCATTGAAAACCATTGTGGCTAATGAGCTGATCCTAATTGTGCTCATTTTCCAGCAGCCTTAATAGGCTTGTATCTGAGGAGACAGAATGTGTTTCTGGTCATTCATTCTAATCCCCCAAATCAAGGAAAATAATAGAAGTCCAACAGAGGCCAGACCTATCAGGTGATACTGTGAGCAGGGAAGCATAGGCTCTTGACAGTAAACACTAAGGAGGAACAAAGGGAGATGCAGGTATTTGATCATTCTTTATCTGTAAACACAATGCCCACAAAACCCAAAATCTCACTGTAAGTGTAGATTGCAGGAGGCTACCATAAATAATCCCTCTTAAAACCTATAGAAAATAAACTATCAATAGCTGGATCCTACAATAGTTTAGTAATCTTTAGGCAGACAAAGAGTAATAGGTCAGTTTCACACAGAAAGTATTTCAAATTAAGGATGTTCAAAACTGTGAAGCGAATGTTTAGTTTTACTTTCCAAAACACAAAGTTTTAAGCCCTCCAGCAGAAATATTCATGCAAAGGGCTCATTTAAAATGTTATCTTTATGGTAAAAGGGGTTTCTTGCAGCATGTTAGAATCCAGCGCATTCAGTAAACATGGATTGAGTGTTTAGTATGTGATTTATTGAGAACATGATTTAACTGGGTCACCAGCTGGGAAATTAATTTGCGCTTTTTCTGTTTCCTCTTGCTGTAGATTCAGCCAAAAGGAAGGAATTGAGCTTCTTTGTTCCTTAAGTAAGGGCCTTTTGAGCACAAGAAAGAAAGAAAGGCTCATCTGCAAATGGGTCTGAGGCCAGGCACTCTGATCCATCTTATGCTTCCTCAGATCTTATTATTGAAAGAAGGGGTAGGATAGGTGGCTCTGTATTGAGAAGACTAAAAGGTGACAAGAAGGAATGGTTCTATTGGATAACCCAGAATTAGGACAAAGCTTGAAGATCCTGCAGTGATTTGGAACAGGACCTTAGAGATAGCAGGCCCATAAAAGGTACATGTTGGGACACCAGGTTCCCAATCTGGGGAATCTACGTGAGGTGCTGTCATGTGGGGTCTCCACACAACCTGGTCAAGGACTGGGATCTGGAGATGTGGATCATGATGTGGGGTCCATGAATGGGCCCAGTGCCAAGGCACAGCACCATGTGACCATAAGAAATGACCAATGTTAAATAACCCTGGCCGAGGACCAGGAATTTCCTCTTCATAAGAATTGCAAGACTGCAGGCCCCTTTCAGAATGGTACAAAAAAAATCCACACCATGACTGTGCAAAACAAGGCCGATGCCTCCAAAAATGATTGATATTGGATTTCTCATTGATTTGGACATACGGAAGCTGATAATAGCTCTAATAAAATCCTTCTCAAAAGTGATAAAACAGTCCCTGAACATCACACACATACACAAAAATTGGTATCTATAACATTTGTGTAAAGAACTTTATTAACAAATAATTTGTGTCGCTAAATTCACTTGAATATAATGCAATTATTTTTCTCAGCCATAATCTAATTTAGATCTTGTGTGACAATGTAAGGAGAGAAATGGATGCCTGGCTGGATGTCATTAAAGACTCCTCTCTAAATAAATTCCTACTTCTCATTGAGTTAGAAAACGATTTCCTGGAATCTTGCTAGAGACCTCTAACAGGTATTTAATTTAAATGTGAATACTTTCTCTCATGTACAATCTCACTTATTGATTCTTTCAACAAATGTATGTATTAAATTCTCACGGCATGCCAGGCATGTCTATATGCAACTCTTCCTACAAGCCAAGCTGTGCTGGTATTGTGCTCATTTTAATATAGTGGTTACTGTCCCCATCAAGTTCTTGGTTCATGAGAAGACAAGAAAATTTGTTGAAAAACAAAACTTGGCGTGTGCCACAATGGAAGAAGCACATGTTCTATAGTAGCAAATATTAGAACATAGACAGGTCAAGGGTGGGCTCTGGAGAAAGTGATAAAATGAGAGCCAAAGAATAGGACTAATCCAGGTGAACATTGTATATGTTATAGTTTCTCATTATCTTTTTAATCACCAAAATGAGAACACAGTGTGAGTTTCAACATAATGAAGTCCTTCAAGACCAAGTAAGCACACAAATCTAAAGCATTTGAGTCTGGAGAAATATTCAAAAAGAGAAAACAGGAGGGGCAGGGTAAGCTCTCTACTATCCACACTGCTCTCAAGAAAGACCTTTCACTTGAGCTGTGACTCTGACCATCTCCAGAAATGCTTCAATTCTGGAATTATAATATCTCTCCCATGTCAACAGTACTCCCTTCTTACTGAACAACTCTCTTTGATGACGTATTAATCATTCTTTCATCACTGTAACAAACACTTGAAATAAATCAGCTTATACATAGAAAAGACTTATTTTCATTCACAGTTTTTGAGATTTCAGTCCCTGATCTATTGGTTCCATGGCTTGGGCCAGTGGCAAGGCAGCATATCACAGAGGAAGTGTGTGGTGAGACAAAACTGTTCACCTGATGGCCACGGAGTACAATAAAAAGAAAGACTAGCTCTTAGAATCCCCTTCAAAGGAACACCTCCAATGACCTAAAGATCTCCGGCTCACCCACCTCCTAAAGGTTCTACCAACTCCCAATAGCAAGAAGCTGGGGACCAAGCCTTTCACACATAATCCTTTGGGGGATGCAGAAGTACCATAATTCAAGAAGTTTATTAATTAATTGAGAAGTAAATGCAATGGCTAAAATACTAATAAACAATACACAGCAATATATAATTAGGTGAGGTGTGTGTGTGTGTGTGTGTGTGTGTGTGTGTGTGTGCATACACATTTGCAATTCTAAGCAGGAGCTTAAAGAAAAAGAAAAGATCGGTGGGAAAAGGTGAACAAATAATTCTTTGACTCCTGAGTTCAAATAGCTCTTTTATAAGTCAGAGAAGGCTTCAGGATGGGACGAATGAGACATGGGTGGGCCTTACAGGATGAGCAAGCCCTAGAGGCTAGGTACCGTCTACCAAATTAAGACACAGGGCAGGGAATAAACTGAGAATCATCCTGGAGTTCAAGAGACCAGCATGCTCCTGGGCTGGAGAGGTAAAGAGCCTCCAGGGAACAGTGTGTTTAAAACCTGAATTGGGGGTGGGAACAGAAACAATCAGGATTCAGTGTTCTTTAAAGAAAGTTAAAGCAGCAGCTACAATAGCCACGAAGCAATACATGAACATGCATAGGGCAGCACATAACCATGACTGTGTTTGGTTGACAGTAAACCATACATACACACCAAAGTGGCCCCTTAACATCCTATTGTGTAGTGACGTTGGAGCCATCCTAGTCTGCTTAAGTGCACTCTGTGAGGTTCACATTTCTCAGAACATATCCCCATTGTTAAGCAATACATGACTGTCACTCTCTACCTAAGAACTAAAGAGAGAAAGCAGGGTGATGTGATTGAGATAAGGTTTGTCACTGAGTCTCCATATAAGTGTCTTTTGAACCAAGGCTTCAATGAAAAAAGATTAGAAGGAGGCACCTCCAATGAAAGGAATGGAATGAGCCACACCCAAAGCAAGATGTCACTGCCCCGCGTGGCCAGGGTAGGGCCAGGAAAGTCAACAGTGAGCTCCTGTGGGTAGTGAAAAGAGGGAAAGCTGAGAAACCTAGGAAGGCACCTCGGAGCATACCCAGGGAAACAGACAGACAGAGGGATCCTAGACGGGGAGATGGCAGCAGGTACAGAAAGAAGTAGCCTAAACCATCACTCTGGCAAAAGGACGGAGGGTCCGGCTGTGTGGGGGAACCTATGCTCATTACTTGACAGATTAGAAATTTAATAATTATTGAAAGTCAAACAGAGGGGGGAAAGTGTTTTCATGGAGCTGCGATGCAGTTCATTGGTAGAGTACTAGTCTTGGGTTCAATCCCCAGCACCCCCACCACACACACACACACACACGCACACACACACACACACACACACATACTTGTTTCCATGTGTAAAGCCAGGAGAAAGAGGGAGCAGACTGAAGGAAACTGGGATTGGAAAAGAGATAGCTTTGGTGTCTGGGGTCTGGACTCTACATCAATGTGCCACCCTGGTCCAGTGAACAGAAGCTATAAAAAGGACTGGTAAAGAATAGACAGTGAGCTCTCTGTGTAGGAGGCACACATTTGTACACTGGTCATAGTTGGCAACAATTTCACAATACTCCGTTTCATATGACTTCAAAACAGCTATCTTTTGAATTCTAATAAGATAAGCTTGCAATAAGCCCTGCTATACACTCTTGATCTCCTATACCTTTGCTGTACCTTTTAAAAATTTTTTATCGCCTTCTAACACACTACACAATTTCATGTATTCATCTTTTTATGTGTGGTCTACCTCCAATAAAGTGCAAGTTCCACAAGGGCCCCGAATTTGTTCACTATTGTGTCCTAAGTGCTTAGAACATTGTCTTGTATATAGGGGGCTCTCCATTAGACATTAGGTGGATATAGTACCGAGAGGTAAGTGGCTTGCCAAAGGCAGCAAGCACTGCATTATATAAGAGTATGTCCAGCAATTTCTAATCACAAAGATGTAGGCCAACAAAAATTTAGGACTCCGACTTAAGCCCTGGAGAAAGGCACAGCTGTAAGAAAGGAGTTTGAGTCCTTAAAAGCTACCCACCTACTGATCGATAAAAACAACCTTGCTGTTATAGGAATAAAAAGTAAAATTCTGTTTGGGTAAGCCTCTGAAATTTTGGAGTTTATTTGTTACAGAAACTAGCTAATACACATTTGAACATGAACTTTTTCTAGCAGGAAATGAATACATGTGCTATGGGGGGATTTGCATTATTCATTCAACAAACATGCTGAGCTCTTGCTATGGGCTAAGAACCCTGACGGGCATAGGGGATTCAAAGATGAGTAATAGAAAATTATTTCCCTCTAGGAAACCCAAAACTTACAATATCATGTTGTAAGTTCTATTGTAGAGGAAAGTAAAAGGGGCTGTTGGAGCCCAGAGCAGAGAGCCTAATTCTGTCAGGCAAAGAGAGAGAGGGATCAGGACACAGGATCTGACATTTAGACTCAGTTTTGAATTATGAGTATGATGAAGAATGGAAAAAGAAAATGTATCATTTTTGTGAAATGTTACTTGAAAAATTTGATTCCAAATTATTTGGCCTTTTCCGTCTATATGACTGCTCCTAGAGTTTCATTAGAGACAATTTATATGCACTTCAGAGGTGAAATTGAACTTCAAATGACTCAAATAGATTGGGATATAATATTTTTTCTTCCTGCTAGAAGAGGTATAATGTGAGCCCGTAAGAGAGAGCAACAGGAAAATGACTGTTTTTCATTGTTGATATATCCCAAGTAGTTGATTTACTCCACAAAATACAGAAATAAAAGCCCTTTATAATCACCTAAGAAAGCATCCGTAGGTATTTCACAATTCTTCCTACTGGCTAGATGATAAAAGGATCTTAGTGTATTTGAAACTTAGGAACCAGAAAGACCTTTCGTTGATATTCCAGAACACCTTATGGCATTTGTTTTATTTCAATTTACAGAGGCCTTCATAGTGAATCAGTGCTTTTGAGAAGTAATTAATCTTGACATTTATTAAGTAATTTCTCATATTTAAAGACTGATTAAGGTTCAGTTAAGATAAATATTGAGCAATATGCTAAATAAGAAGTAAGTTTTCACAAACATATAAACACATATGGAATAGCATCTGGAAGTGGTCCAGCAGACATCCCATGGTGGTGGGCGTGTAGCAAAAACAAGTCTATCTCATTATTTTTGGCACTGATTGGGTCCTTTGTTAATTCATCTTGCCTAGTTCTCCTTTTGTGAAATAAGAGGGATGGCAGGAAACTAAAGTGAGGGCAAAAAGAAAAAATAAGACTAATGATAATGATGAAGGAAATTCCTTTTGAGAGATCTTTTTCTCAAATAGTTTTACAATTGATATCCCACTTGGTCTTCTTGAGAAAACACAGAAGCAAAGATGAGATTCAAGATGGCAGCTTTGGGGAAGGCTGCATTTCCAGTTGCTCTGTGGCTCAGGATTTGAATAGTGAGAGTACTGTTTCTCAGCTAAGTGGGTTAAAGAGGGGATTCACTAAAATTCAAAATCAGACACTCAGAGTCTCTTAGAGATGAGAAATTTAGGTATATTGAAAAAAGGACCAAAAAAAAAAAAAAGTACCCACTTGAAGCCAAGTAGTTTGTAGCAATGGCAGAAGCACTGACTTACCAGAGAAGGGAGGGATAACATATAGAGATGAAAACAGACCAATCTGGCACAGAAAAACCCGCAGAACAGAAAAGAAGCCTGAACTTAACTGATCCAGAAGCTGCACAGCAAACTGGTATTTGGAGAATGCTTTGGGTTTCTCATCTGGCACATGGAGAGTTCAGGAGGATCCATTGTAAGAAGCCCACAGTGCAGCCTGCTGCTGTGGGGGCCTGGGGGGGTCATAGCATGTATTTCTATACTGTCCTGGAAAGCACCTAATATGTGGCCTACCATATATCTAGCAGAATGTGAGTAAAATAGGCACAGAGAAGACAGTAACCAGGGGGATTAGAGTCAGAGATATGGATGGGGGGGGGTCTAACTTGCTGTCACTTTGAGTCTGGAAGCTCACATGACCAGAAGAAGAGCACAGAAAAACTGAAATACATGAATACATGCATGTAGACACTTGGAAAATGCATAAATACACTTGGGAACTGAGAATGTATTTGTGAGCAGTGACATGTGAGAGACCTCTGGAGGGTTAAATCCCCTTCCCTACAAGTAGAATTCTTGAAAATAAGGGTATGAAGTTAATGTTTACATGTCCAATGCTAAGACTCCCATCTCTTTTAATTTGACTCCCTGAATTCTAGAAACAAACATATGTTCCCTAGACAGGATATGAAAACACTCTTTTTCTGGCTAATTTGACCAGCCTAAACAGAAAGACTTAAAGACTCTGTATTCTGGAGTCCTTCAATGGGAAGACCCAGTAAGATCATTCTATGGTGTGTCCCATTAGGGACAGTCACCAATCATCCACTCACATTTGCAAGTCTAATTTCCTACTATTATATATGAGGATCATTAGATACATGAGAAAATTTCTAGCATTAATGTCAGACACCAAAATTTAACTAATCAATTTAAAAAGTAACTCAAAGGAAATATACTCTTCAGAGAGCAAAGGATTAAAAACTAATGTAAATAAACTCAGAAAAATAAAAAAGAGATATCATATCTATGAAACAATAATAGAATATTATCAAGACAAAGTGAAGCAAAATAAAACTCAGTGAAAATCTAGTACTAGAAATTTAAAATAGAATAGACAGTTATTTGGAAAATAACCATGAATAAATTTCCCAGAACAGAGCAAAATGCCAATGTAATGACAAATATTTTTAGACAGAAACACTGAGATCCAGCCCAGAAGACCCATAAGCTGAGTAGTGGAGTTTCTAATAAACCAGAGAAAATGAAGGAGAGGAAATAACTAAAGAAATAATTCAAGAAAATAGCCCAACGCTGAAAGACATGGTTTCCTTGATTATTAAAGGTCAGCACCAGGGGTAAAAATGGATATTTTGAAATTTCAGAACAGTGAGATAAAATAAAAAATATATTACAAATTCCTACAGAGGAAGGAGACATGGTTCACCTACAAAGTTTAGGGAATCACAATGACTTTAAGTTTCCTAATATCAACTATGGACAGAAGAAAGCTCTGCATTAAAAATTCTGGGGGAGAAAAGTAATTCTAAGATTGTATCACCAGCCAAAAATTATGAATCAAGAACAAGGGTAAAACAGAAATGTTTTCTTTTCAAGGTCTTAAAGTAAATTTCAAAACATTTATATTCAAGCACCCTTCTCTGGAAGTGAGTGATTCCACCAAAATGAAGGAGTCAACCAAGAAATAAAAAGATAAAAATGACAGAAAAATAGGGCTCTGAACAGGAGGAAAAGGGTATCATCAGAGAAATCATAAGAAATCCCAGCATGTCAATGGTACAGCAGCTAAATTTTATTAAACTAGTCTGGACCACTGCAGGTCAGAACCAGCCAAAAGATTCTAAGAGAGTGTTTCTTCAAGATGGTGAAATTAACTAGCTGATTCATCTAAATAAATTGCAAAGGACTTGGAGGAAGTAGAAGAGTTTAGGGTTGAACTAATAATAAATATGTCTATGGAAAATAAATAAAATGTATGCACAAACAAAAAAAACACAATTATTAAATTTAGAAAAATAAAAAGTTGGAAGGAAAGAGCAGAGTACACACCTCAACTGTGAATTGTCATAATAACAGGACTGAATAAAGCTTTAATCTTAGCATAATGGGAAGAAAGATGAATAAGGAGTTGGGCAAAGTGATGAAAGAGAATAAACCTGCTGCTAGGAAGGCAATATATCATATCTAAGTCTAAAAAATCAAGAGCTAGAATTATGAAATTACTCTTTAGAAATATGGTGCCATGCTGGGCACTGTGGCGCAAGCCTTTGTAATCATAGTAATCACAGCAACTCAGAAGACTGAGGTAAGAGGATTGCAAGTTCAAGGCCAGCCTCAGTAACTTCCTGAGACCCATATCAAAACAAAAAGGGATGTGGATATAGTTGAGTGGTAGAATACACCTAGGATCAATTCCCGGTTCCAAAAGAAGGGAAGGAAGGAATGAAGGAAAGAAGGGAGGGAAAGGAGAGGCAAGGGGAGGAAGGGAGGGGAGGAGAGAAGGGGAGGAGAGGAGGGGAGGGGAGGGGAGGAAGGAAGGAAGAAATAGGGTGAAATATACTAAAAAAAAGCCATCAAAAGAGCTTAAGTAGTTACCCTTAGTGAGGAGGAAATGGAAGGTAGAGGAGACTTCTGTTTACTAACCCTGTAAAACCATTTGGCTGTTAAACTGTGTGAACACAGAACTTTGATAAAAATAAAGGCTGAATAAAAGGGCTATAATATTTTCATTTTAAAAATCAACAGGAGAAAAATGTAGCTGAGAAAAGAGAGACTAATGTCAAAATGACTCAGAAGTTTCAGATTGAAGTGACTGGTTGGATGGGAAGTCCAAAGGAAAGGTTGGATTTAAAGGGAGTAACAACTATAATTCTAAAGGTATGGCATCAATGGCAATGAACAGCTATCCCGTGACACAAAACCATGGATCCATTCTGTACTTTAGGACATTAAGGCTGCAAAGAACCTTGAAGATCACATTGCTTCTGCTTCTTGTATCCCTTCTAGGACCTCCTTTGAAAGGGCTGCCCAGCAACAAATCCTCTGAAATGGAAATGAGGACAACCACTCCATTCACAATATCCTCAAAAAAAATAAAATACTTGGGAATCAACCTAACAAAAGAGGTGAAAGACTTATACAATGAAAACTACAGAACCCTAAAGAGAGAAATAGAAGAAGATCTTAGAAGATGGAAAAATATACTCTGTTCATGGATAGGCAGAATTAACATTATCAAAATGGCGATATTACCAAAAGTTCTCTACAGGTTTAATGCAATGCCAATCAAAATCCCAACAGCATTTCTTGTAGAAATAGATAAAGCAATCATGAAATTCATATGGAAAAATAAAAGACCCAGAATAGCAAAAACAACTCTAAGCAGGAAGTGTGAATCAGGCGGTATAGCGATACCAGACTTCAAACTATACTACAGAGCAATAGTAACAAAAACAGCATGGTACTGGTACCAAAACAGGCAGGTGGACCAATGGTACAGAGTAGAGGACACAGAAACCAATTCACAATATTAAAACTAACTTATATTTGATAAAGGGGCTAAAAGCATGCAATGGAGGAAGGATAGCATCTTCAACAAATGGTGCTGGGAAAACTGGAAATCCATATGCAACATAATGAAACTGAATCCCTTTCTCTCGCCATGCACAAAAGTTAACTCAAAATGGATCAAGGAGCTTGATATCAAATCAGAGCCACGGTGTCTGATAGAAGAAAAAGTTGGCTATGATTTACATACTGTGGGGTCGGGCTCCAAATTCCTCAATCGGACACCCATAGCACAAGAGTTAATAACAAGAATCAACAAATGGGACTTACTTAAACTAAAAAGTTTTTTTCTCAGCAAAAGAAACAATAAGAGAGGTAAATAGGGAGCCTACATCCTGGGAACAAATCTTTACTCCTCACACTTCAGATAGAGCCCTAATATCCAGAGTATACAAAGAAATCAAAAAGTTAAACAATAAGAAAACAAATAACCCAATCAACAAATGGGCCAAGGACCTGAACAGACACTTCTCAGAGGAGGACATACAATCAATCAACAAGTACATGAAAAAATGCTCACCATCTCTAGCAGTCAGAGAAATGCAAATCAAAACCACCCTAAGATACCATCTCACTCCAGTAAGACTGGCAGCCATTATGAAGTCAAGCAACAACAAGTGCTGGCGAGGATGTGGGGAAAAGGGTACACTTGTACATTGCTGGTGGGACTGTAAATTGGTGCGGCCAATTTGGAAAGCAGTATGGAGATTTCTTGGAAAGCTGGGAATGGAACCACCATTTGACCCAGCTATTCCCCTTCTCGGTCTATTCCCTAAAGTCCCCAAAAAAGCATACTACAGGGACACTGCTACATCGATGTTCATAGCAGCACAATTCACAATAGCAAGACTGTAGAACCAACCTAGATGCCTTTCAATAGACAAATGGATAAAAAAAAAAAATGTAGCATGTATACACAATGGAGTTTTACTCTGCATTAAAAAAATGACAAAAATCATAGAAATTTGCAGGGAAATGGATGGCATTAGAGCAGATTATGCTAAGTGAAGCTAGCCAATCCCTAAAAACAAATGCCAAATGTCTTCTTTGATATAAGGAGAGTAACTAAGAACAGAGTAGGGAGGAAGAGCATGAGAAGAAGATTAACATTAAACAGGGATGAGAGGTGGAGGGAAAGGGAGAGAGAAGGGAAACTGCATGGAAATGGAAGGAGACCCTCAGGGTTATACAAAATTACATACAAGAGGAAGCGAGGGGAAAGGAAAAAAACAAGTGGGAGAAATGAATTACAGTAGATGGGGTAGAGAGAGAAGAGGGGAGGGGAAGGGAGGGGAGGGGGGATAGTAGAGGATAGGAAAGGCAGCAGAATACAACAGACACTAGCATGGCAATATGTAAATCTGTGGATGTGTAACCGATGTGATTCTGCAATCTGTATACGGGGTAAAAATGGGGGTTCATTACCCACTTGAATCAAAATATGAAATATGATATATCAAGAACTATGTAATGTTTTGAACAACCAACAATAAAAATTTAAAAAAAAAATTTACACAGAAAAAAAAAAAAGAAAGGGCTGCCCATGCTTTATGTGAACACCTGTGACAACCAGGCGTTCACCGTAACGTGTAACATCTATTTCTGCCTTGAACTGTTCTGTCGTTAAGTGGAGCTTCCTTTAGCAAAGCTAAATCTGCACATACATTTGCCCAGATCGTATTCTATGGTTCTTCACTCTCCCTCTCCATTAGATGGAGATAGCTCTGCCTTTCCATCCTCAGTGCCTTTAATAAGTACCCAATGCTTTTCTATCTGTTCTCTGGACTTGCTTAATTGAATCCGAGGACCAAACATTGTACTAAAAGAATCTAAACATTGAAATATGAGTAAGAATGAAACCATTAATCTCTGGCTAGTGATAAGGGCTTGAATAAATGATTTCCAGATATTTCTTCTATTCTTGAATAAACAGGAGTGCTTTCTGAACTGGAATCTCTACATCAAGTTCGACACTGACACAGCAGGCAGGGGAAGTCCAGAGGAAAGAGTCCCACGCCCTGCTATTTGCAGGCGCTTCCGAAGACAGTAGTTGTCATGAAGCTACACTCTAAATCTGGTCTAAGAGCTAACTCACATTCAGATTAAAGCCAAGTACAGCAGCATTGTTTCTAGAATAATTTGATTCTTCAAGCTGTGCTAAGTGCCTTTTTTGCCATGAAACTTACTACATTTTTTTAGTTTGTTTCTATTTGAAAGAAAATGGTTTAGGTGATTATGGAGGAGTATCTTGTCCGTTCTACACAAATTCCACTCATGATTTTTTTCTGTTAAAATTACAAAATTCTCTTTAATAGATAATTTATGTTCTGCTAAGACAGGTTTTTTTTTTTAGAACAGTAATAAGCCCTCAAACTTCCCAGAGGCAAAAATATATATGTAGATGCTCAATATGAGATCTTAGGCTCAGCTCTCGCCAGAGGCCTATCCATCTTACATGATCAAGAGCTGGTCTCCAGTAGCTCTCTGTGGGTGACTGAACACTGTAGAAGAGTGATGACATACAAACTGTCTTTCTGCACTTGATTTTCACCAATGTCAAGTGCAAAAGATAAAAATTCCTTCAGGATCCTTTATTTGAGAAATTTTAACTCTCCTAATACCCATTCTCTTACATTTAATTTTTATTAATTCACTTATCAAATATTGATTGAGCACCTACTATGTGACCAGCAACTGTTCTGAGTATAGGGAATACAGCAGTGAGTGAGATAGAAAAGATCCCTGGAGCATACATTTTCAGGGATGGAGACTCCTCATTATCTGTGGATGTTTATAAAGAAAATAAAACAAGGTAATGTCCTGGACAGAGGCTGTTGGGGGTGAGAGCTGATTACACAAAGTAATTGGGAAAACCTTCTCTCTGGAGAAGTGAAAACCAAGTGTCCAGAACCAGGCACTAAAAGGGCAGGGAAAAGAATATTCCAGGCTGAAGAGAGCAAGTGCAAAGGCCTAAGAGGGCTCTTGAGCATGGTTACTCTATAAGAATGTTCTCGGGAGGATTTTAACATCTTTCGTGTAATGGATGCCTTGCTGCCCCTAAGCACCCAACAGAGGCACTCATTCCCCAGCTGCCAGCCTGTTGCCACTGATGGCTTGAAACTGAGACCCAGTCCAGGAATCACCCGCAGCCCAGGAGTCTCTCCCCTCCCTGGAGGCAGGCTGTATCCAATGACCCAGTTTTCCAGCCTTCCAGTTCATGGGCACCCCACAGGCTGGCTGAGCCCATGTAGTGACTGGGTCATAGCTCAACTCCTTCTGCCCTGTCCTGCTTTCTTCCCTGTCCTGCTTTCTTCCCTGTCCTGCAGGTAGTGATTCTGAGGGCACTTCCAACACACCTCTCATATACAGATTTCCATCTCAGGGTCTCTTTTCTCTCATACATCCAGCTGAAGATCTGGGTTGATCATTTTAAGCGCTTAAAAGTTTTACAATAGAACAGCAGCCCACCACCAAATTTAGAAATCTTTTAAGAGTGCTAGTGCTTCTTTACTATGTCTGTGTGCTTAAAGATAATTTGACAGGAGGTCCTAACTAGTTTCCATGCATCTAGTTTTACTCCTCTGAAATCTGTCCCTTGTTGCTGAATGATTTTACCAACCAAGAATCTGATCATGGTGAAAGCCCACACTAAAGCTCTCAGTGACCTTAAAGCTTTCAGATCTCCATGCTCACAAGTCTGTTCACGGCCTAGAGTCTGTCTTCCTATCTCTCTCTTTGACCTCCATCTTCATGATATGTTGGCCTGTTTCACATCCTCTTGGCTATATTTGAACCTGAAGTTTCCACCTCTGCTTAGCAAATCCCTTTTCATTTTTTAAAGCTACCCTCTGCAAAAGCCTTCCTTAGCCCTCATTCTCAGAGTTCTAACATCTTCAGTTTACCTCTACTCTATACTGTGTGATTGTTTTTATTATTGTATGTATCGTGATAAACATCTGCACCTTCATTTCTTTGAAGTCAGAGGGCACATGTCCTATTCATTATTCACCCCTCCCCAGCATTCGGCATAATACCAGGCACTTCGAAAACACTTCAAAGGCCACCTCATTCTGATGTAGTCTTGGGAAAAAAGTATAGGCACAAAATGTATCTGTCAAATAGATGTCTTATTAGCAACCTCTTTTCAATTATAGAATCCATCTTAACTGAAAGGTTATTCCCACTGGGCCCTGAAAGAGGAGGGGCAGAAACTGATGTATAATGTTTGTACTGTAAATGTAACTGCCATTCCCCAATCCCTGAAAGTCTCAGGGATCTAACATCCTAAATGGATCTTTACCAACTACTACATTTCCATACCTTCCTGCTTCAGTGTGATCCTAGAAATTAGCTATTTCCACTGTGTTAAGACCTTGTCATGAGAATTTATTAATTCTTGCAGTCCAGATGGGAGAAAAGACAAAAGGCAGATTAGAGCAAAACCCTGAGAGCTTTGTTTGTTCTGGTTGTGTACAAATGTAAATATTATCAAAGCAATCCATGAAATGAAGAAAAACTCTTGGTTGGGCAATTAAAAAGAACAAACTATTTTTTTTTCCAGAAACTTTGCTGGTGAGGGCTGCATGTAAATATTGATGAGTAATAATAGCAATCATGAGCCCATCAGAAAACTAATTTTCCATTCCTAAAAATTCCAGTGTGCAGGAGGGATAATATTTAGTAGAAAAGTCAGTGGCCTCCAAGACAGAACACTTGAGCTTCAAGACTCTTAACAGCAAGTAGCCTTCAGCAAGATATTTAACTTCTCCTAGCTCTTAAATGGAAATGGATCATCTCTAACTCACGTTGTTCTTATAAGAATTAAATGAATGGGATTATCTTTGAGAAGATACACAGTATGGGCTCTGGCATAACTGTGTAATTCAATAAGTCTTCACTCAAAACAAAAAGTGTTTCAACCAGAATCATATTCTTTATGTCCTAAAACCCAAGCACAGCAGATCAGAAGAAATCCATTCTTACAGAGCAATATTGTCACTCAATCTCTGCATAACTTTGAGATATTTTGATTTTGAATTTCTCATTTCAATCTTCTAAACGATCAGAAAATCAGTGTACAGAAACTATATAAAACTGCCAACCTTATATACTATATTGTAAGTACATTTAGTTTTTTTTTTCTAAATAAACAGAAGAACGGCAGTTAAATAGTAAAAAAGAAAATCAAACACCTGGAAGATTAGTAGTTTTATATATCTTTTACCCCAGAAAATATATAAGCAGATTATAACTTTTCTGCATGTCTTAAAGGCACATTTTGTTCTGACCACCTGTATGTAACAGTGGAATTTCAAACGATTAGGGCGATAATATCTGTCCAATCCACATATTGTAAAAAGTCAATGCCACCAAAAATTTTACCTCTCCAGGACAGCATTGGAAGACAACCTCTCAGATCAGTCTTTAAAAATCATGTTGCTCATTGTTTGTAAGGTTGATAATATTGCAAAATACAATGCTTCAACCGAGAAGAAAATAATCTACAACCTGCTGACTCCTTTGATATACAAAATGATAAGTCCTGTCAAAGAGACTGGAGGCTATGGCAAATCTTTATTTTTTACGAAATCTATTAATCGGCCTTTAGTGTAGCCCTGCTTGATGCAAATTGTACGACTTGTCAAGACTTTTGTTTAGTCAGAAATAAAAGGCTTAGTGGATAAAGGTTTGGCCTTTCCCTACTGGTTTTCTGCCAAACTGTGACCTAACATGAATGAATTGGTATTGAGTGGGGCCTCTAACTCTGTAATTTAATGCTGACAGTAATTAGCTAAGAAGGGGGTGTTATAATGAAAGCCCAGGGCATGGTGTTTATGTGATTTTACCCAGCTGCAATAGACGACACCTTCTTTTTCTGTCTTTTCCACTTACTACCTCTGAAAAGGGAGAAGGTGCAAGTCATAAAAGATCCTGGCTGCTTGGCTCTCTGATAAATCTCTGGGCAGTGAAGACCTTGGCTTTAAATTAGCTGTCAGGCATCAGCCATCTCACTCTCCAGCTCTCTCTGGAGTCAGCAACAGTGCAAAGATGTTATAAATGGATTCATATGTCTTGATTAATGCCTCCTTCTGTAAACAGACTTTGAGCATAGAGCCCTGACATAGGGATGCCCTGTTCTAAAGGTTAATTGTTACATCGATAGCATATTCAAGACATCCTGCTTTTTTATTTCTTTTTTGCACTTCTGCTCTTTTCTTTTTGAATTTCAAATTATCTTAGAGTAAATGAGAAAGAGGAGGCCTAATAGCAGAATCCACATCTATTGTTAGACACTTCCTATATAAATAAAAGGTCTTTCCTCAACATCCATCTCATAAAACAGAGGAAATCCTCTGTATGGTTTCAGATTGGCCCTTAAAAATTGCTTTGGCAGAGAAGGTCCACACCTATGCAACCCCTCTGTGCCTTGAGCTTGGGATAATTTGCTGGATGAAATGGAGCTTTTGCATCAAGTAGTCTAATGCTAGGAGCTCCAAGTATTCGAACTATAACTCAGTGTTACAACCAAACACAGAGAAAACTTTAGACTTGTTCTTCTCCAACTTCTGCCAGTCTTTGTGTTGCCTGAATGTCACTCAGTTACTAGAAGAAAAAATTAAAAAGTGAAATTCAAGGAGATAGAGGGGGAAAGAGTATGGTAATACATTTTTACTTCATCACAAGCTGTAGTTCAGGGAGGGACTGTTGATAAGAGATTTTTGTCACCTCAATTATTCCCAATGAATGGGAAGCAAATATTCCTTTCAAGTGTGTATTGACACTGTCATTTACTCAGCTTTGTAAAATGTTGACATAAATTAGATGTTTGTTTACTCTACCCCAGATAGGAACAAAAATAAAACACTTTGATAAAAACAACTATGTAATTACTTCACTATCCTAGAAAATAAGCAATTCTACCTAAGATTAATAGGTTACATTAGTCCGTTTCCAAAAGAAAAAATAGTACGAAAGCAAGACTTATGTGCAAGAAATTGGTTAGGAATTCCAATTAATTCTAGTTACTTTTTCAGAGTCTTTTTATTCCATGTACAGACTATGTTTGCATAATTTAATTTTGATTTCCAGAACATCAATCCTCTCCGTGTTCAAATGAAATAGACAATACATATCCCTAAAATTGAGGGCTTATCCGGCCATTTGCCACTGTGCACCTCCAATTACTGCGTGTTCTTACTCTATGCTATGGTTCTACTTTTGCATTAAAATTCTGCTATAATAAAAAGGATTCTAATGTAATTTGTGTGAAATCAATAGTCAGTTGATATAAAGATTCACAGTGATCTCTCTATTCTCTTGTCCTGTGACAGACTTCCAACAGGAATCCATCATACCAGATAAATCGATCATTGGAACTAGTAATCAGTAGATAGAAAACACACTGGGACACCCCCTTGGAAAAATAAGTACAATCAAGGTAAGCCAAATACAACAATGGGGAAAAAAGAACATATTTCAGGCCTATAGGAGTAAAGAGTTCAGTTAGAGTCTACCTTCTCACTATTCATTGCACAGTTGTTGAACCTGCTTGAGCAAACAAAAAGAAATTCATGACTATCTATTGTTTTAACTTGCAAAATATTTGCTAATATAATACAGAATAAAAAGGCAGATCTTGAGATTTTATGTTCATAAAGAATAGTATAGATATGATGAGGTAAGGGTGCATGAGTAGCAACAGGATGAAGGGTTACTTTATAAATAACGTGCTGCAAGGGAAAATACTGGAGAGTGAGATTGAACAAGTTAACATATGTGCACGCACAAAGATGGCATAAGGAATCCTGCTATTGTGTATAATTATAACGTACCAGTAAAAATAAATTAATTAATTAAAATAATAGTAATATGTTACACAGGTCCATTTTTACAAGCTTATACTACAGGATATAAGGAAGGAAGGGTGAAACCTGGTGAGCAGAAGGACAACAGACATTTGGCAACTTGCTGATCTCTTTCTCTCTTTAGTATTCTTTGATCTCCTCTGAAGAACTGGTATTTGGTTTATTTCTAAGGTTTCCAATACCATAAAAATTAATCTCTTGCCAATATCCCTCACCAGGGGTCCAGATCTAAATTAATTATCATCTTGATAGTATACAGCAGCTTAACTGAAACATCATTCACATAAGAAAACAATTCACTCTTTTAAAGTATACAATTCAGTATTGGGGATACCACTCAATGGTACAGCGTACTGGACCCTGAGTTTGATTCCCAGCATCACAAAAAATAAATAAATAAAATTGCTTATAATTTCATTGTGGCTACTGAGGCCTAATAGTCCAGCCCAAAGCTCTTCTAAGGAAAAGAAAAGTATATAATTAAAAAGTTGTTAGTATATTCAAAGCTGTTTCCACTATCAATTTCAGATTATTTTCATCACCATTAAAGGAAAATGTGTGTCTATTAGCAGTCACTCCCCATTCCACTCTATTCTCAGCTCTTGGCAACCACTCACCTACTTTAAATCTCAATGGATTGACCCCTATTCTGAACATATGATAAAGTGAAATCATGCCACATGTACCCTTTCGTGGTTGGCTCCCTCAGTTGGCATAACTTCTTCAAGGTTCATCTATTAGTGGTTCATTCCTTATCAATGTCAAATTATATTTTTTTGTTGTGCCACATTTTGTTTATCCATTCATCAAGTGATGGATATTTGATTGCTTTCACTTCTCAGCTATCATGAACAATATCAACACGAGCATTGGTGTTCAGGTTTCTGTGTGGATATGTTTTTGATTCTCTTGGGTACATGCCAAGAAGTAGATTGCTGAATCATATGTTAACTTTAACATTTTGAGGAACTGCCAAACTGTTGTCCAAAGTGACTGCAGATATTTGCAATCCCATCAGCTCTGTATGAGGGTTGCAATTCATTCCCAACATTTACTATTTTCCTTTTTTCTTTTTATGATAATGGAAATCAAACCCAGAATCTAACACATAGTAGATAAGCATGTATCCAATCATTGAACTATATCTCTGGGACCCCTCTTTGTTTTAATTATGCAAATCCTAGTGGGTTGGAAGTGGTATCTCATTGTAGATTTCGTCTGAATTTCCTTAATAACTAATAATATTGGGAATCTTTGGATGTGCTTATGGATGAACATTTGTATACAAGAATTTTTGGAGAGATATCTATTGCTCTAAATTCTTTGACTAATTTTTATTTCAGTTATCATTTCATTTTGAGTGGATAAAGGTCATTTTATATTCTCAACCAAATATATTATCCAGTATCAAATATATTTTGCAAATATCCCAAACTCTGTTTTCAATTTCTTGAGAGTATTTAAAGCACAAGGTTTTTATTTTAATGCAGTTAAATTTGCTGATTTTGTCCTTTTGTCACTTATACTTTGATGCCATACCTTAAAAAAATTAATCTAAGAACACAAATATTTATTCCTATTATTTCTTCTAAAAATCTTACTTTTAGGTATTTTATCCTTGTTGAATTGATTTGTGTGATAGAAGGGTCCATGAATACTAAAATATTTGTTGAAAATCTATTTCTTCTACCACTGAGTTGTAGTGGTACTTTTGTCAAAAAATGAATTAACTATAAAAATGAGAGTTTACTTCTGGATTCTGAAATCAATTATATTTATCTATATGTATATTCTTATGCCAGTGCCAAATCATTTTTATTACTAAAATTTTGTAGTTTCTCTGAGGCTCATTGTTCCTCATCCTTTTTGTGTTCATCAAAATAGAAAATCTCAATACTACCTTCAAGTGAAAAGAGGATGAGAAAAAAGACAAGTTAAAACACTGCAAATCTCACTGCCTTATCAACACCTAACTGTGTTTTCAAATTTTCCTTTAATTATTGAAAGGCTTGGTTAATTGCCATGTTTCAATAAAGGTTTATTTTTATAAATTTTGCCAATGTTATCCCTATTTTTTCAAAGGAGTGGACTTTCTGAAGTTCTAACTCCATTATTCTGAAAGTACTATCGTGATATATTAAGGGCATCTGACTACTTCTTGACCGTAAGTTACATCATGACATTCTCTCCTGTCCTCTTTGGCTTAGGAGGTATCAAGTCCTGCCACACCTTTGTGATCCCTGATATTTCATTTTATTAATATTATTTTACTGTAGCAAGAATAGAAAGAACAAGTCAAAGACATTCATTTTTAAATCTTATTCCTTACAGTGAAAAAGTAAGTGTACAAAAAAGGGAAAAAGGAAAAGTTAAATTCAGGTAGCCCTTCCTCTGCATTAGCTGTGGGATTTTTTTCTTGCTCCTCCCAAAAAAAACAGTTTTATATACCTCACTGATATTCTATTATCAACCCATAAGTGTAGTTGAGTCAAATATTCTATCTATAATGATACATAACACACAAAACATAAACACTAAGAATATGTGAGGTTAAGTAGGAACACACCTAAACACATGTTAAAAGTGAGGGAGTAAGAATAATAGGATAGCTTCCAATGACATGAAAATTAGGTACTTTATATTTTGCATCAGATAATAAAAAGATAGCAGTAAGCCTAACTATTTGATGTTGCCTATATATATCATACAACATCCAAAGACAGCACAGTTTAATTTATTGCACACTTGTATAACTTTATTTTTATGTGGCTGTTTTCTAAAGAGTATCCTCTTAAACTGGAACGGTATAAAACAATGTTTTCTGTATGCCGGCACCACCAAGAGCTAGAAAAAAGAGCCTTTCTGGCTTTAGATTATTCAATAAGACTAATAGTGCATATGATATGAACAAACAAAGGCAGAATCCATTCCATATCACCTTTTAAGACAGAACAATGTATTTGTTTTGTTGTTGTTATTCAGTTAAGGAAAGATGATATCATCACCAGTGGAGAACATATAAATCAAAATGGTGCTGCCTTAGTATTATGAATGTTTACCTAGATGAATACATGAATATAGTTTCCTAGAGGAAACAGATACCTGTCATATAGTTAAACCTAATTATATATATTAAAAAGTAAGATATCTTGGTTAAAGAATGTAATCATTGTTAATGAGAGCTTATTATAATAATTCATACAACTTTAAAATGTCCATATAAAGCATGATAAATGATCTTTTCAAGTTATAGTTCAATCTGCTAAATATAGGACTTGTTTGTCTTATTAGGACTTCTGCTTATTCATAATGCATTTGCAACTGATTATTTCCTTTTACAAATTTTAAGTCATAGATTTGTATTGACTATTATTAAGTATGAAATGCTTTTCTATATATTCCACAAACCAAAATAGTGAGATAGAGTCTCTTTCATCAAGGAAACTAAAATGCCTTCTTTTTTATTTTTTATTTTTCAATGCTGGGAATTGAACCCAGTTCAATAGTAGCACTCTACTACTGAACTACACTCAGTCCTTTATTTATTTATTTGTTTGTTTGTTTATTCACCCCCACACAAACATGCACATTTTTATTGGTGCATTATAGTTGTACTTATTGGTGGGATTTGTTGTTACATATTTATACAAGCACGCAATATAATTAGGCCAATATCACTCTCCTATGTTTCCCTCCACCCCTTCCTCTCAGCCCTTGATCTTTTCCTCTATTCTACTGATCTCCCTTTTATTTTCATGAGATACACCTCTCACCTTTCTTTTTCTTTTTTCTATCTAGCTTTCACATATGAGAGAAAAATATATGACCATTATTGACCTTCCAAGTTTGGCTTTTTTCCTTAATATAATGGTCTCAAGTTCCACCCTTTTTACTGCAAATTACATGATTTTATTCTGTTTTATAGCTAAATAAAACTCCATTGTGTATATATACTACATTTTCTTTTTCTATCCATCTATGTATGGACACCTAAGCTAGTTCAATAGTTTGGCTGTTGTGAATTGTACCACTCCAAACATGAGTATGCATGTATTGTTCTAGCATACGGACTCCAGTTCTTTAGAATAAATCTCAAGACATGATACTCCTGGATCTTATGGCCGTTCCATGCCTAGTCTTTTGAGAAACTTTCATACTGATTTCCATAGTGGTTGTACTAATGTACAATCCCACCAACAGTGTAAAACAGTGTATTCCTTTTTTCCACATCCTCTCCAGCATTTGTTATTGTTTGTTTTCTTGAAGACTGCCATTTTGTCTAGTGTGAAATGAAATCTTACGCAGTTTTGATTTGCATTTCCCTAACTGCTAATGATTTTGAGCATTTTTCATATATTTATTGACCATTTGTATTTTTTTCTTTTGAGAAGTGTCTGTTGAATTCATTTTCCCATTTATTAATTGGGTTATTTGCTTCTTGGAGTTGATTTTTTTGAGTTCTTTATATATTTTACATATTAATCCTCTGTCAGAAGAATAATTTAAAAAGATTTTTTTTCTCCCAGTTGGTAGGTTTTTTCTTTACATTTTTGTTTCCTTTGATGTGCAGAAGCTTTTTGATTAGATGTCATCCCATTTATTAACTCATGGCATTATTTCCTGAGTATTAGTGGTCCCATTGAGAAAGTAGAAGCTTGTGCTTATATGTTGGAGTGTTGACCTTTCATTTATCTCCAGAGTTTCATAGTTTCTGGTTTAATTTCTAGGAATTTGATCCATTTTGAGTTTATTTTTGTACAGGGTGAGGGATAAGGGTCTACTCTCAATCTTCTACATATGGATAACCAGTTTTTTTCTTTATCATTTGTTTAAAAAGCTGTCTTTTCTCCAATATATGGTTTGTTCACCTTTGTCAAAGATCTGATGACTATATCTATGTGGGTTTGTTTCTGTGTCTTCTACTCTGTACCATTGGTCTGTGTGTCTGTTCTTATGCCAGTACCATGCCATCTTTGTTACTGTATATCTGTAGTATAATTGGAAAATCAGGTATTGTGATGACTCCAGCATTGTTTTGTTTTGTTTTAGCTTAGGATTGCTTGGTTATTCTGGGTTTTTTATTCTTCCAAAATAATTTTAAGACTTTATTTTTTCTAATTCTGTGAAGAATGTCATTGGTATTTTGAGAGGGATTGCATTGAATTTGTATGTATTTTTTTGGTAGTGTGGCCATTTTAACAATATTGATTCTGCCTATCCATGAACATGGGAGGTCTTACCATCTTCCTGTGCCTTTTTCAATTTATTTCTTCTGTGTTGTATAGTTTTCATGTTAGAGGACTTTCACCTCCTTATTTATATTTACTTCTAGGGGATTTTTGTTGTTGTTGTTGATGTTTTGTTTTTTGAAGCTATTGTGAATGCAATTGTTTTATGATTTGTTCTCAGAAGATTATTTTTTAGTATGTAGGAATGCTTTGATTCTTGTATGTTGATTTTGTAAAGTGTGACTTTGCTGAATTTGTTTATAAGCTCTAGCAGTCTTTTGGTGGACTTTTTAAAAAGTCTTCTAAGTGTAAGATTATGTCATCCAAAAACAGTGATAATTTGACTTCTTCCTTTTTTATTTTTATGTCTTTTCTTGCCTAATTGCTCTGGCTGGAATTTCTAGCACTATTTTAAATCGGAGTGGTAAGAGTGAAGATCTTTGTTCTTATTCCAGATTTTAAGGGAAATTTTTTCAGTTTTTCCTCATTTACAATGAGGCTTGCTCTTCACACCTCGGTTTGTTTCATGTGAAGCAAATTGAAAGAGAACACTCCCATTCTAGGCAGATGATTCTGTGGTGCCATGAAATTTTAAATAATTTTGGAAAAAGGGTTACTTTTAAGCAAGAGCCACCTCTTGAGTTTTTGATTATCAATGTCATACGTGACTAAAAATGGAGAAGTAATATCATTAACTATTTATAATTTCTAGTATTTCTCTGAATGATCATTTGGAGGCAATTAAAAGTGACTTGAAATGTCCAGTCTCATTTCAGAGTAAAAAGCTAGCATCTTTTAAAATCTCAGATTGCTTGCTTGCTTGCAGAAGTAAGAAATATTGTGGGGAAACAATTCCTTTAGAGGATTATTTTCTTCAACTTTGGTTTTAGAAATCTAGGCCTAGCCTGTAAAGAACAAAAGAGATGGTTTTTAAATACTGTTTGTGGAATGTGTTTAAAGGATTGATTCTACAACCTTTGTATATTTGATAGTATTTCTAACTTTCATTTCTTTACTGTTTGCAGTTAATGTTCATGTTCTGCTATGCAATCATTTATATGCACGTTTCTTTAATTTTTTTAGGTTTTCCTGGATGTATAGTTTAAACAACAAAAAGTCTATTTAAAACTGTAGCAGTAGTTTGCAGTTCTAGCAAAGAGGAAAGTTGTGGGGTTAAACTTTGTATTTTCTTTCTTATAGAAGCTTCTAAAAAGGTATTTTTATATGTTCTTTTTAACAAATATTGTGTACAACCTTTAAAAACATCAATGTTTGGATCAAAACAAGACCCAGCTTATTTTCTGCTTGCTGTAAATTAAGCAAACATGCTATAATAAAAACAAAATGAAGGGGAAAAAACATCAAGCAGATAAATATACGCATTACAATAATTCAAAAAGATGGATGAAAGAAAAGACTAAAAAGTTTAATCAAAGAAATATGATTGAGCCAGATCTCATGGTGCATACATATAATCTCAGCTACTTGAGAGGCTGAAACAGGACGATTGAAAATCTGAAGCCAGCCTGGGCAAATTAACAAGACCCTGTGTTAAAATGAAAAATAAAAATGAATGGTTGAATATTTCCCAAATCTGGGAAAGAAATGAACATACAGATCCAAGAAGTCCAAAGGACAACAAATTAAAGAACCCAAATAAATGTACACGATGACACATTACAATCAAACTCTCAAAGTCCAACAAAAATTTGAAAGGAACAATAGTAATATATTTTCTTACTTAATAGAAAATATCTATAAGACTGAGTAGGTTTCTAAGCAGAAACCTTGCAAGCCAGGAGAAAACAGTATGAAACATTCAAAGTGCTAAGATAAAATTCTGCCCATCCAAAATACTATCTTTCCAAAAAATACAGGTGTGATAAAGACTTTTTTACACAAACAAAAAAATGTGGAAATCCATTACTATTCTACTTGTAGACATGGTGGTATATACCTGTAATCCCAGCAACTTGGGTGGATTGCAAGTTCAAGGCCAACCTTGGCAACTTAGCAAGACCTCGTCCCAAAACAAAAAAATTAAATGAATTGTGAAGGTAGCATCATGGTAGAGCACCCTTGGGTTCAATCTAGAGTACTACCAAAAAAAAAATTAGAAAGAAAGAAATGTAAGAAATAAAGAAATTTTAGAGGGATTCTTTAAGTTTAAATGTAACACTAAACAACAATGCAATACTGTAAGAAAATATGAAACCCATTGGTAAAGGGAAATACCTGAACAATTACAAACTATTACATTACTGTAATTACGGTAGGTAGAGAACATTTAATTCTAACATAGAAGCTAAAAGACAAAAGTGTTAAAAATTGCTATCACATTTTTAAAGATACATAATTTGAATACATGAAAATTATGACAATAACATAAATTGAAGGAGGAAGAAGTTGCAGTGTATAATTTATGTGCACAATTGAACTTTAGTTGTTTATTACCAGCTTAAAATAGACTTTTATAATTATATTTTACATAAGCCCCATGATCATAAAAGAAAATATTATATAAATCACTATTATGGTTTAGATATTAAGTATCCCCCAAAAGCTTATGTGTCAGACAATGCAAGAAATTTCAGAGGTGAAATCAATGTGTTATGAGAAGCCCTAACCTAATTTGTACATTAATCCAGTGATATAGATTAACTGGGTGGTAACTAAAGTCAGGTAGGTTATAGCTGGAAGAAGTAGATCACAGGAGGAGTGCCTTTGGGATTTGTATCTTGCCCATGGTGAGCAAAGCTCATGCCCTCTGCTACCTGGTTGTCCTGTCCTGAGATGCTTCCTTGTGCCATGCCCCCTACCAGGATGTTCTGTCTCACCTCAGGCTCATAGCTGGAGATTCAGCTACCTATGGACCAAACCTCTAAAACTGTGAGTCAAAATAAACTTTCCTTCTCTAGTTGTTTTGGTCACAACATAACACTGAAGGTCCTTGCAAAACAATTAGAAAAAAATCGGTGGAACAAAAGGCATTCAAATCAGAACAGAAGAAGTAAAATTGTTCTTGTTTGCAGTTGACAAGATGTATCTGTTAGCTTTCCATTGCGGTGACCAGAAACCTGACAGGAATGACTTAGAAGAGGAAAGGCTTATTTTGGCTCACAGTTTCAGAGGTTCAGTCCATTGGGTGGCCAATCTCATAGCTCTGAGGCTGAGGTAAGGCCAAACATCGAGGAGAAGGATGTAGCAAAGGAAGGCTGCTCGGGACCTATTATTCAGAAAGCAGAGAGAAGGGGGGAAGGGACTACAGGAAAATGGATCTTTCCAGGGTATGTCCCCCAGTGACTCACCTCCTCCAGCCATGCCCAGTTACCACCCAGTCTATTCAAACTAGGATGGACTGATTAGGTTACAGTTCTCATAATCCAATCATCTCACCTCTGAATATTCCTGCATTAACAGGAGCATTTGGGGCATACCTCATATCCAAAACATAACATGTGATCTTTTATATAGAAAACCCTGAAGACTCACCAAAAAATGTGTTAGAATTAATAAATGAATGTAGTAAACTGCATGACACAAAACCAACATTCAAAAACCTGTTGTGTTTTAACAAACTATCTGAAAAGAAAATTAGGAAAATAATCCCAGTTTACAATAACATCAAAACTAATAAAATACTTCAGGAGTAAACTTTCTTAAAAAGTAAAAGACTTGTATACTGAAAATGACAAAAAATGATGAAATTAATTAGACACAAATAAATGGAAAGATATCCCATGTTCATAAATTGGAAGGCAGTATTGTTAAAATTCCACAAGCAAAATACTTATTAAAATCCCAATAATACTTTTACAGAAATAAAAAAGTAATAATTCCTTACTTCCCTTGGAACTACAAAATACCACAAATATTGAAATAAATCTTGAGAGAAAAGAACAAAACCAAAAGTCATCACAATTCTGACTTCAAAAGCATATTAAAAGACATACTATTCAAAACAGTTTTGTACTAGCATAAAGACAAATAAAGAGGACCATGAAGCAGCATAGAAAGCTCCATCATAAATACTCCTATACACAGTCAATTGATCTTCAACAAAGGCTTTGAGAACACACAACAGGGAAAGGACAATCTCTTAAAAAAAATGATATGGGAAAACTGGATACAATATGCAAAGTAATGAAATTGAACCCCTGTCTTATGCCCCAAAATCAACTCAAAATTAATTAAAGGAGAAAACATGAGACCTGAAACTAAAACTTCTTAGAAGAACCTATAGGGAAAAAAATTTCTTGACATTGGTCTCCTTGACAATAATTTTTATATGACATTAAAAGCACAGGCAACAACAAAAAAACAAGCAAGTAATACTACATCAAACTGAAACATTTCTGACCAGCAAAGGAAACAACCAATAGAATGAGAAGGCAATCCAAGAAATACTTGTGAATCATATACCTGATGAGGGGTTAATCTCCAAAATAGGTAAGAAAATTCTAGTATTCAATAACAAAATAATAATAAACAAATGTTTAAATGGGCAAAGGACTTGCATAGATATTTCTGCAGAGGAATTGCAATGGCTAACAGGTATTTGATGTCATTAATCATCAGGAAATGCAAATCAAAACCCCAAAAATACCACTTCATGGCTGGTGCTGTGGCTCAGCAGTAATGCACTTGTCTGGCATGTGTGAGGCACTGGGTTCGATTCTCAGCACCACATGTAAATAAACAAAATAAAGCTCTATCAACAACTAAAAAAAAATTTGGAAAAAAAATACCACTTCATATCTGTCAGGATGTTAAAGAAATGATAAGTGATGAGAAGGATGTGGAGAAATAATTGGAATCCATGCACACTGTTGGTAGAAAAGCAAAATGGTGCAGCCACTGTGGCAAAATGTATCAATGCACCTCAAAAAATTAAAAATACAACAACCATACGATCCAGCAATTCAATCTCACTTCTGGGCATTTATTCAAAAGAACTGAAATCAGGATCTCCAAGAGATATTAGACAAGTTCATTGTAGCATTGTTCATAATAGCCAAGATGTGGTATGACACCCACTAAATGTCCATCAACTAACAGGTAAAGAAAACATGTGACACACATACATTGGAAACTATTTCGCCTTTTAGGAGAAGAAAATTCTACAAATAGTGAAAACAGATGGATTTTTGAGGACATTATGCCACATGAATAAACCAGTCACGGAAAGATAAATACGTCAAGATTCCACTTATATGAGTTACTTAAATTAGTCAAATCTATAAATTCAAGGAGTGGAATACTGGTTTCCAGAAACATGAGGGTAGTTGATGCTATTTTGTCTGGAAATATCTCTAGTTTTCAGTCAGATGAGTCTAACTCAACACTTTTTTGAATAGTACCAAAGCTATCCAATTGAAAGGAATTGTTTCCTTTCTGATTCAATTCCACTAATTTTACATCAAGAATGAAAAAAAAAATTCTCCGAAACTCTTCAGCTGAATACAGTGAATGAATTTGGACTATTTATCCATACCAATAGAGCTGACTAAGTTTTACAAGTTAACCCATCCTTATCCCTAAACCAGCATGGACAACCAAGAAGAAAGATCAAGCTGACAATAGAGCCTTTCCATCTCACTAGCTATTGCCCAGCGTACTCCTGGCTCTGATTTGACCCTTGCTTTTTATTTCTCCAACTGGCTCAAAAGACTAAGGAGCTTTATAAATGCAAAAGAATAGGGGGGAAAACAAAAAGTACAATTCAATATATCTTGTAAGTCTTCATTTCTATTGTTTTGTCTTATCTTCTTACAATATATTGTTTATTCATTGGTTTATATGTATTTGTACAAGACATCCCATGATACACTTTAGTTTATGCTTTCCTGATATGAGAACTTAATATAAGGAAGCATAATTCAATAGCTTTCTCCCCCAAAGATGCCTTAGGAAAAATATTAGATTCTGAGAGTTGCACTCTTTATATCTCTATTTTTCAAAACTACTAGTACCCTGCAAAATGATCCTTACTCTTTCCTGGTTATCTCTTGAAATGGAGGGAAATCCGCCACACCATATACATCTTCACCAAAGGAACAACTCATCTCAGAGGGCAGAAAGCCTTTGGTTTTATTTGCATCTGTCTAATTTGACTTATGCAGATTTGTGTCCCCTCCTACCATAACATTTTAATAAGTGTTTACATATTACCACTCCCCCAAGACTCAGCTGATAAAATTCTGTCTTGGAACTAATTATCCTTCAAGACAATCTTACTCTCCATGGATGCTGAGGTGAAAACATCAAATCCTGAAGCTTGTATGGGTTCAGAGCTCCTCCTTGTGGATTCTATAGGAAACACTGCAGCTTCCTAAACAGAAATAATCTAAGTGGCACCTTTGTAAAAAGATCCTTAAATTTAGAAAATGTGTGCAAAATGGAAATATCTACTTAGTGTCTAAACTACAGTTTAGTGTCTAAACTACTGACCAAATAACTATTCAGTAACTGTAGTATTTGATTTTGTTTCAGATTCCCGTTGGTTTTGCTCACATGCTACCATACTGGAAACTGGGGTTGGCTTTATGTGCTGGGGATTTGAAGCCTTGGCTCAGAAGCAGTCCTGCTCCCTGCAGCCACCCTTACTACCAGTTCTCTGTTACTGAGCTCCCAACTCCCAGGTGCACTTGGTTCCACCCAACCTTCCACCCCGGCCCCTTTCACACCTACTGCTACCACCCTCCACCCCAGTGGGGGTCTGGGTGAGCTTGTGAAGAAACGTCAGGGTCAGGAATACAAGAGCACAAAAGCCCCCATCTCAGGGAGGGACAGTACAGTGGCCTTTGCCTTTCAAGGCTGGCATCTCCACAGAAGAGTTAGTAGGAAACTTGGCCAGGGCTATCTCTCACCCACCCTTGAGCCAGGTGACTAGCACATCTCAGGGAGGAGGCTGCCATCCCTTGGCACTCATCTGTCCATTGCTGGTTAAGGCCATGGTCCCATAGGGAAGGAGATCAGTTTTTCTGGGTGGTTTGGTACCGGTGGCAGGAGGACCCTGGCAGCCCATGGGTTTGTACACAAGTCACAGGTTGGGGACCCAGACACCTATGAGAATCTTCACTCTAGGAAGAGCTATATTAAGTAGCAAATAAAGGACAATATGACAGGTCAAGGGAAACTGAGGAAAAGAGGGGAAACTTTTACATTCTTACTACCTTCAGTGACAGCTTTTTTTTATTTTTAATAAAGGACCCACATTTTTATCTTATATTGGGTTCACCAAGTGAGGCCATCAGTCTGATTATATGCTTTAATAAATGTTTCAATTTTTTTTCAAAATTCATCTTTTTCCTGTTAAATTATTTGCCTAATTAGAGAAAAGCTGTTTATAGATCAAGAACAAATGATTTATTACCAGCCAATCCACAGGATGTGGTTTATAACTCAACCCTTCAGCATGTAACTCCTGCTTCTGAAGCCACTTTTGTAGTTCTATTGTGTTTTTATTTTTATTTACAATTTTGAGGTACTGGAGATTAAACCCAACAGCTTTCTGCCTCTGAACTACATCCCCAGCACCCCTCCCAAGTGTGTGTGTGTGTGTGTGTGTGTGTGTGTGTGTGTGTGTGTGAAAGAGAGAATGAGAGAGTGAGAAACACACACACACACACACACACACACACACGCTAAGTTCCCCAGGCTGACCTTGAACTTGGGATCCTCCTAACTTAGCCTCCCAAGTAACTGGAATTACAGGTACAAAGCTCACCTTTGTAATTTTTGATAAAATATTTTATGGGGTAGAACCAGTTGCATCTAAAGAAGCCACCACACAAACACATTTAGGAAGCTTAATTCTTTCTCAAAATGTTTGCTATTATGAATCCTCATCTATATGCAAACAAAATTCTTAGCACTGACTGGAGATACAATAATTCTTCAAGGCCAAATAGCCTATATTTCCTTCTAAATAATTAAGAAAGTTTTAGAAAAGGTATGAAAGGTGTGGATTAAAGCCAGGGAGATGAGGTCATGTTTCTAGAGTATTATGGAAAAGAAATATTAGAGAATATTTGAAGAATGGCTTACAGATAAAATAAGGGACAGATTTCTAGAAGGTGCAGGGAGAACAGGGAATTGATACTGACAAAATTCTGGCTGCATCTAAAACACTGGCAATAAAGAGTGAAACAGGGAGACGCTGAAGGATTTAAGAGATTAAAACGACAATCTCAGTGACAGGATGGCTGGCATTGCATTTAGAACTGAATTAAGGGGAAGGGGATTCATGAAGAGAAAATGATGCATGGTGTAACACTAATGGAACGCAATAAGATTGACATCTAGAAGTCACTATAGGAGACCCGTTTCATTGGTATATAGCACGTTCTATAGATACATCCATGTGTATGTATGCACATGTGTGTATATGTGGGAGGGTATACAACCTGCTATTATATATACGTTATATAAATAATAGTAGGTTAGAAAGGACCGGGAACTGGAGAAGTAACTTACTTTATGTAAGAAATGGAAGATCCCTATCTGATCAATGTAATCCAGGATTTTAGGGACCAAGTGAAACGAGTGGAGTAAATATATTATAGGCCACTCTGAGATGCACTACTAAAGGAACAGGGGTGCCTTGGAGACACTGAGGAAGGAAACTTCAAGAAAAATGCTTTGCTGGAGAGAGTTCAGGACCCTAGCAACAAAGCTGGTGACGTTCCACGTGTAAATGAACCAGGTTAGGGGAGGCCCCTACATTACAGGGGCCTCAGCTTGTCCTGAGGCATTCCTGCCTGGATTCCTTTGGAATGAAGGACGTCATCCACGTCTGCCGAAGTCTGGCTTGGCACAAATCAGGAGCCACTTGTCAAAAAGAAACTAACTTTATTTTTAGAACTACAAACGCCAAACAAAACAGCTCCAGGGAAAAACCCTCAGAGCCCAACTGCCACCACCGGCTTCCACAAGCCTCTCTCCCCCACACCAGCCTCTCAACCTCCCACAATCCTCCTCTCTTGAGGCCGATTGGCTGGGTTGCGTGGGCAGAGCCAAAGAAGTCACCCAATGAGCAGCTCCGTGGAGGAGCCAATCAGCTAGATGTTGCTGGGGCCGCTGTGAGCCAATCATCAGCTGGCAGTCTGAAGGGCAGGGAAACAGCCCAATGAACATCACCGCAGAGGAGCCAATCAGCTAGATGTTGCTGGGGCAGTCTGAAGCTTGCTGGCAGCTGGAAGTTTGCTGGGGCCCCTTTGGCTGTGGCTCTCAACATCTCCCCCTCTCTGTTTAAACAACAAGCATGTGGCTTAGGGACCGTGCCTGCCTTAGGTTGTCCAATACATATGGTCCTTACCCGTCTTCGGATGAGCTGACCTCAGGGCGTCAGCCTCCTGTCTTAGGTTGGTACCATTGTAATTGGATCTTACCCGTCATTGACTACCGGTCCAGTATACAGCCACACCTGTGGAGAGGTCTCAGCGGGGGGGGGGGGGGGGTGAGGTTCTTTGCCTCACCTCTGTTGACCCCCAAATTTTAGCTGAATGATCATGACAAGCAGAAGGGAGGAAGATATACCAAGTCAATTGACGGCTCCTTTTGGGAAAATTGTACCACCGATGATATCATCAGCAAAAATACCCCAACACTACCACAAGTCGCTGCACCAACAGATAGTTCACAATGCATACAAGTGACACATAGTTCTGTAAGCAGTTCAGTGCAAGTTCTGTAAGCAGTTCAGTGATGGCTATTGCAGAAACTGTAGATTAGTTTTTTCTTTGTCTTCACCGGCACAGGGATGAAGATAGGAATTCTGGCAATAATGACTAAAGAAAAAATTAGGTAACATTCCAGAAGACACTAAAAGAAAACAATTTTCTTAACAATTTATATTATCTTCATCGGCACTGGGATGAAGATAGAAATTCTGGCAATAATGGCTAAAGAAAAAATTAGGTAACATTCCAGAAGACACTAAAAGAAAACAATTTTCTTAACAATTTATATTATCTTCATCTGAAGATAGAAATTCTGGCAATAATGGCTAAAGAAAAAATTAGGTAACATTTCAGAAGGCACTAAAAGAAAACAATTTTCTTAACAATTTACATTATAGTGAAGAGAATTATTAAATATAATGAAAACGAAAGGTGAGAGTAAATAAACAGATCTGTTAACCTCCTTTTTTGTTTACATATTAAAACAATTCTTAACAGTTATTTACCCAATTTAAATTAAACCATTTAAATCACGTGAATAAAAAAAAATATTTGGATCCATCTTTTCATGAGCGCTCATCATATATGATATATGGAAATACGTACATTGGACATACGTACATTCAAACATATAACACAAAACACAAGTGTGCACACATAATATAATACATACAACACATAACATAATAGTAAAGGCCTTATAACTTTTTATAGGTAAAATCTCTATTGCAATGTTTAAAAACTCTATAGTCAAAAAAAAATAGAACTGATCAGCAAAACATTAACCTAGGTCTGTATGAGCTCAAAAAAATAAAATAGAACTTCATGATATGGGAAAGGGCAATAATAAAATAGATATTGAAAAAAGCATCCTGGTTCTGTTGCAGATGTAAGGATAGCCAAATTGGAGTTTTGGATATCAGCTATTATGGATTTGAGCTAAATCATCTTCTTTTTGGTCTGTAGAAATCGCTTTAGTTAATCTCTCTGGAATCCAAATCGGCTGCTGTTCTCCCTGTGGAAACACAAAAACAGACCCCCGACTCCAGACAATCACTGGGTCAGGATTTTAGTTAATCTCTCCGGAATCCAAATCAGCTGCTGTTCTCCCTGTGGAAACACACAAACAGGCCCCCGACTCCAGACAATCACTGGGTCAGAACCTTGGTTAATCTCTCTGAAATCCAAATCGGCTGCTGTTCTGGGTCAGAACCTTGGTTAATCTCTCTGGAATCCAAATTGGCTGCTGTTCTTCCTGTGGAAACACACAAACAGACCCCCGATTCCAGACAATTACTGGGTCAGGACCTTTCCATTGTCCTGTTAGAATATCTTTCCAAAGTACCTTGGGCTTATGTACATTTTTTGGACACATATGCCTTTCTGCATCACTAAGTCCTGATGAATCCAAATTTAAAAAGTTTAGAGTAAAAAGGGTTATTTTAAGTTTATCTTTGGGGAATATATACCCCTTCCCAATTCCATCTTTTTGCTTTAATAAATACATTTTAATAGTTTGATGAGCTCTTTCAACTATGCCTTGTCCCTGTGGATTGTATGGGATTTCTGTTATATGAGTAATGCCAAATGATGAGCAAAATTGTTTAAAAGAAGTAGACGTATAACCAGGGGCATTATCTGTTTTTAACTGTTTTGGAATGCCCACAGTGGCAAAATTTTGTAAGCAATGAGCTATAACATCTTTAGTTTTTTCGCCGGCATGAAGGGAGCCCATCAAAAATCCAGAAGAAGTATCAACTGTAACATGCAAATATTTTAATTTTCCAAATTCTGGCAAGTGTGTGACGTCCATCTGCCAAATATGGTTAGGCATCAATCCTCTAGGATTGACTCCAAGATTAACTTGTGGTAAAAAGGTCACACAATTTTGACATTGTTTTATTATTTGTCTAGCTTGTTCCTTAGTTATTTTAAAACGCTTTTGTAAAGTATTAGCATTGACATGGAATCTTTCATGAAAATTTATAGCTTCTTCTAGTACAGAGAAAATATGTATGTCACGTGTAGTTTTATCTGCTAAATCATTGCCTAAACTAAGGGCTCCAGGCAATCCTGTATGTGCCCTGATATGTCCTATAAAGAATGGATCTTTTCTGTCCCAGATTAAACTTTGTATAGTGGAAAACAAAGAGAAAACAGTAGAAGAAGGGGAAATTCTACCAGCATCTTCAAGGGATACTATAGCATTAACTATATACTGGCTATCAGAAAATAAATTAAATACAGAATCTTTAAACATCACAAAAGTTTGTAATACTGCATTAAGCTCTACCTTTTGAGCTGATTGTTTGGGTACTAAAAATGTAAAAGTTTGATCAGGTGTAACTATTGCTACTGTACCATTATTTGACCCATCAGTGAATATATTTGGAGCATTCATGATAGGTGTTTTTCTTGTCATTTTTGGAAAAATTACAGGATGCAATGACCAAAAAGACAATAAAGGATTAGATGGTAAGTGGTTATCAAATGAAACATTAGATTTGCACATTATTATTGCCCAAGTATTTAACTCATTAGCTAATTCATCAATTTGATTCATAGTATATGGAGTAATAATTTTATGGGGAGAAATTCCAAACACTGCCTTTGCTGTTTTTATTCCTTTGAGTATTAATTGTCCTACAGCCTCAGGATATCTAGTAAGAATAGTGTTAGGAGAATAAGATAAATGTATCCATAATAATGGACCTTCTTGCCAAAATACTCCTGTAGGAATATTTTTTGTTGGTAGTACAATAAATAATAAAGGCAAACTTATATCAATTCTATCCAAATGCATATTTTCCATATATGTTTCAATGATTTTTAATGCCTTTCTTGCTTCAGGCGTTAACATTCGGGGTGAATTTGGATCTGATGGACCTTTTAGGATATCAAATAAAGGTCCCAATTCTCCTGTTGGAATACCTAGATAAGGCCTTATCCAATTTATGTCTCCTAATAACTTTTGAAAGTCATTAAGTGATTTGAGTTGATCTACTCGTATTTGAATTTTTGGTGGACGGACCATGGTTGAGGATAATAGAACTCCTAAATAATTAATTGGAAAATTTAATTGTACTTTATCTATTGCTATCTCTAGATTATAATTTTTTAATAAGTTTGTAAGTGTGGCATAACATTCTAGCAATGTGTTTTTAGCTTTGTGTGCTAATAATACATCATCCATATAATGAAATATTTGTAGTTCAGGATTTTGATTTTTTTTTTTTCAAAAAGAAACTAACTTTATTTTTAGAACTACAAACGCCAAACAAAACAGCTCCAGGGAAAAACCCTCAGACCCCAACTGCCACCACCGGCTTCCACAAGCCTCTCTCCCCCACACCAGCCTCTCAACCTCCCACAATCCTCCTCTCTTGAGGCCGATTGGCTGGGTTGCGTGGGCAGAGCCAAAGAAGTCACCCAATGAGCAGCTCCGTGGAGGAGCCAATCAGCTAGATGTTGCTGGGGCCGCTGTGAGCCAATCATCAGCTGGTAGTCTGAAGGGCAGGGAAACAGCCCAATGAACATCACCGCAGAGGAGCCAATCAGCTAGATGTTGCTGGGGCAGTCTGAAGCTTGCTGGCAGCTGGAAGTTTGCTGGGGCCCCTTTGGCTGTGGCTCTCAACACACGTCCAGAAGCTCTACCTCTCTACTGGTGGCCTGTGCTGAGGATTTTGGCCTTTGCACCATAAACCTTTCTTGGAACACACAATCACTCACAATTGGCAAATAAATAAAATGATCTTTATAAGATTAAAAAAAAAGTACCGCAGTGTTTTCTATCAGGTAGAAAAATCATAAATCTCCCCTTTTTCTCCCGTGAGTTCTTAAAGTTCCCCTTAAATACGTTGTTTAATCTAATTATTTTAGTATTTTAGCAAGGAATGGAGAGCACCCGAACACACTGGACATGTTAGTCACGTAAACCTTTGCCAAAGCTCGCAGTTCAATTGGAATGAGCTCCAGGCAACGTCTGATGAAACATACGTGTAAGTTTTGGTCATACATCATCATTACAATGCCTATGGGTATGCTGTCTACATATGACTCTACAAAATTCAAGTCATGTGAAATTACTAGCATAATTGATTCCAGCTTCCTTGAGTCTCCGTTTCTTTTTGTGTTTTTAGAATATTATATTTTACTGCACAAACTTTTGATTTCATTACTAGTAGAATTTTTCTTGATGTGTCTGAACTTCTGGAGATTACCTGACCTGTGAGTTACTTGAGAAGTTGACATCAGTCTAGTCCCTCAACCTTTGAATTGCACTGGGGAGGGGCATACTAAGAAAAAGGATTCTTACTTAACCACATCAATTCTCAACCCCACTTGCTACAGAAAGTTGTAAGTCTATTGTTCTGTACTTTAAAGGTGATATTTTCTAATAAGTTTGGGGAAACTGAATATTCTTTTATTTGTAGTCACCTTCTAAATACTTGTGTAGCTAAATGGAAGGATAATCATGGATTCTGTTCAAGGTGGTTTACCTTGTTGAATTTTTTTAAGGAAGAGAAGAAAAAGCTTAGCTTTGCCAGACTGTCCTATCTGAAAACATGACTTAAAGTAAGGTTTCTGAACATTTTTGTTTTATGGATTCCTTTGGTGGCCCCATATGAAACTTATGAACCCTTGTCACAATAATATCTCCAAAAACATAAAGCAAAATGTATAGGATTTTAAATCATGCATTATACTGAAATACAGTAATTAACTGTTTATAAATTATTATAAGTAATGCAATTATTTCCTTATTAATATACTAATAAGCAAATTCAGCAGACTGTAATAACCACCATGATTTTAAGGAATGGTGAAGAAGAAAGACACTTCTAGATGGCTGCAACAAAAGTGACAATATGACATGAAAATATCTGTGGTTTCTGATGATGTCAAAAACATAGGAACTAGAGCCAGGTGCTCACCTGTAATCCCAGTGGCTCAGGAGGCTGAGACAGGAGAATTGCTTGTTTAAAGGCAGCCTCAGCAATGGCAAGGCGCTAAGCAACTCAGTGACACCCTGTCTCTAAATAAAATAAAAAATAAGCCTGGGATGTGGCTCAGTGGTTGAGTGCCCCTGAGTTCAATCCCCAGGACCCCCTCAAAAAAAGAATAGGATCTAATAATACTCCTTTGGTTTTTTGGCTACATTTGCAATTAAAGGAAATGCTGAACTTTCATTAGATGTAATTTTCACACTCAAAGTTCTTGAACCCCAGTTTTCTGTCTGTGAACACCCCAGAGGTTCATGAAGCAGGTTAACCTCCTAAGTAGAGGAATTTAAGAGCTTAAAGAAACAATTAGTATTAGCTTACTTATTCTAACATCATGTCACTTATAGTATCTTTCCCACCACTTAAATAACTGCAGTGATTTAGTACCGATAAATATAATTTCTGCTTTTAATACAAGTATTAGAATCAGCCTTCCATTCAAGCCTTTGAATTTCCCACATGTTCACTATTTGGTAACTTGGATATTGGTGTTATAAGGAAACTATGAAGTGAATCCTATATATGAAGCAGGTTCATCTTGAATTACTTCCAAGAATACTTAAGTATCAAAAAGCTTGCTTCCTAGCGGCTCTAAGGTGGATCCAAAGCATAAAATCCATGGAAAATATTACAAGGAGGCTTCCATGTAGCTGTTCCACTAAATCAAATCTGCTTCTAATTGCATAGTGAATAATGTTTAGACTTTCCCAGATTAGTGGTTGATTTCCTGGCAAAACTTTGTAAACACCAAATGTCAATAAATTGCCATCCATAAAGCAGGAAATTTCAAATGCATACCAAGTGTAATTCTCTTTTCATAAACACAAAAATGTTTTTCTGAAAGGAGTTTAGTTTTCAAGTACAGTATGTTGTGGTTCACAATTTTCCATGCACACAAACTACTAGAAGTGCTAATTGATTACCTTACTCATTTGTTTTGCAAGAACTTTATCATAAATCTTAATGGTGACAATTTACTTCCTCTACTATAGACCAAGTTACACTATTAATCAAGTTGGCATAGGTTGAGTTGAGAAATAAAATATTTCAGTGAGCAATTGTTTAATGGAGAAGAAAATTTGTATTGTTCCAAATATGATCACTTATGTAATAGTACCATCTAGTGGAGTCTCTTACATAAAACAGGAAAACAGCATACCAAGCTCTGTTGGAAAAGTACTTATCTTGTAATAAAAAGCTTTTGTTATATGTATATTTAGTAGAATTCTTTCATTCTCAACAGAAGTTTTCAACCAAACATTCTGGGGACAAAATATCTGAAAAGAACTTGAGAGCACACAGCTCTCCAAACAGTGAAACTTTAAGCATTGAGATGAGCCAGGCATCATAGTGCAATGCCTGCAATTCCAGTGGCTCAAGAGGCTGAGGCAGAAGGATCACAGGTTTGAATCCAGCTTCATCAACTTAGGGAGGCCTTAGGCAAACTTAGCAAGACCCTGCCTCAAAATAAAAAGGTCTGGGGATGTAGCTTAGTGGTTAAGTGGCCCTGGGTTCAATCCTTGGTACCAAAAATTAAAAAATTTAAAAATAAAAAACTGAGCTAATGACCAGTCTGAGGATATAAAGTAGATCTATGTCACTATTAAGTCTTACTAAGTTCTTCTTGTCCACACTATAGTACAAAGTATTTCAAAAAAGCAATATCCTAATAGCTATGATTACAGGACACTGAAATGACTGGCCAAATAAGGCTACAGATATATTCATGATATAACACTTCATTGAGCAACCCATGTGACTTGCATGATCTTAGGGAGTCAAATATTAATGAGATAAAGTCCATGACCTCAAGAGTTCCAAATATCATCGTAAAGAAAAATAAACAAAATTACAAACAAATGTGACCAAAGAGATCTATAAAGGACAGAGCATTAGCTGGGCATGGTGGTACACACCTGTAGTTTCAGTGACTCAAGAGGCTGAGGCACAAGGATTGAAAGTTCAAGATCAGCTTAATGAGGCTCTGAGCAAATTAGTGACAACCTGTCTCAAAATAAAAAGTAAAAAAGAGGTTGGCGATGTGGCTCAGTGGTTAAATGTCCCTGGTGCAATTCCAGTTTTATATATATATATATATTTGACAAGAGGAATATATATACATATATATATACCATAAGGTACACATTCTCTCTAACAGAAGATCAAGTAAGCACTCCTAGAGTTCAATTCTGAGCACTGCATATAAATAAATGAATAAAATAAAGGTCTATCAACATCTAAAAAAATTTTAAAAAACAGTAATACTTCACAAAATAAGAAGTCTCCATGCATTGTGAATTCAGGATTCAATTAATTGAATTAATTCAATTAAGGTTAATTCAGCAATCAATTCAGTAATTCAGTGATGTCATCAAAAATGAAGTACACCTGTAATCCCAATTACTCAGGAAGCCAAGGCAGGAGGATCATGAGTTCAAGGCCAGCCTGGGAAACATAACAACACCTCAAAAGTGGGGTGAGGGGGCTGGGGATGTGGCTCAAGCGGTAGCGCGCTCACCTGGCATGCGTGCAGCCCGGGTTCGATCCTCAGCACCACATACAAACAAAGATGTTGTGTCTGCCGAGAACTGAAAAATAAATAAATAAATAAAATATCTCTCTCTCTCTCTCTCCTCTTAAAAAAAAAAAATTCTCTCTCTCTAAAAAAAAAAAAGTGGGGGGAGGGGGATAAATTATGAAAGACATCAGTGGGAGCTATCTGCTCTGGCATAGAAGAGCATTTTTCCACTAACATTGTTCAGAATGGCTGGCACATGGCAACGATGAAAAGCAGGATCTACTTTGAGTTAGTTTTATTTTTCTTTTTAAATTCTCTATAGACAATGCAGTTCCTTATTGCTTTCATTATCCAGCATCTAATAGTGAAGAAGAAAATGAATAAACAGAATTTTCCTGTTAATTCAAACAAGAATGGGAACGGAAGACAGCCATCTTTAATTGATAGTGCCTATTTTACATATCCTGGTGGACAGACATGCAGAGAATCCTTACTAATTGTTGGGGACCGCAAATCAAGTCGAGATGGCGCCTGGCAGTTTGCCAGGAGGAGTGGTTTGTGAGGCAATGCCACCGAATCATTAAGATGGTAGAGATTCCTTATTGGCTGATTGTTGTAACTGGATGATGCTAATTGAGTCAAGCTGTGTGTAATCAGTTAGATATATATACCTCTGCTGTTTTGCAATAAAGGGGCTCCTGCTACCTTGGGTGCCGGCTACCTTGAGTTCCCGGTCAGTTCCCACTGAGTTTCCCTGCAATAAAGCAGTTCTCGCTTCAGCCTTCAAGTTGCTTGTCACCTCCTGGTTATTTTGCCCAGCCAGACTACGGCAACTAATAATGGAGAGAGTCCTTTGGTGAGCCACTTGTCACTCTGTGGGTCTGCTCGCTGGGGAGATCGCTCTTGTTCTTTGTTCTCTTGGGCTTCTGGTTTTATCCTCTGAGATTGCATCTTTATCCACCGTCTTCATGACTACAAGAGATGAGCTGGAAAGAATGTCTTCCTGGATAGTGCACATCTTTAGCAGCTTAACACATTCTGTATCCATTCCTAATCCAATCATCAGGCAAGTGATTACTGATGATTGGTTTAAGAAGCAAATGACCATCTGGAGCAATGGGTGTAACATCCCATAAGTTGGGATTTAATAGAAGGGAAGAAATCCATGAGGAATGGGTGGTAGGTAGATAAATGTATAAATAGTGTGTGCTACAATAATTCTGTAAACAATATTCTCAAGGTAAGCTTATATAATTCTATATACAGATGTATGAAAACCAAGAGAGGTTTATTCTAGAAAGGCATAGTGTATTATAACACACCATATTGACATATCTAAGTAGAAAAATTATATGAAAACTGCCTTATATAATGAAATATAAATAGATGAATACTTCCTGAAACATCTGCACATCTACATTAACTCCACTCTGTTCACAATAGCTAATAAATGGGAATAATCTAAGTATTCATCAATTAATGAACATATAAAGACACTGTGGTACAGAAACACAATGAAATACTATTTACCCATTTAAAAAGAAAAAGAATAAAATCCTGTCATTTGAGACAGCATGGATGAAACTGGAGATCATTATGTTTCATGAAATAAGTCAGGCATAGAAAGCCAAGTACCACTCAATTTCACTCATATATGGAATATAAAAGAGTTGCTGTCAGTGAAACTTAGAGTTAAATGGTGGTTACCAGAGGCCAAGGAGAGTGAGCAGGTGAACAGAAAATGGGAAAGGTATTCCAATGGGTAGTAAACTGCGGTTTAAATAGAAGTTCTAGTGCACTATCACAGATAGGTAACTATAGACATGATTAGGTACAGTATATCTCAGAATGTTAGAAGAAAATATTTTTTTATGTTTTCATTATAAAGAAGTGATAAATTTTTGACTAGATAGATATATTTAATCTGATTACACAATGTACAGGTGTACTAAAACATCACATAGATACCCCATCAATATGTACAATTTTTGCATTTTATGCATCAGTTAAAATTAAGAATTAAAAAATGAAAACTAGGGAAAATCTTGAAATAATCTGTTCCTTGAAAATTTTATAAAACATATCTATAAAACCATGTGTACCTGAAAATAATTTTTGAAATAATAAATTAGGAGCAGCTTATGTGTTCAGTAGACTCTGGTTATTGGATACTCTTTTTCCCCCTTGACAGTGAGAAGACTATGACCTATTAACTTTGGGGGAATTTTTGCTGGCTTTGAACTATAGGATTGAGCCAGTCATTACGCAGAAAGTAGGGCCCTTGTACTTGGACTGAATGAATTCAGGACTGCTGACCATTGTCAGTTAGTAGCTGAATGGCAGAGATCTTGGCACTGAGGATTTTAAAATATCCTCTGACTAATCCCAAAAGAAATTGCTTTGCTTTTAAAGTACTTTGAAAACACACAAAGTCACAAAGGCCAAATGTGTGTTTGGCATAGGTTTATCTACTGTGTTCACTTGTATGTTTTCATGGAATCTATCGGTATGTCTAAGCTTCTATATAAAAATACAATATCCTTGATGGAAGTGATTGGAAGAAAATCAATTTCCTCTGTACACTGGGGCCACAATAATAAGATGCATAAAAGGGTTGGCCAGCTCTGACCCCTTTACAAACCTTATTATCATGGCTCCCATTCAGTGTGCTTTGTGTATCTGTGAACTTCACCTGGAAGAGTCAGACATTGCTCCATCAGTGGGTAGCAAGGTCAGGATGCTTGAAACACTTCATATTGAATAGCAACAATTTGACGAGTCTTTCCTCTGATGACAGTATAGTGTTATCTAAAGAAAGCAAAACTAGAAAACAGGGAAATTTGCTGTAGCCCAGTCCTAGGAACTCATGTGTCACAGCAGGTGATGCACAATCCCTGCGGGGCTCAACCTCCTTATTTGCAAATCAGACAAATCAGAGCTTGACTGTGAGATGTATTCCACTGTGTAGTTCTACTCTTGGGGGGGGGCGGTGATGAGAAGAAAATGGGAAGAGGGAAAATACGATGAATAATGAGATGGCATCCCAGAATTTGTTCACGTTAATGAAGCTGTTTCCGTGGACATTAGGGGCTCTTTTTTGCTCAAGCTGAGCCTTTCCATAGCCAAGTCAGAACCAAAAAAGAAGAGTACAAACTAACTATACTTTAAACAAGCAAAGATTTTGACATCAAGCAAGGACTCAGGACAGAGGCTCTGATCCACCTAAGTGTTTTAACCCCTGCTCAGTGTCACTGACACAAGGCCACTGAGCTGAGCCAGCTTTATAACTTCTTTATAATGTCATGGGCCACTTTGTCTTGCTCTCCGTTGCCCATATACAAGATAGAGTGCTGCCTGAAGTCACTTTTAAAAAAAAAAAAAGGAAATGACAGCTACTTGTAAATATATGATTTATTTATATTATTTCATATACAGGTTATGTTACTTATGCATTTATTTATTTTATATTAACTATATATGTGCAGTTCTATTTCAATCCCAAAGCTAACATGACAAGACTGAAGACAAGGAGGAAGCCTATCCAAAAATCTATCAGACTGTAAGAAGGTTTACTTGAGGACTGATTCCCAAGTGACAGATCAGACAATCTGACTGTAAAAGCAAGAATTTCTCTTTGGTAGCACACCCAACAACCAGAACCAGGCAACCTCAGGAACCCAGAGATGCCGGAGCCACCAGGAAAGCTAAAGTACCACCCAGGCCTTGCTTCCGAATCAGCTCCAGCCAGCAGGAGACCGGATGCTTTTTCTAACTTGGTGGGTTTCCTTTTTCCACGGATACACTAGTTCACTTAAAAGTGGATGTTCCCTGGCAACCTGTTTTGTCAGTGTTCTCAGGCGAATCTCCCCTCGTGATGTAGGGAAGGCAGGGCTCGTGCACAAAGTCAGCCCATGCTGCTCTCTCACTACCTACCAACACTCAGACCCAAGCAAGAGCCCTCTCTCAAATCTAGTGGTGGTGCCAGCAAGTGGAATGAACAGATCCCAAAGAGCATCATCACCCATTGACCCTTCTTCTTCCCACAGGTTCCATTCTACAAAACTTTCCATCACTGACACATGCAGCTCAGGTGATGGCCAGAGACTGAAAGAGTCTGTACAGGTTGTTAAAGAGTTGCAAAGGCTAGCACAGGCGGGACTCAGCACCACATTAAAAATAAATAAATAAATAAATAAAGGCATTGTGTTTTGTCCATCTACACCTAAAAAATAAATATTTAAAAAAAAAAAAAAGTTGCAAAGGCATGTTGCTGGTCAAAGCGGATGCCCTGCCCATAATCTAATGTTCGAAATTTTCCTCCGTCAGGACACAAAAACAGGTTTGGAGCTTCAGCTTCCCACTCTCCTATGATAAAGTCAAGTCTCAAAGTGTTTCAAAGGGTACATTGTTACTTATTTTTCAAAGAGTACATTTTTACTTATTTCCTTATTAATAAATTATCCTAGTTTTCACATGTTGTTTCATGGTTTGTTTGTTGTTGTTGTTTGTAGCTTCTTGAATATCTAATTTATTCATTTCAACTTTTCCAAGCTTTTGATGCTATTAATTTTCTCCTGTGTACAGCTTTGGACATACTCCCCAGCTTTTGATAGTTCTAACATTTCAAATCTTTTCTAAGTAGGCTATTACTAACAGTTTGAACCTCTCTTCGACTCCAGTCCAGAGACTAACTGTATGATATTAAAAAAAATACTTATATTATTTAATATAATTATATTGTATTTAAGTATAAAGTGCTATATTTATACCTGCAGGTGAAGGTCTGAGGAATCTAAGAATGTTTAAGTCCTAATCACTGAACCTCACTTTATGGAAAAAAGTCCCTAATTTCATCATCTACCTCTGATGCTTAAAGTCAATTTTCACATATGCAGGCCATAAACTCTGCAGAGTATAACATGGCTGGTTTTCTACAAAATGAATTATTAAATTAAAGGACAAAGTAATGATATCCTGAGTAATGACCCTATCCCTCAGGCAATTTTCTTCACTGCTGTGGTTACCAGTGTCTTTGACCTGACAGCAGGATGATAAACGTCATCTATTATTTATAAATCAGTCACACATCAATCCATAGAGGGTTCTTTGTCACAAGCCCTAACTTTTTATCTCCACTGCATTTAGATTATTGATGGGGTACAAAAAAGAAGTCGCCCTAACCATTCCAGCAAGGCATGTGGGATGCTCTGTGTGGACACTACCCAGAAAGTTTTTATTCTTCATCATCAGAGGATGACTTTTCACAGAGATGGCCCTTGGACAAAATAGCCTACAAATTCCAATTAATCAATGTTTTTATTTGTTTGTGGTGCTTAAACCCAGGGCTTCGTGCATGCTAGACCAGTACTCTACCATTAAGCTGAATCCCAGTCTGATAAATTAGTTTGAACATGACTCCATAGGGAAAAAAATTACTTAGATTTAATTCCTAATATTACATTGGCATAATGGGCTGAGTTTCTGAATAAATCTCCTTTAAACAGTTTGTTAGATTCCAATTAATACTTTGACATATAGGTTAAATTAATGAGGTAACACTGACAGGATGGTGATAGGTGAAGATAATGATAGCTGATAGATTATAGATAAATAGGCAGATAGATAAACAGGCATATAATTACCAGACCCTGTCAGGGCATCTGATCAATGGGCTCTAGAACATTATTTGGCAATAGAATCGTTTTGCAATCCTCAGGTCAACCTGTGGTTCTTAATAACTTTCATTGGATTTCCAAAACTACCTCTTCCTCTACTGAAACATTAGCTTGTTCTTTCTAAGTAGCACCTGAATACATAGTTACGATTTCTAGCCATTGCAGTGTGTGATCTGTTGAAGAACATCCCTGTGCCTCACCTTGGACGGCCCTCTGGCAGAACATATAGCACTGGGTATGGTTCAGGACTCCAGTGGAGAGGACATTATCTTATGTCCCACCTTTCACCACAGTGTAGTGGGGCCTGCTCAAGTCAGTTATATTTTATGGGAATATATAGAAGAATCACATATTAAAATAGTCAAACACTTTTGAAAACCTTTTAATCATTTCCAAGTCTCACCAATTAGGCCCACTATTGCTAACCACTTGGCATATAGGCCAAGCATTAAAAATATTATCTAATAAAAAAATCAAAAGAATGTTTTCTGCATCTCTGTTTTGCTGCTTGCTTCTTGGTAATTTAATCTAGTGTTCAAATTTAGGCTTGGCTTCAAAATAATAAAGAATCACATGAAAATAAACTAGCAAAAATAATATATTTCAGAAAATAACATTTCTTCATTAAATAGCTCAAAAAGAGTTATTTTTGATGCAATTCATTTTTCCTTGGAACTATGAATATGCTCTGGTATTACTAGAGGAAATCTGAACTCAGTTGAATAGAATGTTACCTCTAATCCTGTTCAGTTGCTGTCAATAGGATAGCATAGATATAAGATATAGATACATAGAGACACACATAGATACATATACACACAGAGAATGGAATATTATTCAGCCATTAAAAGAATTAAATTCTGTCATTTGCAGCAACATGTATGGAACTAGAGGACATTATGTTAAGTGAATTAAGGTATAGGGAATGTCCTAACTTATAGGTGGAAGCTAAAATTGACCTCAAAAAAGGTAGAGAATAGAAAGATAATCACCAGAGCCTAAGAAGCATGGGAAGTATGAGGTAGAAAAACATATGGTTAATGGATATAGGAATGTAGCTGAGTAGAAGGAATAACTTCTAATGTTCCTTAGCACAACTATGGTTGACAACAGCACACGAATATTTCAAATTAGCTAATGGAGAAGATTTTGAATGTTCCCAACATAAATAATTGATATATGGCTGCGGTCATAGATAGGCCAATTACCTTAATTATTGCACATGGTCTATATGTATTGAAGTGCCTCATTGTACCTCATTAAAATATAACTACTCTATGTTAGTGAAAAATGAAATTTTTTAAAAAAAATAAGGGTGACCACCACCATATTGAGCATACACCTTTTTTTTTTAACAAAGTGCACTTAACAATATACATTTGTTATCTCTCACTCTCCCGATAACCCCACAATAAAGTCAACACCCTCCTTTCCCAAGTGAGGAAGCTGAAGTTACTGAAAGTTAAGTGACTTGCCCGAGGTTGCAGAGTTAGGAAATGGTGGTGCCAGCATCACATGGAGGTATTTCCAGTTCCAAAGTCACATCTTCCAATCTGGTAAAGGCGGAGGTTGGGGGAGGAGACCAACAGATCTTGTCCAAGGTGTCATCTATGGCAGACGACATTCACGTGAAGGGCAATTTCCCACAGGACTCTGGAGAATTTGAAGAAACATAAAAATATGTACAGGGAAATATGAGGCCAGAGGCAACACACACAGATGTGAGCATTTCTATTTTGTCAGACTTTTTTTTCATAATGGATCAGTATCAGTCACTTACTGCAGACTGTAACTTAAATTTGATATAAGTTGTAATTAATTTTAGGCACTTTGACTAACAAGCCACACATTTCTTCCACTCAAATATGCATCACAGAATACAGAGGAATAAAAGTGACTGTGGTTTAGGTACAAAATTGAATGAATCCTCATTCATCATTGATTTTAAACCAAATCACTTGCAAGCTTTAGTAATTTAATAGTAGAAATCAATTTTTGTGACATACTTCACAGCTAATTGTGATATATCTTTCTGTCAACACTGCAGTCAGGGAATCATTCATGTGGCATAGAGTTGATTCTCAAACTTTGATCTTATTTGATGAAAGTAATGCTTTAATTAAATTAATTTGAGTTACCAAATTGAGTATATAAGTGACAAAGTTTTTCTCTCTAACCAAACCCTAGCCAGGCTCTTCTGAGCTCTCTCTTTGAGTGGTCTTAAACTTGGATTCCTGTGTTCTTTCTTACAGACTCCAGTTTTAGCAAGAATCATGTGTTTAGTTGGTTTAGCCAGAAGTCCCATATATAATATCCAATAACCCTTGATATCTGACCAGATTCCTCCGCCTCCATCATGCTCAAGGTGATGTCTGATCACCCAAACATGCCTCCACCACCAAGACTCTTGGCAGGTCAGCTTGGTCAAAATGTCCGCTACCCCTACTGTTCCCTCTTAGAAATCTTTCACCCATTGACCATCTACCCAACTTCACTCCTTGACTATAAACTTACTCCTTAAATTGAACCAAAACCCTTTTCCCTGAAACTGCCATCAAGCCAATGGTACATATTCAATTTGCTGCAGCTACACAGAACTTTTTCACTATCGCTTACACATGACAGTCCTAAAAATACTTGAAGAGAATCATCACATTCCTTTTTCTCTCCAGGCTAAACACTGCCATTCATTTCAACGATTTATCCCACAATGTGATATTTTAGTCTCACCCTTTATGTTACTTCTCTATTTTTCCTTGTCTCTGCCTGCTTTCCCCGATGCTTCCTTCACGGTTAGCATCTACAAAAAGTGCTGCTGTCTTCTGTAAACTTGACTTCTCAATAAGCTTGACCTTGACATTCTACTAGGCAAAACCAATCATGACTCTTCCATTGTTACCATTTGCACTTTGGATGTTGATATTGCTGCCATCATGCTAAAATTGTAATTGAAAGCTCAGTCCTCGTCTCCGATGCCAATTTAATAAGGAGGACACAATTTTGAGAAAAAGGAAAAAAAATTTATTGTTTTTCTAGCAAAGGAAAAGCATAGTCAACTCCTGTCCAAAAGCTGGGATCTATGGAAATGGGGTCGGGTTCTTTATTTCAAGAATTTGAAGAATAAAATCCATGCACATGGGGTTGGGGTTGTGGCTCAGTGGTAGAGTGCTTACCTAGCATGAGTTAGGCACTGGGTTCAATTCTCAGCACCACATAAAAAAACTAAGCAAAATAAAGGTATTATGTCCATTTGCAACTAAAAATATTTTTAAATATGTTTTTAATTGTCAATGGACCTTTATTATCTATTTATATACAGTGCTGAGAATCAAACCCAGTGCCTCACACATGCTAGGCAAGTGCTCTACCACTGAGCCACAACCTCAGCCCCTACAACTAAAAATATATGTATTTTTTAAATCCATGGACAAGAGGGTGAGAGCAAACTAACAGGATTTAGTAGACTAATAGAAAGAAAGCAGACCTCCCAAACAGGGAAGGGTCTCAGGAGAGGGATACCTGAACTGGCTATTGTCTAGCGTTTATACAGATCTATAATAGGTTTAAGGAAGTAACCCCCTGCTCAATCCCGGGTAAGGCATTCAGTGTTCACAGGGTATTCGTGCAGCCTTTAGTTCAATCAAAATATCAATCAGGCATTTTGCCTTGTTTGGAGAGGCATGGACCCCAGTCACACAGATCCTGATTTTAAAATAGTCTGGTAAGTTTCTTAGCAAATATCTGCAGGTCCTATTTGTGCTCTACTTCTCAGGAAATTACCCAGGGGCCCATCTCCCTATCCTCCTTGTCTTCTATCTTCCTATTTGATGTTCATTCTGTCCATTCCAGAGAACTGGGGACTTTTAAAGAAGCTACTCAAAGACTCCCTTCCCGATGTTCCCAGTAGGGGGATTGATTCATCTCTTAATTTGGGAGATAGTCACTTCCTAGAAATGGTGACTTCTCCTTCTGATGGTGGAGGTGTGCTCAAGGACAGATAACTAGTCCTAGGATGGTGAATTAAAAGATAACCTTGTCTCTCTCATCCTGTTAGTGAAGGGGGAAGAAGAAAAAGAGGGGGGAGGGGAGCACGTCCCTTTTAAATTAAGCCTCAACACAGGGAGGGCTATATTCAAACAGTGAAGTGGGCTACTGTTACAAAATGATGGGTTTTTTAATCTGTGTTCTTGGAGGAGTTCAACAGAAGTGCCTCAGGGTACAGAGGAGGACAGAAGTGGACTCCTCCCACCTCCCTTCAATCAGAGCATCTACATTGTGATCCAACCCTACCTCCAGCTTCTGCAGTGAGATTTCTGACAGTTATTTTAAAGTCTGAATAACATCACCCTATAACAAAGAGAAAAATGGCACAAGGATGTTCAGGAGACATCAGGAATTCAAGGAGCCAACGAAGTCCCATCGATATATGTAGGCAGGAGCACTCTGTCCCAGAACTCAGCACCTTCTAGACCATCCACCAACTTGAGATCCACGTACCAATTGCGTTAAGAGGGTGTTGCCTCTGCTCTTAACACAGGCAAGCGCCTCATCCCCAGTAGGATGAGCTCCTTCCTGGCAAGACTCGATATAGCCAGCTCACTCCTCTTAACTGACCTTAGAGACACAGAAGGGCAATTCCACGGTATATGGCAGAGGCACTCCCTAAAATTAATAATATATGATGCTCTATTTTCATTCCTGAAGGAAAAGATGAAGGTCAATGGATACTTTCACCTGGGCAAGGGTAAAATCATTATTTGAAGGATTAATTATGTTAGAAATAATAAAGTGACACAAGAAATCAACATGTGCTTGAAGTGAGTGGACAAAGCAAATTTTTACTTCTGGCAGAAACAGCGAGCTACACGGAACCCGGCTAGGAAGCGCACCTTGGCAGGTAGCCCACCTGCTTTTATCTCCAACCTAATGCAGCGCTGCCCTTCACTCTGATTGGAGGAGTTGGGGTTTACATTCTACGGGTTGGCTAATTTTAGAATTAGGGCAGGCAAAAGGGAAGGGCTTACAGTTGGATCCAATTAAGGCTGACTACTATATTCTGAAAATGGACTATCAGACTTGTCTATTTCTCATAATTATACCTTCAGTCCCTGTTGTTTTGTGCTCTTACATGTTAGATTAGGTATTGAGAGTAGGGAATAAAAAAAATAGAAATACTTTAACCTGTTCTGTCTGGGCTTGATTTCCTAAAGAGCCGATGATCTACCTCTTAGGTGCTTCACATTCTAGTCTTCGAAGCAGTATATTGCATCCCCTCTGCCAGGTTCCCCACCTCCAATTCATTCCTCAGGCTACAAGCAATCTCCCAACATCTTCACTTCCCTATCACTTACGAAGTCACCAGTAACCTACTGACTGTCATATCCACTGACTCAATTCTCAGGAAAGATCTTGGGGTCCACGAACTTTTCCATTTTACTTTTGTGTGTGTGTGTGTGTGTGTGAGAGAGAGAGAGAGAGAGACAGAGAGAGAGAGAGAGAGACAGAGAGAGAGAGACAGACAGACAGAGAGAGAGAGAGAGAGAGAGAGAGAGACCTATTTTCAGAATTAGATATCATCCACCATTTTTTTCCTCTAGAAAAACTTTTCTCCCAGAGTTCCTGAGATTCTTTACCCTACTTAGTACTTTCAGTCCCCTTTTCTCAATTCCCTTCCTTTTGCCACACTCCAGTATTTTGCTGCCTTCTATCCAGATGACTCCTTCACCACAACACACTTTCTCCATCATTGTATCTATCCCCTCCTGTATTCTCATTATCATTACCTACTGACTTCAACTTCAATGCTTCTGCTTCAGCATCCCAAGAACAAAATCCATGTTTACCTGCCCTCTAAACATTCACCTTGGTGTCCCATGACACCTCCAAAGAACTCTTCTACCTCCCTAAACTGTTCTCCCCTACATTCCTACATCATTAAAAGTAATGTTATTCCCAGTGATCTAACTTGTGAAATGGGAGGGGTCCTTTCAGCTGTTAATGCTCCCCAACTAGCCCCCACATCAGCCAGTGAAATAATCCAGAAAAAAAAAAAGAACACAATTTGCTTCTTAAATGACACTTCTTCCTTTGAGCCATATGGGAAAAATGCCATTTCATACTCTTTTGATTAAAATGCCATCTGAAATGGCATATTAAAATCTCAGTTTTAAGAATTGTTAATGAAATTATATAATTTTGAAATTGAATATGTCAATCAAGTAAAAATATACATATTTTTCTAAGATGTATACATGATTTTTGGTACTGGCAATTTAATCCAGTAGTACCAGGGGTACTTTACCACTGAGCTACATTCCCAACCCTTTTATTTTTATTTTGAGACAGGGTCTTACTAAATTTCTGTGGGCTAAGAAACTAAGTTGCTGAGACTAGCCTCAAACATGTGATTCCCCTGTCTCAGTCTCCCAAATTGCTGGGATTACAGGCACATGCCACTGCACCCAGTAGTTTTATGTATTTCTAATGAGAAAAAGAATAATAAGTCAATCTCATGCTTTTCTTAAAATAGGAATTGATTCTCTCTTACTTCTCCTGAATCTAATATCAACATCAGGATCCTGGAGGAAACTGAAAAAAAAAGGGGAGGGGGCAGAGTTATATTTAATATTAAGTAAAATATAATAATAAAAAAGCTGTATGCACAGACCAGTCTCTGCATGGATTTAATTTTCACATTAAATCACATTAAAAGCATGGTTCATTATAAAAAATATATAGATATATATAAAACTTTCCTTGCTTCTCAACAACAAGAAAGGAAATCCACCCACTCAGACCTCAAAGAAAAACTTATTAAACTATTAAAGGACAGACAAATGAGAATGGTGGAAAGACAAGGTTAAGTGATTCATTCTATCAAATTGGGCCCACTGTGCTAACCCCCACATGCTTTCTTTTCCAAAAAAAAACAATTTACCTGCAGTCCTCCCTGGCCTAAGTGGACAGGATATGTCACATTCTTTAGCAAACTACCTAATAATTGCAGGTGAAATGCAGGCCCAGAATAATGTTGATTAAAAGGATACAAGTTACCCTGAAGGAAGAAACTTCTCTGATCAGGACCTGAAACTCTGGGAAATAAGAGTAGTTCCTCCTAACCATAAATCTTTAAGAATGTGTGGTTAAGAATCCAACTAAAACCGGTCAGCATGGGCCAAGGTGACCTAGAGTTGCCAAGACAGTGGGGACTTGAAAGTCTGATGTCACCTTGCTGTCAGTCAAAAGTCAAGAAGTGAGCCTGGGCAGGACTCTGGAAACTTCTCTAGGATCTCCAATAAAACTGGGGTGCAGAAGGTGCATATTGCCCTTCTCCTCTGAGAGAACCCACTCTGTCCCTTGAGAGTGTTCCCTTTCCCTTTTTCTATTTCTTCAATAAACTCATTCCTGTTACTCTGAGTGACATGTCTGAAATATTTCTGACTTGATCACAAGAACTGAGATTTGAAGAGGTGGGTAGGTCTTCACATTGCCTCAGTTTCTCAGAAGTTCCCAACTCGATAGCAAAACCATTTCTCTACAATTCATTCAACCTTCCTCTTGACAAAAAAAAAAAAAAAAATCAGTGATTCAGAAAGCTGAAATAGGAGGATCAGAAGTTTGAGGCCAGCCTTAGCAGTCTCAGTAATTTAGTGAGACCCTCAGCAATTTAACAAGATCCTCTCTCAAAACAAAACAAAACAAAAATCAAAAATGACTGGTTATGTGTCTCAGTGGTTAAGCACCTCTGGGCTAATCTTCAGTATAAAATAAAATAGAAATATCTCTGCATCAAACTAGCTATGCCCTCCACCACACCTTCATTCACCTACCCCTCCTAAAGCCGGGGGCAAAAGGACAGTCAGTGTAGATAATGAATGATTGGGTCAGCAAGATGGGGGCTGGTTTGAAAGGAAATAAAATACTAATACCTCCAGAGCACTTTCCCTTTCTCCAATCTGTTGCCAAGGTAATCTGCCTTCAGGGAATTGTTCCTCCCAGCAGGAGTTGTTAATTAATGTCCCCTGGACAGCTTCTTCCCTGCCCTAGGTTAGTCTACCTGAGCTTTGTAATGTTTTGAACAACCAATAAAAAAAAAAAAAAAAAAAAAAAGAAGGAGGGGGCTTGAGAAGAAAGAATAAAAGGGGCAGGACACCTCCACTCTCCTCGGAGGAGAAGTTTCTCTGCACAAAATAATTACCTTTAATTTGAAAGAGTGGGAGAACTCTTTCGTTATGAGTTAACCTTGCTCCACTATATCCATTTATATATAGTATGTAGCTGAATGGCAACTCATCCACACCATCTTCTCACTAGTGTCTGAGTCTGGAGGAACACAAAGGGGAACTCACGTTCAGAGTTTTCTGTCTCCTCCAAAAAAGTGAACTGCCTCTGTCACATCTCCATACACCATGTATAGTGCAGTGCTGCTCTGAAGAAGTCCCTCCATTTCCACCAAAAGTCAAAATGCAGTATGACTTGCAGAGTGCAGTGGGAGAAGCTTGGTGTTATGCTCAAATTCGGGACCCCCAAAAGACCACTTTAGAGACCAAGATCCATGTAAACAGCAAAGAGGTGTTTATTTCGAGCTAGCTGGGTCCTCTGCGTGCACACAACAACTGGTGACGCTGAGAAGCCCTGAACCCAGGGTTTGCAGCAGTTTTATACACTCTTTGGGGAAGGCAGGGACTTCACATACATCATAGCATCTCTCAGCAAATCATCACACCCGGTGGAAAAATCATAAAACAACTCTAAAACATGATTAGCACATTCACTGGTGGGAACAAGTTGGGTAAGGGTGATTGGTTAGTACAAGAGGGGTATTCATTTGAACTGATTGGTTTAAACCAGGAGGGGAGTACATGCTGAACTACATGGTTTCCCAACATGTTATCAACCACCATAAACTACTGGGAGGGTCATCTGGTCCATGAAGTTTGCAACCAGAGACTGTCATTCCAGGCTTGATGGTTATCTCCTTCCCAGGTATTTTCCCTGTATCATGCTGATTGGTGGTTGCTAGGGGGTTGCTATGGGTCCTCACCTAACCTGACTGAGTCAGGGACACCTGGCTCAGCAGATCTCTCCTGTTATTTGTAGATAAACAACTCAGCTGGGGGGGGGGTATGTGCCCAGGAGTGCTCTGTGGGTCTTTCCAAGGACAAGGGTCACGCCCCCTTCCTTGGACAGGATTTGCTCTGAAGTAGAGGCTGGTTTTTCACTTGGCACTTCTTCCCTCAAAGACAACCAGAATTAGTGAAAATTATAAAAATTTAATCATTTAAATTAAATCATCTTGAAATTCCTCCAAAACATAGAGCAAATAAAGAAATATGCAAAGTCTTGTTGAGAACAGCAAGATACTGTCACTCTTGAGCCATGATTCCATTCCTCCCTCCCTCATTTTCATGAGAGAGCTATGTCATTAATATGTACTAAACACATTTGTGTCTGTTAGCACAAAAGAACCGAGCCGGGTGCAGACTTCATGGGCCGGCAGAGCCTTTATTCAGCAATGAAGTCATGCCTCTGAAGGACCCACTTTCCTGATGGAAAATTAGCCACCAGCCAAAGGGGGAGTCTGTGCTTATCTGGGTTACACTGAGAGGTGACTGACAACTGAGTGTGTCAGCTTGGGCACTCAGGAATTTGAGATGCTCTTACTGGGAGAGATGGAGGGTCTGGGGTCAGCAGTCAGTATCTGGTGTTTGTCTTTACTGGGCCAGAGAGAGGGTCTGGGTTAGGATTTGTCTGGGGAAGGATCAATGCTTTGGACTCTTCCCAGAGACTGTCATTCCAGGCTTGATGGTTTTCTCCTTCCCAGGCCTTGTTTTGTTACTGGGAAAGGATGTATTGGAAAAGGATCAATGTTATCAATGTGTTGCTTTCTTCTTCACTCCTTCTTTCTAGGCCACACTATTTGGGGGTTTGTCATTTTCTATATCTAATCATGTCTTTCCACATTAATAAATGTCAGAGTTTATTGAATAAAAATAAATTCACGTGTTACAACATTTTCATCAGTGACAGTGCACTAAACACTTGTGATCACCTGGTAGTCATAAACCAGGCAATCACAGATTATCTTATTCCAGTCTTTACTTCTAACACTTATAACACTCAAGTCATGTGTCACACTTCATGCAAATATATATGTTACAGAAAGGCTAAGAAAAGGTTAAGGCAGCCCCAGGAGTTCAGAGAGCTGAACCCAGAACAAAGGCAGAGAATAGATACAAATACGGTCACCATAGGTAGTTAGGTAAGATTAAAAACCAAAGAACTTGTTCAGAGTGCAGAGCTGTCAAAGCACAGGAATATATTCCAGGCCAAGGTCTGGACTGAGAGCAGTTTCACAGTGTCAGGGTGAAGTGGGACTTGTGTGGGAGAAACTGCATTCTAAGGCCTGAGAACAGACATTCAGAGGTTCGTCACTGTCGCAATTTTCCTGAGCAAGGCTTATGATGAGTGACCAGGTGAGGAGGTCAGGGGGCCTACGTGTTCAATCTCAATGGAGGCTCCTCCTTTAATGTGTCTCCAGTGAGGGGGTTGCATCTGGTAAGGTTGATAAACTCCCCTGTCTGCTATTCTTGATAATGATGTTAGTATGTCCACTTGTCCAAGTACTCCTTGATATAGTTTGATAAGTGGGCACATATAAGTTATTTGTCAGTTTTTGCCTTAGGGTTGATGGTGGTTATTTACTTGTACAAACAAAGCCTGGAGTCACTCTACCTTGGTTGCACTTATGCTCAAAATAGAGTAACTCATGGCAAAACTACTGCTTTATATAATGGGAGTTTGGGGCACAGCCTGAAAACTGCTATTTTATACATCATGGAATAACGCAAAGCAGGGTATAGCCTGTTATCCACATTCATCCCTCTAGCTCATCATGAGCAAAATTTCAATCTGTATGGGGGTGGTTAAAAACCTAGGGCTACTTGTCTTCCCAGTCCCAGTCAGAGGATATGGAATCTCCCCAGGAGAAGCATGCTGCTAGCATTGCTCTCCCTCTAACTCCTAGCTCCTTGTGACAGAGGCTAAATTTCAGGTGAGTGTTGCAAAATGTTTGAGGGCTCCCTTCCTCTCCCCAGCCCCTACTCATAGGGTTGGAGCTCTACCCCTGGCATAGCAGACCAAGAATACTGTGGCCCTGATCACCTTTATCCACTCAGAATAAGGATTTCATGTCAGGAGATGTAAACCAAGACCAGAAAACAGCCCACAAAGCAGGGGAGCTTCTCCAAAAAAAAAAAAAAAAAAAACAGGCATACCCTAGCTCTAGGGTATGACTCAGAGATTTTTCCCAGAGTTAGAAATGACAAAGATTAAAGGCCCTCCTTCAAAGAAATAGACTTTACTTGGAATACAGACAGATATAAGGATGCTCTCAAAAACAATGAAGCCTCTAGTGGTAAGCAATTAAAAGGAGGCTGGTAGATTCATAACAGAAATGAGCTATATCATAGGTCAGGTAATTTACCAAAGAGGAACAAGGCAAAGACAGCTAAAAAGAACCTTAGTGGATGAGAAAAACCTAAAAGACTGACTTTGAAACTTACCCGTGCAAAAGGATGAAATTTTAAATGGATTACACTATGGGCTTTATCCCCAGGATGTCATTGAAAACAATAGGTCATTCAATCAACAATTAGTGGAGCCTAGCAGCTGAATAGATACCAACCAAAGGCAGAAAGCTTAGAAAAGAGATGAGGAAAGAAATACTAAAGAGGTCCTGGTAAAAAAGATGCATTGTCATTGCAAGATGATTGAACAGAGGAAAAGGCAGTACCATCTCAGGAGTCTTTACACTTTGGGGGAAGTAAACTTTACTAAAATAGTCTGTCCATCCAATCCACCGAATAAATAAATAAGCAATTGAGGTGGGGGTGGGGGGAAGCCCAGGAAAAGGGCCAAAGGAAGAGAGTGGGAGAGGGAAGGAATCCATATCTAGAACTGCTACAAGAGCAAATTAAGAAACATGCAAAAATAAAAATAAACAGTGAAGAGTAACACATACATAGAAAGGAAAGTAGGCAAGTAGGCAACCAAGATGTCTGTGACAGGGCCCAGAATTAGGACAACAAAGATTTTAACCCCAGCTATTATCATATATTCAAAAATAAAGGAAACCATGCTTAAATTAAAGAAGGTATGGAAGCAATATTTCATCAAATACAGAATTTCAATAAAGAGGTAGAAATTAGGCCGGACATAGTGATCTACATCCGAAATCGTACTTAGAAAGCTAAGGCAGGTAGATCACAAGTTCAAAGTGAGCCTGAGCAAATTTGTGAGATCCTGTCTCAAAATTAATAATAAATAGGGCTAGGGATATAGTTCAGTGATAGAGTGCTTGCCTGTGAAAAAAAAAAAAAAAAAATCTGGGGTCCATTTTCATTTAAAGCATTTAGCTTTAAATGTAGAATTACTGGGAATATAAAAAGAAAATAGCCAAAGGGGAAATATAACAGAGTGGTTACTAGCAGTTAACACCCGTGTGTGACAGATGCACAGCTCTTTGAGGTAGGACGAAGGGGCCAGGCTGACCAACAGAGACAAACTGCCTAGGTGCCAAGACGCAACCACCTTAAAAAGGCCTTCCTTCCACGGAGAACAAAGGGGCGTGGACACAACTAAAGGTACATTTCTTTAAATAACCCAATAGGAGAAAATAAAACCTACATGACATTCGGGAAGATTGTGTACCCCATAGTACTCAGCCACTGAGGAACCAGGGAGGGATCCTGTGCTCTAGGGGATAGAATGCTCTGGGTGTGCCTGCTCCTCAGACCAGATCTTGCAAGACCATCATCAAAACCTTGCTTTGTCTGTACCTTGTGTCTCTCAGTCCAGTCTTAAGGTTTGGGCAGGTGAGTGGGTTTCTCACATTAGCAAGGCCCTGGATTTACCACAGGAGAATGAAGAAGAAAGGGGAGAGAAGGGAAGAGTGGAAAGAGGAGGGGAGAGAAAACAGAAAGACATCTGTTGGGGAAAAGACACCCTGAAATGACTTGTGGCTAGCAGACCTGTTTCACAAGCAATACCAAAGGAAGTTCTTCAGGCTGAAAACAGTTGCTCTCCAACAATAATTAGAATGCAACATGCATAAACAAAAAGTACCAGTAAAGGTGATTATGTAATTATAAAAGATTTTTTTTTAAATGCATGGTTTCAGTCTTTTTCCTCTTTATTGATTTGAAAAACAATATTTGTATGAAACAATATTTTTTTTGCATGCTTAGGCCTATTTGGGGGTGGGGGGGTGCAAAAGGACAATTGTTATAAGTAATGAATGATTGGGTCAGGAAGATGGGGGCTGATTCAAGAGGAAATAAAATGCTAATACCTCCAGAGCACTTGCCTCTCCTCCAACTTGATGCCAAGGTTACCTGCCTCCAGAGAATTATTCCTCCCAACATGGAGCTGTTAATGAAGTATCTCCTGGGCGGCTCCCTTCCTCCCTCTCTGGGCAGATTTGGAGAGGCATTCCCCAGGGCTCCTTTCCCATCTCTTGGCAAGTAGGTAAGATAAGAGGAAGAGGGGGCATGAGAAGAAAGGACAAAAGGGGCAGGACACCCCCAATCCTTTGGGCACCAGCTTTGGACCCTCTCCTCTCTGGAGGAGTCTCTCTCTCTCATGCTCTCGCTCTGTTCTAGCCTTTAAATAAAACTTTTTGCACTTGCCTGGGCATTTCTTGGGTGTTCAACCTTCAACACTGTGGGAACAGGACTCGAACCTGATTCTCAACACCAGTATCACTATCACATATATAAGTGTGATATATTTAAAATAAAAGAACAAAAGGAAGGGATGGAAGCAAAGTATTAGAATAAGGAAATGATACCAGAGGAAACTTATATCCACAGAAAGAGAACAAGAAAGGATAATAAAATATTTTTTAAAATTATAAACATATTCTCACTCTACTTTCTTCTTGTAACTTCTTTGGTTGGTTTTGTTTTTGTTATTTGTTTTCTTGAGATGGACTTTCACTGTGTTACCCAGGTTATTCTCCTACCTTAGGATCTTGGCCAAGTGGCCAGGATTATAGACATGTCCCACCATGCTTGGATTAGTAGATATAAAGACATAAAATTATAGAAAGTAATAATTTTAAAAATATGTTTCAGGGCCTATAACATATACATGTAATATGTATAACAACAATACCTTAAATGGAAGAAGAGGAAATAGAGATATTTAGTAATAATGCTTCAGTATCCCACTGGAATTAATTTAGTGTAAATCTGAACTAGATTTTCTTATGATGTGCATAGCAAATTCTAGAGGAACAACTTAGACAATAACACAAAATGCACTGTGATAATGAAACCAGATTTTTCTGCTCTTCATAATCACAGAGGGCAGGGTAGAGCCTGTGTTATGGCTTTCTCGGATCACAGCAGGCCACCATCCGTGTCACCCACTCAGAAGCAGACCACCAGAAATTCCTTTCCAGGTTCTTGTTTTGTAAACTCAAGAATGAAATTTGTGGACAATAGAGAATAAGTGCAAAAGAGTACGATTAGTACAAGCAAGAAGAAAAGACACACTTCTCAATGAATGATAAGTACTCCAATAGCCGGCTGCTGAGAAGGGTTTGGGTTAAGGGGTCTTATTGGCATGGCTTGGGATGTTGCCTAACTTTTATGATAATTAGGCACCTGGAAATTAACTTGTTCATTGGTCAGGCTTATGACATTCTGATCGATTAGCTATTTTAGCCATTGAGTTTGAAATTCTCTGTAGTGTCCATTCAGGTCCATCCAACCTTTCCTCTCTTCTCTAGATCAAAGGTTTTTGATGGTTGGAAGGTTGGAATATTTGTGCTGTTTCTATAGGGAAATCCCTTTGGGGTCCCATTGCCCTTCCTGCCTGCCTCCTCTGGTCTTTCTGACTATCCTGCCTATTCAATGAAATCATTAAATATTACACTAGAAAATATTTACTTAGTGAAAAAAGGGGAACAAAAACATCATGAGAACCATGGAAAAGAAAGCAAATAGTAAAATGAAAGGCACAAATCAAACTACATAAATAACAGTAAAGGTAAAGGATTGAAATATCTGATTAAAAAAACAGAAGTTGTCTCACTGGATTTAAAAACATAATTATATGCTGTCTATAAATACAAACTTTTAATTCAAAGGCACAAATCGAAAATAAAAGAATAAAAAAGATATAGCATGGAAAGAGAACCAAAAAAGAAAGAAAAGGTTGGAGTTTCTATACTAATATCAGACGAAGGCATAACATCTATAAAGAAATATGTACTTATATCTGTAAACATATGTATAGATGTAAATATATCTGAGGAGGAAGTCTGAGAGCCCTTGGTATATAGATGGTCAAGTAGACATACCAGAGGGGTGGAGTCTTGTGGCACTGAACTTTCTTCTTGTGGGATCTAATGCTAACCTCAGGAACATAGAGTCTGAATTTAATTTAATTGTAGAACATCTAGCTGGTGTTCAAATAGCTGGAAAACGGCTTGGTGTAGAACTCTAGATAGGGCAGAGGGGTGGAAGAAGAAGGGAGGTTAGAGATGATGGTGGAATGGGATGGACATTATTATCCAAAGTACATGTATAAAGACATGAATTTGGTATGAGTATATTTTGTATACAACCAGAGATATGAAAAATTGGGCTCTATTTGTGTAATAAGAATTGCAATGCATTCCCTCTGTCATATATAAATTTTAAAAATTAAAATAAGAAATAAGAAAAAAATAAGAAAAAAAGAAAGAAAGAAAGCATGATTTCTAAACTTGGTAAAACTGATTTCAAGTGAATAAACCCAATCTCAAAATTGGGAAAGAGGAAAAAAAAAAAAATAGAACAGGCCCAAACTCCCCCAGCTCCGAGGCCCCCTTCTCTTCATGAAAGAATCATAAGGAATTTTTTTTCAGTCGCATCACAACCACAGGGATTGTTGTTGAGTTTATTTTGCTAGATTTCCCCTGGGAATGGTCACATTTCTCTCTTCCTAGCACTTCCACCTTCCAGTCTTGGTTCTCTCCTCCTCAGTGCCGGCTTCTTTTTTCTCTTATGATTTCTGTCCCTTTCACACTTTGATAACTCTCCCCCTGTCTTTGCAGTAGAAGGTGGGTAAGGGTGTGATGTGGAGCCAAGAAGGGAAGAGGGTCCCATTAGTAAAGGGAAGGAGGATCCTGGAGGAGGGGCCCACCAGGGTGGCTGGGGAGGGTCATTGTCCTAGACTGCCAAGAGGCTCCATCTGAAACAGACTCAAGATGAGACCCCTCTGAAATGCAAAGCAATTTCCTCCTGCCAAGTGGAGGCTGAGGGGCTGCCCACCCCCCAACCCTCCAGCCCCCAACTCTCCACCCTGCCTGTCAGGCATCAAGGAAGCTGGTAATGGAGACTGTCTCCTGTCCCTCCTGCCCAGCAGAGGCTAACTCACTCTGCATATGGACTTTGACACCTCTTCTCTTTTCAAAGCTGTCCTCTTCCTGGGAGTCTCTGAGATGGAAATGGCAAGTTTCTTCTGTCTTCCTTCAAAGCTGGCTTTGGATAAAGCCTATTTTCCTACCAAATGGACTTTGGGTATTCATGGAAAGCAGTGGAGCCTAGCCTCTTCACCCAGTAACAAATCTGAGGCTGGTTTGGGGGTGCATGAGATTTAATAGAGGTATATGATTAGAAAAAAACTTGTAGAGAAGGAAATTGCTAAGTAAAAATACAGGGGGGAGGGTGCGTGCATGGGGGCATTGTTTTAGGGTATCTCCCAACTGGACATTATTATCCAAAGTACATGTATAAAGACAATCAAAACGGAGTGCTAAAGTCTCACATCACCTAACTGAAACTAAGCTGTTTTATCTGACCTGAGAAACCAGGAGAGAGAACTAACAGTTAAATTTCCCAAACAGGCAGGCTTCAATTGGCACAATGATGAAGTTCCCTCTACCTTAATCCCAACACAAAAAAAGTAACCTGAAGTTAACCAACCAGTTATTTTCTTATAGCTCTGGCTTCCTGTCCCTGCCTTACAAGGAGGGTAACTTGCATGTAAACCCAGTGTCTTTACTTGCTAAGTATGTGCCCTACTGTAACAGAGCTCCCTTAAAATCAGGAGTTTTCAAAAAAGAAGCCTCAAGTGTTTTTTTGTTTTGTTTTGTTTTCAATCCCAGCTATTGTCCTAATAACCTGTTCTTTAAACTATTTTTTCCATCCTAGCTTCCTACAGGAAATTATCTTAGGTTGAGAACAGAAGCTAAAACTGCCCTACCAAAGACCTGGCCCCTCCTGACCAGGAGGATGCAAAAATAGACAAATCTGGATGAGTCTACATCTGTGTATTTCTCAACCTTTGTTCTCTGTGAAGGATCGCTCCTATAACTTGTAATGCTTCCATGGTTTGGGAAAGGCAGATTAGCTGTCTTCCCAGTTTGAGCAAAATTGCAATTATATTATTTTTTCTTTTTTATGTCATCTTTGTCTCTTATTTCTGATATTGGCAGGTGACTAAATCCAGATAATTGGGACCCCAGATTTAAGCTTCTGGAATGGACCCCAGTTACGAGCACAAAAGCAAGCAGGGGAGATAGGGATCTAAAGAAAGAAGGCAGCCTGGGCAGTTGGGCAGGCCTATAATCCCAGTGACTCAGGAGGCTGAAACAGGAGGATTGCAAGTTCAAGGTAAGCCTCAGCAATTCAGCAAGTCCCTCAGCAACTTAGTGAGACTCTTCCTCAAAATAATTAAAAATTAAAAGATCTGGGATGTGGCTTGGTGATTAAGCATCCCTGGGTTTAATCCTCAGTACCAAGAAAGAGAGAGACAGAGAGAGAGAGAGAGAGAAGGGACAGAACAGCAAAAGCATGAAGACTAGAAGAGAAATGAAACTACACACGATTTGCAGAGGTATAAAGTAATGAAAGATGGGATCACTAAGCACACAAGTAAATCAGGTTTGTCTGTCTATGAGTGAAGCCTTGTGAAACTAGAAGAGACGGGCCAAAGCATCTTTGGATTTCTCTGTCAGAGAGATGTTTAATAAGTGACTGACATTTCCCTAAGAAATAAAAATGAAAAGAAAGAAAAAGCTAATAAATTTAGATAATAGCTTTAAACCAATCTTCTTGTTTCAAAGCAACTTTTTTAAATCATTGAGTGTCTAAATTTCCATTCTCTCTGTCTCCTCTTCCTCCTCCTCCTCCTCCTCCTCCTCCTCTTCTTCCTCTCTTTCTCTCTCTCTCTCCCCCTCTCCCCTTCTCCCTCTCTCCCCCCTCTCCCTCTCTCTCTCCCTCTCCCTCTGCTTCTCCCTCTCCCTCTCCCTCTCCCTCTCTCTCCTTCACATAGTGAAGGACAGGGACTAGATTTTATTTATTTATTTATTTTTAAAAGCAAAGCAACATGAATACACTGGACTTTCCCCTTCATGGAGTGGCTTATGATGAAGTGGAGGCTTAGGACAATTCATTCTCTGTGAGAAGGGAAAATGAGGTTGCCTACCAGTTCCCAACAGGCACCTTCTGGACTAATAGTGTACCTATGGAATCTTACCTGTCTCAGAATTTGTAACTTTAGGGGTTTATTTATGTAATCTAATCATTTGAACTGTGATTGTGATCCCAAATTCTCTCCCTCTAGTGTGCTCATAGCTCCTGAACATAATTCCCTGACAAGGAAGTTGCATGATTCCTGACTTAGGATCCATGAGAAGAGTGTGCAGTCAGAGGATCCGCAAATGCACCTCCTCTGTGTCCCCACTCCTGGAGAGTGAGCCTCTCTAACCAACTGTAGCTCTCTTTAATATTATGCCTTTTGGTGTGTGGTGGGGCAGTACTGGGCATTGAACCCAGGGGCACTCACCACTGAGCCCCGTCCCCAGCCCTATTTTGTATTTTATTTAGAGACAGGGTTTCACTGCGTTATTTAACGCCTTGCTTTTGGTGAGGCTGACTTTGAACTCACAAACCTTCTGTCTCAGCCTCCCGGGCCACTGGGATTACAGGCATGTGCCACTGTGCCCAGCTAAATAGTAAATCTTGATGTACCTACCTCATCATCTCCTAGGCTCAAAACTCCACAGAGTTAAAGGCTGTTTTCCAGACTTGACATGAAAGAGAAAATCAATTTCCTGCCCTGTACCAGCCAAAGCTAGGCAGTCCCATCTGTAGGGATGGAAGAGATAAAGAACCAGGATTAGGCATGCTACTATACAAGTCTCCTGGATTAAAGGAATTTTATTTATAATGTACAAACAGAAAGTGATGGTAGCACCAAGATAGAAGAGTTCTCTCCTAGTTAGAGTGGTCGAGAATCACCATTGTGCCTAGGGAAAACATGACTAATCTTGGGATTCTGATCCAAATCCATCTCTACCAATGGTAGTTGTTATGCTGCAACTAATTAAAACCATATTCCAGGTCACTGAAGGTACTACTGAAATGGCATCTGAGAAATAAAAAAGAAAGATTTTTAAAATTATTTCCAAGTTCCCCATAAGAGAAATAAGAACCTATAATAGTTGGATTTTTTTAGTTTAATAAGGAGAAACAACAGATGAAAACCAGTTTACAGCTCATATCTGCCAAAGAGAATGAGCTACTGAGCACTTTAGGCCTTTCTTTTAGTGGAGGATTAGGTGCAATAAAGCCCAGAACAGCTCATCTCCACCAGGAAATGAAATGATCATCTGCTTATCTATCATTTACTTCACACTGAGGGCTCACACCAATAAAACTATGATTTTATAGAGCTATGAAGACAAAACCCATAAAACATACTGTACATTTTTACGGCTTAAAAATACGTCTCTCAGAAAGGTGAACCAATATTGACAAGCTAGCCTTTCTCATTATCTTTTGTTTGTCCATTTTTCAGACTGATTTTTTTTCCCCACAATATGGTAATTCTCCAGGAATCTGCAGGTAAGATTCCAGCAGCCCTTTAGGAATTGAGCTTCATTCATCCTTGTGATCAGACTCTCATCAGATGGAAAACGTTCTGAGTGCAACTGTCCAATGCCTGCTGAGTGGAGGCAGCGCTGAGCTCACAGTCCATAAATGGTAACCTGCTTCCCTACTCACTGCAGCAGGACAAAGGAGGATGGATCCAGAGATTGGGGTCTATCCCCCCAAAGACAAACAGCCTCTCTTCCGGAATCAGTGCTCACTTTAGGGACTCCTTTTGCAAAATTTTTGATCTTTGGCCTCTAAGCTCAGTCTATTCCATTCAATGAAAATTTATTTAGCAACATTCCAATTCAAACAGTGGAAAGAAAATGAGAGTAATGAGGACCCTCAAGGAGCTTATTCACTGGAAGAGAAACAGATGAACCAACCCATGAGTCCAGTGTAGCCTATGATGTATAAAATAGAAGCAGGCAGGAGCTGTGGTGGAGGATGTGCAGGAGGAGAACCTTTTTGGAGGATGATGAGGTTGTTGAGATATGTGAAATGGTCCTCAGAAGAGTTGATGCTTCAACACAGCTGAAATTTTGCACAAGGATTGCACAAATGCTGACATTTCATATCTGTTAATGAGGTTGAAAATATATAAAATTCTTAGTTTAATATGTATATACATATTATATTATATATATTATATATAATATAAACTTCTTAGCTTAATATGTATATATAATATACATATTATGTATAATATGTATTATATAATATATAAATATACATATATATATATATCACAGGCTGGAGATATAGCTTAGAGATAGAGCATTCACCAGGCATGTGTGATACCCTAGATTTGATATTATATATATTACATTATATTAAATTATTATGATAAATATGTAAAGAATGCAAGTGTACATATATACATATATTTGTATATGCATATACACAAATATACATACACACACACATATATATAAAGAATCCTATATTTTCTAATAAAATAAAATAGGAAAGCATTACCTATAATAAGCCACACACCTTGACCCCTATCATCACCATGGACAAGTCCTGTTCCCCTTCTATCCCTTCACAGGGTTTCTTTCCCAGAAGGTAGGAGGATTGGAAAATATGATTAGAATGATGTTCCCACCTCAAGGAATTTAAGTGCCAAGTAATTAAGGAAACGAGAAACAGACTCCACTCTCCCTGCGATAGTTTAGACCTCCCATCTGCAGCAGCATGAGCTGGGGAAAGAGGGAGGTTTAATTTTAAGTCAAGATTAAAATCTGATTAAGACATGGAATTTATAAGTATCTTGGTGATCTGAAAACAACGACAAAATTTTAATGAATGGCCTTAAATTTCTTTCATGCACAGGAAAGAACTAGTCCCGCAGAATAATGAAAGAAGATCAGACAAAAATAAAAATTGCCTCGTGATTCACTTCAAGAGTTACACTTCAAGGGAAAAGAGTTAAAAGACCCTGATAAAGGAAAACTTCCAGAAACACAATAAAAAGGAATGCCAACCAGAAGAGAGGTGGGGAAAAAGAGAATAAGAGACTCCGTCTAGGGAGTCTAATATCTAACTAATAGATTTCAAAATTAAAAACAGGTGAGAGCTATAGAATTCAGCAATTCTATTTATACGTATATGCCCAAAAGAATTGAAAGTAAGGACTAAAGGAAGTATTTTCAGCCCATGTTCATAACAGCATTATTCACAATAACTAAAATATGGAGGCCGGAGAGTCCATTGGCAGATAAATGGATAAGCAAAATACAGTATGTCTATACATTGGAATATTATTCAGCCTCCTAAAGGAAAGAAGTTCCAACACACGCTAGAGCATGGAAGGATCTTGAAGACACTGTGCTAAGAGAAATAAGCCAGACATAAAATGACAAATGCTGTGTGGTTCCACTTATGTAAGTGTGATGGTTAATTTTGTATCAACCTGACTAGACCACAGTGCCCACGAATTTGATCAAATACCAGTGCAGATATTTACCCAGTAGGCTTTGAGTAAAACAGACTACTGTTAACAAACAATGTCAAAATGTGGGTGGTTCTCATCCAGTCAATTGGAGGCCATATTTTTACTTTTTTTGTTTTTTAAATTTTTTTGGTACTGGGGATCAAACCCAGAGCTGCTATACCTTGACCTACTTCCCCAAATTTTTTATTTTGTGACAGGGTCTTGCTAAATTGCCAAGTTTGGCCTTGCACTTGCAATCCTCCTCCCTGAGCCTCCCCAGTAGCTGGAACTACAGTAGCTGAAGGCTGGTTTCATTGGAGATCTTATGAAAACAAAGGATAACTTCCCCAGAGGAAGAGGGAATTCTGCCTCGAGACTGCCTTCAGCTTCAGGCTGTAATATCAATTCTTCCCTGAGTCTCCAGCCTGCCATCTTTTCCAGCCTCAACAATCTCATGAGCCAATGCCTTTTTAATTTTTGTGTTACAGGGGATCAAACCCAGGACTGGCTTTGGGCACACACTATACCTCTGAGCTATATCCTACCCTGTCAATTCCTTAAAAATGTCTATATCTTATCACAGATATATAAATACATTTGTATAAATATTTTATATATTTGTATGTGCATAAAAATGAAGCAAATGAAAATAAAAGCTATTATTAACTCAGGATAAACAAAAATTGTTAAAAAACACACATCTAAGAAAGTAAGTGATGAATTCAGGCTGAGAGGAAAGTGTTGTGGTTTTGCTACTGTTGTTTTCATGGTACTGGGGAGTAAACCCAGGATCCTGCGCATACAAGGTGAGTACTTTACCACTGAGCTACATCCCCAGCCAAACACAGTGGGGTTTTTGTTGTTGTTGTTTGTAGGGGGTTTTGTTGTTGTTGTTTTGTTTTGTTTTGTTGTTGTTGTTGTTGTTGTTCTTGGGTTTGTCTTATTTTGGCACTAGGGATTAACCTAGGGGCACTTTACCACTGAACCACATCCCTAGCCCTTATTTTTTTTATTTTGAGACAGGTTCTTGCTACATTCCTTATGTCCTTGCTAAGTTGCTGAGGCTGGCCTCAAATTTGTGATCCTCCTATCTCAGCCTCCTGAATTGCTGGAATTATAGCATGTGCCACTCCACCTGGCCTAGGGTTATTTTTTGCAGTACTAGGACTGAACCCAGGGGTGTTGAATCCAGGGACACTCTACCACTGAGCCATATCCCCAGGCCTTTCCACTTTTTATTTTGATACAGAGTCTTGACTAAGTTACCCAGGTAGTCTTAAATTTGCAATCCTCCTGCCTTGGCCTCCCAAATCTCTGGGATTACAAAGGTGCCATGCCCAGCAAGAAACATAGTTTTAAAATGCTAAATCCTCATCTTTCATTATAGAAAGTGAATATATAATTATAAAGTTAATAAATTAAGGCATTGCAGTGTTGCCTTTGAATATGGAGGCAGACACCAAAAGAAATGGTGAAAGAGTTCAAAGCATCTCTTGGAGAGGGGAATGGGATTGGCAAGAGATAAATCTAGCAGATAGATGTTTCCTCCCTTAGTTTTTTTTTTTAACGCTAAAGCCAATATAAAAATTTTAATAAATTTTAAAATTATGTGCATCCTGTTAGAATGATAAAAATTCAAAACACTGACAACAACAAATGCTGGTGAGGATATGGAGCAACAGGAAATCTCACTGCTGATGGGAATGGAAAATGTACGGTCAGCTTAGAAGGCAGCTTGGCATTTTCTTAGAGAATTAGACTTACTTGTCCATATTACCTAGCAATTTTGCTTCTTTATATTTATGCCAATGAGTTTATAATTTATGTCAATACAAAAACCTGCACAAAGATTCTGATGGCAGCTTTATTCGTAATTGTCAAATTTGGAAGCAACCAAATGTCCTTCAGTTGGTGAATGGATAAATAAACTGTGACGTACATATCTAGACAATGGAAAGTTATTAGTGCTAAAAAGAAATGAATTATTGAGCCATGAAAAGTCATGTGGGAATTTCAAATGCAAATTACTAAGTGAAGGAAGCTAATCTTGAAAAGCCTACATGCTATATGACTTTAACTAAACGACAAGGCAAAATTATGGAGACCAAGATAATGAAGGAGGCATGTGGGGTCAGGGAATATATTGAGAATCCCCATACCTTCTGTTTCATTTTGTTGTGAACCTAAAACAGCTCCAAAAAATCAATCTATTTTATCTATTTTATCCATATCATAAATTGAAATATCACAAATATTTTAATGTTTTGAAATGTTTTTGAAAATATTCAATTTCCAATAAATCATTTTTGAAAAACTAGAAATGTATTCATAAAATGCAAAACTCTATTAAATAATATGCTTAAAAAATAATAAATAGAAGCTAGAGTTATAGTTCCATGGTAGAGTATGTGCTTAGGTTGCACAAGGCCTAGGTTCACTCCTCAGCATCTCCACAAAAAATAAAAAGTGAAATAAACAAATCTAAAAAGTCTAATTTAAAAAAGTCTACTGCAAAAAGTTCTGGATATTGGTTACATGGCAATGTAAATCTACCTAACACTATTGAGCTGTAGGCTTAAAAATGGCCAGGATGGCAAATGACTTTTATGCTTTTCTACCACAATAAAAAAAATGCAAACCGAAAATATGTGCAAATACAAAGATTACTATTACAACATATAGATATAAGAAAAACTAATTTTAAAAAGTTATATTTTGAAAAAAAATTACATTGGAACTATTCTAATAGTGGTTTTCATGTAAGGAAGCATAACTAAGTGGAGCTACTATGGAATCATGGAAAGAACAGAAACATGGGGAGATGTAGTTCTGCTCTGAATCCTCATCTGAATCATCCTAGGTGTGTGAATTCTCTTCTCTGGGTCCCACGGTTTCCACTGAAGCACTCAGGAATCGTGCTAGACCAGCAAGCACTTTTCCAAATATGTTAGATCAAACATGAGTTCTACAAAATACATTAGGAAAAAAAAAATGAATCTTCTCAAATCACCTGTGGAAACACAATACAATGTTATTGGCCTCTTAAAGACTGTAATTCACATGTGCATTTTAAAGGGTGCTATGATTGGGATCTGAAATGTCCCCCAAGAATCTCATGCATTGCAAGCATGGTCCCCAATACAGCAAGGTTCAGAGGTGGGACTTTTAGACCATAATTGGATTGTGGGGGCTATAACCACATCAGTAGATTGATCCATTGATGGATTAATAATTTGAATGGACTACTGGGTGGTAACTGTATGCAGGTGAGTGTGGCTAGAGGAAATAGTTCACTGGGGACATAGTCTTGGAGGCTAGTCGGAGATTATATCTGTCCCAAACACCCTCCCTCCATATCTGTGTGTGTGTGTGTGTGTGTGTGTGTGTTTTCCACATGCTGCCATGTACTGAGCAGCTTTCCTGTGCCGCTCCCTCTGACCACAATGTTTTACCCCACCTCAGGCCCAGAGCAATGGAGCTGGACAATCACAACTGAACCCTCTGAAAACATAAACCCCAAACAAACTTTTTCTCCTTGAAGTTGTTCTCCCATCAGGTGTTTTGGTCACTTTGACAAAAAGTTGATTAACACGAAGGGTGTGTGAAATCCGTTCAGAAAAGAATATTTTATATTTGTGTAATCTGCTTCTTAAACCAATTGTACTCCTCATTTTTATTTATTTTTTTTTTACTTTGAATTCATTGACAATCCTCCAAACGGTTGTTCTATGTTAAACAGAGTGAATTACCACCCTGACCTAATTTCTGAGAGGGATCCTCAAAGATTCCTTTATAATTTAAAACTTCATAACAATACCCATACAATGGTTCCTGAGTCAAGCAGTGATAGATTTGGGGAATGCATGTATTTAAATCATTTATTTCCAGGATTTCTTTCTTCAGCATTGTGAAATAATTTCATAAGGGGTCACTTCATGTGAGATTTATAAATGTCAATTCAGAAACAAGATTCCCATAAAATGAATGATCGTTTCAAAGCACAGTTTGGACACAATTGTTTTATTTTAAATATTTTATGTGACATAATCCTCATAACACATAAAGGTCTTCTTATCTGAAAATGAATAAACACAGATGGAGGCACTCTCAAAGTGTCATTCAGCGTTGTAACAAAGGACAGGCAACTCAGCCTGCCCTTCCTAGGCAAGTAGCAAATCTTCCTCTTGATAGAAACAGGCCCGGGTAAGGAAAATGTAATGTATTTCATAACCGCAAACTAATTTTCTCATGAATTTGTGAACACAACTGACAGGAGCCTCTATCTGTCAAAGCCATGGTGTGGAAAACACTTCTCCTTAGAAGCAGAGGAGAGAGAAACTGATTAAAATGTGGCTGATAAGTGTCTGCTATAGATCATACAGTGTTGAAAGGAGTTCTGGCTTTAATGCCCTGCAAACTGTGGGAACAGATGCTGTTATTGGCTCAGGAGAGTCCTCCAGGAAACATAAATATAAAATTGCAGTTCTTCAAGAAAATGTTTAGGGGCCTTGTGGAAGCAGAGGGAGAATGGGCCTCTACATTGAATCTACCAAGATAAAGCACCAGAGGGAAGTCCGGATTTATGACAGTCATCAGCTGTAGAAGAAGCTGGAGCCCCTGACATCCTTAACAACAATTCCATGTAGATCTTTCCCACGTGGGAAGTATTTATTGGTCAACTTGCAGACATTACTCCTTATTCTTCCAATTAAGATTATATGAAAAATCTAACCTGCCAGAATTAACATTCTACGGGGGTTTATCTTCTGGAAGCCATCACCATCTCCAAGAAAATAAAAAGTATCCCTTTTCAGGCCAATTTAAAGTTAAGTCACCATCTGCCGTGGTGGGAAAATCTCATTGGCCATGGAACAAAGACATTATTTCAAGGCCTTTATTGAGTACCCACTATAGTAAGAATAAAAAAAAAAAAAAGTGTCCCATAGGTTATGGGGCTCAATGTTATTTAAACGAAATACAATTATTTTCTACTACATTAGGGTTTAGTCATTTTTTTTTTTGTCTTCTTTAGACTCAGCTACAAAATTGACTTGAAAATGATACTTTCTCTAAATTTATCTTTCCTGTGGGGAGAGAAAAGTAACCCACATTTAGGCTTCAGTGGATAGTAGACTAAATCAATATGATAAACCATCATGTAGATAAAAACATGTCAAGCAGGAAAGAAAAGTGTTAAGATTCCAGCGACAACATACTAAAATTCACAGAGTAGAAAATTAGAAATAAGAAACCAAGCTTCTGTGATGTGAGTTAATTGCAGTTTCACTTCCTATACCAATGTGCCACATGGGCCACCATGGAATTAGCCAATGAGAAACACCAGTCAAGGGCCATTGACATCAGAATTTATTCCTGCTATTAGGTGAGGTTTTGTCGTGGGAGAAGAGATGTCGCTCAAGAAGGATCTGAGGAGTTCCTAGAGGGAAGGGGGATCTTTATTGAGAACTAGCAGGGTATGGGGTTCTTGACATATATATGACAAAAAAAAAGAATTCCAGCATGTAAATCAAAGGCATACATAGAGGTTTATTTAGTCAAGTAGATACACATTCAAGCGAGAGGAGAGCAACCTCAAAAGAGAGATACCACTGGGGTTCAATAGGAAATACACATTCAAGGGAGAAAGTGAGCTATCTCCAGAGGGAGTGACCGTAACCCATTGGTGTGGGGTATTAATATTATAGGTCTATGAGTTGGTGCCAGGAACTGGACAAGAGATGGAAGCAGGGTGGAGCTACACAATTTCAGGCCAACTTTTCCTTTGCTTATGAATTCCCTCATTTTACAAAAGCACGTCTTCAAGATTTACAACTGAGCCTTCTGCATCTTACTGGCTCATGGGTGTTTCCTTTAAGACTCAGCATCTCTCTCTCTCTCTCTTTATCCTAAATCCCTATATCAGTTTCACAGTAGAGGGACTTTCATGATCACAAAGCTCCTTTATCCAAGATTTATTGGAACAGACATAAATAGGGTTGAAAATAATTGTGGTTGGCTGTCTAACGAGACTCGAAGGTATTGGGGTGATTTTCTTATTTTTTCAGTTTTATCTTGGCAGTGCTGTGGATCAAACTCAAGACTGGTGCAGGCTGAGCAGGCTTTCTACCCCTGAGCACCTCCTCCAGTCCCCCCTCCCCACCTCCGCAGGGTTATTTTTTAAATTGAACTTCCTTGAAGTGAACTATACTTTTATTCCAAAGGAAAAGGATAGAAACTGTGTGCCTTATATTTTCAAATGTTTTATATTGTTCAAGCGAAGCGGTCCTATTTGAAGGGGATAAGAACATGCCACCACTAAATATGTCACTGTGACATAAAAACGATGTTGAGATGAAGGCATTTTGAGTTCCTGAGGTCCTCTATCTGCCTAAAAGCAGAGACTTCCAGAAGAACTTACTTGTCATAAATTCCCTCCCCAGGAACCTCTCCAATCTTCTCAGAGCCTGGAAGTGAGTTGGCACCACACCCAGACATTGTCACAAGACTGTCGGACCTCCCACCAGCGCATTTATCTTTTCTGAAAAGTCATTTGCTTTCCCCTAAGTTCCTCTCTTCCCCTTCATCTATTAAGATGGCATACAAACCCCACCTTCTAACCACCCCCCAACTTATTCATCACTGAGCACTCCCATTATTTATACCTAAAAGCATAAATTTTTTTTCTCTTGCTAATCTTTAACAGTTTCATTTCCAGCACACAACACCCTCCCCTTTCCTGAACTTGAGTGGATCAATGAAGTTTTTTTTTTTTTTTTTTTTGGTTTTTTTTCCCTCTACATTTTTCAGAGGTACAATTTGTTTTGGAGTGAATACTGAGATTTCTCCTCAACGATGTTGTTGTGAGCGTGCTCTGTCATTAACATAGATCAAACACATTTGTGTCTTTAATGAATAAAAATAAATCCATAGGCTACACCATCATTTCATTAGTGGCAGTTCACAGAATACTTGTGGGTCACCTGGTCGTCATAAGGCAGGCTAGCTACCCCAGGTTCTTGTATTCCAATCTTAATTTCAAGCATCTGTAACACTCAAGTCACATATCACACTTCCCACAAATACATATATATTAGAGAAGGGCTAAGAAAGGATTAAGGCAGCCACAGGGGTTCAGGAGGCTGAACTGAGAGCAGAGGAAGAAAGCGGATATGAAAGCAAAGAGTGATGGTCTTTTAATAAGGTCACAGGTGGTCATTCTCATTAGCACGATTCATTTATTTATCAGTTTGTGCCTTATGGTTGTGCCAGGCAGGTGGGGGTTGTTTATTTGTGTAAACAAGATGTACAGTCCTTCTACCTCAGCACTTACAATGGAGTAACTTATGGCAAACTGCTCTACAAAATGGAGTAACAAAGGTTTAGCCTGAAAACTGTCATGGAGTCACTCTGAGAGGGGCACAGCCTGCTCTCCATAAATATGAACCCATATCTCCCTTTGTAAGTCCAGACCTCAAATCCTTCTTCTGTTGGCCCTATTATTGGCAGCTTGTGACCTTCCAGAGGTACTTAAGAGTCTCAGATTATAACAGAGACTTAGAGAGGTTGCTTTTGTTAAAAGCAGTGATTCTTCACTTAGGCCTGTGGATGTCCAATGTATAACCCACTATGGGGGTAACATGCGCCCAGAGTCCTGCACCAGAGGCCTCATTATTAGGCAGAGGGTGGAAAAGCAAAGAGCTCTTGAATCTGTTTCTCTCTCTCTCTCTCTCTCTCTCTCTCTCTCTCTCTCTCTCTCTCTCTCTCTCTCTCTAGCCTTCAGCTTAAAATAATCAGTATGTCAAAATGGAATGTCTTATAGTGACATGCCCAGCCCAAAACTGATCTAAATAAACATATTTACATTATGAGGTTAAAGAAAAAGATGTCAAAAGTCCCCAAAGTAGAAAAACTGCAAGAGAACAAGGAATATGGGCTCGTAGACTTTGCTCAACTAAAAGGCAAAGTGTGGAGTCTGACCCTGGTACAGAGTAGGACAGAGTGTGGATCCTCTAGACCCGTGCCGCATAGGCCATGGGGTTGAACATGGGAATGCAACCTTCTAGCCCAAGCCCAGCGGCCCACAGTGGATCTGTGCCAGAAAAGGTATCACTGAAGGAATGGACAAGAGTCCATGCAGCTGTCCAAGATATTCAGCAGCACAGCTGAGCAACAGCATCTGAAGCCAACATCAGCTAATGGACTGATAGACCTCCTACCTGGTTGTCTTTCTGATATGTGGAAGAGCTAAAGCCTCATTGGCACCTTAACAATTGGAAAAGCAGAAGAAAACCCAGTGGGAGATATTTTTATTTCTTGCCAATAAAAATGTGAGGATATGAACTGATTTTTCTCCAAGCTGGTAAAGCAAGTCATATCAACTAAAGAAAATCAATTATTTGCATTATTTGACTCAATAATTCATGACAACCATTTAATTAAATAAGAGCATTAATCATTTTTTTTTAAAAAATAGCAGTCTGCTTCATCCCCTCACCCACATGATGGAGAAGAAAGGGCAACTTGGTTGAGAAAAAAAATCTTATAAATAATTGCTATTTAGGAATATAAAGATATCTGTTTTAACATGTAATTGGGACCAAAAAAAGTAAGAAAAAACAATAAGAATTATATATTTCTGTTTAAAGATTATTTTCATAGCACATGGCACCATTGTCTCAGGGTTTTACAACCTTGCAAATTCCCTTTGTTTAAATTTTGCTTCCAAAAGCAAATTAATAATAGCAGGAAACAAGTCATCAACAGTTATGAATATTCACAGAAATTTCTTTATTGCAGAAGAGCAAGATCAGGAGCCTAATGAATGTTTCTAGTGCTTTATCAAATTAAATTATGTCAATGTTTTCAATGACACCAAAAGCCCAGTCTCCACCAGAAGCTGCAAAGCAGAGGGGATCTCTTTCCCTTCTTCCTGAGTCTCGTTAAAAAACTGGAAAGCATCTTACTAGCTTTATAAGCAAAATGAATAAAGACTGTAGAGATAAATTTTATTGGTGGAAAGGGAATAAAAATGGCCGGATGTGGTGGCACATGCTATAATCCTAGCTACTCAGGAGGCTGAGACAGGAGGATCACAAGTTTGAGACTAGCTTGGGTAACTTAGTAAGAGTGAGACCCTGTCCCCCCCCCAAAAAAAAGGGGCTGGGCATGTAGCTCAGTGACAGATCACCCTGGATTCAATCCCCAATTTAAAAAATAATAATAATAGTAAGTGAGAGAGAGAAAGAAAAGAAAAAAAAGGGAAGTAGGTAAAAATGATTGTTGCTTTACTTAGCAACAGTGAAATAAGAAAAACAGAAGGGAGAAAAAAAAATTTTACTCTCAAATTTTGCAGCTGAGATCTACAAATTTAACTAACAAAATGCATATTAACAGGAGAAAAAGGCACAAATTTTATTGGCATTATTTTTTTTTTATCTGCACAGAGGCTTCATAGAAACGAAGTGAAACCTAAAGAAGCAATTAGACTTGATGTCTCGAAAATCATTTTAAGAAAGGACAATAAATTATAGAGAAATTACTAGACAAAGGAAAAAGTGTTGGGGCTTTTAGGGCTGATAAACAAGGGGAAAGTGACTAGCAAAGACGTGGGAGAAAAGGGTTATGTTTAGTAGAGTCATTTATGCAGATTCATCTGAGGGCCATCTCTCCCATCTTCAGTTATAAGGATCACTGTCCTCATGCAGGTACAAGAGGGACGAATTTATGCCTGGCGATTAGGCAGAAAGTGGAAGAGCAGAGAGCTCTTGTATCAGCTGTCTGTCCCTTGCCTCCAGCTTAAAATAATTGATATGCCAACGTGGTACATATTGGAGTAGCACACCCTGATGTTCTTCAACAGCATTCATCTTTTGCTTTACTGGGTTAGGAATTTTAAGACTACTTGGTGTGATGTGCAAGTTAGATAATTAGAGAGATGCAAAGAGAAAGAGAGAGCTAGAGAGATCACAGACAAAAAGAAATGGAGACTCCTCTTCCTCTCCTGTAATTATTTCATGAGTACTACCCAGAATTTGTTTTGTTTTATTTTCACTTTCACATGAAGGCAGAGATTATCAGAGGAATCCGTGAATACAATTTATATTATTCGTTCTGTATATCTAGATAAGCTTTTTGTCTCTGGGACCAAAATACCCAACATGAGCCACTTAGAGGAGGAAAGGTTGATTTTAGCTCACAGTTCCAGAGGTTCCGGCCCAGGCCTGGTGTACTCCATTGCTCTGGTGCCAAGATAAAGCAGGACATCATGGCCTCAGGGCAGAGCAGAGGAAAGCAGCTCCCCTCATGTAGACGGGAAGCAGAGAGAAGGAGCGGGGAAGAGACCACAGGGAAGATGCATCCTTCCAGGCACACAACAGTGACCCCCTCCTCCAGCCATGCCCCACCTGCCCACAGTTACCCTCCAGTCCGTCCATTCAAACTAGGATGGACTGATGAGGTTACTGCTCTCCAGGCCAATCACTGTACTTCTGAACATTGCTACCCTAGCACAGGAGCTTCTGAAGACTCCTTAAGCCTCGGTCTACTCCTCAGGGTTGTGGAGTAGCTTCCTCACTTCTTTTCCTGGTCATGCTGCACCAAGTAGCCTCCATACACCTTTTCCATTGGCTCCTATGGCTCACTAACTCAGTTTCCCTAATTTCCTAGTCCCAAATTTAACAAAAGAGAAAAGTGTTTGGCCTAGTGCATCTTCTCATGTGAAGCTGGGGATGTTGGGAGACATTATGCTGTATTTAACTATGTCAGGCAGTCTGACATAGTTAAGTACAGCTGACATGAAAGAACAGAGGGTCAGTGTGTGTGTGTGTGTGTGTGTGTGTGTGTGTGTGTGTGTGTGTGTGTGTGTGTGTGTTATTGGGGACTGAACAAATCCAGGGATACTTTACCACCAAGCTACTTCCCAGCCTATTTTATCTGTGTTTTGAGACAGGGTCTTGCTGAGTTGCCCAGGCATACCTCCAATTTACAGTCCTCCTGCCTCAACCTCCCAGGTGGCTGGGATTACAAGTCCGCACCACCACCTTGGCTTGCTCTTTTTTAATTGTTTGGCAATAACAGAGCGTATTTCAACAGAAGGGAGTTAGGGAAGGCAAGCAACGATCAATAGCTCTTGGCTAACAAAATGTCATTTTTTACTTAAAATATCTATCTTAGCACTGCATTTAGAGTGTTTCTAAAGTTTCTTTATCACTTCAATACTAGAAAGCTCAGATATCTTTGTAACACTGAATTTTTAAAAAATGGAGCTTCACAAGTGCATCAAATGCAGAAGAAAAAAAAATCAAGACAAATCAAACAGATTTTGAGAACTTTAGACATTTCAGAATATTATAATTTAAAACCTAATAGTAATTTGATCATGTAACAAATAAACCACGAGGTTATTGGGATATGTTTTTCCAGTGCAGAGGACCAAACCTTAGGGCCTTGCAAATGCAAGCCCTGTACCCTCTATACCCCCCAAACCCACAATGTTTTTTTTTTCCTTAATATCAGTCATCAAATACCACTTACCAAGTTATAATTGGTCTCCTCTTCTTTTCCTGGTCATACTGCAACTAATCTCCATACACCTTTTCCATTGGCTCCTATGGCTCACTAACTTAGTTTCCCTAATTTCCAAGTCCCAAATTTAACAAAAGAGAAAAGTGTTTGGCCTAGTGCATCTTCTCATGTGAAGCTGTGAATCTTGGTAGACATTATGCTTAAGTCAGGTGGAAGAGTGCTGCTCCATTCATGGTGACCAGGAACCCATGAGAAGGTGGGGGTGGGTGAGGCCATAGGGAGGATGAGGCCTTCTAGGACACACCTCCAGAGACCTAGCTCCTCCAGCCACACCCCACCTGCCTACAGATATCATCCAGTTCATTCAAACTAGGATGGACTGATTGGGTTATGGCTCTCACAATCCAATCATTTCACCTTTGAATACTCTTGAATTAACATAGAAGCTTTAGAGCACTTACTTTTTAGAGCACTTGTGAGGGGACTGACAAAGTAGCTCAGGCTTTGGATTGTCATCAAATTTGATGCTGCATAGTGGATGCACGGTAAATGTTTGTCAAATGCGTTCATGAATCAATGCCTTGTTTTTCTATTACTTCAGCAAAATGAGGTGATTAGGCAGTTCTTTGTTTGGTTTGATTTGGTTTTTTGAGACAGGGTCTTACTATATTGCCGAGGCTGTTCTCAAACTCAAGATCCTCCTGCCTCAGCCTGCCTAGTAGCTAGGATCACAGGCACTTGCCACCACACCAGCTTTGTGCAGTTTTAACTAACTAGATGGGCTCTAACACAAAATGCTTTTTTAAGAGATAAGTCACAATGTGAGCAGAAAAGGTGGTTTTGACCATCCTGGTTATGTTCAAGAGAACTAACTCAGGAGTATGGTAAGTAAAGGTGGGAGGTGTGGCCTTGCATGGGTTTTTATTTGTCTGAATGAATTTCCCAAGGAATGTTACTTCTGAGAGCAAAGCATATGCCTCAGTTTCTTAGCAAGATAATTTCTACAGCCCAGCTTCAAGGAATGGATACATCACCAACAAGACAACTTTGCCTCTGGAGAAGAGTCTGCTCTGGAGGGTCAGAACCCAGGGTCCCACAGATGCTGCCTATTCATGATCCATCTGTTTCTGTTCCATGCCCTTATCCACTCCTGCCTTCCCCCAGCTCTCCTCTAGGACCCATCTGCCATTGGGAGCATGGCAGTGAGGTGTGCTTCTGAAGCCATCTGGCCTTCATTCTCTCCTTGGTACTCACTTCTCATTTCACTTAACCTATGCCTGATGTTCTCATTAACAAGATGGGATTATATTTGTACCAGTATCTTATGGTTGTTGAGAGCATGAGTGAAATACACTTGTATGATCTAAAAAGGGGACCAGGGACATTTTAAGTGCTCAGTACAATAGCTGTTATTATTCTGACACTTACAATAGAGTCCAGCATTGGCTTTAGTTGTTTGAGTGTTATGGCTTGGATACAAGTACCCGAGGTGTGTTAAGGCAGGGAGGTAAAATTGGAGGTAAAATTATTGGATTGTGATGGTTGTAATCTAATCAGTCCCTCCTAATTTGAATGGACTGGGTGGTAACTCTAGGCAGGTGGAGTGTGACTGGAGGAGATGGTCACTCAGAGTGTGCCCTGCAGTTCCATCTCCCCTCCCTCTGTTTCCTGGCCACCATGAGGTGAGCAGCACTCCTCTACCCTGCTCTTTGGTCATGATGTTCTGCCTCCTATCGGGCCCAGAGCAATGGATTCAGCCAATCACTGAATAAAGCTATGAAACTGTGAGCCAAAATAAACTTTTCCTCCTTTAAGTTGTTCTAGTTCAGTATTTTTGTTATAGTGATGAAAACCTGACTAACACTTTGGGAATGACACGTTTATCTCTGCTTTAGCCTCTCAAACTGGATCCAACTATGAGGGACCTCATAGTCCAAGAGTCCCAACTCAACCTTTCAACAGTTTTAATGTCTCAGACAGATCACTTTGTGGATACTGGAAGGCATATCTAAACTCAGTACCTCTGAGAATAGAAGGCTGCATCTCCACCTGTAAACTAACCGCCATCTTGAAAGCCAAGCACTGTTATTCAACCTCCTCTTGGGTTCCTGGTCACTGTGAATGGAGCAGCTCTCTTACACCATGATGCTGTGCCTCATCTTGAGCCCAGAGAAATGGAATCAGCCCACCCTGTACTAAATCTCTAAAACCACGAGTTCAAAATAAATTTTTAACAGAATTTACTATCATCCAATTCACTAATTTCAATGTATAAGTCAATGACTTTTAGTATAATTCAAATATTTGTCCATCGCTATAAATCAAATTTAGAATATTCTCATTACCCCAAAAAGAAACCTCATATTCTTTAACTATAACCCTTCAGTCCCTTCATACTATCTGTTAAGGTTTGGATATGAGGTGTTCTGGCAAAGCTCCTCTGGTAATGCAGGAATGTTCAGAGATGAAATGATTGGCTGGTAAGAGCTGCAGCCTTAGTCCATCCTAGTCTGAATGGACTAACTGGTGGTAACTGTAGGCAGGTGGAACATGACTGGAGGATGTAGGTCACTGGGTGCATGCCCTGGAAGGATGCATCTTCCCTGGGGACCCTCATCCTTCCTCTCTCTGTTTCATGGCTGCCATGAGGTGAGCACCTTCCCTCCATACCATTCTGCTGTGATATTCTGTGACATCTTGGTCCCAGAACAACGAACTTGGACAACCGTGGACTAAACCTGTTGCTATGAGCCAAAATACACTTCCTCTCCTCTAAGTGGTTCTTGTCAGGTATTTTGGTCACAACAATGAAAAAACTGACAGACACACCATCAATGCTAGGCAATTACTAATCTTTCTGTCTTTATGGATTTGCTTCTTCTCCACATAAATGAAGCAAATAACTATCATTGAATAGTAAAAAGAAAGGTAGTGCTGAAAAACATTACAACATGAGTGAAACTTGAAACATTTTGCTAAGTAAAAGAAGCCAGCCACTAAGGACCACATATTGCTTGCTTTGTTTATGTGGAGAATAAGCAAATCCAGGTATTCAAAAAACTAGGGGTGGGACCACCATATGACTAAGCTATCTCATTCCTTGGTATTTTCCCCCAAAGATCTAAAGCTGGCAATACAGCCACCTCAATGTTTATTTCAGCACCATTCACAATAGCTAGGTTATGGAATCACCCAGGTGCCTGGCAATAGAGATAACTAGATTAAGAAATTGTGGTATATATACATAATAGAGTTCTACTCAGCCATAAAAATAAAAAGAAAGAATTATGGCATTTCCTGGTAAATGGATGCTAAGTGAAATAAGCCAAACTCATAAACTCAAAGTTCACAAGTTTTCTCTCATATACGAAAGCTAGAGTAAAATAAAAGAATTATATTATATTATATATGAGATACAATATATATTATATATATTATATATGAGATATAATGAAGATAAAAGGAAGACCAGTAACATAGAAAAAGGATATCAGGAAGTAGAGTGGAGGGGTGGGCAAGGGGAGCCAATGCAGAATGAAATATTAAAAAATCATGTTATGTGCATCTGTAAATAAAACACAGGGAATTTCACCTTTATGTATAAGTAAAAAGAACCAAAATATAAATAAATAGATGAGTGCAAGGAAGTCAAGCAAAGTAGAGAAAGAAGAACAGGGGAGGGAAGAAAGAGTGGAGGGAAAAGTGGGGATCATGAACTGAAATTGAATTCCATGCATGTATGAGTTTGTTGGGATCAACCCACCTACTATGTATAACTATAAAGTTCTAATAAAAAATAGTTTTGATTAACATGTGTTAATTGCACATATTAAAATAGTTCAACACATGCCTACAACATACATAGCAAATACAACTAAATGTGAATCACGGCAATTTGTATTTCCATCTTCTTATAATTTCTTTCTTTTGGAGCCTTTGAGTTCCTCTGTTATTCAGTTTTGTTTGTGAAACTCTGGGCTATTGTGTGTAGTGATGTTTTGGTTATCTTTATCTCTCTGTAGAGTATTCCAATGACTAGTATGTGAAAGATATGTAAAAGTTGTCTGGCAATGCCTGGGCTTGGCACAAGATTCAGGAGGCACCCACACTTTGTAGATTCAAACAGCAATTCTTTATTCCCGCTCTCACACCGCCTCCACACAGGTCCAGGGGCAAACGCGTTCTACCGTCTCCCGCACAATTCACCTACTCCACGAGGCTATCTCCAAATCTCATGTTTTTCTCAGGAGAACTCAACGGGAACAAGCAGCAGGAACACCCTAATCCCAGCAATAATCTTCAACTTCCAACTTCCCTAAAACCCATTATCTTAAACTAGCAACACCTTAAACTCAAGGAGCCGGTTACTTCCTCAAACCTGATCAGCTCTAAACCCGGATCCGCCTTGGTCCTTGAGCAAGGTCACCTTATGAAAGCATGCATGCAATGTCCCATCGAATGTCCTCTAAGCAGCATGGGGTACGCTTGGCAAGGAAATTTCGATTCGTCATTCCTACTTGGTAATGGCCCTCAGCAGTTGTCAAAACCAAAATGAGGCCTGGGCTTGTGGCTCAGTGGTAGAGTGCTCGCCTAGCACATGCAAAGCCCTGGGTTTGATCCTCAGCACCACATAAAAATAAATAAATAAAGATATTGTGTCCAACTACAATTAAAAAATAAGTATTTAAAAAAAATCAAAATCAAGTCACTTGTGTCAAACCAAACCAAAAAATTGTAAAAGTTAATAAATTTAGGAGTTTATGAAAAAATGTTCTTCCATATGGTTGCCATCACAAAAGACTCTGCCAGAATCACAAGTTTACAGAGACCACTGCAATCTTATGTATAAAGTACTTCTAAAGAACAAGGGAAAAGAAAGAAAAAGAAAACAGGGTAAAGGTACTTCTACAAGATGCCTGGTCAGCAACTATCTGTTCAAGCACAGCCCTCTTATTACAAATCATTGTAGCCAAGGATTTTGCTTCAAAATATTTGATGCAATCCTCCTTATCTCTCTTTAGAAACTCCCTCTTGCTTCAACCCCTTTGAATATATTCACAGTTTACTATGGTGCATGCATTCCCACTCCAATGCTCTGCTATTTCCAAGTATATACCATTATTCTTTGGATAATCTCAGTCTGGCTGACTTGTTTTTGTTGTTGTTGTTGTTGTTTTTATTACATTGACAAAAGTCAAAAGACAAAATATTATCAGTTTAAAGATCTTAGTTGGCTTTATCTTCAATTCCAGGATCGGCCTGCATGTCATTTCATAAAATAGAATGTGTTCTGTTGGGCCAAGCAGAAGTTGGTTTCCTAGACAGAGGAGGACTGAAGACAGCAGAAACAAAGAAAAAAGCAGATTGTTTATTTTAAAGTCACTAACCTAGTGAAGCTGGGACAGAAGGATGGGCTCACACTAAGCTCCTTCAGTTTATCTTTTGTGTGAGATTAGCTGAGTACCCTTCATCAGCATGTCAATTGAAACTGGCCTGCTTGAGAAATTTGACTATATTCCTGATTTCTCAGGTCAGATAAACAGTTTGGTTTGGGTTTGATCATGTGAAACACTAGCATGGGTGAGTTTATTTTGAAATTTAGTTTGGTCTATTGGAGCCTACTACAGGAGCTTTGTCCAAACAATGGTCTCCTGTAATATTTACTTAACAATGGGGACATGTTTGGTCATTTTCCCGAATAATTGTTCACAGCACAGACAGAACACCCAGGATCTGAACTGACACCATTATGTAAGGAACCAAAGAGTCATCATGACTACCACTCTTTAAGGTGGAAGCATTTGGCCGCCATACACTATCAAGTCACATTCAAGTCCCTCTCAGTTACTCGCATGGACCCACCTTCTTGTCCCCTGTGTAAAACAGAGGGATGTACTTGGCGCTGAACAAGCCTGACGCTGGCCAGAAGCAGCCCCAACACTGGCTCCTTGGTCCTCGCCAGATCTTTGAGATTCTTCCTTTACAACATACTCCTTGGCCACACCTGAATGGGAATTAGAGCAAAGCTCCTCTCTGAGTCCTGAGAAATTTGTTCAGGTTCCTTCCTGCCTATAGCAGGTTGAAGACCTGAAATTACTATTAAACTTCGAACTTTTATATATATATACCTTTATTTTACTTATTTATTTTTATGTAGAGCTAAGGATGGAACCCAGGGCCTTGCACATGCTAGGCGAGCGCTCTGCCACTGAGCCACAACCCCTAAACTAGTGGGTGTTTCTTCCTTGGCCAGACCAACTCCTTTCTCATCTTCTGATTCTCATCTCCTGTCTTCTATGTTCCTAGTTTTTTATTTTCTTTTTCAGACAGAGTTCTCAAAGTGGCCACAGTCCTTTGCCTTCTTGTTCTCAAGGTGTTCTCCACTAGTTAGTTGCACATATCAGCAGTTTGTAAGGTTTCAGCAGAATGCCTGACATCTAATCTCTTTTCTGAATCACCTTAGGGATTTACTGGGCAGAACACATTCACTAATCTGAAACTGTGCAACAATTAAGTTCATTCTGTTTTTTGAACATCAGTGAGGGTTTTTTTATATATATATATATTTTTTAGTTGTAGAGGGACATACAACATCTTTGTTTATTACTTCATTTTTTTATAGTGCTGAGGATGGAAGCCAGTGCCTCACACATGCCAGGCAAGCACTCTGCCACTGAGCTACAGCCCTAGCCCCATCAGTGAGTTTTGATTCAATCATGGATTCAATCTTCAGCTTCTGTTGCTTGGAGGCCTTCTTAGCGTTATGTGTTTCTAACTGAGGTTAAAAATCATCACTTCTTTCAAGAATACCACCTGAATTTGAAGACTTTCTCTATTCCTTTTTATTGCTGATTGCAAGCAGTAATTCTTTTCTGAGTCCATCTCTTTCTGATAATACCCTGCAAATGCAACCAATAGAAAACCACACAAGTTTCTAATATTCTGTTTTCCCATCTGAATACCTAGTGCCAAGTTTTATTTGATTATATAATAGTTCTTCCAAGTTATTGCAGGGGATAGTTTTTATAACTGTTTCACCACTGGTATAACATGGATTATCATCCCTCCAGTCTCCCAGCCCCACCCGGGTCCTAATACTTTGGATACTCTCCCTCCCGGTATTTAAAAAATATTTTCAAATTTATCTTCTCTTGCTTTTATAAAATGCCTCTCTCCCTTAGATCCTTTTTTTATTAGCTTTTAAACATGCTCAAACTACAAAAAGCTAAAATAACAATGGAAACTTCCTGGAGTCCATGGATCTGTCTACCAGCCTCCTACTGCTTTCCTCCTTGCCTTAGCAAAACCAAATTTCTCATTTTCCGTATTCACCAACCTTACTTCCTTACCTCTTATTTGCCATGACATATGCCATATTGCAATTTTGCTTTTGCCCCCATCACAATACTGAAACAACTCCTCCTGAGATCAATGAATCTGCATAACTGAGTTAATCGACATTTTAAAAATCCTAATCTTATTTAGACCTGTCAGCAGCATTCAACACAGGAAACTGTGCTACATTCTAGAGAGCTCTTATTCTTAGTTCCCATAAGACAACCCTCTTTTGTTTTCTCCCCTTTCTCTGTTCGCCTCCTCACTATCTCCTTTGTAGCTCCACACTTCTGTCAGCATAAATATTGGAGTTTCTTTCCCTCTTTCATTTTTCTTTGGCACTGAGGATTGAACCCAGGAACATTCTGCCTCTGAGATACAACACTGGCCCTTTTTATCCTCTTTCAAGACAGAGTCTTGATAAATTGCCCACGGCTGACCTCAAATGTGGGCTCCTCCTGACTCAGCCTTCGGAGTAGTTGGGGTCACAGACGAGCACCATCATGCCCAGCTAGTTTCCTGAGGTGTTCTTCTCCTTTATGACTGTATTCTCTTCAGGTAGTTGCATACATGTTCCAGCTTCGGTACCACCTGTGTGGAAGTAACTCCTAAATTCGCATCTCCCTTCCAGAATGCTGCACTCAATTCTTCAGTTGCTTATTTGAGAGCTCTAGATGAAGGTCTCAAAATGTCTCCCAAAATTCATCTCATGATTTTGTTACACAAACCTGGGCTTCTTCCGTGGCTCTATATGGCAGCTGGAAGTCCTCACCCTGCATTCTGTCAGATAAAGGTCATCCCAGAAGATCATTCTTCAAATCCTGATCCTGCTTAATCATCATGTCCAAGTGATGTCAGTGTCACCATGATGTTGTGCAAGCTTGTTCATGGCTAATAGTGATCCAGAAGCATCTTTAGAACCTACATGTATGAAAGGAGCAAAGTCAAATTTGAACTGTGAACTGTAGTATTTTTTTAATTTATATTTTTCTTTCTTCCCTTTTTCTTTTTCTGGTGCTGGGGAGATTAAACTCAGGAGTGCTTCACCATTGAGCCATATCCCCAGGTCATTTATTTATTTCAAAACAGGGTCTTGTGAAGTTTCCCAAATGGCTCATAACTTCCAATCCTCTGGCTTCAGCCTCCCAAGTCACTGGAATTTCAGGTGTGTACCACCATGCCCAGCCTGTAGTTGTTTTTAACATGAAAAAGAAATTAGTGTGAATGTCATACAATGTTTGGGTTTTTTTTTTCCAAAATGTGTCATTATTTCAGTGTACCTTATCATCGATTATATTTCACAATCAGGAAAGTAATTGCACATACAAAAAAAAAAAAAACACCCCAGATTAAAAATAACACCAGTGGATGCACAACACATTGAGAATCAGAGACTATGATTCAGGTATCAGTGCATTCTCTCTTTTGGGGCAGGTCAGTTCACACAAACAAGAAACTCTCCTAAGTAATAACACTGCCGGGGATACATCAGCCTGCTGAACAATCACCAATTGTGAAGCACCCCCCCCCCGCCTCCCCCCACCATGAGTACTGTCTATAGACAGTCCTCATTAGTGAGATCCAGGATCTATTCCTTACATCACTCCTGGTACCCATCTTACTGGCACTGTGTGATCTATGACTTTCCCATTCCCAATGTCAATACCATAGAAAGGGAGAGAAATTTGTTTTAGTCAGCTTTTTTGCTGCTATGACTAAAAGACCAGAGCAACTGTAGAGGAGGAAAAGTTTAGTTGAAGGCTCAGGGTTTCAGAATTCTCAGTACTTAGACATCTGGCTCCATTCTTCAGGGCTCATGGTGAGACAGAACATCGTGGCAGAGGGAAACAGCTCATATGATGATCAGAAAGCAGAGAGGACTCCACTTGTCAAATACAAAATAGATATCCTAAAAGTTGGCCCCAATGACCCACCTCCTCCAGCCACACCCTACCCACCTTCGGTTACCACTCAGTTAATCCTGTCAGGGGATTAATTCCCTGACTGGGTTAAGGCTTTCATAACCCAATCATTTCTCCTCTAAACCTTCTTGCATTGTTTTACGCACACGAGCTTTTGGGAAATTCCTCACATTCAAACAATAATGAAGAACAAATACCTTTTCTCCCCAACCACTTTACCCTCTTTCCAGATCTTTAGGCCTTCAACAGGCTCTCTGACACAGTCATATGTCTCATGACATTTTGGTCCATGAAAGACTATATTCCGTGGTGGTCCCCTGAGATAGCTGAGCTGGGCACAGCCACGTGCACTTGTAGTCTTAGCTACTTAGGAGGCTGATGCAAGATTGCTTGAGGCCAAGAGTTTGGGCCAGCCTGGACAACAGAGCAAGACTGCTGTCTCTCAGAAACAAAACAAAACAAAAATTTGTTAAAAACCTGTGACCTCCTTAAAGTCCTACAAACTCAAGGTAGACCATTTAATATAAATTTAGGGCGGGGAGTATAGCTCAGTGGTAGTGCATATACTTTGCATGCTAAGGCCCTGTGTATAACCCCCAGCACCAAAATAATAATATCAATAATGGAGCTGAAAAAACTCCTGTTGCCTAATGTGTTAGCCAGCTTTTTATCTCTGTGACCAAAATACCCAAAAACACTTCAGAAAGTTTATTTTGGCTCATAGTTCCAGAGATTTAGGCCAAGGTTGCTGTATTAATTATTCTAGGTCCACCGTGAGGCAGAAAATCATAGCAGAGGGCATAGTGGAGAGTACTGCTCTATTCATGGCAGCCATGAAGCAGAGAGAGGGGTGGGTGGGGACCACAAGAAAGACAAACCCTTCCAGGGCATGCCCCTACTGGTCCCTAGGTAGGTCACCTCCTCTAGCCATGTCCTGCCTGCTGACAGTTTCCACCCAGTCCCTTCAAACTAAGATGGACAAAGATTACAGCTCTCACAGTCCAATCATTTTACCTCTGGATATTTCTGCAATACACAGGAACTTTGGGGGGACCACTCATACTCAGACTGTAACACCTAGTCATGTTGTCATCACTTTGCTATTTTGTAGTGATGCTGGTGTTGCAGAAAAGTACATAGCATATACAATTATGAACAGTACATAATATTTGATAATGATAATGAACAACTATGCCACTGGTTTCTTTTTTAACTTTAATTATTATTTTAGGGCATACTCCTTCTTATAAAAGAGAACAATTTTATTATCAAATAGTATGCTGTTGTTGACGATAGCAGCAGCTTCACACATTGCATTTACTGCATCTCCTGATTGCATCAAGAGGCCAGGTCAAATGATTGACCTATACCATCTAGATTTGGTTAAGTACACACTATGATATTTGCACCATGGTAAAATCATGTGGTTAATTAATGCATGACCAGTCTAAATGTTTGCATATTCCAATAGTGGTAAAATATTTTCCTTTTTCTTTATTTTTTTTCCTTGATGTACTAGGGGTTGAACCCAGGGTCTCACGTGTGGTGCTCAACCACTGATAACATCCCCACTCTTACCATCTTGCTAAGCTGCCAAAGTTGAGCTCAAACTTATAATCCTTCTGCCCCAGATTTATGAGTAGCTGGGATCACGGTCAGGTGCCACCACATCTGTCCCAAAATATTTTTTTCTTTACAGTTCTTCTTTATCCTCCTTTTCCTACATTTGTTAGCTTCCCACCACTTACATAAAATATCTGAGATTAAAGAAAATTAAAGGAAAAAAGATTTATTTTGGCTCACAGTTTCAGAGCTTTCAGTCCATGGTCAGCTGGCTCCATTGTTTTGGGGTCTGTGGTGAGACAGAGCATCATGGCCAAAGGGCATAGTGGAGCACAGCTGCTGACCTTGCTTCATCCAGGAAGCAGGGAGAGAAGAAGAAGGGACCAGGAACAATATATAGCATTCAAGGTATTCCCCCAAGTGAGACAGAAGAGAATGGCCCAATGGTCCCCAGGTCATACAATTAAAATTGTTCTTTCTTCTATTTTGGATAGTTGCAGCTACCTCAAATGCCTCTTGGCTACTTGGAGACTTTTGCTTTGGCTATGGTTGCTTCAGTCATGGGTCCATCCCAGATGATTCTGCCCCACAGCCTCTCTGAATTCCTTCACCCCTCTTCAATCTCTTCACTTTCCTTATCCCTATCAGCAAGAGCCCTTCCTCTATCCTTGACAAACACTGTGCATGTATGAGCCCACCTGTTTTTCTATATAAATAACTTTGCCTCTACGCTTATCAGAACAGTCTCTGTAGTGCCTCCCCATTTGTTGCAGTATCAGTCCTAATGAAATCTGTTTCAGATGCATTTTATTTTGGATATTTTTTTTTTATTTTTTGTATTGAGTAGAGCAGGCTAAGCCATTTATATTGAGTTGGTAACACTGACCCTGCTGTCACCAAAGGAGGCCTGTAGCCAAGGATGGTAGCACTGAGACTGGCTGGCTGTCAGAGAACAGCAGGAAGTGATGGAACATCGCTGGAGCCACTATCTCTGGCTGCTGGAAAAGTTCCAGAGTCTCCAATAGCTATGGGTTCCAGCTGCCCTCGAGACAGTGAGGAAGACAGCTGACTCTAAGAGCTGAAAGCTGCTGGCATTCAAAGCCCAGAGCTGCTAACACTGAGGGAGCTGCACTTTGCCAATTTATAATTTCTATCCAAATTAAGGAGAAGAATCCTCAGCCCAGCAGTAGCCTACTTCCTACAGTTAGGCAAATAAGAGAGAAGAAATGACAGCCCCAGGGAGAAAAAGGAGGACAGAGTAATCCAGGAGAGGAGGGGTAGGGCAAACATTAGGCCCTGGGTTATTGGCTTTCATCTTTTCCTAAGGACAGTAGGTCCTGGGAGAGAAAAGGTAAGCGAACGGGCTCTGGGCTCTAGATTTTTATCCCAGTAGCAATGAGTTTCAAGCTTTTACAATTGTTTTCCTGAGTTAGAATGAGTTTTGAGCTTTTTCAGCTATTTTCCTGAGTAAGACTTTTAACCTGCACAACCAGTTTCCTAATTACCCAATTGCACGTCCGCAGAATCTAATGATTAAGTCACACTAAATATTCTGCTATGATTAACTCTCATTAAGTCCTCTAAAACACAGACCCCTTTTGTAACCAGTCACCATTTTCTCCTCTAAAAATGTGCCACATGCCATTCCATCTCTACTTAATAAAGAAAGCTTTCTAATCCAAGGTCTGTTCCTGTTTTGGGTTATTTTTGCTTACAACAGCCACCTCCAACAGTCATTAAATTATGAATCCGACAGCCCATTAAATTATGAATCATCAATGAAATAACCCATTGATGAAGTTAGAAGCCTCGTGGTTTAATCACCTTCCAAAGGCCCCACCTCTGAGCACTGCTACACTGGGGACCATGCCTCCAACACATGAACTTTTAGGAGACATTTCTGATCAAAGCTATAAAACTACTGTAGGAATTAGGCCCAGTTTTCTTTGTGCCAGTCCAGAATTTATACTTAAATATCATTGCCCTATAGCATGATTAGAACTGCTTCTCACAGGCAAGCCCAAGTTAGTGTCCCTGATCAACTTTGCAAAGTTTGCTTTCTGCTTAGGCCGAGTTCTATAGTGCTGGCCATTGAACCTAGGGCTTTGCATGTGATAGGCAAGTCCTCTACCAATGAACTACATGCCCTCGCCCTTTTTATCTTATTTTGAGACAGAGTCTCACTAAGTTGTCTAAGCTTCCTTTGAACTTTTAATTCTCATGCCTCAGCTTCACAAGTAGCCGGTAGTGTAAGATATGCACCTCCAAGCATGGCTCAGGGTGAGTTCTCTACTGAATCTGGTTGAATGCCTGGCCGATGCTTTTTCAATGCTGAAAAGAAGCTGAAGCAAGCCTTCACTTTCAGGTATTTACCCGTTTGGTTCCAAACACCTTCCTACTAGCCTTCCCAGATGTGTCTGAATCCTTAGAGGGAGGTCATCTCTGACCTTTGCTGGGGTCCTCTTGTATATTATCTGTTAAGAAAATTGGTTATATTATAGGGTGAAAGGCTAAAGCTAAAAAGGATTTTGAAACTGCCTTTTGATGTTTTTCACACTGCTACTCACAACTTATTCATTAGCTAAGAGCCAATTCAGTGGATCATAACAAACTTTCTTTCTTTTTTGTTTTTTGGTAGTTCTGGAGACTGAACCCAGGATCTTGCATGTACTAGGCAATCAACCAATATTTTTAATAAATGGAAGAGAATAGGAAAAAAATTCCAGTGCACAGCACCCAGCAAGGATTGTGTACTGTTTCATGAAACTGTTTCAGCTGTTTGTGTGTGCAGGTGTGTACATCTGTGTGCCCAAGTGTACTGAGTCAAGATGGAAAGAAAATCAATTTCTTACAGATTAACAAAAGTTTTCTAAAACAATATAAGAGTTGGTCTAGATCAGTGGTTTGCAAATTATAGTTCCTAGATCAGTGTCAGGAGCTACTCGGTAGCAAAACCTGGGCACTATTAGAAATGCTGATTCTTGGCCATACACCACCTACTGAATCAGAAACAGGGGTGAGGGGAATGGAGCTGGCACTCTGTTTTTAAAACCTCAAGGTAGTTCAGAAACACACAAAAGTTTGAAAACCACTGGACTATAATTTAGCCTTTCTCAATCATGGCAGAGATTTGAGCCCTGCAGAAAAAGATCAGAGACTCGCTATTTCTTCCAGACTCGCTATTTCTTCCAAGAAGATAGCTGGCCTTCTAAATGGCAGAGGAAAGAATGGAAACCTTAGGGCCAGAGGCTTAATTCTGTCTCAGAAGTCAAAGGGAAGGATTAGCCCAGAATAATCTCCCAAGTTTCTCTTCAGAGGTAAATTTTGGTGACTTTACTCAAGTTTTTTGAAACATAATCAGTCTAACATAGGAATTTTAATATAATTGTTTCTGCTTAAAAATATTTTTTTCTTCTTACCTCTATTGTGTTTGCAAACAATGATCCTATTATGATAATGAAGAAAAATTAAATCTGTAATTGTGACTAAAAACTGGAAACTAAGATTTGCTGAGAGTATTCAGAATTTATCTTTAGTTCATTTATCTAATTATCCCGGTCATATTAACAAATTCTCCATAGGACAACGATTTACAGCCTTTATTCAGCTTTAATCCTCTTTTGTTCACAGTACAATATTAATGAGTAATGTCTCCCATTGTAACAGTGACCCACTTCACCTTTTGAATATAGCCCTTGTGGCTTTGCTGCTTATTTTAAGAAACATGTTTTTCTTTTCCTCTTCTCTTCCTCCTTCTCCCCAACCTGAGGGCTTGGTACCTTGTCCCATCCTAGGCTACTGTCTGTCCTTGAGCACCCACCCACCAAGGGAAGGAGATGTCAAGATCTAGGAAGTGACTATCTCCCAAATTAACAAGTGAATTTCTACACACAATCAGGGCTCAAATGAAATGCAGCCTTTAAAGAGCTTCTTTAAAAATGCTCTGTTCTCCTGGAGGAGCAGAATCACAGCCTCTAGGACAGGAGTCCCCTGTGCTTCTCCTTTGCTGTAGAGCAATAAACTTATTCCTTCTTCTCAAAACCATGTCCTTCTGTAAGGAGTATCTGCCATAGACATGCTGGGACATGCTGGGACTCAACTAAGTTGCTGGCTATAAGGAACAACGCCATTAAACTGTTTAGTCATGTCTGCTTGCAACTGATGAAGAGCTGTAAGGAGCATTAGCCATGGGCATGCTTAGCAATGACTGGTTACAATTGATAGGGAGCACAGCTCCATAGACATGTGCAAAGAACATGCCTAGTTGACTGGACATAACCAATGGACATTGACTTTCATTGAGTGTAACCAATCACCAATGTATACCATCAACTTGGAACTGTATTTAAATTGCTTGTCCTGCCACATTGAAGAGTTTTGCTCCAAGGACATCAGTGAGACTGACCACCTTGTTGTCCATCTCTTGACTGACTCCACCATTCCCTAACATCCAGCCATCGGCTAGAGAGAACCACCAGACAAGGATAACATCTGCTGTTTGGCTAAGAGAAGTCTCATGGTGTCGGAGGTATTTTGAGGCTCCTGGTTGCCCTAGGATTGTGTGACTCGCTTATAGTGTTTTATTAGTATGCATTGAATGCTAGTTGGAGTGCTCCAGCACACCCAACACTTTTTGCATTCATTGTTTATATTTGATGATTGGTGTGATCAAATATATGCTTGCATTTAAAGGCAATCCATCTTTGAGTAATTATTACTAGCAATGCTCGCAACACCTTCTTATTAAATTGGATTGGGGACAAGGACAGAGCTTTCCATAACACTATCTTAATGCTATGACTTTCATGAGGGTAGAGAGCTCAAAAATTCTCCTTGAGGATTCTAACTCCCACACTCCATACATGCCATAAGCTTCACTAGTATGAAAGACAAAGTTGCTAATAACAATCTAAGTTGGCAAAGAACATACCATCCTACAAGAATAGCCAAGCTTTAAATAGACATTGACTGAATTCCAGGATGATCCAAGAGCTTTGAGCATAATACATTGTTGTATCCTTATTTATTCTCTGCAAAGAATCACTTCATTCTTTCAGACGAAAGCAAAATTCAGGAGAAAGGGAATATTTTCTTGTCAATCAACTAATCAATGTTTTCATGCCTATTGTGTACACATCAATGTACTGGGCAACATGTAGGATGGGCATGTTTTTATGATGGGAGAGGGGATCAGAACACATGATGTAAGCAACATTAAAAAAAAAAAAGCCCTAAGTGGAAAATAATGAAGGGCAAATTATGACATGATGTGAAGTGGTTTTAAGAAACAGAGATTCTTAAACTCACCCCCAGAAATGCCGACAGGCTCATCAGTGTCAGAGCCCAGGAATCTGTATTAAGTCCACCAGATGATTAAAATAAGCAGTTGAGTTTTGGCACCAGTACCTTGGAAATCCAGAAGAGAAATTTAACCTTAAGCTGTGTAATCACAGAACATCTCCTTGTAGACCTGGTGCATCTGAGCTGGGACGGGGAGGCAGGTGAGCAAAGCAGCAGAGAGAGCAGATGGTGGAACTGTACATTAGAGTTGCCTATGCCAAAGTGTCAAAGAGGCTATGGGAGGTATAAGATGAGGGCTCAAGTCAATTAGAGGAGGCTTCTTCCAAGCTGAAGCTTAAAGATTGGGTAGAGGAGTCTGCCAGGAAGAGAGTGCAAGAAAGGGGATTCCAGGCAGAGAAAACAATTTATGCAGAGTATGGAGGTAGTCTGGCCGCAGCCATCAGGTAAGCCAAGATGGGTGCATACAAGACATCTAAGAGCTGTGCAGGAAGAAGCAGCCTAAGAAGTGTGCTTTCTTCTGAGGTCTGCTGTTGGCAGATCATCAGCTTTCTGTGGCAGGCGTGCTGTATAATGTCTCAGTCATCACACAGCCTGAGACACAAGGCTGTCTTAAATAGGGTCTGTGTGCAATGTGCGGGCTACAAACACCCAGTTACTAAGGGTGCAACCTACACCACGCCTGATAATCATGGTGTTAACTGGATGAAATTTGCTTGAAGCCTTCAGTCTGCTGCCAAGGAGTGAGCTGGGTACCACTCTGGGCCTCTGGCGGTCCTAAATTCTTACACGGTTGTTGAAGATTTCAAGTATGAATTTTCTGAGGTTATACTCATTTAGCCTTTCCATAGAGCTATCAGCAATTCTGATACCCAGTGGACCACCAAAGCATTTCATAAACACAGGAAGATGTGTGGGCTAACATTGATGGTTCTGATAGGGAACAGACAGATATGAGCAGTGGGAACATAAGGTTATGGAAATAATTCCATGATTGGAACCACTGTACTAAACCCTGCACACTTTCTTTTTTAAAAAAGCAATTAACCTGTAGCTCAGCCTGGCTTAAGTTGATAGGATGTGTTATATTTCTCAGTAAATAACCTCTTATCTGCAGGAGAAATTCAGGTCCAATGCTGAGAAAAACAAGTTATCCTGAAGGGGGAAACTTCTGTGATCCTTACACAGACCAGATCCCGGAACTCGGGGAGATGAGGGTTTCTCCCCCTAACCATAAAATCTGTAAAAACAGGTTCCAATGAGAACCTCTTAGCATAGGTCAAAGTAACCCAGAGCTGTCATGCATGGTGGGGACTTGAAAGTTTGATGTCATCCTGCTGTCAGCCCAAAGTCAAGAGGAGGACTTGTGTGGGACTCTCTGGAAACTTCCCTGGAACCCCCAATAAAACCGGTGAGCAGCAGGGCCACAGCATCCTACTCCCCTATAAGAGAACCCCCTCTCTTCCTTTGAGAATACTCCCTTTTCCCATTTCCTATCTCTTCTAATAAAATTATGCCTGACACTCTGCACGACATGGTTTGAATTCTTTCTGGCATAAATTGTAAGAATCAGGATTTGAAAAGGGGGTCCCCATGCAGCCTCAGTTTCACGGCAGGACTCTGCCCTGTAAGTCCTTGCTGCACTGTTTGGAAAAGATTTGATAGTCTCAAGCACCATTGTTACCATTAACATGTTTGTAAAATTCATACCTAATAAACAGTTTAGGATAGTTATGTTTGTGTAAAGGTTTTATCTATTAAAATTACACTGCAGATTGTTTCATGAATACTTTTTCAAATTACAAAAGAGCAGTAATGTTTGAAGTCTGTAAGTGAGGGTGTGTATCTTGTTTCTAATAAGATAATTTTGTCTTTGCTTTATTTTATTAGGTAGTTACACGTCAGTGTTTAAAACATGCTATGTGGTATAGTAGATGTAAAATGAATTATTTTAAAGGGGGTAAATATAGAGGCATGAAAGAACAAGGTATATTGGTGGGCTAAATGAATGTCACTAGAAAAGGCAGAGGAGAAAGGAGGAGATGCCTATGAGAGGGTAGGAGAAGTGATCGGCATAGTTAAGTAAAAGATTAAAAGGGACTGGAGATCTCAAATGCACAGAATGTGAAGTACATTGCTGGGTGTACATACATGGGCTATATTGTGTGTGGTAGGATCTAGAAGCCAAAAGGAACTGGTAGATTCACGTTATATCTGGAAAGGTCCACCTACTCAACAAAAGTTAATCTTTGCCTTTATAGCAGCAAGGACCTAGTGGTACCAAGTTATATAAATTTAAAAACAAAATAAAAGGCTAGAAATCCAGATTTTTTTTAGAAAAAAAATCTCCAAACTTTCAAATGTTGACTCAAAATTATTTACATTATTAGTTGAACCAAACAAAATACAACTCTTGGTCTGAATGAATGCTAGTCTATCTTGATAAAGATGAATAAATTTTTATTACCTGCAAATTAAACCAGTGTCTTATTTGGTTTGTTTTGTGCCTGATTCACAGGTTGGCAAAACATAAAAACTAGGCTGAAGCCTTGCTGGGAGAACAAGAAGTCAATCAAGTTTGGAAATTTTATTCTATGATCTTATTTTCTCCATCTTGGAAGATCACTCTAAAGCAAACCCACTAAAAATGGAAGTGGCTATTCTTCCAAATAGTGTTTAAGAAAGAAAATTTTTAAATTTTAGATGTCTGTTCAACCAACTTTCAATAAAATGCAAAAGATTCCTAGCAGTTCTATGGAAATGGTGACAATTTTGAAAAAGTAGTATTTAAAGGCTTTTTTTTTAATTGCACAAAAGGCCTTTATAGAATTATTTAAATAATATCTATAAAAATCTCATTTCAGCAACTTTCTATTTCAGCTTACAGTTTGAACTAGAAAGAGAAGACTAAAAAATTGAAGAAAGTCATCAGTTTTTTCTTCACTAATATTGTGTTACAGCTTACATCAAAAAGTGAGTCAACAACCTCTCACAGTGGCTCAAGTCTGGCAATCCCAGTGATTTGGGAGGCTGAGGCAGGAGGATTGTAAGTTTGAGGCCAGCTTTAGAAATTTAGTGAGACCTCCCTTCTCAAAATAAGAAGGGCTTGACTATGTTACTCAGTGGTACAGGGCTCCTGGGTTCCACCACCAATACTGAAAAAAAATTATTTTTTAAGTTAAGCCAAGCACAGTGGCTCACCTGTACTATCAGCTACCTGGGAGGCTGAGAGAGAACAACTGTGAGTTTGAGGCCAGTGTGGGCAGCATAGCAAGAACTCTTGTCTAAAAAAAAAAAGTCAAGAATAAAACTTTTTTCTCAAAATTGATATTTTATTAAGCTGTACTTTTTGTTTAGCATTTTTAACAACTCTACAATAAGAATATCTATTTTTTGTGGAAATTCTATTTCTATTTTTATTGTAATTATAAACAATATATATGTACATTATATACAAACTTAAATTTTCCTATCTTTTTACTTCTTGCTTCTAGATCCTTACTTGATTTTATTATTTTGTTTTTTGAGGGACTGGGGATTGAATCCAAGACCTTGCACATACTAGGCAAGCACTCTACCACTTGAGCTCCATTCCTAATCCAATCCTGTTTTTAATAGTCAAATAAGAAATAAGGATTCAGATATGTCTTAGTCTCAAAATCCAGTTCCTACTTACAGGCCTTAAGATTTTTGACAGACAATTAAGCCTCATTTACAAAATGTAAGTTAACAGCCTTGTGAGGACTGCATCGTGTGGGTCAAGGGAGTAAATAAGTTAAGCACACAGTCGGTACATAATAACCTTCTACTACTTCAGATGATGCAAAATAAGGAACAAAAAATATGCTACTAAAGATATACTACTTCAACGTTAAGATATTTTGAGAACTACAAAATAAAATCTGGTACAATTTGGAAACTCTTTAAAAGGCTACACAATATAATGGTGTGCCACTGTATCGTTAAATGTAATTTTCTACATATGTCGTTACTTTGAAAACATTTTTTCTCATTTTTCAATAACTTGAAGTACATTTAAAAAAAAATCGTTACACTCCGGCAAAACAATGTCAAAAGCCATGACATTGCAGCTAAAAAGTTCATTCCCTGCCTAAATTGCATGTTGTTAAATATATTTTATTCTATTTAATATGGAGCTTATCTCCTTTGCCCCCTTATAATAGGATGCTTAGTGTTTGGAAAAGGCTCAAGAAGACAGGTAGAGAATGCACAGGAGGATACAACTTTCTGATGACATTCTGTGAGAGGAAAGCTGGCTTCTCTCTAACCCTGGAATTCACCCACTGCAGACAAGGAAATCAAATAGCATATATTCTGTCCATGTCGGTACTTGGCCCGTCTGCCACTGTCCTGGGCAATCAGTCGAGAATGCACAAGTTTTCTCTTTTTCTCTGGCCCACAGTTAAAACTGGAACATGCCAGCATGCTGCAGAGCTCTACTAGGTTTTACTCCCGGGTTTGCAGACTGGGATCCACTGCCAACACCCCACCGAGTTCTGAGATCCACCCCCCGACAAGCTCCACCCCCGACAAGCCCCACCTTCAAGCCCCGCCCCCTCCCGCCTCGCCCGAGATATGCACATGCGTACAAGGAAGATTTAGAGCGTTCCCCCTGGCCAGGTCCCCAGGCCCATCTGCCACGCAGCCAGTCCCTCCTGCCCATCTTGGGGCGGCCGACTTCACCATTTAGTAGTACGCATGTGCAGACCCGTGCAGCCCAGCAAGTCTTTAGTGAGTGGGGGTGGGGCGGCAGGCCGGTCCCAGCCGCCTGCGCACGCTCGGGACATGCGCAGTGCAGAGGCTGAGGCGCCAGCTGTCGATTTGGAAGTTCCGGGGAGAGAGCGCATGCGCGAGTGTACGCGTTGCCGGCGAAGAGGGGAGCCTGACGACTCGGAAATTTGAATACCACAGTAGCATGGAGTGTGACCTCATGGAGACTGACATCTTGGAGTCGTTGGAAGACCTAGGGTAAGACTGCCAGGGCACGGGTCTGTCAAACCCCACACTGCTGACGCCCCGAGAACTCCTTCTGCGCCCCAGTCGGAGACACCTGCCTCTCCACGCCTCACCCCGTGGCTCCTGCTGTCGCTTTCCTGTGGCCCCGGGACCCCCAAAGCCACGTCCACTGCCTTCCCTGCGGGCTCGGGCCCTCCAGCCCCAACGCCCCTAGTCTTGCCCGGAGCTCCCCGTAGCCGAGTTGCCCGCAGCGTTTGTCAGTCATGCGTGTCATTGTCTGGGCTTTGGTTCTCGCCACCCCCATTCCCCGAGCTTCTCTGCTTGCTCCCATCTTTCTGCACTACCCCCACTCTAGAGGTTGCCAAAGTTGATTGTTTTCCTACTTGTCCTCCAAATTTCCTGCCCCTGCTTTGAGCCTCTGTTTCTACCACACCCCACTTCTCAAAAAAAAAAAAAAAAATCTCCTTTGCCCAGTCATCCTCTGCATGCACCTTGGCTTCGCTAAGGCACATGTTGGGCGCTGCATGCGTCCCTCTAGCCTGCTCAGCTGTGCACCTAACCTATCACCACCTCTCTGGGAACAACTGACAGTTTTCTCTGACTCTGACACTGCCGTCTTGAGCCCCTTTAGACTAGGATCAATCTTCAGCCACCAAGAACCGGCATATTTGTTTGCATTTTCTCTCTCCCTCTCTTAACAGTTACCCAATCATAATTCATCATATCTCGGAGCTTGGAAGTAGGGCTTCTTATCACACTGGGTCACCCAGATCAATTTACTCTATTAAATTTGAGAACTTGGAACCTCTTGGGCTAAATATGGTTCCAGAAACAAATAGTATGATTCAGTATTTGCTTACTGGTACTATATCAAAAAAAAAAAAAAAGAAGAAGAAGAAGAAGAAAATAAAAAAGTACAGATTTAGCTAGTTGTGTTTATAAGTAACTAGTCCTTTGTCACAACATTCCTTATGACGTTTCCAGGACATGGAAACCCTTAAGAGAAACCTTTCTTTAGGAAAACACCCTTAAGGGTGTGTTTGCTGTTTTAGTAGAAATCTTTAGGAAAGGCAGCAGTGGTACTTATCTTTCTTTGTCAAAGTGAATTACCATTGTTCTTTTCTTTGAAACTTGATCTAAATGTTCATGAATGTTCCAGGCTTTAGGGGCTTATTTCTTTCATTAGGGCATAAATGACACTTCAGGTTTAGGTGTTGAAGGAGTGGAATGAGAAGAGTCAGATTGGCCTTCTTTAAATGTAATCCTTCCATATGAATAAAAGGTCACTTCACAGTTGGCCATGGATGCAGTTTCTTCTCCTTATTGTTCTTTTACCTGTGTTTTTTTAAACTGTTTTGTTTTCCTCTTGGGTACTATGAAAGTAATTATTACTATAATAATTGTAGTCAAGTAAATCATTAGGTTGTAATATAAATCAAGGAATTTTTATAAATTTTAACGTAATTTGGTGACTCAAATGTTAAAATACATGCTTAATTGATTGACACATCCTTTTATTCAGTGAAAAGTGTTAGAGGTGAATGACTATCTTTTTCTCAACTTGGCACACAGTAGGAATTCAGTAACTACTTGTTGAATAAGTTAATAAAGTCTAAATATGAAACACAAGAAGGAATTTCTAGGCCCAGTCTCTTCTTTCCAGTATCTATTAACATGTGATTTTTTTTCTGTTTACATTCTAGACTATGTATAATTTCAATAGTCTTTTTATTTTTTTTAATTTTTTTTTTTTGTAGTTGTAGATGGACAGACAGAATGCCTTTTTTTTTTTTTTTTTTTTTTTTTTTGGGTGGTGCTAAGATTGAATCCAGTGCCTCACATGTGCTAGGTAAGCACTCTGCCAATGAGCTACTGCCTTAGCCCCAATAATCTTTTTTTTTTTTTTTATCTTTTTTTTGTACTAAGCATTAAACCCAGGGATACATCACTGATCTACATCCCCAGGACTCCCTGCCCCCCTTTTTTTTAACAGTACTGGGAATTGAACCCAGGAGTACGCTATCTCTGAGCTATACCCCTAGATCTCTTTTTAAAATTTTATTTTGAGACAGAGTCTCCCTGAGTTCCCATGCTAGTCTCTTATATATATTCCTCCTGCCTGAGCCGCTCCAATAGCTGGGATTACAGGCATATGCCAACATTCCTGGCTATAATCTCAATTTTATGTTAAGCTTGCATGTTTGCTTTGCTTGCATTTTTTGTGAACACTGGGGATCAAATCCAGAGCCTTGCACAGGTGAAGAAACTACTACCACTGAGCTATACCCTCCCCCACTTTTTAAAAATTATTTTTTATTTTGACACAGAGTTTCTTTAAGTTGTCCCTATTGGACTCAAACTTGCCATCCTCCTGCCTCAGCCTCCCTGGTGGTTGGGATTACAGGCATGTGCCACCACATTCTGCTTCCCATTCTATTTCTTTTGTAAATGTAATCATATTTTAAAGGGATCAAGAAGTTTAATTTCTTTAACATATCAATACCGCTAAATCTCACATTATGTTAAGCATATATAATGTCATCTTTAATAATAGTGTTTTAATCAGTATTTCATTTAAATAAATATAAAACAATCTGAACATATGTATTTAATATTATTTTGAATAGCAAAACCTTAAATTCTAGAATAAGGTAGTGGGTGTTTATTATTGTCATGAATGTTTGAACATTTTATAAATTTTTATGATTGCTTTGGGATTATTTACAAAAGATTAGGATTCATACGTACTGATTCAACTGACCAACAGTTATTAAAGTAATCTTGATATTTTTCTGGTACTACTAATATGTTTTACTTTTTTTTTTTCTTTTTTTGGACAAAAGATTGAACCCCAACATTGCTTTACCCTAAGCCACATCCTCAGTCCTTTTTATTTTTTATTTTGAGACAGGGTCTCTTTCTAAGTTGCTTAGGGCCTCACTTATAATTTATTCATTTTTATGGTGATAGAGATTAAACCTAGGGATGCTCTACCACTAAGCTACATCACTAGCCCATTTTATTTTTTAAGACAGTATCATTAAGTTCCTGCAAACCTGCAAACATCCTGCCTTAGATTCCAAATAGCTGGAATTACAGGCATATGCCACCTAACCTGGCTGTCTTACTAACTTTAACCGCCATTAAGTGTAGAAAAACAAAGTAAATGTCTAATTAGAAAGTTTTTTTGGGGGGAAGGGGAGTTGAAAGAAGTCACTAAAAACCTAACCTAATTGATTTCTGGAAAAAATCTAGCATAGATAACTTAAAAGCTTTATTTCTGAAATAGTGCCAGTATAATTAGCTATCACTTGTTAATTGGTTTTAATATTTCATAACAGTAAGGAAATAAACCTAAAATAAGAGCTTTCAGTAAATGTACAAAAGTTGACAATTTAATATTAGATGTGGTTCTGTTAAATATTCACATATATTCTGAAGAATGTAAGTACAGTTACCTTTTGGCTTATTTTTAAAATGGTTCAGCAAGTTCTGTTTTGTTTACATTTGCAAGTTTAGAAATTGGTCATCATAATTTACCCTTTTAAATTATTGCTTAATTATATAAATAATACATAGACTATTTTACCTGTAGTCTCCTAGGGGGGCTTTATATTCTTCTGAAGTGTAATTCCTTTTTCACCAGTTACAAGGGCCCATTGTTGGATGATGGCGCACTGTCTCAAGCAGTCTCTGCTGGAGCCAGTTCCCCTGAGTTTACTAAACTCTGTGCTTGGCTGGTATCTGAATTAAGAGTGCTCTGTAAACTAGAGGAAAATGTTCAAGCAACTAACAGTAAGTAAACATTTATTTAGAGGTGTAAAGTATAAACATAAAATTGTATTGTCAGTTAACATTATTGATAACTAAAGCTTAAATTTCATGTTTTTTTGTAAATGTAAAGAATATTTTGTTAAAAAACCAATATACTTTTTTTCCTCCATAGTTTTTTAGAGATAAGGTGATTCAGAAGTTTAAAAAACAGAATGTAGTCATGTAACTTTAAAAAAAATTGTGGAGACTGAAAAGACCCTGTTACTGTAATACAGAAAAACAGATAGCATATGGAATATATGAACTTTCCATTTTTTGCATAATATGTATCATGAGATCCTGAATTGGTGGCTAGAACTAGAAATTTTTCCTCTTAGGACTACTAGATTCCAGAAGCACATTATATCATGTAAAGCAAATGTATTATAATTCTGCTGTGCTATGGAGGAAAGAAACTGCTTAATCAAGAAACCTTATCGTATATCATTAAATACATCAAGACCAGATCCAGCACCATCAGATTTATAGGGCTGAGAGCTGCTTTATATTGTCAATTTTGTCATCTCTTGAGCATTAGTTTGTCAACTCTGCAAAAGAGACAAAAACTTGGAACCTGACACTCCACCATCTGGTTCCTTGTTGCCATAAGTAAACCTATAATAGGAGACAAACAAAAATGCCCATCTGTTAACCCCACCCTTAGGAAAAACAATACCCATAATCCCCTCCCCCCCCCACATAATCCCATTTTGAAGAGTTTACTCACTTGCATGTTAGTGTTTAATGTAGACATGTTAGTTGCATCCACTTCTTGTCTGTGAATATGTGTTTTCTGGGGATTGAGCACAAGGCCTTGGGCTTGGTAAGCAGGCACTTTACCACTGAGCTTTTCCCCAATTCTAATTATTAAGGAAAGTCAGGTGTAACAATAGCAGGGCTTAGGATCATTGTATTTACAAGTTCTAAGCACTTTACATATCTTAACTCAGGGCAACCCTATGGGGCATGTTTGATTACTCTCATGCATTTTAACAAAGAGGCTTAAAGAAGTTTTGTCACATAACCCATTGGAGGCAAAACTAGGACTCAACCTCAGCAGTCAAGTTCAGAGACCCTGTTCTTAGCTACAGTACCTCTTGACCTAACATGTCAAGAAATTGTAAGATTTAAACTTGCAGCCCCTTTATTTAAGTGGCGTATTATATGGAACCCAACACATAAAACAGGTGAGAAGTATAGCTGATCTGCTTGATTTGGAGAGGGGGGTACTTTTAGCACAGATATTTTCTCCTGGTCCTCCCTAGCTGCCTGTGAAGGACCTCTATGGAACTCCAGGCTGCATAGATGACAGCTGAGAAAACACTGATAATACAGTCTTCCTTTGTTACTACCTCACTTCCCTAGGTGCCTCTAAAGGAGCACTGTGGAACCCAATGTTTATATATCAGTTTGCAGAACATTGATAATACAATCCTTGGACTGGGGTCAGATAAATTAAAGTTTAATTTTTACCCATCTTTGATACGGAATATGGAACCATCAAAATGATACAGAAGAAAGCAACCCCATCTTTGGCTTACCCAAAGCCTGTTTACTGTTTACCTTTTTTCAAATTATGGAAATATGAACTATAAGTTATATTAGCTGCCTTCAAACTTAGTCTAACTGGGAATATTAGGTACAAATGAAATAACTGGAGATTAGTACAGTAATTAAATGCTTCCCTATGTGGTTCACAGGCAGAGCAATAGTACCTAGAGAAAGTTTGTCAAGGAGCAAGACCGCTGGGTTTTTGGATAAGTGGGATTTGCTGGAGGAGAAGAGAGCAGTAGGCTTATCAGTGACAGGAAATAAATGAGGGCTTAAAGAGAAGATGACTGGCACCAATAGAGGGATTGTTTGAGGAAATGGTAAGTAGATGATGATAATCGAATGAGCAGGGAAGGGCAAACATGAGTAGCTGTGAAGATTCATTAAAGGCAAACTGAAAAAATTAATTACATGAGGTATACATTAGGAGCCATTAAAGATTGTCTTATAAAGGAATAACCTAATGTGCAGTGTAAGAAAGAAATTTTCAGTGATATAAGAAAAAATAAATTAGAAGGGAAAGGAACTCAAGTTTGGAAAGGCCTATTAAAATTTCAGTTTTTAATATGTAATTGTTATGCTAATGGAAAAACAACAGTATTATTGAATAAGATTATTTTAATTCTTGAAAAGGTCCAAGTGAGGCTGAAGAATTCCAGCTTGAGGTGAGTGGGCTACTAGGGGAGATGAACTGCCCATATCTTTCACTGACCTCTGGGGATGTGACCAAGCGCCTTCTCGTACAGAAGAACTGCCTTCTTTTGCTCAGTAAGTTCATGGCTATTAGAATGTAGTTATTTTTTCTATTTATGTTTTTCATGACTAATAAACTGATTTTTTAATTTTGTTACGAATGTAATTCTACTACTATTTTAAACAAAATGTTCTTAAATTTCCGATTTAGGAGCAGATTGTGGGCAAATGCACTGGTAGCATTGTTGACTTTATGATTGAGGCTCCTTTATTATTTCACCTTTGGTGGTTCTCAGGCTGTTTTGCTTCATCTGCTGTGACCAATGGTATGCTGGAATGTTAAAAGAGTGTGTGATTGTTAAACCTTTGCATTCTAGACCAGAAGCACATTTTTAAGTAGACTGGGAAGACAGTGTGGAAATAACAAAGGCTTCACTTATTAATTCTTTGAGAAGAGTAAGCATTTACTAGATAGAGTTAATGTAATTATTAAAGTAATTTATCTTATTTATATGTGTTTGTGGTTTGAATTATTTGAAGGGTTTTGATTTATTTGTAAACATTCTGTAATAACATTTGGATAGTTCCTATACTTACTGATCATTCCAGGAAGTAAGATTTTATAAAAAGTTTTTTCCTTCCATATTTTTTATATACTAACAATTGTTTGCCTTTTCACCATGAAAAATAGTAAATAGACTCACAAATTTTATTGCCTTGTGTAAACTTTATAATAAACGCAACCAGTAATCTTAACTCAGAATTGTTATATCATTCTAAAACACATTTAAACTAAGCTTTGGTTAATTGATTATTAAGTTTTTGTTATGATAAACACTATTCAAAGGATTTTTAAAGTGTCTCTGAAAAATTATACTTCATATTGCAGTTCTGAAGATTTAAGTTTTTTAAAAAGTTCCTCATACTCATTATACTTGGGCACTAAGTTATTCCAAAATCCCTTTCTTAACTTCCCCTTGGTCAAGTGATTGCTGCTGGAGGAGGGGGAGTATGCACATAAGGGTAGGTATTGCTTTAGGTATTGATGTTGCTGCATATGGCTCTTAGATTTTCATTCAGTTGTATAATTCCATAACTAGCTCAAAAGCGTTGTATTCAGCTGACTCCCTCTGTACATTGTTTACCCTCACCAATAGTATTTGACACTGAGAATATGTTAATATGCAGGAAGGTAACAGCTGTATAGAATAACTAGTAATGACCCTGAATTGCTCAGAGTTTAGCTTTTTAGCCTTGATACTTATAAAACCCACTTTAAATGTAAATCTTCATAAAACGTTTTTATATCTTCCCCATTTCTTAATCAGATTGCACTGAAATTATTTTGGACTCAGGGTCATAATAATAGGCTTTATTTTTAATGTGCTATCACCTCAAAAGCTTTTCAAGACTATCCAACTGTTTGCTCCTCAATTAAATGACTAAATCAGCCAAAGGTTACTTGACTTTTAATTTTTCATACATGCACTCTGTTTCCCTCTTTGCTTTTGCCTCCACTGTTTCCCCTTTCTAAAGTGTTCTCAGTTTGTAACCTGTCTTTCATTCCAGCATTTTTGATACATACTCATTGCTGCTCTGTGTAACTATTTCTCATCTTTCCCCACACATCGGTTGTCACATCGTGATGCTATAATTCTACTTCCAGCACCCTTGCCTCCCAAATTGAGTCCTTTAGCATATTATATTTTGAGGGGAAGAACAAATAAACTTCATGAGAACTGTTATGAAATAGAATAGTCTTGGAGAGGTAGAAAAAATCACTCATGTGTCAGAATAAGGACTCTGCTTTGGCTATTCTTCGGCCTTTTGTGGTCCTCAGATTGTTTCCTGTGGGTAAGTTAAGTCAGATCACAGTTTCTAGTAGATGAAGAGTTAGTCATCTTTTTTGGGGTGAAACTATGTCTTTATTCTCAGATCATAAGTAGAGATACTCTCTGGTTTATTTTTTGTAATATCTCTAATGCCTTTCCTTTTGAAAACATCAGTCACATTTAAAGCTTTTTTTCATGGTAATTATATTGGTGAACTAATTTTGTTAATACATGAACTATGTTGTCCCAAATTTAGAGAATCTTTTTATTAAATCATTTTGTGTGTGATTTTCTAGAACAAGGGTTGGCAAACTTTTTCTTAAAGAGCCAGATAGTAAGTATTTCTGGCTGTGCAACCCATGCACTGTCTCTGTAAAAACTATGCAACTCTGCTGTTGGAGCAGGAAAGCAGCCACAGACAATGAGTGTGGCAATCTGCTAGTAAAACCCATAACAACAAGTGTTTATTTTCATAACTCTGGGTTTTACTGTTTAGATGTTTTAACACATAAGTGCAGGTTGCTATATGGAACACATTAAGATTTTATCAAATCTACTTAGAATGGCCTTTGCAGAAATTTAGCTGTATTTATTGTTTTAGAACAGAACTTGGCAGCTTTTCAGAAATGATTTGCCCAATTATGGTCCCCCTGTGCTCCTAACCTTACACCTTGAGGGTAGTAAATGAGATATTCAAACTGATCAGTGTTTTGTACTTCCCATAGGACTTAAGGGCCTACAAAATGTCTTTGTCTAAAACTACCTTCTTAGAATTATTTCCCTTTGCCACATAACCTGAAAGTCTTAAGATTCAAATGATTCTTAACTGTCATTTTATAAAAATTGAAATGTCCTTGGGAAGTTTAAGGGAATGGAATTTAATATTTGGACCTTCAATTGAATTGCCTGAAACGGACTGTGGCCCTCACTATACATGGCTAAAAATCAGCACTCAAGGGCATGATATTGACACAAAGAAGATTCTGCCAAAAAGTGATGTGAAGTTTTGTTGTTTGTGGGGAATGAGGTAAGAAAAGTAGGGGGAAGGGCACCCTGAGGAGGGCTTTCTTCACCAGCCAGACAGTAGCATGAGGATGCTGGAAACATGGAAAGGAACTTTGGGGAGTTGGTACCTTTCCACTTCTCCCGCAAGTTAAACGGTTGGCTTAACAGGCTACCTTATTATTGGGAGACAAGAGAGCATGATAGATAGATCACTGGTGCTCACAAGTGGGGAGAAGTTAAAATACACACTCACGTATATGTTACATACATACATATGTGTGTGTGTGTGTGTGCACTTTTTAACCGTCACTAAAAATTGGCCACCAATCACTTTCTACAAATTGTTTAACAGATGCCAACCCTTGTTCTGGAGGTTCCTTAATGGTAGAATGCAAGAATCCAAATCTGTAGATGTGATCTCCCTTGATCCTTTGGTTCCAAAGAAGAATTGCTTATTTTTAAATTGACTTTTAAGCATTATATATTGGTGAAATACCTGAATTACATAACCAGTATCTATGTTATGTCATTTACAGGTAAAAATGTTTTTTCTTTCATGTTTTTATCCATTCTTGCAGCTTTAAAAGTTACATATCATTAGGTCTATAGAGTTGTGACTCCAGACTTATGACTATTAACTATAGCTGTATCTCATTTGAAATCTTATTTTGTTTACTTCAGCATACCTCATCTCAGAACTAGAAGCTGCCAGAATGCTCTGTGTGAATGCTCCTCCAAAAAAAGCTCAAGAAGGAGGCGGTAGTGAGGTCTTTCAAGAGTTGAAAGGCATATGTATTGCTCTAGGAATGTCCAAACCTCCAGCCAATATAACTATGTTCCAATTCTTCAGCGGGATTGAAAAAAAAGTAAGACCTTTAGTACCAGATTGTAGTGTATTAAAGGCATAGTCCTACATTTGTTTGAAATGAAACATTAAGTTTATTTCTCTTAATGGGAACCTGATGTTCATATTCTTAAGTAATTGTTACTAAATGAGTTTTGGGTTTTAAATCCTAGATGCCTTAAAGAGAAATTAGTGTTTTAACATTTTACAAAACATATTAGCATGTTTCTTTTTCAAAAAGGAAACTTGACTCCTTGGTTTATGAGCTGACATAAGCTAATGTAAAAATAATTAAGATATAAGTCCTTTTTAAAATTTGTCATTGAACTTTTACACAATTAATTTTTAAGGTCTTTATCATTAAATGATATCACCCTATCCCATTGACTGGACTGAAAAGGATGTTAATATTTGTCTAATCCAGTCACTCTGGGTCTTATATATTTGGGTTGGCCAGATTTTTCTTAAAGGTCCAGGTAGTAAATATTTTTGGCTTTTCAACCCATGCACTGTCTCTGAAAATGATGCAACTCTGCTGTTGCAGCAGGACGCAGCCACAGACAATGTAATTAGCAAACTAGATTTATTGACTGCTAATTTAATCTAGTATGTGAAAATGAATTGGAATTGTTTTCATACCACGTCTTGGCAATAGTTATTTTTGATGTAATTGATTAGGAACAAGCAATTTTAACAACAACAAAAAAAAAATGAGTAAAAGAGGATGGTATTTGTTGTAGCAGAATTTTTCCTTATATGCATATCTGCTGGACTCTGAGAATTGGTACATTTGCAGAGTGGAGTAGATCGACACCATGATGCACAGATTTGGCTGAATGCTACAGGGGTGCAGCAGTGTATCTAGTCCATATTTTTCTGTGTTCATTCATTCATTCAGCAAGCGCTCATTGAGGGCACTGTTGTCAGGCACTGTTCTAGGTCCAGTGAAGAATTCAAGCTTCTGTAGGCTCGTGAGGAGTGGGACAAGTGAGTGTTTCTCATGGGTCTTTACATTTTCGTTTCAAAACATCCTCCACCTTTGCCTCTGTCAGGAATCTTCTTTTGATGACAAGATATGATGGGATTTGGGAAGATGAGGATATGTTTTACTTTCAGATTTTTTGTTCATTTATTTATGTTTTTGTGTCAGTTAAAGGAAACATTAGCAAAAGTTCCACCTAATCATGTGGGAAAGCCTTTACTGAAGAAGCCAATGGGACCAGCCCACTGGGTAAGTAGAGATCCTCGGGTAAACTGTAAGGAATTATCTGTTCCATGACTTTTGTGTGAGCACTTATATTTTGTGCTTTTTAAGTTGTGTTTCATAATACATGGTTTTCTAGATGAACAGCCTTAGAATCATTTTTGTGAGTCTCAATATTTATGCAGAATAATTCTGTGTAAGATTAGAAGTACTTATCTCATAACTTTTAAAATTTTCACAAGCTGAATAAAATAAATTGAAGTTCAGTATAATGCTTATTTCTAATCACCAAATGGATTCAAGCCAGAAACGTCATTGGGCAGAGTTTCACACAGTGAATTGTGAGAAGCTAAACAAGAATTGTGTACTTTACACAATCTTTATTATGTTTTCAGGCTTAACATACTTTTTGCCTAGTATTTCAGTAACTATTAATCTATTACCAAGTGGAATTAATTAATTACTAGGGATTGCAGTTTAAGGGAAACAGATAAAATACAGTGTCTCTTCTTTAGGAACCACATGGTCAAGTGCTTTAAATTCTAACTGGTCTTTTTAATTTTACTTCAGGAAAAGATAGAAGCAATTAACCAAGCCATAGCTAATGAATATGAAGTTCGGAGAAAGCTGCTAATAAAACGTTTGGATGTCACTGTTCAGTCCTTTGGCTGGTCTGACAGAGCTAAGGTACCTATTAAATAATTTAAAAGTATAGTATTTATAGACATGATCCCTAAACATCTAAAGGAAAGGACCCTACCCCACCCCTAGCTGCACTTTTACTCCTACTGTATCAGCAAGTCTGGCAGCTATACTTACACAGATAAGTCTTGACTAGGTAGGAGCAGTGGTGAGTATGTAACTTTTCCTACCATCGGGAATTCAGATCTTTAACTTGCTTTATATGAGTGTTAAGTTGTTCTGAAAATTGATATTTTTCTTTGAACACTTTTCTTTCCACAGAGTCAGACAGAAAAATTAGCCAAGGTTTATCAGCCGAAGCGTTCAGTCTTATCTCCTAAAAGCACTATTTCTGTTGCTCATCTTTTGGCTGCAAGGCAAGACTTGTCAAAGATTTTAAGGACAAGCAGTGGTTCCATAAGAGAAAAGACTGCCTGTGCCATCAATAAGGTGATTAGAGTACCTTTAATTTTTTAATTTTAATTTTAAGCTAATATATTTAGCTTTATTGATAAAGTGAGATAGTTTAAAAATATCTTTCTTATTCCATAGGTGTTGATGGGCAGGGTACCTGACAGAGGTGGTAGACCCAATGAAATTGAACCTCCACCCCCAGAGATGCCACCATGGCAGAAAAGGCAAGATGGCCCCCAGCAGCAAGCAGGAGGTCGAGGAGGAGGGAGAGGTGGTTATGAACATTCCTCATACGGTGGACGTGGAGGTCATGAACAAGGAGGAGGGAGAGGTGGACGTGGTGGCTATGACCATGGTGGCCGAGGGGGAGGAAGAGGAAATAAGCATCAAGGAGGCTGGACAGATGGTGGGAGTGGAGGAGGAGGAGGAGGAGGAGGAGGAGGAGGTGGCTACCAAGATGGTGGTTATCGAGATTCAGGTTTCCAGCCAGGTGGCTATCATGGTGGCCACAGTAGTAGTTATCAAGGCGGTGGTTATAGTGGTTTCCAAACATCTTCATACACAGGAAGTGGATACCAGGGTGGTGGATACCAGCAGGACAATAGATACCAAGATGGTGGGCACCACAGTGATCGTGGTGGTGGTCGTGGTGGGAGAGGTGGTCGAGGAGGCCGGGGTGGTCGTGGAGGCCAGGGAGGTGGGTGGGGAGGAAGGGGAAGCCAGACTTACCACCAAGGGGGTCAATTTGAACAACACTTCCAGCATGGAGGCTATCAGTATAATCATTCTGGATTTGGACAGGGAAGACATTATACTAGTTGAGGCTACAGAACCTTACATTTTGCTAGAGCTCAAATAATAGAAACTTAGTTTCAGAATCCTGAGTCCAGCATCTATTTTGAATTAACGTGAGACCACAGGTGGTGGCAGGCAGATTCCTGCTTGGCATAAACATTGTAGGTCTTCCTTTGATTCTGGTTTTTTTTTTTTGTTTTTTTTTTTTGTTATTGTTGTTGTTTTTAATGGACTTACATAATGCTGTTTATTTGAGAAAAACATACAACATCTCTCCTTTCTATGAAAAAAAGTTTTTAAAAGGTAATTAAAGTTGCCTTTAATTGACCAGTAGACTAATTCCACAGTCAGAACATGCATACTTTTTTTTTAAGAAATTACTTGAATAAAGTAGTTTTCAATATGCAGTTTTGAAAATGAGGATTCACCTAGACTTTTTTAGATTTACTACTAGGAAATCGTCCTCATATTAACAATCCATTTATATGTGTTTTGTGTAAAATATTGTAATGCCTATTTTCCGAGCACAATTCTGCCCCAATTGGCATTTTATTCAGAGAGGTTGTGCCACATTTGCTTCATGATAGACCCATTAGGCCAGTTCCTATTAAATGAGCTCTTCTGCAGATAGCACATTCAGTAGCCTTATTCAGTTGATGGAATACTGTACCATATGCTCAACTCTGAAAACCTTGAACACGGCCAAATTCCATAAAGACTATAAAAGCAAACTAAGTTGTGAACCTATAGTACATTTAGGCATTTAGTTAAGTATAGCAACTCAAACTGACCTGCATCCATCCAAAACAAGTTCTTCGTTCAACCGTGTTTTTACTTGAAGTCTGCTAGAAGAAATAGCAAACCGAAATTTGTTTTATGCACGAGTTAATACCACTGGCTCAGCAAATACAAGTTAGTTTGCTTTGGGCAGGAGACTTTTTGTAATGGAAGAAATGCACTACAAAGTAAGGTAGATTTTGCTTAGTGCAGGAGGCCCTTTATTATTGCTGCAGAAAACAAAAGCCTGGCTGAGTTGATGTTTTACATTCTCCTTTACTGAAATCTACACGCCATGATGCTTCTTGCTGGGTTTTTGTATACGTAAACATTATCAAGCTGTGAAAGAAAATGGCTGGAGGTGTGCTTTGTGTGAAAGGTGAGCAATAAAGTATCTGTATGTTCTCTCTTTGGTTTGAGTTTTATTTTAGCTACTTTTGAATACTAAAAATTCTGGATACTTGGGTCAAGCTTATGAGCCAAGGCTTTGTTCCCAAAGATTCTTGAGTTTACTTAAAACGTAGTTAAGTAAAAGGTCACACTTATCCTAAAACCCTAAATAAGTTGAAAAATGATCATTTCTGAATTTACTTTTATAACAATAGGGCTAGAAATATGCATTACTCAACTCCAGCCACTAGGTGTAGCTGTTGCCACACCTAAGATAAATCAATGTCTCTAATCTTGGGAGTTTTGTTTCTCCATTCTTCCTAAAAAGGGTGGGGGGGGTGTCTTAAAAGGAAGTGGATTGAAAATACATTTATTAAATGAAAAACCAACTTTTAGAAAAATCATGTCTTACCATTGAAAATGTTCTACTTAACTGCTAAGAACGTCTAATAACTAAAACCATCTTTGAAAGACCTCATTGATCCTTTTGTTAATTTCACCTGCCTGTTTTTCAGCTAACAGATGCCATTCTAAAATGTTCAAAATGTTTCATCATTAAAGTTCTAAGTTCTGTTTTAAACATTGTAAGAGTTGGTCTCCTGATGTTAAATAAATGTTTTGTACATACAGGAATTTCCTATTAGAAATAAAGTTGACTGGTTTCATATCTTGAAATTATACTTTAGAATCTGTTCACATGTAGGTTTGCATTTGCTTTAATCAGTTTTTATAGCCTGACTCCACAATATACACATTGTACTCATTCTTTTGACAAATGTAATAATTACTAGATTGCTTTTTCAAACATGAGCATGTATAAAAACAAATGATAGATTTCTCCATGTTGGCTCTGATATTTAAATCCTCATTTTCTACTTCAAACTAGACATTTATCTCTACCTTAAAAATCATACAAGAATTGAGTTTCTCCTTTTCATCATAGATTTAACTTCTCTAGAAATGGGATATTATATATCACCAATTAGTCTGATTATGGTACAGTTCTTAGGTTTTGTATGGAAGATATCTTTAATCTTACATTCTTAAACTTCTAGTAAATAGTGATTTATTAGAGTGGGGCATATGGGAATTTCTTGGAGAATTAGGAAAAATTTTAGGAGGGAATATTTCACACAAATCTTAAAATATGTCTTAAACAATACTTTTTGTTAATGCTTTTGTTTCCTCCTGCTACTAGAAATCAGAACAGAATGTCGGTATTTTCTTGAGATTTTTTACAGTTGTTTGACTTATTTTCATTTCTTGTTCTAGATCCAAACTAACCTAGTGTCCAACTGTGCCATACACAGAATAGAATTAAATAAATTCTTGCTGAAGAAAAGCACTTGCAATCATTTCTGAGTACACTTAACTGATTACCAGTGTCCAAATCTCCTGTATGCTTATACTTGGAATTGTTTTAGGTAGTACCCATTGTATATTTCTGGATACTTTCTGTACTTGTATTACATCCTTTTTAGAAATAGGTTTTATTAATCATCTCTTCTTAAGTAATTTGGATGATAGTTATGGTATGTGATTCATTATTTTTTGTTTTGTTTTGAACAGAGGGCTGTTGACTTCACCTAATCAGAAAAATACATCCATCATTGGGTATACAGTGATGGATAAGACTTCTGTTTGCCTGCTTTTATTTCTTTCGTTGCTCACTTGCATGATTGTAACTAGAACTGTTCTTTCTGTTGTTCACTGCTGCATTTGTAGATTTGTATACATTCATGTGTACCTAGAATGCAAATCACTGATTGAAACAGGTATGCATGTCAGGGTTAGAACTGCTTTTCACCTTGCGTACTTTTCAATCATCTGCACATTTTGTTCTTAGTAAAGACGTTGATTTTTAAACATAACCTATGGTGTGAGAACTCCCATGATAAATCACTGACTGCCCACCAAATGTAAATGATGGTGGGGAAAATCAGGGGAAAAAAATAACATGTTTTCTAGGAATTTGGGGAGAAATCTTGAATAAGGAAAATCTTTAAATGATCAGTATTTGTTAAATTGACATAATTTCTTCAAGAAGAAAAAAAGGCCTACAGTTCAGTTAAACATGAGTGCTGAGTAAAGCACCTGTTTAGTGTGCATAAGGCTCTGAGTTCCATCTCCAGCACTGCAAAAGGTTTTAAAAATAAAAAACCAATATGAGTGCCTGCCATACTTCAGCACTGTGTTAGACTGAGGTACAAAGATAAGTTAGAAAGTCCCTGCCCTATGAAATGTCTAATGACAGCCAGAAACAGATAATTTCAGCATAATGAACAGTGAAAGGCCAGGATGCAGAATAGCATAGTGTTTAAGGCCACTCATTTGGGGTAGAAATTGACAAAAGTTGGGTCCAGTAATAGAGGGCTCTACGTGCCTTCCTTAGTACTTGGATTTATTTTATGTACAGTAGCATACACACCAACAACAAAAAGGATGGGACGTTCAGATTTGGAGCCCATATAAATTATAAGCTAGAATGCAGAATAAATTCATGGAGAGGAGGCCCAAAATTGGGATAATAAATAATGAAGCTTAACTAAGAAAGTAATAGAGATGGGGAAAAGGCAGATTTGTCAAGCTAGAGTGGAAATTTTGCAATTTGGTAAGTGAGAACAAGAAATTTAATATGACACCTGTTTTTTATTGTTTTGTAATTGAATGGAGAATGCCATTAATTTTAATCAAAATTAGGAAACGGGAGAAAGGGATGGGGGTGGTATTTTCCGTTTGAAATTACCATAAAATGCCTAGACATAGAGGTTTGGAACTTACCCAAACAGAAATCCAAGGATTTTTGCCTTGGAACATTTAAGCAAAACCGTAATTCCTTATTTAATCACCCAAGTGTGGGGAAAAGCAGAGGATCAAGGATGGAGTCTTGGGAAATAGTCATTTAAGGTACAGAGTAAGAGGAAAACTATGGGAGGCTTGGTTTAATAGTAAAAGTAGTTATTTATTAAAAGTGTTAAGTTTGGCCTAAACCAGTCTTTGTACTTGGGGTGATAAAGTTTGACCCAAAGCATCCCCCTCAACATAAGGGACACACCCTGGCTGATTGTATAAACAAATTGCAACCTAAAAGTATACCCTTGTCATCAAGTCACAGGCAAGTGTCCTCTTTTTTTTTTTTTTTATTGATTGTTCAAAACATTACAGAGCTCAAGACATATCATCTTTCATACATTCGACTCAATTGGGTTTTGAACTCCCCAAATACATAATACAGACTCACTTCTGTTACATACTCACATTTTTACATAATGGCATATTAGTGACTGTTGTATTGTTGTTTCTTTTTGCCATTTATCTGGCTGTAGATGTACCTGGAAATTGTGAAGCCGGGAGGGCGCCTGTTCTAGAAGCCTTGTTCAAGTAAACTGTTAAAAGCTTTTCTTTTTAACAAGAGCAGCATGAACACTACTCTTAACATCCATTTCACATGTAAAGAGGACACAGCCAGGATGGTTGAGTAGACTAGCCCACATCCATATAGCTTTTAAGCAGGGGAGTCAGATTGAAACCGAGTGCCGTCACGCTCCAGAGTTCAGTAAGGAACAATTCCAGGTGCTACCCAGAAATTCAACAAGCTAGAGCTGAAAGGTAGCCATTACAGCCTGTGACCTTTTCACAAGCAGTTTTAGAATAAAGACAGGACAGGAGGCTAGGGAAAGAATGAGAACAAAGAGAGTAAACTTGAGAATAGATCCAAAGTGTCACCAAAAAGGGAAAGACAGTAAAATAACAGCGTAAAATTTAATGGAATGAAGTGATATACTCGGAAAGATCACGGAACACCAGGGGAATTTTCTAGGAAATGTAATTGAAGATCTTTAAGAACCCAAAAGTGTTTATTGCAGAATTTTTAGGAAATTCAAAGGAAATGTGCTTAGCGCTCATTGTCTTTTTTAAAAAATTTTATTGGTTCATATTAAAAATATAGAATAGTATGGGTTTCATTGTGGCATATTTGTATATACTTAAAAATAATTTCATTTCCCAGTACCTCCACTCCTTCCCTTCTCCCTCCTGTGGATTTCTTTCCTCTTCCCTAAGATCTCCCTTCTGGTCTCATGGTGTCCTTCCCTTGACCCTTTTTCCCCTCCTCTATCTTCCATATATGAGTCTCCCTATGACACTTCTCTGAGTCTGACTCATTTCACTCAAAATTATGGTCTCCAGCTATTCTTTACAGGGCATTTACAAACACGTTGAAGTCAGATTTTCTTTGAGAAATGTATGAAAGGTACTACTCAGAACATGATAGGTTTATTCTGTTATACATAGTTTCTGGCACTTATCGAGCCCTTAGCCAACATCACCTCTAATGTCTCATGTTTTTCTGCTTCACAATTGTTTCTTACTAGAAACCAGTTCATGTGGTATGTGGAAGATGACTGATAACAAAACTATATACTGCAGAGACACTTGCTTCATTCTGATTCTCGATTATCAGAAATTAATGGGAAAAAAATTTAGTGAAGCAAGCAGAATGTAAAATTTCAACCTAAAAGGATGAGTGAGGGCTACCTTATAATTTGTTTTTACAGGATGGTGAAATATGATAGTTCAAAGTTTTTGGTGCCTCTCTCTGATAATTTACTGGTTACTGAGTTTTTTAAGTACTTAGTACAGAAGGGAGAGTAATAGAATGCACGTTTTCTCTATTGGCACTTACTCTGTAACAAACTAGGGCAATGAAATGTAAACCCTTAGTAAAATTTGAGAACAGTGCATATATGCATCAAGTATTTGTCTAGCCCTTCAATTAATGCATTCAGGCAATTGACCTGAATCCAGAACTCTGGTGCACTAGCTATGTGACCTTGAGCATGCTATTTAACCTAGCTAAACCTTAATCTTCCAATCTGTAAAATTCTTAGAGGCTCTTTGAGAATTAAGTGTGATAATTAATGTTAACATTCCCACCACAGAATATGCACTCACTGCTGAGCCATTATCATCAGTACAGAAGTATCAGTACTCAGGAATTCCCTAGACAGAATCTTAGGGAGATTACCTCATTACCTCTCCTGGTTCAAGTTTGGAACAAATATTCCAACACACAGAGCACTCAGTTCCCCTTCTTACAACTTCAAAACAGCCCACATACAGAATTTATGGTGGGCAATATGTTATGCATTCTTATGCTTTTTCTAGATGTTTTAAAATCTTTTCCCATAGTATTGAATTTGCAACTTGTAGAATAAGTAGTTTTGTAACTGCATTGTCAAGAACAAAGGGAGTAAGTTGAAGGTTGAGGGAGTTATTGCTTATTGACCCATGTTACAGAATTTTTTTATCTCTTTAGAACATTCCCTCTAGCTGGGCACCTTTTTTGTTTTGTTTGCGATTTGTTTGTCATCTGAAATAGAATAGGGCTAAGGATATAAATCACTGGGACAGTACTTGTTAGCACCTTCAAGGCCCTGGGTTCCATCCCCAGCACTTGAAAAAAGTACAGGAAGAAGGTAGAATTATACCAATAATTTAGCTTTGCTGCTTATGAAAAGCCATAGCAAGGGATATGCTGCTTGTATGGATTACCTAAAGCAATGGAATCAGTTTCCAGATCCTTGTGTTCCACCAGTACCCTCTCCCAAAACTTGCAGAAAACAACTTTTCCCATTTTACAAAAGGCCCAGATGTATCCCACATCTTCCTCTTATGAATTCTGCCTCAAAGTATAAAACCATCCAAGTACCAAGGAAACAATCAAAATCAAAATAATTGGTTTTAGGGTAGCCTCTCATCTTTTCAAAGCATTCTAGCCTTTTATACCTATTTCCTTTGGCCTGTTTGGGATATTCTGAGTCCAAAGTAATCAAAACAGGGTGTTTAGGTATGCGGGTTGTTTTAAACATAACTAGAATGTTTAATGAAAAACAAATCTGTTGTGATACTGGATAAAACTCACACACAAACTGCTAAACAATTTCTTTTACACTCAAAAGAGGTCTTAATGCAAGAAATCAGTTAAAATCTTTATGTTGTTAGACCATGTTATGAAATATATATTCTAATCATGATTAATGCTCATTTCAACTTATAGAAATAAAATTATTTAAATTTATGTTGAGATATTATAAATTCAAAAATGTGCAATTGGGAGCTGAGGCTGAGACTCAGCGGTAGCGCACTTGCCTGGTACTTGTGAGGCACTGGGTTCGATTCTCAGCACCATGTATGAATAAATAAAATAAAGGTCTATCAACAACTAAAAAAAATATTTTAAAAAAATGTGCAGATGGACAGAATGGCTTGAAGACTCCTAGTCTGACAAATGTCCATATGCATTATCTGTGGAATACTTAATTACTAATGTACTACCTATAGACAGGCAGATTATAATAGACTCTGCATATTGTTTAGCATGCTAAGCCCCTTCTTGGGAATACAGCCTCTACCGCTTGTGCCACAAAAACCCACCTTGAAGTCATTTTGGATACAGAAAAAACAAGAATGATAGATGTTTTTGAAAAATGGAGTTTCTGTCTCAGTTCAGCTAACAACTAGCTCTGTGATTTTTCTGTTTCATTAAGAGATTAGTAAAAGAGTATGCATTCTTCTGGAATCAATCCTTACATGTGTCTCCTTGGCACTTCCCCTGCATGTGTCCCTTTGTAACATAGGTCTAACAAGGAGGAACGATTTCATTCTGTTGCTGTTATTATTATTATTTAATTTTGAATAGATGATACATAGTTGAAATTCAAAATGAAAAAAAAAGTTACCCAAGGAAGTCTCCCCAACCTTTGCCACTGAGCCACATTTTCCATCTCATAGATATCTATTAGATGTGTGTTTTTAACTTTTTCAGAGGTGCTTTAAACATGCAAAGAGAATATGTTCACTCTTTTTACATTCTCATTCATTCTGTATGTTATCATACAGTATATATTTGCACCCTGGTTTATATTTAAAATTTATCTTTGGGCTGGGGTTGTACCTCTGGTAGAGCATGTGCCTAGCATGTGTGAGGCCGTGGGTCCAATCCCCAGCACTGCAAAAATAAATAAAGTAATAAGGTAATAATATTATCTTGGAAACTTTTCCATACTAATTGATACAGAATTTCCTCTGTTGTAAAAAGTATCTGAATGGTATTACATTGTATGGCTATAACCATTTTAAAAAATTTTTAGTTGTAGATTAACACAGTACCTTTATTTTGTTTATTTAGTTTTTTATTGTGGCCCTGGGGATCAAACCCAGTGCCTCATGCACACTAGGCAAGTGCTCTACCACTGAGCCACAACCCCAGCCCCGTAACCATGTATTTAACCAGGGTTTTATTGATAGATTTAGGGTTATTTCTGATCATCTCCTTTCCCAAACAACACTTGTGAAAAACCTTTTACTTCTTTTATATCCAAATGTAGCTTGAGAGGTCACAAGTAAGAGCAAGGACTCTGGACACAGATCCTTGGCTTCATCACTTACTGTATGTGTGACTGGGAACCTGTGGTTTAACTTCTCTGTGAACCACCCTATTTCAACCACTTAGAACAGTACCTGCCATAGTAAACACTGGAACTAGCAGTTACTGCTGGTCTTCTAATATGACTGTCATTCTCATTATCTTTAAGATAAATTTTCAGATATGGAATTAGTAGGTTAAAAAAAAGTACACCTGTAATTTTGACAAGTATTGCTGGAATCATCTTCATCAAGGTTATGCAAATTTATATTCATGAAAGTGATATGTGTATAGAATATAGCAGTTTCTCACACTTGTGCCAAAAGATTATTCAATTTTTTTGAGTCTTGTATGTGACACTGTTATCACAGTGTAATTTTAAGTTGAGGAGTGTGTGTGTTTGAGGCTAGGGATTGAACCGAGGTCCTTGTGTGGTGGCAAGTGTCCTTCCACTGAGTTTCATCCCCAGCCCCTATATTTCCCTTAATTAATGGGTAGCTTGGTTTCATAATTTTCATAATTTTCTAATGGATTTCTTTTGGTGTGAGTTATCACCCCCTCCCCCAATTTTTTGCCCATTTTATTTCAAACCAGGATGTTGAATTCCTTTTAAAGTCATAATGCTTCATTTGTTAAGTAAATTAGCTCTGTGTTCATAATAGGATTTGCAAATATTCTCAAATTTTTTATCAGTCATTTCACTTAGCTCTTGGTGGGATGAGCCACATGAACCTTTTATTTATATATTTTTAAACAGATGATTTGTTAAAAAAATTATTCTCTTATAACTTGTAGGTGCTATGTCACACTTAGACATGCTTCTCTAAGATATTAATTTCCATGTGATTTATTTTATGATTTTATTCTTTTCCATTTAAATCTTTCATTCACTGGAATATTATCAGGGTGTAAGTTTTGAAGTATCAATCCAAATTTAGGATTACTACATAGTTACCTCAAATCAGTTAATGAATAATATTTTTAAATGATACAAGATGCCTACTTTATCATATATTTAATTGTCATATTTTTTCAGTTTGTGGACTTGCTAATCTAATTCATATCTACACATGCACTTGTAATACACTGTTAACATATCTAATAGGGCTAATTACTACTCACTCATTAGTCTTTTTCAGGTATTTCCTAGTATTTATGTTTGTCATCCTCCACCTCCAAGAACTTTAAAATCAATTTACTAGCAGAAAAAGAAAGCTCCTTTAAGTGTTTTGATGGAATCACAAGATCACACTCAAAGGTAAACTGAAAGAGAGCCCAAATTTTCATAATGTTTTCTTCTCACCCAAGAATTGGTGCCTCACCCTTGGTTTTGGCCTTCCTTTGCATTTCTTGAATTTTAAAGTTATCTTTGTATACTTTGCTTGTTTCTTGTTACATTTATTCATAGACATTTTACCTATTCTTGTCACTGATTTGTGGAGTCTTTTGTCTTTTGATTGCTGTGAGGATTTATGAAAAACTATGAATGTAAAGCCAAGCTACTTTATTGATTGTTCTTATTGTTTGTAGTAAATTTTCAGGTGATTCTCTTGGGTTTCTAAATATAGGATCATATCATAGTTATAATTTGATGTACTTTTAAGTATGTATAACTGTATTTTCTTATCTATTTGTATAACAATTTCTACAAGGCAATCTTAGGTAAAATAGTGAGAACTTTGTAGACAAAATAGATTTCTACAGTCAGTGGAAATGCTTGCACTGTTTCTTTTTAAGGATTATGCTGGTTTGGGAATTAAAACAGATATGTATATTTTAAACGTATCCAGAAAATTTCACCTATTCTTACTTTTGGGATTTGTTGTTGTTGTTATTACAAGGACTGAACCAAGGGTGCTTTACCATTGAGCCACATCCCCAGCTCTTTGTTTTGATACAGCATCTCTCAATAAGTTGTTCAGGACCTCACTGGATGGTTGAAGCTGGCCTTCTACTTGTATCCTCCTGCCTTGGCCTCCCAAACTCCTGGAATTAGAGGCATGTGCCACCATACCCAGCACTTTTGGTAATTTTAAAATCAAAATGTATGTTTAATTTTGTCAAATGTTTATTTAGCATTTATTAAAATGATCAAACAATTACATTATTTATTTAGATATTCACACAATTATATTTATGAATATATGAATACTGATCCATTCTTGAATTCCTGGTATATTTCAGATTTTTATTGCATTTAAATTTCAGATTGCTTTTCTTTTAAAAAATGAAATTATTGTAGTTCTCTTATTTTGAACAATTCTTACTGGGTTTTGGTATCAATATCAATATTCAGTTTGCTTCATTTGAAAAATTCTGGAAGATTTTTGTGTTCCAGAACAATTACACTGACATTATCTATACTTTGATAAAATTTTCTAGTGAAATCATTTGAGCTTCATTTTGATAGAAGCTCTTCAAATAACACTTTATATTTAGGTCAGTTTTATAGATTATATTTTTCTAGACAATTATACATTTTAACTAGACCTTTTTTTTCTTTGTGTAGATTTGAGCAAAGTAGCACTTATTTAGTACTTTTTTTTTTTTTTTTTTGTCCGTTAATGTGTTTAAGACTAGTTTTTCCTCTTGAGTAGTGCTTATGCTGTATCCCACGGACAGTGTATGCAGTGTTTTCACTTTTCTCCATGATTCAAGAGTTGTTTGAAAAGTTTGAAAGAGGTAGGGTTTTGTTTTATTTTAAGTTCTGAATTTCAGATACTTGATTTTTTTTCTGGTTTTGTTATGAAGCTCAATTTTATGACATTATGATATAAATTTAACTGTATTTTTCCAATCTTTGAAATTTAGTGATTTTTTTTCTTGAGGCCTAATGTACAGTTAATTTTTGTGAATGTTTCCCTGAAGTTGGAACAGAAGATAAATCTCTGTTTCAGAGGACAGAGCTCAGTATGCATATTTATCAATTGTAGCATTGTGATTTAGAGTACAAACTCTGGAGCCAGACTAATGGGAATCCCAAATGCACTACTATAATTTTTTACAAAGTACTTAATTTCTTATGCCTCAGTTTCTTCACCTGAAAATGTCTAAAATAATGGCATCCACCCTTTAAGATTGTTTTAAGGATTAAATGTATTAATAAGTACAAAACATTTAGAATGGCATCTGGAATGAAATGAATACACTATATATGTTAGCTGTTATGGTTATTTAATTATTCTAGAATAACACTACTTTTCAATTAAAATATAATATTAGCCAGATATGCATTTTATTTCTAAACTATCCATGTTAAGAAAGCATAAAAAATGTGTAAATTTTATTTAACCTATTGTGTCAAAAGTGTTAGCATTATAACATGTAGTCAATACAAAAATTATCAATGACATGCTTATCTTCTTGATTTTTGTACTAATTCTTTGAAATCTGGCATGTTCTGAACTTATAACAATTTTTTTATTTACATATGACAGCAGAATGCATTACAATTCTTACTACACATAAAGAGCACGATTTTTCATATCTGTTTGTATATAAAGTATATTCATGCCAATTCGTGTCTTTATACATGTATTTGGATAATAATACCCATCACATTCCACCATCATTTCTAACCCCATATCCCCTTTCTTCCCCTCGACCCCTCTGCTCTGTCGAGAGTTCATCTATTCCTCTCACACTCCCCCTCCCTATCCCACTATGAATCAGCCTTCTTATATCAGAGAAAACATTTGGCATTTGGGTTTTGGGGATTGGCTAACTTCGCTTAGCATTGTCTGGATTAGCTATGTTTCAAGTATTCAATAGCCACGGTAGCTAGTGGCTGCCCTACAGGATGGCACAGGTCCCATGCCTTGTAAGTACTTGGTACTGGGCTAATCATGAGCTGAGTGAGGTGAAAATGAATATCTTCTACCATTAACATATTTCTGTGTATTTATCTTTGAATCTCCTCTGCTTTTTCTTCTGTAAATAGTGATCCTATGAATTTGATATCAAAACATTTATAATTATTTTATTTTTATTGCAAACTATAAACTTTAGCCTTAAAAATGTGTGACTTTGTCTTTGTACCTTGAATATTATGTCATACTATATTTATGACTGATGTTTTCTCTTTGCTTCATTTGCCTGGTATATCTTTTCCCATATCTTAAATTTTTTAGCCAACTGAATCATTTTATTATAGCTTTCTTACCTCTTGCCTACATAGAGTTGGATGTTGGATTTTCTTTGTTATGAGTTGTAATTTTTATTTTATTTATTTATTTATTTTGAGATGAGGTTTTGCTGTGTTACCCAGGCTGGTCTCTAACTTCTGGGTCTAGGCTCAAGTGATCCCAAATGCTATGCCCAATTTGCCTTGTTTTTAATAGAAGAATTTAGCCCACTTAATTTTCAGCCTTTATTCAAAATGTGTGAGAATATCATGTACAACCACAAGATTGGGATCCTAATTAGAATACGTTATACTCCGTGTATATATACTATGTCAAAATGTGTGAGAAGCTCAGATAGGGAAGGAGCCAGGATAGTGTTTGGGGCAGGTGAAATTTTTCTTGTGATCTCAAATTTTGAGTGTGAGTTCAATAAGCCTTGTAGGGACTTGTAACTGTGGCATTTTTTTTTTTAATCTTCAAGATTAGCCCTCTACTGTCATAAAAAGTGTTTCTGGCCAATATTGTTTGCCTGGTATGCCCCTGATTTTATTCTCAGAACCAAATCAGGCCCAGAAAACTCTAGGTACCTGTTAGTTATATATCCCTGTCCCCTCTATTACTCATCAGAGTGTGCCCCTTCTCTGATGGATATTTGTTGCTGCCTGTTTTTGATTGTTGTTGGTTGGTTTGTGAGATATCAGACCTATTGAGTCCCTCTCTACCATAGCAATTTCTATCTCTGCCCTCCTTAATCCTCTCTGATTAGCCTCTGATGCCCTTCTCTATTGAGCCCAGGTTTTCAAAACTTTCCTGGTTTCTGTGCAAGTGAAACTTGTTTTTTGTTTTTCTTCTCATTGTTATTTTTTAAATGATTTACAGTAAGAGAATGAATCTTTTTCCTGAAACTTAAAAAAAAAAACAAAAAAAACAAAACTAGAAACCTCCAGAAAAGCTTTTAAAATAGTACAATGAACATCCATATCCATGAACCCTTTACTAGAGTCAATATTTTAATATTTTGTTCTATTGTTTTATCTCTGTAAACACATTGAATTTTTTTTTTTAACTGGACTATTTGAAAGTATATGACTTGATTGAACTTACTTCCTGAATCATTCTAGAGTTCTGTAGTCATTCATTTTGGCAGAAGTGATGCTTTTACCCTAGGGATACTTAAACTTCTACCATCAGTAACAGTTTGGTGTCCCCTTTCCTAAGAGTCCTGCCTTCATTTTTAAACAGCCACCCCCTCAGACCATTGGTGGGGCTGCGACCAGGTAATCTGAGGACAGTGTTGCTCAGGAGGCAGCCATTCAACTCAGAGGATTCAAATGCCGGTAACAGCTGCTTCAGTTTGGGCAGATCTAAAGCATCAGTCTAATCTGCACAACCTTCAATGAAGACTCAGTGGAAACGTCTAGTAAATCCTGCCCTGTACTACCTAATATTCCCGGGTAAGAGTTTGGTTTTAGTTTTGGTTTTGACTTTTAAGGTGACCATGATCATCAAACTTACAAAACAAAGGTCTGGAGGAAAAATTGTAACCACTCTTTTTGGTCCATTGTGGCATTGCCTATTTTGTTTATTTTACTCATTATGGAAAGTTGATAGATTGGAAGCATCAGAGTCACCATTCACTTATGATCACATTACACAATTAAAATTATAAAGCATCTTCATTATGGATTCAAATTCCTCATTAGCAAACTAATAATAGTCATGTGTTTGTGGGTCTACACATAGTATGTACACATAGCTTATACACATAGAAACATTTGTTTTTGTCTTTATTTTTTACTCAGGTACATTTAGTATCTTTGTTACAGGAAGGTTGACAATATAAAACATTTCCTATATACGAAACTCATAAATATCCCAACTGAAAGTATCAAGTTAAATAATGCCTTTGAGCAGAAAAAGAACAGTCCAACATTTATTAACAAGTTTCTTCATGAATTTTCTTGAGTTTTTTTTTTTTTTAACACAAGAAGGTTTCCTGTACTTAAATTGTCATTTTCTGTTGCTGTTAACATGTATTTCATTGCATTTTTGAATAGGAAGAGATAGCCTATTTACATGGAACCAACACCTGGAGATGGCTGTTTGCCCTCTGAAGTTCCAGTTCTCTTATTTTCTAACTTAATCACAGCTCCCTCAAAACTAATACTTTCATTTCAGTCCAGTCTCTGACCCCGTTTGGCACAAGTCAGTTCTAGCAAATTTGGAACCATCTTTTAAATCACTGGAGCTATTTTGCCCTCACATCCACGGACTCTCAGTTCCCCAGGGCCAAGACCAAGTCTTGACTCTGTGCATCTAGCACAGGCCCTGCCCCAAACAGGTGCTCAACATGTTTGCTTGCAAAACCTTTCTCAACTCTCCTCAATGAAGGAGAGAGAGAACAAAGCCTTTACTGAAGTGACTGCCCCACACAGAAGCACTGTCAGCTTGACATACACTAGATACGCTTCAGCCTCCAATGTGGACCAGTGGTACCTCTGTGGAATACAGTTTTTGACTGGGGATACAGATCATTTCCTTCACCCTCAGGCTCAATCCCATCTGGACTTTTGAACAATCTTGCATTAGGGTATCTATTCTCTAATCATTTAAGAAATAGACCCACATCTAGTTATTTTGGGTCACAAGAAGATATTTAAAGTATTAATCTGTTAAAATATTAAAATATTTTTAAAGTTCAAATAAAACATCAAAGGCAATTATTATAATTTTCTTTCTATGAATATTCTTCAATTATGGATGAGAATTTATTAGGAAGAGTACAGAGTTATCTTTCAGAACCAAAGTTTTCTTTAAAAACAAACAAGGATCTTAAAATCACTTTGGGCTTTTAAAAATTGGGGGTTGTTTTGCATTTTCCCTGGTGGCTTGGTTAGTGTTAAATTTTGTCACCCAAACCTTGAATTAATTATTCCTATTTTGGAAGTCTTCAAAAAGATGCATGAGCTCAGTCAGATGGGACAGGTAGAGTTCATTTTCCCCCATGGCTATTTGAATATTAGGAGAGCTTTCCTGGCTATGTCATGGCCCCTTAGTGATGCAGAATTGGTTAAGACTTTGGTGATCTACACATGTGTAACTTATTACACATCACAGCAGCCACACATGTGGTAGAAGCAATGTAAACAGCTTCTCCTTGGAGCTGATCATCAGAAAAGCCACTGCCCTCCAGGATCTGAAGAGCTTTCTCATCCCTAAGGAAAGGATAAGACCCGGTCCCATCCAAAAAGCACACAAAAGGACCTCTAAATAATTCCTCATCACACACCCCTACAAATCATACGCGCACGCGCACACATACACATACACACACGAGGTCTATAAAAACACTGAAATAATGTTCTCACAAAAACAGCAAAGTCTGAGTTTAGAGAATGAGTATCAAGTACATGCGCAAAAGTTTCCATTTAACCCGTATATAAACGGCTCTAGAGAAAGATGCATGAGAAAACTACTGACTACATAGGTTTTTTATGGCACCTAGCCAGGGACAGTGGAGGAGAGAATAAATAGTTCGTAGTGAGGGCAAATCCTCTGTCCCATAGCCCAGTCAGGGCGATCCAATGACCTCAGGAGGCAGTAAACACCCAGAGATTCTTCCAGATAACTCCCTGAGATTGGAGAGTTGTTCAGAGTTTCTCGTCTTGATCCTTTCCAAAGCCAACTTGATTGCCGCCACTTTCCTCAGCCTGAAGTCAGCCATCCTTCAAAACAAATCAGAACCCTGTTGGTAAATGGGTCTCATTTCACAAAACAGAGGTGTTCCTAGAAAGTGGCTTTTTAGTTGAATTTAAGGGAACATCTCAAATGATCAGTACCTTGTAATCTCAGGATTTAGAGGGACTGAAAAGATCATGTAGCCCACCCAGCACATAGAATCTCAAAGACTCCCATGTAGAGTCCAGCTGTGTTTCTTAAAGAATACCCTACAAAACCATCTCTCAGAGGTGCCTTGTTAAAGGCTTCTCTCTTTGTAATCCACAATATAAATTTGTATATGACAAAAAATTTACATACATATATATGTATGTATGTATGACTGTATGTATATGTCATATATAATTTATAAACATTGAAATTTGTTTATTCCAGTATTTCCCAGTCCTTCTAGGCTAAATATTTGTTTGCTAGATTAATTAGTTTTTGTGATGCTGAGAATCAAACCCAGAGCCTTTTATATGCCAGGCAGGTACTCTGCTGAGCTAAACTACCAGCCCTGTTGGCTAGATATAATTTAGCACAGATAAGGAAAATTACATAGGAAATACACATATTAGTTCTGCCAAGAGAGTAATCTTCACCTGCCCTATAATCTAGAGGCTTAGTGGTCACTGTGTGATGATATCCACTGATACAGAAATCATTTATGTACCTTTATACTTTAAAATGACTATAAATTCTGGAACTCCATTGAAGGCATTACACAGATTAAAACACAGCTATTTTTTCCTGTTGCTCCATTTTGAATCTATTCGCCATGTGTTGAGAAATGGTTCCCTAATTCAGATGTCAATGGTGGGGCCTCTGGGAGGTGATTAGGATTGGAGGAGGTCATGAGGGTGGGGCCTCCATGTTAGCATTAGTGGCTTTATGATAAGAAGGACCTGCGATAGCCTGCTTGTTCTGTCTCACCATGTGATGCTACCCTCTGCCCTGTTATGATGCAGCAGTACAAACTTAACCAGATGCCAGCAGCTCCGGAACTGTGAGTTAATAAACCTTTATTCTTTGTAAATTACCCAGTCTATGATAATCAGTTAGAGCATAAGAATATGGACTGATGCATCTAACTTTATCATTTTTAATTATAGGACTGGTAACTATCACTTGATATATAATATTTAATGCACAGATCATGTCTTCTAATACCATTTATTGATCTTGTCTGGCAGAAAAATTCTTGAATTTGAAAACTCCTTTGTCTACTTATTCAACTCTTGTGTATAATTTTGTCCCTTTTTGTTTGTTTGTTCTTTTTTGCTTTTTCCCTGAACAAGTTGAATTAATTGTCTTCTCATTTGTTACTGATTTGGATTGGAGTGAGACATATACCACATATATATATTTTACGTAAGCGCATACTATTTTATTAATTAGCAAAAATGAAATTAAATACTAGTGGTCAGTGAACCAACCCTATGATTAATGAGAGGAGAAAATTGAAGGCCTAAGAGTACATTTGAATATAAAGGCTTAATTTCTAAAGAACAAAATTAAATTCTCAAAAACTAGGATTTTTGTCTATATTTACTAATAGTGATTATTGATCAGGAAACATAAGTCCAAGAGCATGGGGTAGAACTGAAGTCAGGAAACCTTACCTATGTAAGTGACTGTTCTACACCTAACAGATTGTGAATTTCTCCTATCTCAGGAGCATGGTTTAAGTACTTGGATTATGATAGGTCAGGGGAAGTGAGTGCATGATCAATTTCACTGTTGTTAAAAAGCAAGTGCTCAGGCTGGGGATGTGGCTCAAGCGGTAATGCACTCGCCTGGCATGCGCCAGACACTGGGTTCAATCCTCAGCACCACATAAAAATAAAATAAAGATGTTGTGTCCACTGAAAACTTAAAAATAAATATTAAAAATCCTCCCTCTCTCTTTTTCTCTTTAAAAAAAAATAAAGATGTTGTGCCACCGAAAACTGAAAAATAAATATTTTTAAAAATTCTCTCTCTCTCTAAAAAAAAAAAAAAAAGCAAGAAGCAAGTGCTCCCCTGGGTTTAAAGATTTCCAAAAATAGACACCATTCTATGCTCCAGGTGGGTGTCCTACAAGTCCACCCAAAGAAACTCTTTTTTCTGAGATTTCAGTGGCACTGTGGTGCTCATGGAAGCAACCTCTGTAGGCTGAGTTAGTGCCTGGGACGACTAACAATTTCAGACAGCATCCAGAGAATCTTGTGCAATGATTCTTTGCTTTTTTTTTTTTTAATCACATTGAATATATTCAATGCTATGAACTCCTCTGCTGCCCCAAAATGAGTATATCCATCTATTATTTCATATAAAATACAAAGCACTTTCATGAACTCCTTTGAAACCAATTTTTTTTAGACCTCAGGTTAAAAGAGAACTTGCCCTAGAATATCTTTCTCTGGTGCCAAATCATAAACTTTTTCTTATTCACCTTTATATTACCAATTTGGACTATGCTAGGCCAGTATAAGTGGAAGGAGAGGATTGATACATGTGCCAAGATGATCAGTAGGAGAAATGTTAAGTCAGCATTGTGAATCTATAGAGACAGAAAGTAAATTAGTTGGCTACTTATGGCCAAGGAAAGATGGAAGAGAGTGACAGCTAAGGGTTTCTTTTTGGAATGATGAAAATGTTTTAAATTAGATTGCCATGATGGTCTCAATGCTGTGAATATACTAAACAACACTTTACATTGGTGAATTTCATTGCAGATGAATAATATTCCAATAAGGAAATTTTTATTTTTATTTTCTTTTACTATTTAGCATATATGAGAGTCTGTGTTCTATCCCCAGCTCTGGAAAAAAAAAAAGAAAGGAGGGGAGGGAAAGGAAGGAAGGAAGGAAGGAAGGAAGGAAGGAAGGAAGGAAGGAAGGAAGGAAGGAAGGAATAAATTAATTAATAAATAAATTAATTGCTATGGTTTGAATAAATGTCCCCACAGACCCATAAGTTAAAAGCTTGGTCCTCAGCTTGGCTCCATTAAAAGGTGGTGGAAACCTTCAGCAGGTAGAGCCTAGTGAGAGATTTTAGGTGTACCCTTGAAAGAATTGTAGGATGCCAATCTTTTTCAGTCTCTTTTTGCATGCTTGTCATGAGGTGAACAGCTCACTCCACCATGTGACCCTGTTTCCCCTGCTGCCCTCCATGATGTATTGCCTCACCAGAGGCCCCAAAGCAATATGCTTACCCGGCCATGGACTAAAACCTCCAAAACTATGAGCCAAAATAAACCTTATTTCACTATAAGCAGATTGTTTCAGGTATTTGTTATAGTGACAGAAAGCTATCTAATACAGTTTTATAAGAAAAGAAAAATGGCTCAACAAGAACCTATAAGCAGACCTGGGGTTGTAGCTCAGTGGTTGAGGGCTTGCCTAGCATGCCTGAGGCACTGGGTTCAATTCTCAGCACCGTATATAATGAATAAATAAAAAAATAAAGGACCATCAAAAACTAAAAAAAAAAAAAAAAAAAAAAAATTTTTTTAAAGAACCTATAACCAACTTCACATGGCTGGAGGTAGTACGTGACCTCCTGATTGTCATCAATGAGGAAGGAGCTAGAGAAATTTTGGTTAAAGGCCATTAAACTATTCCTCATTGTGGGAAACTATGGAGACTGTGTACTTAGGTCTCCTAAAGAGTGGAATATGGAGGACCACCCATAAGAATAAAGAGCACTGAGTTGATTCCATAGAATCACTGCTAATCCACTACTCCCCTTATGAGAATGATTCAACAGGGAGAGGATGGCTGCCCTCCATGACATTTCCTTAAAAGTTAGAGGAGTATGACACCAATTTCCCTCAAATCCTTTTTTTTAAAAAATACACTATGGACTATTGACTAATGAACTTATCTAACTCCATGTTGAATCAATTTATATTTATAGCATGTTCTAACAAATTCCATATGCATCCCAATTTATTTTGGATTATCAGAACGTAATTCTTGTGTGGAGGCAGAGCCTGTTTTATAGAACCTTGAGGTCTCCATATCTCTGATCTCATCACCCTTTTTCCCTATGATGCTGTCAAAAGACTTTTTTAGTAGGGGAAAGAGTTTCCAGTTCTCCTCCTCTATTGACTAGTCTTTTATTTTCACTGTCTCTCGAGTTTGAGCCCTGGTTCTAGCTTGAAAAACAAAGTTGATCTGTAAAGTACCCTGGTCTTTTGGATACATGCAAGAGTTATGGGTCTCTGGGGTAGCATATCAGTACACACACATGACAACCTTTGCAAAGTTTCAGAACTCACTCCAGTTCAGTTATATATATGATGATACTGGAGTCCAAAGAGGGGGGGAAAAAAACACAATTTTTCCAGGGTCATGTAACAAGCCAACAGCAACACTAAATATGTCTTCATTCCCAACCAGACTGCTTTCAGAATTATCAGGCTATCTTCTAGACCCACAAAAATACTAATCTCAGCACTGTCAGCCTTCTTCTGATGGTATGTGTGGTTTGACCCAGTACTGACCTCACCATCCTGTTTGGTCTCACCCTGACTTTCATCCTGGTCAGATTCGAACTCAGTGCCTCGGTCTACAACATCCACGCCAGCTTGCACCCTGGGCTTCTCGTTTTCCCACTTGGCAAAGCCTTTGTCCTTTGCTGTTTTGTCATGGAACTTGGATTTCATTTTGGGGAAGGTGTGGGATCCTGAGTCCCCCCAGCCAGCCTCTGACCAGACGGGTTCAGTCTGAGTGGCCTGGCTGGTGGTGGCCCGCTGTAGCCTCACAGAGATCTTGCGAGAAGAGCCTGTCACCAGGGTGATGGCTCTGCTGTCCAAGTCCCGGTGTCCAGCAGTAACCCCAGGAAAATCAAACACCTCATCCTGCACTGGAAGGAGAAAGAGGATGATAATTAAAATTTGACTTGTGTCTACCAAAGTGAGTTAACAAATAGCAAGAGTCTGCCATGCAAGGGTCTAGAGGAAAAGACGAGGGACAGAACTAAATTAGCTGCAGGCAAGTGGCCTGTTAGTGAGACCAGAAAGCAGAGTGAAGCCAAGGGAATTAGCCACCGCAGATTGCCCTAAGAAAGGCCTTTGAATTTATACTGACACTGACTGGGTTTAGACCCAGAACCCAAACCAGATGCAGAGGTCAGGAGGTGGGTGGAGAGACACCGTGGCAAGGAATAAAGCAGAGGCATTACCTGGGGGCAGCGAGGGGCTTCCAGGCAGTGATCCATGACTACTGCCCAAGGAGGGTGCCCGGGCAAATCTCCTGCAGGCCAGAACCAGGAGGTCTTTGCATTGTTTGTGACAATTGGCTCCACAGTCTGAAAAATCCCAGACGTGTCACAAAGGATGAGCACAAAGCTGTGTGTCTGGTGCCAGTGCACTGCCAGCCCTCCCCTCCCCAACTCCGGTTTCTGGGTTGAACCTCAGGCCCACAGAGGGGATGTAGGGACTGGGAAAGGGCATGGGGCCTCTCTTGATTCTTGAGGCTTCTAAAGTTCTGATACATTTGCTCAACTTGTCCCTCCACACAAGTCATCAACGTGCCTACAGGGCAAACAAGCAGAGTCTAGCTCAAGAGGTTAGTTGTCTTTGCCCAAAACTAAATGCAAATCATGTGGGGCTGGAGTTCTTTCTCGGACAGAGATGGAATCCCCACCAAGGAGTTCCTGACCAGAATGATGGTGAGAAGCCTCAGCTTCTAGTGTCTCTGGGAACAGCTGCTGTCTCTGATCATTTCAGGTGAGGTGTCCTCCATTCTGTGCTTGTCCAAATTGTTTTTCTTTGTTTCCCAAAATCTTTTCCAGGGCTAGTGATTGTATCACCCTTCCACAATATGAAAGTTCAGACAAGGCGGACATATTGTCAATAAGCATGTTCCGTGTTTGACTACAGCTTGGAAATGGTGTGAGATTTCCCATACGATGCTTTGGATTTGGAAGTAGAATATTAATTACTACTTGGGGTAGAAAAATTTGGCCACTTTGGAAGATAGTCCACAATTATTTCATAGGATGAGGGCCCTACACTTCATTTAGAATCAGAAATGATCAGATACGATCATTTCAAAGAGTCCATTTCTCTGGTTTCATCAAAAAGGACCTTTCTATTTTCAATACCTATTTCCCCCCAAAGGTCTTGCTTCACATATTGTCTCAGTGACTTGTTTACTCTATTTTAATACATTTTTGTTTCATTCTGTGTGCCAATAAGAGAAAAAATACTGAATGTACAAATAGAATCCAAGGGTTTAATTTCATTTTTATAAAATGACAGTGGGGTGTGTGTGTATGTGCATGTGTGTCCCTCTCTGTCTTTTAGGGGATGCAGGATAGAAAACAGAATAAAACTGATGATTACTGCTGAGAAATAAGATATTGCCGTTGGAAGTAAAAAGTCTAAGTTGAACCGAGGCACTAGAGGGAAGCACTTGGATGGACCTCCTTCTGAGCACAGGGCTCCCAGGGAAGTTCAGGGAAGCTTTTCTGTTTATAAAAAATGAGGACAAAATGCCGACAGATGGCTGCAGAAAAAGGCACCACAGGCAGAGAACATTCATCTGAATTAAGCATCCACCTGCAATCAAGTTGTTTCCTTTAGGTTTTGTTGCTGTTGTTGGTTTTTGTTTGTTTGTTAGGTTTGTGGGGGGAGTTATTTGTTTGTTGGTTTGGTTTTTGAGGCGGGGTCTCATTGTGTTGCTCAGGCTGGCCTCCAACTCCTGATCCTCCCATCTCAGCCTCCTGAGTAGCTGGGACTACAGATGTGTGTCATCATGCCTGGCTAACTTTGTTATGTTTTTCAAAAACATTATCAGATTCTTTTTTTTTTCTTTAATGGTACTGGGGATTGAACTCAGGGACACTCAACTACTGAGCCACATCCCCAGCCCATTTTGTATTTTATTTAGAGACAGGGTCTCACTGAGTTGCTTAGCACCTCACCGTTGCTAAGGCTGGCTTTGAACTCATGATCCTCTTGTCTCAGCCTCCCAAGCTGCTGAATTATCAGATTCTTAAAAGAACTAGTATTAACAGTGTGTATAAAGTACTCAGCAACTTCTTAAACACCAATAATGTGTAATAATCATGCATATACGAATAGCGACACATTCCTAAGTGCTTATTAAGCGTGCATACTGCATTTGTCAAATATTTATTTAGATATTTATAAATCTCAGTTAAGTGAGAGAAATATAAGAATGAATTCATTGAAAAGGTCAAAATAGATCTGGGGTTGTAGCTCAGTGGTGGAGTACTTGCCTGTACATATGAGGCACTGGATTTGAACCTCAGCACTACATAAAAATAAAAGTAAATAAAATAAAGGTATTGTGTCCATCTGCAACCAAAAAAATTTAAGGGGAAAAAAAAAGGACAAAGTAAGTTTTAAGATTTGTCCTCTTTTTTTTTTTTTTTTTAAATCATCATCTATGTGGTTCAGTAAAGAAAGAAATAGCTATACTATGTGAGGGTGGGAAAAAATGCCCATATATTACAGAAATGGGTATGTGAGTTTTTTCTCTTGAAGGAAAAATTTCTTATATACAATATTTTAGTCACGTCTGTCTCGCTGGCAAAATTCTTCCATTTCCCACCAAAAACTAGATGCTGATAGTTTACATGGGAACTTAGAGATGAGGGGCTAGATTTATGCAGTGTTGGTTGATTAAAGGTAGTTTGCCATCCTCTTCTAAAAAGCGATAAAATTCTAATTTTGCTTCTCCCAGAAACTCTTTCCTGAATACGTTAACTCTTCGGTTGCCATGGCCCAGGAGAACTCAAGGTCTCAATAATGCCAAGAGCTACTGTGGTTTGACTAGACAAATTTGATTCCTATCCCCAATATCAATTTTTTTAAAAAAATGTTTTTGACAAAATAACACTTATTTACCTTTGCATTTGTATCCTTGCTTGATTATGCCCCAGAGCTGTATAACAAAAGACAAAGAAATGTCAGGGAATCTGCACAGAAATCTGGAAGGAAAACAAGGCAACAGGGAAGAGAAGGAAATCCTGGGAAGCTTCGTGGCTGGTGCAGCACAAACAGGATGTAGCTGCTCTAACACCCTTCCTGTCAGAGAGAACCCTCTCCCAGCCCACTCCAGCTGCGGTGATAACACAAGTTGTACTTCCCTTTTCTTCCTCAAAGCCAAATGGAAGCTGGGATGGGAAACTGAAGTTGGTGCATTTGTTGGACTCTTGACAATGGTCTCTCAGCAAACCACTTGGCCTGTGGGAGCGCCTAGCTCCCTCTGTCTTCTTTCTAATGGCACTGGCTGCTCTTGGCGCCCTCTACAGGAAGTAAAGCAATCTAGGAAGTGCACTTGCCAATCTTGAATTCTGCTAGGTTATTTTCTGAGTAATATCTGTACCCTAAAGAATACAGATGAGGAAAAGGTCTTATTTATTCACGAATTCATTCTCCACAATTGCTCTATGTTTGGCCTGTATTGGGATTGTGGGAGATATAGCTCAGATTCTGCCAGACAAGGAGTTAGTGACTTCTGAGTGGTTAATAAGTAGGAAGTGATTGTTTAATAAGTGTTATTGGAGGCCACTGTTTTGAACTAAGCTGCTACACTGGGTCCCAACAGACCAGTGGAGTTACAGATACAAATGGAGTTACCCATGGTAAAGTTCCACATCATTAAGCTGAAACTAAACTGTTTATCTGACCTTCCCAGAAACCAGGAGAAATGAGAAATAACAGCTACACACACACACACACACACACACACACACACACACACACAGGGCTGGGGATGTGGCTGAGTGGTTAAGTGCCCCTGGGTTCAATCCCCATACCCCCCAAAAAATTGCAGATGCCTCCTGAGACAGATCAACATTCTGCTTTGGGGACAGGAAAGATTATCTGCCAACTAGCAGCCAGGCTCAGGGACAGAGAATGACTGAAAGAGAGATGGGCACAGAAAAAGGAAGTGTGTATTCAGGGTAGTCATATCCCGTCAAGAGTTTACGAGGACTTTAAGGTAATCTTTCTTGTTTCTCCATTGTAAAAGGTAAATGTCCAGGAAATTAAATAATTTTTAAGGCCCCACAACCTGGAAAACTTTGTAGTGATAAATTCTTTCTTCATGGAGTCCTTTTTAATAATAGTAATGATAATGATCCTTATGGGGTAGATAATAGTAATCTCCTCATTTTAACAGATGAGTGACCTACAGAGGAGTGAGGATTCTTGGCATGGTCTCACAGCTGGAAAGAAGAATGCCCTACCTATGGGAAACACAGGACGCCGTTGCTCCCGGGTGTTTTGTGTGTGATCAAAGCAACTGAGGTAGGAACAGAAAGGATAAGGTTCAAGATGGAATATCACAATATCCAGAAATGGTATGAAATTAGCATAGCTGCAGGAAAGTTGAAAAAGCTAAAGTCCTCTCAGGAGGGGAAGTCAGGACATGGTTTGCTAAAGCTTACTTAATAACAAGGAGAAGAAACTCGCCAAGAAGAGGCCCTGGGTCAGACTGGCAGCCACGCACAGTAGAAGGTGACCCATGTAGATGGGTGAGCAGGAGTATTTCCCACAGGATTTAGACTTGACAACATGGGCAGCTGGAATATGTGGAGTAATTCTGTGTGGTGAAAGGAGCCCTGGTTGAGAGTCAAGAGACCTGGCTGGGATCCATGGTGCTGCTGCAAAGTGATCCCTACGACCTTGGGGGAAGTCACTGCACTTCAGATCTCTGTTTCTTTATCTACAAAACGCGGGGATTACCAGCACTGTTTCAGTTCTGGAATCCTAATTCTGAAATAAATGTACTGCCGAGCAAGTAGTGAGTATTTGTCTTCCTTACCATTAAAATGGAACTTAACTGAAAAGCAGAGTCTGCCCACTTAGTTCTGCGCACAAGGAAAATAGTTCCTTGTATTTTTTTACAATGCTATTCAATGACAGATCTTGGAAGTTATATTTGCAAATTTCTTTGAAAATCAAAGGGGCTTTGTGAGAGCGCGTTTGCTCAGGTGCTTTCTATATCATCCCAGCTGCTCCACCTCTGCTGGGGGGAGTCAGGGACAGGTATGCGGTACTCCCAGGGAAGACGACCTCGCTACTTCTACAGAACTAGAGCCTCAGAGAAGAGAAAGAAAGGACAGGACTGGGCAGCAGAGCTAAGGCCTTGATAAGAGCCTCTGACCCTCCCACCCCACCAGAGGACAGATGAATCATTCTGATTTTTTTTTTTTAACTACCAATAATTGAACCCAGGGGCACTCTAACACTGAGCTACATCCTCAACCCTTTTTATTTTATTCTTTTTTAATTTTGAGACAGGAAGGGTCTCACTAAGTTGCCCAGGCTGATCTTGAACTTGCAATTCTCCTATGTCGCCTCCCAATCTGCTGGGATTACGGGTGTGTGTCATCACGCCTGATTCATCCTGACTTTTGACTGAGCCATGCCACAGTCTTAACATCCCTGACCTTCCCTAGGTCCCACTTTTCACAAGAGTGTTAAAAAAGGGGACCCTGTCCTGCTTCAGCACTTTCAAATCAAGATGCTTCTAAAAATTCCCATCAGAATAGAGAAACTAGAGACATATGAAAAAGGAATTGCATTTGTTTTACAATAGAGTGGTCTGGTGATGCGCTCCCAGTACAGATACTAATGGAAGAGGAATTCTTATTCCCAGAATTGGGTAAAGAGTGCTGGTTAGGTTGGCCTTTCCCCTTGACCCCATGAGCTGCAATGACCATCAGGGGCCATCTTTGATGTAACAGCTTTTTTTCTGTTTATCTATTCTCTTTCACAAACTCCTGCCCTTGGACTCCCCAGACCCAGTTCTTCAAGCATGGAATAGGAAAAATGTAATTTTGGTGACAGTAGATCACATCAGCAACAGATTTAATGGTTAACACTGGGACATGATTGCTGAATAAAGCTGAAGCTAAGCTCTGGCCCTAGGGGGAAAAAAGCAACCATCTTACTTACATGAGTACTGGGTGGTTCTCACCTGCAACACCACCATTCTACTTAACATGGGTATCAACCAGATGACAATCAGAGAAGAACAGTCTCTATTAAGGTCAGGATCAGCAGCTGACCTCACTTTCCAAAGAATTATCAAGTGTGGGGCAACAAAATGTAAGATCTTCATGTGTTGTTGTAGGTGGAGTGCAGGACTTAGAGCCAGAACACCAAATTCTGATACCTACTAAGTACAATCCAGAGGAACCCGGATTAGCCTCTCTGCATCTCCTTATATTCATAAGCAAAATGGGGAGAATAAAATGCCTACCTCGAGGGCTTGTTGTGAAGATTAATTGAACTAATGTTCACAGAAGTACTTTGTTACTCTCAATTGCTAAGTGGTTATTATTTATTATTATAACCATCTTCTGCAAAAGATTTTTTTTTTCTTTTGGAATTGAAAATCATTGAGCTATGCCTTGATGGATTTCTAGTGACTAATGCCTTATTAAACAAGCACTAGAAGGATCTGGCTAAGATATATGATCCCCTTAATTGCAGCCACTTATGAATATTCGTGAGGAATGCCAGGCTCATTGGGCTAACACCTTTTCCTGGCAGGGGTGAGTAGACAAACCACTCTCTTGAGTGAACAGGCCTCACCAGCGCCCCCTGTCTTCGCCAGCCCTGCATTCCTAGAGTAGAGCTAAACATATAGATACAGCTTTTGCTTTTATTTAATCTTTCAGGGAGCCATCATGGTTTACTCCCCATCCAAAGCACTCCACTGAGTGTATCATTTTTCTGCCTTTTCAGGAGGCTGCAAAAATAGCTACAGATAAAACAATGGAAAGCAGACTTACAAATCCTGCACAGTGCTCGCAGAAAGTTGGCTTGAGATAGGTCATCTCCTGAAAGTTGTGGATAAATCCTGGTCCCATTTTACAGTGCAGCTGGGATTTCGCTCTCAGGAAGTAAGCCATCATTTCATCTTTACTAATTAGGCCATCCCTGTTAGGAAAATCAAAGAAGGGAGGGAACTTTCAATACCATAGCTCCAAGTACTTGTCAAAGATGCAGCACTCACTTGGCAAACCTTTGTGGCCAAAAGGAGGAATGTTCGCTTCTCTGTTATATCTGAAAGGAGGGAAGGACTTCAAAGGACAGCATCAGGAGTTCAAGGTCTTTCCCAGTAAGCAGAAGATGATGTGTGCATATGTGTGTATGTGAAGAACCAAGTGTGTGAACACATGGGCTGTGTAGGGCTCAGAAAGTCTCCTTCACTACTGAAAGGTACCTTCTTTCTAGCTCTTGCTTACAGTTGGGTTGCAGGAAATAGGCTGCTGGGGCAAGGTAGGGAAACTGTACTAACTGGGCCCATGATGCCATCTGAGGTGTTTCCTCAGTGATCATCTCATTCATATCTCACTAGCTTATAGCCCATTCATAGAGCAATTCTTCCAGACCTTCTCATACAGAGCAAGACTCCAGTTCCACCCCCAACCCCAGCTCACCACAAACCCTGACTTCGTGTTTATCAAAAAAAGACCAACTTGACTTGACCTAGGTTGAGTTCCATACTGCCTTCTCTCCACACAGGCAGGTGTCGGGGGTCACACCCTTCCTTGTCATATCAGAATTCCTTCCAGTTCCTCTCTCCTTTCTGGGGTCCTCCTACAGCATGGGAAGGGATGCTTTCACCCCCAACTTTCCAGCTTCCATAGAACTCTGCTCCTTCCAGGCTCAGCTCAATCTCGTCACATTTCTTTCTGTGTTTACAAAAATGCTCAGGATTTTCCTGCCTAAAAAAAAAGTTCTTCCCTCAATTCTGCTGCCATCTCCAACACTGTTCTTCTCTCACTTCTTCCTCTTGCTCCCAAAGTCCATCAGACTCTTACCACTTACTTCTCTTTACTCCATACAATCAGGACCTAACCCTAATATTCTATTAGAACTGTATGCCTAGTATGTTCTCAGTGGCCTTTTTCTGAAGTTGCTGACTTCTTAGCAGCCTGAAACATGGGACTTGTTTCCTTCTTGACATTCTGCCCTCTGTGGGCCCCGTAATTCCGCGTACCCCTGGTATTCTCCCTCTTTTTCCTTCTTCTCTGCCTCCCTACTGTTTTCAGCTCCTCAATGTGGAGAAGGAAGCCCCTGCAGGATCTTTCCTCAGGCCCTGAGCTCATCTTCCCCTAAATTTCCCATCACAATTTCCATGCACACCCCAGATTCCAGCTAACATGGTGGCCCAATACTTAATCAGTATCTCTAGCCCTAACAGTTCTCCTGAATTTTGTGCCACATCTTCAACACTTGGTAGATCTCTCTTCTGGCATGGTCCACTCTCCTTTCAAGATCAACATATCCAAGCCCAAATCCATATCTTTCTTTTCAGAACACCATGCCCCAGGCTTCCCAGTTATGAGCAGTGCCATAATTTTTTCCCATACTTAAGAATTTGAGATCCCTTTTTATCCATATTCAAAATAACTTGAATAATATTTACTAAAATTTATTGTTAATCAAATTTTATTAATTAAATTTATAAAAATAAGAGCCATCTGGTGTCTGGCCCATCTCATGAAGAGTTAATTATCCTGTGGTCTCTAAACAAACACACATAAGGAGCCTGATTTGTTGGAGTACATTCTTGGGGAAGAAGATACATAGACTAGGAGGTTAAAGGTGACTTTAGATATAGAAATAGATGTAGCTATAGGCACAGTTAGAATTACTGAGTCATACAACCCAGTGACTTAATTTCAAAATTTCACTGATATGAAAATCCAGTATTTTATTACAGATAATTTTTAAATTAGGAACTAATCTCACACAGTTAAAAATTCATTAACTTATTAATGTCAGGCTTTCTCAGCATTTTTTAAATGAGTTGGTTTTTAGCATTTAAAGCCATTAAATTTTTCAGGAACCATTTGAATTTAGGAAATACATTTTTTTCTTTGTATAGCAAAGCAACTTTTGAACAATCAAAGAAAAAAATTATGGATGCTTGTCGACTATCTACAGGCACCATCTGCTTTTTCATGAAATAAGTACCATATAAAAAATCTATTCAAGGAGTTTTATGATTACCCCCAGGTCCATTAATACTGAAGTCTTCCCCAAACTATATCTAATTATTATTTTTTTTCTTACTGTTTCAGTGGAGGTTTTTTTGAAGTTGATAGCTAAGCAGTAGAAGTAATGAAAGAAATGGAGAACCTGGCTAATTTTCCAAATGGGCATTTTGCTATTCTACCCAACAGTTCATGTTTATGGACACCAAGAAAAAATATCAGTAAAAAGTTACACTTATCAAAGCACTAAAGCTGAAGCTTGTCAAGATGGAAACTGTACATTTCCCTGTTCACCTCTGATAATTTTAAGCTTTAAGATAGTTGCATGAAAGTATTATAAAATTAAAGCTTACTGATCTTTGTCCAGCACACAGAAGGAATCCAGGAAGGGAAAATTGGCAGCTATACTTTCAAAGTCTTCTTGTGAGATGTACCCGTCATGGTCATGGTCATAGTTTCTAAACACAGACTGCAAAGGAAAGACAAGTGTTTACTGAATGACAATTTGTGCATCCGACTCTGAACTTTTATCGTGAAAGCAATGACAGCAGATTATCCTTTCTATCAAGGAGCTTAGAATCTAGATGAAGATGACTCAATCAAGAAGACTTTATAGGATAAAAAGATAAGTGGTTTTGCAGGGGATAAAAACAGAGTGATATGATGGTGGAGGTGTAGGTTAAGAAAGATTTTCTGAAGAAAGCAAAGTGTACACTGAGACCCCAGAGTTAAATAGGAGTTAGGCTTGGTGAATTACAACACCATGACAATAGAAAATAAAGCTTTAACAATATGGAGATTCCTCAGAAAACTTGGAATGGAACCACCATTTGATCTAGTTATCCCATTCCTCAGCATATATACAAATGACTTAAAATCAGCATACTATAGTGATGCAGCCACATCAATTTTCATAGCAGCTTAATTCACAATAGCTAAGTTGTGGAACCAACCCAGGTGCACTTCAATAGATGAATGGATAAAGAAAATGTGGCACATATACACAGTGGAATATTACTCCACCATAAAGAAGAATGAAATTATGGAATTTGCCAGTAAACAGATGGAATTGGAGGCTATCATGTTGAATGAAAGAAACCAATCCCAAGAAACCAGAGGCCAGATGTTCTTTCTGATATGCTGTGTTCTGAGACCTCTGAAACTGAGCCCCTGAATAAAATGTTCCCATTCTACTTGTTCTCATCAGGTCTTTTGATCACAGCAGTGGAAAAAGCTGCCTAAAACAGCATGTATGCAAATATACACATTTAACCTGGATTTCAGTCATACTTTTTTCTTTTTTTCTGATGGTTTCTATCTATTCTCCTTATGTATACCATCCTATTTTGCAACCCACTTTATGAGTATTTTGGGAAGTAGGGAAGTCATATATTAATGATTTAATTTAAAATATGACTAGAATAGGCCTATAGCACCCCTTGCAAATTTATCCATAGATAACTGAATTGTGCAAAATCACATAACACTTTTTGCAAGTGCATGTATCAATACTTAATCCATAATCAAAACTGATAATATTTTGGAGTACCTGCCAGTTATAATCTAACACTGTATTTATTTGTAATGAAAATACAAGATTTTTTGTGGAATAAAATTTAGTATGAACATTCACAATGAAATCCAGTCTTTCATTTGATTAAATCGATGGTAGGCGATTTTGCTCAAACTGGGCCAAACTTCCCCATGAAACTAGACTTGGAAGATGGGAATAGAAAAAGATGGTAAGAAGGAGAGGGCAAGGAGGGAGAAAAAAGCTGAGACTCCCCATCAGAACAGAGGAAGCAGCCTACAGAATGAAGTGGGAATGGTTCTGCCTCCCATTTCCTGGCTTCACTTTCCTGAGGGTATCCATGTGCTCCCTGAGGCCCCTGGATCCTTTCCTTCACCTCCCCAGCTGCAAGTTGGGTCTGTCCCCACCACCACATCTCAAGGCCTCCTCTGGACCTTAGTACCATCTTCTAGCACTTTCCCTCAGGAAAAAAAAAATTCCTTTCTGTACACCCTCTCTAATCTTTTTCTTCCTGCCTCACATACTCCATAAAATTTTTCTTTCAGTGCCTCACAGTTCCCTGAGTTATCCACACAGTAGAACATTCTTTCATTTTTTTCTTTAAACATCCTTTCCCAGCAAAAAGCACATTATACGCCACAGACTCAAACCCATGGTAAAAGAGGATATTCCCAGCCACTGAAGTAGGGCTTTAGTCAGGGATCACCATCTCCTGTGCCTGAAGTGTTTCCATTTCCTCCACATGGGCATTTCTACTCTTCTTTCTGTATGGAAAACTCTGACAGAGCTTGGTCCTGACTCGGCTAATTTTTTCTGACCTCAGTGGCACTGTGCTGCTGTGTCACAGAACCCCCAAACCATACAGCAGGTGAAACAATCCAACTTATAGGGTATTTTCCTCCCCTTGAGTCACCAACTGATCTGGCATTGTGACCCATGTGGCTTTTTCATGGGTGATTCTAATCCCCCAAAGACCCTCAAATTGGTGGCAATGACAAAAGTAGCAAACGCCTAAGAAAGAGAGGAGTAGGAAGTGACTGGGAGTGCTTGGTGAGAATACATTGTCAAAAGGGGGAAGAGGACCTTTCTGGTTGATTCTTTCCAGAGACCAGTGCCAGGCAGAGCTAAGTGTAGGCTAAATTGATCCTACCTGAAGCGCTGTTTTCGTGGACCACTCTCTGATCCCAATGCAATCACAGAATATTCCAGCAAGAAAAGGAGGGGGCTTCTAGTGCATTCTGAATTTGCCCTCGACCACTTACCTCAACTAATTTCCTTATGTGCTTGTTGATCACCGTGGGGTCTGGCTTTGGCATCACCCCAGATGCCCACTCCAGGGGCACCACGGGCTTGGTGGGCGTTGTGGGGGAGGCAGGCTGCTGAAAGGGAAGCATGCACATTATTCAACGTTAACTGGACCTTGAGCAGCTAGGACAAGGGACAATAAGAAAGGCAGTGTTATATAATAATAATACCAGTAAAAACTTAACGTTCACGTTGCATGTTTATAAAATCTTTGCTAATAAATCTAATATGTGCCTAAATACATGTTTAGAGAGTGCATTGGGCTTACTAGCAGCCCAAGTTCTACTATTTTCAAATGGGGAAAAATAATGCACTTCCAGTTCATCCCTCTTGAGTTCTCTAAGTATCACTAAATCATCCTTAAATACTAATAATCCATCATGGATTTTCATATGAGATATACAAAAACCAGGTATATAGTTCTTTAATACTTGGTATGAATGATAAATTTGCATTAACAGGTGCATATAATAAGCGGGCACCAGCACATGGTCAAGTTCATGTCCTTCAGTCAATGCACTCAATCACTTCCAACTATTCTGTGAACCATTAGGTCTCTCTGCCCATGCCTGGTGCACTTGCATTCTCAGATTTGTCCATCTCGCAGCACATTTTTACTTAACAGTGTAACGCACAACCCACATTCAGTACACCATTCTATCAGGAGACCACTTAAGACCACTGTGCAGTTTGTATACTCACTCCGTGACCTTCATACAGGGTCAATGCATTTGCTGGCACACACATGCAAAACTTTATTAGCAGGTTCATTATTTGATAACAAACTGGGGATAAACACTTTTGCAAGAATTGAGGAGTTACTAGACGTATTTAAGACCCTAACAATGTTATGAGGTGAATGTTATTGGTATTCTGTGAGCTGCCCACAAGACCAAAAGTTATCTACATACATTCACCCATACACATGATTACACATGCCTGCACATACACACACCACACACACACACACACACACACACACACACACACACACAGGTACACTCCCCTACACACACACCATGCTCTTTTTTTTAAATCAATATTTTCATCTTATTGATCTGGTAAAAGTCAATATTTTCAATATTTTTATCATATTTATTGATTTGGTAAAGAATATACCTGAGTTCCCCAAGTGTACAGCAAAGTGTCCAAGAGCACTGTGACAAATTCAGAGGGCATCAAAAGATATTTGAAACTTCAAAGTGAAATGTAACTATTCTCAATATTTTATATTCTCAAACACCATAAAAACAACCACCTTAAAGGTTACCCATGAGATCGTACTAAATATCTTTTGATGACATGTATCTTTGTGAAGAAAAAATCAGTGTGGAACAAGAAATAAGAATGGTAGCATCTAGTCCGAGTCCAAGAGTCAATAAAATGTGCAGTGTCCAATAGGCACAGACATCCATTAGTTAAGTAACTGTGGTTATTTAAGAATGAAATAAAAATGCTCATTGTCTTTCAATGTAAGTGTATTATTTTTTTTCCAAGTTGGTGTTGAGTTGGTAGAAGAGAAATATTGAGTTGTTTGAAACTAACAATTCTATGAGTGGAAATGTTGAGTAATTCTTTTGATCTAGGATGTCTTGAAACTATTGCTGAGACACTAAGTAAAATGCAAATGACCGGAGAGACACATGAATAGAAAAAGCTGGAAAACTTCTAAGACGGACTGTTTAGGTTAGGTCCGCCAGCACCAACTGTGAGCACATGAAAATTAACAGAATTCTAGTAACAGAAACCTCCCATCTGGAGATTATTCCCTAGTTATCACCACATGTCAAATAGGATGACGCTCTACTTAAAGAACAGAATAGAGCTTGGGAAACATGTTTTCACAGACCCACAAGATTTTAGCACTTGGAAGAGGCTTTGAAAGCTTTTACTCCCTACAACAAATGAAACGATTTTCCTGTGTTTGAGGGAAATATCTCCTAAAATAGACCAGATTTTGCCTGAAAATAAACTAAAGTAAATCTAAAGGGACAAAGGGAGACAAATATGCCAAAATGGCCCTTCCTACTCTGTTCCTGACATGATAGTTGGTAGAAAAAGCACAGGCATTGAAGACAGCCAGGCCTGGGACCTAATCCCCATTCTCCAACTCACTAGCTGTGAGACACCTAAGTGAGACACCTACATTCATCAGGCCTGGTTTTCTTCATGGAATTCATGAGATAACAAGTGTGTGATGCCCTCCAGGAGTCCGGCACCTGATAAGAGCAATGGTGTCTGGTTAAGGTAAAGGAAGGGGTCAGGAGGTGGAAAACCTGTGTTTGCAGGTATAAGTGGCTCAACACACCACAGCCAGGGATATTGCACCAAACCCGCAGAATGAGAGAGGAGCTTCATCATTTCTTTTTTCAGATAACTTTTTCTTTCTGTCTAGCTCTCTCAGAGTCCACCTCCCCACTCCTCCCTTTGCCTGAGCTGTATCTTCCCAGGCGCTGGCCTCCGGGAACTGGCAGAGGAAGAATGTGCTAAAGGAACCACCCCCCACACTGTGTTTAGAGCAGGTGCTACTAGTTCAACTGACAGGCTCAAGTGCCTGCCCTGCTGGGGCTGGAGAAGAGCTATCACAGTCATTCTGTCCCTTTCAGTCCATGGTTCAGAATCACAGAGGGTATTAATAGACTTAAGGGCTATGCTGCTCATATGCTGCAGAACTCAACTGTAAAGAGGCAGTGTGTGAGACCTTTGTAAGAAAACAGATTTTGATACCTTAGAAAACGTGGCATGGAACCACCATTTGACCCAGCTATCCCAAAAGATTTAAAATCAGCATCCTGTAGGGACGAAGCCCCATCAATGTTCTGAGCAGCTCAATTCACAATAGCTAAGCTGTGGAAACAACCTAGATGCCCTTCAATAGATGAATGAATAAAGAAACTATACACAATGGAATATTACTCAGCATTAAAAGAGAATAAAATTATGGCATTTTCAGGTAAATGGATGGAGTTGGAGAATATCATACTAAGCAAAATAAGCCAATCCCAAAAACCAAAGGCAGAATGTTCTCTCTGATAAGTGAATGCTGATCCATTAAAGGGGAGTGGGGAGAGAATGAAAGAACTTTGGGCAAAGGGGAGGGGGCATAGAGACAGGAAAGATGGTGGAATGAGATGGACATCACTACCCTTAGGTACACGTGTGACTACACATGGTAGGATTCTACATCATGTACAACCAGAGAAATGAAAAAATGTGCTCCATTTGTGTACAATGAATCAAAATGCATTCTGCTGTTATGTATAACTAATTAGACCAAAAAACAGATCTTGAGATATGAGCATAAGAAGCAAACACCGACATTTTTTCTTTCAACAAGTAATCCTCATATCCTCATTGTTTTAAATTCATCCTGGCTTTTTTTTTTCTTTTTCTTTCTTGCAGCTGGGAATTGAACTTATGCTACACAAACACTCTGCCACCGAGTCACACGCCCAGCCGATTCAGAAGATTTCTTGTTAGTACAAAACATCTAAAATATAGCAGTATACATTCAGTAAAGCAATTTCCTCAATCTCCTTATAAATCTACTCGGTGTCTAACCTGAAATTCTAAGTTGAGTCAATTATAATAGAGAAATTTGTGAACTAGGATCAGGATATTTAAAATTTATTAAATCTAATTTTATGTTGAATGGAGTTTTGGGTAAGTTTGGAAAGGTATGAGTGATTGTGAACATTAAGATGGGTTCTTTTTCTTTTTCATCCTACTTGTAGGTGATTTCTCAGAATGGATATGAGAAGTAGAAGATAATAATAAAACAGTGGTGGGATAATATTCTTTCTTTTTATTAGTCTCTGAATAATTCTCAAACTGTCAAGTGTAAGTCATCCTATTGGCAAAGGGGGAATAATAAAGAATTTCTGGGTTCTTTAGTATTTAAAATACAAAACACCATTGTAACAGTCCATTACTGTAAATGAAAAACAGTGGCATTTAGCAAATATCTTTAGAGGAGACAACACCTACCGATTTCGAGTTTCTAGGCTCCAGCACCAGCGACAGTTTGTAAATATCATCTTCTGTGTGATAGAGGTCCAAAGAGAGCTACGAGAAAATTCCAAGGAAAATAATTAGTTATGTTGGGTCACATTTCTTTATTTACACTGCTGAAATATTTTTTCAAATTGAATGTTTAAGTCCAATGTCCAATAATCTGAATTAATGTAGAACAATAAAAAGATAGCATGCAGAAGTTGGAAATAAAATTTCATAGAAAAGAAGTTGGTCCTGGTGTGGTTATTAGCACCAACCAAAACCATTGACCAACTGAGCGCGGTGTGCACACCTGTAATCCCAACAGCCCATGAGGCTGATTGCAAGTTCAAAGCCAGCCTCAGCAAAAAGCAAGGCATTAAGCAACTCAGTGAGACCCCTGTCTCTAAATAAAATACAAAATAGGGCTGGGGATGTGGCTCAGCGGTGGAGTGCTCCTGAGTTCAATCCCTGGTACAAAAAAAAAAAAAAAATTGACCAAATTCCACTGCAATTTTGATTGAGCATCTCGGAAGTGCTAAGCACTGGGCTAGACTTGAGGGATACCGTACTTGAGGTTTACAGGCTAGCGGCAGGGACAGGTGCATAGGATGAGACCTGGAGATGTAATTAATGCTGCTTTAGAGCTTTGATTAAAGAACCATGGAAACAAGGGAAAAATCAACCAGGTCCCTATTATTTTAGAGCATTGTGCTAAGTCCTGGTGATACAAAAAGGGATAAAATCATCTCCTTCCCTCAAAAGCCTGATGGTTTATTTTAATAAACAGGACCTGAAAGCAAAAAGACATGCTCATACCAGTGCATGTTAAATGTGAAATAAGTGGCCCATAGTGCTACTGGACTCACAGTGGCAGCACAGTAAATATATAAGAGGTTTTGTAGTCAGGTGGATCTGGGTCCAAATACTGGCTTTAGAAGCCAGTGCATGATATAAAAGAGGAAAGTGTGATGCACAGAAAGGACATTTTGATAGAGACATTAGTAACACAGTGGTGTCTTGGTTGGAAAAAAAAGAGTGTGTCGAGACAATTAACTCCGGGATCTTTCCTCTTAGCTTCACAGTTTAAAATACAGACACACACACACACACACACACACACACACACACACACACTCACTCACACACACACACAGTAATGAGGTCTCTGTTAGGGACATATGGGGAGTGATGATGTGGTCTGTGATCATTAGAGAGCAGCTTCTATTCAGCTGTGACAACCTGTCATCCTGAAATTTGATAGATTTGCCAGATCTTCTTATTTGTCAAGAGAAGCAAAAAATCTGCAGTTTTATATGAAACAGTTAAACACAGCAACTAACAACAAATAATTTTTATAATTCCACGAGTCAAATAAAATCCATCTGCTGTGGGCACCTGACCAGCACGTTGCAAATTCCTGGAACAGACAGCTCTGAGGGGCTCCAGGCTTCGTGGAAGTGGGCAGCACCTCTGTCTCTGCACCTCAGCACCCCCTGCCCCAGCTCGCAAGCTCACACTGTGACATTCCCATAAATAAAGACAGAAAACCAAGAGATGCCTTCCTTCTGCATTCCTGGCTCTCAGGGGTTGATCTTGACTGGAGCACATTCCTTTCCTCCCAACTTCTCCTCCGAGTCCTGGCATGGCTGGCACCAGCACCTGCTGATGAGGTGACAGCACTCCCGGGACATCCAATCAGAAATCCAAGTAAGCCACATACTAAATTGAGGTGAGGCTCTTGCAAAAGAAACAGAACCTCCTCGGGTGTTTTCCTAGGTCAGATGGACAGACAACACCCAGGGGTGGAAAGGCTTCGGTCTTCTCCAGTGTTTGTTTTCTACTTGTTCGTGATATGAAACTGAGCGAGTAATTAACCTTCTTGAGTTTTGGCCTCCTGATTTAGAAAATCATAAATAATAGCTCCCTCTCAGCACTGTGCTGAAGATTAAATGAACAAATGTGTCCAGGAGGGCTTGCTTACAAGTAGATTTGGATTCCAATCAATGAAGCAGCCAAATGCCATGGTGCTTAGCTTCCTACTTCCTCTTTTAGATCTCCTCTGGGCTTCAAGGACCTACCCAAAGAATGGTCTATTCTACTTTCCAGAGCTGGAGATTATTTATTTATCACAGAGCTGGAGATTTAATCCAGGGCCTCATACATGTCAGGCAAGCTTTCTACCTTGGAGCTACATCCCCAACTCCTATACACCTTTTAATAATGTGGGAAGTTTGTCAATAGGGTTTCAAGAATATTTACTGTAGTCTAACCATGAGAATCTAGTTGTTTCTGACAAATGTTCTGATCCTGTCTCTGGTTGCTGCATTTGCCTTTCAGCCCATCCTTTCAGCAAAGATGGTTGCTTATTCAGTGTTAATGTTAAGCTCTACACTGGCTTGAATGTTTATTGTACAAGAGAATAAACTGGGTTATCAAACTACCTCCACTCATTTTTTAAAAAATTTTTCTTAGTTATACATGGACACAATATCTTTATTTTGCTTATTTATTTTTATGTGGTGCTGAGGATCGAACCAGTGCCTCACATATGCGAGGCAAGTGCTCTGCCACTGAGCCACAACCCCAGCCCCACTCATTATTTTTACAGCTCTTTTTTTTTTTCAAATGAGACTGTAAAAATATTGGGGCTTTCCAGTTATTTGCATGTACCCAGAAGGGTAAAAGTAACTGATATGGCTAAAAATACTATGAAAAGAATTAGGCTGTTTCATAAATTATGAAACAGAAGCATTGGTTTTCAAAGCTCCTGATCACATGAATCAGGATCCCAAGGGGAAGCATCTTCTCTAGATCTCCCCCGAGAGCAGGAAATCTCCAAATCCCAATGGTTCAGGGGTATGGTTCTCCTTCTTCACATACTCCATGCTATTTAAGGGGCCAAGGACACAATGATAAAAAAAAATGATATAATCCCTGCCCTCATACATTTTCTCTAACTCTTTTATTATACATTCATGAAGACGGACAGAGAAAGGTACTATGTAGCTTTTTACAGATATGAAATAAGGAAAATTAGATGTTGCCATATGCCCACATCAGAGAACACATGTCCACCTGAGGCAAAGCTAGGATGCAGAAGTTTGCCATTGTAAGCCTTTTATGCATCTGTTTCTTCATTTATAAGAAAGGCAGGGTGGTGGGATTGGCAGTACACTTACTGCCCTGCCATTTGCATCACAGGGTGCTTGTAAAAATTTACCATGGATCAGATAGATGTATGATATGTCAAGATCATTGTACTGTCATGTGTAACTAATTAAAACAAATTTTAAAAATTTTAAAAAAGAAAAAAATTTTACCATGGAAATATGTCAAAATCAGTTATTACAGAAAGTCCAACCATTGATGGATGACTGTTCAGAGGAGGCATTTAACAATTAATTGCTGATGAACCTAAGAGTTCTCATTTTCTATCCTCCAGGATTTTCGATCATATATTGGTTCCCTCCCCTGAGGCCATGCTTAGGCAAAATCTCTTCAGACAGAAACTTGACTTGGAGTCTTGGTGGAAAATTCATCAGCCCTTTCCATGTTGTGCTAGAAACATGCTCACGTGCACCTAACAAGCTGCAGTGACTGACTCTAATCTGATCTGGCTCTAATCTGCATATATATATGTTGTTTTATAAAATGGCCATCGGGCTCTAGGGAATACATGATGAATCTCTTGGTCCTCATTTGAGGAACTTGACTTCTCAGGGGTGAAAAAGGCTGAGCATCTATTCCTGTGCATTGAGCTTTCTCCTTTGTTGGGGGCAGAGGGGAAGGATCCTAGCTTTAGGCAGAAACTGGCTTGATTCTTCACCACTTGTATGTAGGACTGTGGAATCCTGGGGAGCCATGGGGCCAGTAGAGCAGAAAGTGTTCCTTATTTTCAGGGCTCCACTGTTCCTTACATTGAGAAATTTAGAACCAGAAGAAACCTCACCAATGAGCATAAAATCCTTATGAAAAAGCCAAAGTCAGGGCCAGTTAGCAAGGAGCTAAAGCTAAGGAACTGCAGAGGCAGGAGGAAAAGCAAGACCTCCCATCTGGGATTTTGCAGATACGTATACTATGCAACATTGCATCTTAATAAAAGTGGCACTTAGTGGCTTCTAAACCTTCCTTCAGTGCCCCTAAGGGTGGGACGTGAGGCTCTGGAACCTTTTATTTTTTGCTGTTTTCCCCAAAAGGAATTACTTTGTAGTTTTTATTTCTGGAATTCAGGTTTTCTAATTTTTGCCACTGAAATTTCATTCAAAAGTCTTCAATATTTCTCTAAATATCTCTGTTTTTTTAAATTTTGTTGCTTGATGTATTTATAACTCAAATGAACTTCCCTACTCTCACAGCCTTTGATTGGGATGCCCAAGTGCAGGCACCTGCTCTGTGAAGTTACACTCGACATCAAGGATACAGCTTGGACACACACTTGAAACCGAAGCCACACACTGGGTCTGGTCTTCAGACATCACCTGTGCCTGTGGGTTTGCAGTCTGGTTGGGGTTGAAACTCTGGTCACTCATTCGTGGAAACAGATTTACATGGCAAATGATTAATAAATGCAGGTGCTTGGATTATTGTGGGTTGGGTTCTTTCTCCCCAGTAGAGAATGACCACGGGTTTATTATTTATCACACAAACTCAGCCCCAATAGATTGGTGTTTCTCTGTGCTGGCAAGGGTGCAGCTAATATTATCACCTACAATCAGGAGCCTGTAAACAATTACATGCTCTAGGAACACTTTGCGAGAAGTGTAGGAACTACATTCCTTTCCAGTGCAGCAGAACTAGGGGATTTAGGTGGTCAAAGCATGAGAGGAGTTATTGGTTTCATTTTCCACAGCCATAAAAGGAATACATTTAATTCAGTATTGCAGCTAAATTTTGAATGCTATAGTGTGATAAGCCCAAACAGGGAAGTTGCACCTTACCCTGCAAGGGTAAGAGAATTTCGTTATGCTTCTCCTCCCCACAAAGAAGAGCCAATGGAAAATGTTCTTTTGTACACATTGATTGTATCCAAAAGTTCCAGGAGCTGGGACCAGCTAAATAAGCATGCCACAACTGCCAAAAGACATGACTGGTAGATGAAATCCTTTTATCTGACTCTCATTACTCCTGAGGCATTTACTTCATTGATTGAATTCCTAAATGCTCCAGGTACTATGAAAGATGCTGGGGATGTGACATAAGACACGTAAACAGAAAAAAAAATATAATGCAAAGCAATACCTTCCATAGATAAGGAGAATGTAAAAGTGCAAAGCAATACATGTGACGGATGCCTCTCTGCTTTGGAGGGAAGCAGAGAATAATCTAGAAAGATGGAGGTTTGAAGTTGAACTAGTCATGTGGCTGGAGAGGGAAAAGATTTCCCAAGAATGCACAAAAGGCCAGGAAGCAGAAGGTGGCATTTCATGAAAGTACGAGTTCAATGTTTCTCAAAGGCTGGTGTGTGGGGGAGAGGGTGACGATGCACAGGTCGCACTGATGGCCAGGCTGGGGACTACATCCTGGCAGTCTGGGGATGGTGAATAAGGGAGGTTCTGGGATCACAGAGGAGGATTTTGCACCTCAGGCTCCAACTAAGCAGTGCAGCCAGTAAGGAGAAGCTGAGGATTTGAGGTTGCATAGATGGAAGTGGATAGTGAACAAGTATGCCCTAGGAGAGTGAGGGGCTGAGATGCCTCTGGAGGCAGCTCTCTAGGAACTCCCATTTCCCTATGGGAAGGGACTGAGCCCCTCCCGACAAAGGAAGTTTATTTGCCCCAAGATTATAGACTCAAGTTGTGCATATGGGGTTCCTTTTTCCTCCATCCTTTGAGATTTTTTCTCATCTATTAACCCTCAAATCCATTTTCCTCCAAAATGGATTTCTAGCAAACATCTTCCTATGTTCCCTGGAAAGTAAAGGGCAGAAGGGTTATTTAGCACACACTCAACCACCTCCCAACCCGGGCACTCACGGTGAGCAAGTTGATCAAATCCATGTTGGGTTCTAAGTGGTGAGAGGCATTCTGCAGGGAGACCAGTTCACTCAGGGTAACGGACAGCTGGTGCATTTTCACAATATTCACTTTGTTCTCCTCCATCCAGTCTGGGAAAATGACATGGACCGCTATCAAGTCTTTCAAGTGTACTCCAAGGATGGGGATTTTGAAGCCATCACAGTCTGCAAAGGCCTTGCGGTAATTGCAGTAATTGCCGTTGGAGGAGACCAACTCTGTCATTTCATTCCAATTCTGAAAACAAATGGAAAAGCAGAATTGTCAAACATCCTCCTCTTCGGCCCACCTCCAGGCCCTGCAATGGTGGCTGGGAAATTCCTCAGTTGCACCAATATTGATGCAGGGAAATATTAACCAGGAAAAAGAAAGCTAGAAAAACGTCCTAAGCCTGCCATGAATTGGACAGATATTCCAATAGCTTGTATGTCTGCTTATCGACTTGGGATGGTGGGATGTTAAATGGCATGAAGTATACTTAGTATTTTGTGATTTGTGATATTACAGTCCAAATATCCAAGCTTGCAGCATATTAAAAATTTCCTAGTTGTTCCAAGAAAGTTACATTCCAGGTAACTTGAAGGTTAATCTGGGACAGTATGGGGCAGGAAAAGTCACACTACAACGTAAGACAGCTGTGGTTTCAGACTCTGCACTAAATAGAAGGGTGATCTCAAACAAGTCACTTCACTTTTTTGGGGGGGTGAGATGTCTTAGTTTCCATTTTTGTAAGGAAAAGGAGTTCAAATAAATAACTTTCAAAATCAAGCTGGTAATTTAAAGCTTCTATGAGTCTATCAAATTCTTATTGTTTAAAACATTTAAAATTTCTTTTGTTTTTTATTCAAAATTTAGTACAAAGCTAAAAGACAATAAAATATATAAGTAGTTCCATTATGCTTGGAATAAGTATAGAGTTTGAGGTCAAACAGTGGTACTTCTGTGGCTTGCTTCCTCTTGTTTATATGAATAAATCAACCAGACCTTCCTAATAGATCCCAATTTTGATCAGACTTCTCTTTCCCAAAGCAGTCCATGTGCTTCAACACAGAGCTGTTTCCACCCCCAGGACCAATAGCGGGTTCTGATTTAACATCATAATAATTCCTTCCTCTGGTTTGTGATTGGTTCAGGAACATGGGATTAAGCCAATCTCTGGCAACAGTTACTGAGCCAATGTACACATATGATTTGAGATGGACCAATCTGTCAAAAAAGAGGTCTTTGAATCTCTTGGGGGCAGAGTTGGAGAAATCTTGTCTATCTGTAACTTTTATGAACTAGAGAGTATAATTTTCCTGTTGCTACATACAACCCATTCAGGAGGAAAGCCAGTTCAATAGGCAAACAAAAAAATTTTTTAAACTTACAAAACCCTGACACTCAGAGGCAGGCAGAAGAACAAAACCAGGTCTTGATCAGACCATACCCAAAGTCTGCTTTACCCATTGTTTGTCCTATTATTATTTTTTAAATATATTTTTAGTTGTAGACAGACACAATACCTTTATTTAATTTATTTATTTTTACACATGCGAGGTGAATGCTCTACCGCTGAGCCACATCCCCAGCCCGTGTCTTATTATTTAATCAATGCATAGTTTTCCTTTTCTATTTACATTTATAGATGAAATTGTTCTTTTAAGAATAAAATGATTCTTTTTGCTCATTAAAAAAAAAGCTATTAATATGGTCTAGAAATAAACATGGCAGGAAAATTCAGTTTGGGAAGTGTTTCTTCCAAGGATATATTTTGTTCCTGACAACTCAGTTGTAAATCTGAGTATTTCTGTACCAGGCATTTGTCTTCCCCTTCCTTTTTCTCTTCCACTGTGCTGAACACAGGATTATAAATAGAGCAGGTGTTCAGTGATTTTATTTCCGGATGGCGGGATAGCAACTATTTCTGTCTCATTTCATCTAGTACCCACTATGTATATCACAATGCTTATCACGGAGAAAGCACCGAAGAAATATTTGTTTAATATTGACAACTATATTAATCACATCTCAAAGAACTCTTATTGGAACACCACCACCTCCAACCTGTTTTTCTACATGGAGTCACAGGTGTGGCTATGCCTTTTCACTTGTCCCCTATGTGTAACCTACCATTGGTTGAAGAGGAAGATTTTCCATTCTGAGTGACCTTTGATAGCAGTGTACTGTACCTAAACAACTCGCACGTTTCACTTGGAATTCAGATCAGAATTCACCATACCTTTGTAACTTCTGAAGAGAGATGAGAATGGGTCTCTTTGAGGCGTGAAATGGAACTATGACTGAGACCTCCCACCACCGCCATCAAAGTGTTGAAGTTTTTGAGCTGAAGAAGCTTCTGCAATTAAAAAAAAATCAATCATTAATACTTTTGTAAGGATTTTTAAATTATTCTGAACTTTCTGAACTACTGGTGAGTGCATACACAATTTTAACAATAAAAACCTAGGAAATAATAACATCTATTTAAAACAAAACACAAATAGAATCCTTTAGAAAAATGTCAATCATTTCACACACACACACACACACACACACACACACAAAAAAAAAACCCCTAGCTCCATAAATTGCTTCTAAGTATTACTTTTTCTTTTGTTTTTGTTTCTTTCATACTGGGGATTGAACCCTGGGAAGCTCTACCACTGAGCTATATACCCAACCCTTTTTAATTTCCATTTTGAAGTGGATTCTCACTAAGTTGACCAGTCTGACTTCAAACTTTTGATCCTCCTGCCTCAGTCTTCTGAGTGGGATTGCAGGTGTGTGCCACTGTGCCCAACTAGTATTGCTTTTTTAAAAAAAATTGTAGGTGGACACAATACCTTCATTTTATTTTTATGTGGTGCTGAGGATCAAACTTCATGCATGTGTCAAGCAAGTGCTCTACCTCTGAGACACAGCCCCAACCCAGTATTGCTTTTTAAAAAAATGTTCTTACATGAGAGAAGTATGCTTTCTTCCATCAGACATCTCTGAGTAGCTTAATTGTTCAATGCCCTTATAATATGAACACTGAATTTCCTCAATGACTTTCTCAATAGAGTGAACAATCATCTAGAATCGAAGTACTCCAGCAGGATTATTGGACATACCTTTGCAACATTGATAAACTTTGTGATGACTTCTGCTCTTTGCTGGGGGGTTGGTTTGCTAAGAACCATCAACTGGACCCACTTAGATATTCCATTAAATAAAGCAATAGATCTCTCCAAGGTTGGATTATTCTCCAGGCAGCCATGGATGACATAACTTTGGTAATCAGTGAACTATAATAAAGGAAGATTCGGAGATTTTGAAGTACTAAAATTTTGAAGTATAAAGAAGCTTTTGCAAAATTGGACATTAGAATATTGCAAAGAAGGTCTAAGATATTTTTTCCATAACAACATAATGGTTTCTTTCATTTCACATTTAGAATGGCATCCTATAAGTTTGAATATATCTGTACCTTTAACAGGTTATTTAGCTGCATTTCAAACTCCATTCCCATACACACACAAACACATTACTACATATCACATGCTTGTGGGGTAGGGCAAAGAAAGGGACACACACGATTCAAAATCATATTCCAGAAAGTCCCTATTTACTAAATCATAAGATCTAACCTGGGTCATTTGCCAATAGACTGGTTCCTGGGAACACCCAAGACATAAATGATCAGTATCTCTACAGGAAGAAATGAAGAATCTCCATTTTTTAACACACTACCAATAAGTCCAGTGATCAAGCAAGTTTAAGATCCAATCATATACAGAAAAGAACAGGAAATGGTCATAAATATATCAGAATCATTTTGTAAAGTTGTTTCAAGAAAAAGAAAACATATCAATTGAAATAAGGCAGCTTGTTAGCAAAAATAGACATATACCCGGAAGGTTAGCATGGATGTCATCAAATATGTAGGAGCCTTCTACCATAAAAACAGTGCAAAGGATCTCCTCCCATGACCTGCCTGCGGGGAATCATATTTCTCTCTGGATTACTTGGTGAAAAAAAAAAAATGAGTCTTTTGGAAATGGATGTTTACAATCAAGATGGTCTTCTTGCAAGAAATAATGTCATTCACTCCCTGGGTCCTTGGAAAAGGAGGAGGGGTGGCTTCCCCAGAACCCGATGCTCTATCAGCAAAGCAGCTGGCTGACTGTGAACCCGTGTGGAAATATTATCATAGACAGCATGGAGGAGGCAGAGAAGAAGAGAGCACAGAAAGAAAGGAGGAAGAAAAGAGGAGAAAGGAAGCCCTAACAAGATGCATAGGAAAGAAAAGTGTAATTAAGAATCTCCAACTCTGGGAAAGGAGCAGGTTGATATTGAGATTCTCTTCAAAACCTACAAATCCTGTTTTTACTCTATACCCTTAATTAGGCATTCATAAAAATCCCAACCTAAATATTCGCCCCCCCCCAAAAAAAATGACAATCCTAACAAAATGCAAATCCTTGAGAGAAGTCAGGGGCGCTAAATAGACCTCAAATGGTTAAATCGCCACAGTATTTAGAAAAATCACACTTTAATCCTGTGAAAGGAGACATTGAAAATAGCGACAGAAATACAGCTCCTGAGCCATAAAATAAAGACAGGATAATATTTATCTTCGGCTAAAAGGGATTGTTCCTGTGAATTAAGGGCACTTTTCCAGCACAGCACAGTGACAGAAGCTGCCAACACTTTAGAATATGAAAATTCAGCTCTTGGGAAAGTTGGCATGGTGGTTATTATCCTTGGAAGAATAAATGTCAAGTTCCTTACTGAGATCCTTCTAAAAGATTTATGCTCCAGGAAAGTGAGGTGCTCGGCCAATTCAACGGGCTCCAGATGGTCAAACAGCAGACAGGCTTTTCCCTTCTTGGATACTTTTTTCCTCTGTGTGACTCTTCTCATCCAGTCATAGGAAGGACTATAAAAGAAGAGCAAGCCTGGTCAACGTGCTGAAAACCTGCTTCACTCAATGGAAGTTATTAACCTACTGACTGTAACTCTTGGCCTGCGCCCAGGAGCTTATGCAAAATATACACCCTGTCCCTCTTATTTAAAGAGAAAACCACTGACCCCTTGCCAATAGAACATAAACTTTGAGTTGTTTTTCCAGACAGCCTAAGTTTGCACTGATCCATCCAGAATCTCTTACTCGGTTTTCCTTGTGACCAAGCAAAATCTGAGTCATAAACGAGAGGTCTATACATTTGGAAGTTTATCAGCATATAGATAGATGGTGATTCAAGACACATGGAAACTACCAGAAGCCATGGTTCTCACATTTTGGTATAATATAAATTATCTGAAAAACTTGTTACAAAGATAGAGGCCTGGACCTCACTGCCAGATAGTCTAACTTACTAGGAATGAGCCTGAATAATATGCATTTTAAACAAATATCCCTCATGATTCCTGGATCATTCACTCTCTTTAAGGAGTATTCCAGGTAATGGAGAATATAGTCTGAATGCCTAAGACACAGTAGCATGCATTTGCAAGATACTTAGGGATCATCAACTAGCTTTCCCTGGGCAAAGTTAGCTGGTCAATATGAAACAAGCCTAGTTAGCAGCAAGTTCCTAATAATTGACCCAAGCAGTTCATGGCACAACTATGATCGACATTGATATAACCTCAGGCCAACCTCAGAATCAGTGTGGTATAGAGCTTCTCCAATTTGAATGTGCGTATGAGTCACTGGGGATCTTAGCAGATTCCAATTCAGCAGTTTTAGGACGGGGCCCAAGATTCTGTGTTTCTCATAAGCTCCCAGGCAATACTGATACTGCTGATCTGAAGGAGGCACTTTTGAATAGCCAAGACACCAAAGACATTTACTAGATTCAAATTCGGTAACTAAGTACTAAACATCTATTTTGTGCCAAATGCTTTCACACACTATCTCATCTACTTTTTGGATGCTTATAATAATCCCACAAAAAAAGATACTACCCCATTTTACAAATAAATTTCAACTTAGAGAAATGAGTTGTGTCCAGTACATCTGTGTTCACCACAGTAAGGCTGTCCTCACAAAAGCAAACCTTAATTCTGGGACCATATGGATTCAGATCCAGTGGACTTGATCACTACTCCCTGCCCAAAGTGGTGGATTTAGCAAGGATGAAAGATGCTCCAGCTGTTCTTACATGCTGGATATGTCGATGAGGCTGATGTGTTTTTCATATCCTAGTTGACTGGCTACTTCTCGGAACTCTTCAGTCATACGAATCAAACCAAGATCCAAATTAAACTCTGCAGGAAACTTCAGAATCCAGTACCTGAAAGGCAAAAAAAATTATTTTTCTAGCTAGAAGATTTCAAATTGGGCCTCTATGGAAGTTATTGTACCATTTTCCTATGCTTCCAACAGAATCCAGGACCATACTCCCACTTAACCATCTATCCCCAGTCATCATGCTGAGTCTTTCTGCACCCTCCTTCAATCAAGAACCAAGGTCTTCCATGCTAACCCTGAGCCTTTTTCTGACTATGAAACCACAACTGAAGGGAAACCCTTCCCCTGCTTCACAGCAAGCAGGTGAAATAGGTGTGCCTGAGTGAGTAGAAAAAATTGCATTCGCTCCAAGACTGGTTTTATTTCCTAACTCTATTTACTATTACTAAGCACTAGTCCACGAGATCAATTCTACCCCCCAGAACAGAGAAAGGCCACTTCTAACAATGTCAGTCCAAGGGAGACCTGAGTACATTCTATTGTCACCCTGGGTCTTTAATGCTTAGAGAAAAGGAAATTGTTAACAATTACAAGAAATTAAATTTGTAAGCATCTTTACCTCATGAAGTAGCAGATCTTTAATCGAAACTCGTCGCAGCTTTCTCCACTGGCTTGACGATACGTAAGCTAGTTAAAGAAAAAGTCCTCGCACCTTGATTTCTTTGCATACACTTACAGTCGTTTCATCAGTTGATATGAATTCATAACAAGAAGGAGAGCTGGCTGTGGCATATACCTGTAATCCCAGCAGCTCAGGAGGCTGAGGCAGGAGGATCACAAGTTCAAAGCCACCTCAGCAACTTAGCAAGGCCCTAAGCAACTCAGTGAACCTTGCCTGTCTCAAAATAAAATATAAAAAAGGGTCGAGGATGTGACTCAGTGGTTAAGTATCGCTAGGTTCAATCCCTGGTACCCAAAACGAAACAAAACATGAAAGCACATAACAAGAAGGGGGACACTTGGGTTACAGGTTTGGCATCCCTAATCCAAAAGTTTGAAAACTAAAATAGTCCAAATTCTGAAACTCTTTGAGCACTGACAATGCTACAAGTATAAAATGCCACACTTGACCTTATGTGATGGGTCACAGTCAAAATGCAGGTTTATTAAATTTTTCACATAAAATTATTTTCAGGTTATGTGCATAAGGAGTATAAGAAGCACATATGAATTTTGAGTCTTAACTTGGGTCCCATCCTTAAGACATCTCATTACGTGTATGCAAATATTGTAAAAATCCAAAACGTGAAGCATTCTTGTCATAAGCATTTTGGATAAATGATACTCAACTTGTATATAGACGCTCAAATGAGGAAAGAAACAGGCTGTGACCACTTCAACACTGAATTATTAAAACTTGATTTGTTAATGCTCTGGGGAATAATTTTTTGGTCTGGAGGGGAAATCACTTATAAAATTACTTTTACCTGCCTAAGGATTTACCAATTAATAACTGCCAACTATTATTACAAGTGCACTGCCAGTATACATAATTAAAATTGGTAGTACATAGAAGCTTTATCTTTTCAAAAAGATTTTTTTATTTGATTTAGTGCCTTACATAAGCATTCTACTTTCTTTAATGTTTGAAAACGTAGTTTTCAGGTGTGATAGTATGCAAATTGTGTTATTTATTCTTAAGTCTATTTATTGATACTCTTTTTTTTTATTACTAGGGATTGAACCAAGGGGCACTCTACCACTGAACTTTACCCCAAGCCCTTCTTTATTTTTTATTTTGAGACAGGTTCTTGCTAAGTTTCTGAGGCTGGCCTCAAACTTGTAATCCTCCTGCATTGGTCTCTCAAGTCGCTGGATTACAGCATGTATACCACACCAAACTTGGTACTCTTTTAAAAAATATATTTATTAAGCTCCTATTGTATGAAAGGCACAATGGATATGGAGTAGCAAGGAATTTAATGGAAGGAAAATTTAAAGAAATGTTGAACACTGCCCGTGATTCAACTTTTATTCAGTGTGAATTTCCCCATATTAGATTTTTAATAAGCTAAAATATCTTTCTTTCTTTTTTTTTCTTCTTCTCCTTTTTCTTTTCCTGGTACTGGGGATTGAACTCAGGAGTGCTCTTCCACTGAGCTACATCCCCAACCCTTTTATTTCTCATTTTGAGACAAAGTCTCAGTTGCCCAGGCTGGCCTTGAACTTGTGATCCTCCTGCCTCAGTCCCCTGAGTTACTTACTCCCTTTTTATTTGAGTTTTATATTGTAGTGGCCATACTAAGGGTACAAATGTTTTTTGTGAGCATGTTCTTTGGACAATATTGGCATCATGAGGAGGGTGGGCCTGGGTGAAGTCAATTCCCTTCATCTTTCCCTGTTTCTTACTCTTCAACAAGGGGCCACATGGAACCCTTGGACCATTGGAGATTAGGATCTTGCTCACTTCCAAGGACCATGGTTCATGTAAATCTCCTTATCCTCTCTAATATCCCCTTCTGCTCTGAGGTTGTGGGAGGGTGTAGAGAATGAATAGAAGGCGGAGAGACTTGAGCTGAGCAGAAGGCACCCCACTGGGCCCTTACAGCCTTGGCAACCCCAATAACACTCAGAGGATCCTCTCCCCCTCAGACTTCCCATGCCCAGTAGGGTTTCTACCTGCAGGGTCTCCTGGGCTTGAAGAAGGAGAGACTGCAGGAACCAGCATTATAAACCATATAATAAGCGTTAGATCTCAGGGAACAAAACCTCCTCCTAAATGTGAGACTCTGTATTATCAGTCATTTGGTTTTTCAATCATGTTTCAGGACTGCATTACCTACAAAAGTGGTGGGCCGCTAAAAGCTTGCATTACAGAATGGGACTTCCAACTATGGGAATTTTTGTTTGTTTTTGTTTTTCAGTGCTGCAGATCAAACCTAGGGCTTTGAGCATGCTAAGCAAGCACTCTCCACCATTGAGCAAAATCCCAGCCCTATTTGGTTATTTTTATTTTTATGTGAAAGAAAATCCAAAATTATAATCAATTGACACATTACAATGAATCTGCTAGAATGTTCAAGGGAAGATGTGAAAACCAAGTTGATGTTTGAGCCTGAACCAGAGCCCATTATTTCGGCTAGCATCTCTATATGTCTCAGCTATGTCCTCTATGCCCACCATTTTCCCATTGTAGAAAGAATAAATTAGGTCTTGAATCAGTGCTGAATATCCTTTCATTGCACTAACAGTCAAAATGTTTAAGACAATTTAGAAACACTCAGCCTGTGGCTCCTGTTTCATTTTACATCTTAGTGATTATTTAATAGAGCCAAAACATCCAGATGGATGGTCAACTATTTGGTCCATCTTCCAGATGTTTTGTCTAGACATCTATATATTCTCCAAACAGCTGGATAACTGACTGAAGACTGTTTATTCACCTTAATTTACAGGCTTTGGATAGACACTCTATCTAAATACAGAGCTTGATTTATGACTGTAAAAATTACACAGTAGTTGAAAAGATATATGCAGAGAAGTCTTTCTGCCAATTCAGTGGAAGATAAATACCATCGGTGCATCAGTAGAACTATTCTTGGCAAATAACTATTATTCAGCTCTCCATTGTCATCTGTAAAAAATAAAACAAAATAAGGCGTGAGGAAATAACGGTGCTACTCTTCTCTTTTTTTTTTTTTCTAATATCACTAGAGAAACAATAGTGTCAAAATTTCCCACAGAACAAATTATATTTTCCTACTTACTTTTGCTGGTGTTTCTTTGCAAGTTAAGGTGGCTGGGTCTCATCCTTAGTCTGAGTACAGTTGACAGATTTAGTAAATAAAACTACAGGCCACCCAGGTAAATTTGAATTTAAGGTAAACAAGGATTAATTTTTTTCCAGATAAGTATGTTCCAGGCATGATTTTAGGACTTAAAAATTAAAAATGTTAAAAAGGTTGTCTATCTGAAATTAAAATTTACTGATTATCCTGCACTTTAGCAACTCTGCTCTGGCTTAACTCCAACTCTTACATTGTAACCCATTAAAAAAAAAACAACTCTTGAGTAATTTTATTTGTCCATTTATTTAAAATCCAATGCTGGGGTGGATGCAACAAAAACAGCATAAAAAGCATATAACTTTAAAGTGTATAATTTAGTAAGAGATGTAAGATGAGTAGAAATAGAGTGCAATAGATTGTGCAACCCACACCAAGCAAGGATCCCAGCAGTATATCACATGTCCATAAGAAAGCTACCCTGGGCATGGGAGAGTGGAAGAAGCAAGTAGCATCTCTTACAGGAATGGTCAGAAATGGCATGATGGACATCTCAGTGACCACGAGGTGAGCCTTGAAGCAGAATTTCAAGGAAAGGAATAGAATAAAGGCACATAAATAGAAAGGGGTGCAAGGAATGTTCCAGAAACATTAAGTGGACAGTTTGGCTAGAGTATGACCTTTGCACAGAAAAGAGAAAGAAATGCAGAAGGTAGTGGAACTGGAGAAACAGATTGGAGTGGATCCATAAGGCCTTAAATACCAAGGTACAGAAGTTGCACCTGAATCGAGAGAAGTGGCAGTGTCAAACTACAAACAGGATAGAAGGAGAAGAGGCTCTTACCAAACATCTCTATGCAGGTGCTCAGCAGTTCATCTAATGTTGCTGCTTTCCCAAGACCGCTGGACCCCATGGTTATTTAGCTCTTGTCAAAAACTAGGAGACATTTCCAGCACCAGGTGGACCATGTCCATAATCATGCCCATCAGTGATCTCAGTGCCTAGTGATGGCCTCCGTTCTTAGTTGTACTTCAAGAAAACCCTTAGAAGAGAAAATTTTGCACTAGAGTTCAGTCCCCACTAAAGCACTATTTTTCCCACATGAAAAAAAATATGACTTCCATCAACTGTATATTTTTCTACACAAAAAGTATCAAAATGGTTGAGATTATGCCAATCACCAGGAGGGCAAAATGCCTGCAAAACTGTTCCTTAGCTTGTGTGGTGCTTTGAGACCATAGATGTTCCCTATTAAAGATCATTCCACTTCACAGCTGAAATGTTTTTGAAACAATACCTTACACTTTCTTCATATTCTTTTTTAAAGATATTTTTAGTTGTAGATGGACACAAATCTTATTTTGTTTATTTAGTTTTTTTATGTGGTGCTGGGGATCAAACCCAGTGCCTCATGCATGCTAGGCAAGCACTCTCCCTGAGCCACCATCCCAGCCCTTCATATTCTCAAGTAACACAACAATCAGGTATATTATGTTATTTGGCTTAAAAGCATATATAGGGAAATACATTTTTATATGGAAATATATTTATAAGTGTTCATCTCAGTGACTATATAAATTTTCAACATTTATAAACAAAAATTCTGTTTGTCTAAATTTAGTAATAGTAAACTTATTAATAGTAATAGCAAAAAAATTCACAATAGTCTATTGAACTACCATATTTGGCATTAGACACTATAACAAATGTTTGAAGTATATCATTCAACTTGAACTTCAATGCTCTGAGGTAGTAATTATTATTCCCAATTTGCAGATGAGTTCGTGAGGTTCACAGAGATTTGGAAATTTATACAAACCACATAATCATTGTGGCCTAGAAGCAGATTCCATTATAAAATAAAACTTCTGGTTTCTCTTTTTCTGTATTATGAGGTCCCTCAATGTGGATATCATGAACTGTGATAATTTTGCCCCCAATCTAGTGTGAAGACCACCACTTTTTCATACCATCTCAGAAAGAGAAGACAATTAATGTTCATATGCATGAGCGTATTGGTTCAGTTGGACCACTGAACAGTGAGATTTGAGTGAGCCTGTTCACCAGACATAGAACTCTGGAGTAAAAATGTTTTCCTTCGATTCGGTCTGTTAAGAACCACATTTTTGTGCAGAAGGTTATCACTCGTAGTGGATAAAAGAAGGGATTATTTCAAGGGTGCAAAAAAATAAGACTACTGAATCAATACTCTCCTACTTTTGCTGGTCAAATGATTTGTAAAAGGAATTTATTAAAGTAAATGAATTCTTTTTACCTCCCTTGACAAAGTTATCTTATCAGTAAGGCTTTTCCTGACTACCCTATTTAAATACCACCACCCCTCTCCCCATGCCCACCTCCCAGTTGGCATGCCCTACCTCCCTTCCTGGATTTATTTTTCTACATAATACTTATCATTATCTGACATACTATATATTTTACTTGTTTATTTTTTCAATCTCCTAGTACTATGAACATAAGCTCTGTGACCATAGGAATTAGTGCATTTGTCCTCTGTTGCTCTCCTGAATGCCTAAGACTGTGTCTCTCACATACATGATTTCTAAGAAGTATTTGCTAAATTAATGAATGATTGAATTCATGGATAAAGAAATGCATAAAATAAAAATTGCCCCAAAATTCATCTTTTAATACAGGTATATTTGTGTGATACTAGAGGTGCCATAGATTTTAGTTTAATTCACTTATTTAAATCAGCTTTAAGTAAATATCATTAGGACAGAAAATCCTACCCACTTTTTAGGTTTACTAGGATCTGTCTATAGTCATAATAAGAACTTAATACTTCTTCCAGGACATTTTGGATAGCAGTTCCCTGATTTCCCAAACATAAGCTCCATCCATATGCTTAAAATTCAAGATCAAACAATTAACAAGTGTGATTAGCTCCTAAGTACAGACATTTTTTTTTTATCCTTTTATGCACTGAGGAGTAAATGCATTACTTGAAACCAAATAGCCTGGATTAACCACACTGGTTTTTAGGGTCAAAACTAAAATGATTCCTCTGAGCTGTTTGGGAAGGTGTTGACCTGCCCACAAGGAGTTAGAGAACCTGGTACCAAAAACCTGTCACTCTGGAGTTCTATTTGTGATCCGCAATGAAGCCAATGTGCGTGGAGAGCCAGGTGGACCTGGCTATCTGGTTACAATCTGCTTCTGGCATCAGTAGGTGCATCTGGCATGGGGTGCATCTGTGTCTCTGCTCAGTATTCTGTCGTCGCACATTTACCTGAGATCACATTTCTTACCTGTGGACATTATTGTGTCTACAACTGCCTTTCAGGGATAAAGCTTCTTTATTGTCAAAGCAATGTACATTTATTATTTAAAACAGGACAATGAGGAAAAAGGAAAGGAGATATTTACCTATAATCTCAACATCCAAAAATAACTCTTTGTTAACATTACAGCACATTTTTTTCTAAGCATATGAATTTATTTTGGGGGGGTATTTCTTATGTACTTTAAAATAGGTTTTTAAAAAATACTGACCTGCTGTTTTCACACAGGTAGATTTCCAGGTCTAAAAGGATGTTTAAGGAGAGCTGTCATGGTTGGGAAGTGCATTAAGGAGGCCGTTGGCACAACTGGTTTGTTCAATTTGAATTTTAAGTACTTGGGAAAACCTGAAAAAAAGAGAAAAATAAATAAATAAATAAATAAAGGAAACGTAAAAGTATCTTCATTGTGTTAAAACATTACCCAAAGTACTCCTTAAGATATATGTGATATTGAAGATTTTGTTTAAACTTCACTCATAAAACCAATAAAACCAAAAATATTCAACAGTTATTTGGCAATGGGATTTTTAAAAATAAATTTTTTAATTCAGTCTTTTAAAACCCATAAATATGGCAAAACTAAGTTTTGTTCATATAGTATAAAATGCTATTGTAGTTGAAATATGCTTATCTCAGTGGATTACTCAATTAAGGATTTCCAAACATTGACTTTGGAATGTTAGCAAATACTTAGAGCAGTTTGTTGTGAGAATCATCAAACTCTGACCCTAAATCACTCCTGATCGTCTCAACGTAAATGTCAATGTTATTTTAGTTCAGGTTGTTTAGTCTCCCAATGGTTTAGGACTTGCTCTAGTGTGGATAGTTTGAATTATTTCTAAGGGAAAAGTTCTCACTTTAAAGGGGCCATGGGGCTTTGCTGGCTATTATTCAAAGGCCATGATATGTTCATGTAGCAAAAAGACTTTCATTAATATGACTTGTGAACTCTCTATCATAAAAAAAAAAAATTCTCCTAAGGTTACAGGACAATGAGAACCATGCTCCCAAATTTGGAAATAATAAAAGGGATCAGCCAATTCCTTGCACCTAATTCATTAACAGCTATAAATTGGCACCCAGGCTCTTGACCAAGAACCTTTCAATTAAAAACAAGCAAACAAACAAACAAAACGAGGTTTCAACATTAGATAACCACAAGGAGAAAGTTTTACTCAAAGCTGAGTAAACTGCCATCAATGGAGCTTGCTTCATGAGACTGTTTAAAGGGTTAGTAAGGTAATAGAAAGGGCACCCACCACGGGGCCTGCAAAATACAGGTGGTCCAGGAAGGTGTCTCCCCTTGCCTGTCTCCATCCTCCCTTTAAATATTTAAAGCCCTTCAAGTTGAGGACTTAAGTTGAAATAAAGAACCGATTATAGAAGGGGCAGGAAGAGAGACGTTCATTTAAAGAAAGGAAAGAAAATTGAAGAAGAAAGAAACTGTGGCACTAGAGCATTTTGTAGTCCCTCATCAACAAGGGACTCCCATTCCTGAAAGTTCTCGAGCCAAAGTTGAGTAAATACTATCAGAGAGGGTGGAGGTTAACCTCTCAGATGGTGCCTAAAACCAGGCCAACAGACTGGTTCTAGGACTGTAGGGTTTAAAGGGTAAAATATTATGTCTAATAAGTATCAAGAAGTCTCAGAATGATGCTGACCATATTAGGATTTAGGATTGTTTTGTCTCTAGTATTTTATCTTTACTCCCAGAAACAAAACAAAACACAAAAACAGAAACCCTTGAAGATGCTTCTCTCCCCACAGCAGATATCATCTTTATGTATACACAACCACATTTATGTCACATTTCATGTGACCTTCATATGGAGACGAAGAAGTTACTCTAAATGCCTTTGTGAAAACAAGTAATTATTATAAGCCTTTATGTTTTGAATTCAGTAATAGGAAGGATATTAAACTTTAAATGATAATTAATTTATCTGACAAATATTTACTGGGGGTGTATTAGACACCAGATGCTAAGGAGGTACTAGATTGGCTGCTAGAAGGTGTTGTGGGTCAGGTGTAGGGGAGGACAGGTAGTTGACCAAGACAGACACAGTTGTTGCTTTTATACTATAGCAAAGAATTAGAGAAATAACTACAATAAAATATCCTATGAAACACAGAGCAAGTCTGGAGGGGCACTCATTTATCCCAGAAGCCAGAGGAGTTTTAACTAGGCAAAGATGGCAATGAAGACCAATTGAAAGACAGATGACTGAAGGGTTGGATGTGACCCAGGAAGAGACAGTAGTTATGAACAGTAGGATAGGCTATGGAGGAGCCCTGGCTTTATCTGAGGGGCAATGGGAAACCATTGATTTAGAGGTTAGTTCCTTAGGAAAGGGGCAGAATCCATTCTGGATTTTTTGTTTGTTTGTTTCTAAGGATTCCTTCAGCTGAGGCACAGAGAAGAGATTGTAGTATAAAACAAAAACAAGAAATAAAAATAAAAATCCTACACTGAAGACTTGGAACTAGTTAGTGGTCAGTTACAACCATCCAAGCCAGAAATGATGATTGTATCACCACGTAGCAATGGAGATGAAGAAAAGTGGGTTGTTACAGAATGTATTTTGAAGATAGATCCAATGAGGTTTGCCAATTCAAAGACTATTGGAAATGGGAAGAATGAAGGAGAATTCCAAACTTTCTAGCTAGATGGATTCTGGTGCCATTCCCTTGAGATTGAGGTGTGATGGCAAAACCAGACCTGCTGGTGAAATGAAATTACAAAAACGTATGGTAAGAAACCAATGCCTGGGGAAGGGGTCAGTTCTGCTCCCGTCTCTCAGCCTTTTTCTAAAAAGCCTAATTATCCATGGGTCCCTACCTTTTGGATTGTAAATAACTGCCCTAAGAACCTGACTACTCCTTTTTGAAATGTAAGAGATGTCTGGAGAAAGAGTTTCTTCTTACCTGTTTCTGCGAGCTACTTCATGTTAGAGACTTTGCACAAGGCCTTCAGCTATAGATTAGGAATTTTTTTTAAAAAGAGAAAAAGGCCCCAGTAATAGGATGAATCTAAGATGATGTCAAATCACCTATAAATATTGTGAGAAACTGTGGATCAGGACTCAGAATTTGGAGCTTTTGTTCTGCTCTGGGCCTGCGGGAGTAAAATAAAGTTGGAGTTCTCTTTTCCAAGCGTGGCTTACTGCTTCTCCATGTCTGTAAGAGGGGAGGAAAGCAAGTTCCTGGGAGGAGCCTTGTTGAGTTAGAGACTGTCTGAGACATCCAGGGGAGCACTGAGTTAACTTCTGGATACCCATTAGAGACTTTGCAGTTGAGACTTGAGTATGTTTAAGTGCTAAGAGTTAACAGAAAGGCACACTGCAAGGACATGACGATGAGAAGCTGATACATATAATTTGTTCCCGTGAGGAAAGGAGCGATGGACTCATGCAATTGAATAAAGGAGAGGCCATCTCTTTGAATGCAAATAGCAGAAAAGGGAAAAAAAATGGAACATAGGTAGCTTTGTCATCCTGGTGACAAAAAGTCAAGGAAGATCTTGTCTGGTGACTTCTATTTATACTAGAAAATAAATAAGGTCATCTTATTGGAAAATACAATAGATACAGGTCTGAGGTTTATCAACAGGAGAAAATTTTCAAGAGACATTGTGAAGAAGGACGGAAGGAAAGAAAAAAAAAAACAGAAGTACTGAGATGATTTCCACAAGAACAGAAGGCTGATGTTTCTCTTCTGGAGTTTATTTTGAGAGGAAGTTCAGTGTTCCTTATTCTTTGGGTTATTGTATCACCCACTTGTGTCATGGTTCTAAAATTATGCTGGATAGATCTTCTGGAACAACTTGTATGGCAGGTCTTTTCTGGGTTCCTGTGGCTATGGTCTTGGTCATGCTCTCTATAAGGGAGCCTTAGAATCAAAGCAGGACTGGCATCTGCAAGGTAGTGTCTCAGTAGATCTCAGCTAACATAACGTAACATATTTGACCTACCTTTGCCTGATACGGTGAAGAGAAAGTTAAGAAACTACTGGAAATGCAAAAACAAGGAAATTATTTCTCTCTACATTTTGACTTGATGCAGGATATTTCATTCTGGCAACTCTAACCTTAGCTACCTTAATTGCCTACCACCTGCCACTCAAACTCTCCAATGACCTCATTACTGTTATGTGTAAAAGTTTGTAAGTTACTCAAATCATTACTGGTTTTTTCCCAGTTCACTCTTCACATTTGGTAGTTTTAGGTTATTTCTGCATTGGTTGGTCTTTATTTTAACTTTCATTGTCAATTGTTTCAACTTCACTCCTTGGTTCTTTGAATTTCCATTTCTACTGTTTCCTCTGATCAGCTGCTCTTCCCAGTGGGCTCCATCAAAGCCTTGTTCACATTGCTGTCAAAGTGGTTTCTGTCACAAACCTACTGGAATAGTATGACACAGAAAATGGGCCAGTGCTTACAGCAAGGTTAAATCGTTGTAAATGGAACAGGACTGATGACACAAAGAGTAGAATACATATTTCTATACCCACTTATGGATAGTGGATCAATATCTCCAAAAGTTTTTTTTGTTTGGTTGGTTTTTTGTGGTGCTGGGGATTGAACCCAGGGCCTTGTGTATTCGAGGCAAGCACTCTACCAACTGAACTATATCCCCCGCCCTCCAAAGTTTATTTAATAATGACAGTAGAGAGAAACTATGGACAATGCTGTATTTTTCAACTCTGAAAGTACCCCCCCATTCTTGCCTCTAATGGGCTTATTTATTGTGATAATGAGATTTTCCTGGGTCCTAAATTTTTGTTATTTGTTTACTTGTTTTTCTCTGAAAAGAGCTTTTACTAAATTAATGGGGTACTAATAATCAATGCAGTTCTGGGCTTTAGAAAATAAAATACTAATAGCATATAAAAATATCAAGTATTGTTGGCAATGTAAAGGGAAAGACACAATGTTGGGGAAATTGCCCATACAATGTTTAATCCTATAACACCCTGAAAGCTAAGTATTATTATTCTCACTTCACAGATAAGGAAATTGAGACCTACAGAGATTGAATTATTTGTCTAATAGCATGTTTCTAGTTAAGTTGCAAAGCCAATTCTGACTCCAAAATTTTATATCTTTTCTGCTACCCAGAACAATTTTAGTTGTTGTTAAAGCTTGTTTCTTAGATCAGTTCCTAGGCATTGTCTAGAATACATGTTTGCTATTCCCTGCACATTGCTCCTAAGCATTCGATTACTGGCCCTATTGTCTGAAAATGAATAACCTTCATTATCACAGCAAGCTTAGCAATTCAGGGCCTTCTTACTGACTGGAAGTCAGTAAGCAGCTCAGAGCTCATCCCACAAGGCTGCTTTGCATTTTGGTAGCAATCAAATAGCAAGATTTAGGGGGTACTTTATTTTTTCTTGGTCACTGGCATTTAACATTGGCAAACAAACTAACTTATTTACAGCCACCTGACATAAGTTGAATGAGGAATGAGCATCTTAAAGAAGCTCTAGCAATAAATACTGTCAAATTCTGAAGTCCAATCATGGGAGTATTTTCCCAGCATTTGGCTGGAACTGAGCATGGGAGAGAAGCAATATATACACATTCGAGACACTTGCAGTCAGATGGCTTCCAGATGGACACATTCAACCACAGTGAAGGGTTACGACTCACTATGACAACTCAATGTTCAAACAGCAAATAATATCCTCGAAGAAGACCAAGAACTAGGCTTTTTTTTCCCCCTCAGAAATTAAGATTTTAGACTCTGGAAAAATATCTTCTTAAAAATCAGTGTTTTCTCTAATTAGAAAAATTTTTTAAAAATTGAAAAAAATCAGTATTTTCCTTTTCTGAAGATGCCAATATTGTGTTCACAAGAAAACTCTCTGTGGCCCTGATGCTCTGGAAAACTCTGGTCGCAAGTCCCCAGAAATAAAGTCACATTCCCTTATTCCCTTGATTTGTTTATTACAGAGTGAATTTGATGATGATGATGAAGGAGGAGGAGGCGGAGGAGGAGAAGGAGGAGGAGAAGGAGGAGGCTAGAGTCTTTTTGAGTGATCTCTGTGCCAGTCACTATGTTGAGTTTTTTACCCAAAGAATTTGGGGGAGGCCACACCCCACCCCATCAACCAGTAACAAACAAAATAGAGCAAAATCTTGGTACTTAAATGTTTCCAAAAAATGCAACAAAGACTTTTGAGATGAATTTTGCACTGGTTATTGACTTCTGTTCAGTACTTGACACTAGTACTCACTTGCTCTGCCTTAATGTACCCACCATGAACAAGAAGATGTTTTACATACTTTCATGACTATGTAAAGTGCTTTTGGATCCTCCCACTGGGGCCAGATGATAATCTCTGAGGATAGAAGTCACATGAAGGAGGCCCCAAGAGAATAAAGACATCACACAGAAAGTCTGTAAAAATCTGGAGGACATGGACAGAAGGAACAGCCTAGAGCACAAAATGTCTGTCTAACCTGCCATCACCCCATGTTGGCGTATAGCTGCCTGTCTCTGAAAACACCAGGAAAGAATTTTAAAACCTGAGTTCTAAGTTGCTACCTAGTAAGCATCAAGGGGCATTTACATAATAAAATGCCCTCTTCAGAGAGAGGCATTAGTTTAATTAACAAAAATGCCAACATTTCTTATTAATCATTAAGCACTGTGCTGTGGTTGGATATGTAAAAAGTCCATTCTCAGGAGCCCACAACCTTGAGCAAAAGAAAGATTATAAACCAGCTCTCATAAACCAATGAGCCCAGTCCAGTGACAGAAATAGATACTCAGGAAGCCATGGTAACACCGAAATGGGAGCAAATAGGTTGCTACAAAGCTAGGAAGACTTCCAAGGCATCAAGTTTTATGGATCATGAAACTACAATAGAAAATACAGGCTAAGTCCAATGGTATCAGGCAGCAAGGTGGTTGGAAATATCTGAGCATGATTTCAAAATTGAAGATAAAACAGATATGAGCAACCTGCTGTCAAGAAATTTATCATTAGCCAGATGCAGTGGTACACACCTGTAATCCTGGAGGCTTGGAGGCGAGGCAAGAGGATTGCAAGTTCAAAGCCAGCCCCCAGCAGTTTAGCAAGGCCCTAAGCAACTTAGCGAGATCTGTCTCAAAATTAAAAAATAATTTTAAAAAAGGCTGGGGATGTGGCTCAGCCATGAAGTACCCCTGGGTTCAACCCCTCCTCCCCAAAATTATTATCATCATATAAAAAAGGAATAAGAACACATATAAGACAACCATACATAAGATTTTTAAAAACAAAAGCTGATGACAGAGTAAAAGAACTGGTGTCAGGTAGGGATGCAGTGAGTTCTGAACTCTCTTTAAATTTAAAGCAGGGCACAGATAAGTGAAAGCATTACAAAAACATAGGGGTGCACAGTGCCTTACTATTATTATTAATTTTATTGTCAATTGTTTCACTATTGACAGTGATAAGTTTAAAAGGTAAAGTTCTTCCCTTCTTCTCTTCTTACGTGTGTGGGTATGGTGGAGGGGGGTACCAGGATTGAACCTAGGGTTAACCACTGAGTTACATCCTTATCCCTTTTTATTTTTTTATTTTAAGACAGGATCTCACTCAGTTGCCTCAAACTTGCCATCCTTCTGTCTCAACCTCCCCAGAAGCTGGGATTACAAGCATGTACCGCCATGCCCAGTAAAAGATAAACTGGCATTACTTTGACACCGACTTTGTATTCATAGAAACACACCCACCTGAAGATGTAATATGAATTTCTCTTTTCCAATTGACACCATACGCTGTTTTCATCTAAGTGAAAACACTTCATTCTTATTTAGAAATCCATGTGTTTATACTATTCTTTTATGGAATGGTAAAGTCTCAGTTTAAAATTACTTCTGAATCAGGGATTTGGAACTAGACTTTTTATTGGAACCAATTAAAAGTAAAGTATAGGAACCAAAAAAAAATGTGTTTTTAAGATTATTTCTGTGCTCCCAATTAAATTTACACAGCTTGAAGCCCATAATTAGAAGGCTCCACTTAATGACTTTGTCATTCTCTTTTTTTATTCCAGATGTTTCTTATATAGCAAATGTTTCTTCCTTTACCCAGGAGGCAGTGATGTCTCTCGCCCTCACATCTAAGACATTAACTAATTGCCTAAAAAGAAATCACAGCACATACCTACACAAAAGAAGATGTGATCATTCTGTAGCATCTCAGTTCCCATTTAACTACTTCTTCTTTTTTTTTTTAGGATTTTAAAAATTTGTTCTTTTTAGTTTTACATGGCAATAGAGTATATTTTGACATATTTATACAAACATGGAGAACATCTTATTCTAATTAGGATCCCAGTCTTGTGGTTGTACAAGATGTGGAGATTCGCTGTGTTGTATTTATATATGTTCGTAGTAAAGTTAAATCAGATTCATTCCACTGTCTTTCCTGTTTCCTCTCCCTCCCTCCCTTCCTTTCATTTCCCTTTGTCTAATCCCATTTAACTTCTATCAGGCTCACTAATATCATCTCTAACATGAGATAAATCAAGTTACTTGCCTTCCTCATTGGAACAAAATCATTCATTTGAAAAAAGGCTTAAAGAGCATAAATCATAATGAGAAGAGAAAAAGGAAGTCCTAAAATTGTGACATGTTCCAAACTAACTTTGTAAAGTAGTTATTTGGAATTTAGATTTTATATCCCCATTAGAGCAATATTATAAACATATTATTAGCATATTTACATGCGGGGAAACAAGGAAGTCTGTAGAGATCTGTCAACATGCTGCAAAGAACTTTGGGAATCTCAAAAATGTTAGAGGTCAGTAACCACTGGTTCCTTAGCATTCCAAATTAGCCTTCAGAAATTGTGCAACTCCTATAGGCTAGAATCTGGTGGGTGTTTTTGATTTAGAGAGACAGAGAAGGAGAAAGGGAGAAAGGGAGAGGAAGACAGCTTTTCATGAACTAGCTGTCAAAGAGTTAGACGTGACCCAGAAGTGAGAACAAGGATTTTGTGTGGAGGTTACATAAGAAGCAAAAGAACTGGTTGAGTTGTAATTTTCTAAAGTGTGAGCAGAGGAAGACAAACGAAGCAGGTCTTGCTTTTCCCCTGCCTGCAGCAATGGTGTATGTATCAGGCTTCTAGATGGACTCTCACCTCCCCTTTGTCTCTCCTCTCTGAAGCCAGATCAATCTTTTCCACATGGTCAGATTGCCCACCAAACTTCCCTATTCAAAATTTTTGCACAGTTCCCCATCATCTTCTATGAATCTCAATATTCTATGGCGTACAAAGTCTTTCATCAATGGCTGCTCATTTCATGACTACCCAACCCTCATCCTCTTTACTCCACTATGTTTTATATTGCTGTGAAAAATAACTTCTTGTTCATAGTCCTCTTGCTTTGTAATTTTTTTAAAAACTTTTTTGTTAATGTTCCCCCCACAACGTGTCTGCTTGGCCACACAAGCTCACTTTTAAGAAGTCTTCCTCCTGAACTCTTCCACAGACTTTATATCAGTGTACTGACTTCCTTCATTCTTTGCATGATTTCTGATACAGAATGGTTGTGTCTCCACAGTAGATCTTAAGAACAAAACTGTGTTTTTCGAAGGCCCATGCCCAATTCGGAAGTGTCTCTGGTATCTTTCAATGGTTACCTTTCTCTGCCATCTTATTCTTCCAGCATGATCTTTAAACTTTAAATTGGTGTCTTCTCTAATTGTCTTTTCTAATCTTATTCTTGTCTTGAACTTTTACTTTTGCTTGTTGAGTTAATTTATTCTTTTCATAGTAACATACCCATAATGGAATTTCAAGACATGCTTCCAAATTTTTAGTGTTACATAGAATAAAAATAGACTGAATTCTTCTTCCAGTCATTTTCTCACATTTAATACACATGTATTTCTATGCCAGACACAGTGATTAACACCACAGTGGAAATCTAAGTATGTATCAGGTTCGGACTGTGATCCGAGAGCACTTAGATTTAGAGAGGGGGACACCGTGAATAGAAGTTATGATCCATTAAAAGTCAGGACACTCACCAGGCTAAGCTGTGACTTGAAGCATGAGTTACACTGAGCACAGATAGGAAGGAAAGTAGTACCTACAGAGAAATGACCTTGAAAAGGAGAAAGGCATGGAGGAGCAGGAATACTCAGAGGATGGTGAGGTCTTAAAACCAGGAGTAAAGTATATATTTGTTAACTTTTCCATGCAAAAGCATTTTGGAGTAGAGAGAGGGACTACAGAGAGCATCAGAACAAACCTGTGAAAGTCCATGTGATAGAACCCAATGGAGCCCTTCTCTGTGGGTCTGTGTAGGCTTTACATCCCCCACATCGATAATGAGCTCTTTTCTGAGTAAAACTCAATGGTTAGAACACGGACTCTAGAGCTCATTCTTTCTGGCTTGTGGGCTTGGGCAAGTTATTCAATCTGTCCTGTCTCTGTGTCTTTATCTAAATAATAGGGTAGTAACAGCATCGATGTGGTAGTGGTGTTATGACAATTAAATAAGTTAATAACAGATAAAGTGCTTATTAACTGTCACATAGTACTTTTTTTTTTTTTTTTGGTACCAGGGATTGAACCCAGGGATGCTTAACCATTGAGCCACATCCCCAGCCTTACTAAATTACTTAGGTCCTCATGAAGTTACAAGGTTGGCTTTGAACTATGGATCCTCTTTCCTCAGTTTCACAAGCTGCTGGGATTATAGGCATGTGCCAATATGCCCAGCAGTACATTTTTCAATGGGTTAATATTTTCCTAGAAAATAACCAAAGGACTCTATCCAAGGGATGAAATATTTCCTATTTATATAAGTTTTTTTTCAAATTCATAAGCCACATGTATTTTACCTGCACATACATACATTTTACAAAGAAAGTGAAGTAAGGAAGGCAAAAAGCGGGGGAAATGTAGCATAGGCTAGAAATTTGAGTCATGAACTAGTGTAAATTCCATTTTTACTATAACTTAGTCCCACATTTTCTGAAATAAAAATCTATAATCTGCATCTTACTCTGTAGTATTCATTACATTGGCAGGTTAAAACTAGCTTTCTGTAGACATGCAACTCAACCCATTCAATGATGTTGTTATTGATGAGTTACAATCTAATGTTTAGAGTATTCATGAATACATAAGATAAATATTAAGGGAATGCAAAGACACATATCTGATTCTAAAAAGGTTACAGACCAAAAGAGTTCAGTAGTTACTGATAGAAATAGCAGTAATATCTCATGGGCACCAATGAGTCTTGAATGGGATCCAAGACTCAACATGGTAGTCTTTCTGTGGAATGGAAATAACACCACATTGGGAAGTGAATATTACATAAGACATTTCCATAAAAGTTTTTCTAATGGATCTACTAGTCACAATAAGGTCGTTGAAGAACTGAAATAGTAAGTGAAACCAAGATGAGCACTAAAATTAGAAGGAGAACCACACCAGCTTCTGTGGTAATCTTCGGGGATTTTACAAGTCTGCAGGTTTCCACAATTTTAGACCCTCGCCAGCCTGCATCTCACCACAATATCTCATTTCCAGTGGCTTCTTTTCAATATTTGCTTTTAACTTCAGGCCCAGGAAACAGAGCATATTTTTTTATTGAATTATCTTAGTAGTCGAGTATTAATCACACAAAAACTGAAGAGTATTCACAAAGCATTTAGGTCAAAAGATACCTCCTCACGACTAAATGCAATACAAAACCCTTATATCTATGTTGTCAAAAAATAAAAATGCAAAGAAAAACGTTTAAATCTCTCAGTAACTTGTTAGTATATACATTTTTTGAGAGCAAAAGACAAAAAGCCATCATGAAAAAAGTCAATAACTAGGAAAAAATACTGAATTATCTAAAGCTGTATCTACATATGAAAAATTCAGAAATTCTCACAACCCAAAATGTGTTACCTTCCTGCATCTAAATAAATCACTGTGTAAGAAGTCCAGGTTTTGTAAAATGTGTCGTCATTATGATGTTGTTTTCAAATATTGTCTCTTTCGGGTATAGTTTCTCCAAATCTAAATTTACTTTTGGATAATACAGTCTTTACTTCAATAATATCCTATCTATGAATACCAAACATTTTAATTTTTTTAATCTAGAAAATACCTTATGTCATTTAGATATATCTGAACCTCTGTATCTCTGTTATAATATAGTTCCTATCTGAATCATTCCAATAAGTGTTTTATCAAAGACTATATTCTTAGCAAGACGATTGTACAAATACCATGAGCAGTATCTCACTGTGATTGTGGACCCTAAAACACATCATGTTCTCGCAGAACTCAGGCTCTGATGCAACTGCGATTAAATATAAAAGCACTGTGCCTGTTAAGACATTATAATCAGTGCTCTCAAAGGTCTTTTTCTTTTTTACATTTGTCTCCTTGTATGAGAAAGCCTATTTAATTACTTACAAATAATAAACCACATTCTTACTTTCTTCTTCAAATTGAAGAAGGTGCTTATAAATTCAAACTCCCCCAGCTTCCACAGATTATAGAATTGGACAGAAAATAGCCCATAGCCATTATTTTGTTGGTTTGCTTTAACAAAGTTTTAAAGTTTTTCATTAGTTGCCAAAATGTACGAATCCAGACTTTCACATTTAAAAAATCCAGTTGTCTAAATCCTTGTAGAGGGCTGGGGATGTGGCTCAAGCGGTAGCGCACTGGCCTGGCATGCATGCGGCCCGGTTCGATCCTCAGCACCACATACAAAGATGTTGTGTCCTCCGAAAACTAACAATAAATAAATAAATAAATATTAAAGATTTTAAATAAATAAATAAATAAATCCTTGTAGAAAAATCTGATCTTTGAGTTTTAGCCGTTACCATTTATCATCTCATTATGTATATTTTCTCCATTACTAAGTTTAAGAGGAAAATGAATGATTACTTGTCCCAACAGAGACAGAATTTTTCTTGTCTCCAATCCACTTTAGTCATTATGCCATTATGGTATCTTCTTGTCTTGTAGTCATTTGAGTTTCTAAGTCCCTACTACAGACTCACTGGGTGGCCCACTGACAACACAGGTGCAAAAAGCTAAGAAGGATCCTTCAATGTGCAATCCTCAGAATGTTACTATTTGTACACTGGATAAAGGAGAATAAAAAGGAAGTCATTGTGCTTATTTAAGCCTTCTAGCATATGCTCATTCAAAAGTTAGGTTTAGCAGGGATGCAGTGGTGCATGCCTGTAATTCCAACAGCTTGGGAAGCTGAGGCAGGAGGATTGAGAGTACAAAAGCCAGCCTCAGCAACTTAGTGAGGCCCTAAACAACTCAGTGAGACCCTTTCTCTAAATAAAATATAAAAAATGTTGGAGATATGGCTCAGTGGATAAGCACCCCTGGGCTCAATCCTGGTACCAAAAAAGAAAAAGTTAGGTTCAAATGGCAAATTTCTAATTTTAATTATATTTTATCTTCTGCTGCTTTTGGTGTTGATTTGTTCTTTTTCTAGGACTTTGAGATGTAATATTAAGTCATTTATTTGTTGACTTTTTCTTCTTTTATGGAATGAACTCCATGCAATGAATTTTCCTCTTAGAACTGCTCTCATAGTGTTCCAGAGATTTCGATATGTTGTGTCTGTGTTCTCATTCACATCTAAAATTTTTAAAACTTTCTCCTTGATATCTTCCGCAACCCATTGTTCATTCAGTAGCATATTATTTAGTCTCCCAGTGAATTTTATTTTATTGGAGTGGTTTTTAATTTCTTATTTTATCATTGATTTCTAATTTCATTCCATTATGATCTGATAGAATGCAGGGTAGTATCTCTACTTTTTTTATATTTGCCAAGAGTTGCTTTGTGGCATAGTATATGGTTTATTTTAGAAAAGGATCCATTTGCCATGGCCCTCTTCTCCCTCCAGGGAGAAGTCTATGTTACCCCTTTTAAAATAAACCCTGCTTTATATGCTTGACTCGGCAGCATGCTTCTCTAATGTTATGCTTCAACATGTGAGGAAGCAGGACTCGTCACCAATAATCGGAGGTATCAGCACCATCTCATCTTTCATGCATGTGATATCATTCTAATTTTTTTCATGAGCATCAGATCATCCTATAATCTCCTCTGAATTCCACCAGAGAACTTCTTAATTGAGACAATAAAAATATCAGAATACAAAAAAAAAAAAAGAAGAAGCAAATTCATCTTTTGCCTGAATAAGGAGGTAAATTTGGGGATTTCTATAGCACTTCTCAAACTTGGTTGGACTGACAAATTGTTATTTTTCTCCATTTATAATATCCTTAAATGTCTAGATTTTGCAATTTCCTCAGATCTCTGTTTTTCTTGTATAGAAAGTTCTTGTCATCCACAAAACAGGTGCTCTAATTAATGATTCCCAAAGAACCTGGGACTTGGTCCCAAAGCCCCCTCAACACTTTACTTTGTAGATTTGAAAGGTTAAGAGAAAATAAAATGTGCATGAGCTACTTAAAAAAATATGGACCTACTCATGCTTAGAGGCAAACATTTTCAGATTCTATAGACTAGAGTATATAGTTTCACTCTCTCTCACTTCCTCCCCAAACTGCTCCGAATGTGTTGACTACAACAAGCACAGCGCTTACTTCTCCAAGTCAGACTCATGTAAATCACAGGTACTCATCCCTATGGACTTTTCAAGATAATTTCCTGTGGATAATTCCCAGCTTAGACAAAAGGAGTCATGTGCACAGTTGGTGGCTATGTACATTAGGCTGTATTACTCTTTTGTTGTTGTTTATTACTCTAAAAAGAGAAACCAGAAACCTCAGAAGGGTTATTTACTGGTCAGCACAGCTGCAGAACTGGTTTCATCCTCTTGCTCATTGAAGTCTTTTGATAGTGTTTTTGGTCTGCTCAGAAGAAACTTCCGCACTACTAAAGAAAGAGATTGTGGTAGTTGGGAGATACAGAGAACATTTCCACTTTTCAAGGTGATTTTTGTTGTTGTTGTTGTTGTTGTTGTTAACAGCTATTTCATTCTAAAAGGAGAGCCTCAAGGCCAAAATTATAACATGATTTTCCCAAGTTTAAACAGTGTGTTAGTGGATGAAAGAAAATGTTCTACTGCAGTGAGCTTCCATAGAATCCAGAGTCCTGTGGGGTCTCTGAGACGTAAAAGGTACGTGTGGTGGAAGACTGGTCTTCAAGTAAGGCACCTGCTTGAAAAGATCAGCTTTCAGACCTGAAGCCATGCTTTTGCCATTTAGATAAGGAGGAATGACACAGCTATGTGCTATCAGAGCAGAGATTTCTGCTCCACGTCCGTCTGATTGCAAGGGAATTTAGCTCTTTGATTTTTATAAAGATTATTCCAACCTCATTTTCTTACATTGTCAAAATAACATTTTTCTATTAAGGGATCAAAAATAATAGTGGGGATTTTAGAAGAACGCTACACTCTCTGCCAGATGCATGCTGGGCACCTGAAGCAATTCTGGGTATTTGTGAAATGAGTGGAGGTGAGCTGATGGAAATGTTTAAGAAGGCTTCAGGACTCTGCCCCTTCTGTACCAGTATTTGGATTGGCTAGTCTAAAAATTCAAGTTCCTTTTGTCCTTGTTACCAAATTCCAACCGTATCAGAAAGCAGCAGCTTCATCAAGAGGAATAAGGGTAAGGTAAATGGATTTTTCAGGAGTAGATATTTCCCATGTTCCCGTGGTTTGTTTAAAGCTTAATTGTGGAGTTATACTTCCCTATCTTACAAAATGGAACTATTTCGTCTAGGCGGATACCTGCTTCCGACCAAACACATGAAAGAAAAATAGGAATGGCTCCTAGGTTCAGATAGACACCCTGCCTAGTGAAATGAATACTGCAGATGATGCTCAGAACAAGGGCACAGCAGCCTTCTGCGTGGTCAACATATTTATTTGGTCATTGTGGATTCATAAAGCCTAAGGCAGAGAGAATTGGGCCTCATGGATCCCCCAGAACATGTTCAATAGAGTTTCCCTGCCCCTTTTCCTGACTGCTCCATGAATCAGTAGCCTTGAGTGCAACTACCTTAGAGGCCAAAGAAGTTTTTAGGGTAGGGGTTTATCTTTTTAGGCTGCTATAACAGAATGTCGTAGACTGGATGGCTTAAACACAGAAATTTATTTCTCATGATTCTGGAGACCAAAAAGTAGGGCACAAGGTGTTGGCCAGTTTGGTTCCTGGTGAGGGTCTTCTTCCTGGCTTGCAAATGTCCACCTTCTCTGCACTCTCACATGAGAGAGAGAGAGAGAGAGAGAGGGAGGGAGGAGAGAGCAGGAGAGAGAGAAAGAGAGAGCAGGAGAGAGAAAACTCTTCTCATAAGGATAACAGCCCTGGCAGATCAGAGCCCAATCTTAGGACTTCCTTTAACCTTAATGATCTTCAGTTGTGTCTCCTAAACACAGTCAACTGGGGTTAAGGCTTCAACATATGAACTTGGGGGGAATAAATTTCAGTCCATAGCAAAGTTCTTAAGGCCCATGATATCCTATGTGGAATTTTTGTGTTTTCATGCATGGGCTTTTTTTTCCAAGGGTGGCGATTCATAGCCTTCCTCAAGGTCCTAAAGGGGTCTGTAATAAATTGTAGTAACCACAACTCAAACACACAAGGGTTGATTGGCCCACAAAAATCTCAAAAGAAGACAAAGAGAAATCAATATTGCCTGAGTTTCCACCATCTGACGTGCTCTGTCCTGGGCATCAACCAGGGACTGCTGTGCTGTGAGGTCCATCAGCCTCAGGTGGTGCCTCCCACAGAGCAGGCCAGCTGAGGCGTGGCTCCAAGGCTGCACAATCACATTGTTCCAATTGCTTCACAAAAGCACTGTCCAATGGCTTTTTTTTTTTTTTTTTTTTTTGCTAGTATTTGGATCTGGAATGTCATTCAAAGGCCCATGTATTAAAAGTCTTGTCCCCAACTTGATACTACCGGAAGGTGGTGGCAACTTTAAGTGGCGAAGCCCAGTGGAAAGTTTTGGAGTCACTGCGGGCCTGCTGTTGAAGGGGATTGTGGGACTCTGGGCTCTTTTTTCCTTCCTTTCTGGCCAAGAGGTAAGCAGATTTTGCTCTGCCCATAGTCATGATGTGCTGCCACAGCCCAAAACATTGGTGCCACCTGATCATGGGTCTGAAACCTCCAAAATTGTGGGCCTTTTCTCTTCTTATGTTGATTATCTCAGATATTTGTTACAGTAACAGAAAGTTGACACTAACACCTTTTCAAATAAGACATAACAATGAAGACCAGTGGCATTTTATTGACTTAAAAACTACAAGAGTTCAGGCATTGGTGTAGTATGGTCCTCAGACTAAAGAAATCAATAGTACCTTTTGTGCCATCTCAAGTGTGGCTCTGTGTTTAATGTCTTTCTCCAAAGAAGACAGCAATTATCTAACTTTGTCTTATAAAATAATTCAAACAAATAGTTAATGGCATTATTTTTAAATCATGAACAAATAGATTGGAATATAAAGAAGTAAGTAAATTTCCAATTGGTTAATCAATCAACCAACAGCCAACTGTTAAATATTATCTTAGTTTTCTCTTCTGGTGATGTTTTAAATGTTTTCTTTTAGTCTAAATAAAAGTGTGACTTGCTGGGCATGGTGGCATACACCCAGTGGCTCTGGAGGCTGAGGCAAGAGGATTGGGAGTTCCAAGCCAGTCTCAGCAAAAGTGAGGTGCTAAGCAACTTAGAGGAGACTCTGTCTCTAAATAAAACACAAAATAGGGCTGGGGATGGGGCTCAGTGGCTAAATGCCCAGAGTTCAATCCCTGATACAAAAAAAAAAAGTATGAGTTTTGCAGGACAAAATTAAAATAGTGTCTGTTTTGGGCTCAGTATCCAAATAGTCCTTTACTGACTCAACACAAATGTCCCCGCCTTCCAGACACTACCAGGACTGGGTATCTAGAGGTGAACAGATGGGACCAGGTTCCTTACCGATGGCATGTACTGTTTAATGAGGGAAACCAACATGCAACACGTAGACAGACAAAATGGTAAATAATTACAACTATGATGAGAGCTATGAATGAAAACCCACGTGGAGGGTGTAAGACAGAGAATGGTAAAACTGAGCATTTTAGCTGATAGTTCAGGAAACATCTCTTGGAACAGGTGATACCGAAGCCAGGAGCTGAAATGTGGAGACTGATTCAGTTTAGGATGTAAGGGAACAAAAAGCCTGAAAACCCAGCTGGACCATAATTCCATTTACTGAGAACTGGAGACAGCTGTAGGATGGAGGGGAAGGTGGGAAGAAATCTAAGTTGTGTTAAAACTGATGTGCCTGTTAAACTTCCGTGGGTGGGTCTGAGTGGCCATTATTTACATAAATCTAAAGCCTCAAGGAAAGATCTTGGATAGAACTTAAAAACTGAGAGTAATCCCCAAATGAACAATGTTTGAAGTTATAGGCACTGTTATGATTTGTATTTCGAATATCCCACAAACTCTTGCGTTAAAAGCTTGTCACACAGTATAGCAGTGTTCATAGGGATTTAGGGAAGTGATTGGATCATGAGGGCTCAGGCCCCCTCAGTGATTTCTCCCAGTGACGGGCTCATCGCTGATGGCATTATTGGGAGGTGATGAACTAGTTGGAGCCAGTAAGCCATAAAAGGCATGCCCTCAGAGAACAGATCTTATCTCAGCCCTTTTCTCACTCTCTTATGTCTTTGCTTCCCAGCTATAAGCATCTCTGCCCTACCACCCACTCCCCCACCATGATGTTCTGCCTCACTATGGTCCTTTAGCAAAAGGGGAAAAGCAACCATGAACTGAAAACTCTGAAATGGTGAGCCAATAAATCTTTCCTCCTCTAAGTTGACTTTCTCAAGTATTTTGTCACAGTGACAGAAAGCTGAGTAACACAGGCATGGTTCTGATCACTCAGAAAGAAAAGTATAAAGAGAGGACAAGAAGTCCCACCTATAAGGCTTGGGCTTTCTAACACATAGAGGTCAGAGAAAGGGGGAGAAGCAGCAAATTATCCTGAGAAGTTGCTGTCAGAGAGAGAGAGAGAGACAGAGAAAGGGGAAACTTAAAAATATGCCTCAATGCCACAGAGAAATGTGCTCATAGAAGTTGAAACAATCAACTGTGTTGAATGCTATTGAGAAGTCAAATAAGAAAAAATGGGAAACTATCCATTTTTCAAAAAGTTGCTACCAAAAGGTCATTGATGATATTCACAGGAGGACTTTGATTGGAGTTTTGGGCAGAAGCAAGGTTGATAGTATTTGAAGAATAAATGAGAGACAAAGAAATAAAGACAGTGTGCATCAAGCCTAACAGGTTGCTCTAGGATTGGAGTGAAGAGAAATTGGCAGAGGATAGGGGGAGCAAAAGATGTTATTATATAAGATGAGACTTAATGAAGCACCCCTCTGCACTGATGGGGATGCTGTAACAAAGAGGAAAAAGCTGAAACTCAGAAAGAAGAGGTGATAAAGGTAAGGGGACAGGTAAAGTTGTGATATGAGTGAAGGAGAGCAAGGTTACAAACAGTAATAGTGTCTGTTTTGGGCTCAATATCCAAATAGTCCTATTTGGATATTGTGAAATATAATTTGCAATAAGAATTTGAGAATATCATAAACCAGAGATATATAGTTATCAGTGTGGCAGCAAGAGTAGATGACAATGGCTTCCATCTGACACCACTTTTCTCCTTCCTGAGTTTTTGAAGAAGAGGAAAGAGACAAGCAGAAAAATGAGCTTCCCAGGTCCCCGAGTTAACTGTTCTATGACTTGGGACCTAATGATCCTTTACTCTGGTCAATAGTATGGCCCTTATTGCTTTGAACATTTTTCTGCCAACTAAGGATCAGTATCTCTTGCCTGCCAACATTGGATCTTTGGGGCACCAAGGAGTCCTGGCAACCTGTCAGCTCAACTCAGCCTTTCACGGACCTTATTCCAATGAACTGGTCATCTTACATCTCATCTTCTTGCAGTGCGGATACAGCAGTGATTCATTAAGTGGGACAGGTCGTTCCCACTGACTGTGGTTTCAAGATAAAATGCTGGATGTCACCCCTCTGAAGTGTTTCAAGGCGTATTACAGTGAGATTTTTAATTGACTGGTATAGACTAGGGTTTCTCAACCTAGCACCATCGACATTCGGGGCTGGATAATTTTTTGTTGTAGAAGCAAACCTGTGCCTTGTGAGATATGGAGCCGCACCCTCGCCTCTACCCACCAGATGACAATAGAACTGCACACCACTCCTAGTCGGGACCAGACCACCAAGTGACTAACTCTCCCTTACAGGGCAGAATCACTGCCACTCGAGGACCACTAATACAGACTGACATCATGACATCAAAAGGAACCGAAAACTCCACAAAACACCTAAAATATTTTCTAGTATCAGAATGTCTGGTTTTTGTATAGACAAATACCTAGCTATTTGACTGAGTTTTTCAGTTTTCAAATGAATACTAGATGTCTTCATCAACAACAAACATTGGATGAACACATCTTTTGAAGACCCTCTCAGCCTGATATTGTGTGTGGGGGGGGGTGCGCGCGCGCATGCACAGAAAGTGAACTTGGGGCTCTGTGCATACTAAGCATATACTCTACCTCTGAGCTACACCACACATCTAGACCCCTAGTCTGATTTTTTAACTCTTGAACCAATCAGCAGGATTTAACATGTCAAAATTTGAAATAGTTGAGAACATTTAAAAAGCTTTCCAATTCCAGACGTGTTCTCCACTCTACTAACTGGCATAGTTTGGCGCTTGTTTTATTCTTATTTTTAATTTTATTTTACCTAATTTTTGTTGTTTTTCACATGCTGTTTTAATCCATTTTGAAGGAAGTCAGAGGATAAATATGAGCAGAGTCATTTTTTCTATATGTGAATAATGAGTTCTTTTTTCTGAGAACACTTTATCTCCTCTCCCTGTTGCTCAACCACTCCCATTGAGCAATCTCCTGATGACTTTGTATGGAGTGGGATCATGGCCTATTTATTTATTTATTTATTTATTTATTTATTTATTGGTGCTGGGGATCAAACCCAGGGCTTTGAGCAGGCAAGACAAGCACTCTACCAAATGAGCTATATCCCCATTCCTTGGCCTGTTTATTATAAACCATCTACTATACTAAATTATTACTCTGCAGAGCAGTCAGAGCAGTAGGAAGGATGCTCAATGGGAAACTCTAATAGTTTCTAGTACCCATCTGTCAGACAAAACTTTTGCATTTCTGAGTATCTGTTTCTTCAAATTCAAATTCAATTAATATCGATGGTGATGAACATGGCTTTGCCAAGCCAAAACTTGACAGTGCCTCAAAGGCTATTTTGTAGTAGAGTGTGGCTCCTCTGTGTGGCAGTTTTTAAAGTTCAAGAGGTTCTTGGTTTCTTGTTTTCATAATAACCCGGTAGGAAGCAGCCATAAATTGTGTTCATTCTTCCTTTTGACAAAATAGATGTAGTAAAAGTTTAATCTTTCTTGTGTAAAATAAAAATTCTTCATAAACAAAAATCAGATTCTTGTTAGCAATATGCACATTGGGTTGTTTAGGAGTATGGTGTATTGCTGTCTGCAATTTATTTTGAAAAGAAAAGACCAATGGTCTCACTGAAGAATGGATAAATGGATAGATGCGTTAAAAAGAAAAATAAGGTAAATTGTTAATTGTAGATTTGAATTGGCAGTGTGTGGGTATTCACCGTCCAGTTCTTTCAACTTTTTCTTTGTTTGAACATATTCACCATAAATTGGGAGGGGAAATTCCTTTGGTTATTTTAAATTCGCCTCTTTCAAGTCTCTGGTGGTTTGGGGTTTGGTGAAAAGTCACGTTCGTTAGCCTTTATGACTTTTATGACTATTAATCATATGTAAACTGAGATCTCAGTTTTCAGTCTGTCCAAGAGTTTCCTCTATTCCCTTGAGCCCTTTAGATGCTATTCTCTGCATGTTTTCCAAATTTTGTTAATGTCTTTCTTAAGGTAGAGCCATCAAAATTACTCCAAATGCTCTCTCAAAGTTTTGTTTGAGGGTAAGTAGGAAGTTATTTTTGGATTTGTTTCTAATAGTCTCTGTAGAGAGACAAATTGCTTTTCCAAGAATTTCCACACTATTGCAGCTAATGGTGTATTCGCAGGCTGATTACCCAAATTAGAACCTCCAAATCTTCCTCAATTCCCTCCTCTCTCACACGCCGCCCCCCATACTATCATTTTTACTTTTCAAATATTCTGAAATTTCTTCCATCTTCTTGAATATCACTGCCTTTGTCCAGACCTCTCTCTGAGTCTTCTTTCGGTCTGTGGTATTTTTTTTTTCTCTCTAACCTCTCTTCCTTATTGTCTCCAGAGTTTTCTTTTCAGAATGTAAATATGTTCGTATCATCCCTCTCCTTGAACTACGGTAATAAATTAGAAATAATTAGCAATGTTTTTAGATATATTGATGACAATGTGGACTTTTTAAGAGAACTTACCTTCTAGAAATTCATACTAAAATATTTACAGATGGAATAAGGAAATACCTGAGATTTGCTTCAGAACTAATATCTGAAGGAAAGAACATTGGTAGAGATATAAATGAACCAAGATCAACCATGAATTGAAAAATTGTTAAAGTTGAGTAACGAATACATGGGGATTTTCTCTATTTTGCATATATTTGAAATTTTCCATGATAAAAAAAGTTTTTTTGTTGTTGTTGTTATTGTTTTATCTTGGTTTTTTTTTTTTTTTTTTTTTTTTTTTTGGTACTGGATATTGAACCCAGGGGCCTTAATCACTAAGAGACATCTCAACCCTTTTTATATTTTTTATTCTAACAAAGGGTCTTGCTAAATTGCTTAAGACCTCACTAAGTTTTACTCACTATCATTTTTACTTCTTAAATATTCTGGCCTTGAACTTGCAACCCTCCTGGCTAAGCCTCCTAAATAACTGGGATCATAAGCATGTACCACCATGCCCAGCCAGTAGAGCTACCTTGTCTTTGAGCCCTTTCTGCACTCCTTCTTCTAATGTGTACCCTATGATTCTAATATGTACCCTATGATATAGCACCTTACATGTTATTCCTAGGATGGACTATTTTGAAAAATCAATTTTTTTCTTTCTTGAACAATGATGCTTATCATTTTGTATCCAACTCAAAAGACTCAGGAATTTTTCCTGACTCATCCTGATATAGCTATCTCCTTTCCCAGGATTACCATAGGTTTTTTTTATTTATTTATTTATTTTTTTGTTTTTCGATGGTGCTGGGGATTGACCCCAGGGCCTTGTACATGTGAGGCAAGCACTCTACCAACTGAGTTATATCCCCAGCACCATAGATTTTTATAGAACATTTATTTGTATATTGTAAGATTATTGTTATAATATTCTCAAAAATATAAATCTGCTTAATCAGGTGGTAATATAGGGTAAAGCCTCATTTTTTATATTTGTGCAATATATAGTGCAAAAACCGTGTTTAAAATTTCTAAATGAACCATCTTGTATGAAAACATATTTTAGATTTTTAAATATTACTTTTGTTACCTAGATGTAAATCCTGGCTTCTGCAGAAGGGGCCCATGAACCAGACTATACTTATTGAGGATTTAAATGTTTTTCGTTCAGTAAGATTTGCAAATCTCGGAATTAAGACAATTTTCTAAACATGTTAGTTCTTATTCCACAGTTTAATGTGCAATCATATTCCAGATAAGTTGCAGAATTTTATGCATGACACATATGTAATCCTTATAGCTGAACAAGATAATTTCTCAATTCTTACATCTTAATACCACAGCACTAGCCTAGGTCAAAGTATTTGCAATTTCCAAAGAAAGGCTGAAAACAGTAATTCTTCTAAAACATAAAAAAAAAATCAAGATAGCATAAGATATATACTGTTCCTGCTTTAAGCTGTTCTTGGCCCTTCTAGCTATTCTAAAACATAAAAAAAATCAAGATAGCATAAGATATATACTGTTCCTGCTTTAAGCTGTTCTTGGCCCTTCTAGCTATCAGTAATCATGGCCCCCAAAACCATTTATGAGAGTGTGTATGATTGCCCCTCTTGGTACCAATGTTATATCACTTCTTGTAAAAACCAAATTTAATTTAAAACAAACTGTCATTGCTTGTTAATCAGCTAGCTGGGCAGTCATGATCCTTTTTATACCTGTCATCATCTGCAATAGTATAATGATTTTTGAGTGTTGCCAGAGGCTCAGCTTTGCAGGACCACAAGGTGCAAAGCACCACAGTCAAGAGAACACTTGAATAATGAGAACAGAATGAGTGTGTTCTGGGTAGGAGCTAAAAAGAGACTCCAGAGTACATACAGTCCACAGTCTCAGGAATTTTCTTTGTCTTACAGCCTCCTACTAATGGAAAGAGGCATGTACTGGGAATGACACAATGTCAGTTACATGACAATCCCAGCCTATTCCCGACTCCACGGAATGGCTGTACTTTTCATAGAAAGCATTAGTTTTTAACATAGAGATAGTGAAAGACAGCATGGTTAAATAGAAAATGCATGTTCTTTGTTTCCAGGAAGACCAGGACTGGAATCCCATTCATTGGCTTATGACCTTTCATGGTGCAATGTTCTTGACCTCTTTGAAATTTTTCTCTCCCATAAGAGCGCCCGCAATAATGTCAACGTCTGTGGGAAGTCAAAATAAATGTTATTTCATTCCCTCCCCCAATAGCACAACAGTTTAAATGCCTACTACAGAATGAAAACAGAAAGAGGCAGATAACTCTCAGAGTCAAGAGTGACGGGGCCAGAAAGAGGCTGCAGAGAAATCTCTAGCATCGCCCTTCTGATTCGGCTCTGTCCTTGCCATGAAAAAGTAATGATCTCTGAAACATCCTGTCAACTCACATGATTTTGAACAGCAGGCATTCCAAGCATAAATGAAATACTTTCTATTTTGAAAAAAACAGAACTGAAAGTGGAACAGATTCCAATATTCAGTCAAACTGAACTCATAGTGTGGGTTTTCCAGAACCAAATATGGAGATGACACTCAGTTCTTCAATTTAAAGCTGTTCAAAATTCTCAAGTAATTCATGAACTTCAGAAATCTATATTAACTTGAGACTTAAGAAGATTCAACTGAGAGTCACAGGACAAGTTGTCACCGTGAGGGAAAACCTTTGCCTCAGAGAACTTCAATCAATGATAGGACCAGGAAAGGACTTTGTTCTTCCTGACTCCTTGATGTCAAGTGTAAAGTGTTCTGTAAAACTGACCTGCATGTGGAAATTCCTAGGAAGGACTCCCTCATGGTGTCTGCCCAAAGTTAATGTATGTAGAAGACTCCGAGAAAAATTGATTTGGCTCATTTTAAATTGTTGGGGTTTTGATTGTTTGGCTTCCCAAAACAAAACAAAGGACCGAAAAGCCACTTTTAAAAAACCTAGAGTCTGATTCTATCATAGATTTGTGACCTCTGCCTGAGCTCTGCTCTAGACCATCTCAGCACCACAGACAGAAAAAGGAGAAGCCCTTCAAAGCACTTACACACTCAAATGCACTTACTCTTCTGTGACCTTTGAAGCAATTAAGCAACAGAAAAGCAATAACCAAAATGAATTTCAGAGATTCTATATGGATTTAATTTTCTCACATGTTACTTTCACCCCATTACTAGTACTCTGTCAAATATTGTTCCAGGTACATGTCCAAAGTTTAAACTCTGAATACATTCATAATACTAAACAAACCAATGGCATAATGATCTATGCAAGAGTCTTAAAACATCTTGTAGGTAGGGACAGGTCCACTTAAACCAATACTAAATTAAGTGAAAATATAGGATAGGATCTGACAAATACAGAAGGCTTCAAATAATAAAATTACCCATTTGATCAAATAGAAGCTTAAAAGATGTTGGAAAATCTGCAGCTACATAAATCATGTATAGAGTGAGTGGAATTCCCCACTTATAATAAGGTATCAAGATTTACATTACTTCACATTCTACACACCATACCTTTTTTGTTTTTGTTTTTGATTATTGGTACTAGGGATTGAACCCAGAGGCACTTTACCACTAAGCTACATCCCCAGCCTACTTTATTATTATTATTATTTTTTTTTTTTTTTTTGAGACAGGGCCTTGGTAAGTTGCTGAGGTTGGCCTCAAACTTGAGATCCTTCTGACTCATCCTCCTGAGTCAATGGGATTACAGGTATGCACTACCACACATTATACCTTTCGCCTATTCGGGAGGTGATAAGCCAAGTGACAACACTTTTCTTCACAAAGGGCAATCCCACAGCTTACATGTAAATGCATGGTCTTGAAATAGTTGAGATGGGTCTTTCTCTGATGACAGGAGATGTGAAGAGAAGTTGGGAACCTGGAGTCAGTGCACTGCAGACTAAGCTCTATCAGTTACTTGTTCCCTGATCAAGGACAAGTCACCACTGGCTCTCCTTCTGTTTCCTCTCTGAAGACAATAGTAATGATGGCCTCCCTCTTTCATGGGATTGTGGCAAAGTTCAAGAACGTGCCTTATGCTGGCAAATTCCCATATAAACACCGGAGTTTATCTTCTCGCTACTAGAGAGGGGATCAAAAACCAAAGCATAGAGACTCTACCCACCATGGACTCTGGAAGTATATAATGACCTATTGAAACAGTAAAAAGCCCCCCAAGACTCCAAATCCCTGAAAGCAATAAGAACATGACTCCAACAGTGAACTCCAAGGACTGTAAATGAGGGATCGGTACAAAGAGAAAGGGGGCTCCGAGGGAGTTAACTCTTTGGGAATGAGTGGCTTTGAAACACGCCATCTGGCAAAAACAAAGAAACAAAAACAAGTTCTGCAGCCCAGAATTTTCTTGTTGTAAGTGGTCCCAAGAAAATAATCAAACATTTTATTTTGCTTCAAAGCAGCTCTGAGGTACAATTTGTGGACTCTGTGGAAATCGAGTCCACTGCACACATCTCCCTGTAACACCCACTGGGTTATGCCTTAGAAATAAGCCATTCCCAGCAACAAGGAAGGTTATCAGTGGGCCCTTCTGATCCTTGGGTTCCACATCTGTGGATTCAACCAACTAGGAATCAAAAACATTTTTAAGAACCATGCATCTGCACTGAACATTCACAGACCTTTTTCTTTATCGTTATTCTTAAATAACATAGTATAGCAGTTAGTGACATAGTACTCATTTGGCACACGTTGTTGTAAGTAATCTATAGATGATGTAAAGTAGGTGGGAGGGTTTCATAGGTTATGTGCAAAACTTACACCACTTTATGGAAAGGACTTGAGTATCCTTAGATTGTGGTCTTTGTGGGGTCTTGGAACTGACCTCCCAAGGATACTGAGGGACAACTCTAATTCCTATTGGAGTAATTCCTAGTGGCTCTGGTTTATTAGACTCCATTGATGGCCATCATTGTTGGGCTTAATTTTAAAGGCATTAGATGGATGAAATTAGGATTAAAAATTTCCTTTTCTTATAAATAACTTGATCTCCAAAATGTGTAATCTTATCACAATGACCTTAAAAAACCTTGGCAATTTTCTCCTAGACATCCATGTACGGCCTACTGGCTTCATTTCCACCCAGCTTCAGCCAAGGACTCCCTCAGCCCTACTGCGGCTCTTGTGCTCTTTAGAATTTTGACATTTAACCAAGTGGAAGAATGTGGAGAAACAAATGGAAATTTTAAAAAGGTTTAAGAAGTAGGTTTCCATAATGGTTCTGTTTAATCTGGTGACCCAGAGAAGCCACAGGTTCATGGGCAGCATTGGGATATGTAACAGGCGAGGGGAGAATTGTGACTTAGGGCACACTTCTCAGGTAGGGGCAGGCAGCTGAGAAAAGCCCATGTCTCCTCCCTCTCCACTTGCAGCCAGTCCCAGCCAGCAGGCTCTGGAACCCCCGGCCCAGGACACACACACACACACACACACACACACACACACACACACACACAACTGGGAGCAGAGGACTGGGTTGTTTCTATTCAGAAATAACTTACTTGGACACCCCATCTTCCAGGTTGAGCACAATGAACAGATCTGATCACACACAGTTTCATACACTAAGCCAGCTATTTGGGGTGGGGCCTGGGTGGAGTGTCTGTCCTCCAAAGGAAAAGGAAAAACTGACAGGAAAAATGGAGGGACAGGCCAGGAGGGGCAGAGACAGCAGTAGGTTCCAGGTTAATAACAAAGTTCTCCGTTGCTGCCCTCACCGATGCAAGGGCCATCACTGCAAACTGTTTTCAAAGATAAAAGCACACTGCCTGTCAGTGCTGTGTGGCCCGGGCTTAGACGGTCTCAGGGGAAGCCTAGCCCTTCCTGCCATGAAGTTTGGAAGGGCCATAAAACACACTGTGTATCTAATTTTATTGTGCTGGAAATACTCTTGTTTGCATTTTCATGGGGTTTTACGTTCAAATGTGTGGGATTCCCACGTGCATTCCACTTTGATTTTTTTTTTTTTTTGATGTGTACAGATTCTGAAATCAGACCTAGGTGTCACTCTTTCGTGCACCCTAGGGGTCTCTGGGCCTTCATTTCCCCATATAATAAAACTGGAATAATAAAATATAAATGGTCCTTAACTAAAAATGGGGCAATAGCCTAATAAACTCACCAAAGGTTGAAAATATCATGATGTGAGAGCGTATTCGATATTCCTAACCTTCCGAACATCACAGCTTAGCAGCACGGCATGCTGCAGGGTATTGGCTGTTTGGCGCAGTGGTACTGTGGTTGACCTCTAGCTGGGGTTCACTGCTGCTGTCAGGCATCTCAGAAGAACATACAACGTACTGCTAACTCAGGAAGAGATCCAAATTCGAAATTAAAAATGCGGTTTCCACCGAATGCCTATCACTTTCACACCATTGTGAAGCTGAAAAATCATTAAGTTAAACCACCAAAAGTCAGGGACCATCTACGCAGATGGTTATAGAGGAGTTATTGTGAGAACTCTATGAAAATAGATACACTTGTGAACATCAGCTGGCACGGCAAGTTGCCTGATAAATGTTTTTTAATTATCAGCATTGATATTATCCTACAGCTGTAGCAGAACAGTGTACCTCTCGTTTCTCACTCAGCACTGTGACCCAGACACATGAACTACAATGGCCTCATCTTCAAAACAGAGGTGTTCAGCTAAACATCTTATAATTGCTATCCAAATCCACAATTCTTTGGCAGTTTGGATGTGCTAGGTCATGTAAACTAGCTATTTTTATTATTTTTGAATAATAGGTGTTTGGAAAAGTCAAAGTACCGTTGGCCTTCTCAAATCTGTGAGTTTTCAAAAATTTAGCAGTTGGATGATTCAAAGGAGGCTCTGATCCACACTGAGATGTTCCACTTCGTAGGACTTTTGTTGTTGCTTGTTTGTTTGTTTTTGTGCTAGGGATCAAACCCAGGGCCTCAAGTACACCAGACAAATGTTCTACCACTGAGCTATACCCCCAGTCCTATGAGTTGTTATAAGTTCTTTAGGATAAGTAGGGAGTTCAGACCTCAGTGGATATTGCATTCTATTGTGGGAGGCTCTATTTTAAAGAAATGATTTCACTGGAGAATTCTTTTCCACTGTGAAGTCACGCCAGAAACAAAACTCCCTAAAGAATGGCCCAGCAGTGGGGGCTGGGGTTATGGTTCAGCAGTAGAAAATATATATATATGAAAGAAAGAATAGCCCAGCAGGGCAGAGGGCCCCTGCAGTTAGACAGGGAAGTCACAGGTCCCCTGCAGCCAGAAAGGGAAGTCACAAGCCACGTGGACAACGACCCAAGGACCTCACACAAATGACATAAAGAGGAACAGAGGGGTTAGAATAACTTTTTTTTTAAATCATTGGTGATTCTAGAGTTTATCGATTCTCCTGAATTTTAGGGAATAGAAGGGGAAGAACTTCTAAATGCCAGCCAGACATTTTTTCCCCCCTACAGCAGGGTATCAGAAGCTGCCGACGTCAAAGATAAAGCACTTGAGACAAACTGTGTGGAGGAACCTCTGCAGCAGAAATGATTTCCAGTCCAATCTCCACATGCAACAAGGAGTGGCCAGGATGAAAAAAGGGGAGTGTGCCCTAGGAGCCGGGCAGAGCTGCAAGCACACTGCCAACTTGAGCCCATACGACAATGCTCTAGCTAATCTGCACATACTCGGTGTCCTAGGCTCATCCAGGCAAAACGCTGTCTAGCAAGACTTCAAATGAAAACAACCATTCTCTGCTCCCCCTCAATATTATCCAGGCAATCCAAAGAGAGGAACCAGCTTGGTTATCTCCTTGCAGCCTCTGATTCAGAGGCCTGCCATTTCCAGAAGTTACATCATCTCTCTGTTCAGGGTTTGGCCCTTTCTCTTTTCCCCTTTTTCCTTTTCTCTTAAGCCTTCTGTCTGGCGATCAGCAGAGAACAAACATCCAAACAGCAGCTCTGTTCCAGGATGGTGCCACTTTCCACTTCTCTCAAAAGCAAGCTCCACTACTGCTGAATTAACCTGGGAAAAAAGGTCCTCGCAGGGTTTTGCATGCCAGGCCCCTCCTCTCCTGTGGTGATAATTAGATTCAGGCAGCACTTCTACAATCCACGTTAAAAAAAAAAAATAAGAAGAAAGAGCCTAAGCATCATAAAAATATCAAAACACTAAAGTAAGGAAGGCCAGGGCAACTGAAAACTTCAACTTTAAAGCAATGGAGATGGATTAGCTTATTGGAGAAAAGAGCTATAAAATATAGCTTTAGTGAGTTGGAAAGCATGCATGAAATCTGAATACGATTTCTAATCTAACTGTGCATATCATTTTGTCACTTCTCTATACTCAGGCTCTTAAATAAATATTCTTCAGTATTGACTAGAAATGTCAAGCTAATCATCTAATAAATTCAAAAGTTATTTTATCTATTTACTTTTTAATTTTTTAAATAGGGTCTCACTATGTTGCCCAAGCTAGTCTCAAGTCCTGAACTCAAGGGACTCTCCTGCCTCAGCCTCCCAGGTAGTAGGACCGTGGGCACACACCACTACACCTGGCTCACAAGTTATTTTAAACCACTGTGTTTTCAACAATAAAATAGAATCAAAACTAGTCATCCACTCACTTCCACAGGTCTCCTACTTGTCGCCTGAATTTTGGCTATAAACCTAAATATGACAGACTATAGAAATCCCGGACACCTGGAAATCAACTTTTACAGACAGGAATCAAGCAATACACCCATTCATCCTCAAAGTTAAAAGACGATGTTGCTAAAAATAGCAGGTTCTTAAAAAGTCACTAAAAACACACATGGATACTGGTACAAATAAAATCACCTCCTCCTATAGCGTCAGAGGGAAACCAAAATCAAAATAAAATAAAAGTTGCTGGTAGCTTGTAACACACACACACACACATACACACACACACACAGAGTCTCTAGTCTCTAGTTACTTACTGGGTGGTTTTGTGGCCGTATTCCTCACTTCAGCACCCTGCCTGTCCAGCTGCCAAGTGCCGGAGCATGCCGCCAGCAGCTGTTTCCTTCAAGCCTGGGCTCTCTGTGTCTTAACCAGTCACATGCGCCTCCTGATAAATACCGCCCGGTGCCAGGAGGTCAGAAACTGAAGATCATTATTCTCCTCCTTCGGAAACCTCAGAACCCCCTGGGTTGGCTGGGCCCTGTCATTAGCATGCAGAGCGGAGCAGAGCTGTACATTTCACAATTTGTTTTCTTTTTAGTGACAAACACCCAACAGCTGATAAGTCACACCGGAGGGCAGGTCACTGCAAGTGGAAAGTTAATCGTGTTTGTGGTAGGGGGGGAGGGGAGCCTGACAGTCCCATCTCAGTCAGGTTTTCACTGGGGCCTCACCACGAAGCAAGGACAGGGAACAGCAGCAGGTGGAAGCTGTCCTATGTGTCAGGTGGCCCCGAAACACGTGAGTGTGCTGGGTTTCATTTTCTCAGGATTCCAGGCTCCAGTTTGTTGGAAGAGCCACAGTCCTAAGCAGACTGGTCCTGAGGGAGGCAGATCCTAACTCATCATCTCAGAAGGATTAGGTTTGACCTCAGAGGCCAGCGCTGCTGTGTGCATAGGCACCGAGGGGTAAAAATATGAAGGGCAAAGGAAGAAGATCAAATGCAGCTTTACCTACAGAGTCTGTGAACAGGATTTCAGGTAGCTGGAGATCACATTTGCATGAAGGTATCTGCTGCATTGTGCCAACATTTTCAGGCACAGCAAGCAGTTTGAACCACCTCCTGGTGGAGTGGAAACAAAGAATTACGGGGATTACAAAGCCCTCTACAGAGGTACTGCTGCCTGCTTGGCTGACTGGGAGGCTGGCCAACCTGCAGTTTTCAGTTCTGCTCACAGGTGCTCACCTGTCCTGGGTGTCTTATTGGATCCATACTTCTTGCCCAAGCTGATTTTCCCACCCTTCCCTCTCCATTCTCCTCTCCAAGAAAAGCTCTTGGAGTATCCATTGTGGATGGTGTCCCCATTTCAATTTCTGATTTCTTGGTATAATAAAAGGGACACTTCCCAAAATCTGTATCTGATCTCACCCTCCAGGATAGGAATCTTACAGTTAGCTTATTTGGCAAAGTGAACATCCAGAAAAGATAGTTCAAGTCCCCCAGGGGATTTCTGAATTAGCCTGTTCAACTGTCAACTTTGATTTTTAAAAAGTGAAATCTTACTCAATAGAGGAGCACGTGGGGGTAATAGTTCATAGTGCGCTTTATCTCATAATTATTTACAGTTATAATTCAACTAGAAGTTTCCCTTTATACAGAGAATGGTGTTTTCTAGAATCATCGGAGAAAAAAAAAAAAAACTCAGTCTTGCCATAACGAATTTGTTACCAACTTGTGAGTCTTAAGTGTAAAGGGAAAAATTTTGGAAATATTGAAACAAATTGCTTTCTAAGAGTTTAAAGTTAGCAATAGGAATAAAACTTTAGATATCAAAACATGATGCCCTAAAGTACAAGTCAAGTTCATAGACATTTTTGCTCATGTGTTGATGTGACAATCGTCAATCAGAAACAGAAAAGGAAGACTATCATTTGAAATATTATTTTGATTTATTTATATTTTGTATTTACAATAATGGTTACCTGATGATATCTATCAATCTTTTTATTTGCAACTGACTGGGTTAATTTTTCTGTCGACCCATTGTATCTCACATAGTTAAAGAAAGAGAGTCTTTTGAAAATTTCTTCGTGACCAACAGAGGAAACAGCATACAGATTAAATAGATTGAAAATTCTATCGGCAAGGGAGGATGGATCCAGAAATGAAGCAAACTATTGACAAAGAGACCAGAACTTGGGCTCTTCTAGTAGGGTCCAAGAATGTGACTGAGGTTCTGCAGTGACACCCTTCCAGCCTTGCAAAGAAGGGACAGCCCACCTTTCTGGTGAAGCCACTCACATGTACCTGTCATTTCCCTTCACTCAAGAAGCAGTGCCTCCTCCTACCTGGGCTTTGGATCTCACCCCGTCTCCCACCTGGGCTTTGGACCCTCTTTACATCAGTCAAGGCTTCTCTCCCTCTCAGCTCACCCTGGTCATCGTCCAGACGTGTGCACGTTGTTCAATATCCTAGCAACCCTCTTTTTGATCCCTTGTTCCGTTACTACCTTAGGTCATTCACTCCACAGCTAAGTCTTTGGAGAAATATTTGTCTCTCCATCCCACATCCAACTTAAGGCTCTCCCCAAGTTACCAAAGACCAAGAGCAATGGACACTCTTTTTATTCTACTTGACCTTTTGGCCACATTTGACCCCAAATGATCAAGGGCTGCTTGACGTGCTCTCCAGTGACTTCTGTCAAATTTTAGTTCTACTTCCTCTGATGGAAACCTCTCTTATTCCATCTGGCCCTTAAATGTCAAAGTCCCCTCTTCCCTTTCTGTTCTCTAACATCTCTCATGTGTTCTCATTGATGACTGGATGACAATACTGGTTTCTTAATTACTTGTCTTCACTCAAAAAACCCTGAATCTTACCCTCAACTCATCTCTTACATTTCGGGATGGAACACGCCTCTCTCTAAGGGCCTTGGTGATTTCTTAGGAAGCTTTGTGTTCTCAGAACTGAGCAGAACTCAAGTTCTGCTGCCCGCTCTTTCAGGTATTCTGCCTTCGTTGCATTTCTTACTGTTATAATAAGGTTAGTTCCATCTAACCTTTGCAAAGGTTTGTTTTGATTGAAACAAGGCTCAATGTATAACTATGATTCAAGAGAAGGACTGTCCACTTATTTTATTAAGAAAAGACGTAAGGAAAGTTTGCAAAACTCATGTTTATATTAGGCTACCAAAAAAAAATCTTGAGTATTTTCCCCCGCAAAAGGAATTATGCTCTATGGTCACACACAAAAAAAAATTACAAATTGTAAGTTAAACCAGAGCCAAACACTTACCAAAAAACATGATAGCTTAAAAAAAAAAAGAAAAGAAAAGCTAATTGGAGAAGAAATCCAAAAGACAACTACAGAATGCTTGTAAGTTTTTAATAATGAAATTTGTGAGCCATAGCCAAAGTAATGATTAGAGGCAAACTAAGCTCAGATGTTCAAAAAACAGATCAACAATCACAGAAAAACGTACGAGTTGTTAAGAAATTGTTTCCAAGAAACAGCTTTAGTCAGGGTTCCTTACACAATTAAGTTCTCCCTGAGCTTCAAGCCACAGATAACTCTTGGGCAATGTAAAATGTTCAGATAAATAAAAGTAACAAAAAGCTACATAATACCCTTGACCTAAAAGAAAATGATAAAGCATAATACAAGAAATCATCAACTAACCTCACGCATGAACAAAATGTAGAAATATGTCAATATTACAGTATCCATTAGTATAATAAGTAAGTCATAAAACTTTTGTATTACCACAAGAGATGATCTTGAAAAATCATTTGATAGAATTCAATATCAATTTTTTAATTAATAAAATGGAGTTAGAAGAATTATTAACACATTAAAGATTCTCTCTCTCAAAACAAACAAACATAAGCATTATGCTGATAGTGAAGTGCAAGGGGTATTAGCATTCAAATCAGACAAAAATGAAGGATGCTCATTATCACTACATCACTTGGCAGGCTCTGGACAGTGAACCAAGGCAACCAGGCAAGAAAATGAAATTAAAGAATAAGTATGGGAGCACAGGAGACAAAATTACTTAACTTGAAGATGTTATTATAATTTACTCAATAGAATCAACTTTTAAGAAGTTTTAAATAGAGGAGTGAACAGTTATTGAAATAAAAAAACACAAATTTCATAAAATATTTCATATAATATCCAAGAACTATTAGAAATAAAATAGCAACAGTTAAACAAAACTTCTACAAATGACAAAGTGATTAACCTAAACAAAAAATTTACAAAACTTTAAAATTTTACTGAAAAAATAAGAATATACTTTTCTAGACTAGAAGATGCAATATTATAAAGATGTCAATTCTCCCCTGGGGTTGTGGCTCAGTGGTAGAGCGCTTGCCTAGCAGGTGTGTGTCACTGGGTTCGATTCTCAGCACCACATATAAATGAATAATAAAGGTTCATTAATATCTAAAACAATGTTTTTTAAAAAGATGTCAAGTTGGGCTGGGGATGTGGCTCACTCAAGCGGTAGCGCGCTCGCCTGGCATGCGTGCGGCCAGGGTTCGATTCTCAGCACCACATACCAACAAAGATGTTGTGTCCGCCGAGAACTAAAAAATAAATATTAAAAATTCTCTCTCCTCTCTCTCTCTCTCTCCTCTCTCACTCTCTCTTTAAAAAAAAAAAAAGATGTCAAGTCTCCCCAAATTTATATATATATATATATATATATATATATATATACGCATATATATGTATATATACATATATATGCATATATATATGCTATAATTACAATTAGGTTATAAATAACATATTTATAATTATAACATTTATAATCATTCATATATATGTATGTATACACATACATATATATGAATGATTGAATTTTGGTTAAAAAATCTCAAAAACATTTTTTCAAATAGTTCAAAAAAGAAATTCTGAATCTTATTTAAAAGAATAAAAAAATTGAGAATTATGAAGAAAAAATTGTGAAAAAGAGAATGAAGGAGATTCAAGGTATTAAAAGGGTCAAAAATGTTAAAAATTTGAAGTTTGGTATTGGTGTCAATAGATGGACCCTGGAAGCCTAGAAATACACATAAAGATATTATGTTAAAATATTTATTTGAAAAATATGCTAGTTAAGCTCAGTGAGAAGGAAATGGATTATTTGATAGAGGCTGAATATTCAGCTAATAGGAAAAAGAAGGATGCAATCTTTACTTCATGCCAGACATAGTAAATATCTGGTAGACTAAAGAGTTAAATGTAAAAATAAAACCACGTAGAAACTTGTAGAAACTCATGTAATTGTTTTCACAATCTTAAAATTATTTTACTCATGATTAAATCTTTTTATCAAAAATATTTTAATAACAATCATAAAAGCAAAAAGTCAAATTACTAGAAGTGGCCAGACTACAAGGTTCAAAGGATGCAGGAAGAGGAGGAAAGGGTGTTCTAGCCTAAGCACCTTGGATTTAGTTTCTCAGAGACATCCTCTTGGCCTTTTGTTCCTTAGGAAGAAATTCCCAAATGGTACCCATCCCACACAATAATAGCAGCAGCCTCCTGAAGCCTCAGATCCATCTGCCTGGTACCAAATTCCACACTCCAATTTGGTGACACACCACCTGCTGGTCACCTCAAGACACTAACGAACACATCTTATGCACCTCCAAGTTTTCCCTAGCAGGCAGCTTAGTAGGCAACATTACTCCCTTCCTCCTCCAACTCAGTAAAGTCTACCCTGTGCAATCTCTGTCTCTCAGACACATACATTTGGAAACAGAGAGGCATGGCTTAGCAATTTGATACCTTCTCTGTTTCTCTTTTTTAGTTCCGGTATTTGTCTAAGTATCACAGTATTTTCCCTGTCACTCCTGTTCTTCCCTCTTACTTCTCTTTGAACTCTGTTGTGTCAAAATAAAATACCCAGTCACACTCAGTTAATAAGAGTTGTGCTGGCAACATGCCTGTAACAAATAAAAAAGAAACTTTTAAAAAGAATCAGAGTAGAGTTTTTAATTGATAATGCTTTTGAACACAGCAAATCAATGTCAATAAATGAAGAAATATAGAGCCTATGTTCTGTATACATTGCATTTAAAGATTCTCCAAAGTGTGTGGAAGACCACTGTTCTCAAAGTTAATAATATCTCGGGGAGAAATAAGGAACGTGTAGAAAGACATATATAAGTACTAATGATTATTACATATAATAGCAATGGGGCCTTATATATAATATATTGTTCATATATTATTAATAATGTTTAACAAGTAACATGTGTGCAAAATGTACTTTAATTCTCATAGCAATGCTCTAGGGAGATGCTATTATTACCCCCAGATGACTTTTAGTGAGGTTAACCAGCCTGCCCACAACTAATAAGCAGCACACACAGAAAGTTGCTAACCCATGCCTCTCTGTTTCCAAACCCTGAGCGTTGACCATCCCCCCCAAGTGATTTAGTAGCTATAAAAGTGTCCATGGACTTGCTCATTCTCTTCTAATCCTGCTTACCCCCAAGTACAATAGCCAAAATCAACTGGATTGCATTTTGGGGTCTCTTTATTGGCATTTTAACAGTAGCTTGCTAATATTATCCATTGCAAATGTGAGACCAGATAAGCAGTTATGGAGTGGCTCATTTTTTGAAGGCCATTTGCAGCATTCTTTCTATGGTTAAAGGCATTCTATGTGTTTTGAGTTTCAAACAATAATTTACATGTGAAACTTTGGAACACAATCCATACGTGAATTGGAGATAAGGTGTATAGAAATAACAAGAACAACGGAGTGTGCACCAGAGGAGGACTCTGCAGAAGGCAATTTTGCACCCTGGCCTCTGTACTTCCTTTTCTTCAGCATTCCTGGAGAAACTCCCAAATTTGTGGACTTTTCCTATAGTTCTCTTTCTTTTTCCTGTTAATTCTCTTCATTTTGGTACCTTACATTCACTTTTTAAAAACATTACCCTTGGCATGATTACTCTTATTTAAATTCATTTAAATTTAACTTTATGGTAGTTTTTTTTTTTTTTCCTCTTAAAAATCCTCCTTCATCTAACCAGCTTCTTAAATGAGGCTGGGTTGAAAGTGGACTCAATAAAATGTAAGAAGGAAAATTTAGCATTCATGTCACAAAGCAACTTGCCTGGCCTGATTACTTACACAATAACTTTCTCCCCTAAGAGTTTTATTTCAAGACCCAGATTTGACAGCAACTCTTTATTAATCTTTGAAGATCCTTCCCCCTTGAGCCACAGATTAGTGATAAAATTAATCCAAATCTATATATTTTAAAATATCACTGCTATTTCTGGGATTCTTTTGGTTCTTGAAAAGAATTGCTCATAGTAAACAAACAAGCAAAAATCCAGTGGCTGACTGCAGTTTTCTGAGAATCATTTAGTAGGCAGAGAATAATACAAAGGATGATTTCCTTTCTGATCAAGCATCGGCATAGTTGCTCCTTCAAAGCAGAAAAGGCAAAACCTATTCAGGGATAAATGAGGGAAAGTAAGTATTTAAATATTTTTCTCTAATTGTGTGGTAGCTAAAGGCATGAGATGGGGGTGCAGGTCCAGCTTCCTAAGAACCACAGGAAGGAATGAGGGTGTGGCTCAGTGATAGAGCTCTTGCCTAGCATGCACAAGACCCTGGGTTCAATCCCCAGCACTGCAAAAACAAAAACAAGCCCACCCAAGGGAACTTTCTAGAAATTAGAAATTCCTTTGTTTTCAGAGGTGAACTCTAGGCTTCCTCCACCGCACTGCTTCCCTCACCAGCCTCACTCTCAACTGACACCTCCTTCTGAATCCACTGAGCTGCTGTGGCTTCACATCAGGGCCCCCTGACCTTGGCTGGAGGATAATGCTTAGCGTCCACTTAATGAACGAATGGAGTTTTACACACTGTAACCATAATTACAAAATAGCCATAGTAATTTGATAACAAATCCCTCGGCTCAAACTTGTGCGTAATTCTTAGCAATGTTAATGTTCCAGTTAATCGCTTTTGCTCTTCACTTTAATTACCAGATTATCCAAACCCAGCTAGCGAACTACAAGTCCCATTTTCCAGCCTTAGTGCCAAACCACTTGCTGAAGTTTTAATCCAACCATCACAGCCTCTAGGTTATAAATCTGTGCAGCCTGGGCTTTTGACCTCCTTTCCATACTGTTTTCTAAAACATCCCTCCCTTGATCTCACATTTCCTTTAACAGTGTCCCAACTTACTTACACTGCATAAGCTCGAACTTTTGGCAACAATCTCAAGTATTCCTTATACCTTTGTGCATAGAAAAATCTTTGGACAAGACACTTTTCTTTGGACTTCCTGAGAGAACACAGAGTCAACCATAAGTGGGGTAGAAACCTGCTAAGGAATGAGGATCTGGTATTATCGCAACCAGGATTTTCTTATTTGTAGATCCTAGGAGGGAAGCCAAGAAAGCACATCTAACAGCACATTAAAAAAAAGAAAACTGGAAATGTTCAGTTTTGTCTAAAGTTTTAATTAAAAATGGAGTGTTATTGGGCTCATCTTTGTGATTGCCACTCTTCTTAGTAAAAAGTAGTAGATTTTTTATCCTGGGGTAAAACTTGTCAAAATGAGGGAGCAGAACTAAGGAGTGGAGTTCTTTCCTTAATAGAGACCATAGGAAGTAAAAAAAAAAAAAAAAAAAAAAAAAAAACTCGGTAAAGTGTCTCAGCTAGTGGAAACACATTCTAGTAAGAAATACAGAGGAACATGGGCTACAGTTGAAAAATACCAACCTAAGCCCTGAAGCTTTGAGAGGAATGTGAATGCATATAAATTCATTTTAGATATATCTTCCAGTGGCCAGAATGCAGACACATTATTGCATTGAACAACAGCCTTGTTTCACAAGAAAAACAGGAGTGTTGTGTGTATGTGTGTGTGTGTGTGTGTGTGTATCTTACTTTATAAGATGCTTAAATTTTAAAAGCAATACATGCCAATTGTAGCAAGTTGAACAATACAGAGATATGCATAAAGAAAAATTTAATAACTTGATAACTCGTTTTTCCCATCTATTCTATCTTACTGAGATAAAACACATTTTATCTATATCAAAATGCACTATGGATTAGAAAAAATGTATTATACAATTTTTTTTCTACTTTTCCATTTTCTAAAGCCCCATTACTCTCCCCCCCCATTACTCTTAAATTGATTTTTTTCTTTAATAATGGTCCTGTATATTGGCTCCAAAATCAGCAATATAGATTTAATTAACTATTTTTAATAGTTGTATTCCAACTTACCGTATAGCTATATTATAATTTATTCACTCTGTGGATGAATATTTAAATGTCCCCAGGCTTTGCCTCTATAAACAGTGTCATACTAAACATCTTTGCACATATATTTTCAGTTCCTGGTGCTTTTATTTCCATAGCATACATTTCCCAAACTGGGATTATTGAAGTCACAAAAATTATTCATTTGCTCTTGACCAAGATTCTCTTTTTGACCAAATGCTAGCTAGCCATGTTCCTCTGAGTTCTCTTCTCTTCTTGGGTTATGAAGTCTTAAAAAAAATCCTAAGATAGTTTCTGGCAGTTCAAGGCCACATCCATAAGATGACTCTAATCCTCCTTCAAGAGCCTGCCTGAGAAAATTCAAGATTGCCAAAATAATTTATCCTCAGCCAATACCTGAGGATAGGGCCTCTGTCTTCTAGTCTCTGTGGGAGAAAGAATGCTAACTTTAATAAATGATAAAGGCCAGCACACAGACACAGCTGGCCTAATCTCATTTTATGCTGACCAAAACTTTGTAAATTTTCACTTTCCTGACTGCTGAGCTCCAATTTGCCCTCTCCCTACTGCCTCTTCTCCCTTTAAAATGCCTGGTTACTTTTGTACAAATCAGATTTGAGTTCCGTTCATGCTGCCCTTTTTCACCTTTGCAATAGTTATTACTGATTAAAATCTGTCATTACCACTTTAACTAAGTGTCTGTCTGGCTTGACACTAACCATTCTCAGTGACTTTCCCCAAAATTGAGCAATGCAAAGGTCACAGCCTTAAAACATATCTGAGAAATATTCATTTTGAGGATCAAGATTAATATAAGAATCACTAAAACTTCATTTCAGAATTATGTCTCACCATGTACAATTATTGAATCCTTGAAAGTTGAAGATGTTGGCTTATTCTTCGTGAAGAGTAATGATATTTTTTTCAGAGCATCTAAAACTCAATGGACAAAGTTAAAAGTTGGAGTCTATTTACCTTCTGCTATTGTACCCCTATTGTCTCTGTACGCCAAAATGTCTACGAATTCTAAATATCATTCCAAATCATGGAATCAATTACCGATTGGTTTAAAAAAGTGTTTTCAGGAGCAAATGTGAACTGATATGCTACTAAAAACAAAAATATTAAGATTAGGGGGCTAGAGTTGTGGAACAGTGGTAGAGCACTTGCCTAGCACATGCGAGGCTCTGGGTTCCATCCTCAGCACCACATAAAAATAAATAAAATAAAGATATTGTGTCCAACTACAACTAAAAAATAATTTTTAAAAAATATATTAAGATCATACTGAAAACATATGACCGCCCTTTCATATCAGGCAGCGGTGCTGCTGAGGGAAAGGGGCAGTGATTCCCTCACCAGTTTCTGTCCTATTTGCTGACTGTGGCCAGCTCCTCACATGCCATCGGAGGCAGGAACAGGCCCGCAATATAAACACAGGGATGAGGAGCACCCATTGTCCAGTTCTACTCTTCCAGGCACAGAATTTTATCTAAAGCCACCTCTTCTGAATGATAAAGTTTCACCATATGGTTTGGTTCGGGAGGTTGGAGGAAGACGTTGGAACATATTTGCCAGTATTTTTAATAATATATTCCACATTCCTGTTAACTGATACGGTTGCACCAGCCAACACACTATAAGACACAAACAACTGAGTGCAGGGTTCCCAGCTTCAAGAAAAACTATGTTATATTCAACATAAATTAAGGGAAATTTGTTCACATTACCAAAGCATTCTCTGTTTTATAAAGTTTCACTTGTTAAAGGATTAGAAGAAATGTGTGCACCCCTGGTGCATTAAAATTGGCACTCAACCAACCAAAATTCAACTCATACTATTCAAGAGCACATTCATTAAGTAAAATAAACGTAAGTCCGATTTTGGACTCAACTTACTGGCCCAGATGGTCTGTGTCCTTTCCTTCAGAACAAAAAGTGGGCAAGTAAGCCCTAGCTGCCTGTGATTAACAGCTATTTCACAACATCTCCCAGTGCTCAAAAGAAATCTGCTATAAATAGACCCTCAGTATTCACATTAGTGCTCTCAGTCAAAAGGCCAGGTGAAAGTATAAATTGCTTGAAATCTGTCCCCTGAATTCTAATTCCATAGGGTCCTATAAGCTGAAAATTCACAGTAAATCCTCATTACAATTCCACCATAAATAAACTTTTTCTTTTTTTAATCACTTTCTAAACTAGTAGGAGAGGCAGTGTGGTGAGTGGTAAGAAGGCTAACTACCACAGAACAGGAAACCAGGATTCTCGTTCCCTGCTCCGACACTTCCAAGTCATAGACTTAAGCCTTTAAGGATAAAATTCCCCATTTGTAAAAAGGAAATGATAATACCCAACTCAAAGTACAACGATGTAGGTTTCCTGCAAAGGTCTTATTCAGGACATTGTGCACTCTACCTCAGGATTTTATCCTATAAAATATTCAGTATGTGCACAAAGATAGATGTAAGGCACATCAAATATGATATGTGTCACACTAAAAGGAGAAACAAACAACCTAAAGATGAATCGAGCAAAACAACCACAAGGCTGGTATTCCATGCTGTACACACCAGACAGGCAGGAAAAGGATGAAAGGAAAAGGTGGTCTGGATGCACCAATAAACATATATCCACTTTTAAGAAACAAAAGAGTATTCCAGGTCTTTCCTTTTCTGTATGATTCATTTTAACATTTGAATACATTCTTTTATAACAAACCTGTATTGCTTCTATGATTAAAAATTAAGAATAATAAAGTAAAAGCACTGCTATGGTTTAAATAAATGTCCCTCGAAGGTCCACATGTTAAAGGTTCAGTGCTCAGCTCCAGCCTATGGCACTAATGGGAGGTGATAGAATCTTTAAGAGGTGGTGGCCTAGGTCTTGGTGGGTGTGTCTTTCAAGTGGATTGCAAGATCTCAAGTTCTCAGCCCCTTTCTCTTTGTTTTTTGGTACTGAAAATTGAACCCAGGGGTGCTTTACTACTAAGCCACATCCCCAGCGCTTTTTACTTTTTATTTTATTTTTATTTTAAAAGAAGTTCTCCCTAAGTTGCTTAGGGCCTTTCTAATTTGCTGAGGCTGGCCTCAAACTTGCAGTTCTCCTGCACTAGCCTCTCAATTCCCTGAGATTACACACATGCACTACCACCGCCTGGCTTCCTCTCTCTTTTTTACCCCCTGGCCATGAGTTAAGCAGTTTTGTTCCACCATGCATTGCCATCATGATGTGTCAAGGCAATGGGGCCATATGATCATGGGCTGACCTGCTCTAAAACTGTCAGTCTAAATAAACCTTTTCTCTTCACAAGTTGATTATCTCAAGAATTTGCCATAGCAAAGGAAAACTAGCAAACACAAACATTTAGCACAATGCCTAGTGGATTTTCATGAATGATAATTATCATAGTTATTTCTGTGCAGAAGCTACAGAACTCTAAGGAAAACAAGTTTGGAGAAAACAGCAGACCCTGTAACATGCAACCAATTATGTTTGTTAGTGAACTAGATCAATTTTTTAAGAAAAATAAATGTTTCTAAATTTTTTATTGTGGTACTAGATTCATGGGTGTATACATATGTTAAGACATCAAATTGTATACTTTAAAAATGTACAACTTCTATGTCAATTATAACTTTGATAAGGTGCTTTTTAAACAAATGGAACTAAAATGTTAAACAGTAGAAATATTAAAGGTAGGAGAATGAGACCAGAATTCAAGATTTCTAAGGTCCTTATTTGGAAGAAGACTGAGGAAGTTAATATTAGACTTACCAAGTATGTTTTTTAAGCATAACCACTAAAACAAAAGAAGTTTAGATTATGTAACTTTCAGACCATGAAACAGGAAAAATTGAAAAAAAGAAAACTTGAAAAATTATTCTAAAAATAAAGGCAGAAAAGGAGATAAAATGAAGAAAAAGAATGATAATCAAAGGCAAAAATAACATTAATACCTCCATAACCACAGCAGAGACTTTCTAAATTCACCTTTGAAATGTAAACCCTATCATTAAATGAATAAAAAGATGAACCCACAGCCAGTTAGCTCCGCAGGTATAGGGCTGTGTACGTGTTAGGTAACAGGACTAGATGATCCTCCCCAGTCTGGTCCTTTAACTGCTTTTCTAAAGCCTTGAAACTAATTGAAGGAAAGTTATTTGTACCAAAAATAACAAAGGAAACTGAGTTGATGGGGAGAGGAGAGGGTAGGAGAAGAGGCTGGGAGATGGAGAATTGGCAGTAAGAAAAATGTTTCCATGGTATAATCTCAGCATAATGTAAATGAAGTGCATGTGGAGATGTCTGATACATGCCCAGCTAGTGTGCACTGAAAATGATGTCACATTTCTTACTTAAAATGAGGCACTCAGGGCAGTGTAGGGTGACATCTAGCACCTCGAAACTCCTCTTCTCCTTAGGACACCTGAAGGTGAAGTCCTTCCCTGCATAATAGAACTGGAAATCCTCTAGGAAATCTGAGCTAAACTTAACCAGGCCAGATGGTGCAGTTCATCTCTTCTTTCATAGAATCTGCAAAACTGGGTAGAATGATTCTAATCAGTCTTATCAGGAAAACAGATGGAAAATTCTTTACAGAAATTAATTCTTTAGTCTTATTCCAAAAGGAGGGTATGTGGCTCCTCTGGGCTGTCTAGGTTTGGCAGCACTTTCTCCAGCCTATTGGTTTTACATGTGTTGGGCTGATGTGCAAAGGGACTACAGGCGAGACACTAGGAAATCATGAGCATTAGTGCACTTGCCTGAAAGTCGCCTCTCTCCAAATGTCCTACATCACTCCTCCCAATTATCTAAGAATTTGTGATCCTGTCATGATGGTGGAATGCTAAAATAGAAAACTGCACAGGACTAAGAATCAAATGACATTTCTCACCCCATCCCAGTCTTAATCCACTTAGTCCATGGTGCGGGTCTACTAAATTACCTGTATGACTCCACCTTCATGATAAATTTTCAACGAGAACGGCAATATTTGTCTCATGGATTTTTTTTTAAAAAAAGAGAGAAAATAATATAGAAAAAATACTTTGAAAAACTATATTGTGTTGCAGAAATGTGAAGTACATGAATGAATTTTTTTAAGATAACTTTAAGCCTTCATGGTGTCTTTTCCTATATGATATCATCTCCTACAGAAGAAACTGCAAAGTTACAGTTGAAATCTATGACACTGTCGATGTGACATTCCCAATTTCCTCTACCATCACCTTCAACCACAACCCCATCTGCCCCTCCTTCTTTGACCCAGAGATAAGCATGTAACCCAAACTGAGCCAATCAGGGTCCCTGTCTTGGAACCTGAGTGTTCCAAAGCACCAGGTTCAAGCGGATGATTCCCTAACTTGAGTCCTTGCCCCATATTTTTTAGACATAGAACCAGGTCATCCTTTCTTCTGTGACCAAGTTGTAAGATTAAAAACAAAAACAAACAAACAAAAAAACTAGAACCTATTAGCAGATACTTTTTCTGCCTTGCCTACAGCATTCTGAAAGACAAGAAAGAGAAGAGGGTTGGGTCTCAAATTACATTTACTTTCCATATTTTAAATATGTCTGCCTTGGCCTTCAGCGACTGTCTTCTAGTCTAAACACCCCATATTTTACCTTCTTGAAAGAATAAACTTTTAGACTTCTGCTATAGTGGGAGAAGGGTGGTCTTCTTTTTGTGCAAAAACCCTTTAATCTAATTTTAATGGAATTTTGGAAGGAAGCAAAAGTAGGCAAATATATGTGTTAAACATTTCTTTAGCTGGAAACTCAAAATAGGTAAATGCATGTGTTAATCTATCTTTAGTTGATGTGAAGTACTCATCATTCTTTATAAGATTCTTAATCTAGCTAGCCCCTGCAGACTCAGACTTCAGGTTTTTTCCTGTAGATGCAGTTGCCCATCCATCCCAGGGCCAGGTAGGACACCAAGGACTCAGGCTCAAGGCTCATCCTGCACAAGCTTGCCCCTGTGCACTACAGTTTTAGTCTAGGTCCCATAGACGCAATCAAAATACACAGAGTAGCTAAATGAATGAAAATAAAGATCCAACTGTACCCGGCCTAACAAAGTCTCAAGTTAGCTAACTCAGAATCAGAGAATAGAATCGTGGTTTGCAGAGGCTGGGAGGCAGGTGGGGGTGCAAGGCACTCTTTGTCAAGGGGTGCAAAGTTTCAGTTATATAGATGTATAATTTCTATATGTACAGCACAATGACTATAGTTAATAATAATGTACAGAATACTCAAATGTGGCTAAGAGAGCAAAACTTAAATGACTTCACTATTTAAAAAATAAGTTTACAACAAATATGTTAAATAGCCTGATTTAATCATTCCATATTGTAAATGTACATTAAAACATCTCATTTTATACTATAAATAAGTGAGATTTTTGTTTTTCAGTTATACCTTAATATGTCAAAGAAGAGCTGAGTGCAATGGCATGTGCCTGTAATCCCAGCAGCTCTGAGGCTAAGGCAGGAGGATCACACGTTCAAAGCCAGCCTCAGCAAAAGTGAGGCGCTAAGCAAAATAGAGAGACTGTGTCTCTAAATAAAATACAAAATAGGGCTGGGGATTGGCTCAGTGGTAGAGTATCCCTGCGTTTAATCCCTGGTACCAAAAATAGTAATAATAAAAAAATAATATATCAAGGGAGGGAGGGGGATAAAAACAGACTTTCTAGTCTTCAGATGACAGGCCCCAGGTGATGTCAGATGCAGCCTCACATGAAATGCTCGAATTGCTAACCCACAGAAAGTACAGGGGGTAATAAATGGCTACTGGTTTCAAAGCCACTTCATTTTGGGATGATTCATTGTGACACAGAAACAGGGAACTAATAAAATACCTTTTTCTGTCTTTTCTAAAATGCATAATGGACACACAGAGCCTTAGCCTGCCTTTTGTATTTATCATATATTATACACATTTCCAATGTCATCACATATTCTTAATTCTCCCACTATTATCAAATAGTCTTCCCCAAATATGATTTTTTTTCTAGCTAGCGAACAAAATTCCATCCTATCTATATAACATAATGCACTATGCCTTAGAGGCAGATATTTGAAAAAAAAATGTTTCAATCCTAAAGAATAAAAACAAAGGTGAAAAGTTGGCTGGGATCAAATATCTATGCATATGTCTAAGTGGACATCCTGCATACCTTGTTGGTCCTGCGTTCATTCATTCATTCACTAAATGTAGGATTTGGAAGTGGCTATGTATAAGGTACTCCAGGAGAGACAAATTAGACTAAAATGGTTTAAGCTCTCTAATCACACCTGGAGAGCACTTAACTTGAATCTGAACACCTACCTAAGCCCCAAATAGAGAGTGATTGTTTTATTTCTGGTATATATAACTTGAAAAATATATTGGCTCTCTGCTACCTATAAATTTGTGTCCTAATGAAAAAAAATGACACAACAAATTTACTTAAGCACTTATACATAAGCTATATCTGGTTCCAGAGAGATTTTTTTTTTAAAAAAAAGAGCTTATTGACATATAATTCATCAAACAATTCATTGTTTTTTGGTACACTGCATAGTTTTTTTTTAAATTGTGGTAAAATACATGTAACATGAAATTTGCTATTTTTAGCCATTTTAAGGGTACACTTCAATGGAATAATTACATTTACAATGTTGTACAATCATCATCACTGTTTGCAAATTTTTTTCATCACCCCAAATATAAACTGAATAATCATTAAGGAATAACCTTCTTTCTCCCCTCCCCCAGCCCACAGTAACTCTAATCTACTTCATGTGTATAAAGTTACCTATTATAGATAGGATACATAAGTGAAATCATATAATACTTGTTCTTTTATAACCTGAATTTATTTCACTTAGCCTACTTTCAAAGTATATTCATATTATAGCATATATCAGAATGTCATTTTTTTTTGTGGCTGAATAATTCCAGTGTATGCATATGCTACATTTTGTTCATCCAGTTATCTATGAATGGACAATTGGGTTGTTGTTGGCTATTGTGGGTAATGCTACTATGAACATTGGTATACTTCAGAGAAGATTTTTTTTAAAGCTCAAAATATGGCCTATACTTTATGGAATTTGTAATTATATTGATGAGAGGAGAAACTTACAGAAAACTAACGATGGAGGTAAATAATAGTGGAATACGTTAAAGAAACACCACCAAACATGATTAAATGTATTAGATAGTGTTTACATAGTATTCTAACATGGAAACGTGATGGCATTTGTGAAGCGCATAATCTCATTGAAGGCTAATGGTTTCATCATAGAGGACCGTTGTGAGCTCAGCCTGGAGGAGACAGTTGAATTGGGGTTGAGATGGAGGAGGAGAAGAGGCAAATTCCTCTTGGCCAGATCAGCACAGGGCAGCACAGGGAATCCACCGAGAGGGAAGTTATAAGACGTGTTCAGGGAAAGTTAGGAGACACGTTGGCTAGGACCAGTGTTAAGCTTTAGACATGGGGTGTCCCCCAAAAGCTCATTTGTGAGACAATGCAAGAAAGTTTAGAGGTGAAATGATTGGGTTATGAGGGCCTTGACCTGAGCAGGGATTAACTTGGGGGTCACTGTAGGCAGGTAGGGTGTGGCTAGAGGAAGGGAGTCACAAAGCATGCCTTTGGTTTATATTTTGTCCTTGGTTTCTATTTTGTCCCTGGTTCTCTCTCTCTCTCTCTCTCTCTCTCTCTCTCTCTCTCTCTCTCTCTCTCTCTCTCTCTCTCTCTCTCTCTCTCTCTCTCTCTCTCTCTCTCTCTCTCTCTCTCTCTCTCTCTCTTTCCCATGTGCCATGTCCTGAGCAGTTTTCCTTTGCATAATGTTCCTGAGACCTCTGAAACTGTAAGCCAAATAAGATTTTTCCTCCTCTAAAATTGTTCTCGTCAGGTCTTTGGGTCACAGCAGTGACAATCCTGACTAAAACAACTGGAGAGAGAGGAAGGGAGAGAGTAGCTCTATTACACCGAAGTCCCAAGTGTAGTAGCTTTCAAGTTTCCAACTCAGTCCTCAGCCTGCTAAAGTCTGCCCCATCCTCAGTACAGTCACTGATTAGTACAGTCACTGCACCCTCAAAGGCCTAAACGACTGGACAAGGAACTGACACCTGAGGCAAGGTTGGGCCTTTTGGATAATTGGGGTTTTTTTCCAAGCAAGTTTGAAATTGGGATCAAGAGCTTTATCCACGTCTATGAGAGATACTTGGATAGGGAGCTGATAGGCAACCTCCTACTTCTTGGGCGTGGGAGCCTGAAAAAGATAAAGAAAGCTGGAAAGAGCGAGCAGAGCCTTCTGGGGAGTGGAGGGAGAGTCCACCAGGTTCCAGCAGGCACAGCCTGAGGTCCCTTGTCAGCTCCTCCCTTCTCACATGCCCATGAGGAAAAACCTTTCCTTTTAACAAGTCCAGTCACTTCGATGACATTTGTGTTCCTTGCAACTTAGCAAAGACTCCAGTCAGTCTGCAGCCCTTCTCAGTAAGACCGAGTTCTCTCGGGAGTGCAGAACGTGGAGTGTGTGGAACAAAGAGTCCCTGAGAGAAGGAAATCAGCTGAGAGCAGCCATGAATAAGGTGAGCAGGAACCAGAGCGGAAGCAGCAATGATGGGAAAGAAGGAGTGGATATGAGGCACTTACCAGGAAGAATGATCCACCAGGTTAGTGGGAGGTGAAGGACGCCAAGGAGGAGAGACACCTTCAACTGCGTGGGTCATGTTGCCATCACAGGAAACAACATTGGGCAGGGCAATACGGGAAGGGGACAGGATTCTAATATTGGATATGAGAGGCTAGAGAGGATGGAGGGACACCAAGGAGAAACATGTTGCAGAGGGACCAGAGACCACTCGTGCTGTTGTGTAGACGGCAGTTCTCTTGGAGATGTATAACAAGTTCAGGGCTGGTTACAGTGACACCACGAATAAGTTCTCTTAGGAAGAAAGTATTTAGAGAGAAATGGAGAAAAATGACCCTTGATAAATGTTTACTTCTGTGAACAGAGGGGAGGAAAAAATATTTTTGTGAAAATTGAAAGAACACAGTGACCATGCAGAGTCTCAGAAGTCAATGGAGGAGAATTTTAGGATCCTAAATGGCTCAGGGATGAAGAGGAGTAAGGTTAACTTATTCACTTTATCATTTAGAAAGAATCTGACATTATAGTTTCCGGGGAGTTGAGGAAAGACAATAGATTTTATGTACTTAAAATCTGAAAGAAAAAAAGGGGAAATCTAGGTGGTATGTAATGGGACACATACCACCTGGATTCAGGCCTGGATTCAGAGAATTCACCTGGTTCATGGAAGAGGCAGCAGGTTGGGTGGTAGTTTTCATGGCCAGGAAGAAATGTGGATGTTTTAAAGGAAATTTAAAAAGATATTGAGAGAGAAGATACTAAAGACGAACAAGGTAACTGCTCAGGAGGGGTGGGGATGGCTGCAGATGTGAAACCCAGGCGTGCTCACACCACGGTAGGAGGTGCCTCCCTGTCTTTGCCAGTGGGCCTCCCAGCACCACAGAAGTAGCTCCAGGTCTCAGGCAGAAGTCATTACAGGAAGGTGTTATTGTTCCCCTGGCCCAAACTCCTGTTTCTGGGGCTACATACATAATCCAACTCAATCCTGGGTCCCTCGATTCCAATCAGTGGCACCATTTAAGCCAAATATAACTGAAGGTCAGTTAATGTGTGACTTGGTCACAGCTTCCTCATTCACTAGTGATTAGAAAAAAACATTGGCAATATCTGCAGGATCCAGCAATTGATGTCACTTACTGTTGTAGTTTGGATCTGGAATGTCCCCTGAAGGCTTGCAACCCAGCATTGACACTGTGGGAGGTGGTGGAAACCTTAGAAGGTGAGGCCCATTTGGAGGAAGTAGGTCACTGGGAACATGCCCTTGAAAATGTTGGGATCCTACCCTCACCTCTTGTGTGCCATGAGATGAGGTACTTTGCTCTACCACACACTCCCTGCTTTGATGTCTTGCCCCACCATAAGACCAGAAGCAATGGAACCAGGTGACCATAGATTGAAAGTATGAGCCAGAATAAACCATTCCTCCTCTAGGTTGTTTATTTCAGGTATTTTGTCACAGCAATGAAAAACAAATACACTAAGACTTTTAAAAACTGAGAAACATATTCCACACATGAAGCCTAGTTGCATGCACCTCCCTCCCCTCCTTTTTCTCCACCCCAAAGGATCACTTCTTAACGTTCAGTTCCCAAGTCTTCTCGGCCCTCTCCCCCAGGATTCTGAGCAATTTCACATGATTAATTCTCTTTCCTACATTCCTACATATTTAATTCTAAACTTTCCATATTTATACATTTTGGGGGAGTTACTGGGGATTAATCCCAGGGGTTCTTTACCACTGAGCCACATCCCCAACAATTTGTATTTGGGGGGATAGGAACTTGCTAAGTTACTTAAATTGCTGAAGCTGGCCTTAAACTTCCAATCCTCCTGCCATGGCATCCCAAGCTGCTGGGATTATACGGTGGGATATACAGCCTTTCTTTCCATCTTGTTCTCTTCTACCTCTCAGCTAAGTGTTACTTCAGGAAAATCTGGCCCTACTTGAAAACTGAAAAGGTCCTAAGTGTGGCTATACATTAAGAGGTGCTAGAGGTAGTTCCTTAAAGAAAAAGCAAACCTAAAGTTTAAAGTAACATTAGACATAAAAGTCTAAAAAAAAAAAAGAGGAGAGGCCTCTTTTTTTGAAAAAAATTTCATATTTTCTCATTCTCTAGTGAATTTGCTTTTTTACCAATGTGAAGAGACAAAATAAATAAGATTTATCTCTTGTGATGGTCCCCAGTATAGCACAGTACTTGGGAATTCCTGGATTCTCTACTAGTATTTGTTGCTTTTGATGCAAGTTGATTGTGAGTTAATACAGTTTACTCTTCTGTGTTAATTGTTAATGTACTGTTAACACACAAGTTAATATTAACATTATTAATGCATGGTTTACTGTAGAAATGATACCTTTATCGTGCTATTTCATTTTAAATGTATTATAACAATTCAATAATTAGCTCATATTTACAATAATTAAGCAAGAACTTAATTAATACATTATAAATACATTATAATAATTTTACTGTAGACATATGGCATTTTAGGTGCACATACCCAGTCACTATTTATAACTTCATTCCTGCGGGGGAAAATGGAAAGTGGATTCAGAGTGCCAAGAAAATTCTCAAGGTTTTGGAGCCTTACCAATTTGTAAATCATTCAATGAATGGTCATTATTTATATTTTAAAAGTCTTTAAGTTTTATTTTGATTTGAGACCTTTTCTGACTGCTTTAAATCTAGCTTCATAATCAAACCCTCGTGGAGTAAGAAATGAACCCAAAACACGATTATTCCAGTTGGCTGCAACTCCTTGCCAGGACTTCGGAGGCCTGCATTTCCAGGTCCCAGCCACTGGTGGAGCCACAAGAACCTATAGCATCTTCTGGTTTTGTCCACTTCCACCAGTTCTATTTTTGTGTCTCCACATTTAGCACACAGTGCTTTCTTCATCACCCCAGCTGACTGGCATGAGAGTCCCCGGGGCATAGTAGTTACACAAGATTATTGAAGCATGCTTCCTACCCTTCAAGTAAAACCATGCAAAATGCAGAAGGGACAGCAGCAAGTGGCCACAACAAGACAGAGTGCTTCAATTGCTAAAGAGCTTTCTTTGCACTAACTTTTATGCAGTATTAAGAGCATGACCTCTATTAGGCTTTCTAGAAGTTCATTTTACACTGTGTAATGGAAACTTGCTATAAGTGAATTTGCACTTAGAAATATGATAATAAACTAAAGTCTCTTACAAACATGTAACTCACATTTCAAAATCTGGGGATTTTTTAAAAAGTCTCTAGTCTCTGGCTCTTCTTTTCAATTGAGGAATCTGTAGTTACCTGCCCTAAATGAACAAATCAGATTGTCCTAATAAACTAAGCTTCAAAAACTGCCAGATGTCAGCTCAGTATAGCAGAATGGAGGAGTCTGTGACTCTTGCATGGCAGACCTCACAGCCCCAATTTCAGCTGTTTTGTATGCATGCATCTGTGGATAGCACCGTAGCTCTTCTGTTTAAATTTGCACTGGCCAGTACAGTGGCCATAAGCCACTTGAAGCCACTAAGCACTTGAAATGAGGCTATTCTGAATTGAGATATGTAACAAGCATTATAGGATTTCAAATATTTGGTATCAAAAAGGGAATGTAAAATATCTCAATAATTTTTATATTGATTGCACATTAAAATGGTAATGCTAAGAATATATTTGGGGAACAAAATGCATTTTGCTGTCATGTATAACTAACTAAGAAAAAAATTTTAAGTTAATATATAAAAAGAATATATTTGCCTAAGTAAACTATATTATCATTACATTTTTAAAAATTCATTTTGCCTGGGTTTGTTTTTATTTTTTTTTTTAGCATGATCACTAACAAATAAATGTAAGAAGAATCATGTAGCTCACATTTGTGACTCCCCTTCTATTTCTTTTGGACAGTACTGGTCTAAGGCCTCCACAATAATAGCATGACCAGCAACTAGTTTTTAAGATTTAAAGTCAGAACCGCTGCAGAATTTTACTCCAAATCAGATCAATCAGAGGTGAATATGACTTGGAGAAGATTAAAACAGTTGTGCATGTTTAGTTCCCCTATCTACAGAATTTTCATAGTGCTCAACAATAACTATGGACACAAGCCAAAGAATAAAGAAATGGTACTACAACAGAATAAATAGACACAGATTAGGATACAGTCTAATAGCTATCTTATTTCATTCTTTCCTGTTTGATTACATATTCCTTATTTTCATCTAAGAAGTTATTAATTATGCCCATTTCATGGCATGAGAAAAATAGACAGCAAATCATAAATTTATTTGTTTGGAGTGTTTATTATTTTTTCTCCCCCTGTTTACTGCTGCTAAAATGGAGACTAGGGATCAATTCACAGAAATAGAAACATGAATTTGATTGTTTAAAGTTGAATGCAAAATAAAACTTTTAAGAATTGAGGTCCCAGCACTAGGGCAGCTAGTCCGAGGCAGGAAAATTACAGCAAAATCCCTGAATATCATTGCTGGACATGTGCACAGGGAGGAGTTCACACTGACCCTAGATAGTAATAAACATGAAAAATTCAGCACCAAATCCCTGATGTGGGATTACTGGATTACTGAATTAAAAACATATTGGGGGTTATGGCTGCCAGCAAAAAAAATTGTGTAACTGCTGGTAAAAACAATAGTGATTTCAGGAGTAGATTGAGAACAAAACAATAATATCTTTGTAATGTTCTAAAATCATTGCATGAATAAAGCTGAGTCTGGCTCCATTGCGTTTCCCAGTCTGATTTGCTGACCATCTTGTCTGCCCATAATTGTTTTCTGCCATTCATTTCCTCCAATTGTCAATTATTACTAAAACAATTATGAAAAAAAAGTGTGCGTGTCTTTGTTTCCTGTTGCCAATGAATGCAATGAAGTCACACATGAGGCCAGTGCATCATGATCTTTTCCATGACAATAAATTATGCTGTCACAAACAGGATACAACTCTTTACTGGGCAAGGAGGCCATAAATGACGCTGAATTAGCACAAACATATTATAGCCACGACAGCAAGAAACTAGAACAGAGACTTCAATCTCCACTTTTTAAAAACATACTGCTTTTTGTTCCTGATTAGAAAGTGGTAGATATTTGTTTATCCTAGAGACAAAGTGGAAAATAAAAGTTATTATGAGCCCACTAACCATAAAGTGCTATTGTTAACCTTTCGTTAAATGAATTTTAGCTCTTATGTAAGCAAATGAGAGCACATTTTGGATATAACTTTGTAGCCTTTCCCTTTTTACTTAACATTACCTATGAATTCTTCTCAGCACCATTTAATGCCTTAATATAATTTAATGGCTGTATGAAATTCCATATATTGGAATATTGTTTAACAGTTTATATATTATATATTTATATATATTCAGGTTATTTACAAAATCTGTTACAAATAGATAAAGATTCTTTTACATACTTTTTTTTCCCAGAATCTATGATTCTTTCCTTCGGATAGATTGGTAAAAGATAGAGCATTTACTTTTTACTTTAAAAATATATTGCAAATTTTGAAGTTAATATATAGAATAAAAGATTCTGGAATTTTCTGTGTGTATGGTTCTGGAGGCTGAACCCAGGACTTTGTCCATGGTAGGCAAGTGCCATATTTGCATTAAAAGTTTAATGATCAAGCATAATATATATACTGATTTTCTGTTTGTGTTTTGGGCATGCCGCGGATGGAACTCAAGGCTTACATACGCTAGTCAAATGCTCTACTACTGAGCTATGTCCTCCACGTGTCTTTTTAAAAGAGCAAACAAGTGAAACACTTTTAATAATTAGAAAGTTTAAGATAAATCTAAAACTGGCCTATTCAAAAGGCCCTCAGGCTAGGCAGCTGCAAGGGTATATGTAATTCCACAAAGTCTTTTTCCAGAATCTCCTAGCATAAGTCGTCTCCAAACCATCTGAGAGTCCAAAGCTGGTTCTGATGAGATTCTGTGAACTCTTGTTCTATTTAGAGATTCCCAAGGAGCCTGTTTTTTGGTACCTCGCTGTGTTATCTCTGGCCCCAGCTGAACCATGTTAGCTAAAGTGCTGTCACTAGGGGGCAGCCACCGACAGGGAGAGGCAATTAACAACCTTGACCTCTTCTGTATTTATTTTCATAGTCAACCAAGGGAAAATGGAAAATGAGACAGTGAAGGGAAAATAATTTAAGTAATAAATGAATAGGGAATTAATAAAGAAATAAAACCTCTGTGTACAAACTATTCCCATTTCTTCAGAGAGAGCTTAACCAAAAAGTAGTTTTATGAGGGTTACCAAAGATAGGAACAGTAATAGACAAGAACTTAGTTAAAAATTGGGTTACAGAGGCTGGAGATGTAGCTCACTTTGTAGCTACATGCACAAGGCCCTGGGTTCAATCCCCAGCACCATCCCCCCAAAAATTAGATTATAGCATGAAAAGTTGGTGCCCTTAGAATTTTTCTGATGGGGAAAGTTAGTCCAGAATAAGATACTGAACATCTGTATGGGAATTAGCAGGTGCATGGGTTTCAGTTACATATGCACCCAATTTCCATCTTCTTTTATCTCTCACTAGCTATGCAATCCCAAATCATAGGCAAGTTACTTATACTCTATGAACTTCATACTTTTCACCTCTAAAACTGTGGCAAGCAAGTTCATAGGTGGTTGCAAACATTAAATAAGATAGTGACGACAAAAACCTTGACATAGGTTAGCTGTTATTATTTCCTTACCTCCCTCCTAAGCCATTTCCCATTTCCAGCTGTCAGTCTACGATTTCTACCCAACTATTTCTTCATCACCTTAAATTTAATATGTCTGTGACCAAATTCCCCATCTCCTTTACTAACTCCCTGACTGGCATCTGGCTCTTTGATTAGCTGTTGCTTTGGAGGGGCCATAAAATAATGCAGCCCTCTTTAGCATGCCCTCTCCTTCTAATAGCCATAAACAACTAGTTTTCATCTCCATCTCTCTCTCCCTTTCCTCCTCACTCTCTCTTTTGAGACAGGATCAGGCTAAATTGCTGAGGCTGACCTTGAACTTGAACTTGTGATTCCTGCGCCAGCCCCTCAAGTGGCTGGGATCACAGGCAGTATGCCACTGTGCCCAGCTTCCAATTAGTTTTCAAAGCAGGTCAATTTGTTCCCTAATGTGTCTCCAACTGGTTTCTTCCTCTCTGTTTTCATCAGCACAGGGCCTCAGTGACCTGTTTTCCTTATCCCAGCAAGTTCTGCCTCAGTGGGCAGATCTTATCAAGCTATTTCCTTTTACAAAACCCTTACTGATTCCATGGCATCTTTAAATTAGATTCTAAGCTCCTTAGTGTGGCATTAACAGTTGTACCATAGTCTGACTCCAAACTCCTCCAGAAACTTCTCACTGGATCTACATGCTTGTTCCTCAAAGATAGGAACAAGCATGTTGTTTTTTAAAAACATACTGCTTTTTGTTCCTGATTAGAAAGTGGTAGATATTTGTTTACCATTGAGACAAAGTGGAAAATAAAAGTCAAGCTGATTGACTCAGTTCTCCGATGCGGCTGCCAGAAAATAAAGGTGCAGAACACCCAGTGCAAAGTGAATTTCAAATAAATAACAAATAATGTTTTTGGACAAGTACGTCCCAGGCAGTAGGCCTCATACCTCCAGGCAATAGGACACGCTTATACTAAAATGTAATTGCTGTTTACCTGAAATTCACATTTCACTAGGCATCCTGTCTTTCACTTGGCACCCTGATTCCTTGGGTGCACAATGTACAATCCAATCTCTGTCTGTGCTCACAGTTCCAGTCCTATCTTGGATGCTCCTACCTCTATCTGTATTTCAGATCTCCTGCCCACCACAGCTGAGCCTCAGACCTCCACAAAGCCTACCTGGATCAACTCTTCCTTATCTGGTTGGTAGCCATGAACTATGTCATTAATTTGGTTCCATACATAGAATGTCTTTTGTCCTACATAATTCCTTTCCTCCAACCAAATGTAGAGTTTATCAAGGGTAGAAATTATATTACTAGTAGGGAGTGCAGTCTGTATGCTTTTGTGGTGTGGCACTGCTTACCGGACTTGCAATACAGGGTAGGAGGAGCCATTAATGAGGTTCCCTTTGCTCTCACCTTGTAGAAGTAACAAAGGGCTCAGACGTGACTTTGCAGCTCTAGTGTCCTAAAAATATTTTCAGTGTTAATATATTTATCCAGATTAATTTTGTTTTCTCCTATTTTCTTACAACGGATGAGCAACTAAGAAACCATGCTCTTTCTACTCAAAAATATTAAGCCTTCTTACAGTTTCCATGGGATAAATTATAAATTTCTAACCAGAAAAGGGAAAAAAAAAAAAAAACTTAAATTCTCCCGGGAAAGAAAGTAGCCAATGAGATCCTCCAGAGCCCTTGGCAGGTTCTGGCTGGCTCAGTGCTTCTGCTTTCCAATTTTCCTACCTTCTTCCACAGATTCCAAACATACCAGTCTCAATCAGGGAGGAGCCAAAAGAACAGCAGCACATTTCCCTTCCAATAAGCCACCAGGACCTTATCCTTTGCTAGTCTGGTGGAAACGTTAAATCACTCAGACACAAATGCAGACGTTACGGGCAGTGGATGGCAAACGTGGTGCATCATTAAACAAAGGTGCTCATGCTCCTTTGATGGCAAGGAACCTTAAAAGAATTTGGAATGTCCCTAGGAGCTTTCCAAGTTTCTGTGGGCAGCATCAACTACTCTTGGATTTAATCCATTTCCTTTCAACCTTTCCACTTCCAAACCCAGTGACATTTTTCAAGGCACTCAGAACATACATGCTGAGGGAATGTTTTGAAATGGTCATTTAGATGTCAATAATCACTGTGAACTGTTTCTGTGACTGGACACTGTTCAGTGCTGGGTTTTATGCTTCTAGAAGTTTCTCTTTTGTCTGAAAATGAGTGACCAGGAGAAGAATCTTTGTACTTGGGGTGGGGGGAGGGGCTTTATCTTCACTACATTTTATACAAAATTTAAATTTTAACTAACTAACTTTTCTATCACTGTTTTTTTGCACAAAAACCCATCTATTAAATGCATTCTTAACTAATATTGATAAAAAGAATGGCAGATGGACTATTGATCAGCACTTTAGAAAGCACAAATATCAAGAAAATATTTTTTTCTAAAGATCATCAGGGGCTGAGGATATAGCTCAGTTGGTAGAGTGCTTCCCTTGCATGCATAAGACCCTGGGTTCAATCCTCAGCATCAAAAAAAAAAAAAAAAGGTCATCAGTAAAATAATGCTATGTGATCCCCTAATAATGTTGAAATTGAAGAAAGTTAGTGGCAATAAAGGTACCTTAAACAAGTATTTTGAAACATTTATTATTAGAAACTGAAGATGTTATAACTGAGGCTGATTGCTACATTTCTTCAGAGCTATAAGCAAAACTCATTGAAAAGTTACATGAGGATTTGCCCTCAAAGTATAAATACCGTCTGTGGTTAAAATATGTGGTTCTCAAAATGCATTAAGACACACAAATTGACCAGACTTGAAAATGACACTTACCTTAATTTGCAGACGTGCACTCATTTAAAGTTCATCCCACTGTCGAATCATCTTTTTCCTATTCCCCATCTTCTTGCAAGTTTCTCTTCAATGTGCCCAAACACCTGGAGATTCCTATTCTCTTTTCTAAAATGTTGTCATCACCTCCATTGCCCAAATCCAGTTCAAAAGTGAAGAGGAAAAAAAATGGAAATTTGCAAGCTGTTTACGCCTAACAACCACAGTGAAGCTGCTAAGCTTTGAGCTCAATGAATAAAAGGTTGTTTAGCTAAATGGCAGGCACACTTCCTCCTATTCTTTCCGAACTTAGTTTTCCTGCCTCCAGTGGAGCTTTTTCCTTTCCTGGGCTATAAATAGACTGGTCGTAAGAGTTCTGAGGAATGAAGAAGGCAGGAAATGTATTTGATTTCAAAAAGCAGTCTTAGGGGTGTGTGTGTGTGTTTCTTTCAAGTGAATACCAGTAAACAAGCTACAGAAAATTTGGCCTTAAATAATTCAGCTTTGAGATTTTCTTTAAGCTCCTATAGCCTCTGTTTGACTAGAAGTTATCATTTCCCATAGGCAAAGCTTGGGTTTGGAGATGTATCATTTTCTATACAAAATACCACAAACAAACCTACATTGCACCCTTTATTTCCCATAGAAGTGCCATAGAAAATGAATGTCCCAGGGGAAATGGTTGGGGGTGAACAATGGGAAGACTCTAGGCATTTCTTTTTATTCAAAAAGAAGTGAAGCACTTTTTGAAGCCAGGTTCAAGAACAGGCAGCTATCATCTGCCATGTATCTGCCCTAAGTTAGTAGCTTGTCCATAGTCTTACTACTCAAAGTTGTTCAACTCTCATAATTATAGACAATGCAAGCTAAAATAAAAATTAGAAGTTGTTTTTCACATATCAGATTGACAGACAAAAAGTTGGAAATTTTGATACTGTCGAAATATGGAGAAAAAAAATCATTTGTATAATAGTAAATGGGAATGTAGACTGGCCTATGTTATTTGGAGAGAAAATCTCAACTTCTTTCAAAATGTTTAGTACACAAAAAAGTAAGTGTGGCTGTTTCTGCAGAGTGGGAGTGTAGGTATAGTCTGGGAGGGTAGTTTAGTTATAACATGTATTTTATACTCTTAGTTATTAAAATGCATATGCTATGCTTTAAACTTTTATTAATTTTAAAGACAGAATTTTTAAAATTGCATTACTTAAGGTTCTTCACATCCTATTTGATATCTATTTATTATCTATTATCTTTCCATCACTCTCTCTAATTCTCTTTCCCTCTACCTACCTGTCCCTCTGTCTATGTATCACTCTATACTTACTGCCTGACAGCAAGCTGCTCTTCACATTGGGGTAACACATGGAGAAGCAGTGCAGGGATAGCTGAGAATATGTCCTTTGGAGAAGATATTCAGGGTGGTCCAAGGACCAGTAGCATCAGCAGCTCCCGGATCAGAATCTCTACAGGTGGAGCCCAGGGCACTAATGCCAGGTAATTCTGATGCTCAGTAAAGTATGGGAAATACAGGCCTATAGAATGGTTTTGTGTTCTTGTTTCAGTGTCTCACCTTCTTAAAAAGGATTTGAGATGGAAGATTTTTTTAAATGTAAGAATCAACTTCCTTCATGCTCTTTGTACTGGTAACTCCTTTCAGTGCTCCTTATACTAGTAACTACTATTTAGAAGATAAGAAGAGCTTTTACATAGAATGTTTAAAAAAACACACTCATTTCCCAGTTACTTTGGAAAAGCTGTCTGAAGCAAGGCAAAAGCTGTGGAAAGAAGAGTTGAAGATATTTGAGAGACAAAAGAGCTCACGTGTTATGGGCTATCATGATAATTCAGAGCAAACTTTACTAATATGTACATTTAAAAATCATGAGTTACCTGAAATGAGACAAAACTAAAAAGCAAACAACAAAGAAACTAAAAGTGTCTCTTGGAAACAAAATGTTTCATCCCCTCTCTGTGCTCAGTGATTTGATTATTGCTTCCTAACCCAGCCATTCCTCATCCATCCTAGGCCTTAATGCAAGGTCCTTATGGTAAAAACAATAGGTTGAACTCTGGGATCAACCAGGTTGCTAAGGGGAAAGTTAGAGCATCCATATCTCAGGTACAGACTGGGAGGGAGGGAAAGAAAGAGAGATGGAGAAGGAGAGAAAGAGGTGAATGATTTCCTTGTAATACTTAAAAAGAAGAAGAGAGGGCATGGTGGTGGTCGAGATAGAACAGCTGCAGTGGAGTGGCAGAGACTGAAAGGTCCATGAGTTGACATTGGCATGAAAATGGCCGGCAATGGGGTTATAAGTTTTGGGAAGCAAATCGTGCCTCCATGTGAAAAGAATGAATGCTTTTGAGAAAATCAAATACATTTACCAGGCTTTCCTTGTCCTTTGGAAATGTTCCTTCTCGTGGGGAAATATTTTACTTCTCAAAAAGAACAACCTCCTGGATCTCCCCACATAGCCCATCTCTAGAAATGAAGCATGAAAACATTTATGGGCACAGAAAGGCTCTGTGTTCTTAATCTAAAAGTAATGGCAGACTCTCAAAAGGCATAGGGGAAAAGCCAAAGGCCTTGTCAGGAAAAGGAATGTGTGATGTTCTTCGATGATTTGGGTGCTGGTAATGGAGGGAAATGCATTTTTTACTGTTGTCATCTAAAAAGAATTTCAACATATGCAATATAGAGGAAACCTAAGCTAACATCCGCAAAGAAAAAGTCTGCTATTATTGTTCCAATGAGCTGAATAGATATTTTAATAAGTAGCCTATCTTTGTTCACAAAGGTCAAAAGCTCTGGGGCTGCTCTCAGTGGTAGAGCATTCGCCTCACACATAAAGCACTGGGCCCTATCCTCAGCACCACATATAAGTAAACAAAATAAAGGTATTTGTCCATCTACAACTAAAAAAAAAGGGGGAGGAGTGGGGTCAGAAACTGTACTAAATTGTGGGATCTGAACTATGTTGCTTTGATTTGTTTGGTGTAGCATAATAATAACAATATACAGGAAATGTTGGAATAACTACTCAACAGGACACAGGTGAAAGATGGGCCTTTATATTTTAGCAGGAATGTTGAAAAGATGGTTGAAAGTTCTACATTCTAAAATAAAATATAAAAGTAATTGTTTGAAGGAACAAAAAGACTTCATGGAATAGAAGTGAAACTTTCCCATTAACTTAATTAAAATCAATTTGTAGCTCATCAGTAGTTTATTTTTTCTTAGCTTAATTCTCAGTAAACATGTTAAAGTTACCTTGCAGGATTACGAAAACCCCGGCACAAATGCAAGCCTTCATGACATCTCCCAGGAGAGGCCCAGCCTCAGTAACATTCATTGGGAAAATCTAAACCAGACTGCCTTTGCCGCACTTGGCTTGGGCCCCTCTTGCTATTCTGTCACTTTGCCATGCACCTAAAATAAAACAGCACTAGTTTCCATGTAACAAAAAGATCTGGAGATTCTTTAGCGATAAATGTGTAGAGTTTGTTCAGTTTTGTCAAAGCTAAAAATCTGATGTCATAATAACTAAAGGAAATTCTAAATGGTGTTTTGGTAAACATGTTTCTATTAATTCTGAAACATGGACACTTCTTTTGCTGTTTCTGCCAGTTGTATGCTCCTTTGGGAAAAGCCTTTGGACTCAACCACAAGTTTGTTTGTGAAGCTAATCACTGTTGGCAGCAGGAAGAAGTAAAACCATCCTTGGGAATAAAATGTGCAGTCAAGAAGACAGATCCCTGTAGGGACCATGCATGGCACACATCTGAAGGCAAAGGGAGACCACCAGCGCTTCCATATTGCCTTATCTTGTGCAATATTTGGAAGAAAGGAGGAAAGGAAGTAAGAGAGAATGTGGCGGTGAAATTGATTTATCCCTTGATAATTAGAATTTATTGTTTTGGCAGTCTCTCTAGTCCAACAAAAAGCCATATGGTAGGATGGTTACTGATTTAACAGTTTATACAGGTTCCTTACTTAAGCAATGGGTTGTGTTTGAATGCACAATAGGGTCAATAGACTGCATGATTCCCTGAACCGTATAATTACGCAATTAATGAAAAAAACTTAAACTGAGTTTATTTTGATAGTGGCAAGATAAACACAATCATAAGCTTTAGAATTCTATCATAAATTATGAGTAAAAATTTACCCTTACTAGATGCAGCAAGTTAAAATAGAGGAGTCTTCTTATTGTGCTCAGTATGGCCAAGAGACTCTCCCTCTTCCTTGTTGGCTTTGAAGAAGCACCTGCCATATTATGAGTTGCGTAGGCCCCGTGTAGCTAGCCTCTCTGATCAGCCAGCAAGAAACTAAAGCTCTTAATCTGATAGCCTGCAAGGAACTGGGTGCTGCCAACAACCTCATGCTTGGAAGCAAATCCAACCCCAGTTGAGCCTTAGATGAGACTAAAGTCCCATCAATACTTTGTAGCCTTTTAAGACTATGAAGGGGTGGACCCACCTCGTCCATGTCTAGCCAAGCACGCTGTGGGAGAGGACCTCCTGTTAAGATGGCATCCCATCCTGTGTAAGGCAGTCATGTACATGTGATCGTGTATGTCCAGTCACCTTTGTGGCATCAAGTTGTCACCTTGGCCGGAATGCAAGTCATAGTCCTTCCCATACCAAGGAGAGAGGGTATGAATACCAAGAGCGAAGTCACGGGGACCTCCCCATCATCTGTCTGCCACAGTGGGTAACCAACTGGGAAAGAAGAAACAAGTACACATAATACCAAGTAGATTGTGAAAGAGAGTTGAGGAAAGTATTATCCAAAGGCAGAATAATCAAAATGACTTAATCTCTTCACCTTCAAACAGGTAGGTAATGCATTGTCTTAAGAGAGAATCAAGTTAGCTCTGCCTTATGCACACTTGACCGACTCAGTGACCTAGATGTCCTCATGTTCCATCTCTGAAGTCATTTCAGTTCTAACCCTGTGACCTTCAACCTGCACTTCCAAGCCTCTCAAGACATTTTGGAATGCTACAGATCCTGGCTGCAACCAAAGAAAGCATTCTGGCAACCACTGTGTTATTATTGACATCTTAATACAACAATATAGGAGAAAAAGAAAATGCATGATAGATAAGTCCCTTTGAAAAGTTAAGAGCCAAATCTATTGGAATATCACTAGCTGATCCAATTTTTCGTTTTCCATTTGAATGTTTATATTTCTAAAGCATGATGTCATTTTAAAAATACACAGAGATATAACATTGTGAACCTCACTTCATACAGGCAGATTTTGGCTAAAAACTATGTTCTTTGTGAGAAACAAATTACATTTCACAGTACCTCCAAGTAATACTGAGTGCCTCCAGAAAACTGCTTAGGCACCGTAAACTCACACTCAGGGTTAGAGAGGACTTTCTCAGTCATCTATTTAATCACCCATTTATGGGCAAATATCATCCAGAACATGAACAAATTATCTCATGAATTTCTAAGTAAAAATTTCATAGACTGCCTATTGTTCATCCTTGTGATATCATAAATGTGACTCTTTAAAAATAAAATTATGAATTTAATCCAAATGAGGCAATTCTAAATTGATTGCTTACTAGGAAAATTTTTTTTTCTTTTTCCTCAGGCAAAAATTAAATTATAAAATATAAGAAATTTTGAACTTTTTTTCACAGTTATTTTTGCGCAGACAGACTACACTATGAAATACACTATAAATGTTCTTTAACACCACTTTAAGAATAAGGATTAAAAGTTGTAAATCAGGTTGAAACTGAAACTAGAAATTCTTCATCCCATTTAGAGGCCAAAGAGAGATAAGAAGTTCAAGAAGAAAATGACTTGCAGGGCTGTATGAGATCAGACCATCTAAGAGTCTGGTTTTCAAAACACTAAACACTAAAGCCACATTTTTGGAGCGAGCATCATGTCATAGCTCCTTATTATATAGCTTATTCAAATATTGAATGATGGTGTACAACTAATTATAAAAGAAACCACATGCTATAAATCATGTTTTATTTGGATCATAATTCCAGAAAAATACTTCTCTTCCTGTTTTTATTTGTTTTTTTACTACTTGTAAGTCCTTACTAAGTATGAAACTTTGAGCTTGAGCCATAAGTGAAAAAAAATAATATTAGACATTTGGTTCTTTCCTTAAGAATACCTTCTAAAGCCAAGTTTCTCAAGTCATGTTCCAATGACAGCCTACATCAGAATAATATGGACAGTATATTGAACATGCAAATATCTGAGATTCGGCTCTGGAGGATTTCTATTTTAGTATGTCTAGGGTAAATTTTGGAATATGCATTTATAATTAGCCTGTGATTGCTATTGCACACTGAAGTTTGAGATCCAACAATCTGGTGACATTGGGGTGATCCAGAGGTCAAAACATACATTTTAAGCTAATATAAGAGAGGGAATAGGCTATGCTGTGAGTTTAGATTATAGCTATAGCCAACATCAAGTTTCACACTGGAGCATGTTATGATGTAAACTTCCTTTAAAATTAGTTTTAATTTGTGCCCATTGGTAGCAAATTGAGCTTGAGTGTCTTAGAAAAGATTTGGATGAAGAGATCATTTTTTTCTGGGTGCTACCCCATTTGCAATAGCCTAAATAAATAAAATACTTGTGAGTCAACCTAATAAAAGAGGTGAAAAACCTCTATAATAAAAACTACAGAAGTCTAAAGAAAGAAATTGAAGAGGACATTAGAAGATGGAAAGATCTTCCATGCTCTTAGATAGGCAGAATTAATTTTGTCAAAATGACCATACTACAAAAAGTGTTATACAGATTTAATGCAATTCCAATCAAAACCCCAATGACATTCCTCATGGAAACATGGAAAGCAATCACGAAATTCATTTGGAAAAACAAGGGACCCAGAATAGCCGAAGCAATTCTGAGCAAGAAGAGTGAGCAGGAGACATCACAATATCAGACCTTAAACTATACTACAGGACTATAGTAACAAAACGTCATGGTACTGGCAAAACAGACATGTAGACCAAGGAATGGTACAGAATAGAGGACACAGAGACATAACCCAAATAAATACAATTATCTCATACTAGACAAATGTGCTCAAAACATACATTGGAGAAAAGATAGCTTCTTTAACAATTGGTGCTGAGAAAACTGGAAATCCATATGCAGCAAAATGAAATTAAACCTCTTTCCCTCACCCTGCACAAAACTCAGCTCAAAGTGGATCAAGGACCTAGGAATTAGGACAGAGACTGCACCTAATAGGAAAAAAAAAAAGCAGGCCCAAATCTATATCATGTCGGCTTAAAACCTGACATCCTTAACAAGACTCCTATAGCATAAGATGTAAAATAAAAAATCAACAAATGGGATGGGTTCAAACTAAAAATCTTCTAAAAAGAAAATTAAAAAGCAAAAGAATTAATAAAGTGAAGAGAAAGCCTACAGAATGGGAGCAAATTTTTACCACACTCACATCAGATAGAGCACTAATCTCCAGCATATATAAAGAACTCAAAAAAACTTAACACCAAAAAAACAAATAACCCAATCAATAAATGGGCTAACGAACAGATGCTTCACAGAAGAAGATATACAATTGATCAACAAATTTATGAAAAGATAGTCAACATCTCTAGCATTCTAGAGAAATGCAAATCAAAACTACTCTAAGATTTCATCTCACTCCAGACAGAATGGACATTATCAAAAAATAAGTACTGTCGAGGATGTGGAGAAAAAGGTATACTGATTCATTGCTGGGATTGCAAAATGGAACAATCACTTTGGAAAGCAGTATGGAGATACCTTAGAAAACTTGGAATGGAATCACCATTTGACCCAGCTATCCCACTCCTTGGTCCATACCCAAAGGACTTAAAATCAGCACGCTAGGGCTGGGGATGTGGCTCAAGCGGTAGCGCGCTCACCTGGCATGCATGCAGCCCGGGTTTGATCCTCAGCACCACATACAAACAAAGATGTTGTGTCCACTGAAAACTAAAAAATAAATATTAAAAAAAGATATTGTGTCTACCTAAAACTTAAGAATAAATATTTTTTAAAAATCAGCACGCTACAGAGATGCAGCCACCTCAATGTTTATAGCAGCTCAATTCACAATAACTAAACTGTGGAAACAGCCTAGATGTTCTTCAATAGATGAATGGATAAGGAAACTATTGTATATATGCACAATAGAATGCTACTCAGCCTTAAGAAGAATGAAATTATGGCATGCTAAGCAATGTAAGCCAATCAAAAACCAAAGGCCAAATGTTTTCTCTGACAAGTGGATACTGGTCCATAATGGGCAGGGGGCAAGGGAAGAAGAGAGGGACTTTGGATTGAGCAGAGGGGAGGGAGATGAAAGAGAGAAGGGGAGGGGGAGTAGGGAGGACGGTGGAATGATACAGACATTATTACCGCTATGTGTGGGTATGAATGCACAAACAGTGTAACTCTATTTCATGTACAACCCAAGAAATGAAAAGTTGTGCTCCATTTGGGTAAAAAAACAAAATAAAAATTAATTTTTAAAGAAAGTTGTAGAAAAAACATCTAACATAGGATTTACCCTAAACCATTTTTTGGTGTACAGTTTTATATTGTTACGTATATTCACACTATAGTGATGCAGATAGCTCTCCAGAATATTTTTATCTTGTAAAAACTAAACTCTATATTCTTTAAACAACAGCCCCTCTTTTCTCTCTCCCTGCAGCACCTCCAAAACCACCATTCTACTTTGTTCCTATGATGAAGTTCTGAGAAAGAAGAACAAGAAGAGCTCAGCCCAAATATCAAAATCAGAGGTTCAGTGGAAGGAATTCAATCATCAAGCAGTAAGAAGGAGTAAAGCAGTGGATGTAGAAGCAGAGGCAGTTTTCAGAATTGAGTAGATGAGTTTGATGGTCTGGCCTTGGGTAGTGAGTGCCAGGAATGTGTGTGTGCTCACTAAAGCAGAATATGAACTGTAGGTCACTATCAGATATCAGATAAGACTTCCTTCTATAATTGGTGAGCAAATGACTATGACTAAAGTAGATGGAAAGCAGGTCAGAGGGTGAAGACTGGGGATTACAAAGCGCATTTGCCACTATCAGGATTTGTTGCTGACTTGAGAAGTGGGCAGATCTGTGACAAAACTCCCTGTGATAGTTCACCAGGCTTGGAGTGGTTGAGTAAGTCCTTGGGGTATTGCAATCTGGGCACAGAAACCATAAGCATTATGAACCAAAGGGCACCATGCCAATGATGACCTAATAGCATTGGGAAAGTAGACTGGGAGAGGTCAAGAACTTAGATGATGGTGTCCCCAAAGCAGCAAACTGACCAATGTGAAGGACCAGACACCACTTCTACTGTGTATGCTGGGGTGGAAGGAAGTATGAAAAAAGTAGAAAGAGCATAGATTTTGGAGTCAGACAAACCTAACTTCAAAATGTATTGCCTTTTACACATGGGTGACCTTAAACCATGTAAATATCAATTGTCTCCTCTATACTCCAAATTAGAACAATATCTGCTCTAGAATTAAGGGTAAATTATGCAATATACTAGCACAATTCCTGGCCTACATGCAGTCAGTAAGTGATTGCAGTGATCATAACAATTTGTCTCCTAGCTCAGAGCAGCCTACAAAGTAAACTGTGGTCTCCTCTGTTATTCCAAACTGCAGGATAGGAGGTTTTTTTGTTGTTGCTGTTTTTCCAGATATTTTTGATTTACTTCATAATGTATGTGATGAACTCAAAGATGGAGGTGGGGGTTGGGGCCGAGGGAGAAGGCAGCCAGTCAGCTAGGCAGCCCAGCAGGCCAATAGGTTCATCTTTGTTTTGTTTTAATGGCACAGATCCAAGTCATTAGATTTTTTGTCACACACAGTCTGGTACTTTGAGATGACTTATCCATACTTTGAATGTGTGTTTAAGTCCTGTTAAAATCTATTTTATCATTATTGTATGTTCCCTTACAAGTAAACAACAACAGGCTCTGGGGTTATAGCTATAGTAGAGCGCTCGCCCAGCACATTCGAGGCCCTGGGTTTGATCCTCAGCACCACATAAAAATAAATAAATAAGGGCTGGGGTTGTGGCTCAGCAGTAGAGCACTCGCCTCGCATGTGCAAAACCCTGGGTTCGATCCTCAGCATCACATACAAAAATAAACAAGTGAAATAAAGGTGCTGTGAATAACTACAAGTAATAAATAAATAAATAAATAAATAAAGGTATTGTGTCCATGTACAACGAAAACAAATAAACAAGTAAACAACAACAAAACCAACCAAATCTCAGGTGTGACTTGAGGCAGCGGGTCCAAAATTGTTAGTAAGATCTGGCTGCTTCTTTCTCATCATTGTTTGTGCTCACTTCCTCTGAGTTAGCTCCATTCTTGAGCAGATTCCGTTTACAGTCAAGAGATGGTTACAACAGCACCAGTCTTTCATCCTCTCACATTTAAACCTAGTGTTGAAAAGAGAACACTGCTTTCCGAGAAATGTCATCCAAAGACTCACTGGTTTTGACTGAATTGCGTGCACATCACTGAACCAATCCTAATGATAGGAAGAATATTTCTGTTTGACTTAGGCTGGACTAGGTACTTCACAAGCTCCTGGAGTGAAGAATAGAGAAGATGTCAGGTGTCCAGGGCAGAAGTACGGACCATGAGAGAAGAGTAAATTCCTTACATAGCTCAAATCAGCAACCACCCAATTCCTCGCTACTTCTACTACTGTAACTTTTGCAGATTTAAGGTGCTAAACAGTTTAGCTTAAAATACAATAAGGGATTTTGCCTTATGTTTTATGTACCCAACAAGCCCATCATAGTTTTTCAGAACAAAAGGAATTAGTGTAAAAGTGAGTGAGATCTTTATTCCCAGGAGCCCAAGTCTTCAGAACCATGTCCCACTCCCGGTAGATTCTAACAGAGATCCTAAAGCAATTCAAGATAGCTAACACGAGCAGAGACCAGCTTATTTTAGAAGTAGAGGGTAAAATATCAGCTGTGAGGTACCTTTTTTAAAAAAATCAACGAATCACTTACAGTCGATTGTTACAAGGGAGGAGATCCAAAATTAACTAGTTCACATTAAAAGGGGGGATTTTATGAATTTAAGTGAACTTTGGAAAAGCCAAGATGGAGGAGCACTAAGATATCTGGAGCCCATACTGGAACACTATCTTAAGTCTTTTTCTTTGGTTTTTATCACAATTTCCAACTCTCAGATTGTCTTCTCCATGAGATTAGCCATGTCTCTCTTCTGGACAAACATCTTCAATTCTCACAGCAACCGAGAGAAAAAGGGCTCCCTCCTTCCTCCTTCAGTGAGAAAACTCGTGTGGCAGGACTCCGATTGGCTTGGCCACTTCTTATAACAATCACTGTGACCAGAAATGAGGTAATATAACTGGCCTTGCCTGAGTCTCATGACCATCACCAAAGTCGAAGAGGCTGATTCTTTTGGAGAGGAAGGTGGAAAGGGGTCTGGCCAGACAAAACAATGGAGCCAGGACATGCCTCCTATTCCCACCTATATACCAAAGACATTGGCTTTGAAGATTAGAGGAAAACCTAAATCAAGATAAGCCAAAACAATGATGAAGCATTCACAGTTCTCAGAATTCTGATCTGGTGGCTGGTATTCAAGCAAAGAAGCTCTGTTTCTTGTTGTGTTGGTTATCGGGACATAAAGGACAGAAAATCTCAGGCTGAGTCTAAAAATCCCCAGGAATTAGCTGATAACATGTTAGGGAATTTCTACTCCAGGCCTGTTGCTACCAAGACTGGAATCTCAAGCTGTAGAGCTAAACATAAATTAGCTCAGGGCCTCCATTTCTGGTTCCCTAAAGTGGTTTTTGTTAATCCTCATCCAGAGAAGATGCGATTGCAATTTGTATGGAGAGCACTCTAACAGGAATTCTGATGATTTAGGGCCAGACATCAGTTTTCTCAAAATGGGGTTCACATGTAGATGTCTAAATTCTCTAGGAGGAAAAAAATTGATTTTGGATGTCATTTAAGTGATGTAATCTTTAAAGAATTAACATAAAATACTGATCATCAACCTTTAACTAAATTTTGCCACATGATTTAAAAGAATGAATTCGTGTAAGAAAATAAGTAGAGGACACATTTGTACCCAGAGAATGAATAAGTATCAGCCCAAATTCGTTAAAGTTAGAAGAGATAAAAGCGACGAAAGAAATAATGGTAACATTAGCAAGCAAGAACAGTCAGTACAAGTCACATGTGTGAAGAACAATTTAATCTTAGAAAATGTCATCCATCACATTAAATTAATAGTATTCAGTTTAAGCATATTCATTCCACTGTATTGTTTGCATATAAATGAAAATTTTATTTTGACTTGTACTTGAAAGTAGTTATAAGTACAGAGTCCCAAAATGTTTGAATATTAAAGTGACATAATAAAAAGGAATTGCTCAACACCAAGAAGCCACAGAGGAGGATTTTTAAGTTGTACATTTGTAGAGGAGTGACCAGTCTGCCCCCAAAATTCATGTTCATTCATGAAACTCAGAATGTGGTCTCATTTGAAAAGAGGAGATCCTTACAGATGTAATTAGCTGAGGATCTCAAGGTGAAATCATCCTGGATTTAAGGGTGGACCCATGTTCTTGTAAGGAGAGAGGACATACAGACCACAGGAGAAGAAGGCCACATGAAGACCAGGCAGAGATTGGAGTGAAGTAGCCACAATTCAAGGAACACCAAGGAATTCCTAGAACCATCAGAAGCTAGGGAAAGTCAAACAGGGAAATCCCCCTAAACCTCTGGAGGGAGCATGTTCCCTCCCACGCCTTGCCTTTAGACTTCTAGCCTCAAAAATGGTAAGAATCAATTCCTGTTGTTTTAAGTCACCCAGTTTGTGGTCATTTGTTACCAGACCTCTGGCCTTGCCGCATTTTCTAAGAAGGGCACCAAAGTCTTATAGGTTACTACAAAAGCAGAGCAGGGTTTGAGGTCAATACTCTTCCAGTCGAGAAAAGTCTTCTGTTTACCCCAGTGGATCAGACGTGTCTTCTATTTTAGGGTACAAGCATGTGAAAAGCGTTTGGAATCTCCAGGGATTACTTGTTTGCAAGAATAGTGTCACGTAGATCTGTGAGTTCTTACAGGATTCCCCCTTTCGGCATTCAGAAAGTGGCCAAATCAATGCAAAGGATGCAGCAATTATCAGTCACAGGGCACAACTGAGGTGGGGCTTTACACGTGTTGCCTTCTGTCTTAGTCTAATCCAGCTGCTAGAATAAGTTATCACAAACTAACTAGCCTATGAACAACAGAAATTTATTTCTTACAAGAACAGGGCACCTGCTGATTCAGTGTCTGCCCAGAGCCTGCTTTCTCATGGAAGTTGCCTTTTCACTTAGTCCTCATCTGACAGAAGGGAAGGGGGAAGGCATGTCTCTGGAGCTTCTTTTACAAGGACATTAATTCCCTTGATGAGGACTTCACCCTCATGACCTAATCACCTCTTGAAGTCGCTACCTTCTAATACCCTCATTTTGGTGATTAGGTTTTAATATATGAATCTGGGAAGGACATATTCAGTCCATAGTGCATCTCAAGACCCTCACAATGTTCCCTCTCTTCTAAAGGTACAATTTCATGGAGATCCAGGTGCTAAACAGTAGGTTTGGGTGTCAAGGGTAAGACAATGGATACAGACATGGAGAGGAGATCCCTAGAGGCCACAGTCAGCTGGGAAGAGTTGGAAACCTTCTTCTTTTTAAAGAGCATTGGTTCAGCCACTAGGGAGGAAGAGAGGGTCCCATGAACTCTCTACACTAGCTGTGTCCGTGGAGCTATGGAAGTCTTGAGCTCAGAAAGCGAGCACTTCCTCTTGGCAGGGACATGTGTCCTGTGGGATGCTTAACTTTTGAAGATGCTCTCTGGGCACAGAGGCACCATCTCTCCTCTGGATGATGAAAGCATCCTAGTAAGAATTCGATGGGGTAAGGACCCTGAGGCTGAGAAGAAGCAGGGAAAGCATGGAGATATATGGAGGTCTCAGTCTGAAACTTTGGCTGATAGGTAACTGGGCTTCCTGAACCATTCCCTGAACCATTCCCTGAACCATTCCCTGGCTTTCAAAACAATGTAATAGCTCAATTCACAGCACCAAGGGATAACTCATGTAGGGATAACTCATGTGGGTCTAACTCATGTTATTCTCTAACCTTCACCATCAAAGTCATCCTAGAACAATCTAAGTGAAAATCAGGTTCTGGTTATACAAAAAGTAAGTTCAAGACAAACTCCCAGGTTCCCCTTCCCAACCGGATTGTCATACCCAAGCCACATATAGAAGCTCTGGTGCTGTTACTGGTGCCTCTAATTCTAATCACACCTCTACTTCCATCATGGTTTCAAACCTGGAAATTGCTGATTTCCTTCCATTGGTAGAGCCTGAGCAGCGTCAGTTTTCCAGAAGTGGGTATGTACTTCTCAGGCCAGGTCCTGTATATGATGTGACATGCCCCAGCACAATATGTGGACAGCTGTGTGCCTACCCAGAGGTGCTAGGATAGACTGGTGACTGTAATTAGTGACAGTAATTTGCAGTCTTCCCCCAGATGCTTTGTAGGCTCCACATGGGAATTAACTCTTTAGGCAGCAACACTCAGAGGCCTTCCTGGAACAAATCGGACCCTCTGATGATTCCATTTCTGATCCTGCACCAGCAATGGGCCTCAAGTGTCATGACTGAATGTCCCTTTCTTCTGTTCTTTAGCATGTCCCATACAGATGATATAGCATGCCACATGGTATCATTCTAGAGATGAGAAAAACAACAGTTCAGAGTATTCTGCAAGCCCCAAACCATAGGGGTCTGTTGTGATGTTTGAAATGTTTGCAAAATTCTTTGGCACTCTTGCTTTTGAACTTGGTTGGGCTTTTGTGCTGCCTTGAAGGACAGAATGTGGTTAGAGTGATGGTGTGAGATTTCCAAGTGAAATCAGAGAAAGCATATGGCTGCTACTGACTTCTTCAAGGATGATTATTCTGGGGGGGGAAAAGTCAGCTTCCATGTAACAATCTAGCTATGCTAAGAAGGATCACATGGAGAGAATATATAGATGGAGTCCTAAGGACTCCAAGGTGTTCCTCTCCCCAGAATCTTGAGTCTGTCCAGCTCAAGCACCAAAAGTTTTCAAGATGAGCTCAATCTTGAAACCTCCTGAGAGACCCCCTGTTGAGCTCAGCTAAGCTGCTTCCTAATTCCCAACCCCCTGAAACCATGAGAGACAACAAATACACACTTGTGATTTTATGCCTCTGCTTTGGGTGATTTGTTATGCAACATTCCACCAGCAGACCAGAGCCCAAGAATAACAAGCTGCTTAAGAGAGCCCAAGAGATTCTTGGAACTACGTCTCTGAAGAAAGGAGTAGAGGTGGGCGAAAGATCCTGAAGCTGCTGAAGCTAGTGGCATCTCTGCTTGTCAGGCAGCCTGTCTGTCTTCACCAGGATGAAATTAGTAACGTGAACGCCTGCCTCGAGGCCACTGTCATTTACTCATGCCGTAACATGGATCAGAACAGCGGTGATAACAATTTGTCCCCAGTTGGCAGGGCAAGAGCAGTGACTTTGAGAGCTTAAGTGGGAAATGACAAAAATGTCATTCTATCTTGGCAGTAGCAGAGAGGGTGTTGAGTTGGGAAGGGGGTAGGAGCTGGCCCAGCAGTCAGTGTCCAATCTGGGCTATGGTGGGCCTGAAGCAGTAGAGTTTTAAGTTCACTTTCAAGTCCAAACTCCCTTCTGCACTTTGCTGAGTGTGGCTGGCATTTCTTGTTTTCCCGCTGGATCCCTGTGAGGCCCTCCAGGGGTGGTAGAGGGAGCCTGCAAGGCTGGAGGAGGAAGAGAGGACCTGCTGCTCCCCATTCCTCTGGTGACACCGGAGCAAAGCTTCCTCACCAAGGCAGAGGACCATCTTCCCACAGCTGTAACCATTACTTTTCAGTTTTGTCCCATAGACAAAGCTACCTCCTTAGAGACATCAGCCTCCGTCAGCTAGTGCCACCTCCCGAGAAACTTGACTTTCTCCTCCCCAGGACTCCTGCTTCAAGTTTCTAAGTTGAATGATTCCGACCTCTCCCTTCAGTTCCTTTGGGGGAAGGGTTGGTAATTACTTCCAAGGCAGTGGCTACCTCTGTGACACCCGAGTTCTCCTTTCTATTCTTGGTTATCTAGGGAACCACTTTTGACTTGTTATTGAGCCAAGACTCTGTTGTAGTCAGCTTTTGCATCTCTGTGATCAAAACACCTGAGAAAAACAATTAATTTAGACAAGGAAAAGTTAATGTGGAGTTCACCGTTTCAGAGCTTTCAGTCCATAGAGGACAGATTCCATTGCCAGGGCCAAAGGAGAGGCAGCATCAAAGGGCCTTCAGAGGAAAACAGCTCAGGATGCGGCGATAGGAAACAGAGAGCTCTGGTCACCAGGCACAAAATACAAACCCCAGCCACACCCTATCTGCCTACAGTCACCACCCAGATAATCCCTACTGGGGGATTACAGCACTGATCAGTTAAGGCTCTCATATGCCAATCATTTCACCTCTAAACTTTCTTGCAGTGTCTCACACATGGGCTTTTGGGGGACCCCTCATGTTTAAACCATAACAGACTCGTTGCGTAACACACATAGAAGCCAGTACTGGGTACAAGGTTCTTGTGAAAAAAGAAAAAGCTCTATTGAGCAGTCAACCTCCAAGGAGGCCAGGATTAAAAAAAAAAAAAGCTCAAATCTACCTCCTCAACCAGCTGGTAGAAGAGGAATTTAAAGCAAGGGAGAAAGACTTTGAAGGTTCTTCTGCACAAGCATAAATGGTTATCATGCCTCTTTACAGGTCACATGCTTCTTTTCAGAAGGAGTTATCATGTTCTGTGCAGGGGGATTTGAGCTTATGTTATCTCAAAAAGCTGGTTCCAAATCCTCTGGAGGCTTTTCCTGAAAGACAATTTAAGAACTTTGTTATTCAAAAAATTTTGCCTGGGCATATTTAAGCCTAGGCTAATTTCATATCTAGATATGATTACTTATATTAAAATTTTCCTGTTCATTTATCTACTTACATGGTTTCTATGTTCTGAATGGACCCTGACTAAAACACAGATACTTCTTTCCAAGATAAACTGTTATGGTAACTGATATTAAGGATCACTAAGGATTCGAATACCAGGGAGACCAAGTTCAAATTCCAAATGCAAGGATCAGAGATGGGATTTGGGACAGTGATCCCAAAGTTAGAAGGTTGAAGTTGCACAGAGACACAACCAACATAAGAGTAGGGCAGGAGCAAGATAGAAGGCTTAGGATAATTGCTGAGGAAAATTATCTACCACCTACCTACCTCTCCACCTCTCCTCAGCCCAGAGCTATCCTGCTCTCATGCATAAATTACTGGGTGGGTGAGGCTGGTTCAATAATCTCAGGGCAAACTCCACATGGGTTGTCTAGATTGGGGTCACTGAGTTCTAAGAGCAACATGCAGCATGATTCCTAACGTGTTGTCCATGACCATAGAGTCAGAGAGACATGCAAAGAGGGCCTTTCCTCCCTTGTAGCTCTTTCTGGCCACCCATGCCTATTCTGGGGACCAATTTAGCCTTGAGACTGAAGTAGTGACAGCGCTCAGTCAGTATATGCTCAGATGTACCATGGGAACATTGCAGAGTACTAAGCCCAGGCAAACTTCATGGTCCGTTCCATGGTCTCTCAACATCTCCATGTGGACGTTCCCAAGCATTTCAAATCCACCACGCTTAATTAAGACTGGATTCAACCTCATTTTAACTGTTTTTCCCATGGAGAGTAGGTGGGAAGTGCTAGATTCCTTCAGTGTAGCCATCACAAAGGGCAACCTGGAGTCCTAGAATCTTCCCTTCTTGATTCTGCTGGCTTCAAAATGTTTGAATAATTAGCAGCATATCAGTGAATAAAATGAAGTCTTGTTACTGAGTTGGGGGAAAGAAATTGGTAACAGGGAAATCTGAGGAAGACTTTTCTTTAAATGTCCCTCTCAGAAGGAAGTCATGAGAAACTGAGGGAATCGGGGACAGGGCAAGACTGGTGACTAGGAACCTGAGAAAGAATTATGAAGATCTCTAGCTCTGATTTGCAAGGGGAGTTTGAGAACAAAGAGTTCCAGGAGCTATTTGATTCATGTGGCCCAATCCTGAAATCCTGAAGTCCCCTGGCAGGAAACCCCAAGGAGACTACAGACTAAACCATCCTGCCATTGTCAGTTCCACAAGGAGCTCAGCAACTTGAGCAAAGGAAGTTGCTTTTTTTTTTTTTTTTTTTTGATATTGCTTCTTTTTTTTTCTATCTTAAAGAGATATACTCCTTAATGTTTATATAAATGTCTTGAAGAAAGATAAAGAGGGAATGCAAACCTGAGGGAGTGAGCACTCGCATTAGAAGACAGAATCAGAATCTCAAAATATCAAAATAGGCTAAAGTAAGGGGACAAATGAAAGAAAATGAAATTGATAGGGGCGAAGATAAAATTCTGCACTGAGCTCCAAAACACCACTTTCAGAGGTCAAGACTGGGAAGATCTGGCTGAACAGAAACCCATACTCTTCAATATTGTCATTGATGTCCTATCAGTCAGGTTATGCTAATAACCTGCTATAATTACAACTCCTAAGCCTCAGTGGGTTTAAAATATTCTGTGGAGAAAGAAGTGGCCGAGATGACAGTGCTGGCTTTATTAATTGTTTCTAGCAAGTCTTAAGATATTTCCATTAACTTGTGCCTGGTAAGGGGATTTTAGGTAATAAGAGTTTAATTTTAATTAAGTTAACCTTCATAGTAGAAAAATGACTTTGAAAGATTTCTGGAGGAAAAGAAAAAACAGGTGAAAGAAAAATAACAACAGGGGACAGGGGATATAGCTTAGTAGTAGAGCACTGACGAGCACGCGGGAAGCCCTGGGCTCAGTCCCCAGCATGGCATAAACAAAAACCAAATTGGTAAAAGGATAACAAATAAACCTAAATAAAATCCTGAGCAAACTCTTCTCCTCAGAGTATAAACTCTTTATCAGCCACATAGATTTAAAAAAATGGAAAAAATATCTACATATAAATATATGATAAAAAATTATATGCTATAAATATAGGATAAACTATAGATATACATACAAATATGTGTAAAAAATATATGTTTATCTATAGTTTTAACCTAAAAATGGATAATATATGTATTATATATGTAACATATATGATATATATTTATAATATAATATATATTATATATGTATTATATATGTAACATATGATATATATTTATAATATAATATATATTATATATGTATAAAAAGTGGCATAGATGCCATATATATATATATGTATGTATATATAAAATATTATAATTAGGCCAGCAGGAAATAGTTCCTGTGAATCTAAAAATTATCAAAAAAGCCATCTGAAATATGGATTTATATTCACTGCCATTAATGATAAAATTCTTGCTAGTTGGCTGCTAGATTGTGTCTCATGATATTAACTGTAATAATATGAAGTCATTGTGGTTTACAAGATATCTAAAAGCCAAATATTCAGAAAAGGAAGAAAAACTTCAGCAGTTTTTCAGGCATTTACAATCATAGAGAACAAAATGAGTTGTTGACTAGTTTGTGAAACTAGTACTGTACTGATAATTGCTAGAATCTCTTTTAGGGTTTTTAACTTTACAATGAAGCAACAAAAGCCACGAATACCAGTTCTCCAGTTGATCCTGCCACAGTGAAAAGTGCTTGAAATAATTCTAAAACAAAAGATGAAACAACTAAAACGTATTCCTTTGTCAGCAACGTTTTGGGGGAGTCACGCAGAAATCATTGTTGGAGATGTGAAGAAACAAACATCAGAACAAACTACTCAGTATTGGCCATGCATTTGGGTGAAAATACAAATATTTCTAACATGTCTCTGTTTATGGTACTTGTTCTATTGTATTTTAACAGTTACATTTCTGAAGAACTTCAGGAAAAAAAATTGTACTGAAGAATATCCCAATGATAAATTATTCATAAATCAAAAAAATGTTTTATTGGGAAAATGTTGAAGTATACTGCTATATTGGGAAGAACAAAAGGCATTTTTGCAGAGGAATAAAAGGAAAGACTTGAGGAAACCTTGGCAGAGACATTAATCTCCATGTTGTGTATCCAGTGTTTCATTGATAGGGGGCTTATGCACACAGAAAATGATGCTGGGGGACACTCATAGAAGTCACTGATGTGGTTGGTTTTAACAACATCCTTAAAGCAGCAGGACTTTATGAGGCTGCAATGGGATGGAGAATCCTGAAACTACATCATGTCCCTCTTCTACACAATATTGATTTCTTCCCTTTTCATGCAGGGCAGTGTTCCTAAGAACACTCCCTAATTCAACTCCTTCCTGGGTGCTGATCTCCATCTCAGAGTTTGATTTCCAAGAAAACTAACTTGCAGCTGCAGCAAGAATGGTCCAAGAAAGCACATTCTGATATGGGATTCTGAAGCTGCCACCCACCAGCTGGCTAGCAGCAAGGAGGCTGATCAGCAGGAGGGTGAGGGCTGAAGCTCTTCAATGGAACAGAGGAGAATGTTGGGGTCCTGGTGATCTACCGGCACCTATTGATATTCCCTTGCCTATTTTGTGAAAGGATCAGCACAGCAGTCATGCTTAAGAAGGCGTCAGACTTAAGAAATGTAATCAGGAGCTCAGAGGTCTCAAGAACAAGGGTCTGGATCATGCCAACAGGGAGGCCATCTCCTGGGCAAAGATGGTGGCTGAGAATGACACAATGTAGAATGAGTAGCAAATGGTGAGTACCAGTGTGGCTCCAACTGCAGTGGGCAGAACTCTAATCTCATACTAACAATCTTCTTACACATTTTCCCCAGGAAGAGAGGCACAACAGGTTCTTAAGAGTGCTTCTCTGAAATTATATGAAGAGGTAGATCTGAGTAGTACAAATGAGAGATTGTGGTAGAAGCTGAGATGTGCTACTCTGATACCTTTTAAGACGGAAAGCTTTGCTATTAATAGTTCTCAGCTATCAGCCCTCTAGAAATTATCCTGGACCGGGAAGTTTTGCCTTGCATAATGCCATGCTTCTTTCCCTAGGAGCAACCAAGATCCAATAGGTGGTCAGTGAAAATATAAAAGCCCCCCAGGCCTTCACTTTATCTCAGAACAATATTAAGGGGTCATACAGCTGTCAGGGAGCCCAAAGCGGGGGTCTCACCTTTGTTGAGACTGCATCACAGACCAGTTTCTTTTTCTGTCCAGTACTCAGGACTCCCTTGCCTTCCCTAGTGTTTATTCTAAGATCAATCCTAAAAAAAAAAAAAAAAAAAAAAAAATTCCTTAACACTAATCTCCAACCTAGAGTATGTATCCTGGGAACCCATCTTCAACAAGAATGATAGTGGAACACCTGATTAAAATCTGAATATGTATTCTCGACTAGGCAATAGAATTGTATTCATGTAAAATTTCCTGATGTTTAACCCTTATAATTGTGTTTTTAGGAGAATGTCCTTTTTCTTAGGAAGCACACACTGAAGTAAATGGGGGTCAAGACACATGATATCTTCAATTTAATTACAAATGTTTCATTTAAAAATGTACAAGGAGAGTTGCAGGATTAGAAAAAGAAAGAAAGGAAGAAAAATAGGAAGATATAAGTAACCCATGAATCAGAGTCAAAGGTATAGGGGAGTTATTTATACTCTTCTTGCAATTTTCCCATAAATTTTAATTTATATCAAAATAGAAAGTTCCGAAACTAAAATGACCAGACCTCATCTCATTTCCAGTGATTCCATTGGCAGAGTACCAACCTCAATATTTTTATTAAGTCCCCAGGTTGAGAACCATCAGTATCATGATAAAGGTCAACATTAAGCAAATAATTTCAATAAAATGTGATGATGAGAGGGGGAATTTAGAGTATGATGGGGAAACACAAAAAATGACTTAATGTTCACGGGGTCAAGCAAGATGCCTTGAGGAAGTGACAGTTAAGCTGACACTGAAGCAGTACTGTTCAAGGAGTCTCGGCAGGAAGAAGAAAGGGAGAATTCCAAGCAAGGTAAAATGGGTATTAGGAAGGTCCCAAAGACGAGAGTGAGTTATCATCATGGAATTAAATGTTCCATGTGACTGATTCCTGGAGGGCTGACGCATGTGGTGAGATGGAGAAGATAAGCAAGAGACACACTGACATTTATCTGGAAGACAATGGAAGGTCACATCATGGTTTTATGCAGAGGAGTAAATTTGGTCAGGTTTACATGTTTGAAATACCACCCTGGCTGCTGAGTGGAAAGTGGATAGGAGGGAGATGAGAAAGGGGGAAGGAAGACCAGTCAGATAGGCTAGAAATGGGAAAGATGACACTTGGATAGAATTCAGAGATATTTAGAATGTGGAATTAATAATGCCTGCTGTCGATTGGCTGTGGGAGATGGGGTGGGAGGAGGGAAGAGCAGCTTTCAGATTCTGGTTTGACAAAAGACAAGGCAGGGGACATCTAAGCTCCATGGCAGTGGGGGCCTTATTTGTCTCAGAGACTATTATTACACTCAGTCCTCCTCTATAGGTTTCTATAAATGTTTGTTGAATAAATGAATGAATGAGTGAGTGAGTGAGTGAATCAGTAAGCTTGAAAATTAAAGAATTCACTTCTGGATATGGAGAATTTTGGGTGCCTGTGAGTGTTCTTTGGAAAACCTTCTCTGGGGATGGCATAAATTTTCATTCATTTCTGAAGGTAACCAGTGAAAAGATAATTCCTCTATCCTTAACTTGACGCTATTATTCCCCCCAATATTTAGAAGTTAGAAGTTCCCATGAGACCTTGTGTGTCAACACCTCATCACTTTGGACCTAATTTGATGTTTAGATGGCATAATGACATAATGGCATATTTTTTCCTGTTTTTCATTTTTGCAGTTGAGTCTAGAGTACATAAGCACAGTGCAGTAGGGTGTTCTGGTAAAAATCAACTGTTAAAGGACGGTGGTTTTAACTGGGCAAGAAGGGTTAGCCAATGAGAGGTTTGTTGTTGTTGTTGTTAAATATATTTATTTATTTAATATCTTTATTTATTTCTTTTTTTTTTTGTGGTGCTAAGGATTGAAACCAGTGCCTCACACATGCAAGGAAAATGAGCCCTAGCCCCAGCCCCAGCCCAGCCAATGAGTTTTTTTGTTTTTTAAAAAAAAAGAAAGCATAGAGGAAAATCTGAGGATGTTTACTGCCATCCAGTGGTGGTGCTTTCAGACAACCATGGCACAAAGTCCATAGTCAACCTCTAGGTCTTTGGAACTTCACTTTGAAAGACCTAGAGATATTTTGTGTTATGTTTTCCCAGATATTAAAAGGCATAATTTCATTCATTCTTCTTGTAGAACAGAAGATCATACATGGGCTTCCATTGGCAAGCCGTGGAGAGTGTGATTTAATGTAGGCAGCCCTCGTCTTGATTTCACACCCACACCTTGTTCTCCCTAGCCCACCCTGTATACACACCCTGGTGGAGTGTGAACCAGCTCTACTGGGCATTACCAATCCATTTTTTATCTGTGCTTTGATAACTCTGGGCTTCCAAATGAACTACTTAGAGCCAACCCATGGAAACAAAAACAAAAAAAAGAGGCGGTCGCTGATTTCAAACAAGAGCCTTTTCCAACTCACTGGAGGAAAATAATAAAGTTATATCACAAGATTTTAGAATAAAAGAAAATATACCAGCCGGCGCATGTCTTTAAGTTTTATAAAGTGTACTATTTGGCATTGATGAACATCATCCAAGGCATATAAAGCTCATAAAAGCATTAATGTTTCCTACTTTTAAAATGCTGCATGTTCTCTGTGTGCTTGTGATTTGACTTGTTAGCCAAGGGTTGAACTTTTTGTGCTTTAAGGTCAAGGCCACCCATCAGCTGGTCTGCAGGCATCATCTCCGGCTGTGATGTCATTCTTGACTGAAAAAAAACACCACCCAGATCTTTCTTCCTTTCTTCTACAGGTCTGTAGTCCATTGAAGTGGGGTCTATCAGTAAAGACTCAGAGACCAAGACTTTGCTTGTGCCACTGGTCTTGAGTAATTGATTCCCAGGGACAGATCCAGACCAAAAACCAAACTAAAGCACAGCAACAAAAATTTCAAACTCTACCTGTATAATTCATAAAGGTGTGAAAACCAAAGCACACAGTGGGCATGTAATGCGAGGACAATATATATTACTTTTACTGGCATATACAACATGACAGTTTTATAAGGAAAGTTGGGGGTTTAGTGGTTCTGCAGTATGCCATACATAGGAATTCAGATGAAAGCTACAGGTTTCAGTTGTGCAGCAATATCCTACTAACCCTGAAAAAATATAGAATCAGATGATTAAACAGCACTGTATTAGTATCTGTGATTTTTGGTACTGAGAAGACTACAAAAAAAAAAAGCAAATTTACTGGTAAATGAAATCCCATATCCCACATGAAATATTGATAGTAATAGAAACTTCCAATGAATATCGTAAACCAAAAATAAATCATGACATTAAATAAATCTAAAGAAGTTTTTATAACACCTAATACAAATCCTCAGTAAGACAGAATGCATATGAATAATTTCCTAACAGTAGGCAAAGCACATGAAGCCTAGGATGGGGGGTGGGGGGGTGTCAGTGAAAACTTAATATAAAACACTCAGCAAGACACCTGGGTGCTAACTTCACGCCCCGAGATGGATGGTGTCCACTTTGCTCTGATGTTTAACATTGCTGGGCTCTGCCACTATTTCCTTCCCATTTTCTGCTCCTCTCTTACCCACTCCCAGCACTGCTGGGCCTTTCCTCTTTAGAGTCCATTGGAATGGGGGAAGGGCAGAGGATGCATGGTGTCAGAGTGCATAAAATAACTGGGCTTCCTAGATGCCGTGACACCACCTTCAATTGTTCAGTGCCTCTGAGCTGAATGTGTCCTAGACAAACTCCTCTGGAAATATGTTTGTTTGTTTGTTTGTTTTTAACTTTACTTTATTTGTTTATATGGTGCTGAGGATTGAACCCAATGCTTCACACACCCTAGGCAAGCGCAATGCCACTAAGTCATGACCCCAGCCCCCTGGAAATATGCTTAACTCATCATTTTCACTTTGCACTTTGGTATATATTTGGAATTATGTGTTATTTAAGAGAAGTCAAGTTATAATAGCTAGGTATTGACTAAGGCCTGGGTAAAGAGGGAAATAACAAAATATTTTATTATCTCAAACAATGACATTTAAAAAAATAATCCTAAGTGGCCTGAGTTTCTGGGATGACCCATTTGTCCTCTCAAGCAGAGGTCCATTCAGGCATGTTTCAGACTAAGAGGTTTATTCCTGGGTGACAAAGCCAAAAGGAATTTCTTTTTTAGCCAAGAGAAAAAATTAATAAATTCTGCATTTACATTCCTATTAACCCATATGCCAAATTAGGAATAAAAAGAAACATTTTTTTTTTGTATTGGGAATTGAACCCAAGGGTGCTTAACCACTGAGCTACATCCCCAGCCTATCTATCTATCTATCTATCTATCTATCTATCTATCTATCTATCTATCTATCTATCTATTTATCTATTTATCTATATCTATATCTATATATATATATATTTTTTTTTTTTTAATTTTGAGACAGGGTCTCTCAAAGTTTCTTAGGGCCTCACTAAGTTTCGAAGCCTATCTTTGAACTCATAATCTTCCTGCATCAGCCTCCTAAGCCACTGGGAAGAAACATTCTTTACACTATAAAAGGTATACATAAAAATATTCAAGCTTATATTTAATAAGGCAACTGTAAAAAGATTTTCTTTAAACTCAGATGCCTGCTACCACTACTCCCTAATTCAGTGTTGACTTGAAAGTTTTAACTAACAGACAAGAAAATTAAAACTATGCAGACTGAAAAGGAAGAAACAAAACTAATGTTATTTATAGAAGGTTCAATAAAACATCAAACACCTTAACTTGTTTAATTGAATAGAGAGTTTAATAAGATTCTGATTGACATGACTCAATTATATTTCCATACATCAGAAATAAACTATTAAACAAATGTTTTTAAAGAGAATCTCCAATAGTATCCCCCCCAAAAAAAAGATACTTGAAAATAAATTTACTAAAATATTTATAAAAGCTTTCCTGAAGAAAATTATAAAATTTTATTAAAAGACATTAAAGAAAATCTAAATAAATGTCATGGACCAGAAGGCTCATTATTATAAAGATGTTATGTCTCCACAGACTGATCTATGCATCAATATTATTCTAATAAAAATTCCAATGGGGTGTGCTTGTGGTTTTGTTTTTGAAATGACAAACTGATTCTAAAATATACATGCTATGGTTTAGAAATGTCCCCCAAAGGCGTATTAATGGTTAGGTCACCAGCCTGTGGCACTGCTGGAAGGTGATCTAACCTTTAAGAGATAGGGCCTAGTGGAAGGGGGCGGGCCCTTGAGAGGGATATTGGGACCCTTGCCCCTTCCTGTTTCTCATTTTTTGCTTCCTGTTGCCAGAAAGTGCCTTTTCCACCACCAGCTCCAGCCATGAGTACTGCGTCACCACAGCCTAGAGCAACAGGACCGATTGACCATAGGCTGAAACTTCTGAGACCATGAGACAAAATAATCCTCTCTTCTTTTTAGGTTGATTTATCTCAGGTATTTGTTATAGAAAGGAAAGTTGACCTACAAGCAAAGGGTTTAAGAGAATGAAAAGACAGAATACCATGCATAGCTCCAGCCATTGCCCCTTTCTATGCATCTCCTGAAAGTCCATTTATAGTTTGCAGCTTTCCAAATAGAAAGTAAAGAACTGGACAAGTTTTGATGTGGTTGGAATATCAGAGTTCATTGCTGATGAGAAATAAATTACAAGAGATAGTGACTTGCTCAAGATCTGATGGCTATCTGTGGAAGAGGCAGAAGTTAAGACCTGGGAAGGTGCTCTAAAACATCAAATCCACTGTTCTTCTTTTAAGACTAAGAGCATATAATGGGACATTAGAGAAAGGGACAGGTGAAGTGACTATGTTCTTTTATTTTCTTTTCCTAGTGAAATTCAAGATCCATACAATTTCAATTACATTATTTTATCCTTAGAACTCTTCACACAACCCCTAAACAAAATGTGTTAGTGTGTGTGTGTGTGTGTGTGTGTGTGTTAACACTTAATTCTAACTTCCATGAGATTATTCTCCCTGGCACTTTATGGTTATTTGGGCTCCCATCTGTCTTCAGAGCAAAGTATGGGGTCCAATAGGACGAGTTATTTATTTTCATATTCCCAGAATCTAGCACAATGTCTCCTACAAAATACATTTAACAAATGTTTATGGAACAAATTAAATGCACAGTGGCAACTCCTTTGCTGTTAAAATCTCAGCAGAAGCTAATTAGTGCCTACCTAGTTCTCTTCAATGGAAAAGTTCTGAACAAACCTTTTCCCCCTTTCAATCACTTTCTCCTCTGTTCCTCCCACCCTGTGAATTTGTATACTTTGGTGAGCACACAACACCCCCAGGATCCCACCTGCTATGAATTCTTTTTTCTTAAAGGGAAGGGGCTGAAGGTGACCCAGCTGGGCATATTCCCCAATAGCTACCCCCTTGTTATTTCCTTAGGAGGGTTTCATTATCTTTTTTGATTTTGCTCTTTGAGCCTCTACAATCAAAATCACAAAACATTGATGAAAGAAGTTAAAGCAAACAAAAAAAGTTGGGCAAAACACAACTTGCAAATTGAGCAGCTCCCAGTACCAGACTTGAGATCTCCAATCCCAAAGACAGCATTTATAGGAAAACAGAGGCATTGCATAGAAGACAACTCAGCTGATGGCAGCCTCATGAGATAGCCAGTTACTTACACCCTGCCTAGGTAGTTGTTTACAGCCCAGTTAGTTTAGTGGCTACAAGGCTTTCTGCAACCAGCCAAAGCTCAGTTACTATGATGAAACTCTATTGGTTTGGTCTGTTATGTCCTGAGAAGGTGCTGAGTCCAAGTCCAAGGTCGCCTAGACTATTTTATTTCATTCCACCAAGATGGTGACCACTCGGGTTGTAGTCCCACAGCACGGGGGCTAGTGATGCCATGGCCCAGTCCTGGGCAGGGAGCATTCCACAACCCTGCCTCTACATGCTTTTCCATGACCTCCTTTCCCCAACAGTGTAGCTGTATTTACTGATTAGGAGTTCTGTGCCCAGTCTGCCCTTTCACTTCCATGATGAAGCATAATTCTTGTTATGAATGAGGAAACTGTGGCTTGAAAAGTTCAGGAATCTTGTCTAGGGTCCCACAACTAATAATAATATGAGTTTCCAGCCCATATGGGTCCCTATTACACATATGGACTGATTTTTCTCAAAGTCTTTCTTAGGAAGAAAACACACACTTCTCAGGTTACAACAGAAAATGAAAGTTCACCACAATCCAAGATCAAATTTCTTCTGCCAGAGAGGTTTCTTTGGCAGCGTCCCTCAGAGCCTACCCTTCATCAGGCTTCCAGGCAGCCAGCAGTAGTGAGTTCCATGTCACAGAGGTTAAGCAGGAAAAGGGCTATTTTCTCTTCCAAAAGCAGGACCTTCCATTTGGGGCTCAGGAGCAACATGACATCCTGTTTTCTATGTGTCTTAGAAGGGCCTGGGATTTTTACAGTTGAGTATAACTGCAGGGGGCTATCAAAACCACAAGGGAAGGAAGGGGAAACAATCCCTATGGAGAGGAAAAGAAAAGTTTGCTTAAGGATAGCAGAAAAAAATGATTCACCACTCAAACAAATTTAAGTCTAGGAATGGGTTGAAAAAGGTGAAATGCCTCAAGGTTGAAGGGGAACTTTAAAAATACCTTGGTAGCCAGGAGAACTACCTGGTCCATAAAGCTCACCTGAGGGGGCCTCCGATTTCCTCTCTAAGCACATCACCTGCCACTTTCCCTGGGTTCTCCTTCACCTGCAGCTACACTGGCTTTTCTGGTTCTAAAGTTCCCCTGAAGTTCTCACCTCAGGTCCTCCTTTTTACTTCCTCCAACAGAGAGAAACTTCTTCCTCAGGATAACCACAGGCTTCTTTGCTTTACTTCACTGAGGCCTTTGCCAAAATAGAATCCCATTAGATTGTAAGGGTCTGGCGAAAAGTCGGAGGAAGAGACCACCAAGAGACTGACTCATGCAATTGCAGAAGGGGATTTATTGAGGATCCAATTCAGCACACTGAGGATCTAGGCTCACTCAAGAAGCGAGAGCAGCCCAGAGCCCAGAGCAGAGGCTAAGCAGTGCTTAAGTACACTTTTTGGGGAGGGCGGGGGCTTTGCATACATCAGAACAAATCAGCATGAGGCACAGGAAAACTGAACAACAACTCTCATACATGATTAGCACATTCATTGGTGGGAACAGGTCGGGCGGGGGTGATTGGTCACTCCTAAGGGGGGGGGGTACACATTCAAACTGATTGGTTCGGGCTCTGTATACTTAGTGACAAACTGCACAGGGCCCTAGGGTGTTGTCTTAACTATCTCAGGAATTTCAGGTTCTGGGTGTAGCAGAGGAATTTAACAATACCTGGTCTTTCACTTTTTAATTCAGGCTTTGCATCTTAGAAACTTTACAATGCCAGGTCTTTTACACTTTAATTCAGGCTTTGTAGCTTAGAAACTTTACCCTTTCAAGATGACTTTCTTGATCTCACATAAAATAACCTCCTTCTGTCATCCTGTTATCTTCAGAGTTTTCACTACCTGATTTTATATTTGCTATTATTGTCCCTCCACTAGAATGGGAGTTCCTGAGGACAGGATGTTTTTTTCCTAGATCACCACTGACTGGGTCCCAGCATTTGTGCACTGACCAGCACCAAAGTTTACAGTACTCAGTAAACCTTTATTGAGAGAATGGATTGGAAAACCAGCCTCTACCTCAGAGCAAAGCCTGTCCAAGGAAGGGTCATGACCTTTGTCCTTGAAAAGACCCACAGAGCACTCCTAGGCACATTCCCACCCTGCTAAGTTGTTTATCTACAAATAACAGGAGAGATCTGCAGAGCCAGGTGTCCCTGACTCAGTCAGGCTAGGTGGGGATCCATAGCAACCCCCTAGCAGCCACCAATCAGCATGAGACAAGGAAAATACCTGGGATGCGAGATGACCCTCTCAGTAGTTTATGGTGGCTGACACGAGTTGGGAAACCATGTAGTTCAACACATACATCCCTCTTGGCTTAAACCAATCAGTTCACATGAATCCCCCTCTTGTAGTAACCAATCACCTCTACCCAACTTTTCACGCCAGTGAATGTGCTAATCATGTTTTAGAGTTGTTATTTGATTTTCCCGCCGTGTGTGATGATTTGCTAAGAGATGCTATGATGTAGGTGGGGGTTCCTGCTGAAGCCAGATTTAAAGTTAGGTAGTCGGTGTAGTTAGGTAAATCGGGTCTAATATTGAGTAAGATCTAAAATGGAGGCCATGTTGAGAATGAATTCCGGGAAACGCAGGACAACTCATGCAATGTTAATGAAGTCCCAAGAAAAGCCCTAGGCCCAAAGTCCATCCCAAAGAAATGTTAATGAACAGCCCCAGCAGATTTGAAGATAGCTCATCCCAAATAAATGTTAATGAAGTCCTTCCTGCCCAGATTACTTCTTTGGCCCACCTGTGTCCCACCCCTAGGGCCTTCCAACCTACATTCCATCCCTGAAAGAACTATAAAAAGGGGAAACAATTGCACTTCCACGGATTCTACCTCTTGGGTCCCCTTATTCCTCCGGGAGAAGTCTTTTCTTCTGTCCTTTAATAAACTTCTAATTTCTACTCTGACCTTGCCTCGGCGTGCTTCTCTGGTGTTATTCTTCAACATTGGGGAACAGTGGTAACATGCCTTCTCCAAAGAATGTATAAAACTGCTGCAAACCCTGGGCTCCGGGCATCTCAGCGTCACCAGTTGCTGTGTGTGCGCACGGAGGACCGAGCTAGCTCGAAATAAACACCTCTTTGCTGCTTACATTGATCTTGGGTCTCTGGTGGTCTTTGGGAGTCCCGAATTCCAGCATAACAGGATGGATGGATGGATGGATGGGACAGGATACATGCCCGTCAGCCTCACATCCTTCTTAACCTCTGTGACATGGAACTCACTAATGCTGGCTGCCTTGAAGCCTGATGAAGGGTAGGCCCTGAGGGACGCTGCCAAAGAAACCTCTCTGGCAGAAGAAATTTGATCTTGGATTGTGGTGAACTTTCATTTTCTGTTGTAACCTGATGAACTTTTATTTTCTGTTGTAACCTGATGAGTGTGTGTTTTCTTCCTAAGAAAGACTTTGAGAAAAATCAGTCCATGTGTGTAATAGGGACCCATATGGGCTGGAAACTCATATTATTGTTAGTTGTGGGACCCTAGACAAGATTCCTGAACTTTTCAAGCCACAGTTTCCTCATTCATAACAAGAATTATGCTTCATCATGGAAGTGAAAGGGCAGACTGGGCACAGAACTCCTAATCAGTAAATACAGCTACACTGTTGGGGAAAGGAGGTCATGGAAAAGCATGTAGAGGCAGGGTTGTGGAATGCTCCCTGCCCAGGACTGGGCCATGGCATCACTAGCCCCCGTGCTGTGGGACTACAACCCGAGTGGTCACCATCTTGGTGGAATGAAATAAAATAGTCTAGGCGACCTTGGACTTGGACTCAGCACCTTCTCAGGACATAACAGACCAAACCAATAGAGTAACTGAGTTTTGGCTGGTTGCAGAAAGCCTTGTAGCCACTAAACTAACTGGGCTGTAAACAACTACCTAGGCAAGGTGTAAGTAACTGGCTATCTCATGAGGCTGCCATCAGCTGAGTTGTCTTCTATGCAATGCCTCTGTTTTCCTATAAATGCTGTCTTTTGGGTTGGAGATCTCAAGTCTGGTTCTGGGGGCTACTCAATTTGCAAGTTGTGTTTTGCCCAACTTTTTTTGTTTGCTTTAACTTCTTTCATCAATGTTTTGTGATTTTGATTGTAGAGGTCTTTCATTTCCTTGGTTAATTTTATCCCTAGGCATTTTACTTTTTGATAGCTATTGTAAATGAGATTGCTTTCACACTTTCTTTCTCAGTAATTCATTGTTGTTGTATACAAAAGCTATTGATTTTGTATGTTGGTTTTTGTATGCTGTTGCCTTATTGAATTCATTTACCAGTGCTAACAGTCTTTTGGTGGAGTCTAAAGGTTATTCTATATTTATAGAGTCATATCATCTGCAAACAGGGATAATTTTACTTCCTCCCTATTTATTATGACTTTTATTTCTTTCTCTTGCCCAATTGTTCTGGCTAAAACTTCTATATTGAATAAAGTGCACTGAGAGTGGGTACCTTTGTCTTGTTCCTGAAATGCTTTCAACTTTTTTCCATTCAGTATGATTTTGACTGTGTGTTTCTTATATGTAGCCTCTCTTATGCGGAGGCTTGATCCTTCTATACCTAATTTGTTCTGGGCTTTTATCATGAGGAGTTGTTGAAATTTATCAAATGCTTTTTCTGCATCAACAGATATGATCACATGATTTTTATCTTTTATCCTATTGATGGGATACATTATAGTCATCCATTTGCATATGTTGCTAGTATTCTGTTGAGAAAATTTGAATCTATGTTCATCAGGGATGTTTGTCATAGCTTTATTTATTTTTTTTTGTTGTATCCTTAACTGGTCTCATTAGCAGGATACTGCTGGCCTCATAGAATGACTTTGAAAGGGTTCCCTCCTTCTTAATTCTGTAGCATAGTTTGAGTTTGAGAGTTGGTATTAATTTTTCTTTAAAAACTTGATAAAATTCAGCAGCAAAGCCTGCAAGTCCTGGGTTTTTCTTTGCTGGGAAACTATTACTAATTCAATCTCATCACTTGTTATTGGTCTATTCAGATTTTTTTATGGTTTAATTTTGTCAGTTCATATGTGCCCAAAAATTTGTCCATTTATTCTGGGGTTTTCAATTTGTTATCATATAGTTTTGCCTAATAATCCCTAATGATCCTTTGTGTTTCTGTGGTATTGGTTATAACATCTCCTTTCTCTATCTCTAAATTTATTTTGGTTTTCTCTCTCTCTCTTATTCTAACAAAAGGTTTGTTTTATTTATCTTTTCAAAGAACACATTCTTTTATTTTTGCATTCAAAAATTTTATTTTTTATAATTTATTATTTAACTGATACTTAAAACATAAAAATTACACACATTATTGGGGTACTGTGCAATTTTTTGATACATGTATATACACTGTATGATGTTTAAATGATGTTAAAACTATCTTCTCAAACATTTGTCTTTTCTTTATGGTGAACACTTCAAAATTCTTCTGGAGTTTGGAAATGTACAGTTCATTATTGTGCTCTAGAACTCCTCCCTCTTGTCTACCTGTAACTCAGGACCCATTAGTCAACCTTTCCCCATCCCTCACCCCACTCTACTCTCTCAGCCTCTGGAAACCACCATTCTACTCTCAACTTCTATGAGATCAACTTTTTTAGTTTCCATGCGAGTGAGATCATGTGGTACTTGTCTTTCTGTGACTGGCTATTTCACCTAACAAAATGATCTACAGATCTATCCATGTTGCCACAAATGACAGGATTTCATTCTTCTTTATAGTTGAGAGGTGTGTGCCCTTGTGTATGTGTACTACTTTTTTTTTTTTTTAATCTGATCATCTACAGATGGACACTTGGGATGTTTCCACTTCTTGGCTATTGCGAATAATGAACGTGGCCGTCCAGATGTGTCTTGGACATCCTGATTTCATTTCCTTTGGGTCTATATCCAGGGGTGGGCTTCCTGGATCTTATGGTAGATGTATTTTTAGTTTCTTAAGATACCTCTATACTGTTCCATAATGGCTGTACTATTTTACATTCCTACAACTATGCGTAAGGGTTCCCTTATTTCCATGTCCTTGCCAGCCATTGTTTTCTTTAGTCTTTGTGGTAATATACTGAGGTAGGTGATACCTTGTTGTGGTTTTGATTTGCATTTCCCTAATGATTAATGTTGAGCATTTTTTCACATACCATTCATTTGTCTTCTTTTGAGACATGTCTATTTAGATTTAGTTTCCATTTTAAAATCAGGTATTTGGTGCTTCCTATTAAATTTTTGGAATCCCTTGTATTTTATATATCAACTCCTTGTCAGATAGACAGATAGAAAATATTTTCTCCCTTTCTATAGGTAGCTTTTGCACTCTCTTTCTTATTTCCTTGGCTGTGCAGAAGCTTTTTAGTTTAAGTAATCCCATTTGTCTATTTTTGCCTTTGTCTCCACTGGTTTTGGAGTCCTATCCAGGAAATCATTGCCTAAACCATATCTGGTTTTATTCTGGTAGTTTCAGAGCTCCAGGTCTTATATGTCAGGCTCTGATCCACTTTTAGTTGACTTTTATACAGGATGAGAGACAGGGACAAAGTTCCAGTCTTCGGCATGTGAGTCTACAGTTTTCTCAGTAACATTTATTGAAGAAGCTATCTTTTCTCCAAAGTAGGGTGTCTTTGTTGAGAATGAGTTTGCTATAAATGAAGGGGTTTATTTTGTGACCTGTGTTCTGTTCTGTGAAATTGTTTCCATTTCTTTTTTATGCAAATACTGTGCTGTTTTAGTTACTATGGCTATGTAATATGTCTTGATATCAAGAATTATGTTGCTAGGATGGTGGAAGAAGAGGGTCTTCATTATACAAAATACATGTGTGAAGATGTGAATTTGGTGTCAACATACCTTTTATACAAATAGAGATGTGATAAATGGTGGTATAAAGGTGTATTAAAAATTGTATGCAAAAATTGAGAGCTCATATATAATGGCATAATTTAGCATGAACATACTTTATATACAGAATTACAAAAGATTGTGTTGTGAATGGATAATCATGAATGTAATGCACTCCACTATTGTCATGTATATAAGAAATTAATTTTAAAAAGGAAAAAAAAGGAATTATAATGCCTTTTGCTCAAGATTGTTTTGGCTATTCAGAGTTCTTGTGCTTCCATATGAGTATTAGGACTGTTTTTTCTAGTTCTATGAAGAATGTCATTAGTAATGATAGGATTGCATTGAATCTATATACTGTGCTTGGTATGTAGTATGGCCATTTTAATACTATCAGTTCTGCCTATTCATGAAAATGAGAGGTTTTTCCATCTTCTTATGTCTTCTTCAATTTTCTTCTTCAGTATTCTCTAGTTTTCCATTAGAGATATCTTTTGCCTCCTTGGTTAGATTTGTTCATAGGTGTGTGTGTGTGTGTGTGTGTGTGTGTGTGTGTGTGTGTGTGTGTGTGTGTTTGAGGCTCTATGAATGGAATCATTTTTCTTATCTCTTTCACAGCAGATTCATTATTGGTATATAGGAAAGACATTGATTTTTGTATGTTGATTTTTTAACCTGCTACTTTGCTGAATATTTGAGCTCTAGAAGTCATTTGGTGGAGTTTTTTGGGTCTTCTAGATACAGGATTATGTAATCAACAAATAGATAATTTGGCTTCTTCTTTTCCTATTTATATCCCTTTAATTTCCTTCTCTTGCCTGATTTCTCAGGCTAGTGTTTCAAGAATTATACTGAATAGGAGTGGTCAGAGGGAACATCTTGTTCTGGATTTTAAAGGAAATGCTTTCAGTTTTTCCCTTCACAATGATGTTGGCTTTGGGTTTTTCCACATATAGCATTTATACTGTTGAGGTAAGTTTCTTCTGTCTATAGTTTCTTCAGACTTTTTTCAATTTTGTCAAAGGCTTTCTCTGCATTTCTTGAGATGATGATGTGATTTTTGTCCTTAATTTTATTTACGTATGATAAATTTACATATGTCCTTAATTTTATCACATATGATAAATCACATTTATCAATCTGGGTGTATTAAACCACCCTTGCAACCTTGAGATAATACCAATTTGGTCATGATGTACAATCATCTGAATAGGTTGTTGAATATGATATGCTAATATTTTATTATGAATTTTACATCAAAGTTCATCAGGGATATTGGTCTGTAGTTTTCTTTCCTTAAGGTGCCCTTATCTAGATTTCATCTGAGGGTGATACTGACTTCATAGAATAAATTTTGAAGCATTCCATCCCAAACTATATCGTGGAATAATTTGAGGAGCATTGGCATTAGTTCTTTAAAGGTCTGGTAGAATTCTGCTGAGAATTCATCTGGTCCTGAGCTATTCTTTGTTAGAAAGCCTGTTATTATTGCTGTGTCCACTGCTGGTTATTAGGTTTTCTATTTCCTCTTAATTCAATTTTGGCAGGTCATATGTGTATATCCATTTATTTTAGGTTTTCCAATTTGTTGGAGTGTAAGTTTTCAGAACAGTTCCGAATTATCCTCTGGATTTCTATGATGTCTGTGGTATATTCTTCTTCATCTCTAATTTTCATTTTATCCTTTTTCTTTTGGTTAGTTTTGTGAAGGGTCTTTCAATCTTGTTTATTTTTTCACAGAACCAATTCTTTGTTTAACTGGTCCTTTGTATTGTTCATTCTCTATTTAACTGATTTATCTCTGATCTTATTTATTATTTACTTCCTTCTACTAGTTTTGGAATTGGTTTGTTCTTATTTTTCAAGAAACTTGAGATGTGTCATTAGTCATTAGGTTGTTTATTTAGAATCTTTTAAATTTTCTTATGCAGATACTCATAGCTGTAAACTTTCCTCTTAGAAACACCTTCACAGTATCCCAGAGGTTCTGACTTGCCAGGTTTCTGTTCTCATGACTAAAAGGCTCAGGGGTCACTCCATATAAACTGGGCTAACTGGGCTGCATGAAATAACTACACAAGAGACACAATACCTTTTTGTTTGGGGTCGCTGTGACGGCTCCTCTGACCTTAAGGGTCCACAGAAAGAGAGGGATTAAGAGCACATGCTGACTCCTTTTTTTGAGGAGAAGCTCATTCAAATGAGGCAAGGGGTCAGGTTTCAGGGGGCTGAGTCTATCTTCATGATGTCCACTGTCAGCAGGTTGACTGACACCTGGGTAGGCCACACCCAAGAGCCTAGTAAGAGAAGGGGACACACACAAGGCACTTCCATGGAAGATTCTATCCTAAACAGGGCAAGGGGTTATATTATAAAGGAACAGGTGAGCGTAGCTTTACCCATGGGGCTGTAGCAAGACACACCCATGTCTGAGACACTGACCCTCAAACCCAAGAAGGGTGGGGAAAGCTCTGCCACATTTCTGTGACTGAGCGCCTCAGCACCCAGCCAGGGAGTAACCCAGTCACGTGTAAGATTGGTCTCCCACACTGACATTTTATATCACTATTCTCATTTGATTTTAATATATATATATATATATATATATATATATATAATTACATATATATATGTGTATATATATACATTTTGTATTTTATTTAAAGACAGAGTCTCACTGAGTTGCTTAGTGCCTTGTTTTTGCTGAGGCTGGCTTTGAACTCATGATCCTCCTGCCTTAGCCTCCTGAGCTGCTGGGATTACAGGCATGTGCCACTGTGCCCAGCTTGATTCTAAGGATTTTTAAATTTTTCCCTGATTTCTTCTATTTACCCATTCATCATTCAAAATTATATTGTTAAAATTCCATGTGTTTATTATATTTCCTGTAGAATATTTTTGTATGTGTGTGTGATTTCTGATTTTATTCTATTATGATCAGATAAGATATAAGGAATTGTTTTTTTTTTTTGGTTTTGTTTGTTTTTATATGAGTTGCTTTGTGGCCTGATATGTCTATTTTGGAGAAGGCTCCGTAAGCAGCTAAAAAGAAAGTGAATTTGGCTATTGTTGAACAAAACAGTATATAAATATGTGTTAAGTCCATTTGATTTATAATATTTTTTATGTCTGAAGAATCTTTACCTAGTTTATATCTAGATGACATATTTGTTGGTAAGAGAGGTACGTCAAAATCACCCAGTATTATTGTACCGGGGTCTAGATCTATATAGGGTTTTAATTCAAGTGGTACCTGTTTTTGTAATTAGGAATACCAATATTTGAGCATAAATATTTACTGTCATTGTATCTTCTTGATGCATTGTTTCCTTTACCAATATAAAGTAACCTTTGTTTCTTCTGATTAATTTTTGTTTGATGTTTGCTTTGTCAGATAGGAGAATAGCTACTTCTACTTGTTTTCAGGCTCCAATTGCATATCATCAATTTCCATCCCTTCACTTTCAGCCTGTGGCCATCTTTTCCCAAAACACATAGTTGGGTCTTGTTTTTTAATCCACTTTGCCAGTCGATGTCTTTTAATTGGAGAGTTGAAACCATTTGCAGTTAATGTTATTATAGAGGGAAATTCAGTAATTCTGACATGTTGACTTATTTCTCATGTTTAAGCAGATTTCTCATTTGCTTAACTACTCTTCAATTGATTTGACTATTTGTAAGTTCTAGGGTTTATTTTTATTTTTCTGTGTATAATATTTCCTTAAGTATTTTCTGTAGTCCTATTCTCTTAGCTTCTGCTTACCTTGGAAGGTTTTTATTTCCTCCTTGATTTTGATTATTAGTTTCGCTGTATATAGCAATCTTGGTTGATATGTTGTTGTTGCTGTTGTTGTTTTTCTGGTCTTAGAACACATCATTCTAAGCCCTCCCAAATTTTAGAGTTTGTGCTGAGAAATCAAAAATAATTCTGATTGGCAGGACTCTAAATGTGACCTGACATTTTTCTCTTTAGGGCTTTTAAATTTCTATCTTTATTCTATATGTTAGGCATTTTAATTATGATATACCATGGAGAGATTTTTTTGATTTTTGTCTACCTGGGATTCTGTGGTTTGGATCCACCATATTTGGATGTCTATTTCATTCTCAAGGTTTGGAAATTTTTCTCTTAGTATTTTCCTGAAGAGGTTATACATACCATTAGCCTGCATCTCACAACCCTCTTTGATTCCAGAGATTCTTAAATGATTAGTCTTTAAATGTTATCCCAGAGTTCTTGCATATTCTGGTCATAGTTTCTTATTTTCTTTCCTTTAATACCATCTGAATATTCAAGTCTGGCCACTTTATCTTCCAGCTCTAAGATTCTGTTTTCAATATAATCTATTCTATTAGAGAGACCTTCGAATGAACATTTTATTTTATTTGTTATGTCTTTCATTGTCAAGATTTCTGCTTGGTTATTTTTCAATAGTTCTATCACATTGAATTTCTAATTCACATCCTGTACTAACTTCCTTAATTTATTCAGTTGTTTTTTTCATGCTCTCTTGAAATTCTCTGATGGTTTTTTAATAGTCATCCTTTTGAATTTTTTATCTGATATTTCCTTCACTTCAGTACCTTTGGAATCACTTGCTAGTGAATTATGAATTTTAGGAGGTATCATGTTACCTTGTTTTTTTCATATCTCTTACATCCCTATGTTTAGTTTTATGCATTTGTTGGGATAGATTGCTTTCCATTCTTATATGAGAGACTTCTCTTGCCAAAATGTTCTCACACGATCTAGATTGAGACCTCTTGTGTGAGGGTATCCATAGCCTTTGTGCTAATTCTATTTTTTTTGCTTAAAATTGCATGTCAATTAGTAGGATCTGTGACACACACATACCCCCACCCCCATTGTTCCAACTTGGAGCCTGGTTGATAGATTGGGGGTTTTGTTTCTTCTATTCTTTGTATTAAAATATTACTGAAGTTTGAGTCTAGTTAAGTGGTATATGGAACACGTTGCACTGTCTCTTGGCTGGGTGTAGCTAGGCATCAGAGTCTCTACCCATGGATTCCCAGCACCTTTCTGAGAAGCAGGACCCCCACTGCTTAAATCCAAAGCCACAGAGCACCTGAAATGCAGTCTTTCTGTATTCTACTGTCTTGAGTCTCAGAATTAGATTTCTTTGTTGTTGTTCAGTAGCAAATCTCAATTTTTAAAAAATTGTGTTTATATTTACTACTCAGGAACAGTCAAATGGAAGATGAACAAGGTTAAGTATGAAAGAGGAGAAGAGGTCAGCTTCCCATATTTTCCCAGTACTTTATTCATTTCAATTTCTTTAGGTTCTTTTGCTAGAGACTTGTTATGTTCTTTCAGGGTCATTGTATTACCTTGTGTTTTCATATCCCTGTGCTTCTACAGTGAGATTTGCACATCTGGTGGATAAGGTATATCTACCACTTCCACGGGGTGTCCTTAGTAAAAGGCTTTCTCCTTAAGATATGTCCTTTTGTTATGAAAAAGAGTGTCAGTCTGTCATGCAGTATTGACTTTATTTCCAGCTGGGTCTTGTAGTGTAGTTTCCGTATAACTACTTTGGACATGATTAGTGAATTTGGGTATTGTGTGTAGCACAGTGGAGTCAGAGAGGCCCACTGTCTCTGGGGGCCATGCAAGAGAATGGACACTAGCAATTCTGGCAGGGGTAGTACAGCAATGAGTGTGGAGAGCTCACTCTGTGTCTGCTGCCACAACAAGGATGATAGTGGTGGCCCCTATCAGGTGATGGGATTTCCTTAAGCAATATTGATTCTAGCTCTGCTACTACAAGGGGCCTCTGGCATTGGCAGCCCCAACAGTGGTGGGGGCCTGATGCACTTGACCACTGTTCAGTCAGTGGTATGGGACAAGATGCTACAAGGGGGAAAACAGTGGTAGGAACCATATCTACCCTTTTCTAGCATTTACACTTAGAAGTGGAGCAGTAGTGGGACCCATATAGGTGGAATGACAGTAGGAATCACGGTGTCAGTGGCAGTGTACATCTAAAACAGAAAAAGTTCCTTATACCCTCTTTGGCTATGGGCAACTGGAGATAGAACAATGGTTAGAGCTGTAGCAGGTGCCTAAGGACAAGATGACAGATGGAGTCACAGAGTTGCTCAAGGTCCCTGTTTTTGTCACTTATCATTGCTGTAATCAAAATACTTGATAAGAACAACTTGGAGGAAGAAAAGTCTCTTTGGGGCTTACAGTTTCAGAGGTCTCAATCTATAGGTGGCTGATTCCATTGCTCTGGGTACAGGATGAGGCAGCACATCATGGTGGTTGGGTCCAGTGAACAAATGCTGCTCAGCTCATGGTGTGCCCAGGAAGCAGAGAAAGAGAGGGGTAGGGGCTCACAGGGAAGATGCACCTTTCCGGGGCTCACCTCCAGTGACCCACCTCCTCCAGGTATGCCCCACCTGCCCACAGTTACTACCCTACCAGACCATTCAAACAAGGATGAACTGATTAGGTTATTCCCCCCATAATCTAACCATTTTACCTCCAAATATTCTTGTATAAACACAGGAGCTTTGGGGGTATCTTATATCCATAACAGCCCCTCAGCTCAGCTTGAGGGCAGGGCAGCAGAGTGGCCAGTAGTCCCTCCCTGCCCAGTCTGTAACAGGCACTTGAGCATGGCACAGGGGCCAAAAGATAGGCACTGAAAACCATGTGAGTGTCTTCCTTAAATCCTGGCACTGGTGGAGTCCTTACTTGACTAGACACATACATATTCTTAGAGAGCAAGTGACCACATGTCCTGGTTCTCAATGGTGATGCTCTCTGTTCCTCTTCATATTGCTATACCTGTCTCCTACAGTGCAGGGCTTAGGTTACAATAACTTTGCTTTGCCTCAGTGGGTTCACAAAACAGCTACCCCCACACCAGTGTTGTGGAATGTCTGTGAAATCCCAAAGATGGGAACACGCAAGGATTTCTGACCCCTAGAGAAATCCAAACTCAGACAATAGCACACTTCTCAAGATGGCCCCTGGCTACAGCATCCTAGGTGTTCACTGAGAAATGATCTGAGATCCTTTTCCAAAGCAAAGCTATTGTGCAGATGTCAGGTTACTTTTGTTTGTTTTGTTTTGTTTTGTTTTGAAGTAAGTATATTCAACGCTTACAGCAAACAGTTTGATGACCTAAGGCAGAACATACACACATCTGCGTCATAAAAGTATACCCAAAACCAGGACACAAAGACCAGGATGGGGACAGGGATGGGATGCTTGGTTCCATGCAGAATTTTGTCTTGACTCCATCAAAACGAATCCAGCTGGCACATGTGACCTGGTGTCTGTACCTGGGCAAGGTCACCACCTCTCTGAGCCTGTTTCCTCCTCTATCACATGGGGATATCAGCCCATGACTTCCAGCTGTTGTGAGGGACACCTGGTTTCTGGTGCCTGGTTCAAGCACGTCTCCTAACAGTGATAGCCACTGCCGGGACAGATTCCTGTGTTTCCTCTGGTGCAGACACTAGAACCAGTCCCCTGCTCCAGAAGCAGACACCTAACTTTCTGTCTCTCACTCCATAACTAGAAGTGACAGCACAAGTGAGCGCCACGCCCCCTCAGTCCTGCAGGTCCAAGGCCTCCGGGGTTTGCACACTGATCACTTAGCCTCAAACATTAGGCAAGGATTCTGCAGCTCAGACTCTGCCCAGGGCTGTGCTCTGCCAGGCGGGGTCCCTGCTGAGGGCTGCCCACTGTGGGGGGGAGGAGCGCCCCTGGATGTCAGGATGCAGGGCAGGAGGCAGAGTCCCTGGCTGTTAGGGTCTGTAAACAAGTCAGGATGGCGCCTGGCATTTTGCCAGAGGGAGTGGTTTATGAAGTAACACCAGGGAGCCATTAAGTGTGAAGATTCCTTATTAGTTGGCTGCTGTATCTAGTTTATGTTAATTAAGCTGTGTGTGATGTATAAATACCCCTCCGGTCCTGCAATAAATGGCTTCCACTCTTGCTGTATTAATCTACACAAGTTGTTCCTCACCCCCTGGTTATTTTGCTGCAGCCGGACTGCGGCAGATGGTGGCCCGTATGGGGAGCCCCGGGACACTCTGGGGTAAGTGACGAGAAAAAGCTGCCCTTCCATAGATAGGACGGGAGCAAATCTGCTCGTCCCTAGGCAGATAGGGCGAGAGGAAAAATGGCCATTTCGAGAAAATTGATACAGTATGTTTGTGTCTTGTTTTGTCTCAGTGTATTGTATTGTCTTTGTGACGAAAATATGGAAGAGGTGTTAAGTAAATTACTAAGGGAAGGAGGCACCCCAGTGGAACCAAGAATAGTTAGGGCATGTGTTGACCGAAGCCCAGGAACTCTAGTCAGAGGGTTGGGAACTGCTGACCGCATTGGACTTCTAGAACCTGTTTCTGTGGCTAAATCCTGAAGTCCACTCAAGAGGTGGAAATCAAGGTCAGATTGACCTTGAAAGTGCCCAGAAGAGCACAGGCAGTGGCAGGGGTGCCTCAATGCTGCTCTCCTGCTCTGCAGCCCCAGGAGCTCTGACAGGGGACCCACCGCCTCCGGGTCACAGGTCACGTCTCCACTTCCCACCATCTCCTGCAGCTCGGCTTGGCCATGTGACCATGTCCTGGCCACAGGGCAGTGGGCAGGAGCCATGTGAGGATGTCCCTGCCCTGTCCTGAAAGGCATGGCTCATGTCCCTCCCCCTGGTGCTGGCTGACGGGCAGCCTCTGGGTCTTGTAGGGAGATCAACTTTTGTGTCCCTTGACACAGCCCCATCAGAGCAGGCAGGCTCCCTTCCCGAGTGTCCCCTGGGGGAGAACCCCCAACCCTGTGCACCCCCCTCAGTCTGCACAGCAGCTGAGCGGACCCTGACCTACCTGCTGGCTCCCCGGGGGCCACCATCCAGGGTCCCCAGCTCTGAACAAGCCGCTGTTGTCAGAGACCCGCCTTCTGCCTGCACTTTTCTGGGACCTTGGCCTCGAAGGCCGCTCATTTCCTGGAGCCTCAGTTTCCTCACCTGTGCAAGGGGAGAGTCAGCCCGGTCTCACGACCTTGCCAAGACTTAACCGAGGGAGGGACTGACGGAGGGAGGGACTGCCTTGAGGCTGCTTTGTGTGGCAGATGCAGGGCGCCACGTGGGACCTGTGTCCTGGGAACTGTCCTGGGACAGTTCCCAGGACACAGGGGCAGCTGCTGCCTGAAAATCTACGCAGGAGGAGGAAGATCTGCTGCTGGAGCAGCCCAGGGCTGGGGCGGGGCAGCCCCACCAGATGGTTTTCATGAAAGCTGCAATGAGGGGAAGTGGAGTTCATTAAGGGAGTGGGAGGGACGAGGCCATAATGAGACTCAGTCTCTTCTGTTGGGCTGCAGATCCAGAAGACCCTGGCCTGGGGCTCGAACTGGAATGTTCCAGCTTCCGGGAGAAGAGTCTGCCTGGTGATGGGGCACAGCCTCGGTGCAAGGGTGTGGGTGACAGCAGCCCAGTAGAGCTCCCGCGTGGCAGGCACCTCCCCAGGCCCTCGGTGTCCCACCCACTCAATGCCCCAACCCCAGTGCACCACGAGGGACAGCCACGACAGGATGAGCCAGCCCTGGATCTGCATTTGCGGCAATCGGGAAAAACGAGCTCCTAAATGACTTTGTTTTGAAAAAGGGCCCGCAGTCCCTCCCAGGGCATGGAGGCCGGGTGCAGCTCAGAGGCAGGGTGCTCTGCACACACGAGGCCCCAGCCTCCATCCCCAGCGCGGTAAAAAACATCAGCAGACAAACCATGAAGACCTTGAAACCCAGCTGTGGGGCGGCCCTGCCTACAGGGCTGAGTCCCCCACTTCACCTCTTAGTTCTTAAAGCAGAGGGACAGCTTCCCGTTGTGCCCTCCGTCCAGGCCCCACACCTGACTCTCACCTGCCCAGGGCTCCCCACCAGATGGCCCTGGTCGCCTCCAACCTCCAGCCCAGAGCTGGCCTCCGGTGTCGCCTGCTGCTGCTCCCCAGCACTCTCTGGGTCACGGTGTTGGGGTACCTGCCCTAGCCCTGCTTCTCCGGCCCAGCTTCAGCCCACATTAGGTTACTTTTGTCAGTGGGCTTCAAGCCTGTGAGGACTGTGAAATTTATCGGTATCTAGGATTGCCGGAATCCACACTGATAGTTTGATGGGACTCCTGCACCCTTCCCCTTGCAAAAGGTAGTAGACTCACTCTGTCAGGGTGGCAGATGCTGGGTTGTGTTGTTTCTCTTTCTGTGTTATCATACTAGGTCTCTGAATCTTACAAGGTTCCAATCCCTGTCTTGCTGATTTTCAGTGTTCTTCCATGGTCAATTCCCTCAACATGCAGCTATATACTGGTTACTATGGTTCTTCTTTGTGGAGGAGGAGGTGAATGCAGGGTACCTCCATTCTACCACCTTGGAGATCCCAATGAGGCATGGTTAGTGTGATGTATTCTGCTCTTGTACATCTTGTCTCCACAAGGTAGTGCATGAAACATTGACTTAGAGGTTAATTTCTTGCACTGTTGACTCAAATGAAATGTTCATGAACTTCATATCTTATGCATATGAGATTTTCTACCATTATGCATTTCTGCTGATATGGTAACATGATTTACAAAAATTAAAGTACATTTTGGAATCAGAAGTTAGTCTCTCTGTCCGTGAAAACACTAAAACTAAATTAGAACATCCTATGTCATACAAACATTTTTAGAGAAATACAATGAAGAACTTTGACATAGTTAAGAGTTTGGTTTGCTGGATTTGTATTTAGTGCTCATCTCTACCATCCTGGCAGATTTCAAGAATATGACTTTAAATCACAGGTTTGAATCTGATGTCCATATTTGGTTTTTTTGAGAAAAGTTTGGTTTTATGACAAAGTATAAAATGTTATTATCAGTCTTTTAAGGTACAGAGACCAGTCTCACGTACAAACCTAATCAATGACTAAAATTCATTTTACTATGTGCCTGTCTGTTGGTGGCCAACAAATTGGGGGTTGTTGCCACAGAATCTCAAACTTTGAATGATGACAGCTGGACATTTAAAGTAAAATTTCAGTAATTTCTGAAAGGAGCTAGAAGAACCTTATATGTTACAAAATTAACATTTTTTTTCTAGGGCTATGAAACAACTTACACAACAAACTGCTAAAAAGCCAATTTAAAGCTATTTATTTTTATTACATGGACTGGTATCTCCTGTATGATGTCAGTAACCTATAATAATAAACATTCCGTGTGAAAATGCTAACAGAATTTGATGCACTTCATCCCAAATCCCTCAATTTCCTAAAAATACAACTGAAATGCTGTCAAACCATCATATTAGAATGTTGGTGATCTGGGTGTCTCTTCTTGGGATGGAAACAGGTTACATATTTCTTCTATATAAATATCAGCTGAAAAATGTTGAGATAGGTAAGATAATAATCTTCTAGGAACTTCTGTACTGTATTAGCTGTGAGTTGGTGCAGATTTAGTGGCTTCAAACAACACACACACACACACACACACACACACACACACACACTTATCACAGTTCCAAAGGTTAGAAGTTGACACAAGTCTCACTGGACTTAAAGGTTTCAAGGTGTTGACCAGGCTCATTCCTTTCTGGAGGCTTTAGGGAAAGGTTCTTCTTTTTCCAGTTGCCCCCGTTCTTTGGCTAGTGCCGCCTTTCTGCTTCCTCCATCTTCAAAGCTTGCAATGGCAGGTTGAGTCTTTTCCATGTTACATCTGACATCTTCCCTATTCACAACTTTCTCTGATTCTCTTCTGCCGCCTTCTATTTTTAAGGTCCTCTTTTTTTGTAAAGATCTTTATGATCACTTTGAGCTCATCCATATAACCCAGGATAATCTCCTTATTTTAAGGCTAGCTGATTAGCAATCTTATCTGAAACCTTACTTCTCCTTTGCTCAACAGGTTCCTAGGAGTAGGACACAGACATCTGAGGTGCCATTATTCTGCTTACTATAGATAGAAAAAAGCAAAGCCCTAAGGGAAATGTTTAATTGGAGGATTTTTCTGCACAATGTGTGCCTGTACCTAGTTTTTTTGTTTGTTTTGTTTTGTTTTAAACACAGATGCTATAATTAAATGAAAATAGATTCTGAATTTCAGTTTAAGTTAGGAAAAAATTGCATTACTCTTGATGTGGATTAAGTAAGCAAGGAAGGGAACTTTGAAAGTTGTTGTTCATTAGTCTTGTGATACATGTCTGTCTTAGTTTGCTAGAGCTCCTGTAACAAAGCACCACAGACTGGATGGTTTAAACAAATTTATTTTCTCACAATTTTGGACTCTAAAAGGTTAAGATCAAGATTTTAGCAAAGCTTATTTCCTTCTTGTTTTTTTCCCTGAGGCCTCTCCTTTGTTTGTAAGTGGTCATCTTCTCCCTGTATCTTCACAAGTCCTCTCCTCTGTGTGTGTCTGTGTCTGTAGCAGCTCTTCGTAAGCATACCAGCCATATTGGATATGGCTCACCCCATTGACTTTATTTAACATTAATGATCCTATCTCCAGCACATTCTCAAGTATTGAGGGTTAGAACTTCAACAAATGAATTTTAGAGGCGGGGGAAACAATGCAGCCCAAAACAACATCTAACTAATGATTAACTCGTGATTAACTTGAAAAAAAAACTATATTAATAGAAGATCATTGTTTTTGTTTTTTGTTAGGATTGGGGATAGCTTGATGGGATACAAGGTGTTAAAATGCACTCACTGACAATCACTCTCAGGTAGAATTTTTTCTACAAAAATGGTGATTTATTTTGCTTTAACATACAATGGTAAATATATTGGAGATCATCAAGTTTTGAAAATTTGCTGGACTTACTTTACATATCACAATACTATTGTAAGCTCCTAAATTCTTCCATCTCAATGTATCCAATTGAAACCTGCTAGCAGCTTGGCTAAGAATGGACAGGAAGATCAGACAACACACTGAAAATATCAAGTTTTTTTTTTTTCTCCAAATGTGTATAAAAGTTTTGAAACAAGATCACTGCCTGCTCCACAGGACAGACAATTTTAATTTTAAAAATGCTCCAGACCAGGAATAGCAGAACCCTGGGTCACAATACTTATAATACAGCTTAACAATATTTTATCAAACTTTTGCAGTTGAGATTTTTTTAAAAAGAAAAACAGTAGCCAAGGAACTGCACAACCAAAAAATGAAAATTACATAAAACATTTCCACCACTATTTAAATGCCAAATTTAAGCAATAGAAAAAAAAACAACTAAACAACATAATAATACAAACTTCTGTTTAAAATAACAGCACTGTTCTGCCTCTTTTCCATTGAATTTTACATATGAACAGACTATATATACTGGTTTTTCAGAGAAATGTCCTTTTGGTCTGTTAACACCAGTCAGGCTCATACCAAATCCTCTCATTGTCTTTGGAGGATGCGCAACTCTCTGCTGTTTCCGTATTTCCAACATTCTGGGTTAGGTGCAATATCTCAAGTATAATACATTTCTCCCTTTTCCTTTACACAGTGCAGAGTATATGGGCTTAGGTTACGTAGATTCTCTTTTACTCCAGGTCACTGTCTTTTTCTAAATTCAAGGCTGTATTCAACGGAGTGCAGTAGTTGGGCTTGTCAGAAGGGACGAAGCCTGGCAGACACAAACATTTGTAGGAACCTTCTGTGTTAATGCACTTGGCATTCTTGCAGAGAGACATCCTGGTGTTCAACTCGTCACATTCATTTACATCTGCAATAAGCCAAACCATGCAGGTCAACAATCTTTAATATCACTCCTTAGAGAAACCCAACCTACACTCATACAAAGCAGGTACCTACCTCCCCACCAACCATAGGCTGTATGGACTTTTCTATTATGGTCTGTTTCAATCTCAATCTTAACGTAAATTATCAGGGAGGTTCTAGAATGTCTTTCCCTGATATTTAATATAACACGAACATTTTTTCATCTTGACACTTTATAGCCAAACCTCAAGAAAGTTGGAGGAGCCATATTACTTCAAAATTCCTTCCCAAATTTTAGGACTGATCGATTTATGAAAAGGAACCAAGTGAGCAAGCAGAGAGCTCTCAGGGCAGCCTCTCTAGAGCCTTCTATTATGACACTCTCTGATATCTTTCCACACAAGTTCTGTTTCGATGCCAAGTGCCCAAAACGCCTTAAGAACCTAGGCTACATGTTTTCCAGACCCACCACAAATTAAAAATCACAAAACCAAAGTGGGCAAAGTGAACACTTCTGGAGGGAGAAGAAAAATAGCAGAAATGTCAAGTCACGGGTCTTTTATCCGAAGCAAACAGGGCCTAAAGACATCAGAGTTACACAGAAGATGCCAAATGCATGTTTCCTGTTCACCTCAAAAGTGGGAGGTGGGGGTGAAAGATGGTTTCAGTAGAAGTTTTATCCAAAATGATATGGAAGCAATATATTTTTGAGATGTCTACTCTCCTTTCTGTCTGTATCAAGTATTCCGTATTCATTTCCTGTTGCATAGTCAAAAGCTAAATTTAAGAGTCAAAGTAATTACCTGGGATATTCTTGCCTTTCCTCCATATTTACCACTCTGAATTTATTTCTTTTCAATGTGCAGAGCTTGGGGTTGAACCCAGGGCTTCCATCTATTGGGCTAGAACCCTGAGCTATGCCTCTGACTCCACTCACTGTAGGTTCTTAAATGAGGTATCAACCTTTATTTTAATTGTACAAAATATAGAACCTGTACTGTGCAGTGCCATTAGTACAACTATATTTAATGTAATCTCCAGGACTTTTCTCATCTTCCCAAACTGATACTACAAATATATCTTCAATGTACTCAACTGACTGGGGTCTGGCCACTCATTCTTACCAACACAGGTCATCTTGGCCATATCCAAGTGGTACCCATCAAAGCAATCACACGTGTAACCTTCCTGGACCCTCACACAGCGGCCGTTCTCACATCCATTGAGGATGCCACATTCCTCAGCCTGTAACTCCTCGAAGCTATTTAAAAAACCTAGAAAGGAAACAACAGGAGCCAGGTTAGAAATTTTCAGCCGCCCTATATATTGTTTAACTGTATTATTATTATTTTTTTTTTTTAAAGAGAGAGTGAGAGAGGGGAGAGAGAGAGAGAGAGAAATTTTAATATTTTATTTTATTTTTTTTAGTTCTCGGCGGACACAACATCTTTGTTGGTATGTGGTGCTGGGGATCGAACCCGGGCCGCACGCATGCCAGACGAGCGCGCTACCGCCTGAGCCACATCCCCAGCCCCTAACTGTATTATTATTAAGGTTAAGGTTCATCGTATAGTCTAGATACCTTCAAGCTAGTATTAGAATTTAAGTCAATACTAAATAAAGCTCTGCCAAATATTAAGCATATAAATATTTAAAATATTATATATGTTGTACAGAATTGTCCCACATCTTGAATTTTGAAGTTTTATATTAAAAATCCCATAAAATGAGAAAGCAAGTATGGTTTTTGGCTTCGCTCTTAATTATGAAAAATGTTCATTTCCAAATTCCTAAGTTGTCAGAATGGCAAATGTCAGAAAATCTTTCAGGAACCAATGTGATTCACAATCAGAGCTCAGCAGGCATTTGCTAAAAAGCTCCATGAGAGTGTGAGGACATGCTTCTTCAATTGGGGTTTGCAAGACCATAGAAAAGCCAGGCTGGCCTTTCTCAGTGTCTGTTTGCTCTGGCTTTGGAAAGGGCCTTACACAAGGGATCAAAGGCTGCAGGCAGTAAAAAGGATTCCAAACATCCTGATAAATGGGAAAGGACATCAGACTTGTGTTTAGAAAACCAAAAAGCTTTTAAAAAGGAAACAAAGAAACTCTTGTTTGGCTCTTTTTATTGTTTAGAAACTAGCTCTGAATCAGTTTGAAGACATTTAGAGTTGGAGTAATATAAAAACAATTTAACTAGGCATTGAGAGTGTTTAGCCCGTTTTCTAGAAAGGAAAGTTGTAAATATAAATCTACAATGACCCAAGAACACCACTACTGCATCTCGGCTCCACACCACAAATTTCCTTCAGAAAAAATAGTGCAGAAAGTTCCCGCTGTATTTCTATCTGGCCTTTGAAGTGATTCTTCAGTGGAACCGCAGGGGGCAGCAAAATATTGCTCTGGAGGAAAGGCCATAAGGTCTAAGTTGGTGCCTTTAAAAGTTAAGTAACACGTCCGTGCAGTGCATGATGGGCCCTTTTCAGAAATTTAAAGGGAAAAGAAATATTACTGGCTATCCAGAATATGACAGCAGATACCCAAAGCCAGTTTGAGAAATGCTTACTTAAGAAAATGAAGTCTTTCTGCAAAATACTTCAAAATTCCATGTATAACCAAAAAAATCATTTATACTTTATAGCTAGTAAAATTATTTTTTATTGCAGAAATTAAGACACGAAATAAAAATTAAACATCCATACACAACAAGGAGATAATACTTCTTTAGGCTTCTAAACAGGTAAGCAGGCTCGATGCCTATTTTTGTAAACACGGCCATTGGCTAACAGGACTGTCTGTGGTTGCTTTAGTGGTATCAGGGAAGAGTTGAATAAGTACAACAGAGATCATAGGGACTGTGAATTCTAAAAACGTCACTATGTGGCCCTTCATTCTGAAAATATGGTCATCTCTGCTCTAATAAATTGCAGTTTTAGGAAACTGCTGCAGCTGAAGGTAACAGAGATGGTGACCATAAAGGTGACGAGGAACCTCCCGCAGCCTTCTCTGTTACCATCTGTTCAATCTGCTTCTCTCCGCAGCAGGGCCCCAAAACCCTTGCTGCTTATCAGAAAACTGGCTGGGGAGCGGGAGAGATTTCTTTGCAACTTGTAAGACCTTTAAAGGCCATTATGGAGTCTAAATCGTAACTATATATCAACTTCCTATATGGCTTGATGTGACACCAACATGTTTATTTAACATTTTTAGTGAATTATAAAAAGAAGGAAAAAAAAAAGAGCTTTAGTCCAATGTCAGCATTAGAAAGAAGGTCCATAAACCAGAACAAAATTAAAATTCCTGGAATCAGATCTATAATATGAAGGAGGCTACACACATAAAAGCCATGGGTTGCACCAAAGTTGCAAATAGACTGTTTTCTGGATTTATGGAGCAAACTGGAATCTTGATATTCCTTTTTTTTTTGTTTTGTTTTTAATGTAAATGTTTACTGACCTTGAACTCATGCAGTAACGTGTATAAACTACAGGTACACAGTCTTCCAGCTGTGAGCACCTTCAGCATCATTTCATGAGGTAGAGCAAGGTCAAGTGTTGCTAACCCATGGCATTAGAAGGCAGGATGGGGGTTACCCTCAGGTACCCATAGGAAAGGGCACCAGGGCCGTATGTTCTAAGGCATTCCCAATCCTGCTGGGTGATCAGTACACAGCATCCTTTGAAAGAGTGTGGGCTGTGCCGTCTCAAAATAAGCCAAGTTGGTATATTGATTATTTCAAGCTGAAATCACTTGAGGAACTGTCACTTCAGAATGGGGCTATCTTCCCCCACATGCAGCAGGCCATAAGGATTCTTTCGGGAGGAATGACCTTCACATACCTAATGTTGGAAAACAGCCTGATCACCAGAGGTTGGTGATGGGAGCTGCAGAGAATCTGGATCAACAAATTTTGAAATGACTCTTGTCTTCCACTAGCCTCTATGTTCCCCTCCCAGACATTTCTTAGTAACATCCCTAGAACTTACTATCCTAGTTCAGATAGCCTTTCATCTCATCATTTCCTTCACCAATTTACTGTTCTTTGTCTTTTTTTTTTTTTTTAAACTCTAAAAGCATCAGGCTTTGGTCAATTCTTCTTACTGCTCTCTTGGAGAGATCCCCAGGTACATGTAAGTTTAACAAAACGTTTATGCTTCTCTCCTGTTCATCAGCACTTGTATTAGCTGGATTCTTAGATCTAGCCAAAGAGACCACATAGGAGCTAGGGGGAACAGGTGGGCCCTCCCTCCCCTATGCCTTAAAGAGCCAAAGGGCAGGAGGAAGAGGGAAAAGACCAGGAGAAGGGGAAAAGAAAAAGCTCTTTAGACTTGGAATGGAAAGAGTCTCCAAATGCAACCACACCACCCCTGGAGCTACTCAAGGGCCCAGTCCCAGAGGATTGGCTTTCTGTACCAGCGATTGGGCCCAGAAGAAAAGGCTTCATGTAATTTGTGATTCAGCAGCATCCCTAAAGTCCTACCTCCAAAGTCCACAGGGATTCCCTGTCTGAGTCTGTGGCAAAGCTACACCTGGGATGTGTGCCCACCTTGGGATGAGGATGGGCTCCTGCACTAGCACTCTCTATCTCCCCGTTACTGTTCTTGTAGTGAGCCAATTTATTATCTGCCAATATTTCATTGTGAACTGCTCATTTTTCAGACTAGAAGTCCTTATTCTCTACTTGAAAGCTCTGATGTTCCCCGTGGAAACATCAAGCCTGTGGGTGAGGCTCATCAGCCAGGGCCTCGGCCCACACTCCAGGACGTTTCCTTCCCTAGGGGAGCGGGGGGAACACTGTTGGCACATACACACTCCCACCTCCCCCAGAAGAGCTCTGCTCACGAATCCAGAAAAAAGCTGGCACACATCATTTCTTACTTAATAAATCCCCTCACAAGTGTATTCTCAAAATTCATTTCTGACCAAGACAGCTGTTTTTCTTTGTCTGACCTCCCACTCTAAAACACTTGTAAAGATCAACTTGGTTCAGTTAACATTTGTCATTTCCTCGTATAAAACAAAGGCTACAATACAACCAGGCTGTCAAGGAAACCCTGGAACGAGGCCACCTCCTACCATGAAAAGAAAGGATTTTGCTGTAACAATTGTAACAATAAGATCGTGTTTGTTACCGAAAGGAAAGTGCACACAGCAGTGCGCCCGACCAGCAAGACCAATCATGACTCCATGGTTCTCAGGATCAAGTGTGGGGACAGGTCACTCAGAGGCCTCAGTAGAACTAGCCTTCTGAGCCCGGTAAACCTCCATTCGAAGCAAGTTCCCAAGGAGCACATTTTGAGAACCACTGAGCAATCTTTAATCACAATTCAGTTTCAAAGTGACTGAAGAGTTTTGCTTACGGTCTTGGATGAAGTAGGGATCGGCTTCTGGAGCATACTGTTCACTGAAGTCCACCAAGGCGTCCCGTCCATACGGCTGCCGGCGACCCGTCACAGGGATGTTACAAAGCTGGGCGTAGTCATCTAGGAAGGAAAGGACAGGCAGTAGCGTGAGACTCTGTGAGTGCAGGGTCACACCCGGACGTACCCCTCACAGCTCAGCAGCGGGGTCTCCACCGTCTCCACCTCTCACACTCTGCTGCCCCTAGGACCCTAAAGACATTTCTACAGGAACTTTATAAGAATACTGTGGAGCATAATTAACAGTTGCTGAACAATTGGTAGAACACATCCCAGAATGGTAAGGAACTGCGTAAATGAGCCAGCAGGGAGAGTGCTTTAGGCCTGTTGGAAGAATGACTTCGTGTTTTTTTTTTTTAATTATCAAAACAAAAAACATCTTTAAGGGATAAGAGGTCATTCTTAAGGGCAGTTACTTTTTCACTCATTAGCAATAGGAAAGATGTACCACTCAACCCAATCCAAGTCGGGATGTTCCCGTTCCCTGGCTTGAATGAAGTAGCCACTGTCATAACTCTATTATGGCACTGTATGATTCTGCAGAGCTTACGAATAGCATTACAGCTGTGATCACATTAATGAGGGTAAGTGTGGTGGTGGTGACGATAATAGCAGCTAACAGCTGTGTAGTGCTTGCTGTATGTCAGGTATTATTCTAAGCATTTAACACACAAGTCCACTAAAATACCACCCTCAGAAGAGGTTCTATCTTCCCGCATTTCACCAATGTGGAAATAAAGGCACAGAGTGGTGAACTCACAGTTGCTATGTGGCAGTACCAGATCAGAAGTCAGAAACGAAGCTCTAGAATGCTCACTCGGAACATTCTGTCTCTCCTGCAACCATCTCCGCTCCTCTGGAACTCTGTCCTTACCTTCTCTGCACCCCAGCTAGATTCACCTGCAGCTACCACTTCCTGAGGCCACAGTCCCACTCCACACTGGGCCAGCTGTTAGATCCCTAAACTTCCCTTCAGGACCCACCCAGCACACAGCACCTTGCCTGGGGTTCCTGAGCCTTAAGTGCACGTCATGATCTCAGATTCTCCCCTGCAGTTGAGAGAAGTTGTTTAGAAAGTCTATAGAGGACACTTGTGAAGAGGTGAGCTTCCTGTGCTGAAAGTATACTTTAAAGGAAATACTCTGTCCAAGGATACCTCTAGCAGTTGGTCAAAGTTCTGGGGCTCCCCAAGGTCAACAGCTCTGCAAGGACTGTGAGAGGCAGGCTGGGCAGCAGACCCCAGGACAGACATCTCGGGGCACAGAAGGCAACAGCCTGGAGATTTCCTCTCTTTTGGAATGTTCCAGACTAAAAACAACACTAAAGCAACAGTGTGAATTCTGAAGAAGCCTTTAATCCCTTTGCTTAAGTTGCCTGAGGCGTGAGGGTGAGGAGTCAGAGGTGTGTGACTTGTACCCACACATGCACACACACACAATTCCATTCTCTCTCAGACCCACACAAAGGAAGCATGAAGTTCATAAAAGATTTTGAACCTCTGGGTAGTGGTTGCCCCAGCTTACGGTTTTCCTTATGTAGAAAAATCACAGGAACGACATCCAGACCCCAGGCATCCCCAGCACTTTTGCATGAAACCATTCAGTGAGAAATATTAATTTCATTAAGGAAATGGCTGAACCTGTAAGAAGATCTTTGGCTTTAAAAAAAAATTACAACTTCAAACAGAGTATAAATGGTTGTCAGTTCTGCTTGAAGTTTGAAATTCTTTTGGGGGCTTTCCCTCGAGAGGGAGATGGCTCAAATGTTTACAAGTTCCAAGAGCTGAGGTCGTCTTCTCGTGGCTTTATATACATTTGTTGCACATGTGAAAGGGAGACTTGTTCAACATATCCAAGCCACAGTAGGATCGAGAGTGGATTTTAAAATGAATTCATTTGTGTACTCAGTTTGTAAAACTAAATCCAGAGATGGCTAAGAACCCTCCCCTTGGATATCTGTCAGTCATCAGGGAAGCCTCGCTGAGACTTGAGGTCACAGAAAGGGCCTGGCCAGGGCTGCCCAGTCCTCAGTCCTGTGTCTCCTCCACCAAATAAACAAAACCACCTCCATCTCTTGCAAGCTCTCTCCATCTAGCAATGCCAAGATAAAGGAACTCAATATAAAAGGGAAGAGGAAAAGAAGGCTCTTATTCCTGGTGCAATGTTCAGAAACAGCTTCCTGCAAAAGTTGCTCCCAACTCTAACTATGACCAGGAGTTACATGAAGGGAAAAGATATTTGGGATGGATTTTAAAGGGCTTACCCAAAGGCACTGTGAAAGGAAAGTAAGTTGAATCTGGAAACTACCAAGTGGTTCCTAAAGAAGGCGTCTGATTTGACTCAGGCTGGTGAGGGAGCTGCAGAGAGAAACAGTGGGGTGGTACCTCTGGGACTCACTGTATCTTCTTTCTCCTCCTTCCGCTCTCCCCATCATGCATTTTTATTCTTACAACCATAGAAATGGTTGACCTTCATGGCTTCACTTTCTCCAGTCCATGAGGTGGCCAGACTTCAAGACAATTTTGGTCAGTTACCCATACATCATTTCTGCATTACATACACTCTCTCTTGTATTTGAAGACGCGCTGCATCCCATCATCACTAGGATGTGTATTTTGAATTATTTTTCTGGGAGCATGGATGGGTCCATCCCAATCTATCCATGCTGCCTCTTCTGTGGCGCGCACATCTGCTCTGATTCCTGGCCAGGGTCAAGGGTGAAGTGAGCGTGGGAATGTGGAAAGAATGTGGGCTTTGGAGGCAGGAACTGGGGGCTCCAGTCCTGATTGTCCTGCTCAGTTTCCGGCTTAGCAATGTCGGGCAGGCCTCAGTTTCCATAGCTATCACAAAGGGATAATAATTCTTACTTGTCCGCCTCTGTGTTACTGACATGAAAAATGAGATAATGTTATTGAACTCTTCATAAATCCTCAAGCACCAAGAAAACAGACGTTATGATTTTTTCTTGTAGGTGAAATCACTAAGTCCCTACTAAACATCTGGAAACAAATGGAGATTTTTCAGAGACAGTATTACAATAAGTGACTGATACACATTTTAATGTTAAGACCCAAAGTTGTCAATTTGCAAAGAAATGTACAGTAAATTAAGAGCAAGTTTCCACAGTCCAGGTATTTATTTTTTAATTTTTTTTTGTTAGCTTTATTCCAAGATTATTTGGAGTTTTTACACAGATGAAGGCAAACTCTAGATCAGTAAATAGAGAAAAAATAATCCTTGCAAACTTCATGTTCAACAACAAGGCACAAAATTGCTGATTGCCTTGGCCAATTTAACTACATGGTTGGACTCTGATAAAGAATGACCAGCAGCCCACTTTAACATTAGATCAAAGGAACTCAAATTGAGAAAAGAGGATGTTCACTAATTCTTGGCACATGCTTGAACAGATTGGAAAGATCTTGAGTGGAGAGCAGGTTTACAGATGAGAGTGTTATTTATCTTTCAGGGGGGACAAAGGGGACAGCACAGAACATTCAGACAAGTTTTGGGCAAGGTGTCTTCTTCAGAATCTTGAAATAGACAACTTTCTAGCATTCACTGGTCCTCTGTGTGCCTAGGGCTGGGTCACTGCTGCCGGGATGGCCGTGAATTGTGGCTGGCTCAGGTATGGAGAGCAAGAAGAGCAGATCCCTGACTTATTTCCACAACTTCCCATGAGAACTGTGAGAATCTCCTGGCTGCTGCATCCTCCAGCTCAGCGTGTGGACATGCACACATATTTTCTGTCCTTAGAGTCTCTTTCCTTTTCCAAAACACCCCTTACTTATGCACGTTAGCAACAATGAATCACCCAGTTGTCAGGGGCTCGGTGCAGAGGAGCAGTTGCTTAGCGGGGCCTGTCCTGGAAGGCGTCCTTGGTGAGGCAGTGCTGTTTCTGAGAGCCCATACACTGTGTCCATCTGGGACCTCACCAAACACCAACATGAAATGAGCAGGAAAGGGAACTATTCACACCATGTCCCTCCTCCACCATGGTATTTCCCTGCTCCCCAAGCACAAATGCTCAGCTCTCGATCAAAGCTATATGAAAGGGACACGTGGGGTGGTATGGGACACCATCCCTGAGTGCTCTGAACAAGATCCAGGCCACTGATCACACTAATTTCCCTGGCATAGCAGATTCGTATGACAGATGGTACTGCTTTGATTTTTACTTTAAATTGAAAAAAAAAAAAAAGTTTTTTTAAACTACCCCCTAGAGCCAGTAGGTCTGGGGCCCCTGCTGTCAGAAGCAATGGGAAGCACATTACTATATCCTGGCAGGATGTCTCCATTCTTGGTGACACACACATCTGCAGGGCTGGTCTGGACAGTCACATGTCACAGTGCCACTCTGGCATGTGAGGAAAGCAGGAGGTGAAGTTTTAGTTCCATCTGAGGCAGATTAAATTCAGCTGCTCTCAGAAATAAAGCAGAGGCTACATCTCAGCCTCTACATAACTAGAACTAAAAATTCAGTGTCCTAGGGTTTGAACTGCATATGCAGGAGAAACAAGGTCCAGTTCTTATTCATTGATAAAAACAGGTCATACTTGACTCAAATTTCTGCACAGGTGTTTTTCCCACTGGTTTAAACATGGATTATTAATTGAAAAGCTATAAAAATTTAAAAAGTTGACCAGTTACAGAATATTTCATCTGGTATGGTCAAGGAAGGTGACAGAGGCGCTTCTGCTGGTACTGAAATGACACTGTGGAATTGGACATCTGCCTGGGTGTCACTCCTTCTACTCTTTTTCAGATAATTAACTCTTACCCTTGGTCCCTGCAGAATAGGAAGGGACCCTGCTTCCCCCAAATTAAAATGTGTGAAGTTACAACAGAGGATAGATACTCTAAAAAGAGAAAAGACGTGTGGTCAAAAGACTTGGGTGCTAGCCAAGCATTGTGGCGCATGCCTGTAATCCCAGCGGCTCTGGAGGCTGAGGCAGGAGGATCACAATATCAAAGCCAGCCTCAGCAAATGAGAGGCACTAAGTTGATCAGTGAGACCTTGACTCTAAATAAAAATACAAAATAGATCTGGGGGTGTGGCTCAGTAGTCGGATGCCACTGAGTTCAATCCCTGGTAACCCCTCCCGCACACCCCCAAAAAAGACTTGGGTGCTAGTCTCAAATTCTCTACTTCCTATTTCCTTGTTCTGAAGGTGTTTCTTCACGCTTTAGTCCCTGCATCTACTGGACAATGGTACTCTGCTTCAGCTGTATGAAAGGTGATCACTCACTGTTCAGTCAGGGACTTAGGAGTGGGCTCCTCCATTCATTCATACAACCAGAGGCTGAGAAGAGCATGAAAAGGGTCAGGTTTCGGGGAGGGTTCACATACAGCAACGGCACACTAAGGCATGGGGCAACACCTGTCTGAACCACAGAAGTAACTTGGAAGAGCTGGGGGAACTTCAACTCAGAGGTGAGTGCCAGAAGCAGAGAAAATGTTGGAGAGAGAAAGAGCGAGAGTGTGTGTGTGTGTGGGGGGGGGTACATGGGGGGTGTGTGTCCCAGGCATATGTAACGGATAAGAAAGCATCAGGAAAACTGAAGTACCAGGCAATATTGGCTCCTGCAGGTCCCTGCTTAAGAACAACTGAACAAAGGAAAGCTAGCTAACATGCGCTGTTAAGCTCCTCTGTGCCAGGCATTACGCCCTTCTGTATACAGTTTCATTGAAATCTCAGAACAACCCAAGAAATAACTGTAATTAGCTCCTTTTGTTTCCCATAAGAAAACCAAGGTTTATAACTTTACTTACCCAAGGTCAGGTCAAGAATTTGAACCTCAAGTGGTCTCTCTGCCAAACCATGTTCTTCCTATTCCACCACTGCCCTTCTGACACCCTAGGAAAATTATTAAATGTGCTCCCCAGACCCTAAGCATCAGGTAGGTACTTCATTCGGCAATAAGCATTTGTGAGTAAAATTCCAGGGAGAGTCATAACCATGAATGCTGATGAGCTCAGCTCCACCAGGGTCAGCTCTATCATTAGCAGGATTTATGTTTATTGAATTTGCTCGATTTATTAGGTGAAAGAGATCAAATTGCTTAATGTTCAATTAAATTGTACTTGTCGAGGACAGGGAAGTAATGAAGTCTAAAGTTTTTGGCAGGGTTTATATTCTGTGGGACTCCTGCAATGCTAGTGCTCTAAGGAAACTCATGGCCATACACCAGCCAAGTTCTGCCCACCCCAGCCTCCGCCTGATGTTACCCTTTTGAGTCCAGCCACTTCCTGCGTTCTCCAAAAGATGGCTATTTAGTGAGCCAGGCTGACACAGAGATTTGTTGGGCACAAATCCCCAGATGGAGGCTCCTTTTGTGTTTTAAAACCTGGATTTAAGAATTTCCAACCTACTTCCTCTTCCATCAACTGTCAGGACAGGTAAACCAGTTCAGCCCCTTTCTTGCTCTTTGAATATCACTTTGAAGTGACAATCTAAGAAGTCAATGAGAAGTTATTATCCATCAGGAGTATATTTCATTTTTTTCTTCATTAACTAAGAATTACTTAAAAACAGAAACTGAGCATGTGCTTAAAATAAAATCTTAGGATGCTTTAGGTTATGTGAGTTTTTCTGCCAGTTTGAAAAAAAAATCTAGAAAAGCAAAAAAATACAGGGGAAAATGTGTTTTTTTATATATTAATCCTGATAGTCACCTAACCTGCCTTTAAGCAGTAAGGTGAAAAAACAAGACTAGAAAATCCCCCAGGTCCCTTCTAAACTTGCACATCCTATGATTCCAAATAGAAAACACTCTCACCATTAGGATGGGAAAACCATGGGAAGGTAATCTGTCCTTGAAACTTGCAGCTGCAATATGAGATAATCAACACTAGATGGCACTGTTACCCTCCAAGTGCTGCCCATCTGGAGGTTTTCAGAGTAATTGATTGACATGGAATTGAACAAACCAAAGGAAGCAGGCACAGGGTAACCTCATGGTTCCCTCTCTGCTCCAAGGAAACTGAGAATTAGAGACACTTAATGGTATTCCAAAGGTCAAGTCATTAACTAAAAATAATAAATTATTAAAACATGAGGATAAAGACAATTATGTTTTAAAGTATATTTTAACATTGCTTATTTTTCAAAGTTTTGCAGAGAGAAATCAAATTAATATCAAATATAGCTCTCAAGGTTTTGAGAAAATGAAGGTATTTCTCTGCATCTATAACCATTATTGGGAAAGCAAGTTTGGGGTAATTACTGTAACATTAAAATAACCCTAAACAGAATTCATATGATTATTCATGAACATGTTTTTCATTCACTTGTAAGAAATAAGACATTGCTGCTAAGTAGAAAACTGGAACTATTTTTAGATCTCTGATTTTCTTTTATGATTTTTTTAAAAAGTACATTGCTATTCACCTTAACCTGAGATGACTCTCCTTTTCCCCCTGGATCTGTTTACAGTCCTAGTAGCTTCTACTTCTGGCAGTGATTTCTTTGGCTATCCTTGGTAAGGGCTCAGAGGTTACCATGAATGTTATCTTCTGGGGTTGAGCAGTGTGCAACCAGCACAAAAGTGCATGAGAGCTCTGCCTGTCACTGAGACTTGAAGTTCAGAAGGAAGCACAAAGGAAGGCTTCATTGTGTCAGGAATCCTCCCAATGAGCTACTCTTTTTGTAATTTGCTTCTTTCTTAAGGAATTGGCTACTGATGCTAAGCAAAACCATGACCTTCCTAGCCTCTGCTCCCCACAAATTTGTGCAAATTCAAGAACCTGGTTGCTTTCTAAGCACTTTGTACATGCTTTTCTCTCAATCAACCAGGGAAAAATCTATCCGAAGAGAGAACAGATAAACTTTCCCTCACCCCTACTCTGCTAGGCTTGCCTGCTCTGGCCCTGAGGTCAGCATTTAAAAGCTAGTAGCTAGCAGCTTTGTTCTATCCATAGTTGTCTTATAAAAGGCTAAAAAGAGGTCAAAATCAATACACATTATTTGAGTTACAAAAAACTCAATCAGGGAACAGACTTTAATAAACAAGCATGCGAAGAGGTATCTAAGCAAGCATGCGCAGAGGCATCCCCTCTTACTCCACTCTTCACCATTCATCTTAGGGTATACTTCAACTATCCCTCCTATCCAAGAGGAAAAACCCTCAGGAAAATTGTATTTAACATGTGAAAATAAAATTCATTACAGAACAAATTATTTAGTATAAGATGATACTGAAAGGGCATTTCTAAAACACCAAATGCCTATTCATACTCCCTGATTTCAAAGGAGAAAATAGAAGCTGTTGTTACTTTTGAGATAAATCAGACTGCTTACTAATTAAAAGTGGGTTTTTTGATCACATTACTTTACATGCATGCCTTTATCTCTCCATTTTGGCTCAAAATTGGATTGTAATAGGCCATCGGTGAGACTGATGAGACTGTAATCATATTGAAATTTATTTTTGAATCTGGATATTTTATATGGTAGTGTGGCCAAATAACTTTCCCAGCACCTCCATGTAGCATGGCTCTTGGAAAATAAATAGGAATCAAAGAGACACTCCTAAATCCAAGCTGTACAAATATTAAAATTTCAAAAGTGCTCATGGCGCCAAGTATAATCTGTTCATCAAACTCCCCTCTCATTGGACTGCTCTGGTGACTGTTGTTGAGGACAGTGGGACAATTGGCTCCAACCACTTTTCAACATGGAGTTCATGCTGTCTGTAGCCTGCTGTCTACCAATCCCCACTGGTCCTCCCTCACTGGTGTTCCACGTACTCACTGACTCACCTGTACTCCAGGGAACTCGGGTTTGGGAACTGCAACTCACTCCATGACACTGGTGCAGAGTTTTGTCCTCACTAATTTAACAAGAAGGGAAGGAGTATGATTTCCCTTTACCGGGGTTTGTTTTTCCCACTCTCCTGACTCTGAGGCAAACTATGTTTATTTTTCTCCTAATATACCTTTAATCAATGACTGCCATATGATCACAACCAGAATGTGACTTCTTTCCTTATCCATTGCACCTGCCAAAACACAGGTTTTAAAAAAAAATACATCCATGTTTTAGCTTTATTTCTTGTATTTTTCAAGTTCACTCCGTCCCATCTTTGTACTTGCCTCCTCTGCTATTTGTTCCCGTTTGTCTCATCCCTTCCACAAGTCCAGTATCTTTTTCCCAGTGTAGGAACAGAGGCTCTGAAGGGCCACGTAATCCCTGTCTGGCTGGGATCCATCAGCGTGGTAGGAGGCCCAGTGGGATGAGCCCCTCCTTTTAGAAGAGTAGATCTGATTCCCAAGGGAATTGGATAAAAGGCTTTATTTTTTTCTGACCTTTTATTACTTTGAGAATTGTGTTAGGCAGCTTTTTGTTGATTTGACCAAAATACGGGACATGAGCAACTTAAAAAAAGAAAGATTCATTTTGGCTCACGGTTCCAGAGGTTTCAGTATATGATCAGCTCCACTATTTTGGGCCTGAGGTGAGGCCCATCATGGCTGAAGGACATGGAAGAGGAACATTACCCAGCTTAAGGCACCCAGGAAGAGGAGGGTAGGGGGTTGTTTGTGTGTGGGGAGGGGCAGGATAAATCCTTCCAGGCATTGCCCCCACCCTTGACCTACTTCCTCCCCCTAGGTTCCACTGCCTACAGTTTGTAGGCACCTTTCAATAATGCCATCAGATATGAGTCCCTCAATGAGTTAATCCCCTGATGAGGTCAGAGCCCTCCTGATCCAATTACTTCCCCAAAGCCCCACCTCTGAACATGACTGCATAGGGGACCAAACCTTAAACACAGGAGCCTTTGAGGGATGTTCCAGATCTAAACCATAACCAAAATTACTGCAGCGGAAGATGCTGATTGTAAAAAAAAAAAAAAAAAAAAAAAAAAAAAAAAAAAGCTTATATGGAAACAACTTGGGGGTCCCCTATTACCATGGGAATGGTAAGAGCACATTCTATGCCTCACATATGGCTGGGTAGACTCACACTGTGAGTCTGGAGGTCTCACGTCCTGATTTTAATTCTCTGTTGACTGACTCAATCAGTTTTGAATTTCTCCACTGGGTAACCTCAGTTCTGCTATAAAAATAATGGAGCAAATTAATCTGAGAATACTGACACTTTTCTGTTAAAAATTTAACAACAAAGTTTTGGGTTTCACTTCTTCCTTATTAGTATGGGTATCTATTGTTTCTAAGAGAATCCTATAAAATAATCAGACAGGCTTTGTGACTTCACTTTGAAATATAATTGATTTTAGAGTTAGGATATGCGTTGAATAAGAATTAAGGGAATTTGATCTAAATTTATTAGGTAATTCAATTTGTTGTAATTAAGTTTGATTTACCACATTTACAAGAACTGCTTAAATATTTAAGAAGAAAATGCTTACTAAGATTGTGGGGGCTGGGGATATGGCTCAAGCGGTAGCGCGCTCGCCTGGCATGCGTGCGGCCTGGGTTCGATCCTCAGCACCACATACCAACAAAGATGTTGTGTCCGCCGAGAACTAAGAAATAAATATTAAAAATTCTCTCTCTCTCTCTCTCTCTCTCTCTCCTCTCTCACTCTCTTTAAAAAAAAAAAAAAAGATTGTGGGCTGCCCTTTTCAGCCAAATAAAGTACTTAAGATCAAATGCATAAAACGTGTTAAGTGAAGACCAAAGTCTTCGTGAAATTGTCAGAAGTTATGTCTAAAAGAACAAGTTTAATCTCTTCTCAGAGACATAAATAATGAAAGCATAAAAATCTATTTCATAGAAAGTAGACTTTGGGATGACAAAAATGGGTATACTGATCTCTTAAAATTTGGGTTTTAACATTTATAAATTGGATGTGTCAAATGTTCTTTCAAAATCCAACAGCAAATGGTTGCATTAAGCCTTGCTCAGACATCACCATCAACTGGTAATTCAGGAGCCTGCAGGACACACACAGAGCTCTCCTACAAGTCTGCAGTGTGATTCTAGTCTGTGCTAGTCCTGAATCCCTTGCATTGTACATCATTTTTGTTTCTTGTTTCCTTTCAAAAAGACTTCTAGCACTGCGTAACCAGGTAGCCCTGTGAAATAAGCTTCTGTGCAACATATTTCCTGGAACAGGCTTTGATCATAATCACTAACACCTATGAAGTATTATTTACTGTGTGCCAGTCTCCCACCTGCATCATCACAATTAACCCTCAATCGATCCCCTTTGGCAGGTGTGGATAATGCCACTTTACAAAGGAGAACTAACAATCATCACATTACAGCAAAGAGCTGTATGTGCACAATTCATGACTAAATTTGATTTTGCAGTAATCCCTTTATAGAAGGAAAAGTATTTGTACTTTTCCATTGGGAGGGGCAAAAGGAAGCTTTCTAAATCAATAATATTTTAAAATGAGGAACAATATAAATTGCTTACTGGCCATTCCATATGGCATCTAAGAGATGGACCACTTGCCTGTTGAGTGGGCACAGTGTGTTTACATTCTGTCCACAGACACGTTAGCCACTCCATTCAGGAGGACTTCTATACCCTTCTAGTTTAATTTTCCATTACAATTGGTTTAATAGCTACACCTTTTTTTGAATCATAATGCTCAGGATCTCTGATCAAAAGAATAAATACTTTCATACTAAGACAGTATGAATTATCATAACCTCACAAAGAGACCTCAATTTTGGATAAAGGAGACTGAAGTAGCTTGTCCAGTGCAATGGGAGACCTGTGCCAAAAGCACAACATCCCTGGACCGCCTGACCCAGAGGCGGTGACCATTTGCTGTGTCTCACATGTAGGATGTTCCAAAGTTATTAACATTCTTTGGAAACATATTTCTTGGAAAAGCCTTTAAATCATGACAGCTGAGAGGCCTTTTGCAACTACTGCCCAGTTATAATATTTTTTCAAGTTCAGTCTGAGAGTCAAATCCCTGTCTTCCTTCACACCTCTAAGGGTATTATGAAACTTCTTACATTTAGATCTTTGGGAACATTAAGAGCCATGTATGGCTATAAGGGAAATCACTACCCCAACTGTTTTAATGCAGATTCCAAATTCTTTTCATTTTTTCAAAACTCTACAGACATACTGAGCTAGATTAGCTATTAGAATGTATTCTAAAATTTTGTGATAGCAAATGGTGAATTTATTAAATAAGGGTGTCATTTGTACATTTTAGTGACATAGTATTTAGGAATAAAAATATCCTAATTCTAAATTTCCTTTTCCATTCCATTAGATACAAACTGTACAGGTGTTCAAACTTCTTTGTCTAATATATAAGAGGTGTTCAATAAATAATAAGATGAAGGAATATATAAACAATTTAAAACCAAAAACAGGTAAATTATAAATAATTGAGAGTTCAATTCAGATAATTTATCTCTTCTTGTAAAATGTAAGACGTGCATAACTTACATGCAGTAATAATTTTTCTTAGGAAAACAAGAAGTAGGAATAATTCTTACAAATACCTTTCATTCCCTTATAGAATAGTCCACCTAAACAGAAGGAAGTTAGGAATTCTGACATAGCTTTCTTTAATAGATCCCCACTAAGTGTACATCTATAGCATAGCTTTGTGCTTTTTTTCTTCTATTTCTTCTATTTTTTCTTCTATTTCTTCTATTTTTCAAAAATTATTCCTTCAACATTAACATGGGGATACAGCAATGAACAAACTACACTTAATCCCTGCCCTCGGGGTTCAAATCCTAGTTAGAATTTTCTCTTAATTTACATCTTGAGGAAAACAAGGGCTGAGAGCCCTTTATTTTCGGAGAGCACATTGGGGTTACCACAGAGGAAGTGGAAGCCATGTCCTTCAACATCTTCCCCAGAGCTCGTGACCTTTTTCCTATACCATTCTAGTGCTCGTGGCTTTAGCATTTAAGAAACTGTTCTGAATGCATAAACATTCACATTGCAAAAAAAGAACTCAAATAGTAGAAAGGGGATCGACTGATAAAGTCATCTAGCTAAACATGTTCTTCCTTTCCATTTTTTTATGCAAGGGATGGTTTACCAAGTATATATTTTATGCCTTTCTAAATGTGAATTAGAAATCATTCTACATTAGGATCTATAGATAAGTCTCATTTAAAAAATGATTGCATAGTTTTTATACTGCACAGATGCACAATAACTTATGTACCAATTCCCAAGTGACAGAATTGATTCCAATTTTTCCTTATTAAGCTGTAAGTATATTTTTCTTCCTACCATTCAAGTACATCTATAGGATGAATTCCCAGAACTAGAATTTTTTAAATTAGATGTGTCTATACATATCTTCATACTGTTCTCCTTGCAACACAGAGGACCCAGACCTCTCTATATATTTTGATCAGCATTAATGTTTCTTTAAAATTTGTAAGAGTTTTCAATTTCTTTTGTGCCATTTCTGTCTCCTTTGGGACATTAAAAAAAACAACCAATATCACCTTTCTATACCTGAACTATTTCACCAAGAGCACTTCAGAAGGACTGATGATGTAGTACAGAAGCAGCATGCTTGCCTAGAGTGTGCAAGGAATTGGGTTCAATCCCCAGGAATACACACACCAAGTGCTTCAAAGGTGGACACCTGTACTGTAGAATATCATATTACCAATAGGTGGCACTCTCAACACAGTAGAGAGGCCCTATCAAGAAAGCTCGTGTACCTAATTTTCTTTCATTTGTTGATCAAAAAATTTTTATTTCTGTGAGATACCTTATATGTCTTGTATGTTTTACAGAAATTCTAAGTTTATACTTTTAAGAGTGCCAATAAAAAACATTAAAAATTCATTTAAAAAATGATAAGCATCACCGTCATCTTGATTTATCAAGAATTACTGACTTGCTTTAATTCATTAGTTGACTGAACATATATTCTCTATTATGTCCACCAATATGTTCAGGGGTACAGACTTGATGACACATCAACTCTGGTTTTGCTATGCTCACTGTTATAACTAAAATGGTGGTTTTTCATACAACATGAAAAAAATTTTAAATTTCTATTTCTTCACTTTAATTTTTTTAAAAATTTTCAATGTGTCTTTATAATATGTAGAAAGTACATCCATTCCCCATCCCTCCCCTCCGGTGAACCCACAGACACACACAGGGAAATATCTGTACTCTACCCACCCAGCAACAAACAATATGGCAGCAACACCAAGAAGGACTGGTTAGGACACTGTGTGACATATTTAACTGCATGTCCATCCTAAAATTATTCCCCTGGTTGCAAGCTAGTAGCCAATAGGAAAAGAAATTGTTAAAAAAATGTTCAGGTAGATGAAATTTTTACTCTGAAACAGAGTTTGTATGAAGACAGTTCTCATGACAAGACATCAACCCAGTTTTGAGGATGACTCATCATCATAATGAACTATTAAGGACCTTTGAGGGTGTAGTGCACTTTGTTACTTTTGTATCCTAAAGTACACTATTTATTTAAGATGTATCTCCAGGCCTTGGGGCAAAAGGGACTCAGATAATACTGAAGTGGCAAGAACACAGATTCTAGATCCAGGATGCCTGGATTTGCTGTCACTTCATGATATTTGACTATGGCAGTTACCCTAATCTTTCTGTGACTCAGATCCTCTTCCAGAAAAAGGACATAACTATATACTTAAGGTGGCTTGAAGAATTAAATATCTCAATAGGTAGAGAGTATTTTAAACAGTGCCTGGCACAGTACTATATGTATGTTATTTTATAGCTGAGACCCAAAAAACCCAAGCCACAGGAAATTCATACTCCAATAAATTCCATATCCACCAAGATCTCAAAGTTCCAATAATTGTATGATTTCCTTCTAGCATGGTCCTAAAAAATTCCAGGAAAGATCAATTACCACCCTCTCTCATTTATGAGTAATTGACTTGTTTTTCTTGAGTTTGTTTTCCTAATAGCTTTTTTTTTTAAGAGACTCGCATGACAGTATGATAAAGAGATCAAATCTGAGGATCTTTCCAATGAAGTTCAGTTACCAAAATAATTTTAAGAGTGGGAAGGACCAGAGGAGAGGAGAGGAAGTAGAAGCAGGGGCAGGAATAGAACAAGAGAAGTTTCCAGAGTTCTAGAAGTGGGAGGGGAGGCTGCCATCTATGACCACTGTGCAAAACTGACCACCACCACAAATAACCTGGAACTTTCTCCAGTAATAGTCTGCTGTTTGACCTTGGTGACTTTAGCTAAGGACTCAAATGAGATCTCAAGCGACTCCAGAAATGTACTGAATTATACAATCATGCAATTGTCCTCATGTACAGTTACCCCAACACAATCCATCACCCTCCACTCATTTCCCCTGCATGTAGCACCACCCCACGAGATGCCATCTAACTTCAGGGAACGCCACTGAGGGAGCCAGCCGCTCCTGCCTCCTCCACCTACCACTATTCTCGGATATGGCTGCGGCTTTAGCAAGAATTAATGCCCGTGACCTATTGGACCCGAAGTGTGAAAGCCAGCTCCAGAGCCAAAGCTTTACTTTACACCGCACTTTAATGCTCAAACCTGACGACAAGTGGTACGATTTATTCTTCAAATTCCACCAGCACTGTTTCCATCAGTAACTAATTGTTCCCCAAAGCTGTGCTGCTTCCTAAGAAAATGCAAAGTTCAGTGTCTGGCAGGGTGGGATTAGTCCAGTGTTAAGGTTAACAAACAGATAATCTGGTCCATCACAATATCAAGACATCTAGAAACAGCATGCTTAAAAGACACAAAGACAGGAATTATGAGCATAGGAGTTAGTTTCAAAATCCACATATTCTTCATCCCCCCGCAAAAGGAAAGATGTAGCTGGCTGGACACAGAACATACAAAAACACACACCTCTTACAGAAACTAACTCTGCATGAATCAGGGACCTTTGCTTCCTCTCAACAAGTAATAACTACCAGCATTAAAGTAGGCTTTAACAAAAAGTCAGGTGCTGTTCAATGTCTTTGGAGCCTTGATGGCGTAGTCTAAGGACTACCAGCATTGATGCTTGGAACTTTTAGATAGAAATGCAGAATCCTGCACCCTCGACCTCTACAATGAACTGCAATCTGATTTTTGATACAATCCCCAGATAACTGACCTACTCATTAATGTTATGAATCAGTGGTTTAGAAGAGAGACTTATTTTGAGAAAAATTATTTATGCATTTGTCAATCCTCAGTTCATATACAGGTGCTATGATGTAATCATATATTTTATAAGATCCTTAGATTTCAGTTACATTTGAAAATGCATTGGATAAGAGACACCTAGCAGTAGTAGTAATAACTGTTTATATTTTCTAAAGTCTTATCATATATTGAGCACTATTTCATGTTTATTTTACTACTTTACTATTAGAGTATTTAATTATCAAAACAACCCTGTGAGGTAGGTGATGTTATTTTCACATGAGGAAACTGAGGCACACAGAGACGAGATAGCAAGGTCATGCACATAAGAAGTTGCCAAGCCAGGATTCGGGGCCAGGCAATCTTGGTTCCAGAACCCATGCCCTGGTTCCTCTCAGCTATAGTATTGCAGAGAAATGTGCCCAACAGAAGGCGTTTAGTGTACTTGTGACTAGAAGATCAGGTTTAACCAACGGAATGCCAACTCTTCATCAGATCTTCGGAAAACCTGTTCCACTTGGGCATGGACTTCTCTCAGATACACTCTTCCTGACTTTAGTTCTAGCACCATAATTCTGGTCTTAATAAAATAAATGTGCTTTCTGGGCTGCCTAACAAATTCCTTTACTCCAACTGACACATGTAGAACAGTGGTTTCCAATGTGTTCCCTGGAACCTAAAGTATGATACAGTATACATTTCTTCACATTCATTCATTCGAATTTGCAATTAAAAATGTGTTTCTTAAAACCTCCAGTGAAAATAATTGATGCACCATTGTAAAATCCATCTTAGAAGAGATTTCATATTTAAAATAGAATTCATGTTTAGAATATTGATAATTATTCTGAAATTCATTTCTTGATTCCTTAGCTATATTCTGATGCTACTAGGAAACTGTACTATCTTTAGATTTTAATTACATTTAAAAATGCATTTGATCAGAGACACCTAGTTGAATATTTGTTGTCTTTTTAAAACTCAGTCAATTAAATTTGATTATCAAAGGAACTGCCTAATCAAAGACACAGGCACTAAAATTTTAATATTTAAATATTTATATCATAGGACTAGGTTAGAGACAGAATAAAATGTAAATATATGCAAACCTTTTCATAAAGGAGTTCCCATAACCAAAAGCATACTGTCACCCAAATGTCAGGGCTATAAACAGAATATGTACAAAAAACTTATAAATAAATTTTTAAAAGACATAGAATTCAGCAAAAAAAGGACAAAGAATATGATGAATAATTCACTGAGAAAGACAAATCAACTATAAACATGAAAAAATATGTTCAAATTTCCTAGACTACTACCTTTGCACCCATCCGATAGAAACCATTTTAAAGGGGTTAGGGGCATAGCACAGTGATAAGTGTTTGTGCTTAGCAAGCATGAGACCCTGGGTTCAGTCCCCAGCGTGAACAACAAAATTTAAAGACACTGATCGAAGCAAATGAAGAAGGAGGCATTTCTGAATACTGCCAATGTAAGTGTGAACTTTTACAATATTTTCAGGAAATAAATTGAAAGCATACATACTTCTTGACCCAGTATCTTTATTTATAAGGATTTTCTTCCTAAGGCACTCCTGCAGGTGCCTATGTGGAGGCTCATTGCAGCATTATTTATAGCAGCAAATTAGGACTGGGGTGGGGAAAGGTTGGGGAGGAATTACACAAATGGCTAGCACAAGATGTGGTAAATGAACCACAGGGCATCTATACAACAGATTCTGCACAGCCCCTCGAGTTACCATCTTTCACCCATTTTAAGATACCCCAGATGGTAAATGTCCTCCCATCTACCAGATGTTAACATGTAACAGGATGGCCTGTGGCCATTTTCAGGTGCCATTGGTTATCAGATGACTCCAATTTCAGAGATGCTGAAATTGGGATCATCTGATAGTGCAAAACAAAAAAACAAAGTGTAATGTAGACTGGTGACATTGATTTCAGTTTTCAATATTCTGTTATGATATATATATATTATATATATATCATAATAATAACTTATATAAATATACAACAATGTGTAGGAAAATCTAAGGGGATAAAAACCCAGCTTTCAAGGATGAGCATCTTAAAGGTAGGAAGTTCACCTGTGAAGGGCTAGGTGGAAGGGAACATAATATCTTTGATTATTTATTCTTTAGAAGAAGCATGTATTAGGGCTGGGATTGTGGCTCAGCGGCAGACTACTGGCCTAGCATGTGCGAGGCCCTGGAGCCTCAGCACCACATAAACATAAATAAATAAAATGAAGGTATTGTATCCAACCACAACTAAAAAACTGAATATTAAAAAAAGAAATTATAAAAAAGAAGCATGTATCTTTTTTAAAAATGAAGAAATATTGCATAAAGATCAAAGGAAAAAAAAGTTGAGGTGTTAGAACATTGTGAGAAAATGACCCAAACTTAAGTGCTCACTCTACTAATTTCACTTTCATCTCCTAGGGCATCTGCCTCTTGGGCACAAGACAACAGAAGCACTAGTAACCACACCCTGTTCTGCCCAAGTCCTCCCAGCCTTTACAAACAACCCAGCAAGGGAGAAGTAGGTGGCCCAGCCTTGCAAATGAGCTGCGCAGGGTGAGGCTATTTTCCCCTGAGCACGCAGCAGCTGTGGCAGATTTCAGATTCAGCCCATCTGGCCCCAGATCCAATAGCTGGCTGCCATCTATGCCTTTATTTATTAGTTTTTTTTTACCTCTGGTATTCATTTTCTTTTTGTGGCATTTCAAATTATTTTCTTTTTTCATGCTACATTGGTTTTAAGTTATTTCTAAGCCAGAAAGTTAATTAATAAATAGCTTGAAAGAAAAATTCTAATTGAATTAACTGAAAGTTTATGCATTTTCTCTCTTCAAGAAATTCTTCTTCTTTTAACTATCCTGAGAATGTACTCATTACAAAACCCTCCATTTTACACCCACACATTGTTTTTCTAGCTTTAACACATCAATTTCACAAAATGATATACCAAACACGTTTAAGTGCCTTTCTTTTAAATGAGAAGTGGTAAAGAGGGAAGTGAACCATTGGTGGACAACCCAACAGACACTGAACAGCCCAGCCAGGAAACCTGGCACAAGCCCCTCTAGCCGCCCTCCAACACTTAGGAGGTGGGACAAAGCTGGGGCCTTAGCCTGTCTCATTTTTTCCATTTGACCAAAGATTTGATGGCAGATCTAAAACTTGAAAGCAGATTTGTTTAAATAATTTTTCATTTACTTCTACTTTCTTTCCTTTTTGTTATAATCCTTTTCTTATATAGATTGAGTATCTCTTATCCAAAATGCTTAGGATTAAAAGTGTTTCAGATTTTGGAGTTTTTCAGATTTGGGGATATTTGCATACATCTCATCAATTGAGTAGCCCTAATGCTAAAATCTGAACTTTTGGGAGCATTTCAGACTTTGGATTGTCAGGTTAGGTACTTCTCAATACAGGCTGACGTTAAATTTTGGACTTTGACCTAGAAGGATCTAATATATTTTGCTATATGTAGAAACTGCTAGGAATGAGGATTATAGAAAATAAATGAAGTATTAGGAAATACACAGACATATGTCACCAATGGCCGAGTTTTGTTTCTTCAGGTCATTTATCATTCTTTTGGGAAATAGAATGATGGTTTCAAAAATTCATGACAGGGTTTGGCATGCAGGTAACCAACCCGAAGCCATAGACTTATCCAATCCTATGTACATACACACCTGTGATGAAGTAAGACCCAAGGAGTGAAGATATAAAAGAGAAATGTCAGGCTCCAGAGGAGGTGAGAAGAACCTGCTGCAGGTTTCTTGCAGAAAAAAAGTGGATCTGGGCTTACCTGAATCCTTCATGGGGCAGAGCGCACACTGCATTCCCCAGGCCTCTCCATACAGACAGCAGCACTCGGTGTATGTTGTCTGCTTCCCTACAAGAGGACGGCTACACACATACTCTTCACTCAGATGTTCCCAGCACAGATCTTGGTAGACATCGGTTTCTTCTATTTGTTCTAAAAGGGAAGAGATGGTTCCTTGACAATTGCACTGTTATTTCATCAACACTGTGGTGGAAGCCAGCGAGCGTCAAAGTTTCCATTCCTACGTCTAAGAGTGACTTCCAAATAAAAGTCTGAATCTAGCCTGGTCTTTCCACAATGAAACCTCTGTCATCTCCAATTGAGCGTCGTTCCACCAGCTAAAATTCAGACTGCCCATCATGTTCCAACTAAATCTTTGCTTCCATAGCTGGCATTGTCTTATAAAGTGACCCACTATCTTGTCCTTGAGAGACTTCCTCCAGTCTTCACTTTTTCACATTTACTCCTTTGTCGGATCCCACCATTTCTCTCTAATTTTTTCTTCTTTTTTGATTCATGCTTTGTTACTCATTTCATCTGCCAGCACCCTGGACGAGAACAGTTCTCCTCAGTTCTAATCTTTCTACCTTTCAACTGACTTCACCCAAAGCAATCTCTTGAATATGGTGATTGATTGATTAGCTATGCCCGTTATTTTCTTTTTAAAGATTTATTTTTTAGTTGTAGTTGGACACAATACCTTTATTTGACTTATTTATTTTTATGTGGTGCTGAGGATCGAACCCAGGGCCCTGCACGTGCTAGGTGAGTGCTCTACTGCTGAGCCACAACCCCAGCCCAGCTATGCCTATTATTAATGGCATGCCACTTCATCAGATATGAACAGGGATTCCTACCAATGGATTTCAGGGCTTTCTACCACTTTGTAGAACTCCACCCTCTGTTTCTACCTAGCCTCATCTGTGTCTTTCCCTCTAGATTAGATTCAAAGAAACTGTTTTTACTACATAGCGTTATTTATTTTTTCCATCTGTATATTTTCACAGCACACCATATGATATCGTCTTAAAGCTTACCAAAGCTCTCAAATTTGACACAGTATGTCCCTGATTAGCCTTCCCTGAACTTACGTCTTCCTCATCTGCCTCTGAAGGTCAAGTATGATGACCTCGGGCTTGGAAGAGCTCTGTCTTCTGCTCTGTGCTACTCTGCTGCCCAGTTGGTGAGTATGTTCAAAACATTAAATCTCTCATATGTCAATCATATGCATCTTGGAATCTCACTTTAGTCATTTCAAAATATTCAATAAATCAATTTTTCTATATTTTAGTAGTTCACACTTTAGTCAAAACACAAACCTTATGGTATTTATCTAGACATAAGTTTGCATCTCATATCCAAACATACCATTTGATTCCGTTGGTCGGATACATCTTTTTTCTGAAGCATCCAGGACCATTGGATGGGTACAAAAGCAGTTATAAGAGCCTTCTGTGTTAACACACTGGCCATCAATACAACTGTTGGGATCTTGACATTCATCCATATCTGCAGAGGAAAAAAAAATTACTAAAGCAAATCAACAATCAGTTGAACCTCAGATACTTACTCAAGTTAGCACATAGCTAAATTTAGTCCAGATTCCAGAGGCTGCTGCAAGTTTAATTGACTACAAATCATCATCCAAAAGAGAACGGCTCTGACTCTAAAAACGATAAGTTGTACTGACTGCAAAAATAATGTTGCCGCCACCACTGGTATTAAATATGGAAAGAAAACATCTATGGACAGGATACGTTTTGAAATTTAAGATAAAATGCCTTTTTATGATATTTTTAAAGTTATTTCCTTTTCTATGCTTTTCTGCCTAGTGTATATGGTTTTCTGCTTTAAGCATTAGAGTCTGGGTCAGCATTTTAAAGTGACTTTCACTTGCTTGGTATGAGTGATGAAGCAGGAGGCTCCACAGACCAAAAGGACATTTCAGTTATACCAGTGACCGGAATTATAATTCCACATTGAATATTAACTGTTTGAAATCCATTCAAATAGTTGGTGGGGTTTTTTTTTCTTAAATTTCAAAAATCTTGCTTAAGAAAGAGATCCATGAAACATTTATGCGTTGTTTTAATATGTGATTTGGATTCAAAGAAATTGTTTTTACTACATAGCATTACTTATTTTTTCCATTTATATATTTCACACCATACAATATCCTCTTAACGCTTACCAAAGCACTGCAATTTGACAGGATCATAGTATGTCCCTTGCTTACAGTAGCATTCATAACCAGGCTGAGTGTTCAAACAGAAACCATTTTTACAGATCTCCTGTCCAAAAAGTAGGCATTCGTCGGCATCTATGGGGGAAAATTGAGAAATACCAAAGAGGAGATAGTTTAATCTTCCCACAAGAAGAAATTAATATTGAGCTTCAAATGAAATATTATATTATTTACATTCCAAAGAATCTTAAAGACCCACAATATACAAATTCTTAAAATTAGATACAGAAATGATACAGAAATGTAAGCAGATGTGGTTTGTCTGTGGAACAATGACCCAAAAACTTTATCAGAGAAGGTATATTTGCAATACAGCACCTGAGATATTACTTTAAGTTTGATGAAATAATCTATGGATTCCATAGTGTTACCAGGATATTTTCTAAAGAATAGACCTTTTAAGAAATGTGCCTTTCTAGGAATGTACATTCTGGCCCATTCACTAGTTGAAATGTATAGAGCTGTCAACATGAGTTTGATGGAACCTGATCAAAGTCTTCCATGATCATAAAGATAAGCTAACAAAAGCATAAGGGGGTTGGCAGACTCATTCCCCCACAGAATTAAGATCTCCAGGCCATCACTTAAATTTACTCAATGATAAACTGAAAATAAGGGTACACTGCCTTGATTAAGATCGAAAGGATTAAATGAGATAATCCACATGCCAGACTCAGTATACACTCAGGCATGGGCAAATGCTCAAAAGTTATCTACTGCTTTTGTTAGCATCAGTTCTAGCATTTCACAGCTAATATCAGCTAGCACCTATTTCAAAAATCAGAGACTCCACAGATGACTTGTTCAGATTCACACACATGGAAAATGGCAAAGCCAAGTGCAGTGAACTTAGGGCTGGCTGGATCTGAATCTAGTCTTCTTCCAACCACTTCCAGCACTGTGCAGGCAGGGTGAGGAGGCATTTATTTTTATATAAGAGAGGATGACTTTATGGTAGACTTAGGGTTCTGTTCTATAACATGAAGTGAAATTTAACTACATCCCTGTAAAAATATAGTATGTGATAATTGTGAACTTGAAAAACCATTTGACACATATTGCAGACCAAGTCTTGTTATTCAATTGGACTAAATCATAGATGTATTTTATTTTATTTTATTTTTTATTTTTTTTAAAGAGAGAGTGAGAGAGGAGAGAGAGAGAGAGAATTTTTTTAATATTTATTTTTTAGTTCTCGGCAGACACAACATCTTTGTTGGTATTTGGTGCTGAGGATCGAACCCGGGCCGCACGCATGCCAGGCGAGCGCGCTACCGCTTGAGCCACATCCCCAGCCCCATAGATGTATTTTAAAAACACAAATGGAATTTCTTATCCAGCTACTGAATTATTCCATATTATTCAAACACTCGTTTTCCAAAAATGGATGAACAATAAAAATATTATTAGTCTCTTTTCCACCCACTTAGTAGTTTTAAATATTAAACTACAATGAAAAACAATCACTTTGTGTATAAAAGGTTATAATGTATCTACCATGAAAATGTCAAAAGTAAGCGTTTAACGAGGAAATATTCATACATTTAAATATTCACAAAAATTAAGAGGCTGCATATTTATTTTAGAGTTATATGATAGCAGCATTAAATGTGTAAAACTTCCATTTGGGTTTTGTTTTGTTTTTTGCAATACTGGGGACTGAACCCAGAGCTTTCCCTCCATTATGGAATTACATCCCCAGTCCTAAAACATCTACTTTTTGTTTTCTTCTTTTCCATTCCTCATTATGAATGTGTGGCCCTTAGTACAAGGTCCTAGAAATAGAAGGGTTAATTCTGAAAAGGCACAAACCTTGACTCTATTGATGACCACAGAAACACACATTCCAGTGGCCCAACTCACAGGGTCATAATTTACATGACTTCTAATACACCCCGAGGATAACTGGACAAATTTAAGTATGAACTCAATGCAGAATTTTGTAGTGGTTTACACACATTATCTCACTTAATCCTCATTGTAACCTCATTTCTGTCTCTCAGATGAGCACACAGCAACTCAGAAGGTGAAGTGACCTCCCATGGTCACACAGCCATGAGTGTTCTGACTCCCAAGCCTCAGCTCTGATCAGAGACCAGAAACCTTCCTTCAGTGGTAGAATTAAGGGCTTTGTAATTAGTTTCCATGGCCCCAAAGAACCCTCATTCTGTGTAACCCAAGCCACACTTCTAACTAGAACTTCTGACAGGTGTTGCAAATTCACAGCCACTTGACTCTGACCTTTGTAGTTCTCACCACCAATGTCGTAAGAGGATTCTCCAGCGGGGACAAAACCTTTCCCCCTAGGACACATTTCCGTGAATTCAGCTGAATTTAAAACAGACAAAAACCAAAAAGCAAATAAGTCGAAAAATAAAAACAAAGAATCAACATCTTCCCTGCAGGCAGATTTTAAAATCAGTTTTACTTTCCCAGATTCAGTATCTTTAAGCAATTTAGGAAAATAAATTCAGAACAATACCCTTTATTTTGGATTAGTTACAAATAAATCTAATGACTTATTCCATATTATTTATATACTTATATTATTTATAAATTTACTAACTTTTTTTTAAAGCTTTCAATGTTTTATTTACCCATGTTTAACTGGCCATTATGACTATTATTTTTGCACTATTGTGGTGTCTAGTATTTTAAAGGATCAATAAAAGCCCATAAAGCAAAATTTTAGCTTAAATATCCAAGCTCTATTTATGGATAACGCTGTGTCATGGCTGGCAAAAGAGGTTGATCTTAATTTTAAAGTGGAATAAAACAATTATCTTTTTGCCAAAGCATCTGATAGCACCCAAGTGTCTCAGCACTCCCTGTGAGAGACAGAAGTTGAAGAATTCATATTGATGTGGGAAGAGGGTGATGGCTCTAGCCCTGAATGACAGTCACCATAAGGCAACTTGCCCTCGAGTCGACTATGGCCGTGAATACATCATCCCAGGGCCTCAAAGCAAGAAACAAAATGCAATCCTCCCGAGGCCCGTGGACACCACATGTAAAAACACAAGTGCAAACGTCACACTGGGCTGCTTCTTACCAGTCCCCAGGACCGGGCAGGGGAAGATCTCACAGTTGTCTCCCCACCCGGCCCCTGATGTACAGCAGCATTCTTGTTTGGTGACGTTGGGGGCCAGCACATTATCACAGAGACTGGCGTCATTGAGGTTATAGTAGCATTCTTTCTTTTCTTCTCTAGGCTGGTCCACATCTAAATCTAAACAGGAGAGAAAGTAAGAGGACCATCAGGGAGGACACCCCAGATCTACCTAGGACACAACAGAGCAGAAACCGCCATGGGAAAGAGTGACAGGATGTGTTCATGGCATCCTTAACTGCTTTCCACGCTCCGCATCAGGCTCTTCCACTTCAGGATACAAATGCACTTCAATCCCAAATTTTGGTGGATTTCTAACACACCCCAAGAGTGTAAATCTGTCGAAGCCATTTCCTTTGACGTTAACCAATTACTTTATTCTTGTAAATTTGGCTGTGAGTACAGTTTCCATCTCTACTTTCTTGCCAAACACAGGGCCATTCTTTATGGAGCTGTAACACCTACTTAAATCAATGAAAATGTTCCCCAACACTTGACCAGAGATCTGGGGCCACACATAATATTGAAGCCTTCGGTGGCTATTTGAATCAACCATGCCCCCAATCTTTTCTGAGCAGTATACAGCAGAAGTAGGAAAATACTGCAGTAACCTGGAGCCCATAAAATAATCTTTCATCACTGAAAACCTAGCCACTTAAATTATTGCAAATATATGGCTTTGAATGAAATAATGAGTGCCAGCTAAGCCTCAGCACAGAATTCCAAGTCTGGGTTCTAGTCCCACCTCATGTGTGTGTCCTAGAAGAAAATGCCTTCTAACAGACTCAGTCTCCTTGGGACAAACACAAAATGATTAAAAAAAAAAAATGAGAACAAAACCCACCCACTTTCAGATAATACCAATGGTTGAATTCTATCAGACTCAACACCCTTGAACAAGTCTTTGATCCGTATTTTGTGACTGGACTTGAAAGTAATCCAATTCCTTTTCTACCAAATGCCATAGAGTCCAAATGACTGCCTTTGATCCAATTAGAATTTATTACTTGTTTTCATTTTATGCTGTATCACATAAAAAGCTGACTACTGTCATTACAATTACTTAGATTAATTCTAATGAGATGATTTCATCAGAACTCTATTGTTTCCAGATTCTTAGACCCAAAGAAACTACAGGGAACAAGGGAAAACATTTTCCAATGAAGATGAGTCTGAGACTTGAATGTCAACCCCTAGTTACCCTTCTTTTGAAGTTGGTAGATCATTAGGTTAGGAAAAATTTAATGAGTTTTTTTTACAATAGTTTCCTATATATTTATTTTGGCAGGGCCAAGTTGACCGTGGAAATGTGATTAATATTAAATGCTAAAAGCATTTTAAAAATAAAAGTTCTTAAAATTCAACCAGAGGGCTGGGGAGGTAGATTGGTGGCAGAGCATTTGCCTAGCCTACATGAGGACTTGTATTTGAGCCCAACACCAAAAACAAACAACAACAACAAAAAGCCTACTCCCCTCTTCTAAAGCTAATGTTCCATTGTGGCATTAAAAAACAAGCAAAGGAATAAACAACCTCTCAAGTACAAACTCTCAGAGCACAGAGTATGAATGAAAACATCAAAAGATCCTTCAGCCACCTCATTCTTGCCACTCGCTGGTTATTCTTTTGGTAGATTTTTGGCTTGCACTCTTAGTAGGACTATCTGATGATAAATTCAAGTGTACAGGAAACAGATCAAGTGTATAGGAAAAAACTTGGAATGCTGATTTCCATGTAGCAGTTCTCAATCATTCCCTTGTGTGTGAAACTGAATAAAACCCACCACACCTCCCTAGTCATGCAGACATGGAATTTTCTTTGGAAACTAAGGGTGTGTATTTTAAATTATTATTAAACCCCTCACACAAAACCCTATAGAAAATTTTGCAAACTTTTCCCCAGCATTCTGAATAAATTTCCAGTCTGTTCCTACTAACAATTCTCTTCAAATATCCCCCCCCACACACTGGCCTAAAAATGCAGCTAACTACTAATGAATGTGTTCAGAAATACAAATCAAGGAAGCAACATGGAATTTAACAAACTAAGATTTAGTTTACAGTTGTACTAAAAGTAGAATCAATCACTTTTTCCTTGTGTACAAATAGTTCTAAGTATGTCTGGCATTTATTATAAAATGTAATACTATGTAGTAGGGTCTCGATGAAGACTGCTATGTTCATAGGTAATCAAAAACCACAGGCTTCTCTCCAAAGCCATGCATGTCAAAATGATACATACACACACATATATTTCACACACAGTATAAATACCGAGTTTTCTATGATGTTGCACTCATGGAAACTAAGAAACAAAATTACCTTTATTATTTTGCCTTTTCTTTGGAAGGAAACTCATATTATTTCATAAGGGAGATAATCAATAATATACTTATATTACTCGGTTTTACATTAGTTCTGCTCTTATTTTCTTTCCCAGCTATTTGAAAATTCAATGTTTACACAGCTGAAATGGAGGGTTAGGCAGGCCCTTATCCATGTTTGAAAAAAGATGCAAATTCTTTTTCAAAAACTGGTCCACAAAGGTCATTCTGGGAAAAACTATAATTTCCCTATCTTCCTAACCTTTAAATAATTAACTTCCTTGAGAATTTTTCCTTTGGGGTAAAATTCTGATCTGTAAATATACATAATATAATTTCTTTGAAGAATTTCTGTGAGTTTAAGTCATTGCTTCTGGATTGGAGGTTTTCTGTTGGTTATGAAAAGGGCTAAGCATGAAAAAGAATAAATTTTCTTAAAGATTTTATAAATAAGATTAACCATACCACACATCACATGCCACAGACTTCTAAGAAATATATTATTTCTCCTCCAGTATTTTCAGATTTTATTTTTCTATTTTTATTAAAAGGCTGGCTTAACATCTGTTTATAAATATCAATTTGTGCATTTTAATCCTAGGAGTATGGTTTGGTGATAACAAAAAAAGTGACTTTTTGGACATTTTACATGTGGTACTTTTTTGTCATAGCAATTTGTTTGATTGATTGATTTTGGTGGTGGGGATTAAGCTCAGAGCCTGGTGCATGCTAGGCAAGGGCTCTACCACTGAGCTACATCCCTAGCCCCATGTAGTTCTTTTCTGAAGGAAATTTTACCAAGGCCTTTTCACATGAAATGCAGAATAACTAACTATGCCTATAGAGGGAGCAGGTAACGCAGCACCCTCCTGTTGTGGAAGAGAAAACTGAGATTCATTTCAAGTGGCTTGTATCCATGGCTTTCTTTCCCTAGAAGCCCTCTTTGTGGCACAGCATCCTACTAATCTCAAGTAGCTTTGTTTGAGATAAATGAAGAGAGGGCAGCAGATGATCCCTGCCCATGTCAGCATGTCCCTTGCTCTGAATAGAACAGAGGAGCTTAGAGCCACCTAGAGAGCCCTACCTGGGAATTCCTTCCCCTTGGTCTGTCAAACTGCAGAGTCTTTTCCTAAATATGTGCAACTGCAAGGACTGCTATTGGGTGAGAAAACCCAAAAGTTTTTTCTTTTTGATTAAAATGCATATGAGTCTTTAAAATATAGGCTTTTGTCTTCGATTTTTGTCTGCATTGTGTTTTGCAATGTGTTCTATATGTCCTCTGAGCCAATCCTCTCTATGTCCTTTAGACCAAAATGACCCAGGAGTAACAAAGCGAATGGGTGTGAGTAAAGAGTGCCCAGTGAAACACCAGCCATAGTGGACAAGAGGTCAGTGCACAGAAGTCTATGAGAGGAAATTATTTCTGCTAGATGCCCCCAGGAAGCTGTACTCCTTTCTTAAATTTAAAAATCTCAAGAAACACAGTTTATATCACTTTGTGTTTTTATAAGAAAAGGAATTCTCGGATAATATTTCAAGAGGGAGTAAAAAAAGAACTTAGAAATTCATTTATGTTTTTTTTTTCAAGCCCTCACCTTCAAGAACTTACACAATGGAGACATGTGTTATCTATTATTTAAAGCAGGATTGAGGAGAAAGCCCTCCTCAGTAAGTTCCAGAAGGTACTGACCGTAGAAATGGATTGCATATGAAAGAATGCAAATAAAAAAGAAGACCAGAGAAAGGTGATCAAAGTTAAGTTTAAAAAACAAAGCATAGGAATTAACATGTTTTGAAGAAGATATTTCCACACAGTTCCTGTTCTTAAAGAGGTGATGTGAGTACAGAGTTGGGCCAGTAAACTGGCCATGGGCTGGCCAGAGGAGAGTCCACTCCTGGATGCATACACCTAAGCTACACTGTGGCAGGCCACGGTACACAGGGCTATCGTGGAGAGGTGACATCTGAGCCAAGTTTTGAAAGATAAATTAAGGAAGAAAATATTTTTTAAAAAGTCAACAAGCAAGGTGCCTGAGGGTGAGAAGCAAAAAGTACAACTGAATTTAACTTTCTGTGGCAGAGCAAGATGGGGGTGTCCATCACATCACACCATCATTTCTAACCAAAAGCTAAGCACCAAAAAAAGCAAATAACCCAATCAATAAATGGGCCAAGGACCTGAACAGACATTTCTCAGAAGCTGATATACAATCAATCAACAAATATATGAAAAAATGTTCATCATCGCTAGTAATTAGATAAATACAAATCAAAACTACTCTAAGATTTCATCTCACTTGAGTCAGAATGGAAGCTATTAAGAATACAAACAACAATTTGGGAGATGATACTAAAAAGGTTTGTTATATTCTAGTGGGTTTTGTTACCTGCTAATGGAATTGGACTTTATGCTGTAGACGGTGACAAGAAGTTGATAGATTGAAGAAGGATTTGAAACCAGATCTGTTTTAAAAATACAAATAGCCTCTTCAGCAAATGATGCTGAGAAAACTGGAAATCCACATGGAACAAAATGAAATTAAACCCCTATCTCTCACCATGCCCAAAACTCAACTCAAAATGGATGGAGGACCTAGGAATTAAACCAGAGACCTTGAGCCTAATGGAAGAAAAAATAGGCCCAAACCTTCATCATATAGGAGGATTAGGCCCCCAATTCCTTAATAAGACTCCTATAGCACAAGAATTAAAACCAAGAATCAATAAATGGGATGGATTCAAACTAAAAAGCTTCTTCTCAGCAAAAGAAACAATCAGTGAGGTGAATGGAGAGCCTACAGGATGGGAAAAAATCTTTACCACAAGCACATCAGATAGAGCACTAATCTCTAGGATATATAAAGAGCTCAAAAACCTTAACACCAAAAAAAAAAAAAAACCAACAAATAACCCAATCAATAAATGGGCCAAGGAACTGCATAGATACTTCTCAGAAGAAGATATGCAATCAATCAACAAATATATGAAAAAATGTTCAACATCTATAGCAATTAGAGAAATACAAATCAAAACTACTCTAAGATACCATCTCACTTCAGTCAGAATGGCAGATATCAAGAATATAAACAACAATAAGTGTTGGTGAGGATGTGTGGGAAAAAGGGATACTCATACATTATTGGTGGGGCTGCAAATTGATGTAGCCAATCTAGAAAGCAGTATAGAGATTCCTTGGAAAACTGGGAATGGAACCACCATTTGACCCAGCTATCTCACTCCTCAGTTTATACCCAAAGGACTTAAAAACAATATATTATAGGGACACAGCCACATCAATGTTTATAGCAGCACAATTCACAATAGCTAAACTGTGGAACCAACCCAGATGCCCTTCCGTAGATGAATGGATAAAAAAAATGTGGTATATATACACAATGGAACATTACTTAGCATTAAAAGAGAATAAAATCATGGCATTTGCAGGTAAATGGATGGAGTTGGAGAATATGATGCTAAGTGACATATCCAATCCCAAAGGCCGAATGTTTCTTTGATGAGGATGCTGACTCATAATGGTGATGTGCGGGGAGCATGAGAGGAATGGAGGAACTTTAGATAGGGCAAAGGGGAGGGGGGGAAGGGAGGCAGGAAAGGGGTAGGAATGATGATGGAATGAGTTAGACATCATTACCCTAAGTACATGTATGAAGACACAAATGGTGTGAAAATACTTTGTGTACAGTCAGCGTCTTGAAAAATTGTGCTCTATATGTGTAATATGAAATGAACTGCATTCTGCCAGCATGTATAACAAATTAGAATGAATAAACAAATATAAACTCTGGCAAAATGTGGAGTAGGAATTAATGGGACAGGCAGGAAGAGGAGTCAGGAGGCTACTGCAGTGGTCCAGGAAGTGATGCTGAAGGGCAGGCTCCGGCAACAGGAACAAGACCAGGGAGGACTATGGAGGACACTTTGAAGATGGAATGGCATGGATGGGTTGCTTAGACAGGTGGGGATAAAAATGAAAGCATCAATTTGAGGTTTCCAGTACTGATGTCAATTATTAAGTGCACATAGGGGGGAGTCTTGGCAATTAATTTGGGTTTGAGTAGTTGGCAGCCAGAGATGCTTACAAGTAGACCCCTGGGAAAAAGGTCCAAAGACTGTTGGAAATTAGAGGGTAGCCCTCAGCAAACAGGTGGGGCAGAAGAGTCTTAAACAAGCAACACCACAAGAGTAATAGTTGACTCAGAAGCAGGTAAAATATCCCAGGAGAAAAACAGAAAAAACAAGAGGGTTGTTGCAAGCATGCAACTCCCTGGGACATCAATATGGAAGGGATGGGAAAGAAAATGAGACAGGAAAAGAATCGTCCAAGGTAGAAGGGCAAGAGGAAGATTAGTGTCCTGAAATCAATCACAGGGAAAAGAAGGGGAGAAGAGGAGAAACCACTGTCAAATTGAAGTCTCCAATGAGACTGAAGGCTATTGGTATACAAAGCTCCCTGATGACCCAAGAGGAAGCAGTTTCACATAGAAGAGGAATTAGAGGGCCTGATGTCAATGCCATGAGGAGTAAATGGGAGATGGTTCTATTGTGGTTTGGGGCATACAGGTGTCACCTCAAAGAATCAGAAGGTCAACATGGCGACCAAGATCATCCTGGATGATGTTATGCTGGGGATTTTCATCTAGATATAGTTTTGTATTTGCCTTGTTCTATGATGAATGAATATTATTTTAATAATGGGGGAAAAAGTGAAATGGAAGTCAAATTTTAGAAGAATTTGGTCTCTTGGGGTACTTAGCCCCAAGAAGTGGAAATAATGAAGTGGGAAATTCCCCAAGTTGGATTCCTGTACCGGTTCTGCCATGCATTAGCTGTATGACCCCAAGAATAACATTTAGAGCTTCAGTCTGGCCCAGAGTCACTTTACCTATAAATAAAGAAGCTGGGTTGGAAAATCACTAAGGTAGTTTCTAAATGTAGAAGCCAGGATCAAGCTCATGATGTGAGAGAACGCTCATTAGTAAATTAGATAAGACTGGCATTTAAACTGATGTGAAAGCAAAAATTACTTTTTAATACAAATAACCACCCCAGTCTATACACTTAATCATTTCCGATTTTATTTGCTTTTCTTAAAGTGCAGAACACATGCATTGATTATAATATACATCTTTTTCATGATGTTCTTTTCATTATACCTTCTGTTTTAAGAGTAAGACTCTATTCCTACCACAGAATATCCTCTGTTCACCAATCAAGGAAGAGAACAGCATTTTGTGGGTAAGGTTTGAAGGCTATGGTTGCCAAGACTAAATATTTACTGCTTCCTTTAGAGTGCCCAAAGACATAAAGTTTTTATTGAGCAATTATCACAGGCACTAAGGAAATAAAGGCATCAGACTATATTTCATATCCATATCCTCTTAAATGTGATGAATGGCCTGGTATGGACATTTTTTAGTTATTTCTGTTTCATATTCTTTTAGGTAATGTACAGCAATGTAAATTAATGGCCAAAGGCCCAAGAAGTGGAAAACATTAGACTAGACGTAAAAAAACTATATGGGAGCCAAGAAGTCATGTAGAAATAAAAATCCTAGGATATTAAGAGTTCAAAACTACCTTAAAGACCAGAAGAAATAGACTCATGCTGAAAGTAGGTGCTCTTCTGCCAATGGGTATCCTCACCTGTTTTTGAATACCTCCAGGGGAAACACCCTGTGTGAGATGTGCACTGCCTAGCTCTGGTTAGCTATGGGAAAGCTCTTTTGGATACTAATTTGAAATCTTCCTGCCTGGCATCCCATCCCTTAGCCTAAGTTCTGTACTCAGTACAATAAGACATTAGATTTTTGTTTCTGCTCATTATGGGAATGTGAATTGTCCTGGGAAAACCGTATAGTTGAGTAAAACTGTTGCTGGCTACATTGCAAATTTTTATTTCCTTTCCAAATCACATTTCAAGAAGGTTGAGATCTGAGTTATCAGTATATCTATAATAAAATTAATTGGAATCCTAAATAAAAACTTTGGTACAAAATGTGTTAATAGTAGATTCTTTGACTGAGGTATGATGCAAACTCTTTAAGCTAATTTCCATGTACTTGTGTTGGGTTAAAAGATGTCCCTCTGGGGACATCCTGCAATGCTCACAACCAGTTGGCTATTCTCAGAGGTCTACATACTTCTGCTTCTGCAGGTTGAGGAGTATGCCAACCAAGACTCGGCTATGTTTATTCTCAAACATTCTGTGCCAGTGTATTGATTACTGTTTTTACCTCATTAAGCAATACATATATCAGCAAAATATAAATGTGAATATAAGATTTGTTTCTCAGGCAAATACTTTAGAAAAACTAGATAAAGATTTAGTAAAAAGAATGCAACTAAATTAGGTGTGGATGAGATAACCATAAAACATTTGAAAACTAAAAATCTAGAGGGATTCATCCTCATTTGCTTTGTAAAAGTCTTTAAATTCTCACTTGCTTTAAAGTAGGCAGTGTAGAGGATGCATAAGAAATAGAGGTTTTTGGAGACGAGCCATGTAGAATTCCAAGAGTGGCCTCTGCTCAAAAAAGACCCTGGCCTGTCTTCAAAGACTCATGAATGAATGTACATTTTTTATGCTTTAAGTTAAAAATTAAATATTTAAAAGATATATTATCTTTTTTATAATTTCCAGTTTAAATCACCCTTTTCAAATAACTGATCAAGTATTGGCTCAATGAAGTGAAATTCTCCTTGAAGTTCAGGGATAAACTCTGTCTTTCAGATACTGGTAGTGAGACCAGGGCAAAGGAAAGTTAGATAATTATCAAAGAAAAGGAAATGGATAGATAGCACTTGCCATCACCTGGTTGCTAACAACTTCTGGGGGAGGGGAAGGATCACATTTTCTAACATAAGCAATCACCCCCTGGACAGCTCTCTTCCTGCCATTTTGGTCACAGAGGCAAGACAAGAAGAGGAGAGAACACAAGAAGAAAGGAAGCCAAAAATCTATAAAAGAGGCAAGAAATCCTCATTCCCTTGGGCACCAGCTCCATATTCCTTCCTCTCCAGAGGAGTCTCTCTCTGTTCTATCCTTTAAATAAAACTTTTTACTCTTGCCTCAGCATTTCTTGGTGTTCAGTCTTCAGTACCAGGGGAATGAGGACCTGATCCTAATTTTCAAGACCAGTTTCAATAGGAAATTGCTTTAAATACAGATAGTAGTAAGATTGTCTTAAGACTCTACATAACTGATTTTCACCAAAAACTATACAAATTGAGGTATGGCAGAAGTTTAAGATGCCAAGAACTATGCAGCTTAGTAAGCTCAACCAGTTTTTGATTGTTGTTATCATACATACATGAACCAATAAAAAATTGGCTATGTGTCATATTTAGGAAGCCAGAGAACTATGGTAAAAAAAAAAAAAACATGCAAAAATCCAGAAATGATTAGATAAATTAAGAGGAAGGAACCATAATGTATTTATTGTCAGACCAACATTATAGAATAAGGTATTCCAAATTATGTTCTTTGAAAAAGCAGGAGGGTACTTAGTGAACTCTGACTGAAAGAACATTCCAGAAAGAGATAGTCAATGAGAGAGCAACCAGACTAAAAGGAAAAAGGCAGAATAGGTGTTAGGAACTTTAAAAAAGTAGAGATGAGGAGCAAGGCTATGAGAAGAGTTGCCAGAAGTTCAAATAAATAATAAGCACAGTTTACAGTGAGCTGTTCCAGTTCAGCAAAAACGGTTCGGATTACCTCATGATCCTCTTAAGGCATTATTAATGTCTGAGAAAAAGAAATGAGCAAACTTCAGGAGCCAAGATATGTACTTTAATGAGGTTATATGACCTGGATCAAAAATAACTGTAGTCAAAAGATCCACCACTTCAGAAGAGACCATGAAAGGATGAAAAATAGCCTTGCTGTGTCTGGGACATGGCTGAGTATGAGATTTTGAATTGTACTTGGCTCTTAACAAGTGACTTTACACATGTGATCTCATTAAAAATGTGTAAACAATGGAGTATTACTCAATTGTAAAGAAGAATGACTTTATGATATTTGCTGGTAAATTGACAGATCTGGAGACTAAGTGAAATCAGCCAGTCCCCAAAAGCCAAAGGATGAATGTTTTCTCTGACATGAGGAAGCTAATCCACAATAAAAGTGGGAGAGAGGGTAATAAAAAAAAGAATAGAAGATCAGTGGAATAGACAAAGGGGAATGAAGGGAAGGGCGGGGATGGAATAAGGAAAGACAGTGGAATGAATCTGACATAACTTTCCTACTTACATATATGAATATACCACAGTGAATCTCACCACTCTGTAAATCTACAAGAAATTAATCAAAAAATAACTATGGGCAAAATAAGTAAATAGAATTTGTAAAACTCTGTGAAGAAAATAAAACTTTTCCATTCTAAAGGCGAGATACTAAATCTCATGGATGTTGAGATGCCCAAATTTACACAGTTAGAAAGAGATGATTGACCAGATCACGGGGTGTCCCATCTGAAGTCTTACAGAAAGTTTGAAAAATAAAGAAAAAAAAACTAAAAGTTCCATAAAGACCTAAAATTATCTTTTTCTGTATCCTTAATCTCCCCCTCTCTGCAGAATATGATCATTAGAATAGCTTGCTTTTTTCATTTCACATCGTATCATATGCATTTATATTTATTATGACTACCTAATCTTCATATAGATCCCTTATTGACTATACAATATTATGATATATTAAGTTATTCATTCAAAATAATACTGTGGGTAAAGTGCTACCCTATGGAACCAAAGACAAATAAGAGAAAGGTAATTACTTAGGCCAACCAGATTTTCATGTTTTGCTACCCTGGGTACAACTAAGATTAAATGTCTTTTTCTTTATGGCATGCATACCACATTGGTGGTCACTTGAATGAACAGCAATGCTACCTCAGCAATAACCTTCCTCTTCCCCTCCACAGACAATGTATTTTAATTGTCTGCTCACTTAATTCTGTACCTCCTTGCCTGTCTATACTTAGTAATCAAAAAATAAAATGTATGGATGAACATATTTTTATATTTTATTCTCCATAACTTGTGAAAATAGCTATTTTACACAAGACAAGTGTCCCCTATAGAGGATTAGTAAAAGCTATTATATGAGCGTGGGTAAAATTGACTGATATTTAGGAATAAATTAAAATGGTCTAAGTTTCATTTTATTTGGCTCTCAAAGGACCTTTTGGTCTTTTGCTTGTCTTAAAATACAACCAAGTTATAACTACATGGCACAACTAAAAGGGTGATCTATGATCTGCAAGTCGATTAATTTATCTGGAAAACTTTCAGCTCTCCACTTCAATTTGCACAGTGACAACGCAGTCTAAATCAAATTTTAAATAAATGCAAACATGGCAACTCAATAGGCCAGATTCTGGAGAAACACCTTAAGAATTCCAAGTGGAAGTCTTTGTAGATCCTGAGAGGCCTGTATGTTGATTTTCATTTAAAGAAGGGTCAAGATACATTTCTCCATGGGCCAAGAAAGGGGGATTATGTAACTTAATGAGATGATGCCATATTAAACCCGAGCTGATAGCTCCCTAAGTCTTAGGCAGGACCCAACAAATGTTCTCATTGTTTTGGATCCTTTACTCTGCTCATGACGTCTTGGGTTGGAAAGCTTGTTAGAAGCCATCTAGCCCAAACAGTCATGACCCACATCCTATTTCCACTGATGAGGGATGGGATGGACACAGGAGCTTCCAGCATCAGAACTGTGCCAGGACATTAGGCTCTTCCTCACCTCGCTCCTGGAGTGTCTGGCCCACGCCCATCAGGTTCAGGTTCTGAGCAGGGCCCTCTGTGCCCTGCCCAGTGCCACTGGGACTTACCTCCGGAGGCCCGGGAGCGGCACTGCCCAGTCATGGGGCTGTACTCCTGGTTCTCGTCAGCACACACACACAGGAAGGACCCTTCCACGTTTTCACAGAAGGCTTCACCACATACGCCACTGAGGAGTTCACACTCGTTCACATCTGGCAAAGGGAGTAAAGAGCAAGTGAGATGCGTGTGTCAGTCCAGACAGCTCTTCATTCTGCCAGCACTGCCAAGGCCAGTAGTGCCTTCCGGAAATGAGGTGCTCTCCAGGAAGCTGGCCAACCCCATCTGCTCTTTTAGGGAATAGGCTCCTAAAGGCAGAGCTCATGTAGCTGTCTGTATGACAGGACTGAGAACATGCACAATAATGGTCTAAATTCCAATTCTACTTTTAAGGGACACCCTGGAATTGCACTGGAAATAATAGTATGTGCCCTTTGAACATCTAGTTTGGTCTTCCATGACTTTTCAATATATTCAAAGTCAGAAATGGCCCAATGCTCTACTCTCAGTTCTTAAATCCAGAAAGAATTAGAAGCACATGCACTTCAGCAAGCCTAGAAACTTTGAATTCATTTAAAATGCTAAAGATCTACTTAAATGTCTGAAAGTACAGTTTACTAGCAGCCAAGAGGTCCATAAATTAAAATTAGAATTTGGGTTGTAAGAGCTATAAGCATTTATCAGGGTGCACTAATCATTCATGTGAACCAAATTGGTCCAATAACTAATACTGGTTTCAGTATTCCTTTTCAAATTCTGTGGATGTCCACAGGGTAATTTCTATTTTATGGAATTTTTTTTTCCTGTGCTTAAAATATATATAATTAAAACACAGTCAAGTCATCTCATTGATGAGTATGATTTATTAAAGGATGTGCAATACACCTTAAAGAAAGGCCAATTACCACATCGTACATTTTACCTTGCTTCTCCAAAAAGTTTTATTAATAGCTGTCCTGTTCAGCAAAGTACCTCACTTGACATCTGAAATGCTCATGGGTCTTATGCATTAAACATGTACACACCAGCTTCATGAGCACACTCTGAGATGGTTTATACAGTGTTAAAAATGTGAGCAGTTTTCCAAACCATTCAGGGAAAAAAAAATCCTATTTCCCCTGCTATATCCAGTTTATTGGACAAAAGGTTTATGGGTTTTGACTTATTTAGATAATTAACCTCAGCTTCCCATTTCACTTTGTTTGTAAACAAATATAAACCCAATGATCTGGGTTTCATTTATAAAAATATATTATAACATAAAGTAAAGCAGAACTGGAATATTTAATCAATATAGACAGTTATTATTTAGACTAGAAAAATTGACTTTAGGAATTTGCCAGTTCACATTTATCAATTTTAGGCAAATGTCATATGAAACTTTCTACTTTCCAACTCATATTATTTACATGGCTATTGAGCTCTTTCCCACCAGGCACGTTCATTTAATCAAGAAATATTTCCCACTTACTTATATGGGCCAGGCCCTGTGGCCCAGCCCATATGTGGGAGAGCAATGATGAGTCAGTCAGGCCCAACTCCTGCCCTCAGGGAAATCAGCAAGAAAATCTCACAAGCTTCGTTAGTGCCAGAAATAAAAAATACAGAGCTCTATGAAGTAGGGAACAGTGGTTCTTTCATGCAAGAGTGGTTTAGAGAATTAACATTGTAGCCCAGATCTGAAGGATGAGTAGGTGACAATGAGCAGGCGGGTGTGTAGGGTCTAAGCAGAGTAAAGAAGACAGCCCAAGACTGGCCTCAAACCTGTCTCATCCCTGAAATGCTGCACAACATCCAGTGCGGTGAAGTGCACATAATAGGTGCTCAGTTTGTGTATCTATAGATATGGTTAGATAGATCTGGGGGGTGAGGTTTGCTGGGGATTAAACTCAGGACCTCATGCATGCTAGGCAAGTACTCTACAAGGAGCTGCATCACCAGTCCTCAGTTAATAGGACCAAAAAAAAAAAAAAAGAAAAAAAGACAAAATGACATTTGTTGAGTTCACCAAAATGACAACAAATATCCCCTTCTAAGGGTGTGTCTTGTGTGCCATACTGAAATATCAACAAAAGGTCAGTGTGCTCATCTGGTTGGCTGGAAATGAATATTAAACAGGGGTTCAGGGACCATGTGGAGTCAACATCTGATATTTCAACAGTTAAATAGTTAAACACAATTTACTGAGTAGGTCAAACATGGTGCCCATTCCAGGGAAGGGAGACAGAAAGCTCGCAATCACATGCAGGTTGTGGACTTGGAGAAGAGGGCTGCAGGCAGCAGATACACAAATAAATGATTCCCAAAAGGTTGTAAGTGCTATGATAGAATTTGCTGAAGGTGTTCTGGAAAGAGGGTCAAAGCTCAGCTTGAGGGCAAGGGAGGGAGCAGGGACAGTGTCTGGAGATGGTACCCAACTTCAGTCAAATCATAGTGCCCACTTAGTCACAGTACAAGCAAATGTCAGGCCATGTTTAATCACTTGGGTTTTGGTGGGAAGGAGAGATTAGAATAGTCTTGGCTTTTATTATCCGATAGCCAAGATGTCTTCCTGTGTCTAATTCTGGAATAATTATATGTGTTAATTGGCTAGCTGTGTTTATGACTATTTTTTAATGTGGTTGGGAACTAACAATATGATTGTGAATTAACTAGATTCCATAATTAATCCCAGAGAAGCAGTTTTTATTCAAGTGGTATCATCCAACCTCTAAATAGACTTTGTTTTCCCAGTATTATCTAGGATGGCAAATAACTTGTTTTCCTTGTAAATTTTCAAAGCAATAAGTTATTGACTTCACCTCAAGTGCCATTTGCCCTGTAGTAAACAGAGCTATTTTTCTCCATTAAGAAGTATAAAGAAAAAAGCCTTGTTAATGCATGAAGTTTCAGATTTTATAACCTTTCTTCTGTTTCCCAAGAAATCACTCTAATTACAAGCATGTTTCATAATGACATTGACTTGCAGAAATCAGCTGATCAGAAAATGAAACACAAAAATCTCTTCTCTAGGAGCATGTGTTGGATGATATTTTAGGACATCTGATGACATTCAAGATTCTTTCCAGCACCATCAGTCCCAGAACGGACTGAAGAATAGAGTTGCACAATCAAGAGCATCAGTTTACTGGTGTCATTCCTGGAAACCGAAGTTCTTTCCAACGCTCTTCCTTAAATGCACCGCCTGAGGAGCTGGATTTCTATGACGGACTACCTATACCATGTTGCAGACTCTGCTTCCTGGGCCACAAGGGTTATAGAGTGCTGCATTCTCAACTAAGGGTTTAAACACATGTCCTTTAAAAACATGCTTCAATTTAAGGTCATACTTCTGTAATTATCAGTGCTCCTATCAATTTCAGAAGCCACAGGATTTGCCCAATCTCATATTATATGATAAAAGCAAATTGTGCCCAAGTTTGCTGTTTAAAATTTCCTCTTGTTGATAACTTTTTGAAAGGGACACATGGAACATGTTGGGAGAAAAATTCTAAAAACTCACCCACACACCCTTGCCCATCCTGTGGGGCTTGAAAGCCCTGATAACAGAGGCAGCGGAAGGAGCCAGCTGTATTGTCACAAAACCCGTGACTGTCACAAACAGTGTTGTTTACACATTCATCAATATCTGCAAGAAAGACATTTAACATCAGACACAAAACAAACACAGGCTGACAAACACCGGATATTGATGGATGAACAGAGGCACTCAACACATCTGATTAGTATGAAATGATCATGTTTACACAGAATGAACTTTGCAAACATTTTACATATTAATAAAATGTTTTGATGACAAAAATGGTTTAACAGGCAAAATGTTGGGGTCTGTGAGAAAACATTTGCTTTTCCTCAGGAAATGTTTTTAAATCGAAATGACTGCTGTAAGTGCCACAGTCAGTATTTCCCAAATGTTTTCCACTCTTAATTTCCGAGGGGAGTTATAGTTTTACAGGGGAAAAGATGAAAACAACTGCTCTATGGGCAGAGTTGTGGGTAGCAAGAAGCAACGGTAACTCAACCCTGGAGATAACCTTGATCTTTTCTACACTGTATTCCTATGGAATCAAGAAAGGATCTGATGAGTTCAGCAGAATAGCCAGCCGGCCGAAGTTATTTATGAGAAAAGATTTCCTGTCCCTAAGTTACAGCCACTCGAGGTCCTAAATGGCAGTGCTATTGAAGTGAATAGCTGGTCATGAGCTCATTTTGTTCTCTAGCAACTTAATGGCAGACAATGACCCTGTACCTTTTTCGTTCCATTAATAAAAATGCTCTCATAAACAGGAACTCTTAATTACAAAGTTACAGTGGATTTTTAGATGGGGGCTCTTCTTCTTGATCCTTAGTTACAAATTTTCTTCATGCTTCTCCCTTCCCTTTGTCCTTGTTCACAGTCACATTGTACACTTCCAGTTGCCACCTCTTCTTTTAGTCCCCAAAATACAGGTTTTCAAAGAAACAGTTAAGGAAATGCAAATATATGTGAAGAAGATTTTACTTTCATGTTTAAATAATGAAACCAGGTAACAGATGATGAAGGGAATGACAAGTTAAATTTCACATGACAGAATTGAGTTTGGGAGGGGTCAATGTTATTAAAATCAAGCTTTTCTCTTTGAAAAAGTTTTTAAAGCTAAGTTGAAGAAATTTTCTGGAAGAATACAAAGATAAGTTAATAATTTTTCTAGAAGCTGCCTGACTTCCTAATTTTCCAACACTGATGTTATCAAGCATAAATTCACACTATCACACTTCTGAATTGCAAAATGTGAGTAACTTCATCAACATTTTTTTGATTTTCTCAATTTGAAGATAACGGTCCTTTCTGGCTTCAAGGCTGGGCCTTTCTCCCGTCCTGACTGGTCTCTGGTCCCTAGTTCCACCTGTATACTCTTTTCTACTATTTTCTATTATTCCACTCTGGGACCTTCCGCTGTCTTCTAAACTGTTGACTTGAAAAGTGTTCACTTGATCATGTTTTAACCTATTTTGCTTTTCTGCAAAAAGTCTCAAAAGAACCAGCCACACTCATTGGTTTTACTTCCCAATGTAGTCATCCCTGGGTATCTGTTGGGAATCGGTTCCAAGGATTTTCAACTCTCTCATATAAAATGATACAGTATTTGTACAAAACCTATGTCCATCCTGCCATGCCCTTTGGCAACCGGGGTCTCGCACATGCTAGGCAAGTACTTTACCCTGAGCTCACTCCAGGCCCTCTCATACACTTTAAACCATCCCTAGATTACTTATAATACCCAATTCAGTAAAAATTCTATATAGTCGTTATAACTATCCTTCAGAAAATAATGATGATACTTTAAAAAAATCTGTACATGTTCAGTATAGCTGCAATTTTTTTTCAAATATTTTTGAACCCCAGATGCAGATCTATTAGTTACAAAGGGCTAACTGTATAGCTTCTCTATCATACAGAAATATTAGTCACAAGATGCATAATAATAATATTGGTATGTTCTTACAATTACTGTGAGAATTAAACAAAATACAAAGTGCTTAGAAGCATAATGTAGAAGCATAATCCAATACACACCAACTATTGTTACCCTTACTGCTCTTCTTTCTCCCCCTCCTGAATGACCTACAATCTCACTCCTTACCTCTCTATCCCACTGAAACTCCTATGAGAAAAGGCACCCAATGACAGACTCATTAAACCCACTGATCATTTTCCAGTCCCTCACCCTTGACCTCTAAGTCTGGTGAACACCCAGTTCTTGAGCACTTCCTTCTCCATGTTCAGTAACAGAATATTAATATTAATTTTTAGCCACTCTGGCTTGCCACTGCCCTTTCACAGCCCAAGGAGGATGTCTGCCAAGGCTCAGACCCCTGGGATCTGCCGCAAGCTCAGTACTCCCCCCTCCCCGCTTCCCAGGCTCTCTAACTTCAGTGACCACAACCCTTGGGATGAATCCCAAATCTTCATTCTCAGCCAGGATCTTCTCCCAAGTATATTTCTTGGTCTTAATTATTTCTATTTGATCTGCTCCTGCGATGTCAAACTTTATCAAGCCTGAAGGTGAGTTCACTGTTGTTCTACTAAAATGCTCACTTTCTGCCCTTAGTGGGAAATTTCTCTCACTCCAATTCTTCCCTTCTTGACTTTCGCTCATCTCCCTAAGGCAAACTGAAAACTCCGTGAAATAATTGAAAAAAAAAATGAATTATTTAAACATCTAAACACATAAATCTCCCTCATAGCATTTAACACAAAGAAGACACTCAATGAATCTGACCTGGATGACTTTGAATGTTAGCCCAAGACTGGGATTTCAACTTGTTTACTGATACAGTGGTGAGCAGGAACTGTATCCTGTAGTCTAAACACCTAACACAGGTCACTTCCTAAAATGGGCAACTGTCAAACAGATCGTGTTATTCTTTGAACCACTGGATTTAAGGCTGGAAACTTCAGTAGCACTTACATACTGTTGATGTCCCAATCTCTCCCAAGCCTTGAACCTCTGTCCTTTAAAGCCCTTTATGTAAAACCTTCAGACATGTCCATGATAAATTCTATCATTTCCTTCATCACCTTGCCTCCACTTCTCTCTAGGTTCCCTTCATTAGTGAATCCAACCAGTCACCCAACCAGAAATTCTGATGTCATCTTTCCCTCTCTCCACCTTCTCATCCCTTCCTATCCTGCCCTTGTATCTCCTGGCACTTCTCACTGTCTGTCTCCCAGCCAAATGTGCTTCTTCCAAAACATGACCTTTCCCATGCCATCCCCTTACTCAGAATGTTCAGGATCTCCACTTGACTAGAGAGCCCCCACCGCCCTCCTTAGGAAAGCATCAAGCCTCCTTTGTCATCTGGCTCCTGTGCACATCTCTGGTCACAGTGTGCAGATAACCTCCTTCCCAAGCTGCATACTAACCCTGTTGGGGTGCTAGAGTTCTTTGAAAACCAAGTGTCTCTAATTTCTTACTGCACACTCCTTTTCCTGCTGAATCCCTACCCCTCTCAGCCTTGGCTTTACTCAGAAACTACGAGTCAGCCCAAGGGATACCTCTTTCATGATACTTTCTTTAGCTACCAGTAGGCAGGTTTCAGGATCCCTCCTCTCTGCTCCCAGAGCATTTTGTGCTATTGTTATGTTTATCAGAACTGCTATTTTTTTTTTTTATGTGGGGGGCCTTTGACTAACCCTCACCAGAAATCTATTTCTGGGAGGAGGGAAGAAAAGCAGCCACTAGAAACCAGCTAGCATTTGGGTCTAGATTCTTAAAGTAAAATATCTTGCTTTCTTTATATTAATTCTACACAATTACAGCAGATGAGGATTTCTTATTACTAATCACTAGCACAGGAAGTGAATAATTGGCCTGAAGATGAACAAGCCCCAAGCTGGCTATGAATTATTGGACATCTTGCAGACTCAGACTTACTGTAACAGTGATTAACGGAGAAAGTTTAGATGAGCAATACCTTGGATTTGAATGAATAGGAAAAAATAACGAGACATGCTTGCTGTACTCTAGCTCTTCAACAACTAATATTTTATAAAAATGATATAATGTAGCTCTCTGAAGTTTCATGTTTTCAACAATGAGGTGAGGTAATAGCTTAATAAGAGGACAACACTTTTTTTTCAGTTCTCTAATGACCTATATAAAAAGTACATTATTTCATTAGAATTTTCTTCGATCATGTGAGTTCTCTGAAACATTTTTCCATTGTTACTCTGAATAAGTGAAAGCTGTCCTGTTTTGCTGAAGCTGAATTTGGAACAGGAAACTAAATTTTGACTCATTCAATATCATGTTTTCTTTTTGCTTAATGTTAAAACTACTAGAGCAGTTTTGCTTAGGTATCTGCAATAGTCGTGAATGAGATCATCCCTAGTCATACCAAGGATTTGTGAACTGTTGGAGTGATTTCTAGCAATCCTCTCAGTTGTCAACATAGACAAATTAGGTATGCTATCACAGGACTTTCTGATTTCTCATGGAAGTGTTTGTTCTTTATATTAGTCACTGGAAAAGATGGATAAAAATATTCATAACTTAATGGAAATCAAGCTGAGAAAGAATACACTGAGCAAGGATAGTGGGCCACTGATGTAAATTCCTCAATAACAAATTACCTAAATTTGTAGAAGTGGAACACAGCTCCAGGTGACTGGAACTACGAGTAGCTCATTTTAAAAGTAGTAATGTCTACTCTGCGATCAGAGGATTATTATCTAGAATACATTCAGAACTCAAAAACAACACCAAAAAAAAACCCCCAACAACCTAATTAATAAATGGACAAATAAGTTAAACAGATGCTTCTCCAAGAAAAAAAGGAAAGAAAGAAATACAAATGGCTAATAAATATATGAAAATATGTTCAACATCACCAGCAATTAGAGAAATGCAAATCATCTCACACCAGTCAGGATGGCAGCCATCAAGAATACAGGCTATAATAGATGCAGGAGAGGATGTTGAGAAAAAGGAACATTTTCATACTATTGGAGGACTATAAATTAGTACTATAAATCAGTATGGTGGTTTCTGAAAAGACTAGGCATTGGAACCACCATGTGACCCAAGTATACCACTTTATAGTATTTATCCTAAAGAATTAAAAAGTCAGTATCGTACTATAGTGATCCATGCTTAACAATGTTTATAGCAGCACAATTCACAATAGCCAAACTATGGGACCAGCATAGGTATCCATCAACAGACAGATGGAAAAAGAAAATATGATATATGTACATGATAGAGTTTTATTCAGCCATAAAGAAAAATAAATTATGTCATTTGCAGGAAAATGGATGGAATTTGAGATCATTATGCTAATCAGAAGGTCACGGGTTGTATATTTTCTCTCATAAGTGGAAGTTAGGAAACAGAAATGGAAAGATGGGTTGTGATCACATGAAAATCAAAGGGAGAGGAAAGGGACCAGAGGATAGAAGGAGGGGAGGCAGAATGAGGGCTATTGGCCAAATTATATTACATCGTGTGCATGTATGAATGTGTAACAATAAATCCCATCATTATGTACAATTAAAATACACCAATAAAAATGCAGGAAAATAGTAACAATGCTGTCAGTGAGTGAAAAGTTCATACTTTTGAGGATCTTAAGCACTGACCTGTTTCATAAATCAAGTTTGTTACGCCACATATTTTTTTTACTTAATACAATACACTTTCTCAATAATAATACACTTTTCAAAACCTACTGATTATTATCAGGGATTCAACATATTAGAACAGAACTCTAACCATGCACCCCAAATCTTAAGTAATGGTTAAGGTCAAACATTTGTTAAGGTGAATTATGAAATTAGGAAAAAAGTATGAAAAAAGAGCATGATTTTGTAAAGGGGACTGAGTCTAGTTAAACCTGTTTACTATCTAAGAAACTAAAACTATGTTTAAAGACCCTGACAATGGACTTCATAACAAGCATCAATGGTGCCACCAACTGTACAATATTTCCTATAATATGTTTGGAAAAATCTATGAGTATCATGAGAAAGATATATTTGTGTCCATTTTGTTAGCAAAGTGGTGTTGTTTTTTTTTTTAAGGCACATTCATTAGTTTTTTTTCAATTTTAATTTTCAGTTGCTCAACATTTGCGCTTTGCTGATTTCCTTCTTCCCAGTTCTGACAGAACACACCTTCTTATTGGGGAAGAGCTCACTAATGAGCCTCCCTTCTGCTGCCAGGATATACTCCAGGGACCTGGGTTGTGGGATGTGACTGTCATTTTTGATAATGAATTGTTCACAAGAAAATTTCCATAGTTATTGTTCAGCTGAGAAAAAAAAATGACCTTCCTATTGTTAGAACATATTTAGATGAATCACACGGTCCATTTTGACTTAAAAGGAAACTTGGGACTATCTAGTTCAGCCTCTCTATTTTAAGAGTCAGAAAATTAAGGCCTAAAAAGGGGAATGGACTCACATCAAGATCACAAAGGAGTTAGAGGCAGAGCTGTAAGGAATGGAGTCTTACCAAGGAACAATCTTCTGAATCAAAGTTGGTGGCTCTAAACCATCCACCAGCTCTTACCATAGTGATTGCTGGAACAGCTTCCTCCTACATGATGAATAGAACTGACCACACTGTGAGCCCAACAAGCACATTGGCATCTGTTCACTATGAAGATGGGAGTCAGAACATAGTCTCTGCTACTCATCATTTACTGACTGGTTGTTTAGTCAAGGACCTCCTCTTCTCAGCATCTTTGTCCTTAGAACTAGAAGCATCATCATACTCAAAGTAAAAACACCAGAGGTGTGGTAGGCCCCAAAGAGAACGTCCTTCTAGAAGACCTTTAGAAGACAGCACGGCAGGCAGCAACAGCGTGCCAGCCTCAGCAAGACCAGGACCACATCCAGCATTGGTGTTCTCCAGTCTCTTTATTAAAAGGAAATGACCCACTGTTTCAGCCAAGAGCTTCCTGACCAACTGCAATTGGTTAAATATTTGATGCCAGAATCTTAGGAAAACAGATACAAAAAAGGGCCTTACATTGGAAAGGATGTAGGGTTCCTGCTTAGGGAAAATGCCGCCCTCAGACTCCTTGCTGAAAGGAACAGAGGCCAGGAAGGAGAAAGTACAGCCCAGCCAAGAAATGGGGCCGCGAGATGCAAAACCAGCTGAAGAGCTGCCCAAAGGAATTTTTAAATGGCATGGCTGCTGGCCCAAAAGAGATTAAGGTCTCTCTCACAGCATAGGAGGGAAGCCAGCATTAAGCAGAAGATGAGCGCAAGGCCTAAAAGAAAAAAATAAAATAAAATAAAATTTAGCCAATAGGAAATTAAAAACTGGATTTGGAGATAGTCCAGACAATACAATAGGATATTGTGGAACCTTTTAAAAAAGGTCCACTGAGGTCTGGCAACATCAAGAAGTCTGGAGAATATGGTCCGTTATGTGTTACGGAAAATAACTTAGTTCTGAGAAATATGGACGAGCCAGAAAACAGTAGAAAAGATGTCATTGTGCAGGGTCTGACCACCATGCCATTGCCCGATAGAGAAGTGCAGGAAAAAAACGTGGTGACCTTGATGGTTACAAGTCTGTTTTAAAAGCCAGCAGCCTGAGATAAGCAATAAGGAACGACAGAGGCAGCAAATTATCTCAAGGTCAACTTTCTAGTGCCTAATCTAGAAGACAAGGCTGCCAATGAGAGATTTTCCTCACATAGCTTTCAGATATACTACCTTCAAAGAGATTTACTTAAAGTTACTCTTTAAAAAAAAAATTAGAGAGACAAGCCTTCCATTTGATTTCTGCAAGCAGCTATGAGTACCAAAGAAACAAAACAACTTTCCTCTGATTTTTATCAACCATTAGCTTGCCAACATATATTCCTCATTCATAAAGACATTCTGTTGAAAATCAGCCTAGAAATCCATATTTTTATCTAAAAATGTGGGAAGTATCCAATCACCACACTCTTCTGACTTATCTCTGGGCTGTACCCCCAGTCTCACCTATGCTCCAACCTTTTGGGGGCCTTACTATCTCTCACTCAGGTTCCTGCAATGGTCTCCCAAATGGGTGCCTTCAGCCACTTATCAGGACCCCAAATTCATCACCCATAATGACAGAAAGATTTACCTATTAAAATAGTCCAATTAAATAACTCTCTGCTTAAATCTTTTCAGTGTTTCTCCATGGATAACAATATAAAGGCTCTGGCCACATTCCTGCAAAGCTTGTCCATGGTTATGTTCTCAAGTTATTTGCCTTTCCAGCTAGCCCTCGACTCCCTGCATCTCCAACTTTCCCTGTCTATCCCTCTCTGTTGGATCGTTTCATCAGGATCAAACATTCCCTGCTGTTTCTCATTTTAAAAAGTAATGAACAGTCTCCTTGTACCATAATCCGTATTTCTCACCCCCACCTTTACAAAACCAAGGTTCTTGACTCTTCTACACATGTTGCCCACTCCTTCAGTCCTCATTCCCATTTGGATCACTCCTAAATATAAAACTTCACTGAAATGACTCTTCATGAGATCACTCAAAAGATTCTTCTTGATTGTCACCTTAGTAGTCCTCTCAGTAGTACTCGGTGCAGTCAGCCCAATCTTCTTTTTGAAGTATCTCTTCCCCTTGGTTTCCCATAAGCTCCTAGGTTCCCCTTTAATCTTTGATCTACCCCTAGACAATCTTCATTACTTGACACATACATGCTGAAGCTTCTCAGGGTTTAATCCTCAACCCTCTTTTGTTTTCATTCTATGATTTCTTTTGGTGGACTCATCCATTCTTATCTGATGATTCCCAGTTTTTACCTCCAGTTCAGACTTCTCAACGCTAGACCTAATGTGGTTCAATTGGCACTTGACACATTCCCATGAATATTTTGTAGGTAACTGCAACTTAATATCTTCAAATCATACCCTTGACTTGAAAAAAAAAAAACTGCTTCATTTTGCAACATGCCAGCAAATAGTGCCACCAAATATCTACTTGCTAAAGCAGAATCTATGGTCTGTCAATGCTTTCTCCTTCATGCCATGCACTCAATCCAACATTAGGTTCTAAACCAGTATCATTTTCTATCTCCAAAACATTTCTCCAGACATTCATTTCTTTCCATTGATTAGTGGGATCAGTAGGGTCACTTCTGTAGTCGCAGTGACCAGTGTGTCTGGAAGGAACTATGAATACAATATAGACTTTTCTCTTGCACCTCTAATCCCCTTTCTAACCAGTATCCTGTATGACATACTTTAAAAATATAAATCACATGGATGAACCTGGAGGATATTTTGTTCAGTGAATTAAACCAAGCACAGAAAGACAAGTACCAGATGATCTCACTCATGTGGAACTGGAAAAGTTAATATCATAGAAGTAAAGAGTAGAATGGTGGACATCAGAGGCTGAGATGATTGGGTAAGGGGATGGAGAGAGGTTGGGGAAAAGACATGTAATTACAATTAGATAGGAGGATTATAAAAACAAATGTATCAAATATGCAGAGATAGATAGATAGATAGATAGATAGATAGATAGATATTAAAAAGTATTAAGTGACTGAGGCTGGGGAGAGAAATGGGGAATGACTATTAATGATTATGGAGTTTCTTGAAATGCTCTAAAGTTGATTGTGGTAATGTGAATAAACTAAAAACCACAGCATGTATACTTTAAATGGGCATCTACTTTAAGTTTTAAGCCACAACAAATCTCAAGGAATGAGGTTGTGCAGAGTATGTTCTCTGAACACAGATGTATTAAAGCAGAAGCTGATAACAAAAAGAGTAACTAGAAAATCTCCCACTGTTTGAAAAGTAAGCAAAATATTTCTAAGTAATTCATTGGCCAAAAGAAAAGAAATGACAATGAAATTAAATAAAAATATGATTGAAAGGCAAAATACAACACATCAAAAGTTCTGGATGCAGAAAATGTCAATCTTGGATTCTTGGAAGGAAATGTACAACCATAAGCATACATATTAGAGAAGAAATTTGAAAATCTAATGGTTTAAGGATCTAGTATAAGAATGTAGATATAAAGTCAATTTCAACCTAAAGAAAGCAGAGAGGAAAAATAATAAATAAAAAAGCAGAAAATAACAAAGTAAAAAAGATAGAGAAAAAAATCAATAAAACCTGTTTCTTTGTCAAGATTAATATTCCTAGGAAGACTGGTTAAGGTCAAAACAGAGAAGGCACAAAAATTACTGAAATAACAAAATGAAAAACATTACTACACATTCTACAGAGAAGATAAGGAGGTATTATAAACAGCTTTGTGCCAATGAACTTGACAATTTACCTTAAATGGATAAATTCCTTGAAAAAAACTTTCCAAAACTGAAGAAAAGTCAAAAGTCTAAAGTCTATGAAAAGAAATAGTAACTGCAAGTAAAAGTCATTCACAATACATATCCATAACAAACAAAAACTCCAGACACAAATTACCTCACCGGTGAATTCTTCAAGAAATCTGAGGACGATGTAACACCAACCTTACACAATGTTTTCCTTAGACCAGACAGAGGGGACAGTTTCAAACTCATTTTATGAGACTAGAACAACCTTTACTCCACAAATTATAAGAACATCAAAAGGAAGGAAAAGTAAGTGAAATTTCCTCATGAGCACAGATATAAATATTCTAAACAAAATATTAGCAATTTGACCCCAATGATATATAAGAAGGAAACCATATCATGACTGTTGGGTTTATTATAACAATGTGAGGGGATTTTCACTTTAAATAATGAATATGGTTATCTATGTATGTGATGGTGGCCACTAGAACTACCCTCTTGGGATCATTATGTAGAAACCAGGTGTCAAGAATAGCAGTGACAAGATAGATATACTCTGGGTCTCAGTACTCCAGATTGACATCATTAGCACTAGACCACTTGTGCTTAGATGGGGACCCAGAAATAAACTCCTATTTAAAAATCTAGTTAATATAATTCACCATGTTAACAAAAAAGAAGAATATAATGCAATTATTTCAATAGATGCAAAAAAGATGTATGAAAATTCAAAACAATCATGATAAAGACCCTTAGCATATCAGAAATGAAAAGAAATTTCCATATCTGATAAAGTATCTTTTTGTTTAATCTATGGTGAACATCATACTTAAAGAAATATTGAGCACTTTTTCTGCTGAGATCGGAAGTGAGATGGGGAAACTAGCTGTCAGCACTTGTAATAAGCATTGTAGTAGATATCCTATGCAGGGCTCTAAGACAAGAAAAAGTAGAAAGTATAAAACTAGCATGACTTGTAAAACATAATTGTATAAGCAGGAAATCCAGAAGAATCCAGATAACAGAATTGTTAAGTGAATTTAATAAGATCATGGATAAAAGGTCAATGTGAGAAAAATCAAATTGTTTCTATATACAAAAATAATTACAAAGATAAAAAAATTTAAATGCTATTCACAACAACATAAAAATACTGAATGTCTAGGAATCAGTGTTTAAGAAAGTTTGCAGACTTTACATAAAAACTGCTACAAAACACCAAGAGAGAGAAAAAGCCCTAATAGAGGAATGTGTTATATTTATGAAGTGGAAGATAGTATTGTAAAATGCTGAATCACTATAAATGGGCCTACTGATTCAATGCAATTCAAATAAAATTCCCAGGATAGTTTTTTTTTATTTGTGTTTGAAAACTGTTAATCTGATTATCAAATCTGTGTAGAAATACAAAAGGCCAAGAACATCTATGACAAACTAAAAAACAAAATTGAAGAATTTATCACTTACAGCAACAAATACTGAAATCCACTATTAAGCTATTATAATTAAGACAATATGATATTGGGTGTAGATGGACACAACACAATGCCTTTATTTTTTAATGTGGGGGTGAGGATCGAACCCGGGTTCCGCCCGTGCTAGGCAAGCACTCTACCGCTGAGCCACAATCCCAGCCCAACAATGTGATATTGGTGCAAGAATAGATAAATAAACCTATAGAATGGAGTCAACCGGAAATAGGCTCACAGATATTTGACCACATGGTTCTTGCACAGTTGCAAATTGGTGGGAAAAGGGCACTGTTTTCAGTAAGTACTGGTGACTCAATGTGACATTCATCTAGGAAAAAAAGGAAATCATGATCTCTATTTTATGCCAAAAACAAAACTCAGTTTCAGGTGAATTATGAATCTGAATGTAAAATTCAAAGGAAAAAATTTTCAGAAAACAACATAAAAGAATACTTTGCTTGGTGTGGTGGTGTGTACCTGGAATCCCAGCAGCTTGGGAGGCTGAGGGAAGAGGATGAAGAGTTCAAAACCAGCCTCAGCAAAAGCAAGGCTCTAAGCAACTCAGTGAGACCCTGTCTCTAAATAAAACACAAAATAGGGCTGGGATGTGGCTCACTGGCTGAGTGTCCCTGGGTTCAATTCCCAGTACCCCCGCCCCCCCCCCACACAAAAATATCTTAATGACTTTAGGGTTTGCAAAGATTTTGGACATGCAAAATACTGATCTCAAATGAAATAATTAAAACATTGGATTTCCTTAAAATTAAGAACTTGGGTTTATCTGAAGAGATAAGAGAATTGTTTTGTGTGCTTTGTAGGTAGCATTTGACAGCTGAAACAACACTCAATAAGGGTTTGAAAAGTGGTTAAATATTAGTCTTCAGCAGGAAAATGTGAACTGGCATTATAAGAAGACACCTTTTCTTAGCATGGCTAAACTGAAAAGGATGGGGTACCTATTACTGACAAGAATGTGGATCTGGAACTCTCACACTTCACTAATGGCAGCATGAATTACTCTGAAAACCTGGCTGTATCTGGAACCCAGCAACTACATTGCAATATAACTTCTAGGTGATATCCACCGAAATGAGTGGTCACATCTCTCAAAAGACATGTTCAAGAATATCCATAGGAGCTTCATTCACAATAGCCCCAGGCTTAAAGCAACTCAAATGACCATCAGTTGTAGAATAGATGCATAATTATAGAATATTCATCAAATGAATTATATATAGCAGTGAAAAAAATGAACTGACACAGCAAACTAGATAGATGAAGCTCATAATCATAATATTGAATGAAGAAAGCCAGACATCAAGGAGAACATGTTATATGATTCCATTTATATAATGTTCAAAATTAGACAAAATGAATCCATAGTGATAAAGTCAGAATAATGGTTAATGAGGCACAGGGAAACTGGGAATGAGGATAGGAAGTATCATGAGGAAGTCTGAGGGATGGGTCAGAGGGACTCTGCAAAAGTTTAGCAAGTAGTACCCTATGATTTATGCACTTTTGTACATGCATTTCAAACATCGATTTAAAAAGAAGCTAATCTACACTGCTGCATTTCCTGGCTAAAGAAAAGCCTGACCATTTCAAAAGCTCACTTTGTTTCTCTATTTCCCATGGGTAAGAGGTATTGTGGATGACATACTAGATTCAATATTAGGGAGCTCTGAATGATAACCCTTATCACCACTTCCTAGCTGCTTATTTTAAGTCATTCCAAAACTTATCTTTCTCCAACTGTAAAATGAAGTTAAAGTACTTTTTTTTCTTTTAAGGATACAACCAAAAAATAAGAGAACATATGTAACTCAGTAGATTTTTCCTTAAAAATTTACCTACATTTCTACCTGATCCATTGCAAGGCAAGGACATTATTTAAATACTGTGTCTCAGTATTCTAATGTTTCTTAGTCTTATAGAAGTGATGGAGAACTATGATAGAATCATTTTATCACCATTTTAGAATTATGATAGTACTGCTATAGTCAGAATAAACTGAAACCCTAATATTCTAGTATATGTATATGGAGCTTTGGAATTATGACAATTTAAACAGTGCAAAGTGGAGTTAGACGCACTTCACCTTCAGAAGGTAGGTCATATTTTACGGGCAAGCATTCATGTTGAGGTGCTGAGATGGATCAGCCCAGCTCCTCAGGGAGCTCACCCCCCTGCCCCTTCCCACAGTCCACTGAGCCCCTAAAAGCGGCTCCTAGTCCTGGCCTCCTTCCCCACTCCACATGCACATTCATACATTTCAAAATAAACAGTTAGTAAAATGCTCTTTTACATAAGGGTAAAATATAGAATCAATGATTTTTTTTTAAACTTTGTGATTTTTTTTGAACACCCAAAAGCATTCTAAAATGTGTTTAAGTATGTGAAATACACTCCTGATTCTCATTCACAACAGGCTTTAGAAGTAGGATGACTGTACAGAAGATTGTCTCATCCAAACTAAGGTCAAGAATAAAAATCTTTAGGAATGAAGTCATGCTTCATTAACGGCTTGAAAATAAAACCCAAAATGAGTTTGTCAAGTTTTACAATTTAAACTACACTGACAAGCTCATTCTATAAATGACCAAGAAAACGGAAAAAGTGGTCTGACCCAAACAGTTTTACTCACTGAGGGAACTCACAAAGTTCAGGTTTTATATCTGGAAAGGTCATTTGTGTCATTAAGCAGCTTCAAAAGCATCCAGGTTGTGCTGGGATTATCCCTTCTAGGGAACAGATACAAGGTGGAGCTAGGGTGCTACATGGGGAAGCCACTGGATGTGTGCGCTGGTGCAACACAGCCTGACACTACACGCTAAAATGCCCAAACTCAGCATCTGGTTAAAGAAAAAAATTCTGAGTTAGGTTGAGAAAAACAGTATAAATATATATAATATATATATATGTGTATATATATACACATATATATATAATATTTAAAAAAATTTAGTTATATGTGGACACAGTATTTTTATTATATTTTTATGTGGTGCTGAGGATCAAACCCAGTGCCTCACACATCCTAGGCGAGCCCTCTTCTCGTATATTTTTAAGGAAACACAAAAACAGTTTTTCTTTTCACAAATGCAAAACCTGTAAACACAGTCATCTGTCTTTCTTTAGAGGAAAAAAACAATCAGAGTATATTCATGAATTTTTAAAAATGCACACTTTCTTCCTCTTTCTTCCCACCAAGGCTGAGAGAATATTATATGAAAACTGGAAGTGTGTACAAAGGATTTAAATTTACACAGAAATGAAGTACTTCTAAATATTTTAATGGAAAAACATAAAAGCACACCTTCAAATTGTTTAAAAAAAAAAGAAAACAATTTTATACTCCTGTAGGTAGTGAATTATAATTTGTTATTCTATAATGGACTGTCACAAAAAGTAGAGTGTTTTAGCTCCATTATAAATAAATTCTATGCTATTCAGAAAAAGTTCTTGAGACACCAACGGAAAATATCCTGAGTTTCAGTCACATGTTTCCTCTATCACAAAAGACAACATATGTGAAATATATATTTTGTTTTTATATTTGCATTGATTTAATAGCTTTGCATTTTTATACCCAAGGTTTTTAAAAAGTTTATTCTAAATGTAGAGCCATGCTGTGCATTTTCGTTTCATATAGTCTTTCTTGTGCTAAGAGGTGCTGCTAATGAGGACTAGAAGAAAGCCTTTAGTATCAGCCAAACATACCAAACCCCAGATTTATCTTTTTGACACATAGGCCCCTGTGGCAATATAAAATCAGCCAAAAAAGTTGTCATTTTTTTACTATTCTAATTTTTCTCCTTCTATATTCAAATAGGAGGCCAAGAAAGATCAGTTATGAAACCACAGAATGTAGGCAATGTACCTCTAGAAATAACAGCTCCAATGTTCAAATGCAAACAACATCGGCATTAGCTGTCAATTTACCAGCAACTGACACATGAAACAATCATCGCAAACTTGAAACACGTGGTGGGCAAATGGAGAAAATCAGCCATTTGAAACTCAAAGGGAAACAAAGAATGAACAGTTACAGAAAATTATATATAAACAAGTCACTACGCTCTCTTCCATGACTTTAAATAAGTTCTGAGTTTAAAAATGGTAACGTGTTGATATCCAGGTCTGGACTTGTAACTACCAGACAATTTCATTCACAAGTGTTTACTTAACTTAAATACGTTGCCTATTTTATAAGCACTGCTAATGCAAAAAATAAATAGGTGTTAAATGCTCCCTTCTTTTAGATGTGCACATACTAAGGAAGCAAGTAACAGCAAGTAAGGTACCAGTATAAGAATAGCAATAACTTTTATGTTTATTTTTTGGGGATTGAACCCAGGGCCTTACACATGCCAAGCAAGCACTCTACCACTGAGCCATATCCCCAGCCCTAAGGTGGTGAAAATAACTATGATCACTGAGCATGTTCTCTGGCCAGGCTCCACTCCAGGTAGACGTGTGCCAGTGCACTTCAAGCCCTTGGAGGGGCTACTGTTAACCTCATTCTACAAGAAGGGAATGGAGGCACCTTGGGCTTTAGAAACTTATCCAAACTCACACAGCTTACAAGTGCTGGAGCAAGAGTTCAAATGAACTCAAAACTCTACAACTGAATTTCTCAACTATCACTATACCCCACTGTGATTCAGGGTATGCTTTATGGAAGTATGTCTTCAGAAAATAGGGAAGGCTTTGATGTGTGATCTTATTACAGATGTTTCCTAATAGTCCAGGATGAACTATAGATCACTCTTTCTCCCTTCATTCATCCATTCACAAATATTCCTAACTTAACTATTCCCAGTGGCACGAAGAGATCTGAACAGTACAGAAAATGATCCCTGTCTCCCTGGCTTTAAGAGTTTAGTAGTAGAGCCTGACAATGAATGGCAAACCCAAAAAGAAGTAGAATAAGGTGGCAATAAGTATAAAAAACAAAAAAGAAAAACAGAAAGTGAATGAATTCATTAAGAGGAAAGTCAGTCTGAGAAGAGGAGGTCAGAAAAGGGCTCATTGAGAACCAGTACTTGAATAAAGACACCAAGGATATGAGAAGTGGCAATCTCTGGCACTTCTTATTAGCATAATAAATTTCCTAATTTTAAGATGTTTATTGCAGCTAAAAGCATATTGATTAATACTTAGCCTTTTGGCTTGTGGTGAAAATTAAATGGGAAATAAAAGGTATAATGCATTTAGCATAGTGCCTGGCTCAGAACAACAACTAAATGAATGCTAGACGGTATTATCATCATCATCATCATCATTGCTATTGTTTTAATAAAGTCACAGAATAAGATATACAAACTACCTCCAGTCCACTCACCCAGGGAATAAAACTGAATGGCCTATAAGTAAGATGCCTAATAAGCTACAGTTTCTGGAATGGACATAAGACACATTACAATTTAGATCTAGAATACTAAAATACTACTCACAATGGCCTTCTATGACCTTCCGTTGTTATTAACAGCTTAGGTTGTAATTGACATACACTCACCAACAGGCTGTATAAAGCCCAGTGCCCAGGGCAGGGTGGGTGTGTCTGAGGTGCACAGGGTCAGCTTGCCTCTTCATAGGCTTTGCTTTTTGACAATCTCGCGTCTACTTTTTTTGGCTGCAAGGAAAGTGTTTACTTCTCCTTCTATGAAGAGCTGATTTTCCATAGCTCTGGGGTCGTAAAAGGTCAGCAGTGATGAAAAGGCTTAGGGGAGAGCTCTTGGGTGTTTTGCTTCTGTTATGAATTTCTTCATACCAATGTTGATATACAGAAGACAAGCAATGCATGGAAAATCTGTATTCCAGGTCCAAAAACAGCTTATTCCAGCAAAATTTCCTCAGCTCTCTCCCTAATGATTTAAACATCCATTTCCACTCACTTCTGCAGAAGTACATTCACAGGAAGAGTGAGTGTGAACAGGAGCCCTTTCGAAGCCCCTTCCTTTACCTGGAAGGTTGACTGAGCCTTTCTCTCTTCTTTTTACATGTGAGAGGCAGTGGATCCTACAGTCAAACTCCCTTTAGAAAGGTAAGAAGCACTCGAGTTGTATTCGCTTAGATTTTTCAATTTCAGACCCTAAAATTACTAAAAAAAAAAAAAAAAAAAAAAACTAAAAATCTTTGGGCCAAGCAGCCAGATGTAATATATTATTGTGTCAGAACACTTTGGTGTCCTACTTGGCTAAATCATTTTCAAAAATATTTTCTCTTAGTGATGGATATGAAGTTCTGTCTTCATGCCACAAAACCACCAATTGCTTTGGAGCATGGTCAAGAAGGGTTTTAGACGTTCCCTCTACACTGTTCATAGAAAATGTACCTGAAGATCTGAACACAAACCACACTTGCTCCCAATTCACTTTCTTTGATGCGGTGAAGTTGCGCTTACTGTGCTTTCTGGTTGTCAATGAACACAAAATTAGCCTGAGAGTTTGGAGCCTAAGTCCTACTGACACTGCTGCGCTCTGTAAGGTTCAAGAAGCCAGCCATCTTTACCAAGTGCTTTTGTTATGTTTTCCATTTTTGATAAATACATTATCAATGAGTGATTTCATAGGAAATACCTTGAAGGATTACAGGGTTAGAATCTCTACAGGTCTTTAACGACAGGACCTAATTCTGTGCATACTCTGGGTAAAATGCCGTATGAGTTAGAATTCTGGCTGAATGTTACAACAAGTCCCCCCTCAATCTGGTAGGTCTCAAATTCTCAATCAACATTAAAATAGTTTTGAAAACTATGAGCTGAACCTGCTTATCGCTTACTCAGTCCAGGGTACTTATTTTGAAAAACAACAAACAATAATACCATCCTCATCCAGGGGAGGGAAACACAGGAGTGAAATACAGAATCAAAATGAAAGGCTTTGATCTTTTCCTTTCCAATAAAAATTAAGTAATACCAGAATGATGTCTGATTTTTAAAACAGACTATTTAAAAAAGCTTTTTAGATTCCTAACAAAATTACAGTTTCCATAGATCCTCTTCTCCCCCACTGCTGTCTCTCAGTGTTTTGGTCAAATTTTTTTGCTGCTGTGACCAAAGAACTATTTTAGAGGAGGAAAAGTTTACTCAGTGCTCACAGTTTCAGAGGTTTAGTCCATGGTCAGCTGACTCTATACTTCTGAGACAGAGGTGAGGAGAATATCATGGTGGAAGAACACAACAGAGGGAAGCAGTTCAGGAGATGGCACCAGATAGCAGAGAGAGAATTCTGCTCATAGGAACCCAAAGGCAGGGCTCCAGGGACCCTCTTCCTACAGCCACACCCTATCTGCCTTCAGTTACCAACCACTTAATCCCTAACAGGGAATTAATGCACTGATTAGGTCTGACCTCCCTAGTTAGTATCACACCAGCATCCCTTCTTGTCCTACCCTCAAATTCTTCCTTACTTAACTCAATGTTTTACTTCTCTCATGAGGTTTATCACACTAACATCTTATATCTCTTACTCATCATCAGTTTTCTGCCTCCAAGAAATCAGGGACATTTTTTGTGTTATTGCTGTTCCGTGGCATAGCCCCAGTACTTAGGACAGTGGCTGGCACATCATTAACAATAAGTATTTGTGGGATATACGAATGAATGAGAATGCCTTTCAAAGATCAGGACTTGGGAAATGTTTCGGCAAAGTTTGGAAGCCCACCTCACCATGACGGTCAAGCAGGGCAAACAGTGGAGGAAAAGATGTCCAACTTTGTGGGCATCTTTCGTGGTGCCCCATCGTGTGGCTGGGTGACCACAGGGTCCCTTTGAGACCAACATGGTCACTTTATCACAGGAATGGGGGGCTGGAAGGCACTCTAAAACTCAAAGACAGGTATATCCCAACTCTACTGGGGTCAAACTCTCATTCAACTGCACACAATAAAGGGGAGGGCACAGTCACTTCCAGCCAAGTGCAGGGTAGAAGGGGACATGTGTCAGAAGTGTCACAAAATCAGAGACCAGGAAGCAGACATGGTGACCCTTGGGAATCCGACTGCTCCTCTCTTCCACTCACACACATTCTGCTGATAATGAGAAAACCATCCCCAGACTCAACTTATGAACACAATGGCAAATATCTCCTATGGATTAAAATTCCATGACACCAGGAAAAAGCAAAGAGCAAAAGAACTGGGGATTTTTTCAAACAAGTGGATGTGGTAAGATGGGGTACAAGGTAGTGAAAGGAGTGAGAACTGAAAAACTTCCTTTTTATCCACAATATAAAAGCTCTGGCCAGAGGGTGTATAATGGTTTGGATGTGAGGTGTCCCCTAAAAGCTCACACATGAGACAATGCAAGAAGGTTTGGAGGAGAAAGGATTGGGCTGTAAGAGTCTTAACCCAATCAGTGATTTAATCCCCTGGTAGGGATTAACTGAGTGGTAACTGAAGTGGTAGGGAGTGGCTGGAGGAGGTGGGCATTGGGGCATGGCTTTGGGTATGTGTTTGTATGTGCCAAGTGAACTCTCTCCCTGCTTCCTAGTCTTCATGTGAGATGCTTGCCTCCGCCAAACTCTTCCGCCATGAGGTCCTGCCTCACCTTGAGTCCCGAGGGATGGAGCCAGCCTCCTATGGACCTAGACCTCTGAAATCCAAATAAACACTTCCTCCTCTACAATTATGCTGGTTGGGTCCTTTAGTCACAGCAGAAAAAAAAAAAAAGCCAACTAAAACAGGATGAAAAGAAGGTGGCAAGAGGAGATGAACTACAACTGAGAGATGTCCCATGAACACTGAAGAGGACCTCGATCCAAAGCCTCCTGTTGCCACATGTTTTCCTGGCATCTAACTCTGGAGTTTGAGAAAAATAACTAACCATTTTATTATATATGGTATGTCACATCCTATACTTAATTGTATCCACAAGTGCAACAATGTCATATTCTTTAAACACATAGTTATCTTACATGTACTATTTATTTATGTGTCCCCAATTCCTCTCCTGGAATGCAGACTCCCTATGGACAAGAACTGTGTGTGTTCTGCCCTTAGAACTGTGCCTGGCCCCAGACACACTTAGCTAATGTTTCAGTGAATAAATAAAATGATAACAAGAACTCACCGACCTACTTCTTCCCACGTCACTAGAACTCCAGTACACTGTTTTTTATCTCATGTGGGAGAACCAAGGTATTTCTGCTTCCCACCCCATGTACTGTTCCCAGGAGCAAGGGAAAAGGAGGACCCCACGGTATCTCTAATGTTTCTATAGAACTTGTCATGCTAATTCAGATTGTTCAGAATGACAGAATTTGCCCTTCTATTGTCCAAGGCATGGGGAATCAGGGAAGGACCTCTCTCCTTTCAGCTATGTTGGGTTCTTCATCTTGTTGGAGCAGGACATGCCAGCCCTTGCACTAACAGTGCTTCAGCCAGTCTCATCAGAGGCTTGGAGGGAAGCTGGAGATCGGGTATATGATAAGGGTGCCAGCCCCTTGTCAGTGTTAATTCAAGTACTGTGCACATCAGCTCCATTCCTAAAGGCTGATCACATGAGCTGGCTTTGTCCTACACCACGGCCAGGGGTAGAATCAGGACATAGTACTACTGCCATAATATTCAGACGTAAGTCCAACAAAAGAAAATTTGGACCAATTTAGTACACTAGACCAAGCCCATAAAAAGCGAAATCCTTGCAGAACTTTTTCAAGAAAGAGGATAGCATGCTTAATAATTAGGAAGATTTCTAGTTATATTACCATATATCAGCATAATATACTAAATTACCTATTTTATTACTCATAAAATTGTCCAGTTTTTGGAATAAGACACAGACCAAGTATCAAAGAGAGAATGCTCAATGAGTAAAGTAATTTATAAAGCATTAGAAGGTTTCTAAAGACACATTTTTAAATCCAAGTCTTTGCCAAGTACATGACCAACAAAATTAGAACTGTAACTAAATTAGAGAGATTATATAACTCTTGGGCTGCAGAAATCAGTGTTTAGAAAGTTACAGAAGAAAAATCAGTTGAGTACAAAAGACAAAATAAATATGGATATATTTATGTTTGGTGTATTCATCTGGAACAATAGCTTTGATTCGTGAGCACAGGACGTGACTTATTTTTTTCTGAATATAGTTTTTCATGGCACAAGAGCCAGTCATTGTATCTTGGCTCACTTCTCAGAGATGGAAGACTTTATTACCCATCATTGAGAGCTAAGTGAAGAAGCAAAGTGGCCTCTCAGGAATGTGGGGACTGCAGATCTGTTTTACTGGTCACCCAGATAGGCTAGCACCCTCCTCAGCTGGGGAACAGTGTGCTCTTCAGAAGCACGTGTGCATTCACGCGGGGTCTTTTCTAAAAGCTCTATTCTCGGGGCGCTAAATATAAACAACATAAAACGTGAACCACCGAAGCATGGATTCCTTGTAAATCTCTCATCGCCCACATGATTGTGATGCTTCCCTCTATTTCCCAACTTCTGATCCCTTCCAAATCTCTCGATCTGTTTGCTCTAACCCCTCCCTGCACTATCTCTCTTCCATTTGAAGCCAAATCTGGCCTCCATGTTTTGTCTGCTCAGCAGGAGAGCAATTTCAGCAATCTCCTGCTTTTTATAAGATCAGTTTATTCCTCCCAATATAATAATTGTTTTCAGCTGAACCTGGTCGCTGGCCCTTGGCATGGTTTCACTGTGGTACTAGCAAGGAAAGCAGACACATCCTGTTGCAGTATTTTTTTTTTTTTTTTTGAGCAAAGACTCTGGGTACTATTGTAGGCCTAGAACAGAAATTTTGCAATGTACTTCTTTTAAAATGTAGTTGGATTTCAATCAACTAGATTCTCAAAAGATGGACTGAAGTGACAATTGTGGGAATATTCTCAGTATACTTTTTTAAAAGATTCAGATAAATGACTCTTCCATTTATCAAATTGGAACAAGTCATCAAGAACACAACTCTCAAGATCAGTGTTGTATCCCTGCAAACATAGAGACTGCAAAGGGAAAGCAACAGTGCTAGCTCAATATCTTTCAACATATTTAGAGCTTTCAGTGATCATAAATACTAACAGGTAAGAAAAATATGGTAGCTTAGAGGTAAGGACATTAGAGGAATAATTCTAGAAAATCTCTGCACAAATGGTACAGAGAAATCAAACGAGACATCACTTTTAAGAAACAGAATGATCAAGATGGTCTACATGAAGTGCAATTAAAACAGGCAGGGTCTAAGGGGGTGACAGGGAAGGTGCCACCATGTACCTTCAGGTTTTTAACATGCACAGAAAAGCATCGGCTCCTGCATATTTCGATTCATTAATTTAGTACCATTATTGAAACCACCTGTGAGTGTCTTTGGCACCGTCACTTTGCGTTATCCAATCTGTAAATCCCAGCAACCCCTGAGTTGTGCTTTCCAGCATACGTCACCTTGCTACCTATAAGCTTCAAGGCCTTGAATTACGAGCACCTCTTAGAGTCTCAGTCTTGACCTGTTTAAATGGAAAACAGTCTCCTGTCTGCTTTATCACACAGCAGCAATACGATTTTGTATGGTTTATCTTACCTTCACATGTGCGGCCGTCCGCAGAAATGGAGAAGCCCTGCTCACAGGCACAGTGGAAGGAACCATCTGTGTTTAGACACTCCCCATGAGGCCCACAGAGCCCTGGCTGTTCACACTCATTAATATCTGGAATTTAAAAGAGAGTTTCAAATGATTGCGGGGGGAAAAAAAAGCTCTTCTGTTTTTGTATCAGATATACAATAAGGAAAATCTATTTTAAATGGTCAGACATTTATTTTGCAGTCCAAGTATAGCATTTGTCCATCGAAGAAGCCACAGGACAAGCTGAATTGTTAAGAGAGAGAAACTATTTAGGATGAGCCATGTGTAATAGCCAATGTTCAACCTTTCAACCTACAAAAATAGCCATGTCAAAGAATAGACCCAAAGCTACCCTTGTTTTAGGCATACTGGAGGTGCAAGGAATTCCCAACAGAATAATGTTGAGAAATAGTTTTCATCTGTGAATACTGTGCTCTCTTCCTCTGCCCACACACATCTCTGTTACAGTCTGTCACATCTGGTGTCTCCAACCCTAGGATGTGGACTTCTTAAAGGCAAGGATGACTGTGTCTTAAGTATAGTTTTTGGTTCATAAATATCCCTTCCAAATGTCCACTGAATGTATAAATGAAATAGAATCTAATCTGTATTTCATTTAAAATGGGTAATAGAAATAAAATTAAAAAAAGAAAAAGAAGGAGGCAGCCTTTTGGAGCAGGGAAGCTTCAGTTATGCGTGAGTCTGTGACAACGAAATTAGTGAGTGATGTTTTTTAACATAGTGCTACACATGACAAAGTGGTACCAATTATCATGAAGACTCATGACCAGATTGTGCTACAGATAAACCTGTGGGGCCATCTTACGTTCTGTTTATTTTCAATGTGATTATGCTTTCCTTGCCCAGGGTCATGAAGCACTCCTAGTCACTGATAACACACGGGGTATTCAGCAAGTGAAATGTTCTTTCAAACCAGTTCAAGTTATGTTGACTAACAGGGCCCAAGATGACAGCACAGAGGACCCAGAGAGTGGCTGACCTATTCATAATGGTACTGATGCATGCAACGGCCTGTTTGCACTCTGCTCAAATTCCTGGTTTACTCGCCCATATCCCTCATTGTTCTGTTCTCTCCTTGAGAAGGACTGCATATCTTAACTCAAGGATGAGGATGGCCTAATCCTTGGTACTGTACATTGATAGTGTCTTATGGATGTTTGTCCACCACAAAATTTCTCAATTATGTTCATTGCCTACGAATTGAACAATTGGTTAAATTTCTTTAAGCTAAGTGAGATCATAAAAATGGTCACATGTCATCATCATCCAGTCTGTAAATCCACTAAGATCATTTTCCTGAAGTCTCCTAGGCCCTCTTTAATCGCCTCTTAAAGAGGGCCTCAATATACCATCTCAGAAGTCCATCTTTTATTCAATTAAAATATGCTCTTAGTGCTTCGTATGAGCAGGATAAGTAGGAAGGAGCCGTTGCCCAACATGAAGCTCACAACAGAACTGGGGAGGTCCCTGTAAAACCCCAAAGCTTACTGGGGACAGGGAAATGGTACAGAGTTCTTCCTAGTGACTTTGAGAACATGCTGAGCCACCAATCATGTGGTTCTCTTCCTCAATGAAGTCACCTCTTTCTGTTCATTCAGGATCCCCTGAGCTTACACTTGTTACCTTGCTGATTTCACTGTGCAACAGAAACTGGCAAGTATTGATTTATCCTCCCCACCCCCACCCAAACCCCTCGCCAGTAATTCTAACCTCTTTACCCTTCATGTACCATATAACTCAGACTATTTGGCCTATTCATTGCTGAACATAAAAAACCAGGCATGAATTAATCATATTTTCTTAAGAACTCTCTATTTTTGTTACTGTCAATATTTTTCAGATATTTTAAGGAAGAGCGATGAATCATTTTCTACTTAATTATTTCTCAATACAACTTCACCCTGTGAAACGCTTCACTTCTTTTATAAAATCTCTGATATGTCCTTGTTTGTACTCTACCTAGAGTCTGGGAAGAAGTTAGACTGGCAACCTGAACCTCCTTTTAGGCTTCAATTCCTCTCTCTCCAACCTGATGCCTAGAGTTACTTCAATCTGAGCAGGAAGGTGTCAGAAAGTACTACTGGCCTGAGAATCAGCTTAAATCCACGTCCATCTTGGGGAGATCTGGCAATTTCCCAAGCCTTCCTTTTTATTTTATCCTAAGCCTCAATGTGGTCCTTCAAAAGCTTACCCACTTTAAAACTCTGCATGGGGAATATTGTGTACAAAGTTCTTGCTTCAAAAGAAGTCACTGATTAACAAATAACTGTCTAAAAAGTTTGATGACAGGAACTGAAGATGAATTCCCAGACTTTTTTCCAGGAAACTGCTAAGAAAGAACAACATGAATATCTGGAACTAGAGAGACATATGCATTCAATTTGGATTGTACTTATTGAGGCATTTTTAAACTATGCTGCTAGTAACTCCAAGCTGAAAGCCAGACGATATTTAAGTTGGGTTTCTTTCATGGGTCCGAGATTCCACAGAAATTCACAATTTGGCATGTGTAAGTCAAAACATGAAACTGAAGCGTGTTCCGAATCTCAAATATATCCTGCCACATTCCTAAAGAGACTATTAACAAGGAATTTCCATATGTCTACATACCATCATGAGTTTTGTGAGGCGAAATTTTCAACTGAAAGTGTCTCACTGAATACAGGACTATCTTCAGAATATATAGTTTATGTCTATCAAATGTGGTTACTCAAAGATTTCCCATGATTGAGGATGGAGGAGTAGCTAAGTGGTAGAGTGCTTGCCCAGCATGCCTGAGGCTCTGGGTCCCACCCCAGCACTGCAGAAAAATGCTATGTCCTGTGGTTATAGCATCACCATCAATTATGTTTTCAGCATTAAAACAAACTATCAGTACCTATCTACAGAATGCTGATGTGATCCTGGGATTAGAGCAAAGTAGGCTACTAACTTCAAGAAGAGTGAAAAATCAACAGTCGTCTCCAGTAATAGAGCCAAAAGTGATCATTCAAAGCAAGGTGAGTGTGTGTGCCCTCACAATCAGCCTTAGACAGGGGAATGACAGAGTCATACACATTATTCTTTAAACAGCACTGAGACCTGCTTCATACCTATCATTTATTTGGACTTATGCTTCTCAAACAGACATAGTAATTTATTCTGGAAAACAGAAATAAACGTGACAGAGAATTAAGTCAATTTAGTAATGATTGGTAGTCAATAAAACCCTGAATATTTGGAGCAGTCACATATTTGAGATTTGACATCAAACCACAGACACTTAAGTTGTGCTGTTGTGATCTTATTCGTTCCCTGTGTCTACTATACTGTTTTTAGGGAGAGTAATTTTTTTTTAATTTTAGCAATACAACTTTTTTTAAAAAACTTACATAGCAGTCAGGTTCATCCTGACAAACGCATACATGCATGAGAATTGATTTCAGTTCATGATCCCTCCCTCTCCCTTCCCCTTCCCTCTCCTACCCTCCTTCGTCTGCTCTACTAGACTTCCTTTTACTCATCTATTAATTTATATTTGATCAGTTCTTTATGTTATTCTATCCTTCCCTCCTCCTCTTCTTTATTTTTTCTAGATTCTGCATATGACAGAAAACATTCCACCTCTGAGTTTTGGAGTTTGGCTAATTTCACTTAGCATGATATTCTCCATGTCTATCCATTTACCAGCAAATGCCATAATTCATTCATTTTATATCACAATTTCTTAGTCCGTTTATCTACTGACAGGCATGTGGGTTGATTCCATAATTCAGCTATTGTGAGTTGCGCAGCTATAAACATTGATGTAGCCGTTTCACTATAATATGCCAATTTTAGATCTTTGGGGAAAATACCAAGGAGTGGGATAGCTGGGCCACATGGTTTTTCTCATTCCTTGGTATCTCACTCCTAGGGAACCATCCCTCGGTTTCTGAGGAATCTCCAAAGTGCTTTCCAGAGCAGTTGCACTAGTCTGCAGTCCCACCATCAATGTGCAAGTGTACCTTGTTCTCCACAACCTCCCCAGAATTTATTGTTGTTCATATACTTGATCATTGCCATTATGATCAACCTCCCCAGCATTTATTGTTGTTCATATTCTTGATCATTGCCATTCTGGCCAGAGTGAGATGAAATCTTAGGGTAGTTCTAATTGGGAGAGTAAATGTTGATAGCATTTTGAAAAAATATAAAATCCTGTTCTTCATAATTTCAACCAAATTATAATAAAGCAAGGGAATGCTGAATAAAAACAGGGAACAGGAAAGGGACAGACAAATATTACCACTCTGAGACAAAATGAAATATGTACATGAAAGACATAAAAAAGCTAGAAAGATAGTCAAGAATCAAGTACCAAGGTTGGTCCACAGAAGGAACAGAAAAAGACAGGTGATCTCAGAACCAGGCAAAGCCAGGTGTGGTTCTGACATGCTGGTCAACACGATACAGTAAAAAGCCAGAACTTCCAGTACTTGATGTGAACTCAAGAAGTACACCTCAATAATACAAACTGGCAAAGATCACTTATATATGAAAGAAGACATAAAACCTCAGACCATCACCAGGAAGCACTGCAGAACCAAACTATGTAAATAATGACAGAGAGAGAGAGACAGAGAGAGAGAGAGAGAGAGAGAGAGAGAGAGAGAGAGAGAGAGAGAGAGAGAGAGAGAAGTACCTTGACATCCTTTATTGTCATTTAGGTGGAATCCCTCTGGGCAAGCACAGTCATAGGACCCTTGGGTGTTAATGCAGTCTCCTCCCTGGCACACACTCTTGTCCTCCAGACATTCGTTGATATCTTTAAACCCGGTGAAAAAGTGTAAAAGACAAAATGAACTGTATATAAGAAACAGACATTTTTCTTATCTTTACACACCAAAATCATACAAATACGTATTATTTCATATAATTTATAGGGCACATGTGATTTTAAATGGATCAGACTTTTTAACTTTTGGAGTTTTATTTTTAACACAAAACATCTTGAAAGGACTTTACCACTGAATGATACACAAAAGTTTTAGACAACAACTGTGATCAACAGGTTGCAGGTGGTGCTCAGTGGTGGAGCACTTGCCTAACACGTACAAGGCTGTGGACTCAGACTCAGCATGACACACACAAAAAAGGTGGGGTGTGTGTGTGTGATAAAAATGTAACTAACTGGAAGAAGAAAAAAAATCAATCAAATATTTTCAACAAACAATTTATTTGCTAATGTTCTTGGTGATGGTAGAGAATAAAAATATTTTTAAAACATATTGCTAACTTACATTTTAAGCATACCTAACATACTTGATCTATTTCTATAATATCCTGCATTATGCACTATAGGAAATATTTTAGAGTACTTGGCAAGGTCCCTGACTACAAAGAGAAATATATATATATATATATATATATATTTTTTTTTTTTTTAAATGAACACAAAAACATCTTAAATTACTTTATAAGCCCCAAACAATTTAACATACTAAGAACTGTCATAAACTATAATTATTTGACAATCATAATAATTTTAGGGGTCACTGAATTTAGAGAAAAGATATTATAATGGTTTTTAAAAAAAGGCTTCCTGTAACAGAGGGAATTTACTTGGAATCTTGACAGCAGGTAGAATACAGAGGAGGGAAGAAGAGGGACTATTGGAGAAAGAGGAACCATCAAGCATCAAGATCAAAACCTAGCTGTCACTCAGAGGCTATCAAAACAGACTCAGGGTTGCCTAGATTCCTCTTTAGTATATATCCTCACAGCACATGTACAACTAAGAGTGATTTGTAAAAGCATCGAGCTCTGGCTGGGAGCATGCGAGACAATTAAAGATGCCACTCAGGTCAGGCGGGTCTTCCTCCAGGGCTGTTCATTCCTACATTTACTCCTAGTCAGAGCTCATGACTCCTAACACACTTCATGAGTCCCCCTGTGGTGTGTCTGTGCAGGATTTAAACAATTAGCACTGAAGAAAGCTAAGGAGGAAAACTTTGTTTTCTCAGAATTTGGCACTTTATGGCATTTCTTGCAAATAATAATGATGGCTGCTAACACAGAACGGTTCCAGGAATAAGTAAGTACGGAGGCTGTTTCATTATCCTGCTATCTTGTTCAAGTATGGGGACAATAAATTTCCTCTCTGAACCAAATCACCAGTTAACTGGCTTCTGTATCATTTACTGGGCAAAAAAGAGTGCCTTAACATTTCATTCGATCAAAACAAAAACAAGTTAATACACAGATTTAAAATGTTCAGAATACGCTTCCTAAAACATAACAGAGTTGACATGGCTGTCTCAACTAAAGCAAATTATTGCTTTTTGTTTAATGTGTGTTTTTTTTAAATCTCACTGAAGTGTAATTTCCATATGATAAGTGCATTTACTTTAAGAGTCTAGCTCAATGAGTTTTAAGGTGTGTACACCTTGTGTGTACAATATTGGGTATACTCCTTATGGATGCCTCCACTGAAGTCAGGGTACAGGCATGTCCACCACTCTTGCAGGGTCCCTCTTGTCCCTTTTGTGTTTGCCATCTTCAATTCAGCATAACATTTCTGAGATTCATCCAAGCTGATGAGAGTTTTGACAGTTCTTTCTTCTTCATTGCAGAGTAATTTTCCATTGTAAGAATATACCACAATTGTTCACCCCTTTGCCTTTTGATAAGCATTTGGATTGTGCCCATTTTGGTCACTATGAATAAAGATTCTATAAATACCTGTGTATGACTTTGCATGAACGTACATTTTCATTTTCCTTGAGTAATCACCCAGGAATAGAATGGCTGTTTCTTGCAGTAGGTTTATATTCAATTTTTTTAAAAACTGCTTTCTAAACAGACTGCACCATCTTACATTCCACTGCTGTGTATGAGATCCCACAATTGTTCCACATTAATTCTATAGCTCCAAAACTACTCTAATGGTAACATAATAAGTGAACAGCTTTTATATGGACCTTGCTTCTTTGCCCCTTAGGAAATGCAGATAAAGGGAGAAGAGTCGCATTTGATCATTGGCATCATTCAAAAATGATCACAGAAAATCTGAAGAATATGCACTTCAGCAACAAGAGAAATGTTGCATAACCTAGATATTTGCTGCAGCATACAGAAGCAGATCAGCTCTGTTCATGCTACTTTAATTTGATTTACATTCATTTCCCCAAAGCTAAGAGAAACTGTGAATGAGAAGGGAAAAGCAACATTATTTTAAGTGTTTATAAATTGTTGTATAGATTCTTTATTTATTTTTTTTTTTGGTACTAGGGATTGAATCCAAGGGCATTTAACCAACTGAGCCACATCCTGAGCCCTTTTTATTTTTTATTTTGAATCAGGGTCTCACTAGGTTGCTCACAGCCTTGCTAAGTTGCTGAGGCCAGCTTTGAAGTACCAATCCTCCTGTCTCAGCCTCCCAAACCATCGGCATTACAGGCATGTGCCATTGCACCAGCAAAATTATTGTAGAAACTCTTAAACTCTGTGTCTTCTATTAGAGTATGAGAGTCAGGTTTAGTCTAAAAAAAATTTTTTTTACCCAAAATCTTTATCTACCTTCAAAGCAAAACCAAAGAGAACCCAATGCAGTACTGTTCTGCACTGTCACCTTGTATGGTCCTCCCAGGAACTGAGGGATAGGTCTTAAGGAAAGCAACAGTGAGTCCTGATCTCTCTACTGTTTCTTCAGAGGACCAGTAACCTCCACCTTGCTAAATGTTGTGGTCAACTTTTGGTCGTCCTCTTACCTAGCATCACCGTCTCCCCTCCTTGAAACGCTTTCGCTTCTTGGATTCTGGATTTTCTTTCTCCATTTGTCACTTCTCCCTCAGTCTCCTTTGCTGGTTGTTACCTATTTCCTTATTTCTAAGAGTTGTGAACCTGTCCATGGTTTTAAATATGGTCTATATGCTGAGGACTCCCAGCACACACCTCAACCCTGAATCCCACTGTTTTAGATATTGTCATTTGAATATTCATATTAGGCACTGAAAAGCCTAAACTACAAGTGCTCATGGGGAGCCCCTAATCTCGTCCACCAAGCCTGCTCCTTGGGGCCTTTGCATTTGCTATTCTTTTCAATGTAATGTTCTTCCTCTAATTGCCTCTTTATTCAAAATCACCACCCTCCTCAGCACTGCCCGTATATTCCCCTTAATATTCCTTCAGAACACTTATTGTCATTTAATAAACTGTATAGTTTGCTTATCATGTTTATGGCTGACTTCCTCACCACATGTAAACTCCAAGAGGGCAGGAATTTCTTTCTGCTTGATTTATGCCCTGGACTTAGAACAGTACCTGGCACATATTTGACACTGCATAAAAACTTGTGTATAAATACACTAATGAATAAATGAATGATTCTGACTTGGAAGGATATCCTAGGATTTCTGTGTTTGATTTCGTCTATATAGAAGTGGGTAACTGAAGGGCAAGAAGAAGACAAAGCAAGTAATGAGTTAGCTTCTCAGACTTTGCAAGGGATCTGCAGGAGGCAACCTTGGTGAGGTATTAGGGAGGGGCTGTGGTAGATGCATGCTTAAAGACCTGCCTAGAAGGGCAAGGAGTCAGAGGCTGAGGCTTCGAAGGCCAGGATGGCTGAGAACTGACACAACAGAGGCCATCATTTCAGACTGAGTGTGCTGGCCTAAGAAGCACTCAGCAAGGAGCACAACATGGGGTTCTGACTCTAAGAGAAGGCCAGCAGGATTGCAGGATAACGCTGTAATGTAGGAAACATAGAAGGGCTTAGGCAGGCAGGACAAGATGGCAAGTGAGGAGTTTGGGGGCAAGGCCAAAGCAGAGGAGCATGGAGAGGGTCTTCTAATGAGGTCAACTTCCTGCTTGATGAAAGTGCTCATGGACACAAGAAGGAGACCTAATCAGAAAGACACTTTCATTCTTATGCTCCTAATCAGGGAACCCAATAGAAATACTAAAACCAATACATGGACAATTATTGTTATTATTGCACCAATCAATAATAGAGAGAAGAGTGTGGACATGGGGAGGAGAAAAAGAAAGGAGGAAATTCCAGAGACCATAAAAAGAACAGGCCAAAATTCCCCCACTGGGTTCCCAGCCCTGGGCCCCCTTCTCTCTAGAGAAATCTATCTTTGCCACTTTTGCAATAAACCTACTTCTTGCTTGCTACCTCTGTGTCCTATTCTTCAGTTCTTTGCTGAACAAAGACAACAAACCCAGCACCCCCCTAGATGGTAACAGTAAGAAAAGGAGGTCTCAGCCAAAGTTATTAGAGGAAAATTACACATGTAAACATAAAAGCCAACAAGAGCTGTGGCTCTTCCTCCCACAGCTGTGGGAGGCATGTAAACTGTCATAGCTCAGTTAATTATGGCTAAATACCACTGGGGATGGGTTGGAAACAGAAGTAGGTGGGAATTAGCAGGCTAAAGTGCTAATGAAGTTTCAAAGGGAGCTCTAAATTAGTTGGAGAAACTCTAGTCCTACTTATATCCCAAAACACTAGGGAAATTAGTTCTGACTCGAAGAGAAAAGAGCCTCATTATACATATTCCCAAAAAAGTTTTCTTATGTAACACAACTGTATCTTATAAACATATATGTTAAAAATGAAGAACAAGTTGGCCAAAAGGGTTTTTGTTTGACTTTTCATGTAATGGATGATTTTAGAATAAAAACCTTGGAGTTCTTATGAGATGGCTAAGGCCAACTTAGAAGAACAGGTTCTCCAATCTATTATCCATGATTTAGTGGCTTGATTACCCTCTTAGCTTGGCCAAGAATAAGGGCAGGAGAGTCATGATGGCCAGATTAGGTTCCAGGGCCTTTCTTACTACCTATCTCCCTCTATAGCAGAGGGAGATAACTACACTCCTAACTACACTCCTAGTTCCCTACAACACAATTGACCCTTCTGCCTTAGAAGCCAATTACCAAATCATTAACAACACATTGGAGAGTTCTCCAAACACAATGTTTCAGATGCAATCATATTTATCACTTATTTGACTATTTGCCTATTTTTCAATATATAGATTGATTACAATTTTTCAATGATGTTATTAATCTTTGGAGAACATTATTATTTTAGGATAATATCCTAGAACCTGACTTACTGGTTCAAAGAAAATATACATTTTGAGGCCTTTGAAATTCTGCCAAAATTGCCCTCCAAAAGGGCTGAGTCATTTACCACTCGCAGCAGCTCAGAAGGGTATGGTACTCAGCTCCTTTGGCCTGCTTGTGCCAAGTTCTCCAATCAAAAATGCAGCATGTTCTATACTACAATGGATCCTTCCCCCAAATTAATGGGACTGGGGTGAAAAAGGATCTGGGGCTCTTGAAAGGCATCTCACAAAACCATTCTCCTAAAACTCATCTACTTCTAGGTGGAGTCCAGATCCTCACTTCAAAACTCTGACTCTGGTGTGGGGGTACACCTGTCATGCTCATGTTTCTGGTTTCATAAATAATGGGCTGGAAGTGCAGCAAAGCAACAAGTGAGCTGGCAAAAACTTGTTTGTTGGGTAAATATGGAACACACTGAACCTTCACAGGTGACAGGGTGGCAGTAAAGGGGACAAGAGCAGGCCAGGAGAAGATGTGTCCTCTCCATATGCAGGGCTGAAAGTCACATACAGGTTCTGAGCATGGCACAGGGAACATGGTTAACGAATACACAATGCTGCATGTGTGGGATATCTCGAACAAAGGTTTTACACAAATAGCTCAGCTCCTAAAAAAATCTTCCTATTATCTGAAAAATTGAAGTTGTGCTTCCTTATTTGGAACATTTGGAAATCAGTCTTGCATAAAAGGAGTTTCAAATTCAGAACTTCATGACCAGGATAAATTGATTCTCTACTCCTTTCGCTGCCTCAATTCTAAAAGATACTCCAAGCAGTGCTAAGAAAACCTGAATTCTACTTTCTTTGATTATTTGTGTGAACCCTGGGGAAAACACTTTGCTGGGACCTAAGGTTCTCAACTGTGAAGTCAAAGGTCAAGTTCATGGACAAGGGCAGAGATGAAGTGCAGATGACCCTGGGATTCTGGCATCTTATGGTTCTGAAGTCAGAAGCAACCCTCACCTTCACAATGGTCTCCAAGTGCAGATGCTCTGTAGCCCTGGTCACACACACACTGGAAGGAGCCCTCTGTGTTCCTGCACTGCCCGTGAGTACAAAGGTGACGGTGCTGACATTCATCAATATCTGCGAACAGGAGAACACAGGGAAACAGTAGAAGTGATGCTCCGAACACCCTCTCAATCCTCCATGGAGAGGAAGTCTATAAACTATCTGGTATTAATTAATTGCAAATAGAGCTTTCATTCTATGGCTTTAAATGACCTCTAATAAAAGGTCAGTAACTCTCCAAAAAGGAAAAATCTTTTAAAAAAAATTTAACTAAGGAGCTAAGAATTTATATATATTTACCCCACTGTTCACCACAGGGTAGAAAACATTTCACTGTAATCTGTGAACCTCACCCCAGCTCCTTGGATTTCTAACATATTCACTTACTATGTGGCCTTTAACAGAAAAAGTTTATTAGCCCTTGATCTGAAGTGCCACAGTACATCTCTTCACATATTTTCACTAGTTCATTCTTTGGGCCCCTAGCAATTGGGTTCCATACCCATTCATCCATTCACCCATTCTCATATCCTCTATCTACCTATCACAGGGATCCTCTGGCAAAATCTAGTGAACCTTCCCCTTCTCTTGGGCCTTCTGATACCAACAATGCCCCGCTGAATCATTCATCCTCAGGTTAAGAACATTTATTTTTTCTGTTTCCACAGTCCCACGTTTAGGCCCACACATACACATGGGTTCCACCCACACATAGATGACACAAAATATATTCAAAATACTATTTCAGGAGACTTTTTGCTCATTAAATATTCAAAGTTTATATAGATATATGGATGTGATTTGTTTATAATAAAACAACAAATCATATATAGTATGGATTCTGTTCTCAAATAAGAAATGGCATTTATTTTCAAGAATTCTGAACACTTGTGCTCATCATAAGTACTAACATAATATCTTCAAAGTTGGGACCCTAAGTGTATTGGGGAAGTGAAGTATCTCTGTCTGAAATTCAATGAAATGTTTCTTTAAAAAGTCAACCCTGGCAAATCTAGATTCCTCATCCTTACCTTTAGGAACAGGACATATTTCACAAATTTTATCTCTGAGAGTATGGGGGACATCATTTCAATCTTACTGACAAGTCTTCTTTAGATTTATTTAAAAAGAAGATTTAAAAAGCTAAAATATATACAAAAACTAAGATCATTAACATTCCATAGCATAATACCAGGCCAATATAATGACCTCCTAACTACTGAAATACCAGTATGTGAAACCTTTAGTGAATTTAATGGTTAAAGTGGAAATGACTTTCTGTAGTAAAGAATTACAGAGGGGGAAATACTATTTCTTCCTAATATTAACATTTAACCATTAGTCACCTATGCCATATTTTTCAGATTCAACTCTCATTTTATCAACCTATCTGACTTGTGTTTGAGTCCTGGGTTTTCTGGTTCTATGACGCAATCATCTATGTCATGTCTATAAGTCACACTCACTTCACTGAGTGTACAGTTTTCCAGACTAGGTGCCTTACAATGAAATCTCAGCTTCCACACTCCTACCTTCACACTGGTCTTTAGCAGCCGACAGCTGGTACCCCTGGCCACAGGTACATCGGAAGGAACCCTCAGTGTTTTTGCACTGACCATGGATGCATAGATTCCCTTGCTGACATTCATCAATATCTGTTAATACAAAAGACAATAGCTATTTTGAGAAAGAGATGACCTAGGAGAATTTGTGCTCTCTGCAATGTATTCTGGGGTGATTGTCACAAAAATAAGGCTTGTTGTTGTGTGAGGCACTATAAACTTCAGAACATACTAGCTTACCCATGTTCCTTGTCTTAACCATGCTATGCTGAACTGCAGAAAGATTACAAATAAACAATAAACTTATGAGAAAAAAAATCTACTTAGAAGACAACATCAAGCTCTTGACCACCTCTTTCTCATACTTTGCATGTATCAGAAATACATTATAAAATAGTTTAGAGTTGAAAACAAAAGATAGAATTAGAAACACAAAATAATGGTTTCAAGACAGTTTGTAGATCTGTTGAGTTACAGGCAAGAAGGCAAAAGTAAAACTACCAAGAATGTTTTTAAAAACAAATTGAAATGTAGGCACTTCTAGGATGAAAGTCATTTCTACTTTATTTAGAAGTTAAACTCTGAAGTCAAAGAGTTTGAAAAAACTCTGAGCTTCTTTTTAAGGTAACAAGGAAAGCCAGGAGAAATGGTACGGTTAAGATGGTTGGTGGCATACCAAAGGGAAAGTAAGAAACAAGGAGTCTAAAAAATGCCTTGACTGAAGAAAAAGGCATCAACTGAGAAAGAATATAGTTCTCAATAAATGTCCTAGGAAATGTGGTGTCCATGAAGTTATACAACTGAAGGAAAAAACTGGCTTCATTAATAACTTGAACACTTCTGGTAGAAGCAAGTTTGTGATTATTAAAACATGGTAATTGTTCTTCACCACTAGGACCACAGGGTTTTTTTTTGTTTGTTTGTTTGTTTTGTTTTGTTTTGTTTTTGTGTGTGTGGAGATCACAGGAGGAAATAGATGCAAAACTACACAAGCCCTATCCTCAGAGAAGAGAAAGGGGCCCTCATCTAAACAGAGTAATAAAATGAGCACTGTGCATTTTAAAGAATTTATGTCCTAAAAAAAAAAATCAATGCACCATTGTTGTTTGGCTTATTTAAGATGCATTTTAGAGTTTTTGCCAGGAAAACTCATTAGCTACACAGTTCTTTCCCTCCATATTATTAACAATGATCTGTGTTTCCTGAGAAAAGTCACATTTTCCCTCTTAACCTCTACTGATGCATTAATATTATCTGGAGTTATCTCATGTTGCCTGAAATAGGTTGCCCAGTTATTAATTGGAGTTCAGAATCTGTTTCTTATTTTATTTAATTTTTCACAGCATTTAGTTGACTTGTTTCACTAATTATATTATTGGTCCCTTTTATTTATAAATAATTCCTGGCTACAAACTATTGACTATCTGTAGAGAAATTTAATAATGAAGCCAAATTTCACCTTTTTGCAGATTAGGGGGGGGGAGGTTGGGTGGTACCAGGGATTGAACGCATGGGTGCTCAACCACTGCACTACATCCCCAGCCATATATATATAAAATATAGAGATTTATATATATATAAAATCTAGAGACAGTATTCCACTAAATTGCTGAGACTGGCTTTGAACTCACAATCCTCCTGCCTCAGCCTCCTGAACTGCTGGGATTATAGGCATGTGCCACTGTACCCAGCCCAAATTTCATTTTAAGAATGATTTTACCCCTTTCTGATACCCTCATCTGTTAGCTTCAGGAGTGAATAGTGGTAAGGATTTGCCTACACTATATTTTCCTTCAGCACACTCTATAACACTTGAGGCATCAGTTCATGAAGTTAAGACCAACAACAGCTTTTGTAGCTGGCTGGATCTCACATCATGTCTGACAACATTTTTAGTACTTTGGACTCTTTTTGACTTTCTTATAGAAGATGACAAATTAAGCATTCCCATGTGAAGATGTCTGCAGTAAGGGCATACCCTCTATTCCAAGTACTGTCAGGCTGTGCCAGACATCTCACATAAGTTACTCATTTATGTTGGGAAGACTGTCAGAAGCAATTCGTTATAAGTCATGACACATATGCTTGGAATAACTTGAGGCAACACAGTTATCTTCTACAAGGTGATATTCAGGGCTTTAAAATGACCAAGAGGGAACAGAAGCAGCTTAATTGTAAAGATAAAAACCATTTTTATTTTCTGAGGAGGGACAGAATTCCTGAGACATAAAAAAAGAAAGAAAGAAAAAGCTTTCTAATAAAATAGGATGCTGAACAAATGTCTTCATTTTGTGTCAAGAGATGAATAGAAAACATTATCCTATTTCTTTAAAGAAACTTTACACATATTACTGTGATGAGCCCAGTGCAGAGTTAAGATAGAAATTATCCCTAGTTATTTACAGAGGGAGGATATACAATAGGAAAATAACGTCAAGAGAAAAAAAAGTAATGAATTAATACATTAGGTAACGTGTAAAACCTGAAAAAAAATTGTTAGTACATTTAATGAGGTGAAGACAAAAATCAATATCAAGGACTATTAACAAGGTGAGATTGGTAAGAGTTGGTAGGACATTGGAAAAGGAGCAGATTTGCAATCCAGGTTAAATTTGACTACCATGAGCTGCTGTAGTTGAAAAGAGATTATGAGATGCAAGATGAAAGAAAAAAAAAGGCTTTGGTGGGGGAAGAAAGGGAACAAGTAGTGCACAAGTGGGTGTCTAAAGCAGAAGACGGGGACTTGCCCAGTCCTATCCCAGATGAAGTCTTGGAACCAGAGCGAAGGGCAAGGCTGAGCATCAGGAAGAGTCAGCAGCCCTTTTCCACCTCTAGGACCCGGCCCTTGCTGTTTCCTCTGCCTGCTAAGTTTTTCTTTCTCCTTTTATTCAATATTTTAAGACCAAATTTGAGCAGCAACAACTCTGTGAAACTTTCCTGGAAGCACATAAGCAGAACTAGTCACACACGTCTCAGCTTTGACAAACTGTTCAACCCTCTAATTCACAAACAGCATCGGGGTTACTGTGTCAAGTTTTGCCCCTGTATTCGCTCACTCTCCACCAACTACCTCCATCCAGGTACCATCTCTTATAATTCTCTTATGGACTCTAGAAAGTCCTTCCCTTTTTGCATGAGATAAAAGTAAAGTGAAGCTTGGGGAAGCAAGAGAACTTAGCCAAGCTCATGCACCCTCCAAGTGTCAGAGGTGGGATCTGATATACTGTCTGTCTGGGTTTGGGCCTTTTTTTTTTTTTTTGTGATGCTGGGAATTAAACCTAGGACCTCACACATGCTATAAATGTGTTCTACCCCTGAGCTACACCCTCAGTCTTGGCTTTTTTTTTTTTTCTCCTACTAAAACTTTTTTTTTTTTTAACTCCTACTCAGGTTATTTGAATTTTACAAGTTTTTCTCATCATGTCCTCTTTGTATTCCAGAATCCAATCCAGGACTCGACATTGTGTTTAGTTGTCTTTTCTTCCAAGTCTGTCTCCCCTCTTTTTCATGACCTTAGCTGTCTTAACGAGTAGAGGCCAGAATCCTGTAAAAATGTCCCAAATCAGAATTTGTCTGATGTTGTTTTCATGATCACAGGTTCTGGGAAAGAACAGCACAGAGGTTGAGCTCTAGACACCATGGTAGGTGCACATGAGGTTCACGTGACATCTGTGATAAAGCTGACTTTCACCACTTGGTTAGGGTGGCTGTCTACTCTGACTTTCAATATATTTTATTATCTCTAGTTATCTGCGGCAGATTGTGCATATCTTCTAGTGAGTAAACATTCTCTGAGGGATTGTAACTTCTCCATATGCCAGCCATATGCTGGTTCCTTGATACACAGTGAGAGGAAGACCAGCTTCTGCAGCCACCCCCAAGAGTGCCACCCATGATTGCAGACCAGTGTTCTGAGAGGTGGCACCAATTGGTGGTGATGGTGTGAATTCCTGGGCTCCAGGAGCCCTATCAGAGAGCAGCAGGCTCAACTGGTTTGGCAATGGCCAAGAGCAAGGCAGAGGCAATGAGTCATTCACACACGATTTGCCTACTCTGAGCATTATCCCTTAAAGAGAGTCTAGTCCTCTAATTTTAGGAATGACATGAAGTCTGGAAATCTGAGATTATATACTGAAGGTTGCACAGTGAACCACAGCAAGAGCCATGATTCAGGGAAATGGTGAGAAAGAAAATGGATCTGAAAGGTGAGATGCTTGTGAGGAAGAGCCTGTGTCCAAACCAGCAGAAGTCTTCACAGGGCAGCTGTGGCAGCAGCCTACATGGGTCAAAAAACACAAGCTGAAGAATGCAAAAGTGACAAATAAATTTGGAATGTGGGCCACGAGAAAAAGAAGAAGCAGAAAACAAAGATGTGCCCACTTCAGATGCTCCCCAGCGTGGCTGGTATTCTGCTGCATGAAGGAGAAAGGCACCAAATTCAGATGTCTTTTAATTCCTATTGCCAGCAGAAGATGCTTCAAATCTTCAAATTTTGTTGTTGTTATTCTTTTTAGGTATAATTCTAGTAGAGAGTGTTTTGACATATTATACACATATGGAGTGTAACTTCCCATTCTTGTGGCTATACACAATGTGGTGTTACACTGGTCGTGTATTCATATATGAATAGAGAAGTTATGTGGGATTCATTCTACTTTCTTTCCCATTCCCATCCCTCCTCCCTTTCCTCATTCCCCTTTGTCTAATCCAAAGAACTTCTATTCTTCCCTCCCTGCCCCCCTTCTTGTGTGTTAGCATCTGCATATCACAGAGAACATTCAGTGTTCTCTGAATTTGTTTAGGGGGGATTGGCTTATTTCGCTTAAGATGCTTCAATTCTTAAGGGGGGAAACCCAGATATTCACAATGAGAAATTAATTATCACTCTAGCTTTTGCACTTAAATCGAGACATTTACTTGGGAAAGAAGAAAAATTTTACTTATTTCCTCTTTTTCACCTTTGAAAGAACATGTTTTTAGGTACAAAAGAAGTGAAGGAAAGAAAGATTACAACCCATAGATTTGACCACAGAAAAAAATTAAAAGTGTAAAGAATTATAAAAAAGAGCTGAGCATGGTGGCACACACCCATGATCCCAGTAGCTCAGGGGGCTGAGGCAGGAGGACTGAAGGTTCAAAGTCAGCCTCAGCAATTTAGAAAGACTATAAGCAATCTAGTGAGACCCTGTCTCAAAACAAAAAATAAAAAGGGCTGGGGATGTGGCTCAGTGGTTAAGTACCCCTGAGGTCAATCCCTGGCATCAAAAAAAGGAAAGAATTTTAAAAAGAAAACCTACTGAGACCTTGGATAAATTACAACAATGTATCGCAAAAAAGGTAAAGGTTTATATATGTACTGTATATAAAGAGATCATATATACTGATATAAAAATAATTTATAAATAAGAAAAGATTAACAGAAACTTACAAATGGGGAAATATAAATTATTAATAAATATGAAATGAATGTTTAATAATTATAAGTGGGGAATTATTAAAGGAAATTAGTATTTAAAATAGCAATTAAACCTTTTAGATTAAAAGGAATACACATTTGAAAATTAGAAATTAATGTTCTATTAAAATAGTAAAAATCATTCAGACCATTTTACCTAATAATTCCACTCTTATGAATAAAGAAATTATTCTATAATTTAGACAAAGGTTTACAAAAGAAAAGGGGCCTATTACAACCTTTTTCACATAATGATGAGAAGTTGGAAGAAATGTATTTGTTCAACACTCAAAGAAGAGCAAGAAAACTAGGACACAGTAATACATCGGAATATTATGCAGTCTTTAGAACAATGTCTGAAGAGTCAGTAATAGAATATAAAATGCTCATAAAACTGACAGAAAGCAAGAGATGAAAATTGTTCATCTTTATACATAATAACCATGAGCTGAATATTTATGAATAAGATTATGAGAGACTGCTTTTTCAACTTTCTGCATTTACTAGATTTTGTACAATCAGTAAATGTTGGTTTCTTTTCTTTATTTGGGGTTCATATTTTTTACTGGTTGTTTTTAGCTTCCGAGATCAGACGAGATCGGGCGCGTTCAGGGTGGTATGACCGTAGACCTGGTTGTTTTTAATTACACATAACCTACAGTTTCATTTTGACATAATTAAAAAGCCTGGATTATAATGTGCTCTAATTCAGTCTGCAGTACTTCCCCTCTCCTTCCCTACCCCATTTCCTTTCCTGTACTCCACTGATCTTTGTGTTATTTACTGACAATTTTTAAAATTAGTTTCTTAATAACAATTTTACTGAGATATAATTCTCCTAAAGTGCACAGTTCAATGGTTTTTAATACAGAGTTATGCACTTGTATGTATTGCTTTTATAATCAGAAAAATTTAAATTAATAGAGATGTGGTTTATAGATACTCTCCAAAAACATATCATTTGGCTTTATGTATTTAGATCTGCTCTGTTTTGAAACACCATGAGGTGTACATTCTAAGGATCCCAACTAAAATGTGTTCCAAGTAGCTCAGTCAAAACAAACACAGGTAGCATGGTTTTTTTTGTTTTTTTGTTTTTTTTTCTAAAGCCACTCGTTCTAATCTACCCTTGTATGAAGTTCAAATACAATGGGAAGTACAGTCGGGGCAGTTACCTTGACAGTGTCTGTGGTCAGGCGTGGGGCTGTAGCCCTTGTGGCAGGAGCACATGTAGGAGCCCTCGAGGTTGGAACAAGAACCGTTTGTGCAGACGTTTGGCTCCAGACACTCGTCCACATCTTGTGGGATGTTGCATAATAAAAAGGAAAAAAAGAGAAGAAGACATAAAAATAAAACATGAATCAAGTTAAATGTGGTTAGAAATGGAAATAGTAGACCTTCAGAAGACGAGGCAGATTCTTAAAGATAACTGTCAAGTTGGCTCTGGGGAAGGAAAGCAGCCCGGCTGTGAGCTGCAAGCACCGTGATTCTGTGCCTTAGTTACTTTTCCAATGTGACCCCAAAGAGACCAAATATGCTACCTGAATAAATTCAGGAAGGAAGGAAAGCTTGTTGTAGAGGGGACAGGGAGAAAGGGTAGATTTTAGAGCAATGTTCCCCCGAAAGTAAATTTTTCCAAAGTCTCAAAGATTGGGTTAGGGGCCATTTAGGAAATTGATGAGTTCAGCAAGATGGAAGGGTCCTCTCAGCAAAGGCTGTAACTCATGACCCATGAAAGCAAGCTTTTACAGAAAGGGAGAACAATTCTAAGGAAACACCCTAACACAGCAGTGAATCTGTATGACAAAAAACAACGCAGGGGACAGAACCTGCCTTTTAGTCAATCTGAAAGTAGGGTGCAGGTTGAGAAAGCAGATGTTACAATCATAATCATCACAGCAGCTAATCTTTATCATATGCTTACTGCACATAGGGACCAAAGGCTTGGCATATATTATCTCATTTAGTTCTAACAAAATTTATATGGACTAGTCATTTTATGGAAGGAAATGAGACTTAGAGAAATTCAATAACTTGTCCAAGGTCATGTATTTAGAAAATGGTTGTTCTGAGATTTGAATCAGATTTGTTCAAAGCCCTTTTTTTTTTTAAAAAAAAAAAACTAGCAATAAGTCTGTATCATAAAATGAGAATGAATGCTTTTAAAATTATTATTTTCTAACACAGTGTTTATATTGAAAATAATTATTTACGTTTTCACTGACTTCATTTAACTGGTATTCATTAAGTTCCTATTGGAATACAGTTATCCCAAAAGAAAGAAGCTTTTGAATTTTGCCCCCCATTTGAATGGCCCTGGGCGAGTCCACTGTATAGACACTAGTGTAGCATCAATAACCAAAAACTTAAAGAGGAAGAACTGAAACCACAGAAACTATACACACAATGTCACAATTTAGGCTGTTTAACATCAGTCTATAACTCAAACTGAACACTTTAATCATAAAGCTGATAAACAATATGAAGAAAAAGAAGGAAAGACCCTTGAATGCATGCATTTCATATTTTTAGTGCTCACCACAAAAGCAATAAAGATTTTTCTTTAACATCTGAAAAAAATAAAAAGATTTCTCTCCTCCTGAGGCAGAGAATGAAAGCACATAAGCAACACAGTCTTTATTTGGCAATCTGGGATTCAGATTGAATTGCATTTTATTAAAACTGTATTCTATCTGTCTTACAATAGAATTCAGAGACTTATACTTAAATATGGTAAAGCATTTGTGTGTTCCATGTGCCTATGGAGAAGAGGCAAGGAATAGGCACTGCCGAGGTGTTCTGTACTCCTCTCACAAAACATCACTAATTATGGTGAAATGATGTTAGTCCACGGCAACAAAAATAGCACTTCCAGACTGACTCATTATCCACTCTCTCTTCGCTTGTGGGAATCCACTTTTGTAAACACTGGAAGCAAACAACTTGAAAGAAGAAGCCAAGCACTGAAGCCAAAGTAAATAATGGAACAGAATGAGCCTAGACACTAGGCATGGAAATTCCAGACGGCAAGGGGAAAATGTCATGTCTAGTATCTGGTTTGGTTTCAAAAATGTTAACAAGTTCAGAAATGTATGGATTATTCTCTTTAATTATTCATGACCAAGAGAAAGTGATTTATAGGCTAAAGAATAACAGAAAAATCAATTTTTCTAAAGTAAATTAACAGACAGTACAGATTACCATTCATGAGATGCTTATAAAACTTCTCTTTTTAAGGCTACTACCATGATTAATGTTGAAGCATAATGTAGTGAAGTGTCTAGGGTAGCTTGATATGTTTATTCTTTTCTATATTTATGATAGACAAAATTGCATGGAACCAGAATCCTGTCAAGCCAATCATTTATATGTAGAAAATACAGTTTGAATTGAAGGAAGACGTGGCCTACATGGAGATCATGTTCTGGAGGAAATAACTATGTAGAAAAATATCACTGAAGAATTCCTACAAAGAAGAAAGATGTCTCAGATCAGCCTCACAAAAACAATTGATGGCACAAATGGAATGAAGTAAACTCAGCCCAATATCTTTAGTCCAGAATTCTCTCCTAAACTGCACATTAATGCACCTTGCTGTCAGTCTACAGGAAATCCCCTCGATGTCCCACAGGCTCCTTTGGGTCTTCACAGCCAAAACTGACCCTTAACCCCCTCCCTGCCTTTTCCCCATATCATATCAATGTGACATGTTGCTTCCCATATCAATATATAGTAGCACTATCCACTCAAATGCCCAAGTCAGAAACTGGAGAGTCATCCCTTTGAAACCCTTCACTCTCTTTTTCCTACAATTCATTGCCAAATCAAATTAATCTACCTTCCAAATATCTCTCAAATACACTCACTTCATTTTATTCCTACTACTTCCACTTCCTTTTACCTGAGAACTGCCATAATCTTTGTTTTTCTGTACTACCATCTCTCTCTTTTTTTTTTAATTATGTAGGAAACTCCTTGTTAAATAAAAGTTTTTTAAATTGATTTTTTAAAAAAATAAATGACAACGGAATGCATTATAATTCTTATTATACATATACAGCAGAATTTTTCATATCTGATTATATATTGACACCAATTCATGTCTTCATACATGTACTTTGGATAATGATGTCTGTCCTGCCATCTCTAATCCGTTATCTGGCTTGCAGCAAGAGTAAACTCTAAAATACACATCAATGTTATTGCTTATCTACTTTAAAAACTTGAATGGTTTTCTGGTGTTCTCCAACATAGGTGAGAACAAAAACTTGTGGTGTCCTGGTGGTAACAAAAGCAAAAGGCCTAGCCCCTGTAATTCTTATTTCTACTCCTTGATGATATCTCTCATCAATGCCATGAAAGCCAGGTGGTACCTACCCATCACACATGTACCACAGTATGGTCACCTTACTCCTATCACAGAGGGAGATGATTATGTCTTTGGTTTTCCATATTGTAGCTCAAAATTCATCTTACTCTAAGACACAGTCTGTAAAAAATACACATCACTTCAATTCTTCCAATGCATTTATATAATGAGTTCAAAAGGCCTTGGTGTTTTATCTTATGTGGGAAACTTAGGAAAAATCACTGTGTTCATAGAAAACTGGGTTCTGAGCTCCAATTTACCAATAAACTATTAGGGCACAATTGCCATTCAGTGAATTAATGAACCTCCCAGGGTAACAAAGTGGCCAGAGGTTTACAAGGTCAGGATTTATGTATATGACTACTCAAAAGGTTATACATCTATCTTGCTATGTTATCGCCCAACACAGAGGATCCTTCTCTTCTAAAATGCCCCAAGAGACTAAACAAAAATACCTTATTGAAATGACATGCCCTACCCACAGGATTTCCTAGGCTACCCATCTAATAATTTCATAAAGAAAAGCCAATGAGGACGGTCTGGCATGATTTGTCCTTACTGAACCCTGGCTGATGATCATTCCTTCCTTTTGAAAACATTTCACTTTATCACTTGAATCATGCATTCTATGATTCTTTGTCAAGGTCAACACCAAGATCAGTGGTCAAGAATGCCCGGACTTCACTTTCTATCCTTTCTCAAAGAAAATGAGAACATTAACCTCCTTCTAGCTCCCTGACAACTTTCCATTCTCCACCATTTCACAACAGTGTCTCCCAACTGGCAAGCAATACTACCTTGCTGGCCCTCTTACTGCCTTGGGGTACAATTTATCTGGGATAGAAATCTTTTTGACATTTCCCTTCCTAATGTCTTGGGAATACACAAGACTGACTCAAGCTCCTCCCTGGTGGGCATGACCTACCAGGTGGGAAGGATCCTCAGAGGTTAACTTCACCCAGTCACATTCTCCCTGGGCTGTGACTCCTTACACTTCACCTATCAACTCCGATTGATTAGTGTGAACCAATCATTTCTCTGAGCCCATCCAATCATAACTTAGTCCTTAGTCAACACTACGGACTTCATTTGAACTGGGAAGAAAAAATCTTATTCTAGCACTACATGGAAATACAGGAGTATCCACCACAAGTGTACCATTACTTCGAAGATTCTGCACAATTGTTGATTCTCAATTGTTCTGCACACATAGTTTGTTTGTTTGTTTTTCTAAAGATGTTGGGAGAATATATTTGACAGAAAAGCAAACACGGCAAAACAGAAGATAGACTGCCGGTCAAGCCAGTGTGAAAAGACATCCTCAACTGCACTTGAGGTACTGTAAATTGTAAGATCTTAGGCTTTCTCTGTCAATTCCAATAAAGTTAAAATACGTAGTAGCAGAGTTGCTGACAAAAATCTGTTATGCAATCCACAAAAAAATCATCACTGCTTTTCAGAAATTGGAGAAGAGCCAAGGTTGTATACATACTACATAAAGCCAAGGATGATCTCAGAAAACCAACCCACTAATCCCACCCAATTACTGGCTTCCTATCTCACCTTTCCAAAGAAACATTTCTGCCTTCCAGAAAAACTCAACTACAGTCACTACTGTGCAGACCTGTCCTCACAAACTCTAGACTCCCCCATCTCTTATCGCCAATTCTTATTAGAGATGATTCCAGCCTGCAAAGTCTTCTTTCTACACAGTTAGTTTCCTTTAAATTGCTTTTTTTTTTATGTGTATGTGAGGGTTACAACAGACAAAAGAAAACACTGAATTTGTAGATAAAAGATCCAGGGTTCTGACAAGTTCTTCCATTTATTATTTGTGACCTTGAGTAAGATCACTAACCTATTTGAGAATCATATTTTACATCTGTTCTACAGGGAGGACTGCTGTGAGGATCAAAGGAAACAATCAAGTCAAAATCCTTTGTAAACTACATAATTAGAAGTTTTTATTAAAACAAATTTTCTTGCATGGTTCCTGCCTTCAAAAGTAGGTTTTGTTGTTATTTCTACTGCTAGCACCTAGCAGATGTTAAGTTAGTATCCCTGGCATCTAGTAGACACATAGTCAATAGCACAATAAATAGCTTAGTGATTAATTAGAGGATTCCTTTAGCATGAGATAATTTAGGGGTAAGGCTGATGAGTGTACATTTTAGAAAATTTGCAAAAGGTATGCATTGTGCTCAGCTGGCATCTTATATAAAAAATATAGTACAAAGGCCTTCAACTTCAGATAAATCTGTGAGTGTTCCCTAAAGGTTCAAATGAATCTCAAAACCTGAAAATGAATCCTAATATGAAGAGAACTTCTAGAACAATGAGCTCTCCATGTTCAACCTGCAAGTTCTTGGTGCCTGGCTCTGGTTCAGACTGTAGCTAACCAGTTGTCCAGTGGATTGAATGATACTAGGGTCTTCCAATACCTAGGACCAATCACATTTAGAAAGCTTATATGGAAGTCAAATAGTAAGCCTCCACTTGGAGTTAATGGAGAAGGAACGCTCTGATAAAACTGGAGTTGGGTTCCCAGGTCACCAGGGCTGTCACAGACTTAACTACAAAGCAAGACAACAGAGTAAACCTAAAAAGGGCTAATTGCCTGGCTACGGAAACTCATGCCACATTTATGTATGTGAAGATGAGCAAAGGAAATGATATTCTCCCAAAGAGTGGAAACAGCAGCATTGTTATGGAAAGCCTCATCACTTATCAGGAATTGTTAATGACTCTACTGAGAAGTATCATAGTTCCCAGGAAGTGAATTCTAGCTAAATAAAAATGTTAAGAAATTAAAGGACAACCAAACACACACACTCTCTCTCTCTCTCTCTCTCTCTCTCTCTCTCTCTCTCTCTCAAGTCCATAAAATAAAGTTCCCGTGACACAGGGAGAGTTAAAGTCTATAAGATGGAAGTTTAAAGCAAGCCCAAGAGAATATACTTATATAGAGACATGGAACAGTTAAACAGGTATCGTAGGTTAGTAGGTAACTAACTACTTTTTTTTTTTTTTTTTTTAGTATTTCAGGACAAGGGCAATAAAAAGGAGGGTAATATGATTAGAGGAAGAATAGTTATAATGTTTATAGGGTCTAACCCTGTGTCAGATACCTCAGGAAGTGCTTTCTCTTTTTTCTTTTCTTTTTTTTTTTTACATAATACCTTTATTTTATTTATTTATTTCTATATGGTGCTGAGGTTCGAACCCAGGGCCTCACATGTGCTAGGCAAGCACTCTACCGCTGAGCCACCACTCCAGCCCTCAAGAGGTGCTTTCTATCACGTATTTAATTCTGGCAATAAATCCTACAAAGAAGGCATTTCAATCCTTCTTTGGTATTTTACAGACAATGAACCAAAGCATCAGAGAGGTCACACAGCCCCAAATACATCTAACCTCAGGAAACCAGGACCTCTATATCAGAGATGGCAAGTGTACCTTTAAATAATGAAATGTTAGAGCAATATCCTCGGGGATGGTTCTTATCAGGTTTGAGGGAGTCCAGCTCCCCACGAGTTAAGAGAAACCCGTCAAGTGAGTACCTGACAGGCTGGCTTCCCTTCAGAGAGGTCCTGGTCAAAGCAGCCAGATGGAACTGGCCAGAACCCAGGGTGATGAAAGAGCCATTCAAGGCAGGGATCAAGTGGGCAGCAGGTCCCCAATGAATGTCAGGCCCAAGGCGTACTCTGTGGAATGACGACAGGACTCTCAAGAGGAGACCAAAATCCACACTTGCCAGAAGCAGCTACATTAACAGAAGAGCCAACAAGAGTTGCCAAAAACACTCTGAGGGCTGATGTGTTAGGAAGAGTTGGAAAGGGATATCTGACGTGGACAATAAATGACCCAGAATGAAAGACCGTAGGCCCTAAATACCAAGAAAAAAAATGTCGTTCCTTGGACAACACCTGCTCACATTTTACCTGTTTCTACACAGACAATTTCTGTTCTAATTCACAAATCAAAGAGAAGCATCCATCAGTAAGACCCAGCTTCCTTGACGTGAATATAATGAGAGCATTAATGGTTTCGGCAAGTTCATCATTTAGCTGGTGAAAGAAACAAAGTGTAACTGGCACCAAATCCCTGCAGAACACTGGGGTCAGAGTAGCAATTCTTAATGAACATTTTAAAAGAAAAGAGAATCAAATTGATGTGAAGATAGACAAACTTAAAGAAAAAAAAACAAAAACATAATGCCAAATTAAGTATTAGTCTGTGTACTACACTGACACTTGCACTTATTTGATTATAACAATGCAGACCTACACAGCCAGGAGGAGGGTTGTGGGGAAAAAAAAAAAACAAAAAAAACTAAGATATCTGGAACCCAACAGCAATGTGAGGTAGAGACTGTCATCTCTATAGATGACAACTAACAAGTGCCAAATGTAGGATTTTGTCCAAAAGGTGTGACTATAGGAAATGGTCAAGTCTTTAATGTTATTACATTAAATTATCAATTAAAAATTAGGACAGCAGAATAAATAGGCTTTATTATTGCTGTATGTATATACATGACTGCATGACCAATCTGATTCTGCAACCTGTACACTCAGAAAAATGAGAAATTATACCTCATCTGATTCAAATGTATGATATGTCAAGATCATTGTACTGTCATATGTAACTAATTAAAACAAATTTTAAAAAATTAGGATAAAAATCTCACCAATGTATCCTAAATTATCTGGATGAAAAGGATATATAAAAGCCCCAAACTGGTCTCAGTTAGAGATGAAAACAATTAGAATGCCGTTCTCTCTCTGAGGCTGGTTCATTTTTCCTGTTAATATCCAACATATTTTACGTGCTCACTTGTTAAACAGTAAGCACTAGAATGTAAGTACAATGAGGGGAGTAACTTTGCTCACTCTCAACCCCTAGTGTCTCAGCAAAACATCTGGCATGCATAAGGTGCCCCCTGTGGTTGTTTAAATGAACAAATGCTCATGTGCTATCAATTAGTTCAACTAGCAGATAGGCTTAAGATGTACCTTCTGAAAAGCATTTGAGAGGATGAAAGTATAAAGGTATAAAAGGTATGAAAGTATAAAGGTGAGAAACTAAGACCTATAAAGGCACAAGAAGATAGCGCTGAGTATTCATTAGCACAGTGAACCCTTAGCAGAAAAATTCAATCCGCTCGTTGGCTTAATACAAGAGAAAGGGCGTGTTGCAAAATCTGCCTTTGGTCTCTCTCAACTTTTCAACACTTGAAAGTTCTTTTCATGAAAATTAAGATGGAAAATCTCTATCAGTATAATTTGCAAAAATCCTCATAAATTTAAAAGAACTGTAATCTCAATATAAACAATGGATGGAATAGCAATTATATGGTGGCAGAGTGGCTTGATGTGTAGATTACATACAGCCTAAAATTTCACGCAAAGCAGAAGGGAAAAAAACATTCCTGCTCTTAATAACAGGAAATGCATGACCTCAGCAGTGTAGAAACAAAAGCTATTGCTTGGAACAAGAGGCTAAATGTGTGACTTTGGTTGAATTGAGCAACATAGTGACCTAATATTTCTGCTTATGATTCTACTCATCTGGTTGGCAAAAGTAAAATTATTTTTAAATAAGGTTCTATGTATTTTCCATTAATTTAGAACAAAATATGTGTATATATTTGTGTGTACACACATACGCACACACACACACACACATGAGAACACATTATTTAGTATTATTTAGTATTATTTATATTGAAGAACAATCACTTGCCAATTTGGTGAGCCATGTTCCATTAGTAAATTCATGAATCAGGGCTGTGTTTACACTACACAAACTCTAGTATTAAGGTAGACTTCAGGCACTCTCCCTAGATCATGCATCAGTGTGTGAAAATGACAGGACAAATAGAACTTTAATAGGTAACTAGGCAATTTGTGCCAAATGAGAAAATTAAAACCAAATGCACTTTCTGATGAAAACCAATTATATAAACAACTGCTTATCCAATAAACGACTAATGAATATATTTTTTCTTTTGTTCCTCAAAAATCTGCATCTCATGATTCTGTTAGGAGATACTCTTGGGGATAGGAACACGGGCTCGGGGACCACCTGCACCAGCCATGGTGGCTGATCTGCTTTCTGGTGATGGGAGAAAAGTTTTAGTATTGGGAGTTACTAAAACTTTGCCACCTACTTATCCTTGCCTCCTCTAAAATAAATCTCCACCCTCCCACCTTCCCCCCTAGTTAAGTCTCAACTCTAGAATTTTTCTAAGGGCCACTCCTTCTCTCAAAAATTCTCATAATATCACTGACCCTTCCCTCCTAGCCTTTGTAAGTTTTATTTGCGAGATATTTGGGTGTAGGCCAGTCTTCCCCACCAAAAATGTAAGAATCACAAGGAAGCAGCTCCCTTTTCTTCTTTTTGACCTGTTTCTTGCCCCTCACTGTATTCCAGAACTTAGTACAATATTGGGCATAGTAGTAAATTCTTATGCACCGAGGAAAGAAAAGAACGAATTAATGACACATTTAACCCACTTATTCAGAGTTCTGGCATGGAATGGAAAAGAGTTCAACTTTTAAGAAAAAGATCATATGGTAGACAGATCCACACAGGAAAAAGAGCCACAGCGAATTGGTAACTTTATCTTCCCTAGTGCCTAAACTACAACATCCTCTACTTCCATTGCAAGTTTGGTGTATCTTTCCTACTCGATTAGTCTGTGCTCACTTCTCATGCTTCCCTTATCTCTCTTTTCCATGTAGTACTTATTATTTTATTTGGTTGTATTTATCAGATTAGGGATAACAATTCATTGCAATTAGAATTATTTGCTCCATCTAGAATCTTACATCTTAACATATGAACCCATTTTCTTTTTTTATCCGTGGTAAAAAAATTACTTAGAACTTTTCCGAGAATGATGTAAATTTATTACGTTTCATTTGCTTTTCATTTTGAGAGAGGACTAAACTGTCAACATAACACTCTATCAACTTTGATACCTACCAAGGCACTGTCCATTCCAGCCTCTGAATCCTTCTGTGCAGGGGACACACTGGTAAGACCCCGGGGAATTCACACACTGCTCATCTGGACAAGTACTTGGAGTCAAGCACTCATCAATATCTGAAAGGCCAAAGAGGTAGGTCATCAACTAAAATTTTATCACAATACCAAACAGTGAAACCTTCCTTTTATGAGGAAGTAGAGGAAAGGCATGTTAGATCTGCATTTTCAGTGGAGAAAACAACTCGGTGAGATACTGGGTCTAGACTTAAACATATGCATTAATGCATGGTGAAGAATACCTGGATTAAAATATTTACAACATATTCCAAGGAAGAACTTGGCCCCAATTCTTCAACTGGCAGGGTCAAAAACCTCTCCACTCTGGGAGTTGGTAGTCTTCTGAGGTCACTTTTTGAACATCAAATCTTTCAAGTAATACCACTTACTTGCCAGAAAGAAATACAAGGAATAGGGGTGAGAGTGAGGAAGCCATATATCTACCTGGCCAGAATTTTCTCTGCAGACATTGGATGCTCTAGGGAATCTTCACTTTGGCTTTATAAACCAAGAATATCCTGGGTTTGAGTAATTTAAAACCTTTCAAATGATAGAAACTCCTTGGAGGTGGAAAAGAATGTTAGGAGAGAGTGAACTCATGTATACTTTTAAGATTTTCCAGAAAAACATGGGTCTTTCGAGGTCCTATATAATGTACATTTTATATTGGGACACTTAGATATTAAATCTAAATTTGTGTGACTATTTTCTGGTAAAAATAGACCTTTTCTCTCATTTTCTGCTAACTGAAATTATTAATCATTCTTTTTAATACCGGGAAAAAAAAATCACCTAAGTTTGGTTGGAGCTGTGGCAGAGATAACTATAACACTAGCATTAGTTATTTTTAAAGAACGGTTAAAAACAAGAAAATGAAGGAAACTAAGATAACCGGAAGGAGTTCAACAGATGAAAATGAGTGGCATTTGAAAGAAGTGCTTTCTCTGGAGTGGATTTTGAATTTGTATCTAAGTGCTGTAATACAAAATGAATGGTGTATAGACCTTTAAATATACTTAGCATATGAACAGATTTTCAGGGCATATCCTGAAAAGTGAAAGTGAAAAAAATATATTACTGGGGCTGGGGTTGGTAGCTCAGTGGTAGAGCGCTTGCCCAGCACGCGTGAGACCCTGGGTTCGATCCCCAGCACCGCATATAACTGAATAAACAAAATAAAGGTATTGTGTCCATCTACAACTAAAAATAGTTTTTTAAAAATACATAACTGGTTCACTAAATAGACACCCATAGGTATTTCATGTCTTCATTCTGGTACAATTAAAACTTTTCTCCCACTCCACTCCACTACATATTTGTTGAGAGGGCAGGAATGCTTAAAAATGACAAAAAAAAATATGAAGATATTAAAAAATAAGTACCAGGTCGACATTGTAATTTTTCTTTTATCAGTGAAAAATTCCTACTAATAAACAATAACACACTGTGATGTTTGTGGATTTTTTTTTTTTTTTTTTAGCTCAGATGTTCTGGGACTTCTTGTTCTAAAAAAATTTAAAAAAAGATGATGTTTGCCAGTTTTAATTTCCAAAAAGCATTACAATCTCCTCTGGATGGGAATCTAAAAAAAAATAATAATAATAAAAATACAACTGCTAATCAGAGAAATGTCACTGAGCCAGGCTGGCCCAATAAATACAGTGCAACACTGAGCAATACAAGATAACACCCCTGAATTTCCTGCTGCTCTCACTTGTTCCCTCATCTGTAAATGAGGGACTACCTGCCTTGTAATGCTTTTACGGAATAAAGCAAGGATGAATGAGATAATGTCTGTAAACTACAATAGGCTCCTTGGAGACTGGTGCTGTTTGAAAGCAGCTTCGTTAGTGACAGCTGAGAAAATCTTCTGTGAGCCAGGAGCTCAGGGACCTTTGGTTCTAGTCCATGACCAAAGTAGAAAACAGCCGCACTGTTTGGCTCCTTCTTCTTCGCAAGCCTTTTCACGGGGGATAGAATGATATATTACTTATTCAGGGAACCCTGGTGATATTTCAGCTAAATAATTTCCATATATTGAGTATTTCTGAATATTCTATGAGCTTTCAGTTTAATTTTATAATCTTCAAATTTCTTGTCTCCTCCCTTCTTTCCTTATTGATCAAATATCTTCTCTTTCCATTCTGGGACTGTATGCAGAACTGAAGGATCAGTATTTGACTTATGTTACCAAGGAAATAAACGTTGCCACATAAAGTCACCCCTCTCTGTTGAAGCCCTCCCCGCTATCGATTTAGAGAAGATTCATACAAAAACAAAAGGAGTCAGGGAAGGGGAAGGCTTAAAGACATTCAAATGCAAACCAACAAGGGGAAGAGCACCAAAGGAAACCCAGCAGCCCTGCACTCCAACTTCCACATTCTCATGGCTCTCATTTTACAGGTGAGGAACTGAGTATCCCAGGTGCTAAAGCTGGCTCAGGTTGGGCAGTGACTACAAGTGAGGACCTCAAATGGAATTCAGTCCTTGCTCTTTCCCATTCCCCTGCTGCCTTTCTACAGCAGAGGGAGCTCCCTGGAAGAGAAGAGTCGGGTCACTTGGGCGCTTGTCCCATGGCCCCTTGGTTATGAGGGAGGGTTCATGGTTCTGTTCTGCTATCCGGTGACATAAAATGCTCCCACTGCTCTAGATTAGAGCACAAGGGGCCAAGGAAAGAGGCCAGCCGGAGGGGCATGTGGGAGCTGCCAACAAAAATGTCTAATTAGCTCTCACTGCAGGCTTGGGTCATTGGAGCTGTGAAGAAAACCAACAGGCAGAAGCCAAGGGACAGCTAAGAGCAGACTGGCCCACCTGGTCTGTCACTCCCTGACTTTAGAAGCTAAACTAAAGGCAGACTATTGGCAGCCAAGCAGGAAACCCTAGGACCCCAAACCACTCTCACATGCAAGCTACTCAACACCAGCCTGAGACCCCCCTCTGTGCCTTGGCCCTCATATCTCCATGACAGAAGTTCAACAGAAGCTAATGTATTTCTTCAAGAATATAAGTACAGAAAAGTACTGCAGCAGTTTCAAAAAAGTACCTGCCCAACCTTGACATCTACATAGACAGAACTATTAACTGGAAAGTAATTTGGGCCATGTAATACATATTTTCTCTATATATTTTTTTCTACTCAGGATTGAACCTCAGGATTGAACCTCATGCATGTTAGGCAGGGCACTACCACTGAGCTACATCTCCTTGATGAGGGCAAACTTATGGCTATGGTCAGTAAGAAAGGAATTTTATTTAGCACCACTGGAATCTGACCGAGTTGGTCAGACAATACTTCTGTGGGAAGTTTGCAAGAAAAGTCCCAGAACACGTGTAAAAGAAGGCAGCTGAGACAAAGGAATGCAACAAGTTGAAAACGAAAAATCAACACTGGTTCCACCTGCACTATGTTTCCAGATGAACGAGCCAGACGTCCTAATTAAGTCTGGGTTTGTACGAGGATACTCGGCAATTAATTCTCCTAAAGTGATCTCACTCCAAATACCAGGGAAGGCAGATACCAGGGTGAAAAATAATGAGAACATGAAGATGGAAAATAATCCAGACAGAGCCACTGAAATGAGGCAAAGTGGCTTTGAATCCAGAAAGTGTGGGAGCCTGGATACACTGGTATCCTGCAGAATCAGGGAGGAGAACAGCAACCAGGCAGTGCTTACAGCCCTGGAGTCCAGACCCAGCCCTGTGTTTCATAGGTGCTTGTGCTCAGCGCATGCAGGCGCCAGGATCCTGATTCTCTAAGCAGACTCACCCTCGCAACGGCCTCTCCGGGTCATGCGGTACCCGCTATCACAGTATTCACACCGGAAGGCCCCCATGGTGTTGATGCAGTGTCCCTCCCCACAGACGTCAGGCCTCAGGCACTCGTCCACGTCTACATGAAGCAGAAAACATTGTCAAGGTTTAATTTCCAAAGTATCATTTCACACCTCTCCCAGCTTAGTTCAAACATAATTGTGAGATAACTAAAATCAACTATCACCCCTTGGATTGTTCAACAGGCTTCCAAATCACAGAGGTTTGATTCACAAGGGGTCCAGAAGTGACATGTTACACACCATGTCTGTACATTTTTGACATTCTTCCATCAGAAGTGTTGGAAACAAACAAACAAAAAAAATTCACTTATATCTGCTGGTACCTAGCAGATGGCCATGTCCTAACAAAATGCTTATTTTAAAACTTCTGGATTATTTTACTGAGCACTGAACTGATAGGGTCCTGGGACACTTAAAACCCCAGGTTTGAGAATTTATACATTAGGAAGAACACTGCCATTACCTATGCAGTTAGTACCCTCCTCACTGGCCATAAATCCTGCCGGGCAAATACACAAGAAACTTCCCTCGGTGTTTTCACAGCGTCCTTGGGAGCAGAGGTGTGGGGCCTGAGTACATTCATCAATATCTGTTAATGCAACAAATAGAAAAAGATTAGTGCTGTATAGGAAGAATTCAGTCTCCCTGCTCTGTAAAAGATCAGCATGCCATTCCCTGGGGACACAAACCTTTACAACTGAGGAGAACAAGTAAAAAGAGACAAGATCTGTCTTGCCAAGATCCTTGAAGGATGGTGAGTGGGAAGAGGAAGCAGCTTATTGTGTATTGCCTCAAAGGTTAAAACTAAAAACCACAACATTGATGTTGCAGACAGATTTCAGGTCAACACAGCATTCTGCGGATAACTGGGGTCATCAAGCACTGGAATGTGCCGTCAGCAAGAGAGTCAGAGACTCTTCCACTGTGTACAGGCCGGGAGCTGGATTAGGACATCTCTACTGCCTCTTCTACTTCATATTTTGGGTTCTAAAGGTGAAAACAATGTATGCAAACGAAGGGGAAACATGTAATAGAGCAGGGTAGTTAGCTCTTCTTCCCCCCCTCCTCCCTGCCCTACATTATATATGCACAAAATTCACACATCTGCCTTTGTTGCTTTGTTTACTTTGACAACACCTTGTAACTTAGTGCTAAGTCTTCCTTTTTTGAAAAAGAAAATTAAGTTTATAGTAAACACATTAAAATGATTGATTTAACTCTATTAAACCTCTCTCTGAGAAACCTCTTATTCCAAAGCAACGTATATGAAATCTCTTACTTATAAATTCACTAATAGCTTCCTGCCAGGGCACAGACAGGTCTTCCATTTAGAAATCCAATTTAGAAATCATATTTTGTGTACTTAAATGAATTCTTTATAATAGCAGATATTAACATTAACTTGAGTTCTTTATTATAGCAGACATTAATATTAACTTGCTTTTGCTAAAAAGCAAGGTAGCTCTTTAGGTAGCTCTTTCTGGAATTCTTATCTACTTTATCTGAAAAACTTTCATAAATTACTCCACATTTAGGTAAATATATCAAATTTGACAAGGTAGGTACCACTGAATAAAGAAGAGAATCCCAGGAGTATGGCAGACCCTTTTTCTGAGCTCTCTTAGAGAAAGTATAAACATCTTTTAAAAATTAAACACAGTAACATTTTCTTGACATGTTTAAATCGACTTGTTTAAGAAAAATGTTTCACACATAACAAATATCTTCTATTTAATTAATAACTGTCTGTCCTAAATGCCTCTTACCAACACACTTCCTCTGTTGCTCACTGAACCTGTAGCCCTCGTAGCAGATACAGGTGTACCGCACGGGTAAGTTAATGCAGTGTCCTGCTCCACAGATATCAGGGTTCACAGTACATTCATTAATTTCTTTAAAAGAAAAGAATACAGGGTGAAAAAAGAAACACAGAAATAAATATTTCACTGCTACTTACAAATCATTACTTTGTGTTTCTTGACTAGCTAAATAATGTTGACATAATCCTGTACTTAGAAGACAAAACCAACCTCTGAAATCAAATAAAAGTTCATGTGATCACTATATTGATTAGTCAAGATCATCAACAGTTACTAACAACAACTACAGTGGGTAGAAACTCAGAAAGAGGCCTTTTGGAAGTTATAAGGAAATCTATTTTTAACAAAACAACTTCCAAGCCAGGCGCTGTGATGCATGCCTGTAATCCCAGAGGCTTGGGAGACTGAGGCAGGACAATCATGAGTTCAAAGCTAGCCTCAGCAACAGCAAGGCACTAAGCAACTCAGTGAGACCTTGTCTCTAAATAAAATACAAAATAGGGCTGGGATGTCATTTAGTGGTTTAGTGCCCCTGAGTTCAATCCCTGGTACCACGCCCCCTCAAAAAAAAAAAAAAGAAACAACTTCCAACATGGTCTATACATGCATTTCTATTCACTCTGTTTCATCATAGATGACAGAGTTTGAATCATTGTGTTATTTCTTCTGATAAGAAATACATGGTAATTTTCCATTCATTAGCAGGTCAAATTTCAGTTCCAACAACTAGATCCAAACTCCTCCAAAGTTTCTCATTAATTCCGAAGAAAGAATTCTTCCTCCTAATGAAAGCAAAACTTCCAAGTATATCTTACTCTCAATTTCCCAGTTTCAGTGTGAGCACATTTTATTTATACTAGTAAAGTATCATCTTCCAAATCTTCTGTTAAATTCCTCCCTTACTCTCTTACTGATGGCTATGTGAGACCTGTTTCTTCCATGCAGCCTGTTCAAGTCCTCACTCCACTTAGATACGTGCTATGGTGAAGACAGGTTCACAGCAGTCCATCTATATGAGCTTAATTACCAAAAGGACACAGGACTCAAAAGTGGCCTTCTGAGATGGATTACTCCCTAATATTTTCTATTTTCAATGACCTCTGATGGAAGGTACAATGACAGAGGAGGCAGTACAACTGGCGAATGGAAGCATTCACTTGAAGTCAGCACAGGTACAAATTCTGTCACCCTTTAAAGCTCTCTAGTCCAGGGTGAGTTATTTAACCATCCTAAACCTTACTTTTCTACAAGTGTAAAATGGAACTAGTCAGAGTTCCAACTCCTAAGTATTAGAATGAGAAGAGAAAACCTAAATACATGTAGCCTAATGCCTGGCACATTAAGTGTATTCATAAAAGTTATCATTATCACCGTTATTTGTATTGAAGTTATCTAAGAATATGTAACAAAGAAACAGTGCATTTATACCAATACTACCTTGGGCTATAATTATCTCAGTCTTATCATATAGCAAACAAGGCTTAAAAGAGATGCTGGCATGGATGAGACCGAGGAACCCCCAAGGAGAAGTAGATTGAGGCCTCTGAGTGTAACAAATCGATGGCACAGTTTTGTTAAGAGGGACCATGGCTTGAACAAGAAGAAATACAAGTGGGTTACTGTGACTAAGACCCACTATGCACTTTTCTGCCATTTTCTAAGCATGTGAAAATCATGCTTTACCAAAAGCTTCACCATGTAAATGAACTACACTGGGGTTGAAGTTGCTCTCCAAAACCTCAACCACAGTCTTCATTTTTCATAAAGTATTCACAGTGCTATAACTTTAAGATTTCAAAGCAAGTCCTGTGAAAGGGGAGCACGGGAACTGCAAAACTTAAAACATCATCATCTGTATGTATGAGGAGGGTATGCAAAAAACCATGACCTGCAATCTACATATCTTTTATGAGTTCATTTATGCTAATTAACTATTAGAAAAATACTTACTTATAGTTAGTAAATTACCCAACTCTAGAAAAACTAAAATGATTCAGAAGGATAAAGTCATTGAGTGATTAACACGAACACTTCAATTTAAGTAACTGGCAATAACAACACAATGAATTTTGATAACTATAAACACAGGTTATACAATCATTAACAGAAGGGAAAAATGCTTATTTGTTGAAAAAATATATACTTAGGTAAAAAACACAATATAGCATGATTTCAAATTATGATACACTCAGAAAAAAAGAAAATATATCCAAGTTTATTGGATTGTTATTTTCTTATTTATATTTTTCTGTATCTTAAAAAGTTTTCTACAACAAGCATGTATTAGTACTTTTATAATCATTAAGGTCTTCTCTCAAGAGCTCCATTTTTTATGTGCCACAAAATTCTGAAGGTAAAAGTAGTCCTCACCAGGTGATACTCTAAGACACTCAGGTAAGAATTCTCTTTTCTATATGATTTTTTAGTTGAAAAGTTTGAAAAATACATCTGTAAACATCTTTATATATTATTGTAGATGTCTCCTATGAAAATGATTCATATTTAGATTTCTTAGTTTTCTTTGTCATTATCAACCTTCCTTTGTATTCTTTTCTGCCATTTTCTAAAAACAGAAAAGACATGTTGGTCATGTTTGCAAAAGGAAAGTAAAATCTTTAAATGACGAATTAAGGTATGAGGGGCAAGGATCCAGGCCAAAAATTAAAAGGCTATTAATCCAGAGTTTATATGAAAGGTCTGATCCATGGTCACTGCCCCGCTCCCACACACACCAATTTCTTCTCTATTACCAAATATTTATTTCTCATTTTTCAGGCATAGCGTTAGAATGGAGTTTTTAACATATATGGACAAAAGTCTTCAAAAATATGGATGCTTAATTCAAGTGTAATTAATTGTAATCCCATAACAACTTACCAATATATTTTTATCATTTCTTAAATTACATACTATATTTCATAAAACTTTTGTTGTAGGAAATGAAATGAATAAAAGTGGCCTTTCCTTCCACTTCAATACCTTAAATGGAAGCTATGAGATTGAAATTATGTTGGTAAAGAATGTTGAGGGATTTTAATTGATCTTCTCATAGTTCAATAGAGAGAGAGACAGTTTGAAAATGGTGATCCTTGCTGGCAGGGCATGAACATATGCATGAAAATGCTAAGCTGATGCCACTAGAGGGTCCTAAGAGACACATCCAGGGAGAGAAAAGTCATTTATAAAACATATTTGACTTCTATATTGATTGAGTCCTTTTGAAACAAGTGATCAACTACTTTAATGTTCAACATTTTGACCTCAGAGATCCCTTTCAGCCACATGCCAGGCAGAAGCTCACCTGTCCAGGTCAGGACAATGCCCCCAAGACATTCAGTCTGCTTTCTACTCACTGGGCATCCAAGAGTTAGTTGGCAGCATACCCACACTGTTACCCATATTTTAAATTTCTAAAGCATGTCTCCTCATCTGTCGCTGAGCTTTCCCCACTCCCCTGTTATGTTGTCATTCTCAAGCACGTCGACAGCACACAGAAAGACAAGTCCTGGGGGTGCTGTCCTGAAGAAGAGGCTGAATTTTCTGCTTTTTCTATTTTTTAGGACAAAGACACCCTGCTTTTTTATTTTTGCAGGAGGTCGCTCACATATCAGCATGTGAACCTATCCTCACAGAATGGGCCAGTTTGTGGAGAAACAGACGCTTAGAGCAAACTGTCAGCACAAGCCCTGGAAACCACAGAGGCAGAGCCTCCCACAGAGAGCACAGCCCCAGTGCTATGCTGGCAACTAAGAATGGCTTTTCTTCTTCAGCACGGTTCGCTTCCCAGAGAGGCCATCGAGCAAGTGTCCCCACTGGACTTTTTCAGGTGTGCTTCAGAACATCCATATGCCTTCCGGTTCATGGGTAGCCCCACCCTTCCTTTTGATATGTGCCCCTGAAATAACTTCACCTTCACCAGTCCAAGGACCTCACTCTGCTTCTTTGGCTGCAGTCCACTTAGAATTTGGAAAAAGAACCATGACCAAAAGCCAATGGAAAAACCAAATGCTCTATTCACCCCAGCAACAAGGCCAATGGTGGATTTAGCAGTATATCTTTATTTTCTAAAATTAAATGAAAAAGAAAGCTTTTGGCAAAATGTGAAAATGAGTGTGCTGACCCATCCAGGTCATCCATCATCTGATGACTTGAATGAATGAATGAGCAAATGAATCAGTGCCTTAAAAATGGCGTCTGGAAACACTAAAGCGAGATGATTCTACATTTTTTTTTTTAAGAGTTCATTTTCCATCAGCATACATAGTTTCTTGAGACTGTAATGACATTCGGAATATGCTTCAGGGACAAACATTTTTAAAGGGGTCAATTGTGAGTTCTGGAAAAACTGGATGAGCAAATAGCTTTAAAAATACTTGGGCCATCATAATTACAGAGGTTTCGGTAAGGCAGTGAAGGAGACAAAGAATAATTTCTGGTTGGTCTGCAAGGGCCACGGGGAAAGTTCGGGAAGAGTCTGAGCAAGGCCTCAAATGTGAACTCATGGCAAGGTTTACAAAAATGCCCTGGCTTTCTAACTGCCCCACAATGAGCATAAATTGTCCCACAACAATTGAAACAGATGTTTCCACTTTGTAAATATTTGCCAGAGAAATAAAGGTTTGATTTTTTCCAACCTATCCTTTAGCTATTAAGACCCTATGCTAAATCAAGAATTTATATGCTGAAACGTATAATTTATTTGGAAACAGTACACCCATAGTGTTGCAAGCCACCAAGTCAGCTGTTAAGAGTGGAAAATATCACACTTATTTCCTGCAAATATGCAGCTCACTTTATAATTATTACATGTCAAAGTGTGTTTGGCTAAAAAATCTATAAACCCTACTTCCAATCTCACCACCATAAAGATATCATCACTATGAAATATAGAGCTGATCATATTTATTTTAGACTTTAATTAATTTTATCTCTTTCTTCAGATATGGGAGAAACTAACAATAATTTACTACCTCAGTGTTTTTGATTTTAAAAAAATTATATAATCTTCCTGAAAGCATTGGTCAGTTTGATCCTAAGATCTATGTTTGGTCCCCACATCCAACCAATGGGACCATCTACATTTTGATTTAAATTACATTTGCTACAAACAATAATCTTTTGTTAATGCATATCACTGCTCACAATGTAGCTTTAAAGTTGCAACCTTTTCTTTTTGGACTGTATAATTTCTCCTCATTGATTCTTTCACTAAGATTTTTTTTTACTATAGGTAGTGCAAGTACTTACAACTACTACATGAGAAAAAAATTCAGCATCATTTGTTTCTTGGAAATAAATATTTGTGCTTCAAACATGTGACAGCAGATGTTAGCCCTGTTTCTCTGCCAGACTCCAATTACACAGTCTTCTGACAACTTCATACGGCAGGGCTGCTTTCATGTTTTTCAATCAGTTCCACAGTTCAGTTGAAGTCGAGCAACTTCTATTTGTTATTTCTCACACAGCTGCCTTTAAAAGATGAAACTGCCTTCATCTAGCCAAACTTAATTAGCCTCTGCAAAGTTATTTTGCAAGAAGTATGTCCATTGAAGTTAGCCATACCCATTCACAACTAAATTCATCTTCAAATTGGAAAATGGAAATATAGTATTTATTTAGAAAAAAACTAGTGAATTATACTGTCACACTTCATTTTTTAAAGTATATATATTTTTACCATTAAGGTAAATAATTAAGAGATCCTTGCTAACCAAGATAGTATATTACCAACTGGGAGACCTTGCAAAGAACAGTAGTATACATGTGTTTAATAAAGTGACTATACTCATATATGACCTCAAAATAGATAACTTTAGTCATACCTTTTGTTAAAATCACTATCGTTTCATTGGATGACTCCCAAAATACTCAGAATTGCTAACATTTCTGTAGCATTCCCCTCAGTATTAATAGTAAAACCAAAGAGTGATTGCCATGCAATTGAGGGCTCTGCAACAGATGTGCCTTGATTCTATCACTAGGACTAGTTGGAAATGCACTGAGGAGACCACCGGGTGCCTCCACTCTTCTTAGTCACCTGGCCTTTCACCTCAGCTCAGAGGTGCTTTTTATAAGCAATTTTTAGCCTGCTGTCACTAACACAGGTACATTCACATGTTTGAGAAAATGGTTTAAAGTTAAACACATAACATTTGAAATGTAACATATGCTGCATGTGTTTCTGAGGACGGAATATTTTAAGGAGAATGCACTCTTCTATTAGTTATTCTGGCTACACACTACCAATCTTGTCCTGCAATGGTATCATGAGTGTAGTTAGAATAAGTTCATATGATGCTGCTTGGCAATCTTTTTAAATTTATATGTTTTTATATGAACTGACATTTAAATTTTATGTATTTATTGCATATAACATGATGTTTTGAGAAGACAAATATAGATAGATAGATAGATAGATAGATGATTAAATCTAACTAACTGACATGAGCATTACACCACATAGTTATTATTTTGTGATAACATTTAAATCTGCTCTCTTAGCACTTTTCAAGAAAACAATGTATTATTATTAACTACACTATGTTGAACAAAATGTCTCTTAAATTTATTTCTCCTCTCTAACTGAATAACATAGTGACATTCTTTTCTAACTCTGAAATTGTGTTCAATTTATAAAAAGTAGGAAATAAAAAAATATATAAAAAGAAATCAACCTGTAAACCTCTTAGGTCTCACTACAAGAAATAATCATTACTAATATCTGATGCAGTTTCTCCCAGCTTTCCTTAAGGTATATAAGTCTTTTTTAAATATAATTGGTATAATACTCTATATTTTTCATTTGCTATATCCTTCATCTTAAATTTACCCTTCTACACTGCAGTAAAAATTCTTCAAAAATACTATATTTGGTAGTGGTATAATGTGGAATAATATTTTTTTCAATATATAAATAAAACATGATTATTTATTTCCCTATAGTTGAGTATTTAGCTTATTTCTATTTTTTCTGTTATATATCATGTTGTGATAAATAACAATTTACATAAAACATCACAGTCTTTGGGGACATTTTTTTTCCCTATATAAGATATCTTAAAATAGGATTACTGAGTCAAAAGTTCTGAATGCGTACACAGTTCTTCATACATATTGCTGGTCCGTTTTCTAAAAAAGCTGAATCAAGTTTACTTACACTGTGATGGCTAATTTCATAAGTCAACTTGACTGGCTAATGGATGTACAGATGGCCAGTAAAACACTTTTTACAGGTGTTTGTGCATGAGGGTTTTCAGGAGAAATTGGTAGACAATACAGGTGGACCTTTTCTACCCACTGAGGGCTGGGCCCAAATAGAACAAAAAGGTGTAGAAGAACATCATCTCTCCTGTCCTTGGAAGCCAGTATTCCTGGTTCTCAGACCTTCCAATTCCATTTGGGACTTATGCGTCTGGCTCCCTTGGTTCTCAGGCCCCCAGGTTTGGACTAGAACCACATCCCTAGCTTCCTAGGCCCCCAACCAGCAGATAACAGATTGTGGGACTCCTCAGGTATGAGAATCTTGTGAACTGATCTCTCATAATAAAGCTCTTTCTTTATGTCTCTCAATATATCCTTTGGGTTATGCTTTTCTGGCAAACCCTTCAGCAATGGGTAAAAGTCTCAATTTCACCCTAATAAAAACAGTTCTGTTGGGTCAGTCATCATGGCCTCCTTTAAGTGCAGAGCTAATAACAACTCCAGCTCTCTGAACAGTGGAAGGCAGCCACAGCCACTAATTTGATAAGAACAAAAAGTATTATCCTATTTAAATTTACATGTATTTACCAATCATCGAATAATGACTTTCAATAATAATAATAATTCTTGAATAATAAATACTACTCATAACAAAAAGAGTAAAAGCTCATCTTTTCTATTACATAAAATTTCCTATTATATGTTCGTTGGTATTATTTATTTTTCTATGACTTTTCTGACTACATTATTTTCCCCATTTCTCATTAGTAATTTTTCTTGTTGATTTATGAGAGCTCATTTCAACATTTTTTCCCATTCTTGGGGATTGAACTCAGGGTCTCATTAAGTTGCCTAGATTATCACTGAACTTGCAATTCTACTGACTCAGCTTCCTGAGTCGCTGGGATTACAGGTAAGCACCACTGTGCCTGGCCAAACTGTAAGAGCTCAATATACATTAAAAGGATGTTACTATTTAAATTTTTGATTTGTTTCAGAAACAATGCATTTTTTTTCATTTTAAACCTAACAATTAAAATGTTTATTATAAAGAATTTAGGAAATACATAAAAATATAATGAAGAACATAAACATTATTCATGATGCCACTGAGTGGTAATAGTTGAATACTTTGATACATTTCCTTTCTGTCTCTTTTTCTCTTTTTATAGACATTTAAAAAATAAATTAGAATCATTAGATCATGTTCTATATTTACTAATAAACATTATGCCATAAGCATTTCTTCATAATAAATATTCATTTAAAACATTAATAATTATGTCATATTCTATTGTATATACCATACTTTAATTTACTTATCCATATTTTTTAATAAATCATATTATTTCCAAATATTCACTTTTATGACTAACTGTACCACAAGCAAGCTTATAATTTGATACACTGTTTTAAATAGATTCAAACACATGTCTCCACAGGATATGTAACATGGCAAACACAGTACTGACCTGTTACTTGAGTAGGTGCAATCACTTGGCTCGCACTTGATGTAGAAGCCTCAGGAGCTACTTCTACAGGCACAGGAGGCGATGTTTTCTCAATTACCACTGCATGAGGAAGTGGAAGATAAAAAGGAAATTAAAGCCTGTGCATGGAGATCCCATTTCAAAATGCAAGCACAGTTTAGTCTAATAATATATCACAATAGCTCCTAGATATCAAGAACTGTCATAGATCCTGAGAGCTCATGGTATTAATTCACAGCTCTGGTTTCAATGTTTAGCAAGAATAACTGAGAGCAACTGAGACATCAAGAATAATGACCAATCATCAAATAATGACTTTCAATAATAATAATAATTTTTGAATAATAAATACTACTCCTTATAATAAAAAGAGTAAAAGTTCATTGTTTCTATTTACAGTACTTTGTTTATGTTAACATTCATTATGTAAGCATATGAACAAAATGCTTTAACATGCATTTTTTTACATTTAAACTCAATTATGAACTCCAGTGATTCTTAAGCAAAATCAAAGACACACAAAAATTCCCAACTTCTGCTTTTATTCTGAATATTCTTAGAAACAGCACAGATCAACATAAGTTACCTGGAAACTGTGGATGCAGATGAATAGTTGAAATGCCTGGGGAGAGCTGGGGTTGACCAGGCTCAAGTTTGGTTTTCTCTTGATCCAATGAAGGTATTTCCTGGGTAGTTGTATTAGTAGGAAGAGAGAGGAAAATTGAATGTGGGAATTACTTTCAGTTTCACACATAGGACCATTTTTGTTTAATTAATAATGTCTTTAGGAAAGCAAAGAAACACCATAGATATAAATCTGTATAATTGTGTGGCATTAAAAAAAATGTGCCATTAGCCCTTGAGTTTTACAAGAAGTGCTGATCTACATATACACTCTCAGTCACGTCCTTGGGGCTCAGTCAGACGTTTAAAGCAATGGCCTTGGCCCAAGTGGCCATATTTGATCTCCAACAGGGTACCTCAAGTGAGGCCTAAACCTTGGTTTCATTCACCTGTGGCTCTGCCCACTAAGATGGCCGGCCACCCTTTGCAGATTACACAGTGGATACAGCAGTGGAGTCATAACAAAGAACACATGCTAAGCTACCATATTTTAAACCAGTCAGTCATCATGGCCCCCATTAACCAACAGCTAATAACCTGACAACGCCATCTCCCTGAATAGTGATAGGCAGCCACAGCCACGGGAGCTGCGGTCTTGGAGGAAGACTTGAGACTTCCAAACATATCCTGTTACCAGTTCTTGTCCCCTGGACCTCAGGCAAAGAAACAATCAATCACCATAGCTCAGCTCCCAGTTACAGCTCCGTAGGGCTCATGCCAACTGAACAATTAAGCCTAGTTAGGATCCGTGCCTTGGCCCACCCCGTGTGGGGCCAGGGAGCTCATAACAACACTTCATCAAAAGTACTCATCAAGTTACTTCCTCACTGTTACCCTATATATCCCCGCTCTGGCTTTAACTACTGCCATGTCTCAGAAAGCTCACTTTCCCAGCTTCTGTTTGCCTCTTATCCTCTCTCCTGGCTTCAATTATCACCTCTTTTCTGTTTCTAAAATAGACAGCCTGATTGAATGTTTCATCAGAAGACTCAGTTTTGTAAGCACAAGTGCTTGAAGGGTAACTCCATCTCAGTGTTCCGCAGATTTCTCAAACCCACTCCCCTGCACACACAAAATCATCCGGGCTGCCACTCCAACGTCATTGTTTCTGTCAACACCAGTCATCGATCCATCCCATCTAGGTTTAAAGACACTTTTTAGTCCTCTCTCTTCCAGTCTTCATTCCAACTCCTGCTCATTTGCATGACTCCTTATGGTTGCTCGCTCTTTTCCATATCTGTGGACCCCATCATCCCAGTCTGGATTTACTCTCACAAGTTCAGTTTACTGTCATCATCTAATTGACCTCTCAGGCTCTTTGTCTCCCAAACTAGGTTAAGCCTGTCATGATTCATCTTCCAGAACCACTGAGCACTTATTACACTTTCCCACACATCCCTCTTTCCTTAAGAACTTTGGACTGGCTTCCTAGTACCTATCAGAGATTAATTCAATCAGTCTCGATTACACCCTGTTCCCTGCAACTTGTGGCTAAGGCCAACAAAGAGCAGATCATGATCAAGAGGCATCCCACTCCTGCAGTTCACAGACACGATTTCACCTAACAACATGAGGCAGCAGCCTTCCTGACCAATGTCACTTCTCCACCTGACAGGGAGGAGTCATTTCAGATACTCAGGAGCTGTGTATTTCCCTGCTGATTGCAACTGTAGCTGATATTCCAAGCCTTCCAAAAGCAGTCTCAGATTCTCTCTCTAACCAAGTCATTCACAACCCTTGACATCATTCTTCCACACCTTTACCACATATAGATTTCCCACCCCGGACCATGCTCCTTTCTCTTTATCCATCTTCAACATCTTGAAACCTTTGTAGAGTACCAAGACCACAGAGATACGACTGCATTTCCCCCACTACCTCCTCTGGAAATAAAATGTAATTAAAAGAATACAACAGTTGCAATAAGCTCAATCACAAACAGAAGAACAAAGCTGAGTTAAGATGAGGCTCTGAAAGTTGACAGGCCTGCATCTAAGCTAAATGGCTCTTCTCATATATCAGCTAGAACTAAATTCAAAATCACCAACATTGCAAATTACTGTACACCACTAATCTTTAGAGATACTAGCTAGGAGCTGCAAATGTGCATGTCTAATATGCATATCTATTGTATTTCTTTCAGGCTCAATATACCATAACTTCTTCCTTGAGTGCTATCAAAATCATAATTTCCTTTTTCTGGATTCTTTTAGCACATACATGATAGCATTAATGTTACTTTACTCCATATTTGTAAGATAGCAATTTTTAAAACTATTTATAATAGATTATGCATCATTCCATCTAAATTCTAATACTTGGTGCACTCTTATCAACTGAATGAATGCTTAAATGTATAAACATTCAATAGTTACCTAATTTTCATGTTATTAATAAAGAGACAAGGCAAAATCTAAAGAAAGTACAATATTACATAAATAAGACTTCAATCTAGCAAATGTAGCCTCACAATTTATAGTGTCATTTAGTGCCCCAAACCAGATCAATAAACATTTCTGTAATATTTCTAAGAAATAATGTTCCAATATTTATTGCAGCTTTCTTGAAATGTTCTATTGAATTAGAATAGAACCTTGTTCTATTCTAATTCAACTCAAACATGCATGTTAAATTTTAGTTGAATTAGCAAATACCTGACTTATTTTACATGCACTGTAAGAACACACAGTTACATGAACATGTCAGGGCCTTTCTTTCCCTGGGTGGGCCAGGTAATCCATCAACTCTTTGAATTCTTTTTAATGTCCCTGATTCCCATCAGTTCCCACCATTTTCTTCTCACTTTAAGTGCCATGAGAATAGGGAGTTTTGTCTGATTTGTTCTCTTTATTTTCTTAACACTAAAGACAGTGTCAGTCATTTCAGATACTCAGTAAATATTTCTTGAATAAATGGATGCTTTAATTTCTTAAACTAAATGATGCATAAAGTACATTTTATTGTGCTTTCAACTTTGAAAACCCACATATATTACAAAAGAAAAATTTCAAAGAAAAAAAAAGAGAAGACTTGCAAACAATGAATAAATTACCTTCTCAGGGGGTGCAGTTGCCACTAAAATCAAAAAAGAAAAAGGGCATTAGAATAATTCATTCATTATATTTCAATGTTTAAAAAGCAATAAATTCCAGTATCTCTGCAAAAAACATTAAGAATCAAACTAAATAAAATAAAGAATTATAGTCATCTGCCATTTTAAAGAATTTTACACAGGACCAAGAGAGAACTTTCTATGGTATTTCATTCAACTCCAGGAATTGAGAGAGAAAATGAGAAAAAGCCTTTCAGAATCTATCGTTCAAAATTAAGGTAAATAAGCTGAAAAGTTAAACTAGGCAATACTTTTGGTACATTATTTTATGCCAATCTTAATTTTGTAGAACTTCCCATGTCTTAGAAAACAAACATGTTCATTAACGGGTCAAACACTTATCCTTAATCTCATATATAACATTCAAAATGCTTTCTGGTGTCAATGTTAAAAAAGAAATGTCACTTTTTCAATAAGAGGCATAAGAATGGATGCTACAATCTTGATGTAGTCTATTCTTTAATGAACTCCCAAAGCACTTTGAGGAAGACATGCTAACTAAATTATGGGGGAGAACTCAAGTAATAAGAGCTGAATTGGAGATTAGCATCAATATATTGAGCAAATTATATACTACACAATCATGAATGTTCTTGTGCCTTTGTACTTTGAAAGACTTGCTTTGCACGAATCTATCTTCAGTATTAGATCCTAAGCCTCGGGTTCACATACACTAAGATTTTTCTCTTGTGTCAGTGTCTCCATAATCATCAGCTGATGATTATGTTGGGAAGGTGCATTAATCCCTTAGAACAAAAAGGATACCCAATATATTCAAATCACTGCTGGGGTATCTTAGGGTTGGAAAAGTCAACTAACTTTCTATTCTCCCAAACCCAGGGTCAAGAAAGTCTGGAGGCAGAATCAGAGAAAACTCCACTGCAAGCACTAGGCCATGCCAAGTGTATAGAGGCAATTTCAGGTGAGGCCCTATTTGCTCTGCCTAACCAAGGAAGAAGTTCATGGAGTGAAAAGAATGGAATTAATAGGCCAGAATGCACCAATGCCCAGAGCCCAGAAAAATCCTGCCTCCCAGGAAGGAGGCTGCACCAAGTCCCCCACTCTTCACCAACCTGGACAGCATATATCCTCTCAAGATACAGTGTGGGCACCCTAAATTCTGTCCTAAGCCTCTGCAGTGAAAAGTCAATAGGACCTTTTTTTAAGAGTAGATATATATATTTTATACAGAGCTAATATTAGTATTCCTTCTCTCTGGAATGAAAAATTTTTGTGGTAATCAAAATATTCAAAATCTTGAAAATGCTGGTTTATATAAAGACATAGAGATAATCTCTCTTCCTCAGTGTGAGAGACTGTCAAGATCAACTGCCTCTAGACTCTCTCAAATATAAGGCCTTAATGATTTCCTTGGAGAAATACACTCTTGATCATGGGTACCATTACATACTCTTTGTGTGACATGTGGCTGTTGTATTCCTCTCTAGGTCTCAGGTTCTCAGAAGGCGGATAAGAGGACTCTACTAGGTGATCTCCCAGATCTGTCCCTAGACATCTCTTACCCTTTGGCATTTTGCCCCCTTTATCCCTGACTGCCCATTATACTCTTTAGTGGAAGTTCAGCTGATGCATTAACAATTTTAAGTCTGTGGATTCCACTTTGTAAACAATGATTTAGTAAATGGCTTTCTAGACACAGAAATGAATCAGGACTGTTCCCTCAAGGATCGAAATGCCTCTCCAGAAAGAATCGAGCAAAAGTAGCACCCAAAGTGTCTGAAATTATCATGGAATATCGTTTATTTTCATATTTATATGTATTTTATTGGTATATTAGAATTAGAAGCAATAGTGGGGCTTGTTATATTCTTGTTCATGCTCACAATATAACAGCAGAACTTGGTCAATTTTGTAACATGGAATATTATTACCTGCTCTGTACATATTATTCCAGAGCAGTGATTCTTAATCAGGTATAACTTTACATCCCTCACTCAGAGACATCTGCAATGTTTAGACATCTTTTTTTTTGGTTTTGATAACAATAAGGTGGGGGCGTTTCCCTAGCATTTAGAGGTCACGTATGCTGCTAAACGTCCTATAATACACAGAGCAGCCTCCCCGCTCATCCAAGTTAACATGTCAACAGTGCTGAGGCTCAGAAACTGTGTGCTAGAGGGGTATAAATAGGGAAACCAAAGTATAGAACACAGACAGATGACTAGAGTCCACAATCCTGTTCCACTCTCACCTTCCGGCTCCGCCACTCCTGGCCCGTGTTCCCGGGAGAAGGTCAGGGCCTCCACTGGCTCTTCCTTGGCTGGGAGAGGTGGAGGATGAGTACTTTTAGCAACAGGTTGAGTGTTCTTTGGCTTGACAAATACAGGTCCTTTACCTACATGGTGATGGATTGGCCTGCGTCTATGAACGCCAGAAACCGTATAACCCATTCCACCAGGACAGATTTCCTTAAAAGCAGCTAGATTTGGGATGGGAAAATATTCCTTTTAAAAATCTAACAGTGCAAACTTATACAGAGGAAAATATCATGATGAATATCTCTTAATCATCACTAAAATAGGTACATTTAAGACTTTAAAAACAGATGTAAAACGTAAGCAAATTGCTTTAATTTCTGATAAACTTGCATAGTCACAGAAAAAAAATCCAACTTTTTCTTTAACATATAACATTTCTTTTCTTCAATATATTCACCTATTAATTTCTCATCCTATGCAATCAGGACATTTAGAAATAATATATATATAGTATGTATTTTATATTATATAATATATAAATAAAGAAACAACTAACTAGGAGATATTACGCATACCATTTTTGTATGTCATGTTACACTTTAAATATATAATATATTAGGAGACATTTTATGTATAGAAGACATTGCATATGTTACATAATTTCATTTGTGAACATGCATTAAATCCACAAGAATCACACTTCCTTCTTTTTCCTCCTGCTTTGATATAATTTTTCATTAGTTATTAACAAAGAGCTTGGTGACATCTCTCAAGTTAGAGAATGAGCAAGAAGAGAAAGAGAGAGAGGAGAAAGAAAAAAAGAAAGAGGAGGGAAAAGTAAAGAAGAAAAAGAAACTGAGAAAAGAAATAGCATGACTCAGAGGAACATTCCTAATGGTTTATTCCCAGCTAAAGAAAGCACAGGACACAGCCCACATGGAGGATGTCCCCTGGTATGGGGTGCTGGTTACGAAGGTCTGAAAGAGAAAGTGTTTCTCCCAGGAAGTGAGACTCACTGAACAGATGGCAGACAGAGGTCAAGGCAGAAAGGCAACGCCCATTCAGCCTGCAGTCATTTTCCAGCAAAGGGCCGAAGACGGGGCAAAGCCTGGCCAGGACCAGTCACTTTAATTACCCAGAGGACAAGGGGAATATTCTGTGCCCTGGAATTACTATCCTTGCCAGAGAAAAAGTGGTCTGTATTCTTTAAAAAAAAAAAAAGAAAAAAGGAAAAAAAAAAAAGAACTCGACAAGTGTGATTTGCTAACCTCCACTGCATAATAATCCCCAGGAATAGTGAGGGGGAAAGACTAGGGTGGCTGGCGGGTAGTGTGTGGCCTGGGAGGAAAAATCCACCTAATCCCTTTGCTGTTGGTGTTGGAGACAAATTACCAAAATGCAGACACCGAGGAGCTTATGGTCCCTTTTTTTTTTTTTTTTCTACTTTTAAAATTGAAAGTAAAAGAAGTCATTTCTCACTTTCACTGAACAAGACATCTTCTATTGAATGTTCTGGACCTAAAATTAGTTCTCAATAAAAAGGAAACTCTAAAATACTCCTTTAAAGCATGTTAAAATATTGTTTTTCCAAGGATCACATGCTAAACGGTAGAGTCTTGTTCTTATGTTGAACTAGCAATCAGAATTCTTACTTCAAAATAGATGTTTCCAGAAGAAATCATGTTTTTCTACCAAATTTTGAATTATTCATGAACTAAATATTTTATGAAAATTATATAATCAAAAATTAATTAAGTGCAAAAAAACTAGGATTATTTTTTAAATCAATTATTATACAATGAGGGGGGGGGCCTGAGTTACAGTCTTCATATTAGGATTGCAAAACTCTCAGACTGAACTTAATTGAAATGTGTCTGTTATAATGATTTTTTACTTGTCTTTTTTTTTTTTTTTTGAACCAGGGATTGAACCCAGGAGTGCTTAACCATTGAGCCACGCCCCCAGCCCTTTTTTTTATTATTATTTTTTATTTAGAAACAGGGTCTCTCACTAAGTTGCTTAGGGCCTTGCTAAGTTGCTGACGCTGGTTTTGAATTTGTGATCCTTCTGCCTCAGCCTCTGGAGCCACTGGGATTACAGGTGTGTGCCACCAATCCCAGCTCCATCGCCATTTTTTAAAAATGAGTTATGGCATGGGAGGGAACCTATCAGAGGTGTCTAAAATTATCTAGTCTACCAATTAACCATCACATTGTATTATGTTTCACCTTAAGTGTTCTTCCTGGTTCTGACCACCAACAAAATGGGTCATGATACATTTATAACTAAACTCTGTATGTTATCACTTAAGTTATGGCTTAAAGACATAACATGGCCCTGTGAGATTTAATACACCTCCCTAGGTTGGAAGCATCCTGTCAACTAAGCAATTCCATGGACTAGTTTCATGTCCACCCTGAGCCAGTGAAACAGAAATTATTTCCTTGATCACATCACGCCCAATGTTTGTGGGTTCTGTTTTTCTCTTCCATTTCACTCTACTTCATCCCACTTGAGAAGCTGCTGATCCCTTGGTAAGAAGAAGTACTTAGAGAAATTTAACCTCTCAGGACACTGGGAAATAATGTACCGAATTAAAGGATAAAGTATCAACTTCCTAATAGTTCATAGGGGTTTTGCAAGATCTGCTCTGGAGTCATTAATCTTTATAGCGTAAATTCAATCATGAATTCAGTCATAAATACAATTTTCAATTAAAGAAATTAAGTACAGTGTTCAGTAAATAATGGACTAAGTCAATCTGCTCAAGGTTTAGATAAAAATGATGAATGGCCAATGCTTAGGATAGCACATGTCCCTATAGAATTTCTGGTCTTTATACTTAAATATCAGACTTAAGAGTCCTTGAAGCTGTAGATAAAATGTTATGACTTTTTTTAATATTCAAAAAGAAGTTTAGTGACACCCAGAAAAATGGTAAGATCACTTTGCACATATTTTTTCCCCACTGATTCAACCTTGTATGTCTATGGATTCTACAAAAATCATAAAAACATATTGTACTATTTAAGACTAAATTTGAAGTCAGAAGTCAAAAATGACCCAAGGCACCAAAGTCATCCTGCTACTCATGTGGCTGGGAATGCTCATGAGTGCTCAGTAGGCATGTCTTACCTGTGCCTGGAAGGGGACATTTCTCACAGTGTGGGCCCCAGGCCTTGCCCACACTACAACAGCAGAGCTGCTTGGTGAGGTGAACAGACAGAGGGTGCATACACTGCCTTCCGGAACTGACAAGCCGGTAACAGGGCCCCTTCTCTTCTGAGATCACAGGGGGATCCGCTGAAGCAGAGACAAAGTCTGATGTCATGCATGAAAACCAAACTGACTTTTCAAGCAAAAGAAAAATGGACATTCAAGTATGGATTGGAAACTTCAGAATCAATACTTTAGATCAATCCATCTAGCTTTATGGTTTCACCTTCCTTGATTAGGAATCTATTTACCAAATTAATTTTAGAGTTAGAGCACCAAATGTTGTAACAGTGATGGTCCCTATCCCTGTCTGGACATTTTTCCTTTTAGCAAGCATTAAATCAGTATATATGCATATGTGAAAATAAACAATTTCAACAGAAGCCTTGGTTCACAGTAGACACAAAATATATATCAGCCACTCATATTTAAAATAAATAATTTCAAATACAGAAAATAAAACCAGACATCTCCATCCTCTTGAGTACATTTGCACCCAACTTGATCAATGCTCCGTGGCAGAAGTTCACCAACATGAAGAAAAGTTAAAGGTAGATGTTATAGGTGAAATGGGGGCTGGAGGAAGAGACTTTCCTGAAGCTTCAAAACTGTCACGTGGGATGGGGGTGTATCTCAGTAGTAAAACACTTGTATAGCCTGCCTGAGGTCCTGGCTTCAACCCTCAGCATTGCAAAACAAAACAAAACAAAACCTCACACTATATGTCTAGGAAGGCCAGCTCTGCCATAAACTCCTAAAAACATGGGAACGTGGAGAAATCTGGGTCTTTTCCTCTCCTACTCACTTTATGGATTCTGTACAAGTAAGTTATAAAAAATCAAAAAGTCAGACTTTTAAAGGAAAACTTAAGAGCATAGTTATTAAGATAATAAATCCCTGTAATAATTGAGCAGCACTTACATAGTGTGAATTTGCGTGTGTGCATGTGTGTGTGCGTGTTTGTGTGTGGCTGTAGGTTATTTAATCTTTAGAACATGCACATAGTTCTTAGACAGCTCAAAAAGGATTTTGTTCCAAAATTTTCTCCCCAAATTGACCATAACTTACATATGATATTTCCAAAGAAGCCGCATCAGGTCATCTCCCAAGAGCCTATTTTACACATACATTTTTACCTAAATTATTTATTATTCTTTTATCATTTCAAATAACTTGCATAGCAATCCAATTTATTTTATTAACCACCTACAGCGCTGTCACATTCTAGTCAACATAACACATAAATCCAGGAACGACAACTGCCCAGAAAATGCAAGATGGTGTTCATAGTGTCTGAGTGTCTGTGACCTCAGATTGGAAGGCTGGTTGTAAAGGATAATTCATTAGTCTACCACATATATTATGTAAAACATGGTACATATTTCTACTGAATCTTACAATTTTATATTATCCTAAAGAGTCAGAGCTGCCAAAAGATTTCTGAAGAATAGGTGGGAATGGGTCTGGAGCAGAGCAGGACAGAGTAGTAATAGAAAGGGTATGTGCATGTTCTTATATGAAGGTACACTAAAATAGCACTTGGTTGGACTGAATTTTTTGCAGGATGTTTTGCTAAAGTCAGGATGAAAAGATTTAGATACACTAAATGGAAAAACATTTCAGAGATATAAAACCTACTAGAAATACCACATGTGTCAGGAAGACAAATTCTTTGCTCTTGGCTAGAGACAATTCTTCAATATGGTAACAAACACATATATAGCTCTGATTCTAAGCCCAGCACTGAATGCTGGTGGCAATTCAATTACAAAACAGAGCCAAAAGGTAAAATGCTGTAGCTCTATTATTTGGGTTCCTCGCTGGTATATTAAAAGACTCATTCTCCATGTACATAGGTGCCCAGTAAGAATGAGGACCTAGCTTCAGTCAAAAAAAAAAAAAAGAAAGAAAGGAAGAAAGGAAAGGAAGGAGCTAATAGTTAAAGATAGTCCTAATTCCAGGGCTGTACAATAACTCTCATAATACTCTCAAAGACATGCTACTTTGATGTACTAAAATGTGAATGATAAATATCACTAGGCAGAAACAAATCAATCTGGTACTTATAAGAAGTTGAAAACTAGAAAGGACTTCAGAGATAGCAAGGACATAGAGACTAGGCATCCCTACAAGTCTGCTGTCACTCCCATCTAAACATGCTCATTTAATTCTTGGATGAAATTCCACATTACACTTTCTTCCCTTTAAATCTTAAAGTTTCTATAAGAATGAGCAGGAGTGCATGTGTGGGGAGCAGGTAAAGCTGTTCTGTTGAGTCTGAGAAGTGGCCTTCCCAGGAGTAAGAACCACAGGGAACCCTTTTTGGGAAATGGGTTACTAAAAATAAAGCCTAGGAGAATCAAAATCAAAGACAGTCTAGAGCCATTGTAAGGTTAGGCCATGCATGCATTCTTCAATGTTTCATGTAACACTAAATAGCAGCTCTCCTTAAATAAATGATGTAGCACCATCAAATCAGACCAGTTCCCTCTTCCTGATTAAAGGTCCAGTCTGCGGTATCAGATAGTTCCAGTTTCACATCTCGGGTGCATAAATTACAGGCTGTGTAAATTTTGGAAAGAAGCCTCAACTCTCTGTGCCTCATTCCTTTCAGTTCTAAAATAGGAAGAATATTAGTACAAATCTCACAAAGTCTTGTAAATTTTATATGTAATAATCACATAAAGTGTTTATCCCAGTGCCAGGCATTATTAAGTGTGTAATAAGACTACTATTGTCAGGGTTTTGTTGTTACTATTATTAAGTAGGAGCAAACTATCTGCAAAGAGATGTCTAACTTCCAGATCAGAGAAGTCAGGGGCCTATGCCGAGCTAGCCACAGAGGAGGGTGAAAGAAAGGAAAGGCAGAAAGACAAATTATAAAGGTTGAATGGCTTCCTTGAAAACAAAAGGAAATGAAATAGGCTCCCCACCTGAGTGCTTGGGAGAAGGTCATCATGGGCAAAAAAAAAGAAACAACACCAAGCCAGGAAGGTAGGCACACTTTAAGGGGAAAGCAGGAAAAGTAGTCGTAATTTACCCATCCACTTTATTTAAAAAATAGCCTGGATCTACGCAGTGCAACACATTAGGAACTAGCCACACGTTGCTACTTGGATGAAATTTAAATTAAATAAAACCAAATATTCAATTCCTCAGTCATATTGGCCACACATAGCTAGTGGCTCCTTTATCAGCAGAGAGAGAACATTCCCATGGTCATGCAAAGTGCCACTGAACAGTATTATGGGTCAATAAGCTTTTTCTGAAAAGGGACAGATGGTAAATGTTTGGGGGTCTGTGGGCAATATGGTCTCTGTTTCAACTTCTCAACTCTGTCACTGGGGCACAAAAGTAGTCTGAGGCAAAGAAACATAGGTAGCCGTGATCATGATCACTAAAACTTCATTTACAAACACAGCAAGCAGATTTGGCCCATGGGCTGTACTTTGCCAGCCTCTGATCTAGAACCCTAAAATTGGAGGCAAAATTCTGGTTTTAAATCTCAACTGTCATTTATTGGCCGTGTGATTTTGAGGAATTTCTTAAATCCACCTGGCCTCCATCTTTCAATGACAATACATCTCATAAAGAGGCTAGGAAAATTAAAAATAGAATCATACACATAAACATGAATGGTGTTTAGAGGACTCTTTTCTTCATCTTGTGACTTCCAGTGCTGCAGCAATAGTTTCTGAGCACATCTTCTCTCCAACCCTCTTCCTATCTATCAAGTCCAAGTCCATGAGTCGAGAAGACTTTGAAACTGTAAAAGCCCAGGCTTGGATTCTTTTATCTGGGCACTTTTACTGGACACACCCTAAGCAACGCTCACCCTAGAACTCTTAAATTCCTGAAGAAAATTAATGGCAGCTCGAAGACAAAAAGCCTTCCTGTTCCACTTGCAAAGGTTGTTCTACTTTTCTTGAATTTGCTCTGACAAGTCCTAAAATTTTCACCTTTCCCCACAAGATAGGTGGAGGCAGGTTTGAACACTGCTTACATCCTAAGCCACAGACACAGAGATCAGGGGTAGCACATGCCAGCACCCTCCTCCTCTCTTCCTTTTGGCTTGGCCAAGTCCAGGACAGACAGCGGGCAAGGAGAGAGAGTGAAATAGCTGCAGCCTTTGGCTAGAGTCAAGGAATTCTGAGGGTGTTCACCTCGGTGCAGTCAAGAACAGGGAGAGCTTCCCTTGGCTCCTCAGCCATTGCCAAGTGCATTTCTTGGAGTTCACAGAGTCGGCCACACCTTTTATGGCCTGGATATGCCCTAAATTCATGCTGCCTGAACAAATGTTGCTAGTCTCCACCATTTGCTTGCATGCTCTGTCTCTAGCTGGTTTTACACCTCTCGAGAGCATATATTTCAAATGTTAAATAACACCTCCATCATGCCTAATCACCTCCTGCTATCATCATGCATAGCAGTGAAGGATACCATCACCTTCCTCCCTGATCCTTCCCAACTGTCTTCAGACTCCTCCAACAATTTCTTCAGAGTTTACCACAAATTAGGCTAGATTTGTCCAAATCACAAACCCTGAAGGAACTCCACATATCTCTGTGATATCACACATCATAAATCTGGAAGAGGGAGAGACCTCCCTACTCAACTCTGCAAAAGAGCCCAGGTTTGACCTTCAAATTCTAAACGGGAACATTTAACTAGCAACAAACGTCTCTTAGTACTTAGCATTTCAGCTGTTGGAGTTGAACCGTAAAATTGAATTATTTACTTTTCAAATAAGAATAGATGATTGTTTAATAAGTTCAGAATTATTGGGGCAATGACAGGGAAAATAAATACTAAGAAAATGTGCAAGTGTTTCAAAATTCTCATTGGCAGGTTCCTACAATCTCATTAAAATCTGGATGGCTGCCCTTAATGCTAGACATCAGATCTAGTCAAAGTTTCATAAAACACTCAGTGACCAGTTCTCCAAGTTTACCTAATCTGCAATCTGTAATGTAAGAATTTTAACTTTAAGATAAGTTAACTTATCTTAACAGATAAGTCAAATCATGTAAGGGAGGTAGGGAGACATTTACAACAAATTTTATATTCAAAACTCTTTATAATCTCTTACACCTAAATTGGAAAACTATTTAGAATACTTATTTATGAAATTCAAATCAGCTGGAAATTATCCCTAAATTATCTGGATATTGTTAACACTGTAATTTTTGACTTGAGGTTTCCAAGTCCTTACATCAGTTTTCAAATGCACCATGTACACAAACTTAATTTTACAGCTAATTTGGCCACCTCCTAAGAAAAGCCCTAAAATTAGACGTCTGCCTGCTTCAGGAATCAGAACTGTTTTTACAAAAGAACACAGAAAAAAGGACTTACGTGCAAAAGTTCCTAATCTGCATTTGACAGTTTTTAAAGGAAAACAGTAATGATTAGTAACAATGCTTCCAAAGACTCAACAAACCCATCTTAAAAAAATAAATGAGACTGTCATTTTTATTTCCCTACATTTATCTTTATTTCAACTGCATTGCAGTTTAGGGAATAGAATTAGAGAGAGAAGCTCAGCTAAAAATGAGTAACAGTATCTTCATGAAGAATGTCTGCCAGTTTAAAACTAGGAGCAAGAACAATGCAGTTCAGCATACAACAAAACCACATTTTTAAAAAATTTAAAATTAATCTATAGTAGGACAGAAAGAAAATGCAGAATTTCTCTTAAAGCCATCCTAACAGTCTTATGCTGTGTGTGAGTTTTAGATGGTTAAACTTTAACTGTGTGTAGCTTTAAAAAAATCTGCAGCTTTTACCTACTTCCATAATAATGGCCATGGTTATATTGAAAATAAGGTAATCTTTAAGAATTCTGCATTTGAGAACTTTTTTACCTAAAATGTATCCACTGCTAATGGGCACATGATATGTAGTAATTGTAGTGTATTTTCAGAACCAATATTAGAACATGTGGTTTGGTGGAGGGTTTTTACCCTTCCTGTGCACAAAAGAAAATCTCAGAAACATTTGTAAAATAAAACAGCATAACTTCGGAGGCATTTTGGTGGTTTGGGAGGACAATAGGGTAGAATATTTGAAATTAGAACTGAAATAGAAAATCTGAAATGCAGGGCCTTGGTAACTATTTTCCATACTTATCCAACTGAGAAAGCACAGTGAAACCTCATAAAATCAGACTCCAATGACTCAGAATTTGGAATAATTAAAGGCAGAAGCTGAGACAAAGTCTAATTCAGCCTGAAGAATGCTTAAATATTTATGAGGGGAAAAACCTGTTTTCATCTCTCAGGTACCAGAAACGGTTGATATGATCATTTTAACTAACTCTTTTCACCAAAGTCTATTTCCTCAGTGTGTTCATTCTCTTGAGTTTTAGCTATTGTATTTTCCTAAATGCATTTTGGAGAAGGTTCTATAATACAGATGCATTTTACCATATCAAGCTGGTACCTTCCCTCTGGTCATTTTAATTTATGAGGCTTTCCTGCATATTTACAATATTCACTTGACAACTGAGTATTTCCCTTCTTTTAGATAAACCCCAAGGGCAACTGATCCAAAATAGGAACAAAAAGTGATCAATACTTACGAACACAACTTGAAAAGGTAGGGTCTGGCCCATATCCCATTTTGCAGGTACATCGGTAGCTGCCCATGGTATTCAAACACTCACCATTAGGGCATACACCTTGTAGCTGGCATTCATTAATATCTGCAGGAAAACAAAAGTCATTTAGATGAAGCCATGAGAGCCCTGTTGAGCAGATTCTAGCTATAAATTGCATTCACTTTCTTTTTCACTATAATCTCTTACTTAAAGTAAGAAAAGGATGGGGGCGGTGTTTAGCAGATGCTAATGACCTAAAATCAAGTTACTGAAGAATTATTTAATTTACATAACAAATATTTCTTACATACTTACCATACCCCAGGTTCTGTTTTAGGTGCTAAGAATTTGCTAGTGAACAAAACTGCACAACAACAACAACGACAAAAAAAAAAAAAAAAAAAAAAATTCTAGGCTTTGCAGAATTTACATGTTGGTTTTAGTGTATGTCAGGTATTTAAGAGCATACAGGTAAGGCAGAGATTTTTATCCTGGAGGTACTGACAGTCTAACTATGCATACAAATATATGAAACACTAAAAAAGTAAAAAGTTATTATAAGGACAGTCATAACTTGAAGACATTCAATTATGAAATTGTCTATATAGAGTCACTAAAGGAAGAGTTACTAAAGGAAGTTGGAGGTGGAGGAAGAAGTGAGACTTCACCAGGGTATGAAAGTCTTGCGGGAGGGGGCAGGTTGGAGAGAAAGGGAAGGAATAGTGGTGTGGGTGGACACTTGAAGCATAAGCAGAGACTGGCCAGGGGAAGGGGCTCAGGAAATGGTGACTCAAACCTTTGGCTGGAAAAGAAATTTCAGGAAGGTAAATAGTTAGAGACCGAGCTGGTAAAAGCCAGACTAAGTTTGGATTCAATTTTATTGAGAACAAGGAGCTAAACTAAAGGATTCTGAGCAGAAGGATGTAATCAAGAGCAGACTCTAGGAAAAAAAATCACCTGGCCAGCATATGGCTTGGTGAAAAGAGATTGCAAGTCTGATCACTAGAAGAATAAGGCAGGTAGGAGGCTGGTGACAAGCCAGGTTGGTGACAATGAAAGTAATCAGGGAGATAAGGAGTGACTAATTTGTTCTTTTTTCTTTTGAATTAAGAACTGACAATGTGTGGTGCTTGACTGGGCATCACAACACTGGAAAGCAGGAGAAAGGAGTCAGAGACATCTTATCTGAGAAAAGAGCAGGGAAACACTGTTGGTGAGGTGGAAGGAGTTCTGAGACACAAAGAATGCCAGAAGATGAAGAATTCGGTTTTAGAGTTGAGGTCACATTGGGATACCCAAATAGAAATATTCAGCAGCAATGGTGGAAGATTCTGGAAAAAAAATAAAAGAGGAAAACATGGACTTGAGATCATCAGCACATTTCAATCCAGAAAAAAATCAGAATGATGTGAGAAAAAAGACAAAAATTGATGATTTTCAAAAGATTTTTTTAAGTCACTTGCAAAGGTAATTAATTAAAAATCAAAAAGGAATGTGATAAATTTTAAAAGAAAAATTGGTTGCTATTTATATTCTATCCAGTGTGACCCTTGAGGCTTAATAGACTTTGGCTGTTGGCTTCTCCATTTCAGATAATATTTATGTTCTCCCATCATTGACTCTTCTACGAACATTTATTAAGCATATTAATTTGCTAAATTAAAATTGGACACATCAATAGCAAAATAATACTAGCAGAATCATCACATAAAATGCAAGCACAGTTCTCTGTAAATAAGGCACTAGGGAAGAATAGTGTTAGATTAGGTAGAGGTAAGTGATAGGAGGGGAGGAGAGGGGATGTGGGCATAGGAAAGACAGTAGAATTAAAGGACGTTATTATTGTATGTATATATGTGACTACATGACCAATATGATTTTGCAACCTGTACACTCAGAAAAATGAGAAATTATGTCCCATCTATGTATATCAAAGTTCATAAAAGCAGTCTACTGTCATGTACGTTAAAACAAATTTTTAAAAAATTTTAAATCATTATTCAAGCAATTTAAGCATACTTCACATTCTAAGAAGTCATAGCTAGCTATCAATATGCATAGTTTTTATCGAAACCAGGCAGTTTTTAAGTTAATTTCAGTGATAAATATAACATCTGTCATGATAGTCAAACAATTAGTTAATGCATATTTGTTGCTCCAACTTGAACGCAGCTGGAAATGGGGACAGCTAGATCACACCTGGCCCAGCACCTGATCGTGTTCTTTATCAGGCTGCATGTTGTGCTGGAAAGCACATTTACACGCAACATGTAATTGAAAACATTCCCCCATAACTCATTCTTCTTAGGAAAACCACCATGAAGGAGCAGGAAGAGTGCCAAGTCCAGCTGGAGCTTACGAGGTCCAAGTGAAGCCCCTATCATATGTCCCAAGCAAAACCTCAAGCTCGGGTAACCAGCCAGTTGTGGTCAAAAAGACTGGACCAAATTTCTCCTCTCCTACTTCCCCTCAAGTTCCCACTAGGGTATAATTATCAGCTTTCTTCTCCTAAATGGCCTGTACCCCTCATTCACTGGTTGTGCCACTGCACATTCCATGATCACATTCTTGGGACGCAGAATTTTTTGTTGTTAGGAGGTTCCTTTTCTTCCTGCTTGCTTATTGCTTCCCCACCACCACCACCACCACCCCCGGATCGAACCCAGGACCTTGTGAATACTAGGGCACTCTACCACTGAGCTAGGTACCCACCTCCCCCACCCTTTTTGTTGTTGTTGTTGTTTTATTTCATTTTATTTTGGGTCTCGATAAGTGGCTGAGGCTGGCCTCGATTCAGCAATCCTGGGTAGCAGGGTGCACTACTACACTCAGCATAGGAACTTTGTGTGGCAGCAGCATCCCAGTCCCACTGCTGTCTGCCTGTTAAGGTGAAGGGTGTCGCCCGTTCAGAAATGCCCAATTCATAACCACTGCTTTGTGCCCTCTTCCAATTCCTCTCCTCGGAGTCCTCTCAACATTGCTCACAGTCCTAACCATGATGCCCCGGGAAAGGGAAGCAAGAATTAAGACAAAAAAGAAAAAGAGAAAGAAAAACAGTAAGGACTATGCAAGTTTGTGGGTCTGAACAGGAAGAAATCAAAAAGTTCACCAGGAAGGAGAATCATGTAAGATTCCTCTATTCACACTCTGATCAGAGTGAGACTTGTGCAAAGTACCTCTAGCACTGCCACCACCCCTGATTGGTCCTAGAAATCTAGGAGGATGGATTTTCCTACTCAATACAGGCTCACAATTTCTAGAAAGAGCTGTTTCCTTCAGTTGCCTGATTTTTTTAAATCATATTTTCTGAAATGCCATAAGTAAGAGATTCATTAAATCAGAAAAATGAGAAATTATTCCCCATTTGATTCAAATGTATGAATTGTCAAGATCATTGTACTGTCATGTGTAGTTAATAAAAAAAATTCCAAGCATCCTCTATTTGTTTTGTATACATCAATGTGTGTTAATCTTAAGTATACCGCCAGATAACTTTTTACATATACATATTCAAGTGTGCATATATGTGCACATACTGTCTGATCACCAAGATCATGATGTATAATTTCTTCAAGCCCCTTCCTAGTCAACATACCTGTGCCCGCAGCTAACTATAATCCTGGCTTCTATCATTTATTAGTCTTGCCTGTCCTTGAACTTCACATAAAGGAAATTGTATATATTCTTTTATCTGACTTCTTTTGCTCACTATTATGGTTAAAAAAATTCATCAATGTTGTTGCATGAAGTTAATTCATATTATATTTCATTGTATAAAGATCCCAAAATTAACTTATCCATTCTATTGATGGATATTTGAGTTATTTCCCATTAGAGGCTATTATTAATAATGATCTGTGGGCATTCTTACATGTATGTATTTGAAAGGTCTTGTTATATGTGTGTGTGTGTATATATACACACACACACATACATATATACACACACACACATATATTTGGTATATACTAGAGTAGAATTTCCAGATCACTAGAGAAGGTCTTTATTTACTTTAATAAATTACCAAATAGTTGTCCACAGCAGTTATGCCAATTTCCATTCCCAGTAGCAGTTGTTAACACATCTTTATTAACCTGGTACTAGTCTTTTTACCAAATTTAGTCATTCTGGCAGAGGGTGATGTTATCTCATTGTATTTTTAATCTGCACTTCTCTGATGAGTCATGACAATGAACATTTTTCGTATATTTATTAACTATTTCAATAGAAAAACTTCCTCTTCTAAAATATAAACACATATAGGAATGTTATAGGTTAATAAGAATGTTTTCTTCTCAGCACTCAGGGAGAACTCAATGGTGATTTTTCTTTTTTTTTTTTTTTTAACCTTTGTAAGGTATTTTTATTTTTATTTTTTAATTTTTTTATTATTAGTTGTTCAAAACATTACAAAGCTCTTGTGATTTTCTAAGTGAGTAAAATATTCTTACTTAGGGGACCTCTGGGGCTGCCATTAGGTACTAGGAAACACACTGAATGAACACTAGGGATATTAAAAATTCTGAAGGTGAGATAAGTGATTTAACATTTTTTTTTTCCTAGAGCTTGCTCTTGATTACATCCTTCTGCTCAGAATTCTGAAAGCCCCCTTGACAAGGAATTTCCTACCCAAAATGTCAGTAAAGTCCTCCTTGAAAAACACACAGATGTGATGAGGAGGAGAAAAAATAAATGAATTTCTAAAAGCAAAAGAGACCATTTTGAAATGAGATTGTCTGAGGAACAAGGCAGGACGGAGGTGGGAGCTAGCTACACAAAGAATTGAAGGGTCTGGTTCAGTTGACTTTGCCGTATCTTCTACTTTTGGACACTTCCCTGCTGTTCTGAGACTGTGTCTTGGCCTCAAGATAAATGGGTGGCTCACCTAGAAGCAAAACAGAACCCAGGCCCACCAAGTTGCTGGCTTCAGAGCTTGGTGGTTTGTGACCAGAGAGACAGTTTTAGTGCTACCCTGTCAGACCAGGATCCCAACAGGGTTCATGACACCTAAGACGGCCCTGAAGACCTGTCCCTGGATCCTGAACACCCAGTATAGCTGCTTTAAGTAAAGCAGTCTCCTTCCTCCTGCCTGAAGACTGAGCTCTATAAGACGGCAAGGGTTAAGGAGTGGAAAATCACTGATCTGAGTTATTTCTGTTGACAAATCATGTTCCAAGTTTCAACAACTCACAAACTAAACCCTGAAAAGAATTCTACTCATAAATTGTTAACAGCACCCAAAGGTAAATTTTTACATCTAAAAATTACATAGGGATTCTCTGATTTTTTGCCACTTAATTCTGCCATACCCTGCTTTGTTCCTGAGAGGTTTGTGGGTGGCTCGATAGTCTATATTTTTAATATTAAAAGAAAATTAAAAAATAAAAAGCTTACCCCTCACAATTTTTAATTTAGAACCTCGGAAATAAGAAACACGAGCAGTTGTTGAAAAGAGTTTCTGAGGTGATCAAGCTCTCTAAGACCTCTCTAGACAAATGGAACAAAAGGAAGATTCAAAAATACATTAAGAAAAAAAAAAAAAAACATGGGACCAAACTGAACTTGTTATATCTGGATATGAGAAGTTTAAGGAACATTTCAAGAGAAGGCCATATCGAGCCAAGTTCTGTGGTATGAAACGTGATTGGCAAACTGAGTTACAATTTTTACTGAGACTTCATTCCTAAGTCTATTTTCTTTCGGAAAAGTTTCTCTCAGAACCATGTGTGCACATGTGCACACACCCACATCTGCAGAAAGAAAAAGAAAAGGCAAAAGAAAAGCTCCTATCTTTATGACAATATTTTTAATTTTACAAATAATTTATAGTTGCCAAGTAGAATTTCAGAAGTCTCACATTTTACAGGATCAACCAACATTCCTTAATGTATTCTGATGATGTAAAAAGTATTTTAGTACTTGGTTTAAAAAAAACGGATAAATGAATGAATTTATTTATTGTTCTCCCTCTGTAGACCACTGAATTTTTCTGGAAAACTGGAATTCCATCCTTGACAGGAATGGTGTTGCCACGTAGGTAACTCCACTCACTGGGTTAAAGAACAAAGGCCAAACTGCAGGAGCTACACTGTCCTAGAGCCAGTCACCTGCTCTCTTTCTCCATCCTAGCTGCTGGGTAAGGGCGATCTAGAAGCTTACAGAAGCAGAAACCCAGAGAGAGGCTCAAATGGCTCCCATGATCCTCTAAAGTAGACAAAGCTGGTAGAGCTACAGTGACATGCAGATTCACACCCTTCTCCACCTTCTGAATACATATGGGGTGTCTCAGCCTACAGGCGCTATGACACGCCTCAGACCAATATTAAGTTCAAGAATACAAAACTACTCTTCTTCTAAGTCTAAAATAGTTGAATATTATATTTAGGCCATGTTTTACGGTTCAACCTTACACAAAAGAAATAAGATAGCTGGTCTTCTATTAACTAGAGAGCATAAAAAATACAGAATAGTCAAGAAATATGCATAACAAGGAGTCTCTTTAAACAACCTAAAACAACCTAAAACAAAGCCCGTGGGTCCCGGGAAATGATCTGATAAGCTAGCACAGTGAGGCACAGGTCTTCCTTTCCTTTATATTGGTAAAGCACACCTGATCTCCCTGAAACTGTTAGGGATAACAGTTCTGGAGGTGAGCAACACAACAATAGCTATTACCGTTTTATAAAGATAATTTTGTCCAATATCCTATTTTTCAAAAGGATTAAGGGATGGGGAACCTAATAGAAGCAATATCCCACCAAGAACTAACTTCTATTACCCAGAGCATTTCACTTAATTTCTCCTGACCTCAGTTTCCTCTCCTGTAAGTCAAAAGGGCTAAAGCAAATAATCCCCGTGGTTACTTGTAGCTTAAATATTCTTTGACTTCAAAACAATCTGCAAGTTGCCAGGGTCAAAAATGCCAAGGAGTAAGTAAAGTATGACATTTAATGCATGAAATGTTACAAATAGCATAAGTGCTCTTATGGGAAATAAATAGACTTTCATGCATCTATTCTCCTACAGGAAAGTATGTATGTTTAACAAAGTCATAATTTTCAGCTTTTTCAGTGACGCAAGTTTATACAGGAAATGAGGCATGTCTAGTAACTAACAGGAATTAGGTACAAGGTGAGAACAGTATGTGAAGATCTTTATGCTGTGCAAAGCTATGAGGCTTTCTGGAGGTTCAGCTGTGTATGTTCAGCTTTTGCTGATGGATAGAAATTCCATTATGGAATTCCATTAGCAGTATGACTTCCACTTGAAAGCAGGGAAAAAAAATACCTCTTGAGATAAATACTTTCCCCAGCCAGATGGACTATTTGGCTATTTAAGAAGGATCACTTAATAGAGAAGGAAACCACTATCCAAGAAGACATAGGTATTTCTCAAACTTTCAAAGAAGCAGGTTTACACAGGGTACATGTCTCCCTGAAGGAACATGAAGACATTCCACAGGGATGCACAAGATTCCAATACTTTTAAGGGAAGCAATTTCTAGATTGTAAGTCTTCAAAGGTTTCCTTTTGAAATGATTTTTAAAACAGTGATTTCTTAAGAATACATCTGCCACTCTTCTTCTTCTATCTTCTATCTTCCCCTTTCCTAAGCACTCTCTTCTTTCCCAAGTCAAGGCAATCTCTTATCCATCCAGAACCTTTCTAGACTATCCAGGTATAGTGTCCTGCAGGGTAAAATTCTCATAGGCACCCTAACAAATAAATGATTTTGAAATACATCCTCCTTGAGGATTATTTACTTCACAGAAAGGCCCAGCTTTGCCTTGTATGTAATATAAATGTGACAGAAATGAATCTATCATACTCAATCAATTTATTTAAAAAATGCAAATAAATGTGTGAGTTTTTCCAAAATTATTTTAGGAGATAAATGATTAAAAAAAAAAAAAAGACTTTGAACACCAATGTTCTAGAGCAATTTTACCCAAGTGATTTTTAACAAAACACAAGCTTTGTGAGGCGTCTGCTACAGGAGGGGCCCTGTGGCCAAATATGTTTGGGAAAACTGCATATTCTGTATACATAGCACAACAAAGACTCAAGAACTCCTTTGGCAAGAACTCCTGGTTTTCTTTATTTAATTCGGTGTTTTCTACAGATTTGGCTGTGGAACCTTTTTTCACACACAATCTATTAACATCCTTCTGAATTGGTGGTCTGTGGGGTATGTTTTGTGAAATGTTGCTCTCTGAGGCTGGCCCCCAAAATTATTGTATGGGTTACAAAGATGTGGTTAAATTGGCCCCATAGGCCTGCCTGCTTGCCCAAGGCTCCCCTCTGGACTGTCTCACCACTATAAACGACAGCCCACCACAGGATGAATTCAATCACAAGACTCACTGAAAGGAGTCAAACCACTGTGGGAGCATCTCCCTTTCCTTCCAATCTGTCTGACTTCAGGGAAACATGATAAAAGAATTGTCAGAGCCCAGAGAACAGCTTGTATTTATTTCTTGATACATATGTGCCTCACATGGACTCGGCCGCTAACAACACACACACTCTGTTGGTCTTGGACTTCTGACTACAATCTACAGACACTACACTAATTTCTTCTTGAAACATTCACCGAACTATGAATCCATCATGGGCCCTCCTCATCACTTATAGACAGCAGGCATCTGCCCGTTGATGTTACAGCCTCAGAGATTAAGGTCAAAGAGCTTTGGGAAAATACAATGTGCTAATGACTCACTTCACCACTGTCTTTCCTGAGGAAATGTGAAGAAAATAAGCAGACATTTCCGTTTTGAATTCGATCCCAGTGATATGAGCATAAGAGGATAAACCAGAAATCTGATTCTAAAATGCATAGGAATGGGTCCCAAACTGGCTTACAAATTCAGTCAAAACAGTTGAAATATTTACTGAAAATACTGAGCTGACTTAAACTAGAAACTGCATGGGTAGTTCTAAGAGGATAGATACCTAGGATAGTAAGATAGCAACCTCAAATCAGTAAAATACCTACCAGTTCTCCCTGAGCCATTGACTATTGGAAAATATGATTTAGAATCATATAAAGAAAGTCAAGGATCCAAAGTTTCCTCTGGTATGTAGACGCTAGAGTAAAGTCAAGGGCAAAGAAGGTGGGTGAATCTCACAAACACAGAGAAAAGATCAGTGGAGCAGAAGGAGACTGAGGGGGAGGAAGGAGGGAGGAGAAAAGAAAGGAATGTGAAATGGATTTGACAAAATTACACTATGTGCATGTATAAATATACCACAGTAAATTCCACCTTTATGTATATTGATAAAGCACCAATTTTTTAAAAAATGAATAAATAGAAGGAAGACCACTAGAGCAGAGGAAGAGGAATAGGGAGAGGGAGGAGAGGAGGAAAAGAAGAAGCTTTAAGCACTGGGGACTGAAATGGAGCAAATTAAATTCCATTCATGTATGATTATCTCAGAAGGAACCACACTATTATGTATAACTATAATGCATTAATAAAAAGTTAAAAATTTTTGAAGACTTATTAAGTACTCCACACTTTCTCATATTAAATCACTCCATATAGCAGGACATTATGATAAACCTCTGGTAAGTGAAACAAAAAGAACATTATGTTTTTAAAGTAAGGAACATCAAGTCTAGATGACGCTAGTCTTAGTCCATAGGTTGTTTACAATTACATCCCGAATCCTATACACTAGATTCTTTACTATTGCATCCCAAAATACATAGCAAGAACAATAGAATCTAAGTTTCATCTTTGCAGCTACCTTACTCTCATATGTATTTCCCATTTTTTTTTCTAGAAATAAATATGCAGAAGAATTCCCTTATGATAATGGAGCTGAAGGGAAATTTAGAGATAATGCTATAAATGAGCATCAATGCTTCATAAATAAAGAGATTGAGGGAAAGAATGGTGAAGGAATGGGAAAAAGCATTACAGGGATTTTTTTGAATAAAACCCTTAATGGATATTATCACTTTGCTTGCCAGAATTTCAAACATTAACATTGCATTGGTCACATAGATTTTGAGTGAGAGTCCACACAAAAAAGAACATGCACTGGATTTGAAAATTCATAAAAAGAAACACCTGACCTATGGTTGGAAGAATCAGGGTATTGAATACTTCTGGAAAAGGAGGAGAAATTAAAGGTTGGGAAAGGACAAAGGGGGAGAATCCTGGGGTACAGTTTATACTCTATTTCTTGATCTGGGAGAAAAACTACCCCATTGTGTTCACTTTGTGACAACTCACTGAGCTCTATACCCCTGTAATTCTACTCCTATAATTTTTTTCATTTTTCTATACACAGGTTATACTTTTATAAAGTTTATCTTAAAATAAAATTATTCTATTCTCAGTATAATCACCAGAATTGTTTTTTCACCAATACATTTAAATGTAGGAACAATATGGCTCTTACATTTAAATGTAAAGTAACCTCACAGTTATACAAATAAGGATTTCAATCTTTTTTTTTTTTTCTCAAGCAAAATCCACATATACTTGCTAAGTCACTATAAACCATCCAAGTGTAGTGAATGGATCTTTTAAATGTCTCACTGCTCTATCCATCTCTATATCCAGGCTCTTTGCCATGACTTTGCACCTCCCATGTAAAGGTGGAGTCTGTTTCCCCACCCTCTGACACTCTAGGATAGCTTTGTGATTTTATTTTATCACTAGAGTACAGCAGAAGCAGCTTTGTCAATTCCAAATCTAGACCTGAAAAATACTGTGTGCATCTACTGTTTCTCTTGGAATCTTGCCACCACTATGTGAACAACCCAGGCTAGTTGCCTGGAGGATGAGGGACCACATGGAGGAGAGGCAAGTCATCCCAGCAGATGCCATCCCGGACCATTCAGCTCCTGGCACAACAGCTGTACGCAGATGCATGACGGAGCCTAGTCAAAATCAACCATGCCTGGCCCAGCTCAGCAAAACTGTCCCAGCTGTCTCCAGGAAGGACGAGAGTTAATTCATGATTGCTTTATTAAAGACACCGTTGAGCAATAAGGCCAGGGGGGAAAAGTGGTCTGAGAAAAGTATCTCAGAATTCAAAGGAGTCAAACTTAAAAAATAGACAAAAACCTCTAGGACTCTAACTATTCTACTTGTTAAAGATTTCAGAATAAAACTAAGGAGGTAAATAGCCTATTGATAGTGAGAGAGAAAGATCATTTTAAAATTACAAAATAGACAATTTAAGACAAGCAAATCTGCTATACAAATAAACAAGGAAGTTTAGAGAACTCAAGGACTTTCAAGCCAACTACTGAAATAATTAAATAGTTAACAGAAGAGTTAAATCGAGACAGCAAAAATACCAGACAGCATCTTATATCCTCCTAATGCTCGTGTTTATAGAGTAAGGCTTAAAGTTATGGCTTCCCCACCTGTAAAAAGGAGATGCGGTGTTGTGAGAAATTAATGAGATAAAAATGCACATTAAAAGTACTTTCATAAGCTGACAAATGTTAGTAACACAAAGAGGAACTGGTCTTCAGAGTTTGCCACTTTACAACTGTGATCTTCCATTAGTTAATTATTCTTTTAGCCTCAGAGTTCAGTTTATTAGTTAAGAAACAAACAAACAAATGAAACTACTTAACTTGTACCCAAAGCTAGCACAATATGTAAGTAGGTAGATAAAAATGATGTCTAGGAATAATGAGCAAGAAGTAAATTTACTAATATTAAGAAAGGGAGAGTTATCAAATCAGCATTATACAAATAATACCATATGGTTGGAAGAGTCAGGGTATTGGATACTTCTGGAAAAGGAGGAGAATACCATAAAAAGAAAAGTCCCTCTAGTCAAGAGTCAAGAGTCAACTTTACAATATGACTTCAGCCTGGAGGACCTAGAGTTCAAGTAGAAGTTCCAATAAAACCACCAGGTTACCAAACTGCTACTGTGAAAACAAATTTCCAATTCAAGGTGAACTTACAAACTCAGTTAAGAGTTCTAATATTTATGTGATTGGGGGTGCAGCTCAGTGGTAGAGCACTTTCCTACTATACACAAGGGCCTGGGTTCAACCCCTAGCACATACACGCACACACACAGTTCTTTTTTTATTCTTCTCCACATATTTAAAATGTGCATTATAGCTGTACGTAATGGTGGGATTTGTTGGTATATACTAGTACATGCACACAATATAACACTATAGTTTGGCCAATATCCCTCCCTAAGAGTTCCCCCACCTCCCCCTGCTTCTCTATTCTATTGATCTTACTTTGCTTTTCATGTAATAACCCCCCTACCTTTCTTTTCCTTTTTCCCCTCTAGCTTCCATATATGAGTAAAAACATACAACCCTTCACCTGAGTTTGACTTATTCTGCTTAACATAATGGTCTCAAATTCTATCCATTTTCCTGCAAATAACATAATTTCATTTTTCTTCATGGCTAAATAAAGCTCTATTGTGTTTGTGTGTATTTTTTTTCCTTATCCATTCACCTGTTGATAGACACTTAGGCTGGTTTCATAGTTTGACTACTATGAATTGTGCTGCTATAAACATGGGTATGCACGTATCAGTGGTACACTGACTTTAATTCTTCAGGCTGAATACTGAGGAGTGATATAGCTGGGTCATATGGTGGTTCCATCCCTAATATTTTAAGGAACTTCCATATTGATTTCCATAGTGTTTGTACCAATTTATAGTCCCACCAACAGTCACACACACAAAATTCTAACGATTGTTTGTTAAGAAAGCAATCAGAGCTTGTGCTGGTGCTGGACCTGAGAGCAAAGGGGTGTGATGCACCTTTGGTGTCACCTTGGGTTCAAGCAGGGCTGCACAGGTGCATAGGTCCTGGAGACAAGGGTCACTGAGTGACAATGGCAATGACGGCGAGTCCCAGAATAGGTAGGATGGAGTAGAAGCCTCATATCTTTCCTAAGTCCATCAAGTTCCCGTTTGTGGGTCTGGCCGGGCTCCAGTAGGCATTAGTATATCTGGAATACCTGACCCTTGATTCCATTCCTGCCTTCCCCAGGATGGGAGCTACAGATTTTGTTCAGCCTCTAGACCTAGTGAAGAACCGGATACAGCTAAGCAGGGAAGGGGCCAAGACAAGAGAGTATAAAATCAGCTTCCATGCCCTCAAAGCATCCTGAAGGGAAAAGGACTAACAGGCATTTACACTGGACTGCCAGCTGGTTTCCTGTGCCAGGCCACCTACATCATTACTTGCCTTGGCATTTATACCCTGCTTCTTGAGTGCCTGACCAGAACTGATGCTACACCTCCTGACTTTCTGCTTCATGAAGGTCCTGATAGGCATGACCACAGGTACAACTGGTGCCTTTGTAGGAACACTAGCCAAGGAGACTCTTATTAGTATGACTGCTGGATGGTCAACTTCCAGCTGACGGACACCATGCTACAAAAACATGTTTAATGCCCAGAGTCCACCTGCCTGAGAAGAGGGAGTCCCCACACTGTAGCGGGGCTGTATCTCTACAGTGGCTCAGGCTACCCAGCTTGCCTCCTACTCCCAATCTAAGCACTTCTTACTGAACTCAGGCTACTTCTCTGACAAAATCCTGTGCCACTTTTGTGCCAGGATGATCAAAGGCCTCCTCACCACTGCCAACCTTCATCAGCACATTGTGAAGACATGCAAATGATTGATGGGAAGCCAGAATACAAGAGTGGGCTGAATGGGCTGATGAAGTTTGTCCACTGTGAGGGCTTCTTCAGCCTCTGGAAGGGCTTCATACCATACTAGGCCCACCTGGGCCCCCACACTATCCTCATCTTCATCTTCTTGGAGCAGATGAACAAGGCCTACAAACATCTATTCGTTGGTGGCTGAGGTGGCAGGGGACCTGCAGCCAGTGTGCAGGGGCACCCAATCACCCATTGCTCCTACAGTTGCTGCAACCCAGGGAGCCTGGATTCTACTGCCCTGGGCCCCTCTATTTACTTCCTCTCTGCAGTTTGGTTCTCTCCTTGTGGTAAAGGACTTAGGTCTGTCCTACCCTCTGCTCCAGTTTGCCCTGCTTGGTCTTGATTCTTATGACCACTCTGTCCCTAGCTGTTTCTTTAGAGAGCTAGGAAACTATCCGAGTATTTCTAGAATCAGCTTAGGTATTAGTTTTAGGACACAGAGGATAGCAGAAGAGCCCCCTTCTCTGTGGGGAAACCAAGGCAGAGCAGATGAGATAGAAGAAAGCAGAAGCTATCAAGATGACCAAAGGGTCTGCAGTGGGAGGGTGTGGCTATAGCCCTTCCTTCCCATCACTGAGGACTTAATTAATAAATTGGATTGAGGACACCAAGAAGAAAAGAAAGAAAATAATCAGCATCAATGATTTGAACAGGAATATTCTCCAGGTGAGAATAATTTTATAAATAATCTCACAAAATTTTTTGAAGATTTAAAGATTCTTTAGCATGCTTAAGACATTAAATGACTACTTAAAAATATGAAATAAGAACAGGTAGCTATGAAAAATAATTTATTAGAAATGCTGGAAATAAAAACACTCTTAAAATTAAAAGTGCAACAGAGGGGATAAAGCCTAGATGGACATAATAAAGCAGAAATCAGAAAACTGGAAGATGAACTGAGATATTCATTCAAAATGCAGCAAAGAGACAGAGAGGAGAGCAGAGTGGAGAATAAAAGCACAAAGACTTAAAGAGACATGAAAAGTAGAGGCTCTAACATTTGTCTAATAGGAATTTCAGCAGAAAGGAATGATGCAAAATAATAGGTGACCATTTTTTAAATTTGAGGAAAGGCAAATTTTCAGACTGACATTCTACTCTACTAAATAAAATAAAGATAAATCCAAATATGGACACAAGATCTAACTGCAGAACATGAATTAAGAGAGGATTTCAAAACACAGAAAAGATTATCTACAGAGGAAAAAAGTATCGGAAGTCAGAAGATATTGGTATAATGTAATTGAAGTACTTTTGGAAAAGAACTATTAATCCAGAATTGTATATGGCTAGTCTTCTAAGACAATGAGTGCAAAAATAAAGATATTTTCAGACATGTAAAGTATATGTGTCCCTGTGACCCTCATTTTATAAAAGAAGTGCTAAAGGATATAATATCAATATATAGATATGCCAAATAAAAAATATAGACTGACCAGTTAAACTTGAATTTCAGATAATAAATAAATAAATAAATACTTTTTGTGTAAGTCTGCAATTATTTGTTGTTTATCTAAAATTCAGAAGTGGATCTTCTGTTTCATCTGGCAAATCCTCCCCAAAAGAATAAAGGACCACAGGAAGTAAGCCCAGGATATAAAAAATAATGCCAACTGCCAAAATTAATTTTTAAAAGTCTGTGAATTCATGTAATGTTAAATGAGTGGAAATAAAAACTTTCTATATTTCCATTAACCATACCTCTGAAAATTATTGTAAGATGAAGATTCTTATCTAAGCCACAGATCCACATTCTTTCAAAGACGCAAGAGATTGTCATAAAGGCCTTTGGGGGGCGTTCCATTGACAAAGACTCCCTGCGGGACCAAACTCTAGTCAGGCCTTCCTCTGTTCTCAACTAGGCCCTGACTTTGGGCTTCAGTGTATTGTCCAGTTTTAGCAAAAAAAAAAAAATCCTGCTGAGTCAGTTTAGCCAGAATCCTCCAGTCTCAATATCTGAGTGGGTGCTGCATCTTCCACCATCACCCAGGAAATGTCTGAGTATATCCTTCAGCAAAAACATCTCCTGGTTGGGTTAATCAGAATCTTCTTTGTAATGATGTTCCTCTTAGTAATTTCCCATCCACTGACACCTGACCCTCACTCCTGGGCTATAAATTTCCACTTTTCTTGTTGTATTCCAAGTTGAGCCTAATCTCTCTTCCTGTTGCAAAACCCCCTCGTGGCTGTCCCTGCACTGTAGCAATAGTCCCTCTGAATAAAGTCAGTCTTGTTCTTTTTTCATATGAATGATATTATTATTTTAATTTAGCAGGGCTGGGAACTGAACTCATGGCCTTATACAAGCTAGGCCAAGCACTCCATCTTTGAGTTTATTTTAGTATCTAGACATTTATTACTTCTTATTTTTTTAACCAACACATTAAAAATTACAGACGCTGTGGAATACCATGGGATGTTTCAAAAATCTGAAGCACTTCATGAATTTGCTTGCACAGGGGCCACGATAATCTCTATTCCCGTTCCAATTTTTGTATGTATGCTACTGCTTTACTATTATTTAACAGATGTCATAAACAATATTTTTTCTTTAACACCATGTTAAAATTAGCATAAATCCAACAATTGTTTCCCACAAAGTGCACAATTTATTGCCAATAATTACTGCAAATGGTGCATGTGATTAATTATAAGAGACTTGCCTTAAAATTCTTAATCACTTCATCTCACCCTACCTATTTGAATCCAGCATTTTGCTATAGATCATACATATTCTTTCCTTCAGACATGCAGGTTTTGAGGGTTTCAACTGCACTCTCTAGTTACTATTTATCCATTTTTCTCAAAAAAAAATCAAAGACCAGCTTTCCCCTGCCTACTCCTCACACTGAAGTTCACACTCAACATTTTGTAGTTATTAAGAGAACTGAAATGCAAGCAAGCTCTTGCTAACCATAAGGGCCTGTGTATAGCTCATTTATTTATGGAATATTGATCAAGACTGGAGAATCCCATTTAATAACAGAGATATGCCCCAGCAAATGTGCATTCTCTTTCCTTTGTTCAAATAAAATTTGGTTTCTAAAGGAAACCCTTCAGTGAAAGTTTTGATAGTGAGTATAATTGTGCTCTGATCTATCAGTTTTGTAAATTAATTTTATTAAGGCAAAACAACCAGTATAATAAAACGATGCCAAATAAATTCAAATTGCTTTAAATTCTAAGGATAGGAACAATATCTTCCTCACAATCCATCATATATTCAGTTTATAGCTTAGAGTATGCCATCAATTCATGTTTGTAGAATACTAATAAAATAAAGTTTTCAAGATTATCCATGAAAAACTAACATACAGGCAGCAGATTATAAAAGTGTAGATGTTGTCCAATCATATTTTGACATTACCTATAACCCCTTGGCACATGCTAAACATGTAGAAAATACTAAGTTGATTTTTCTATCCATAAACTTGTAAAACTAATAAGTGATTTTAGTATGTCAAGAGACATTTGCCATTAATAAAATACTTCACTAACTATACTGATCTCATATCCTTTTAGAAACAAATCCTAGTTTTAAAACCTAGATTTACATCTGACTTTTTAAGAATGCACTTATCCCAAGGCAAAGTTATGGGCAAGGGAGAAATACTCAGATGCAAGAAACCACTGAGCTTTAGCATAAAACAGCAAGTGAGAAGTTCTTCCACAAGGCAATATTTCATCTCTCCAGTTCTAAATCAGACTGTGAGCAAAATAATCAAATGACAAATGCTACTCTAGATGCACCAGGAAATATTACTGTTTTTTTGATATGATAAATGAAACAAATTATAACAATTTCATAATGTTGAAGGTAGAGAGGCAAGGTTTAGATCTCCATGGGTGGACACGTAATAAATCATTCCTTTGAAAAGATAATTGCTGGACCACTAGAAAGAAGGGGGAAAAAAAAACTTTGAGGGCAATTATTTGAAAGCTCCTCAAATTAACTTGTACACAGTTGGTCCTTTGTTACAGCGCACACATTAGAGCATTAGCTCACTTTGTTGAAGGAAACAATGTAATTCTAGTTATTAATCACTTTCATTTTAAAAATTCTTTGTAAACTGAGAAGACACTAGACTGTAAGCCCAGTGTGAAACTCACAAGTAATTGGATGCTTAATGGGTTCCTTTTGAAAATTTTGTTAGGGATAACAAAATCAAATAGCTTCAAGGCTCTAGGGAAACTAAGGGGTACATACGTAATGTGAGAAAGTTCTATTTCATTTTATCAACCAATAATATCACAAAGGGTGTGAAATTAAGCCCTTTTCGAAAAAGCAATTTTAATAGATTAGGCTGAATGAAATCATAGTATTTTTATGAGTCAAACTTCTCTGTAGTGTAATTTAGCAGGACCTTCTTAAGGCCCATGGGATAGAATTTTCTGTGACACTTCACTTCAGAATCCTTGCCAAGAAGTGTAACACTGCTTTGCAAACATCCTCTAGAGACCAGATTAGCCATGCTTTGATGTTACCAACTATCAGTGGGAATAATCAGGTGGAACCATCTGATATGCTCAGCATGAGGAGACTTGCTAAAGTCTCTGTTGGCCATACCAACAGAGGAAAATGCAAAAATCTGCATTATTTTAAAAGAAGTATTTTTTAAAAAAATTTCTTAACTAACATAAGAAGTGATTACTTGCAAATTTTCATTTCTAAGTGATACATTCATAAATAAGTGAACCTTGGAACTGGCCAGTAGGAGAAATATATCGAAGAATCATCTTTTTAAAAAATTAAAACCAAATTAATATTAACTGCTTTGACTTCTACTAGCTCTCACAACATCAATTGCTCTATCTTTTGTACTAATTGCCTACTATCTACCTTAGTAATATCTTACAAACATATATAAAACAGATAAAGGTTGCTAAGCAACTCAGTGAGACCTGTCTCTAAGTAAAATACAAAATAGGGCTGGGGATGTGGCTCAGGAGTGGAGTGCCCCGAGTTCAATCCCTAGTACTTCCCCCCCACCCCCACCCCCATGTCTTGAGAGTATAATCCTAATTATCTGTGTGACTGTTATTTACTCTTTCTCTGTCTCAGTTTCCAACTGGCGTTGAGAATGCCCTAAAGCCACAGGATCATTCCAAAGATTCAAGGAAGTGCATAATCATATGATCGAACACATGGTAAGTGAGCCACAAACGTCAGTTCCCTTTCCCTATAATAGAAAAAGACAGAGGCTAGCTTCTGTTCTGGCTTCGGTCTACCTTAGACCCCTATGCTGAGTACTTATTATCTGCGTCTGTACAAGCTACTTCACCTTTCTGGGTCTTACTTAGCATACTATGTAAACAAACAATTTCAAAGTAATGTAGGAGGAGATCCTGATGCTGTGGGGGGATTGATTCACATGGCAATTATCAGTGAAGATGTAGCATGGAGTCTAAGTAGGAGAGCAAACCCCACACCTAGGTCAGGATCTACTTGAAAACAGAGGTTTATGTTTTTTTGTGAAGAGCTGAGTAGCCAGCCATGAGTTGAAGATGTGTATTACAATTCCTAGAGCAATCCCTTGAAAATAATGCTAAATGATATTTTAAAAGCCCATAGATACATTTAAATGAAATTCTAAAAAAGAGTCAAATAATGCAAAAGAAGGCAAGAAAACGTAAATAGGAACAAGAAAAAAGTCCTGAGGAAACAAAGATTTTAGGTCAACCTATATCCAACCTTACAAATACTTATGCTATATTTTAATGCAACAAACACCTCAATTTTAGATAAATATCAGAATGTATTTAAAAAAAAAAAAGCTGGACCCAAGTATATATTGTCCACAAGAGAATTACTATACATGGAAAAATGTACATTGAAACTTTCCAGATAGGAAAGGAGAAAAATCCATCCCCTGATGATAGTAGATTTTAACACTCTCTCAACAACTAATAAATAAGAACGTTTTCACAAATATTTAGATATTTAGCATACTTCCCTAAATAACCTAAGGGGCAAAAAAGAACTCAAAATACATTTTAGCTTAACTTAAACAAAATAGGAATACGACACAGGATTGAGGAATACCATTACTGTCAGAAGCCAGGATGATAAGAATTTATGCGTTAAATGAACGTACTACAAAGGAAGAACTGCTGACAACAGTGATCCACTATGAAGAAATCAGGAAGCAGCTGCAAACCAAACAGAAAGGAGGAGAGAAACGAAAGCCAAGAGCAGAAAGCAGTGAAATACATGACAAGTGTTCTCAACAAAACCGAAAATAGGTAACACTGATAAACTTTTGGCAAGCCTAATCAAGAAAAAAGAATATGGCACAAAAAAACTTATGATACCATAACCAACAGGGGGGTTGCTTTAGGTATCAAAGGGACCCTAAGAGCATATTAAGAATAAACTTCAAATAAATAAATCTGAAACTTTGAATGAAATGAACAATTTCTAAAGCAAAAAAAAAAAAAAAAACCCACTAGATACTGATACAAAAAGGTAATGGAAAATCTTAATAATATAGTAATTATTAAAGAAATTCAATCCATAATTAAAATATTTTCTACAAATAAATTTCAAGACCAAATATCTTCTTTGGTCAATTATCCACATGGTTTGTAGTAAGAGTCTGAGACTCTATCTATTTCAATGTACATGTATATCTAAGTTACTAATAATACCCTTGCCCTAGATGTATAAAGGGAAATTATGAGAATTGGATATCCTACAAAACAACTAAAACTAAATTTCATAATATGGACACTAAACTAGGCATTGGTGAACCTGAGTCACAATCTTGGCTCTTTGTGGCCACAGGAAAGTCACTTAACCTCTCTGAGTTTTATTTTCCTCATTTACAGAGTATAGACACAATACTGGGGAACTCTGAGGTACCTCCATTTGTATAACTCTGCTGATGGCTCAAAATAAATTTAGCAAAAGTTCTCAGGGCATTTCCCATTTAACTTTGTAGCTTTTCCCACTGCCTAGGAAAAGTGTTTGCTCTGATATTTAGCATCCAAATATTTTGAGGTGGTCAGGGATATTCTATTCAACTTTTATTGTTTCAATGATGTGTCATCACAGAAGTCGCACTACTAGGTGAACATTCATGCCTATGTATGTGCATGCAGCCATGCGCTGATATTAAGCACCAGCACAGAGAGCACAGGTCGCTCTTGAACTCCTGTGTTTTTTATCACAATTTAATAGAAGGTAAAAGAGCTTCACACATGTACAAATATATCACAATGAACCTCACTATTAAGTATAATTATCATATAATAATTTTTTAAAAAAAAGGAAGGGTGGGGACATAGATCAGTGGTAGAATCCCCAGTGCTACCAAAGAAAAAAAAAGTCTTATAAAATTTCAATGATAGTGAAGCCATTGCAGCAACCATACACTAACTGGATATACTAAACCAGGCATTACATGTCCATATTTCCTTAGCTGAATGGAGGGAACAAGCAGTGGTTCACTGTGTGAGTTTCACATGGTTGGCTCAAAAGCAACATATGACAAAACAACTCAAGTTTCTAAAAGGTCAAAAACAATGGTTGAGTCCATACCAATGAACTGAGCTAGCTTACCTTGACAAAAGGTGTTGTTAACCCGCTTATAACCTTGTAGGCATTCCATCATTTGATTATATCCATGATAGGCTGTAAGGGAAGAAACAATTCTGTTACATGCTTAGTTTCAATTCTATGACCCCCAAACTTCTAGAGGTGGTAATGAAAGTCATTCAGGACATCAGTGGACTTATTTATTCATCAGAAAGATACCAATACCAACACCAGTGCAGAGTCCATGATTGCTTTCATTCACATGATGCTTGTTTTTCAGTTTAGTTCATATTTTGTGACAGGTAGAATTGTCAGTAACTGATTATATTAACTGAAAGAATCACATGAACATTTTCTATTTCCTTCCAAGAGGTTATTAAATATTTCTATCACCAATTATCTATTCCTCCCCAGTGCTTAACTTCAGGGAGCAAGAGGTTACAAGAGGAGAGACATTGTCATGTGGAAATCGCCACTTCCAGCCACTTGGCCTTATGCCTAGTCTGGTCCCATAGAATGAAGACATTGGAATAGGCTGCCTACAGAGATGGTGGACAATCTCTGGCCTGTGAATTCTTCAAAGACAAAAGAGAAAACAACTTGCTTTAGAAGTTTCTATAGCAATCTACTTCAAGGCAGAGAGCCAGACCAGATGATCTCTAAAAGTGCTCTTCAGCTTAGGATTCTAAGTTAATTTTGTTCTAAAAGTGTTAAAAGGACAAGTGACTTGTTTACACAAAGCACATTTCTAATAGACTACGGACTAGTTAATGAAATCATTTGCAGATTTAAAATTAAGTTTTCACAGCTAAAAAAAAAATGATGAACAATGAAAGATCTTTCTGTTTGTGGCTAAACAAAAACTTCAAGTATTAAATAAAAGCCACTTGAAAACTGAAGTTTGAATTACTTTGAATGAAAAAAAAAAGGCATGGAACACCAAAGTGTAGCATCTAAAGCCAAGGAAATTCTGATCTCTTCCAAAATGAATATGATTTAAGAGACTAGAACCAACCGGGGGAAGGAAAGTTTTTTAAATGACACAGGAAGAATGTGACCCTGAGTGTGTTTCTTGGGAGTGAGTCACTCAAGATGGTGCAAACAGAATAAAAGTCAAGATGTTAATAATTTACTTCATTCATAATCCACACTAGCCTTCCGGCTGAAACCAGTCTCTTCAACTTTATACATTAAATGACCCAACATATGAATTTATTTTCATCAACATTCAGTTAAAAGTAACAGAAACCTCATACTTTCACACACAACTCAAATCATTATCTAGATTAAGAATGAGAGCTAACAAAACCATATAAAGTGGCAAATTCATTCCTAGATTATGCAATCGTAGATAAGTATGACAAAGGGTCAGGAATGGAAGTTAAATAATAAAAAGAAAAAAAAAGGCTTTATCCTTAATGTCTGCCACTCTCTGCTGCTTTAGGATTTAGAAAAGGGAGGAAAGAGAAGCAGATAAGCCATAAATACTCAAAGATGAATGAAAAATAAATAAAAAAGAAAAAGAAGAGAGAAGATAGAGAACATGCTAAATAATGAAAACTTGGCACCCTCCCCCACAATAGTTAGAAGAACTTGTCTCATCCTCAGTCCTTAGACCTGACAGCAGGAAACATGTCACCTTCCACAATATTGTGACAACACACATGGTAAATGAAGGGTAGGTGACGATGCTTTTTTTGACATTTTAGATATAGACTACAGTTTAATGGTCCATAAGAATCAACAGCAAATGATAGGACATCCTTACCATAGGTACACGTATGACTGACTGCACGTATGGTGTGACGCTACATCATGTACAACCAGAGAAATGAAAAGCTGTGCTTCAGTTGTGTACAATGAATCAAAATGCATTCTGCTGTCATATATACTTAATTAGAATAAATAAATAAATAAATTTTAAAAATCGCAAATGACAGAGCTGGGAGTTAAATTCATTCTAGCCCTAAGCACTCTGCTCTTTAAATCCTTCCAGATAAATCCTAGAGATCCCTTTGGTCAAACTGTCAAAATAATTCTAAGCAAATAGATTGTCCAGTGAGGAGAGACCATCACCATCCAACATACTCCTAAAAATCCATGCTGTGAATCATCACCCAGTCCATGTGAAAAGTCTTCTTGGAAAATTCTCTCACTATGGAATATTCTTATTATGAGATATCTCCCTCAATGATGAACTCATTAAGTTTCAGGAGCTACATCAGGCATTTCCACAAGTTAATCCTCTTCAGGAGCTGAGAGCAGTATCGAGAAAATAAGTGAAATTAGCTTTAGGCATTTAGAGGACTTGTAAGTTTGAGAGGTAAGGAAATCCGAGTGAGAGACAATTATTTCAAACAAATTAGTATGCTGGAGAAACAAATAGTACCTAAGAAAGAGATATACAGAAATAATTCCAAGATGGCAGCCTTGAGATTGAACATAGATTCAAAAGGCAGCTGAGAATAGGGATCCAATCAACAGATAATTAAGAAAAGGAAATAAAAATTGTCCAGTTGAAGCAAATGAGAAATTGCTTACAGCATGAAGAATAAAAAGCAATTATAAAACTATTAAGCTACATGAGGCAAAGGAGATGACAGAAAAATGTGACTTGTTCTCTTAGCAAAAACATAACGAGGAAATGTAAGAAAGTTCAGCTTAAAACAAGTCACTTGTCCAAAAGGTATTCCTTAGAAACCAGTGATCCAGAGTTAACACCTCATTCAAAAACTTAAAAATATGAACTACTGTTGAGAAGAGAGGAATGGGAAGGTGTAACCTGAGTTTATTCAAATCAACAGTTTCTGCAAAGGTCTGTATTTTTCTAAAATATTTTTTATTTGTAAATGGACACAATACCTTTATTTTATTCATTTATATGTGGTTCTGAGGATTGAACCCAGTGCCTCATACATGTTGGGCAAGCGCTGTATCACTGATTTACAACCCCAGCCCCTCCAAAGCTCTTTAAAGACAACTCAAAGCATGAAGGTGTTGTTATATATTGATGCTACTAAGCATTGTGGCAGTATAAAGTTAGTTCTATGAAAAAGGGAAAGTATTGTGTCCCAGCAAAGAAAACTTTCTTTTCTTTTTTGATAAACCAATTGGCAACCAATCATTTCCTCATTTTAGTCTCTCTTTTAAAGAAAATTAAAATTCTATCACAGATACTATAGCATGAGTTGTGAATAGTAATAAAAGTTTCATTTGAAGAATTTAATTTCAGAAATAATAACTGTACTTATTTTCCATTCCAAAAGGCGTCTTATGTTCCCCCTCCCAGAGATAAGGAAGCCCATTTTAGCTTATCGCCTCCTAGAAGACTTTTTTCCCCATCAGAATCCAACAGGAGAAGGCAACTGCTAACTGTGCTCATAAAAAAAAAAACAAAAAAAAACAGAGCTAATAAGAAAACTCTGCATACAGACATGCAAGGCTTCTGGGAGTATATAGCATAATCCTGTGTTCTAGAATACAGCAAGAGTTCTCTAAATGTCTAATATTGTCTCATCATTAAAAGAGCAGTCACAAGAAAACAGGTATGCTCCCTTCATCTACAAAGGAATGATGAAACGTCACTCACATGGCTTCTTGGGACATTTCTGGCATTTGTTAAAGCCCCAGGAGGTACCCACGGTTCCACAGCAGTCCTCTTGCTTTGAAAGGCCAGGGAGAGCTTTGCCACACTGCAATGATGAGGTGTGAAATATGAAGGTTAATTGAGAGCAGGATGCTCAGCTCAGGAGCACTGCTGTGCTTCACAGTCACGTCATAAAACGGTTCCCTTGTTATCAACACAATTAGGGAGGAAAAGAACAACTATAAAACTAAAACAAAATACCAGGACCAGAACCAATGCAACCCAAAAGTGAATGAGCACATGTCCAAAAAGGAGCACCTTGGCATTTTTAAAGTTTTTTGAAAATCTCTCACTGCTCAGAGCACTTTATAAAACTTAAGTTTCCAGTGTCTTTTTTTTTCATAAAAATAAATTTATAATTGAAAAAAATCATTATAAACCTTTTTATTTGTTTGTTTATTTATTTATTTGTTCATTCAATGCTGGGGATTGAACCCAGGGCTGTGGATATGCTGCCAACTGCTCCACCACCCCAGCCATGTTTTCTTTTCTTTTTTTTTTTTTTTTTTTATACTGAGGATTGAACCCAGGAGTGCTTAACCACTTAGCCACATCCCCAGCCCTTTTTTAATTTAATTTTATTTTTTATTTTAAGACAGGGTCTTGTCAAGTCACTAAGTTGTTTAGAGTCTGACAACATTGCTGGCCTCCAACTTGTGATCCTTCTGCCTCAGCCTCCAGAATGACGGGAATTATTATAGGCATGTGCCACAGCACACCTGGCTCCTCAGTCCTTAATAGAAGCTTTCTAAATTTTAGTTGTTACTGGCTGTTTAAATCTCTCTTGTCAATTATCAGAGAACAGAGCTATGAGGTTGTAGTGTGTGTGTGTGTGTGTGTGTGTGTGTGTGTGTGTGTGTGTAACATTGGGGAATGCACTACAAGTCCCACCTGCAAGAGGTTTCTGGTCTTCCTGTAACTCTGAGGCCTAAGGAAGGATAAGACATGAGAGGACAGTACAAGAAACGATTGTTGGCTGAGCCAGATCAGCTCCGGCAGGGACAAAGCCTCCAGACAGCCAAGCAGTCTAACCCAGAGAGGTCAGCCAAGCTAGGAAGGTGCTGGCAGGTTCAAGCAAGATCAGCCTGAGGCAGAAAAGCCAGGCTTGGAGTTATAGGAACAACATTGTTGTTAAATACTAAGAACAGGTGAGACTCTTGGTCAACCACAGGAGGTCAGCTGGGGTTGAGTGGCAGGATCCTGAAGGTAGATGTACTACTAGGGTGAGGAAGGGCGGAAGAAAACAGACCCTGCTCTGCAAAGCAATCCAAAGGCCAGGTGGGCAGGGAGGACTACCTGAAATCTCCTCTCCTGCTGTGCAGACTAAGCCACCTGCCATCCTGCCTTGTGCATAAAACAGACAGCACCTGCCTCACTCTACCTCCCTCTACCTCAGCCCTACAAAATCCTCCCAACAATTTCCAAAGTCATTCTTTCAAAGACAAACCCGATCACATTACTCTACTGCTTAAAAATCTCCAGTGGCTCTTCATTGTCTGAAAACTGCACACTCCAGCATGACTTAGAAGGTCCTCCGTACTCCTACCTTGGGCAATCTCTGCTATCCCTCAGGCACGCCACAGGATCCTTCCCTGTCTGAACCAGCCATGTCTTTTTAAAAGCTTTTTACTTACCCTGGGATGCTCTCTCCTTTATTCTTCACCCAAACTGTATTCATCCCATGGGACCTGGCTCTGAAGAGACTCCCCTCAATTCAGTCCCAGTCATGCCCATTTCCTCTTGACTCTTTCTATATAGTTCCACTGCTCTGCTGTGCATTTTAGTTACAAGCATATGTATACTGCTAGCTTTACCTCCCAATATGCATCGCTAATACTCAGTAAACACTGAAGGAAGAAACAACCGAAAGAACTACTAAATTGGGTTAGTCCATTCAAGTAGGCAATAGCTATGTGACAAACCAACGGAAGTGAGCATACATGCCCCACGGTGATGGGAAGTCCAGGCAGGTGGGGACCCTAAGAAGGGCAGCAGGTAGACACGACTCAGCTGGCAATCCTCCTGGGGCAGCGTTTCCTTCCTGCCAGGCCCAGACAAGCAGCATTCTGACTGAGGCTGTAAATGGCTACATATCCAAATCATAGAATCAACCAGAGAAGGCCCAACTCAGTTAATGAAGTTTTAGCTAAATTATAGCTTTGATGTCCTTAGGTTTTTATTATTTTTAAGGATTGACAGCATGCTGTGTGCTCTCCAAAAGCAGTACAAAGCAGTTAAAAAGGTGACTCATGGGGGCTGGGGTTGTGGCTCAGTGGTAGAGCACTTGGCTCACATGTGTGAGGCACAGGGTTCGAACCTCAGTACTGCATATAAATAAATGAAGAAAATAAAGGCCCATCAACAACTAAAAAAATATTTAAAAATCAGAAGTGACTCATAGTCTGGGGCTGGGGCCCAGCATGTGCACAAAGCCCTTGGTTCAATCCCCCTCACCCCAACAAAGAGTGTAACTCAGGAGTTACAGAGGTCTGGAATGAACCCTTGTAGTAAGACTCCACACGTGCTTTATCTTAGATTAATTTCTTATCCATAACATAGAGTGAATTATAGTATTTTTCTTTTTTTTAAAGAGAGAGTGAGAGAGGAGAGAGAGAGAGAGAGAGAGAGAGAGAGAAAGAGAAAGAGAGAGAGAGAGAATTTTTAATATTTATTTTTTAGTTCTCTGCGGACACAACATCTTTGTTGGTATGTGGTGCTGAGGATCAAACCCGGGCCACACGCATGCCAGGCGAGCGCGCTACCGCTTGAGCCACATCCTCAGCCCCCTGTAGTATCAACATATACATTTCTTATAGGGTTATGAAAAGTTAAAAGGAAAATGTATGTTCAAGGCTGAGCATTATGCCGGACACAGGTAGGTACAAAGCTATCGTTGCCATTATCATTTATTATTGTTATAGATAAAAGTTCCCTGTTCCAGACGTCCTTGTGCGAGCCCTCCTGTCTGTCAGATACTCCAGGGAATAGGAGGCAAAGGTGGAGTGAACTGTGGGTGCCCTGTCCAACAGGCCAGTGTCTCAAGTACCCAGACTCCACAGGAAATGGCTCTATAAGACAAAATGAATTTTTCTGAAATATAAATTAGTGTAAAAGACCTTTTGAATTAGGTGAAAGTTTTGAGATGAACCTGGGAGGACATACAACTCTGGACAAGGCACTGATAAGAGCCTTATGGAAGTAAGCAAGGGCTAAGGATCATAAGTCACATGAAGCTGGGCTGTCACTCCTGCAGAGACATAGCATGTGCTCCTTAGGCAGATAAGGGATCTTGTCTGCACAACAACTCAGTTGGATAAACATTTACTGAGTGGCCACTGCCTGTTGTGAGCCAGACACCAACTACTGACTCAGGAAGTCTGACTGCAGACGGAGTCCTCAGCTAGGTATGGGCACTACCAGGTGTGCAGCAAAGCCCCTGGGGCTGGAGAAGTACCAAGGCCACAGATGAACAGTCTCAGAGATGACAGGAAGACTTGACAAAACAATGTGCTAAAAGGTAGGCAGGCAGGCAGAGAGACAGGGTGGGACACACACACACATACACAGAAGGAATACACAATCAACATGAGAACAAACGGATTCCAGGTAGTTCCCAGACTCCTTGAGCTTCATTACAAAAGGCTTAAACCTGAAGCATGAAGGACAGAGAGGAAGGGGGAACAATGATCCGGGTGTAAGACTGGGAACTAAATAAAAACAGAGATCTCCACTGTTACAAACTGGCTGCCAAAATGTGCTTAGTGTTTATTTCTATTTTGTAAATCAGGTTTACAAAAGACACCAGTCCACATCCTGTGCACATCATTCCTCGACCAGACTCCTTAGACTCTTCTCTTAATCAAGCAAAACACTCAACACTTGCTGATTTTATATGCTCAAAATGTTAGTAGCAGTTAAAATCCAATTTTCACCTTGGATTCCTAGAATGTTTTATTTGGTTGGATAAAAATAAATCATTTCTCTCCACTGGGCCTCCAATAAGGTACAAGGTTTTCATTACATGATTCAGGCTGCTTTATCCCGTGGCTTTGTTTTTGCGGGTCCACAGCCAAGAGCAGCACAAGCCATCCAAATCGATGAAATAAATGGCAGCGTAGGTGGTACCACAACACTGTGTGTTCGCCTCAAAACTGGGTCTGCACAGTATAAGAATGGGCTACAAGGGATGAAGTCATGATTACAAGACAGAAAGTTTTACATAAGTCCCTTTGCTTATTTAAATATGAAAAGGTGTCCCTGTACATTCAGAAGTGCCACCTGCCAAAGAGGGATCTCTTTAGCCCTACTCACATCTCTTACCTAAGAGGTCACAGAACACCACTAGGTCTCGTTTGGACCTAGAGGAAAAGAAGGTGGGACAGAAGATCACACCAGGAAGAATGACATGGGATGTTCTTCTCTAAGACTGGCAAATTCTACTTCTTGGTGAGACATAGTCATGTGGCTATAGACTCACTCTAATTACATTTATATGCTCAGGCTGGGATGATTTTTTACAAGTTAAAAACAAAAATGAAATTTCTCCCATGTGAGTCATCCATCACATTTTCAGAGAAAGTCTGTCTATCATTTCAGGATGTATCCTAGGTATAAACAATCCGGGAGAAATGTGTTAAATTTACAACCCAATACAAGGTTATGTCAAGTCAGAAACAGAAAAACTATCCTGTCCAACAACCAACATGTTCTAACTCCTTAAAAAGCTCACAGAACTTGGGCTTTGGTTAAGGGACACTATAACCCCCCTTTCCAGGTTCTAGCCAATGCATGACCCAGCTAGGGCAGGACAGGGAGAACAATGAAGGTTCTAGAAAGCAGGCCCTATGAGAATCAACTGAAAAAAGCAGAGCTAAGAAGACTATGTGGACATGGTGGCAGCATTGAAATCCATTCACAGGATGAAGCTTGCTGCATGATGAAGGAACTAGCAGGACAAAAGGTGACAAACCACAGGAGAGAAAACTCAACTCTTTATGTAGAAGATCTTGTCAACAGTTGATGTCCTCGATAATGGAAGCTGCTGACATCTTCACCAGGAGCTGAGCCTAATGGATCACCTCTTGGTGATGCCCAGGATATTAACAAATGACCTCCATGGTTTCTGCCAGATATAAAATCCTATGGTCAATATGTCCTGGTAGTCTACATTATTCCATTTAGGAAATCCATTGCTATACTCTGGAGCCAAATTCACACACCTGTGCTGTTTGTTCTCAGGTTTATAATGGGACTGGGTCTGACAGATGCACCTCCAACCACTTCCTTTTTGCCTTATCTCCTCCTCTCTCATTTCCACATCTCCAGAGGTGCTTGTCCCATCTAAGCCTCCATTTACTAGCTTTATGCAAACAAAACAGAAAGAAAAACTACCAGAACTACTGGCCCTGAAGCATCAGTGTTATGGCTATTACAGCTGGAAAACTTGAGTGTATGAAAATAATTCATTGACCCTTTCTATCTTCATAACTCTGTTAGCATTGTGCTTCAGAAGGTTAGGCTGTTCAAGAATCATTACAATTAGGGCTGGGGTTGTGGCTCAGTGGTAGAGTACCTGCCTTGCATGTGTGAGGCACTGGGTTCGATCCTCAGCACTGCATAAAAATAAATAAAGATATTGTGTCCATCTACAACTAAAAAATGTATTTTTTTTAAAAAAAGAATCATTACAATTATTCCACAGATATCCATGTTATCACCTTTGTAACACAAAATAATCATCAAGCAATGCTGTAAAAACCTAATTTTGAAAACTTTTAATTTAGTTGTCAAACATTTTCAAATTACTGTGAAAAGACTTTTTAAGACCTCGGCCTGATTAAAAATATGTATCTTCACACTTTAGTCTCAATTTTGAGGGTAACACGGTAGCACTTTCCTAATTCTCAGAGCTAAGCTGTGGTGACAGCTGTTTTTAGACTTCCTTATGAATTTGCAAGGGGAATGGCAGTTCAAAACTTATCACTTAGTAGTCAGTGCTCACAATTGTTGTCAATTAAAAACTCACCACTGGAGTTGCTTCAGACATGAACAGTAACTTGGAAATGCTGTGATAGATACAGAAGTGTGGTTTTGTCCGGCTTAATTTTCAAGCCTTAAATTGCTGGTACCTACAACACCATCATTCCAGCAGTGTTTGCCGTCCTGTACAGAGTCCTGGAGGAGGATGATCCAGCAGTATAAGAAAGGAAGAGTGCTGGACTAAAGTCACAAGATCTGGATTGAAATCCCAGCTCTCTCACTGCCAGTGAGATTTCCAGCAGATCATCCTGCCTCCCTGGGCCAATAATGAGGCGGTGGGAAAAGAACCTTGACCTCAAAAGGTGTGAGAATGAGGGATACAGGTACAAGCAGGGATGGGACTAGAAAAAGGCAATCAATCTTTCGGAATGCATCCGAGACACTGAGTTGGTAAGCAGAGTGTGGTCTCGATTGATTCCAGGCTCCATTCGCCCTCCCCTGCAAAACCTGCCATCAGTGTTAACATGCTGTTCATACGATAGAGTCTCAGGAGGCATTTGCTAAAGGTGTTCAGAAAAGTAACAACAAAAAAAAGTAACCACTTCATGAAGACTTAGTCCTTTCAAAATGACTTTAAAAATGACAATAATGAAATACTTTTTATAAATCACCTTTGTCATTCATCTGTGTGTGTGTATGTATTATATATAATTTTATTTTCTTATCAGGAGCCATTATATAACAAAGTATAAAATACTTTAAGCTTGAATAAAGAACATTCTCTCAAATCAGAATAAGGAACTGAGCCAAAGGAGCAAATAAACATAACTACAAGTGTTAAAGTAATTCAGCTTTTTAAAACCATTCTTAGAATTGGCACTGAAGAAAATCACAAAATAAAATAGAAGTCTGATTCATTGTCTCTTGCAAGGTAAGCAGGACTGTGTTTAGGCAAGAGTTGGAACAAAGAGTGACTCAAGGGTGCTACTGAGGAGATTCCAGAGAGATGGAGCAGCTCTAGCTAAACACCCCACCATACCAACTGAGGGGAGGACTGTGGGGGGGGGGGTTGGAGACAGAGAAAGGCAAGAGGCAAGATGAACGTGAAGGAATAAAGAAAGTGCGTGTCAGAAGTCAGAGAATGAGGTAGAGCTAAACCATGGAGAGTTGTCCATATTTGGGATGTGATTGCTAGTTGGGCACTAAAATCATCCACAAGACAGGGGATAGGAAGCTTCATAGTTTCTTTTCCCAACTAAAGTTTTAGATTGCTTCTAACTAAATAACATTTTTTTTTAAAGAGAGAGTGAGAGAGGAGAGAGAGTGAGACAGAGAGAGAGAGAATTTTTTTTAAATATTTATTTTTTTTTAGGTCTCGGTGGACACAACATCTTTGTTGGTATGTGGTGCTGAGGATCGATCCCGGGCCACACGCATGCCAGGCGAGCGCGCTACGGCTTGAGCCACATCCCCAGCCCAATAACTGTTATTTTTTAAAAGTAAAAATATCAATGAATAAGAGGAGAAAAAGATTGTTTTTATATAGCTATACTTTCTATGTTGGATACTTCCCTTTATACATAAAAAAGAATCAATCAGGATAGAGTATATCATTCATAGGGAAAAATTATATTTAAGATAAATATGACCAGAAATAATCAGAGGGCAAGAAAAAAAATAAATTTGGGTTAAAGACCCATTACATTAACTATACTTCTCCTCAAACAGATAGCAGAAGGGAGCTTTTTAAACTTGGCACATATGAACTCTCTCCCCAACAAATCCACCCAGCTGCAGTAAAGAGGCTTCAAGAGAATTCCCAGACATCCACCTGTCTGCCAACACTGGTGCATTATGAAGGAGAAATTGAACTTTCTACGCAATTTCAATCTGTGTGGGCCCAGTGGAAAGTAATGTAAAACTGACCCATAATTGAGTCACTAGCAAATAGTTTTTGCAAAGAGATAAACATGGCTCACAAATCCTCATTTTACCAATTACCACCTACAGGACTATGGGTAAACCTCTCAACCTCTACTTCCTTCTCTTGAGAGCACTGAGACATATATGTGAGACAGACTCTCCTGGAGAAAGCCATAAGGCCCACACCACCGGGCTCCCAATCAATATTATACTTCTTTTTCAGGATTCTTCTCTATCATTCTGGATTTACTTAAAAGGAAAAAGCAATCCAATAGTTATTGAAGGTATAACATCACAGATTCAACTTAACAGGGAAGAAATGTATAACATAAATATTTAAATTGGATATAGAAACAGAAGAGAAAGAAGATATTCTTGAGACCTTGAGATGTTCTCAAAAGTGCTCTGTCTAGTAAAATAACAAATGCTCAGTGAATAAATGATGTGGAAAGTTAATAATTATATAGACCTCATTTTAATAATGCTCAAGAAATACCTGATATCTCTGAATCATGATTCTACCTGTTAAAACCAGTATTCAAGCAGCAGATGAACTCACTTTGGGAACATCAAGGTCCTCCTTATTATAGTGCCATGTTTTAGTGCCAGAAACTTCCCCTCCCCTCAATAGTCCATGACCTGATCAAAAAGCCCCGCTGACCATGTGACTGTCTAGCCAAGACAGGTCCCAGAGAATATATGTGTCCTTATAGGATTAGATAGTTGTGGTTTCTTGGGAGTCTTCTATCCTGAGCAGAGATGGCCTAAAACACAGGGTAGAATAAAAAAAAAAAAAAAAAAAACCACTTGACCAGGATCCAGAAAGCCTCAGTTTTGGTCCCTACCAGTCCCAAACTCAATAGAGAACATTAAGCAAAGTAACTTAGCTCTCTAGAAATTAGTCTCCTCATCAAGAAGGTTGTTAAGACAGACTAATAGTTAGTATTCATTTATGTTCCCAAATTCTATGATTTTTTGAAGGCTCCAGGGCTGAGGGCAGCCAGGGAGCAGTGGTGGACATGTTTCCTATGTCAGAGCAACCCTATAAAGCAGCATCCCTTAAACATTTCCTGCCTTCAGGTTGCTACACCAGATACCATGATGCCACATGTTGCTTAGCTTGATCCTTTTATTCTGATCTGGACTAACATGATGAGTGATAATCTTAATGGGTTCTATTGACCCTACTTGATGCCAGCCCTTTCCTGTTAACCTGTACACATGAAAAGGCCAATCTTGAGATGTCATCATTACTCTAGATACATGTATGACTGCACATATGGTGCGATGCTACATCGTGTACAACCAGAGAAATGAAAACTTGTGCTGCAATTGTGTACAATGAATCAAAATGCATTCTGCTATCATATATACCTAATTAAAAGAATTTTTTTTTTGGAAAAGGCAGATCTACCTATCTGAAAATTAGTATAGATCTTCAATGGGTCTTTTTGAGATTATAATGAATAATTAAAATTATGTTATTATCAATAGGCATGTTCTCAGGAATTATACACGATGGTCAGCGAGATGAAGGTTTTGTAGGTTATAATGCATGCATGAAAAGTCCCATGATGGCCCATCAATGAGCACTGTACAGGCATGTCCGATAAATTATCCACCCATGCAAGTGCTGCCCTCACCTCCTTTCATATTCAGAAGCTCATTGCTTCCACAACTCATCAAAAAACCTTGGGGTATTCTGGCAAACAAAAGCTACACTCTTGAATATTTTGATTCTACTTGAGGAATGTGAGTCCCATTATTGGAAATCTTAGACTTCTTTTCATAAGAACCAGAATGAGGTCCTTGAGGGGGAAAGCACTGACTATACATAAGGGGACTGGGCTAATCTAAACTTCTATCACAGCTTTTCTTTACTCCTATTTTCAATCTCTTCACTAGAAAAAGTCTCCATTTTGACACCTTTCTGAACAAAATGGCATTCTTCTAGCCCCTTGGAGCAACTATGGCTTCAAATTAAACTGGAAAGCCTCCTAAGAACTCTTCAGCGTCCCTAAGAATATGCTTATTTCTATGTGCCAACAAGAAAGAGTTCCAAATCTCTGAATCCTATCACTAATACAACTAGAGCAACATAGTCAACTTGTTCTGCAGGTCCACTGTCATAAAGGAGAATTCTGTATGATGGAGCACTGGCAGAAGAACAGGCATTGTCTCATAAAAAGAAGAGGAAAACGCTTAAATACTTCCAGATTTTCTAAAAGAACTTGTAAAAAAAAATTTGCTTTGGCTTGAGCAGAACATTCTTTATAAGCAAAAAAAAAAAAAAAAAATTTAAAGTCCACCCAGCTTTCTTTTATTAGAGTAATTAAAACAATGTTAGGCATTTGGGGTATCTGATACAACCATAATCCTCTATATTTCTGGGTATTGATTTTATAAAGTATCTACTGTGACTAGGGCATTAACTGCTGGAAATGTATCCACATTGATTTCTGACAGGGTATTTGTTTAAAGCCTACTGAAGCCAAACCATGGGCTTCAAGGAATTCCAGGCAACTATTTCAGTTTATGAAACGGTATTTTGTAAGTTACTCTAAGGCAAAAATGGTTTTTAAAGTTAACATACAGAGGGGAAAAAATTCTTAAATGTGGAACTTTATGATTGCGCTTGACATCTTTTCTAAAGAAAAACATCAAATTTCGGCTGCCGGTTTTCTCCACCTCTGCAGTCATTTAAACACTTCAACGGTCAGGTCAGCCTGAGTATGTGATATGTGTGATTTTGCTGTTCCTAAGCTGCAAGAAGAATAATTAAGTATTGTCATGATTCAATGCTGACAATCAAAATTCCCATTAGCCTTGAGGGTGAGTAGATCAAACCTTTTTGAGTTCCATGGCCAAGGACATGTCTAAAAAGACTCATGTTGAGAGAGGAAATAAAGATGGGCAGATAGGCATGTATTATTACTATAGCAACCAGATCACCTCCAAAATGATGAGTACAGACACTGTTTCCCCCAGGGCTTATTTCTATGACTGCATTGAAAGAAATTTTCTATTAAGCTTCCTTGCTTGCCAGGTTCCTTTTGGACTGTATAGAAATAATGAAAGGAATTTTAAAATATTTAGGTCCCTTTTTGACTATACAGAGATAATGAAAGGAATTTTAAAATATTTTAGGACTCATAGCACTATATGTGAAATTATAACACGTGTCTCTTATTTAGTTAAGCTTTCAGTTCTTCTGTTTCAATTACACAGAACTCAAAACGACTAATTACGTGTGGTTTGGTTGCAAGTCGTGTAGAAAAACTGAAAGCCACAAATAAAAGTAACAGGTTCATTTATACCCCTGGGAGCTGGGAACCATGTCTGTCTTGTCCACTGCCCTGACACTGTGGTAAGAACAATCGTGCTCACCGAAGAGCCACTTGTATCCCTGTGTTTCCCCGAGCCTTAATTGTCTTAGCTTGGCTGCTAAACAAAAAACTTTAAATGAGGTGTTGCAACAACAGACATTTATTTCCTCACAGTTATGGAAGCTGAAAGCCCAAGACCAAGGTATAAATATGGCCAATTCTTGGCTGGTAGGCAGTAGCTATCTGGCTGTGTGCTTTCAGGACCTCACCTTCCTGTGAATGTGCAGGAAGAGAAACAAAGAGGGCAAACACTCTGGTGTCCTTTCCTCTAAAAACACTAATCCTATCATGTCACCCTTATGACTTCATTTAATAATCTCCTTTTAGTCTCATTTCCCAGTTACACTGGAGGATAAGACTTCAAAATATTGATTTTAGGGACATAGTTCAGTCCACAGCACTAGCAGACAGGGCCATGTGACCTGTTCTGAACAAAAGACTGAGAAAAGGAATGAGTGTCCCTGGAAACATCTCTCTTCCCTTGATGTAAAATTGAGAGATCAAGTATTCTGAATATCACAGAAGTAACATGATAAAACTATCATTAGCCCAAGTCTCTGAACAGGACCCTCTGCCTATCAGCTGTCTAATGCATACAAAATGTAAACTTTTGTTATGTTTACTTATTTTAGCAGCACAGCCTAGCCTAACCTGACGAATAAGAATATATTTAAAAATGATTCATCTCTGCCCTATACTAAGCTCAATTCATAAGTCACACTGCCCATTTGAAAAGCACAACTTGTGGGGAAGAGCAAAGAGATACAAAAACAACAACTTTAAAATAATTGAATTGAAAATAGTCTGATTAGACTCTAATGCAATAAGAATTCAGGGAAAAGAGCACAGTGTGAATTGAAGAAGTACCAGAAAGCTTTCTGGAGCAACTGACATTTGAGAGGAGTCTCTGAAATCAGTCTAGCTTTCAGGAACTGAAATACGTATTCACTATATTTTATGTTTTTATAGATTGTTATAGAAACACTCCCTGTTATAAGTATCGGTGTCATCTAAGTAAGACTCTAGAAAAGAGGAAAGATGACAAAATCGTCACAATTAGAGTAATGCAGGGCTCAAGAATGCTTGGTAATCTTCTATGCTAATCCACTTATTTGAAAAATGAAGAAACTGGGAGCAAGAGATGTGGTAGTGAGTTTGCTCAACTGGAATGAGAGCTATGATGTGGCATATCTATACAAACCAGTCCCAAACTCTGTGAGCTTTGAGTTTCATATAAGTAGATGGGAGACAAGAATACCTACTTTTCCTGCCCCTCATATTGTTTGAAGGTCAAATATGGTCATATATGCAAAATATGGTCTACCATCTATCAATTTTACAAAAATACACTGTTTTACTAAAAGGCTTGCCCCCAAAGCCACAGAATGCTAAGACGGTATTCTTAAATTCACTAAAGCCTGCCCATTCTAAAGCAGTCCTCTGAGAAGCGGTCATCTTGGAGGAATTGCTGTCTTTGTTCAAAATATTTAGAATTCCTCTGTTCAAAGTTTAAACTTCTTTTCAGAATTGAAAATGTGTTTTAATTATCCTCAGTGGTGGCAGATCCTTGCTCACTAGAGTTGACTTGATCACTGGAAGCCTTCCGATTCATTAAAACTAAAGCAAATGAGTGAGCAGAAGACCAGCAAAGACTAATTTTCTTGGCTCTGGAAACATATCCTTTAAACCAGCCATGTCGAAACTGACTTCACTTAACCTTGATTAACCATCACCAGATTAAATGCAGAGTGTCAGGAAGTGACCTCATTGAAACAGAATATTCAATTTTATATATAAATTATTTCATACATACAAGGAAAGAATCAGAACTGAGGGAGGGGGAATGTAAGGATAGGAAAGGAAAGATAGTACTATCATTTGTTGAGCATTCTGTTGGGCAAGGTGAGGGGCAGAGAAGAGGGTACAGTTTTGACATCTCAGCATAGGGCAATACCACTTCTCACTACAACTGTATGGGGCAAATCCAGGAGGATTGGTTTGTTAGTAATCCAGATGATTCCACTTCACTTTAGCAAATGTCAATTCCAAGGGATTGCATACAGCCAAGAAACAACATCAGATCTTGGAAATACCAGCTGTGAATCTTTAAACCTTTGTTTTGTACAAATATACAGAGCCTAAATTGACCTTCGATTCAAGCCATGGTCTCTGAAAATTATATCCAACATGCTCAGAACTGTTATCTTCAAATATAATGACCATAAAATCTTGCCACTTTCATGCCCCCTGAGCTGGTCCATAATTATCTTTAGTGTCTACTCCTGTGTAAAAACAGAAGTCTAATAATTAATAGTCATAACATTTTAGTGTGTCCTAGAGGTATAAAATATGGAAGTTTGATATTCTATGTCATGATAAAGGCAGGGTCAGGAAAACCAATGAAAAAGCTCAAGCTTGCTCCTCTATTGAACCGGCCAAGGAGAGCAAACACTGGAAGCTAACAGACACTTGAGTTCCCAGAAGACATGTGCCTGGGTGAAGACTGGATGCTAGGCTATGGGAAGGGAAATGCCTGGGTCCCACCCATTCTCTGAAGTATTCTACTCCAGTTCCTAGAATCTATAATTTGATTATCCTAATGTCTCAGCCCCACATTCCTAATCCAAGTACAACTTCTCCCCTTCCCTGGCAGAGGCCCAGTGACATGCAGACATGTCCCCTTTCACAGGCAGCATTTTTCCTCTTTGGATCTTTTCCCTGTCTTTACTGATCCTTCTTGACTCCAGGCAAGAGGGCCCTTGCACGAAGTCATTCTGGCAGAGGTTGCTGGAACACGACCAGCAAACACTTAAGAGCCCCAGCACCTATTCCTGAGATGTGCACACCCCCTCCAGTGATACCCTCCTCTGTTGACACAGGTAAGGTTTGGCAAGGATGGCGACTAGGAACAGCCATGTTAGAGCCACTGGAGACAACCAGACTCACTAACACTCAATTAAATGTTTCATAGATTATGTCAAAGGAGTGCTTGAGAGGGACACTGAAGAAAAACCCAGATGGCATAGGAAGTGCCTGGTGTTAATGACTTATTCCACCTGAATGAGGCCAAGTCTCAGTAAATGCAATCAGCACACCCGGACAGAGCTCTCTGCTTCTGGGGAAGGCAGATGTCTGAAGGGACCCTTATCATTGCCCAGAGGCACCTCCGAAAGATGAAGCTACTGCTCTGGCCCTAGTTCATCTCACCTGGGAGGGCCCTGGTGCTAAGGGCACGTAGCCTCAGGAAACAGGAAGAGGGACAGGCCCACAAATTCACCTCTACCATCTGCCACCCCGGCCTGACTGACTCGGTTCTCCTTTCCACATAAGGGATACTGCGTAAGTGAGAGGCCAAGAATCCTTAGTACTATGTTTTATTAGCATTCTTCTTCAGACTTCTCATCTACTTATGTATTATGGACTCGGTTTAGGGAAATAATCAGTGTGGAAAGTGTTGGGATAATTCCAGTTTTTCTGTCAGGATAAAACTAGTTTTTTCATTACAATTTTAGATCTCACCCCAGTAATCTCATATCAACATGATGAAAGAGTTTGTGGAAGGAAATTCAAGAGCAGGCTTCTAAGCACAGCTCAATGTCCCAACTCCTTAAACAAGCAATAAATTCATTTCCTGTCACTGAGAAAAGATTTGGAAAGTCTGCAGAGTGTCTTACCCGCATCTATATTCATCCATCCATCCATCTATCGACCCATCCATCCATCCATCCATCTTCCCATTCATCCATCTCTCTTCTTCCTGTCTCCTGGAACTAATAGGCATCACATCGATTTTCCCACTTTCTCTCTGGCTTCCGTGCAATGGAAACCAAGAAATATTTGGTCTTGATTCTAAGTCTTGTGACAGAGGTACTGAGACTTTTTAAAAAGTACTTTTAGTCATATAATTAGGGTACTTTCCACTCATGCTTTCCTGTTAATCTCTCAATGATGCCTATTTCTTTAAGCAAAAGCTAAAGTGCACCTATTTGTCTCTTCAGAATGGGGATAGGGGTGGAGGTATCTGTTCCAGTGCCAAAGCCTTCAAGCTTGAGGATGTTATTGAATATATCTGTCAAAAGAGACCTCTTTCTTTCTTTTTTTTTTTTTGTCTCCAATGCTTTATTCTGTTTCCACTTTTTTCCTGCCCAAAGAGAACCACTGGAACGACTTCTGGCATATCTAAGATACTTTCAAATAGTTCTTGTGTCACTTTAACCAAACCTTGTCCCCGTGTCTTATTATTTATATGATGAATAATTAAAGGAAAGAAATGATTTGAGGATTTCACATCAAGTACTATTCCTTTCTTTTCTTCCTAATCTAAACAAAGTTTATTTTCTTCTCTAAAATAGATATCAGAGACCTAAATCTTAAGAGTTTATTTCTTATGGTTTTTTTTGTGTAAACTTTATGAGAGTTTTTCATAGTTACAAACTATGAAAGTGGGTTTTTGTGTGTTATTTGATCATCTTTATCTGTGCTACAGTGCTGTTCAAAATCCATATTCTCTTCTGCTTACATTGATTCCTGATATTTCTGTGCTTCCTAGTTAACTCTGGTGTTTATATGTAAAAGTGTCTATTCTCTCAGCATTTGCAATAGGAAGGTGTTGGAGCACTTGAACCTTTTTTGTCTCCTGTGTATTGCCTGTGTCTAATTATAGGGCATGTCTCCATATTCAACAGAACCCATGTTTGTGCAACCAGGCAATGGCAGACCCACATGGAAACTGGACCCTGAACTCTATATTGTGACTCTAAATACTTTACATGCAAGGCCTTTTCATACCAACTGGCCACTGTAATATGTTTGTTTCCAGCAATGAGGCCATTTTTTAAAACATAAAACATGTTTTAAAAAAACAAAAATTCAGATTCTCAAGTAAGTTTCAAACTTAGGTCACTGTTAAGAAAACCAATGTAAAACAATGAACACCCTATATGGTGGAAAAGATGTAATATTTAATGTTCCTATGATGCTATATGAGAGGTAGTTTCTGAAACTTGGCCTCTTCTCAGAGATGAAAGCTACAAGGTAGCCCTGAATGGACTTAGTAATTGTAACTACTGGAGTTGTAATTCTAACCTGATTGTGAACAAACTCTAGCAAATGTTTTCAAATACACATGGAGTACCACAATTTACTTCACCCAGCACAGAAACCTAAAACTGCCACAGTTATGACCTGCCTGTTATTTCAAACTTGACTAATATTCACAAAACCCATTCCTCTTAGCCACTCTATCTGTTCAACTAATTTCTATTCTTTGAATAAAATTAATTTAGTGATGTCTATAGCCAGCCTGGTGCACATAAAAATCAATTCTTTACATGACCTTAAAACAAGAAAGTACTTTTTGGGCCCTGAAAGATTAAACATCACTTGCTACAATAGTAAAACAGTAGGAATGATATTTTCCCCTTACATCTTGGCACTCTCTGTTAAGAATGAAAAATATAGAAATTTCCAATCCCATTATTCTTGTTCTATTCTCTCCATAATGTTGCCCAAAGAAATAACCTCTGTTGTTGTGAGCTTAACTATCATAAGTAGATCTATTTATTGACACTGAATTTTCTCCATTAATTCTCTATTATTCCACCTCTAAAGCAGCATTGGATTCTCTGACAGATATTCAAAAATACACCATTCTTAACATCCACCAAGGTCGTGGCTGCTCATAGCAAAGATGTAACTGCTCCTCCTCCCTCCACAATTCTGCTGTATGGATCAGCCAATCAACCATGAGCATTTACCTGTTATCTGAAGGAAGAAAGTTAACACAGGATACAATTCATCACAATCTTTTTCTTTACACATGCCTGTAATTGAATCCTGAGACCTGATTTTCACAAATCCTCTACGTTCATCTCTTTATTTTCATCTGGACTTCTTATTTGAGACTTGGTCATTTCACACTTGAACTAAGGCCAACGTCCCTTCCCTGCCCTTTGTGTTCACCAAGCCCACACCCTCCACCCTGTCAGCCCAATCAAGAGTTAAAACTGTTAAAATTCTTTTCTCAAAATTCACTAAATGTATTAAAGTTACATAAAGCTTTTAAGTCCATCTTTAAAATACATTTTTCTATTTATAAGTCCAAGGAATTTTAATATTTCCCCCTTCTTCTCATAAGAAATTTTCAAATATGCTGAGACGAAGACTAACACAATGGCTCATCTGCATGCAGAACCCTCAAAGTCAACAACCGTAACCTTCTTGCTATATTTGTATGTGAAATATATTTGAAGGTAAATTATAGACTTTATAGCACATAAACGTCCATCTTAAAACTTTTTCCAGGATTCAGCTCTTTAAAATAAGGACATTCTCCTACATAATCCCATGCTAATATCATATCTAAGAAAATAATAATCACGAATAACATATAATTAGCCAGTTCATATTACAATTTCTTCAATTGTTCCCAAAATGTCTTTTAGGACTGATCTTTTTTTAAACTAAAATTTAATTAAGATACATATATTACATGTATCATTGTGTCTCTGTAGTCTCTTTCTTGATGTCATCTCACTTTTGTTTACAGGGTTTGATTTTCTGAAGAAAACAGGCAATAATACTCTGCATGATGTATCTATTTTTCCACTTGTGTGTGATATACTTAGCTTCTTTCTTTACCCTTGGTATGTCCTATTATGCCCGAGTAAAGTCTTGATTAGATTCAGATTAAAGTCTTGATTAGATTTTTGGCAGGAACACTTCAAGGGCGATTCTGTGAACATCATACTGTACACATCTGTAGCCATTGATGTCAGGCTGCCTCACTATTAATGATCCATAGCTTGATTCCTTCATCAAGGGGGCTTCATGGTATTTTGACCTTGCCATCAAGTTATTTAAAATGCACTGAACCCCAATTAAAGAGGCTTAATAACTGTATGAAACCCTATCAACCCCAAGCTACCTTGCTTCTCTGATCTATCCCTATACTTCTTCCCTATCCATTTCCTGCAACACTCTCTTTCCTCTGTTTAGCTTTTCTCTGATATGATGTGTGAATTAGGTCTCTTCAACAATTGTCCATTTTCCTCCACCATCCAAATAAAATCTTATTCCATGAAGCTTCCCTGCAGTTAAATGCATTGGTCACAGTTCTCTTTGGGTTTTCAATCCCAAATTAATGGCCTAAATTTTATAATGTGCCACAGAAACAAGGACTTCTGCCGAATTTATTTTGTAGATGACCTCTCGTGTCAATATATAAAAATCGGTGCTTATTGATAACTACTGCATTACAAATCTCAATAAGTGAAATCTAGAACTAATAAAAATGCTTACATGCAGATTTTTTTTTCTTTGTCATTCATTTAAAATCTACCTATACCTCCTGGCTTTGTCTATGTTTGCAAACCAACCATAGTAAGAAACTACAAATGTTTTCAAGCATCTTTTCAGGGCACATCTAGATACTATTGATTATTTGCCAATAATGCATTTTTTAAATTATTGGGTTATCCTACTTGCACAAATATATTGGGTAATCATGAGCATCTAGCAACATTTTTCATGAACAGGAAGGCAAATGCTGAGAACATTTTCTGAAAACAGGTGTTATTTTGAAGTTGTGTGATGGTGAGTACACATGAAAAATGAATTAAGAATTGAGATCACTGTCTGGATCATTCAGACCAAAAGTCAGAGAAGTATCCAGATAAGGCAAAATTATTCCACTGAATTTGAATTATTTGGGTAACTCCATCAATTATCCTATTAATTTCCACTGTACAGTCCAGTTTAGACTTTCAAGTATATAATTTGTCTTCATCTTTTCTCACTAGCAGTCATCTGCCTAATTATTACAAAAGAATAACAAGTCTATTATGCCTTATTTTCTTGCTTTTTATCATCTGTATTCCAACTTGGAAACTGGGGAGAAAGGCACTGGGCAAACAGTTTTAAAAGGATCTGCTTTTTCCTTTCTCTATGACCAACCTAAACTGGAATGACTAAACAATACAAATGGACCAAATTCAGCCTCACTCTCCAAGGCTAGTCTGGGGCAAAACTATAAAGTGTATAAAGTTTATCCTCAGCCTGACAGTTCCTATGAAAATCTGCCCTCAGCACAAAAATCCAGTCTCTACTTCTAAGCTAAATTTAAATTGGTGATTGCTATGGTTTAAATATGAGGTGTCCCCCAAAAGTTCATGTGTGAGGGGCTGGGGTTGTGGCTCAGTGGTAGAGTGCGTGTGAGGCACTAGGTTCAATCCTCAGCACCACATAAAAATAAATAGATAAAATAAAGGTATTGTGTCTAACTACAACTAAAAATAATATTTTTTTAAAAAGTTCATGTGGGGGACAATGCAAGAAAGTTCAGAGGTGAAAAGATTGGGTTATGAGATGCAAAATCTAATCAGCCTAAATCTAATTAATCCACTGACAGAGATTAACTGAGCGGTAATCTGTAGGCAGATAGGTTGTGGCTAGAGGAGGTGTATCACTGGGGACACATCCTTGGGGTATGTATTTTGTACCTGGTGAGCAGAGCTCTCTCGCTCTCTTGCGTTCTCTCTCTCTCTCTCTCTCTCTCTCTCTCTCTCTCTCTCTCTCTCTCTCTGTCCTGGTGGTCCAGTCCTGAGCTGCTTTCCTCCACAATATCCTTCCACCATAATGTTCTGTCTCACCTAGTCCCAGAGCAGTGGAGTTGGCTATCTGTGGATCAGGACCCCTAAAACCATGAGTTTTAAACTATTCCCCCTCTATGTTGATCTTGTCAGGTCTGTTGGTCACAGCAGTGAAAAAGCTGACTAATAAAGTGATGTGTTCTTCTTCCCTAAAACATTTGAATTTACTGGTATCCTCCAAGGAAATATTTGCAAAGTTCTGTGACAATTGCAAAGTAAGAATCACATTAAGTATCTTGTTTAATCATAAAATCCATAAGCATCATATTTTTGCAGATAAGGAAACTGAGGGCTGGGAATATAGCTCAGTTGGCAGAGTGCTTGCCTCACATGCACAAGGCCCTGGGTTCAATCCCCAGCACCACCACCACCCCCCCCAAAAAAAAAGGAAAGAAAGAAAGAAACTGATTCCCCACCATCATGCTGGACCTAGGGCCTTAACCAAGGTCTCTTAACTTTCTAAGGATGTTCCTTCCATTCCCATGTGCTTCCCCCATTCAGGTCTACCAACCAATCTTCCCCTCTTCTCTTAGAAGAAAAGTGATAATCCTACATTGACTTAGTACCTGAAAGTGTTTTCCAGGTTTCTAAAGCAGTAACAATTGATTCTGCTATACACACAGGCTCTCTCTCTCTCTCTCTCTCTCTCTCTCTCTCTCTCTCTCTCTCTCTCTCTCTCTCTCTCTCTCTCTCCTCTCTCACATGTGCGCACACACACACACACACACACACATACACACAATTTTTGCAATATTCAAGAAAGAACAAAAAGAATAATAAATTCACTTTACCTATTCTTTCGTTGAGCTATCTGTTTAAGCCATAACCAAAGGATAGACAAACAACCACAGGACAAAGCTTACATCGTTATCATATCATCCCAAAATACAGCAACACCAAGTGGTTGGGACAAAGAAACCAAAACTCTCAGGTTGCCTTCGCTATGCACATTCAATGGTGAGTCTTGTTTTTGTCTTGTTTGTGATGGGGTCTGGGCCCATTGCCCGAGCTGACCTTGAATTCCTGGGTTCAAGTGATTCTCTTGCGTTAGCCTCCTATACCTACTAACCTATAAATTTTCAAATGTCTTTGCATAATATATATTCTTTACCCATATCTCATAACTGACATGTTTTGTACATGGATTATCCTAACTGAAAAAATATAAGCAGAAAATTATGGACTTCCAACAACATTTCTGGAAGTTCACTATGTAAAAATATTTGATACATCAGAAATCAGCAAGATTTTTCTGTAAAGGGCCACACACAGTAAATATTTTAGGTTTTGCAGATCATATGCTCTTGTTAGAAATTCTCAATTCTGCCATCATGCCATGAAAGCTGGCACACACAATACATAAATGAATGTGTGACTGTGTTCCAATAAAACTTTATTTATAAAAACTGGCCATGGGTCAGAGTTTATAAACCTCTTCTACAGAAAATAATTTTTACCAAGTCTGGCTTTTTTAGTAGAATGATACCAGGTCTAGAATGCATTACTAAAACAGCCTGGGCAATGGTGCTTACCTGTGACCCAATGGTTTCCTGGAAGCATCGGCCAAGCTGTGTTTTAGCAGCCACAGGATAGACATGCGGAATGACCTGCTGGTGTGAGTATGTGGAATGCACAGTCTGGGTCTTCTGGACGGGAAGCCCTTGGTAAGAGACTTGGGATTGGCCTTGCTGAACTTCTTTTACCTTCTGGCCTGTTGGGCCATCAATTCTTGAAACCTGATGGATCTGGACAGAAGCCTCAGGAGGATGTTTCACATGGATATTAACTATGTTGGGAGGAAATTTCACTAAAACAAATTGGGAGGAAAATTTGTTAGTTAGGAACAATTAGAAGGCAAGTCAGGATTTAAACATGAAAATAAACTTAATATAAACACATATTTGTATGCAAACATATTGAATGTAGAATAAATTATACACATAAAATACATATCTTTTTGCTACATAGACATCAAAAGTCTTGAGAAGCAAATGGCATGCTCAAAATGAAAATTAAATCTGTATTTATATATTTAAAAAATAAAACTACAATTGTATAAAGCATTTTCATTTTTCCATTAAAAGTGGAAAGCCAAGTTCACAAAGCACAATTCACTTACCCTTAAATGATATAATAAAATGATATAATACACACATACACACACGATACCAAAGTGTATTATTTTACATCTAGAACAAGATTTATTTTCTTCTCTTTTAAAACAAAATCTCATCTTTGGATGCAAAAAACTCAGGTTTTAAAGAATAAAAGCCAGTAACACTTTTCTGACCCCATTTTTAAAATTGTGCATTTAAAAGAATGAATTAGTCATAGAACTTTTACGCTCCAAGTGACCTAGTTTATCTTCCTCTACAGATGAACAAATCAAAGCCCAGTGAGGTTAAATGACTATTTAGAACTAAAACCAAACACTCTTCAACTATGAAATTCAGCTACTGTGTGATCCAGTAGTTTGTTAATGCTGTCAGGGCCAGAGCACTTCTTCCTACATCCCAGGCCTTTCAAGAACAATGACAATCACATTAATCAGTCCTTGTTGGTAGGAGTCCCTAGAGCAGTATGGACTCCTTGCTATTTTCTTCTTTCCTAGATACCAATTGTGTTTGGCCTAGAAAGTCCTGCCGCTGCATCCCTCGTCCCACATCCTAGCTCCACTGCTATTTCTCAGCCACATATCACACACTCCTTTCTGTGTCAATACCAGCCCTGGCCCTGGCCATCTGCTGAGACGCGGCTTCTATATGGGTTTGACAGGTTAACAGATTTCTGCAAACGGGCAAAATGAGACTATAAAACTTACCTTTGACTCCTTGCTGGCTAGTCATGGTCAGAGGCAAGGTATGCGTTGAATGGATGACATGGGTCCCCAATGCCTTTCCTGGCTGCTGGGAATGCTGAAAAAGTTTCGGCACACTGGCACCATGGACCGGGATCTGACAAAGCTTTCCTGTGAAATTTGGAGGGCACTGGCATTTGTCCCTTGAACTGCACTGGCCACCATTCATGCACGGAAGATGGCAAATCACTGAAACGGAACAGAGAAAATGTGGAGGGTTAGTTTCTCGATAGTTGAGTAGCAATCAACCAAGAAACCCCCAAAACACACAGCCTAATATGGCCATTTTCTTCCCGTTTACTTTATAAAAATGTAAACTGAGGAGTAAACATTATGCCAAAGAGAGCCTCTATTATTCCTTACCATTTCTTGCCATCTTAAAGTCATTTAACTCTGTTAAACTTTGTGATGATTCTCCCCCAAGAATGGAAAGAAGAATCCACAGAAAAAGAACATAAGGAAGCCACACAGACTCACTGTCTATCACAGTGACATTTTAAGTACCCCTGGCAATCTGTAATTACTTTGTTTCCCTATTTAATCACTACTTTGCTGTCTTCCTAGATTATAAACTCCTTGAGAAGAGTTCTGCCTTAGTAACCTTTATGTTCTCAGTACCTAGAACAATGTCCAATATTATGTGGATATGAAATAAATATTTGCTCAAAGAATGGATAAAATGAGAGTGATAAAAATAATATCTGTGGGAATTTCATTCTGTGTAAGACACTGAACTCAGTGCTACCAGTAACAAAAACCAGGACACCCTCAAACACACTTCATGGGAATTTTCAATCTCATTTGCAGTAACATGACCCAGGTGACACCTCGAGTAGCAGAGGGATTAGTAGTTTGGAGTTAACTTATTTGGAATATCAAAACATAAGAGAACACATTAGGTGACGAATTTTAGGAAGAGTTTTAAACTCTGGCTAAACTCATTTTACGGTCAACCTCATCATATCACTAATTAAAAAATAATAATCCCTCAACTCTTCTAGCTTTTACCCCCTCTAAATCCTCTCCTCTGTGACCACATTTCCCAGAACTGTCTGTTCGCTTCTCAATGCACTGCAATCTATCTTGGATCGGAATAAGTCTTCTCTTTCCTCACCCTCTTCTACACAGAAACTATCCTCCCTAAGGTCCCTAATGGTCTCCATGTTGCTAAACTCAATGGGCTGATTTCCATTTCCACTGGTTTCCACGACGCCTCACTTGTCTATTTTGCTCTTTCCTCCTTGAGTATTTTATCTTAATATTCTTTGCAGACTGCTTTCTTGACTTCTTCTTTAAATGTTTTATGGCTTGGTCTTGAAATCTTCATAGCTAACTCTACCGGCTCTACTATGATTTCATCCTGTCATATGCTGAAGTCACTCAAATTTATATTTCCTGGCCAAAGATTTCTGCTGAGCTTCAAACTGTCTGCTACTGTATATTTCCATGCAGACATTCCACAAGCACCTCAAACTCAAAATGTCTAAATTTTGAATTCACTGTCTTCTTTGAAATACCTTTACCCAGAGTGGTGCTTACCCAAACCTGAGAATCCCCTCCTTCGCTTCACCTGTTTAAACATCCAGTCCTGGAATTCCTCCCTTCTGAATATTCATCAAATACATCCAGTTCTTTTTGCATCACCATGCCTTTGTTCCTTCCATAACCTCATCACTTATGAATCTCACCTAATGCTCTATAATATAGCTGTATTCAACTTTATTCAGTATCCCTCACCAAGTCTAGACCTTTTTCAGGCTGAGTCCTCTGCCTGGAACATTCTCCCATCTTCCCCCTCTTCCACTACCTGACTTCTTACCTCTCTATTAGATTCCACTTAACCCTGGAATCTAACATTACCTGTTGCCTATCATCTCTGCTTTCACAGAAGCTCAGTCATTATGCATCGTGTCAGGTATCTTATTATATAACAAATGTCTGACTACTTTTCTGTATATATTACTCAACTGGAGTTCTATGAGGCCAGGGAATATGTCTTGTTATGTTTTACCCCTAGAATGGATCAGAGTCTAGGAAAAAAAAATGCTTAAGGCTTGAACAAACACCAAATGAAGAAACGAACACATTTGTGCCTACCATTTTTTCAAACACCACTGTATATAACATAGAAGATTCCATCCTTGCCCTTCAAGAGCTTAAACACTAACAAAGAGACTGACTAATGTATAATAACTAACAAGTAGCAAATAAAGGATAAAGGAAAATTCGAAATACAAATCCTTCAGAGCTTCAGCGAGGAAAAAAATCCATTTCTAGGAATTCAAAAAGGATGTCACAGTAGAGATCATTTAGAATAAGTCTTTGAAATGGGACAGAACACAGAAGAACGCATTCTAGGAAGACACAGAAGACAGGCAGCCACAACGGGGAGACAATGAGTAAATCTTTCTGGTGGAAACCTTGGATCTTGAGGGAAGGGAAGGGATCAGGTGATAAACTAGAAGGAGGTGGCTTGAGTCAGACAAAGGAAGTTATTAGAGGCCTGATGAGGGGTTTGGATTTTATGCTGTAATGAGTAAATTACTTTAGAGGCTTCAAGCAGAGGATTAAGCAAGGTTGAAAGCGTGTTCCAGGAAGATTACTCTGGTGATGGCATATGGGATTAGCTGAAAAGAAAAGTGACAACCCAGGGAAAGTCAGTTAGGAAACTATGATAATAACTGAAAGACAAGTTAAAAAACACACACGCCTGGATTAGGATAATGGCCAGAGGCACCACTGAAGGAAGCATGAAGTAATCTAATGCTGGGGGAGGGGGAGAAGATCAGCAGAACTTCTAGAGACAGACAGTAGGAGGAAAAGGGCAGGAGAAGGTAGAGAACGAAGGAGAGGGTTGGAAAAACTTACCAAGTCCCCTTGGTAGTTTACCCAGAACTGTGTTCAGGGCCTAAGTTGCAGATCAAGTCAAAACTATACAAGCTGGATGGGGTCTGGAGAATACTTTTTTGCTAGTGCCTGATCTACTCTGTGAGGTCTTGGTAAGAAAAGAAGTCAAAGCTGACTCCAAGGATGAGTCAATGACACAACGGTGCAATTCGGAGCTGAATTTCTAAATCACAGCTTGGCTACAACGGATGGGCTCAATGTGTACTAGGCAAAAGCAAGAGGAGCCAGACCCAGACTTCAGTGTCCTACAAACAAATTATAACGGGAATACAGACAGTCCTTACTTTGCACGCTACAATTTAAATAATGTCAATCCCCCGACAACATGGTTCAAACTTCCACTCTCACAGTATATTAACTGAGTAATTGCATCAAGTACAAATTTCACCGCTAGCTCTTTGGTCCACAAAGTGCTCAGTGAATAACAGAGGTGCGTCATGACCACGGACCAATCGTGTTGCTTCATTCCAAGTCGGTTGGTGATGGGTCACTGACACACCTGTTCCCCACATCAGGCATAGACAGCAGAGTGAGGAAACCACAGGATGTTTTACAAAAGCAGACAATCAAAAGACAACATGGGCCAACCACGCAGACAGTAGGGCAAAGAAATGAAAAGCGGCAACACTAGAAGTAAAATTTAAAAGTGTCGGATACTTCCCAACTTTGGATCAGCTTCCAACACCTTGTCCAAACTTAAAAAGGAAGATGACAGGTCCCTCAGGGGAAGGAAAGCTAGTCCATTTCATGTTGTACAATGAGAAGGCGGCAAACAAGTTCCAATTATTCTTGATTAGTTTTACTCCAAGAAATAAAATACTTTAATTCTCAATGTTTGTGACATTTGAATTATAGACTATAAAATAAATAGGAATTTACCTGGTTTCCTAATTTCCTTGTTTATTTACAACCTACACTAAAAGATTTTTATGGGCTGACAAAAATATTTGAAGGTCATAGAACTTGAATTTTTCCATTGATTTTTAAAAATTTTTATTTGTTTAACTAGTTATACATGACAGTAGGATGCACTTTGATACATCATATATATTGGATATAATTTCTCATTCTTCTGGTTGTACCTTATGTAAAATCACACTGGCTACATAGTTATATATGTATATAGGGTAATAAAATCTGATTTATTCTACTATCCTTCCTACTCCCATGCCTGCTTCCTTCCCTACACTCCCCTATACCTAATCTAAAGTAACTCTATTCTTCCCTAGCCCCCCCACCCATTGTGAATTAACATCCGAATATCAGAAAAAAATAGTTGGCTTTTGTTTTGGGGGGATTAGCTTATTTCACTTAGCATGATATTGTCCAGCTCCATTGATTTACTGGCAAATGCCATCATTTCAATCTCCTTTAATGCTGAGTCATATTCCATCATATTATATATGTATGACAAATATATATATATATATATATATATATATATATATATATATATATATATATATATATACACACACACACACACCATACATATATATTACGGGTTTTTTTATCCATTCATCTGTGGAAGGGCACATAGGTTGGTGCCGTAGTTTAGCTATTGTGAATTGAGCTTCTATGAACATTGATGTGGCTGCATCACTATAATATGCTGATTTTAAGTTCTTTGGGTATAAACCAAGAAGTGGAATACTGGAATCAAATGGTGGTTCCATTCCAAGTTTTCTGAGGACTCTCCATATGGCTTACCATAATGGTTGCACCAATTTGCATTTCCACCAGCAATGTATGAGTATACCTTTTCCCCCACATCCTTGTCAACATTTATTGTTGTTTGTTTTCCTGATAATTGCCATTCTGGGGTGAGATGAAATCTTAGAGTAGTTTTGATTTGCATTTCTCTAATTGCTAAAGATGTTGAATATTTTTTTATGTATTTGTTGATCAATTGTATTTCTTCTTCTGTGAAGTGTCTGTTCAGTTCCTTTGCCCATTTGTTGATTGGGTTATTTGTGTTTTTTTTGGTATTAAGTTTTTTGAGTTCTTCATATATCCTGATAATCAATGCTCTATCTGAGGTGCATGAGGTAAAGATTTTCTTCCATTCTGTAGACTCTCTCTTCACATTATTGTTTGTTTCCTTTGCTGAAAAGAAGCTTTTTGGTTTGACTCTGTCCCATTTATTGATTCTATTTTACTTCTTATATTTTAGGAGTCTACTTAAGGAAGGTGGATCCTAAGCCAACATGGTGAAAATTTGGACCTACTTTTTTTTCTACTAGGTGTAGGGTCTCTGGTCTAGTGCCTAAGTCTTTGATATACTTTGAGTTGAGTTTCAAGTAGGGTAAGAGAGAGGGATTTAATTTCATTTTGTTACATGTGGATTTCCAATTTTTCCAAACCATTTATTGAACAGGCTATCTTTTCCACAGTGAATGTTTTTGGCACCTTTGTCTAGTATGAGATAACTGTACTTTCGTGGGTTTGTCTCTGTGTCTTCTATATTGTAATACTGGTATATATATGTATCTGTTTTGGTACGAATACCATGCCATTTTTGTTACTATAGCTCTGTGGTTTAGTTTAAGGTCTGGTATTGTGATGCCTCTGCTTCACTCTTCTTGCTGGATTGTTTTGACTATTCTGGGTCTCTTATTTTTTCAAATGAATTTCATGATTGCTTTTCCTAGTTCCACAAAGAATGTCATTGGGGGGCTGGAGTTGTAGCTCAGCAATAGAGAACTTACCTCATACATATTAAGCACTGGGTTCAATTCTCAGCACCACATATAAATAAGTAAATAAAATAAAGGTCCATCAACAATATATATATGAATGTTATTGGTATTTTAGTTGGAATTGCATTAAATCTGTATAACACTTTTGGCAATATGAACATTTTGACAATATTAATTCTGCCTATCCAAGAGCATGGGAGGACTTTCCATCTTCTAAGGTCTTCTTTGATTTTTTTATTTAGGGTTCTGTAGTTTTCATTGTATAGATCTTTCACTTCTTTCTTTAGATTGATTCCCAAGTATTTTATTTTTATTTTTTGAAGCTATTATAAATGGGGTAGTTTTCCTAATTTCTCTTTCAGTAGATTCATCACTGATGTATTATAACCTGCTACTTTGCTGAATTCATTTATGAGTTTTAGAAGTTTTTCTGGTAGAATTTTTTGGCTTTTCTAAATATAGAATCATGTTATCAGCAAATAGTGATAGTTTGAGTTTTTCTTTTCCTATTTGCATCCCTTTAACGTCTTTCTCATGTCCAATTGCTCTGGCTAGAGTTTCTAGAACTATGTAGAATAGAAATGGTTAAAGAGGGCATCCTTGTCTTTTTCCAGTTTTTAGAGGGAATCCTTTACATTTTTCTCCATTTAGAATGATGCTGGCCTTGGGTTGAGCATACATAGTTTTTATGATATTGAGGAATGTTCCTACTATCCCTAGTTTTTCTAGTGTTTTGAATATGAACAGGTATTTTGTCAAATGCTTTTTTTTTGCATCTATTGAGATGATCATATGATTCTTGTTTTTAAGTTTATTGGTGTGGTGAATTACATTTATTGATTTTGAATATATTGAATCACTTGCATCCCTGGGATGAACCCCCACTTGATCTTGATGCACTATCTTTTTTAAGATGTTTTTGTATAAGTTTGCCAGAATTTTAATGAGAATTTTTGCATCTATGTTCATCAGGGATATTTGTCTGAAGTTTTCTGTCTTTGATATATCTTTGGTTTTGGTATCAGGGTGATATTAGACTTATAGAATGAGTTTGGAAGAGTTTCTCCTTTTCTGTTTCATGGAATAATTTGAGGAGTACTGGTATTAATTCTTCTTTGAAAGTCTTGTAGAACTCAGCTGAGAATCTGTCTGGTCATGGGCTTTTCTTGATTGTTAGGCTTTTGATGGCATTTTCTATTTCATTACTTGTAACTGATCTGTTTAAACTCTGTTTGTCCTCCTGATTCACTTTGGGTAGATCATGTGTCTCTAGAAGTTTGTTGATGTCTTTAGGTTTTGTATTTTATTGGCATATAAATTTTCAAAATAGTTTCTAATTATCTTCTGTATTTCATTCATGTCCATTGTGATATTTCCTTTTTCATCTCATATTTTAGTAATTTGAGTTTTCTCTCTTTTTCTCTTCATTAGTGTGGCTAGGGGTTTATCAATTTCATTTATTTTTTTCAAAGAACCAACTGTTTGTTTTGTCAATTTTTTCAATTGTTTCTTTTGTTTCAATTTCATTGATTTCAGCACTGATTTTAATTATTTCCTATCTTCTGCTGGTTTGGGTGTTGATTTATTCTTCTTTTTCTAGGCTTTGAATTGTAGCATTAGGTCAATTATTTGTTGACTTTTTATCCTTTTAATGAATGAGCTCGGTGCAATTAACTTTCCTCTTAGCACTGTCTTCATGGTGTCTCAGAGATTTTGATTTCTTCTATTATTCACTCATCATTCAATAGCATATTATTTAGTCCCCAGGTGTTACAGTAGCTTCTATTTTTTATTCTGTCTTTGATTCCTAATTTTATTCCATTATGATCTGATAGAATGCAGGGCATTGTATCTCTCTCTCTCTCTCTCTCTCTCTCTCTCTCTCTCTCTCTCTCTGTTTGCTAAGAGTTGTTTTATGGCATAAGATATGGTCTATTTTAGAGAAGGATCCATGTGCTGCTGAGAAGAAAGCATGTTCACTTGTTGATGGATGATGTATTCTATATGTGTCCATTAAGTTTAAATTATTGATTGTATTGTTTAGACTAGAGTTTCTTTGTTTAGTTTTTGTTTGGAAGATCTATCCAGTAGTGAAAGAGGTGTGTATAATAATACCACAGTATTATTGTGTTGTAGTCTATTTGATTTCTGAAGTTGAGAATGGTTTGTTTGACGTATGTAAATGCTCCATTGTTTAGGGCATATTTATAGTTGTTATGTCTTGTTGATGTATAATTCCCTTAAGCAGTATGAAATGTCCTACTTCATCGCTTCTGATTAACTTTGGCTTGAAGTCCACTTTATCTGATATGAGGATAGAAACCTCTACTTGTTTACACAATCCATGGGTAGTATGTTTTTTCCCATCCTTTCACCTTCAGTCCATGGATGTCTTTGCCTATGAGGTGAGTCTCCTGGAGACAGCATATTTTTTAAACAGTTTTGTTTTTTAATCCAATGTTTTCTGATTGGTGAGGTTAGGCCATGAATGTTCCAAGTTATTATTGAGACATGATTTGTGTTCCCTGCCATTTTGGCTTATTTCTGGTTTTTAACTTTTGACTTAGTTTCTCCTTTTTTAAAAAGTATTTTTAGTTGTCAATGGACCTTTATTTTATTTATTAATATGTGGTGCTGAGAATCAAACTCAGTGCCTCACACATGCTAGGCAAGCACTCTACCACTGAGCTACAACCTCAGCCCCTTAGTTTCTCCTTTGACCATTCCTTTAGTGTTATTCCTCTCTTTGCTGGTTCCTCACTATTTTTTCTCACTTCATCCTCATGGAATATTTTGTTGAGAATGTTTGGTAGAGCAGGCTTTCCAGTTGTGAATTATTTTAACCTTTATCACAGAAATATTTTATTTCATCTTCAAATCTGAAACTTAATTTTGGATATTAGATATAAAATTCTTGGTTGGCATCCTTTTTTTTTCAGATTTTGAATTATTCCAGGACCTTCTAGCTTTGAGGGGCTGGGTTGAGAAATCAGCTGAGATCCGAACTGGTTTCCCACTATACGTAATTTGATTTTTTCCTCTCACGGCCTTTAAGATTTTATCTTTATTCTGTGTGTTTGTCATTCTCATTATAATGTGTCTTGGTGTAAGTCTGCTATAATTTTGTACATTTGGGGTTCTTAAGCCTCTTATATTTGACTTTCCATTCTTCAGGTTTTGGAAATTTTCTGATATTATGTCATTGGAACAATTGTGCATTCCTCTGGTTCATAGCTCTGCTCCTTCATGTATCCCAATAACTCTTAAATTTGGTCTTTTCATGTTATCTCATAATTCCTGGATGTTCTGTTCTTGGTTTCTTACCATCTTCTCTGCATGGTCAACTCTATTTTCAAAATTATTTTGTCTTCATTGCCTGAGGTTCTGTTTTCCAAGTGGTCTAGTCTGTTGGTTATACTTTCTATTGAATTTATAGTTTGGTTTATTGATTCCTTCATTTCAAAGATTTCTGCTTTGGTTCTTTTTTTCCCCACAACCTCTAACTCTTTATTGATGTAATCTTTCACTTCCTGTATTTTTTACTTAATTTCACCTGTTATACTATCCTTTACTTCACAGACCATTTAACCATGTATATTCTAAACTCTTTCTCTGACATTTCTTCTACTATTTGTCAGTGGATTCTGTCATTGGAGCATCTTGGTTTGTTTGGGGCATTTATTTCCTTAGTTTTTCATGTTGTTCATGTGTTTCCCATTTAGCAGTATTGATCTAAGGCAGCACAAATTTTACCCTGCAGATCTACAGTGTCCCTAAAGGTTTCCAGCACTCTCCTTCAAGGGGGGAGACTAGCATCAACAGCACCCATTACAAACAACACACAACCCCAACCCCACTAGATCCTGTCAAGATTTCCACAGTTTTCTCGCAACAAACAGAAACAATGAGTTCAATTACTGTCCACACTATACACAGTAAATTTGCTAAAAGGGTTCACATTTCCAAATGTTGGACAAAGAGAGAACAGAAGTTCATGAGGGAAGAGGAGAGAAGACAGAAGCAAAAATCTATAGTAAGACCAGAAGACAAATTGACAGAGACTGACCATTGGGAGGAGAAAAGATACAGAATCCAGGAAAACAGACAAGGAAGAGGAAAAATATATACAATAAAAATGTAAAATGTAAGAATGTACAACAAAACTGCTAAGTACCATCATACACCACAGTCCTCAAAAAACTGATGCATGAAAAATACCTGGTCCTAGAAATAGCAAAGATACTAGAGAAGAGAAAACAAAACAAAACAAAACAAAATTCAATGGAAAACTGAACAACTGTTTACTTCAGAGTTTGAAGTTTTCTCAGGCCTGTCTCTGATTCTTGATGAGATTGCCAGGTCCAGACCGGCCCACACAGACCCAGTCACTATGCCACTGATCTGGATTTTAGATACCCCAAGGTTGGCCACGTTGCAGTCAAGATCTCCACGTTGGTTCAACTTGCAGGGAGATCACCAAATATGGGCTCCCTTAGAGGAGCGACCCTGAAAGGAAGCTATGAGGCGGCGATCATCAGCACTCCCAACAGGAAGACCCCAGGCACAGCCAACCTGCAGGCACTTCACACTGGACCTCCAGATCTTAGCCACTGTCTCCAGAGGTGGCTGCACCCCAAGATGGTGGTGGCAGCAAACTGCGGGCCCCCTGGCCCTGCGGGCCCCCTGGCCCCCCGGGCCCCCCAGATCCTGGCTTGAGTCCCTCTATGGAGGCAGCTGCATGTAACCAAACCTGCAGGCCCTCTAGCATGGTTGTCTGGGCAGTGGCTGTGGGTCAGCAGCAGCAGTGATTGGCAGTGGCACTCAGAGAACCGTTTGGCAGCAACAGCACGGGTGGTAGCACTGCCCCGAGAAAAGACCTGCGGGTGACGGTAGAAAGGGCAAGCGAAAGTAGCCCTGCCCGGAGAAAACACATATGGGCAGCTGCAGCAGAGGTCTCTGCGGCAGCGGTTTCCACTTCTGCGGTGTCCATTGATTATTAAGATGCAGAGTGAGGACTTCCAACATTCTATACTAGAATAACTTCCTATTTAGAACCATACTTTGTACAAAGAAACACGACCCGATTGACTTTTCCTAGACATTTCCAGTATCTAGAATGAACTTAATGAACCTCATTTAAGTCTACCTTTAAACCCTGAGATAGCTTCTGTGCAATTGTTTCAAGGACTCACTAGCCTGTGGGTACAGCAGTAATTCCTGAACTCCAATAACTGTGTCTCCTCAGTCATAAAGGAAACAGTTTCTGCTTGACTTATTTCAACCAATAAAAGGCCACTATTCATAACCACTCATGAATGAGAAATAAAATATCCATTCTCTTGTTCCAGCATTTTCTAAAATCTAAACTATAATAAAAAGCTCTTTGCCTCAGTTCCATAACTGCACGTTGAGCCCTTTGTGGCAGGTAATCTTTTTACACCTAAATAGTCTTTTTGTATCAAAGAAAACAAATTTAAAACCAACCTACAAATGTTAGGATTTAGGTATGAATAGTTTCTTTCTGTTTCAAGAGTTCATGCCACTCTCAAAACACTGCAGAGTGATGTACTGTCTACGCTGCCAATGTTCTATAAAACCTCCTCAGAACATAAAGAGGAAAAGGAATAAGTTATCTTTCGGGTTGACTTGAGAAGCTTGAGGGATGTTGGCTGTGCGTCTGGCTATGGCACATATATTTTTAAAAAATTAAACTAGAAGGTGTAACATAGAATACGGGCTGAGAAATTCCATAACCTTGTCATTGTGACATTTTGCCGGCCATCTCGGGAACTCACGGCATTGCATCATATGGTCATCTGGGAACTATTGCAAATAACAAGAAGTATGTGGGCTTTCAGCCTGTTATTCCAAAAAGTGCAATTTCATGACAAACTCCCAAAGTAATTCCTGATACTACTATAAAAGGTCAAACGAGCAAAAAGTTTCAGGCTGGAAGAACAGCAAGTTGGAGGTTTCAAATATGTCAAGCGTCTCAGTTGCATTCCACCATTCAGTTTGGTCTATAAAACGCTGTGGGTACTCAAGAAATTGGGCTGACTGAGTTACTCATTCTAGGCTGCAAATCAGAACCTAGTTTAAATGAGCAAATATTAATGACTTGCATTCTAATTTAAGCACACTGAATTTTCTAACAGTCTCAATTACAAAACAGTACACAATATCTCTCTTTTTTTCTTGTCAGCTGATGATAAAAATACTTAAGCTACTTGATCCCAAAAGGTGCTCTGAGAACATTCTCGATCCTTGCGTTGCAGACTCTGGCTACTCTACTCATCCATGGCTTTCTTTGCCAGCAGACAGAGGGTTTCAAGTTCTTATGGCTGAGGCGGGACAGAGAATGACAAGCTCCATATGAAGGAAACCCACATCTGCCATTTCACAGAACAGACACTTTTGATTTGAACAGCTACTTCAACTTCTCTGCTTGTTTCCAATTAGAATTATAATGTCCCCTTCAAGGACCTCAGCATTCTTGTTGAAATGCCTTGCAGCATGAGGAGGGTAGGGAACAACAGTAATTTTTTTTAGGAAGTAAAAGTTATTCCCTTATTTCTCCCACTATTTAGTAAGAAAGTGGGTGAATACTGTAGCTATGCAAGGCTTTGAGGGTACCAAATAGGTTATGTAATCATTAAACACTGAGATAGAGATGTAGCTCAGCAGCAGAGCACTTGCCTAACATGCATGAGGTCCAGGGTTCAATCCCTGGCACAGCAAAGCTAAACCACTTCAGCAAACTAGGGCTTGCTTTCAGAACCCCAAAAAACAAGGGTATTCTTGACTTTTAATTCCATATGAACCCTTCCAAAAAAGAACAAATGGAGCTGAGAGACAAGAAATGGTTACCTGCTTCTGACTCTGGAATGGAGGAACCAAGACAAATCCAGTGATGGGAAAAGCTTGCAGTGGAGTGTTTGCCAAAGAACAAATAACATGAGCTAAGCTCTTAGGTGAGATGGTTTGGAAAGGACCAGAACATTTCTAAAAGGAGGCCAATGTGGCTGGAGAATGGGAGAGGAGAAAGGGAGACAGAGTGTGTTAAAGAGACAGACAAGGACCAGACACAGGGCACAGAGGCTGCCTTATATCTTTCCAGAAAAACGTAATAAGTTAAAACTCAGGGCAAAATGAATCACAGGAGACAGAACCAGGAAAAAAAGAGCAAGGTTAAGTAAGCCGGGGGATCCGTCACTGTCTATATGCTAACTGTGTGCCATAAATTTGGCTTTGAGTTTCTGGGCCTTATTTTATATATTTAAATGACTAGTCCGATTCCAGTGAAATTTCTAGAAGTTTTAATATAAAACTCATTCGATATATAATATTTCTAAAGATAAAAAAAAATTTTTTTAACACATGAGCGAAGAGACTAGTCTCCCTAGCACATGCAAAAGAGGAAGATAGAGTTTGAAAGAGATCTGATAGTTAAAGCTAGACAGTTAAAAATGTACACACCACATTCCCCTAGCTAGGAAGCATCTTTGTTTTTGTTGGTTTTTTTTTTTAGAGATATGTGCATTTATTAGGCATCTGATGTGAAAATGCACATATTATGGTTAAATTGTATTATAATGAGTGTTTTGTTGTTATTGTTGTTTGTTGTTGTTGTTTGCAGCACTGAGGATTGAACCCAGGGGTGTTCTACCACTGAGCTAAGCTACATCCTCAGCCCTTTTTATTTTTAAAATTATTTATTTATTTGTTTGTATCACTAAGTAGCCTTGGCCTCCAAAACTGCTGGGATTACATGTGTGTGCTGCACATCTGGCTTAAAGTATTTTCAATTTCATACTTTACAAGGACAATGGGATTTCACAAATATTCATAGTTACAAGTTAGTTTTAAACTTTATATGGAGAGGGAACTTAAAAAATAATAGTAATAATAATAAAAAGCTACGCAGGACAGTGTAAGCATGTGTTGGCGTATAAGGAATCATTACAAGGAAGGTCCTTCATAGCAGTCCCCTATTGTTGAGGGCCACAGCCGAGTTGGGATGAAAAGGGGTATATATCCCCCAAAGATAAACTTAAAATAATCCTTTTTACTCTAAACTTTTAAAATTTGGATTCATCAGGGCTTAGTGCTGCGGAAAGGCATATGTGTCCAAAAATATGTACATAAGCCTAAGGTACTTTGGAAGGATATTCTAACAGGACAATGGAAAGGTCCTGACCCAGTGATTGTCTGGAGTCGGGGTTCTGTTTGTGTGTTTCCCGGCCAGGGAACCAGCAACCGGAAATATCCCTCCCCCGGCGCTTCCCCAACCAATGGGAACTCTCCGGGAATCCCCGTGAGAGCTCAAGCGGAACTCAACGGGAACTCCTTTCCCGCCAGAATTCAAATGTCATCATCTTAATGGCTTGCTAGCGTCACCTCTCAACCACTACTTCTGGCAAAAATGCCATGCGTCATCCCGACTCGCCTGTGGCTCTCAACAACCTATGGAAGGCCAAGACCATTATCTTCATAGAACAACACAGTGGTGAGACACACATCAGTGCTGGGAGGGTTATTTTTAATCATTGGTTTAGATGACCTGATGGAGCTGGGCATATCTTTGTTTTTTCAGATTTAAAAATTACGATGACCCTTTCATCCATTGCTACTTATCAAACACTGAGGACACTGCACCTATGTTAAAGTAAATGGAGATTTTAACAAGTGCAAAATATCAACCTGAATGCAGACAAAAATGCCAAGAATGTCACTAATTTTAATGCTGGTGGGCATCAGGACACTCTTCAATACCACATTCTGTTTATAATCCAAGAGATATGAAGCCCTACCAGACACACCAAAGCTTCCAGCTTGGGATGGGTCATTCGTCATCTTAGCTTTGTTTATAGTTTTCTGCTCATTTATCATCAACCTCAGGCCAGATGTGAATATTTAATTCAATCTAGTTTTACACTTTGCATAACCTAAGAACTCAGTATACGGCGCACATCACCAAATTCCACTTCACTTTCTCCCTCCCAGAAGCTGTCATTGCTGCTATCTCCTAGTAGTTTCCAAAATTTCCAGCCTCTTTTCCTTTAGGAAAAGTGTAGCAATCTGTACAGGATAGTAAGCATGCAAATCCCACACACCTTGAGTTTGGGGCCTTCTTCAAAAACTCTGGGGCAAATGATCTCACTTTGTGGATTTTAGCATCCCTGTCCATAAAATGAAAGAAATGGGTTCAGTACATGGAGTCTTTTTCATCCTTGAAACTGTGGTTCTCAAAACTCTAACCAGGTTAGTAAAAACAGTGAAATTCAGATTTCCTCATCTCATCTAATGTGATGGGCAGAATTTAAATTTTAAAATAGAAACATATGTATATCCAGCCTCTGGCAGCCTGAATTGAAGGGACTGGAGTTCATCTGTTCAGGGGGTGTGTTTTATTTTGATTTTTAATGTATAATCAGACATTGATTCACATATAAGTTTCATACTTATTGACAAAGTAGTGAAAGAATGTTGTGGACTTGGGAAAGCTGACTTAACTTTGCAGAAGTATATAAACATGTCATGTAGGAGAAATGATAATGCTGCACGATAATAGGCAGTGAAATCAATTTCATAAAAACAGTGACATGCTTCAGTGCCACGGATTCTGCTTTTTTAGGCAGTATCGCTGCAACCATCTGAAGGGACACGCTGTCACTTCAGTTACTGCTGCCTGGCATTTTCTTTAATATGCTTGCAAAAATGCTCTCTCAAAAACCAAGTAACACAGCTCAAGCCTCAGTTACATACAGTAATATTCAAAATAACCATAAAAGTCTTTTAAAGCTCATTTCACCACTACAACTTGCAAACTCGGCTGTGCCGCCTCCAGAGACTAGGTTCATACTCCAAGTTCATTAATATCTGGTTGGTATTTATTTATTCCTGAGTCTCTGAAAAGGTCTTGCGATGAACCTAAATTTAGAATTTTTAAATATTTGCAAAGTCAAAACCTCAACACACATATCTAACTTAAGTGTACCAAACTGCAATAAAACCCTCTGACATCATAGCCAGCCAAATTCTTGTAGCTGTTAAAGTCTGGCCCAAATATGGACTCCAAAATAGAAACTTTCTTTCAAAGAAGAAAAAGGGGTGCTGAGTAAGAAGACAAAAAGGAATCCGAAAGACAGCCAAAACCTGGGTGGGGGATATAACCTCATTTCTGTATCATTTAATAATCTGTCCTGTATTCTAATTATTCTGTTCCATTTTCTCCTACTATATTTTGAATATGTATGAAAGAGGCAATAATGTTTTCATCTTTGAATCCTTCATGCTTTATAGCATAGCATTTTACAGAAAGAAGCTCAGAGAAAAAAAAATATTGACATTGTAAAGATTCCAGATTTTTTAAAAAAAGGTGTGTCGGCATCTCTTTTACCACTTCTGTTTGTTTTGTTTTGTTTTGGTCTGATAAAATATAATTTTAGCTGCTGTGCTCTGAATATCTGAAACCTAATCCCCAAAGTCGTAAGTTAATGGTGTTTGGAGGTGGGCCCTTGGGGAGGTAATTAGGATTAGATGAAGTCATAAGGGTGGAGCTCCATGATTGCCTTAGTGGCTTTCTAAGAAGAGGAAGAGAAACCCACTTTGGCAAGCGGACTCTGTCTTGCCATGTGATGCAGGACTGCAGAAAGTCTCCATAAGCATGAAGGCCCTCACAAGAAGCTGAGTAGAAGCCAGTGCCATGCTTTGGGACTTCCAGAACCATGAGCTAAATAAACTTCTCTTTGTTATAAATTACCCATCCTGTGGCATTTAGTTACAGCAGTAGAGATGGATTAAGACACTACATAGACAAGAGCAATAGTTTTCAAACTATGTCCATAAATTGCTGAGGTTCCTACAGAGGTGTTTAAAGTGACCCTAAATCATCTACTTCAACTGCCTTATTCTATAGAGGATGAGATACCAAGGTTGTTTCACTTAGAATACCACAGAGGTAGTGACAGAAATAGGTTAAGAACCCAGGTCTCCTCAACTCTGTTTCTGTCCCATACACCTCTCATGACAGTGGAGGGCTCCCGGTGGCCCTCACATCTCATCACACAGCCTATGCCAATCCCATTTCAGTATTCTTCAGCAGGTACCTGTGCTTCATAACTGGTAGCAGGGTATGGAAACACAGCCTTAACTGAGATCTAGGGTTTGGCTTGCTCCAGAGCAGGTAGACTTAGGATCTTTGCCAGGAATCTAAATACAAATTGGTTCACATTAGAACATTTTGTTTATTAAAAGAAGAACAAAGGAATTTCCTGGGGCACAGGCATTGGAGGAACAGTAGGAGTCCAGTCAAGAACAATGAAATGAGAAAGGTACCCTTTGTTGGGGAGTGTAGACACCATTTCCAGCATTGAAGAAGGTTCGATTGCACACTGTGGGTCCATCACCTGGCCCTCTGAGCTCCAGAGTGGAAAGCTGGATAGATGTTCCAACAGAGGGTTTGCTGTCTACCTAGTATGGGCCACACGAGGTTCTAATACTTGGCAAACTTCAGCAAACAAAATAGACACAGTCCCTGCCCTCCTGACAGTGGCCTTCTGTCATCTCATCATGGTGGCCACACAAGCAGCACTGCTTTGGGGTCCAGAAGTCAAAAGGCAGGATGGCGTTGGAGAACAAGCTATTCTATCTGTTCTGTGGGTTACCACACAGTCCTCGGGCACTTGAAGGGAGCATGAAGAGACATCAGGTAGAGCATGTCTCAGCGTTCAGGGACCCACCACAGAGCAGTGGCAGGGCTCCCCTGAGACTCTCTCTGCAGCTGACCTCGGAGGACCTGGTCAGGAAGCCCTGGGTGATGCTTATGTGGTAGTCCACCAGCATGGGGTAGAGCTGGGCAGCACTTCTTGGGGATCCTTGGAACCATTCGTAGGGGACGCAGGTAAGCAAGCAAGAATTTGGGCATAATTTGGCTTGGTATTATTATATTATCGATGGCCATAAACTAGTAAAGCCTAGAGGGGTGTTCTAGCTAGTTATAATTACCACCATTTACCTCTGTGCTCTTTTATAACTACATAGTCTTCATACTGTTAGGTGTTACATATTGCTACAAAGTTTTAATAACTGAGATTTTTTTAGTAGATATAAAACATTTGAAAGATGGTAGATTTCATCACCATTTCTCTACTATTTGTTTAGGTTGCATTTCTTTTTAAACTATTACCCATAAAGCGGTAGGCAATATCCTCAAGCATATAGTTCAATCCTTCTTAGTAAATAATTTCCTCAGGCTTTCAATTAATATTTATTGATTGCTTAGTATGCACTAGGCGGTATGCTGGAAGATACAGTGAGCAAGGAAAACACATGAGTTCAATAGTCTCATGTCACCATCTTATCCTGGGGAGGTCAGAGTAGAGACATGAAATCAAGAGCTCAGAACCAGACCCCCAGGAGTTTGAATGCCATTTTGATCATTTATTAGTAAAAACTTGGGCACGTTATTTAACATTTTTCTGCCCCATTTCCTCATCTACAAAATGAGAACAAGAATCATACCCACTTCTCATGATTGTTATGTGCCTTGAATGAGTTCATATATTGGAAACCCTTAGAACTCAGCATGTAGGTAAGCACTCTGCAATCCTCAGCCTTCATCATCAAAGTCATGATTATTACGGCAGGCAAGGGAGGGACACGCACATCCTACAGCTCGGCAGGTCATACAACAGACTGAACACTATTTCGTCCACTGTCCTTCTTGGAATTGAGTGTGAAGCTAATAAATTGCTGACCTCTGAGCAGATGTGTCTTCCAAAAAGAATATGTCAGTTAAGGGGCTGGGGATGTGACTTAGTGGTAGTTTGCTTGCCTAGCAGGTACAGGACCTTGGGGTCAATCCCCAACACAATAAGAAAATTTATTAAATAATAAATAAATGACAGTTAATAAGAGTAGTAGCAGTATATTAAGATATCAAATTTTCATCCAGTTTGTCAAAGTTGATTTTATTTCTACTAATTTACTAGTTTCAAAATGATAACTTTTGAGCTCTAAATATTTCACCCACAATCTGATAGTATTGCAATGTTGATTTGGCCTGTTCTTACTAAAGATTTTGAAGATTTCCCCATATATCTGTTTACTGCTTTGATATCGCCTTGTTTGCATGTCCTTTTTATCCATATATTTTGCCTATCTCTTAGAATCTTAATGATGTTTTAAATCATTTCCTAATGGTCTTATGCATAATATGTTTTTAAGACTTTAGTTGTCCCCTTGATCAAATAATTGATCTTTGTCAATCTATCTGCTGTCCATTTTAATTGGTCTTGGATACACAATTTTACTATATTTACTGTTTTTATATAGTGAAGTCTTGAAGCTCTTCTCTCTTATAATACAATCTATTGTTTCAAACCTTAAAAAGCTACTACACCTCCAAGTATATGATCCATTTCATGCTGGCCTTAGATTATTTTCTTCTCTTTCTTGCTTAATTATTTAACTCATTCCATCTGGAGATTTTGCCCACTATATGAATTGTCACTACTTTGGCTTCAAATTGTTATCTAAATATCTTAATATTAGTTATTAAATGAAACTTTCTTTCCCATTTTTTTTTAAACATAAGCAGTTTTCGTGGACAGGAATCTTCAAAAGGCAGATGGAGACATAATGTGGTAGAAAAGAGAAATAAAATTTGGCAGCTTAGGGTGAGTGAGGAACGGGAGAACAGAGGAAGAATGAAGGATAAAAAAAATTACAGAGACCAGCTAGGACTAACACAAAAGCAGAGAGACATTCCCCATGGGACACGAAAGAAGAAACGCGCTGGGTAATAAAATAAAATGGGGTCTGTAAAACTCAGTCAGATGCCAAAAGGAATAAATTCTGGGTGAACAATGTTTGGAAACCACTACTATAAACAAAAATCTGCATTGCCCGGCTACAGCTACTTTTTATTCCCACCCTCCATGGACCATTACTTTCCCATGACTCCCACCGAACGGCACTACCACAGTAGAGGCATTTTTCTCTGCTCAAGTCTTTTCTTTCTTTTGAAGGGCAGGGTCCCTTTCAATTCTCTCTTCTCAATGGTTAGTTGTCATTGACAAGCACATAGATAGGTGAGACCATGATGAAGTACAAGATTAGGTACTTGTACTCTGTGATTAGGGAAGGAGCATAGAAAGGGTGCACAGCAGCTTGGGTACCTGCTGGAGAGACATATTTGAGATCAGCTTCAGGTCTTTCTAGATACTTGAACTGGAAAATCCTCAGGAGGAAACCTGGCTCCTATGGCCTTTTTTATATGCTAAGGAGTCCAAGGTTGATAGTGGCTTTAAAATCTCCAGGTAAGTGCTCAGGGAAAATTGGTTTTAGCCTCTCTAGGTTGGTAGGTAGGCTATTCCAAATGCTGATAGAGTTCAAAGTTTTACACGGAGGCTATAGTGTGCCTAAACTGCTCAGAATTAAAAATGGATGGAATAATAAACTGCCTTCATGGTTTAGATATTGGTTTCTACTTCAGCTAATAAGAAAATAAGTCATTTTTCTATTTGTTTGCCTTTGGATGTTCAGGCCTCAGTTAAAGGAATAAAAGTCAGAGGTGAAAGAACGGCTCTTTACAAATACCACTAAACATTTGTTCAGATTGCATCACAAGCTTTATTTTCATAACCTATTAGATTAAAAAAAAATTAATCCAGACTGTTTATCTGTTCTTGTGACTATGCACAGAAAACAATGAAAACTCAGAATGACAAAACATCCAGGTACAGAGTGGCATGTCCCAGTGACTCCGCAGGCTGAGGAAGGATTGCATGTTCAAGGCCAGCCTCAGCAACTTATTGAGACTCTGTGTCAATTGAAAAAAAAAAAAAAAAAAAGAACTAGGGTAAAGCACCATTGGGTTCAGTCCCCAGTACCCCACCCCCAGAAAAAAACACAAAACATAAAAAAGAAAAAAATAATGTCAAACAGGAAGTAGAAGGCAATTTATAGATACTATCATCAACTCAGGGGACAGCACAGTGGTCCCTAAAGATTTCTAACTGAATCATTCCTTCTGAAATACAGGTTCATTGAGCTAAAAGCCAAACACATCAATTTCCTGTTCATTTTAGGGAGTTTCTGTATCACCAATGGAAGAAATTTAAACCAAATCATGGAAGAAAGGCTCTTCCTGATCTAGTTCTTGCTCCCTGTCCACCTTACCTCCTGCTTTTGCCGACATGTTCTGTTCAGTTCCAGTCACACCCAACACTTGGTTTCTTGCAAGCTCCCCAGTTTGTGTGGGTCCACACAGGCTCTGACCTCCTCATTAAGGCCTTTCCCACTGATGCCGGGGCAAAGCTAGTAGCTCCCATCTTTGCCACATATGTGCACAACAACCAATGAATACATAACACAGAGTTGAACTGTAATTGTCTGGGTTCATTCTAACTCTTCCAAAAGCTCATGGCTCCAGGAAGAAGAAAGACTTGTCTTTGAGACCTCTACTTTTTCAGCAGCCCATCCCTAGAATTTAGCAAAATGCTTATTTCATGGTAGGTACCTAATAAATATTTTTTGAATGAACAAATAAGCTTTTAACTAAACACTTTAAAAAAACTTGAAAAGTCATCTAGAATGCCAAATCTTAGATTTTTATAATTTGCTTTCTAATGCCTTAGCACTGTCTTGTCTGGCCCTAAATTAGCAGTCCGTATTATATTAGTGATTAATTTTTATTGAGTCTTTCCAATTTATCCACCTAAATTTTCATAAGAACAATTCTCATTTTTCATTAATTTATGTAACATTTAATTAAATAGTGTGATTGCAGATCAGGAACAAATGAACTGACTCTGGTGGGAACACAGCCTGGACCTGAGAGTTGTCATGTATGCAGTGAACCCAGAAGTATCCAGGACGCCCTGGACATCAATCAGTGTGTTTTAAAGAGGGAATGGAAGGTGTGGGTTATTCTGGAAAATCAGTTACGTGGAGGTAATTTTAAAGCTTCTACTACACACTGCTTAAAATTACACAGCAGAACTTTCCAGAGTCAAATGCAAAAGCTATTCAAAGCCATGTGATTCATTACTGACTGATGAGATGAGCCAAGATGTCTCCTTCCATTTAACTTAAATAACTTGATATGTCAAGTTCAGGTTATTAAAATATCCCTATTCATTCCTTGGGGCTCCATATATACTTCCTGAATCTGGAACATTCCATTAAATCAAGACAATATGTATCAAAACTGACTTCCTGAAGATAATTCCTTCTAATCCTCAGTATTGGCCAGTGAGTATGTTTCTAATTAACTCTCTTGCGATGTAGCTCAGACTTAGACTAAGCTGACTTTTGAAACATCCTAGTGTATACGCTAATACTCAGTTACTGCAATAAAACAATCAGAAGTCTAGATTTTGCACAGGATAAGAATCAGAGACATGGAAGAAAAGTAAATTAAAACTACTATCATTAATCAGGACTAGAAAAATTTCCAAATCCTTCTGGCAACACTCCCAAATAAACCAAATATCATCAGAGGACTACTTGGATATACAAAGAAAAATTTCAGAAACTTGGTTCCTAAGGATTGCTGTTTCTCTTTCTCCTTTCCTTTTATGGCTAGGCACTGAAGTTAGGGCAATTCTATAAGGATGTTTTGATTTAGAATGAAAATGTAAATGCAATGATTTTTTACTGATATAAAATGAAATATTTTTACCAACTCCAATCATTGCTTTAATTTACACAAAATAAAAAACTTACCAAATTGATTTTGACATGAAATTGCATAATTTGTGGCAGATCTGATGGAAACAATAAGGAAGAAAATTCATACATTCCTCAGAGAGGGATGTGTGTCTACTTTCAGAGTTAGGCTATTGTAGAAGAGGAAATGTCCAAGACTGAACTAGTATCTTGAAAAAAAGCGAATGGGTAATAAAGGAAGAATTCTATGCCTACTAATAGGCTCAATATCATCAAAGCTTTTAAATGCATATTTCCACAAGTCACTAGTTCACTTTTAAATTCTATTACTATGTTCACGAAACTGAAATAAGCAAACTTTAACACAATTCATACCTTCTAGTCCAATATTTTTATCAAGAAAGAGACCCAGCCTGCTAAAACAATAACAATAATAACAATTTTAAAAAAAAGTCTCCTGGATTTAATAGAATCACCTGTACTACAGAGATATTTTACTGTATAAGCTTAAAGTCCAGCATGTCAGGAGATCCCTGTACAGGGAACCAAGATCTCAGCTCCAGTCCTAGGTCCACATCACACAGCTGAATGACCTCCTGCAACTCAGTATAGCTCTCCAGGATTTATCTTATGATTGGTACAATGACAGATCTAACTGATGTCCCTTTCCTTCTCAATGCTAAGTATTCATGGTTCAATATTCTATTAGATGTTAAAGAATGCTCCTTATGTGCTATAAACTATGGTGCCTAGGTTCTTCCCTTACCCTTACCCAATATCACCTTGACCAAGCTCTGCTGTTCCCTCTTCAGTGTCTGGTTCCTTTCTCTCCACTTCCCAACACCTTGTTCAGGCTCAGGTGGTTGTTCTTTCATAGACTATGGCAAAGCCTCCTCCTCAGTCTCCCCAACTCCCACCTTTTTTTTTTTTTTTACCTCCCTCCACTACTTACCACTTCAAGAAAGAACTTTCTGACATGTACACTTGACTATCAATTCAATGACCATCAATTCATTTCCCCACACCATTTCTCTATGGCTCTCCAGTGCCTGAAAGAAATAAGTCCTGTGTTCTCAGTAGAACTGGGCTAATGGCCTCTGCCTGGGAGGGTCTCTGATGAGAATTAAAGGCTTGGTTCACCATCCGTGTTTAAATACTGGGTGCTGCCATTTTATCCCCCCAGCCAAGTTTTTCTCTCCTACATCCTGCTCTGGGCATTTGAGACCAGGAACCTGAACTACTTGTGGCTCCTGGGACAGACCACACTGTCTCATATCCATGCCAATGCACGTGCCATCCTTCTGGCTAGGTTCTAACAGAATTCCTCTTTTCTCTCTTCCTTCCCCCATTTTGGCCCTACTGCTTGCTATCCCATGTCCTTCCCTTCAGTGAGGCCTTCTGCTCCCTGAAGGCTGAGGCCTTCTGCTTCTCCATACCAATCTGCTTAAACATACATTTTTACAGAAGTGGTCCACATGCAAACTTCAAGGGTGCATATCTTCTCATAGATGCCTAGGAAATTACTTGGGACATGCAGTGTAGCAGCCACATAATTGTCAATGTTTTGAATGGGCCTCAGCAGTGCCAACTCTTCAGCCCTCTGATGGAGGCTAGAAAACCCAAAGGTCAATTCTCTCTAGTTTATACATGGGCCAATCAAGAATGTTGTTCCCTACAATTTTTTATACCTTTTAAAAAATTCCAAACAACATCAAAATAATGCATTCAGGGAAGCACAACTTTCAGCTAGCCTTCCAAGGTATCTTAGAATGCTTTTCCTACTATAAGATAGTAGCAGTCCTCAAAAGATTTAACAGTGCTGTAACCTTAGCCACAAGCCTCAGAGTATGTTTACACATCTAACATTATTTATCCAGACTACTTTTGAAACCATATTTTGTATTCCTTCCATCATTTTTAGCGTACTGAAATATTTCCAATATCAAGCAAAGACTTAAAGTCTCTTAAAGTTTCCTGTTTCTTATATCCAAGGAACACTCTCCAAGTCTCTCCACCACAGCCCTTTGCTTTGCTTCTAACACACACTTGTGCCACTTCTGTTGGACCCTGGTTCTAAAGACAATGGCTCCTATCTATAACTGACAGGTCTCTTATGAACCCTTTCAACAAAATTCAATTATTTGCACACTCAAATTATTCATTACCATTTTTCAAAAAAAAAATAGAGTAAGTAAATAAATTACATCATTAACTTCCTTCTTGAATGTGAAGTTTCCATTATCATTGGAGGAGAAAGGCTATACATGTGGATAAACTTACAGCTTACTCATAATCTTCATGACTGATTTATGATTAGATCTTCCATCTGCTAGCAAGATGACCAACAGCCAAAAAGATGAAAGATAATCTCACAAGTTAATCTCACTTGTTAAGTATATGTTTAATCAATATGGTCTAGATTAGGAAAGCTTAAACTTGATTTGGAGACATGAACAAAATTTCTGCTTTCACCATTAGCATAAAACTATTCAGAGTTCTTGTGATTAAAATGGAAAATTCTCGTTTTCATAGCCCAACACCCCATGGAAAAAGGAAAATCCAAAAATTGATAGAATTTTTCAAGTAATTATTAAGATATACAGTTAAGTCATCCATCCAGAATTCCTAAAATGAGTAAGAAAAATAATCATTAAGGATGAACTAATTTTGATTTTTCAGATGTTGTTTGATGACAATCTTTGTGCTCATTTATGATGTATAAATCTGCTGACACACATTTAAGTAAATGCAAATCTATTAAATAAACATGCAGAATTGGTAGACTTATCCTTCATTGTGGCACATTAAATTCAACACTTCAGCTACAAAAAGGTAGATAGGACACTATCACTGACTCCAAATTTGCTCTTCTGAGACAGATAAAGCACAGAAATGATTTTTCCATGACTGTCACTCTATTCTAAAAATGATGTGTTTATCAAGTAAGTTCTTCAGCATGTGTTTCTCAGGCTCCTATGAAGCTATCACTGAGTGCCTGCAGGTATGCCCACTTTGGCAAGTTACTCCACTCTCATCTGAAAGAAGCGATTCAAAAACCATGGGGGATAAATAAAGAGTTGAATGAGATCTGTCTAAAAGTACAGAAGGGAATAGTTAGTCACTAACCTAATGATTCATAATTTCTAAGACTGAGCATCAGTAAAAGCTATCATTGGAATGTTGAGTCTAAAATGCAGTATCTTTACCAAGCCCAATATAAATATATTGGAAAGTTTCCACTTTCTTTCTTTCTTAATAAAACAAAATACATTAACCCCTTGTAGCTAATACATTTAGTACACAAATGTGATGGAAATAACAATATTTACTTTAAAATGCTTTAATGCCAATATTAACATTATTCACTCATCAATATAAAAATTTTCTTAATTTTCTTGCAGCAGGCAAGGACAACATAGCTTCAATAAGTGTTATGGTTTGGATTTGGAATGTCCCCCAAAAGCTCACGTGTTGATGACTTGGTCCCCAATGTGGAAATATACAGAAGTGGGACTTTGCAGAAGTGATTGGATCATGAAGGCTCTAACCTCATCAGTGGATTAATCCACTTGATGGATTAATAATATGAATGGACTAGTGGGAGGATGGGAGGAAGTAGAAATTGTAGGCAGGTGGGGTGTGGTTATAGGCCACTGCGGGGGTGTGCCCTTTGGGACATAGTTTCTCTCTGGTCCTTTCCTTGCTCCTTCTCTCTGCTTCCTAGCTGCTGTAAACCGAGCAGCTTCCCACCACCATGCCCTTCCACCATGATGTTTCTGCCTTAGAGCCAAAAGTCATGAATTAAAACCATGAGCAAAATAAATCTTTCCTCCTCTAAGTTGTTCATTTTAGATACTTTGGTCACAACAACAAGAAGCTGATAAACTCAGTAAGGAAGTTGCCTCTCTGATCTCTGTGTAAGGGAAAGGCATAACAACTGTCAGACTTTTACTTTTTCTTCAGGGCACTATATTCATTATCTCATCTGTTCTCTCTGCAGTCCTCTACATGATGTCATTTTACCCCAAGATACAGAAGAGAACTAAGAGTCTGAGACATAGGGTATTCTTCCCAAGCATACCATGAACACATGGCAGACTCAACACTCAAAAGGGTGCCATGCTATCTCCAAAGTGTGCACATTGTCCTACTAACTCCTGAAGAGTCCAAGAGGGGCCAGTTCATTAGGATGACCAAGGGGGCGCGGCTGGACACAGACAAGGGAAGAGCAGCTGTGGGGCAGGCACCACACGCTCCTCTTCTGTAACAAAAAAAAAAAAAAAAATGCTTGTCTATTATGGCTCTTGCTGGGCCCACATGTAGACTCCAAATCCTTCAAAACACAACAGTGCTGGTCAGCCAAGTAAGATTGGTACTTGCATCCCTCAGCTAAGCACTGCATTGACCAATAAATAATAATAAGGCAGAAATTGCTACTACTCACCAGGGCCAAATACCTAGTTGGCAGTACTTTTATTTATAATATCTAGTTATAGATAACTATAACTAGTTATAGAGCTGTCAACAGAGCTATATTTCTATAGTAAGTCAACCAAACTGTGATGAATTCCCATACTGTTGAACTTATTACACTGACAATTATTATAGGAACAAAATAAAGAGATGTGATGACTCATCTGTAAAAGCTTAGAAACCAGAGGAAACCAAGCTTACACAGGCATGTGGGCTCTCGGGAGGGCCACCCAAGGACGCTGACACAATCAATCAAAATATTCCTTTGGAAGTAGCGCTGCCTTAACCACATGAATGACCCGCTCAAAATCCTTCCAAGGCACTTTGATTCTATTAAACTCAAGCTTTGCTATTCATCTCCCAACAATTAAAAAGGATAAGTCTCCTCGAGACCCAAATAAATTTTCTCTATGTGGCTACAGAAATGGAAATTGTCCACCATAGTTACTTTTATAGTTGATTTCTTTCTCGGGATTGAGTCTTCTACTTAAACTGAGTAGGCCTCAGTTTTCTAAAATCAGTGAATAAAAATACGGTGTCTGTCATGTTCAGGAGGAAGGAAGCAGCAGCGAAAATACCTAAAATGATGCTGGGTACCCAGAAGGTACTCAATACACATCAGTTTTCCTCTCATATGTCTGAACCAGATGTATTCTGTGATTTTGCTTCTCCAATAATCCCACAGATTATAACACAGAAAAATCAACCTAAAGTGAACTACTAACTAATGCATAAATAGATCCCAGAGGCAGAATAAGGAAATGACTTCAGTTGGTCTGGGGGACGGGGAGGGCCATTAAATAGAAGTACAACCACCAGAGTTTTAGTCTTTCTATTATATAAAAATACAATTTACTGATATGATCTGAATGACTAGACATGAAGAATAAGAAGGGAGGAATAAAAATTCTTTCTCTGGGATATTACCTGTAAAAGGTACTGTACAGGAATTGTAATAAATGATGGATTTTTCATTAACTCTAACTTGATAGCTTGGTTATGTGGCTGCTAGATCACTTGAACCTTGTTTGACTTTATAGCAAGCACCCAAGTTTCATAGGGGGTAGTATTATTAACTCAGAGGCTGCCTAGAAATTCTTCATAGTTTGTGATAGAACATCCTTGAATCCAGAGGCAACAGCAGCAAGCAGACTGCTGGTCACTGTGAAGACAAACAGCACCCAGGGTCGAGGAGAGGCGGACGAGTCTCATGCAGCTGTCACCCTGTGGCCACAGCTCATCAGGCTGCTGCTTGGCTCCCTTGTTCCTCTGGCTTAGGAGTGCCTTTTGTCTGGACAGGAGACGAACACAATAGACATTTTCATCTCACCTTAGCTGAGCTCTCAAAAGGAAAGCGTTTCCTGTTTCATTATACAATGTGCTAGACAGGGGATGTGTCATCAGGATTGCAGGAAAGAAAAAAGGTACATACTATGTTTTGAAGACCAGTAGTTTTTTGTTATCACAGTTACCTAACACTGCAATCCTTTGTCAGGGATCAGAGTTAGAGGGGAGAGGGAGAGGGCAGGGGAAGATTCATTGATGTGCAGTGTTTAAAAAGTTATTGCCAAGAGACCTGAGTTTATATTTTAAATTCTAGGAATTCCAAGTGTTCTGGGTAATATATGTGAATCACTGGAAAGAAATCTTCCATTTTCTGGCTAGAAGGTGACTCCTTCGATAACCACAGTGTCCATGAGTCATAGGTACTTTCTTTCAATGGTCTCATTCAGGACCCCCTCTAAGAAGTAGTCATGGGGAAGGAAGTCTCCCTGACTTGGGCACACCAGGGATGAGATGTCCTTAACTCTTCCTCTGGGTTAACACCAGAAATGGTACGAGACTTGGTGTCCACATTTTCCAGGTCCTGTTGGAGCTCCTTATGGAGGTAAGCAGCCTTCTGTGCCTGGGACAGCAGGACCTGCCTGCCAATACCCAGGGACATTTCTTCTGCAATGACTACTTACATTTTAAATTCTTAACCTCTAGATATCTGGCTTTGATATTCTATATACATCAATCACCATCTGAAGTGCACACACACACACACACACACACACACACAATCTATTCATTCTTTCATTGAACAAAGGTAAATACAGTGACTGAGAATTATTCTGTCTTACATATATATTTTCCTTGAGTAGGGCCGTCTCGGCTTCTCCAAGTCACCCTGTGACTCCTGCCTTCTCCTTATTTGGATGGGAATGAGGAAAATGATATTTGGACTTCAGCAGCTGAGCCAGAATCCCCCTCTTGTATACTAGTAAACTGCTCTAGAAATCTCCTTGCAGTAACGTGGTCCTACAGAAGCCACTTTTAAAAACTCTCCAGCTATAAAAGCCTTACACCAACAATCTCCCTGGGCAGTGCAATGGGAGTCCAACGCCTGGGTCTGAATCTGAGCCTTGCCACCCATTGTGACCTTGAGACAGACACTTCCCTCTGGCCTGGATTTCCTGATCTAAAAAATGAGAAGGAGGAATTGGGTCCTCTCTGAACTACTTTCAGCTCTACAGGTCTCCCATTCACTTCTCCAAACAATCCTCCATGGGTTTCCACAAAACATTCACTCCGCATGCAGGGATCATTCAGTACAACAGGAGGAGTGTCAGCTTTTGACTGGAAACCCCAAGGAAAGGAGAGGAGCCACTGTGTGGCTTTTTGTTCCCAAACAAGCACCAGGAGCAGCAACTCAATTCCATCTCCATTAACTACTTCTTAAACCATCATGGACTATACAGAATGTCCAGGATCTAAATGCCTTTGATATTTGACTTACATGTGTTTTGGCATCTCTAATCTTAAGGTGGAATTGCATATTAAATTTCCAAGGCCCAGAAGTCTGGGGGCGATGGAGACTGCAGGCATTTTCTAGACAAAAATCTTGGTTTTTGGTCACCAATGGAAGGGCTACCAAGGGTGGGAAATCTGTCATTTTCAGGAAGGTCTAAGTTTTTTAATTCCTGATGAAAACTCCAAGTAGTAAATAAAATAGAATCAAAGTTCTCCAAATTCTTTTAAATTTATTAAACTATATATAATAAAAGATCATTTCTTTGTGTCAGACCTGAAACTGTAGCTAGATGATATAAAATTATTAGCGTACTAGGCAATGTTGCCAATTTACAGTATTTCATAAATCTAATTTAATGAACACAAGAAAGTAAATATATACTGAAAATACCAGCCTCCTATATCTTACAATATGTTAAAAGATAATCACTGATGTTATTCAATAAATTTGCATTTTGATGTAATCTAATCTATTATGGTAACCACGTAATTAATAGTAACACCTAATATATGGACACTGCTCTGCTCACCCAAAAAGCATTTTTGCAAACCAGGCTTTCATTTAGGTCTCACAAAATTCTGGGAGGTGGGTAGTGTCCTTCTCATTCTCCAGAAGAGTCAACGGTTCACTCATGTAGGTGACAGAGCTCAGAGAAAGGTCCAAGGTTCTAGGAGCAGCTGGAGTCAGACACCATGGAAGAAAGTACTCTCTGGCCTCTGTCCAAGCCAAGCAGAGGAAAGATGGATCTTACAGGCCCATCCACTTGTAGTCTCCGCCCCAAGAATTCTGTGAGGCTTCCGGCCAACCTCAGCACAGAGAGGTGAACAGGAGACACACAGGGGCAGAGCACGACCCTGGGATGCTGAAAGACCTGTTTTGGAACCAAGCTGTGCTATTTGTTTGCTCTGTGGTCTTGTGTAAGTTATGGGACTCTCTGGTTCTCAGTTTCATCATCTATAAAGTGACCGGAGGGGCCTGACCATTCAGGGAAGTGCTATAGGGCTAAGAAATAACGCATACAAGACACTGAACATCGTGCTGGGAATACAGAAGGCGCTCAGTTGAGTGCTAGTTGTTACACATTTTTCTGACTCTTGCTAATATATCTATAAACCCTTCACCAAAATTTAGGGCCTAGCCTGATTTCTCACTAGGAGTTTGTCTTCTAAGATTGAAGAGAAGAGATATAATAACTAAAGGAAGAAGGCTGCGGTACCTGTATTTGATTAACAAAATTCTATCAAAAATCAATTTCCCTATCAACTGTTTGTAAGTGAAAAGAAGCAGATAGATAAATGTGACCACATAAAAAGTCCAAAATGTTGCCGGGTGTGGTGGCACACACCTATAATCCCAGCAGCTTGGGAGACTGGTATAGGAAGATCGCTAGTTCAAAGCCAGCTTCAGCAACGGTGAGGTGCTAAGCAACTCAGTGAGACCCTGTCTCTAAATAAAATTCAAAATAGGGCGGGGGCTGGGGCTCAGTGGCCGAGTGCCCCTAAGTTCAATCCCTGGTACCTAAATATTCAAAATGTTTGCATGGCCTAAAAAAGAAAACAAATAAAGGAAAAAACCACCATTAATGTGGTTAAACCACTCTCAATCCAGAAGAAAAGAAAAAAGGCAAAGGGGAAAATCTTTTGGCTCAGTGGCTCTCAACCAGGGCAACATGTCCCCCAGCGGGCATGTGGCACTGACTGGGGACAGCTTTGGTTGTCACAACCTGGAAGTGGGGAAGTGGGTTCAATCTAATGGGTCTTGTCCTGACATACATCACACCTCTTCTGACACAGGACAGCCTTCGAAACAAAGAATGATCCACTCAGTGTGCACAATGCTCAGACTGAGAAACTCTGTTTAAGACACAGGAAAGAACGATCTCATCTGCAAGCAAAATGCAAATTCACACTCCAACCTATCCAGATCAGAGAGTCAGCGATCAAAATGTCAAATAATCTATACGGAAAGAGTATGGTGACAGAGACCATCTCATGTCGTGTTGAAAATGTTAATTAGTTCCACTTGTATACAGATAAATTGGTAAATATCTTCATATAGATAATTTGACAAATATCTGTTAAAATTAAATGTGTACCTACCCTTTGGTAAGAATTAATCCTTAGATATTTACAAGGATTTACTAAAACATTCACTATTCACAGCAGTGTGGGTAACGGCAAAAGTTGAAAAGACAAATGTCCAACAACTCACCCAGGTAAATGGTTTCTAATACATACCTAAATGGAATATTATGGAGCCTTTAAAAAGAGCAAGGCAGATTTATTTGCAGTGATTTTTATTGTTAAGTGAACAAAGCACAGTGCAATAAATAAAATATTCTAGCAATTTCCATGATCACACACACACACACACACACACACACACACACACACACACACCAGTACATTCAGATTCCAGGAGAAGACACAGAATTTGGAAAGACTGTTTGCTTCTTGGAAAGACAAGGTATTTAGAGAAGATAGAAACAGGAGGAAATTCTGCTTTTCAGTCTACAGTAAAACCTTTCCTCCCATTTAAATTTTGTGCCATGTATTGTGTATTTCAAAAAAAAAAAAAAACCTGTAATTTTGTCTTTTTAATAGGACACACAAATCAACTTTTTACAGAATACTACCTTCAAGTATAAGCGACTATAATTTCAATATGAGGTAAGGGCCAGTCAGGAAGCAGGCACATTCAAATAGGGGGAAATGCAAGATGTCTAAGACAGAGGCTCTTGACATAGGTACAGGGGCATTTCTGGGAAACTCACGTGAAAACTCTGGATGGCAAAGCTGAGAGCTGGCAGAAACAGCATCCCCAATTGCAGCTGTGACCTTGAGAGAAGGACACAAAGAACTCCAGAGACACTGCAGGAGGGACCAGGAGTGGCACCCTACCTCTCTCTCTTCACCCTCCAGGGTCCTCCTGGGAAAGGGAGCCACGCCCTCCAGGGAGGAGGGTGGTGGTAAACACCACACCTGGACTGCAGTGGAAGCCTGCCTGTGGGCCTTTTCCTTAATTCTACCCAAAGAAAACACATTCAAGGAACTGCTAATCCAAGTAAATAAAGACAATCCTGGGAACTGGCCACAGATAAATGAACTCGAATATGTATCAGAAAAATAACCTCTTCAATTACTATGAAAACTATTTTCCTTCAGTTTAAAATTGGCTTATGACTTTTTCCTCCAGTGAGGTCATTTAAATTGTTTCAGCTCAGATATTCACTCTTGAACCATCCATGTGCCGAAGTTTGTAACAGGACCTGAGCGAGCACATTCTATGGCATGCAGGTTCTCATTTCAGTTTTCTTTAAAAAAAAACAAAGCAACTCAGCGCTCTCCAACCTTCCTGGCCCAGCCCAATCCCATCCTTTCATCCCACTCCAAACAAGCTGTGCTTCCTTCGGGCCACCATGGAGTCATTCTGTTTCTGGCCAAACTCTTCTGAGAACTTGGATTTTAAAAACTAAGCAAGAAAAATTGAGAGTCATTTGTACGCTTGTCAAATGTTTCAAGGTCTCTAGTTTTCTGATCAAACTTGTCAGGCCGACAACACATCACCACACCGTATATCATTGGAGTTGTATAAAATCATCCTTTGATTCAAAGTGGAAGGCAGAGCCAAAAAAAAAAAAAAAAGTACAAAAGGGAACACACTGTACATGCTTAGAAATCACAGTGTTTTCAGAGTAAAGCACACTGAGGATAGTCTAATCCCATTTACACTCTATCGTGTTTCTCCTAGATGGGTTTGATATTAGTAAAGAAATGGAATTTTAGGACTTTCAGGGATCTCGAACCTCTAGTCCCTGAACTCCTCCTTCTAGAGATGAAGAAATTAAGACTTAAAAATGAGTTTTATCCAAGTGACTGGACCAGAACTCAAATCTCCCAAAAGACTCACAATCAATATCAGCCTGAGATAATGCTGTAATCTGTAGCTTGCTAAATAAAAATTCCAGTCTTTAAAAAATCAACTACAACAAACCCATTCATGACTGAGCAAAGGACCTAACAGACGTTTCTCCAAAGAACACATATAAATGGCTAATGAGCACATGAAGAGGCCCAACATCCTTGATCATTAGAAAAATACAAATCAGAAATGCAGCCATGAATTACCACTTTATACCCATTAGGAAGGATATTCCTAAATAAATAAATAAGAGGATCTCTAGAGCAAGGCCAATGGGGACGTAAAATGGTACAGCCTCTATGGAAACAGGTTGATAGTACCTCAAAAGTTATGCACAGAATTAGCATATGAGCCAGAAATTCCACTTTTAGGTACAGGTTGAATATCCCTTATCCAAAAAATCTAAAATGCTTGGGAAATGTTTCAGATTCCAGAAGCTTTTTTTTTTTCATATTTGCATAGATTTTACTGTTTGAGAATCCCTAACCTGAAAATCTGATATGTTCCAAAATCCACAACTTTTTGCATGTCACGTTGGTGCTTAAAAAGTCTTAGATTTTGGAGCATTTCAGATTTCAGATTTTCAGGTCAAGGATGTTCAACATGTAAGCCCAAAATAATTCAAGGCAGGGACTCAAACGGATACTTGTATACCAACATTCATAGCAGCATAATTTATAGTGGTCGAAAGATGGAAACAATCCAAATGTCCATTGATGGATGAATGGATAAAAAGGTGGTATATTCACAGACTGGATTATTCAGCTTTAAAAAGAAAAATCTGGAACAGGCTGCAATACGAAGGAACCTTGAAATCATTTTGCTAAGTCACATAAGCTAACTATCAGAGAGATAAATACTGTGTGATTCTATTTATGTGAATCACTCAGAATACTCCAATTCATAAGAGAAAGGAAGTAGAAGAGAGGCTACCAGGGACTTGGAGTGAGAGGAATGGGGACTTTTCATTTAGTGGGTGTGGGTTCTATTTCAGATGATGAAATCCTGCAAATCGGTTGTGAGCTAGTTGTACCACACTGTGAAACGTACTCACATCCACTGAGAAGTATACTTTTAAAATGATGAATTTCATATCATGTATATTTTACCGCAATTTTCAAAAAACAGATAATTGGGGCAGGGGAAACCTTTGTAAATTGTGGGTTTGGTGTCTTATGAAGATAAGCAATAAAATACAATCTTCCCCTATTGACAGAATTAACAACAGGCATTTCATTCAAGTAAAAGGCACAAAAGACAAAATTGTGAAAATTCCAAGTTTCCTGGGCAAGATGACCAAAACATAAGGAAAATTTGCTCCACGAGGCTGTGAGCAGGTGGGGGCAATGTCTTTTCCTTGCTCTCCAGGGCCGATACTCAGTCCAAAAATGAATGCTTTAAGAACAGAATATACATCATTGTCCAGAGAACCTAGAGAGTTTGGGCCCCAAAGAAGATTTTATTTTTCAACAAGCTAAAAGTCAGACTTTTAAAGCTTGGATTTTTTTTTCCTCTTTCAAACTTGGCAAAATGACCCTTCGAACGGCATGTATGAAGATGTTTGGGTTAGAAATAACAAAACCATACCCTCCCAAGGTGCTAGGTTTATTTAATCATGCAATGATGCTATCGTTCAAATAAACACACTCAGCATTCTCTCCTATTGCAGCAACCATAGCTCATACGTGTTGCACGTGAGCGTCCACAGTAGCAAAGCTAAGTGTTGAAAAGTGGTTTCTATTATACAAGCACTTCTACAATATCCAAAAGACACCTCCTGTTCTGTTTTCCCATTTGTTATTTCTAGCTTCAGTGTCCAGAGAAAACCTGTAGTAAAGGTCAATCAAGCCAGCTTGTTGAGTGACCCTGAATCCCAAACCATCTCTGCCTTGCACCCTTGGAAATCCATGAGCTGTATATTGTGAATTGTAAATCAAGCCTCCAGGAGCCCCAGCTTCGTTTGCTGGGTCACTCAAGTACAAGGATGGGTAAAGGCAAGCTGGGAATTTGAGGGCCACGCCTGAAAGAGTACAAAATGCAGGCATTCTGTTTTACAGAATACACTTGAGGCTAAAAGGGAGGGTTTTTTATGGACCTGTACAAAATGTCAGAGAGGGTCTAAGATGTCCACAAAGAAAAATGGCAATCCTCTGAGCAGAGTTTCTCCACTTTGCCACTCTTGACTTTTAGGACCCAGATAATTCTTTGCTATAAGGAATGTCCATGAATTGTTAAGCTGTTTAGATCCCTGGCCTCTACCACCCCTTAGATGCCAGGAGCACCTCCCCATCCCACCCCAGTTTGGACAACCCAAAATGTGTCTTGGAGTTGCCAAATGTTTCTCCTGGGGGTGGGGGTACAAAACTTCCCCAGATTGAAAAACATTATTCTATACAGTTCTTCCTCTTCCCGTGTGCATTATAGGTGTGAACTAGACATTTCAGAGTGACAGAGGGAGCCGGCACTCAGCTCTAGACATGTTTGTGGAGGCAGGTGATCATAAAAGGGGATGAGAATCAGGAATGAGAGACAGAATCTAGTTATCAAGAGCCTGAGTGGGAAAGCGGAAGCAGCCAGTACGAGGTGAAGGAAGGCAGTAGGGTTTGGGTGGCACAGGGAAGAAGTTTCAGCTCTACTACCCTAGCTCATGAATTCACCTTCACTCTTTTATTTTCTGTTAATTCAACTGCTGTGTTTTCAAGGTGCTCTCATGTTCCTGGGTCAAAATCGGGACACTTCAAGCAAGCAAGTTCAGCAAAGAGATTTGATATCAGAAAAGACAATGGCTTCGTAACAGGTTTGGATTAATTGGTATTAGTCCAAAAAGCCCTTATCTCAAATACATTGTTGAAATGCTTACTATTAATCCCAAGTAAGACTTGAACACAAAGGATGAGAATATGCAAACATTCTGGATCTCCTGGAAAAACTCAAATATCTGTAAACCAATAGCATCATCCTTCCAAGTCAGAGCACCTCACACAGGCAGTGATGTCTCACTGAATGCTGTAAAGACAAGGGTCTGGGCTACATCCCAGAGCTGAGGACAAAAGGAGGTCATTGTCACTTCCCTTCCTAGGATACTGGCTGGGCCATAGAAATTAGGTTGTTCTGCTACAGCAGAGAAGGTGAAAAATTCTTTGGAGAGCTTGACACATGTGTGTTGGAATTCAAGGTGAACAAAGAGACTTTCTGACTATCTTGGGAAAAATTCTGAAGCCGGCACACTGAAGCAAGATGAATAGTAGGGTGAAGAGACAGGGCAGCCAGCACTGTCAGCATTTGGTGTGGTAAAGATGCACGAGGCCACCAAAGGCTTGAGCTATTCTGGTGGTGCTGTGCCCAAAAGGCTACCTGGCAGGGTGAGGAAATCTCAGCTGTAAGAAAGACAGGAACAGAAAAAGGAAATTTGCAAAAAGTAGACACATTTCGATTATATGATTCTCTTCTGGCTATTATAAAATCATTTCCTAATAGTATTAGGTTCATATAGAGAACTCAATAAGTCATATGAATTGATGACAATAATGTATCTTTTTGAAACCATTATTTTTCACGATTAATATTTTTAGACATCTGTGACTCAAAGGGCAACCCACAGGCAAGTCACATTGCATCCCCTGGGAGATTGTTAGAAATGCAGGTCACTCAGAACCTCTAGCAAAACACAATTGGCTACAGCTCTTTCTCCATGATGAATGAGGAATCCTACTCAAATGATCAGAGAGAACCACAACAGCCTACCCAGTGAGGATGTGTGAAGGGAGACAGGTTGAAAGATATAAGAGGCCTCCCACTTGAACCCTGCCCACGTCTGCCTAGGGTGCATCAGTTGGACTCAACACTGACTTCTCAGAAGGACTGAAGATAAAAATGAAGATAAAAGCAAACCATTCACCAGCCACCACCAGATTGTTAGGTTTTCTTGTCTCAATTTTGTCTTGAGGGAGGGAAGCAGGGAAGGAGGGGGTCTAAATCAGGCCCTGACTCAGCTGCCATTATTGCTGCAGACCCACAGACTTCCAGCACAACCACCACTGTAGCTGATCAAATTTCAAAAAAAACCCCAGCAAACGTGGAACCTAAGGTCCGGCGTCCCTACCCAGCTTCTAAGATCAACTATTAGCCAAAATGGACACAGGAGTCCCTGGTACAGTATATTTTTTAAGAGTTAGTTTTCTTAAATGAGATCCCTCAGAATTCTAAAATTTTCAAGAACCTGCCAGGTAAAAAGAAGAAACTCTTCTTCTGGCAGAAAACCATCTATAATGTGATGAAGTTTGACAGAAGGGAAACAGTAATTACTGTAAGAACAGCCGAGTCAGAAGTCTTTTACCAAATAAGGCCATGACTTTTGCAGTGAGTGTATTTCAATGAAAGGACATTTTCAACCTGAAGATTTAGCTTCTTTTTTTGGAAAATGGTATAGAACAAAAGTAAATGTTGAATGTGGATTCATCTATTTACCAAGTACACAAGTTAGGCATGAATGTTATTTTTTTTTTTCCTTTTCCATACAATGGCATGATTTTCTGGGCACATTATGGAATTCTCAGATGTTTCTAATTACCCTCTGTGTACACCCAATAAAACAGCTGGCTCAAGATGTTATTAATACCACAAGAAGATCCAGAGGGCTCATAAATCACCCTTTCTTCAGAAAGGGACAATGCAGTGGCAAAAAGTGACACATTTTAATTCTTGCTAAATAAGGTTTTAGCTAAGAATGTTCTTGAGTGCACTTCCTGATTTGCCAGGAAAAGGGCAGTGGTCGGCTTTCCTCCCGGCCAGAGACTTTCATGTCGTTTCCCTTTTACCTCTTCCAGGAAAAAAATCTGATGAAAATTAAACCGAGTTTAGGAAAACTTAGAAAGTCTCTGTAATCCAGAACAAATTCTTATTGAATCTGATGGGCATCTGAAGTCTGGTCTCAGAGTGAAGAAACCTCTCATTAGTGTACAAAAGTTGTCGTTGTCGTTGTTGTTTTCCCACCGAATCTTAGGAGGAGCCAACACTGCAGACGGGCCAGTTTTTCAGTCATGATTGCATGCGTCTAGATTCAAGATAATGACGTTGAGCAGTAAACCGGTCCTTAAGCCCAGACCCTTCCAGTACGTAGAAACACTGCGTTTTAATAAGTGTATCAATGACAGCATTGCGTGAAATTGGCAACGGAGGGGCATCTGGCTCCTCCAATTTCTTTCACTTGTGATATAACTTGGGAGAATGAATCTCCAACTTCCTAACGTTATTCTTCCCCCATTTGGTAGTTATTTTATTTTCCTGGACTGCTTAGCCTAAAGATGATTGTGTGGCTGCCCTCAGAAACATTTTCACATCATCTGTGATGTTAGTTCCAAGAGGTTTTTCCAACAACACACAAATTCATTCTTCCTTCCCCATTTAGAAAAAAAAATCTATACGTACCTTGAGAGTTAAACGTTGGTACCAATATCGGTGCAAAATCAGGCCCCACTTGTATGCTAACAAATGCTGCAGGTATTTGCTGTGTCATGTAAGTGAGATTACAATAGCTATTTGGTAGGTCCAGCTTCCTTAAAATCTACCCTAACCTCGAAGCCCAGAGGTACATACACCACTGACAGCAGAGTAAAGAGGACAAAGTAGGATTAAATGTTACAATCACACATCATTGGAGATGCCCCCATCTATTCAGGTTGATTATTTTTCCTCCTGACCACAGCGTTGGGTTCCAAAAGTACTTCCTACCCTTGCCAGCAGGTTTGGCAACAGAACTTCCTGTGTACACAAGTGAACTCCTCAAGGAGGAGCATGATATAAGGCAGAGAGGACGCAGTGCTACAGCATTGCTGTGGCCACATGGTGATGCCACCTGACAGTATTCTGTGCAAAGTCTAACCTCCCGAGAGGAAGCTTAGATGCAAACAAGTATAGAGATTCCATGCACTTGCACCAGATGCCAAAGTAAAGGAGTGACAGAAACATTCTCTGTCTTTCTTAATAGTACTGTGCTCTCAGGATCAGTAAATAAAGGAACCTCTGTCTCTGGGGTACACAGGAGCATACCCTATCCAAGCTCCAGGAGCTACAAGGACGAGCCTCCACCTTCCAGGCCTCCACTCCACAGCACAGGAGATACAGCTTGCAAATTAAAAGAAATGACTGCCTACAGAAAAAGACAAAGGTCGTCAAATCCATCCAAGGAGCCCACAGCCGGCTCTTTCTAAGAAAAGTCAGCCCTTATCCTATTCATTTTACCACCGTGGCCATTGAGAATCAGAGAGATGAAATCACAACTCAAGAGTTCTGGAGCCAGTCCAGAGTACACCTGAGCTAGACCACCAAGTGTCAAATGACATGGTAAAGACTGGAAGGATAATAAGAAAGGGAGAAAAGAGAACTGCACTTTTTTGAAACAGAACTTGGGTTCTTCCTTACAAGACTGTCAGCATTTTAGCAGACGCAGGAGTGGGACCTGGAATTCCATGTTGGAGGAGCAGCTGGACACAAGGCACGGAAATCTAACTGAATCTTGCCCTGAGTGGAAAGTACTTTATGGTCACATCCAGGTGAAGTGTTATAAGGGATCCCTTTTATCATGCATCTTGTGGTCAGTGTGCCCCTAAACTCTATTGAGACTTCTCAATTGATTATTTTCCTTCTGGGAATAATGATGATTTTCCTTGTCTGAGAATTAAGGATGAACCGTTGCAAGAGAGGTCTCTGCATGCCTGCATGATATAGGCACCATCGTATACAATTTGGTGTCAACAAAATCCACCATTAAGCATCTCCAAAGTGAGGCCCTCTGGCTCAGGGAATGCCAAGATGGAGAAGACAGGCCCCTGTTCTCTAGCAGCGTACAGTATAGTGATGAGACAGTAGAATAACAAATAAGGACCATGAGGCTCTGTAGCATGATCATCACTTGCCTGAGTTTCACAAGGAAAGTGGGTGACGGTCCGGGCAGAGTGGGTAGGGAAAAGTGCCCTCCAGGCAGAGGAAGCCATGTGAATAGAGGCATAGAGGGCCTGGAGCACTGGGGACCTTTGGTATCCCCGAGGCTTAGCTTGGCAGAAGGACAGCATCAGGTGGATAAAGGGACACAGCCAAAGTAAAGGCTGGGGAGCCAGCAGCCGCTGATCCTGGAGGGGCTTGGATGCTAACACCAACCAGTCTGGCCTTTTCCAAAGAGCATTTCATGTGCCCAAGCGGACAGACCAGGAAAGAGTACACACTTTGTGACTCTGTTACAGCCTCCAAGGAAATTTTAAAGCTTATTTATTCCAGGCTAGCCTAGACAACCCTGGAGGAGCCCCCATCCACTCCCAGGAGGCAGGCCAGGAGCGCTAAAAGGGCAATCTAGCACATGGGCCTCTCTCACAGATCTAGCCAACGGCTGAACCCTTTTTTACCTAAATTAAAAAAATAAATATTAACTTTCCTGGCTACAGACATACTTTCTTAGCCCACCACCCAGACACCCCTTACCTTCAACCAAACTGGATTTTCTTCTCTCCAGACTTTCACTCTTAAAGTCAACCAACTGTCCTGCCTTGTCCTTCCTGATCCCAGAACCATTTTTCCACACACCTCTCCTTCACCCAGTACACTCGCATGTCTGTCTGTCTGTCTGTCTGTCTGTCTGTCTCTCTCTCTCTCTCTCTCTCCCTCTCTCCCTCTCTCCCTCTCTCTCTCTCTCTCTCTCTCTCTCTCTCTCTCACTCACACACACACACACAAACACACACACACACCCCAGGTAGGACAATTTTATTTCCCTGCCTTAAAAGAAGCTTCATGCCCAAGTCATATGATCTGTCTTATGTGAAAAGAATGTAGGAGAAAGAGGGGACAGTTTGGTGGCTTGTTTTCATCTCAAAAATCTTTACTTTTTATTATAAATCACCAAGACTTCTATAAAATCCCAGGATGATTTCCTTCTTTGACCCCAAGGACAAGAACTGCGTGCCTCCATCCTCTGTGGATAAGGCTCTTATCCATGGATCTTATCAATTCGATTCCCTGATACAACACACATGGATAAATTCTAACCCAAGACGACATACTGGAAAAGTCTGAATGAACGCTCCTAACACCCGCCTTTTAGACACACTCCATGGTGTAGATAAAATTAAAAGCTCAGTCACACAGTTCAGTGATCAAGTTGCTGATGCTCCTTCACAGGGCTCTGTCCCCACTTCATTCAGGACTCTGCTCAAATACTGTCTCACCAGAGAGGCTTCCCTGAGCTGTCAAAATAGCAATCTGTGTCCCCCACCGACACTCCCCCCTGTCTAGCCCCTTTCTTGATGTCATCTCCATAGTACTTACCATTACCATATGACATCATTTCATGTCTCTTACAATATATTTTTGGTGCCATACATTTGATAGTAGTGTACATACTTATTTCTACTTTTTAAATTTTTGATTGTGGTAAAACACGTGTAACCTAACCGGACTATATTCACCATTTTTTAATGCACAGTTCATTTAGCATAAAGCACATTCACATTGCTGTGCATCAATCCATCTCTAGAAAATTTTCATCTTACAAAACTGAAACTCCATACTCATTACACAACCCCCATTCCACCCTCCCTACAATCCCACCCCAGCAACCACCATCCTACTTTCTGTCTCTAAGAATTGGACTACTCACAGAGTGCAATCACACAGGATTTGTCTTTTTGTGACTGGTTCATTTCACTTATCATAACATCCTTAAGGTTCATCCACCTCACAGATTATATATATATATAATCATTTTTAATGGAGAGCAAGGACTTTATCTATTTGGCTCACTGCTGTATCTCAAATACCTAAACCAATCTCTGGCACATAGTTTGTGCTTAATAAATATGTTAAATGAATGGATGTTCCAATAGCCTTTTGTGAGTGCTCTAAATATTCTGTTTTACTATATCTACTTGGTGTTAGAAAATAATTTGATAAGACTGACTATGTTTGGGAGTAGTTTCTTTGACAAGTTTTAGGCATTCTAAATTGCCCTAATGCAATAGAATACTAAAATTACTTTCTTCCAGTTTTATATTAAATTGTCTCTAAAATACATAAGATCTAGCTGTGAAATTCATTGAGGGTAAAATGTATTCACAAATTAATCGGAGTGGCCCACCAGCATGTTCACTGATTTCTTGATAAACACCAGGGGCTCAAACCATGATGAAAGGCAGAGGTGAATGACCTGGTGTTTGAACTAAGTTGCCAGAAAAAAAAAAATCTAAATGCTCCCCGACCTCCAACTGTCACATCAGTTTATCGAAGGCCTCGCTTAGAGGAAGTTTTCTTCCCCCTTGTGAAGATAACCAACAGAATGAGTTTAACGACGTGAACTGCTTGTGCTCCTCAAGCATTTCGGTAGCAATCGGTTTTGTTCAATCGCTGAGATTTCCAGTGCAGGGCACCAGACAAGCCTCAGGAGAGCTGAAGGAGGCTAGAACAGGCACTCAGAAACAGCGTCTGGAAACTGGTTCCCCACTGAAACACCAAGAGGGCACCTCACCTTTTTCAAAATAACCCATATCGATGTCTCCTTTTCAAGGAACTTTATTACTAAGTACCAAAAGAGTGGAGTCCAAGCTTAAAATCCCAGGTACCCTCCCAGACCCGTCATCTACTATGAAGTATAACAGCTCTCAATTCCCCCAAACCACCTGCACCTTCCTCTTTCCATGCCCAGTTCTAATGGGTTAATCCTTCCTTCCCATATCAACTTCGCCTCTTTTTCCCCATCCCTCATCCACCTTTACTTCAGGCTTTCTGATATTTCCAGTTGTCCTCAGTAGTCGATGGCTGGGCCACAGCATCACTCACCATGATGTGCTCAGGAGGTGGGACGGCTCAGGGGGTGGGACAGCATGGTGGACTAACAGAAGCACTGCATGCTATCTCTTTCATCTCCTCTCAAAGTATCCTCTCTAGGAGGAACTGTTACCACCCTGCCAGGCTCCTGGTAGGAGCTTTCTTCCTTGACTTAGGGCTATTTACATATACTCTTTATCTCCTCCTCAAAACAGAAGCCCTTTCCAGGCAGATTTATGACTTGGCTATCATGAAAAATCTTAAACCATGTTTTTATATAATCACTTAATATATGGTCATGGGGGTAATGTGGGACAGCCAAAGACACCAGAACACTAGAATAAGAAAACTGACTTAAGTCCTCTTAAACAGTAAAGGGCCTTACGCATGCTAGGCAAGAATTTTACCACTGAGCTACATTCCCAGCCCTAAAGTTATCTTTAATCAAGCCACAAAAGCCTCAGTTCTCATATTTGCAAATTATGGATACTACCACTGACCTCTCTCATCAAATAAAATAACACATAGGAACATAATTTTTAAACTATCAAATACGTTTTTATAATTATTCAATTGGTGCTCGTGGAACTGGAGTCCTTGGTAATTCCTCAGAGAAAGTAGCATCTTATGAACCAAATGTGTTATTTCAGAAGTCATGACTGTTTTTCTATGTCTCTACAAAAAGAGTTTTGCGGAGTGACTGTGTGATTATCTTTAAAATACTCTAATTGTGACAACATGAATTCTTATGTTCTTCTTGTGAGAGGAAACCTAGACTTCATCAACAACTTAAAAATCCCAGAAGGTCATCTTTATTACATCCCTATGAAATGTGAAGAATCCATTAAAACAATATTGGTGAACCTGCTGGCCCACCCAACTGGGGAAATGTTTCCATTTCTTAAAAAGTCAGGAAGGAGGAGAACAGGGAGAACACAAGCTCAGACTGCCGGAGGGGGAAAAAATCATAATAAATAGAAGTCTGCTTTTTGGGAAATATCATTTAACGTAACTGTTCTGTACATAATACCAATATCTCAATATCACCTTTCATGAAAGAGTGTTAACTATAGAAGAGTACTTCTCTTGGAAAACACCTTCACTGAGGCCTCCCTTTTAGAGTCTCACTAAGTGGGGATTCTACTTATTGTTTCTCCCACTGAATACTCAGAAACAGAGACCATTAGACTTCAGGATCATGAGAGAAGAACCTGCTGCCTCTCCCATCTAGATAGCCCAGGCACAGTCACTACGGGGCAGAAGATGTCCCAGAAGCAGCATGGGCGAAAGAGGGCTCTGCCAATGAGAACAACCCTCTGCACATCTATTAGTGCCTGAATAGCATGAGCCTAGGCCCAGAACAGAGCTGACCCAATGGCCATCATGAATTCAGGATTTGAACCCACATCCACTGGATTCAGTTGCTTTCTCTCTCTTACACCGTCCAGCCTTCCAACAAGACCCAGTTCCACAAGCCTCTTTAACATGTCCCTCCCACACACTGTGGTTAGACTCCAGGCAGAAAAGTAAAGATGCCATAAGCCCTAAGCTCTAGTCTTAGCTAAGTGCCTCTGTGCAACTAAGGCCAGCACACTTAACCTTCTGTGCCTTAGTTTCCATATTGAAAAAATGGGTGACGATAAGATCCATTCCACCTCCCCTCTCAAAACTAAAACATGTAATTTACGCTGCAAATGTTCAAAATCATTTCTGTTGTTCTGATTATCAAAATGAATTACTTAACTAAGGTGCCTTAACTAAGGAGTCCATGTGATTTTCCTTGCATTATTTGGACTCCTTGGTGCAGGGGTCAGCAAAGGACAGAACTCAGCCAACGCTGGCCCACCGACTGTTCTGGCAGCACAGCTCTGCCCGTTCTTGTGCTTATTGTCTCTGGCTGCTTTCTCCCTACAATGGCAGGGTGAGCAGTTACAACGGAGACTGCAGGACCCACGAAGTCTAAACTGTATTCTAACTGGCCCTGTACAGAAAGTTTGCCAGCCACTACCCCTTAGAACCCTTAAACATCAACAGCCAAAGAAAGCTGCTAACAAATTATAATAATTTGAATCTGCCTCCAACTATACTTCTTTGCACATATCTTATTTATCAAAAGATGTAACATAAACAAATATATAAGAAAAACAAGTTAGAAAACTACCCTTTGTAAAGAGAAAAATCATACTAAACTAATCCAAAAATGATCTTACAAATGAAGTTTTTCTGAATCTTTGAATAATCACAACCTGTAACTTTGACAAAATTATCATTCTACAGTAAATAAAAATCACAAAACTTGTCCCTCCAACTATCTAATATTTGAACAAAAATATAAACAGGAGAGGAAAATAGTTCAGGATATGAATGAAATGCTTCCCAGGATTCCCATTGTGAAACGACATATTGTAAACGGGGTTTTTTTTTTTTAAGTTAACTTTTAAAGTTGTAATAAAACATTTCTTAAAAAAACCAAACTGCTCCGCCAATCCTTTTGTGGAAGGCTGAGATCTGATTTTGAAAATGCTTTTTGTGAATAATTTTGCTCCACTTTGTGTTTTGAATAGGCTGTGTGTATTCTGCTCCTAAACATCTGGTTGGATGCCAGAGAGGAAAGTGTGCACCGTGTTTTAACAAGCAGACTTCCTCTGTTTCTCAAAGCCTTCAAATATTTAGTTTCAGAATGAATACACTGTAAGCCAAAAAATTACCACCCATTGGACTGCTCTGTCGCTGCTACTGTAAAGACACACCATAAAGACAAGAAAAAGCAGACACAGTTGGCGGTGGTGGATGAGAGGAAGCAGTGAGTGAGTGAGAAAGGCAACCGAGAAAAGGGGGGTAGCCACTAAGCTCAGAATAGCCTATTAGGAATTACCTTATCCCTTCCTCTCCTAGTCTATAACCCTCCCCCTCAAAAAAGGCATTATTACTTATTATTACTTATTGCTTATAAAAAGCTATAAGCTTTCAGAGGCAGACTGAATTTTAGAGGTCACTAAATAATTTTATGGATGAGAAAACCCAAGGCCCAGAAATATCAACTGGCATGCCCTGTGGGTGAGCTGTGAGCAGCAGGACCAGGACCAGAGCCCCGTTTCCTGATCGTCAGTTCAACACTTCCCATTAGACTCGGCTCCCTGCCCTGCTAAGCATAATATACCATTTGGCATCTAATGGCTAAATTCTTCTTAAAATATGTCCAAAGTACGCCTATCATAGCCAGGAAAGTCACAATACCCTTCTTAAATCGTACCCAGGGGCACATGCTTTTTCCAAGTACAGACGAACGAGAATATTGCTTCCGCCTCCTAAGGATTAGGATTCGCAATACAGCAGAAGAATAATCAAAAGAGCTCATAAGAACTTGGAGCTGCCCTTTGTATTTTGTCTTGATGGAAATCAGTTTGAAATAGACACCCCCTTTTCTTCAATCCCCCCTCCCAAGACAAACAGTCCCAAGACTAAACAGCAATATTCCATAAAAAGACTAGATCTAGCCAGTGTTATTATCTGTCTGACATTTGGGTTATTCTTGTGAGTAACTCGTAAAGTAACGTGGGTGTCTGTGATTATTTGAGTACACATGGCAAACCATAATTGGTCAAAAAATAATAAAAAATTTTTTTTCTGTGACAAAAATACTGTATTGCATGACAACATGGCACTATGACAGCTTTCAGTAGACCGCAGTACCTTCTCCATTTACGAAAAAGTAAAAAACAAAAATTTACAAAGACGCAAAAAGCTTCTGTTGCAGTCGGTCACTACCAGTTCATATTTAAATTAATTTACTGTTGTTGAGTGCTGGCCATAATCCACTAGTATCTCTTCCCCCAGATCCATCAATTTATCAATTTATAATTCAGTCTCGTGATATAAAGCTGAAACGTGGCAAAGGATGCCAGCCTGTATCCCTTTTTCTACAACCAAAGCACAGGTTTTTGACAATTTTTATAAAGTTTTTTTTTAAAAGAGGCTGGTTACTTATAAAGTGAAATTCTAAATTTCATCACCACCTTCCAAATTGTGCATTCGTCAAATTTAATGCCCATTCTGTTTAGCAAGGAGCTGATAAAATTTGCAGCTGAGCAGTTGCAAGTTGTGCATTGGGGGTCTCAGTCTAAAGCCTATGCCCTTCTGTCCTCCTCTATAGATCCCCATCACCACATGGCTGGGGAAAAGCTAAGCAGTAAGGGGAAATATCCTAGTTGCCATCTCTCTAAGAAACCAAAAGTCAGGTTAGCAATTATTCCGAAAGTAATTCAACAGACCTAGTGAAAGAAGCTTATTTGTACTCGTAGACAGAAACACGTTCGGGCAGGCAGTGTGAACGCAAGGGTGTCTAAGTGCTACAATCTCATAAAACTCTGTTCGGGAAGGACAGTCAGGGACCGTGGAGGAACTCACCCACTCGGAAGTTCGTGGCCGTCAGGGTGTCGGCAGCATGGCCATTCTCACTAATGAGAGTGGTGGTGTTCCCCTTCTCGCAGCTGTTCTGACAGCTGCCCTTGGTGCAGGTCACTTTACAGATGCTCGGAGTAAAGACCACCTTGATGCGGCCAGTGTGGTTACTCACTAGGAGCGGAGGCAGGGAGAAAAAGAACAACAAACACATCAGCTTAGTATCCATGAACTTGCCTTGGAAAGCTTAAAAAAAAAATGAGGGGAAAAAAAAAAAGAAAAGAAAAGAACGGAGCAGCAAGAGGGGGAAAGAGAGAGCCCACAACCCGACAGGTTTAAGGAAGAGGGAAGCCTTCAGTGTTCGCTGCTCTGTATCCAGTGGTGTCTCTGAAACAGGAGTAGGGAGCTTAGCAAACAGAACTCTGGGATGCACTCCAAAACCACATTTGAAGTCGAGTCACTGGAGTGGGATTACTAACCACAATGCTGCACTTTATTCATGGGCAGACAAAGAGCAATACCGAGGGCACGAGAGATTAAAGAGCCAACCCTGACAGGCAGATGTAATGCAAAGAGGTTGGCCACGCACCTAGTGGTGAATAAACTCTTGTATCCTCAACTTGCATACTTTCCCTGTTTCTCCACTTATTAAGTCACTTTTTGCAGTCCGACCCCTGGAAATGTTTTAGGCATGCGGCATGTCTGAAAACATCTGTCTCAAATCTCCTGGCACTCTCAGCTGAAGTGATCAAATCCTGTGACGCAGCTGCGGGAGCCCATTGCTTTTTCACAACTCTGGGGTGTTATTTCTCCCTGTGAATTTATGCAACATATATTTTGTTTTCCTGTGAACAGAACCCATCTAAGAAAAAGTTAGGACAGGTCTGAGGGAATGGAAGGTTGCCTCTGGTAAAATACCATCCTTCAGCTCTCAAAACTGTTATTCACAACGTACCTGAAGCAGGTATTGCTTTCTTTCACAAGGTTCCTCTCTTCGACACCAAATGCTATAACCTGACCATAGCATTTGGTAGCATAGCATCCCAAAATAGGCACTCAACTAAAACTACATTCTGGCTTGTCATCTTGGCTCAACCCTGGTGTGACTTTGGACATGTCATTTCCCTTTTCTCCAAAAAATGAAGGAATTAATCAGATCTGACATTTTTTAGCCAGCTCTGATGTTCAAAGTCACTATCAGAAATCAGCAAGCTATTGGTCTAGGGGGCCAAACTGAGTCCACTGTCTATTTTTGTAAATAAAGTTTTATTGGAACACGGTCACGCTCATTCATTTCTGTATTACTGTCTATGGCTGCTTCTGTACTACAGGAGCACAGCAGCATCACAAGACACTGAATGACCTCACCCAGACCTGCCCTTCACACTCAGGTCCCAATCTAAGCCCCAGAAGGCTGCAATACAAAAGCCCTGTTTCAACTTCCATGTTTGTGATATGCCCCCAGCATAGGTCTTCCTCTTTCCTGGGACCTAAGCAGAAAGCAAAGATGTCGGCATGAGGCTTTAGGTCTGGTGACAAATAGCACCCTTCCTGCTGCCACTCTGTTCAATAGTGGCCCAAGGGGAGACTGGCTCCAGGCCAACCTTTCCATCGCCATCTCTGCCCACCAGAAAAGTTTCTCCCTCTGGGTACTCCTCTGGTTTGGCCAGTATTTCATTTTCAGAAAACCATCCAAGATCCCTCTAGAGACCCACAACCAATTAAACTGTGGTTACAATCTGAGCCTGGAAACAAAACTTGAACCAAAGAAGCCATTAGAATTTCAAGATTGGACTCAGAACTTTTCGGGCACAAACATCTTGTATCCACTGTGCATGTTCTATGTACCAAGTGATCATCAACCTTTATTTGAATCTCTCTCATGACAGGGAGTTCATTACCCACTAAACCACATTCTTGGGTACAGGGGCTCCTAGCAAGTGTGATTCTTCCTCGAGCTGAAAGACTTTCTCACAGTAAGTAACATTGCACCCATTCATTCTAATGTAGTTCCTCACCGTCTCACAAGCTAACACCTCTTCCACATGACAGCCCTTCAAATAGTCAAAGACAACTGCCACATAATCAAAGAAGGCTAAAGTCAGAGGGAGTTGAAGCCATTGGCTGGGCTGGCACTCTTAAAATGGTTCCTCCAGAGGAAAGAGTCCGTCCATTCTTTTCTGCTAATTTTCCAAAAAACTTTCTCCTTCCCCTGTGATTATAACTCTGGGGATCAAGAAGGGTTATCTGAAGTGGGGAAACAGATATTCTAGAGGTCAAACAGACTTAAGCACCTTGCAAAATGGCCCCCAACAGGAACATCTTCCAAGGCTTTAACTCACAGGTCAGCAAACCTTTTCTAGAAAGGGCCAAATAATAAATATTTTAGCACTTCAGGCCAAAAGGACACTGTTGCAACTATTCAATTCTGCTTTGGTGACTGGAGAGCAGCCTGTTAAAAGCAATATGCAAATGAATGGGTGTGGCTGAGTTCTAAGAAGCCTTTATTTAAAGAAACACAGTTTGCTGCCCACTGCTTTTAATGCTTATATGACATTTCAAATTATCTATAATTATTACCCTAGAAATTTTTGAATGCAATAAAATACTGTTCCCAAAACCAGGCAAATTTTACTAGTTCAATTTTTTTTTTTTTTTACAGTAGCACAAACAAATCAGCATAGGCTCTGTGTTGTCAGACCATGATTAATAAACATCTTGAGGATGCTCTGTGTATACAAGTGTGTGAAGCCCAAGGGGGTGGGAGGAAGATGACATCTTCCCACTTCAAAAGAACATAAACTTCTACTTCTTCTGGCCTTGGCACAACAATGAAACTAGAAGTCGTCTGCCAACAATTTTGTCTTCTCTGGCATTGACTCGTAGCACCAGCAGCTGCCATACAGATGCCCTGTCACCTAAACTATGCCCACTTGGGGAAACTGAGACATCCAAAGAAAGCAGGCTCTGAACCAGGATTCCAGTTTCACCTCTCAGCTACTGTAGTCACTTTATAGGCACTTAAGATTCTTGGAGCTATTGTTTTTAAAAACTTGTATTTCTTTGCCAAAAGAATATCATTTTGGCATGGAATGGTCTGCATTTTCAAAGAGCAGAGACAGTTTCATATGACTTAATCCTGATTTTTACAATCTTCACATCTTCTTGGAAGCGGAAGGCATTGCGTTTTACAAGCATTCTGCTATAAAGCAATCTAATTCTAATTCTAAGACAGACACCTGTATTTCTGGCAGATCCTCTTGTCTCTTCATGAAGCATTTAACTCTTCATAATTAGCTTTAGGTTCCCATGGCAAACTTTTCACAATCAGTAGTGAAGGACAATAAAATTAACGATTGTCATTTAGATCTCTAACTGGATCTCTGTAATTATTGAATAGATTAGAAAATACATTCTCCCATTCCCATTTCTTTAAAATCATTTCCTCCTAACTAGGGCTTGGTGTAAAGAATTTAAGTTTTATTTAAGTGCACAAAACTAAGGCTCACTGCTCTGAGCTTCAAATTCCTCACATGACAAGCTGAAAACAATACTAGTCATTTTTTAAGAGTCTAACAGGAATTTACTAAAGTCTCCTCCAGAGGCCATGGAAGAATGAGGAAGAGGATATTCCTTGAATGCTTTGTATAAGCCGACACTCAAGGACCTCTGGTGTCTTGCATATAGAAACCAATACACAAGGAATAAGTGAGGTGATCTGAAGGTGTCCATGGGTCAAGGGTGATTGCCAAACCCCACAGAGATCAGGGGACTCACAGGTTGCTAGAGGTCATACTAGTCTAAGGCCCTGCTTCACCAGTGAGGAGACAACCCCAGGAGTAACCAATGGTACAAGGCCCTTGCTAGGGGCCCCACCTGGCTGATTAGAAATTACAAATCTGAGGAGCAAAAGTTAGGCCAGCCAGGAATTAACGGGGAAAACCAATGGGCAGCTTTCATGCTTGGTCTCTCTGAAAGAAAAAAAAAATGTAATTTTTAGATTCTTGTAGGTAAATCAGCCCCAGAAATCTTAAGCAAGCACTTTAAAACCTTGGGTTTTAGAGACCTTGGCTAGAAACATAGATTGCCTGGAGCCATGTAGCACCTCCAAGGGGGCCTCCTAGTCCATCAGTCAGAGACACTCAAGAGTCAACATCCTGTCTGCAGCTTCTGCCAGGCCCTGTGTGAATTTATACCTCCAAGAAGAGGCACTGGCACCTGGCTTAAAACAAACCACAGATATGCAGAGTGAATGGCAAACGGGATGGCAGTAAAGTTGATACCTTCCCAAGATATTTTTAAATTTTTTTTTTTCATTTTTGCTGCACAATCGTTAATGAAAGAAAAATCCAAAAATGTGAAAATTGTTCTTGACAAATAGAATTCAGTCGAGAAAAGTGTACAGTTGCCATCTCTCAGTCATTAGACCAAGATGTGACCAGAGCGAAGGCAGCCAACGACATAAATTTAATAAGTTCAAGACTCACATCAGATGTCATGAACCAATACAGCCTCCTCCAGAACGCTGTGACAGCACATTAGCATTCATCCAACTTAAACAGCAGGGACCAACAGACACGGGCCATGTCCTCCGGGAAGAGGCAGCCTCTCTGTGGCGAAGAGCCACCACCCTGCCCATTAGCAGGGGCCAGTGTAAAGAGACCTCCAAGCTGATTCAGCACAGGTCACACGTTCTGGGTGTGAGGGGAAACTGAGCTAATAGCTCAAGCTCCCACTTGTAGTCCATCATTTGCCTCAAGGCCAAGAATTCTTTGAGAGACAAATCATAATAGTTTTAAACAGTGCTTAGAATAACAAGACTTTATTGTTCAGCTCTCAAGACTTGCTTAACTCCTCTCGGACTATCACAAGAATGTTCACAGAGTCCCCCGAGCTCCTCAGGAAAAGTAGTATGTAAATAAAAATAAATATCAGATCTACGGCTGCCCCAGTCTGGAAAACCCTTCTAGAGGGAACCTCAGAAGAGATCTCCAGGACTGTTGCCGGCAGCGATATAAATCCAGGTGAAAGACAGCTCAGCTTGCTCTCCCGTAACAGTCACTAGAGGGAACTTAATGTCACTACTTGTCTCTCTCTCACACATACATACACAATTTTCTTTCACTGGTACACATTTAAGGAGATAGTCTTATATAGACAGGCAAAGACAAGACTATATTAAATCTAACTTAAGAATACATTTCTGGCTCTATTCTAAATTTCTTAAGGAAGTGTTTATTGCTCATCAAAAGCAATTATCAAATGTGCGCAGTGCTTTAAAATGCAAATATAGCCCCCAAAATATCTCTGAGATGTGCAACAGCTACCTAATCTCACACTCTCAAGCATGACCTCACCTGTTGCTTCACTGGGAAAACAGAAGCTACAAGACACACCCATCTGTTGACCTGTCCTGCAGTGGGTCTGCCTTCCTCCTGATGAAGGACCTGGGCCTACTGAGGGACACCCTCCTCTACCAGGCACTACACTCCTTCTGCTTGTGCCTGCTCAGAGACTTCTCCAGTCGTTCCTGTTAGCATGCAGACGTCCTGGACAGCTTCCATCTTTAAAGAATACCCCGTTCCAGTCTACTGCACAGAATGCTCCACCTCTCTGTTCTCACGGCAACACTCCTCAAAGAAGCTATCTTTACTAGCTGTCTCCACCACCACCACCCCTCCCAGTCTGTCCAGAACCAGCTGCAGCCAGGGTTTCTCTGCCCCACTTTACTAGAGCGGCCCTTAGGAAGGTCAGCAAGGTCTCCAGGTCTCCAAATCCAATGGCAAACTTTCTGGTTCTCTCTTTTTTCAAGATTTCAGCTTATTCAACATAGCAAAACATTCTGCTTTGTGTCACACATTCTTCTCCCAGCTTCTAGGTTACCCTACTCTCTTGTGGCTCTTTCACACCTCCTTGTAAGAGAGAGCCTTGAACTCTTTGTAGCCTTCTCTTTTCTAAACTGGCTTTCTTGATGATATCGTCCTCTCCTATCTCATGATTCCAACACCACTCGTAGACATCTGTATAGTAAATGTATAACTCTAACCTGGACCACTCTCTACCTTATATATATGTCTGTCCCTACATGTACTGGAGGATCTATAAATAGGTATGTGCATATATGTGTGTACCTGTATACCATATATACATACACACATACGCACATGTCACATGCTTATGGGACTTTGTGAGGTAGATATCTAATGGTCACCTCAAACAAAACATATGCAAATGAAGCTGTGACTCATTCCTGTACCCAAGTCCAAATGTGTTCCTCTTCAAGTCTTCCCCAAGTCTTTTCTTGCCCCCCTCACCACCTTTTTTTCATCATCTTGCAATCAGTACAACAGCAAATCCCATCGGCTCTTTTCCAAAAGACGACAATTTCTCAGCAGCTCCATAGCAAATGCCTTGGTGCAATGCACCATCTTTTTTTTTTTTTTTTTTTTTTTTAGTTGTATATGGACACAATATCTTTATTTATTTTTATGTGGTGCTGAGGATCAAACCCAGTGCCTCATCCATGCAAGGCAAGTGCTTTACCACTGAGCCACAGCCCACACCGTCTTCTTTTATCTGGATTATTTCAACAGTCTGCTACCTGGACTCCCTGCCTCCACCTATGCCCTCCTAGAGCTTCTCCTCCATACGGCACTCATGTATGTCCGTCAGATCATAGCCCTTCTCCTTCCCATGGCTTAGCATCTCAGCCAAGATAGAGGAATCCAAAGGCCTCAAGACAATCTTTGGGGCTTCCCACCAACTGGCCCCTGTGACCTCCAAGACCTCATCTCCAACAGCCCTCCCAGCCCTCCACTCTGGCTTCCCTGCTACTCCCGAAACATATGCACATTCCTGCCTCAAGCCTTGTTGTTCCCTCTGCTAGAATATTCTTCTCCAAACACACAAAGCTTCCTCCCAGGCCTCCTTCAAATTCTCGGAAATGTCACATTATTCGGGAAGCCTTTCCTTGCCAACCAAGTTAAACTGCAACACCTCCCCACGTTCCCGACCCTTACCCTGCCTTAGGTTTCTTGTTTATGTAATTTTTATTATTATCATAAAAACATAAATTTGATGAGGACAAGCATCTCACAGTAAAGAATTCAAAGAATAATAATGAAGGGAATGAATATACTTCACCGACAGAAAACTAAATAAATACTAACATTTATCTATAGGGTAACTGGTAATACAGTTAAAAGAAAAGAACTCTCTTGGGGGCTGGGATTGTGGCTCAGTGGTAGAGCGCTCACCTAGCACCGGCAGGACCTGGGTTCGATCCTCAGCACCACATAAAAATAAAGGCACTGTGTTGTGTCCATCTACAACTAAAAAATAAATATTTTTTTAAAAAAAAGAAAGAAAAGAACTCTCCTATGAAAGCTTTAGCTTCAAAACACATTTGTGCCAGACATGGCGGCACAAGCCTGTAATCCCAGCCACTCAGGAGGCTGAGACAGGAGGATCACAACTTTGAGGAGAGCCTTAGTAACTTAGTGAGATTCTCAGTGACTTAAACCCTGACTCAAAATAAAAAGGACTGGGGATGTAGCTCAGTGGCAAAGCACCCTTGGGTTCGATCCCCAGTACAAAAATGAGTGTGGTGTGTGTGTGTGGATCTCTCTGTGTTAAAGAGAAATATAGAAATATTTAAATCACTAACATCTCAGATCAAGGAAAAGCACAAAGAATTAGGACTTGGAAACCCCTCAATCATTACAAAACATATTTTTCCCTGAATCATTAAAAAATTACCCAAAAAAATAGCCAATGATGCTTTTAAAAAGTAAAACAGTTTTTATATTAAATGAGCCAAAGAGAATAATGGAATAAACAACAGGAAATAGCAATTTCTCAAGCATTTTTTCAAAAGAAAAATAATTACTTACTACCAAAATTTCACAACATATTATGCAAAAATCATACTGACACATGATGGGAATTTCCTTTAATTTATAGATAAAATCCCATGCTAATATTTAAGGTGTTTAATTTTCAACATATTTCTGATTTGCTAAGTATTCATTCCTTTTGTTAGATGAAGAGCAACTACAAAATTCAGCACACCACTGCCCCAGATGCAGAAACTCTTAATGAAATTGTCACTGAGCTATAAAATTCATCCCAAAAGAGAAACACACTTTGGCTCCCAGTTCAGTCACAGGACAAACTAGAGGTACAGTAATAAAGATGGAAGATTCTATCTACATTTCCACTTATCTCAGGAGTCAGGTCAAATTTCCTATTTGAATCGTTTATTCTTTATTTTACCTTGACTGGAGATTTAAGGACTATGGTGTTCACCTGGAATTTTCTCACCATCAATCCTATCCTGCCAGCCAGATTCAACCACCCCCAGTTGGACTTTAGAAAGTGCATCTTGAGACTTTGGCTTTGTTTTCATCTTTCCTTTTTCTCCTTGGGGTTTAAATACCAATCTCTTCTCTATAAATATATGAAAAGGTCCTATTTTTAATCCCTGGCATGAAATCCAATATTTCTGAAGGCACAATCTATTTTATAGTCAAAAGACTAACTTTTACCCAACAAAGAGTTTGCTCACCCAGCAGGATCTGACCCAGTGTTTGGGAAAAGAAAATACAGTTGGTCATAAAGTAGAGAACTAGCAAAACAAAACCTAATGGCTTTTTGACATTTCTATTCTCTGACCTTTTTTTGTAAAATACTTTTCTTTAACCTCATAGACTCTGAAGGGATTCGCCAGTCCAGGCAGACTTGTATGCTTTCAGGACAAGAAATGTTCAGGGTTCAGGACGGGCTCTGGACTGTTTTCCAGGGACAGAGGTGACAGCACTTGCTTGCTGATCTTTTGCTGCTGTCCCCCACTAACTAGAGGCAAGGATGGGGCACATACCTTGGCCCTGATGTGTGACTCCACAAGTTCTGTCGTGTCCTTCCAACAGAACCTTTAAAACTGGCTAGAATACATATGAAAACCCCTCCTCTGCTCCCAATCCTGAAAAGCAGGGCACCTCTCAGTGTGTCCCACTCAGAACAGACAATGGCATTTAAAATTCTATGATTTAAGAGTGGAAGAAACACATTCTCCAAAAGTTCATGCAAAGAAGAAGGAAAGACAGTGAGTTTCATGTCCCCATCTTCTCAATTCGGGATTGAGAATGTAACCCACAGCCATGTTCTGAAATCCTGATTAGCTTGGGAACCATGCATAGGGATAGTTCGATGAGTCTGCCCTGGAATTTTTGGAGGGAGGTGAGACCCTCACTGGTTATTTTTTTGTTTGCTTTGAGTTTTTGTTGCCTGCAGGAAAGAATTGGAATCCCCTAGAGGATTTCCTCCCAAGGGGGAAAGCCATTGAAAAGAGACTTCATTTCATATGCAAAAAAACAGTTTTCTAGGCCCCGCCCCCATCAAGACCCTGTGGCCGACCTTGTGGCAGCATAGTTCTGGGTCCCACCTGATGTCCTTGGGGGTAGAGGAAGTGTGCATTTAATCGACAAGATGATCTCACTGCTGTCCAGAAGCAGAAAGAGGGGCAGAGCAGTCACCACTCACCTGTCTTCCGTCCCTATCACTCACACACTCTGGCTGTTCTGCAGGGAGTCCCTACAGAAATAGTGGGTTAGATGTGCTTCACGTGACTCACATTCTCTGTCCCTTAATTTGGGAATGGAATTAGGTTTTATTTATCCCCACATTTGTTGTTATTCAAAGGGCAAGTCAATGAGGCATTTGCTATCAGTCTATCACTCATCATTTCCATAAATAGCATCTGGGTTGTATGTTAGAGGGGCAAGTTTGACTAAAGAGGCAGCTACTAGGTTGGTTACCAAGCAACGAATCTGATGGCTTATTCACAAGCTTAAGGGGCTATTCATCCCAACGACCCCAGATTATTCCCATCATAGATAATTAGGATTCTACATAATCTATATACTTATATCTAGCCCCAGCCTGGACTCATCTCTGGCCAAACCCACATGTACTCAGGACATTAGTCAGGCTAAAGTGTCCCACGGCCCTCACTCACGCACCTCTTTTCTTCACAGGCAGTTCCCTCCCTCCAATAGTCCCCTCAGCCCTATTTCCCCACCATCCATCCTTTTGACTCAACTAAACTGCTCCCTCCGGCCTCAACCACCTTGGGTGCAGCCAACAGCTACAACCTCCCTTCTCTCCCCACTCCACACATACTTGCATCTGTGTGTTTTTCTATTTTCTCCACCTTCCTCTAGCTTCATGTAAGCCAAAGAAAATAGTTTGTATTCTTATCTTCCTTTTCTATCTATAACAAATATCCCATCTGGTGATTTTCCCTCTTTAGGAATGGAAAAGAGTATACAGGAAGAGGAGTGTAACATGGGAAGAGAATGAAGGGGCTAGGAATGATGATCAGTGATCAAAAGTGACAGAAACCCAGGCTAGGAACAGATGGGAAGACAGACAATGCAAAGGGCAGAAGAATGATTTTTTTAACTCCAACCACTATTTCCTGGAAGCCACAAAACTGTAAAGGAGTTGAACACCCTCAGGCTTCTATGGCCTGCATTAAGCAGGTTTGGAAATGTCCCTCTAACACCAAAAGCAGACACAAGGAAAGACACTGACTTACTATACTGTACAAAAATTAAATTCTACTTAAAAGAAAAAAAAAATGTCAAAAGACAGGACGGAGAAGGAAACGAAAAAAGAAAAAAAAAATGTCAAAAGACAGGACGGAGAAGGAAACGAAAACCTCTTGGGCCTGAACAGGCATTCTGAGTCACTGCAGCTGCCAGGCCAGAAGTAGATGCCTGATACCTTGGTGTGCCTCTAGGGGATTCCAATTCTTTCGTGCAGGCAACAAAAACTCAAAGCAAACAAAAAAATAAAGTTTTCATTTTAATGCATTTTATTTTAAGAAGCAATGAGGAAGCTGAAGATATGAACATTATTGCAACTGCCAAAACAACTCTTGTTTGATGAATTCAACTGAAAAAAAAAATCTGTTGAAGCAATTAGTTACATAGAAAACTGGCATTTTACAATCTCTGAATTTAGAACTATAGCATCAGGGAATCCAAGCTTACAAAAAACCAATGCTGTTATTTGCCTTTTTTTGTTGTTGTTGTTTTCTCCCCCTCGATATAAACTTTTCTCCCTGGCTCAGCTTTTAAATGACTCCATCAAATGGCCCCAACTACTCCCTTCAAGGGATTACTGCCAAATTCAATAGATCTCATCATTAGGAAAAATTTCTCTATTCTCAAAGTCATCATATATCTAGCTCTGCTTCAATATCATGTGATAAATAAGATTTAAAATTTTTAGTTGCCAATAAAAAATAAATTACTGATGTATAATTACACACTGTTAAATTCTCCAGCTGTCAGCTAATTCTTTTCAGGTTACTCATTTTCGACTTCCTTTCTTGTTTTTGACTCTCACCAAGATAATCTCTCCCCTGTTGAATACTGTGATGATTTTGAAATATATCCACACACAAAAAAATTCCTTGATGTTTCTTTCTTCAAGAGGTGAAGTCTAAAGAATAAAATAAAATGGAAGTGATGGTTGCAACTTCAGAGATCAAAAGAGGTGCTACAGCTGCTGTCTTGGTCTCTTTCCGTTGGATCACCCATGCTGTGAGAACTCTCCAGCAGCCCATGGAGAGGCCCTGTCAATGGCTGTGTGAGGGTGTCATCATGAAAGCCATCTACAGCCCAAGTCAAGCCTTGAGATGATTATAGTTCCTACTGATGTTCTGATTGAAACTTCATGAAAGAACCTGAGCCAGGCACAATCAGCTAAGGCACCTCAAGGTACTTCAGAATTCCTTACCCATAGAAACTGAGTTCTAATGCCTGATGCTTTAAACCACTAAGGTTTGGGGCAATTTGTTACCTAACATAACATGAACATATACACAAGTTCTCCTCTTCTTCTCTGCTTTTGTTTTTGCCAAGATTTTGAGAACAGAGATGCAGAGATTATGGACCTTATGCTGGCATGATGATAGAGCCGTCTGCAAGAAGCATCTACATGCTGGGTGCCTACTTAAGCTACAGAGCTCAAACACACACCACGATCATGTCAGCTACAATTTCCTTGTTTTTGCAGACAAGGAAACCACAGAGATGTACATCAGAATTTTGGCCAAGGTCATTTTGTTAGGTAGAGCTGAGATTTCAAGACAATGCCTTGTTCTTTCCTCACTACCCCAATGCTTTTCCTATATTCCTATAGAAATTATGACACTAAGCATTTGGGGAGGTTGGAATGGGGGTGGGGAAAGCAAATACAGATTGAGCACCTTCTACGTCATGACGAGTTTTATGTCATGACAAGTTTTATGTCATGACAAGTACTATGTCAAGACAAGTTTTGTTGAGCTTAACAAAAAGCAGTACTCAAAATGGCTTATATCCTTCATCTCTCTGCATTCTCACAATAGTTCCAAGGAATAAGTGGTAAAACTTGCAATAAAATTGACCAAATTATGCTACGTGCATGTATGAATATGTCCAAGGAATGCCACTATTTTGTATGGTTATAATGTACCAATTTTTTTAAAAAAATTTATTTGACAAAGAAACTGGTAATCATAAGCTAAGGGATGGGATAAAGTAAAATCACTCATAAGTTCCACCCTGCAAAACATCTTGAAACCTTGGGAGGAAAAAGATAGACACAGAATAATGCCAGCCAAGCCTATACCTCACAAGATTATGGCAGGAACCATATGAAATAATTTGTATGGACATCATTTATAAACTATAATCTACTATGCAAATGCAAAAGGGTATCATTACATGTGGTCAGTTCTTAATGCAGCAACTGAAGGAAAAGCTCAAACCAGCGGTGACACTCACCCGTGATATATTATATATTATATAAAACAAAACCTACAAATACTTCTAAATATAGAAAAAATTTTCATCTCAAGATGTTTGTTTCCATGATCAAAACTATTACTAAAGACTATAGAATGAAGCATGATTCTATTGAGTAATTTGGTTGCTACATAATTTCTGCACATAGCTACACTGCAAAGGTTTCAAAATGGATTTCAACCAGTAGCAGAAACCTCCTGATTAGAAAGATTTATTTTACATTTAAATAATTTTTGTTAAGCTCAACATAACTTCTCAGTAGCTCTGTATTCAGATACTTTTTAAAACACATTATTGTCTTGAAAGTCTCACATATAATGAAATTGATGAATTGTAAAAATAGAAGCAAATATTAACTTTGTTCTCACCTAAAAGTAACTTACACAAAGACCTAAACTGGCACTTTTTGGGCCATTTTTAATTCAGATTTTTGTTTCCTAACTTATATGAATAATATATAGGGCACATTTTAAACAGTCAAATAATACAGTAATACAGCCATATGCCCCGAAGTGACATTTCAGTCAACAATGAACCATATAAATGATGGTGATCTCATTAAAATGGAGCTGAAAAATCCACTCTCCTAGTTACTGTGTAATGTCATGGCTCAATGCACTGCTTGCCTGTTTGTGACAATGCTGGTATACACACACTTATGTGTCACATGAAAGTGATACAAAGCATAGCAAATTCGATCATTCTCAGTACATAATACTTAATAATGGAATAAATGACTATGTTACTGATTTATGTATTTACTATACTTGTTATTTAGTGCATTCCTACTAATAAAAAAAAAAGAAGCTTGCTGTAAAGTATGCTATGTTCTACCTGCAGCAGCCTTGTACCTCTTGGTTTCCCATATTTCTTGGCTGCATCAAGAGGTCATGTCAAGTGACTGACATTTACCCTCTAGGTTTGTGCACTCCATGATGTTTGCCTAGTGATGAGATCACCCAATAGTGCATTTCTCAGAATATATTCCTACCATTAAGTGATGTAGGAGAGTATTATAATGACATGTTGGATTAATGCATACAAAGTACTTAATACAGTGGTTGGCACACAGAAAGAGCTAAACAGATAAGAGATTCTATCCAAATTTCCTAGCTACCTAATCTTTGGTGATCAAGATTACAATTTACAACACCTCCAACAAGTTTTGGGGGTTTTCTCAAGGTATATTAAGGTGTGGTTTGGAAACTGGGATCTCTGACAAGAAACATTATGAATCATTTTCTCCATTAACAGTCTTTGAAAATATCCTTCAAAGAGGCATCTAATTTCGCTATATTTCTAGTTCAAGTCATGGCAGAGCATGCCTGATGGGTATTTACACATATGCCACATGTGGTTGCCAGAAAATCCACACCAATAAAGATGAATGAATAGGAGGTATGATAGGATTTCAGAAGTTTTATTTAAAAAGTTCCCCAAACCAACTTCACTAAGAAATTGAAACTGGGCATTCTCCATTCCATGTAAGCAAGAATTCCTGAGCCCCAACTGGAAAAACCCAGTAGGTCCTCAAACACGGATATGGAAATACATCGAACTTTACTGACCCTCAAGCCAAAAAGAACAATTCTCCAAGTGTTCTAGGATCTCAGGGAACTGATGGAGCCAACCCACCCACTCCTTGCCCCTTCTGTCAAGCCATCCAGGCTTTCTTAGAAAAGAGGGGACTGGAGAGAAGTAAGAGTTATAAAGAGAGTGAAGAAAAGAAGTCAAGAAGCTCGGTTTTCCTTCTCTAGAAGTCAATCTCTCATAAACAGGGCAGGCAGCTGTCAGACAGCAGGGTAAAAATAGAACACGTGTTAGCTGAGGTCTCTTGTCTACCAAACAATAAGCAGAGTGCACATTGTCCCAAGTCATAGAATGTTCTAGTAAGGCTAAGCACAGCAAAAAGGGAGATAGAAGTCTCAGGAGAACCCAGGAAAAACCAGCTCCATAAGCCAGACCTCACAGAGACTGGGACTTATTATTCCAGTTAGTTATTTCAGTAACTGGAAAGATATTAAGAAACCACAGTACTTTTAGAAACCCATTATACACGGCCCATCCCCAACCCCTTTCAGAAATGCTGTTGAACTTCATTCTTGTGCCCAACGTCAATGTGGCAGAAGGGCTCTGTCTGGCTGCTTCTGCTTCCTTTTGGTATTCTACTCGGGTTCCAGTTATTCAGTGTTCAGCGCTAACTTACAAATTCCTTAAGAGAGAGTCTGATTAATATAATTTAGTCAGCATCATCCCTGGTTGGGAAAGCTCATCTGCCAGGCCACCATATAGGCAGCCAGCCAGCTTCAGATTGGTTTTTCTTGGTCAAGCGCCTATTCATTTTCCAGTCCACTGTGGTCAGAAGGTGAGGTCACCCACAATGGCATTTTTCTACCTAGCTATATCCTGCCTGATTACAACAGTATCATTTGCTCTACTGAAACTAATTCCTCAGTTGATTTGTCCAAATTGCTCCAAACAATCTTCTGCCCTGCTGAAATGGTAATCTAAGAAAAACAACAGATTTCCCGAGAGCTGGCACATTAGCTGACCAGATGCAGGACTTCTCCATGGTGGAAGAAGGAAGAGTAGAATGCACAAGGGCCCTCGCAGCCTGCACTCAGAACTGGTGCTTATTCCACCCCTTCCCTCGGCTGGCCAAGAGAGTCATGTGGCCAAGCCCAGAGTCAAGGGCAGGAGCAGGAGGAAAGGCCACTGTACCCATAAGAAAGCCACAGCAAGAGAGGAGAGGGAACAAAGAATTATGCATAAACAATACAATCTACCACTGCTATTATTTATTCTGGGATGAATAGAATGTAGGGGAAAAAGTTAAATAGGTCAGAGAATCATTCTTCGTAAAAATATATCCACCTCCTTCTCTCCCTAGGAAAACAAACTAAAGCACACTTAAATACTTCTTCATTTTCATTAAATATCTACACTTGCCAAGAGACCAGTAATTTAACTACCTAACTAGATCACAAAAAGTGAGTATAATATTTTTGATTGATCAATAAAGGAAAAAAATATAAACCAAAAGATTTTGTTTTAAGGGAGAATTATTCCAAAACCCTCTAAAATAAAGCAGATGCCTGCTTTGCTGGCTACTCTGTGGAATGCAGGCTGGAAGCGTGGGAGGAAGCGCTCTGGCTGCTGCTGGATTTGAGTTGGGTGGCTGCGATCCTGGGATGCACCTGTAGCCTTTGAGGGGTGTTCATCAGGCAAAGGAGCACAGCTGCAGGGTGCGTATGTTTCCAGCCTCTTAGGGGAGAGCACTCAATCCCACACAAGATGCCTGGGGCCAGTGCCCAACCCTGCCCACTGCCCTCTCACCTGCTGTACGGATGCCCTTTCTTTCACCAAAGCTTTCTCAATCTGTTTGGAGGATACAGGGATCTTCAAATACTTCTGACGTTTCTCACAAAAACAACTCCTGCCTATTTAGAATGTTTTCATTTAGTTAAATGAACTAGAACCTCAGCCAGATACAGTGGCACACATGTAATCCTAGGTACTCGGGAGGTTGAGGTGGGAAAGATCGAAAGTTCAAGGCCAGTCTGGGCAAAAATTAAAAAAAAAAAAATTAAAAGGTCTGGGGATGTGGCTCAGTGGGGAAAAGATCCCTGGGTTCAATCCTCAGTATGGGGTGCAGGGGATCTAGAACCTTGAAAAGCAAACTTGTACAGTCAGGACAAGAATAATTTATCAAAAACTTGATAACATAAGAAGCTCAAAAGATGACTACTTAAAATGCACACACATATTTATATGACATATATGTGAGGTAAATATCCATCATTCATATGTAAACACATTTCTTGGTTTAAGGTTTGCCTGTAGGAAGAATTAATCAAATATGACAGATTACAACTGCCTCTTAGGAAGGAAAAAAATAGGCAATGCAGAACATAGAAAAACCATAATACAAAGCCTAAAAAATGTCATGTAAAAAAACCTAAGAAAGGGACTGATCCTCATGTCAACATGGGGACAGACTCACAGCTAGGCAGTCGTTTTCAGCATTTAGGGGACTCTTCTATAAAGGGACTAACTCCCAAGAAGACAAAGCATCTACTTTAATCGCCTTGAGAACATCTCAGGATGTTGCATAATCTTATTTATTTTGAATCAAAACTAACATTTCAACTCTAATACAATACAACTAACACAACTCTAATACAATACACCATCTCTGTTGGGTTTTTTATCCCAAATACAGTTTCTGTCTTCCCCATATACGGCTTTGTAAATATTGTTTTCCCCCATGCAAGCTGTAAATTCACTTTTGCTATTTTTTCCCACTGGAGGGAAAAAACTAAGGTGGATTTTAGAATATTCTGGAGCCATAAGTATTGATTTCTCAATATCTTCAACTCAGTCTCGATGCCCAGAAATATTCTTGAATTTGTAGGTTTCGTATAAAATCTTGGGCTACTAGAATGAAATTTTTTCTTTGGCACTAAAGACTACCTGTAGAGGAATTTAAACTACATAATCCTTCAGTCTGGAAGGTTTTCCTCCATCTCTGTTTTCATATTTACGGATAAGCTTCTTGGAATTGTTGATAATCAATCCATGTCTACCATTTCCCAGCTATTTTAAACCTCATGTAGCCAAATCAGAAAGCAGAAAACATTCACATTCACATACCTTCCTGGCCTGGAATGCAATTAAACAACTCTCCAATAAAACATATCATTCCCCCTGTGCCCACTGAGTGCAATGTCTGTGGCAAGACTATTTCTTGCAGTAGGTTATACCCTGTCTTTCAATAAAATCTAGATTTCCAAGGATAACAGCTCAGCAATACCCTGTTCATCCACAATCACCAGAACACTTTCTCAAGGGTCAGTCTGAACACAGAATAATACATGGCCATCTAAGCTTTCAAATCAAAGAGTTTTCCAGAAACCATCTAAGACTAGGTGATTTTCTTCTAGCCACTCTAAATTCGAATACCCATAAGGCTACACAGCTGAAAAACTGGTTCAAGGTTCCTAATTCCCACATGACATTGTTCAAAGGTGACCAAATAGCTTCAAGAATTTGTTGATTTTGCAAGGCAAAAAAAGGAGCTAGATGTACCATCCTTCTTTCTAAAGCAGTCTGCTTTCACACCTAGTATTCCTCTTAAATGCATATTCACTTTTTGTTGGTTTTCAAATGATCTCCTTGTAAGATCATTTCTGGTTGCTCCAAATTCTGCCATTTAATACCGAGTCAGGGTGGAGCCAATCTCAAAGACACCTTTATTTGCACACAAGCTATAGGCAGTCTCCAAGCAAGGGAGGCTTCCAGGTCTACAAAATGTTTCTCTGGAAGTCGCCTCTCCCTCTAAGCGCTCACTTGGTCTATCTGCAAAATCCTGCCTGAAAAGTTCCCAAACAATCTGTCAGTAATTGTCAGTCTCAGAGAGTGGAGTTGCCAACACACTAGGTTTCTCCTTCTGTTTCTTTTCCCCTGGTCACAGGACATGTAATACCACCCACACCCTAAACTTCAACATCCAACCTGGCTTCTCAGGACCAGACTCTTCCTCACTAGCATTTTCCAGTGTTCTTCCCCTGAAGATCTCAATATTGCCATTCATCCCCTGCATGAGAATCTAGCCCCTAATCTTCTCTCTATGCAAATTATACCTATCTTTGCCTTTATCTAGTTGCCACTCCAGGAGTTCTTCTCTCTTTTGCAAAGAGTCAATAGGCAGAGGATGAACTTAGTCTTCCATGCTCTGAAACTCCACCTTCTCTCCCACTATGGGACACCATGGATGTCCACTCTGAGCATTCTATAACTATAGCACAAGGCATCCAAAGCCTTTACAGTGTCCTTGAAGTAGCCACCTCCTCAAAGAGGCAAGCAACATTGAACTTGTCCAGGACAAATGCAGCCTTTCTCCTAATTCTCAGATTTGTTTTTCCAAAGCAAAAATCATTGACTGTCTCCTTTAACCCTCTACAGGATGATTCTCTTCTCTTAATTGGAGCAAACAGGAAGACTCAGACAACTCCACTGGCAACGTCTTTGCTGCAGTCTGCAACCACAGCGGATCTTCTCTCTGTGCCCATGAACTTTGTTTTTTTCCAAGGGAGACATAACTACCTGTCACCACATCCCACGATATTTTATGTCTTGTCATGGTTCTTGATGTCATTCAGACCACAAGCCTACAGGCTGATGCTACCAGACATGCAATCAACCACAGCATCACTAAAATTATAAAGAAGAGGTTCCATGTACCCAAAGTGTCCATACTCCTCATAGTTTGATACCATGGGATTTGGTCAGGCCACAGTTGGAATGCAGGCTCTAGGAGCAAAGCCATGAGAACAAGACTCCATGTTGCTCTCAGACCAACCTCAGGAGACCTGGGGAGCTGGTCTGTCCTCAAATGCAGGAGCAAGGAGATCCCAATGAGCTTGTGACTAACTGCTCCAGAGCTGGCTGGCCTGTTGCAAAGACTGGGAAGGGCCTGTCTGAACCAGAGATTCGGGGCTCCGTTGTCTCCTATGCTGCTAGTTTTTGTTTTTGTTGTTGTTGTTGTTTGTTTTTTGCTTTATTTTGAGTTTTTTGGTCAGAAGTGGCCTAATGGAGGCTGTGTTCAAGCTTTTTCACCTCTATGACTGCTTACCTATTCAAAAAAGGTCGTGTTGAACTCTAAGTAAAAAAACGGACTTCTCACTCCTTTCTCTTTTTTTTTCTTCCAATTTAATAGTACCACATGTTTGCAATGCCTGTCATTTTTCTCCCTCCCTTCCTTCCCACCCCTATCTCTCACATCAAAAGATAAATCAACAATTCTTATGCCTGAGCCCTATCTGTATGAAGATCTTTAGAACTTTTAATATGTAAAACATGGGTATCTGCCTTCTTCTGAAATTGCCTGCTTGGTTGAATTTTAAGAACAAAAATCTTAGTAGATGACTGAAAAATATAAGTATTCTATTTAAATATAAGTAATCTAAATATAAGTAATCTATTTAAAACCTACACCCATCTTCACGAGAAAACCACTGGAATTAGCAATGAGAAATTCAACTATGAGAAGCTCAGCTTTCTAATTCTCCCCAAATATTAAAAAGAGTTCAGAAACAAGAACTAAGCGGGTGGATATTTAAATTGGAGAGTCTTTTGGTTCTGAGATTCCCTTTCACAAAGTCTGAACACCTGTGGCCCTACAGAACTATTTTAGTTAGGTGTATTTTCTGTTCATCCTGAGGTTCTCCAGTAACTCGATAGTCTACCCCAGTAATTGGTTCAGGATTCTATAATCCTAATGGCAAAGAAGTCCTACCACAGTCTATAACAGAGATATTGTTTTCTGGATTTGATAATATCATGCATCCCCTGGTATTTTTACAAGAGAAGAAGGTATAACAGGGACATCTATTGCTGTCAAGTTCTTTTCCTAGCAGGTTGTGCCAAACTTGTCTCTCCATGGGTAATTTGCTCCTAAGCATATGCTTTTCTAATAATCTCCATTGACCCATTTTTATAATATTATCCTTCAAATGTTATGTCATTGCAACTGTTAAAATTACTACTAAACAAAGTATGAGAGAATTTGGTTTATATACTGAATGTTTTCCTACAAGTTACCAAGGGAGATGCTGGATAAAGCAGTTCACTCCTCTAAGCTTTACTGTCCAGGGGACTCTGGGAAGTAAGAACTTCATTCCTTGGAGCCGATGCCAAGTTTTTAGAACTACCTAATTGTCACACATCTTTATAAATGCGTATCTTTTAAACTAAGATAAAATTTGCATGGCATATAATTCAATCTTTTTTAAGTGTATAATTCAGTGCTTTTTAGTATATTCACAAAGTTGTACAGCTATATGACCATCTAGTTCCAGAACATTTTCATCACTCCAAAAGAAACCTCTCACTGATAAATAGTTCCTTTTCACTCTGCCTTTCCCCAGCCTCTGGCAACCACTAATCTACTCTTTGTCCTAGTGGATTTGCCTATTCTGGACATTTCATATAAATGGAATCATACAATATGTGGTCTGGATTCTTTGTGTCTGGATTCTTTCACTCAGCATGTATTCAAGGTTGTAGCAAGTACTAGTATATCATTCTTTTCTATGGCTAATATTCCATTGTATAGAAATGCCTCATTTTGTTTATCCATTCATCAGGTGATGAACATTTGGTTTGTTCTCACCAGGTATTTATGAATGATGCTGTGTTGAACATTTATGTTCAAATCTTTGTATGAAATAAGTTGTCAGTTATTTGGGGTATATACCTAAGAGGTGGAATTGCTGGATACCCAGGAATTTCATTTTTAACTTTGCTGAGAAATTCAGGAGGTATCTTAATATTATACAGGCAAGCCACACAGCCATTACCAGCTCATCCAAAGAAAATGTTATTTTCACCAACATCAAAAGGCTTTCTGTAAACAATCAGGATAACCTCCATTAATTACCAAATTCCCTGTGTCTGGTCACTCCAACATTAAAATAAATTAGTCTTATCTGATACAAGTGGTTTCCTGGTAGTTTATGCTTTTCTGGATGCTTCTAAACTGAGTGAAGATGTATCTGAGAATTGTCAAGGCACACAGGGTGCATTGATGGAGACACTGATGATGAAGGACAGTTAGTTACAGGTTAGTTAGTTACAGGCAGGTATTTTGGGCAGCTTTGGGTTCAACTGTCATATCCTAGGCATCAGTCAATTAAGTCCAAAATCTAGACATGTTTAGTAGATTGAAAGACTGAGTCTCTAGACCAAGAATTGGTAAACTACAGTCCATTCAAATTCAGCCGCCAAATCTTATTCTTTTTTTTTTTAAGTCTGTGGGATGAGAATGATTTGGAGAATGATTTATTAAATAACTATAGCTAGTGAAAGTACTTATGTAACATCCTCAATTTTCTTCTTAGCTCAAAGCCTAAGATATTTACTATCAATCCTTTAAGAAAAAGTTTGCTGACCCCTGCTCTAGATGATACTCACGCAAATTAAAGATCAATGAATCAAACAGAGTGCCAATTTATTAATTTATCACTAAAGATGTCCTTTATAGGTGACCAGAAACCACGAGAACTAAGATATCAAGGACCCAGGAGTTTACTCAGAAAACTGGTAAACATAGAGAATCCAAATAGGAAAAAGGTCATGTGTGTACATTGGACATGTTGAGATATATTGCTGAAACTCGGGAAAATTCCAACAAAATATTCATTCTTCCTAAAAGACAGCACCTCACTAGCAACTTGGTGGCTTGCTTCCCCTGTCCAGTTTGTTTCACCTGAAGAATGCTACACTTGCTACATTAGCATATTTGACTTCACTGAATCCACCACCCCAGCCACATCTCTTCCCCGCTTATTCTTTTCTCTTCCCAAGTGTCAACAGCAAATCAGTATTCACTTGGGCTTGTAGGAACACTGTTTCCTCCTATTATGCACTGATTACATTACACAACACTCAACTCTGAATATACATCATGATTCTTGCTTGCAAGACATCAAACTTAAACCTACTAATGGGTGATTGATTATGATAAATCGACTTATTTGATGTATTCTTTATCAACCTGAGTCTTTTCTCCCTTCCCACTAGCTTCTCAAAAAAGTAATAACTGTGGACTGGAATGACACACATCAATTCTTCAATTTCATTCCAAAATGCAACATACCCAAATGATCTTAATCTCTTCTATTTTTCCGCAGACTCAAAATCATCCGCTTCTGTTGACCTTCCAATCTTTCACACAATGAGAAGTTAATCTGTTTGCATTTTATCTCTTCAATGAAAATGAAAAGCTTCTGCTTTTCCCCACATTTCCATCATTGACTTTTCCTTCCTCTCAGTTCCACATAAGCCATGGAGCCTCTTTTACTTGATGCGGAGTGGAGGGTTTGGGGGATTTGGGGGACTAGAACACTTCAGGTCCTTCTTACTAGTTTTAATCTTCCCATTGTTGTTTTAACTTGATTCTCCTATTTCAACATCCTTAACAGTCCTGCCAAATTACCCCTTTTCAAAACTTTCCAATTAGACCTCCAGCTCTCTGAAGAGCTCAGGCCTCAGCAAAAATAGCCACTTCTCCTTCGCTGTCCTTCCCATATGCCTAATCCCATCAGTCAATTCCTGAGCTTCTTTTTGAACAACAGCCATCTTTGAGAGAGCTGGAGCAAAGAATTCCATTATTGTGACAATGTGTTAGTCTACATCTCCCCAGTATTTAAATAAGATAGGTGGAAAAGTTAAAGACTTACAGATAAGAAACTTCTCTTCACATTCTTTTAAAATGTCATTTCAACCTCCAGTTCAACCAAGGCTTGAGTTTAAAATACCACACAAATATTCTCTCTCTCTCTCTCTCTCTCTCTCTCTCTCTCTCTCACACACACACACACACACACACACACACAGCAGAAATTTCATTCCAATAACAAATTATTGATAACACGCCAAACCTACTATTTGACCCTCAAACCATCTTGACACTTCTATGTAGTACAAAATTCTCTATGTCAATATGATCATAAGCTTTCAAAAATTCTCTTCCCAACATATTCTACTTTTAGAGAGCTTCTAAGAAAAAAAAATCTATGTATGTAAGACCCCAAGGACATAAGATGCAACTCTTTATTTTTAATACTGGGAGTAGAAAAACATTACAACAAGGGACATTCACAATTATATGGCAGACTGTACTTAAATCAAAAGATCTTTACAACCTATGTGATACATCTATTCTTTTGCAAATTACTTGGGAGTGACCTTGCCTAAGGGCAAAGAGATAATCTAAATGATTTCTATATTCCTCTTTAAGGGCCTTGAGTTTCCTTTCATCATCATCTCAAAAAATAACCAACTATTGCTCTGGGGTCTAGCCACCAGTCACCACACAGAACTTTCTCGAACCATGAAAAGTATAGATGTACAAACCTATTAGATGTTCTTTCAGCTAAATGATCAATTTTGAAGGAAAAGTCAATTACTCTCAGAAACTGGGAGGTGGGGACAGCAGCAGGGAATCAAATCCACAGCAGATAGAAATTTCTAAAGTGTCAAACAGCAGCCAAACTCTATCTGGGCTATTCATTCTACTTCTGGTGGTGAAAGCCAGTCCTTTCCCAGCTCACGACTGGCATTCCCTTTCGTTACTTAGGGTTCAGGCAATCAGTCAACACGCGATGCGACGGGCAGGAAGCTGCTGGAAAGAGAGCATGTTTCTAGCTCTCGCCTGTGGACGGTCTGTGCCTCGCTCCAGAACGTTTTCTACAGATGCTGCCAGCAGACACTCTGTAATACCTAAACCACAAATCATCACATTCCCCATCCTTTGAGCCAGGGCCTGTGTCCTTGAGCTCCCTACATAGCACAGATATTGACCAAGCTGGCCACTGATACAATAGTCCTTTACAAATGCAAAGTAGAATTTGCCATGCCATCTGCTTGATACACCAAAAAGGAGGTGGACCTAATAACATAAAAATATCCACTGCAGGCAAACCTCAGACAGTAAAGCAGGACACTTCTCAGACATTTTGCCAGGAATGAATCTTGGCTAGCTTACTAAAGAAAACATTCATCAATGTAAACATGTCAGATGTACAACTGTACCCAAAATTAGAGAAAATATGTCTCTGAAATGGAGACATCTTGCAGAAACAGAATCACAGGCAGGCCACTTTAGACTTTTTTTTTTTTTTTCCCCAAAATCTAAGGAAACTGTCTTTCCTCAGAATAAGGAAGCCATGCTAAATAGCTCTTGTCTGGTTGTTTTAGGAACCAATGTGGGGTTTTTTGGTTTTTTTTTTTTTTAATGACTTGAATTTTATCGACTGTGACACATTAAATCCAGCTAAACACAAGAAAGTGTTTCCAAACTGTGAAGCTATAACTTAGGTAAAGGGCTGACTGGACAATACTCACACTGAAAAGGTGAGGCAAGGTGGTCCTGCCCATATCTTAGTGGGAATGAAGCATCCATGGACTGCTCTCCCGAAATCATCTTCTGAGCTGGAAAATACTTGGGCTTGAGCACATATTCCTGGGACTGGCCATGATGAATCATCACATTCTGTGAGGAAAGGGGCGTCACTCTGGGAAGAAACAAAGTGAGGGTAAGAAAATAAATAATAGACTTTTTAAAAAGTCAACTAAGAAGGAAAGAACAAGAAATTAGGTACACTTAGAAAGGAGCACAAATTCCATACAAAGCTCATTTGCTCCTTCAAATACTGTAACTGATCATTCATGGCCTAGAAGGGAGGATTAAACGCTTCCCCTTGGAAGCTGTCTGGTCAAGAAGCTCAATGATAAACAGGTTGCCACCAAGTTCAGGACATAGCTACCATGAGCCTTCCTGCAAAATGCATAGCATTTATACTAGAGAAAAAGGATGGGAACAAATATGAAGAAGTGGGTATCAAGGGGAATAGGGAGGGGGGAAAATAAGGAGAAAGAGTAAAGGAAGGAGATGATGCAAGAAATTTCCATCTTGGTCAGTGCCTCAGTCTGGCTGGGCACAAATCACGAGCCACTGAAGCAGGAGCAAACTTTATTTCTGAACTCCACCAGCACACTCCACACACGCTCCCCGGGAACTCTCCTGAACACCACGCCGGCTCCTCCAGGAACCACCAACCAGAAATCCCTCCACCGGCACTTCCCCAACCAATGGGAACTCTTCAGGAATCCCCGCGAGAGCTCAACCGGAACTCAAGGGGAACTCCTCGAGAACTCAAAAGTCATCATCTTAATGGCTGGCTGGCGTCACCTCTCAACCACTACTTCTGGCAAAAATGCCATGCGTCATCCCGACTCGGCTGTGGCCCTCAGCAGGTCAGTTTAACAAAATCACCTAAAAACAGAGTCAGTATGGACTAGTGGGACCTTCCAATTTGCCTAATTTGGCAGGTTCTTTGGTGGATCTCTTGGAGTCTCAGTTTCCTAATCTTTTGCCCAGGATCTCTGCCACACAGGGCTGAGAGAAAGAAAATGATTATAAAAAATGTGAATACACTTAAACTGAAAAAAAAAACAAAGAAAGAATAAAATAATTTGAATTCCCTTTTTAAACATAAATGATGATGGTGCCTTAGGGAAACATTTAATTTTTATGCTGTATTTTATAATGATTGGGTTAAATGGTTTATGATCACTAGTTGCTAAGAATAACTAACCAAGGCCTTGTTATCATTTCAATCACACAAGACAGGACCTGTGGGACCTTTGAACATGACTGCTCTGCTTTCACCCTCCTGGCCCACCCTTTTATCTTCTCTGACAGTTTTCTTCTACTACATCTAATATATATACTACAAAATAATAAATATTTGCCCAGATTCAGTCACTCCCTGAAGGACAGAAAGGAAATTATCATCAAAGTAAAGCTAATAAGTAGTGAAAAATGTAAAGATACAACAACTCCTTCTGGAATACGCAAAATTGCTACTAAAATTGTTAGGAAAGTGCATCTGAGCAGCAAACTGAGCCTTTGGAAGGAAACCTGCTCCCCAGCATGATCTGACCCAAAAGACTGGCCTTAAGGAGCGACTAACAGAAGAGGAAAATAACAGGACACAATGGCAGCTCAGCAAAGAGGGTAAACTGTCAAGGTGCCCAAGACACCACCCTACAGCGTCTCAACAAGCAGTAAAAGAACCTTGAAGACACTGACTGTTTGATTATCCGAGTTGGGCTAAGAAAGGAACTAGCCCAAGGGACAAGTCATTAAGAACAGAGAAAGGAAAAGAAGAGTCTGGGTCAGGTTGTTTCCCTCTTCATCCAGGAGCTATACCTATCCCTTTAAACCCTCTAGTCACAGAACACCTGAAAAATTCACCTTGAGCCTGGATTTTCCCAGATGTCATACCATGCAAGAGCACTCCCTTTGTCACCAGACTAACAACTAAATTACTAAAAGCCTAGGGCTTCACATTGTAAACACTTCTGTTTTGATGATGTAAGTGTTGTTTTGAACTTTAAGTATGTTTTGTTGGGATGGAATAGACGGTGAAACAGCTGGATACATCTGGCGGTCACAAGTCTAATCTGTCAGCCCTCGTGGAGAAGCAGAAACTCCCCCACATCTCAGAAGCAACTTGCTCTCCAACCATGCTGTCACCCTGTCACTATGTGCTATGACCCACGGAGAGGCATAGGGACCAGCTCCTGTTCAGAACAGGGGAACCCCACATTCCAGGAGACTTAGGCTGCCACAGCGAATTCCAACCCTGACCCAGGCCAGAAAGGTGAGCCTGTGGGTCTGCCTCCAAGATAAGCAAGCACCTCCTTTCTCTTCTCTCTGAATTAGCAGAAGTAGCAGGCAGCAAGAAATGAGCTGAAAATACCTGTACACTTGGGCTCCTTTTCCCTAAACATAATAGAAAGATGATAAACCAATGACTAAGACTAAGCTCTATCAGGTCAAGGGCTTGAGAACCTTGAGCCAGAACTAACCTAAGGAAATCAGAAATCAAGTCCTACAACCATGGAAATAGCCCCCAGAGTTACAAACACTTTGCAAACATGGAGCTAAACACAGCTGCCCTGTTCCCCCAACTTTTTCCTCTTTCCCCAGTGTCAGGGAATAAGTGCCATCAACAGACCCAGGCCATCTGCCTCACAGCCCCACCAAGAAAGAAGCAAAGCCAGGAGCAGATGCCCCTGGAGCAGGAAGGACAGTGGCCGTCACTCATCAGGTACACAATGAAAGGTAAACTCATCAGGGACTCCTTCCTGGCTGGCACCCACCTTTTCCTCCAATCCTATCACTTGCAGTTATTTCTACCTTGGACCTCCTCCTTGCAAATGTACATCCTCATTAAGTCTTTTCTTTTGCTTTTCTTTTATCCAACTATTTAAAAAAAAATCACCCCCCTCCTCTTTTTCTCTGTATTTAAAGTGGGATTTCCTTCTTTTTCCAATGCTTCCAGGGGGGAAAAAAGGCTTAATTATCACTAGTGAATGTCACAGTCATCATAGCAATAGAATGGGAACTTTAAGAGGGGTTAATCTTATTAAAAGAAAATTTAAACATTTAAAGTTAAAACCTCTAGTTCAAAATATTTAGGAGCACCCACATATCCCCTTTCCTCCAAAGAAGCCCTTAAAATTACAGATAAGGAAAAAGGATACAAATCCAGAGTTGATATTTGACTCTACACCACAGTAGAGTCAGCCACACCAGTGGTTTAAAATGTTAAATACTCTGTGAAGAGCAACTATCAAGCCCCTCGGTGTCCTTCCAATGGGACTTCCTTATCCACTGCCCTCTCCCGAGACAGTCCATCAATCCTGTACAATAAAGAGTTCACTTGGGCTGGGGTTATAGCTCAGTGGTAGAGCACTTGCCTTGCAAGCATGAGGCACTGGGTTTGATACTCAGCCCCACATAAAAGTAAATAAATAAAAATATTGTGTTCATCTACAACTAAAAAAATTCAAATTAAAAAATAATAATAATTAAAAAAAAGAGTTCACTTGACAGAGCTAGAGACCTGTGGATTTCTGCTCCAGCACTCATTCTGATTGGTCAGATCCTGTTCCATACAGATTACTAAATAGGTTTTGATCACCCATTATTAAACAAACAAGAAGCCCTTCAACAAATGTGTAAGAGATTCAAGGTGCCCTGAGAAACACTGACTATTGAAGTGGAGTAGAAGCCCCGACTCCTCACAAAATTTTTCTAACTTCTTTTACCTCAACCCATAGTAAAAAGTACATTTTACATGAAGATCTGCACAATTTGTGATCTCACATAACCGAAACAAGTTTCATAAAACAATAGTTACCTTACTATGTATAGGACACCCTGATGTTTTCTCCTCTATTTTTTAACCATCTCGAGCTGTTCTACATTTATGTCCTGACTTTATCACTCCCTACTGGGTTGCAACCAGCGGCTCAAGGACACTGGTGGAAAATCACTCTGAGCACACAGACGTACAGGAGGTTCTTCCCAGGGACCACAGAACAGTTCTAGATGTTGAAATCATATAAGGCAAAAGGTGATAATGAGAAGTGGGTAGTTTCTTCATTGAAGATCTATATATGAAGACATTCTAGTAGGAAAACTATTCAAAAGTCAGATTTTTATCTCCCTCAGCAGGCAAAAAAAAAAGAAGAAGAACAGTTTTCTCTAAAAGAATGAAATTATCTGGGGTGAACCACAAAAGTTACTCCTCCTCTAGAGAAAAACTCTTGTTCTGGCATTTTGAGACCCCCTTGTATATCAACTGGTTTCACCTATGTTTCCCCTAAAAGGAATTCTGCAGGTGACCAGGAAAATAGGGAACAGAGGTGATTTAGATGGGGAAGGAAGGAAGAGAGGGGAATCATTAGAATGCAAAATATGACTGAGATTTTTGTAGATGCTTGACTCTATGGTAATAAATGTAATTGGCGGAGTTGAGATAGGAAGAATGCATTCAAACATGATGCTAGGACATTCTCCTTCAGGAGCTACAGGGATGTTGGCAATGGGCACATTAAGAATGAGAAGAAACCCTAGCATCTTATTTGACTTTGCGCTGAGTGGTACATTTAAAGACAAAATAGTGCAAATGCTATAACTGTTAGAAGCAACCCATATTAGCACCTCTGATGATACAATCATAGAATTAGCTGGAGAAGGTTGGAAAGTCTGGAAGAGGAAGTGAAGAAGAGATTGAGAGATCCACTACCTTCGTCTTTCCACATGGAAGGTCATGGAGTAACATTCATGACCTTAACAGATGATGTCGACAGAAGAACAAATCGAGGTTTAAATGCACTGTCTGCATTTGCGAAAAATGGAAAGCAATCAACGCAAAATACTGACTTTGGGATGAAGAAGGCTGGGGGACAAGGGCTCAGATAAATAAGCTCAATCTTCCCCTACAATGACAAGAAGTTTTGAGACAACATTCACAGTAAATAAATCAAGAAGTATCCATATGGAGACAACTACCAGAACAACTATAGGTCTGACAGATTCAACAAGCAAGGAGTGAGGAACCAAGGGAGAAAGTTCTAACAAGACCTGAAGCTTTCCAGTCTGAATGACTGGAAGGGTGGTTTCGGTTCAAGGCCACGGGGCAAAGTCAAATAAAGAGGTGAGCCTACTCATGGCTGTCAGAAGGAAAGATCCACGTTGGCTGTAGAGACAGAAACACGGGTGGATCTCCAGGGAACAGTCAGGGAAAGCCTCCAACCTTAGGCACAGGGCCATTCCAAGAGGGGTGACGTCTTCAAAGGCAAAAAAAAAAAAAAAACAAACCTGGAAGCACAAAATCCTGGAGGGTAATCAGACTTAATGATGAGGATAAAGAGAATACAGTGGGGGGATCCGAAGAAGAGAAAAACGAGTATAACATAGGTCCAGAAATGATTAGTAGAAGAAAGGTTCTAGGAGGAAGGGAGAGGGGGTCACCTGCAAACTGCTACAAGGACATGTGAAATGAGAAAAGGCCCCAGGGTTTGGTCGTGGGTCACTGGCCACACAAACAGTGTGGGGTCCGGAGCAGTCAGAGTCAAAGCGTGACTTCGAATAGCGAAGGGCTTGATGGTGCAGATATAGGTGACACACGCGGAAAAGAAACAGGGAGCCAACAGGGCAGAGGTCGGGACCAGGCTGGCCCTTGAGCTCTGAATCTATGGAAACCCTCTGTATCTTGTAAACAGAGGGGAAACAATTGCACAAAACTGCCTTCCTTGGAAGAAAGGATTAGTCACTCACTGTTTACACGGCTGCCTTCTGAGTGGCAAGTTCTGGCGCCCAGATGAACTAAACTTTTCCATATTTCTACTAAACCCATTATTTGACCTGTGAGAGGGTGGGAGGATCTGGCACCACACATGGCCCTTTCCATGTCAGACAAGGGCTCTGGACCTCACAGAAGGGAGCCCCCAACAGGCCTTAGAACATTTCCCACAGAAGGTGGGAAACCCTAATCCACCCTAATCCCTTCCCCCTGTGGACTGTCCTCAGGTTTATAATCAGGAATGAGAAAAAAAAAAAACAGAAGAGGAAAGAGTGACGGAGATTACCTCGAGTCCCCCAGCACTGGTTTTCCTCTGTGAAATTCAAGTCAGCCTGGGGACCCCACAGCCATCAAGGTGCTGGGAAGAGCAAGTGCCTGCTACTGAGGGAGAAGCGGGCCACGGAAGAAAAATGTCAGCTATGTTTTGAGAAAACCATAGCCACACAGAGGATAAAGCAAAGCCCTGGGAGCATGCCCCATGGACCCGTCACGTGTGCATGCAAGCATGGGAGGCGTGGCGCGTGGACCCCATCATGCAAATGACCTGCGAGACCAAAAAGAAGCAGGCGGTCAGAGGCTGCTGGTGACCAAGGGCAGCAGAGACAGACTGCCAGGGACAGAAGGAGGGAAACCACAGCACGCCAGAGTCAACACAGCAAAAGAACACAAAACAAGCAACCGCAGGCCTTGAGGACAGCAGGGAAGAAAAGATCTCATGGAAACACAAGTCGGGAGATAAATCATAAAAAGTCCTGTCCAGCCCTCAAATAAAATGAAAGAGACAAAAGAAGAAGAAGGAAGAGGAGGAAGAGGAGGAGGAAGTGGGGGGAGGAGATTGAGAGAGTTAAAGTAAAGAAGGAGCCCTTGGAGGGGGAAGGTGTGAGAATTAGGGAGCTTTAGTAGTGGTCATTGAAAAACGTGTTCAACATCACCAAGTAGCTTGGGATCCTGTTTTCTTTTACTGGTGGCTCTTAACACGCTCTTCCGGGGACATCCGGTAATGTCTGGAGACATGCTTAAGTATCAAGACTTAGAGATGACAAATGGGCATCTAGTAGGGAGAAATTAGGGACACTACTAAATATCCTGTAATGCACAGGACAGCCCTCTACAAGAAGGAAATATCTGACCCTAAATGTCAATTGCACCAGGGTTGTGAAATCCTACTCTAAACATGGGCTCCTAAAACCAAACAGTCATAACAGATACAAGAGTAAAGAGCCAATGGCCTCCAGGAGGTCTACAGAAATGATGGGCCCAGACAGACAAGAAGTTAGACTCAAAACAGACTGAACCTGCACTACCTCCTCATGTGTCTTGTGGAAACACCATTAGTTCAGAGAGGCAGCCCCTGCACTTGAGTTGCCTGGGTAGCAATCTGGTAAGGGAGCTAGAACATACCAAAACCCTGGGGTGCACAGGATTTGGGGGACTATATGTACTAGAATTGCTTGCAGCAACACTACAACACATGGTTGGAAGGAACCTTTATTAAACCATTTAGCACTGGGAGGGAGGTATGCCATCCCTGAAGGCATGGTAGAAAAATAACAGATGGTCAGTCCCTGGCTGCTTTCTTTTTTTTTGGGGGGGGGGGGGTGGAGGGGAATACTAGGGATTGAACTCAGGGGCACTCAACCACTGAGCCACATCCCCAGCTCTATTTTGTATTTTATTTAGAGACAGGGTCTCACTGAGTTGCTTAGCACCTCACTTGTGCTGAGGCTGGCTATGAAATCACAATCCTCCTTTCTCAGCCTCCAGATCGACTGAGATTACAGGTGTGCACCACCACAACAGGCCCTGGACTGCTTTCTAAGGAAGGTGGATCCAATCAACTGTAGCGCTTTGGTTATTCCTTCACAAATAAATACATCTTGGTCTACACATACAAAGTATCCTTCAGTCTTCAAAAGGAAGGAACATACTGGCACATGCCACAATATGGATACATGTTATGCTGAGTGAAATAAGCAAGTCACAAAGGACAAGTGAACTCAATTTACATGTATTGGGATCAGCAGTCAAATTCACAGAAACAGAAAGTAGAATAGTGATTTCCAGGAAGAGGGTGGGGAGTTTTTTGCTAATGGACATGGAGTTTCCGTTTTTAAAGGCAAAAGAGTTCTAAAAGTGGGTTGCACAACAATGTGAATGTACTTAACACTACTGAACTGTATATTTTTAAATGGTCAAGATGGTAAGTTTCCCATGAAACCACAATCGATTTTTTTTCTTAATTTAAAGCTGTAATGGAGAGGACATTACAAGAAGCACAGAAAACAAGGCCTATTCTCTGGAAGATTGATAAAATGAGTAACAGTTTAAGAGAGAGTTTCTTCCTGCTTCGTTTTTCTTTGCAAGTGCTTGAAAAATGTGAATAGTCTGACCAATTCAATTCAAAGTCAAAGGTTGTCAGAAAAAAATAAAAAATAAAAAGGTTGTCATATTAGAAAAAAGCAAGATCAAACTATACAACACAAAAATCCCATCATAGATATAAAGACGGATAGGGTAAAAGGATAGAAAAAGCCATGACATGGTAATAAGAATCAAAAAAAGCTGGAATGGTTATGTTAAAAGCAGGAGGAATATATTTTAAAGTAAACAATATTACTAAGAATAAAAAAGACCACTTCATAAGGATGGTCAATTCATCAAGAAGACATAACGGGCTGGGGATGTGGCTCAAGCGGTAGCGCGCTCGCCTGGCATGCGTGCAGCCCGGGTTTGATCCTCAGCACCACATACCAACAAAGATGTTGTGTCCGCCAAAAACTAAAAAAAAATAAATGTTAAAATTCTCTCTCTATCTCTCTCTCTCTCTCTCAAAAAAAAAAAGACATAAGAATGTTAAACCCTAGTATATCTAATTAATAACTGTACATCAAAATATGTGAAACAAAAGCTGTAAAAAAGTCCTTAAGAAATAGAAAACAAAACTTAGTTATAGTTGTAGTTTCAACATCCTTCATAAAATAATTGAGACAAGTAGAAAATCAACAAGGATAAAGAAGGTTTTAATAACACTATCAACCAACTTCACCTAATTGACATTATTAGAACATTCTACCTAACATCAGCAAAATATACTTTTTTTTTTCAAGTGCAACCGAGTATTTAACAAGATAGCATATTCTGGAACATATAACAAGTTTCAATAAATTTTAAAGGATGTGAAACACAAAGTATATTTTCAGGCCATAATAGAATTAAGCTAGGAATCAATGACAAAAATCTCTGGAAAATCCACAAATATTTGAAAACTATAAATACCATAAATATCCAGTGAATCAGAGAAGAAATCACATTGGGAATTAGGAATTATTCTGAATTCAATGAAAACTAAAAACACAACATATCAAAATTTATGGAATGCCACTAAATCAATACCAAGATACAAATCTGTAGCGCTGAATACCAATATTATTAGAAAAGAAGAAAGATCTCAAATCAATGAAATCAGCTTCCATAGAAAATGAGGGGGGAAAAAGTAAAAGGGAAACCCAAAGTAAGCACAAAGAGAATAATAACAATAAAGATCAAAGTGGAGATCAATAAAATAACAAAACTAATTCAGAGGAAAATAAAAACAATAAAACCATAGACTGTTTCTTTAAAATCAGTAAAACTGATAAATATCCAGCTAAACTGATAAACACAAATATCAGAATAAGAAAAGTAACATCTCTGAAGACAAAGAGGGTCACAGGTCTAATGGACCAACCTGAAGACACTCCCAAGGGCCAAAAGATAGAACAACTTTAGAATCAGTGAGAAGAACTGTCTTTCTAAGGTCTTTCTAATACATTTAAATCCATCCGGTTCTTCAAAAATATCATAAAGACTTCTGGGAGATATTAAATACTTTATTATTTTAAAAATTGATCAATAAAAGGAAAGAATCAAGCATATTATCCACCTCTGTGATGGTTAAATTTGCAATGTCAACTTGGAGGGCGTTTCTGGGTAAGATCAACATCTAAATTTTTCTGAGTAAACAGACGGCCCTCCATAAATGTGATGAGCCTCATCCAATCAGATGAAGGTCTAAACATGAAGGAAGGAGGGGAAGGGAGAGAAGGGAAGGAAAAGCAGCCTCCCGAGCAAGCGAGTTCTCTAGCAGACCACTTTTGGGCTTTATCTGCATAATCAGGAACCCTGGGATTCATTGTAACCCCTAGAAGATCCAGACAATGATCATCAATGGCCACCAACATCACAAAAAGCCAGACAAGATATTGTGTACACCTTAACAGAAGAACACAGCAATATTATGAAGGAGTCTAAGCAAAAATTAAAACTGAATCTGATCAAACCTATATACAGGAAATTCAGAGGATAGAGTATGTATTGATAATATAGGCATGTCACTAGAAAAATCCACAGATTGTTCAGTGAAGAAATGTCAGGGAAAAAGAGAGAGGGGGTCTAAAAGAGACTTAGGAGACACCACCCTATTGTAATGGGTGAACATTATTTTGATCCTGATACAAACAAATAAGCTGTTAAAATTTCTTAAGGGAGATTTGAATCTTTCGATTTTTAACAATTCTGAGTAATTATTGTTATTTTAGACAGTAGAATGGCCTTGAAGTTATTAAGAGGTCTTATCTTTTATAGACGCATGTTGAAAGATTTACAGACTGGCTTCAAGATAAACTTGGGAGAAGAGAAGCTGAAGAGAATACATAAGAAATACAACTGGCTGTGCATTGATGATTATTTATGATGCAAAATGCTTATTTTGCAGTTTCTTTCTACTATTTTCTTTACACTTGCATATTTCTTTACATTTTTATATTCACATTTTACATTTCTTTACATTTTCATAAACTATTCTATAACAGCTCACAAAATATGATTATCATGTCACTACCTTTTGCCATTTTTCAAATGAGATAATAGTTTTAAAAAGTACTTTGCAAAGTATAAAACATTACATATGTAAGATAGCAATATTACACATAGAAAAAAAGAAATCAAATAAACAACCAATGAGGAAAAAAAGAAGAAAAGGCAAGGAAATTCCAGCCATGCCACCCTGTCTCTCCTTGTTTTAATTATCAAAGCCACATGCTAATGAAACATATCCTATCTGCAAAGGATGAGGTAACTGTTTTCAAAAGATCTGAAAAACACAGAAGACTGAAATCATCAAATTCTTGAACCAAATTGTTATTTAACAAGTAACCACGAAGGGAATGTTGTTAATAACTAATGTCCTGCTTTTATCAAACAAGGGCTGCTACATTTGGTTACTTGGGTCAGCTTCCCTGAACTCAAATGGAAAAGAAATTGCAGCCATGTCCTCCTATTTATCTAATTCAGAGGGTTCAAAGGAAACCTAACTAATAAAAAATGAATTTAAAATGTGGACAGTTTAACAAATAATGAAGGCCCCTAGCCTACTGGGGAAATGCCAATTGCAAAGCTTTTAAATGGAATCTTAGCTCAACCACTTATCCTGGGGAGGGGAAAGGGAGAATTACCTTAATTTCCTTGCAATGTAAGGGCAACTGTGTCTGTGTCACCATGTTAATGTGGAAACAGTCTTGAGATGTGATTATTTTAGAAAAGTTGATACACAGGGTATTAAACCCTCTCACTGCCCTCTTCCCATAAGGACAACACCAAAACAGAATTTTACTTCTTTGATAGTATTAGAGTTCGTATTCAAAAACTGCCTGAACTTGTACCGTTAAAAGCAAAGCTTATTGTTTTAAAGTCTTATCAAAACTTGAAAAATTTTTAGTGCATTTAATAAACAAGGAGTTCAAAATATGCATAGTCTCCAGACCAGTGGTTCATACTGTTACCCCTACACGTTTTGCAAGTCAAACAATCCAGCACCACAGACACGGTGGGAAATCATCTCACAACTCCACAAAAGCTAAACACAGAGTTACCATATGATCCCCTAATTCTATATTGAGAAATACACCCAAAAACCTTGAAAGTAGGGACCCAACATACTTGTACTCCAATTTTCACTATATTTTTATTTATATCAGCCCAAAAGCTAAGAATGACATAAATACCCCTGGACAAATAAATGGATAAATAAAATGTGATGTGTACACAACCGGAATAGTATTCGACCTCAAAAAGGAACAAAACATCAATACATGCCACAATATACAGGAGCCCTGAAAACATGTTAAGTGAATCAGACAGACAAAAAATGGAGAATATATGGAGAATATTGTATGACTCCATTTATAGGAAGACATGAAGATATGTCCCTAGACCATATGAATTCTTAGACAGAAAAAAGAACACCAGTTATTTCAGGTTGTGGGAGAGGTGCTTGTTTTTTTGAGAAATAGAAGGTTTGGTGTGTCTTTGCCTGGTTTTGGAATCAGGGTGATATTGGCCTCATAGAATGAGTTTGGAAGTGCTCCCTCTTTTTCTATTTCCTGAAATAAATTGGAGAGTATTGGTATTAGTTCTTCTTTAAAGGTCTTGTAGAACTCGGCTGTGTATCCACCCAGTCCTGGGCTTTTCTTGGTTGGTAGACTTCTGATGGCGTCTTCTATTTTGTCATTTGAAATTGATCTATTTAAATTGTGTATAAAATCCTGATTTAATTTGGGCAAATTATATGACTCTAGAAATTTGTTGATGCCTTTGATATTTTCTATTTTATTGCAGTATGAGTTTTCAAAATAATTTCTAATTACCTTCTGTATTTCTGTAGTGCCTGTCGCGATATTTCCTTTTTTATCGCGTATGTTAGTAACTTAGAGTTTTTCTCTCTCCTTCTCTTCGTTAGCATGACTGAGGGTCTGCCAATTTTATTTAGTTTTTCAAAGAACCAAATTTTTGTTCTGTCAACTTTTTCAATTGTTTCTTTTGTTTCCATTTCATTGATTTCAGCTCTGATTTTAATTATTTCCTGTTGTCTACTGATTTTTCTAGGGCTTTGAGATGTAATGTTAAGTCATTTAAACCCCTATCTCTCACCACACACAAAATTCAACTCAAAATGGATCAAGGACTTAGGAATAAAACTAGAGACCCTGTGTCTAATGGAAGGGAAAAGCAGGCCCTAATCTCCATCATGTGGAATTAGGCCCCAACTTCCTTAACAAGACTCCTTTGGCGCAAGAATTAAAATCAAGAATCAATAAATGGAATGGACTCAAACCAAAAAGTTTCTTCTCAGGCAAAGAAACAATCTGTGAGTTGAACAGAGAGCCTACATGGTGGGAACAAACCTTTACCCCTCACATCAGTTAGATCACTAATCTCAAGGGTATATAAAGAACTCAAAAAGCTAAGTACCAAAACACAAATAACCCAACCAATAAATGGGCCAACGACCTGAACAGATGCTTCTCAGAAGATGATATTTAATCAATCAACAAATATATGAAAATATGTTCATCATCGCTAGCAATTAGAAAAATGAAAATCAAAACTACTCTAAGATTTCATCTCACTCCAGTCAGAATGGCAGCTATTATGAAGACAAATAAGTGTTGGGGAGGATGTGGGGAAAAAGGTACACTCATATGCTGCTGGTGGGACTGCAAATTGCTGCAGCCAATATGGAAAGCAGTATGGAGATTTCTTGAAAAATTGAGAATGAAACCACCATTTGACCCAGCTATCCCTCTCCTCAGTCTATACCCAAAAGACTTAAAAACAGCATACTACAGGGACACAGCCACATCAATGTTTATAGCAGCACAATTCACAATAGCTAAACTGTAGAACCAACCTAGATGCCCTTCAATAGATGAATGGATAAAAAAAATGTGGCATATATACACAATGGAATATTACTCAGCAATAAAAGAGAATAAAATCATGGCATTTGCAGGTAAATGGATGGAGTTAGAAAAGATAATGCTAGGTGAAGTTTAGCCAATCCCCCCAAAAAATGCCAAATGTTTTCTCTGATATAAGGAGGCTGATTCATAGTGGGGTAGGGAGGGGGGATGGAAGGACTAAAGAAACTCTAGATAGGGTGGAGTGGGAGGGGAAGGGAGGGTGTATGAGTTTAGAAATGATGGTGGAATGTGATGGACATTATTATCCAAAGTATATGTATAAAGACACGAATTGGTGTGAATATACTTGGTATACAACCAGAGATATGAAAAATTGTGCTCTCTATGTGAAATAAGAATTGTAATGCATTCTGCTGTCATAAATAAATTTTAAAAATAATAATACATAAATAGAAGGTTTGGGGTGGGGGAAATGGAAAAAATTTTGTAAAGAGTGGTGATGATTTCACAACAGTAATTGATTAATGAATGGAATCAACTATTAAAGTAGTTAAAAATCACAAATTTTATGGTATGCGCTTTAATCACAATTTTTTTAAATTACATTTAAAAATTTAGACCCAAATATCTCGTACGACAAAAACCAAAAAATACATCTAGAAGAAGGGATTTTGAATGTTTTTGCCATAAAGAAATGATAAATGTTTGAAAAGATAGATGTGCTTACCATGATTTGAATATTATACCATGAATACATATAGACATTAAAATATCACATGGAATTCCATAAATATAGACAATTTTTATATGTGAAGTTAAAAAGTTAGTTTTTTAAAAGAAAAGAAAACACACTACAGTAAATGAGAGAGGAAGTGGGCAGGTTTATTACCTCCCTACTCCATCCTTCCGTGTTTCTGGATGACACGGTGTAAGACTTGTTTATCTCCACACATTTCACATACATTTTGTCCCCTGTTGGGCCATTATTTGTGTCAGATACCAGTTCTCCAGCGATAGCGAGTGTATGGTTCCATTTCCTGCATTACCACTTGGATATTTTCATCCCTCATCCAATGCTCTTCACTCAGTCAGCTGAACCACATTATGAGATTTCAGCCTCTGTGGCCAAAACACATTCTGCTCCTGTGACCCGCCTCCCCCTTCTCAGGGTTCTGCTGAGGACCTAACATCCCGTTTGCCAGATGTGTGAGTTAACCTGTATCCACTCGCCTGGAAGGCCCTTCATATCCAACTTTGCTCATTCTCCAAAATCTCCTCCCACTGCACTTCGGTAGCTACTGTATTCCATGAACATGTTAATAAACTCTCCATCCCACACCCTAAGGGAGGCAGGAAGAGACAAGCATGGATCTGAGCTTTGGATGCTAACTCCACATTCCCTCTCACTCCTAGTGAACTGGAAGAATGAAAAGGGTAGAGTGAACATATCATAAAAGTTGTTCTTTCACAATTTTCCCTCTTTAGCAGCTAGCATCTTCCTTGCATGAAGCACTATTATAAACATCCAAAGAGTCAACAGTGAATATTGAGATCTCCCATATCGTAACCCCATCTCCAGGACAGGGTATGTAGCAGCAGGGTGCTCAAGGTGAAGGTGAACAGTTCAAAGCAGGATCTAGGAAATTCAAATCATATTTCTGCCTGTGCCACTGAACTTCTGAGAGCCCCGATCCAAACATTACCAAATCCCTTCAAGTTTCAGTTTCCTAATTTATAAAGTGTAGGGCTCTAGGACATGACCTCCAAAGTCCCTGTTTTCAAAGTTAAACCAGCACGTCAAGAATTCCTGCCTCAAAACTGTTCTCCAGTCACACTAAAAACTATTTCATATGGGAACACATTTTTAAATGTAATGTACATGTAGATATCTCTGCAAAGTAGGAAGAAAATACCTCAGGGTTTTATTTTCCCACAGTCAAGCTAAATAGAATAAACTAAATAAATAGGAAAATTCTTTCAATTTTTTAAGGTGAATGCAATAAACTCTGTTCTTCCCAAATGGCCTTGTTTTCTTTTTTTCTTTCTATTACAATTGCAGCTAAACTAGGTCACCTAAGTAATAAATATTGAAAGCACTTAACCAAATTCAAACATCTGTTCCAATCCTCTTTCAGGGCTTGATCCAGCTGAAAGAAAATATCCACTACCCTACAGGACCTGGAAGATCCTCTAACACTGCTAGAAATGTTATATTTTTTTTCCTAAAGCCAATATAGTTGGTGAAAAAACTATGGCTTATTTCAGTTGTCTCGAGTGCAATAAGTATGAAACTATAAGAGCAGCAGAGAAATCTTCCCATACTGGATGCTCCTATACCAACACAAAGGGCTCATAACCTAACTTTGACTAGGTATGTAAGATTTAAGCCCAAAGTTTGGTAGGTCTGCTGTTCAGAGCATGGTGAAAGCAGTGCCTCTGGTTTCCATCTACGATAGCAAAGCTTGTTCTGACACTAGTTGACCTTTTTTTGCATTGTAATTGCTAAGCAAATCATTCAAATTTGCCTTTGGGTGGGTAAAATAAAAATGGTTGGTGTATAAAAAACCACACTATGAAGTTAAGAGCTGAATGACAGATTAGAAGAAAATATCTACAATGCCCATGAAAAATAAAGGCATACACAAGTATTTTACAAATTGATAAGAAATCAAATGGGTAACCCAAAGGGGGCTCAGGAAGATGGACAAAGGATACAAATGTGCGACTCACTCAAGAATAAATCCAAACAATCCTGATATGTGAAAAGGTGCCCAACCACATCAGTACTCCAGAAAATACAAACCTGACAATCTTACCTTGTATCCACTTTGCTAAAGCTTAAAGGGGGAAAAGAAGAAGAAGAAGAAGTATGCTGACAGGGCTGTAAAGTAGAAGTACATTCTTAGGGATTCCTAGTAAAAATAGAGATTTTGAGTTTGAAAACCAAACTCAAAAACTTAAATTCAAATAATGCACATCTATGGACCTAATGACCATATTCCTTATAATCTAAGAAAATAAAAGTCCTGGATGTGATATACATTTTCAAAAATTTACTGAATCATTATTTGTAATAAATTTTTTAAATTATCAGAAATAAGCTGAATGTTTATTAGAAGAATGATTCAAGGTCTGGGGTTGTGGCTCAGTAGTGGAGCGCTTGCCTGGCATATGAGGGGCTCTGGGTTCAATCCTCAGCACCACATAAGAATAAATAAAATAAGGGTATTGTGTCCAACTACAACTAAAAAAATAAATAAATATTTTTTTTTTTTAAAAAAGAATGACTTGGACTGGGGATGTGGCTCAAGCAGTAGCGCACTACCCTGGCATGCGCAGGGCGCTGGGTTCAATCATCAGCACCACATAAAAATAAAATAAAGATGTTGTGTCCACCAAAAACTAAAAAATATTTAAAAATTCTCTCTCTTTAAAAAAAATAGATAAATAAATAAAAATAAAAAGAATGACTCAATAAATCATCACATTTACAAAATAAAAGATTTTGTAACCACTAAAAATAAATTTGATCAATATCCTCGGTATCTTTGCTAACAGTGTCATTGCTGGTATAATTTTTCCAAGGGCTTCTTGCATGGAGCCATCAATTGGCTTGGTATTGTGGCATTTTGTATCCTCCCCTTCTGCTTGTAGCAGATTATTTATGATGTTTGTGTAAAAACCACTATGGTCATTATTTAAATTAAACAAAAGGAGGAAATGTTAGGGTCTGTAAACAAGTCAAGATGGCGCCTGGCATTTTGCCAGAGGGAGTGGTTTGTGAAGTAACGCCAGCGAGCCATTAAGTGTGGAGATTCCTTATTGGTTGACTGCTATATCTAGTTTATGTTAATTAAGATAAGCTGTGTGGAATGTACATATACCCCTCCTGTCCTACAATAAACGGCTCCCACTCCTGCTGTATCAAGGTACACAAGTTGCTCATCACACCCCCCGGTTATTTTGCTGCAGCAGGACTGTGGCAGATTTTTATGCTCTATTGAGAAAAATCAAGATGTGTATATATACATAAAATAAATATAAATAAATAAATAAATTTTATATATATATTTCTCCCTATCACTTACTATGCAATTTAAGAAGTTAAAAATGACTACAGTTGTCCCTCTCTATGCCCAGTTTCACCTTCCTCAGTTTCAATTACCCATTATCCACCATGGTCTGAAAATAATACATAGGAAATTCCAGAAATAATTTATAAGTTTTAGATAACTTTTCTTACAGTATGTTGGCATAATTGTTCTACTTTATTAGTTACTGCTTTCAGTTCCTTACTATACCTAATTTACAAATTAAATTTTATCATAAGAATATATGTATAGAAAAAAACATAATATAGATAGGATTCAATATCATCCTTAGTGTTAGGCATTCACTATGGTTCTTAGAACATATCACCCAAGGATAAAGGGGGCTATTATATATAGACTGGAGAGAAAAGCAGAAGGTTATCCACCAGATTATTAATATTAGATATTTGTGAAGGGAAATGATACAGTTAAAGTGGAAAAGAAAAGTTAAAGACATAAATTTTGAATTTTAAAGATGCCTATGATTTTTTTCTCTTTTACATTTTTATTGGTATATTATACTGGTACATAATCATGGGATTTGTTGTTACATATTTGCACATGCACACAATATAACAATATAATTTGGCCCATATCACTCCCCTCCCCTCCCTTCCCTTCCCTCCTCCTGTTCTCTTTCTATTCTACCAATCTCCCTTTGATTTTCATGAGATTCTCCACCATCACCTTTTTTCCTTTTTACTCTCTAGCTCCCACTTATGAGAGAAAACACATGACCCTTGAACTAAGTTTTGCTTATTTTGCTTACCATAATGCTCAAGTTTCATCCATTTTCCTGCAAATGACACATTTTCATTCTTCTTTATAGCTGAATGGAATTCCATTGTACATATATACTACACCTTTATTCATGCATCTGTTGATGAACACCTAAGCTGGTTCCCTAGTTTGGCTATTGTAAATTATGGTGCTATAAACATGAGAATGCATGTATTGGTACAGTGGGATAACTTTAAATTTTTAGCAGTGGTATAACAGAGTCATATAGTGGTTCCATGCCTAGTCTTTTGAGGAATCTCTATACTGATTTCCAGAGTGGTTGTATAATTTACAATCCCACCAACAGTGTAAAAGTGTTTCTTTTTCTTCATATCCTCTCCAGCACTTATTATAATTTGTATCCTTGACTACTGCCATTCTGACTAGCATGAGATAAAATCTCATGAATGATTATGATTTTGATTTGTGTAGTTTTGATTTGTGTTTCCCTACTGGCTAATATTAGATGAATATTTTTTCATATATTTGTTGACCATTTTTATTTCTTCTTTTAAGAAGTTTCAGTTTAATTCATTTGCCCACTTATTAATCGGATTATTGTTTTCTTGGTGTTAAGGTTTTTTTTAGTTCTTTATATACTCTAGATATTAATCCTCTGTCAGAAGAGTAGCTAGCAAAGATTTTCTACGATGGCTATGTTTTTTAACGCATATGATAGCTGGGCATGGTGGTGCATGCTTGTAATCCCAGTTATTTGGGAGGCTGAAGCAGGAGGATCACAGTTTTAGGCCAGTCTCCATAACTTAGAAAGACTCTCAGCAATTTTAATGAGACCCTGTTTCAAAACACAAATAAAAAGTGTTGAGCTGGGCATGGTGGCACATACCTGTAATCCCTGTAGCTCTGGAGGCTAAGGCAGGAGGATCACACGTTCAAAGCCAGCCTCAGCAAAAGTGAGGTGCTAAGCAACTCAGTGAGACCCTGTCTCTAAATAAAATAGAAAATAGGGCTGGGGATATGGCTCAGTGGTCGAGTACCCAAGTTCAATCTCTGGTATGTCCCTCCCTCGCAAAGAAAAAGTGCTGAGGATGTAGCTCAGTGGTAAAGAGCCCCTGGGTTTGACCCCACAAAAAATTAAATTTAAAAAGAAAAATATTGTGACATTTCAATTATTAAAATTTATATGTGTACTGCATAAAGAGATGCATAAAGAGATGATCAGAAACAAAATAATAATTCCCATATACCCCACTTTTTTTTTTTTTTTTTTTTTTTTGGTACCAGGGATTGAACTCAGGGGCATTTGACCACTGAGCCACATCTCCAGCCCAATTTTGTATTTTATTTAGAGTCAGGATCTCACTGAGTTGCTTAGAGCCTTGCTAAGTTGCTAAGGCTGGCTTTGAACTTGTGATCCTCCTGCCTCAGCCTCCTGAGCTGCTGGGATTACAGGCGTGGGCCACCACACCAGGCTCACCCCACTGATTCCTATTGCAGTGATCTTCAAACTAGGTACTATACATCCAAAAGATAAAAAATAATAATAATGCTGACTTTCAAAAAGAAAATACAGGAAACTTTATGTATCTAATTTATGTTTATTTATATGTGTTTTATTTCATCTATTTTATCTTCTTTTTAGCATGTTTTATAATAATAATATTATCTCAACAGTTCATATGCTCATATTTGCAGCACATACTAAAACAGTTTTGCCGATACACACATGTAACTCAAGTTTAGAAACCATGGTGGATAAATCCAAGCAGGATACTTTTTTTTTTTTTTTTTTAGTTGTAGATGGACACAATACTTTTATTATATAAGCCAAAAGGACTTCCCTCAGAATTTCCCATTGTACAGATCTACTAGAACATATTGCCTCCATTTTCACATTTATGAAAAATACCTTTAGAGTTAAACCTTCATTTTTGAAGGATTTTCTCCTTTGGCTCTACAATTCTGAAGATAGCTCATTTCTTGAACACATTCAAAATGTCATGCCACCATTTCATAATCTCCTTTGCTCCTGATGAGAAATTACCTATCAGCCAGGTACAGTGGCGAACGCCTGTAAAGCGAGAGGCTTGGGAGGTAGAGGCAGGAGGATCACAAGCTCAAAGCTAGCCTCAGCAACTTAGTAAGACCCTAAGCAACTCAGGAGATCCTGACTCTAAATAAAATATTAAAAAGGCTAGGGATGTGGCTCAGTAGTTAAGCACCCCTGTGTTCAATCCCTGATACCAAAAAAAAAAAGTGACCTATCATTGATATATTATTGTTCCCCTATAAATACATATCCTTGGACTATGCCTCTTTCAAGATTTTCCCTTATCTTTGATATTCAGCTATTTTACTATGCAATGCCTAGTAGCACAGTGTCCTTTTTATTCATCTTGCTTGAGGTTTGCTGAACATCTTCGGTCTGCAGACCTTATCTGGGCAACTGTCACTATTATTCCTTCTGTTTTCCTATTATATTCTCTTCTTGCTTCTGAGACTACAATTACATATACATTAAATTGCTTGATATTATCCCAATAGCATTGAGACTTTTCTCATTTTTCTTAAATATTTTTTCTTTGTTTTCTTGATTAGATAACTTCTATTCATCTATCTTCAAGTTCTTTTCCCACTTCCTCTTTGTTTTCTTGGTTTTCAATTTTCCTATTAAATTCTTCACTTGTTGTTTCATGAAGACCACATTTTAAGTCCTTAAGCATATTTTTGGCAGCTCAAGTTAAAGTCCTTCTACACTAATTCAAACATCTCAGTCATCTTCGGGTTTCTTTCTATCGACTACTTTATCTCTTGGCTCAGTCATATTTCCTTTCTTTCTCATAATTGTTACTATGTATAGGACATTATGATCATAGTCACCATAGATGGATCTTCTTTTCGAATGCTGATTGTTCTGTTGCTCTTGGCAGCTAGTTACTGGGCTGGACTCAGACTCTAAGTTCTGTTACCCTACAGTTTGCTATAGGTAGAACTGTTTGGTTCTTTCAAATTTCCACCAGTTGCTTTTCAGTGGAAACTCTGGAGTCTCCAAAGGAAGTAGACAATAATTTGGACAGAGTTTATATACAGATGTTTGGGTCACCTTCTTTCAGAGTAAACTCTCCTCCAATTTCTATCTATTCTTGGTTGTCGTTCAAATACCTCCAACAGTTGATTTTATATTTTATACAGAATTTGTAAATGTTATCACTAGTAAAATTAGTCTGATAACAAGAAATTATCTCATCTATATTTTTAATTTTTTTTCATTCAGGATTACTATTATTTTATATTGATTCTTAACATATTTTTTGAAGAAGCATAAAATAGAAACATTCCTTGTTAATCCTGAAGTAATTAGATTACCTAAGGAATCATAAAGATCTGTTTTCAGTTTCATAGCAACTATTTCCTTGCACTAGAATCAAAATATAGGGTATAAATTTGGAAATGATATCATCTTATTATGCATGTTTACATTTGGTAATGGGATTACTTTTAAAGTGGGGAAAATATGTTCTCTTTAGAGGAATGAGGAAATGTAATTTTTTTCATGTGGAAGATGGCATTACCTCACATATTAGCTCAGAAATCCACAGGGTTTATAACCATGTGCAATGCAACTCGTGAAAACAGTCTGTTTGCCAAGGGCAAAGGGATTCATCACATTTCTGGCAACTGGGGAATCTTTAAGCTGTAATTCATTGAACAATAAAACAACATCATTACATGGTACTCACAGATATGTAATGCGAGCAAATTACTGTAAATGGCTTCATGCTATTCCCCAAGCTTAATCTATAATTCATGTGATAATGGTTTGGTATTCTATATTCTTCAAAGAGGCCAGTTATAATTTCATTGATGAAAAGCAGTCTTCAGACAGCTAAAAGGGACTTGAGATATCATCTAGTCCAACCATCTCATTCTAAAGATGAAAAAACCGAGGGTCAGAGAAATGAAGTAATTTTCTCAACATCAAAAAATTAAAGAAGTGTCAATGATGGCAGAAACAAGCCTAGAGCCAACTGCTTGCTCCAATATCTTATAGTAGTTCTCCTAGATGCAACAAAAAGAGGGGAAAAAATTAAATTACAGACACAAAAGTCTTAAGGCAAAAAGAAACTCACACAAAACCCCCCAAATTATGACACCGTTTGGCATGATAAGCATTTAACCTTCTATATCATTAAAGAAGAGAGAGAGCAAAGTAAACTTATTCCAAAACAGTTGTTTTGCTGAATGATCAATAAAAATAGTTGTAAATCATTAGCAAATCCGAAAAGCTATAAAAAGCTCTGCTGAAAATATATACATTAATTCCCTATTCCCATATATTGCCAGAACCCATGTATCCTACTAAAATCACTTGTCACATCTTTCAGTTCCATATACTGCACCTCTATGGGACCTAAGAGGTACTCGGTTCAAATTCCCAACCTATCTGCTGAAATGTAGAAAAGAAAATAGAAAGAATTGATGATTTCCTCATCTCTAAAAGGTACTGCTATCAAGAGATTTTTCTATAAATGTCAAAGCAAGTCCCGTGAGATCATTAACAGTACCATTATCATTACTTTATATCATTATAACAGTTCCCCTCCATGGAATTCAACCAGCCAGCATCTAAGCATCACAATCTTTTATTTTTCCTCCTTGAAAGAAAAATCACATTCTAAACCAAAGAAGCAAAAAGTAATTTCTGTTTACATATATGACATATACACATAATATATACACATACACTGAAAATACTCATTGCATAGAATCTTAAGAATGAAATGAAGAGAACAATTTGGGAACATTTACACGAACCGATGAAGAGCCAAGGGAAGTAAAACATAAAAGATGTTTTGAGCAGGCGTATCCCAGCTGCCAATAAAGGGGAAAAACTGCCAAGAAAATGTTTCAAAATGCTTGGATTGTTCTAACTTTGTAATTTTTTCAACTATGTCCACCAAGCAGTAAATAAAATCCCATTGGAGTCCCTGAGCAACGGGCTATCTCCCTGAATGGGAGGGACGGCAGGGGCAAAGAATACGGAGGGGGTAAGGGGGCAAGCCTGAAATGCTTGCATTTAACCATCTTAACTGCTGTAAATCAAATATTTGATTTTGCTCACTTATTTCCCTTTGAAAATATATGTACATGAAACAAAGACTTGATTCAGATGTACCAGGGATTGGTTAGAATGTCATGAACCAAATGCTGGTTTGTTGAAAGCTATGTTCCACTTCAGAAAATAGCTGCTAGAGCTGGTGCGGGGACCACATGTCCCTCCACACTGGAACACACACCCTTAGGGGTGGTCTCCTTCTCTGACCCCTTGGGTTTCGTGCCCCCTATCTGGGACAGGAATAAAAGGAATATGTGAAATTATGAGACTGAAACCTGAAACTTTCCCCCTAAAAGGAAGGAGCCTAGGTCTGTGAAACAGCCCCTTAAGTATGGGTGGGATTTGTACAGCAAAGAATAAAATACTGGGGCTTGAGGTGTAGCTCAGTGGTAGGGCACTTGCCTAGATATGCAAGGCCCTGGGTTCCATCCACAGCAGAAAAATGCAAAATATATTGGCAAAAATAGGTCCAGGTAGGCTGGGAGTGTGGGATTGGGAGGCGATGAAAAAACTTTGGGAGAGTTCAGGGTCTTGAAAATGGGGACTCCAGAGATAGCTGCTCTGTGCCATTCAAGAGCAATGGGAGAAAGGATCTCTGTGGAACTCAGGAGTGCCTCAAATACTTTTTCCATTGACTTTATTTAAAGTAAAACAAGATAAATTGCCAATGTTCCATCTAAGGCTAAAACTCCACCTACGAAACATCTCTCCACTATTCTTTCCTCCAGGAAAAAAAAAAAAAAAAGATTCATCCCATGTTTGCAGAGAATGCAGATGTCAGGAGTGTGGTGTAAACAGAGGGCAGGGAGTGAAGAATAATCCAGAAGTCTTCCTGTCTGGAGTGGTCATCATCTTGATAAAAATCTAGACCGTAATTCTACATCTCCATATTCAGCTTCAAACCCAAGCTTTAAAGGTTGTGAATTTTACAATTTCTAACACAAAAATATCTTTTCAATAAAGTTAGCAATCAAAAAGAAACTTCATCATGACATACCATAGCCTGTCAAAGACAGATAATGCCCAATAAATAGATCCTTTACACATGGGGTAACTAGCAGATGGATAGGCTTTATGGGACAGGGAGTGTCTTGAGTCCCATGGATTTATGTGACAAATTGTGTGTGTGTTTGTGTGTGTGTGTGTGTGTGTGTGTGTGTTTAGCATTCTTATAGGAAGTTCACACTTCTTTATGAAAAAATGCCAAAAAACTATAGAAATAGATTGCCTATTATTTCAAGCCCCTTACAATGTAGATAAGAAACTAAAAATGCAAAAAGACCAAACACACTCCACAGTCACGAAGCTAGAGGTGGCCACACCTGACCAGCACTGTTACTTGGAAGTGGGTGGGGTGAGGACTTCCCTTCCTGAGCAATAGGGAAAGCATGAATTCAGGGAATGTCAGAATGGGTTCTCATACTGAAAGTGAAAGACCTTGATGCTTCAGGCAAGTTCAGAAAGATTTCCTGGAAGGGCCCAGCATGCGTATTGTGAAACTGGACTAGGAAATCCAGACTCGAGAGTCCCAAGTAAGGCAGAGTTCCTGAGAACAGAGGGCTTCCTTCTGGCCACCAGTGAAGTGCCAAGTTAGAGATTCTTGCCACTATCACTGAAGGTCTTACAACTCTGCATTATACCAAGGTAAAAGTAATGCTTTGCTTCCACCTAGAAATGTTCAAAAGCAGCATTCATTTATTCAACTAGCATTTACTGATTAATTACCAGGTGCCAGAGATGCAAAGGTAAAAGCAGAGAATACTGAAGAGGGTGCAGGTGCAGGATTCAGACCGTCCTGTGTGGGAACCCCAGCTCTCTGCTCCCTGGCTAAGTACTCTCAGGGTCATTCACCCTCTTTGGCTCAATTGTCTCATCAGTAAAAAACAGAGAAAGAACAGAACACAAAGGGTCTCTTGCTACTAGTATTAATGCCCAGCTGGATCTGGAGTGTCCCCCAAAAGCTAAAAGCTTAGCCACCAGCCTGTAGTGCTACTGGGAGGTGGCAGAACTTTTTGGAGGTGGGGGCTAGGGCAAGGAAGTGAGGTGATGCCATTGAAAGGAATATTGGGACCTGGGTCCCTCCTGTCTCTCTTTACTTCCCAGCTGCCATGAGGTGACCAGCCTCCTCCAACACACATGCCTACCATGATGTGCTGTGACAAAGCAACAGGACCAAGCAACCATGGACGGAAATCCCTGAAACCATGAACCAACATAAACTTCACCTCCTTTTCAGTTGATGAGATAATCAACTGTCACAGTGATGGAGATCTGACTAGCACACCCAACAGCTATCCATGAGGTGCTCACAGACCTGAGAGGACTACAGATAATTAACTAGTTATAGTCCCAATGGGGATACACCATCATAGGTAAACCAAGTGCACAAGGGCAGAGGGTCCACCCTGCACATCACTGCCAATGGGGGGATGCAAATATGCATGGATACACAAAATACAGAACAAACCTCACTTCACAGAGCTTCCTGAATATGGAAATTGAGCCTCCATATCACAAAAGTGCTGCTACCCAGAGGTACAATCCTAAGTGGTTTTTCCAGGCACAACTAAAGCAACACATGGCATAAAGAGGTCTGTCTAGACTAAAGCCAAACCTGACTCCAGCAGCTTTTCCTCAGGTCACGTGTGTTACTACAAGTCCATATTCCAATGGGGAAACATCATCATGGGTCCACCAAGTGCACATTTTGCCCAAACTGTTAGCAAATAGGAGGGGAAAAAAGACTTAACAAGGTAATCCCTTTAAACCCCCAACTCTTCTACAAGCAAGTGTCTCCACTCTCCTGGCAGAGAAGTGGTAGTGCTGGAATTTAGAGCTAAGGTCCAATTGCTATGTGCTACCCCACTCCAAGTACTCCCTCTGCCTCAGCCCCTCCTTATGAAGACAGTAAAGCTGATTAGCAGGATAAGGACCTAGTCTGGCCTCCCTCCTGCCTAGTTATAGGACTGTGGGTGAGTCACCTAAGCCTTTCCAAGCCTTGGGTTCCTATCTCTAAAATGAAAATCATAATGGTAGCCACCTCATGAGATTGTGATGAGGACAAAGTGGGCAATTCACAAAGAGGACAGTTTCTGACACAAACTATGCACTCAGTAAATGCCACCAACTTTCATCACAAGACACCATCCTGAGCTAGGACCCATGCGTTGAGAACAATGCCACAAGCATGAAAAGCCTCAGTGTCTGATCCTCATAATGAGACGCTTCAAGCCTCCAAAAGCAACATCTATGATCCTACCAAGTGAGTTACTGATGTGTCATAAGATGTCCAGGAAAAAGGGTCAACTTTCAAGCCAAGGATAACAAACACAAAAAATATCTTCAAAGTCTTTTCCACTCTCCAATTATTCAAAGATGACACATTTCACAATGTCCAAATGAGAAAGTAAATGAAACAATGGAATTATCCTGATTTTCCAGCTCTCTTCTGCCATGGAAATACACAATACTCTTCTACAGGAAATAGAAATCTTTCTGTGTATTATTAATTATCATTGTTATTATTATTTCAAAAACTACCAGGTCTAGAATGTGGGTTAAGAGCATATGAGATAATGCCCCCTAAGTTTCATTTCAATAAATATCAGTAAACTGGCCAAGTGTATTTTGATCAAACTATTGGCAAGTTGAGCTCCATTCTTGTGTGGCTGCTGCAACTATATTAGATTACATTGTGTGCCGAGTTCAGTAAAGATTAATTAGGTATATGTTTATTTCACTGTTTAAAAAGCAAATAACAATTTTCAAAGCATATATTATTAAAAAAAATCTCTGACATTGATAGAAACCATCAGTGAAAAACAAAACTCATGTAGGTTGGGAACAAAAGTATTAAGAAAAGAAAAAAAAATCACTGATTTATTACATATTTAAAGACTTTAGTAAGCAACAACTGGTTCAACATAAGATATATACAATGAGGCCAGGTGTGGTGGCACATGCCTATAATCCCAGCAACTCAGGAGGCTGACGTAGGAGGATCCCAAGTTCAAAGCCAGCTGCAGCAACTTAGCAAGGCCCTAAGCAACTTAGTGAGAACCCGTCTCAAAAGAAAATATAAAAAGGGCTGGGAATGTGGCTCAGTGGTTAAGCATCCCTGGGTTTAATCCCCACCCACCCACCCCCAAAAAAGATATATGCATGTACCCAACCCCTGCCAGGGATTGAACTCAAGGCTTCATGCACACACTCTACCATTCAGCTACACCCCAGGCCTTCAATATTTTAACATTCTAACTTCAGAAGTGACCAGAACAAAGTTGCTCAACCTCAGCACTGTTGATACCGTGCCAGATAACTCTGTGTTGGGGTCTGCCTCATGCACTGTAGGAGGCTTTGCAGCAGTCCAGGCCTCTGCCCACTGCACGTCATTAGTGCCATCCCCCAAATCACAACCATCACAATGTCTTGAGACATTGCCTCCTGTCACTTGGATAGAAAAATCACCCTGGTCAAGAAACAATGACATAATACGTGACTGTACCTCTGTTTTAATTGAAATACACTAAAGAGAACAGGAAATCATTGGTCTGTGCTATTATATGCCAGGGACTCTGCTAGGAGTTCTGCTGCATCTCCAGGCTCATAACCATGTTTTATTTTCATTATAAGAAAATCTGGTGACAGAGCACTCTTTCTAGCTCAAAACCTCAAGCTTGACCCACCTTGTCATGAATTTACTGTGTGCAATACTTTTAAATGATATATTCTAAATGATGCAGTCTTATTTGGTAGTGATCAAATAACCTATAAGTCCCTAACTCTTGAATCTTAAGTGTCACTTATTTGTCACGGATAAACACCTACCATCATTTCTCGCCACCTTGAACACACTCATTCATTGATTTACTCCACAAAGAGATTCTAAGTCCCTATTTTAAACTGTTCTGGGCCGAGGAGTCCAGCAATGAACAAATCTGACAAAGTCCTTGGCCTCGTGGAACTTACAGTCTAATGAGGTATTTCCCAAAAGAATGCAAAACCTGAAGGTGTCAGCGCATTCAAATTAAGAATCCACTCTAGCACTGTTTCAAGATATTGTCTTTAAGAACGCAGTGTCTATATTTACCAAGATGCCACTTCTGCATTATTCTATGCAATGCAGGTAAGCACTTCAAATCCCCTATTTTCAATTTTTGTAAATTATCATTAACACCTTTATTGTACAAATTAATGGGATTCACTGTGATCTTTCTATACATTCACACATCATGCATTGATCATGTCCATCCTACCTACTTCTAGCCTCTCACCTCTGCCCTTCTATCCCTCTTCCCCCTATCCCCTTTCTAGTACCATTTAGTCCCTCTTTAACTTTAAAATCAACTGTTTTAAAATTTCACATATGAAAGACAATACATGATACTTGTCTTTCTGTGTCTGGCTTATTTCACTTAACATGATACTTTCCACTTCCATCCATTTTCCTATAAATGACAGGGTTTCTTTCTTCTTTATGGCTGAGTAATACTCCATAGTGTATACATACCAGATTTTTCCATTCATCTGTTGACAGGCACCTAGACTGATTCCAAACCTTGGCTAATGTGAAAGCTCCATTATAAACATGGGTATGCAACTATCTCTTGTGTGTGCCGACTTCAACTTCTTCCAAGATAGACCCAGAAGTGAGATAGGTGGATCATATGGTAGTTCCAATTTTAGTTTTTTGAGGAACTCCCACACTGTTTTCCATAATGACTATACTAATTTATATTACATTCCACCAGTGATTAAATGAATAAAGTTTCCTTTTTCTCCAAATCCTTGCCGGTATCTTTTTTATTTTTCCTTTTTGGTAATAACCTTACTCACTGAGAGTGAGATGGAATACTGCAGCTTTGATTTACATTTTCCTCATGACTAGAGCTAGTGAGCATTTTTCCACAAATCCGTTGGCCACTGAATTTCTTGAGAAGTATCTTTTCAAATCATTTGCCCATTTTTAAATTGGATTTCTTGTCTTTTCATTGTTGTATTTTTTGAGTTCTTTGTATTTTGAATATGAATCCCATCAGATAATAGCGCATAAAGATTTCCTCCCATTCTGAAGGTTGTCGCTTTACTTTGTTTAGTTTCCTTTGCTGTGCAGAAGCTTTTAAATTTGATAGAATCCTATCTGTTGATTCTTGCTTTGGGATTCCGATGCAGGAGATCATTGCCTATGACAATCTTGAAGTGTTTCCTCAATGATTTCCTCTAGTAGTTTCAGAATTTCAGATCTTACCTTAAGGTCTTTGATCCATTTTGAGGTGATTTTTGTATGGTGAGAAGTAGGGATCAAGTTTCAATCTTCTGCATGTTGATACCCAGGTTTCCCACCATACATTAAAGAGCCTGTCCTTTCTCCAATGTGTGTATTTTTGATGCCTTTGTTGAAAATCAGTTGGCTGAAGATACATGGATTTATTTGAATCCCTTTATTCTGTTCCATTTGTGTGTGTGTGTGTGTGTGTGTGTGTGTGTGTGTGTGTGTGTGTGTGTAGTTATTATGAGTGGGATTAACTTCCTAATTTCCTTCTCAATGAGCTCATTATTGTTATATAGAAAAGCCATCAATTTTTGCATGTTGGTTTTTTATCTTGCCACTTTACTGAACATGTTTATCCATTCTCATTCTAATAGTGTTGTTTTTTTTTTTTGGTAGAGTCTTTAGATTTTTCTATGTAAAAACTTTTTAAATAGCACTTCATATGCCTAGTACCATCCATAAAGTCCACCAAAAGGAATTCCTTAACACTAAACTTTTACTATTTTAGCAAATTCTAAAAATTCACTTAAACTATATTTAATGGAATTTCTTCTTGTGCACCAAACAAAAAATCAGTCCAAATCCTAATCTGTACTCTGACACCATACACTTTACCCTCAAGTCATATACTGTTTTCGGAGTTCTCTAGTTTCTCTAAATAACAATCAGAACATTTTGCTCTAGCTTATAAAGTAAACTCAGTTTAATCTGTATAAATTGGGGGATGCACTTAACAAATAATTAAGGAAAAGCACTTTCTGTTTGGATGAACATCATTGGCATTTTATTTTAAAAAAATAACCTAGGCCAGCTTTCTAGATGATGGTTTGGGACACTGCTATCATTCATAGTCTGTTCTCTCCCTTGCTTGAAGTTGGGGCTGGGTGGGGGTAAGGAGGCAAGAGAATCAGAGATTTCTGGCCTTGGGTCCAACAATGATCAAAGTCTCTCATCTTAAAATGAATTCCTTCCTACAATGTATAAGATACTCTTTAAGACTATTTAGAAGAGCTAAGGAAACTTATTTTGGGAAGACTTTGAAAATTCTAAAAGGTACAATGGGATAAAGATAAACAGAGCATGAGTAAGATACCCAGGGGCTATTTGTTTAGAATCCAGCATGAGGACAAAACTGGAGGCCAAAGCACACTCAAACCAAGCAATTTTCTATTTACAACTGTAGACTGTAAAACACCATGCAAATAACCACAAGATGGGGATATTCTCCCACCAAAAATTAAAAAAAAAAAAAAAAAAAAAAAAGACAATCTGCTATTCCATTTGCCTTTGCCAGAAGTTAACAAGAGATGGCACAGGGCCCAACGAGACAAGGAAATGAAAAAGATTCTGGTGCTGAACCAACAGAAACTGGTTTTTGTTTTTGTTTTTTTTGCATAGTGCTGACAATCAAACCCAGGGCCTCACACATGCTAAGCAAGCACTCTACAGCTGAGTCGCATCCCCAACTTGAAACGTGTCTTCTTAATGCTACTAATGAATTAAAAGGCATCAATAAAGCCAGTACAGGTAATGATTTTATTATAGATAAAAAATTAACCAGGGCTGGGGTTGTGGCTCAGTGGTAGAGTGCTTGCCTAGCATGCACAAGGCACTGGGTTCAATCCTCAGCACCACATAAATGTAAAATAAAGACATAGTATCTACCTAAAACTTAAGAATAAATATTTTTTTAAAAAAATTAAACACTAGATTACTTTGCTAAGTTTATAGAGAACATACTGTCCAGTGCTGCCCACACATTGCAGTGCCAAACCCTCTCTTCTTTAGTTGCAATGAAAATGGAATACACAGACATCGAGGACTTATACAACTAATGTCAACATAGCCACTAGGTCATAACCCTGGGAACCCAAGGTCAAGCTCCACCTATTCCCCACCATCAGCTGGTACTGATATCCTCCTCAGAGCAGGGGCCAGCTGACCTCTGGACTTGGTATAAGTCATTCCTGTTACACACTCACCTCTGGCTACCAGCCCCAGTTCCAGGAACTGGACTTCCACCTCAGTCCTAAAATGAGATTTCCATCATGCAGTCCCATGCACTGGGTACCCACCTGATAGCCCGAGCTGATGTCTCTTTTGTATGCCTTCATTCCTGTCTTGTAGTCTCCTTACTCAGGACCTTAACTGTGCCTGAATACCAAGCGGTCTCAGCTCCCAGCTTACTGGCAGTCCCCTTAGGTGCTAACATAGTACCTGCTTCACAACAGGCGAATGCACCTAAGACACTTAGAATAATAAGAGCTAATAATGACCTAAAGCCTGTTGTGATTAGTACTGATGCTCTGACTCCTGGATTTTCTGCCTACCTATCAGGGTCCTTAGTTCAAAAGCAGCATCTGCCTGGTGCTCTTCCACCAGACTCCCAGTATGCTATGGGTTCCACATTCCGCTGGACAAACCACATTTCTTCCTCTGATTATAGTGAGCCTGTCTCCTCAAGAACCCACCTCCCAGGGGCCAGGACCTCCCAGACCACATCCATACAACACAGAGCCAAGGAGTCTAAAGGGTAGCTTATCTTCTCTCCGAGCATCATGGCTGAAAACATAGAACATGAGGCTAAACAGAGGTTGGCATGCCTCCTGTCCCCGAGTCCTCCGTAAGCACACAATCTTGTGTAAGTAATTACAATATTCATAACTCAGTATTCCATCTGCAAAAAAAAAGAGGATGAAAATGATGTGTGACGTGGATATTTTAAGGATTAAGTAAACTACTGAAGGCACAATGTTCAGCACACTTTAAAAGCATGTGACATGAGCCTACTGCTGCTTGTTATTCCCAAGGCAAGGATGCATGTAGTACATTGGACGGGGTGGGGTGGGGGGGGAGAAGTCATCAAGACTTGGAACCAGAATTTCCCTTCTGGAAATCAGTCATGACAATGAACTTCAGCAGATATGCACAGCTGTGCGGGGAGAAGGTGCTCATTTTCTCACTGAGGGAAGCTGGGGCCGTGTGCTGATTTACTAGGGCTGCTGTAACAAATTACAACAAACTAGGTGCTTTAAAACCAACAGAAAGGTGTTCTCTCATAGTCATGGAGACCAGAAGCCCAAAATCGAGGAGTCGACAGAGCTGCGCTCCCTCCATGGGCTCTAAGAGAACCCTTCCTGTCTCTTCCAACTTCGAGGGACTTCAGGTATTCCTTGCCTCCAATTTCTGCCTCCATCTACCTCTGTCTCTTCTTCATTTCACATAAGGACACTTGTCATTGGATCTAGGACCATCCAAACTAGAACAATCTCTCTTTGGGCCCTGAAATTAATTTTCCATCCAGGTCCTATTCATGGGTCCTGGAATTTAGATGTGGAGATATCTTTTTATTTGGGGGATGGGAGCACCATTCAAACCACTAGCAACTGGAAACCAGAAACAGTCGAGTTGTCTACAAAAGAAACTCAGTTCAACAAACTGGACCACAGTGGACTACTCTGTAGCTGTGGAAGGGGCTGAGCTGGATGGACCAAGCTGTGGCAAAGAAGAGCAGGAGGCTGTCAGAGAGGGAGAACTTTACTCTTTTTTTTTTAAGAGTTTTTTTTTCCTAATACCTGTAGTTTATTTATCTTTTTTATATCGTGCTGGGGATCAAGCCCAGGGCCTTATACATGCTCGGCAGGTACTCTACCACTGAGCCACAACCCCAACCCAAGACCCTTACTCTCTCTGCTACACCCTTCTCAGCAGTTTGACTGCAGCCTGTTCAAGAGAGTTCCCTAAAAGCAGACTATTGACATAGCCTGGGATCATAAGAGGTCCCCTGCATGAATGTTCCAGGTCCACTGCAGATAAAGACAGAAGTCTCCCAGACACTTCCCGCTGGAGTCCCTTCCCAGCCCGAGGCCCGCCTGCTTCATGGTCCCATTCACCACTTCAAAGCCTCTCTCCTGCCTGTCCCCTCCCCTCCCCAGAAGAGGCCAATCTGAACTAATTAGGTAATCAGACTCGGCTGAAATTTTTAAAAGCATAAATGCCCATCTGAGCGCACACACAAACATCTGATACATGAATGTGCTGCAAATGTGGAATCATCAAGTTTCACCCAGAAATTTTCCATGTTTCTTTATCCTACAAAAGCCTTCTTTGTCTGCTATTTTCTTAAGAGTCACAAAGAGAGGCCTGGAGGTCCACAGCTCCCTCTTTGAATGGAATGAGAAAGTATTTCCAGACCTCGGATTCCTCCACCTGTAATGCAAACTTAATTAACACTCGGGCAAGGTCTCCCCAAGTTAATGAACTCCTACCTACCAGGAGAGCCCCCAGCCTTATTAGAGCAGTTTCCTCTTTTGGAGTATCCAATGTCTTTTCAGGTCAAGAAACCCATTAGGCATCTCAGCTTCCTCTGTGTGACAGTGCATCAGGCGGTCACCAAAGCAAAGAATGTTCCCTCCGTGAATGACCTTCTGTAACTTCCTTTTCAGTGACTGTTTCTTGACCTCTGAAGCTTCCCATTCAAATGGTGGCATTCTGCACTAGGGACAGCTCTGCCTTGACATAGCACATAGAGTTAGTTACACCCTTGGGTGAGGCCCACAGGGTATGAACTGGACTTATCACTGTGCTGCGTTGAGGTACTTCTGGAGCAAGGGAGATTAACAATGAGCATCCTGGGGAAGGCACAGTGGGAGCCTCTTCAGGGGCTGCCTTGATTCCAGACTCCTCCCTCTCCTGTATGGTTCTCACTGTTGGGAAAGATTCCTGACTCTTCCCAAAGCACAAGTCCTATCATGTGTTGCTTCCCAACTCCCAGTCCTTCCTGTAATCTCCCCAGTGAAGAACAGACTCTTAAATCTGATATGTAAGACTCCTCATCTGAGACCATACCACTGCAGAGGAGGAGAATACATAATATTTTTGAGACTTGAACCAGTTGTGTGTTTTTTGTTTGTTTGTTTTTTTACCCTTTCTTCTGGCACATCCCCCATCTTTCCTCCCGATTCAGCCAGGAACAGGTCCTTATGTTGGCTGTCTTGGAGAGGGATGTGGCTGGGAAGCAGCAGAACTAGTCTACAAATGTTTCCAACTGACTTCCAGAAGCCAGACCACAGATGGGAGATGGTTCTCATGTGTAGAGCAAGTCACCCAGCCAGAACGGCCAGGGTCTACCAAAATTAGAAGAAGACCACAGCTGGCAGGAAGGAGAGACGGGGAGGTGGTTCTGAGCTCAGAAGCAGAGCTGCCGGGAAGGGGATAAGACCAAGGAAAGAAGAGCTTTCTTCTTCTCGGCAGCCAGCAGCCTCTCACACAGCACAGGCCCAGCGGGATGAAGGACGGGGAGGTTTTAAGTCTCAACAGTAACTTACATGAGCCAAGAAGAACACCAGATGCTCACCCAGTGACTTGGCAAATGTACACTTCCAGACCCACAGAACAAGACTTAGGAGACAGGACCTCTACCACCAGTAAGATGTTCCCCACGGCACAGTCAGAAAACATCTTGAAACATAAATTAAATTTTGCCACTGTCAACTTTCTAGACCAAGGCTCATTCCCAGCTCCCCACCTTTCCAGCTGCGTCTCTTAATAATCCCTCGTTTAGAACCAAATGTGTGAATAAATCCAAGTCCTTCTGACAGTCTGGAACCTGAGATCTCCTACCCTACTGCATTGGAGCATAGCAGAACCCCCAGAAAATGCCCTTCCCATAGTTTTACCCATTTACTCTTACCAACCCTTCAACTCCTAACTCAAATATCACTTTATTAGAAGTGATGGGGAGAGAGAGACAGGTGTATGCATGTATACTATGACTCACATGTGCATCTGTGTAGAGGTAAGATATACACTTACATGTGTGTTTGCAGGAAGTGCATGAAGATACTAACTCATACCTGTGTGTGCACGCTTTACCTGGGACAATTTTTTTCCAGTGCTGGAGATCAAAAGCACCTCCTAGGTATCACTGAGCTACACCCCTAGCCCAAGTCAAATTTGTTAAGGGCATGCAGTCTGACTTTTTCAGCTGAGATCTAAGTGCCCAGTACTCGATAATTATCCAGTGAATAAATGAATGAAAAAAGAAAATACATAAATAGAACCCATTTCTTTCAAGAATTAATTTCTATATCAATTCTTTAAGCTAGGACATGGTCTTTCATAGCAAGGGTGTTTTATATATAACACACAATATGTGATCATGCAAAAAATATATTTTTAAAAGACTATACAAACAAACAAGAGAAATGAATATTAGATTATTTTTTCTTGAACACAGATATTATAAGAAGAACATTAGATTTAAGTGAGCAATAGAAAAAACAGATAATGACAGATTTTAAATAGAACTTCAGAGTCTTGTCAAGGACATATGCAAATAGGGGTACTGACTCAAAACATGCAGTCTACCTTCTTATTTTTTATAGCAGTATCATTTATATTAGCTTTAGTGTTGTTAGTCATGATTAGGGGTTATTTAGAATACTCTGAACACAGGGAAAGAAAGAAGAACAGGTCAAAAAAAGAAAGAGCAAAGAAAAGGGTATATGGATTATAAAAAACACGGCGGGGAGGGGCTGCCAGAGAATTAACTGCACTGGAAGTGATTAAGCCAAAGGAAAACAAAGGTGAGTTACCTAAGGAGCAAGAAAAAGGTGACCGAGTAACAAGTTGCGAATGGCACCCTGTGACACCACCTGGTGCTGATGCCATCAACCAAGGACAGCCTGGGTGCCTCTGGAAAGAACTGGGAGGAGAAGTTTGCAGCACCACAGAACACAGGTGCAATTCATTTTAAAAGTATTTCAAAAGTGGATTCTTCAGCCAGGCATGGTGGTGATGCACACCTGTAATCCCAGTGACTAGGGAGCCTGAGGCAGGAGGATTGCAAATTCAAGGCCAGCCTCAGCAACTTATCGAGGCCCTAAGCAACTTAAAGAGACCCCAGTTTTAAAATAAAAAGGGCTGAGTGTGTGGCTCAGGGGTAAAGAACCCCTGGTTCAAAGCCTTGTACAAAAAAAAAATTATATATATATATATATATCTCCTTTGTATCCATCTTGACAGGGCCACGCTTCATCCCTAGAAGAGTTTCACTCAAAAGGACCAGATTTTGTCACCAGTAAGAATGGAAATGCCTGAGTAGCCAACATTCATCTTACAGGCATCCTTTCTAACACTGGATTTACAAATGTGGTAGTAATTTTTTATTAATTCTTCAAATGGCCTGATTTTCCATATATTTTAAGACCTATGATCAGTTTGAATAAATGAATTATTATATTCTCAATACATTATTTTAGTGCAACACAGCTGGAAGCATCCAGGAGCCTTCCTCTGCCCCTGCGCCTGTGGCGCCCATTCCTCTCTGATGACCTCCATCACAGCACTTCTTGCCCCTTCCTGTGACTCTGGCTTATTCGTCTGCCTCCTCCCCAGAATGTTTGATCCATGAGGCCTGACACCCTCACATACCTGCCTTTGTATCTCCTATCCCTGATGCAAAGTAAGTACTCAATTAATGTTCAGTAGTGTTTAGAACATCAACTGGAAAATAAGCACAGCAAAAACAATGAAAACAAATGAGGGCAAAATGCAAAAATAATTGCTCTATCTCAATCCCACAGGAGGGCAAAAATAATCACCTTGCTGAATTGACTCCAGCTCAGGGACATACTACCCTTAAATATCTACTTTAAAACATACGTATGCATTATAGAATTTCATTAAAATAAACTGAAGCTTACCTTTGGTTAAACTGTGACTATAAAATCAGATTAGATTAAAAACACTATTGTGTAATCTTGCTTTCAATTAAAAATAATCATGCCTATAAAGGCTGTTTATTGCTCTTCCAGTTTTTTTTCTGACAATTATTCCCACATTTATTCCTCAGACATAAAGACCCATGTCATCAAAATGACTTGGCTTTAACATCAGTCACAGATTCTTGTTCGCTCTGCTAATAGCATGGTTAATTTTAGGCCAGGTCTAATTGCTTCAAAATTCAAATCTATAGGCCTGTGCTAATTGTATGGCTGCTTCACTCAAATCATGTCCCCTCTACCCTCCAGCATATTTATTTGTGAGGTCAAAGATGCAGCCTTCTCATTTCCTTTGAGAGAAAATGTTGGTTGTTTTCCCACCCCTTAACATCACTTTAAAAATATTGTTTTGGGGAGTGATTAACACAAAGTTCACGCTGCTTCTACAGTGGTTATCACATTTCATGATTAATGAGCCGCCTCACCCATCTCCAAGGCTTCAGTTACAAAAAATTTATGCATCTAGATGTGGGCTCCCTCCAAGCTCTGAGGATTTGAGACTGCATCTCCACCTGAATGAACACCCTGCAGGTCACTCAACCACAGAATCCACAACAGGGAATTTATCAGCTTCCTCTCCTGCTGGGTTCCCTCTCTTCAGTGAACTAATACCCACATTACACACCTCTTGTCTAAACTAATCCACCAAAAGGATGCTACAGTGATCTAGTGCAAAGAACACAATTTATACATATTACCTATATGGCAATCCCAATAGGTCTTTTCTTTAAAAACAGAACATGTCAACATTGTTTTAAAACAAAACTCGGGAATAATGCTTCTTCAAAAGCAAATTAGCAAATGGAAGAAGTTCTGTATCACCCTGAGTGAAAAATAAGCATTGTATCGATTAGAAAAAAAAAAAATTAGAAGGATTTGCCTGCTAAAGCATTTCACTCAGATACACCTGGAAATGACTTTTTGTCAGAATACCATCATGTTCTAAGAAGTATGGATTATATCACTAACTTGGAGTCTTAGATTTAATAACCCCCACTGAAAAAAAATAACACCCAATAAAACAGGTAAATTGGTAACATGCTGTTGGGTAACTTCAAAGTCAGATGTTGGTTCAAATACACATAAAGCCATTTTAAAAGGTTTGGTTTTACAGCCTATCATTTTTGCATCTTGCCAAAAAGTAAGAAGGAATTTTTCATAAACATACTTCTAGCATAATTCTCATAGCTGAATAATGTCACTCTTCCTTTGATAGGACCATCAAGTAAATGTTTGTTGTAGAGATCTCAAGATTATTTTCCAATCATAATACTAATAACTTTACTGAATTTTAAATTTTGAACCTTAAATACTGCAATGACAATTTAGGAATAAATTGAAATATATACTCAATATTCACTTTTTGGAAGATTTTAAAAACCCTCCCTTCAAATATTTTTTTAATCATCCAGATACCAAATCTCAATTATTCACAGGTTACCAAATCCCTGCCATGTGGGGATAATTCAAAAGATTTGATTCAAAGTTAATTTTTCCTTGACATGTTACGCCATTCTGCATAAGGTTAGCAGAAACAGAACTGCAGGTGTCTAAGAAAAACATGAAAGATGTGCACACATTACTACTTGGCCAAAGTTAATGGGAAAATTAGCCAAAAATAATCTTATATTTGCATATCAATTTATAATTTACCAAGTGCTCTTACACATATTGGTTGAAAAACTGAACTCAGTAAAAATGGAAAACTGATGTTTCAGAAAAGACTTAAATACAGAATCAGATTTAATTATTTCCAAACTTCCAAAAATGGTTAATAAAAACAACAAAAAGAACAACAGATGCATAGTAGGTTTCTTCCAAAAGCTTTATAGTTCTCGTAATTCCCTTATTTAGGCATAAGAGGAAAATTGTAAAAACTGTAATTTCTTGCTTAAATGCAATATCAAAAGAGCACACAAAATCAAATCAACTCCTACTGGTCATTTCTGAGATTCTTATCAAAGCATAAATATGGAAAGTACTTTAGAAGTAAGGAAGAATCTGCTGGCAGGTACCTGATACACAGTAAATAAACTAAATAATGCACCATGACACTGTTCAATGATTAAATTTAAAAAGAATGAGGAAAGACTCGTGATTCAAGTTTCTTTCCTGCCTCATAAGAAATGTCTACAGTTTTTCCTCCTAGTTCTCTCCGACTTCTCATCTCCCATTCACCTCACTCCATCACAATTAGGGTGCCCTGGCCAGAATGAGGATTAACAATGACCTCATGTTGCTGCCAATTCAAATACAATGGCACAGAGCCCAAAGCTACTTGTAATGAATATCTGCATGAAGAATAAATAAATCTGTTACTCTAAGCCCCCCAGATTATGAGTTGTTACCACATCACTACGTACCTATACCTGAATTCTGTCCTTCTATTATTATCTTTTCCTTTTTCATTTTTCTTTCCTTGCAGTGCGGGGTATTGAACTCAGGACCTTGCACACACTAGGAAAACACACTATACCACTAAGCTACAGCCCAGCTCTACCATTACCTTTTGATTCTTCACGGGCCTTCCCACTATTCCTACTCCTCCTCCAGAACCCATTCCTTAGTCCATCTTTTTCATGCTCAGCTGGGCCTCCTCTAAAATGACTCCCAATTTTTGTTCCCAACTCCTAGTGTTCAAGGCTCTTGTATTATCACATGCCCTTGAGTATGAGGCAGATCAAGTGCCTCATTTCCAATGAGTAGAACACGGGGAAAATAATGGGATGTTACCTTTGAGATTAAGTTACAAAAAGACTGTGGTTTCCATTTTGTCCATGTTCCAGCTCACTCTGGGGAAGCCAGTTAGCTTCACAGCTACCTAAAGGAGAGACTCAGGTAATAAGGTATAAATGAGGCCTTCGGAAACAGCCAGCAAGGAACTGAGACCTACCCAAAACCACGTGAGGGAGCAGTCTAGGAAGTGGAGTTAAGTTCACTTAACTCCACCACAATCAGGGTGAAGTCTCTGCTGGTCAGTTGTTATATTTATCTGGTCAGCTGTTATATTTATCCATAAAGGACATGAAGATTTGCAAATAGTAGTCCTCAAACATGGCTACAAGGAAATTTGCAAAAAAGAAAAAAAAAAATTCTGCTCTCCAAGCTCCTCCCAGACCTGCTGAACCCCACTTTGAAGGTATGGTCCAATCATATATGTTTAAAGACTAAAAAGCCCATGCTTCAGTCTGAAGCATAGCAAGAGTAAAACCCATTGTTTTGGAGAATCTCTCACTCAAACTAGTAATTAGAGGAGGAGGAGATGCCCAGAGAAATGAACTATCAGAACCAATCTCTTACAGCCAGTAGTCAACTTGGAGTCTTGATCTAGAGCCCTGACTGCTAGATAACTTTACTCCCCCACTCCACTCTGCCTCCTCTACTGGGGTCTCCTCTGACTAAACACTAATGGGGAAATACATGAGAAAGGCACACCCTGCCTTCAAGAAGCCAACTGCACCAGACCTGTGAGCTGGAAGTAAAGGAGCCCGTTAGAGCTTGCCTCTTTCATAAATTATAAGAATAAATTGAAGAATGGAATAGGGACTCCAATTCTCACAAATGAGGTGTGGCCCTTGGGCTTCTGGGAAGGTCCCAGCGTGGGCTGGCAAGCCCAGGCATTCTCTTGGCACAATACCACAGAACAGTAAAGAGTTATCCAGTTGGGTGAGTAACTGGGCAGACATCACTTAAAGAACTCAAAGGCCTTCTTTAAGCAAATCCAAGCCACACTTGAAGTGAGGACCTGTGGCCACCAGTCATGGCTAGCCACCCACCAACTAACACCAGCTACGAGGTTCCACAGTCCCACACAGACATGCTGCCCCAGTTTATCTTACCCTTCATTCAGGGCCACAGTCACCTCGCCATGGCCCTAAGCAAACTCCCTTGGCAGAGCAACAACAAACAAGTCCAGATGGAGAAACGACAAACTATTCCAACCAACTTTTCAAAGAAAAAAAGCATAGATATTTCTGAGTTTGTTTTTTGTGGGCAGCTGGAAAAAAAAAATAAATCCACCAAATACCAACACCTCTCCAAAAGGTTTCTTGCCAGGACCATGATGACTGGTGTTAAGAATGTGAGTTTCCGGCAGAGAGAATGTGACACATCACTGAGTCAAAGGCAGGCCCAGCCCTGGCTGAAAATCTTTGTTAGAATTGGGTTATGCTTCCACCGTAAGAAGTTTAAAATAAGGGCAATGGTGAAGTCACATCCATGAGTCATTTTCTTCCCCACAAAAGCGATGCTCACTTTTCAACATGATCAACAGACCAAATACTCAGAGCTTCCTACAGACGGTGAGCTGTTGAGAGCTCCCTGAACAGAGTCCGGCACTCTGAGCAAGTGAGAAGCACTGTGCCCACATGCCCTCCATAAATATGCCAGAGAAATTAATATTTCACAAAATAGTAAAGACAGTGTTAGTGGTGGTTAAGAAAGGGGGAGACAGGAGGAATGGAGGAGCAAACTCTAAAAGTGCACTGTTTTCTTCTGTGAGCAGAAAACTGGTTTATGAGCAGATATCTGTGCTAGGAACCTAAACCTATGAGGCCTGAGTATAGTCCCAACCTGGAAGGTCAAGCTCTGTGTGCACACAGACACAGCCAACCAGGAGTTCAGGTTCAGAAAAGTCACCTTACTCCTCTCTGCTCAGACACACCTGAGGAAAGAGGAGAAACTGAGGGAAAGGCCATGTGACTTCCCTGTCTCCTCAGAAGTTAACACCACCTTCCAAACCAAAGGGACTGTCCAGAGGGAATGAGAAGAATGGGCACTTGATGTGGGAAGGTTTGGGAATTGAGGGACTACAGATATTCCCAAGAATGGAAGGAACAGGAGCATACTGGAAGGGTGGGAATATCAACAGCGTGGGAAGGAAGGAGTTAGAGACATGGACATCCTCCTCCTTAGTGCAAGTTTTCAGAAAACAGAACTTGAAAGAGTCTGTCCTCTCAAGGTTCCCGGGTTACCTAACAAGTACAGGGAGAGGAATAAAATTTAAGAGAGTGTTTTCTTGGGTCGGGTTGGGTTTTTTTGGCTTGCAGCACTGGGGATTGAACCTAGAGCCTCACACATACTAGGCCAGTTGCTCTACTACTATGCTACACTCCCAGCTCAGGAGTAAACTCTAAATGAGAGTAATTTTCAGGGTAAAAGAACCTAGGCTTCAAACAAAATTCCCCTCACAACCATTGGTTTTTGAAATAGACCTTTTATCAAGACCTGAAAACATTCATTCTCTAAATAAGGATGGTTAGAATAATCAAACATCGATATAAATCAGAGGTTAACAGACCTTTTCAATAAAGGGCCATAAAGCATATATTTAAGCATAGACCAAGAGGCAGTATTGATATTATATAGGTACTTAAGCAACGAAAGAAATAATTTCCCACAAATTTGTCGTTGTTATTATAAGCAGTTTTTTTTTAATTTTGTCAAAGTACAATTATTAGTAATACAAGCCTTCTAATATGAAGAATGATATTTGGGGATAATAAAAATTTGCTTATTTGTGGTTCAAAGTTATTATTACCTGTCATCAAAATCAATTGTAAACATAGAAATTGTGAATATATCAGTGTTTACCAAGGGTTAGGGAAGAAAGAAGGACGATGGAATACAGATGATTTTTTTAAGATAGTGAAAATACTCTGTATGATACATGGATATATGCCCTAATTTTTCCAAACCCATAAAATATACAGCATCAAGAATCAACCCTGATATAAATTATGAACTTTGCATGATTATGATATGTCAGTATAGGTTCACAATTGTATCAAATGTGCCACTCTGGTGGTGGAAGTATATAATAGAGAAAATATGCATGTGTCAGAGTAGAAAGTATATTGGATATCTCTTAACCTCTCCTCAGTCTGGCCGTGAAACCTAAAACTGATCTAAAAAGAAAAAAACAAAAACAAAAGCAAAAGCTAAGTATGCAAGTACCATATAACTTAGCAATTCTATTCCTAGTCATGGGCATGTATTCTAGAGAAATAAAAACATGTTTACACACAAAAAAAATGAAAAGAATAGATTTACAAATATTCTTCTGTTAATGTTGATTTGTGCTGTGATTTTACCTATTTAATCTTTGAAAATGTATTTTCACATAAATAGTTACTACCAAAAATGAAATCTATGAGCATATAATTTTAATTAAGTACATACCTTTCTTAGAGGACACTGAAGAATTTCTATTAGATTCTTCTCTTGATATTTTCCTTTTAGCATGTTACTATACTTCAGATAGTTCCTTGCAATTAAAATAAGGTGGAAACTCCTCAACTGCACAGTTAAAGGATTCTGAAATGTGAATTTTTCTTTGTACTTACATTGAGTTCCAAAAGCACTACTAGTACTTAGCTTGAGTTTAGAAAATCTATTTACTACAAATTGGTTTGAGAACAGAACTCTCAAAATTTTTGATGGCATGGGAAGTGTATAAAGAAGCTTGACATTACTAGTGATTCAAACAATGTTACTCAATATATAATATAAATTTTGTAATATTAAGTTAAGCCCTGTTTTGTCTTATAGTTTTATGTTAAATTCATTACCAATTGTGCAGCAAAAAAAATCTAGTTTCCAAAGCTATTTAATATTTAATAGCAGTGACTAAAGGCAGTTTATTTGATCAAAAATTTTAAACTTCACCCTGATATAAATAAATATACATGTATGTATGTATATACATATACATATATGTATATTTATTTATTTATTTATATTTAAAACAGGGAGTTGGCAGGGTTTGCTGACCCCAATCTAAATATATCCATACACACGCGCGCGCACACACACACACACACACACACACACACACACACACACATATTCTAAGTACCTGGTGATAAAAAAAAAAAAAACAGATATCTTATAAATACCTTACATTTTCACAAGCTTTGTAAACCTATCTAACAAGTCTTTCCTATTCCCCACATTTTTATCATAATCGGTTATAAACCATCTTAATAGATTCTACTTCAAATTATATTTGATTCATGTTTTTGTGATTTCTTTGAAAACATCCTCACTTATAGCTATTCTACCTTCATGAAACCTAAGTTTCCAGTCATTTAAAAGCTCTACATTGATCCTTCAAGAAAACAACTGAGGTTAGGAGTGTATCTCACTGGAGGAGCACTTGTCGAGCATGGGCAACCTTGGGTTTGATTCCCAGCACCACAAAGAGAGAGAAGGAAAACAATAATTTAGCAATATTGTAATATTTATTGACCAATCAACAACCAAGGAAATTCATTCAGCTTACATTAACTAACCAATGACATTGGACCTCACATCCTCAACAACTTCAGCAATTCTTCTCTACTAAGGGTTAATAGTTTTAAACAATATTGTATTTCTGAGCACATTTCTTCAGCTGCTGCCATGAAACATGATTTAATCAGCTTGTCATCAATAAATGGCTTTCCTGGCTTGGCTAACAAAGGAGTCACTTATTTTAATTGCAGTATTACTTTCACTTTTTATCTTTGTAAAGAAATTCTTTCTATAATAAGATATTCAGTTGTAGATTTTTTAATTTGTCACCATTGGTTTCCTGGAATATTGTGATGTTAGTTTGATGATGTATATTTCTTTTAGCATCAGAGTCTCATTACACAATAAACACAATGCTTTGCTATCTAATTCAAAAACAAAATAACTCAAACTCCACCATGCCTGTAAAGTAGTACATTTGAAAACTGTTTTTCTCTTTTCTTGTTTTGAAATCAAGAATACGCATCAGCCAGGCACAGCTTGTAATCCCAGTGAAGCTAAGGCAGGAGGATCACAAGTTCAAGGCTAACCACAGCAATTTAGCAAGGCCCCAAGCAATTTAGCAAGACCCTGCCTCTAGATAAAAAATAAAAAGGACTAGGAATGTAAGGGACATAGCTCAATGGTAAAACATGCCTGGGTTCAATCCTTAGTACTAAAGAAATTAAAAAAGAACAATGAGGCACTAAGCAACTCAGTGAGACCCTGTCTCTAAATTAAAAAAATAAATAAATTATATATATATATATATATATATATATATATATATATATATATATATATATAAAAATAGGGCTAGGGATGTGGCTCAGAGGTTGAGTGCCTCTGAGTTCAATCCCTGGTACACCGCCCCCCCAAACAAAAGGATATGCACCAATAATAAAAAAATATATAATAAGCTCATGTCATTTTAAGGTGATGATACATACACAGTTAGGTTATAATTGCATTGACTCCTGGCATGTCAAGGAGCAGTGCAAAGTGACAAAAGAGCTATATTCCACCTCTGTCTCAACTCTTCAATTCTGCCCTGGATATGAACAACATGTAAACAAAAGAGCATACTGTGTACAATAACACTTTACCTAAGGCACTGAAATTTGAATTTCATATTTATTCTTACCTTATATGTCCCCCAAATATTCTTCTTTTGATGTATTTTACAATGTAAAATGTAAAAAAAAAATTATTAGTTCATGGACCATATAAAAACAGGGAGTTGGCAGTGCTTGCTGACCCCAATGTAATGTTTGGTTCCCTCGGCATGACTATGTCATGGTCAGACTGCAATCCTTTTCATTTGTGGAAGGGGAATAGAAAGAAAGCAGACCACTACTGGGTGCATGAAGACAGAGAGGAAACATCAATGGAGAAATACCTGAGATGACACAAATCAACACTGCCCATTGTAATTTTGCCTAAGTCCGGTTCATTTACTGTCAGTGAAGTCACAAATGACACATTCCCTGATACCTGATTGCAGGTTATTATTATAACCACCACCATTTATTAAATGACTGCTACTGTCCATGGCAATGCCCTTTGGGTTTTAAATTTAATCCTCTCTATAACATTATGGATATAGGCATTATTATCCCCTGGTGAGAAAACAAGTTCTAATAGGTTACATTATTTTCCTATGGTCCTTCCTCCAGGTAAGAGCAGAGCAGGAATCCTAGCCCTTGTATGTCTGAATCCTTAATCCTATCCTATATGATCCAAGGCACTTGGGCCACCTCAGAAGTGAACTCCAGAAAACAGTAAATGAGGTCAAGGGAAGCATGTCCTTTACCAAATGTTATGGCTTGAATATGAGGTGTCCCCCCAAGCCTCTGGGTAAATGCAGGAATGTTCAGAGGTGAAATGATTAGATTGTAAGAGCAGGCAATCATCTACCATGAATATTTATCCAAACTGCTATTTAAAACACAGACACTATTTTCAAATATCAGACAAATGAAAATTCAATATAATGACCTGAGATTAAATAGAAAATATAAATAGTTCTGTACCTAATAAAAGCAAGGAATTTATCAAAAAGTTTTCCACAAATGTAGGTTCAGGCCCAAATGGCTCACTAGTTAATTCCATCAAACCTTTCAAAAATAAAACCAGTCTTATAAAAATACTTTCAAGAGCTAGGGTTGTGGCTCAGAGATAGAGTGTTTGCCTAGCACAAGTGAGTCACTGGGTTCAATTCTCAGCACCATATAAAAATAAATAAAAAATAAAGATATTGTGTCCAACTACAACTACAAACTATATATATATACACACACACACACACACAGCTGCTTTATCTGCCTCACCGCTTCTTTTCATAAAATGCACCAATTTCCCAGTTACACTTGCCTTTTTCTTTCTGCCTCCTGACCAAACCTAGTGCTTCCTCATGTGTCCCTGTATGACATGGGGTGAGCTCCCCTTCTCTCTGAAACTTGAAGTAATTTAAAAAATCCTTCCCTCAATGACTTTGACCTCTCACATTGTGTGTTGGTCAACTCTCAAATGAAAATGCCTTCAGTACAATCAAAACAAACAGTTGGATGGATAGTTCAGGTGAAAAGAGTGAAAAGGAACATAAACCCAGGTCAAACTCAGGTTCAAATCAAGCTGCTACTTGCTACCTAAAATTTCATCGCAACTTCCCTAAGCACGTTGGAAATGTAATAAGATGGGAAATGTACAACACTGCTCCTGGTAACTGATGGGGGTTCAGTGTATCTCCAGATACATATGTTCAGTATATTAGCAGAGGAAGATGTCTACCAAAGAGTGGGGAAAGTTAATCAGTCAATTATTATCCTTAAGATAGGAAGAAGGCATGTTTCACTTCACTGCCCATGAAAAAGAGCTCCTACATATATAAATATAAATATATATATATATATTTAAAATAAATAAATAAAAGTATTATGTCCACCTACAAATAAAAATACAATTTAAAAAAACTTTTAAAATATATAAAGGAAGGAAAAACACTCCCAAATTCTTTTATGAAGTTAGCATAACTGATACCAAAACCTAAAAAACCAGTATAAGTGGAAAATATGTAAGTGGAAAAATATAAATGAAAAACCCTTTACAAAGTATCAGTAATCAAATTCATAATCTATAACAAGGGTAATACAGTCTGCCCAAGGGCGATTTATCCCAGGAATACAATGTTGGTTTAACATTTGAAAGTTAACCAAAGTAATTAACCATATTAATAGAGTAAAATAATAAAAATATGATGATCACAATATATGTAGAAAAAGCATTCATGATTAAAACACTCATCAAATTAGGGATATTTAAAAAATTCTCTCCTCTAAAACAAACCTATAATTTATCTCAGGGGGGAAAAAAGGCAAAAATGATCATTATTCCTGCTTCTATTTCACACTGTAGTAGAGCTTCGAGTATAATATAGCAAAAGAAAAGGGAGGTATGTGTTGGAAATAAAGCAAAACTGACTACATTTGATATGACATAATTAAGAAGAAACTCGTAGTAAGTTACAGAACAAATCTTCACATGCCTCCTGTATTTCTGAGTGTCTTCATCAGCTTTTCTCATAGACACACCTTTATCTTAGGCCTTGGAAAGACAGTCTATCTAGAGCAAAGGGAAGATTCTTTTGCTGTTCAGAAAAAATGAAAATGACCTCACCCTCTGGAGCAAATGTCAGGCCAGGTTTGCTAAGCGACATGTTTTTTAACAAGAGCATCATAGTTAGACATAGTAATTGGGTTCATCCCAACAAATCATACATGTATGGAATTCAGTTTCAATTCCTGATCCCCCACTTTCTCCATTCTTCCTCCCCTCCCCCTGTTCTCCTTCCTCTGCTCTCCTAGACTTCCTTTTGCTCATCTATTTATTTATATTTAATTGGTTCTTTTTACTTATACATAAAGATGAGATTCCCTGTGGTATATTTATATATGCACATAACATGATTTTTTAAGAATTCATTCCACATTGCCCCCCTTCCCATCCCTCCACTTTGCCTCTAGATCTCCTCCTTCCACACTATTGATCTTTCCTATATCTTTACACTATCCTATCCTTCCTGCCTCCTTTCCCTTATTTTATTCTAGCTTCCACATGAGATGAAATTCAATCTTTGAGTTTCTAAGTCTGGCTTATTTCATTTATTTGTCCATTTCCATCCATTTACAAATGCCACAATTTCATTATTCTTTGTGGTTGAGTAAGAACTCCATTGTTTATATATATCACAATTCCTTAATCCATTCATCTACCAACAGGCAGCTCTTGTGACTTGTACTGCTATAAACAATTAAGGGGCTGTATCTATACAGTATGCTGATTTTAGTTCTTTTAGAAAAATACCAAAGAGTGGGATAGGTGGATCCTATGTTGGCTCAACCTAGTTTTTTGAGGAATCTCCATACTGCTTTCCAGAGTGGTTGTACTAGGCTGCAGTCCCACCAACAGTGTATAAGTGTACCTTTCTCCCACATCCTCGCCAGCATTTATTACTGTTTGTATTCTTAATCACTGCCATTCTGACTGGAGTGAGATAAAATCTTAGTGCAGTTTTGCTTTGCATTTCCCTGATGCTAGAAGCCCTTTTTAAAGAATGCAAAGGTTTTTCAACTGGGACACAAAGTCCCTGAGTAAATGGCATCTACCTGGGCCACTTTGCATTCCCCCAGGGGACTTAAGGACCACTGGGAATCCACATCATCAAAGCTAAGGCTTTGCTACTGAAATCTTCAAGGAGTTGAGCCAAATGCCATCTTTGTCTATCTTTGTTGGTGTTGGGGAATTCCCCTTATTGATAAGAAAGTCAGCCAAGCTCTGTGAGAGAACATCTTTGTCTTGGAACACTTGGAACATTGGTAAGAATAAGGGGCACTTGAATTACCTTCAATCCCAAACCAAGGAATTTAAATTCTTCTACATACTGAGTTATAAGAGCTGGAAACTAAAAAGAAGAAGAAAACTGACATTTATTGAACTTCTAATTTGGCCAAATAATGACATCAGAAACAATTAGATTGAGTCTGACACAGGATACTTTTATCTTCTGTCAGCATACATGGGATACAAGCTAACATGTTAACTTGCAAGCTAGACAAAAATCTCAATCCACTGTGAAATTCTTAAGAACTACAAGAAAGATGTGTAAATTCAGCCAATTTACAGGCTCTGAGGTCACTGAACATAAATCAAATGTAAGTATTTCTATATTAATGACAAACAATTTTAAGATTCAGTCAAAATCCATTCCATTTACACAGCATCAAGAAGTCTACAATACTCAGAAACACGTTCAACAAAAGATGTACAAAACTATATACTGAGAACTATGGAACATAAACATATATGGAGATGTATGAGTTCATGGACTGGAAGAATGAATATTGAGATATCAATTGTCTGAAACTAACCAAAGATAGTACAGTGCTAAAGACTCTGTTTTCTGTTTTCTTGATGGACTAGGGGTGTGGCTCAGTGGTAGAGTGTTTGCCTAGCATGCACTAAGGCCCAGGTTCAAGTCTCAGTACTGCAAAAAATAATAATAATAATTGAGAATTCCGAAAAGCTGCTACTGATATGGGTTATAGCTATCAAAAGTTACCACCTAAGAAAGTTAAGTTCAACGAGGTGCTGGGATTGAAACTGACCAGTGTTTTTGACCTTTGCTATTGTTCTACCACCTGATCTGGTAAAATTGAGCACTTGGCCACAATGAGCTTCAGTTTTGATTTGTACACCAGCTACTAGAAGCATTTCAGGACAGATTTTAAAAGGCTGCTGAACAAGAAAATTCCAATTACTATAAAACATCAGTTTTAAAAAAAAAAGGTATACATTATGCTTTGGGGGTTTAAAAACCAGCAACCCTTCTGACACTCTCATTTTGTTTTGAATAAGAAAATAATTCGTTTTCTCTCTCTTCCTTTTCCATTTCTTTCCACACTCACACACCAAAAAAAATAAAATATTTTTTTAATTTTAAATTCAATGTGCGGCCAACAGCACTTTCAAGTTCCCTCCCTCTCTATGCCCGCACCCATTGCCATCTCACACCCACACTCCCCAAATGATATTAAGTACAGCCCTAAACAGCAAAATAATCATCCCCTTGGTTGAATTATCCCCACAGTTAATCAAAAACAATGCAGTACTAAAAGAAAAATAAACTATCCTGAATGCAAATATTCCTACAGATATGGCCAAATACCTCTGCATTTTGTAAGATTCTAGTGAGTGTTAAAGAGAGAAAATTAAAAGGAAAAAGATCCATATCATCATTATCATTTAGCCTCTCCACATTTATTTCCTCTCAACCCACTTCGTACACAATTTCAGAATCCTACACTCTCATCCCAGCCTGCAATGAATGTAAACTAACTTAAAATAATCCCTGGTTTTAGCACTTGAACAGTAGAGGGTAAAATATGTGGGAGTGAAATGGAGTCTGCAGTTTAAAAATAGGACCATGGGCACAGTCCAAAGTCGGCCTGCAAGACAGGCCCTATGAAGAATTCCTAATACTGCCCGAACCAACAGCATCTAGAAGAACCTGATCTGGTAATCCAGTCTTCTTTGCCAATTTTCTTCCTTTCCTTTCACTAACTGAAAGCCTAGTCTGCCTGCCAAAGTTCTAAAAACAGCTTGTCTTCCTTTTCACTATATATCTACCTGAAGTCTAGACAGCATTTCTCTGTCTAGGGATGAGTCTGATTTCTTCTTAGAAATCCATGCCATTTTCTTTTGTCAGTTGAAAAGCTTTTATGTTTAAAGTCTTTTATGCTTAAAGTTTTTATGCACCAGAGTTCCTTTGAAAAGTCCTTTGCGTACTGAGTGGAAAGAATTCTCCCTCTTGCATATCTAACCTACAATTGCCTTAGATAACAGGTATTTAGTATCTGAACACGTGTATGCCTTTATGTGAATATGTCTCTGCACATTTCCACCTCTGAAGACCCAGACTTCCCAACTGCAAGATCTCCATCTGAAGGCTAAGTCGAGAGCATTCGACTCAGTTGCTTTAGTGCTATAGAGGTTCACTGTTTCATATCTAAATTTTTTTTTTCAGTTTAGCCCTTACTCTGGGCAGCATGGTCATAGCAAGCCTGAACCAAAAAAAGGAGTCCCTTTAAGGTGTTTGAAATTAGATCCCAAGGCTCACTTGAAGTTCCATGTTCATTCTTTTGATTTATGGGTCTCATTACTAGGGAAGGCTGAAATAGCTCTCTTCTTTTTTCTCGGTTAGTGGCTTCAAAGCACTGTACGCTTGATTACCCAAGTACATTAAAACTAATTTAAATCATCATCTTAAGCTCCAGTGTGCTCAACAAACCAGAAAAGACCCTGGAATCCAAAATATATAGTCACATTTTATACTTAATAGGACACAACATAGCAAATCCATCAACATAATGGTATAGCTTTTTATGGGCACAGTTAAAAACTACTTCTTAAATGTAGCACAACCTAATGTTGCCTTTTAAAGGTAAAATCCACATCGTTCTTCTCCTCCTGCTCCTAAAAGACAAACTTAATTTAATGATGATCACTTATAAGGATAAGGATAACTCCTAGTGGCATCACATGTGTGGCCGTGAAATAACAAGACAAATGCCCACATTATACAAACCCCAGTTAAAATTAACAAGTTGGCCCCACATATTTCCCATCTTTGCCTCGCGGTATTATCATTTCATTGCACACATGTCAAATTCTGCACTTTTTGAGCTTAAAAGGCAATGCTTTTTCTCCTGCTACTAGTATTTTAAGCTGCCATTCTCAAAAATAAAAGCAATTAAATGAGTATGACTTAAACAGAATTTCTAGAATCAAAAAATATAACCCAAAAAGCCTGAGAAAAATTGCTTTTCTGTGCCAAAAATCATATCAAAATGTGAAATTCAATAAACTGTTTTATGTGCTAATACAAACTATCAACCCAAATTGTAAATGTGAGAAGAAAGTAGATGTCATTGAACTTCCCACAAAAATCTTCATATCAACTATGATGACATATCTGGAAAATATTTCAGAATATTCATTTGTATAAAAAGAAGAGAAAAATAACAAAAGCAAGGCTACCTTGACCGCTTCATTTGTTTAAGTACTATATTTGGGAAACATTAGATGAGTTTTGGCCTGGCTTTACTCAGGCAGATCTCTATTTTATAGACGAGAAGCTTTGGTTCCTTATCTATCAAATAAGGAATAGCTGACTTTTCATTTCCTTTTAGCCTCTAACCCATCATCAATGTCTTTCTCTATAAAATAATAATGTAACAATTTAATTATTAATCATTGAATTTTAATTATATATATATGTATATATATTTTTTTCCATTACTAAATGCTCGATTTTATAAATATTAGCCAAATTATCTATATTTCTTATTACTGATTTAGAAAGATTATACTGTCTTATATCACTTGGAGAACATGGAAAAGTCTCAATTTGTTTTAGGACAAAGTAACTGGAAACAAGGACAGAAACCTTCCTGGTTTTCTAACTTCTTATGAATAGAGGGGGCACAGAGAATTTTTAGAGCAGTGAACACAGTCTATATGATACTACCATGGTGGGATCACACTGTTTTAGAAGTGTGCAAATGCATAGAATGTGCACCACAGAGAGAACCCTAATATAAAAAAAAAAATGAGCTTGGCTTGACTATAATGATTCAAGGTTGGGTCAAATACAAACAATATACCAGCTGGTGGTGGGTGTTGGTAATGGGTGATGCCAGACCCGTATGGGGGCAGGGAGTATGTAAAATCTCTGTGCCTTCCTCTCAATTTTGCTGTTAATTTAAAAATTAAGGTCTTCCAAACCATTTCTCTCTGATAAGTGGATGTTGATCCATAACAGGGAGGGTGAGGCATGGGAAAAATGGAGGAACTTAGGGCAAAGGGGAGGGAGGGATTGGAGGGTGCATGGGGGCAGGAAAGATGGTGGACTAAGATGGACATCATTACCCTACGTACATGTATGGCCACGCATATGGTATGACATTACATAGTGTACAACCATAGAAATGTATACTTGTGCTGCAATTATGTACAATGGATCAAAATGCATTCTGCTGTCATATATACCTAACTAAAATAAATAATTTTTTTAAAAATAAGTTCTTTATATATATATATATTTTTTTTTTTTGACTCAAGAGTCAACCTGAAAAAGCTCCCACAGGCCAAAGGTAGGACAATTCGAGCAACAAAATAAATGATAATATAACCCAAAGAATAAAATAAATGAAGGTAAAATATAAAAAATTTAATAAATAAACGGGGTAAAAGGGACATAGTCTCCTGAAAAATTCCAAATAATATAATAATATAATATAATATATATGATAATATAATACATAAATATAATATATAAATATAATATTAATATAGTAAAATATAATATTAATATAATATAAAATACAATAATGAAAATACATTCCACCCTTCAGATGCAGAGCTTAATTTCCTTCTCCTTGAGTATATGCTTAGTGATTTGCTTCCAAAGAAAAGAGTGTAGAAAGGGAAAACAATAATTTTGCAGTGGAAAAAGCTGGCAAACCTATCTTAACCAAATGGTCAAGATTAAAATCTATGGTGATAAATTATGTTGATATCATATAGTCTCAGGCATGACTGTTGAGAATGGCACTTCACTTTTGCCCTTCACCAGAATTCAGAAGCCAATCTAATTATGACAAAGCATCAATATATAAACCCAATTGAGAGACTTCCAAAAAATACTTTCTAAAGGTCAAGGTCTTAAAAAGAAGGGAAGATCGAGAAACTGTCACAGATTGTAGTAGACATAACAAAATGCACAGTGGTATCCAAATTGGATCCTGGACCAGAACAGGGCCATTAGCGAAAAAAACAGTGAAATCAGAATAAAATGTATAATTTAGTTAGAAACGCTACCCCAAGGTAACACAAAACTAAGTTTAACTTCTTAGTTGTGACAAACGTACACGGTAATACAAGATGTTAATGTGAGGAGAAACAGGATGACAGGCATATTGGAACCCCCTGTGTTATCTTTGTAACTTTTCTATAAATCTAAAGTTATTCCAAAATAAAGTTTATTAATATAGTAATATTAATCCAAATGTTTTAAATATTTACAGTAAAAGTTATTATATGATGACTCAGACTCAATATTAACTTATTCAAATAAATCATGTGCCAGTAATCCAAGGAATTTTTATGCATGTTCAATAAAAGAAACATTCTAGAATTCTATGGATATTCCCAATAGAAAATGATTATAAGTCATACATTCATAATTTTAAACCACCACTTCATAGTAATTCATTATTTTATGGAATTATAAAAGAAAATGCTCCCATATTCCATAAAACGTAAACTTTCCCCAATGCAATATCTATAATATACTTGGACCTCCACCACCTATAACCTCAGGCACAAATGATGGAGAATAGCATAAGAAAGCAAACGAGTCTTAAAATCAATGATCTTGTGGAGAGTCATATCCTCCTGTGAGAGAAGTTAGGGAAGGCACTCAGAGAGGGACCCCCTTGAAGAATCTGGGATTCCCATGACAAGGAGAGAGCAGCATTTGTTCCCCAATCAGATGAGCACTTTAGCAGTTAATCTAGGCCTCTGTCTTCCCCAACTCAACCCCCACACCTGTCTGAGCATCGGAGAAGAACAGTAGGATAACATGGCAGAATCAGATATGGGAGCAGTACGAGGCGGAGCCTATACTCCCATCAACTATAGGGCCAAGAACAATGCCCTTCCAATAAGAAGAAATGAGTGGGACAGTGACAGTGGGAGGTGTTCACCATAGTGGGATTTTGCTTTTGTTTTCCTTCCTGGGCACATAGGAGGACTCCATTTCCAGCTTTCCTGAAGATAGATTAGGTCCAACAACTACATTCATCCCAATGTTGAGTAAAAGCAACTTTATACTTCTAGTTATAAGAAAGCAAGTATGATATGAGACAACTCTGTGAATATACTGGAAATCAGTGAACTGTACACTTTAAAGCAGAGAATGCATGGCATATTAAAACTGCTGTCAAAAAAAAAAAAAAGAGTGGGTGTGAGCCGCCAAGCTCTATATCTCCCAAATTCAGAGCTGGAGGTGATGAAACTAGAAGATGAGAAATTGCAATATGGAAGAAACTGGGGCCTTTGGTTCACTGTTGGAGGAAAGCCGACATGGTGGGCAACTATGCCACACTCGACTATGAATGGATGTCTAAAGTCACTGAATTTTATTTGTTAGAATTTTATTTGTTAAGCATAGTTGAGCCCATCCCAGGTAATATTAACACACTTTGAGCTTTCTTGCTGTGTCCTACAGATGCCTCCCATAGATATCACTTAAAGCAGCTATGCTGCTGCCCATAGATACCACCAATGGATACTTGTATCTTAAACATCTCTCCTCCCTACCCCAATCTCCAAGACTTATTAAAGAGTAGACTGTATATCACTTCTTCCCTCCATTCCCTCAAACTCCAACCCTCAACAGTTAGAGTAAGAAAGAGGGAAGTTTTTCATCCAATGTGAGACTGGGGTTTTAAAATTGAAAATGACTTAAAAATCATGAAATTTGACCAAGATATATCATCATACTTACAAAATGATGATAAAAATTAAACAAAACCATTTCTTCACTATCTCCTCCATAAACCAATTTCTCTTTGCATTACAATTCTCTTCACTTTGCACTGTATCCTGGGTCTACGTGGTTCTTTGAGACCAAACTTATTGCCAATAAAGAAAATAGTTGCCAAATAATCAAGTCTCTAGACTCACACATGTGTTAATAATAGATGCTATACACAATTTTTAAAAACCATTTTCTCCAACCTTTCAATAATAATGACTCATTCACTTTTGCATAGCTAATGTTTAATCTAATTAATCTTAGCTAGCTATGAACATTAAAATTGGTTCACAATTAAGAAAAGTAAACATTAAAATACACTTCTTTCAGAGAATCAACATATCACCAAATATTCATTTCCCCTAAATTTTCAAATACTATGTACCCATGTACTTGGCAATTACTAAACTTCGTGATACAAGAGCTCATGGGTATTCTTAATAGCAATGGTCATATTACATGGCCCTCCACTGAACACCCAGAAAGCTGCCTTCCTCCTACCTGCAGTGCCTTTCTCTGGGCAGAAGAAGCACAAGGAAGCCCTCATCAACTTGTCACCTAAGACACAGGTCTGAGACTAGGCTGCATCTCTGATGTCAGTAATTATAAAAATAGACTAAGACGTGTAAAGCTGATGCCCAGCATTGCATATATATATCTGCTTAAAATTCAACCAGCTTGTGTTGTCTTCATTATAAGAAGAAGTGGTACATAGTCATTTTAAAAAGAAATGAAAATATATGCCTATGTCTTTCTTTGGGTTCTACATTTCTTAGAAAGAACTGATAGACCTTCAAGAATTAGGATGGTTGTAAGCCTAACAGACTTGGTAAGACGTGGGAGCAGAAATAAAATGGCTTTTGATTATGAGCCACAAGCATCTCGGGGACCTTGGCATATGTTTGGCACATATCACAGCAGCTTGGCACACGTCACACAACTTGGCTACACAAGCTTTGGGAACTCAAGAATAGCCTGGAGAGCAACTGACCATCAGAAACAAGATCCAGGTCTGAATGGTGCTCAGGGTCAATGCAAATACTTAACAGTTACACCCAGAGAATTCACAATCTTCCTTGGGGCAGCACCACCACAGTCAGAATGGACCTGGTGGCCCGACTGCCTCTCAACTCAGTGGACCTTCACTCAGTCAGGCTGCAGAGGCTTCAGTTCCTACAGCATTCCCCTCTGCCTAACTCACCAAGCTTCACAATCACACTGTAACAAAGAATGATGCTCGTCCCCTAGCTGATTGAACCTAATTGAGAGGTTCATTGACTTATGAAGATGATAAAGTCAGGATACAGCAAAGTAGAAACCTGAACACAGTGTTCTGATCCCAGGTCCAGGGCTTTCCCTAGACCAGAGCTCTCACACATCACAGGTAGCATATTCAGGTTACAACATAGATTCACAGGTATCCTGTGACCGACCGCACATGCAGAGGAACTTCTTGTTTGTAGGTGGATGTCAAAAGCTGGACAGTAGCATCAGAATCTTCCTCCTCATGGAGAAAATTCCAAGATTCCAAGAATTGGTACACACCTCACCAACAAAGTGCTCAAGTCAGTTTGCTATTCTGTAGTCTTAATATACATCGGACTCCACTTTAAATTAAAGGTAAGAATGCTTTTTTTGATGAAGGTGACCTTGACCAAGTGATATAACATCTCTAGGCTTCTATTTCTTCATTTGTAAAATGAAGGAAGTGGATCAGCTTTCAAGTGTTAAAATTGTTCAGAATCATTTCTTAAATCACCATCTTGGGCAGAATGTAAACTTATAGAGCAGACAATACACAGTGGCTTTGGCAGAGAATGGACAGATGTGCCTGAAAGCCAGCTTGCTCTTCTCTTCTGTCCCCAACCTAGGGTCCCTATGGGGCTCCATCCAGCTACCTGTGACAGTCCATTGATTGTATGATCTCTGGGTCTCTTCTGGCTTTGCTATAGTACTTCTGATTGAGTGTATGTTCTAAAGCTACACTGTCAACACAGTAGTCATCAGACACAGTAGAGTTAATGTACACTAGGAATAGGGCGAGTCAAACAGACACACACTGTAGGTATGAACTATATACTGGTTTTGAAGACTTACCAAGGGGAACAAAAGAATATCAAATATTTTACATTGATCATATGATGAAATGATAATATTTTAGATGTCTGGTATTCAATAAAATATATTAAAAATTCCACCTGTTTCTTTTCACTTTTTTTTTAACATGGCCACTAAAAATTCTCAGATTACCTATGTGCCTCCCATAATACTTCTATTGAAGAGTGCTGCTCTGAAGACAAAATTTATGATCAAAACCACTGCTAACAGAGTTTGCAACCATATAGGCTGAGTAGGACCTCCACAGTGCCTCCTCCTTCCCTCCAGGCAGGCAAGTCCTACCTCCTTCAATAAAAGCTCCCACCCTGGCCCAGCCCTGGTAGAACCCACCCCCAGCCCAGAACACATAGATGAACAGAGCCCTCCCCTGATCTACCAGCTCTGCTGAAACCTCTTCCTCTTCTTCCATCCCTGTTGCCATCATTACAAAATGGAAAATATGGAATCCTTCAACCCCTTAGAGAATCTTATGGTTTATATATTATGTGTCCCCCAAAAGCTCATATGTGAGACATGCAAGAAAGTTTAGAGGTGAAATGATTGGGTTATGACAGCCTTAACCAAATTGGTCCATTAATACACTAATAGGGATTAACCAGGTGGTAACTCTAGGAAGGTAGGGTGTGTTTGGAGGAGGTGGATCCCTGGGGGCATGTCTTTAGGGTATATATTTTCTCCCTGGTAAGTGGAGCTCTCTCTGCTTTCTGATTGCCGTGTCCTGAGCTGCTTTCCTCCTCACTCTTGCTCCATGATGTTCTGCCTCACATTGGGCCCAAAGCAATGGAGTCAGCAATCAATGAACTGAGACCTCTGAAATCATGAGCCCCAAATAAACTTTCCTCCTCTAAAAAACCGACTGAAACAGGAACCAAGATGATTTTGTAAAAAAAAACTCCCAGCAGTTTTACTTCTGCAGACCAAAGGCCTCCTACCTATTTTATCATGTGCTGTATTTACAAAAAATAAAAACTTAATCAACAACATATATTATAATCTATATACATGTTCTACTGTATTCATATGTTACAAACTGGGCACAGTGGTGCACACCTGTAATCCCAGAGACTTGGGAGGATGAGACAGGAGGATTGCAAGTTTAAGAACAGCCTCACATTTGGGGTAAAATTGGGAGTTCATAACCCACTTCAATCTAATGTATGAAATATGATATGTCAAGAGCTTTGTAATGTTGTGAACAACCAATAAAAAAAATAAAAAAATTTAAAAAATAAAAATAAAAAAAATAAAACATATTCAGACAGAAAAAAAAAAAAAAGAACAGCCTCAGCAACTTAGCAAGGAGCTGTATGAAAATAAAATAAATAAATAAAAAGGACTGGGGATGTGGCTTCACAGTTAAGCACCTCTGGGTTCAATTCCCAGTGCCAAATAAATGAATATGTATATTTACTGGTAATATGTATAATATTTTTGTAATATATATATATAACAAAATATAATACTATAACATGCAATGCAAAATATGTTCAAAAACAAACTTAGGAGATTGAGATAAAAATTAATTTTTAAAATAATTTTGCTTCATTAATCCTTTCTGTTCTTACTAAAAGTATATATCTCATTGACTGCAGCATTATTAAATGTGTTTCCTTACTTTAAAAAATCAGCTTAACACTTTATGATACATAAAAGTTTTATTTCCAAATTGAGTGTGCGTGTAATATTTAATCTCAGACCTAGCTAAAAGAAGTATCTAAACAAAAATGTACTTACAAAATCAAGGTCATTCCTTTTTCAATCTTATTCACTAATTATTCAAAGACATTTTTGCTAAAGTTAGTAACTCTCCATTTTCCTTAATGTCACTCAGTTGGTCTCCCAAACTAATTGAAAAATGTTACATTTTGACAAATATTTTATTGGGTTTAAAACTCTTTGTTTGAAAGATTTTAGTCTGTTTCCAAGATTTTTAAGTATGTATATATGCATTTTTACATATTATACATTATTAGTTTTCAAAACAAAAATCACATACAATGAAAGTTATTTTTATATACTTATTTTACAAATGTTTTCCCTGAAACACAAGTAGTTTTTTTTTTGGGGGGGGGGGAATCATTCTACTTACTCACTAATTATTTTGAAAGAGCATGTTCAACAACTTCTTTAAAAAAATTCACTCTAGTCAGCATCTATAGTTTAAAAACAAAAATTATTAAGACCACTCTCTACCTTGTTCCTAAGTGCTAAAAGATTAGTTGGCTACTTAAGACTCTGTCATCATTAGGTAAGTCTACCTAAGCAGGTGGAGGTAAACCTGCCTACAGTCAACCTGTCAGCCAAAGGTTTCCCTAGAAATGCCTAGGCAGCAGCTTCAGGCATGTGGACCACACGAAGGAACCAGGGTCAGTCCATCCACTGACTTTGGGTGAAGTTTTAAGTTCTAAGTACAAATAGAAGTAAATATGAATACAAGGCTCACTATTTTTCACACTCCCCTGGAGTGTGAGCACCTTACCTCAGACAGCACTTAGTTACCAATGAGCCTGCTCCATGTTTAACTCTGACAGCCTCTGATGCTCTGGTGATGTTTTCCTCCACTATTAGGAGGCAACAGCATGGATAAACTTTCACTGTGCTCCCAGAATCCTCTGATGGTTCTGGTTCTTTCCTGCCCTCACCTGGCTAACAATTTCAGGAAAGGATTCAATTACAGCCAACACACCCTTGTACCAGAGACGTGCTCTTACATTTTCTACCAAGAACACTCACAACCTGAAATCCTCCATGGTGTCTGGATTCCTAATTGCTCTTGTGTACTTTACCACGGATCTCTAAATCCACTACTCCAGAGTGGTGTCATGTAACACTGTCCCTGCAAGGATCCCCTAACAGGTCACCCCACATACTGCATGTTCGGCCCCATCTCCCATTCTACTTCCTCCCAACTAAAATGGCTACCAAGTACTACCCACCCATCCAGGCACAGCTGGAGCCCACCAGTCCCTCCTGAAATGCTCTCTCCCTCCCCACTCTCCTTTGGGCTTCCTGCTCCGTCCATGTGGCTCTCATCTGCTGGCATGATAGTACTTTTCTGTCTTTTATAATGTATAGCACAGCACCGTGCATCTATTAGGCCCACACTATAAGTTGTGTTGATTTTTTTAAACACAATACAGATTTTATCATTTTACCAACATAATCAGGAACATGTATCACCTGGGAAATTCTGTTACAAATGAAAAACCTTCTCTTGGCCAATTGTTCTATGTTGGAAAGAGAATCAAAGTCACTTAGACAAGAGCTGAAAAGCCTCTGGGCTCAACCCTGCCACTTTAATGTATACCTAATTCTATCTGACGCAAGAGTTCCTGCCGTAATGCTTTCAAGCTGGGACATGGAATGCTTGCTGTGCCATCACTGTGGTGACTTTGCCAAGCACACTCTCTGGATCAGTGGATCACAGCGACTTGGGGATTACAGCCCTCTTTGAGGCTGAGAAGAGCCATGTAACTATTCTCCATAAGTTAAAAAAAAAAAAAAAAAAAAACTCAAACAGAAAAACTGTGCAAACAGTGCCAGGGGTCAGATGCACAAGAGGCCTTAACCCTTACAAGGAGTCTGGCTTATTTTTTCCCAGTGGCACAGGGCCTACAAGTCAGGTGACAGGAAGGAAGGGAATCTTTTAACCTTAGACAAACCTCCTTTACAGACAGTTGTTACATAATCACCCAAAGATTTTTTTTTTCTTTTAAAAAATACCTGTTTAGAGCTAGGACTGTGGCTCAGTAGTAGAGCACTTACCTGGCATGTGTGAGGCACTGGGTTCGATTCTTAGCACTGAATATAAATAAATAAAATAATGGTCTATCAACATTTAAAATATTATATATAATATATGTATGTATATTTATATACACATAACTAGTTTAGTAGTTACTGATAAGATATTCAAAATGCATACATATTATAAATACTAGGCATATGTTAAGTAATTCCTAAAAATATTCAATACCTACCTGGAGCACTCCAGTATTACAAAATAGTTTGACCTTCTTTCCCAGGAGCAGAGACCTCCTTCTGGTCTTGCCTCACCGGAGTCAGCATTGAGGCGATGAGAAGTTGAGGAAGACGAACATTTATAAGCACCACTGCATTTGTTCTTGTTGCCCGGTTGCTTTTCTCATCAGAATAGACCATCCCTTTAGCATTCCTATCCCTTCCAACCTCCACTGGGAACTAAAAGAAATCCTGTCATCCTTTTGAGACTGAAGGTCAAAGTCCCTTCTGTGCCTCCTAGTTCTTCCTTCTCTCCCTTTTCTCTGTCCTGTTTCACAACCACATAGCAGAAAAGCACACAGTGAAACCTCATCCCCACCAGCCTGGTCCTCTACCCTGGTTAGGCTGAAAGCCCCATTTAGGTTTCCTGGGTAACCATTCCTACAGCATCTTCTTCAAATCACTTTATAAACTGTTTATATCAAATGCACTGGAAATCTAATTAACAAATTCCTGAAAAGAAAGTCCTGTTAGAAGTCAGTTGTATCAACAAATAAGAAACTAAATGTCCCAATGAAACACATGGGCAAAATATCCTAACAGATGGCCCACCAAAGAAGACGTATGGATGGCAAGCAAGCATTTGAAGAGAGTCTTGGGAGAAACTCACAAGTAACTACAACGAGCTCCCACCATACACCTCTCAGCAGGGCAGAGATTGGAAACAAAAAATACTAAGTGCTGATGAAGATGAAGATCGGTGGAACTCACACACTGCTGCTAAGACATAAAATGGCACATTCAGCATGGAAAACAGTTTGGCAGTTATCTTACAAAGTTCAACATACATCCATATGGCCCGGTGCCCGCTGACCTCCTCAAACAGATGCACTTGCTACAAATTTTTATTACTATGCTCATCTGCAGAGATGAGAAACAGAGGGGAGACTGAGACTTCGGTAAACTCTCAGGGGTCCCTTTCCTGCCCTCATTGTTTATGTCCCATTACAAAGCTTGATACACAGCAGGTTTTCACTAATAGCCTACAGAATAAAAAAAAAAAAAAAAAAAGAATGATATTTACTAGGTGCTCCATTCCAAATTAGGCCCTGGGAATATAGGAAAGACAGGGTTTGTATCTTTAGAGGGCCATCGAGCTAGAGAAAACAAGCTTGACCCAAAGGAAACAGTGAGCAACACAAGACTCCAAGGGTAACTTCTTACCATGTGATGAGGTATGGTGGTCAAGAGCTCTTGATCATTCTTTGGTAACAGACAGGTTTAGGTTCAAGGTCTGATCCTTACTATCTGTCACTTTGGTAGATTATTTAAGCTTTGACTGATTGATTGATTCTGGATATTGAAATCAGGGGCACTCAACCACTGAGCCACATCCCCAGCCCTATTTTGTATTTTATTTAGAAACAAGGTCTCATTGAGTTGATTAGTGCCTCGCTGTTGCTGATGCTGGCTTTGAACTCGAGATCCTCCTATCTCAGCCTCCCAAATCACTGGGATTACAGGTGTGTGCCGCCATGCTTGACTACTTGAACTTTTAAAAACTAATTTCCTGATCTGTAAAAAGAAATCATTAATGATGGGATGGTCTTGATGGTCTTGAGACAGCCTGACACTCAGTTGGTAGGTGCCACCAGCATTACCATTATAAAGCTGTCAAACTTCTTCCATAGGAGATGGTAAAGAGATGCTGGTCTGAGTTCCCCATGTGCTACTACCACTCCAGACCTCCCCAAAATTCAGCATTAGCACTAAACGAATCACTCCCAAGAGAGCAGGCAACCCAGCACTGTAGCCATCTGTTCTGCTTGCACTATGCCTGTGCATAGATTTGAACATCATCAATTATGATATCATGGGTACAAAATGCCTGATGCCTTATAAAATCATATGTGCAAACTACTTGACATGTCATAACATAAATAAATGTTAGCTACTATGAAGAGCTTAGGGGAGACTCTTTTGTTTTTGTTTTTGTTTTTTTAGGGGGGTTGGGGGTGTTACTTTGGGTTTGGATTTTACTGGGGATTTAACTCATGGGTACTTAACCACTGAGCCACATCCCAGGTGTTATTTTGAGGCAGAGTCTCACTAAGTTGCTGACACTGGTCTCAAACTTGCAATCCTCCTGCCATAGCTTCCCAAGTCACTGAGATTACAGGCATGTGACATCATATTTGACCAGGTTTAGGTTTCATGGAGCAGGAAATGGTAGATACTCTTCTTAAAACTCCCAGGTTGCCTGCTGCAAAGCTTCTCTTATTACCTTTATCACAATGAACTATTATTCTATGCATGTATGTATACTGCCCACTGAACTGTGGGCTCCCTAACAGCAAGGAAGGGACTCTAACCATCATATGTTGGCAACCAGCTGTCTCTGCTGCCGGAATATCTGATACTTACTCCTCCAAACATCTGGATCCATACCCAAATTGGGTTCGTATGAATGCCTTTAACTGGGCAGCTCCTACCTGCCTGCAGATTCTCCCTAACTACTGACTATTGCCTCCTGTAATTAGTACTGAGATCTCAGACCCAATGTTTATCCTTCAGATAACCTTTGCTCATTTTTCTTCCATGCCAAAAGATGGAATGTCTATCTGCCCTTTGCCAATAACTCCCAGACTCCAAAACCTGATCTCTCTCACCTGACCACTCCTTGATTCCCTGCCTCCCTACAAGAATTCCACACCTGCTGTCCTCCCTCATCTTCCCAACTTAAATCACACACAAAACCAAGCTTGGCTCCGGAGCTGCCCTCTCAAACCATTATCATCCCAGGATTGTCCTGATATCTTAAAATGATGGTTGTCGAATTCCAGCTCAGATTCCTAAAAAAGAAAATCTGGGTCCAAAAAATATTTAGCTTCATTCACTTCCCTCAATTTAATTTAATTGCCTATGGTTATATTATCACAGCCCCCTGACAAACATAACATGTAATTTCTCAATTGATTTACACAAGTCTGGGATTAGAACTGGTCAACCAAAAAATATACTTGATTTCAATTCTGGTTAGAAAAGATTTTTGCTTGGTGTCTTCATATGGCTGGCAACACTCTGCAGGCTGCCAAGTTGCAGGTGGTATTGCAAGAGCTGAGCCTACAGCAGAACACTGAAGGTTATAAATTAAGAAAATCATCCCCAAAGATACAATAACATTTCCACTTATAGCTATACAACGGCACCGGAATTATACAACGGCACCAGAACAAATTCAGAAGTATCCATGGTTTAAAAAGATCTGAAGCTTTTCTCTGCATCGACTCTCCCTTAGGAGAGCAACTGTTCTTTCCCATCAGATGCCACAGGAAAAGAAGCAACAGCTACATTTTTTCCCCTTTTCCTACCCCCAAATTACCATCCTCCTCCTCCCAAAGTAATAATGAACAGAACTTTAATTATTCTCTCATCAAACCCTCAAAGAGAAGAGTGGGATTATGACACACAAAGGCCAATTTAACCTCTGGGCACACTAATCAGTACTCCAAAAATACATGCTTATAGGACTACCCAAATGGGACCACTCAGCAAAATGAAGGATCAGGAGGCAGGGTTGACAACAGACTGGGGACAAAAAGACCAAGGGCAGGAAACAGAAGCACAGCCCAGAGTAAAGTTGTCCCCAGAAGGCAGACATGGGAGAAGCTGCCCCGGAGAATCCTGGAGATCTCCAAGGCTCGTTGGCCACTTTGTCAGATGAGCTCCCACAAAAAGCAAGTTTTCATCAGACGTCTCATGTCCTGAGTGACAAGGGAAGGAATGTCTGAATCTCTCCAAAGACCCAGAGTCCAGTTATTCAACTGCAATATGAATTCCTTGAAGCACAAGGAACTTTATGGTCTATCTTCCAAATGTTTTCTATTTCTCAGAAATAAACCTCTTTAAAATAAATTAACTAGGATCTCTACTTTCTGACAAAACAGAGGATTAGATGTCCAGAGAAAATTTGCCAGGATAAAACAACTTAGAGTGCTGGACAAAATATAAAAATATGGCTGAGTTGGCAGAGGAGTAGGAGAAACCCTCAGAGGCCAGGAACGAGGGAGCAGAGAGCATGAATCCAGGGAAATGAGTTGGCAGCAGCAGAAGAATTTTCCCTGGAGGGGCATCTGCCATCTCTGGAGACCTAGACTACAGATTTGAGTGTGCTGCATGGGGCCCTGGAACCAAGCTTCAGGACCATGAGGACATAAACGATAGGAACAAAGACCCCACATAGGATTTTCAGTAAGTGAACCAAAATAAAACAGAAAAAAAAAATCACCCCACAGTAAGAGACATGAAGAGCTGGCCTCGTATCTGTTTAGACTGTGGACAGACATGAAAACCAGCAACAACAAAACTCCCAAGTGACACTTCTTGACTACACGCCCACCTTTGAGCCAATCTGGCATTAGATTAAAAATACCTGAGTCACCAAAATAATTAACAACCCCACCACTGAATTAAAAGGGGACCTGGATGAGTAAGTACCACTCTGCCCAGGAGCTTGCTAATAGCAGACACAATTGCTCTCTGGAGGAGTCTACCTCTTGGGGAATTCTAGAAATGAAATTGCAATGGTTACTTACAACCAGAAATCACAAAACAAACAAGGTAAACAAGCCAAAATTAGCAGGGAAAAACAAGGTAATGGAAGAAACAGTCCAGCAACAACTACAGATTATTCGACGGCCTTTGTAACTTACCCAAGTATATGTAACATATCTTCATAAAGGAGATATTGAAAGTATGACCAAGTAATAAGACTACTGATATACGATAAGAAGATCTGAAAAAGAGCCCAAAAGATCTAAAAAATAAATACCATTTGAAAAGAAAAGCCCAAAGGATGATAGCAGCTATAACAGAGCTAACGAGAGAATTAGTAAGCAAGAAGAAATTAGTCTGAATGAACCACAGAGAGGCAAGGAAAAAGAAAACATGAGAGATTAGAAGATAGGATAGAGTGAGAAGGTATGGTAGTTGTCTAATCATACTGCTAAAAAAGGGAAAAATTGGAAAGAATCCATACTCTAAGCAAAGAATGGCTGAGAATTTTCCAAAAGCATAAAACATGAATCCTCACATCAGAATCCCAATAAATTCCAAGCAAGATACATTTTTAGAAACCAGACAGCAACGAGAGATCACCTTAAAGGAACAAGAATAAGACCATTTATCATCCAAAGAAAACAAGCTGATTTATCAACTAAGGAAAAAGGAGGCCAAAAGACAGGAGAATGGTGACTTCAAACTATTTTGAAAAAAAAAAAAAAAATAGCTATCCAGCTACGGTTGCACACCCAGGACAATTCAAAATGAAATAAAGACGATTAAAGACCTTGCCACAGGAATTTCTTAAACCAGCACTTTAAGACCAACTGCCTCAGAGAAAACGTTTAAAATGCAAGTGGGTATGAGGAATAAAGAAAACGGTAAACATGTGGGAAAATTTAAATGAGCACTGACTATATAAAGGAATGATATCGTAACTACTTTATGAGATTAAGTTTTTTAAATTAAAATGTTAGGAAAAAAACCTCTGAGGGTGTGATTCAAGTTCAAGGGTCCTGAGTCCTTATAACATTAGGCCAGAAGATAAAAATACGGAGTGCCTTTACCCTTGTTGATTTAAATATATGTTAAAATTCCTAGGATAAACAAGAAGAGATTGAAAGGGAATGAAAATTGGGGGGAGGGCGAGTATAATGAGCACCAAGAAAAATTCAAATGTAAGTAAAAATACGAGATAACAATAAAAATTACAAAGAAATATCCAGAGAGTTTTATAAGCAAGTTCTGCCAAATATTCAATATGACAAGAAACTTTCTAAAGCAGCGAATGAGAAGGAACACATCTGCAAGAATAATATAATCTCAATACCAAAATCATATCATAACATCGTGAGAAAGCAAAAATCACACAGCCGTCTCAATCACAATACAGAGCAGACAGAATCCACTGAAAGCTAAAAGAGACATCAGGACCCAGTGAACTTTATTATGGAAATACACAACTGTTCCAACATTAGCAAATCTTTTAATATAATTCACCACATTAAAGATAAAAGGAAACCATATGATCTAACCAACAGATCAAATTGTCAAATACATCTGTAAAAGATATTCTCGGCAATCTAACAATGCAAAGCGGTCTCCTTCACTTAATAAAGGATAATCTGCCAAAGGGCTACAGCAAATGTGATACTCAATGATAAAAACCTATCAGAATCCCATTTAAGGAAGGGTTTTCTACCAAAACTTATTATACAATTATAGAATTTAAGGTAGTGTGGTATTGACTCAAGGATAGAGAAAGACCAGCACAACAGGATAAAAACCAGAAACAGACTTCAACATACTTAGAAACATGAATACACAAATATATTATAAGGGTTTTTTTGTTTATTTGTTTGGGCAGGAGGGGATTAGTCAATTAATAGTATTAAGTCAGAAAGCTACCCATATGGAAAATAAAGTCACACCATAATCAAAATGAATTCCAGATGCACTAAAGCAAATGTAAAAAAAAAAAAAAAAAGATTTTAGAAGAAATCATAGAAAAAAATGCCTTATAGAAATAAGATAAGGGAAGATTTCTTAAACAATATAATTTTTTTAAAAATGTCCAATTTAACTACCCTAGACAAGGAGCTTTTCAAATTTGTTAACAAAAACTTGCTATAAAAAAAAGGTATTTCACATGGTAGAGTGTGTTTCTAAAACACAAGTTTCAAGAAACACAACTAACATTCTTACATTGTCTATTCCATTTTATAAAAACTTGTAAAAACATGCAACAGAAGACTTAAACAAAAATGTTTGTCCCAACACTGTTGTAATAGAAAAATGATAGGAAAAACCCAAATGCCCATAATCAGAAGAATAATAAATTGTGTCACAGTGATATAATAATACTATAGCAAGTAAAAAATACATGAATCCCAGCTTACACACACTGGGATAATCAGTGGTTCTCAAAGGGTGGTCCCCAGATCAGAAGCATGAGCATCACCTGCAACTCTGTTAGCCACACAGACTCAGTCCCTACCCAGACCATGACTCAGAAACTCAAGTGGGGTGCAGCAAGCCGAGTTCGGCCAGCCCCCCAAGTGATTCTAAACAAGCTTAAGTTTGAGAACCACTGCCACAGCTGAATGTCAGAATAATACAAATGTGAGGAAGGGAAAGGGGAAATATTGGGGAAGAAAATTGACCAAAACATTTTGTTATGTTGTGTGCATGTATGAAAATGTAACAAGTCCCACTATGATAGATAATAATAATAATAATGCACCAATAAAAATGTTTTAAATGCAAATTTGATTACATTGGGTTAAAAAACAAACTGCCTAACAAAATACTGCAGCACAGTGTTTTGAAATATCTAACAATGTGGCAAAGCTAAAAAAAAAAAAAAAAGAAAGAAAAGAAAAAGCAGGAAACAGTTAATACAAATTACTTACACAGAGAGAAAGGGGCCAATAGGAATAGGAAGGACCACATAGAAAGCCTCTAAGATAATGATGGTATTTTATGACCCTAGTTGGGTGGTGGGTACAGAGTTTGGGTTTTTATTACTATGCTTTAAATTATGCATGTCCTGTAAATTATATATCTTTTATATTTTTAAATAAGAAAAAAATGCAGTTAGAATAGAAAAAATGTTGACAGCATACATAGAATCATGAACATAAAATATATCCCACGTGAACTCAATTCTACCAAAAGGCCTAGAAGAAAAAGCTGAGTACATAGCAGGTGCAAATTTTGTAGATTTTTAAATATTTACAGTTATGTGGTTTTTCATTCTTCTCCATTCTTTTAATATTTCACAATGCATAAAGTAACAACCCAGAAAGAGGTCTTCATATAGAAAGTATGAACAAACAGCCTATCATCACCTCACCATCATCTCCTCTTTAAGCTTAGTCTCTTTTCCTGACTTAAAATTCATATCCTAGGACTGGGGGTCAAGCTTTGCGGTAGAGCACCTGGCTAGCATGCACGAGGCCCTGGTCTCAATCCTCAGCACAGCAAAAAAAAAAAAAAAATCCAAATCCTAAATAAACACATTGTATAGACTAAGAGAGAATAGCAGTTTTCAATTCTGGCTTTGGAATGTTTTCTTTCTATAAGTTTTCAAACATTTCCATGGAATTCCATTCAGTTTTGTTATTTCTCAATTCCATATCGAGGTATTCAGCTACTTAGAGTGATATTTGGTTGAGGGGGAGGTGGAGTTCTAAGCAAAAACTGTACCTATTATTTAGCAGTAAGGAAAACTATACAACAAAACCTCTATAAGTCATACAGGGACGGCCTTAAGAAACTCATTTGTTTCTAATTTATTTTCTCCATGTTGCTAAAATCACAAGAGAATAAAGCATTGCTCATATGGATTAATTCCTATCCATCTGCAACAAGACGAGCCGAGGATCAGCTGCAGCATCCAAAGAAAGGCAATTACACACCATGAGCAAAGGAGGTGGTTCAAGGCTGCACTGCCAAGAAATGACATATTCCAGTGGACTCAAACCACCCTCTTCAAATTTTGGCATCCCATGGTATAAAAATAAGACCAAAGAACATTGAAAAGCAAAGCTTGCCACCTGCTGCCCAGTGGCATAATTGTAAATGTTCAAATTGTGTCCACGTTTTTTGACTTTTGCAACTGGATTGGCCTGGATGTTTGCATATTGTGTATTGATTCGTTAGTCTTCCTTCAAGAGAAAATGTCAAACCCAAAGTTTTTAACCAGATGCCATTTCAGACCCCATACATAATCAGCTATAACCAGTATGCTTCTAACAAAAAAAAAAAAAAAAAAAGCATTTCCAAACTCTTATGCATGTTGTGTATATAATAAATCGACCAAACTGCACTTGTGTTTATTATGGTATCCAGACCAGGGAGGAATTCCTTTGAAAATGTGCCAGCATTGTCCCACGTTCCCATGGCCTGTCATCATTCTAAGATGATACGGAATACTAAATCCATTTGCGGATCCACACAGATGTAAATCCAAACATTAATAGCTTAACTGTATTATGCTAGTTTAGAAGTCATTTACACGCATTCAGTTACAAAACTACAAAAGTAGCAGTTCAGCTAACCAAAATGAAGAAAAAAAAAAACCTCAATGAGTTGATCATGTGTTAACTGTTATCGTTAAACATTAAAAATGTTGAAATATCTTAATTATATTAATATCGTCCAGTGTTTTCATAGGTTCTCAACATATCCAGAATTCATTTTCATTTTCATTTATTCTAAGAAAATCTGAAAAGTAAATGCATATTATTTAGCCTTTTATAAAAAAAAAAAAAAGCAACCACCTTTCAAATACTGTCTCATTCTTCGAACTCTATAGATTGATGCCTCTACCAGTCATCCCCGCAAAAGCAATCTAGTATGTTATTGAGGAAGAAAATGCCATTTGAGAGAAAGATGCCCTGAAAACAGGTCACAAACTTGAATATTAGAGGCAATGGTACCAGGAACAACTCCACATGCTCTCCTGTCCCCCAGGGAGCTCTGGAGGGAATGGAGGGCAGGGGCTCCTTAAGAGTCTCATGGGAAGCAATCTCATCACATCAAATTGATAACTCCTGAGGCCTTTGAAATACAACTTTAAAGGCTTCTGCCTGCTGAACTTGCCCATATGCAAAATAGCCCCAAAGCCAGTTGAGATTTTTCCAACGTCTGGGAACCACTATAAAGCAGACGATAAAAAATAATTCATTTTCAAGACAGATGGCACTATAATGTTGCTGTATTTTCTAGTGTGTGTTTTTCCTAAACACTAGAGGCAGCGTCTCCATACAAAAAGCAAGCCCAATGAGATATTGCTATTCCTGGGAAATATCACACACATCTTTCTAAAGTCCTTTTTTTTTTTTCCCCCTACAGTTGGTTTAATTCTTTCTTCAAAAACTCTATAGGAGCTCCTGAGCTATTATTGCTCAGTGTTTCAGATCAGGCAAAAATCTTCCCTTCTTTCACCTGATTCACCAAACCAAGAATATCTAGAAATGTTCCAAGTGTGTAAAAATAGAGTCTAGACAAATCTTCTCAAGTGCTGTGTCTATAATTCAGAGTTGCGCCTGGAGCACAGGTAATGATGCAGTCAGGTACTCATTTAATCAACTGACTCTAGGCCCATTGACACCACAGCTGGGCTTTAACTGAGCCAGTCAAATATTTGACTTAATGTCAACAAAGAGAATAGTGTTACATATATTTTGTCCTATAACAATATAGCTACTTGTTCTAAAAATAATAGAAAGAGAAAGAAAAACATATTTCAGGGATAGCCTATTCATTGAGACTAAAGAAAATTTACATTAGCTAGCACTGTGCCTGGCACACAGTTAATACACACATGTGAGACTGAAAGTCCCAAATAATCTTTTTTTGTTTCTTTTCAAAGATCTCCTAATGAAGCTTGATCACATTATTACTTTTTATGAACATCTTACATTAATTTAAATGTAAAGATGATATGTATAAGGTTTTTAAAAGATGCACAACATTTCCTCACTCGTTTGGAAAACCAATACTGATTCTGTGAAAGGCAATACTGTTATTTCTATCATGGAGCATGTCACTGGACTGAGTACTTCACAAAGCAAATCATAAAAACTTTCCTAGCAATCTTTAGACCTTAAAAGCTAACCTAAACACATGTGAAATCTGAAACAAAAACTGCATTGCTTATTAAAATTTAATATGCAATTGCTGTTTCAGTCTTTAATTATTGTGAGTTTATATTAAATTATTGAAATTATAATAAAGAGAATGCAGTCCCACTAGAAAGAGATTTAGAGACTGGCAACATGTGGGTCATTACACAACTGTGTGTATTCGTGTGCATGTGATTACCCCAAGCTCATTTCCCAGTTCACCAGAAAAGACACCATGAAAGATCTAAGGTTTCCATCACCTAAAGGAGGAGGCACACAGTGAGCAGAGCAGTCTTCGCTTAGCACACAGAGAGAGTTTTAAGTTGAAAAGGACAGAGATAACATGATGTAGTTATGGCAAAAGAAGTAAAGGCAGCACAGATCAAGAAAGGTAGAAAATCAAAATCTGATGAACATCTGAAAAGGGAGGATAAAAAAAGACCTTGATTTTTCTATAGAGCATGATGAATTGCCACCAAATATGTTTTGAGAATGGTTAGCTGACAGGCACAGAAGGAAACAGAATCTGGTTTAGATTTTGAATTGGTAAATTTGAATCCAGGGATAGAATGGAATAAGGAAAAGGAGGCATTTGAAGAGAGCCCCTGCTTCTCCAATCCATGTAACTTAACTAGAGGGACAGGTGGACATCAGGCTACACTTAATTCCTTAACCTGGACCCTGTTCTCTTAACTGGTCATCTGAATCCTTTCTGTTTTAAAGGAAATTAGATTTCCTCTCCCATCGAGAAGTTCCTGTGAAAGGCAGGAAGCTCTCCATTCTGCCCACTGACCCCCTAGGCCCCCTTCCCTCACATTTCCACAGCACCATGACTGGCCCTGCTTCACACAGGGCCATCTGGTAGTCCACCAGTGGCTGCTGGAGCCACCTTTCTATTCCCTCAGCCCCTCTCAAAGACTCTGTGCCCAACTGTCAAGGACTTTCATAATCTGGACCCCCCCACACCCAATCTCATTTCTTGCTGTTCTTCAATTGCCCCTAAAAAGATCAACCGCCCAACAGTCCTATGGAAATAGGACATAGCTTTCATCCTGTTGTTCACAAAGCCAGTCTCTCCTTCACTTCTCCAAGTCTTGCAGATGTTAGCAAATTTCCTCTCACTCCAGTCCCCCAGACACACCTTGTTGAGAGCCACAGCCAAGGGATCCCAGCAAACTTCCAGCTGATTGGCTCACCATGCCCCAGCAAACTTCCAACTGCCAGCTGATTGGCTCCTCTTCGGTGATGTTCATTGGGCTGTTTCCCCACCCTTTCTGACCACGGAGCTGCTCATTGGGGGACTCTTTTGGCTCTGCCCACCGACCCAGCCAATCGGCCTCAAGAGCAGGAGGGGGGCGGGGCGGGGGTTGAGAGGCTCACCTGAAGCCAGTGGTGGCAGTTGGGCTCTGAGGGAATTCCTGAAGAGCTCCTGTGGTGTAGTGTGTGTTCTAAAAATAAAGCTCCTTTCTGCTTGATAAGTGGCTCTTGAATTGTGCCCAGCCAGACTGCCACCACCTGGCCTTCCCCTTCCTTATTCTCTAGCAGAATCTATAACAGGTACCACATAGTTTAGTAGTTCACTGGGTGCTGTCCTATATGATTCTCTATTTTTCAGATGTGTTATCTTGATCCCTCCAATAGGAGGACCTAGATCAGTATCTGACATGGAGTTGGCACTCAATAAATACTTCCTGGTGAAATGAATCAATCAACTATTATAAATTGAAATTCTGAATTGGGGAGATGAGGAGGATTAAGGGTCCATCTTCATTAAGATGAATCAGAAAATAAGGCAACCAATTAGACATGCACTGAGAGATTGTATTCAATCAAATTTCTACTCACTCATGAGCAAGTAGGAATTTCCAAAAATCCAATTTAAGAAGTTTCTTCCAGATTGGGGGATTAACATTTTCAATAATACTAATAACAGTCTTTGTGCACAAGTCCTCCCTTGGGGCTTCTTGAAATGTTTGATAAAAAGGATCTTTAATATGGAAAACTTTTTTACAACATGTAACAGAATATTGTGTGAATAATGTTAATAAACTACACAACAATAATACAAAGAACTTCTAAAATATGAAAAATGTTCAACCTCACTAAAAAAAAAAATCTAAGAAATACAAACTAAAAGTATTCTGTGAACCAGGCAGTAAGGTCACATCTCACAAGAATATTCAAAATCATTAAGGCTTCACAGACTGACATTTATTTGATTTATCAAAGTCTTATTTAACAGTAACCATATTTACTCTTTTTAAGATAGTAAAGATCTGAAATAATCTAACATACCTATGTCACTGGCTAACACGCTTCCATTCACATAATTCCATTCACTACAATAAGTTGATATAAAGCTATATAGTAACAAATTAATCAAGGGGACTGCAAAGTGTTTCAACCTAAGATGCACACGAAATTTTCCAATTATGTAGATTCATGGATCACCTTTCAAAAGAGTAAGGTAACTAAACTGTGAAATATCTGCCTTGTTAATGGAAATGCATTTTTTAGGATCCTGAAAAATAGCTTAATTAAAAGCCAGGAGATAAATAGAGACCACAAGAATGAAAGGAACAGAGAGAAAGAGAAAAGAGCTTCATAAAAGGGTGACAGGGCATAGTTGGTTGTGTGCAGGAAGTGAGAAATGCGAATAGGAGAACATTTCCTTCTGATTTTCTTTTCTGGGAGTAGAGTGTGTCCTAATCTTCTCAAAATGTCTCTGTCATCTTCCTGTTCGAGTTAAGAACATCCTTCCTAGAAATATAATTAGGAAGGATTAGCTGCTGCAGAAAGAGGCTTTGAGCAAATTAAGAATGATGTCTCACTTTAGATTCTGTCCATCAAATCTCCAAATACCAGCACTTGGCAAAATACCAACATCAGACAAAGAAATACAAGGCAGAGTTATGAAAGCAACAAAAAGTGATACCTGTGTCCAAGAAAATCCTAAAATAGGAATTTTTTTTCAAAAATATATTCTGTAACTGTATCCAACACTCCTGCTAATTTTTAAAGACTGGGGAGTGGCTTTCTACATTGGCAACTTACTGTAACAAAGAGGTCCCACGTTTTCTTCACAAAAGAGAATGGGTTGGAAGTGACTCTCGAACAATTGTGAAAATAACTTTTAGTCAAATGAGTTGAGATTCATGGAATAACTGCAATTGTTCACTCCTCTACACTTTCTAGTTGTATTCTGGATTTCAAGAATGATGTCCAAAGTACTTTTTTCCTTATTATTTTGGTAAAAGAAGTCTGACAGCGGCACATGAAAAGACACCAGGAGAACATGAAGGAAGAGGTTAGGACACCTGGTTCAAGTCAGTGCAGTTACCTTGTGAGTGACTCTGGGCAGGCATTCAGCCTCCTGTAGTTATAAAACTTTGGCTTATGTTGGTAGAAAAATATGGAGAATTGCCAAGCATGGTGGCACACACCTTTAATCTTAGCCACTCAGGAGGCTGAGGCAGGAGGATGACAATCCAAGACCAACCTGAGCAACTAGTGAGACCCTGCCTCAAAAATTCTAAAAAGAGGGTTGGGGGGTGGAGCTCAGTAAGAAAGCAAACCTGAGTCCTATCCCCAGTACCACACACACAAAAAAAGTGTCCCTAATTCTTGTTCTGTTTTACATTTTGCTCAAATAGTAATTTTCAAAGGGACCAAGTACCCAGGATTAATTCTACTCAAAGATACTAATATTGATAAACTCTCTCTCCTGTATCTCCATTAACTCACATAACTCTGGAATTATATGAACTCTAAGTCAAACAAACAAACAAAAAAAAGTTTGCCTGAACATCCCTGTTTGCTTCCATAAGCACTTGAGCCAAATGTGTTAAGGTTCAAATCAATATTTAACTTGATACTTGTGAGTACTAGGAAGTTTCAAGCTCATAAACTGGGATTTATAGTAACAGTGTCATAACTTTCCCAAGAGCGGCCTAGGCTTTGCTGTCACCCTTTGGCCTGTTAAATGCTTAAATGCCTTATGACCATCAGAAGAATGCTCGGAAGCATAAGGGCCAAGAAGACTCATCTCTGCAACGTCAAGGACACATGACCCAAAAAAAACAAAATTTAGTCTGACCTTTGCAAAACACAACACCAAGAGCTGCACAAGAAATGGGTCCCCTCATCACCTAGAATATCACGAGAGAACAGGATGCCAAAGCTTTGAACTCCTTACTGTTCCAATGGTGACTGGGATGACTGAGCAAACTTTTGCCTACTCCTCCCATTTGCTCTGGGAAGAGTCTCCTCTTTTCACCTTGTGAAGACTGAGGCACCTAGATGATGAGCTAATATCTGCATTCCTGCAAAGAATGACCTTTTTTTCCTAGATTTTTTTTCTCCATAATACAGAAGTAGACGTTCTTCCTGCTTATAAGTTCTTGCCTCTGGAACCATGGGATCTGCTCTCTGCCAGATCATCTCTAACCCCTTTGAGGAACAGATAAATAGGTAAAACACAGATTCAACCTTCAGAACCTGTCTCTCCCACCCCCATTCCATAATCTACACTTCCCTTGAAGTCTAAGGAGGAAAAAACAAGAGAACCTTGTTTTCAGTTCCTCAAAAAGTTATCTCCTCTCATTATTTCCCCAGGTGTCTGTCTTCCTCAAACAAACTACCACTAACCAACAGCTAGCGATATGATCACATTTTACATGAGTTTCTCAAACCCTGACATTGCTATATGCAAAGAGTTTGGTTTTCTAATGAGCAAAGAGGCCTTCTGGAATTCTCACATGTACACATTGGCACAGCAGTACTCACAGAGCCAAAAATAGGCCAAAAGGTACAGAATCTCAGTTACGCTGAGTGAATAAGTTATGGAGATCTAACAGCCCGCATGATGACAATACTTACTGATACTACTGTATCCCTGAAATTTACTAAAAGAGTAGGTCTTTAATGTCCTTACCACAAACAACAAAAGATGGTAATTATGTGAGATGATAGATATGTTAATTAGTTTCATTATGGTGCTCATTTCACCATGTACACTTATATCAAAGCATCGCATTTCACACTGTAATTATAGACAATTTTTGTCAATTATTCCTCAATATAGCTAGAAGTTTAAAAAAAAAGTCAAAAAATTGGAAAAAATCCAAACATCTATCAGGAGCAGCATAAATAAGAACAAGCTACAGAGAGAACTACATAGATGAATCCCAGACATAATGCTAAGTAGAAAAATATACACTGTGTCACTTACATACAGTTCAAAGTCAGGCAAAACTGACCTCTGGTGCTAAAAGTCAAGAAAGCAGCTCCTTTTGAGGAGGAGGAAGAGGGTGGGTCTAGAACAGGGATCTGTGGTGGTGGTAATGTTCTGTTCTATAACATGGATGGTACCTCCCTGAGTTTGGTTTCACTTTGGAATAACCATTAGGCTGTGTGCACTTTTGATTTTTATACTTTTTTTGTTTGTAATTTCCATTGAATTTCTAGTTTTAAAACATTTTCTAATAATTTGTATATAATGATAAAATCAACCATTGGTTCAGAATTTTGGTTCTTACCCCATCTTGAAGGTATCATGAAATGAGAGATGAAGTCCTTAGATTAAGTTCCTTTTCTTAAGTTCCTTTTCTTCAATTTTCTAATTGCTGTCTTTCCCCCCACCACAACTCATAGAGATCAAACCTTCATCTTCCTCACAGGTTTGCTGGACAGATCATATACAATAAGGAATGCACAGTAGCCTGCAAAGTGTTCTATGCTTTACAAAGGCAAATTATTCCACAGGGGAAAAGGTTACTCCTGCAGACAGGGATTTAGATACTGTCAAAACTTTAAAAAAAAAAATTGTTAAGCCAACATTTATTGAAGTTCTTCTGTATTTCTCTGTGGATAAGGAAAGAAGAGACTAGGTAATAAGAGCTCAGAGTAAGTATAGGAAAGTTCAGAGAAGAAACCTGGAGGAGGGTCAAGGGACCAAGGTAAGGGCTCTACATTGAGCAGAATCTCCCTGTGTCTGAGAGTGACCATTTCTGGAAATCATCTATTTGAGGGATGACCAATCCCATGGCTAATTTCTAGAATTAATTTGGGGGTGAGTGGGTTATTGGGGATTAAACCCAGAGGTGCTTTCTCAATGAGCTATATCCCAGCCCTTTTTTGTTTTGTTTTGTTTTGTTTTGGGACAGGGTCATGCTAAGTTGCTGAGGCTGGCCTCAAACTTGTGTTCCTCCTGCCTCAGCTTCCTCAGTCACTGGGATTACATGCATATGCCACCACACAGAGCTCCTTAGCTGTTTTAACAAGTTCCCTGAAGGTCCCAATATTAACTATTCATGCTGCAAAAAAAAAAAAAAAAAAAAAGTCTGAACACTCCCTGAAGTTTTAACTGTTGATTTAGCTTTATAATGGGCTTTTATTTTTTTTTTCTTTTGTGAAAAATTCAAATAAAGGGAATGAGCTTGAGTTTTCTTGTTCATCCGAACTTTTCAAAGTTCATCTGCTTTGGCAAATACTTCCAGGAACATTCCACAAGGTCTTCCATTCTTGAAGGTAGCACAGCATGGAGTCTTTCTTGAAGACTCACAACCACAGAGACTAAAAGATAAGAACCAGGCAGAGAAAAAGCACAGCGCCACACCCTCTTCTCATCATGGTGGACGTCACTCATCACCCCTCCTATCAACTGACCCAGAATAAACATCAAGTACTTGATTCTCGAGAACTCTGAAAGTAGACCCCATCGTCTCTGTGTGGGTTTCAAAGGGCCTTCTCTATATTTAGAAAATATCTGGCACACCATAAACTCATTTGATAAATACAGAACACATTTGAATTATTCCCGCTTCTTAAAAGAACACTTTCTAATGTGCTTCTTTTATCTTCGCCACATCTCTGGGAAGATGATAGAAAAGAGAAATGATCAATGCCATTAAGTAAATTTAGTTCTCTCATATGGATTGAGACAGGGGGGAAAAAAAGATTTTCCAGAGGAACCAAGGGCTCCTTTGCCACATCAGGACACCATTAGATGACGAAAATGGCCATCCTGGGAAGAAAGACTGGCTACATGTGAGCTCTCCAGATAGATCTGACAGCCACATCCTGAGTAAAACCAGACTTCCTGCTGGAGCTCAAAGACAGGAGACTGGGCACATTTTCTCCTACAAAAGTGCTTCCTCCTTACACAGTTCAGATAACGGCCCCCATTTGGCAAAGCAGTGATCACTGTACCAACATTCCCTAAACAACCAGAAGACCGTAGCAGCTGAAGAATGTCCCTTCTGACCTTCACCTCGTGCTCCCATGGTCAAGTGTCTGTGACACCCATCATGATGAACAAGGATAAAAACGAGCACTTCATACAAGTCTAGACGGCCTCATTTAGCAGCACCGAGAGTCAAAATGGCTGTAACAGGATGAAAAATCTCCAGAAAGCTGGAAATGTTTGAATTTTGCCCTTTTGTGGATTCTTCTGGCCATAATTTATAAGCATTAACATGTTTTTATATATAAAAACAAAGAAAGACCCTGGGATGCTCTTGTAATCTAACATGCATGACCACCTTGACAGCTACCCTTGGCAGGAGGCAAGGACGATAGCAACCTGAAGCTAACATGGGCTCTAGAAGTATTCCAGTATTGTGAAGTAGAATAAAATGTAAAGAATCAGAGAAGTGTCTGCAAATGTTTGTGTACAGCAAGATAAGTATATTTTTTCTCTTCTTCAGTTCATGGGATATTCGTGATGTGGTCCAGGAGACTAGGAAAGTAACACAATAATAATAAACATCAATGAAAAGCATGAATGAAATTACCAACTACATTAATGACTAATGCTGGTCAAAGTCCTTCCAAACCCGTACCTGACCAAGTAACCAGCTTTGTACTGCTGATACCTAGCTGCTTTAGTCCCTAGTTGGGTACAGAGGATGACCAACTACTCTAAAATAAGACTCTGTCAAAGACCACGCCATTCATCAAGTACCAAATACCTTCAAAGACCCTGGAGATTCATGATCTTACTGAGCAATCCTCAAAAACCAGTAAAATGTAAAGGCCTCCACGTCCTCCCTTTCTCTCATAGTCGCAAGCCAGGTCCTTATCTGATTCTTTCTCTTTTGCTTTCCAAGTTCAACTAGGTGCCAAGGTTTTTCATGACTCTAACTCAAGGTCATTTCCATCCTCTGCATTATTACCTCTACTGTAACTGATTCAGAGCCATCTTCTAAGACCATTTTAGATACCACAATGAGACTAATCTTCCAAAGCCCAAGTAAAATTACAGGATTCTTTTACTTCAAACTTCCTTTTATTAGTCTTTATTACAGAAAATTTCAAAAATATAAAAAGGGAGTGTTTTGTAAGAAACCTCCTTATCCAGCTTCAGTAATGATCACCTCACAGATGATCCAGTTACCCTGTACCTCAACCCACTGCACTATTGTGAATTAAATCTCAGACATCACACACTTTCATCTGTAAATATCCCTCCTTCCAAACAACCACAGTGCAATCACCACAACCCGCCAAAACCAACCATCATTCGCTCAGACCATCAAGTTTCTAACCAACTTTAGCATTTGCACAAAACTATTGGGATCGGTTAATGAGTTTCTTAAGCATTTTTTTAAAAACTATAAGTTCTTCCTCCATTGCTTTTATTTTCTATTTTGTATCTCTCTCTCTCTTTTTTTTTTTTTTTTTTTTTTTTTGGTCATTGCTTTGTTGAAATCTTTATCATTACCCTGGTTTTCAACCAATCTTTCATGCCTATATGACCACTAGTCTTCATTTATATCAAGCTCCAATTGAATCATATCCTAAATGTACATATGTTCACAGATTTCTTAATATTTCTCCCTGACATGCTAGTCCTTCTGAATGTGTGATTCATTTCTAATGAGCAGAATATTGTGGCAGTGAGGGTGTGCCTTCAACAGGACCACAAACTATAGTCACTGTGGCTTTCCCCTGGCGCTCCTAGGCTGGGATCACTGACTTGGGGAGGGACCAGCAGCCAAGTCATAAAGACACTCGAACAGCCATTCGGAAAGGTCCACACAGAGAGAAGGGGAAGCTTCATTCCAATAGCCAGTCTTGGAGATGAGGCCTCCTTCTGAAAACCAAGGGTGTGAGCCATGCCGTAGTGGATCCCCAGCTCAGCAGAGCTCTAGAAGACAGCTGCCCTGCTGATTTCTGGACTTGCAACCTCAAGAGAGACTCTGAGCCAGGGCTCCCAACCATGTGCCTCCTGGATTCCTGACACACAGACTGTCAATCAGTAAATGCTGCCTGCTAAGCTTCGAGCTGATCTGTTATACAGGAGACAATTAACACAGCCCGTGCTCTGATCTCACATCCCTGCCTCCTCCAGAAATGCACTGCTCAGTTCTGTGTCTGAATTAACTGACTTTTCAAGCTCACAAACCACCTTCTCCAGAGGGCTCTCCCTGAACCTCCACTTCCCAAACACTCCAAAATCCAGAAACAGCCACTTCTTCCTTTGAGTCCCCACAGAACTTTGCTAGTATTCTGTTTTAAGTCGAGCACCTACAACCAAATCAGCCAAAGGTTAAACCAATCCATCTAATATCCACCTACCTAAAATGTGTTATTCTAACAATCCAGTTTCACCAGCCTAAGCCGCCTCTCCCACAGGCCAGGCACACTCAAGCCTCCAGGCCTCTTCTCCAGCCTTCTTATGCATGATTCCTGCCCTCCCTCCTTCAGGCTCTTCCTTAAACGCCACTTGTCCTCAGCGCCATTCCTCACAGTCTGTCTTAAGCCACTGCCCCTCTTCACCTGACACCCACCCAGCACTCCCTGGCCTCCACTGCCACAGCACATAACACACCAGAAGTGAATTTAATGACACCACTTGTCAGTGGTCTGGCCCTCTGCAGACTGTGCTCTTCAGGAAAGCAGGCACTGGGTCTGGCTGCTCAGTGGTCCCGGGGCCAGAAACAGCACCTACTCTACAGGGAAATACGTGACAAAAACTTGCTGAACCAATGGTCAAGACCAAAGCACTTCACATGCCACGGGATGAATGTGAGCATTGACATTCTGGCACTATAAGCAACTTTATTTTAAAGAGGCCTAATCAATTTCCCCCTTGTTAAAATAAACAACACCTTGAAAAACCCTAAAATAGGCAATGTTTTTTAATTAGAAGACAAAGTGGCCAAAATGGACCTATCCCATAGACTCCCTGGCAGTTTGATTAAATACAATTTGAAATGATTGTGTCATTACCTAATTTGATCAATGGGCCAACAGTGTCAATTCCTTTGTGCTCCTCTAAGGTTATAGATCACTTATTTCAAAATCTCCTTAAGAATAGGATTTAATCCTCCCTGCAGGGACCAAATAAAGACCTGCAATCTATAAAAGCATATCAAGTAAATCAGAATTGATAGCAGCTTAGGCATCTCTTCTTACCCAAGAGCACACAGCAGGCACACCCATGTACTCATGCCTACAATCCAGTACCATTAAAAGCATCTTGATTCAGCAGACGAAGTCTCCGGAGGAAACTACCTAATGACTTTTATTTTACCAAAGCCGAGTCAGAGCTGAAACCTTGGCCTCTTTGACCCACAGCATTCTTGTCTAAACTACAACGTTGCTAGAACAAGAAGAAGGAGAAGAGGGAGGAGGAGAAAGAAGAGGAAGAGAAAAGGAGGAAGAAGAGCAAGAAGAAGAAGGAGGAAAAGAAAGAAAAGCAAGAGGAGGAAGAGAAGAAATGTTGTTCTTTTATCTAAGAAATGGTTCTTACTAACAAAAATCCATATATATGTACACACACACACACACACACACTCACTGTGCATGTACATATGTATACATTGCACATATATATACATATATACACACACACATTGTAGAGGGGCAGATTCAAAGAGTAGATGGTGATACTCGAGATTGACAATGTTGCTATAAATTACTTCACAGTTTATGTAAGTAATAATGGTAGAAAAAATACTTGCAATGCACAGTAATCTGACTCTCTTGATCGCCAAAGCATAGTTCAACATAGAATTGTTCTTTGTTTTTAAGATCAGAACAATGCTGGAAGGGAGATGTCTGGCTATGATATAATCAAAGCTTTATATCATTCCAAGGACACACAGTTATATTCATAATCTGGCACCAAAAAAAGCACTATTATCCTTTAAAGAAAGGGTGAGCAGCTGCAGTTCATGGGCCAAATCCAGCCCTCAGCTTGTTTTTGTATGGCCCCTAAGAATGGTTTTTACATGATTAAGAAAAACATCAAAAGAAGAATAATATTCCATGATGTGAAATTTATATGAAATTCGAATTTCACTGACCATAAGTGAAGTTTTTTTTGGAACACCATACACAATGTCCTTCTCTAGCATTGTCTAGGCTGCTTTTCTGCTACAATGGCAGAACTGGGTAGCTCCAACAGAAACCATGTGTCCCACAAATCTGGAAATATTTGCTATCTAGTTATTTGCAGAAAATATTTGCCAACTCTCTCCAATAGGGCCTATGTGCTGGGACAAACTACCTATCTTCAAATCCTAACACTGTCACTTATCAATTACCTATGTGATCTGAAACAAACCACTTACCCACTCTGAACTTCAGTTTTCTCATCTGTAAAGTAGGGTTAATAACAGTACCTACCTTACAGGGTCATTGTAAACTGCAAATTAGTGATACATGTGGGGTATTTAAAACAGTCCCTCTCATATAGAATGTTCTTACTAAGTTTTAGTTAGACCTACCATTTCTTCTCTTAAGAGCTCCAGGATGAGTTTTCCAACTGAAATGCCAGCAAAGCGGTTAGACTCCCATCTAGCCCCCAAATTCATTTATTACAGTAGAACAGAAGTAGTACTATGAGAAAAGAAGAAATGAGACAAAAATGGAGAAAACAACAGAAAAAAAAAAAGAGAGAGAGAGAACCACCGGATGAATAAAAGGAGAAAGGAAAAAGTTCTAAGGACCCCACTGAGCAGGAACAGTAGGTGGCCAGTTCAAAGGGGAAGTATCAATTAGGATAATTTCATCTATAGCATCAGATTAAATAACCTCTGTGGGCTCACTGAATACTAAACACCCTGTGGAAATTGTCTCTACGTGGGGAAGAGCATTTGAAATTCCAAGCAAGTGATTTACACATGAACTGCTAGGTCGGTCCATTTTTAAGAAGGGGACTTCCTGTATTTTACATTCCTAGACAAACGACAAGTGATAGTTGCAGTAAAATCTGCATCTTATTATCCACGTGGAGCAGCCCATCAGGAGGAGACGATTTGTGTAAGGACCCCACGCGTCCGAAGGGCTGCTTCTCATGCTGCTCACAAAAGGACGGGGATGATCTTTCCTCCCCAGAGTTCTCATCTGAATCAGCACAGTGCTTACTCCCTAACCCTAAGGGAAAAAAACCACGTTCCATAAATAGAAAGCAAGCTCATTCACCAAAAATGGACCTGCCCTGCATGGCAACTGGGAGGTAAGCACGGTGTTAAAAGAAGATACACTGAACCTGCTACTGAGGTTAAGGAATTATTTCCTTCCAAGGACTCACATTCATTTGAATACATTCTCTGTACAAAGCTGCGTTCCTACCTTTCCCATTATTTTAAAAAATAATCATAGTTTGTCTTGCTCAAATTATTACTTCAAAACATTACAGCACAACCCTCTCCCCTTAAAAAAAGAATTTCAAACTCACAACTCTGCCATAGTCGGGCTTACTTATTATTCTCTTCCAGCATTGGTTATCCTAGTTATTGCTATGGTTCATACTTACAGTAAATTTGCCCTGCGAAAGTTAAAAATACACATATCAAATATTTTTAAGAGTCTTGAGGAAAGGAAAGAAAGACACTATTATCCAAGTGATCACTGCAAACTGCAGGAAAAGGAGAGTGATTAAGGTGTCCCTCATCCAGAGGCAAAAATAAAACACTCACTGAGAATGCATCTGCTGGGAGACTCCTACTGAAGGCTTTGGCTTGAGGGTCAAGGTCATCTGGGCCACAGGACTGACTCTTGGTAGAAGGTCTGCCTTCTTAGATGCAGTGTGCTTTACTGCTTGCTCAGGAGGAACCCAAGAGGAGGCAACCCCAGGATTCTGCCCTCCAAAGACTGGTGACGAAGTGTCCTGGGCAACTGTCGTCTCACAGGCTTTGCCCTTGGTCCCCGGTTTACACACACAGAGTTGAGGCCGGAGACACATCCCTCCATTCTGGCATGGCGGAACACAGCTCGCTGCGAAAAGATAATAGGAAACACAGCTTTGACTTCACTAATTTACAGTAGACTTCACTAATTCTCCTCAAGGATTAACAGTAGCATCCCGATGCTCTTCCATAAAATAGAGCTAACCTTAAGCACTGATGATGATGATGATAATGGTGACAATGATGATGAAGATGAAGACAGCTATTATCTATTAATGGCGGCCTGGGTACCCAGCACCAGTCAAACATATACCAACAAATTTGATTCCCCAGAAGCTGATTTTAGAAGATATCTATTGCCCATTTTACAAATGAAGAAACAGACATGAAGGTTCAGTATTTTGCCAAAGATCACAGGATTGTTAGTAAATACAAGAGCTGGGACTCAAACCCAAGTGAGCAGACCGCAAAGCCATTCTGTTAATCATCTTACTACAACAGCCTCCCAGAAACACATCAGAAAACACAAGAAAATCTTTAGAAGATATTCTGCTATTATTAAATCGTGTTCTGTGGTTTAAGTTTAAATTTGTTCTTAAATTTCTAAGTTTAAATTCTTTTGCCTAGACTAAAAAAAAAAAAAAATTCCAACCCCCAATAGTGTTCTCCAACAGACTTGCACAGGCCATCAGAGCTTAGAGAGATAATTTTAAATTTTTCAACCCACTCTTTTGACATATGAGAAAACAAAAAGCAGAAAGATGGAGACTCACCCTCTAGGTACCCACTAGTTTACATAATAATCCAGTGGACTGTACACCATCCCTAATTTTATAACAAAAGGCAGCCAAAAAGAAACAACTTCTTCATCTCCTGTTTGCTAAGATGCCTGAGCTTTGAATCACCAGACTTTTGGCCAAGCAGTTATAAAGTTAGCAGGGCCATGTGTCATAGGCAAGGTTAGTGGATTTGATCATAGGCAAGATCCCTTGGAGCTTAAATGTTGCTGACTTAAGTTTTATTAGGTAACGCCACAGTTCTCTGGGCATAATCCCTTCAGGCCCCTTCTCTGTTTGTTCAAATACATGTATTATACTACCCTCTCCTATCAGTCCACCTCTGACTTAAGCACTTAGTCCTAAAGTCACACTACAAAATCTCTCAGAGAATTCAACACCAGATACAGTCCACAAAACAATTACAAAATATGTAAGGGATGTGAACCACAGGAGACTCAGTTATCAAAAGCCAAATCACCAAAACTTAACCCTGAAATTCTCTATAAAAGAGAAGACACTTCTCCCATCTTACTACAGTATGTTTCCAATTAGTTATAAGAAACAATAAGAAATGGCCCTTGGGTGTCAGAAGACCAGTGTGACAAATTTTCAACATGTTAGGAAGGATTCAGAAACAACATTTTAACTGTAGCGAGCTCTCTAGGTGACCTTGGAGTAAGTCGATTAACCTTGCCCCCTGCACCTGTGTGTGTTTGGGGGCATCACAAGGACAGCAGCTGCTTGTTCTAAAATGGTCCCCATATTAGACTTCCAGAATTCAAATTCAAATTCAAAAGCTATGTATTTCCAGAATTCAAGATGCTTTTCTTAACTGACCAAGCAAACTCTGCTGCAGGATCTGAGATACTATGCTGGGGTCCCTGCTCAGCCATGATTATTTACCGAATGTCACACCAGTGGGAAGGAACTCCACCCAAGCAAACAGAAGCGGCCAGGAGCAAGGATGGGGCCACCCTTTCCACACTGTGCTTCTGCCAGAGATCACCCCTCAGGCATTCCCTGTATGCATTCCCTTCATGCTTTCAATTAGAAACACGTTTCAGTTTAACATCTGAGAATGATTTCCGCTTCTCCTCCCTCCCAAGGTGTACTGCAAATGTCTACTAATCTACCAGGAAATCTGCACAGAGCTGCCTGCAGAGGCTGGCACCTAGGTAGGTGGAGGCCAAGGACTAAAATCATCCAGCGTGCCACTCAATGTGCCAAGGACATGTGTCTTTAGAAGGATGTAAATGGATTAGAAATGTAAAGGGGATTCTTTTGTTTTTTTTTTTAATTTTTCAAATTCTGCCTGTGGTAATGGGACAGGGAGGACAGTAATAAAAAGGGGGAAAAAATACCCAAAATTCACTATTTGCTACTGAAGAAAAAGAACATGCTGTATAACGGAATGGCTATGCCACCCTTCTGCAGGAAATTTCTGAAGAAGTATGAGAAGAGAATTTTCTCTTCCACCTATGCCACCCAGACTCAGGCAGGATGCCCCTGGAGCATGCAGATGAATAGGGTTTGGCTTGAACTGGGGCACAGGTGACAGAAGCCATAAGTGCCAAGACAAGCCCCTTATCTGACGAGAGCGCAAAACTCATGTCCTCCAATCACACCATTTTTCCTGCAATCTTTGCCCCCCAGGCCTTAGTGCTACTTACAGGGCAGAAAGACGGGTGGTTCTCAAAGTCAGTGCCCAGACCACCACTACCACCAGCACATTAGGAACACTTTGGAAATACACAGTCCTGGACTGCCCCAGGGCCATCTAAATCTGAACCTGGAGCCCAGCAGTCTGTGAGTCCCCTCCAGGTGACTCAGACGCACCCTCCAGTTTGAGAACCACTGGCATACAACATTTGGAAACTGATGATCTTCCTCCAGCAGTTTTGAGGACTTATATTTTTATAATTGCGCGTTTAGTGTTTTCACACTAGACTTGCTCTTATTTTATTACATTCTTGGCTATGATAAATGTGTGTGTTTTGTCAGACCCTTTTATTTTTAATGTAAAAGAGGGAATACTTCCTCAAATTCAAATTCAGATCAAATTCCCAGGATCTCTATGAGTCCCTTTCAAAAGTCACATCTACTTTGTGGCCAATGCAAAAATTTGTAGGTATTTACAAGAAAACTGTTATATTATAACCGAGGTGTTGAACTATAAAGAATATTATAAATGATGTCGCAGAAGTACTTTTTAAATGGAGTTTTTCCCTACCAGTTGATTCTGCATATACCTGGTCAGCTGTGTTTAGGCACAATCAGCTGGGGCTACATCAAGGTCTTATGGTGAGGCTGGGCACACACTGCCCAGGCTCATGCTGCCTGTTAGCATCATCTGGGGCATTTTAAAAAACTCCCCAAACCCAGGCCTAACTCCAGATTAATTAAATCAGAGTCTCTGGGGGAGGGTCCCAGACACTTTTTAAACTCCCAGATTTTTGCAACCTTCAGCCAAGTCTGAGAAGCAGTAGTTAGGGAACAAATCCTACCCCAAACCTGCTGACAGGTCTTCCTAAAATGCTCTTTGAATCATGTTTTTTTTTTCCTCAGAAACTTATAATTCATTTTTACTAACCATGGGATAATTTCAAAGTCCTATACATCTGGACTCAAAACCCCTTTCCACCCTCACTTCTATTGGTTCACCCCTGCATAAGAGCCCAGGTTCTCTAGAATTCTCGCCTCCTTGTCTCTGCAGACAGGGTGCCCTGTTCAGGAATACATTGCCCCTCGATTCCAGTCCCCAAGTGCTTTTCTTCTCTGTTTTTCCCAAATGCCTGCCCACCCCTACCAGGATCTTGGCACCATCTGAGCTCCTGTCCCACTTTTATCATCCATTTCACATTCACATGTGCTGTGGCATGTTATTAATCTTTTTTTTTACAGTTATCTCTTATTTACCAACTAGATGGTCAAGTGTGAGGTCAATTAAATGGCAGAACGTTCTGTACCTAGGATAGGATTCTGAGATTCATTATTGACTAATTCCAAGTGATGCTGGGATTTCAAGGCACGGCCAAGGGAATGGTAGTCGATGACTTTTATTTCATTATATAATAATGTCTACACCTCCAAACTTGGTTTGCATGGTACTCACTTGAACACTCTCCAATCCAAAGCAGATGTTTTTCCAACAAAATTAATATTCAGATATACACTAAAAACACACAAGGTCTGTAGTGAAATTTAACAGTATATGACAGTTACTTATTATAGAAACAGTTTCAGAAGCCCATTTCCAATGTGTTCCAGAAGAACTCGGAAGGGGGAACAAACTGGTTACAGACAAAGAGAAAAGAACATCATAACTAACTTGTAGGAGCCGTGACAGGTTACTAAACCTCCAATACAGAAGCACCTTGAGGGAGCTAGCCTGAGAAGTTCAGTGAAACAGAAAAAAAGAGAGAGCTTCTGAGAAATACTGTTTGTGGACATGAAAAAGAAAAGGAGGGGGACACCCAACAATTAATTCAGAGGACAATCCTAGGCCAGGACTTCTGCTCAAGAAACCACAGAGAATTAACCCTCTCACTGTCCTCCTCCCTTCCAAACACAAAGCAATGGCAAAATTATAGTTTTACATTTAAAAAGATCATTTTTTATGCTAGTCATGATGGAATAACAGTTGCAAACAAGTCTTCTTGTCATACACAGCAAGAAGGCTGGATGGAAGATAGAAAACATCTGTTTGTAACGCTGGACATCTGGCAGCCCAAGACTGATTCCCAAGAGAAAGGAATCCATGAGATGTAGAAGAGCACTCTGTGGACCACAGACCCGGGTGGAGCGCAATGGCTTTGCCCAGCCGAGGAGACAGAGACCTGCTTCAGGAGGCTAAGCAGCTAGAATTGCAGGGCTGAGTACTGGGGAGAAGGGACCTGCACGCAGAGGCAGAGGCAGCCCAACACCTGCAAAGCATCTCCATGAGTCTCTGCCTGATGCGAAGCTGCAGAGGCACTGGGTGAGGTCCGGCAACCACCACCCAGGACCTGGGAGCTGCAAATTCCCAGAGCTACTCCAGGGCACAGGCCCAGTTCTGAGCAGCTGGGGTCATGACATGTAGGAGAGGGCCCAGAAGTAACCACCTTTCCAAAGCATAGTATTCCTTCAAAATCAGACAAGAACAGTGCCCAGAAAGAGAATGAACACACAAAATTAAAATTACAAATACAGGTGCAAAATATCCACGTAAAATATTAGTAAATTGGATATATCAGTATTTAACAGAAAAGCAAGCAGAATTCATCCCAGAAATACAAACATGTCTCTAATCTAAGCAGATATATCAGTGTAATTCCCCATGTTAAAAAAGCAGATGAGAATTCAACTCAAGGAATGCAGAAAGAGCTTCCAATAAAATTCATCACTTATGCATGATAACAAATAAGAACTATTAGCCAACTATGAATACAAAGGGCCTTCCTGATAAACAGTATCTACAGCAAACCCCACAAAAAAACCCACAGCAAATATTACGATAGCAAATATTATAAAGTGTGTAGAAGAATCCCTGTCAAAGTTGAAAACAAATCTAAATACTCATAATAACCTCTAATAGTCCATGTGGCATTGTAGGTCCCAGGCAACAGTACACAACAAGGAAAATAAAAGGCCTAAGTGCTAGAAAGGAAAAAAACAAATGTATCCTTAGGTGTAATTCTCCTAATTTTCTACATATTTACCAAAAAAGCCTACAAACAATTATAGCTGATTTAAAAAAAAAAAAAAAAAAAAAAAAAAAGGTCAGCAAGGTTCCCATACTGGATTACTGGATTAGCCTAGAAAAATTAATATTATTCCTGTAACAATGAATATGCAATTAAATGTATATAGTGGGGGGGAAAGACACAATTCCCAAGGGCAACACTAATTATAGATATCTAACATAAATCTAACAAAAGCTATTCAAGACTTTCGAAAGAAATTACAAAGCATTTAAGCACAAAAAAAATCTGAATAAATACCAAGGTATAGTGTATGTGGATTATAAGATTTAATTCTGACACAAATATCTCCAAATCTTTCTAAAAATTTGAATTCCAATTAAAATCTTAATGACTTTCTCAGAAAAATTAACAAGCCAATCCTAAAATTTATAATGGCACACTGACAGGCTAAGAATGATCAAAACAATGCCAAAAAAAAAAAAAAAGATCATGAGGAAAATCTGCCCTGCCAAATATTAAGATCTATTATGAAGTTAAAACGATTTAACTTCATTTCAACTCCTAGTACACATAGAGAGCACCATTTTTCATGTCTCTCATTGTACACAAGTAGAGTCACACCATTGATGTCTTCATCCATGTACTTAGGGTAATAATGTCCATCTCATGCCAACATCTTTCCTGCCCCCATGCCCCTCTCTTGCCCTCTCTTCCCTTTGCCCTATCTAAAGTTCCTCCCTTCCTCCCATGCTCCACACAAGGGACTGACTAAAAAGTCTGTTTCCATCAAGTGTTAGCAAAGATGTAGGGAAATGGGAACATTTATATACTACTCTATCCACCTCTGCAAAAAGCAATGTGGCAGAATCTAGTAGTCATCATGTGAAAATGTCAATTTCAATTTGAGGCCGGCATGTGCTCAAGAAGACAGACACAGGAATATTCACCTGGATATAATGACAAATATGGGCACCAGTCAGTGAAAATAAGAACAAACCGTCGTGTGTTCACACAGTAGTTAAAATCATGATCCAAGTCTGTACCAAGCAACATGGAGAGATCTTGACAAAAATGCTGGCTGAGGATAGAAAATTATAGGATGCTACTTTATAATACTCTTCTCTATACTACAGTAACTGCCCTCACCAATTTAAAAACAATACCATGTGTTTTTACAAATACATATGAAATCAACAAAAGTATAAAAAATATGTACTGAAGCCGCCAAGTTTATGTCAGTAATCACCTCTAGGAAGGAAACAGAATGATGCAAAGAAAAGATGACACTGTATGAGCATATTTGTTTCTTTAAAAAAAAATAGGTAGCAAATATGATAAGAAGAAGACATGCATTAACTATGGGCCATAGATACACGGATGGCTACTATTGTATCTCTTGTACTTTTCGACTTCTCAAAATAAAAAAAGAATTCTTTTTTTTAAGTAATCAAATAAAAAGCAAATTGGAAATGGAGAAGAGTTAAACCGTGTTCCTCATCACAGGGTGAAGGTGTGATAATGCAATGGGGTCAGCCGAAAGTGGTAGAAAGTGACACCAAGAAGATGTACCCACGGGGCTTGCAGAAAAACACTGACATGAAGACCCTGCAGATTTGGCAACAAAATCCTGTTCTATTCCGATCTACCAAGCTAGCCATAAGAAAACATTCTTTCATCATTTGAAACAGTCAAAATTGAATGTATTCTCAGCTGGGTGCAATGGCCCACACCTATAATACCAGTTAGTAGGGAGGCTGAGGCAGAAGGATCATGTGCGTTAAAACCCAGCCTCAGCAATTTAGCAAGACCCTAAGCAACTCAGTGAGATCCTGTCTCTAATAAAATATATAGCAGCACAATTCAAAATAGCTAAACTGTGGAACCAACCTAGATGCCCTTCAGTAGATGAATGCAAAAATAAAAATGTGGCATATATACACAATGGAATATTACTCAGCAATAAAAGAGAATAAAATCATGGCATTTGCAGGTAAGTGGTTGGAGTTATAGAAGATAATACTAAGTGAAGTTAGCCAATCCCAAAAAAAAACAAATGCCAAATGTTTTCTTTGATATAAGGAGGCTGATTCATAGTGGGATAGGGAGAGAGAGCATCGGAGGAATAGACAAACTCTAGATAAGGCAGAGGGGTTGGAGGGGAAGAAAAGGGATATGGGGTGATTAATGATGGTGTAATGTGGTGATCATTATTATCCAAAGTACAGGCATGAAGACACAAATTGGTGTGAGTATACTATGTATACAACCAGAGACATGAAAAACTGTGCCCTATATATGTAATAAGAATTCGAATGCATTCTGCTGTCATACATAAATAAAAAAGGGGGGTGACTGAGGATATGGCTCAGTGGTTAAGCACTCCTGGGTTCAATCACTGGTACCAAAAAAAAAAAAAAATGAGTTGATTCTCTATTTTTTGCCCCAAATGTAAACAATCTCAGATTTCTTCCCCATTTGAATCTACTCCAGTTTGACAAGTTGATCTGAAAGTTGTTTAAAAGTTCAGTGACTGTATTTTTAGGAAGCAACCCATGCCCTAAAGCTCAGCCTCCATGCTTTTAATTCTAAAAACGTAACCCTCGGTTATATTTAAAACTTGTCCCAGCCCACACAGCGCAAACAGAGTGACTCTCTGCCCTTTGCCTTTCTCTCCAAACAAGTTGCAGCATGTCTACCACATGTGTCCTGGGGCGAAATGTGAGTCGAGCTGTGTCTTCCATGATCAGAGACAGCAGGTGAGAAAGGGCTCTGCTGTGCAGGTCTTCACAGCAATGCCCAGCTGCCCTTTGAAGTTACTCAATAACAAGAGAGTGATATCAGATCACAGGAGACAGAGCATGAGGTCACACAATTGCATCTACTGTCCGCTTCTTGTAGCAAACCTAAATAAACGTCGTACTTATGCTGTAGCTGTCTCTGGTCAGCTTCCTCCAAAACCCCCATGGAGAAAAACAAATTGTTCATTATTCCAGAAGACTGGATGGAAAAGGCATTGTGATATTTTGGTAGTTTTTTCTCCCGGAATAAGGAAGAATTCCACATTTGTGAATTTTCTAGATAGGCCAACTATGCCCATCAAGTGCCAATGCGCTGGATAACCTTTATGGGGTTTTGATCATTATGAAAATCCATTTGAAATACTTTAGGGGTATGGGGGTGTATGGGGGTGTTTACTGTCATGGTTCTCTTTTTCCTCTAAATCAGACTTTCTACCACTTTTTCCTAGACCTTTTGCTTTTCTAATCTACAGTAATGATTTCACCAAGCAAATGGCTGAGCACAGCATGAATTACACAGAATACACATCACAAAGGTCCTGTGCAGAAGCTTGTGGCTCTATGCAGGAGTTTAAGGCCTTTATGTCAAGTGCTCAGCCCCCATCTGCCTAATTCTCCAAGATCTGTGTTCTGGAAGGCTGAGGTTCTCTAAGCCTGAGCTCAGCAGGAGTATTACCATGTGATTTAATTTAAAGTAGGCGGTCAGCTGGGGCCAAACAAGATGCCATCAATAACTGTAAAATCACTCACAGAATATAACATAATTAAATCATGTCATGTAATGAAAAACAACCAGCAATTTTTCTGGATTCTGTTTCTGGCCCTTTTACAAAGTTTCTCTCTCTCTCTTTTTTTTTTTTTTAAGTCACAGAAAGTTAATGAAAAAAAAAAGAAAACAAAGTTAAAGATCTACAGTTAAGACTATATAAACATTGAATATTTAATTTTAAAAATAGCAAAAGTAAGAAGGGAAAAATAAACCAGAAAAAAAAAATATTTCAGAAAATGCTATTCTATAGAAGAAAATTAATAAAGTTGCCTTTAACAAAGTAAGACCAAAATCAAAAAAGAAAAAAAGGACTAAAAAGACAGTTAAAATAAAGAAAAATGCAATTAGTAAATAAATATGTAGACTAATGTCCATATTCATGAAGTCATCCAAAGAAATACAACCTAAAAACAAGAAGATACCTTATGACTACTTGATTTTTTTAAAAAACATGTAAAAAATATTAATACAAATTGCCACCAGGGTAGAAGTAAAATGATACAAGCCTTTTAGAAAGCATTTTAACCATATGCTCCTAATATTTCAGTAGCCTAATTTCCAGAAATGGATCCCAGTAATCAAAAAGGAAACAATTATGCACATATACAGGTCCAGGCATCCACAGCAGCATACCAACAAAAAAATTTCAAAAGAACCACACAGGTGGAGCAAAATATGGTGTTTTATACCCATTCAAAATTAAAATTACAAACTTTTATGCACTAAAGATATTATATTAAATTTCTTCTGGGATGTGTACAAGGCATATATGAAACATAAATGAATTTTACGTTTAGACTTGTATTCAGTTCCCAGGATGTTATCATTATGTATATGCAAACATTCCAAAATCTGAAAAATTCCAAAATCCAAAACATTTTTGGTCGTAGATATTTTGGGTTAAGGGATACTCACCCTGTACACAAACTTAACTAAAAGCCTAATTTTGGAGGACACTCTTGGAGCCAAGAGCTGAGTCTCAGTCAATGACAGGAGCTGGGCTTCAATCACAGGCAGCTGATTCAAATGAGGCAAAATGCCAAGCTGGACTAATTAAGCTGTCTCTGTACCTCACTTCTGCTTTCTGTCCACAAAGGCTGCCTGCCTGTGTTGCAGACAGTTCTTAGAAGTTGTGCTGATTCTGAGGACTGTCTGATTTGCAAATCATTCTTCGCACAATTAAACTTAACTAAGATGAACTCATCTGTTTTGATTTTAACACTAACAGCAGTATAATTGTACTTCATGTATGCACGTTAGTAAGTACACGGGTGGATGGGGAATACAAGTGTTTGGCAAATCTTAGATTTTACAGGCTAAACTATTATCACAAGGACAGTATTGTTAGATCTGATATCCTTATAGCTCATTGGAAGGAAGAGAATATATTCCCAAATAATTCATCTTTAAATTTGCTTTAGTACCATCTACTTTATCTTCATTCATTATGCACACATTGAGGCTCTACTTAAATACTAGCATTATGCCAAGAACTGAGGATAAAAAGATGGAGGCAAATTTCTTGATCTAAAGATCAGAGTCCAATAGAGAAGGCAAAAAAAAAAAAAAATAAAGTTATAGGGGGGAAAATGTTATAGGGCAAAAAAACATGTTGCAATAAGGAAGGTTTAGAAGGAGAAATGAGGGGCCCTAAGTGGACAATCAACCAATATTTGTTAATTACTATATTCAAGAGATCAAAAAGGATACAAAGAATCATTAGAAATGGTTTGCTTCCTTGAGGAGCTACTACCTAGTTGAAGACAGAAAATCTAAAACTGTAACCATCCACCAACCTGCCCAAGCGCATCTGTAGGAGCAGGCAGGGGTGAGATGGCGCTGGGCTCTGGGGAGCACAGGTCTGAGTCTGAGGCCAACCTCACTCCCCGACCCCCAGCTCTGTGCCCTTGGGCAAGCTGCCAAGTTTGCGCCTTAGTCAGCCATTCAACAAAACACTTTGCCCTGGGGGTAGAACTGGAGACAGGAAAACATCCTCTCTGTCCTATGAAGCTCACAGCCCAGCCTAGAGGACCAAGCAAGAAGTGACCACAACTATGAGGAGGCTTTCTGAAAGAGCACAGTGTGTAATGAGTTGCAGCAGGGCTTAGGGCATTAGAGAAGACCTAAGACTCTGAACTTAACAAAGAGACCCGAGAGACAAGAGAAATAACATATAGACCTGGCCTCAGAACATGAGGCCAAAAGTTAGTGGTTAAAAACTGCAAAAGTATCCAGCGGTGGTGGCACACACCTATAACCCCAGCTACCGAGGAGGCTGGGGCAGGAGGATCACCCACTGGAGGCCAGTCTATATAACTTAGTTAAGAACCTGTAGCACCAATCTGCAAAGCAGTATGAAGATTCCTTAGAAAACTTGGAACAGAACCACCATTTGACTCAGCCTATACCCAAAGGACTACAGCATACTGTGGTGACACAGCCACTTCAATGTTTACAGCAGCACAATTCACAATTGCTAAACTGTGGAACCAGCCTAGATGCCTTTCAATAGATAAATGGATAAAGAAACTGTGGTCCATACACACAATGGAATATTACTCAGTATTAAAAGAGAATAAAAATATGGAATTTGCAGATAAATGGATGGAGTTGGAAAACATCATGCTAAGTGAAATAAGTGAATCCCAAAAAAGCAGGGGCCAAATGTTTTCTCTGATAAGTGGATGCTAATCCATACGAAGGAACTTTGGATGAGGCAAAGGAAGTGGGGGGAGGGGTAAGATGGTAGAATGAGATGGACTTCATTACCCTGGGTACATGTATGATAGCATGAATGATATGACTCTACTTCATATACAACCAGAGAAGCAAAAAAAATTCTGCTCCATTTGTGTACAATGAATTGAAGAGTTTCCTACTGTCATGTATAACTGATTAGAACTTAAAAAAAAAAAAAGAAGATCCTGTTGCAAAAAAAAAAAAAAAATCTTTTTAATTTTTAAAGGGCTGGGGATGTAGCTCAGGGGTAGAGCACTTGCTTAGCATGAACAAGGCTGTGGGTTTATCCCCAGGAGCAAAAAAATCCTGCCACAAAATGATTAAAGATTTATGTCTCATAAGAGATCAGGGTGGGGAGCAGAATAATATTCTTACAAATATGTGTAAGTATAAATTAGTTTTGGACGCCTCTAAACATTATATAAATGAGATTTAAATTTATGGGGGAAATGTGTCTAATAATCTGGTATAGTGTGGTTTAGCGTGACCACCAGAACACTATTCTGTAAAATGGAAACCCACATTGATGCCCACCATATTGGTTTGCCAGGGCTGCCATGACAAAGTACCAAGGACAGAGTGACTCAATAACGAGAGTCAGTGTTTTACAATTCTTGAAGCTAGACATCCAAGGTCAAGCTGCCGGCAGGCTTGGTCTCTTCGGAGACCTCACTCCTTAGCTTGTAGGTGGCCATCTTCTCCCTGTCTTCCCTCAGTCTTTCCTCTGTGTCTGTCTTTGTCCAAATTTCTTCTTACAAAGTCCCCGGTCATATTAAACCAAGGCCACCCCAGTGAACTCACATTAACTTAACTACCTCTCTAAAGACCCTGTTCCAAACACAGTCACATTCTGAGGTCCTGGGGACGAGGACTTTGCTGTGATTTAAACACGGTTGGAGTGTGTCTCCCAAAGGTTCACATGTGGGAAGCCTGGTCCTCAGGGTGACACTGAGACTCAGCAGAACCTTTTAGGGGTGGAGCCTGGAAGGAGGTCATGAAGTCATGGGGGGGGGGCATCACCCTAGAAGGGAAGTTCTCTAGAACCTTCCTCAGTTCCCGCAAGAGCTCCTCCCTGCTCTCTGTCCCTGTCATACCTGCACCATGAGGCCTTTTGCCAGAGACCAAACAAATGGGGCCACCCAATCTTAGACTTTCAGTCTTCGAAACCATGAGCCAAATAAACCTCTTTTCTTTATACATTACTCGGCCTCAGCTTTCTGTTACAGCAACCCCAAAATGGACGAACATGGACCCCCAACATGGATTTGGGGGCAAATAATTCTGCCCCTAACGTCTACCATCACCATTCAGAATGTTCTGGTCAATTGGGGGTAATATGTAGAAGAAAGTGTGCAGTGAGACAATCTCACTGGCACAGATGTTCTCAAAAACAGTGGGCCCATCTTTTAGGATTAAGCCCTAAAAACAAACATCCCGTGTGTCTTATCATTCCTCACGCAGGGAATTTTATGTCCAAATATGTCCACTGCAGTATTACAAGTAAAGTAGAGGTAAAAGTTAGAATCGCCCTGCCCATAAAATAGAGAAGAGATAAAAATCACAGAGTGTGATAGTCTGTAAAAGCAATGCTTAAAGAGACTTTCGATGACATGAAACAATGTTTATGATGCAAAGAAAAAAAAAGTTTCCTACTTCCTCTTGAACTCACTCCAATCAGCCTTGGCCACCCACCTTTCCACTGACTCGGACATCGTCAGAGTCGTCAGGGGCCCTGAGACTGGCAGATCCAGCGAGGGTTCTAGTCCTCTCCTGGCCCAGTGGGTCTGTCCGTCTCTCCTTCCTCACTTCCTCCTTGGCTGCTGAGGTTGCACCTACCCTCCTCTTTCCTACCATACTTCCAGCTGTTTCAGTCTCTTCTGGCTCTTCTCTCTCGTCCCCGCCTCTAAACACTGAGACTTCCCAGTCTGGCTTGCTCTGTGGACACCTTGCGAGATGATCTCGTTCAATGCCATGGCTTTGATTTCCATCAAGACTGTGCCCAAGCCAGGCATGTGGCACATGCCTGTAATCCCAGCAACTCAGGAGGCTGAGGTAGGAGGATTACAAGTTTGAGGCCAGCCTCAGTAACACAGCAAAGCCTTAAGCAACTTATCAAGACCCTGTCTCAAAATTTAAAAAATAATAATAATAAAAAGGACTGGGGGTGTTGCTCAGTGGTTAAGTACCCCTGGGTTCCATCCCCAGTATCAAGGGGAAAAAAAAAAAAAAAGACTGTGCTCAAATTTAGATGTCTGGCCTTGTCCTCTTCTCTGAAGTCCAGATTTCCAGGTCCAGCTGCCTCACTGAATCTCCATGTGGGTGTCTAACATGTTCTGAAACTCGGGAAACCTCTCCCACCCCAAACCTCAAGGCCTGCTCCCTCCTAGCATCTCCCTAATGGCACGAGGGTGTATTCATGGGCAGGGGCTGCGGTCACACAGCCACACGGTGAGTGGCTTAAACAGCAGAAATGCTTCGGCTCACAGTTGTGGAGGCAAGAAGTCTGAAACCCAGGGGTCTCTGGTTCCTTCCGCACACGCAAGCGAGTCTGTTCCATTTCCCCCTCGGAGGCTCTGTCGGGAGGCGTCCTCGCTGGATGCTTTACTCCTGTCTTCACGTGACCTCCCTCTGCCTGTGCCTGGGACTTAGAGCCCAGCTTCACAAGGACATGAGTCTTCCTGGATTAGCACACCACACACACACACACACACACACACACACACACACACACAGCCTCATCCTTACTAATCACACCTACAAGGACCCCATTTCCAAACACAGGCAGGCTGGGAGGCGCTGGGGTTAGGACTTCAACGGAGGAGGAGACAGTGGGACTCCACTCATAATGGAGACCAAGCTGTCATCGTAGTGGATTCTTCTCTTTTTCTCCTACCGAATCTCGGAGCCGATTCCTCTCCACATTCCATTGGCTCTATTTTAAATACACATGGAATCTGACCATTTTTCTTACCACGTCCCCCTGGTCGCCTTGTCCCACACGGTCTATGCTCACCAGGCCAACCATCCCAAAGTCTGATGATATCGTGCTTTGGCTCCAAACCCTCCTGTGAAATTCAAAACGCTCACCTCTACTGTCTGCACACCTCTGCGACTCCTCCCCTGTCATTTCCTTGTACTCCCTTTGAGCCCTACACACCTATCACACTGGCTTCCTTGCTGGTCCCTGGATATGCCCACTTTGCTTCCACCACAGGACCTTTGCCCTGGCTGTTCTCCCTGCCTTAATATCCTTGGCCAGATAGTCACAGGCTCCCTTGTTCCCATCACTCAGCCTTTTCTGGGTCTGTCCTCTCCAAAAAATCAGACTCCATGGCTCTCTTCTCTTTCCCTGCCTCCATTCCTCTGAGGCACTTTTCCCTGACCTTATGTCACCTGTTCATCCAGTCCCCGTCTGCCTCTCCATCAAGGACATAAGCTCCACAGGGAGAGGCAAGGGCTGTTTTTGCCATTGGGCTAGAATACTTGGCTCCCAGAAGATGAGAAGTGATTGTTGTGGCAGTGAGTGTTATGCCTGAAGTAGGGAAGGAAAATCTATTTGAATGCTAACATGAATGATTTACCTACAGCGGGCAAGTTGTATAAATTATTCATTTTTTGCTTATACTACATTATACTTTCCAGATTTTCTAGAATATTCTGTTAGTGCTTTTATAGTACAGCAAAAATCAATAATGCTTTTTTTGAAAAGAGATGTTAACTCACTTAAAAGGCTGGTTTCGACGTATTTAAATTTTTAAAGGCTATAATTCCTACAACATAAACAATATGTGAGACGGAGTACTGTACACCAGGTTTTATGGCAACCACACTCCATTGGAACTTCTAGTATTTTTCTTTTGAAACTTAGTGCGATTGGTTAATATGTCTAGCACTCTCGTCAACATGTCTAATCTGGTTGAAAAGCTGGCTTCTTTTATTTTCATCATTCAAAAATGTTAAATAAGAAAAGCTTCTTTGAAAATCAGAGCAATAAAAAAATAAGCTTTATTAGGACCAAAGTGACTGCCAACTTGAGAATCAAATATCTGAAACTTGGTTTAAGATGAAGGAGAAAAAAATACAAAGACAGAAAACACAATTTACTTTTGATTAGGGATGTTCATACAGTGGTTCCAAGCCAGAGTCCACAGCATCCAGGCAGCCAAAACCAAGCCACTGACTAGCTGTGTGGCCTTGGATACCTTTCTATTACCTTTCTGTGACTCAATTTCCCCATCTATAAAATGGGAACGATTAAAAAGAGGACTTACTTGCAGATTAGTTACATTTAAAGCACTTAGGACAGTTTCTGTTCAGAGTAGGGCCAGACAGGTGTCAAATATTATTATCCCATGCACCAAATTCATCCCACACACACACCAAAATAGCCTCTGAGGAAGCACTGGAGAAGCAGGTCACTTTTATATCTGAGATAGGATTTAATTTCTACCAATGGAATTTTACACTAACCTACAACAACAGCCTTTCTCACTGAATCAAATGTAAGCCACCTTTTTCAAGCTTCAGGATTCAGAGTAAAATGCAGGCTGCAGCAAACTGAGAGAGGACATCCCTGAACTCAGTAAACTCCTACATGAGTGTTCTCATATTCAAGACTCATATTTCCAAACTAATTTTGTAATTGAATAAGGAAGAACAGCCAAGTGAGACAGAGCCTTTTAAAATAACCATTTATTTTAACAGCTTTCCTTAATGTAAATTAATAACATTGTACGACCAAGGATGGAGAACTCTGAAAGAAATGCAACCCGGGTCGTGCCAAGAATCTTCCTTGAGGAAATAAAAACGCTCTCAAATGTCACTGATGGCCCTCATGTCACCACGAAATGGAAACATTGGACAAAGACTGGGATTATTAGACTTTTATACCCCAAAGCTGACATATCGCCAATGAAGCTGAACAGCAGAGGTTGCATTTGCAAACAACTAATCCGGAAGCCACTAGCTCTCTTGCTGTGAAAATGTAATACATCCATTTTTGGAAATTAAGCTGAAATACAATGGTGGTCTTCAAGGGCCCACTAGGGGAGAGTTGAAAGGAACGACCAAAGCTCTGTATTCAAAACAATAATAAGTACAATCTGAAATTTTTATATAGGTTTTCTTATTTCTGACATCCTTCTGAATAAAAAATTATCCCAGTAAATACTATAAATTTAAAATTTTCCTTTTGGGGCTGAGAGCTAAGCTCAGTGGTAGACACGTGAGGTTAGTTTAACCCATGAGGGGCCCTAGGTTCAATTTCAAGCCCCAAATAAATAAAATGTTCCTTTTCTCTATATACTGAGCTGAGCTTTTTCATATGTATTTAAATTTTTTAATTAATTGATCTCTATGACCCCTCCTTCTATAATCTCTGTATACTAACAGAAATTTAAATCATTAGGACAAAAATTATTTCTGTTGGAAACCGCCAACTTTCAAATAAATGAACTATTTCCTTCTAAAACATGTGGCCAAATTTGTTCAGTAATGGATGACGATGATAATTGGGCGTTACTATTTCCAAACTCTTCATGTTTTTATATTTTCCAAGAAAATAAATGGTCAGAGAAGTTTCTAAAGATTTAATCTACATAAAATTCTTTTTTCTTATTCAAAATAAGTCATGATGAACTGACTTATTTTAATAGTGCTTTTATTTGTCCATTTATTTACAAAGTAGAACTGCTAAATTTTACCTAAATCAATGCTAGAAAATATAAATTAAGAGAAAGACAATAAGGAAATGCTACGCCATTTTGGAAGTCAAGATTTAATAAAGCCATGAAAAATCCATCAATAATCACAAATATCACAACTTGTAACAGACTGAGCATGTAGTGATTGACTCTCAAGCCACCATGCCCTCCATGTATTCCTAGTACCCATTGCATTTCTCTTGGATTTCTTCCCATTGGCTCATATCATGATTAGGAGCAGGCTTCTATGGAATAAAAGTGAGGAGAAAAGAGAAAAAAGACTACTGCGGTTCTTTGTGGTAACTAGGCTATAAAAATGACCTCAAATCATTCCATCCCTCCCTATCAATTTAGATTGTGTTTTTCGTCAAAAGACAGAGCGGAGTTTACAGTTCCCTCACTCTTGAATCTGAGCTGAGCTGGGGATGGTTCCAATCAGTGACATGCAGCAGTGCCGTCCCGAGACTTGCAAACCCAGGCATTAGGGTCAGACAGAAACACTTCATTCTTCTTGGAATCTAGCTGCCATAGAATGAAGAAGCACAACTAAACACATGGACAGTTCCACATGGAAAAGAACTGAGGCTCCCAGCCAAAAGCCCAACTGAGCTCCCAACAGCCAGCACTATCTGGCTAATGGCATGAGTGCGACACCTTGGAAATAAATCCTCCAGTCTCAGTCAAGCTTCTCACGCTGATGTCACATGGAGGAGACAAGTCATTCCCACCAAGTTCTGTCCAAATTGCAAAATCAGGAGCAAACATAATTGCATTTGTTTTATATCATTTTAAGTATCAGGGTGGTTGGTCTGTCCTGCAGGAATAGGTAACCCAGCCTTCCTGAAGAAGTTTTCATCCTTCCCTCCAGGGCTTCTGCTGATTCCACCATGCTCAGTCTCCTGCACTCAAACACGGGGGTGGTGTGAGCAAGTCTTTCAAATAAAAATGACCAGAGATGTGGTTACTAACCTCGGGAATCCAATGAAGCAAAGAGAAGACCTGGCACAGGCCTCTATATTTCTGCATTTTTAAGCACTCCAACCTAAAGACAACTTTCTAATGATTTCCTGACCAAAGAAGTACACAAAAATTCTCATCTTTGATACTACTAGCTACAGTTGAGTACTGTTCTACAAATATCGCCACAATTTTTAGATAATATTTTTTAAATGTACATTTTAAACCAGTGAATTGCATGGCATGTAAACTGCATCTCAATATAAAACTGTTTTTTTTTTTTAAATCACCATGCCCACATGAGATGATTTCCTCAAATATCTCATCATGAAGCTTAAGAAGTCTGTGCAGGCAGAGGTTAACAAATTGGCCCAGTCCTGGCCAACACTTAAGTCATAGGCTCTCAGGATGAACCTGAGAGCTCGCATCCAAGGATTTTTAACCCCCTACAGACTCTCTGACTAAGGCAAGTTCCTCCAATAAATATTTCACCCCTCAAACAGCCTGGGTCATCTTGGAACAGCTCTTTCAAAAAAAAAAAAAATTCCCTTTTATCAAGCTGAAATCTGTCCTCCTGTAGCTTCCATTCACTGCCTCCCTTCCCACAGTGTGGAGCAAGCTCCTCCTCCTGCCTGCAACTTCTCTTCTTCTGATTCAATATAGCCAATCCTGCAGCTGCTCCTCCCAGGATGCTGTTTCTGGGGATGATAACTGCACTGCAGGTACTGCTCTATGGGACTTCTATATGGCCCAGCAGGCTGAGGAGCATGAGCTGTGGAGTCAGAATGTGAGACCTAAAGCTGGGTTCCACTGCTAACTAGCCAAGTGAACTTCAGCAAGTCACTGAGCCCTTTTCAGCCTGAACTGCAACATCTGTAAATTGCAGAGGTGAGAAAGTCATTGCCTAAGATGAAAATCCCTAGTAGTCAAAATTACTCTTGCAAGTCTACTTAGGATGACTAACACACTGGCTCTCAGAACATCGTTCTACGTATGACACTTCACTGTTTCTTTGTTAAAATACTATCTCTTTCTCTCTGCCAAGCACATGTAGTAATTCAAGTTCATTCAACACATCTGATGTGATGACTCCATTTCAACAGAACCCACCTCAATGGTAAGCCCTAGCCCAGGGCCTGGAGCCCAGGAGACCCACCACAATTGCTAGCAACATGTGGGACAACGCCAGGAATGGCAGATTGAAGATATCACACTCAAGACGGTTTATATTTTTTATTATCTGCAATTCCCCTCCACAGGTAGGATAAAGAGGGCTAGAAAATCCACCCACCAGAGTGCTATGGAGAACAGACCTGAGCCGAACCTTCCAAGTACTCCCAAACAGTGCCTGTCAGTGGCCATGTGCACACTCACCTGGGTATACTTAGCCTAATTCTCAGATAGCTCAAGACTCAGCCTCACATTCAAGGGAAGAGTGGGCTTGCCTGACCCCACCCTGCAGAACATTAAAAGCACACATTTTCTTTTCTCCATCCACAGATGCCTGCCCACTCACCTGCACAAATGTAATTACCTTATTACCAAAACTTCTGCATTTGCTCAAGGACAGTTACTAGAGTTGCCTAGGTGTACTGATGAAAACTGAAATTCAGTATACACCAGCACAGAGCTGAACTACTACAGAGGACTATTTTTTTTAATATAAAAATAATTTAGGGCTGGGGATGTGGCTCAAGCGGTAGCGCGCTCGCCTGGCATGCGTGCGGCCTGGGTTCGATCCTCAGCATCACATACAAACAATGACGTTGTGTCTGCCGAAAACTAAAAAATAAATATTAAAAATTCTCTCTCTCTCTCTTTAAAAAAAAAATAATAATTTAGTCACTTACCTGGTTAAAACATTCAACAACTGAAGGGACAAGTCCAGGGGGATTTCCAACCTGTGATTGGTACAGCACCTGACCAAAGTCCTCTGCCTCCAACCGTGGCAATCCTGGGCCTGTGTTTGCCTCATCATTATGCCTAGCTTTAAGCCAGAGCATTCAACTATAGAGTCTATAAAAGAACATTTAATAGAGGACACTTTCATCCTTCTACTATTTATCTTAGGGAGGAGAAAATATTTGTCTTTCTGATATCCAGTACTCAGCCATGGTTTGTCACATGCTGACCACGTCCTGGGCAGCAAGAAGCCATGGCCAGATTCTCATCACTGACACATTTAGACAGGGTCTATGTGATTAGCAGCTAAAGGAACACGATACATGGAAACAATGTCATACATGGTCACTGGCCTGGCAGGTGAGCCCAGCCAGAGCTAACGTGTGCATAAGGGACTAAGTCACAATACTAATTTACCAGACTCTTCCTTCCAGTTACTGTTTACTTTGGGGGCAAGATATTTTTTCTCCTCCTATATTTCATCACCAAAGGAAGAACTTCCCAAGCGAGCAAATATATCTAACAGGAGATTGGACCCCAGATGTGTCCAACATCATGTAGTCTTAAGGCTCTGGTTCTACCCGTGGTCCCTGGACCAGCAGCATCAGCTAGGATCTTACTAAAAGTACAAATTCTCATGCCCTACCTCAGACACGAGAAACAGAGGGGATCAGGGCCCAGCAATCTATACTGTATCAAGTGCTCCAGATGACTCTGGCACACCAAAATGTTGAAAGCCACAGCCATAATGAGAGAGTCACTGTCTTAAAGTACCATGAGGTGTGCAAAGGGCATCCCTGGGGTGACCATCATTCTGTTACCTACAAAGTAATTTGGAAAAAGGCAGAGTCCAGCAACCCCATAATGTGAGTAGGGTCAGGTTATTTAGGATGGTTAGCATCATGGGCAGGGTACCAGGCAGCTCAGGGGATTAAGGTCAACATGCCAAGAAGGATAGAGGTCACAAAGTAGAGAGCCTGTCCTCAAAACTGCAGCTCAAAATATGAGAATACTGCCAACTTCAGAGTTGGGCCTGCATCAATGGACAACTAGGACTCACTTGCAAATTTTTTTCTAGAAGGTGGAAACAGAATTTTACACTGAAGCTTGATAGAAGATGCAGATGAAGCAGGAGTGAGGGTGTGAGCCACCTCCACCTTTGGTAGGCCCTGGTGTACTTCAGTGGAATCCTGGGGGTTTCTGAGGACACAGTCAGGAAAGCCTGGGCTTCTTATTAAAAATGCTGATTCCTGGGCCTGCTGAATTACAAGAGCTGGGGTCAGGGTCCAAAAACTTGTATTTCTTTTTAGTTTCTCCAGGTCATTCTAATTATCAGCAAGATCACAACCCTTGAGCAATGCCTGTCTCAAATAGAATCCTGGACTTTTATATCTGAACCATGTCAGGGAACTTCTTAACAATGCAAATTCCTTCTGGGTCCTGCAGATAAGAGCCCAGGAGTCTGCTTTGCTGAGGTCATACACACATCATCACATACACATCATCATGCAAACATCAGGAGAAACACTGTGGCCTGAGGCCAAAAGATGGAGTACCCTCTGCCATTCCCACGCTCCCCTCCCCCTCCATCTTTGATATAAAGAGAATTGACCCTCTTGATCTCTTGGAGCCACATCCTGAGCTGGGGGAAGAGCAGGGGCTATCTTGGCTCTTCGTAGGGGTCCTGACTGCTTTCACAGCCTTGCCCCCCTAGGTATCAGAGCAGAGATCTTGACAACCAGACACCAACACTTACATGGATGGGGGTGGGGGCTCATCACGGGCTGCTGGATTCAAATCATCTAAGAAACTTTAAAACTGCCTAGCCTAGCGGGACCTCACCAATTCTGCCTTAGAGGCAGGACATGGGTAGTTTTTTGATGGTCTCCCCAGCTCAAATGCACTTCCATTGCCGCTTCTCCCCTGTGTACGTGCACAGGTCCCATTAGCACAGACTCTGATTCAGCAGATGGAGGTGGGCTGGCGGTGCTAACTACTGACAAGCTCCCAGATGGCGCAGACACTGCTGGTCCATGGATCGAATTTTTGTTAGCATGTATCAGAATCACCTTAAGGGCCTGTTATAACAGAAGACTGGGTTCAGCCCCACAGTTTCTAATTCAATGTCTGAGGTGGGGCCCCACAGTTTGCATCTCTGACAACTTTTTTTTCAGGTGATGCTGATGGTCCTAGGAGCACATTTTGGACCCACAGGTCCAGATTACTGTCTAAGCTCAGGCTGCTATAACAAAATAGCATAAACCAGGTGGCTTATAAACCACACATTTAATTTCCACAGATCTAGAAGTCTAAGATTAGGGCCTAGGCACAGTCAGGTCCTGGTGAACGTCCTCTTCTGGGCTGCAGACAGCTGACATCTCTTTGTATTTTCACATGGCTGAAAGCAGAGCAGGGAGCAAGCTCTCTTGGGATCCCCCACTAATCCCGTTCATGAGTATTCCATTCTCAGGATTTTACCCAACCCTAATCACCCCCCAAAAATTCCACCTCCAAATACCCCACCACACAGAGGAACAAGGTTTCAACAGGTGTGTTTTGGAGGGATACAAACATCCAGTCAATAACAACCATTATTTTTAAATATTAATGCACACTTTCAAACAGCTTGGAGAACTTTCAAAAACAGAGGTCACCAGGCCTAATCCATGGGATTGCCTGGTCTGGGAAGAAGCCCGAGAATTATAACTCAGCAAGCATCTCAAGGGACTAGCTTGGACCACTCATGTATGGACCACACTCAAACCTAGAATTTGCATCCTGTAAATAATGCAATAAGACATTCTGGTACTGATAGCAAACTTTACTGGAAACAGTCTGAACTTCATAAATGCCCCTCATTAGGTGCCATCACTGCAGTCCTAAAATGTTCTCATGGGTGACCACCAGCTCCAACACTGAGGGAAAAGAGGAGGAGGATACCCGGGGCCAGAAGAGTCCTAAATAACTGCTAGATTTCCTGGGACGAGGGATCTGGGGTTTCTGCTATGGTCTGAATGTATGTGTCCCACCAAATTCTTACACTGAAATCCTCATCACCTAGGTGATGGTATTAGGAGGTAAGACCTTTAGGAGGTGACTAGGTCCTGAGAGAGTCCTTAGGAATGGAATTTATGCCCTTATTAAAAAAAAAAAAAGTGACTGCCAAAAAATCCTCTGCCCCTGTACAATGTAAGGTAACAGAGAAGACAGCCAAGTAGGAAGTGGGCCCTCACCTGCTGGTGGCTTGATCTTGGACTTCCCAGCCTTCAGAACTACAAGAAATAAATTTGTGCTGTTTATGAGCCACTCTCCTTATGATATGCAGCGTGGATGTACTAACACGGTTCCAAATCTAATCCATGGATTATAAAGGACAAAGCCATAGATTTTCTTATTAGGGGCAAGACCTGTATGTGTAGAGGAAAGCAATGGAGCAGGGAGGTCGATCCCACAGTTACCAGGTTCGCAGGCCTCAGGTCAGGAATCGGCTGAGCTCAGTAAGCTGCAATTTCCTTATTTATAAATGGTGGGGAATGAAGCCTCCTGCAGAGGTGGGTGAGGGGACAGGAGACAATGTCTGTAGCATTCTTAGCCAAAGGCTGACTCACAGGACAATCACAGGTACATGACAGTTCTTCCAAGTATGGGTAGAGCTACAAAATCTGGGGTTGGAAGTGATCTTAAGAATTAACCCTCAACCAGGACAGGAAACCCAAAGACCAATAATGCCATTCACCTGGCTCTAAAGAAAAAAACAGAATCACCAGTTCACCCCAACCTTCCGAATCAGAATCTGCACTTTAAAATGACCCCCCAGGAGATTCCTGTGCACGTCTGTTTGTGAACTGCTGTCCTAACACATCTCCACCAGCTGTGGTAGACATCAGCAGTTCTCAACTTTGCTGGGAGCTGGGACCCTCTGAAGAGCTTTGGAACAACACTAATGCAAAATCCTACCCTCAAGGAGGCTGATTCAACCGGTTTTGGGTGCAGCTTAAGAACTGGAATTTTTTTTAAATCCTCCCAAGAGATCTAACATGCAGCAAGGTTGAGAACCACTAGAGTAAATCAAGCACGCAGACTGTGGGGCCAGAGAATGAGTGTAATCCTGGTTCTACACTTTCTGGCTGTGTCACCTTGGGCAGGTTATTTAACCTCTCGGTGCCTCAGTTTCCTTATCTGTCAGATTGGTATAATAATAGTGCCTACCTCATAAAGATACTGAAAGGATAAAATGAGACAAAATCCCTAGAAGGCACACTATCACCAGGCTCGCCGTCAGTCCTCAGTGAAGGTTAACTACTGGGAGTTTGAATGGGTGAATGTTTTGATTTTACACAAAGATTTCAATGGCGAGGATTTCATTCTTCCTGTTTTAGCACTTTCCCTTTTAGAAAGGTTGTTAGAAAGAACTTCTAACAAATAACAAGGGCATTACAATGATCAATAGGTCCTACTGCTCTTTCCCACAGTCACGCTCTGTAGATGGGCTGTCCCTGAATAACCCCTGTACACACACACACACACACACACACACACACACTCACACGAGTTTCCTCTACTTGTGCATGAGCCCAGAGGCCCTGGCCTTGAATGAGTGGGTCACTTCCACCCCAAGTGATGTTCAACCTAGTCCAACTGCTCTGTGCCTCAGTTTCCTCATTCATCACCCAGAAGGTCAGGCCTGGCAGACCACGTGGTCCCTCTCAGTGCCTCCCTTCTCAGGTTCCCGTGATCTCGGTGCCAGGAAGAAGCCCCACCAAGGACAGAGTCGTGTTTTCACCTCAGGGTCTTCAACAGAACAAAAGGCCCACTCGGCTCGGCTGACGTGCGGGTTACATTTCCATGGCTGCCCGGCGGTTACCCAGTGAATGAAAATTTAACAATAGGCTTTCCCTCCAGAGCTTCTAAATATAGACACACTGCCTGGGAGCACAGAGGATTTCCTGAAGGGTTTTTCTGAGGAAACTAACAGGCCTAAATAATAGAGGGTGTTTTGATGGACCCTGTATATGTGAGTGTGAGTGTGTATACACACACACACACAAAAGTGAAGGGTTTCGTTTTGTTTTCCTGAGAGTTCTGAGATACCGGGAGCCATCTGTCAGGGTGTCTCCGCAGTTTTCCTCTGACAGTGTCTCTTGAATTCATTCCTTTCTCTGCTTCCAGATGGGCCTTGTTTGGGTGACGGCTCCTCCTCCACACTCCTCCCCGGCTTGCTCTGGCCTGCGTTCCTAGCTGGCTGCCTGGGTCTGGCAATCCTCCTCAGGGAACTAGTGAGGCCCAGCCTCCCAAGTGCAGCTGCCCCAGGCTCTCTACCTGCGTGGCCAGCACCGCCACCCCAATGTCCCAACGCCAAACCTCCCATCTGGCCTAGCCTCCTTCCCCCACACAAACCTGAGAGGATCTCCTCTTCCTCCTCCAGACATTAAATCTGTTTCCAGTTCTGCCAACTGTACCTCCTTAGTCTTCTCCATTCCCTAGTGATGTCACTCACGTCCTCCTTTCCTCCCAGGAGGAGTGGCCTCTGCCAGTCTTCCTCTACATAGTACCCTGCACCCCACTGCAGAAGCTGCTCTGATGGCTTCCCTACTTCTCTGAGCCTCTCAGATTCAGTAATAATGACTGCCAATCATAAGCCTCGGGAATGGGTCAAGCAGAGTGCTAGATTCTTCACTGACATGTCCTGTAATCCTTAGAATGGACTCAATTCTCCATTTTCAGGTTAGTAAGCTGAGGCTCTGTGACAACACTTCCATTGAAGTCCCAGTTTGTGCTCTTTCAGCAGAGTCCTGGTGCCGCTGCACAAACGGCCACAAACGGCCGAGGTGGAGAATCGAGCCTGCCCCAGTTCCCTGCTCAACCTGCCGCTTCATCCTCATCACCTTCCCTTCCTCTACACACCTCCCAGAAGCCGAGCAAACAGGACACCCCCATCCCCACCTTAAGGACACAATTCAGTGGGCCCTGGGCTCTTGTCCACCCTGGTCTCTGCCTGGAATGGTCTTTCCCAGTGCATCCTAGAGAGAAAAAAAAAAAAAATCCTGCCTACCCATGGCCTCCTGATCTGGAAATGTTTGTAACACAGCTGAGTTTGGTATCAGTCTCTCTCCTTTGAACCCAAATGGCTCTTGGTCTCCCTCCTGCATCCCGGTGTGCTTTCTGTCGCATTTCCCACTGAAGGCCACAGCAGCACTAAGGAGAGCACCTTGCATGTGACTTACTGTCCCTTCACAGAAGGCTGCTGCCTTGAGCAAACACAGGAAGTTCTATCAAAGAGAAGCACGCCAAGAAAATACAGGAGCCCAGAATTATATGCAGTTGTCCTACCTCATTGACCTCTTAAAGAATTTGCTGAGTATGAGGACTCTGTCACCTCCAAATAGACCAGTGAGTCTTAAGAGTGTAAGTTTTAAGAAAGCCCATTTAAGCTCAAGAAAACCCATTTTCTTTTTTCATAAAGTTGCCCCTAAAAAGAAAAGAGTGCAGGCTGCTCTGAGGAAGTGAGGTTTTCTGTCCCTGGAAGGATTCAAATCCAGGTTAAGTGACTGGGTAGCAGAGGTACCCAGAGGATTCGTAGGCTGGAGCAGAGACAAGGCTGCTAGAGTAGAGGTCTTTTTAAGTTATTTCCAAATCAGACCTAAAGCTCCCCATTTCCTGTTGTGAGGACACTCACTGGAGATGACTAGCATGTCCCGTCATGTTCTAACAACTAAGAGCAGTTTACTGAAACCTTACCCCACGTCACTTAACCAAGCATCCATGTATCACTTATCTCTGAGATTATGCAACAGTCAAAAGTCAAACAAGCAGATGACTTCATCCTCTGATCACAGACCCTTATTTTTATCATGAAGGTCATTGTGATTTTTAAAATATTTTCTAAAACGGCCAAAAGCTATCTTAATATTTAGATAATGTGAGTGGCAATTATCTTGCAAAATTTAGTGGAAAGTTAAGTTATACAACTGTAATTCAGGAAAAAACAATCAGAATCATGACAATCCTAAGTAATAACGATTTGGTACAATGAACCAAGAAGTATGGTGACTCCCATTCAGGACACTGAAGGTCCATTATAAAGCTGTATTGGTTCAAAACCTCTGCAGTTGCAGGTATTTATGTGAGCAAATATTAATAAAGATAAAGTAATATAAGATCATAATTCCATTTCATGAACTTTTTGCAACAAGTTCTGGGATATGAGATAAAAATGAAATGAGTAACATATTCAAGCAAAAGAAAATAAGCTTGTTCTTTTTTTCTTTTTTCCCCAGGTTAAAATTTTGTCATTACACTCAAAAATCTGCTATGGCTATCTTTATTAACTGTGCATTTCTCCTTCAGACTAGAGGTATTAACTATTATAATCTTTGAAAAGTAAACTGCTTATCTGGGACAATGAATCAATGCCACATGCTTCTCCAGTGAAGAAACAGCCGCAACAGCCTGAACAGGTAGAGCACTGAGCTCTTCATAGAAAACTTCTAAACCCACCTTTATGTATAACCCACATCATTTAAATCACTTCCCACCCAGCTGAAAACATGCACACAGGTGGCTCCAAACAGCATGCTGAGTCATAAAAATTACTAACAAAACATGTAACTTCTCTCCACATAGCTACCTTGCAATGCTGTACTATGAATCAGTCAAGGTCATCTGAAGATCATTCTCACATACACAAAATTGTTTCAAGTTTCTAAAACAGTCATCAAAAAGGGTCTTTGAGAAACATAAAGAAAAACATTCAAATGTATCTGGTTAATCCTCCTTTGTCTCTCTCATGTAAGAACACCTGTGATGGTATTTTAGGCCCACCTGAATAATCCAGGAAAATCTTCCCATCTCAAGATCCTTAACTTAAACGTACCTCCAAAGCCCTTATCATCTACAGGTTGCAGGGATTAGGACCTGATATATTTGAAGGGACCATTCTGTCCAGCACAAAAGGAGTGTCAAGCTCTACTCTGTAAATATGAACAGAGCCATTCCAGAGGAGCATGTAATGATGCGTCTGACGTAGCAGCGACCTTCACATCCTGAAACAAACATGAGCAATAACAACAGTATTTCCTAAGCTCCTGCTTCATGTTTAAACCGGGCACCTTAATAGTTTGCTGCTGCTATGTGGGAATTATCAAGCTTCCCATTTGACAGATGACAATACTGAAGGCTTAATTTTAGACAGTATCATTAATCAAAGATTACTAAGTAAGTGGCAGGGAAATTATTCCAGAGCTCCTTCCACTTCCCAGAGGAAGAAAACTGAAGGGAAGCTGCTGGTTCCTCAAACCCAGTAACCGTAGGAATTCCTAAAACCTGACCCAGGGCAACAACATGTTGGTCCCAACTGATGTGACGCCCTCATGGAAACAGCAGCCAAGAACAGCCACCCTGGGCTGCAGGTCAGAGGTCCTGAGGGACTTTCCTGCCTTCCTCTTTGCCCCATTCTAGGATTTCACTCCCTTCTCTCTTCCCATTTTTCTATATCTTTCCACCCACCTTTCATGAAGAACCACATCTTCCCCAATTTACCCCCACTTGTCCTTATGTGTACCACCCCCAGCACTCTAATCATAGATGGGTGATGATGTGGGGCTACTTTTCTGTCTCCCACTTCTCCAACTGTAGCTGGCCTAACTTTCTGTCCATCCACCCTCTCTTCTTTGAGACCCCTTCCCCTCCTACTCCCAAATGCTCCCATCTAATACCTAAGAGCTCAGTGGGGCTAGCCCTGCTTCCTCATCGCATGCCCATCACTACAACCCTAACCAATCAGAGCCCTCTGCACCTCTGGCCACGCAATTCATTCATGGATGGTGACATGAACCAAGCTTGTCCAGTCACCCATCAGAATTCTCTCTGGGACTTATATCAGAGCACTGCAGACAGGGGCAGTATTTTGTCTTCCTCTGAGATCATTAGGTCTAAAGACAATGCAGGTTATGTGTTGTTGGTATCGTTTTGATGTTACATGGAAAAAACCTGTCTGAAAACAAAAACAATTACAGGTTGACAGGGCTAAGACTTGTTGAGGGAGTCAGGATTCTGATCAGGGTCAGCTTCGTGGGCCCACGATCTGGGCAGTCATGCAAGGTGCTGGGTTTAGAGGGGCCTTGTGCTTGATCAAATGCTCTGCTACCATCATCTTGAAATTTAAAATACTGGACTGGGGATATAGCCCAGATGGTAGAGTGCTTGCCTTACATGCGTAAGGCCCTGGGTTCAATCCCCAGCACCACAAAAAATAAAAAAGAGAGAGAGAAAGAAAGAAATTGAAAATATTTTTACAAGGCTTCCTTAATTTTCACTGGTCCCTGCATAAAAGTAGCTGGTTCAAATCGTATATCACCATTTGAACTTCTATACCCATGGGGGCCTAAGCCAGCATAAACCCTAGGACTCCTAGTTATCGGTCAACAGAGAGCTTCTTTTGCTAAAGCCAGGCTACTTGTATCATCCACTCATAATCAACAGGTCCACCTATCACCACCTCCAAGACTATCCACCGTCCAACCACACCCTGCAGAAACCCACTCCACTCAGCCTTGGCTGCCTCTCCAGTAGCCTTCAGCCAGTCTATTTCCTCACCATCTTCTTAAAAGCTCTGGTTTCCTCTGCCCTAGAAGCTGAGAGTCTGGATTTCCTAGAGAACGCAGATTCTTAATTCAACCACCTATATGTTTACAAGACTCACCTAATTGACTCAACAAGGTCAGGAGACATGAGAGATTCATTTATTCACTCAAAAAAATATTAACTGAATACCTACCATGTACCAGGCACGGAAAAGATAAAAGAAACCTTTTCACTTCAAAGTATCCATGTTTTTCCTTCAGAATCACACAGGCAGAGAAGCTTAGAAGTGGGAAAAGAAGCCAATCCTAAGTCAGAGATGGAAAGGGTAGAAAAAAGAATACTGAAGCCTTCCCTGAAGTTTCCAGAAGAAAAGAACAGAGCACATGCAAAATCAGGAAATGTCCTGGAGTGGTACGCAGGGCCCCTCCCATCCCTGAGAGGCCCAATTCCCACCCTTCAACAATTTCAGACACACCTTACCAGCAGCCTCTAATATTGAGAGAAAGAGGGGTCCGCGGGATCTTACACATCCAGCTTCTAGAGCAAGATCTGGATCTTTGTGAGGACAACTGTAATGCCTGATTAACCAAATGAGTACTGCTCAATCCCAAGAGGATGGGAGGGCATATTCCACCCAAGTAGAATCCAAGTAAGGACTTAAAGCTCACTTTCCCATAGTAACGTCGAGGCATGGCAGCTGGACCCTAAGCTAGGGCAAACACCACCTGTGACCTTTGGATCACTCCCCCACAAGGCAATTGGAACACAAAGATGAAGATGGACCAGTTCTGGGTAAGCATCCTGCTATGAGAATTCATCCCTTGCACACCTTAGTGTGCTCGTCTATAAAACGGAAGTTAATGCCAGGTGCAGTGGCACACCCCTGTAATCCCAGCAGCTCAGGAAGCTGAGGCAGGAGGATGGAGAGTTCGAAGCCAGCCTCAGCAAAAGCAAGGTGCTAAGCAATTCAGTGAGAATCTGTCTCTAAATAAAATTCAAAAAAGGACTGGGGATGGGCAGTGAAAATTGGACAGGTGCCCCTGAGTCCAATCCCCAGTACTCCCCAAAAAAAAAGGTAGCTGGTCATGGGCTTATTGTGGGCATGCCTGAAGTAATCTACATCCAACAGTTAGCATAGAGCTTGACACAAAGAAGACTCACTATTTGCCAAGGTTTCTTGTAAAAGGAACCACCAACCACCAACCACCAGCTGATGAAGACCCTTTAAGGACCCACTTTTTCTCCAGCAAGGGTCTCCTTGCCTCCCAGATGATAACTGCTTTGTCTTTCTATGTTTGTAGTAGTAATAGTTATGTCAATACTCTTTTAACAAAATGAAAAGATCCAAAATATAAGGCTAATTGCAATCAACATTTACATAGCACTTTCCTTTCAAGTCAATTCAAGAAATTTAAAAATGTGTCTATGTGTTATTATCAAATCCCAGGGAAATGACAGGCAGAATTTTTTAAACTCTCTAGAAAGAGCCAACCAGAATCCACAAAACCTGGAAAGTCACTTTTCTTCTTTGAACACTTACTCTCCTTCTCTATAGAGTGGGAGGCTGAAAAAAGATGAAAACGTGACCCCTAAAGACTCTCAGGTCTCTCATCCTGACCCACAGGCCCACAGGTCAAGCCCACTGCTCCAGGTACAGCTGAGCAGAGAGACTGCTCTCCTGTTCTGGAAAAAATGGGAGATTTCACAAGATCAGAGGGCCTTTCAAAGGCACGCTTTTTACCATGGACTGAGTCATGAGAAACGTCAGAAAGATGAAAGGTGAATCTGAAATTTATTCAGATCTGAAAAAAGAGACGTAGCCAAAACCACTTATAGTGACAGCAGTAGAATAAAATGAACCCAGGAGAAATAGCCTTGGGCTCATCCAGGTACCTCTGGCAAAGTGTCACCCTGGTGGCTCTGAGCTGGGTGTGGAGCCGCTCAGTCACTGTCTCCATTTTATTATATGGTAGGTGGTTCTGTGTACGGTATTCTTGAAGAAAATCCTTGGGGGCCCTCCTTTGACTGCTCTGAAAAGCTAAAAGCACTCACAAATATAAAAATATGTCTTCATAATCCTAAATGCCCCTCCATAGAAAAAAAAATATACCATAAAACACACAACTTAGAAGAAAAATATGTAGGATTATTTTGACAATCTGGCTTTGTGATCCAATGGTCAAACTTAGGACTTGAATAAAAGGGAAGGATTGTCAGGAGATGCTTTAGAAATCTTACAACTTGTAATTTATCTGTAAAATAAATTCAACTTCCAATCTCAGTCCAGCAAGCAAGGAGCCTAGACGTCATCTAGCAAGCTGAACAAAACCTGGAAAATCAACAATCTTCCTAAGTCTGTCGGAGAAGTGAGGTCACAGAGCATCATGCTGCTCCCTAAGATGGAGAGACTGGTGGGGAAATGTCAAGAAAAATAATTTACCAGAGCAGAAACCACTACTGGAACCAATATCAACTATATAATGATTAGGCTATCAAGAAAAACCACAAGGCTTACTAAAAGAGAAAAAAATACAGCTTATAGAGACCAAGAATGCATCAGGACCAAACTCAGGACAGGGATACTGGAATTATCAGACCAGGATCTTAAGTACGGCCAATATGCTAAGTGATATAAAGGATAAAGTAGACGGCAAGCAAGAACAGGTGAGCAATGTAAGCAGGGACAGAAATCCTAACAATGTAAAAGAAATGCCACATACCCCAAACGTGATAACAAAATGCAGCATATGACAGATGGGCTCATTAACAGACTGAACATGATTAGGATAAGAATCTCTGAGACTGAAGACATGTCCACAGATACTTTCAGAATAGAAAAATAAGGAGAAAAAAAAGACTTAAAACTACAAAAGGATTAACCAGTGAGTAACAGGAATTCTAGAAAAAGATGAGAGAAAGGAGCAGAAGAAATATTGAAGGAAAATGAGCAAAATTCACCCTAATTAACATCTGCCACCCAACCACACATCCAGGAAGCTCAGAAACAACCAAGGATAAATGCCAAAAAAAGCTACACCAAGGCATATCCTATTACACTGCAGAGAATCAGAGATGAAGGGAAAGCTCTTGAAGGAGGCCAGAGAAGCCTCCCTTCCTACTGAGGAACAAGGATAAGAATTACGTCTAATTTCTTCTCAGAAACCATGCAGCAAGAAGGCAGTGGCAGGACAGAGTTACACAGTTGGTTGGGAAAGAAAAAGCACCACCTAATAATTCTGTGCCCTACAAAATTATCTTTCAGAAGTGGGGGTGAGACAGTGGAAGGAGACGGACATCATTACCCTAAGGACATGTATGAAAACACAAATGGTGTGACTCTGCTTCGCGTACAACCAGAGACATGAAAAATTGTGCTCTATTTGTGTAATATGAATTGAATTGCATTCTGCTGTTATATATAACAAATTAGAATAAATAAAATATAAATAAACAAACAAACAAATAAATAAATAAAAGTGGTGGTCATAAAATATTTTGTCAGAGAAACAAAAATAGGGGGAATTTCTTGGGGGTAGATCTTTCTTGCAAGAGTTTAAAAAAAAAAAGACAGAGGTCTTGAAACTCAGATCTAAATAAAGAAGAGCTTTGTTTTTCTCATTCTTAATTTATCTAACAGAAAAGAGTTTGTCCAAAATAATAATAGAAACCATGTATTTGATTATCTATACATGTGTGTATATGTACCTACCTATATGTGCATAGGTATACATGAAATGTATGACAGTAGCGATACACGGGACAGGCATTAGGATTATTTTGTTGTCAGTTACACCACCAATGAACAGGTATACTGTTATTTGACAGTGGGCTTGGATTAGCTGTAAATATATACTGCAACTACTAAAAAAGGTAATTATATATAATTAAATATATATAAAAGAAAGCATAGCTACCAAGAGAGGAGAGCATTTATGTAAAATGTTCAATCAAAGCGACAAAAACAGGAGGAAAAAATGGAAGCCAAAAATGGGAATAAAGAACAAGACAATGAATAGAATATAAAAACAAATGTGGTAGATATTAACCCAAGTATATTCATGATCACCTTAAACATCCATGGTCTAAATGCACCAATTAAAAGACAGAGATGGGCTGAGAATATGGCTCAAGTGGTAGCACACTCGCCTGGTATGCATGAGGCCCGGGGTTCGATTCTCAGCACCACATGAAAAAGATATTATGTCCATCTAAAACTGAAAAATAAATATTAAAAAAAAGACAGAGGTTGTCAGAGTGAGGCAAAAACAATATCCAACTGTACATTGTCTACAAAAAAAATTTCAATATAAAGACAGGAGTGGAGAAAGAGATATAATGCTAATGTTAAATTTAAAAAGCAGTAATAGCTACATTAATTTCACACAGAGTTGATTTCAGAACAAAGTTATCAATGATAGTTATTACATGATGGTAAAGGGGAAGATTCTCTAAAAAGACATCCCAGTCCTTAGTTTATACACACCTATTTTCAGAACATCAAAATATGTGAGGCAACAAATGGCAGTCCTGCAAGGAGAAACATGAATCCATCATTACATCTGGAGTCTTCAACACCCTCTATCAGGAAAAGACACATTCAGCAGGCAGAAAATTAGCAAGGACACAGTTGGGATTCAACATCACCATCAATTATACCAGCTATAACTGACATCTGTCTACTAATTTATCTAACAACAGCAGAACACATGCTTCTCAAGTTTACAAAGAACCTTCACCAAGATCCCTGGGATTACAGTCATGCACCACCATGCCCAGCTTTTAAACCCATATTTTTAAGTAATACCTCATATCTGAGTCTTTTCAAAATTTTTCTAGGACTGTGGCCTTTATATGATATTTAAACATTTGGATACCTATGAGAAGAAACATACAGGGCCTGGGGTTGTGGCTCAGTGGCAGAGCACTGGTCTACCTAGCATGTGTGAGGCACTGGGTTCAATTCCTAAGGTCCACTGACAATTAAAACATTAAAAAAATATACAGATGTTTGGAAATAGCTATAAGCCACATTAAAATACTTTTAATGAGATATAGCCTTTACTACAGTAACTAATTATTTAAATAATCCTTCTCCAAAAAAGTACCTTTCTATCTAAAGAGGTAAAAGACCTAATTTTTTTTCAATACTCAGGCACAACATCTGTGCATTCATTTATTTTAAAGAAAGAGGGGAAAAGATATATAAGGAGGAAAATCTTCCCCATTTCACAGGAGAAGCAACCCAGCTCCTTCATCAACTGTTTCTTCAAAGAGTCCTAGTCTTATAATAGGCAATTATTTTCCTAAAAATACATCTATTTAAAAGTATGTCACTGCTGAAATTCTTAACAGGACCCTTTTCAAACATCCAATGCCTTCCTACGGCAACTTCCAGGATTGAACCAGCATAATCCCAAGGAACAGCCAAGCAGCACCCACTCTTCACCTTTCCTCTGCTGGAATTTCCTGAAATTGAAACGAGGAAGCACTGTCCCTGCTAATGGTGAGGGAATGCTATTGCCTTGCTCTTCCTTTCACTTCTAAACTATTTTTAAAAAGAGGAACTGCCTCTAAAATAAAATGTCCCAATCACTCTTTTGTTGCTTTTATTAACTGCCTAATATTTTTCTCATCATTCCTTGTCTTTAACATCTTTTATCCCAGCATGTGCACTTTAAACCCAGGGTCCCCAAGCTTCAGGGTGGACCAGTCACCCTGAAGTGATTATGAAAATAAGGGTCATAGGATCCACCCGTGGAGGTTCTGTTTAGATAGATTTGTGGTAGGACCCCAAAAACTGCATTTGGTACACATCCCATGGTGGATTTTGATGCATGGAGCTTGGGAACCAGACCTTGAAAAAAAACAGTTTTTAAGAATTTAAAGAAGTGTGCTTTAAGCATCTTCTATATTAAGGAACAGAATTAGAAAGACCTAACCACATGAAGCTCCCATTTATAGGTGTTTTTGCAGGTCTCTAAATAAAATACAAAATAGGGCTGGGGATGTGGCTCAGTGGTTGAGTGTCCCTGAGTTCAACCCCTGATAACAGCCCCCAAAAATATATAAGCATATATAAATAATAATAAATTATTTATATATTATTAAATAATTGTCTATTATAAGACTGGGAGATGAGAAGAAAAAGTAACGTTTTTATACTGTTGGCAGGATTGTAAATTAATACACCCACTATGGAAATCAGAATGGAGGTTCTTCAAAAGACTAGGCATGGAACCACCATATGACCCAGCTATAACATTCCTCAATATTTATCCTGAAGAATTAAAGTCAGCATACTACAGTGAGACATACCCATGTTTATAGCCACACAATTCACACAGCCAAACTATGGAACCATCCTAGATGTCCATTAATGGATAAATGGGTAAAGAAAATGTGGTATATATACACAGTGGAGTTTTATTCAGCCATAAAGAAAGATGGAACTATGTCATTTGCAAGAAAATGAATAGAACTAAAGATCATCATGTTACGTGAAATAAGTCAAACTCAGAAGTTCAAAAGTCATATGCTTTCTCTCTCATATGCAGAAGCTAGAGAAGAAAAAGGAAAAGAAATGTGGGGACAGATCTCATGAGAATCAAAGGGAGATCAGTAGAGGAGAGAGACCAAGGTAAAGATGGAGAGAGAAAGTGCTGGGGAGTGATATTGATTAAATTATATTGTTATATTGTGTGCATACAGAAATATGTAACAACAAATCCCATCACTATGTACAACCAGAATGCACCAATTTAATAAGTGGAAAAGAGTAAAGGAAGGCATGAAGAAATTTTGCCATCAAAAGAACCTCTAACACTTAAAACAGGACATTTCAAACTGTTGCGTGGGGAAGTTTGCCATAATATACATTCCCTTATAACAAAAAGAACTGTTTAATGACATAATCTCAGTATCCGTTGATTTAAATGAATTTCAGCTGGCTTTCCACTCAAAAACAAATGTGACTTGTAGGGTTTATTAATCAAGAAACCTTACTGAGGGGCCTATTGTATACACAGAACTCTGGGTAGGCCAACTTCCTAATGGATAAAAGAGTCAAACAAAAGCACAATCCCTGCCTTTAATTCACTTATCGTCTATATTATTTTACCTCCAATTACTAAGAAATTCTGGACTAACTTAATCTTTTCACTACCAAAAACAAAGAAAGGAACAGGGCTTTCTCAAAAAGATTCTTGTCTTTACCTGCCCTCCACTTTTAGAGAATAAAGCAAGTTCGAAGGGGTAGAGGACTAGAGTGGACATCTAGGAGTTTTGGCTTATTTTCACACCAGTTTCCAGAAGATGACCCACAGTCACCCACTGGTAACCTTAATGATCAGTATAAAGACACGACGAGTGAGCCACAATTTCTCTTTTTTTTATTAATTTATTTATTTAATTTTAATTTTTTTTTCTTTGCAGTATTGGGGATTGAACCCAGGGCCTTGTGCATTTTTTTTTTAATATTTATTTTTTTAGTTCTCAGCAGACACAACATCTTTGTTGGTATGTGGTGCTAAGGATCAAACCCGGGCTGAACGCATGCCAGGCGGGTGCGCTACCGCTTGAGCCACATCCCCAGCTCCAGCCACAATCTCTTTAATAGTCAAAAACCCACTGGAATTGGGTGGTTTTATGCATTCTATTTTTCAAGACAAAAAAAAAAAATACAGAAGACAATGTAGAAAAAAATGCTCACAGAACAGCCACAAAAACCTTATTAATAATCTCACCTTATGTTTACATGGCTCTTTGGAGAAACATTTCCATGAATCTCATTATGTGGTCTTTGCCACAAGATGGGAGGTGGAACAACAGCCAACCCTACTTGTAAATTATATCCTAAGGGGGGTGAATAAACTTCAGAACAACATTCAAATATATTCCAAAATTGTTTAATTGCCACTTCTACACATCCTATATGCTGTCTGAGAATTTTCTATGATCATCAAAATAAGATTTTTTTACCATTAGTTTTTGAAAGATTTGACTTTTAGCTAGTACCATGTGAGAAGCCCCACTGATCACCTTTTCAAGATGAAATAGTTTTTGTTTGTTTGTTTGCTTGCTTGCTTTTAAGTTGTAGTTGGACACAATACCTTTATTATATTCATTTATTTTTATGTGGAGCTGAGAATCGAACCCAGTGCCTTGCAAGTGCTAGGCGAGCGCTCTACTGCTGAGCCACAACCCCAGCCCCAAGATGAAATAGTTTTTATTTATCTTGTCACCTGTTGCTGACAACCCTCCTGTACTTACAACCTGCAATAGGCCAGGTTTAGCCCCACCCCAGGACATTCATGCCAGCTATTCTATTGGCCTAAAATGCTCCTCTCCGGGTCCCTATCATGTCACTCAGGTCTCACAGTCACTTGCTTATAGAGACCTTCCCTGATCTCCCCTACCCCCAACTCCAGCCCCATCACTCTAATCTATTACCCTGTTTTACTTTCCTCATAGGGATTAACAAGCTTCTGTGTACCAGGATCTAATATAGAGAAGCTCAGAGAAGTGCCAGAAATTAATCCATTCATTCATTCATTTATACCATAAAGGTCTTTGTGTTTACAGGTACTAAGCATAAAAAGATAGCTATGGCAAGATCCCTAGCATCACAGAACTTCCTTTTAAGCTGAGAAGCCAAACTCACCAATGACTGTGATACAATGTAAAAAGTGTTAAGAAAAAAAAAAAAAGATCTGCATGCCTGATGTTCACAACAGTGACGCCAACAGGGTGGGAAATGCATGGTATTCTCCCCTATAAGAAGGATGGGAAAAATATCAGAGGAGTAAATCGATCTGCTCTAAGTTTCACAGCCACCAAGAGGCAGAAGTCTTTCCACTATTGAATCAATGCAACAAATGATTTATCAAGGTGAGATGATATATCTTGGACAATTTCAACAACTTTTGAAACAGTTTTGAAGATGCCAGCTCATAACTACCCATTTGACACAAAGTACATCTGTCTTATGGATGAAAGCCACAGAGATTTACCTTTTAATTGAAAACAATAATAAAACAGGTTCACGCAGGGTTGAAATCACATTGAAGTTATTGGGTAATCCTATGAGAAATAAAACCTGTCCAAGTCTACAAAGACCAATGATCCTTATCATACCATTTTCCTTACCTTTATTTTTTTAATCATTATTTTCCTCTGGTAACTTTTACTGGTTACCTCTTATCTCCTCTGTGAGGATTCTCCTTTAATTCATTACCAAAATCCCTCTAAAGGGTTCCCTCCACTCCCATGTTCTCACCTCTAAATAACAGATCCCATCAGTGCAGGAGGGCCGACCTCATCAACTCTCCCCCCCTTCACCCCGACTTCCCATCCCCTGTCCAGGCTCATGGCTTCTCTGGCCCAGGAGAACCAAGAGCGTGTATGAGAAAACCAGCCCATCCATCTTCTAATTTACAAAACATGACGTTTCGCAAACTGTTTACTTATGTCCCTGCCAAAGATATTACTCAAATGCGGTGGAGTGAAAAAGCCACAGGGAATAGTGGAGTTGGCCAAGAGCAGTATTTGGGGATCTAAAATTACAGGGGAAAATCATACAACATTCATTTTACTTAGTCCCAAATCTCTATCAGATGATGTTGAGCAGAAAGATTCTAAAATTGGCAGGGAGAGAGGAAAAGTCATCTTAAAAGTTTGGGCCATGCCAGGGCAGCTTCGCCAAAAGAAGGCAGAAGAAAACAGAGTAAGGTGTGCGCCTCGGAAAGCTGTTGTAAGCAGCAGTGTCTCGTGGGCCAGGAAAAGCACACAGAAACTGTGGCCGCGAGAAACGAATGGAGATTGCTGCCAACAGATGACAGACAACAAAGAAAGAAGGCAGAATTCTTTATCTAGTATTCAGAGGACAGCATTTACCATACAGCAGAATAGGAGAAGCTAGATCTGCTCAATTCTATTCCAACTCAATGAGCAGGAGGGGCCAAGTACCTAAAACAATTGCAAAGAAAATCCTGCATCTCAGAGCTCAACACTCAGGAGGAGACAGAGGCCTCTTCCACCTGGCCCACGCTGCATCCACACCAAGAAAGGGTGAAATGAGCCTGCTCTGAGAGCAGCAAAAAGAACCCATTTTTCACCAGGGCTCTGAGGAGGGTGTGTAAGGCAGTAGAGCCCAGGAGGGAGGAGTCCTGACCAAACAGGAGCCCTCAAGAGCCATTTTTATCAAGTTTGGTTCTGCAGGGGCCCTGCTCTCTAAGTATATTTCTTGTATTACCTCATGCAGGCCCCCAACAGGACTCCGCATGACCGTCCAGATGGCCATGATAACTATTTAGCGAACAGCGTTAACTCAGCCTTACTCAGGGTCTCACAACTGTCTGCCCAAGTCATGGCATGAGGAAATATTAAGGTCAAGAGAAAAGCCCTGAATTCTAACTCCAAAGACATAACTGAGCCACACTGCCTCTAGTTCGGGGAAAGTCAAACTGAGACCCAGTAAGAGGAGGAAGAGGAGAAAGGTCACAAACGCAGGTCAGATACCAGGAGGAAGCAGAAATAACTAGGAGCACTGCCTTCTCATAATCAAGTGGTTTGGGGTCTGCACTACAAATACAGTCTCCAAACCCAACCCACTGTGTGTACATGAAATGTTCAATCCATAAGAACCAGGGCAAATTAATAGGTACACAGAAGCAGACACATATAACTCTGATGTATTTTTCCATATGTACCAAAACAACCAATTTGTGTCACACCAACAAATTATGTATAATTTTCTCTACACTGAAAGGGTAGGAACCATCATTAGTAAAATATATATTTAGAGCAAGATAAGACATCGTTTGTCCCTTATGTATAAATCATTGTTTAATTATCACATCAGGGAGCTTTTAAAAACATAACCCTGAAGGGTAGCTGCTAGATACTTTACTTGCTATATATTGTATATTTAAAATTTTCATAATTAAAAATAGAATATTTAGTGGAAAAAAATATCCAAATGTTCCAAAGTGTTTAAATCTTTTTAAAAATTATTTAATCATCTACGTATCATTACAAATTTTGCAAATTTCAAAGTCTTACAAAATGATACCTATGTAGTAAATGCTCAATCATCTGAAGAAAAATTGAATGGAAATACTCCACATGGAGCTACCTTTAACCCTATGTACTAGTCACAAATGAGCAAATCCAAAATTTAGGTTTGCTCCTGCCTTAGAAGTTTCTCTAAAATGGGTCTTGAATTTCCAAAAGTGTCATAAGTATTGCCTAGGCCTGGGTTTCTCCTGGATCCAGGTGTCAAAATGTGGGTCATCTACATCTACATGGGTATAAGAGTTGGGGGAGGGGCCATCTAGTTTAAGTCTCAGAAATTCTGAATTCTGATTCAGTTAAGTGCTTAAAGTGCTTTAACTGTAATTCTGCTAGATGTTCATGTTTAAGAATCACCGATCTAGAACCTCTTTTAAAACAGGACAAAAAAAAAAAATTAGCCAGAGGCAAAACTATAATCATCAGTGGCCAATTCCTTATATCTCCCAACACTCCCTGGAGCAGCCAGAGTTCTTGCAGTAGGGGAGAAGCCATGCCAGATCCAGCCACAGACTGTGGCAGGAGACCAATCAAGCTCCCAGGAATCTGGGGAATCCCAAGTGCCCTGGGAGGAGAAGCTCTGAGCTTCCAGCACATGGGCCTGATACCCCTGGGCTTGTATAATGGGCTTAATTGTGCCATATCCCATATAAAGATATGTAGGAATTCTGATTCCCAAGTACCTCAGAATGGGACCTGATTCGGAGAGAGGGTCTTTACAGAGGTCAGCAAGTTCAAAGGAGGCCACGCAAGTGAGCCTTAAGCCAATGACTGGTGCCCAAAGGGAAATTTGGACTCGGAGGCAGATGCACACAGAATGAAAGCAACGTGAAGGGACACAGGGAGGAGAGGGCCACCTCTGGGGCCAGGACAGAGGCCTGGACAGAGCCTTCTCTCACAGCCCTCAGAAGAACCAACCCTCTTGACACTGTGATTTTGGGCTTCTCGCCTCCAGAACTGTGAGACAAGAAACTTCCATTTTCTGAGCCACCAAGTTGTGGTCCACCTCTTGTTGTTGTTATGGCAGCTCATACAGCTTGGAAAATTTTGAAGCCAAAAATTAGTGAAAGCAACCCAGGTGAGCTGGGGCTTTCAGGAGAGAAAAAAAACCTAAACCTTGAGAGAAAATGTTGCAGCCTGGACATCAGATAGCTCAGGGCCAGAGGAAAAGTCACGGATCTGCACCGGTGTCTGAGCAATGACGCCCCCCACTGATGAAAAGGGTCACAGATCATGCCTGCCTCCATTACCCTGGCAGGATACGGAGACCAAGAGCTGCTCTCTGTAAGCTCTGAAGCCCCATGAACATTGCGCTCTCCCCACCAGCAGCTCCTCCTGCATGATCTGATGTGGGTCAGATGAAGAGGGTGACACAGCCCTCACCCCGGGTCACTCCCACCCTTGCTAGGAAGCATTTAGAAGTAAAATCTTCATTTTAGGAAAATTTAATTTGAACTCCCAGACACATCTGAGGATATCTGGAACATCCACCACAGCAAACAAAAGGCTGTTGCAGAAGCTTTCATGGACAAGCCAGGCTTCCTAAGGGCCCAGGGTTCATTGGGCCGCACAAACTTGACAAAGCAGACCAGGCCAGGACAAGCCGAGTGTTCAGTCTGGCCCCCAGGCCGGGGGAGGGCTCCACTGGGAAGGGTTAAGTATTATCGCAACACAGAATTTATGATTCCTAAATGTTTGTTTTAACTAGTGTTGAGAACACATATTCGACCCAGTGTGAACTTGACCTCTGGGTCCCTCTCCCTTCCCCAAGCTGTCTGTGCTGTAGGACAAGATTTTCCAGCAGTCCCTCCCACCCCTGCTCCCAGCAGTGGGGTCACGGATGGGGTCAGGGCAGCCCTCCCACCAGCTGCCATGGTGAGCCGACTGCAGAACATTGGCAAATCTGCCGTCAATGTCAATAGCAGGCGTACAAAAAAAAAAAAAAAAAATGTGTACTCTTCCTGGGCCTCACCCAAGCTTGGCCCACACAATACCCAGCCAAAAGGGGTGGAAGATAGCCGAAGAGGGTCCTCTCAGTCAACTGAGCTCCAGTCGTGTTACACCCTCCTGGATGATGCCACCTACTATCACCAAGGATACAAAAGTTCAGGTCTCCTTTGCGTATAACTCTAGGAACATTTCTAGGGTTGGCTTTTGTTTTTTTTTCCAAAGCAGTGTGGGCTGAATGCCAGTGGAAAAGCAATGGAATATCGATTTTCTGTTCCTTGCTAAGGAGAGAACAAGTCATTTGATGTGCCATGAGTTACATGAGTAAAAACAGACCCTGTACTCCCTACAGCTGGCTGAGTTTCTCCTCTATTCATAGAACCTGGCACATGGTAAAAGCTAAACAGATATCCGTTAAATAAATGAAAGAACCATGCGTGCATTTATGAAGGCCTGGGACGTGCCAGGCACCCACTTTGGATTCACATCTGCCATCTTCCCTCCACCTCACTCTGCCAGCCTGGCCTCCTTCTCTTCTCTCCTTTATTCTTTTGTGTTTTCTGTTCCCATGTCCAATCTCCTCTTTAAAGTGGAGCCCACTGGCAATGACTCCAATCAGCACTTACCAGAAAGGAAGACAAAAAGACTGGAAGAGCCAAAGGCAGGAATGGGGGGATCCATTATGAACAGAGAAAAACATGGGGGGGGCGGGTGGCAAAAATGTTATACACACCAGGGATTTAATGCCCCACTCAAAAGACAAAGTCCCTAAACCACAAATCCTCCAACAAATGTTAAGTCTTTGAAAAGAGAACAAATGTGGTAACATGTCTTTTGCCCTAAACAGGTATCACCATCCACAGCCAGCCAATATTAATAACTAGAAAAAATATAACCCATGCTATGATTTCAACTCCTAGAGATCCACACACAAAGGGTGTCTGGAAAAGCAATATTAAAATGCAATTGGGCATCTCTACATAGGGACTGGGCGGCTGGAGGCCTGAGACCACCTTGGTAGATGCTCGTAGACATTCTTTGCCCCTGTGTGGGTCTGCTGCCTGCTCGTTTCACATCTCTGATTTGCAATTTAAGGTTCACTAAATCTTCAGTCTTCAGAAGCATTTGCCCATGGCAGATGTAAATCAAGTTTCAATCAACTCAAAACCATCCAAGCTGGCTCAAAGAGACATGTTATTTTCTTCACTGGAGTTAATCAAGTACTGAACACCATGAACATATCCAATCTCTTATGCGGAAATATCTTTGCATCAATTGGACAAGCTATATTAACTGAACTTCTTCAGCCAAACTCTTTAAATTATCCTTAAAATATAATGACAAGTATTAAATATTCCAGGTTGTACATTGAAATGTGCATGCACATTTTATGAAGAAGGAACTTCATGTTGACATATCATTAATTTTTGTATTCTCACATGTAATAAGTCATACCCAAGGATGACTATTCAATCTTGACACATTAAAGACAAGGGAGAGGAAGGTGATAACATATCAATTTATTTTGCCATCTAAATAGCACTGCTAATTACTGAAATAATTACAAAAAAATGACACAAACTGGTGATGAGATTTTTTTTCCATTCAGTTTATGAATACTCCAGGGAATACTTTTCCCCTAAGTGGCAAGCTTTAAAACAAAGAGAACTAGAGGCATATATTTAGTCTCTTAAAATTATTTTAAAATAAGTCATTCAAGGGTACAAACAACCCAAACAACTTCAAAGCTATACAGATTGTACATTCCTAATCCAAAAAATCCAAAATGCTGCAAAATCCAAAAGTGTTTGAGTTTCAACAAGCCATCCATGAGGGAAATCCCACACCTGATCTCATGTGATAGGTCATAGTGAAAGCATAGGCATGCTAAAAATATTACATAAGATTACTTTTGAGCTATGTGTATAAGGTATATGTGAAATATAAATGAATGCCATAGTTGGACTTGGGTTTCATCCTTAAGGTTGGTATCTCACTATGTAATGACACATATTCCAAAATTCAAAAATAAAATATCAAAATCCAAAACACTTCTGGTCTCAAGCATTTAGAAAAAGGGATATTCAACTGTAAACTAAAAAGTTCTCCACATCTACATTTTTAAGAGAAAAGCAAAAGACCAATAAGAATACAAACATAGGGAAAGAAGAAAACCAAGTAATATATAAATGAGATAGGGTTTATTTACTTGGCTTGAACCAATACAAACTCTTAAGAATGTTTCTGGTTTTATCAAGTTTTCATATCCACTCTTTTTTACCTTGGTACAACAATCCTACAAAAGAGGCAAGGTTTTGGCACAGTTATTTCAGGATGGAATGGGGTCAAAGAGGTGTCAAGTGAATTCTCCAAAGCCATGCAGTTAGTGAGAACCTTAGCATTTGAAATCTGGTCTTCTGAATCTAAGGTCTGCAGTCCTTCCTGGCCTCACATTGCCCAGCCATGGACACAAGCTTCATAGTATCAGTGGTCCAGTCTAAAGGAGGAAGTCCCCCACATCTTTTTGGATTTACCAGATACACATGAAATCAGCCTCCCATTAAAAATACCCACTTTATAGATATATTACTTTGGATTGAGCACTGACCTATCCTAGCAGCTCTTTTTAAAATACAATAATTCCTGAAGGGAGTTGTGACTTAGGTTTCCAGCATTTGGGTCTGAATTCATTTGTCAGAAAGGCCAGTTTTTTGAATGCTGAAAAATCATAGAAAAGTGGGCCGGGGATGTGGCTCAAGCGGTAGCGCGCTCGCCTGGCATGCGTGCGGCCCGGGTTCGATCCTCAGCACCACATACCCCGAGAACTGAAATAAATAAATAAATAAATTCTCTCTCTCCCTCTCCTCTCTCTTTAGGAAAAAAAAAAAGAAAAAAGAAAATCACAGAAAAGTGATGTTGCTTTGCTTAGATCCCAGTGCTGTCCACGAACTACCTCCTAGGAGCTGGAAGGAAATTCCCAACCAAAAGCTACAGGCATTTGCAGGTATTGAGATTAATTCACTATAGCAACCTTCTCTGGCACTTGAGTAACCATGCAACCTTAACTCTCTGACCCAAGGTCTTCTGTGGCCCTTCTCTTTCTGGATCACCAGGGGGCAAACCCAGCTAAACACAGGCACACAGGTATCTTTGTCTCCCTTGCCTGGAGAAGCAGGAAGCCAAGAGGTAATGCCCAACATCTGGATGTTCACCTCTAGAGCATCTTTGAGTCTTCTAAACAGCTTAAGTTCCAAATCCTCAGAAAACCAGAGACTAAGAGGCAATCTTCTTTTCAGAGAGTGCGCTCAGTTATATCTTTTGCCAAGCAAACTTGTTAAACCTTGGAACACTCTCTCCAATAGGCATCAAGGAACATTGCTGGTCTTTGAACCCTGACCTGTGTGTTTAACCTTTACACCGCAATAATCCACTGGAATGGTGCTGTCACAGATAGACTACCCCCATGTTACAGGCAGACCACATCACATCAGGTTTGAGCAGATGGAGTTACTGGGGAGAAGGGAGGGAGTGCCATTTGACTGGAGCCATTCTCAGGAAAATGCTGGCACATTTCTGTCAAGGGTAATCTAAGAAGCTAAGAATTGAAAAAATAATGATTTAATCTAAAATGCTACAACCCTGAGTATTTCTGATCTCATGGTTTGTATCAGCGATTACTCCTTGATCATAGCCAAATCATAAAACATGTGGACATTCCTTTTTACAAAATTAAAGTCACGATGCCAAAGCCCCTATTTCCTCCAAGGATTGAAGGTGTTTTCCAAAAAATAAGGTCACTCAAATGACAGTATCTGAAATTCTTTTTATTTACCCTCCAGTATTTAAAAATCCAAACTACATATAACATTTTACTTGTTATGCTGCATACTGGGAAACAGCTGAAATTTTGGACGATTCCAGTTCATATGGTAATGGTTCTAGCTCTGTGTGGAGAACATCTACCAGGGTTTAAATTTTGAGGAAGGGAATAAAACTATTTTCAGTTAGGATCAGACTTAGCATCCGCCTGTCAAGAAGATCAGGTAAGTTTAATTTAATGTTTAACTTCACAATGCATAGGGGAAATACTTTCCAATGTTCTCAAACCTATATACATCATTAATAGATGTTCTAAAACACTGCTAAGCCTGCATATTAACTGGAGAAGCAGGACAGAAAGCCCCACTGATAGTATTCTAGAAAACAATCAGGCCTCAAGGATGGAGACTTCTGATTGCTATTTTCAGAAAGATTTAAAAACTATTAATGTAGGGCTGGGATGTGGCTCAGTGACAGAATGCTTGCTTGGCATGCCTGAGATCCTGGGTTCAATCCCCAAAAAAAAAAAAAAAAAAATTAAATAAATACACACACACACACACACACACATACACACACACACACACTCACTCCAGAACAAAACTCCTACTTCCCATTCCTCTCTTACTATCATTTTAAAAATGTTTTTCATTTGTTGATAATATGTGTAAATTAATTACATAGGTTCTGCCATATGAGACAGCTCAAATTGAATTTTTTTCCCTAGTTCCTGATCACAGGTGTGACCAAGTCATTAATACCTCAGCTGAGTGCAGGGAAATCTTGGATGCACAGTATGGTTCTGTACAACACTGGTATGGGCACTGACACTGTTGTTACTCTGAGTCAGCCCTTCCCAAATGCCAATAAAGGCTGCAGGTAAGAGGTGAACTGCATTTCAGATTTCAACTTCCCCAGGGTAGCATCAGTCCTTTCAAGTGGCCTCTGTAGGATCCACCCCCTATGTGGACAGCCCAACTTTGACCCATTTTGTGCAGGGCTGCTGTGGACATTGCAACTTACGTTTGGTGCACCTCTGGGAACCAGGGGCCTTACTCCAGCCATGGCAGCACTGCCCTCCACAGACATTGACCCTGAAACAAAGCAAGATCCCTGAGTCCAGCAGCAGTAATACTCCCTTCCCAAGTACCCAAGTTTCCAACAGGTTCCTAAAAGGCCAGCCTCCTGCTACCACACTCCTCAGATAGAAGAGGGTCCTAGTAGGTTTCTAGGATGACCAGCTCAAAGTTGCCCAAGTAGAAAGTTAAGGACCATATATCAGAGAAGGGTAGAAGAATCAAAAGGCCTGCTTAACTTTCAGCTATTCAGAGAGGAGACAAGGTCCAAAAAAATGGTTGTGTTAACCCCAAAATTAAAGTAGAGCCAAACATTCTGCATATTATCTGGGGCCAATTTGAAACAGTTTCAAAAAGAAGTGTCAAAAAAAGAGTGAGGTCACACCACCTGGAATCATCCTTGAAGGAAAAAAGTCAAATAAGCAAAAAGTTTTCCCCATCCCAACTTTGTGATTAATGAGGAGGATCGGCTGTACAGGGCGGATACTTCCAGCAACCAGTAACAGAAATTTTCCAAATCAAAATTCTGTCGATGCTAAGACTCCACCCTCACCCCAGCAGAGCAGACCCCACAGGTGCAGGGAAGCGCAAGCTCACAATTTCTGAGATGCCCAAAAGTTCTAGGCCACAGAACAGGAGCTGGATCTTTACAGCCAATCCTCCCTCAAAACATTTATTTTCATTAACTCGACCAAAATTGAAACTGAGTTGCAGAGACGTTTAATTGATGCTGTGGGATTAAGCTGAAGTGACTTCATGCTTACGCCCATCTTCTAGGAGTAGCTCGGGTTGCGCACGGGAGGTTACGCCCCGGGCAGCCATGCCTTTTGTGTTTGCCCGCAGCTCAGTAACAATGCACTCCAGAGTTTAACTTCAGTAAAAGTGCTAGGGCTTCCCGGCACCCCGCGCTTCTCCGGGCTCTCCAGGCGGGAAAGAGAAAGTCTACCCACCGCTCACGACGCCCTCAGCCACCGCAGGGCTCCGAGTGGCCCTGACCCCGCGGTCCCGGCGCGCGCTAGGCTGGGATGTGGGCTTACCCCTGCAGCTGCTGCTTCTGGTGAACCTGCAGCCTCGAGCCCGCGCCGCTCTGGGTCTCCTGCGGCACTTTGGAGCGCACGACTTGCCTGCCTGGTTTGGTGAACGGGGCGGCCGCCGGATGACCGCCGGACTTGGGGTAGAGCTGCGCGCTGGGGCCCCCGGGACGCGCGGGCTCCGGCGGTGGCGGAGGCGGCCGGAGCCCCTGCAGGGCCGCGCCACCGGGCTGGCTCGTGCGCCGGGTCCGCTCCGAGGGAGCCCCGATCGAGGCGCGGCTGGGGGCGCCGGCGCCCGCGGAGCTGCGGCTGTACCTGGCGTTGAGCGCGACGTTGAAGGTCCGCGGGCGCGGGGGCCCGCCCAGGGGCAAGGAGCCCGCCGCCAGGCCGGGGCCCGGGCGCACCACGTACGTGATCCTCCGTACCCGGCCGTGCGCTGACGACGCGAGTAGCCCTGCCCAGAGCAGGAGCCCCCACCTGAGCCAAGCCCCCGCCATCGCGGGCCCCAGCCCGCGCGACCCACCGATCGCGTCCGGGCCCCCGCCCCCGGCCGTGCGGCTCGCCTGGTGCGGCAGCCCTCGCCCTTCCCGGCGCGCTCCGGCTCCCCCGAGAGCTGCCGAGAGCCCGGGAAAGGTGGGGAGAAGGCCAACTCGGTGGCGAGAGAGGAAGTGCTGCGAACGGCGGAGCAGCCCCGGACCCCAGCCGAAAGTGGCTGGGAGGAGGGGGCGGGCGTGGGGGTGGGGAGCGCGGAGCCGGGAGGGGAGGGGCGAGGGGAGCTGTGCAAGGTGAGGGTCCGCCCGCCCAGCGGAGCGTGCGGTGGGCGCCGCGCCTGGGACCCGGCAAGAGCGGGCGAGCGTGAGCGCGCGGGACGCTCGGAGGCAACCCCGCCGCAAAGTCTTTAAAAAGTTTCTCTCCTCCGGAGCCGAGTGTCAGATCCGAGCAGCCAATCTCCGGCAGACGTGACGTCAGGCAGTAAATCCTAATGGGGGAGCGCGAGAGATGAGCCCGAGCACACGCCGCCACCCTGCACATCCACCGAGATTGTGACTGTGGGTCGGAAAGGCAGAGGCCCCCCGCCCCGGTCTGTGCCCCGGGACAGCACAAAGGTCTCAACCGAGTTACTGAACGGTCCTTTCCTTCTAGAAGCCCTTTAGGATTCGTCTGATATTGTTTGGAAGTCCTGGCACTTTCTTATCCGTGTTTCCTCAACCACTTGCTGCGGGAGTTGGATTAAAAATGCCAACTCGAGCCCCAGAAAAAGCTTGTCCGGGGTGCGCCGAGTTTTCCATCGCAAAGCATTTTGATGGTCCTCTCTGGGACTGTAAATTCCCGGTAACTGAGTTTTTTGGTCAGCAACCTCTGTCTGGTACCCTGCTACTCGCTCGGCAGGTACAATAGTGCAGGGTGGTCAGCAGGGGGCGCCCGCGCAGATGGGGAAAACCGCAGAGGCAGCCCTGCCCTTGGTCCTGCAGGATGGGAAAGTAGAGTTCAGGATCTCTGAGAACCCCCTTAAGCCATTTTTGGTGTTTTAATTTTTCAAAGTCAGATCAATTTCCAGGACTTCAGTCCAAAAGAATCACTCAGCCTGGAGGTGATCCAAGATCACATTAAGGGAGAAGGCAGAAGGTTCCAGGGGACAGAGTTGCTCTTTGGGGAAAAGCAGGAAATAATAGCATCTTTACTTCTCACACTTGAATTAAGAAAGATGTCACCAGAAGAATGCATGATTTTACTATATGAATGCAAAAGAAAAGCCTGATCTTAACAATTTTTGCTTTGTTTTGGGTTTGGGTTTTTTGAGGAGGGGGTGTTATTTTGTTGGTGGTGCTTTTGTTCTAAGAATGGTGCATTTCCAAGTCTTTGATTTTTGTTCATGTTTATGTGTCACTTTCCCTTTGCTTTCTTTTCTGCCTACAATGGCCAGCAGACAATTGGTAGCAGGTGAGAATTGTTTAAGAAATATCAATGGAAAAGACATTTAAAAATGATAAAAATCCATTCATCTGTATTTAATTTCTTTTTTTTTTAATTTTTTTTTAGACACCAGTATGTCTGTATGTATAAACGTGGCTGTAAATCCAATGTGATACTGCAATCTGTACACGTGGAAAAATAAGAATTCATACCCAATTTGAATCAAATGTATGATATGTCAAGATCATTGTAATGTTTTGAGCAACTGTGTTTAACTTCTTTTTCTGTACGTTGGAGGAAGAACTCCAGTATTTGATTTGGCAGAAGGGGACCTCAGTACAAATGTCTGAACATCAGTTTCCCGTGAGAATACTGTCCCGAGAGCCTCTGTCATGGAATAAATAACAGGTCGTAGAGGGAAGAGACCCCCCTCGGTTCCAGTCTTAGGCTGCTGCTGATTAGCTGAATGACCACGGGCACTTCACCTTTCCTCACTGCACCTCAGCTTCCTCCTGGTGTCTTTAACTAGAGAAGAAAAAGGGGAAAGAAAGGTGGGGGGATCTTATGAAAATCAAAGGGAGATCAGTAAAAGAAAGGGACCAGACAGTGGGAAGAGGAAAAGGTGAGGGGAAATACTGGAGAATAATATTGACCAAATTATATTGTGTGCATCTATGAGTAGGTAACAATAAATTCCACCATTATGTACAAGTATAATGCATCAATAAAAATATGGAAAAAAATAAAACAACAAATAAAAATAAAATTGTCTTCCAGCCCTAACAGTCTACAGCTCTCAAAACATCCAGGGTCCCTCTGGACAGGATCATTCTAGGTCAGTCTCTGAGCTAGGCCAAAGTGAACCAGCTGAGAAAAATTAAGGAAGGAGGAGGGTCAAGAAGACACCTGGTTCTGAATGAAAAATACAAGACAAACTAATAAATATCCACCAAGCACCTGCTCTGAAGAAGACACAGAAGCAGAGCCTCTGGAGATATAAAGTATCATAAGGCATAATGCCTTTGTCTTTGAGAAACTTCCTATCTGGTTTAAAAACAGAAACAAAAACCCAATGAAGTAATACTTTGAGAAAATAGAATTCTTAACAAGGCAGGACAGGACTTATGTGGTCCTGGATCATAACACAGCTTGTGGAGAATTCACAGCATGCAGAGAAAATATTTCCCACCTGTTACTAAAATAAATCCACAAAGATTTTACCTCTCAGTTAGGGATTATACCACAGCAATTTAAGTAGGTGGGAGTTGGGAGAGGGTGTCTAGCAGAGTTAACAAATTAATGAAGAGACAGGAGAAAAGAAGGGAGGTGTCAGATAAGTGAAAGTTCTGGCAATAGTAAAGAAGAGTATGACTGTAATATATGTACACAATGGAATATTACTCAGCCTTAAAGAAGAATAAAATCATAGCATTTTCAGGTACATGAATGAAGTTGGATAATACATACTAAGTGAAGTAAGCCAATACCCTCTCCCCACCCCCCCAAAAAATGTTTTCTCTGATAAGTGGTTGCTGATCCATAATGGGGGGAGGGGCAAGGGAAGAATGAAGAGACTTTGTATTGGGCAGAGAAGAGGATGAGGAGGGGAGAGGGAGTGGGGGGAGAGGTGAAATGAGATGAACATTATTACCCTATGTACGGGTATGATTGCATGAATGGTGTGACTCTACATCATGTACAATAAGGGAAATTAGAAATTGTGCTCTCTTTATGTAAATAAAAATAATTAAAATTTTAAATAAATAAATATATATATGTATATATATGTGTGTGTGTGTATATATATATATGTGTGTGTGTGTATATCTATACATACACACACACACACACGTACATACACACAGCACAAGCCTGGTACAATAGTGCACACCTATAATCCCAGTGACTCGGGAGGCTGAGGCAGGAGGATCGCAAATTCAAAGCAGCCTCGGCAACTTAGTGAGGTCCTAAACAACTTAGCAAGACCCTGTCTCAAAATCTAAAATAAAACCAAACAAAATAAAAAGAGCTGGGGATGGGGCTTGGTGGTTAAGCACCCTAGTTCAATCCCTGAGACAACAACAACAAAAATCCAGTGCCATCTTCCTTTCTCACGACCCACAGCAGTGCAGAGTTGGATCTTTCTAGCCCGTTACCACTCTCTTTATGACAGACTGTTGTCCATGACAGTTGATCATCTGCAAAACGTAACAACAGGAAAAACCTGTAGTGTGAGTGTTAACCCCGTCTCTAGAACACCATCCCCTGGGAGCCATCAACATGGAGACATGCCTGTGAGCTCGCAACCCGCTCCAGCTAGGAGACTGCAGCAAAGTCAGTTGTCCAAATAAGCCTCTTGCCATTTACAAAACTAGCAAGATAATCCTTGAAAAATGTTCTCTGCTCCCCACATACTATCGTATGAGACGGTCGCTCATCGACGACCCTGAATGTGCTGTAATTTTGAAAGTGAAAGCCCAGTTTCTGTCAGGCATGGGGACCAGCCTTTGCCAAGTCTAGACCCACTTTCATGCCATGGAGCCGGGACCCAAACCCCCCTAGGGTTCAGGGTCCATTTATCTTGGCAGTCCACAACTTCCTGGTTCAAAAACCAAGTCTTTAAAGATCTCATAAAACTTCTTGGACTTCAGATGGTTTTCACAAAACAATACTCAGATGAGCTAAGTGTAAATGAATCAGAAAAGAGGATTATGTTTCCCATAAAAAAAAAAAAAAAAAAAAAAACCTCCTGGGTTGGAGGATTAGGGGAAGAAAGACAGGCTGGCAAATGCCAAACGTTTTAAAGCACTTTGAGACCATTAGTCCAACTCAGAATGCAGCCAGGTTCCCTCCTCTTTACACTTTATGAGTTTTGTAATTGAAAATCTTTTCCTACGTTTAAGATCGGCTACAAATCAAATTTAGTGGCTGCCTATGATCAGAGCTGCTTCTACCCATGTTTTCCTCCAGCCAAGGACTTCACGGAGACCCTTTTAGTTCTTCCTAGTTTCATCAAGAAATTCTTAGAAAGAGAAAGGGAGGGAACAAGGACAGAATGAGGCAGCAGGAACCTAAGAGGCTGCACGCAAAGGAAGAGAAGAAGGAGCCTGAAAGAGAGAAGTTGAGGGGTGGGGAGGAGGGCGCGGGCTGCTGTGGTCCCTAAGGTCCATGGTTAAAATTCTGCTCCCCAGGGTGGCGCCACTGGAGAAGGTGGTACCTTTGGAAGAAGGGACGGTGGGACGCTGGTCTCCTCCTGTTGCTCTTTTTTTTTTTTTCCTTCTGGCTCCTGAGAGGAGTGGCTTGCTCTACCACACACTCCCTCTATGATGTGCTGCTTTAGCAGAGATCCAAAGAAATTGGACTGCTCTATGATGGACTGGAATCTCTGAAATCATGAACTAAATAAACTTTTTCTCTTATATGTTGACTGCCTCGGGTATTTCATTATAGTGACAGAAAGCTGACTGATGCAAGGTAGAAAGCAGGAGAGATGGCTTGAAGGAAACAGGTATGCAGTAGGAGGGACAAAAAGGTAGGTAGACATAAGGAAGAGGAATGAATTGGAACAAGGGGAAAGGAAGGAGAAATCAATGACACAGGGAGCAAACAGGGAGGGGAATAAGGAAACATAGGGAGAGAAGAATTCAAATATGCAGGTATATTTTCTCAGGCTACTCATTAGGATTCTGGGAGTTTTTTGGTTTGGGGGTTTTGGGTTTTGTTTTGTTTTGTTTTTTGAACATCAGCTAGCTAGTTCTAGCCTGGACATCTGCTTGTCCAGGTTTGGACCAGAATGAAACCCGTGCCTTCACAGTGTGGCTGGCTGCCCAATTCTCAGACCAAGTGGCAGAGAAAGGAAGTCCCACGCTCTCTGAGATGGAATCTTCAGCTTGAGGCGGCTCCCAGATGGATACCCCATTCACTTTCAGAGTGCTCCCTCTCTCTCTTGAACTTCCAATGATTTCATCAAAAAGCAGGGATGAGAGAGATGCGAAGCACGGGACCTCCTCCTGACTGACTCAGCTTCCAGAGAAATAAAATGAAGCTTTAGAGATAAAGAATTCAAACAGGGACTCGTCCAATGGAGAGCCAGGACCTGTCTGCCAAGCTGTAGGTCTGCCTTGTGAAAAGACAGGAGGTGCACCCCAGGAGAGGGGAACGAGGAGAAGAACTGAGGGTCAACCCAGCATTTCCCTTCCTTTACAGCGTCTTTGATTGTTGAATAACAAAAGGGACTTCAGTTAGACAGTGTAAAACCTTGCAGCAAGTTCAAAGCAGACTTCCATTTCCAGTGCAGAAGTTAAATATGTTGTTGGAGCGAGCATCCCTGGGCCAGTGAGCACCCCGATTGCCTGACTATGGCAACACAGACTCTGGGCACACAAAGCACAGCAGAGAGATCCTGCGTGGCAAGTATTGAGAAAGGACTGTGGGTGGGAAATGAGAACCATGAGAAGAAAAAGGGTTATCTGCCTTCCTACAAGGTTAGAGGAGCCAAAAAAAAGGGCCTCACAAAGAATAAAGTTTGGGGTACACCAGTTTCCCTCTCTGGTTATTCTGTTGCCCGTGTCGCTTGCCTTCTGCACAATCAAGGTTAAGTAGCACACAATGAAGTTCTGAAGTCAACAAAACACCTCTGCAGCCAGCCTATATCTGTTCCATGATTTATCTTTTGCTGAGATTTTTTTCCATGTCCATGTATTCAGAACTTCTGAACATTTGACGTGAAACTACCTAATAATTAAATAGCGGTTCAAGCAACTTGATTTACACTTGACATTCACAAAGTCTCACTGAGTCAAGGAGGTATACAGGAAATTTGCCCCTGCTGTCAAAGAGTTTGTATGTTGGAAAACCCTTGGAGGTGCACAGAACCAAGATGCACTTCAACAAAGAAATCTATAAAACATTGGTCTTTTGATCACAGAAGTCCCCCAAATGACTTGTGTTTCACTTTGGTATCTTAGTTTTAAACACTTCTTTGACTTTTCATTCAGTCGATGGAACTTTTCCTAGTTTCCCTGCTTACGTTCAAAGATGTCCAGACACCTGCAAGATTGTTTGAGAACCAGATGGGCAATAATGTTCTCTCCACTCAGATACAGCTACTTATAAATCGTGATCCAATTTTTAAAGGAAACTCCTGTTTTGCTTCAGCTTCAATGCTATCCAGGTTGTGGAAATTACTTCCTTGAATTTCAGGACATTACTAGTGAGAATTGCTGACACTATTGCTTGTATCTACATTGAAATCTTCACCTCATGATGGCACTAAGAACATAATGTTGCCAGTGTTAATAACTGATATTATTTTTTCCCCAAATATATGCTGCTTCCCATCAAATTGATGAAGACACTATCTGGAGAATTAAAAAAAAAAAAAACTAGAAGAAAATAAGGAATGAGGGCACTACTTCTCTCCATATATCAACTCCTAGCCTTGTCTGCTTTTTAAAGACCCAAAGCCCTTCACAGGGTGACTCCTCTTTTTTTTAACTTTGGGCTACTCCCCAAGCAAACCTTCTATCCCAACTCCATTCATCCACTAATTTTGTTTGTTTGTTTGTTTTGTTTCTTTAAAAGAAGAAAATATACAAGAAAACTACTTTTGCTTCCAAACCTCTGCTCCTTCATTCTCAGATACCCTCATCTCCTGAACCAAGTCCTCCTCCTTCAAAATAGATTTCAAGATCCTTTACTTCCACAAAGCTATTTGGACTACCTTAAACCCCTATCACCTTCTCTTCTGAACTCTTGCAGCCCATATTATCCATCCCAGGGACTGGAGTTTTGCATTTTATAGTAAACTCTCAGTGTGTGTTAAAGGAACAATTCTGTCACTCTGGGCACCTCATTGCTTTGTGATCACACACTTCTTGTGAATGAAAAAATGTTTTTTTCCATTCATGGTCCTCGTAAGATAAGTCAGAATGGAGGCAAGATATGGTTAATAACTGCTGAGGTTTGGTCAAGACTTTCTGACTGTTTTTAGCATTTTTGCATTCAGGCTCTGCTGAGAAGGTTCGCCCCTACCAAAATTAAGATGCTTCAACTAAATCAAGCAGTGGCTCTCTGCAGGGTGGGGAAAGTTTGCTATCTCTGAATTAATGGTTTGAAAAATTCTGCAGAAAGAATTTTTTTATTTGTATTAAAACACTGTTAGATTGACAGAATTATCTCATTAAAATAGTCCCTGCTTTTATAACATTCTTTGTTGTCTTCTCAACTTACAGGATTATTGGAGACCTGGGCAGAATGAGAATGCACCCAGTAAAACTCAACATAATTTGGATGAAACTGAGCAATACACAGAGGAAACTCACACCCCCAAAGAAATAACAGCTCAAGAAAAAAAGGCCTGATTTGCTCAACAGAGAGGCAGACCAGTAAAACCAGCCCAGCGTCTGCGATTCCGCCAGGTTTCCCGGTTTTAAAGCCCAGGTTTAAAAAGCTACTGCTGTGAGGGATCAGGTTACATCTGCCAGCTGCCAGGAACTTTACACTTAACCCTTTCCAATCCCCCACCTCAATGTGGCACTTCATTTCTATTTCCAAAAAGGGCTCCGTCCATCTTTAGAGTTCCCCCTGTGTTTTCTTCTGTAAGTACTAGGAACCTGCTAAAGTTCCAGGTGGAGCTGCCTCTGCCCACACTGATTTCCTTGCCTTAACCCCACTTCCGGAGGTCTTGCTTCTTATCTCCAGAGCAACACACTATGCAATTCAGAGTAAACTCTCCGTGTGTGTTAAAGGAACAATTCTGTCGCTCTGGGCACCTAATTGCAATGGGAGTCAAGAAATAAAAAACTACCAACTGCCTTTTCTTCATCATGAACACAAACCTTGCCTTCAGAGCCTTAAGAGTCTGGAGATGGAGTCCTCCCTTCATTCATTCATTTGACTATTGACTTGTTCATTCATCCATGCACCATTTGCTAGCCATTTTTTAGAGCCAATTGATTTTCTTTTTTCTTTTCAGTCAGACAGGGATGGAGACAAGTGGTCTTCAAGTATTTTTTTAATTGGTCCTTTTTAGTTACACGTGACAGTAGAATCCATTTTGACATATTTATACAAGCATGGAATATATCTTGTTCTAATTCAGTCCCCAGTACCTCTCCTTCCCCTTTTCTCTCCCCAATATAAGGAAAGAAGTTTAGACATGTTTGCTTAGGGGTCTAATATTCCTGACTAGATTCAAGGATTCTCTCTGAGAGCATGGAAAAGAGTCTTTCCAAGGCACCAAAGATGGGCAGGGTTGTGGCTCAGCGGCAGAGCACCTGCTTCACACATAAGAGGCACTGGGTTAGATCCTCAGCACCACATAGAAATTTTAAAAATAAAGTAAAGGTATTGTGTCCATCTTCAACTTAAAAAAAAATTTTTTTTTTTAAAAAAAAAAGCACAGGAGAAAGAGATGGAAAAGCAGAATTCCTTTCTACAGTCTTCTTGTAACTAATGGCCAAAAAAATCATTGCCAGAAAATCTACATGAGCACAGATACCAGCAACTGTAGAGTGTAAACATTCAACCCTGAATATCCATGTACCAGGAGGGAGTAGAAGGCTTGGTGAAGAACAAACTCAAACAACTTGGCCTCAGCTCCCGGTAAGGTCCTTAAGCATGGAAGTGAACTTGAGAGCATCCCTGTTGTGGATGAATCTAGTAAGCAGCTGGATGGGCGTTTAGAAATGAAACTCTTGAGTCACGCTCAAACAATCGCTTTTATGAGGGAATGTTTTTAAGTTACTCAGAGCTCTTCTGGGAACCACGTCTCAGCTCAGAGTAGTTAGAAGATCTCAGCCTTCGAGTCTAAGGGATCTGTCAAGGCTACCATTTCATTTTATCACTTTATGGCTCAGCACACAGAATCGTTTCTCAGTGATCATGAAGGGTTTCCTAGTAGCCAGCTCAGCTTCTACAAATTTACTGCTCTAGCTCTTCCCAGTAAGAGAAAGCCATTTCTGGGAAAATGGAGCATCCTCTGGGAGTTTTACACTCAACGATATCAAAATTGGAAAGTCTCTTGTGTTCTTCACTCGGTGGAGAGGTCACAGTGTCACAAGTGCAAAACACCCTTAGCTGGAAAGGACAGAACCAGACTGTGAGAGGATTAAGAACAGAGATGGAAGACGAGGCCCCAATTTTATCAAGGGGGGATCATGGGAAGTAGAAAGGGAAGAAAATCATTCATATTTATTCACAAGTACTTTCAAAGGCCCATAAATGGCCAGGTGTGGGGCAGGGGGTTTCTGCACCTGCCATCGCAGAAGGAGCCGCTCCGTAGATGTTTTGCCTTCATAACCAAAAAATGGCATTCTGAGATTTAATAAACCACATACCTCTGTAATCCTCTATTTTCTTATCTATAAAATGGAAGCAATATCTAACAGGAGTCAGCAATTTTTTTCTAAAAATGGCTAGATAGTAAATATTTTTGCTGTGTAGATCACACAATCTCTTTACCATTGTAGCATGAAAGTAGCCATAGCCAATACATAAAGGAATGGGTGTGGGCGGATCTGGTCTAACCTGCTATTTTAACACATAGGGTTTTGTGAGGATTAAGTGAGTTAATCCGAGCAACACATTTTAATATGGTATAGAGCAAGTAAGTACTCAATTAATTAGCTATTATCATTGTTCTGACTTTAGACTCCCCTCTCTGTATCTTCAACCTTTGTTCCCTTCAGTGAGACAATCCTCAATGCCCCTCGGGAGACATTTCCAGCTCTCCCTTTCTTGGGCATGTGGTGAGTGTCACAGGTAGGGTGATCTGAAAAGAACCCTGAAATGGAGTGTAGTGTACAGAATGTTTATAAAGAGTGTCCTTGAGAACCACCTCTGTGGAAAAAAGGAAGGAGAATGGGAAAGAAGAGAATTTAAGTTGCCCACCAGGCTGAGCCAAATCCACAGGGATATCTGGATCTCAAATGGCCACCAGAATTGTCCTACATTGGGTTGAAATGGCTGGGCTTTTATGCTTCCACCTGGAGCAGCCCTGAATGAGCATGGTCTCGGGTAAGAGAGCTCTGTAGCTCCAGCACTGTTGGAGGGGATGATCAACAAACGCTTCTACTGATAGCACATGTAGCAACTGGGGCAAAAACTGGTGGGAGAGGAACATGTGACCAATCCCAACCATGAATTGTGCACAAAAAATAATAATAATAATACACATCACTTGCAGACCAAGCATTTAATTGTAGTGCCCAGTGATTCCAAGATGGCGGCTGTTCCATAAGCCCGGGTTCTAGAGGAACCGCAGTGAGTAGAGCTGTGATGGATACAATATGAACAAGACTTAAATCTGTGTTTTTCAAACCACTGAGATTGGGGGTTGTTTGTTCCTATCAATGAACATTAACTTTCTATTGAGACATCAGTTGCAGCAGACACTACATTGGACATATCCAAATGTTCTGAGGACACCCTTATAATCTTAGGAAGTCAGGAACTGTTTGAAACTACCATCATCAGCAGCCTCAAAACTGACACTAGCATTGACATAAATTCACTAACTTAATGCTCACAACAATCTATACATGAAACAGTATTATCATTGTTCTCATTTTAGAGATGAGAAAAATGATGCTGAAAGAGGTTCATTAACTTGCACAAGACCTGGGATATACAAACTAAAACCCAGCTCACTGCCTGTTTTTATAAATAAAGTTTTATTGGAACACAGAGACAGCCATCCATTCATTACATATTATGTAATCATGGCTGTCTGCTTGATACAGTGGCAGAGCTGAGTAGCTGCATGTAGCCTGAAAACACTCACTGTTTGGCCCCTTATAGGAAAGGGTTGCCTAGTGAGCTATACAGGTGCATGCCTGTAATCCCAGCAACTCTGAGGGGCTGAGGCAGGAGGATCTCAAGTTCAAGGCCAGCCTGGATAAGTTAGTAAGACCCTGTCTCATAACAAAATAAAAAATTTTAAAAAAGAAAACATTTGTCTACTGTTATCCCTGGCAACAATAAGTGGCAAAGTCTGGTTCCAAACCCAGGTTTTCTATCTCCAGAGATAACACTCATAACTCAGAAGAGTGTTATGCAATTTTCTATTTCCATTTCTCTAATTGTTCCTGTACTTCTTTTTTTTTTTTTCTTCCTTTTTTCTTTTGGGGGTTGGGAATTGAACCTAATGCCCTATGCATGCTAGGGTTATCGTTAAGCTATATCCCCAAACTTAACTGTATATTTTTTTAATTTAAAATTTTCCTGATGTTTATTCCCAGCAATATGACAGACTCCATCTCCTGAAAATCCACCTCTAAAAAGCACCTTTAAAATGCTGGGTATAATGAGTAGTTGATTTAGTAAGAAATTAAGGTATCTTAACCCCTTAAACCAAAAAAAAAAAGGTAGAAGCCAGGATCCAAAATGAGTATGGTAAATGCTCAAGCAGACAGGGGACCCTAAGGGCATTTTCTGGTGTTTTGTAAATTGGAGCTTTCAGTTTTAATAAGGCCTGGGGGTGTAGGGGACAAGGCAGTGCAGTGTCAGCATGGAAATGTTGGAATGAGCCCCAAAGGCCTACATTCCCAGTAAAAGAGTGAATTAGAAAATATTTGTCATGCAATGGGAACTAGAAAAAAATTGTGTCTCAACCTTGATTTTAGTTGGAAGAAAAAATGAAAGTGTCTACCAACTACCAGAGGTAATAAATAACCACAAATCAGGCCTCCAGCTAGATTCCAGTTCATCTTATGCCCATTCTGAAACCACTCTAACACCCTCCCCCCCAAATTAATTTCAAATGGCCAGGCTCTTGGCAAATGTAAACACAAACAGAAGAATATTCTCTTATGCAAGCTTCATAAAGTTCTCACACATAATACACCAACAAAAGAAACGAGCTCACAATAAAAACTCACAAGACCACTCATGGAGTAAGATATCATCAGACAAGTTAGCAGAAACATCAAGCAGGGAATCAGACACACAGGCTTTGGATCTGGAAATTATCACTTAGAGCAGGCCTTGGCAAACTTTTCTCTCAAGGGCCAGACGTGCATATTTGGGGCTTTGCAAGCTATAGTCTCTGTCAAAAACATCCAGCTTCACTGTGCTATTGTGAATGCAGCCATAGGCAGTATGAAAATGAACGGGCTTGCCTGGGTTCCCAGCAAACTGTATTTTATTTATTTATTTTTTATTATTTTATTTTATTTTATTTTTTATTGTTGGTCATTCAAAACATTACATAGTTCTTAATATATCATATTTCACAGTTTGATTCAAGTGGGTTATGAACTCCCAATTTTACCCCGTATACAGATTGCTGTATCACATCAGTTACCCTTCCATTGATTGACATATTGCCATTCTAGTGTCTGATGTATTCTGCTGTCTGTCCTATTCTCTACTATACCCCCTCCCCTCCCCTCCCCTCCCCTTTTCTCTCTCTACCCCCTCTACTGTAAATCATTTCTTCCACTTGTATTATCTTGTCTTACCCCTCCTTTCCTCTTATATATAATTTTGTATAACCCTGAGGATCACCTTCCATTTCCATGCGATTTCCCTTCTCACTCCCTTTCCCTCCCACCTCTCATCCCTGTTTAATGTTAATCTTCTTCTCAAGCTCTTCGTCCCTACCCTGTCCTTGGTTACTCCCCTTATATCAAAGGGGTCATTTGGTATTTGTTTTTTAACGATTGACTAGCTTCACTTAGCATAATCTGCTCTAATGCCATCCATTTCCCTCCAAATTCTATGATTTTGTCATTTTTTAATGCAGAGTAATACTCCATTGTGTATAAATGCCACATTTTTTTATCCATTCATCTATTGAAGGGCATCTAGGTTGGTTCCACAATCTTGCTATCGTGAATTGTGCTGCTATGAACATCGATGTAGCAGTGTCCCTGTAGCATGCTCTTATTAGGTCTTTAGGGAATAGACCGAGAAGGGGAATAGCTGGGTCAAATGGTGGTTCCATTCCCAGCTTTCCAAGAAATCTCCATACTGCTTTCCAAATTGGCTGCACCAATTTGCAGTCCCACCAACAATGAACAAGTGTACCCTTTTCCCCCCGCATCCTCTCCAGCACTTGTTGTTGTTGGACTTCATGATGGCTGCCAATCTTACTGGAGTGAGATGGTATCTTAGGGTGGTTTTGATTTGCATTTCTCTGACTGCAAGCGATGGTGAGCATTTTTTCATGTACTTATTGATTGATTGTATGTCCTCCTATGAGAAGTGTCTGTTCAGGTCCTTGGCCCATTTATTGATTGGGTTATTTGTTATCTTATTGTCTAATTTTTTGAGTTCTTTGTATACTCTGGATATTAGGGCTCTATCTGAAGTGTGTGGCGTAAAGATTTGTTCCCATGATGTAGGCTCCCTGTTTATCTCTCTTATTGTTTCTTTTGCTGAGAAAAAAATTTTTAGTTTGAGTAAGTCCCATTTGTTGATTCTAGTTGTTAACTCTTGCGCTATGGGTGTCCTATTGAGGAATTTGGAGCCCAACCCTACAGTATATAGATCATAGCCAACTTTTTCTTCTATCAGACGCCGTGTCTCTGATTTAATATCAAGCTCCTTGATCCATTTTGAGTTAACTTTTGTGCATGGCGAGAGAAAGGGATTCAGATTCATTTTGATGCAAATGGATTTCCAGTTTTCCCAGCACCATTTGTTGAAGATGCTATCCTTCCTCCATTGCATGCTTTTAGCCCCTTTATCAAATATAAGATAGTTGTAGTTTTGTGGATTGGTTACTGTGTCCTCTATTCTGTACCATTGGTCCACCCGCCTGTTTTGGTACCAGTACCATGTTGTTTTTGTTACTATTGCTCTGTAGTATAGTTTGAAGTCTGGTATCGCTATACTGCCTGATTCACACTTCCTGCTTAGCATTGTTTTTGCTATTCTGGGTCTTTTATTATTCCATATGAATTTCATGATTGTTTTATCTATTTCTACAAGAAATGCCGTTGGGATTTTGATTGGCATTGCATTGAACTTATAGAGAACTTTTGGTAATATCGCCATTTTGATGATGTTAGTTCTGCCTATCCATGAACAGGGTATATTTTTCCATCTTCTAAGGTCTTCTTCTATATCTCTCTTTAGGGTTCTGTAGTTTTCATTGTATAAGTCTTTCACCTCTTTTGTTAGGTTGATTCCCAAGTATTTTATTTTTTGGGGGGATATTGTGAATGGAGTAGTTGCCTTCATTTCCGTTTCAGAGGATTTGTCGCTGATATACAGGAATGCAGTTGATTAATACGTGTTGATCTTATATCCTGCCACTTTGCTGAATTCATTTATTAGCTCTAATAGTTTCTTTGTAGACCCTTTTGGGTCTGCTAGGTATAGAATCATGTCATCTGCAAATAGTGAAAATTTAAGTTCTTCTTTTCCTATTTTTATGCCTTTAATTTCTTTCGTCTAATTGCTCTGGCCAGTGTTTTGAGAACTATGTTGAACAGAAGTGGTGAGAGAGGGCATCCCTGTCTTGTACCAGATCTTAGAGGGAATGCCTTCAATTTTTCTCCATTCAGAATGATGCTGGCCTGTGGCTTATGATAGATTGCTTTTACAATGTTGAGGTATGATCCTGTTATCCCTAATTTTTCTAGAGTTTTGAACATAAAGGGATGCTGTACTTTGTCGAATGCTTTTTCTGCATCTATCAAGATGATCATATGGTTCTTATTTTTAAGTCTATGTTATCCCTAATTTTTCTAGAGTTTTGAACATAAAGGGATGCTGTACTTTGTCAAATGCTTTTTCTGCATCTATCAAGATGATCATATGGTTCTTATTTTTAAGTCTATTGATGTGGTGAATAACATTTATTGATTTCCGTATATTGAACCAGCCTTGCATCCCAGGGATGAATCCTACTTGATCACGGTGTATAATTTTTTTATATGTTTTTTAATCCGATTTGCCAGAATTTTATTGAGGATTTTTGCATCTAGGTTCATTAGAGATATTGGTCTGTAGTTTTCTTTCTTTGAAGTGTCTGTCTGGTTTAGGCATCAGGGTGATGTTGGCTTCGTAGAATGTATTTGGAAGTTCTCCCTCTTTTTCTATTTCCTGAAATAGCTTGAAAAGTATTGGTGTTAGTTCCTCTTTAAAGGTTTTGTAAAACTCTGCTGTATACCCATCTGGTCCTGGGCTTTTCTTAGTTGGTAGTCTTTTGATGGTTTCTTCTTTTTCTTCTATTGTTATTGGTCTGTTTAGGTTGTCTATATCCTCCTGACTCAATCTGGGCAGATCATAAGACTTAAGAAATTTATCTATGCCTTCACTATCTTCTATTTTATTGGAGTATAAGGATTCAAAATAATTTCTGATTATCTTCTTTATTTCTGAAGTGTCTGTTGTGATATTGCCTTTTTCATCCCGTATGCTAGTAATTTGGGTTCTCTCTCTTCTTCTCTTCATTAGCATGGCTAAGGGTCTGTCGATTTTATTTATTTTTTCAAAGAACCAACTTTTAGTTTTTTCAATTTTTTCAATTGTTTCTTTTGTTTCGATTTCATTAATTTCAGCTCTGATTTTAATTATTTCTTGCCTTCTACTTCTTTTGCTGTTGTTTTGCTCTTCTTTTTCTAGGATTTTGAGATGAAGTATGAGATCATTTATTTGTTGGTTTTTTCTTTTTTTAAGGAATGAACTCCAAGCAATGAATTTTCCTCTTAGAACTGCTTTCAATGTGTCCCATAGATTCCGATATTTTGTGTCTGTGTTTTCATTTAACTCTAAGAAGTTTTTAATTTCCTCCTTGATGTCTTCTAAAACCCATTGATCATTCAGTAACCTATTGTTCATTCTCCAAGTGATGCATGATTTTTCTTTCCTTCTTTTATCATTGATTTTCAGTTTCATTCCATTATGATCAGATAAGATGCATGGTATTATCTCTACTCCTTTATATTGTCTAAGAGTTGCCCTGTGACGTAATATATGATCTATTTTTGAGAAGGTTCCATGTGCTGCTGAGAAAAAAGTATAACTACTTGATGCTGGGTGGTATAGTCTATATATGTCAATTAAGTCTAGGTCGTTAATTGTGTTATTGAGTTCTAAAGTTTCCTTATTTAACTTTTGTTTGGAAGATCTGTCCAGTGGTGAGAGAGGTGTGTTGAAGTCTCCCATGATTATTGTATGGTAGTCTATTAGACTCTTGAACTTGAGAAGAGTTTGCTTGATGAACATAGCTGCACAATTATTTGGGGCATATATATTTATGATTGTTATGTCTTGTTGGTGTATGGTTCCCTTGAGCAGTATGAAGTGTCCTTCTTTATCCCTTTTGATTAACTTTGGCTTGAAATCTATTTTATTAGATATGAGTATGGACACTCCTGCTTGTTTCCGCAGTCCATATGAGTGGTATGATTTTTCCCAACCTTTCACCTTCAGTCTATGTATATCTTTTCCTAACAGATGCGTCTCCTGTAGGCAGCATATTGTTGGGTCTTGTTTTGTGATCCATTCAACTAGCCTGCGTCTCTTAATTGGTGAGTTTAAGCCATTAACATTTCGGGTTATTATTGAGATATGGTTTGTTTTTCCAGCCATATTTGTTTATTAATGTTACTAAACCTGATTTGTTTTCCTCTTTGATTACTTTCCCCCCTTTACTGTTCTACCTCCCACTGTTGGTTTTCAATGTTATTTTCCATTTCCTCTTCCTGTAATGTTTTGCCAAGGATTTTTTGAAGAGATGGTTTTCTAGCTGCGAATTCTTTTAACTTTTGTTTATCGTGGAAGGTTTTAATTTCATCTTCCATCCTGAAGCTTAATTTTGTCGGATACACGATTCTTGGTTGAAACCCATTTTCTTTCAGTGTTTGAAATATGTTATTCCAGGATCTTCTAGCTTTCAGAGTCTGTATTGAGAGATCAGCTGTTATCCTGATTGGTTTACCCCTAAATGTAATCTGCTTCCTTTCTCTTGTAGCTTTTAAAATTCTCTCCTTATTCTGTATGTTGGACATCTTCATTATAATGTGTCTAGGTGTGGATCTCTTATGATTTTGCACATTCGGCTTCCTGTAGTCTTCTAGGATTTGGGATTCTGTCTCATTCTTCAAGTCTGGGAAGTTTTCTCGTATTATTTCACTGAATAGATTGTTTATTCCTTTGGTTTGGAGCTCTGTGCCTTCTTGTATCCCAATGACTCTTAAGTTTGGTCTTTTAATATTATCCCATAATTCTTGGATGTTCTGCTCATGGTTTCTTAGCAGACTTGCTGAGCTGTCTATGTTCTTTTCAAGTTGAAATACTTTGTCTTCATTGTCTGATGTTCTATCTTCTAAGTGATCTACTCTGCTGGTAGTATTCTCAATTGAGTTTTTAAGTTGGTTTATTGCTTCTTGCATTTCTAGGATTTCTATTTGTTTGTTTTTTATTACCTCTATCTCCCTGTGAAATTGATCTTTTACTTCCTGGATTTGTTTATGTAGTTCCTTGTCAATGTGATCTTTCATTGTCTGATTTTGCTGTCTCATGTCTTCCTTGAGACTCCAGATCATCTGAAGCATGTATATCCTGAACTCTTTATCTGACATTCCATCTGTTGCAGCTATTACCTCTTCTAAAGTTGAGTTGACCTGCATTGCTTGTGGTCCTTTCTTTCCTTGTCTTTTCTTACTGCTCGCGTTTCTTTCTGCTTGGTGAAACTGTTGTGTTGTTGAAATTTACCCCCTATTTATTTATATTGCTCTTGTATAGTTGGGAAGTCTCCCTTGCAGGGCGGGTAGTGGCTGTGCTCCTCCTCTAATTAGGGTGGTCTGTCTACCACGCTGGTCGGTCGCAGGTCTGCCACCCCTGCTCTGCCCCCACTCCAATTGTGGTGACGTAACTACCACACCCTCGGGTCGTTGGTCCTGATCCAGATGTGGGCAGCGGCTCTGCTCGGTCCCCACTCCAATTGGTGTGACATGTCTACCACGCTGGCAGGTCTCTAGGCCTGTTCCGCCGGTGGGTCGCAGGTCTGCCCACCCTGCGGGCTCGGGCAGCAGTTCTGCACAGTCCCCACTCCCAATGGGGGTACCTGACTACCTCTCCAACGGGTCGCTGAGCCCCCTCCGGACACGGGCGGCGGCCCTGCTCCACCCCCACTCCAACCAGTGTGACGTGACTGCCTCGGTGCTATGTGTCCCCCACGCTGGCAGGCTACCAGGCCTGTCCTGCCAGTGGGTCGCAGGTCTGCCTACCTTGCAGGCTCAGACGGTGGCTCTGCACAGCCCCTACTCCAAATGGGGTTACTTGACTACTGCGCCGTGGGGTCGCTGGTCCTATTCTAGGCATGGGCGGCTACTCTCTTCGGCCCCAGCTGCAGTTGGGGTGTCGTGATACCACCCCAGCGGGTCACTTGGCCTGCTCTGGGCGCAGGCGGCAGCTCCACTCTGTGCCCCCCCCCCGGCCCCCACAGCACCCAGCAGGACCCGGACCGAGAAGCAGTCACCGCAGGTTCCCCAGCCCTGGGCCAAAGCAGTTTCGGGAGCCAGAACCCAGCCTCTCTGATCCTGACGCACGCTCCGCTGGGAGCTGGCTCCAAGGAGTGACCCCCGTGGGTTCCCCAGCCCCAGGCCAAAGCAGCTCCGAGAGCCAGAGCCCGGCCGTTCCAAGCTCTCTGAACTCGGTGCACGCTCCGCTGGGCGCAGGTTCAAAGACGCAGTCCCCGCCGGCTCCCCAGCCCCGGGCCAAAACTGTTCCGGGAGTCAGAACCCAGCCACCCCGAGCTCAGCGCACGCTCCACTTGGAGCTAACCTCCACTCGCAGTCTCCGCAGGTTCCCCAGCCCTGGGTCAAGGCAGCCCCGGGAACCAGAATCCGGCCGCTCAGAGCCCGGCGCACGCCTTGCCAGGAACGAGCCCCCAGGAGTATTCTCCACAGGTTCTCCAGCCCTGAGCCTGAGCGATCTGTCTGCGAGAGGCAGGCAAATACCAGCCTGAAATCACCTGTTCCGTAGCTGAATGAGCCGAGATCAGTAGAAAACAGGGATGATTACATCATCTCTCCAAGATGGCAGCTGCTGTCCTCCTCCGTGGTCCGACCGGTGTCGGGAACCAAACTGGACCGCTTCTCTCCTCTGTCTCAAAGCCAGAACTCAGCACTAAGCACAGCCATTGTACCACTGGTGGGGACCCCCAGAATCCGCATCGCTGCACCCCCGCTCCGGCACCTGGCCGCTTCCCAGTGAGTGCCGCAGACTCCAGCTGTGACCGAGCTCCCACAGCCGAACCTCACGCGATGGAAATCCATCCACTAGATTCTGGAGCACCTCAATTTCACTGAAAATTCCCAACAAGATAGCCTTCCACCATTTCACCTTGTCTTTCTCCCGCTCAGTGATGCGGCGCACTGGGGTGATGCACTCCCTTCGCCACCATCTTCCTCCTTACCCAAACTATATTTTAAAAAGAGGAAGTGTGACAAATTTGACCAACAGGCTATAATATATAAACTAAGTATGTTTCCAATATTTAAATAATTTAAAACAAAGTCAAAGAACAAAATACTGTCATAAATATTAAGGAAGATCCTTAAGTTTTGGAAATGAAATATATAGTGAATTTTTTTTTTTTTGGTACTGGGGATAGAACCCCCAGGAGGACTTTACCACTGAGCCACTGAGCTAAGTCCCCAGGCCCTATATATATATATGTTATATGTTTTTAAATTTTTTAATTTTGACATATATTGTTTTAATTTTTTATTTTCAGATAGGGTCTCACTAAGTTGCACAGATTGGCATCAACTTATGATCCTCCTGCCTCAGCCTCCCAAGTTGCTAGGATTACAGGTTTGCGCCACCATGACCAGCTTATAGTGGAAATTTAAAAATTCAACAATATGAGTTAATGAACAGATTAGAACAGAAAAATATTATTAATAAATTTAAAGCTGTGTATAAAAAACTACTTAGAATATCCTATATATAGAGAGAAAGAGGAGAAAATCATGAAAGAGAGGTTCAGAGATGTTTGAGAGCTTCTAAGATTCATCAGATCATAGTTCTAGAAGAGTGACTAGAGAGAATTAGATTGAAACAATATTCAATAATATCTATGAATCTAAAAAAATTCCAGAAAATATTCACATCTATTCTCCAGGCAAAACTGAACAACATAAAGTACAAAAGGAATGGCTTAAATTAAAGAAAAAGACAGCTTCCTGCTTGATATCTAACTTCTTATCAAAAAGATTACATGATAATGTCTTCAAAATAATGAGACACTAATAATTGGTAATTTATAATTGCATAGTTAGCAAAAGTTACCTTTTAATAGTGAAGATGAAACAGAATATTTTCATATGAATAAAAGCCAAGATAATCTATTATCAACAGATCCTCAGTGAAGGAACACCTTCACTGAGGGATATATACCTCAGAATTAAGGAAAAGGACTTCAGAAGATGTCAGATGCAAGAAAGATGATAACCATGTGGTCAAAGAGAATAGTAACCTTGTGGATAAATTAAATAAAGAGTAACACTAATAATAGTATCTAACTTGTGAAGTTCTTTAAATTAAAGGTGGAGTAGCTGAGCTTCTAAGGTAGAGCTCACATTGTGGTAGACATTTCCATACTGTATACTCTTCTGAATATGACATATTTTCACAGGATACTTTTAATAGAGATAAAATACTGGACAATAATATCCCATAAAAGGCAAAAGAGTTAAAATGCTAAGTAATAACTTTAACCATTAAAAAGCTGGCAGCCAAACTCTGAGAAATTAGAATGTTGTACTCACAGAGTAGAAAGGTGGTTAATAGGAGCCAGGGTGTGGGGACAATGGGAATATATTGTTCAAAGGGGACAAACTTCCTATTTTAATATCAATTTCTGGAGACCTAACATATAATATGGTAACTGTAAGAATCTTGCAAGGTAACTTACGAATATTACACTGTACACTTGAAATTTGCTAATAGATCTTACATGCTCTTACATACTCTTACCATATGTGTGATGCATATGTTAATTAGCTTGATTAACTCATTTCACAATGCATTTTTACATCAAAGCATTGCTTTGTACACCTTAAACATATACATTTTTTAATTGTTAATATAAACTCAATAAAGCTGAGAAAATAAAAATTTTTAAAAAAGGCTGGCAGCTATAAGTTCTAAAATATAGAGGGAAAAATGGAATAAGAACTCTATAGGACAAATAGCATGAAACAAGTATCAAAAAAATAAGTAAATACAGTACATAAATGATCATAATAAATAAAAATGAGTTAAACTTACCAGTTAAAATATGATTTTTTAAAAATTTGAGCCATATTTTTCTTACAAGAAACATGCTTTAAACAGAAGTACACCAAATGTTGGAAACAATGGAAAAAACTACAGAAGGCAAATGAATTTTTCCAACAAGCAAAATAAATAAATAACTTCCTGATTGCTTTCTGGTATAACCACTGAATACTCATAAAAAATGATATACCATAATAAAACTAAGTCAAAGAATTCAGTGTGAAGAGAGAAACAAGAAAAGAAATAGTTGGAAATTCATAATTTCAGACAAATCTAAAACTCAGAAAAAAGAGTTCCATCAGTATTATACATGTGGAATTTAAGGAAACACTAAGCCTGGGTACAAAAATAAATGCAATTTGTCACTACTTAAGTTTGAGTAAAATTTCTTAATAATGGAGTTTATAAGATAATCAGATAATAATTCAAAATAACTTACTTTTGGAGATAAAAGACGAGATGCTTTTAATCATACCTTTGAAATGTATGAGACATTGTTAAATTAAACACAAAAATTCTAGGAAAAGTGAATACAAAGATAGTTTTGAAGTGTGAATGGGTCTATTTTTAAGATTCAGGGACAAAAAAAATATGCATCAAAGTGAACAATTGCATTAAAATAGAAGAATGTCAAACCATGAAGCATACATGTCATGAAGTGGTTTTATAACTATTTGAATGACATAGGTAAAGAAATGCCCATAACTAGCAAACAAAATAAATACAAAATTCTAAACACACAGTAGTAAATATATTTAATGTAGCAAGATGTGCCTAGCAAGGAGAGAAAATATCAGAATACTAACAGTGATGGGAAGGCAGTGATTTGTATTTTTGTATTTTCTACTTTCTCAGTTGTTTTTTTTTTTTTTTACAATGAGTACTTTTATAATCAGATAACAGAATAATTTCATGTCTTTAGTACTGTATGCATTTATATGAATTTTGGTCCAGAATCCCAATAAATGAAAAAAAATGTGTGAAAAATGAATTCTGGAAAAAGAAAACCTGAAGCCTTTGAGAGGATGTTCTAAGAGACAGGAAAATCACCAGCCTAAGTTAGTAGGTTATTTGATGTACAGTAACTTTCTCATTTAAAGTTTCAAAACTGTGCAACACTCAGAGGTTGCTACGGAGATGGAGGTACACCTGACTGGGTGGGCATTCACTCCCCCTTCTGGGGTGAGGGGACAGAACTCAGGGCTGAGTCAGACACAGGAGCCATTTTGTGCCTTTGTCCTCTCTCCTCTGCCATTTGTCTCCCCCTTTCCCAGTTCTTCCTCCCCACTTCTAAGCCTCCCCTGCAGTCAACACCATCAGGTCCTGTTCTGCTGACTCCCCTCTTTTCCTGGTCTCTCTCCAGGGCTGCACTATAGGTTCTGGGGGGCAGGGCACCCTTAGTGCCAGGACCTGTCCATACAAGGTGCCCAATAAACGTTTGTTGAATGAATAAATGAACAAATGAACAGTTCCTCGGTCTCATTTGTGGGATCCTCTTCTTCTCTTCACCCTTAAATGAGGACATTCTCAGTTACTTGGTGTGTCATTCTGGACTTGTTTCCTGGATGGACCTTTTTTCCTTTGCTTTAGCTAACACTCATTTGAAAATGAGCCCAACTTTTCAACACTACCTCATCTTTCATTTCTCATCTGCACCTCCAACTGCTTTTCAGCTGGACCTGCAGGCACTTCATAGTCAACTTGTCCAAAAGCAAACTCATCTTATTCTTCCCAGTCAGTGTTCCTATGAGCTCCAACTCAATTAACACCAGTGCCACGCCCTCAGTGTTCCAGACACAAGCTCAGAGGACACTTGACTCTCCCGCAGCTCAGCTTCCTACCTGGTGTTGCCATCTCTCAGGAACCACATCCCTCTTTTCTATTCCATTCCCACGGCTCACCTGATCCACTTCTTGCCATGACCATTGCCAAACCATGCCCTGGGGGTTTGGCAATTCCCTTGTGTGAATCTGCACTTCCCCCTGATTGCTGGATTTATTTTCTAAGCCTTGGAACTCAGTATTTTCCCTCCTGACAAAAAACACTTTTAATGTTCCCATTGCCTTTAGAATTAAGCCCAAACGCACCAGGCTCCTTGCAGACGTGGCTCCTCCAAGTCTGATCTTTCCACTTCGCCTCACTTCCCTAGAGCCCCATTCTGCTTCCCTCGGTGCCTGTCTCCTAGGGCCCCACCGGCTTCTGGCTGGTGGGTCAACACCCCCATCACTCTGCCCAGTGACTGCCTCCCTCCTCCACCGCAGAGCCTATATCAGGCATCGCCTCTTATGAGAACCCTTTTCCCAAACCTTCAATCAGGATGAATGTCCCTCTCCTCTGGGTCTGATAGCATCTTGACCAGCCTCCATTAGAGCGCAGCCCCCGGCTAGCAGGTGCAGGTGGGTGGACAAGGGAGACAACGAGGTGGCCCTAGGGAATCTGAGCCAAGGGAGGCGCCGTTTCCCTCCTAGAGAGAACCCATAAAAACAGCATGTAATGGAAAAGAACAAGCACCTGCGAGGCTCACGGAACAACAACTTTGCCAGCCCCAGCTGTGGCCCTCAGCAAAGGCTGTGGATGTGGCTTCAGAAAAGCTGCTTTTGCAAAAGCTTGGGGTTGGGCTCCAAAGAAGGAGGTTCTAGCACTTCCCTCTTTTCCAAGAGAGGACCGTGCTGCTGGGGGTCATGAGCAGTCCTGGGCAGCATGAAGGGGAGGGCTGACCAGCCAGATGCCTGGTGGGGTCCTTAGGGTCAGAGATGGAAGGTCAGAGGATAGCAGAGTGGGGGCTATGCAGAAGGATTATAGGAAGAGACACAGGAAAGTAGATCAGAGTGTAAAAGGTGGCTTGAGCTTTATTCTGAAGGTAGTAAGGTTCTAGGCACTGGAGTGGTATCATCCAGCCAGGCATGGGGCCATTTTGTCCTCGGCTCTCACCTTGATCTGATCTATCTTGGAGGCTTCTTGGCTGTTGTGCTTATCCCAGAATCTTAAGGGAACTAACCACACTTGGGTACATGCCACAGATGTCCAATGGGAAACCCCGTAGAAATCAAGCCGGTCCCTGAAAGGGCAAACCCACAGCTCAGGCCTTTCTAGCTTGTACATCATTGTGATCTGGGTGTCAGATAGTTCATGATGGTCTCTCTCAGCTAAATTTACAGTCCAGTTTCTGGACCTATAAGGTCAAGGGCTGGCCTTCCCATCATTATCAATGCCTCTGGGTGGCCACCAGCCATCACCCCACTCACCACCACCAACACCATGGAGCCTCTTCAAAATGTTTCAGACAACAATTAAAGTTAACCAGGCTTGACTGTTCTCTCCATACACCAGGGGTTGACAAAGTTTTTCAGTAGAGTCAATATTTTAAATTTTGTGGGCCACACAGTCTCAGCTATTTAAGATTACCCTTAGAGTGAATGCTAAGCAGCCATAAGAAACATATAAACAAATGGGTCTGTCTGGACTCCCATAAAGCATTATTTACAAAAATAGGTGGTAAGCCAAATTGGATCCACAAGCCGTACTCTGCTAACCCCTGCAGCTAGCTATGAGCTCCTGACAGCAGCAACTCTTTCCCCTTTGGATCTGCCCACGCACGCCTGGGGCCTCGCACTTGTTCACTATGCCTGTGAAATTGGGTTGAAGGCCTCCTCTGAGATGTCCCACAGGTCTCTGCATGCTAGTGATCACAGGGAACACAGAACCTTCTTTCCCCTCTGAAAGGCTGACAGAAGTGCGTTCCTATTCAGGACAGAGGCCCTTCTGAAGCATCCTTGACTCGAGACATCCTGTTAACAAACTTCTCTGGGGGCTCCAATTGAATATAAGAATCCCTGAACCAACTGATGGTCACTGGGGACAGTCAGCATGTCCAGTCGGTGTGTAATGAGCTTGAAGAATGACACATCACCCTGCCAAGAGCTGCTCAATAAATACTTGCTGGACAGCTCATTGTATTCATGAACCACCTTTGGCAGAAGCTGGTGATTTTCTGTAGAAAGGTTAGGGAACCACAGTGAGGGTCTGAAGCTGAGAAGATGAATCATCTTAGCTAAAAGTGTGTGGGTGGCCCTTTAGTGATTGTAAACTCTGCTCTGCCACCTGCATCCTGCTGATGGGGTGTAGCTGCAGCCTTGCTGGTGTAGCTGCAGCGGGCAATGGTGCTCCTCCTACCTTGACTGCTTGGACCCAGGGATCTCCCTGCAACCTGGATCTGGCCAGGCTGGGGTCTGTCTCTCACATCCACAGGCCTTAGAATGTGGGAGTCTGGACACAGAGGCCCTCTTTGGATTGTGAGCTCCTGAAAAGCAAAGACTGAGACTTATTTGTCTTCAAAACCTAAACAGGCAGAGCAAGGGCACAGTAAAATCTCTCAGGTTTCCTTGGGAGGCATTTCTATTCCCACAGACCTGCTACCTCCAACATCTGGGATACCCTACCAGCAGGTTTCACTGGGTTCCAGGAGGCCCTATCCTTTATACCAATCCCTCACTTTTCTACAGCACTTTAATATGTGCAAAGTACTTTCCCGTGGACTTGCCCTATTTTAAGCCGCATGCAAACCCTATAAGGTACAGGTATTTTAAGTGACCCCAGGCCTCACCGACTCACGAGGTCCCATTACGATCAGGCTCCACCTATAGGCCTAAAAGTGTAGGTGGCCCTCAAGAGCCTTGATTCCCCACCCCCCATTACCTAAAGTCCCTCCCGGGCCTTCTCTGTGTCCTGGGAGGTGTCTCTGATTAGACATGAACAAGTCCACACATGGTGTTCTGTCTCCTGTATTCGTCACTATCCATTGGTGGCCCACAAGCCACTAGACAGCAGCATTTTATTGCTAGTGTTGGCCGTGAGCCCTTGGGTGTCGCAGGATTGTGGTGGATCAGGGAATAGTGGTTCTGCCCCATCTTCGGGAGAGACTTTGTCACCTGGGCCCCAAGGCTGTGCTCTACTCCAAACCCCACTTTATCAGACTTGGGAGGAGGGACACAGAAACCTCTACTCAGGATGGGGACAAGGACATGGACACAGATGCCCTCCTGCCCTTCCACTGTCTTCCTGTCAACTCTCCTGGTCCCCTAATTCCAGGACAGCCAGAAAGGCCTCTTATTCTTTCAGCCAGAAAAAGGTAAATTCTCATCCATGTTCCCCCACACATACCAATAGCTCAAGAGGAGGCTCACTTGCACGACAGTGTCTGCCAAGCCCCGGCCACTCCTGCTATCTAGGCATTATCTTCTCATTTTATGGTCAAGAACACTGAGATTCACACCTCGTAAAAATAAGTGAATAGGAGAAATGGGGCTTGACCCCACACCCTGGGCTTTGAAAACGCTCCCCTTCACTTCACCACGCTACATAATTTAATGCTCTACTCATCTCCTCATTGAACAAGATACAGTCTGTTTTCTGTTTAAAATGCCAGAGTCAAACTCTGCCCTTCTCTTGAATCCTCCCCCTCCCCCATGCAGTTATCAGCAGAGTCAAGAAGTAGGAGGTGAATTCAACGGCTCCAGGAGAAGTCACTGCCATAAGCAGCTAATGCCATAGATTTCCCCCCCCCCCAAAAAAGTGATTTTGGCAGAATCTGGTTATTCTCTGTAGAATTTTAAATGACCAAAATAAGGATCATGATTATATTTCCAAACAAGTAAAATTTGCCTCTGTTTAGCTTATGCTAACCAGTTCTCTCCAGAAAGTGGAATTTTTTTTTTTTTTTTTTTTTTTTTACAAAAGTAATGCTCTGCATCTTTCCATCCTCTTCAATGCAACCCCTGCCCTCTGGAGCCTCCACCTAGAATCGGAAAGCAGGCGACTCAAGAGGAAAAAGAAATGTAAACCACAGGAAATAAAAAGTTCATCACACAAGCGTTACAGTCAAGCCATTGTTGCGCATGTTTTGGATAACCCAAGTTTTTAGTTTAGGAAAGAAAATCTGAAGCAGAACAATGACATCACAAATGGAACATTTATATAGTTACGGGGACAGAAAAACATTGAGTGAAGGCAAAGGCTGCACAATCTCAATGCGATCCAGGTGGAACAGCCCTGGAGCAAATGTCTGCAGCCCAGAACCGTGAGGCAGAGGCCTAAGACAAGAATCAGCCATTCAGTCAGCTCACCCCACCCCGACTAAGCCACTTCCTCTCCACCTGGACCTTTCTGCCCTTCCCTCTCTCGCCTCCTGGATTCTTCTGCTCACTGTCCTCCTCTCTGCCCCACCAGGCAACTAAAGTCTTTCCTGATCCAGGGCTGGAGAGAGAGGCAGGAAGAATAAAATGACCCACACCACTAGTAACAGTAACAACCACTCTGAAGCCCTCACCAAAGGAAGGATGGGACACTTGGCACAGGTCAGCTGGTTCACACTGACAATCCTATAGTGTGGGTTTATAATTGGCCCTATTGTAGCATTGGGGAAAACGAGGCTTAGAAAGGTACAGTATCTTGCCCCACATCACACAGTTCCTTAGTGACAGAACCACTCTCAAACTTAATCTGACTCCAAAGTTAATCGTCATAACCAACAACCCTCAAAACCCCACACAGCTCCCCCACAACAGCAGTTAAATATGAATGCAATGTATCATCTTCATTTTTCCCATTGATCTTCCCTCTAAATAAATTCAAAAAGTAGATGCCGTTTTATCCTTTTTATAGATGAGGAAACATTGATACATCTGTTGAGCATACATTGAGTGTCAGGAAGCGCTTGTGTGTGTGTATGTGTGTGTGCTGTCTGTATGCACACTGAAGTTTATTATCCATATTTTGTATGCAGGGACCCTGAGACTCCGAATGATTAAATGAGTGTTGGAAAAGTGGAAATTTTTGGATCAGCACCCAGGGTGGCCTCTAGTTGTGACTCCCCACATCACACTGTCTTCAAATGGGCCTTTAATGAGCCTCAAAAAGCATCTGCCACCCCCCAGTTCTGCATCCTCAGGTATAGGTTATGAGGCAAGGTGGGACAAACATGGCTGCCAGAGAGATTCATGAGGAGCAAAGGAGACTGGGTGGGAGTGGCCGGGAAGTGGACACAGGCCTGGGCAACTTGCAGATGAAGCAGTTTTGTCCCTGGGAAGGCCACCAAGGTGGAAAGAGCAGGATATGGGATGCATATGGGTGGGAGATAACCCTGGCAGGTAGAGGGGAGGCGTGTCAGAGCATCTGCAGAGGACTTCCCTCCTGACCCCGAGGGAGCCAGAGGGACAATGAGGTTCATCTGATGGACAGGATGGTGGAGGGGGAACCTGCGGGCCTCCGCCCTCTCCACACCCCACCTTCTCTAGTCCAATCCCTCTTCCTCCCTAGGACCTGCTTCTCACCTACTCACAGCCACTTTCTCTACTCCAAGGACAAAGCAGAAGCTTCTTTTTATACTGCGAAGGGGGCCACGTTACAATCTGCAGGCGGCTAGTACTATAGTTGGTTTCCTGTGTCGGTATGTGTTGTGTGGTTTTTTTAATCAAAATCACACTGTCAGCCAAACTGATATCTACAAATCTTTTTCCTGCCATCTTGAGCTGGAGGCATTATATTTGTCCCTGAGGTGATCACCAGTTACTTTGGTTGTAGGCTGGCAGAGGAGCAGATGAAGCCCAAGAGGAAGGCCTTTGCATACACAAGATTATTAGCAAAATAAATAAAGACATTTTAGAGGATGGAACACTAATAAATCAGTCTTCTCAAAGATAAGAGAACATGATAGTCAAACATGAGAAGAATGAGAACCTCGGGGATTACCTCAAACGTGGTTCTTGGTTGAAACTGAAAGAAACTCATCAGGGAAAACCCCTTACACACTAAAAAACCTGACACTAGCTGGGCACAGTGGCACACACCTGTACTCCCAGCAGGTTGGGAGGCTTAGGCAGGAGGATCACAAGTTGAAAGCCAGCCTCAGCAACTTCGTGAGCCCTGAGCACTTAGCAAGAATACTGTCTCAAAAATTTAAAAGCCTGGGGATGTGGCTCAGTGGGTAAGCACCTCTGGGTTCAGTCCCTGGTCCCCCACCCCCACCTCCAAAAAACAAAATCCAACACTGATTCACAAAGCATGAGATGCAAGGGAAAAAACTGGGATATTAACATAAGAAGTGTGGCACTCTCGGGGAGCTGAGAGGGGACTCCTGCAGACAAAGAAACAGGAAGAAGCATCCTTGTATGTGAAAAATGGATGAGTACATAGAGTCACTCAGTGGAGGTGGAAGCGGGCTAGAATTGCAGGTGCGACATAAACCAGAGTTTTTCTAGGGTGAGGGTTTGCCAAAGATGTCCAGGGGTGGACTAGGTTCCTGAAGGAGACCATATAACTCCAAGCAGGCAGTGACAGGGAAAAGGACTTAGCTATCTGTTAGAGGTTAGAGTTTGCTAACCTCCAACGAATAGTTTAGCTTATAAAAATGGATAGAGTCGCTTATAAAAAGAATTTTGACATTCCTAGCTAACAATATGAACTCTTGGATAAAAAGAGAAACTGGAATTCTGGATATAATTTTAACCAATGAGAAAGAACTGGTTTCAATATAGAAATTATAGGGACCTTGGGAGAATGTGACCAGGTCTTCTGGGAGTCCATAAGAGCAAGGAAAGGCAGCCTTACACGAATTCCAAGGCAATGTAATCATGAACAATCCCAGTGAAAAGGAGAAGGATCAGTAAACTCATAAGCCAGTGTGGCCACGCAGAGAACTTTCTCATGAACTCCTGATTTTCAAAGGACATGTTCACAGTCTATGATGAAGGACACATATCCCAAAACCAAATTTAAAAAATGAAGGTTTTTCTGGAAGGCTAAAGCCACACTAATGGAAAATCCAAGAAACAAGGAAGATTAACAAGGTGCTTCACAGTAAGTTCAGTTAAAAGAGAATAGGGTATGAGAGATCAGAAGGGAGTGAAGGAGGGAGGGAGAGAGGAGAGAACAAAAGAAGAAAAATGAGAGAAGGAAAGCAGAAGGAAGAGAAGAACAGGCTCAAGAAGAGGGTGTTATGTCAGCAGGTGAGAAATGCCCCAAGTACCAAACACTTAAATTCCATCCTCTGCAGCAAGGACAGTATAATCGGAATCCTAAATGTGCAGCAAAGGAGACCATAAAAAGAGGAAAAGGGAGCCCACAATAAGATAAGGGATAAGGAAAAACTAAGCAAAAGTTATTTTTCAAACCCCTAGCTGCAGGCAAATTACAGGGCAGAGTAAAAAAGAAATTCACAGATGTAATCTCAGAGCCACTAGCAGTTAAGTTTGAGAAATCATGGACAATGGGAACGCTGCTCAGACCCCAGGAAATGTTCTACTTTGCAGTATGTTGGGGGGGAAAAAACAATAGACCCTGCAAACTACAGATCCAGAGGGTAAGTCCTCTTGGGCTTTGCAGTGGTCAGAACATATCTGATTTTTTATGAGGGCTGTTGCCAAACTGGAGTCTTTCAAAAGAATGATTTCCAGGATGAGAACATTGGAAGCCTCCATTCAAGCAGAGGTTGTGAGGTGGACACAGCACAGAAATAAGGTGCCCTTAGAGTAGTTTGGATTTGCATTTCTCTAATTACCACAGATGTTGAACATTTTTTCATATAATTGTTGATCGAATGTATTTCTTCTTCTGAGAAGTGTCTGTTCAGCTCCTTAGCCTCTTTATTGATTGGGTTGTTTGCTTTTTTGGAGCTAAGTTTTTTGAGTTCTTTATGTATCCTGGAGATTATTGCTCTCTCTGATGTGTGTGCCGCAAAAATTTGCTCCCAAAATGTAGGCTGTCTCTTCACCTCATGCCAGTCAGAATGGCAAGTATCAAGAATACAGACAACCATAAGTGTTGGTGAGGATGTGGGGGAAAAGGCACACTCATACATTGCTGGAGGGACTGTAAATTGGTGCAGGCAATCTGGAAAGCAGTATGGAGATTCCTTAGAAAACTGGGAATGGAACCACCATTTGACCCAGCTATCCCACTCCTCGGTCTATACCCCAAAGAATTAAAATCAGCATACTACAGTGACACAGCACAGCAATGTTCATTGCAGCTCAATTCACAACAGCTAAACTGTGGAACCAACCTAGATGCCCCTCAATAGACAAATGATACGGAAATTATGATATATATTATTCAGCATTAAAAGAGAATAAAATTATGGCATTTGATGGTAAATGGATGGAGTTGGAGAATATCCTGCTAAGTGAAGTAAGCCAATCCCAAAAAAACAAAGGCCAAATGTTCTCTCTGATAAGTGATCTGATCCATAATGGGGCGGGAGATACGTGGGAAAAAATGGAGGAACTTTGTTGGGCCAAAGGGGAGGGAAGGTAGTGAGGAGATATGGGGCCAGGAAAGATGGTGGAATGAGATGGACATCCTTACCCTGGGTACACATATGACTGCACATATGGTGCAACTCTACATCATGCACAACCAGAGAAATGAAAAGTTGCACCACAGTTGCGTACAATGAATCAAAACACATTCTGCTGTCATATATATCTAATAAAATAAAATAATTAAAAATTAATAAAAAAAGAAATAAGGTGCCCTAAGGATATCAAAGAATTGAAATATGACCGCATACACAAAGTTGTAGAACCATCTTACATTGCTTTGGAAAACAGCTGGAACAAAGAGCAGGAATTGTAAGGAGGCCAATTTCAAGGTTCTAAAGAATCTTCTGTTCATGCATTCACTCAGCAAACATGTGTTGAGCATTTGCTTTGTGACAAACACTGTGCTAAGCATTGAGGATACTGTCATGAGATCTATGAAGTTATGGGGAAAACAATAAACAAGCAAACAAGTAACATAATCATACATTTAGCAAGAGCTAGAAAGGAAAGAATAGGGCAAAGACAGGAGGACAGGAAGTGTCAATTTTTCAAATGGTGAGGGAAAACTGGGAGGAGGCGACATCTGAGTTGAGACTTATATGACAACAACGGTTGACTTATGTGAGCACTTTGGGGCACAGAAAACAGCAGACGCAAAGGCCCTGCAACTAGAAATAGCTTGATTTGTTCTAGGCACTGAAAGGAGCCAGGATGATAGATTTGATGAGGAAGAAAGAGGAATGCAGAAGAGAGAGACAGGAATCAGGGAATAAGATGCCACCATTCTAAGGAGCTTTGAATGTTTTCTGAGAGATGTGGGAAACCATGGAAAGTTTTGCACCAGGAAGTCACATAACCGGATGCATACGCTCTGATGATCACTCCAACCACTTTGCAATCACTGGATCAGTGAGGGGCCAGAGAGGGAGTAAAGTATTTGGGAGGCTATTTTTACAATTTTTTTAGTTTGTTCTTTTTAGATATACTGACAGTAGAGCATATTTTGACATATTATACATACAGGGAGCATAACTTATTCTAATTAGGATCCAGTTCTCATGGTTATTATACATGCTGTGGAGATTCACTGTGGTGTGTTCATATATGAACTCAGGAAAGTTGTGTCAGATTCATTCTACTGTCTTTCCTATTCCCATCCCCCCTCCCTTCCTCTCATTCCCCTTTGTCTAATCCAATGAACTTATATTCTTCCCCCCTACTCATTGTGTGTTAGCACCTGCATATCAGAGAGAATATCCAGCCTTTGGTTTTCTCGGATTGGCTTATTTCACTTAGAATGATAGTCTCCAGTTCCATCTGGTAAAAGTCATAAATTCATTTTTTAAATGTTTTTTTATAATAGATGGACACAATACCTTTATTTCATTTTTATGTGGTGCTGAGGATCAAACCCAGTGCCTCACATGTGTTAGGCAAGCGCTCTACCAACTGACTATAGTCCCAACACAATGTCATTCTTTATCATGGCTGAATAATATTCCATTGTGTGTATGTATGTGTATATATATGTATATATACATATATATACATATACACACACCACATTTTCTTTACCCATTCATTTGTTGAAGGGCACCTAGGTTGGTTCCATAGCTTGGCTTTTGTGAATTGAGGTACTATAAACACTGTTGTGGCTGTGTCAATGTAGTATTGCTGATTTAAGTCGTTTGGGTACATATGAAGGAGCGGGATAACTGGGTCAAATTGTGGTTCCACAGGAGGCTACTATGGTCTCTAGAGGAGAGGTGGGCCTGGTGCCATCTGAGGGCACAGAGTTGGGTTGGAGAGAAATTCACTCAAAATGCTTTTGAGGTCACAGACACATAATTTACTGATGGACTGAATATGAAGTCTGAGGAATAGAAAGAAAAATGATGAGAACGATCCAAGAATGGACTTGGCTGAAAGGCACTGAATGACTGCCTGAGGCTGCAAAATAGAACCTGGGACAGAGCTGACCGGCTGGACTGGAAAGACTATTGATTCCGTGATGACGACAGAGCTCCTAAAAACGTGTGTCAAGCACCAATTCCCTGCTGCAGGTCGACCACCAACTCCAGAAAATAGGCTTTGGATGTGGCACAATTCTTAAACTGTAAGCAGGTGTAAACCCTGTCACAGCCACCAATAAATCCTTGCTATAGAAACTTACGATGCTCCCAGTGAAAACAACAGAGAAATCAATGTCACATATATCCTTTGTTATATTTATATAGATTACATATACATCTAGCCTATAAAATTGTAGACGTTTTCTCATAGCTTAAAATATAGGAAGCACCCATGCTTCCAAAGCACATAACACATGTTAATACCCGGCAGACACAAATACCACAAATTTTACTAAAGTCACCAGAAGAACATTCCCATCTTGCTACATCATCAGGAAAAACTATCCCTTGGGGGGGAAGATGGTTTTGAAATTTAATGATCTTAAGACTTTTTCATGTCAGAATGAATTCCAAAAATAAGCCCCCTCCATCCCTATTCCACTCCCAATAATCTCATCTTCCACCTATGGAAAAATTCCTACCTTCAAGTATCATAAATTACTGGGTAGGACCAGCAGAATGCATGAGAATTTAACTGCAGCAAGAATTTTTTTGTTAGACTCTGTTGATCTTTGAAAGATCACAAGGCCCAAACCACAGATAACTGTTTCGATGACATCTGCTCTGCAGCCGGCCTTTGTCTGCTGCCTCAGTCTGGTGACAATGAAACACCAGGGTTTCAAGGCCAAATCACAAAGCCCTTAAACTCAGGCATACCACACCAGCTATCTATAGCCAGGCCATGCAAAATATCAATGTCCAAATTAAAGTTGATGTGGGAACCTCAATCCTAGGTCCTTTTCTCAACAGATATTCATTTTACATTTAATTTTCTTTGTGGGAAAGTTGAAAAAAAAGAAGAAGGAAACACAAGTAGCAATGTTGGCTGGCAGGTGTGATTTTGCATATTTCTTATTCAGGGCCATAGACTGTGGTTTCAACTCCAAAGAGGTGTTTTGTCTGGCTGTCTGGTCCATAATATGTGTTGTCCCACAATTTGTCACACCATAAGAATTGCATATGGGGGGGGGGACAGAGATAGCACATACCATATGGTAAAATGTTCTAGTCATGTCAATTACAATCCTTGGCCACAGGTAATTTCTTAGGCCAAATGTCATGAACTCATCAGAATTTTGTGCCCGTTGAGTGATGGGCGATGGCTTAGACCAGTCTGCCTGAAGACACGCTTGTTAAAAACCACGAAATACAAATGGCTAAAGAGCCTTCACACAGTAGCAACTTCTGGATAGTTCTTTGGAGACATCAATTTTTGAAAAAGAAAGATTTTACTACCAGATGCTGATTTTGGCAGTGATAACCCTAGTGATGTTAGGATAGATCTTAGGAATATCTACTTTAGAATTTTTTTTCCCCATTCAACATTTGTTCTATCCAGCTGTGCTGGTGAGACATCTTCATAGAAAAGGGCACAATTTTTAAAGGCTGAGGGAGTCAGGCCTGAAGGACAGATTGCACACAATGCCCTGTCAATCAAGCCAGCTCGCCCTCCTCAGGCTCCACCCCGTCAGGAGTGGGGACTTGGGAAGTTTCTCTTTAGAAAAACAAACAAACAAACAAATAAAAACATGCTGTGGGTATTCTGCTCATTTTTAACCCACTAGAAAACAATAATAATAATTATGAGCTTTTGAGTCAATGTGAGAAAACCAGGCCAGCCAAAGTGCAGAGCCACAGGGGACAGAGAAGAGACCAAGGGGAGATCAGAGAAGGGACCACAAAGGGAAAGTGAGAAATGTGGCCGGGCAAGTTGCGAAATTTTTAAAAAAATAATCAAGAAGAGATTCAGAGAATGGTAACGGGGGAGGATACAAGAAAGAAACAGCCTGGGCCCCTTGGGACTGCTCTTCCTGAGTCATCAAACCCTCTGGTTTCCCCTGGTCTGGAATCACTGTCCACAGTGCTAGAAACAGTGTGTTCTTGTTTGCAGTTAAAAACAGAAAAGAGGAAAAAAAGAAAAAAAGAAAAAAAAAAAAACAAGACACAGCCATGAAAACAATCTTAGGTTAGTTATGGTATAAAGGAGAGAAAATTCTCCTTGCAGCAAATTAATTAAGATACTAGACAAATAGATGCTAAAGGGAGGGGAGGCCGTACCCCATAGACTTCTGCCTGTTATGTGTCCTGGCTGCCTGGACACCAGCTTTTGTCTTCCACAGGACTGATGAAGAGTAAGTGTGCTTTCGAGTTCATTCGATTGAACAAATATGTATTGAATATTTACTACAGCCTTCCTGCAGATTTAGAGAACTATGTGGCATAGGCAGATTTTCTAAGGCAGCGCCAGCACTTTGATCTTCTGGGGGCTCTGACATCTGTTCTTGTCATCTGTGCATTCGCTCGCTCATAGCAAGACTCCTAGCGAGGCCAGCAACAGCAAGCGGAGGCCCCCATGAGTTGTGTGCTGCATTCAAAGCTATCCCAGTAGATTTATGCTCACTGAGATAATAGCATCTCACTAATGGATGCCAAGAGATGAACATCCCACTTGGATTATAAAATAGCCTATGTGCTGCTAAACAGAGACTATTACTTTAGAAATCAATTCTAAATTCCCCAGGCCTTCTGGCCCTTGTACACAGTATGATGGCCCAAATTATATGGCTCTTAGCCCCTACATGGGACGGTAACCACCACCTCCTCAAAGCTTCTCCCCAGCTAACAAAGGGGTTAGCAGCATCTCATGGTACTCAGTAACAAGCCCACCCCTTCATATAACTTCAGTCCCAAGCCACTATTGAAAGCCTTGCCCCGCAGAGCCTGGCATTCCTCCAAGGGGTCTCTGCCCTGCAATGCCTGGCTTTCCTCTAAGGGGTCTCTCAGCCCTTGGAATGCCAGATCAGGGAAGCTAGCATGGCCCGCAGAAGCCACTTGCTCAAGTCCAGGCCTTGAGGGTCTTTCATGTACACAGTTCCTGCCACTTCTGTCCTAAGCTCTCTCATAGGGGCATGTGCTTTCCAGCTTACTTGCCTGCCCAATTTATTCTCTTTCATTACTCACTGGCCCTCATAAACTATCCCTTTGGGGGCCCTCCATTAAACAGGAGCTTGGCTGCTTTTGGAATCAAAGCAACGCAGTATGTTATAGAGAAGAAGGATGGTCTGGGGAGGTAGAGGAGGCCAGCTACCCACTTAGGTCCCATTCTGGGAAGTCATTTCCCCCCCCCCAGCTCCAACTTTTGCAGTACTGACAGCTCACTCTGGAAAGACTCATAGAGCTAAAGAACTCATGGAGCTAAAGAATTCGTCTAGGTGGGAGGTGGGTATGGGAGAACACAACTCTATGTCTCAGTCACCCAAGGCTGGCTGACTTGGAATGGTCTCCTTGCCTCCCTGGGTCTTGTCAATAGAATCAGGGTCTTGCCCTGCATGGATCTTAGGTTGCTTCAAGCTCTAAATATTCTAAAAATGTGATGTTGTAATAGAAAACGGAGTCCATTATCTGCCTTTTGATGAGAAAGTTTTACACGTGTCAATAAAGGAATTATTGTTCTCTAAATCAGGAAACCTTTTACAGTCTTTAAACTGTACACATACCACCATCACCACCAAAAAATAAATAAATAAATAAAACCAAGAAAAATGAAAACATATGACCACAGAAATTTGTACATGAATGTGTATAAAGCATTCTTCATAAGAGCCAAAAAAAGTAGAAATAACCCAAACATCCATCAATTGATGTACTGGTAAACAAAACGTGGTCTATCTCTACAATGTCTTTGGCAATAGAAAGGATTCGAGTACTGACACATGCTTTTCAACATGGACAAACCTTCAGACCAGTGAGCTAAGTGAAAGAAGCCAGACTCACACACACAGAAGACAGACACAAAAGACCACACACTGTATGATTCCATTTATATGAATATCCAGTATATGCAACTCTGTAAAGTAGATTAGGGTTATGAGGGGCTGTAGGCAGGTGGAATGGGGACCCACCACTAATGCATAAGGAGTTTTCTTTTTTCTAATTGTCTGTCACAGATATACCACATTATGTGTATTCATCAGTTCATGGACATTTGGAAATTTTCCACTTTGGGATTATTATTAATTATGCTGCTATCAATACTTGTATACATGATTTTATATGAATGTCTTCAGTTCTCTTGGGTATATCCCTAGGAGTGGAATTGCTGGGTTGTAGAGTAACTTTATGTTTAGCTGTTTGAGAAACTGCCAAACTCTTTTCCAAAATGGCTGCACCATCTTTTAGTTCCATCAGTAATGAGGGCTCCATTTTCTTCATCTGTGCCAACACTTGTTATTTTCTGTTTTAATAACTGTGATTATAGCATTAGTGGACATGAAATGGTGTTCTTGTTTGTTTTTTAAGATAGGGGTCTCACTATGTTGGGCTGGAATTCATGATCTTTCTGCTTCAACCTTCAGATTAGCTGGGATTACAGGCATTTATTGTGTTTTTTGATTTGCATTTTCTTGGTAACTTGTAATACGGAACATCTTTTCATGTGCTTACTGGCCATTTGTACATTGAAAAGTACCAATTCACGATCTTTGTCCATTTTTAAATCAGATCAACTATTTATTTTTTAATTATAAGCATCTTTTACATACTTGGGATACTAGACCTTTATCAGGTACAGATAGGATTTATAAATACTTTTTCCTGTTCTGTAAGGGGAAACACACTCTATAGAGTTTTTTGATGATCAAAAATTTTAATTCTGATGATGTTCAATTTAACTTCTTTCTTTGGTTTTAACACTTTTGATGTCACATCTGAGAAAATATTGCCAAATCCAAAGTTCCAAAGATTTACACCTATAGTTTCATCTAAGAGTTTTATCTTTTAAGCTTTTTTTTTAAGTTGTAGTTGTCAATACCTTTATTATTATTATTTTTTAATGTGGTGCTGAGAATCGAACCCAGGGCCTTGCACATGCTAGGTGAGCACTCTACCACTGAGCCACAACCCCAGCCCCTCTTTTAGGCTTTTATATTTAAGGTTTTTTATGTTTGTTTGTTTTTTTAGAGAGAGAGAGAGAGAGAGAGAATTTTTTTAATATTTATTTTTCAGTTTTCGGCAGATACAACATCTTTGTTTGTTTGTGGTGCTGAGGATCGAACCCGGGCCGCACACATGCCAGGCGAGCGCGCTACCGCTTGAGCCACATCCCCAGCCCCAACTTAAGTATTTTATCTATCTTAATTTCTGCATGTGATGTGAGGTGGTGTTCCAGATTCTTGGTTTGCATTAGTAGTTGTACCAGCACCATTTGTTTTAAAAAAAATCTTACCCCACTGAAGAGTCTTAGCATAATTGTCCACAGAGGTGCAGGTTACTTCTGGATCCTCAATTCCAGTTCAGTGGTCTGTGTGCCTGTGCCATGCTAGTACTGTACTGTCTTGCTTACCGTTGCTTTCAAGTAGGTTTTGAGATTGGGAAGTATGAGTCTCCAACTTTATTCTCCTTTTTCAAGGTAGTTTTGGCTATTCTGAATTAAAAACATTTAATACTTTCCAATCATTTTGTGAGATTGTGTTTTCTCCCCAAGATGCTCCATAAAGAAGTAAAGAATATAATGTCATAAGACTTTTTTGGTTGCTGGGAATGAAATCCAGGGCTTTGCCCATCCTAAGCAAGTGCTTTGCCACTGAGCGATGTCCCCAGCCTGTCGTAGACCTTTGTTTTGGTACCCGCACTCCTCTGACTTGGCTGTACTACAAGCTTGCAGTACAACAAGCGCTCTCTCTCTCTCTCTCTCTCTCTCTCTCTCTCTCTCTCACACACACACACACACACACACACACACACACACTCTCTTTCTCTTTCCATTTCACTTCCCCATCCCCACAGACCTATGCAATATTGCTCTACTTGTAAAAACCCAGAATCCATGTCCATATAAATATGCTAAAGGCACCTATTTTCCCTTTATGTCAATGTCATGCTTCCTGAGCAAATCCTGCGATGACTCTAAAAAGGCCAGAATACCTTAGAGCCTTGTATTCCTCATAAGTAACAAGGTTAGGCCTTTGGCCAAATCATTTGCATTTGGGGTTAATGTCTACAAGAAGTTAAACTCTTTCTAAAGAATAAGACAAAAGAGGGCTGGGGCTGGGGCTCCATGGTAGACCACTGGCCTGGCAAGTGTAAGGCACTGGGTTCGATCCTCAGCACCCATAAAAATCAATAAATAAAACAAAGCTTTAAAAAAAAGAATAAGACAAAAGAACACATGGCTATGACAAAGTAAAGGCAAGAGTAAAATCAGGTGCAGAAAGCTTTGAGTCAGAGGTGATTCTCATTTCTGAAAATAAATCAGTTGTTTCTTTTTAAAAAAAAAAAAGTTGAAATCAAACAGAAATAAAGTAAACGATGTATCCTTCATAGATGAAATGCGTGGTCATGGACCTTGACAACAATCATATATAATTATGTGCTTTGCAGAATCTGAAAAAAAAAAAATAGAAATGTGTGCTTCAGCTTTTTTTTTTTATTCCTCATAAATACATTTCCCTGAAATAAATATAACAAGAGTTTTCAAGAATGTGACAGAAACACAAAGGCAGCATGAAGGAACTGGTACTACAGGAACAGGAAGCCCAGAGCTGCTCTCTGAAAGTTACAAGTTTAACAGGCACCTGGGGGTCATAGACTGGGTTCTAAGGGATTCTTAGGCTTCAGCTGGCTTTCTTAGAACGTGCCTGAAAGTCCTTAACACGAGCCACACAAGAGCCCAGCACGAACCCAGGCAGGGCTGCCACTTCTACCACTGCCTAAATCCTGCCCTTGCTGACCGCAGAGCTGCCCTGCCTGGAAGGAAGAAACGAAGGCCCAGAGGTGGCACCTGGGTTGCAAGAGGCCCTGACTCTGGGCAGCTGTGGGTCTCCTGTCCCTTTTATCCTCCGGAACAGAAACAGCTCCCAAGAAATGCTGCCATGAAAAGAACCTCAGCTGGGGAACTTCAGTTCAGATAGATTGAATGTGTTCAGTTTGAGACAGAAAACATTGTGAGATACCACAGATCTCTAAGACCACAGCCACTTTGCATGGGATAAAAAGCAGCATTGCTTTAATTCATAAATATGTTCTTCAAATACCAAGCCAAGTTCAAGTAGAGACTAACATGAGATGGGGAATGTAATAGTATTATCTAATCCCTGGAAGTGAAACCAAATAGGCAACGATGTTATGGTTGCAGCCGCAGTTGTAAGGTTAAGACTGATTTAGAGAATAAAAAGGCATAATTTTAGATTCTGTTTCATAGGATATCCAATAATATGGCAAACATTGGGATCAGGTTTGATGACCAATAATGCTGGCCATGAGGAACAGGTGGTGTGATGCTAGACATGCTGAGAGTGTGTCTCAATATTAAAATATTCTGTAATACCAAAGAGAGGTCAGTAGAGGTACTGACCACGTACTATTTCATTTAGCTTGTGGAAGTCCTGGATTTGCTTCTTCATGTCCATTTAAACTCTTCTGCCTGGATTTTTTTTTCCCTTAAGGATCCCCTTTCTTCCTCCCAGCTTTAACCATCTCTTGATGCCTCCCTGAAGCACCAGGGTGGGTATCCCTCAGAGAATATAGCCCCTCCATCCGTCAGTCTTCTACCCTGCTTGGCTTCAGCCTGAGCTTCACCCATGAAATCCTTTCTCAGGAGTTCAGCTTTTTTTCATCCTTTTGAAAATCACACTCCTGGAGAAAAGGTCAGAGGAGCATTGACCCTGTCAGAAACAGTCTGCTTGGGAATGACCTTCAAATGTGGATGTCAATCACCAGAAGGTCCAAAATAGCACATTATTCTTCATCCCCACAGGGGACCACCAGCCTGAAATGAACTGACACCACAGGAACTTTTAAAGCTAAACAGAAACCAAGAGGGTCCTAACAACCACTACAGATTTGCTGCTACCCAGAGAAGGCTCTAGAGCCTTCTTCCAACTATTGACATGTGGTGGTGGAGCCTATGAGGTTTAGATACAGGTCTATTAAAACCAAAGGATTTTAAGGTTAACAATGCAAACTATAATTGTGGTATTTTAAAGTTAAAAGTTTTTCAAAAATACATGGAAGGTCCTCAGCTACACAGTCCGATACCATAGTCACTAACCACATTTGGTTGTTGCCTGCTTGGAAATATGGCCAGTGTAAATGAGGAATTAAATTTAAAATTTTATTTAATATCAATTTACATTTTAATTAACAATGGGAGGGGCTGGGGACATAGCTCAGTTGGTAGAGTGCTTGCCTTACATGCACAAGGCCCTGGTTCAACCCCCACACACACACACAAAAAAAAAACAATGGGAGCAGTTTAAATTATTTTTCTGTTAGATACACTTCACTGCTGTAGAAGGACTACATTTGACTTTTGTTTCATGTAAGATATTAGCATGATAGTGCACCTGTCGGCATACATAGTACTCCCAGCATTCACTAATTATTTTTTAAATATTGAGTACATGTGGAAATGACAATATTTTGTATATACTGGTTTAAATAAAACATATTGTTTAAACTAATTTTACTTTTTTTAAAACTATCTTCATGAAACTCTCAGAAAATTTTAATTCCAATGTGGCTTGTGTTGTAATTCTTTTGGATGATGCCTGTCTGTGGGACAACGAAGGTCTTCAGTTGCAGGAATAGCAAAGCTGTGGCGACCAGCAGAGTGGGGCTGGACACAGTCACAGATGCCCTAATGTCTTTCATTTTTGTCAAAGGCTTAATTGCCCAGGATAATGGAAAATGTTGGAAGTTTGAATTTTTAAATTGTATAATGATAAAATTTAAAATAAGATGTTCACATATTGTCACCTGGCCTCTGCCCCTAAAATGAATTCTTAAACTAAGAAATAGAAAGTCTTGGGCTGGATTTGTGGCTCAGTGATACAGTGCTTGCCTAGCATGCACAAGGCACTGGGTTTGATCCCCAGCACCACATAAAAAACTAAGAAACAAAGGTACCATGTCCATCTACAACTAAAAATATTTTAAGAAATAAAAAAAGAAAGAAATAGAAAGTCTTTTGCATGCAGTGGGCCAGGGCAGGATCGTCTGGCCTGCAGCCCCAGACTCTTGGGATAACTCCAAGTAATTTCACAAGGTCCACAAATCTAGTTGGCCAAGCACTGTCTGCAGGCTGATTAAATAAGCTCTAGCTTATACTTTTACTACAGCTTTTTCAAAAGTGTAGATATCACCATGATTAATAAATAGAAGTTTAACCTGTTACTGAATTGAAGAAAGGGGTTATGGTACATTTTCTCAATCAAAAGAATCGAAAAGTTACACTTCACTTGGTGAAATGTTGGGTCTCAGCTCACCAGTGCCTTTGCATAAATCAGATGATACAAGGGATTTCAGCCCTGAATCATTCCCCAGGGCATGACCTGCACCACTATATGCAGCAGCCTAGATGTAGTCTGATACTCAAAAAGTTCTTCATATTTGAACAGTCCCAACTGTATCCTACAGAATAACCAGTGAATCTCAATCAGAAATGGATGCTCCACTCCAGGAGCGCTACTTACCATTGTCCTGAGGGGGAGTTCAAGTTTTTGACCAAAAGGCTGCTGAGGTAGATGCCTGTGGCCCTGGCCAGGTCTCAGAGCTAGGGAAGGCCCATCATCGGCAATAATGTCCAATCCCCTGCGGACTGGAAATAGCAGCCTATATCCTAATGCCTAAAAGATTCCAGAAGGAGTGAAGTTGGAAGGAAGTTGGAATCAAGAGTTTCTGGCCTGCGACACAGGAATTCATAGTGGCATGAAAAAAAATATGCTATTTCTTTGAAAGGTGTTAGAATTTAAATTTAAAATAGTTTTTCAATCTCAGCACGTCTAACATTTTGAGCTACATGATTCTTTGTTATAGAACTAATAATTAATTAATTCTGTGTGTTATACATAATCAGCAGAATCTCTGGTCTCTATCTACTTGATGTCAGTATTAACCCCCTCTGGTTGGGACAAAAATGTCTCCAGACATTGCCAAAAGCTCTCTAGAGAGTAAAATTACTCCAGTTGAGAACCACTGACTTACCACATCTGACATCACTTGAGGCGTTAGCTTATTTTCAGAGTTTACAGATACTAACATCAAGTGCATGAACTTCTCACCCTGAGGAAATTTCTGGAACTCCTTACACTTAATTTTAAGCCTAAAGGGATCTCCTCAATCCCTCTTGGCTACTTCCTGGTAGCAGTGCTGCAGAGTAAGCCAAATGCTTACTCCAGACTCTGGCATAAGGGTCAGGAACATTTATGCCTCAGGCATCCTCCTCTTGTCCCTGGAAGTTCTCCTCAGGTCTCCCCAGAATGCACCATTCTCAGGTCCTCTCTGAAGACACTTTAGGCTCATACAGTAGAGAAGCCAGTCTTCCTCCCATGCCCTAGTCAGGTTGAAATCCAGATGCCTGGAGTCCCGGTCTCCCCACTTGCAAAAGCCCCTCACCATAGGCACCTTACCATAGGCCAAACAGATGGGAAGAAGTGCCATCGTGTGATGTCAAGGACAACAGGATAGAGAACAATTTCAAACATGAACTCTGCCAGTAAGGTGCAATCCCTTCAATTTTCTCATGAAACTATTACTACTGGTAATACTGAGAGATACTGGAGAGACAAAACGAGGCATTAGATTCAAAAGCACAATAAATGGTTAGGTGCTGAAAGTATTCAAGATACTTTTGTGACCAATTTATTGAATGACTCCTGTTTCAAAGTTTCTGTTCACTCACTGGCCTGATTATTAAGTGCCCACTTAGGGCAGTTGTTGCCTAAGTGTTGGTGGAGAGCCAAAGGGGAAATGGGGTGCAGAGAAGCAGGGGAAATGAGGTACAGAGAAGCAAGGGACATATTCCCTTACTCAGAGGGACTCCTCTGTCACCAGAGCACAAATAGTAATGTCTCTGGTGGAAAGTGTTTACCACCCAAAGAACCAGATATGGGACTCCGGGAGGAAGGGCTACTTCTCTCCATGGAGATCACTGTTATTCACAACCAGCAAACACTGAACTCTGGTGCAGGTAGCAGAGGTAGTACTTGGGGGTAGTAAGCTCTATTTTCAACAGTTTTCATTCTGATGTAAAACAGATCTGAAATTAGACTAGTGAAGCCAGTTGGGTTTGCAGTTGTTTGAAGAACTCTATGGTTAAAAGGTCTGATTCAGAGAAAAAAACAACCCATCTGTCAAGAAGAGATGAAAGCAAGCAGCAGCGAGCCCATCTCGGATGCTCAGACCCTACCCAAGCCTCTTTCAGCAGACTTTTCCAGTCTGGGCTTAAGCATACACCTGCGTAAACAGGAAAACAGAAGGACTGAGTTCAAGGGCTTGGAGTTGTCAGGAGCAAAGAGAGGCCATCTGGACAAAGCACAGCAGCTGTGTTCACATGGCCCGAGCTCCCCTGAGCTCCAGGAAAGGGGAGCTTCCCTCCCACGGCTTGCCACTTGCAGGGCCTCCCCAGCACCCAAAGGCTTCGGTAGCAATCCCAGGCTTCCCTGGAGAACAATGAAGTGAGAAGTGGGAAAGACTCCCATCCACCTGCCACCCATCCTTCCCATGACTCCAACAGGCACATCCCAGTGATCCAGATACAGGGCTTCTCACCATTTCCCAGCGTCCGACAGTTTACTCCACGCTCTGATGTAGGGGTCAGGAACGTTTGTGCCTTAACTTTCTCCCTGAGTTTTCCTTTGCTCAGTTTCAACTTTTGATTCTTATCTAGTCTCCAAAGCCCACCCTAAACTATGCTCCAGGTGTGCTTCTATGAACAGGGACCGATACATCATAAATGCCAGTTGTGGGAATAATGCTTAATGTGTTCCTTTTCGAATTTCTTCAGCATTATTTTGAAGAATACACTTTGGGTCTAGTGTGTTAGCTGAGACCCAACTTCCCATATGATTTTCAAAGCAGGCCCTTTTGGCCTATGATACTCCCTTCCTCATCCTTATTTATATGGCCTATTTCATGATACCTGGCCTCTAGAAAACTAACAGTCGTTATACACAGTACTGCATGCCTGGGCTCCTGCTGCCACATTATGGATCCAGGAAAACCTACTGACTTAGTCTATTTTGTAATAACAGAATACCCAAGACTGGGAGATCTATAATGAATAAAACCCTATTGGGTCTCATGGTTCTAGAGTCTGGGAAGTCTAAGATCGAGAGTCTAGCATCTGGTGAGGGCCTTTTGGCTTCCTCATTCCATGGCAGCAGGTAGAAGGGCAAGAGACACATAGAGACAAGAGGCAACCAGCCAAACTTGTCCTTTGATAGTGAACCCCCTCCCCCGATAATGGCATGAACCCATTCATGTCACCCACATGGCCTAACCACCTCTGGCTAGGCCTCACCTCCCTACACTGTGCTCAGGCATTCCATTTCCAACACCTGCCTGTTGGGGGCACATTCAAGCCACAGAATCCACTATCAAACAATGGAGAAAAACAGGGTGAAAAACCCCAAGCATAATCGGTGCAGAAAACCCTTCTGTGTTAATTACAGTGTAGCATAGTATCACTAAAAACAAAGTCAACAAACAAATGAAACCTTACATTTAAGCAGCCTCTGGGCCCCGGGCTAGTGTGGAGCACTTTGAGGGTCCACATCAACCCATCATCCTATCCCCATACGCACCCCATATAAAGACCTGCCCCTCAGCCACACTCAGGCCCAGGGGTTAGCTCAGCAGCAGCATTTTATGCTCTTCTTCTTCTTGTTGTTTTTAAGCATAGATGAACACAATATCTTTATTTATTTTTATGTGGTACTGAGGATCAAACCCACTGCCTCATGTGTGCAAGCCAAGTGCTCTACCATGGAGCTACAATCCCAGCCCGCATTGTCTGCTCTGACATAGGCAGACAGAAGAAAGAGGACTGGGCCAGGCCTTGGAAGCTGGTTTGGATTTGGTAAGGGAATTTAGGATTCTGGGGAGGAAGATCATGAACTAGAATAGTATTTCTCTGATGAAGAGTGATTTTGTTGTTGTTTTTCAAAAATGCCCGCTCCTCTGTGGATCTGTACATCTGTAAAACATAATTAAAATGTTGCCTTAGAAAGTACTGGACATTCGCTCTCACTTTCTGTACTTAGCTCATCATGAGTCTGTAGTAAGCAGACCACACTTTGTGAATCATGGACTAGAAGAATAGCACTGGTGAGTGAGTATTCTGATGCAACTCAAATCACCACAAGTCTAGTGGCTTACAACAACACATATTCTTTGTCATGGTTTCCATGGGTCGAGAATCCACACATGGATTATTTGGATCATCTGCTCACCAGACAGCAGGGTCTCACCAGACTGCAATCAAAGTGTCAGCCAGGACTGTAGTCTCTGAGGCTCAGAGTCCTCTTCCAAGTTCATTGATTGTTGGCAGAATCCATTACTTATTTCCTCAAGGCCAGAAGGAGCATCTTTCTTTCTTTCTTTCTTTCTTTCTTTCTTTCTTTCTTTTTTATTTTCATAAAAATACTTTTTCAGTTGTCAATGGACTTTTACTTTATTTACTTATATGTGGTGCTGAGAATCAAACCCAGTGCCTCACACATGCTAGGCAAGCGCTCTGCCATTGAACCCCAGCCCCAGCCTGTAAGTGTCTTTCTTTTCAGGAAGGACTGCGTCATCCTTTAAGGGATTTCACCTGGTTAAGTTAGATCCATCCAGGACAATCCTTTTTATTAATTTATAGTCAATTGATCAGGAGCTATAAAAATGTGAAAAATTCCTTTGCCTATGCCATATTATATAACATAACCTAGTCTCGGGTGTGACATCCACTGCATTCATGAATCTCACCCATACTGAAGAAGCAAGAAGATGCAGAGGTTGGGGTGGGTGCCATCTTAGAATTTCTCCTACTGCAATGGGCTTAAGGTGGGCACATCACTTTGGCCCTGTGGACTGCTTGTCTCATGGAGAGAAAAGTCAAAGGATAGGGCCCCTCTTGACCCAGTCTGGAAGAGGTACTACAGCCCTCACAATAGCTCAGGATTAGAACTGCGTCAACATCCCATTCAACTAGCCCAGACTCTAATGCTGAAAGCAGCTCCTTCCAAAAGCGTGACTGCTTTCCTTACAATCCTTTTGCCTTTCCCTAACCACAGGAGTCACTTATGACCTGGCAGAATTTTCACCCATGAATTAAATCTATATTTCAAAATTCTGGAGTCAACAACAGTTGGTGGCTTGTAGATTAACAAATTATCAGTAAGCCCTACAAAGCTCTGATTCCCTCTCCATCAGGGCTGCAAGGCTGCGAGTTCCTCTGGGTGACCTTGTCTTCATCACTGAAATTCCTAGCGATTATTGCAGGATCTAGTTATGATCATCATTCAAACCCAAGGCCAGGGAACACTGCTATATAATTCATGAGTTTCTAATGCAAAATAATTATTGATTAAACAATATAAAAGAAAGCTACACATTCAAGTGAGTTTTGCCATTCTATGTAGCACCCTTGGGAGACCATAGTCTTACACTAATGAGGCTGCCATTGCACAGATAATTTTTGGAATTCCTCCCTGGTCCATTTTACACTTAATTGCCACATTTCTTTAGGTTCCTCTTGGCCATGACAGTTTCTCTGACTCTCCCTGTTTTTGATGCCCTTTACGTTTTTTTTTAAATATTTATTTTATAGTTGGATACAATACCTTTATTTCACTCATTTATTTTTTACGTGGTGCTGAGGACCGAACCCAAGGTCACACGCATGAGACGAGCGCTCTACTGCTGAGCCACAACCCCAGCCCCCCCGACCTTGATGGTTTTGAGAAACATTTATCAGATTTTTACAGAATGTTCTTCACTTTGAGTTTCTCCTGGTTCCACTGGGCCTATGGGTTTGGGGAGGAAGGTCATAGAGAAGTACCGTCTCATAGCATCCCATGAGGGCTACACACTGTCCAGATGGCTTATCCCTGTTGATGGGGACCTGGAGGTCTGGCTGAGGAAGTGCTTGCCGGGCTTCTCCCTGTAATGTTGCTCCTTCCCCTTCTTCCCATCCTGGGCTTGGGAAGGAAGTCATTACACGTAGACCACGCTTATTGCATTCCACCTCCCTGAGGGAGGAATACCTCTGCAAAAATCATTTGGGATTCTTCTGCAGGGCAATATGTCTCGTTTCCCTCCTTTGTTTATTGACTCAATCATTTGTTTATATTATTTGTATATGCTTGTTTATTTTATATCTTGTTATAATTTATTTGTTGCTCAAATTGTTGCAGCTTCGACCCCTGGGAGCCTTTTTGCTTGACTCCTTTGACACACTCCCATCTTCTAAGTGCTGTTTACTTTCTGGCACTACAGGCTCCTCTCGTATGTTATCTTCCCAGCCCTCGACCCAGCCATTTCTCCAGGGAGCTCTGGTCCCTTCACCTGGAAAAATGGTGGTAGAAACCAAGATCTGATGTGCAGCTCTCTAATTACTAGAGATGTTGAACATTTTTTCATATATTTGTTGATCGATTGTATATCTTCTTCTGAAAAGTGTCTGTTCAGTTCCTTAGCCCATTTATTGATTGGGTTGTTAGGATTTTTTGGTGTTAAGTTTTTTATGTTCTTTATATGTTCTGGAGATTAGTGCTCTATCTCATATGCATGTGGCAAAAATTTGTTCCCATTCTGTATAGGCTGTCTCTTCCTCTCACTGATTTGTTTCATTTTCTGAGAAGAAGCTTTTTAGTTTGAGTCCATCCCATTTATTAGTTTTTGATTTTATTTCTTGCGCTATAGGAATCGTGTTAAGGAAGTCAGGGCCTAATCTGACATGATGAAGATTTGGGTCTACTTTTTCTTCTATTAGATGCAAGGTCTCTGGTCTAATTCCTAGGTCCTCAATTCACTTTGAGTTGAGTTTTGTGCATGGTGAGAGATAGGGGTTTATATTCATTTTGCTGCACATGGATTTTCAGTTCTCCCAGCACCATTTGTTGAAGAGGCTATCTTTTCTCCAATTATGTTTTAGTGCCCTTGTCTAGTAAGAGATAACTCATCTCATGCCAGTCAGAATGGCAGTTATCAAGAATATAGACAACAAGAAATGTTGGCAAGGAAAAGACACACTCATTCCTTGCTGGTGGGACTGCAAATATATGCAAGCAATCTGGAAAGCAGTATGGAAATTCCTTAGAAAACTTGGAATGGAACCACCATTTGATCCAGCTATCCCACTCCTCGGTCTATACCCAAAGGACTTAAAATCATCATACTACAGTGACACAGCCACTACAATGTTCATAGCAGCTCGATTCACAACAGCTAAACTATGGAACAAACCTAGATGCCCTTCAATAGATGAACGGATAAAGAAACTGTGGTATATATACACAATGGAATATTACTCAGTATTAAAAGAGAATAAAATTATGGCATTTGATGGTAAAAGGATGGAGTTGGAGAATATATCAAGCTAAGTGAAATAAGCCAATCCCAGAAAACCAAAGTGATCTGATCCATAATGGGGGGACCATGGGAAAAATGGAGGAACTTTGTTGGGGCAAAAGGGAGGGAGGGGAGGAGGAGGAATGGGGGTAGGAAAGATGATGGAATGAGATGGACATCATTACCCTAGGTATATATATGACTGCACATATGGTATGACTCTACATCATGGACAACCACTGAAATGTAAAGTTGTGCTGCAATCGTGTACAGTGGATCAAAATTCATTCTGCTGTCATATATACCTAATTAAAATTTTAAAAAGAAAAAGAAACCAAGATCTGGGTACTTGGTGTGCTCCTTGCTTCTGGGGTACTGTTGCTTCTAGTCCCTGGGAGTTGACAGAACAAAGAAATGCATGTGGTACACTACCCCAGGCATTTACACAAAGCCTCAAATACTTCTACATGTGGCCATCTGTAGATGTGCTAAGCTGGACATGAGTTTATGCCAAGTCTCCAGTCAAATCCAGTACCACACAGATCATTCTCTCCTTTCCCTTAAGAGCACTTTTTTGAAAGTGTTATGTCCTACCCTGGTCACTTCCTCCCTCTTTCCCCTAAACCATCTCACTTAGAAATGTTCCATCTCAGTCTCTATAAGAACTGCATTCCTGGGGCTGGGGATGTGGCTCAAGCGGTAGCGCGCTCGCCTGGTATGCGTGCGCCCCGGGTTCGAGCCTCAGCACCACATACCAACAAAGATGTTGTGTCTGCCGAGAACTAAAAAATAAATATTAAAAATTCTCTCTATATATATATCTAAAAAAAAAGAACTGCATTCCTGAATTAATATTGTACTTTGCTCAATGAAGCCCCCTCCCACCATGAAGTATTTGCCTAAATGCTTACAGGGTGGATGATCTGCATTGGGAATCATCAGAAACTGCTGTGCTGACTTCTGGCTCTACCATTTGCCTATGGAGTGAGGCTGAGCAAGCACATTTAGTTGCTTTGTGCCTCATTTTCTTTGCTATCAAGGGGATACAATATTTGGCCTACTCTCTCACTAGGTTATTGTGGGGATCAAATATTCTGTGGGAGTTAGAATAACTTTGTAAAATAAAAACCATTGAAAATAGATATAAAATTATAGTGACTAAAAAAATATATATATATATATATATATATATATATATATTTAGTTGTAGATGGACACAGTACCTTTATCTTATTTATTTATTTTGTGTGGTGCTGAGGATCGAACCCAGTGCCTCATACATGTGAGGCAAGCACTCCACCACTAAGCCACAACCCCTACCCTATAGTGACCTTTGACAAGGCTCTTACCGCTTTTGCCTGATGTCACAAGAATGGAACAAACATTGTCCATTCAATCCTCAAAAAGGTATATAGAGCTATCATGGTCCCCATTTCACAAAAGAGGAGACTGAGGCTGATAGAAGTTAGGAATGTAGTAAATGGTCAAAATAGTACTGAATAGCACTTCCTGGGGGCTTACCATGGACCTGAAACTATTCTAAGCACTTTCTAAATATTAGTTCACTTAATTCTCACAACACCTGAGGAAACAGTGTCTATTACAAAAAGGGTTCCATAGGCAGTACACGGCAGAGCTGGTGTGGAACCTTCTCTCTCTCATCAGGCAGAGCTGGCCCAAGCAGACTGTAAGACTCCATTGTGAATGGATGTGATGCTCAGTCCTGATGCAAGATGAAGCCAATATAGGGAAGAGAACAAACCCAGAAACCACAGACAAGGGAGCCCACCCTGGTGGGCCTTGAGGGGAGATAACAGATAACAAATCACCTCAGGCTCAAGCCATCCTGAGTGGGGTCTGTGGTTACTTGCAGCTCAAAGCACCCTCCCTGATATAGCAGCCCCAAAGCCTCTTTGTTATTAAGAACATCTATGCCTTGGAATTGGCTATAAACCACCCCAATTCCCAGAGGCACACTCGCCAAGAAATTCCTCCGCAAACCAATGAAATGCTCCGTCTTTGTGGTCAGATGCCCTCTGTCTGCCCTCTTCCTTTCCTTAGCTTTATCCCCTCAGACAACTACTCAAAGACATTTGGTACATTGAAATGGTTCTAGCATTTCCAAAAGTATTCTGTAAAGCTATATGATGCTGACTGGAGACACTTGAAGGGAACCAGTGCTTTGAACTAAAGCATGTTTCCTGGTGTTATTGAATAACACACAAATAGGACCCACTTAGCCACCTACCCCCACTGCGTTATTCATCATCTCGCTGCATTGGTGAGTGCCAAAGTGCTTCTGGGGCCTCCTGAGTACTTCTTTCCCTTCCATTCCTTTCCCTGATTACACTCAAAAGAACTAAAAACAAACAAGGCATGTTAATTACTAAGGGATATTCATTATTTTGTTCAAAGCCTCAAAGCTCTAAAGAATCAGAACAATTTATTTTCTGCATTCACTCACTATAGTTTCTGAACCAGACAGCATGGGGACAATCTTGAGTCCGTGCTTAAAATGTTCTTTCCCTGTGAGTTGGAGAGCCCCTGGAGCAACGTTATGAGATCCTGCTGTGGGCTGAAAGCAACAATTTTTTTTTTTTTCCAAAAGATGTGCAGATACAACTACTTGGGATTAAGGTGCCCTGTTAACTCCCCAAAAGAGAGAATAAAACCATATAGTATAGACATAATGATTTAACAAATGCTACCATTTTGCCAAACTAGCATCATATATAATTATAATGATATCTCTATTTGACTCCTAAAATAAACTAAGTTTGACCAATAGCCCAGGGGTCATTTACAACTAAAGCTTTCAAGTCTGTGCTTTTTGCAACTGTGCAAGAGTTGGGACTAAGAATAGACCGTAAATACTCTAAATGGAACTTTGACAAGATTTTGCTGCTACCTGCAGCTGAGTTGTGCTGGTGAGAAAGTCTATATAGGTTCATTTGGGACATTTAGAAGAGACAAATGTTCTGTAAACAGAAAAGTGACTAAATCTGAATGTCACACACTTCAGGAAGGTGAAGATTCTAAAGTTACTCAGGTCTGTGTTTTGTCAATTCTCTTTAATGCATGTATATTCCAAGATTTTGTTTTACAAGGATCTTCACTTTATAAAATATCATACGTAATTTGAACTGAAGAAGTTTAGAAACTAAACTCCTCTCCATTTCCCTATTTAATTAACCTACGTAGTCATACCTAATCATTGTGGGGCTTGAAAATTTTTCTTTGAAATATAAATATCATACAGTTTCTCATAGTTTCCATGTCAGCCACATAATCCCTGCTGAAATTTCTCTTTAGAGCATTTATAGAATTTTATAATTGTTCCTGGGTTTATAACCATCCTAGAATAAGAACAAAGTTTAGAAAAGGGTAGAATGCAATTTGTGGACAGATACAGACAAACCTAACAAAAGCTAGTGTCAGGAATATTCTACATTTCTTTGCAGGAGGAAAGCAAACAATTGCTTGATCATAGCAAAATCATATATTTTCCCCTGTTAATTCTTAAGTATTGTAACTTGGAAAAGTTTAAAAGATTAGAAACGTCCGGAAATATAAAAGGATGGTTACACAACATTGAAAATGTACTTGATAAAATGGAGTTGTACACTTAGAAGTGAATAAAATGGTAAATTTTATGTTATGTACATTTATTTATTTACTTACTTACTTATTTTAGTGGTTGATGGACCTTTTTATTTTATTTCTTTATATGTGGTGCTGAGAACCAAACCCAGTAACTCATACATGCTAGGTAAGCACTTTGCCACTGAGCCACAACCCCAGCCCCATGTTATATACATTTTACCACAATAAAAAATTTTAAATTAGAAATAAAAAATATTTGAAGATTAATTGAATAATAGGTCAAATGAAAAGTTTAAAAATCAACCTTTTATCATGGCTTTTGGGCAAACAGAAAGCACATTCAGAGTGGACAAGATCAAGTTTACAAGAACCACATTTAGTTCCATTTCTCAAACATTCTGTGGATTAAGGCCCACTCAAGTTCTTTTGCTTTCTCAACTAGAGAAAGAGCAGGATATTTGATGATTCAAACTATAAGTGATTCCAAATTTAAAATATGGTTCTACTCTGCTTCTGGACAGTGCCCTCTCTGCTGTCTTCTCCTATCTAGACATCTCCAGTCACAGTCATCCACAAGTCTACATGGCACTATGGGAGAGTCAGGAAGGAGACTTTAGTCTGCATTAGGTCATACTTGTTGATTTTGACATTCTTTTCCTACTGGCACATTGTATAGCTAGGGTTCCTGTGGGAAAGCCCCAACAAGGCCATCGGTAAGTTTTGTTAAATATTTTGCATCTGTTTCCCAAAACCCACTAGTAAAGGACTCAAGAAAGCTAATCAGGTGATCCAGTTCATTTTATTATAGGGACCTGTCACCTGGGAAATGTGCCTCAGAAAAGTCTGCCTACAACCAAATAGAAATACAAGCCATTAGCATTCCTCCCTGACATGCCTTAGTTTACAACCAACCAGTATATGATGAAAGTTTATGCTCCTTTTTCACTTAAGTTATTTTTCCAACTAAAAATTGTTCCCAGCTGTTCTGACCCAGATGTGTTGGCAGCCCTTGCTGGGAGGGCCATTTTACAGGTGATGAAGCCCTCAGACAATAAACTTTACACAATTTGTATACAGCTGGTCTCCAATACAACTTTGGACATCTAACATCCCTCCCTGCAAAAAAAGTGGTTTCCTGAAACTTCACTTGGGGCACAATTAAAAGGGTACCATAGTGCTATAGGCCCTGACTTATGTAGGCCCTGGACTTGGGAAGCAAGAGTAAGACAAATTATTCTTTCTTCCCCTCACCCCCAAGAACCCAGCCTGCTACAACTGAAAATGACTCCAGACCAGTAAGAAAATGATCCAAATTTATCCCTGAGTTTTGGCTTCCAGGAGATATAGGTTTGGATACTGAATGAGCCCGCTGGGTTGCCATTTATCTTTTTTTATTTTTATTTTTATTTTTGGTACTAGGGATTGAACTATGGGGCACTCGGCCACTGAGCCATATCCCAGCCCTATTTTGTCTTTTATTTAGAGACAGGGTCTCACTGAGTTGCTGAGTTCCTCACTTTGGCTGAAGCTGGCTTTGAACTCACGATCCTCCTGTCTCAGCTTCTTGAGCTGCTGGGATTACAGGCATGCGTCACCATGTCCAGCACCATTTATCATCCACATTTTTTTTTATTCATGCACTATGGTTGTACATAATGGTGGAATTTGTAGTTACATGCATACAATATAACAATATAATTTGGGCCAATCATCTTTTAGCTTTACATTGTCACTTCTAGATGGCACCAACTTCATTCTTTCCTTTATATTTAAAGACCAGGTTATTTTTATCATGTTAAAGTTGTTCATAAAATTAGCACAATAGTAAGTTTCACCAGGAAGTCCTAGATAGCCAAAGCAATGGATGGTACCTGGGGTGATCGAACATCCACGTTTCCCAGGACAGTCTCAGGCAGTCAGCACAGATCAAATCTTTTATTTAAAAAAAATAATAAAGCAAAACATTATTAATAACTGGGCTGGGGCTCATTGATCTCTGCTCGACTTTCTGAGCCTTTACCAGGTCTTGAATAGTGATGAGGCGTATGTGCAATAAACTGAGTTCTCACTTCAACTCCTGATAGAAGCTAAAGGATGACCAGCCGCACCCTTCTCTGTTTCCTCAGTTGCTCTCTGGGATGGCTCAGTGAGCACTTCTTTTAAAGGATGGCATGATAAAGTGCAGCGTGCCTGACCTTGAGTTCCTAGGAATCCAGTGGTGGAGGGAGATGGACTCACCCTGCTGCCAGCTACCTCTCACTGGTCTCTGGTGACCTGGGAGGCCCCTGAAGCTGCCTGGCCACACATCAGCAGGATCAGTGGAAAATGTGAGAAAGTAGAGGTTAGGTTAAGTGAAAGTGCAGGAAACAAAGGCTGGCTAGCCCATCATAGAGCGCACACACTAAAGTTTGGATGTTCTTGCTTACAGTGGTTTTTGTCATTTACTTTATCCAGGTAGTTTATCAACAAATATCATTTATTGCATTGTTTGGCAACATTTTTCTTTTGTAATAAACCCTTTTGGCAGTGATCAACTTGAAAATTTGAAGGACATATTCAGCAAAAATTTTAAATATCAAAATTATAAATAAGTGTGTAACCTGCATAAAATTTTTGTTGACATCTAGCACCCACTATGGAATTATCATTAAGATATCCCTAGCTGGCCAGGTCTGGTGGCACATGCCTATAATCCCAGCTACTCTGGAGGCTGAGGCAGGAGGATCACAAGTTCAAGGCCAGTGGGGACAACTTAACAAGAGGCTATCTAAAATTAAAAAAAAAAAAAAGATTTAAAAGTAAAAAAAAAAAAAAAAATTAAAGGGCTAGGATGTAATTCAGCGGTGGAGCACCCCTGGGTTTAATCCCTAGTACCACAGAAATAAATAAATAAAAGAAACCAAGGGGGAAGTGGGGGAGGGAAGTCAATGAAGCCTAATATTTAATTTTGAAATCCTATAATGTGTCCTGAATTATCTCAACCTGTGAGAAGAATATTTTGATGGTACTCCTATTTTTATTTGGATAAATTTAAATTATGACCTAGAATAGAATGTAATTGAGAAGGCCTACAATTATGAATCATCTAAATTTGGTGAACCATTCAAAAGAATTATAAATAGAGACAACTCATTGGCAAGTTGTATCATAGACATTTTTATCAAAGAAAGGCACTCTGAATAGAAGCCAAAATTACCTGAGAAAATATGCAGGTTGAATCATTTTCTATTTCAAATAGAAAAAAAAATAAGAATTGAAGATAGCCTTTTATTTTGCAGAATTGTTCTCATCTTACAGTATCCCTGCTCACCTGTAGAGTGTTCCCTAAATATATTATGGTCTACAGGGAGGAGTCAATGGAAGTTTCAACAATTCTAAATTTATTAATCCTCAATTGCAGCAATTTTATAGAAAAAACGTAAATTTACTGAAACATATATTCTTAAGAAAAAATACCATGACAAATTAACCAAGAAACTGTTCAAAGTATACAAATACATATCAAGAATAATTATTCTAACTTTTTAAATATTACTATAATGAACATAAAAATTTCAAATTTGCTTGAATATACACAGATACATGATATTTATTCAAAAGAACTTTATCTTTAAAAATAGCTTCTTGTGGCTCATTGTGGGGTACTGGGTTTGATTCTCAGCACCACATATAAATAAATAAAGTATTGTGTCCATCAGCAACTAGAAAAAAAAATTTTTTTTAAATAGCTTCTGAATGGAACCACTTTGAAGGTCCACCAATATAAGAAATGAATTTACTGGCCAATAAGTAAAGTCTACAGGAAAGTTACCATATGGATTATTTTTATGCTCTTCTCTACTGTTCCAAGTATCTTGATTTGGTGTCATATTATATGGTTACCCTCGTGATGACCACAGCCACCATTTATAGTTGTCCCTACTTAGACCAGTTCAACTTTACAATGGTGCAAAAGCAAAACGTTTTGAGCAGAAGCCATATTCTGAATTTTGAATTTTGGTCTCCCCTGGGCTTATGATATGTGGCCCAATCCTCGCTCAAGATGCTTCAGCAGCAGCTCCCAGTCAGCCTGGGAAGCAATCAGCCACCTACCAACACTGAGGGGTACTGGCTGCTAGGATGCTCAATGTGCTTTCAACTTACAGTATTTCCAACTTATGACAGATTTCTTAGGCATAACCGGTACCTAAGTCGACAAGTATCTGTACTGAGCTCTTGCTCTGAGCCCAGCACGGCCAGCATTAGTTCATCTGACCCATAAAACAAGCGTATGGAAGAGGAAATGTTAGTATCAACCAACTTAACTGATGGAGACACTGGGCCTTTAGGTGGTTTGGCCACATTCCTAAGGTCACCTGGCTGTGAACCCAATTTTCCTCTGCCTCCCAGACCAGTGTATCTTAACCCATCCAACAGATGAGTTCATCAAAGATTCTGATTTAAAAAGCAAAATTGCTCAGTAATGCTTCTAGGAATGAACCCAGATGGCTGATGTAACCGTCAAAAACCTGCTGCCTCTAAACATGACTAATTTGTAGTTTGTCACTGCTGATTAGCTCATATCTTCACTTTCGGACACTGTTAATAGGGAGTAACAGAAAAATCCATCCAGTCTCCAAGCATTACTGGATTCCAACTGTCTGTCCAAGGCCCTGTGGGGATACAAAGAGAAATCAGATCTGCCTCTTAGCCCCAGACTTTCCTAGGAGCAAGAAGACAAAAGGAGATATGCGCCACTTAAATGCCCTTGGGGTGATGCACTTTCTCCTCCCTTGGTCAGAGAATAAGACAGAGAAGGAGAGAAGTGACCAGCACCCTGCAGGTTAAATAAACCTCAGCTCTGAGGAGTGTGTTCCTGAAATACCCAGATGGGTGATTGTAGAAAGACAAAAAGTGTTTATCAAGCTTTCTCGCAGGAAAAAAAAAATCCTCTCAATTTATGAAAATTCTTGATTTTGTTATTTCACTATTATGTGCTATGGGCTGCATCTTTATGAGTCAATGAAGGCACACAGTTGCTTCGATTACTGGCCAAAGACATTTCTCCAAAGAGATTTAACAGATCAGAAAAACTCATGCACCCTAATGTCTTTCCCTTGTAAAAGGACACGTGACATTGCAATACTTATAAACCAAACTGTATTAAATGAAGCTTACACAGAGTCTTTTTTTTTTCTTTTCCCTTCATGGTGCTGGGAATTAAACCCAGGCCTTGCCCATGTTAGCCAAACACCATACCACTGAGCTACATCCCTGGGCTTTTTTATTTTATTTTGAGACAGGATCTCTTTAAGTCACCCAGACTGGCCTTCAACTCACAATCCTCCTGCCTCAACCTCTCAAGGTAGTGGAATCACAGTTGAGTACCACCTTGCTCAGCAGCCATCAGAGACTAGGTCTGCAGGTATTTATGGGAGATCTACTAGGAACTTGCAGCCCTATTGTGGTGCTTCCAAATCCCTCTCTGGTTTTTACAGAGAGAAAAGGTACAAATAAACCTTTCTAGTCAGAGACTTGGCATCCTTCTTTGGTATTGCCCATAGGCTTGGCTCAGTGTCTTCCAGGAGACTTCCAGCTCTTATTAAACAAGCACAGCACTTTATATTACTGATACCAACTCGTCCTTGGCAGCCGGAGAGGGAATTTCTTGAAAAGGCATTAAATGTCTGATTCCACAGCTCACTTCGAGGCAATCCTCCTATAGGGCAGGATTGTACAAGATGGGGTTCTTTTACAGAACTGGCAACAGGAATTTTAGGAAATTCCCTTCAGCAGCTATAAAGCAAATAGGATCTGTTTGCTTTTTTTCTCTTTCCCCCAAATTAGCTCTTCTCGAGCATGTAAACAGATCCCCTTCAAGGCCCTAAAACAGAAAAGGAAGTCATTCTTTGGGCATATCAAGCCATCCCCATGTGCCTGGGCTGAGTGGCTAGCTTGGGGAAGATGAAAAGTTGATGATTAATTGTCTCCCGTTTTGATATCCCCCTTCCTCAAGGCCATCACCATAATAGTGACTATGGTGGCTGCCTGGATGCACCACCCCCCCAGATCCCCCTTCTGCTGGAGACCTGCAGCTGCCAGATCACTAACTGTTAAGACTCAGGGCAGAGTCTCAACTCCGGGCTTTCCCTGGGCGGATGGCAGCCAAGTGAGCCCCTCCCTGAGAGCAGCCCACACACAGTGCCTGCTCAGTGAGGGGGACAAAGGCCTAGCCAACTCTGAAGAACCATCCCAGTTCCCCCTAGGATGAGCTGAGGCTGCCCGTTGTACCTGCACCATAATTCAGCTTCTCCCTCTGTCGGATCCTGCGTCCCTCCCAACTCCCCAGATAACTACCTGCAGGCAGATCTCCATCTCTGAGTTTGTTTCCTAGGCTACCTAGAAAGGCTACACTGACCATGGACAGGGCCCCTGTGATATAACAAGCACTTCATATGCTTTGTATGAAACCCCTGTAGCCTTTCTACATAGAGGGTATTATTAATTGCATTTGATAGAAGACAAAACCACAGTTCAGAGAGGTCACGTTCTTTGCCTAAGATCACCCAACAAGAGAGCTTCCAAGTTGACATCCACACAAAGGCCTTTATAGCTCCTTGATATTAAATCCCACACAATTCACTATCAGCATGACACTATGCTCCAGTGACTCAAACCCTAGATATTTTTATGAAGCACAATTTACATTAAAACAAAAGCCGTATTTTAAAGATAAATGGAGTGCAACTATAAAGAGATAGCACATGAGTGTTTCTTTTTTGGCAACAAAATAAAATAAGATCTGTAGTTTTGTTAATGATATTGTACTAACATTCATTTCCTGGTTTTGATAATGTGCTCTGCTTATGTGAGGTATTATGATCAAGTGACGCTAGGTGACAGATAAAGAAGCATTTACCCACTGCCTTATTTTTGCACCTATTATTTTGCACTCTTTTGAGTCTAAAGTTGTATTTCAAAACAATACATTTAAAATTTTAAAGCAAAAAGTAAAGAGACATAAGAGATTCAGATGTCTTAAAATATAATCTTCAAAGGGGAATTGAAAATGTATTTTAAAATAATTGCTAAAGAATAATATTAGTCAAAGATCAGATTAAGAACTTAATATAAATGCTTTTCTATGATTTGCTGAGAGCTAAGCAAGCCATTTTCCCCTTCAAACTAAAGATGTGAGATTATGGTGGGCCCTAAGTTATAATCATTGTAGCTGGAAATAATAACATTATACTGGGGCCAATAACCCTGTCCCTTTTGCTCCACCCCCCACCCCCACAATGTGGAAGCAAACATTCCTGTTGCCCTTCTCCTTTTCACAACTGCTTCCCAACATGGAATTCTAGGCAGATGTGCATACAGGAGCCTTGTGATGTAGTCCTGCCCCACCATTTCTCTAGGGCCCCAGCCTCCCCTTCTTGAATTGGTTTCAGCCTCCCACTATTAGCATCCAAATCCCTCCTGGACCCCTAAGCAAAGAAATCAACAGCTAGCAGGTGTAATCTTCCAAGACTGTGGCCCAGAGGCAGCTGTTCTGGAAGTCAGCCCAGCTCCTTCTCCCCGGGGTTGATTCATCTGTCAATCAGTAATGGCGGTGAGTCTAGGGATAAAGTGCAAGACAGTAACTGGAGCAGGGGAAGATGAGGGGTGGAAAGGCATTGGTATTAGGAACAGGACTGCTGCAGCCTGGAGAGGGGAAGGGGTGTGTGGAGAGTGGGACATGACTGGGCAGTGATTTCTTGGATAGGACCCTAAAAGCACAGCCAACAAAGCAAAAACTAGACAAGAAGAATTACATCAGACGAAAAAGCATCTTCATAGCAAAGGAAACAAGAGAGTTTCACAGATTGGGAGAAAATATTTGCAAACCATACATCTAATAAGGGACTAATATCCAAAATATATCAGGAACTCAGACAACTCAATACCAAGAAAACAACCTGATTTTTAGAATGGGCAAAGGACTTTAATAGATATTTCTCAAAAGATGACATACAAATGGCAAGCAGATGGATGAAAAAAATATTCAACACCTCTAATCATCAGGGAAATGCAAATTAAAACCACCCTATCGGGCTGGGGTTGTGGCTCAGTGACAGAGCAGTTGCCTCGCATGTGTGAGGCACTGGGTTCGATTCTCAGCACCACATACAAATAAATGAATAAAATAAAAGGTCCGTCAACAATTTAAAAATATTTTTAAAAAACACGCCATACCATCTCATATCTGTTATAATGGCCATTATAAACCCCCTCCCCAAAAAACATGCTGATGAGGATGTGGAAAAAAGGGAATCCTTATCCACAATTGGTGGGAATGTAAATGAGTACAGTCATTTTGGAAAACAGTGTGGAGATTACTCAGAAAAACTAAAAAATGGAATTACTGCATGATCCAACCCAACTATCTCACTTCTAGGTGTACATCCAAAAGAACTGAGATTGGTACAAAGAAGAGATACCTACACTCTTGTTTTGATATTTATTTCAGGGCCATCCACAATATAGATACCGAACACAATGTACCTGTCCATCAATGGAAGAAAACATGGTATATACATACATCAAAACACTATTCTGCCTTTCAAAAAGAGGAAAGTCTGTCACTTGTGACAACATGAATAAAACCTGGAGTACACTGTGTTTGGTGAAAAAAGACAGGCACAGAAAAACAAGTACTCTATGGTTTCATTTATATATGGAATTTTAAAAGGCTCTCCTAGAAATGGAGAGTAGATAGTGGTTATCAGAGCAAGGGGCGGAGGTAGAGAAGGGGGAAGGGGAGGTGTTGGTCAAAGGGCCCCAAGTCTCAGACAGAAGGGATAAGTTTTCATGATTTATTACACAGCTCAGGTGATAATAAAATACCATATTGGATATTTCTAAACTACTAGGAAAATTCTCAGTTTTCTCACTACAAAAAAAAAGTAGGTAATGGCATGGAGATATTAATTTGATTTTTTTCTACAATGTATGCATATATCAAAATAATCCATTATACATATATATATATATATATATATCATTAGTAGTCTAATTAATTAATTAAAGATTGAAACATAAGATTCTGGCTCAATCACATTCATTAACATCTTCACCTACCTCACCAGAAAACTCAATAGGGGTGAGATTCTGTTCAGCTCATGGTGGCATTTACATGTTTTCTAAAATTTTAACCTTCACTTGAAAGTTTAGATTCTAGGGGGACAGCTCAGTGGTAGAGCGTGTGCCTAGTATGTGTGAGACCCTTGGGTTTGATCCCCGGCATCACACCAAAAAAGTTTAAATTTTATCTTTGGCAATAAGTACTGACATTTATTTTCCTTAATGTAACAGGCTCTTTTCATTTTCAAGAAAATATTTGCCTACTAGCCAAGTCCACGTGGCCATGGTCTGTCAGTTGTTCCATGAAGTATAAATGGGATTCCATGGAAAAAAGTAGCTAATTCACCTTATAATTTATTCACACAGGGTGTGTTCTCCTACTTCAGTGTGTTAATCAGCTTTCCATTACTGTAGCAAATACCTGAGATAAATCAACTTATGAAGAGAAAAAGTTTATTTTGGCTCAGAGTGTTGGAGTTTCCATCCAGGATTAGGTAGAAACATTGCTTTTAAGCCTCTGAGGGGTAAGGGACACATCATGGTAAAACATATGTGTCACCTCATGGCTGGAACATGAAAAAAAAGAGAGAAGAGGAAAGGGCTAGTATTCCACTGTTCCTTTAGGAAAGGGCATTTTCCAATAACCAGAGACCTCTTAAAGTTCTACCACTTCCAATAGCACCATGGTTGGAGGTCCAGCCTTAATGCAGGGATTTTTAGGGGATGTTTCAGATGCAAACTCTATGATATTTTTTTCATTTATATATGGAATTTTAAAAAGCTCTCCTAGAAATGGAGAGTAGATAATGGTTATCGGAGCAAGACAGACATGTCTCATGCATAATCCCATCTCATCACATGATATTTGAAACATGACTTCAAGGGTCAAAAATGAACAACTTTTACTGCTTCATCAAAAGCATTCTTAAATGAAACTGGTCCTTTCTTCCTCCCTCCTCCATCCTTTCTCCAGTGAGTATGCTGTGAGGAAGAATCCAGTAACTACTAGGACAGGGTAGGCTGCCCTCAGCTGAAAATCTGAAACTAAAAACATCTCAGCAATCTTAAACGCTTTCGGTCCCAAGCATTTGGATAGCAGATATTTAACCTTACCATTGGATGTCATGTCTCTATTCGAGCTAAGCAGCTATCAGTTTCCTCACAGAGAAATGCCTTTGTAGCTTCAGCACAAACGTCAACCTGGTGAACAAGGTGAATGGCATCTTAGGAGGCTCCCCTGGGGGTCTGCAGAACACACCTTGAAAGGGCTGTGGTACAGCTGGGGGGATAGGGATGGTGTTTGCTTGGGTGACAGTGGGACGGCTACCCATAGAACATTAGTCCATCCCTTTGGGTTGAGACACAAAAGAGGGATGGAAGGTTCTATGGGAATAAAAGGGAAGCTTACAGACTAGGTACAGAGGCTGGAGGCAAGATGGACACCGAGTGAGCAGAGGACCTCAGGTGTTCACACTGTGGGCAGCCCAGTGGCTACCAGATTCCAGCCTCATGCCTTCATAGTTGAGGAGTAGAAATCCTTTGACATTGGATCTGTGGCTGGTATGACTCTAAGCACTAGTTCAATCTTTGTAATATCCCCTAGGGAGTAGGTGCTGTTATTATTATCTCTTTTTACAGATGAAGACACTAAGATGAGACATAAAATTTAAGTAACGCATACTAGACCCAGCACAGCAAGACTCCAGGATCTACCATGATACACTGCTCTCATGAGGGACAGAGATAGATGCCTACTGGCTTTCCTATTGGGAAAACTCAACTGGGTGACCTAGGTCACATGCTCATCCCTGGAACCAATCCCATCAGAGGACCCATGCCCACCTCTCCGGTGAGGTCTCCAATCATGAAGAACCACTCAGTGAATACTATGCAACAAAGAGAAAGAAGGATCTATAACATCAGCCAATAATATGGATGAGTCTCCCTAACATAACCATATATCTCCCCTATGACATCCTACATCCTATATGATTTCACTTCCATAATGTTCAAAAACAAACAAAATGGTTTGGTACCGCGAGAAGCCAGGATTGTGCTCACCCTCCGGGGGTCATTAACAGCTAGGAGGGAGGATGGGGTGGGGGTCAGTGTTAATACTCTGAGCGTAATTGGTCAAATGCACTCTGTAACAATTCAATCAGCCATACACGTGTGCACTTTTCTACAAGTACATTTTTCACTTTTATTAACTTTAAAATTTTTATTAAGTCTGTAGCATTAAAAAAAATAAATAAATAAAAGTAGGAGAAAAGATCCACCAAGGAGTTTTATTTAGGCAGGGCCGCAAACAGACTCCTCAGAATGAATAAAGGATGTATGCTCCACATCCGAAGGGCTAACTGGAAGAATAATGGAAGCCCGAGGATGAAGGGGCATCGTGTTTCACGTATTTTAATGAATATTTGTTCACGTTTCATTCATTAGCATTATAAAGCAAAAGGAAGGGTCCTGGAGCACAGAAGCGCCCTGTGCATGTGCCAGCTTTTTCCAATTAGGCAGACTTGGTGGGCTCCACCCACCCACTGCCACCTTGGGGATGGGTGGGCACTTGGCAGGGTGAGCAGAAAGTGCTGGGCCTTCGCCTCCAGTGCTTGTCACATTCCTGTGAGTGTCTACCCTGAGGTACACCCTGATCATCAGGCCATGTGACAGAGCTGGGTCCAGAACCTCCACATGTTACATCAGCCTTCTAATTATAATTAGGTTATAGATGCTTTCTCAACCTTTTTAACCCACTCTCACTTCTCTACTAGATGTAAATATCTTACTTTAGTGTTATTTGAAATTTCAAAATTAATTCAATATTATGACAAAAAGCACAGCCAAGTCACAGGACAAAGTGGGGCTTTGTTTCCTGGCCGCCTGTGCAGCCCCCACTGAGGCCCCCAGAGTGTGCTCTCCTGCCCGCCCCTCTGCTGGCCCCCGGAGGAGCCTGGGTTTATAAATTACAAGCCTTTTCATTTCCTCCAGGTTTTTGATGAGAGATTTGGGGATGCGGCCACCAGGTGGACGCTGTGCTCAGCATTTATGAGCTCATGGTTTGGCTTCCCAGAGGGACACGGGTACTAAGAAGCAGACGGACTTATTTTGTTTCCAATAAAACCCACAACTTCTTACTTATTACATAAGTATCATTGCATGGTGATAGCTAATATTTATTGGGTGCCTCCCGTGTGCCACACGCAGTGTGAGGTGTGTGCTGGCTTCTTTCTACAGCCTGTGGGGGAATCTCATCAGCTCTGCTTTATGGCAGGGGAACCCAGGGATTGCATGACCTGCCTGAGGCCCCACAAGGAGATGATAAGGACATGGAATGTAGATGGCAGTATGCCTGGCCCCAGAATGTATGCCCTGATCAGCAAGCCCTGTTAGGTAGAGCTGGGATTTGAACCGTTGTTTTCCAAGTCTAGAACTTCCATGTTACATCAGCCTTCTAATTATTAGAATATCTGATGACAGCTTAGGCCCAACTCCTGATCAATGCATGAAAATGATCCCAAGGAACTTCCCAACCAGGAGAGACTTATAAGAGAGAGGGAAGCCAGACAGGTGTCCCTGACCTCAGTCCTAATGCCAGTTCACTCTATTGTCTAGGATGAACTGGGATGGAGACCGATGTAGTGGAGGCTCTGAGTCAGGTGACGGGGCTCGGACATTAGTGACCCATGTGAGTGAAACCAAATGGCTGCAGAAGCGGTATGGCTTGGACTTTGGGAGGGAACCAGTCTGTCCATCCCCACCCCCAAGAAGCTGCTCTGTCCATTGGGGCCTCTCAGCCTCCCTCTGCAAAACAAAGAGTTTTAAGCAAAAATCCCATGAGACAGTGAGGCTGAATCTCCAGCTCCCGAAGGTGCTGGAAACCCACGTGATGTTTAGGCCAGACAACACGGACATGGGCTATGCACAGGACCTCAAACCCCACTGTGGTGGGGTGGTGTCCAGTCCTCTTCAGCCTCACCAGGTCCACCTGGACCTCTGACTTCAGAGGTGAGGCTAGGTAGGGCCAGAGTCAAATTAAGCAAATAAACAGCTTGACATGTTCCAAGAGAAGAAAGAAGGACAACTTAAAATGACCCATGTTTGTGAATGGCAGTTCAGATCCTACTCATTTGATCTTGGACAGAAATATGACCTTGTTTGTGGCTTAAGATGATGAAGAGGAACAACGGTTATTTTGTATTTAATAAATAGATGACCCAAAATGTCTTGATCAGCATGTGCACCCCCTTTCTAGAACCAGGAGGAGGAGCTCAAGGTCAGCTCTCCTGACTCACACAGGCCAGGGTCTGCTGCCAGTAGCTGGCATGAAGCCACAGCTGGTCTCCCCACAAACGAACAACTCTTAGAGTAACAGGGAATGGGCAGTACTCCCCTGAGCCATGAAGAGCAGCTCAAAGCCAGCGGGGCTGTTAGCCTGCAAGGCCCACCCCAAATATGGCCTGCTTTCCTGCTGCCATTGCAGTGGTCAACATAGGCCTATGCCACCTCGAGGCAGCCCCCAGGCTGCAAACTGACTGTAGACACTGGCAGGATGGGCTTGAGGCTCCACCACCTCTGACGGGTATCCTTTCATCTTTGATGTCTGCAGAGTCCCAAAGCTGCTCCCCTCGCCCCCCCAAATACAGAAAAGAGGCTCCTGGAACAACAGAGGGATCCACTTCCCCTTCCAAGTATCCCACTGCTTCCCACCACACTGAGGACAGTAGGTTGTCTTGATTGGTTGCTTACAAGGTCTACACCCAGAAAGCCTGTTGACACACCTCCTGAGGAGAGGGCTACAGTTTCCAGGGGTCAAATTAGAACCTAAAATACAAATACCATTTTAACCACATGCCAGCTTCCTGCTGCAATTAGAATGAGATTTAAAGAAATGAAAACACTTAGGAACAATTGGGTCAGTGTCTCACAGATTCTTGAGCTGTTATAGATCTCTGCCTAAAACCAGCCAATCTGAGTAGTTCTAGCTCCTTGCCATTCAGAGCGGTCCCTAGATCAGCAGCGTGGCCTTCACCTGGGAGCGTGTTAGAAATGCAGAATCCTACTTCTACAAAATGCCAAGTAGTTTGTGCACACATTAAAATCTAGAAGCACTAACTCACCCAGATTCCCTTTTCCCTGGCCAGAGGGTTTTTCCAAACCAGTGACATCAGGGCTGAGACTGTAGCTCAGTGGTAGAGTTCTTGCCTAGTGTGCATGAAGCCCTCAATTCAATCCTCAGCACCACAAGAACAAAAAAACAAACCAATAGCACATACTTTATCAGATGCCAAACACCTTTCCCCAATTAAGACCACAAATTCCATTGACAGTGCTCTGCCTCCTTCGCAGGGCCCTGACCATTTGCTGCACACCAGGGAAGGTCCCTGCATTCCTCTTGTCCTCAGCCTCTCTGATGGTGTCCCACTATCTTTATGACCTTCAGCTCTACCCTTCCCCCACTGCTGACGGCATGATATCCAGTCTCCCTGGTCTGGGGGTGTAGGCTAATTGTCAGTCCTTCTTCTGTCACACTGTACTCCCCCCCTCTGCATGACCTGAACTCCATTACCATTCCTTGTGGGTTCTTGCATAGGGTTCGCCTGCCTCTAACACCCAACCACATGCCTCTGCTATTACAAAGCTTTTGTGTCCTTTAACACTGGATAAAGTGCTTCCTCTGGGTGGCCTTTCCAGCTCCAGGTAATCTTCTTTTGAACTGCCCAGTGTCTTCTTCCTTGTTTCTTTCCACCTTTTATCAGGGTTTTTGGTGGGCTGGCAGCAGGGTGGCAGAGGTACTGCAATGGTCGAGTGTTGCCTAGCATGCATGAGACTGAGGGTTCAATCCCAGCCTCCCCCGCCCCACACACAAAATTATTGGTATAGACACCTCCTGCTATAATGAACACGTGTCAGAATCACAGCTTATTCATAACCACTCCCAAGAAAGACTTTAACACACAATAAAGGAGATCAAATAGCCAAGTCGGAACACATAATTCAAACCCCCACCTTGTTTTCCTAATTTGTATGAGAACTTAAGTATTAAGACCATATTTAATATGTAGTTAATAAGTTACCTTGATGGAAAATATCCAAATTTCTTTAAGTGAGGTTATCCCAGAAAATCTAATCTATCTGATCCCTGAATAGACAAGCAATAAATGTTTGAATAACAAGAGAATGAGAACAAATTATTTTTCCACAGTATAGTGAAGTGTTAATCCTTAGATCTCCAGTCTGCAAGATAAACTCTGAATTTTGAAAGGAGTCAAGCATGTAGGTAAAGACTAATGGCCTGATGAAAACAGGAATTAAGAAGAGGAGTCCCTAACCCCAGGCAGGCCACGGGATGCGGCTGTGAAGCTCCAGTGGATTCCCCCCACCCCACCCTCACCCCTTGGGTGCTGGGATCCCTTCTGTTGCTGTGCAGTAACGCACGGATGTGCCCCTCGCACCTCAGCAGGGAACCTGCTGACCCACACTGATTAAAGCTATGCCAACATCTGAGCTGCCCCTGAAAACAGACAATTAACAGGCCGTGCGTTCTTACCCAGGTGACTCCGGAGGAGGAACTCCCACCAGATTCTGCTGCAAGGGGCGAAGACTGTGCTGGCAAAGGAAATGCGATCGCAGAGTTCTCTCATCTCTACGAAATTTGCCAAATGTGCAGCTTACAATTAACTCCATTTGGCCATGACCCCATAGAGGAAGCTTTTGTTTGGGGGCTGTGTGGCATAGAGTTGTTAACTGTCCAAGAGGGAAAGAGGCTACCAGAACTGTCCACTGCAGGGATAGTGGGTCTCAGGTTTATTCCCATAGAACTGGGCTGAGCCCAGCTCCAGGCCTTGGGAAACGACTGGCTGGATCATAATCTGTGCCTTGTAAATATTTTAGAATATAGGACTATTTGATCAGCTTGAACAGTCCTATGGAAAACTTAGAAAAACCACAGTCTGCAAGAATAAGCAGGCAAAAATATCAGATTTTCAAAATCACTGAAGTCTTAATAAAATAATGAAGTGGAAAATATTTGCTTTATTGTTTTTTTTAAAAAAAGAAGATTCTTCAGATGCTAACTTCTCTTTTGAAACAGCATTGTAAAGCTTTCATCTTATCTTAGCAGATCTCTGGGGAAGAGCCAACAAACAAAACGCCTTCAATATTTTGTCATTGGAAATGCAGCTAGAAAAACAAAATTCAAGCAGTTCTAGTGTTCACTCACTGGCTAGACTCTGGTTTTGATTATAAACACTAGCAGTTTTGAATATCTGTTTCTAGATGCCAAATGCAGCCAGAGCTGGGGCTGGGTGCCCTTGCAGAGTTTGCCCAGTGAAGGAGGTACTCAGCATATCCTCCCTGAAATCAACTCCTAGCAAAAGGAGGTGCCTGGCTAATTAGTGTGGAATTGTTTCCATTAAAACCTTAATGGAATTTAAATCAGCTAAATTAACAGCTACAGACACCACCACAACGAAATTACACACCACCATTTCCAATTAACTTGGAAACCCTGGGTGCGGTAACCACCAACATCACAAATGAGGAATCTTTGCCAGAGATGAACTCCTGCAATTTCTCCTAAGCCATCAACAGCATTTGCTAATAGAATTAACTAACTGAACGTGTGCAGAAAACTGGAGTTAAGCAAGCCACTTTAAAACTTTGATTCAGTACGACATTTCTTGCCAAAGGCTGTGCTAGGTACAGGTAAGACCAAACATGGAGTATAAACGAGAGACCTCCACATAAGAGGAAAGCCATGGTTTTTGTTTAGGGTTTTCATTCCCAATTGCACTTAGGGAATCGTTTGCTTTCTGAAATCAAACAGAACAACCATCAGCCTGGCCAACTTCGTTGAACCCTTTGGCTCCTCTGCCATAGCTTTGGGTTACTGAAGTCAACACTACTATGATGCCAATATTTATAGAGCACTTTCCAAAGATTCATGTTCTCCAATCTCTAAAAGAAGCACCATCTTTAGGGAATAGGATAGAATCTTTGTTCTAGTAAGTGTAGCCTGAGAGTCCATTAGGAGGCTGTTGCAGACCATACTACAGAACTGATTATAGGCACTAGGAAGGCTCTGATGCCTACAAAACCATTCTCTTCCTGCTGGTACCTGTCCAAAATTGGGCTATTATAGCTTTATGGCTTTGGACTGGACACTAGATTCCTAATGCAGACCCTCTCAAGGAGAGACACAGGGCTATTATCCACGATGGAATTAGGAAGCCTGGCGCTATGGAATCTTAAAATGTGGATGTTTCTCAATCTGATCTTGTCCAACTCAAGGCTTTGAAATATCTCATTTTTTTATTACATCACTAGGTATCACATTTTTTTAGAACCTTGGTTTTATAAGGACATAATGACTGATTGAAGTTTTAGTGTGTTATTTCTTCAAAGGACTTCATATTTAACCAAGATTCAAAGCCTGAACATTGAAAACCTCTGGCCAAGGGACTATCAGGAAGTAGCCAGGTTCATGCCAAAATTATGTTGACTGTCTGTCTTGCACAGGGAGGACTTTGGGAGCTGATCTCCAAAGATGATCCCCGTGAATACCTGATATTCTTACTCTTGTACAGAGCTGGCTTGTGATTTGAAAGAGTTCATGAATTGGTATTAATTCTTCTGTAAATGTTCCATAGATTCACCCACCAGTGAAGGCATTTAGGTTTGAGAACACAATGATAATCACTAACTCAATATCTTTACTTTTATAGGTCTATTCAGATTTTCTGTTTCTACTTGAGTTAGTTTCATTGGATTGTGTCTTTCTAGGAATTTGTCCGCCCCAACTAAGAATTTGTCTCATCTCATCTATATTGGCATTCAATGGCTAATAGATTTCCTTATAATCCTTTTTGTTTAAGTAAAGTTGATAGTAATATTTTGTTTCATTCCTGGTTTTACTAATATTAGTTTTCTTTTTCTTGGTCAGTTTAGCTAAAGGTTTATTCATTGCATTGATCTTTTCAAAGAACCAACTTTGGGTTTTGCTGATTTTCTCCATGGCTTTTCTAGTCTATATTGGATTAATTCCCATTTTAACTTTTAAAAATTCTGCTGGCTTTAGGTTTAACTAGCTCTTTTGTTCGTTTGTTTTTACAGTGTCTTAAGGTAAAACATTAGATTTAAACATTTTTTAATATAGGCATTTACAGCTATATGTTTCCCTCTAGATACTGCTTTAGCTGCATTCCTTAAGTTTTGCCTTGCTGTATCTTCATTTTCAAATTTATCTCAAAGTATTTTCTAATTTCCTTGGTGATTTCTTTCAGACCCATTGGATATTTAGAAGTGTGTTGTTCAAGTTTCACATATTTGGGGATTTTCCAAATTTCTTTCTGTTACTGGTTTCTAAATTCATTCCATTGTGATTGGAGAACACACTTTGTATGATTTCAATTCTTTTAAGCTTATTGGGGCTTGTTTTATGGCCTAGCATATGATTTATCCTGAAGAATGTTCCATAGGTACATTGGAAAATGTATTCTGCTGTTTTTAAATAGAGTGTTTTACAGATGTATGTTAAATCCAATATGTTTGTAGTGTAGTTCAGGTTTTCTATTTCCACACTGGTTTTCTGTCTTGTTATTCTGGCCCATGATTTGATTTAATCAATAGAAGATTTTTTTTTTAAAGATCTGGAATAGAATAAAAAGGTTATATAAGTAAGGAGGGAACTCCTTCTGCCTGAGTGTTAGAGCTGGGACATTAGTATTTTCCTGCCTATGGACTTGAATTTAAATATCAGTTCTTCTTGGGTCTCAAGCCTGATAGATTTGGGACTGGAACTTACACAATTGTCTTTGGGGCTTAGACAGAAACTACAGCTTTGTCTTTTCTTGGTCTCCAGCTCATTAATTGCAGATCTTGGATTTCTCAGCCTCCTAGTACCTTTTTGGTCCTGTTTAAAGAACCATACTTACAGAAGATGTTAGAAGTGACATTCTGAGACTTAGAAGCCAAACATTAAGATGGTGTGTCAGGCCATAGGAAGCTGCATGTCAATACATGCAGTGACTATTGCACTTTTAGGAGCCCTGAGCTACCTCAGAAGTCTAGCTATAGCATTAGACTACAAGGAGAAGTGGCCCTGACATGGAGAGGAATAAAGACTCAGGTATGTTATTGTCCCTGATGTACCTCCAGATGACTCTGGCTATAGCTGATAGCCCCTGGATCCAGATATATATATATATAAAAGTCTATCCCTGAACTTTATAGATTCATGAACTTTCCCTAGCAACCATATGCATATGTAGATATGCTTTTCTGTACTGTGCAACTAAGAGTCTTGCTCCTAATAGAATAAATAAAGGACTTGAATAATTTTGAAATCATTCTGGTTAAATATACTGCATTTTATTTCATTGTGGCTTAACTCTGAAATTGGACTACATGGATCATGGCTTTAAAAGCATAATAATAATTTACTGAGCACCTTCTCGATACATGTGTTGGCTTTAATCCCAATGAGAAAACTTCGTACAGGGTAGGTATCTATCTTAAATGCTGAGATCAAAATTTACATGTAGGGGGTTTGCTGAGAGTGCTCTCTGAAACACCTTTAGAGAGCAAGGAAATGGGATGGGGCAGAGGGATTGTGCACTGGTACAATCACAACATAGACCATGGCAGATCCACAGGAGCTCTGAGCTGGGTGCCTTCAGAATTTCCCTCAACTGAGGTATCATTGTTGGGCTTCTGAACCCCTGAATCAGCCCAGTCCATTCAGGGTAAAAGAGCAATCTTAGGTGAGGTGGTTCCTCACCCTTGGCAATGCCCCAGAAGGGACTCAGCTATGGGCCATTGGCAGTCAATGTCCTTGACAGCTGGGGGAGTGAATGCCATAGTAGAGAAGGAGGGGTTGGTGGTGCATCATAGCCTCTGTTACACTCCATTCTCATTTTACACCTTGGGTTCAAATCCTAGTCTTTCTAGCTCCAAAGTCCTGATCATCTCCACTGCATCCTCTTGTTACCACCACTGTTGGGCTCACGGTCCATTCTGGAAAAATAAAGCCCCTGTTGTGTCCACTTTTAATGGCAAACATGTTTCCATTGCACTCACAGCTAGAGCTCACAGTTGGAAGACACATTCCTCCAAATAAAAAGACGTAGTTACTCCTGACAAGTATTACCACTTCTCAGATAGCCTATTAAGAGAGGGTTCACGTTGGGTAGAAATTTATAGACAAAATGATGAGAACAAAAAAACCTTTACAGGAACCTTTCCAGCTATACCAAGTACAAATAAACAGAAAGTGTTATTACACTTTGCCAACTTGCTCAGATAGAATTTAAAGAGGAAAAGTTATTAGTTAAGGTTGAAAGGAAATTGGCAAGAAATGTGTATGGCCCGAGGCATCTTTGTTCAAGAGTAGAACTGAATGTCCTTTCAATTAGCTTGCTTATGCTATGGAATGACCATTCCCCACCCTTCCCTACCCCTTCCCCACTCCACTCCCACCTTCTTTCTATTTCTTCCTCTTTGCTCCCCCAGCTCCATGACCTACCTCATGCATCTTGTGTGGTACCATGCTGGACATCCATGACTGTGTCTGCTCAGTTCTTCTTCGTGGATCTGTTTCTCCCTCTGCTCCAAGTACATGGTTCGCAGTGAAGACCCTGGCCACCTGCCCTTGAAGGAACACACTTGACCTAGCCCTTTTCTGGAATGTTTTGGCTTGGAACTAAGGAAAAGAAGCAGATCCTCTTTAATAGTGGAGAGTGAGACGTAAAGTCAGGCTTCTCAGTGGCTTTGTTCTCTGTTGTGAGAAAATAAAAACAAAAATCTGAAGCCAACATGGAGAGACAGGGAGATAGAGCATGATGGCAGGCCACTTCCTGCTTCCAGGTGTCCTCAGACCAACCACACCATTACACCTTGAAGATTGGCTAGGAAACCTCGAACATCTGTCTTTGCCCAAGCTAGCCATAGTTGGATTTCTGTCCCTCAGAGTTCGACTACACTAGAGACACATGAAAATAAGTGGGCCTTTTAAAAGACACCTGGTACAGCCCCCTCTCTCCAGGCAAGAGGATCCTTAAACAAGGAAAGTGGTTATTGTTCCTAAGACTACTGCGGGAAGTTGGGGGGTGGGGGTTTCTTTTGTAGTCTTTATTCAAAAGATAACTGACCTGAAGATGAGGCATTTCCTTAATTTTTTCTCAACCAGTATGTCTTCCAAGCGTCCTCTCTAAAATGGAACCCTGACTCCCCATGATTTATTTAGACCTGAGGTCACCAGTTAGGCTCCGGAAGTACCACTGAAACCTGATAGGCCCTTGTGTGCTTGGGCCATGGGGTTGAATCTGTCCCTCAGGTTTCTTCCCCAGAACTGAACTGTCAAGTTCTCCCCTAAGGTGTTCTTGTTCAGTGCTTGTACTGCTCAAGCTAGATCCTCGGGGGATATAAATAATAATCACTTAATTAGCTGGCAAGAGAAAACAGATCAGCAATCTGGATATAGCCAATTTTTTTTTACCCTAAACACAGAGATCTCATTGTCCTGTGGCTTGCTTTCTTCCCAAGTTTAGGGACCACAATGCATTTATGCATCCTGCCTAGGCCCAATTTCCATCCTTTCTCTTGGTACAGTTTCCATCCTTTCCCTTCTTCTTGGGATCTTGTTGGTATGGTACTTTAAACTTTCTCAAAATGTACAGCCCACACCAACAGGGACATGTGGGTGAGGCCTGAGCCACGGAAAGGGGAGTGGGGAGTTATTTCTCAACTCTTGCATGCCAGGTCATTACTACACCCAAGTATCAAGTTTGAGTTTAAAATAACATGGTGACATTTTCCTCTACTCTTCTAGGACTTTCTGAGTCAAAACACAAGCCCAGGCTCCCTGGAAGCCTCAGGAGAGGAGTGCTACCTACCATGTTCATAAAATGAGAGGGAGAAAATGGCCAAGAGAAAATCTAGGCCATCCATCAGTAGCCATGTCCAGATGTAGTCATTGGGTCTCTGATGCTAGATAAGGGATCTGTCCAGGCCAGAAAATCCAGTCATTGTTCTCGAGACTTGCTTAGGGCCCAGGATTCCTCTGGGGCCTCTTTGAGGATTTCTGAAGAAACACATTGGGAGTCTCTGAGGGGTACCTGTGCTTCAGCACTAGCCAGAGTGTCGGTTCACCTATTTGGCAGCTGTGATCCTATGGCTATAACTGCCATCCACTTGAGCATTCTTGATGTGTCTTTGAGTATCCTTTCTGGGCCAAGGCCAGAACCAAGGTTAGGAATTAAAAAGACACAGCCCCTACCTAGGCACAATAGCACACACCTGTAATCCCAGCACCTTGGGGGGCTGTGGCAGAGGATGATTCAAAGCCAGCCTCATCAACAGTGAGGCGCTAAGCAACTCAGTGAGACCCTGTCTCTAAATAAAATACAAAATAGGGTTGGGGATGTGGCTCAGTGGTTGAGTGTCCCTGAGTTCAATCCCCAATACTACCCCACTAAAAAAAAAAAAAAAGATACAGCCCTTCCATCTAAGGCACCCCCTCCGATTTCCTCCACTCACAGGGATGCAGGCAGAACTGACAGCTGTCAGGATGCTAAAGATGGTGCAACTGGGAGGAATGGAGCAGCCTTTGGCTTAGGAAGCAACCTGACAATTATAGGCCTTGATCTTGGTAACCGTAGTCACAGTGATCAGGGAGGGTTTAGTTTGTTTGTTTGGTCCAATAACAAGGAGTTTAAGTGCCCAGGGCATATAATTGACAAGCACCAACAAACCGGAGACAATAAACCTCCTTAGAGATCCAAGAGGAAACAACATGGGGCCTGGCACATTCCCAGCCTCCAGAACAGCCTGGTCCAGAAGAAGAGCCAGAGAAATGCCATCAATTCTAGGGACTTTGTCAGTGACCTTTGAAACAAGGGATACATTTTATTTCCCACTTCAATCCCTCTTTGTATCTAAAGAGCCCCTGGGTAGGTGCAGATATGAAACTGTTGCTAGCACAGAAGCCCAGAGACAGTGTGGGAGGGGTCTTGGGGACTGGAATTCCTTCTCCTTCCTCATTTTGACCCCTGCTACTGCAGCCGCCAAGGTCTGTGAGCCCCTGTCGTTTATGTGAGTTTTCTATACTTGGAAGCACTTTGGGGGAAAATTTTCTACACTTAAAAAGTCGTTAACCCAAAGTCTCCAGTCCATACATTTTTTTTCTGTGTCCTTTCTTTAGACTCTGCTACTATGAATGTTCGTTCTGGATGGAGCGGGGAAACAGAAATCCTCCTGAGGTCCTGGTCCCTGGTTTGAGTGGCAAGTTCTGTCCCTTTCAGGTTGCTTGCAGTAGCCTTTAGAGGGCAGGTTGGGGGTGGGGAAATGGGCTGCTTCATCAAAGGTGGAGCAAGTCTTTCTCCCATTGGAGGCAGGGCTCTGGCTCTGCAAGGCTTCTGTCCTTTCCTCTCTTGTGCTGAAAATGAGCAAGTCCTATGAGCAAGTCTGATACGCAAGTTAAGAGGGATTTTTGTAAACTACGTGTTTTTTCCCCCTTATTTGACTTCCCAAGAGAAAGAGAGAACATATGAATTGTAAGAAAATACAGGTAAGAAAAAACAAAGGCACCTAGAAATCCATCATCTTAGAGAAAATCACTGTGGACACCTATTAAGGAATACATCTCCCAAGCATCATCCCTGCATGGGTAAGAATGGAAGTAACAGTTTGCCGACGGGCCAGCTCAGGTCAGGCGCTGGGATGATGGTTTGTGTCCATCATTCCTCACAATCACTCTATTCATTGCTCCCACCGTGTCACAGTGTGGTGTGGAGAGTGTGGGCTCAAGAGGAGACCACCCAGGTTCCCGGCCCCTGCACACGTGTGGCGTCTCCAGCAAGGTGGTTAGCATGCGCGCTTCAGGGTCCTCACCTGTCAGTGAGAGTCATAACAGTGAGTAAAGGTGTCAAACACTTAGTGCTCACACCTGTGAGAGCTCCGCTTAGTGAGGTCATCCACCATCTCCTTTTTAGAATAGAAAAGCCAGTGACGTGGTCGAGATCCCAAAGCATCGATTGACAATGCCAGGTTGGAGATTTAAATCTCTTGTGAGTCCAGATCCTTTGTGATAAATGTGTGTGTGTGTGTGTTTAAGAGAAAAAGAGAGACTCACACTCCCTCTTCACTCTATTTTGTAAGCACCTTTTAGTTATTGTGTGATAGTCCAGCCCATGGAGGTGTCCTTGACCTCGGTTTACTTCACAGAGATGCAGAAGAGCTGGCAAAACATGGCTTCATTCAGAGCAGCCCTGCATTGAAGGAATCCCTAGGACCCTGTTAACATGCAGACTCAGAGTGGGGCTGAAGACTGCCTCCTAACAGGACCTCAAGTGGCGGTGATGTTGCTGGTCTGGGAGCCACACTGTGGTGCAGTTTCTGAGCATTCTGGCCAGAGCACTTACTTTCTCCCACACCTCCCTGTGGCTGCCTCTCCTATTTACACAAGTTGCCCATGATCTCCTGATCTCCCCTCCACCTACCCTTGTGCCCTGGGTCTGACATTTTCAGTTCACCCATATGGCTCACTTCCTACCAAGGTGGCTTCCCCAGGTTGGGAGCAGGTGAGCTCATCTGCAACTCAGACACCTGGGGACGCTCAGTCACGATGGTCCTGTCAACAGGTTCAGTGCTGTGGGATTCTGCACAAACAGCATTGTGACTGATCCTGAATCATGAAAAACACTTCAGCAGAGCACTTGCAATTAGGATTCAGAAGAAAAGAAATGCTCACTCTGGAGCCACGCACTTGGGGGTGTAGGGCACATGGAAGGGTGCAGGGCACCGTTTGGTGAGGGATCATTTACCGCCCACCTCCCACCAGCAGGCCCTGGGGACATTGAGTCCTTCTGTTCCCAAACTTCTGTAACCCTGTTGCCAGCTTTGTCACCTCCCATGCCCACAGCAGTATAAACCACTGCTCTCCCAGTCTTCCACTCGTGCCATCTAGAAACATCAGACAGGATTCTATGGTTTGGATGTTGTCTGCCTAGAGGTTCTGTGCTGGGAGCTTGATCCCCAGTGCAGTGTTAGGGAAGGTGGTAGAACCTTTGAGAGGTGGACCTATTGGGAGGTCCTTAAGTCGGGGGGTTAGGGGGCAGTGGGGGGGGTGTCCTCAGAAGGGACTGTGGGAATCCGGCCTCTCTCTGGCTTCCTGTTTCAAGATGTGATCTTTTTTTTATGTACTCCACCATCCACCATAGGCCCCTCACCAGACCAGCTCTATGCTGTTTGGGTTTTCAGCCTCCAAAGCTGCAACCTAAATAAATCTCTTTTTCTTCAAAGTAGGCTCAGGTATTCCATCATAGCACCAAAAACTGAGCTACGCACAGACCATTCTTCAGAAAGTAAAGGAATTTCCATTTCACATTTTCTGTGGAAATTTCCAAGTAGGAGTCAGTGAATGTGAGAGACAAACTAACAACCTGAAGTGTGTTTGTCTTGGGTTCACTTTGGGCTGCTATCACGGAATGTCACATACTGGGTAATTAACAAAGAACAGAGAGTTATTTTTCATAGTTCTGGAGGCTGGGAAGTCCAAGATTGGGGGGCTAGTTTCTAGAGAAGGGCTTTTGATGCATCAGCTTATGACAGAAGGCAGAAGGGCAAGAGAGAGAAACGATCTAAAGGCATTCTTTTATCAAGAACCCACTCTCAGTAACTAACCCATTCCAGTGACAATAGCATCGACCATTTATGACGACAGACCCCTTACAACCTAATCACCTCTTAAAATGTCCCATTTCCCAACACTGCTGCATTGGAGACTAGATTTAAGTGGTCAACACATGAGCCTGGGGGGACACACTGAAATCATAGCAGTATTTGTTCATGTAAGTGGAATGGTCTCAGTCACCCAAACCCCAGACATAAAGGAAAAGTCTCTCTCAAAATGATATATTTTTTAAAATTTTGTAGTATTATATTTTAGTTGTTGATAGACCTTTATTTTATTCATTTATATGCGGTGCTGAGAATTGAACCCAGTACCTCACACATGCCAGGCAAGTGTGCTACCACTGAACCATAGCCCCAGCCCCTCAAAAAGATCTTTTCACAGTGAGTTTTCCATGATGAGACCAGTTACCAACAGACTCAGATACCAACAGATACCAGGTAGGTCCTGACAAAACCAGAAGTATAGACAGAAACACCTTGGGACCTGGGGACTTCTTTTTCCTTTCTTCCTCAGGACACACTGTTTCCACAGCAGGCACAGTCTATGTGTGCCGGCTGGGTTCGCTACTGCTCTTTATCATTTTAGAACTAGCACCCTCACTGCTGGGGATTTTCCATGGTAACATAAATCTCTAGGCCTCTACTAGCAAATACTCACTGCTACCTCAATTAGAACAAGTGAAGTATTTGGAAATTCCCATGGCCTTGGCCAAGACCTTAATGGGGTGGATTTTAAAAAGTTCTGATTCCCTTCTTTCCATGCCAGCCAAGGGCACATTTCCCTGGCACAACACCACACCCCCCGCTCAAAAAATAAATCCTCTGGATTGGAAGCCTCTGAGAGCTTGCCTATTTAGGCCCTGAACTTAGCCTGAGAATACTCAGTGTACAAAAATAAGCAGAGCAGGAAGGTCATCTATTAAGCGAAGCCTCCCCATATTGGGGGAACTTCCTGTTATCAAGCATCCAAGAACGGGGTCAGGGCTGGTCTCTCCATCCCTTGTGACCAGGGCACTGGCTCAGAACCAGAAATCTGAGCGCTAAGGCAGTGTCTGCCATAGTAGGAAGAGCACAGAGAGGAGTCACACTTGGGCTCAATGTCAGGTCTGCCCCTTCCTGGCACTGTAGCCTCTTGGAACCAATGTTCCTCTAAAAAGAAAGGCAATGACCTCTGCCCTGTCCCTTCCCATTCATGAGGTATTTGAGAGTAAAATATTTGAAAATGATTCAAAAACTGTCAAGTGTTATCCCATAGTTAAAATCTAGGCTTATTATGAAGATTAAATTAAGTGAGAATACATTTACATTCACATATCCAGTGGTGTTCTGGTAAATGCTTAACAATTGGCTTCCTATAGGGGGAACTGCCTTGACTTTTAGTATTTGTCAATTTCTATGGTATAAATATTCCACCATGACTGACTTCAAAGTTCCAATACGATGTCCTTGAAAGTCAAGTTGAGAAGAAATGCACAATTGCCTCTGTGGGCTGGTCTGCTTCTCAGTTTCACCTCCTCTTCTAAAGCACTTAGCACAGTGCCTGGAAGGCAGGGCTGCTGAGCTCTTGTCTGTCCCTGTGTTTTCACAGCCAGATGTTCTCCAGTGGGGAAATGGTGGCTCTTCCCCCATCTGCTGAATCTGAATCCCTGAATGATGCTCATTTTAAAAACTTCTGGGGTGGGTCTGACACACAACCCTGGTTAGGACACAGCACCAGGCTGCAACATGGAGGCAGTGACAGGGCCTGTTTGTGGTGCAACCTGGATCCCAGAACAGGGCTGGACTCTGCTGTTGCTTTTCTCAATGAAGCAATGGAAGCTCCTTATCCTTCTCGAGAAATAAAATGATCCAGAAAGGGGTGGGAACCTGAGAGGTGAGTGAGGAGGGAGGTCTCTTGCTGACTGCCACCTACACTGGGTTTCTCTCCACCTTCCCCATGTCAGCTCTGCTGACCTGGTTTACTTCTTTAAATGTCACTCAGTGTCCCCATGGTGATCTCTGCTGGTTCTGCCACTGTTCAGTCCTCACTGCATATTCCATCCTGTGGGGCTGGTGCCCACTCACTCCCTTCTGGACCTTCTGGCTCCAGGGCCTTTTTTTTCTCCTTTCCCTTCTTACTGCCTCTGTGGGGTGCCTTAGAGAACCATGACAGATACATCCAACTAGGACAAGAAGCAGGGGTGCAAGGGCACGTGTGTCTGTCTCCCCATTTCCTTCAGCCCCTGCCATCTTGTCTGGCAGCTTTGCCCCTTGGACAGCCTGCATCCGTAAGAGGCCTTTCTTGAATAAAGAAAAACAAGTTACTGGGAAAGGGCCACAGGAAGGGAGGAGAGGAAGGCATTCCAGGTGAATTAATTATACCAGGAAAAGACCTGAAGTAATTGGGGCTTCCTTGGCTTGAGTATAATAGCAAAGGAAAATTGATTTTTAAGCCAAAAATGCTCACGTCCATCCATCATTGAATGTACGTCCCACCCATTTTTATGATCTCTTCCAATCCTGCGTGCCAATATAAATACCAACACCCTCTTGTCTTTTTTTAAGGTAACCTGGAGAAAATGAGAAGATGAACTTCTCCAAGAATGGAACAAAAATTTCCAGAGCATCTGTTTTAGGTACAAATATAATGACCAAATTTTCTCAACCACTGGGCATCAGAATTGCACTTAAGAGAAGGGAGCAGTGTCTGTCAGCCAGGACTATCGTAGAAAAAGCTGGCTTTCAAAGCTACAATAAATGGTCCTGATGGCTGAACGCCTGAGCTGGAAATTAAATGTTCTTCTTATATACTCGGAATGAGTGTGGCTTCCCCGATTTAAAGTAAAATAGGGAGGGGGATTGGCATTCACTAAGCACCTAAAATAGCCCGGTGCAGACAGCATGCTCAGCACATAAGCACTAATCTGCACACAGCCTCAGGAATGAAATCTTTTTACCCCATCTCAGAAGTGAGGTATAACCTGCTCAGAGCCTCAGCAAAGGGGCCAAGGGACACACACAAAAATGAGAGGTAGGGATAAGGAGCTCTTTCAGCTGGGGACCTAGATTCCAGTTGAAGCTCCTGCCTTTTCTTTACAGAAGGTCCTCCAAAAGGAATGCTAGCAGCACAGTCTTTGAGGGCACAGGAGGCAAGCTCTTTCCTTTCTTCTAATGCTCCTCCCCTTCATGGAAGCAAAGCATGAGAGAGAAGGGAGGGCAGTGTTTATGGCAGGGAGTGCGGGACTATGTGACCACATTGTTCTTAAGTTCACAGCTCTTAGGGCTACAGGCTTAAGACACCCAGAGGAATGATGCTAACTCTTAAAAGAAAGAAAGTGGGGTGGGGGGAAGCTTGGAGGCAAGAAATGATTATTTAAGATTGAAAGTATGACCTATACTTGGAATTCATCACACAGTCCTTGGATTCTCTATTCCATTAATCAGTTCTATGAGCCTCACCTGACCTCTGCGGCCCCTCTCTCCACCCCAGATAAAGTCCTGGAAGGAAGGGAGCTTGCTCATTCGTCTTGGAGCCCTTAGGACCCAGCAGACAGAGCTGCTGGCAGACATCGAGCAGTAAAAAAGTTTGTTGAACTGGATTTTGTTTTCCACCTTAATTCCCATCTTAGTCTAACTTTTCCTAGCCTTCCCTCCTCTAGGCTGTGTCTGTGACTCCCAGTCCCCTTACTTAGGGACAAGGGATAAATGGTTTTAGCACTCATGGATCAGTACACTACAGGAATATATTATCATTGAATTTTATGCCTTAAGCACCTAGCACAGGTGATACATGGGAAGTGCTTATTAAACAACAAACAGAAATGAATCTGTAAACTTTGGTGGAAAAGTGAGTACCTGATACCTAAAACTTTTAAACACAGTCTCTGCAACCTTGAGCAGAAAGTTCCAAGAGGACAGGGATTGTGTCATGTCAAACTAGTTATCAAACATGGTTCTCAATGCAAGGTAGGTGGCTTAGCTCCTAACAGTAAGATTTGTGTACTTTTAGGAGTTCAGTATCTATTTAAAGCACCATCAGTTGAAATCATTCCAGAATCACCTGTGACTAAACAAGGGGAATGAATATGAATATTCATGCTAAAGAACATTTAGTGTGGGAAACTCACAGCCTTACTGAGAAACCCCAAAGTCAAAAGCCACAGCATGCTGTGCTTACTCTGAGGGGGGCTGCAATGGGAGCCATGAATAGGCCACCTCCAAACCTCCCGCCCCAGTCACCGTGTTCTGGAGAGCCAGAACTGAAAGCTGGGCTTTGTAGAGGCTGCAGTCACTCTGAGGAAGGACACGGAGCACGCCATTCCCCACACCTCTTCGGCCACAGAATCCCTTTTCAGTACAACATCTGTCAACACCATCTGGACAATGCTGCACCACAGCACGACGTGCCCTTCACTAAACTCAGCTGCATAAGCTACAGGTGACCACCTCCTCATTATGCCCAGGATGATGGGCTAGGTGTAGAAAGGACCTCAGAGAGTGAAGGACAGTCTCTGTCCTTGGGGAGCTTTCTGTCTTACTTGGGAGATTAGAGGAGGCAGAATTAGCAGAGGGGCAGAGAGCAAGCCAGGAACTAAACAAGGCCAAAGTGGTGTGGGAGAAACTACCTGGATGGGTGGGTTTTGCTCTGTAGATAGGAGGTGGTGAAAGGAGAGCACCAGTCTAAAAAACAGACAACCAGAGAGATTCTGCAAAGAACAGTGATGCTGATTGGAAAAAAGGAGAGCATTGTAAGGGGAGGACGTGTGCAGCAGCAAACTGTGGGCACAGTCAAAGAGGGCGAGGCAAGGGGAAGTTTTAAGAGACAACAACGAGGAGGAGGATTACGTCAGCTATTCTGAAACAAGAATCCTTGGCCACAATGATTAATAACAAGAATGGTGCAAGTCCAAGGTTGAACAGACAGTTGCGGGGCAGATGTCCTTTTGTATAAGGTTGCAGAGGCTTCTGTGAGCTTGTGGTTGTGGCAGTCTTTTGTGACAGTTACTATCCCAGGCAGTCATGCGAAAGAACCTTTCCTTCATAACCTCCTGGCTTTATTTTTGATTAAGATTGGCACAAAGAACTCCATTTTGATTCTGATAACTTTGACAGGCAGCAGGAGAGAAAAAGACATGGAAGGGATAGGCTGTTACAAGGGGAGAGTGGCTAGGCACTGTCCCCCTGACTGAAGCATGAAGTACCAGCTGAGTCATATAATGGGGAGAAATCTTTAGGATGGTCTCACTTGTGGGGTCACACTCTGAATGTACTCAAAAGTATGTACTTCATGGAAAACTCTGGAAGAGCTTTAAGCACAGGAGTGACATAACTGGAGTTGTATTTATGAACTGATAGCATTAAGAAGTATTCTTAATAATAACTCTCAGGAGAGAAATTTTCATGTAATATGGTATACAGTGAAAACATATTGAGTTTAATTTGAATGTCAGACTACCACCTTTGAAATATAAAATATAGCTAAAATATATCCAAAGAATATATATTTTATAATTGTTAGACTGTTAGATATTCATTATAGGTGACAGAGGAATCTACTGTTAGTTATCTATTGCTTTATAACACACTGCTAAGATAAACTTAGTAACTTAAAACCACACACTTATTATCTCAGTTTTTGAGGAACAGGAGTCCAGGTATAGGTGAATTAGTCCTTACTTCAGGGTCTCTGACAAAACTGCATTCAAAGTGTCAGCCAGGGCTAGGGTCTCACTAGAAGGCTCAACCAGCTCATGTGCTGATGGGCAGGGTTCAATTCCTTGAGGGTTGATGAACCGGGGGACTAGCTCAGTTCCTTGCTTCCTTTAAGACTTTGAAGGCTGTTGGCCTGAGGCCACCCTCAGTTCCTGACCACATGAGCCTCTCCAACATGGTGGCTCACTTTATCAAAGGCAGACAGGGAGAGTCTGAAAGATCAAAATCACTATCCTTTTTTTTTTTTTTAAGTTGGACACAGTATCTTTATTTATTTATTTTTATGTGGTGCTGAGGATTGAACCTAGGGCCTCACACATGCTAGGTGAGCACTCTGTCACTGAGTCACAAACCCAGCCTCCAAAATCACTATCCTTCACCATGGAAATAACATCCTTTCAATATCACCAATATTTTATTGTAGAAACAAAGGAGCGGGATTTCACAAGGATGTGAATACAGGAGGCAGGGATTACTGGGCACCATCTTGGTGGCTGCCTGCTGCATTCATATTTTACAAAGTTCTGGAACAGAGCAAATGGATGAAAAACTCATAACATTTAAAAATAATTATGCCCCAAATAAACCTTTAGAACTTGGGATCAGTGCAGGGAAGAAGTTTATTTGGTGGAGTGTTACAGTCAAGGATAAATAACCACATGTCAAGTCCCTTAGCCAAATGGGACCCTATTAGAAGAACAACCATGGAGGAAGGAAAGTGATCCTCTTTATTCCAATAAACCCTCTGCCTGCCAGCCACATATCTGTTCTTGGGACTGGGCTCACCCAATCTTCTTTCATTTAAGCCCTCAGACGTATGCGGACTCCATAAAGGAGAGACACTCTTTTGTTCTACACAGATGAAATAAGATACTCTTCATTCTGTCTGTTCATACCCCTTCCTGGGATTGCCTCCTTCACATAAAGAATGTACCAGCTACATTCCTGAAGATGAGAAACCAAATGTTGTCAGGGCTGATTTGTGATTCTTGGGAGGAAGAAAGTAAAGACAGACGGGGAGGGTCTTACTGGATGTGTGCAAGTGCGAGAAGGCCAGTAGGACTGCCAGGTCAGGAGACGGCTCATAAAATAGCGTCTTTGATCTGTAGGTCACCAGTTTATTTAAGGTTGCCCTGAGACATTTCCTTGAAATATACATTTTTGGAATTCTTCCAGAAAAGCTTCCAACCTTAGGGTTATCTTTTTCTTTTTTGTAGTGTACTGGATTTTGATTTATCATTCCCTATGAAGCTGTGGGTGAGATCTCACCTTTATTTGTTCAAAAACCATCCAGGCACACTTAAGTGCTCTCCCTCTAATTGGTTATGTGTGGATTCTGCCAAGAAATGACTATCTGTATTTCTATTACAACTCAGAAATCACCACACAGTCAGAGCCGTGAAGTGGAGGGTCTCAAGGCCTTGCTATTCAACTTGGCCTTCAGACATTAACAGGGACTTTTTCCATCAGGCTACAGAGCCTGGAGGAAATGCCACAGGATATTAAACATGTCAACACCATGCTTTTCAAGAAGAAATGTGAGAAGCTGGCTTTGGTCACTGAGATGACCACACTCAATCAATGACTAAAGGCTAGCCTGGCTTCTTTAGGTTAGTATCCCACTATTTGTCCAGACAGTGATGTGGAAAGGCACAGGATCTTAGCTGTTTCAGACTAAAGAAATTAAGAATTTATAACATAATGTCAAATAATCAACATTTTGGCCTTAGGATAAAATTCCTTTAGTTTTAAATATTGTTATATTTTGTTTAAGGGAGTGGTGGGTAGTGGGATGGCTGGGGAGTTAAAGTTATACAAGGTAAAAATTGGGGTTTCTATTGTCATATTTCACCTCAAAAAGCAGTATACTTTCTGCTGTTCTTCCAAAGCCATTTACACACCTCCCACCATCACTGGTGTATCCACCAGAGTAACCACTACTCCATCCCAGTAACAATCAGTTCCTTACTTTTCTTTGCAGCTTTAACACCAAGCATGCATCATTAAAAAAGAGTTTAATATCATCCGTTTTGAACTTCGATTTTGTGTGCATGTGAACATACAGTGGGCATTCCCTCCACATCTGGCTTCTTTGCTCAACATGCTTGAGATCTACTCATGGATTGCTATGGTATAGATGGAGAAAACTCATTTTCATTGATGCAGACTATTCCATTGCACGCTGACCCATTTACGAATCCATTTCTCCTGTCAGTAGATATTTGGATTGTTTTCACTTGGGGGCTTTGATGGGTAATTAGCTGCTATAAACAATTCTTGTATGTGAGTTCTGGAGCAAATTGCATACATGTTCATGTCTAGGAATGGTATTGTTGGGTCACAGAGCATGCAGAGCTTTAACATTAGCAGATCTCGCCCAACTGTTTTCCAGAGTATATATATCATGTTACCCTCCCATCAGCCATGTTTAAGAGTTGCTGTTAGTCCACATCCTCACCAACATTTGCTATGCACAGTCATTTTAACATTAGCCATTCTGTTGAGTATGTGGTAATAGTTCTTTGTGAACTATTACTTCTCTCTCTGATGATTCAATCTGAGAATATTTTTATTTGGTTATCCCCTTTTGAGTAATGCTTAGTTTGTTAGCTGGGTTGTTTTTTCTTTTTTTATTTACAGGTTTTAAAAAAATATCCTAAATCCATGTCCTCGTTAGGTTATATGTATTGAAAATACCTTCACCCCTCTCTTTAGCTTGCTTTTTCAATCTCCTCATCACATCTTTTGATAAACAGAAGCTTCTAACTTTAATGCAGTCCAATATTATAAAAAGTTTTTTCCTCCAGGGTTAGTGTTGGCTTTCTGTATGGCTTTCAGGACTCCTTCATCTCCCCCAGTATCATGAAGATATTCTCCCAAAGTATCTTCTAGATGCTTTATAGTTGCACATCTATGTCTACAATTCACTTGGAATTGATACTATGGTATGAGGTAGGGGATCGAGATTCACTTTTTTCCTAGCATGGGTATCTAAATGACCCAGTATCACTTACTGAAAAGATAATTCTTTTTCTAATATTCAGCAGTGTCGGCTTTATAGTGAATCAAGTATATAAATACCTGTATATAAATATTTCTGTATTCTATATTGTTCCCATGGAACAAAATAATTTGTCCTCATAGCAATGTCACACTGTCTTACTGTCATTTTAATAAGTCTTGATATCTAGTTGTGTCTTAGCTTTGCTCTTTAAGATTGTTTTGGCTACTCTCTTGTACTTCCACATACATTTTGGAATCATAAAATGATTCTTAACTACTAGAATTCTGAATTTTGATCAAGACTATATTAAATTTATAGATCAATTGGGGAGAAACATTTTGATTATATTGGTTTTTCCAAATTATGAGCATAGTATTTCCCACCATATATTTCTTCAGGACTTCTTTTTTTTTTTTTTTGTAACCTTTATTTATTTATTCATGTGATGCTGAGGATCAAACCCAGCACCTCACATGTGCTAGGCAAGCACTGTACCACTGAGCTACAACCCCAGCCCTTCTTTAGAACTTCTTTAATTTCTTTGAAAATGCTTTAGTTTTTTTGTTGTAATATTTGCCTTTATCAACCTTTAGAAAGACTGACTCCTAAGTATTTAAATTTTTGTGCTATTATAAATGATATCACTTAATACAGCCTTATGTATATGTGTAAACTAAAAAGTGATTTTTAAAGTCTATATGAAAATTCTGAATTTGAGAACTAATAATTTTCATCAATTCATTACAATTTCAGATGTTAATTCTCCAAATAACTCTTCTCTATTCTCCTTAGTACCCTTATGAAATTTTGATTAGATATATCATCTGGAAAGTTATCCTCTATGTTTCCTAAGTTCTCTTATTTTTCTCCCTTTTTGACATGGAATGTGCTGTTATCTTCAGAGCTAGCCTTCTCTTCACTAATTCTCTCATCAGCTCTGTAATCTGTTGACCCAATGGTTCTCAAAAGAGGGGACTTTGATACACACACCCCAAGAGCTACTTTGCAACATGAGAAAACTTTTTTTTTTTTTGTCCTAAGTGAAAGAGGTATGCTACTGACATCTCATGAGTAGAGGTCAGAGCTGCTGGTAAACACTAAAATGCACAAGGCAGCTCCATGACAAAGAACCAATCCAGCCCAAACATCAGTAGTGTCAAGGTTGAGAAATCTTGGTTTAAAAGAGAAAGAGAAAGGAGTGCACAAGAGCACCAAGGGAGAAGGGGTTGTCTAATTCCCTGTCATTCTTCCTGTGGAATAAATACGGATTGGAGAGAGGCTGAATTGGTTCCTCTTGTTCTTTTCCTTCTAGCACATGGAAGAGAAATTTTCTCTAAGAAGCATTCATCAGAAGAAGGGCATGAGTGTTCCTCCCAAGAACACTTTTATCTGACACCATTTTCCCATAGGTACCACCCATAAACCAAAACAAGAGGTGCCTATGCCCCAGGCCTTTCACTACAAAAAGTTCTTCTCTGACATTCCTTGAAGGATCAAGGGGGAAATCCCAAGCTAGAACCTGTACTAGCCCCATCTCCTAGACCATGCTCAGATACCTGGAACCCTAAGAGTTCCTGCTGAAAGCCCCAAAGACTGCATCCAGAGGCTGTATGTACCTCTCCCCGGGTCCATGTTCCTGAGGGTGGAGTGGACTCTGGTCTACACACTCCTAGGTCTGGTAGGTAGCCATGGAGCACTATTTGCGGGTGGTGTGGGCACACCTATAGCTGGGACAGGCCTGAGTGCACAGAGGCCCACTGAGCAGGAAGGAGCTGTGAGAGGGCCAAAGCTCCCTGTATTCCCCTCTTCTGGTCTGCAATTCTGAGATGTTTGAGAACTCTAAATTAAAATATGAACTTCTAAGTCATTATAAGAACAAGTTTTATTACGTATCTTTGCTCAATTTATAACTTTGAAATATGTCAGTACATGTACATGGGCTTGTTTTTCTCCTCTGGCCCTCAGTTTCTCCCATGTTAAAGGAAGGAGGCTGCAAGCAGGAGGTTCCCAAGTTCAAGGCCAGCTTCCAAAACTTAGCGAGATCCTGTCTCAAAATAAAATAAGACGGCTGGGGGTGTAGCACAGTGGCATGTTTGAAGCCCTGGGTTCAATCCCTAGTACTGCACAATAAAAAAATAAAAAAGAAAGGTCTGCTTCCATGTGCTTTATTGAAAATCTTAAAATCACTGTCTCTTCCTAATATGTGTAAATGTTCTCCCCGACTAATGATGGGTTACATTCCAGTAAATCCATCCTAAGTTGAAAAGACACTTAATACACCTAACCTACCAAACATCATGACGTGCCGCACACTCTGCTGTGGAGTCCAGGCTGCTCACCTCCTGACCCCATAGCTGACTGCGAGCTCCCAGGGTATCATATTGCATGCTGCTACGATGGGAAAAGATCAAAATTCAAAATTTGAAGTACTATTTCTACCGAATACCTATGTCCTTTACACCACTATAAAATAAAAAATATCATTAAATAGAACCCATCTCTATATTTACTTATAGAAAAAATAGTCTGGAAGTGTGTCTAGAAAAATGTTAAGCATTAGGTAGGATTTTAGACAATTTTTTTCTTCTTATGTATTTGTATTTTATAATTGAACATGGAACAATTGTGTAATTTATTAAAAAAGAAAGGTGAATACTAATCAGGGCATACCTACACTCCCCACCAAAAAAAAACAACCCATGTCCTACTGATTACGGTCACTCTGGCCTTAACTGATTCAGTATGTAAAGTGCACTCTAGTTTCATTACTGTTACTGGTGTGTGTGTGTGTGTGTGTGTGTGTGTGTGTGTGTGAGAGAGAGAGAGAGAGAGAAAGAGAGAAGGAACGAACTGTTGAGGCACAAGCAGGTCTTCCAGCCAGACCACTGTAAAAATACCAAGACAGCTTTTATCAGTCTTGGCACCAGACACACTAGAGGCCAAACCGATTTCAGTAAGTAGTGATGAAGGGCACAAAGAAGACTGAAAGATACTCTGCAGCATTGTTTCTCAAACCACAGGGCTGTGACCCCCATGGGGATTACAGAAACTGGAGCCAAGCTGCTGGCTGCCCTCATCCCAGAACTCCACCAGCCCCTGGGAACTGATAGACCATCCACAATGCCTCTTTCTCTTAATCATAACAAGAACTAATTGTGCACAGTTGGTCACAAAATACTTCACATACATCATCGGATAAGTTCTGCCTGGTTTGCAAGGATGGGTTTTTGCATTTTATAGCTAAGGAAATTGAGGTGCAGAGAGGTTCAGACAGGCTCAGGTGTGGTCACAGCTAGGAAGTGCTGAGGCTGGGACTTCGACCAGGTCTTCCGATTCTCCATGTTCATCCTGGGAAGGCAACTCCTCATTGCAATTTTTTTTCTTTTCTTTCTTGTTTTTCTTTTTGCTTATTCTTTCCTATCATATTTCTCTTTCCTTTTCTGAATTCCTAATGATAGGAACTTGGTTCTCTTTCTCCCTCACTTCATAAAAGTCTATCAAATTTTTTTTCCTTTATCCCTTTCCTTATCCCTACTTGTGGCCCAGAAATGGGGAAAGGGTTGCTATAGAACAAAAATGCGGAGAATCACAACACTGGCTTTATGGCCCAGCGGCACTGAATATCATAAGGCTCTCGAGGCGGGAACAGAAAAGACTGTGTCAGTTTCTGTCATCAAATGGTTTCTAAGACACTTTTACTCACATTGTATATCTATCTATTAAACCTTTTCACTTTCAGTCCGCTTCATATGCATCTTCTCAATAGACACCGCTGTGCTACATCAATCACTAACAGGCTACATTTAAGGAAAGAGAGGCCCAGAGAGGTTATAAGACTTCTTGAAGTCCCCCAGTAATAGAATTTTGAAGAAGCATACCTCTTTGCAGGAGCAGGATTGTGTAATAATTCTATATGTCTAGATACCGATGCTCATTTTAGCCCTCAGTCTGGAAAAAGTTAGCAATGCATGGGCTAGCTCTTTAACAGCAATGACATGAATGACCCCTACCCCACCCCTTTCTGGCAATAATATTGTAAAAGATTAAAAATCGGCTGATACTTACCATTCAGAAGACCACTTTAATGATATCAGTTTTCCTCCTTGTAGCCCTTGGCAGGATTCCTTTTTCACAGATCACAATGTTGGCACAGGGCCAAGAGATGGTGAGATTGACTCATGGGTCACTGCAGTTTATAAGAAGTCAGAATAATAAAAAGGAAGGCAGATCTGACATCACTGGCAAGGGAAAAATTTCTGGTGTTGGGCTAAGAGAACTAATTACAACTAGCTCTGACTAAAGAGCTTGTAGGACCAAACTAAGCCCAAGGAAAAACAAGTCTACAAATAAAGTCAAACTATATTAGCAGCTTGCAGACATACTCTCAAAATGGGCCATTACCATTACTTATCCTAAAGTCATAGAAAAAAACAGAATCTGCTCAAGCACACTCTCCATTAACCAGGATGAAAGAGAAGTGCTTCATCATGAAGTAATGAGGACACATACACAAATATACACACAACTGGTTTTTAAATAATTGGCTTTGCTACTGGCTACATATCCAGAGTAAAAAGTACCTCTTTGTTTACTAAGCCACTGCAACCTAAAACAAAGAAGAAAAAAAAATTCAAGATAAGCTCAGCTTTTAAGTTACTTTGGTGAAAACCAAATGCAGCTACAATTATTATTAGGACTTGGACTGTGAAGAACTCTAAGAGTTAAAAGCAAACCAGCATTACCTTCAGCCCATAAGGGATTACTCTTTTATTAGTATAGTCTTGGGATTAGTGGAAATGTCTGTGTAATGAATGCAGCCACTATATTTGCGCACATGCCTGAATAAGCTACTTGTTGATTGAAACCTATCTATTTATAAGCACTTCAGCATGTTGTGAAAAATCCATCTGTGTTTTCCACAGCATGGCACCCACAATTTGAATAAAGGTTCTTTGCCATTTCTCTATAGGGCCTGTTAAATGAACAAGCAGAAAGGAAGTGTGTTGTATCCACTTAGCTGATTTTATTCCTCACTCTTGGCCAGTAAAGTGGAGTTACCTTATCTAAACAGCAATTTAGATTGATGTGGATGTTAGAAAAACAGAATGGGGGGAAAAAAGAAAAGAAACACTTTTTATCAGACTCACCAGGGTTTTAAACTAGTAGATATAATATAACTTAGATAAATGGTCCCAAACAGTGCCAGTTAGCCAGACCTTTATGTCATATCTTTGAAATCTGGAAGGTAAGTGGATTTACTACAAATACTTGTTATCAATTCTGTTTTCCATTTCTACCTATGAATGGCACACCAATAGCATGTCTGAAAGAAATGGGTATATAGCATGGGAAGAATAGTCTCAATGCACAATTAAAGGAGCCAACGCTTTCAATGTTTGGGTCCTCATTACCAGACTGAGGCTTCACTTGAGCTACGGCCAAGCTCACCACCCCTGAATGGGGGTCCCACAGTCCATTTCAGGTTCTGTAGTTGAGCCCCACCGTTTCCTCCCCACCCCTCAACACACACCGCTGCTCTGCTTCCCAGACTTGGCCCCAGTTCTCCAAGCTTCCTGTGGTTTGGTTTTGGGTGTTGAGAAGGGATCTCTTATTCCATTGGAGTTTATTTTCATTCCTCTGCACTTAAGGACCCATTTACTATGTTACTTCTTTGGAAAAATGCTGACAAGGAATTTATTAAAAATAATTTTTTAAAAAGAGTAAATAATCATAATAAATCACAGACTATTCTCAACTGAGACCTCACAAAATTTCTCCCGGAGAACTTTATGAATGAGAACAGGCACACTGCCCAGGTATCCCATGGTTAGAAAGAAAAGACTATTGGAAGCTTTAACATAGCAAGGAGGAAAAAAATGCAGACTTTAGAAGTCTTTGGATCTTGCTTATTTCTCTTTCTACAGTTTATGACCCTTAGTTTCCTAGTGTTATCAAAAACCAACCTATCAGGACTCTTTCGTTGTTGTTCTCATTAGTTACACCTGACTACTAAAATGCACTTTTTAAAAAAAATACTTTTATTAGTTATTGATGGACTTTTATTTATTTATTTTTTATATGTGGTGCTGAGAATTGAACCTAGTGCCTCACACAAGCTAGGCAACTGCTCTACCACTGAGCCACAACCCCAGTCCCCACTTTTTATTATTATTTGTTTTTTAGTTGGACCCAATATCTTTATTTATTTATTTTTATGTGGTGCTGAGGATTGAACCCAGGGCCTCGCATATGCTAGGTGAGTGCTCCACTGCTGAGCCACAACTCCAGCCCCTAGAATGCACTTTTGACACATCATACATAACTGGAGTATAACTTCTTCTGGTTATATATGATGTAGTATCACACTGGTTGTGTAGTCATATATGCACATAAAGGTAATAATGTCCAGTTCATTCTACTATCTTTCCTGCCCTGATTCCCCCTTCCCTCCCTTCTGCTTAACCCAAAGTAACTCTATTTTTCCCTAGCCAACCCCCTTATTGTGAATTAGCATCCACATCAGAGAAAACATTCAGCCTTTGGTTTTTGGCTTTTTTTGCTTAGCATGATATTCTCCAGCTCCATCCATTTACCAGCAAATGCCTTCATTTCACTCTTCTTTAAGGCTGAGTAATGTTCCACTATGTATATGTACTACAGTTTCTCTCTCCATTCATCTGTTGAAGGGCATCTAGGTTGGTTCCATAGCTTAGCTATTGTAAATTGAGCTACTATGAACAGTGATGTGGCCCTGTCACTATAGTATGCTGATTTTAAATCCTCTGGGTATAAACTAAGGAGAGAGATAACTGTGTCAAATGGTGGTTCCATTCCAAGTTTTCTTAGGAATCTCCATACTGCTTTCCAAAGTGGCTGCCCCAATTTGCACTCCCACCAGCGATGTATGAGCATGCCTTTCCCCCACATCTTTGCCAACATGTATTGTTGCTCGTATTCTTGATAATTGTCATTCTGACTGGAGTGAAATCTTAAGTAGTTTTGATTTGCATTTCTCTAATTGCTAGAGATGTTGAACATTTTTTCAGATATTTATTGATCGATTGTATTTCTTCTGTGAAGAGTCTGTTCAGTTCCTTAGCCCATTTATTGACTGGGTTGTTTTTGTTTTTTAGTGTAAGTTTTTTGAGTTCTTTGTATATCCTGGAGATTAATGCTCTGAGGTGTATGTGGTAAAAATTTTCTCCCATTCTGTAGTCTTTCTCTTCATGTTATTGTTTCCTTTGCTGAGAAGCAGCTTTTTAGTTTGATTCCATCCCACTTATTGATTCTTGATATTACTTCTTGCACATTAGGAATCTTTTTAAGGAAGTCAGCTCCTAAGCAAGCCAACATAGTGAAGATTTGGGCCTACGTTTTCTATTAGGTGCAGGGTCTCTGTTCTAGTGTCGTCTTGATCCACTTTGAGTTCAGTTTCTTGCAGGGTGAGGAGATAGGGGTTTAATCTCATTTTATTACATATGAATTCCTCTCCCCAGCACTATTTGTTGAATAGGCTATCTTTTCTCCATGAATGTTTTTAGTGTCTTCGTCTAGTATGAGATAATCGTATTTATGTGAGTTTGTTTCTGTGTCTTCTATTCTGTACCACTGATCTACCTAGTTCTGGTGCCAATACAATGCCATTTTTGTTACTACTGCTCTGTAGTATAGTTTAAGGTCTGGTATTGTGATGCCTCCTGCTTTACTCTGTTTGCTAAGTATTGCTTTGGCTATTCTGGGTGCCTTATTTTTCCAAATGAATTTCATGATTGTTTATCTAGTTCTATGAAGAATGTCATTGGGATTTTAATAGAAATTGAATTAAATCTGTATAATGCTTTTGGTATTTTGACAATATTAATTCTGCCTATCCAGGAGCATGGGAGATCTTTCCATTTTCTAAGGTCTTCTTTAATTTCTTTCTTTAGTGTTCTGTAGTTTTCATTGTAGGGGTCTTTCACTTCTTTTGTTAGATTGATTCCCAAATTGTTTTTTTTTTTTGGGGGGGGTAGTTTTCCTAATTTCTCTTTCAGTAGATTCATCACTGATGTACAGAAACACATTTGATTTATGGGTTAGCAGGACTCTTTTGAGAGTGGAAGATGACGCTACACATAGTGCTTGGCACATAATGAGAAATTAGTAACTTACAGCTACTACTACTATTATTATTATTATTATTATTAAAACTGTGAGAACTCAATAAAAAAGTTAGAGGATCACAGCCTACTTTTCTAATTGACAAAGCAAAAGAATAATTTTGAAAATGAAATTACCACTAGAAAAACAAACTTGAAACTTATAAAAGGTAAGGCATTTGGAAACACAGGTATTTAGCAACAATAGACAGACACAAAGCACTAAGACACTATAGAAAAGGGTACAGACCTCTTTGTAAACATGCATGCATCATGTTGGATACAGGGCACATGCCTGTAATCCCAGTGATTTGGGTAGCTGAGGCAGAAGGCTTACTAGTTCAAGGTCAGCCTTGGCAACTTTGTGAGACCCTACCCCAATTTATTTATTTATTTATTTATTTATTCATTTATTTATAAATAAATGAATAAATAAATAAATAAATGGAACAGGGATACAGCTCAGTGGTAAAATGCTCCTGGGTTTAATCCCTAGTACTAAAAAAACAAACAAAAAACTCCCAGTCTCATCACTGAGACTGAGAACTTGATGGAAGATACTATTTATCAACACCCATTTTACAGATGAGGAAGTCAAACAGCTAAATGTTCAGTGTTCACAGATGGTAGAGATGAGATTTTTGTAGAAAACTTCAAGTTTTTCCTTCCCATACATTTTCTTCAATTTTAAACAGTTAAATAAGATTATTAAACATAACTAATAGATTTATGTCCTTTAATTTTTTTTGGGGGGGAGGAGTGTACCAGGAAATGAACCCAGGGGACACTTTACCACTGAGTTACATCCCAGCTCTTTTACTTTTTCTTTTGAGGTAGGGTCTTGCTAAGTTGCCCAGGCTGGCCTTAAACTTGCAATCCTCCTGCCTCAGCCATCCCAGGTGTGCACTATCACGCTCAGGGGTCTATGGCCTTTAAAAGGAGACATCAATAGCTCATCCCATTGTTAAGAGGATGCAGGGCAGCTCCTGCAGACTTCAACCCAGTATAGCAGTGCAGAACAGGATTGAAAGGAGACAACCTGTTGGTAACATGGTTTCTGACTACCCCAATCATGGTGTCTTTCAATCTGAACCCCTAGGACACTGAATAGAACTAAAAATTTCCAAAACTTTGAAGTTCTACCTCAATCTTCGACTTAATTCCTGAAATTCTTGTCCTTTTCAGTTCTGTCTTACCCATTTTCTACTTGGGTTCACAGCTCACTACTGATAAAGAATTAACTTTAAAACCCTGCTTTATCCATCCAGTCATCATTCATTTGCTCACCTTTTCCTCAATGGCTTCCAGAAAGATTAAACGGACCCTAAATGTTAATTTCTGCTGCTACCTCATTTTATTGGACTTTCCCGCAAGTCTGGTATCTTCTTTAACAGAACGTTCTTTGAGGCATACATAAACTTTTATTTTTAAGGCTGGTATGATAACAGAAAAAAGAAGTAGGTGGTTAAGGAAAGAGCACTTTAGAATGGGTGAGCATTCATAAGCAAAATTCACTGATGAGAATTTTTTAAAGACTTTTTAATGTTCAGAGGACTTTACATTTACAGATTATAAAATGTTAAATTTCCAAAGGCAGTTGAAACTAATAAAGCAGCTAGGAATAGAAATTGTTCACATCTTATAAATAAGAACATGGAAAAAAACAAGGTTGAGTGATTTATGCATAAGACCCAAAATTCAGCAAGCCAAGCCAGGAACCTAAGAATTCCTTGCTATGACTCTTGTACTAAGATTATTAACCTCAGCTGCTGCCTTCAATATTTGTTCCCATAGACATTACTGAGAAAGCATTTTACTTAGACATTTTTGTAATATGGCACCATTTATAGCTGTCTTCACCCATAATAACCTTATTAAACAAAATCTTTAGGGCTGGCAATATACACCATGAGGAGGAGGTAACAGCCTGGTTACTAGTGGCTCATGACTGGATTGTAATTTGGTATGTCATTTTTTTTTTCTCTTGCATTTTCTTGATTTAAAAGTTAGACCATGCTCACACTTCCAATTTTGCCAAGCCCGCATCTTTCTGACACAAACATAAAATCTCAAGTGTAAATGTTTCCATCACCAAATCCACTTTTTTTTTTTTTTAAACACCCTTGGACAATAAAGCAGCCAATCTAATGATTCCACAAATTGTAGTATATTTTTTTTTTCCGGTTCAGACTGTTTTTCCAAGGAATGATCCAATTCATGTTAGGCTGACAGAGAATTAAACACTATCCTAAAAAGGAAACTATTTTCTTTTTGTGCTGAAATACCTCAAGAATAATACAAATCATGAAATTAACCATAATTAAGGCCTAAAGAAATAAGGATCTTTTTATGTTCTTTAGAACGTGCAAACTTTTAAGAATATCACAAAAACAAGAATGTTAGTCATAAAACAGAAATTTATTTTAAAAATCAGTTCAGTGTTTCAGATATATACAATATAAGAAAAACTCCAAAAGATGAAGGCACCTTTTCCAGAATGCTTCCAACAGAGTCAATACTGATTTCGAAACTGGTTGCTTAGGTCTTGGAGCTCTGTGACCAAGGCATCCATAGCTGCTACTTCATCTGCTAAATCCCCAGAAATTTCTCCTCTTGTCACATCTGTAAAAAGTTGCTGCAACATAAAAAACAAAGCATCACCATCAAAACAATGAAAATTTCTTTCAAATAAAATGGCTACAAATATAGAATTAAAATTTTCCTTTCTTAAAATACTATAACAGCATTTGTTTACCATCCTGGAAATATACAAGCTGTAATAATTAAACAGTGAGTCCAAATAACATGCCTGAACTTACAAACTCAAACAAACTCTGCTCTTCAATTTCCTTAAGTACTGTTGATTCATTTCAAAGTAATTCAATGGCTTTTCAGTGAACAAACATCATTCATTCAAATAAAAATTTTCTGTGTATGCAAGCAGAACAAATACTTTATATTCAAATTCATATAAATCATAGCCTTTTGCTACTTATTTGAAAATTAGTTTTCATGTATGCATCAGAGATCACAAAGATTATAAAAATTTGGTAAAAGCAAAAAAGCCCAACAAAATAAAATAAAAATAAATGTGTGCCCCTCCTGGAAAAAGAATTCTCTTGGAAGGTTTATTGCAACATATTTCAGTAATGCTACCATAGCTGAAAACCCTCTGAAATGCTTCTCCAGGAACTGCCTGCTGAGCCAATACAGGCACCCTAGAAAATCAGCTTTAGAATTTTCAGACCATTGTGTGTATATATATATGTTTGTGTGTGTATGTGTGTGCTTCGTGTGTCTATGTGGTTTACTTTTGGTTTTTGTTTTAGTACCAGGGATTGAACTCAGGAGCACTCGACCACTGAGCCACATCTCCAGCCCTATTTTGTATTTTTTTTAGAGACAGGATCTCATTGAGTTGCTTAGTTCTTTGCTTTTGCTTAGACTGGCTCTGAACTTGTGATCCTCCTGTCTCGGCCTCCCAAGCTGTTCAGATTACAAGCATGCACCACTGCGCCTGGCTCTCTCTGTGTTTTAATAAGGATAATGTATTTAGCTTGCCCATATATCTTTTTCATCAGACTTGACTACTAGATGATCTGTAGAGCTTTTCATAACAGGATGACCTAAGAACTGCCAAAGCATGATCATTGGAGAAAACACCTGTTAGGAAAATAATCTGAGTTCATCTTGTGTATTTTTCAGCTAAGAATCACAGTGCTTGCAAATCATAATGAATCTGCATCACTTCTCTATGAGATAAGGAGGAAGTGGAGAGAAACTGAAGCTTAGAAAGAATGAATAATTTGCTGAGTGTAAGAGGTAAAATCTGTTCTTCCTTCAGGGTTTCCATATCCAGGCTCCCTGGCCGCCGACCAACAGGCCTCACGCCACTCTTGGCAGCAACCCTGTACAATGACAGAGTGCTAAGGGTAGAGGAGTCACTCTGCCCTGGGAGAGCATGAACTGAGTCACTTGTTAGATGAGTCTATTTAAATTTCTTAGAGCTTTACGGGTTATGTTTGTTTGCATTAATAAAGCAATTCTTTGTTTAAAAGGACAAAAAAAGTTCCAGGAGTTTATTTCCATGAAGCCCTTGGTCTGAGAAGAAAGGACCACATATTTGTGTAAACCAAACCTATTGCACTTCCATTTTTTAAAGTGTTCTTAAAAAGTGGTGTTTTTAAGGTAATTCAGTTTAGCAATATGATCAGTTAGGCACACGATCAGACTTCCATTTATATAATACGCAAGAAGGTGCTTCAAAGGAGGTTTAGGAGAAAATTTTTGTCACTTTTTGGATGATCTGGTCAGGATCTAATGAGAAGAAAATCTAAACAGATAATTTTGGTAGAGGGGTGCTGGGGATTGAACCAGGGGCCTTACCACATTCCCAGTTCCACTCACATCCCTTTTTTGAGACAGGGTCTCACTTAGTTGTTTATGGCCTCAATGAGTTACTGAGATTGGCCTCAAACTTGTAATCCTCCTGTCACAGCCTCCCCAGTTGCTTGGATTACCAGCATGCACCACCACAGCCAGCCACAGATGATGTTCTGAGGTCTCATTTTTAGTGGGTGGGAATTTACAACAATATGAAGGCTGTATTGTACCTGCAACCTTCACAGACAACACTATTTAAGTCAAGCAGGTACAAATTTATGTAAAAGTAATAACTGATTAAAAAAAAAAAGGCTTTGCGGAGAGATAAGGGAACTGAAGGAGTACATCCTTCAGAGAGAAACAGTTATGGATGGGTCAGTGATCTAATCAAAAGCAGGAAACTCAGCTCCAGATCTGGAAGTCACAGAATAAGCTTGCTTTCTTGCTTTTCAAGAGCTCTCTTGCAGAGCACTCTTGCAAAGCTGGAAGGAAATATAGCTCAGCTAAATACGAATGGGAAAGTGAATTAATTATCTACTGATAATTAATAAATAAATAAAAATAATAAATAAAAATAAGACCTTAATCTAAAAAAATCAAACAATTAACAAAGACAAACTCTGGAAATGTTCTACAAAATTTTTAAAAAATATCTAGAAATGGCTTCCATGTGCCACAGACTTTCTCTCACAAGTAAATCAAATTGGTTTGCAACCCAAGACTAAATGGTGAAAGCAAGGTAAGATTAGAAAACAAAGTACTGAATTGTATAAGAAGTTATATTTCTTTAAATTTTGCTTCCAGAGGTATGATCCAAGCCTGACTGCACATGAGAATCACCTAGGAAATCTAATAGATTTCCAGGCTCCATCCCAAACCTGATCTGTAGCTGTCACAAAGTCCAAGAATCATCTTTCAAAGACAATCCAAGAATCATCTTCCAAAGATGATCCCCCCTGGGTGATTCTTAGGCATCTCCACCCCAGCCCTGGTGCATAGGGTAGAATTTGTAAACTAATGGCATATTTCAGTTGTCAAAACAGCCATCTACCATAACAATGTTTTTTTTTAATCAAATCCTTCTAGCATAAACTTAATAGTTTTATCTAAATCAAATTGTTACATACCTAACAACCTTTTTAAAAGGAAACACTTTATCATTATTACTATAAATGAAAAATAAGCAATAATATTCATGAAATTTTAGGTTTGATGTGCCAGTAATGCTTTTTCTAATATGCACTGAAATAAATACACATTAAATTCATAAGTGGTAGCCAGAGATATGAAAAATTGTGCTCTATATGTGTAATAAGGATTGTAATGCATTCTGCTATCATATATAAATTTAAAAAAAATCACAAGTGGTATTAGAAGCATATACTTGGGAAAAGTGATAATAAATAGAAGGGCAATGTTTAATTATAACCATTAATTTCAAAGACTCCTAAGTTCCTCACATTCAGGAGATCTAGCCATGGGACCAATAATATTCTCATCAACACAACCAATCACCTGGAGACTGTTATCTAAAATATAATGTGGCCTAAAATTATCCTTGATGTAAAGGAAGACTTAAGAACAGTTAGCTAAGATTAATGACTTTTTACCATCTGACAGTTCTAATTAATTCACGTCACTCTCACCTTTGCTTTAGATAATAAGCCCCGTAAATTGAGTCGGACTGAAGAAAGCACTTGTACAGCTTCTTGGGGACTGGATTTGTTTTTACTGCATTTTATAGCCACTGCAAGATAAAGATGGGAAAAATACCCATTAAGAATTGGCAACGAAAACATATAGGTAAAAAAACCAATTATTTAGTTAGAATTTATGATAATTGTCTTTAGAAATATTTCTACCTGGAAAATTAAAAAAAATTTTTTTTCAGTTGTAGATGGACATAATAACTTTATTTTATTTATTTATTATGGAGTGCTGAGGATTGAAACCAGTGCCTCACACGTGCTAGGCAAGCGCTCTAGCACTGAGCCATAAAGTGCCAGAAAGTTTTTACTGAAAGTTTTTACTTTTGAAAAATAATGATGATGTGCACTTTCCCTAACCTCTTCTCTCTTCCCCCCCTCCTCCCTCTCCCCCTCCCCCTCCTCCTCCTCCTCCTCCTCCTCCTTCTTCTTAATGTTGGGGAACAAACCTAGAGCTTGCACATGCTGGACAAGTGCTCTGTCACTGAGCTATAACCTCCTATCCCATTCTTTATGAAAGAAGTTTACTGCTAAGAATAATTTTGAGGAAAATAAATAGTCTCTGTTGAGTTATAGATCACCAGGAAGAGAACTTAAATTCATCAACACATAAACACACACAATGTGCACAGACTAATAAGTTAGGCAAGGAGACAAAAATCTTATCAAAAACAAGGTATGCTCATAGGACAAAAACAGATGCAACATATTTCAGTGTAGCTTTCCACGGTGTCAAGTCCCTAATGGGAACTCACAGTTGCTGATGACACTAACTCAAGTGACATGCCAGGGATGTAGAGCTTAATGCTTACTGCATGTCCATACTCAGAAGTTAATAGCACGCTTCCGGAGGAACTGACACCAACCATCTATGTGTCTTCCATTTAGGGAATTTGTCCACAACCAGGCTCTTGGGTTCCTGAGCCATACTTGGCATCGGCAAGGAGGGCAGGAAAGTGAAATTACTCATCTCAGACGACTCTGCCTCCAGCATTCTGGGGAACCCATTTTCCTAGAAGTTGGATTTATGAAGGGGGCATACTGCTCCCTGGCAAAAGGCCCAGCTATTAATACTTTAAAACAACAAATGAAGAGCTCTGCACAAACATAATGCCTGGTATCTCTCCACTGATTTTGTTCTTGCTTTTGTTCCTTGAAGCTATGCTCACTAAATTCAAACAGACTAATAACCAGATCCTGTTTTAAAACTCCACTATACAGTAAGTATTTAAAGTCTGCTTTATACTCTAGATCACAGACCATGGTTGAAAAATAGATTTCTTTTTGCACTGCAAACTCTAATCAATTGGTGGAGGCTGCCTGTACCTAGCAAAATGTTTTGTCACTAATCAATAGTATCTTCTTTGGTTAGTAAGAGCTAGGTTTGACCTTCCTATTTCAGAATAATGATTAGACTTCAACATTTCTCAGCTAATGGTTGAAAGGATGCATGGTAATTAGCAATGTTAATCCCATTTTCAGAAAGATCAGTTGTCTTAGTGATAGTTAAGAATTATGTCTGGTCTGGGGATGTGGCTCAAGAGGTAGTGTGCTTGCCTGGCATGCGCAGGGTGCTGAGTTCAATCCTCAGCACCACATAAAAATAAGAAAATAAAGATGTTGTGTCCATCGAAAACTAAAAACATAAATATTAAAAAATTCTCTCTTAAAAAAAAAGTTATGTCTGTTTCTTTTAATAGAGAAAGTTGTAACTACCATGGTAGAGGTATGTGGGCCGCCTAACACTTAATAGCTTGTATCAGACACAACTAAATTTCTTTAATTTTTTATTTTCATTATGAGAAAGAGCAAAAAGACAAAAACACACTCTATTAGTTCCCTTCTCAATCCTATTTCCAAAAGGCATTAAAGATAGAGATAGAGCTAGGGCAAGGGAGAAGGAGAAGGAAAGAAATAACCTGCTGTTTCAAAGTATCAGAAAATCCAAATGAGAAGTACCTCATGACTGAAGACAGTTAAAAAGCATAAACATATCCCTGCCCCACCCCACCCCCTAAAAAAAACCCAAAAGCAAAGAAAGAGCATAACTATTATTTATTATTGTGAAAGTTCCAGGATGACAAAGAACAAAGGAGCTTTTGCCGACCCTTTCCCAGAAAACAGCATCACAAAAACTGTAAATGAATATCCCCAGACAATGCAAATGGACACACAATGACAGTGCTGTTACACATGGGTCTCAAATGCCACATCAAGACTGCAATGTTTACTCAAGCTGTAACGTTCACGGGGACTCTGACCAACAGCAACCCAACAGGGAGCAAAGATTTTTTAAATGCTATATTTCCTTTTTACCATGGGTGGGGTGGAGAGAAAGACAAAAAAGAAAACAGAAATCTAGCTCCTTCTTTGAACACTGGTGCACAAATGCAAAAAACACAAGGTTAAGATTTACCTTTATAACCTAAAGTACATTAGAAACTAAAGGTGAGCTTCCATTCAAATATACTTAAAATGTAGGAGCACCAACCCACAAGCCATTAAAGTCCAAGGAGAACTTCAGAGAATACACACTTGTTTTTCTCAAGTCTGTCCTAATAGAAAAATGGTGCCGTAAGTTCAAAACCAACTTTAAGCTGCAAAATGAAGATTTTTTTCCCCCTGCAGTATTGCTTTTACTTGCATATTTGTAAGTTGACAAGTTTAATACCAGCACTTGGTGATTACAGACAATATCTTGACTTTGATTTTTACAGAACTAGTAGTTCACAGAATGTTTAGATATGGCAAGTTTAAGTAGATAAGTTCTTCAAAGTAAATCCCACCCTACTAATTACGTGCATAATACACCTTAGTGTGGGTTTCCCCAAACATAACCCTGTATCTACAAATGCCAAAGGCAAAAGGCATGAACCCTCTAAGCCCTGCCACCATAAGGCCAGCACAAGTCACATGAACTCTAGTCACCCTAAAGTGTGCTTCCACTCATCTACTACAACAGCCTCCAAATTCTCTATACAGAATTTCAGCTGTACAGAGTTCAACACTTTTACCTTATCTGCCAATAGCTAATGGTCCAGGAAATTGGAATTTATATCCTTTTAGTCAAAGATATGAGAGGCCACAGAAGAATTATTAACTACCAAGCCCATTTCTAAACTGTTTGAGTGTTCTGGGACTTTTTTATAGACAAGTTAAATTTTATCCTTGTTCTCCATTTTTCTCTTTTTAGTTTTGAGCCCTTATCATATAACCCAAGATCCTTCACTTCAGAAGAATCAGGGTGGGTAGGGGTGGGAGGATAAGGGATTAACATTCAAATCATGTATAAAATAATGCTAAATGTTTAAATTATTTCATTTATTCCTCCTAACAACCATAGAGAGTTATTATCCCGATTTTACCTGCAATAAACTAAGGTTCAGAGAAGTTAAGTCACTGAAGTCACCTAGCAAGCACATAGCAGAGTGGTCCTGGAGCTTTAGTCTTCCAGATTGTGAAGCTCTGCCCTTTTCATTGTGCCTTGGTGGCTCTCTATTTGCTGTCACTATTAGTGACAAGAAGAAGTTAAAGCAGAGAAGTAGGAAGACTTTAGGATAGGTTCATGTCCTTTTCTTTTAGTTCCTAACAATGGGATTTTGCTATTTCATTGGAACCTGAGCATCACACACTAATATTCAAATGTAAACATAAAAATGAATTACTACATTTACCTGGTATTTTTTTCATTAATGCAAATAATTAAAAGTGGTCTTTAACTAAACTATTAGGCAAACACTTTTTTGTGAGGCCAGCCACCCTTCAAATTATACTCTCTAAATTTCCTAAAGATAGGGACTGGATTGTATTTTATATTTCTTTTTAGCTCTTTGTATATTGCTAAGTACTCCAGAGATCTACATATTTTTATGAATAAATATTTTTATTTCTAAATGAAGAATATGAGTCAAGAAAAAGTTAACAGATTTCCTTAGTACTACATAATCAATACAGACTGTGTGGAGTGAAGGTTATTTATAGCTGAAAAGGTATTTTGCATCTCCACAAAAGTTTCTAATTCCTACCATTTATTCAAACAGTATTTTTGTACTTAAGCCTCTATCCTGTTTCTTCTAATTGCTCCAGAGTACCTACTTCAGAGTAGTTGGTCTATGTTTTCTGAATTAAGAATAAATTTTAATATAATGAAATCATCTAAGATTACTTACAATGGAACTTTGCTTTTTAACTATCACCTTTTTTTTAATCAGTAAAAAATACGTTAAAATAGGCTATGGAAATCAAATACCATGTGCAAGTCCTAAGGCTCTTTGAACAACTTCCTTAAATGATGTAATATCTTTCTCCCAACAACTGGACTGTGTGTCACACTTGTATGCCTTCGAGAGACACTGGAATGCCTAAGGAAAAAGAAAGAACAATATTTAGACTAATAAGTAGAATTCACATTTCAAATTGTTTCCTGGAAGTCATATGGAACTAATTCCAAACTTGAAAAACCAGCATCTGCACTGTATAGTACAGTCTTTATTATTCTTAAAGACGGGGCAACAATGCACACCCAACAGCAATAAACAATTACAAGAAATCAATGGCTGCATCTAGATGTCTATGTTTTTTGATTCCCTGTAACCAAAAAATATAAAGGTCATACTTCAAATCTGTAAGCAGTGTACAGATTTCTTCATCACTTATAACTCTCAGCTTAAGAAACCCATTCAGAGAATGAGGAGTGAACGTGGTGAAAACTATGGAGCTGCTGGTAGGTATGTGATCTCACTTAAGCTTAAGACACTCTCTTTCATTTTCTTGCCAACTCAAGGCAGAAGTCATAGATCAGAGAATTCAGACCCTTAATTCCAAGAGAGTACATAATTCAAGAAGAAATGGAAGGACAGAAAGTAGGAGTGTGTGCATGCATGCATGGGATGTTTTCTCCAGGTTGACAGGGCGATGGTAGAAGCCAGCTACGTGCACTAAGGGAGGAGAGAATTGGCTTAGAATCCCATAGATCAGCTGTACCGTGGCTAATTCCAAACCCACGCAACGAGTACATTTGATTTGTTGTGGGTGTTTTGAAAAGAAACACAAAACAAATATTCCAACCTTGGAAACTGGGAGCTCCTTTAGGTTCAGAGATAAGAAGCTCACAGTACAACTGGCCTTCTATTGCCCTTGTGAGAAAGGGGCAAGACAACCTTTACAAAGCATTATGTTTAGACTTCTTCTACTTCTTCAATCTACTTATCTAGTCCCTTATTTTTCCCCCTTTATAGTTCCTGCCTCAGATCTCAACAGTCTTTCTGTCCTTGTTCCAGTCTGCCTAAGTCTTTAGCAATGAGCCTGTTAAAGGGGTGCAGAACAAGGAACAAGAGCCAGCTGTTTTCTGCAGATCCAACAGGGGTAGCAGGTTAGAGACCCTTTTTGCAGGTAACAGAAGTTACATCAGAAAACTTCATGAAAAGTCAAAAGATGACTGTTACAAGTCCTAACCTGCACACAATTCAAAGTGCTTATGTTAAAGACTAAATCAAAACTGATCTGAGCATATTGATTGTATCTTTAAGATTATTAAACTCTTCTTCCACCCCTCAAAAAAGCAGGTCTACTGCACACATGCTGAACAAAAGGCTCGGGCCAGGAGGACCGAGGGAGGCCTTACCTTTTCATTCTCATCAGGCTTTTCACTCTGCCCATTTCCACACACTTGGGCATACAGCCTCCAGATTTCGCCATCATTGGTGACTCTTGAAGTTACTCTGCCAAATAACTCCTGCAGCTTCCCTTTGAGGCTGGTGGCGACACCTCCACTGCGATCAGTCATCCCATCAACCACTGCCCTGACCAGAATTTTAAGGACCTTAAAATATGCACAGAAAAACTAGTGAGCTAGAAACCATAAAACAGCAACAAAAAATAAAGAGCTATCGTCACCTGTCAACAAAGACAATGATGATGAATAACCACATGAGGCCAATTAGGACATCACTGATACATTTTTAAAACATAAAGTCAAGCCATCCTGAATCACTCTATAGAACCACTTGCTGACCGTCTCTCTGGATGTCCCTTCTCAGGCTCCTTGGAGGGCTCTTACCTCTTCTCACTTGGATTACTGTTTCATACCCGTGGCTTCAAATGTGTCATCAATTCTATTCTGATTGTGTCCCTACAGCTTCAGCCAGGCTTCTCTCCAGAGGTCTGTGACTGTCACCTCAGTGCCTACTGGCAGGTCTGATGTCATCTCACACCTATTTACCCAAGAGTGAATCACACCCTGCAGCCGCCTCCCTCCTCTAGTCTCTCTGAGCTTGTATCCACATAGTTCCCAGAGCCAGGAACTTGCAGCAGCAACCTAGATTCTCTTTTCTACCATTTTTGGCACATCTAACTGATTCAACATTCAACATTCCCTATGAATCCTAAACTCTCCTTAGTTTAGGCCTCTTTTATTTCCCCCTGGACTGCTATGACAACATTCTGACTCTTTTTAAAGGGGTCCTGGGGCTGGGGTTATAGCTTAGTGATAGAAAGCGTGCCTAGCACATGTGAGGCACTGGGTTTGATTCTCAGCACCACATAAAAAAATAAAATAAAGGTTTTGTGTCCATCTATAACTAAAAATATTTTAAAAATAATAAATGGGTCCTGGTTCTTCCTCATTACTGAATGATAAATTGCTACTGCATTTGCAATAGGTGCTCAGAAAATATCTGTTTTCCCGTTAACTACCCCATGTCAGCTCACCATTTAGCAACTTCTTGGTTATCCTGTTCTTGGCTAGTCCTTGTGCTTTTATACATAATACTTGGTTAGTCTTTATACTTTTTATTCCAGGTGTTTTGATCTCAGGGTGGCTGCTTGGAGACATAGAAAGTACATCCTTAATCTTTTACTCCTTGATAGGGAACAATGAAGACACCTGGACCCATCTAAAGAGCGAGTTTGAAATACTCTAAAACCATTCTGCTCAGTGCCCTCCATGAACTGCCAGCACGTGGGAGCCTGTCAGAAATTCAGAACCCTAAATGAAGATGCTGACCCATTCTGGACCAAAATCCTACATTTCTAACAAGTTCCCAGGTGATGCTGATGTTGATGGCCTGCAGACCACACTTGGAGGAGCAAAGCCCAAGAGACAGGTGCCCACATCTTCCTTCTTTCCATGAACTTCAGGGAGATGACTATACTTCATCACCTTGTATCACCAGTGTCTATACCATAGTGCCCAGCACAAAGCACTGAATAAACACTTGTGTCTGAAAGGCTGAAGGAAATGCAACACTTGCAGAAAGTGTTACTAAGAGAAATGCAATCAAACTGACATCCTGCTCTGTCTCCTCAGAGAACATTCTGATCCATGCATGAAATGTGGATGAGGAATTGAGGCTCCTCTAGAATGAATATAATTGCTTTTAGGAATGTAAGCTAAGACTTGTGGTCCTTGTTACATATAGCAATAAAAGTGGACAGGACAGGAGAACATTCAGTTGTGCTTTTTTTCTCTTCTTTGAACAAAGTATATTGTCTCTGCCTGTAAATTCACATTGCAATTACACATGTGTAGTTTTAAGCCTAAAAGTAATGAAATTCATATTATAAGCCCATTTGTGGATTTTAAATCTGAAAGTGTCAATGCAGAGGGAACAATATGAATATGCACTACTTGTTTCAAGTAATCATTCTTTCTTTTTCCTCTTTTTTTTTTTTTTTGGTGGTTCTGAGGTTTGAACACAGGGGCCTTGCACCTGCTAGCAAGCACTCTACCACTGGGCTACATTCCCAGCTCTATTCTACAAGCATTTCATGAACTAAGATGTTTTAAAAGGGATGATCTATTAAAATAGTTATTAATAGGTAAAAATGAAACACACTAAATTAGTGAACTACTTTGCTACTTCTGGGATCTCACGGTTGACTCAATACCCCATCCCCTTACTTTCTCCTACTTGAGGGGACGATGGTAGAGAGAAAGCTTTTGCTTTTCTTACACTGAAAATGGAAAGCTGCAATGCTAGCAATTTGAGAGGGAAAAAGATTGTTGTTGTTGGTAGGTCAGGTGGAGGAAGACTTTTAACTTGTTTTCAAAATATGTATCCTTAGGAAGGATGAATCAAAGCCAAAGGAATGGTGAGATCCCCTGGGCCACCTCATCCATGGGAAGGAAAGAGTGTGAGGGTTAAGCTCACTCTCAAGACGGGCAGATGAGAAGAGTTGCAAAGGAGGTTAGGAAGCAGCACCTGGTGGGGCAGGAAGTGAGAAATTCTGAAAGCCAAGTGAGAAAGTATTCTAGAAAGGAGAGATCAGGGATGCTTAATTAGGCTGTCAGACTGAGTAACCTGAGGACCAACAACTGTGCTCTGGGCCTGGTAACAGAGATCTTGACTACTGCACTTGCAGTAGATTGGTGGCAGTAAAGTCTCCAAAGAGGATGCAAGGAGAGGAGCTGGAGACTGTGGCAAGAAGCAGCAGAGACACAGGCCAGAGTGAGGTTTTTGTGGCTAAATTACTTATATGCAGTTTGAAAACACTGATAACTTTAAAAGGTTAGCACAAAAGATAAATGTATTCAATGACATTTTTCCCATTTGTACTATAACAATTTACAGAAGTAAATTTTAATCCATGGTAAATATAAGGAAAGGCCCAGTTGACTTTTTATCTGATCTATATACACAAATTTTTTTCATGGTATTTCAGGTAATTTCACAATCTCCTAAAACCTACGAGCAGGCCCTTCATATCCTAATTCGTCGAGCATGGTCTGGGATTCCAGTCTTGTCTCCCAGTGAATCCTGCATGTGAATAAGTGAATGTCTTAGAAAAGCTCCACTAGCTTTCTGTCAGCTTCCTCCCTATTCTTAATATCGCTCTTGTCACTCTGAGAGGTCTAAACTTCTGACATAGTCTGCTAAAATCAAGACCTTAGCTGGTTAGTTGAGGCTCTGTGGCCTTGCCTGGGGACACTTCTGCGGCCAAGGCAGCTCCTAGAAGGTGCTGGATCCATTTCCCTGCCTTTATCAACTACACTCTCCTCTAAGCCATGTCTACAGCTGTTTTCTCCTTGAAAGGGATCATGAAAGTTGTAGTGGGGTGAATAGTGTCCCCCGAAATTTGTGTCCAGTCAGAACCTCAGAATGTGGCTTTATTTGAAAATAGGGTCTCTCAGATATAATTCGTTAAGATGAGGTCATACAGAATTAGGTGAACTATTTCTCTATTTCTTCAGAGAAATAGGCAAGTCCACACTTTGATACAGATTTTTGGCCTTCAGAACTGAATGAAGAGAATAAACTTTTGTCGTTGGGAGACAATTTATTACAGCAGCCCTCAGAAACCTATACAGCAGTTTTAAGTAAAAAGACCAAGAAAACATTAAAAACATTGAAATTAAGACTTTCCAAGACATTCAGCTGACTTACAGTAATCATCTTTCGGCTCCAGGTCAGGAAACAATAAAATAAATGTCACTGCCACAGCCTATCTTTTCTATGGCTGGTGATCCCCAGTATCTTACTCACCGGTCATTATCATAAGTCATTATTTCTCCATGTGTACAAGTTTTAAATATCAAATCTCTTGATTCTCTTCATTATTGAAGTATGGCTTTTGTGTCCTGATAAAACATATTTCCTCTACCCTAAAGCTGATAAAAATATTTATTATACTTTCCTTTTAGTGTTTTTATGGTTTCACCTTTTCTGTGATGATGATGACAAAAGCAGCTACATTTAAATAGCACTTGTATTAACTCATTTAATCTTATCTACAATTCTGTGGAGCAGACACTATTTTATGAAACTGAGGCACCAAGTGGTTAAGTCAGTCACTCAGGGTCACACAGTTAGTGATGGACAAAAATGAGATGCAAGCCCCCAGGCTAGACTGTCTAGCTGAGAGCCTGTGCTCTTACCAACAGCATAATTCTGCTTCTCAAGGAACTCCAATTTAAATATTTTATCCATCTGAATTCATTTTGGGTTAAGGAGTAAGGCAGAGCTTTAGCTTTTCATCTCAAACGTTTGGGCCAACTATTCTAAAACATATTGAACGTTCTATTTTTACACACAGATTTAAAATGCCATCATTATCATGTACTAAATTCTCATACCTACTTGAATCTGTTCCTACATTCTCGATACAATTCCATTTCATTCCTGTAGCAGATGTTAACTCTATATAATAAGGATATTATTAGCTTTTTGCCTTTCTTATTTGTTACAAATATTTTGTCACATATTTTTTTAATGCGGTCATAAAAATTCCTTCCAGTTTTCTTCTACTGCTTCAGAGTTCAAGAACTTTGGTAAGTATCCACTTCTATTCCTAATTTTTCTATGAGATCAAAAAAAAAAAACTGGCATATATTTAGTCCATTTGGAGTTCATTTGGTGTATCATAAAATAGTCTAAATATTTTTTTTTTTGGCCTGGATTTTACAGAGATTTCTTTTTCCAATTTTTTTATTGTAGCGAAATACACATAACATATAATTTACCATTTTAAACATTTTTAAGTGGACAGGGGCATTAACTACATTCATAATGTGTGCAGTCATCACCACCATCCATCTGCATAACTCTTCATCTTATAAAACTGAAACTCTGCCCTGTTAAACAATCACTCTATTCCTTCTCTCCTCAGTCCCAACCACCATTTTCCTTTCTGGGTTTCTGATTTTTGCTGGTTTGGTGCCTAATGTAAGTGGAATCATATAGTATTTGTCCTTTTTTTTGGTAGTACCAGAGATTGAATTCAACCACTGAGCCAAATCCTCAGCCCTATTTTGTATTTTATTTAGAGACAGGGTCTCACTGAGTTGTTTAGCAACTTGCCATTGCTGAGGTTGGCTTTGAACTCATGATCCTCCTGCCTCAGCCTCTAGAGCCACTGGGATTACAGGTGTGTGCCATCACGTTCAGCAGTACTTGTCTTTTTGTGTCTAGTTTATTTACTTAACATAATGTCCTCAGGTTCGTCCCTGATGCAGCATGTCAGAATCTCATTCCTGTTTGAGGCTGGAATATACCATTATATGAATATACCACATTTTGCTTCTCTATTCATCCACCAATAGACCAATAAACACTAGGTTGCTTTCATGTTTTAGCTTCTGTGAATAATGCTTCTATGAACAAGGGTGTACAAATCAGGATGAGACCCTGATTTAAAACCTATTGGCTTTATACCTGGAAGTGGAACTGCTAAACCATACAACAATTCTATTTTTAGTATTTTGAGGAATAGCCATACTGTTTTTCACAGTGGCTGTACCTCTTTACATTCCCACTAACATCATACAAGGGTTCTCTACATCCTTGCCAACACTTGTTATTTTCTGGGGTTTTTGTTGGTTTGTCTCTTTCTTTGGTAATCATCCTATTAGGTGTGATATGGTATCTCAATGCAGTTTTGATTTGCATTTTCCTAATGGTTAGTCTTTTCATGTGCTTATTTTATTGTTCACTTGTTGATTTTCTTTCTTTCTTTTTTTTTTAAATACTTTTTAGTTGTCACTGGACCTTTATTTTGTTTATTTATATGCAGTACTGAGAATTAAATCCAGGGCCTCAACCCAGCCCTCACTTTTTTCTTTGGAGAAATGTCTATTCAAGTCCTTTGCCTATTTGTGAATTGGGTTGTTTGATCTGTTGTTGTTGAATTTTAGGCATTTTCTATATATTCTGGATATTAATCTCTTATCAAATATATGACTAGCAAGAATTTTTCCCAATCTTTAAGTTGCCCTTTTGTTCTGCTGACAGTATCTTTTGATGCACAAAGGTTTTCAAGAAGTCCAATTTGTCTGTTTTTTCTTCTGTTGCCTGGGTCTTTGGTGTCAGATCCAAGAAACTACTGTCAAATTCAAAGTTTCTGCCCTATGTTTCCTTATAAGAGTTTTAGTTTTTAGCTCTTAACATTTAGGTCTTTGATCCAGTTTAAGTTAGTTTTAGTATATGACGTTAATGAGGGTCCAATTTCATTTTTTACATTTGGATATTCAGATTTCTGAGAACGATTTGTTGAAAAGACTGCCCTATCCCTGATGAATAGTCCTGGAACCCTTGTCAAAAATCATTTGATCATAGATGCAAAGGCTTATTTCAGGGCTCTCTACTCAATTCCATCAGTCTACATGTCTACATGCAAGTACCACACTGTTAAGCTTTAGTGGGGTTTTGAAAGAGGGAGCACTGAAATCTGTAGATCAATTTGATAATACTGACATCTTAATATTAAGTCTTCAGTCCATCAACAGGGTACTTTTCCATTTACTTGTATCAACTTCAGTTTCTTTCAGCAATGTCTTGTCGTTTTCACTGTACAAATCTTTCACTTCCTCAATTAACTTATTTTGTTCTTTATGATGCTATTATAAATGGAACTGCTTTTATAATTTCCTCTTTAGATTGATTTTTGTTAATGTGTAGAAATATTACCGATTTATTTTTTATTTTTGTAGTTGTAGATGGACAGCATGCCTTTATTTTATTTGTTTATTTTAACATGGTGCTGAGGATCAAATGCAGGGCCTCACACATGCAAGGCAAGCACTCTGCTACTGAGCTATAGCCCCGGCCCCAATACCACTGATTTTTGTTGTTGACTTTTTACTTTGTTTAAGTAATTTTATTAGTTCTACCACTTTTGGTGGAATCTTTAAATTATCTGCATATAAGATCATATCATATACAAACAGAGATAATTTTATTTCTTCTTTTCCAATCTGGATGCCTTTTGTTTGCTTTTCTTATTCAACTGCTCCAGCTAAAACTCCCAATATGGTGTTGAATTAAAGTGAAAGCAAGCATCCTTGATCTTAGATAAAAAGCTTTCAGTCTTTAACCATTGAGTATGATGATGATCGCTGTTGTTTTTCCGAAGGTGGTTTTATTATGTTGAGGTATTTTCCTTCTATTCTATTGGATATTTGTATTAGGAAAGGATACTGAATTTTGTCAAATGCTTTTTCTGCATTGAGATGATCATGAGTTTTTCCCCTTTGTTCTGTTAATATGGTGTATTACATTAATTGACTTTCTTATGTTGAACTACCCCCACATTATGAGAAAAAATACTAACTAGTTATGACATATAATACTTTTATTATTTTAATATCAATCTTCTAATATTTTGTTGGGGATTTTATATTAATGTTCATAAGAGATTTTGATGTGTGATTTTTCTTTCTTGTAGTGCCTTTGTCTGGTTCTGGTATCAGTAATGCTGGTTTCACAGAACAAGTTAGGAAGTGCTCCTTTCTCCTCAATTTTTTGGAAAAATTTTGATAAAATTTACCAGTGAAGCCATCAGGTCCAGGACTTTTCTTTGTTGGGACATTTTTGATTATTGATTCAATCTCTTTACTAGCTATAAATCTATCCAAATTTCCTACTTCTTTGTGATTTAGCCTTGGTAGATTTTGCGTTTCTAGGAATTTGTCCATTTCATCCAGGTTTTTCGTTGGCAAACAATTGCTCATAATATTATTGTAATCCTTTTTGTTTCTGTACAATCATGGATAATGGGCCTGTTTTCATTTGTCTTCAGTAATTTGAATCTTCTGTTTATTTAATTCATCTATCTAAAGGTTTGTCAATTTTGTTATTTTTTCAAAGAACCAACTTTCAGTTTCATACATTTTTCTCTATTGTTTTTCTATTCCCTATTTCATGTATCTCTGCTCTAATCCTTACTATTTCCTTCCTTCTGCTAGCTTTGGTTTGAGTCTGTTCTTCTTTTTTTAGTTTCTTAACGTTGTAAAGTTATGTTGTTGACTTGAAATCTTTCCTTTGTTTTAATAATTATGTACAGGTCTACTCGCCCCCCTTAGTAATGCTTTTGCTATGTCCTACATTTTGGTATGTTGTGTTTCTTCATTTGTCTCTAAGTATGTTCTATTTGCTTTTATAATTTCTTCTTTAATCCATTGATTATTTAAGAATGCATTATTTAATTTGTACAATTTTGTTAATTTTCTAGTTTTACTTCCGTTACTGATTTCTAACTTCATCCTGGGGTAGTCAGAGAAGATAATATGTATTATGTCTATCTTTCTAAATCTGTTGAGATAATTTGAGGCTTAACATATGGTCTGTCCTTGAAAATGCTCCATATGCACTTGAAAAAAAAAGTATGCTATTGTTCTTGGGTAGAGTGTTCTAGATATGTCTATTATAAAATTCAATAACATACAAAGCCTCTGCTCCCTCTATACTCATCCCTATCAGTCATCACAAAATTACGCCTTTAGATACTGCATGACCTAAAACATAAACTAAATTTCTTAATGCATTAATTTTTTAAGTTATGTAGAAAACAAACTGTGGAGTTACAAATTAAAGTTACAATAATACTAACTTTTAAACTAGTAAGTGTATTGTAAATGTGTTAGTCTTTAAACCAAAGAGTTACAAACTACTACTGCAATAATACTAGCTTTTGTAATTGTTCATGTATTTACCTTTATTGAGATCCATATTCCTTTATATTGCTTTGAGTTACTGTCTAGTGTTCTTTCATTTTACCCAAAGCACAGGACTCCCTTGAACATTTTTTTTGCAGGACAGGATTAATTCTAATGAACTCTCTTGGATTTTGTTTATCTGGGAATGCCCTAATTTCTCCCTCATTTTTGAAGGAAAGTTTTATCAGATACAGAGTTCTCAGTTGACGTGTGTGTGTGTGTGTGTGTGTGTGTGTGTGTGTGTGTGTGTGTGTGTGTTCTGGCCACCAAAGTTTTCTGTTGAGAAATCTGCTAGTAATCTTATTAAGGATTCCTTAATATGACATGTGAAAAAATTCCTCTTAATCAATATAAACAGCCTTGTACTCTCTCAGATCCTATCCTAGAAATGCTATATCAGTGAGTCCATGTAATGACTTATAACCCCTTACTCACATTTATAATTCATTTACACAGAGCTTTTGTTTCATTCCCTAGACTAAATCTATTTCTTACATCCATCACAGACCATGCTTAGGAAATACAGCAAGCAGAGAAAGAATGTGAGGAACCAACACTGACCCCTGAAGAGAATTAAAGGCTTATCATACAGAAGAGTGGCCAAGTGTACTTGTGCACACCTATAATCTCAGCTGCTGAGGAGGCTGAGGCAGAAGGATCACAAGTTTGAGGCCAGCCTCCACAACTCAGTGACAGTCTATATCAAAATAAAACTAAAAAGGGATAGAAAGCGTTTGATCTCCAGAACTGCCCCCCCATGGGTGGCGGTGATGCAATTCTAATATAAATGCTGGAAAATCTCCACAAAGGGAAAAGTCTAACTGTCCCCTTCCCCAACACTAACCTTAACATCCTTAGCCAAGTTTCATCAAAATGTTGGCCTAACGCACAAAGTGTTAGCCCTTTGAATCCTGGACGTCCTCATAGCAGGAAGGAATAAGATTGCATTAGGTCCTATTACAAAAACTTCCAGAAGGGCTCCAGGCCAGGAATGAAGCAATTTCCCATCTCCCCTGCTTGGATAATTCTCTGCTCTACTTGGAGCTAAGTGAGTTGCTCTGTTTCCTGGTCTGATAACCCTAACCCTTAGCTTCCCCAAACCTCACTTAAACAAACAAATGAAAAAAATTTAAGAGTGCAAACGGCTTTTGGTTAAACAGGTCTTGGTTTGGTGTTACTATTTGTTAAGCATAAGATAGCAGGATAGCAGACTTATTATCACCTTGCTAAGCCTCAGATACCTCAGCAGTAAAATGAAAATAATACTTATTTTCCAAAGCTATAATTTGTATAAAATATATCTGTTCCCTTCCCTCTTTCCTTTCAGGTAATACTCACCCATCAATTGCTGCACTTTAATTTGACTGACAACCTGCCCCACTGAACATCAATACCACCTTGTCTTGCCTCCAGAGAAAATATCAAATAGAAATCCACACAAAGGAACACTAACAATATGTAAAAATATATATTATATAATTCTATTTATATGATATCCAAGAAAAAGAAAAACTAAATTGTGATGTCAGAAATCAGAAAGTAGCTGCCTATGGGGAAAGGAGTCATGGTTCATTTGAATGGAAAGGACGTAAGAAAATTTTCTGTGGTAATAAAAATGGAAATTATGGTTACATAAAAGGATATATAATAGTTAAGCGACATCAAGTTAGCATTAAAAATGTTATGTTTTATTAGACATAAGTTATACCTCAATTAATATAATCCTTTATGTACTGTTCACATGCACTTTAATATGATGGAGAAATGTGTTTTATCATAAATCTTCCCACAAACTTAAGGTATGACACAAAGATAAATATCAGGCATGCTTACATGTGATTTCTATCTTCAGTTCCTACTAGCTGTGTGACTGATCAAGTTATATAAGCTCTCTGGGCCTCACATTAATCAACTGTAAATTGAGGAATATTTTGTATATACCTCAAATACTATGATCTATAAAAGATAATCCACTGTAAGTGGCAGGACAATAGTAAGCACTCAATATATGTTAATTCCCATATACAAACAGCAAATTAGGTGTCAAGAATATAATACTGAAATTATTTTTTCTAAAATGATTACCAGCTTATCAAGAAGAAAAGAAAAAGGAAAAAATAAACAAATTGACATTAGCATTTAAACTGAGAAAGAAGCAGGGATACACTCAAGGATGTGTACAGGATATTCTTAGAAAACTTAACAAGGGCTAATTATGCATGAATATGAAAATCAGTTTTATGATAATTAAAAGTATGTATAATCTAGAATATGAATATTTTAAAGGTATGATTATACAAAAGCATTCCTGATTTTACCAACCTACTTCTCAGTCAAAATTAGCACACAGAGTGGAGGGAATAGAACCAGGGAAAGGAGGAGGGAAGAGAAAGGGGAAAGTACTGGGATTGAATTAAAGCAAATTATATTCCCTGCTTTTACCATTATGTCAAAATGACTCCTAATGTTTTCACTGAAAAGAACCTATAAGAAATAAAAAAGAAAAAGGAAAAAGAAATGTCAGAACTATATTGAAGGTATTCCCCTCCTTCTGTAGGTTCCTTCTCTTAAAACAAAAAAAAAGATTATGGGCTGGGGTTATGGCTCAAAGGTAAAGCGCTCATCTAGCATGCGAGAGGCACTGGGTTTGATCCTAAGCACCACATGAAAATAAAATAAAGATATTGTGTCCACCTATAACTAAAAAATAAATATTTTTTTAAAAAAGATTAGGACATGGAAGAAACAAAAATGGTATTCCTTTATTACAAACACTGGAGGAGGAAAAATCCCAGAATGATCTGAGGCTAATTTACTCTGTGTCTGTATTAAAATGGGTGTAAATTTACATATTCTCATAAACTTACAATAAAAAAGAATTAACATCATTATAATCAGTATCTATAAAGAAATAGAAAAAAACAGATAAAAAGAATTTTGAACCAAATTAAAATAGAATGGGGTCAGGTAGTGTCAAACATGAAAATATCAGAGATTTTTTGAAAGACAACTGTTGCCAAACACATAGAGTCAAATTAAGGACAATTTTTTTTACCCAAGATAAAAATATTCCAGGCAATCTATCAACTGTCTCTTGCACACTGAGACTAGTTGTCAGAGTATGAGACGAGTTGGAAGAGTATGCCACAAAGCTGGAAATACCTATCACTAGCCATTATGACTTTCTATCAATGACGACCTAACCACTATAGAGTGATTCCACCCACACCCACCAGAAACTGCATAGTGACAGCAGAATTCTACATTGCTTCTAAAGGGAGCTACTGAATCAGACACAGGGGTGCATGCCTATAATTCCAGTGACTTGGGAGGCTTGAGACAGGAGGATTTCAAGTTTGAAACCAGCCTCAGCAGCTTAGCGAGATGCTAAGCAACTTTGGCTCAGTAGTTAAATGTGGTTCAATCCCTAGCACCAAATAAACAAAAATTCACCAAAAATCCTACAGGGAGCCACTGACAGGACTTGCACACAATATAAACAGACAAATTATCTCACCATGGCTATCTCCTATTTGAATACCTGAAAACATTATCTTGGTGACTTTATCAGTCTTTATTATCTTGGTGCTGAAGATGAGAGTTTGACCTGAGTAAGTCCCTGGTTATGCTCTCAGTAACATTTCCCCAATAAATCCAAATGTGAATTTACATAACATCTAACATAACCTTCACAACGGCATGTTATGCTTCTCTAAGTGCTCTGTTTATGTGCAACATTTCCCAGAACAGGAACAACTCCTGGTCCCTGTGTGTGGAGTGGGGATGTAGGAGGGAAGTCTCAAGAATCTAAAGGCTGCCTTTGATTGTTTCCAAAAGTACTTAACTTTGATAAAAACTAATTTCAAGCTCATCAAAATATTCATGCTCAGATGAAATAGTAATGTACAAAAGAAAGTTTGTTTCATATTCTGAAACAAAGGAACAAAGGGAGAATTGGAGGAAAAAGAAATTAAAATATTACCTTGTCATGAATTTAAATAAAACCCTAATAATTTTATCTACAAAACAACTCAATTTTCACTTAGTTTTAGAGTGATATAAAATAATTATTGTAGTAAGACAGGAATAAGATTAGAAAAAATTAAATGGGAATCAGAACATATTTTGCTAGAGTTGAAACTTCCCTATGATTAAAGGGGTGAGAAGCTATGAATATGATCAGCAATATATGTCTGAAAAATCCATTTCAGGTAAAAGTCAAAGCACCTCAATTCATGCTGGGGAAAGTTTGGTGCTTTGTTTTGTTTTGCTTCACTCTTCTGAAAAATGCTAAAATACATTTCCATGAACTTTGGGTCTGTTTGTTTTTTCTTAGGTAGGGTTGCTGAAAGATTTCTAAGCAAGTGGTATAATTACAATGAATTGAACTTAGTATACAACAGGCCAAATCTACAACTAAAAGTTTTAGAATCAACTAACTATTCTCAGGTTATTTTGCCAGAATTGTCTCCGTTGGTGTCTACTATTGTGACTAACAATAAGATTATTCTAAACATTACTTCTCCTATATGTTTACAGATATTCAAATACAGAAGTATTACCTAAACATTCATAAGAAACTTTTTCATCCTGAGAACGAATGACATTCCTAAACTGCGGGGGATGGGAAAAAGAAATATAAATAGAATTCTCTAATTCCTTTTCAACTATTGCAATTGCAAGGGACTGGAATGATCCAGAAGGTGTCTATTTTATTTTAAATCACCTTCAATAAAGCAATTGTTTTTATATTTCCATGCCTTTGTTTCAAATAAGACTCTCAGATATAGAGTTAGCAAGATTTAGTGTACTTAATAGAGCAGTCAATTACAAAGCATTATCTTGGTGACTTTATAACTCTCAAAACAATCTCTGAACGGTTTTTCTGACTGGTATCATTAGTTCCCTTAAAATATGGAAATTAATGGGGGCAAGGAGCACGTACATTCCAGAGTCAGATACAGCTTATTGACAGTACAAATCTATCCCATGCAGCTGTGGTGAGAATTAAATGAGCTAATACAAGTCAAGCTCTTAGAATAGTGTCTGACACACAGGGAGCTCTTGGTAAATGTTAGTTTTTATTACTTTATCATGTCCCACTTTGACTGCTTTATGTGCCTTGGAAAACAAGAAAGAATAAGTGGCAGAGAACCAGAAAGCCCTTTCCTCTGATGCTTACAATCCAGAACAAACACAAGTTTATCTCTTCTGGGGGTGAGGGCCTAGAGCTAGCCATTTGGGTTCTTTACATAAAACTAACTTATATTGATGCCAAGCATGAATGGATGATTGAGATTTTCTCAGGGTCCAAAACGCCAATCTGGTGAGCCCATGGTTACTAATCCTTAGCAGATATGAAGGATTACCGTGGGCTAAAGTACAGATTAAGAGGGGAAATCCCACTCGCATCAGTAAGACAAGCAGAGGGATTTGAAACTGGAGGCACCTGACAGAAGCTGATCAATGAGGCCAGTTAAGGAGGCGCTGACACAGCCAAGAGCAGCGCAGACACCAATGGGAGAGAAGAGCAAACTGACGGCACAGAGACCTGTGTCTGCTCATGTCAAGAAGGAAGGAGCGGCACATTGTCCTCCTGATGAGGTGTGCAGGCTAGCCTAGCCCAGCCCTGGAGGGCAGCACCAAGGTCCTCTCGTGCTCTGACAGTTAGCAGCACTGTCTAAATGAGAAGTGTTGTATTTTTTATATGTGAAAGAAAACAGAATTAACTTCAAGTTTATCTCGTTTTTTTAGGACAGAATTCAGAAAGCATTCTTACCAAAGAAAGATCTTTTTTAGAAACCACTTAAGTATACAAAAGATAAATAGCATCCTCAGTCCTCTCATTTGCTTTGGGCCATATCAGCACAGGTGCCATGGGGTGAGGTGTGAAGAAGAATGAATGTCTCCATGGAGAACTGCAGCCATGTAGACAGGACAAGTGCTAGAATGCTGGGGCACTGTGCAAGCTCATTTAAAAACTCTGCTGTGCCACTCTTCACTTTTTAAGCCACCTTCAACTGTAAAATTCAAGTGCCTTCTTTCTGTAATGGATGCTCTCAATATGAAATATTTAGAAAGTACAAGGAAAAGAAAGAAAAGTATTTGAAGGGGTTAATATAGCTCCTCCAAGTGGGTATACGGTTTCATTAGAACCGTATAATCTTTCAAATGGATTGCATGAACTGGAGCCTAAAGATAACTAGGTCAATTATACAGCTGTGCTTCCAAGACCAGGCATTTAAGTCAAAGGCTGGGGCTCTAGGGCAGGGATCTGATAAGTTACATTTTAGAACAACTGGGGTACAAATAACATGTCCTAGGGCTACTAAGGTATTATCATGTATTTGTTGTTATTTCTGCTTTTTCGAGATTTCAAATTCATCTTTGCATACATGTGACCTTTAGATCAAACTCAGGGCCTTACATGTGCTAGGCAAGCACTCTACCCCAGCCCTGAAGTTTATCATTCTAAATAGCATATGTTGATTACTACAAGTGTTAAGATATAAAGCATTAAATTTTCTAGCCCTGACTTCATATTCTATAAGCTCCTGCATACCATAACTTTGTACATTATCCACAACTGCATTTTTCCTGAAAGGTCTTTTTATTTAATTCTATTAGATAACAAACACAGTGGCCAAATCTCCCATCTTTTCTGTAAGGGTAACTTCATTACACCAAAAATTGTACATTGCAAAGAAAGGGTTATCTATCAGTTCTATACTGTTTATACCCTCTGAAAGTATGCAGTAAATGCTTATGAAATGATTAAACAAGTGAGTATAGGATTTACTCCAGCTCTACAAATCACAGTATACATTGAGTTGCTCAAAGTAGCAAATAATATAAAGAGCATTCTATTGGGTTTCTGCAAACTGACAGTATATATATAAACCACATGTCAGATTATCATAACTGAGTCGCAGTAATATTCAGTTTATGAGTGCACAGATACATTTAACATAAGAATTCTGAATGAAGAAAAAATAATTCTATTTATTACATGTATTCAACAAACACATACAGTATCCAATGGAACAATTTATATCATGTAATCAAGATTAATATAAAACACCAACTGAAACAACACAATATGAATATCCTACCTGAACATCTTTGTATTTGTCTCGTAAGTCCAAAAGCCGGTGATAAGCTTTAATGGCTTCTGAAAATTCCCCAACGTCAGTGCTGGTGAGGATGTAGTTTTCCCAGATTTGCCAGTGTTCATAGTTACACTTGAGGGCTTCTTGTAATGTTCTAAGAGCTTTTACTCTATTGAAAGTAAAATTTTAAAAGAGAACAAAAGAACTTTTTATTAAAATCAATCATAAGTATTTAGAATGTTAGTGTGAACTGTTAGGCCTTCAAGTTTCATGTTAATAAACAGAACGCCCAATCTACCTCAAACTTCCCTATAAAATTCAACGACAGGCCCTTTGGTATATATATATAGCATACCTACAGAGTTACTCCTTCCCTAATCTATTTATTAGTAATAAGGATATTATATTATAACTGGATGTCAGCCTCAAATGTCATCCAGGAAAAGGCCCACTCAAGTTCCAGACTTGGACTGAGTGGTCAAGCAAGCACAACTGCAAACCTGCAAGACAAACAGTAGGAAGCAAAGCCGTAGGGAAGACAGCAGACGTAAGGAAGTCAAAAAACCCAAAAAGTTCCTCACATTCTACATGAATCTATAAACCAAAATTTCCCAACCAATGCTGGCGGGGGGGGGGGGGGGGGGGGGCAATCTACACTAGGAAAGACAACCAACAAAATTAACCAGAGGACACAAATTTGCTAAAGATAAAATTAATTTTAAAAAATAATCTATCAAATTTTTAAACAAGTTTGTTCAGAATACTGAAAGAAATATTTAAAGGGAACAGGAGATTGTGAAACAGGTACAAATGAAACAAGACAAGAAAAAAAACCTGAAAACTTTACAATTAAAAGAAACTTCAAAGCAAAAAACCAAAACTCATCAGGTAACCAAAATTAGACTGCAAATTGTCAAAAGAAAACTGGTCAACTACAAGATAATAATGAGGATTTCACAAAAAAATCAAATTAAAAAATGAAATAACTATGAACAGAGGAAAGAATGAGGTAAGGTTCAAATACACATCTGATAGATATTCCAGAGGAAGTGAATGCAGAAATTATATGAAGCTATATATCCAAAAATAATAGCTAAGCATTTTCCAAAACTGAACAAAGACCTAAATTCTACGATCAAAAGTATATATTGCATACTAAACATTACAAATAAAAATAAATCAACACGTATATATTTTGTGAAATAGTAGAACATAAAGATAAAAGTAACAAAGGAAAAACAACCGAAGATTAGCAAGTATGTCTACAGTTACAAGATAAAAAAATAGAATATTTCCTTTAAAGTGCTGAATGAAAATAACTGCCAGCCTAAAATTTTATAGCCAACTCAACTTGCCACTCAAAAGTAAATGCACAATCAAATATTTTTAGATATATAAAGATTAACCACTTACTGACCCTAACTAAAAGAACTATAAAAGGTTCCCCTCCTGTAAAAACAAAAGGAAATTAAGAAAAAATAGAAACACTTCTTCAAAATCAAATATAAATTGTTTCTAGGAGTTTTTCTTTCATTTTTTTCCTTCTCTATTCCACCCCTACCACCATCAAATATATAATAGTAACTGCCTTCAATAGTAGTGGATTGGGACTCTTTAGTTCTCTCATTTACAGAGAGTAAATATAAAATTACCCTATTGGAAAGAAATCAATAAGCAGCAATCCACAATTATTGAGATTATCCTTTCTCCTCATGTCTTTGCCTACTCTAATCATAAGCTACTGGCCTCAACATTTTTAAAATGAATTATTTTTTTTCTTCCTGGAAAGTATACCTTCTTTTTAAGGAACTTTACATCAGGATTCACTTATTAAATCCATTTCAATACTGATACTGCATTACGAGAAGTTATATACAAAATGGGAAACTTTCCCAAGATACTGATGCAGGAAATTAGACAAAAAAGTGCAAAAAACACTAGTGAAGAATCCTGTGATAAAAATGTAGTTTCTAGAATATGTTTAGAATATGTTAAACTTTAGAATATGTTTGTTTTGAGAGGAGCAGTAATAATTTACCTCTGGGCTGGGGTTATGGCTCAGTGCCAGAGAACTTGCTTAGCATGTGTGAGGCACTGGGTTTGATTCTCAGCACTATATAAAAATAAATAAAGGTATTGTGTACATCTACACCTAAAAATATTTTTAAAAATAAAAATATAATAATTTACCTCTGAAGTAACAACTTCACAAAATAAAACCTAGCCATGGCTGGAGCCATGGAAACAGTAAAGGAAAGGAAACAGAAAGAAAACAGTAAAGAAGCAAGAATAAAGAAATTATTTACCTCTGACCTTGCAACCCAGTTTTCACACAAAAACTTATTAATGGAGTAATAGAAAGGCAAGAAAGAATTATAAAGAAGTTGAGAAGCAATTTACAGGACCTATCTCTACAGAATTCCTAAGATTATTGGGTTGGAACACAAGGTAAAAATATCAAGACCCTCACTAGATATAAATTATCTGGGTTACTAGAAAAACTAATTGAGATCACTTTACAACTATGACAGGGATTTCCCCCACCCGATGTTTTAGACCGAAAAGGGATCTCTAGTGGGTTTCACATAATCAGTTGTAATCAAGAACATAATATTATTTTCTGAAGAGAATGGTAAAACAAATAGTGCTTTATGTAGATTATCATACAAGAGTAGAGGAAGCATTTCATGATCTCAGTAATATGGTTTAATGGTATCTTCAGAACTATCTTGTGATTCCACAAAGAAAAATTAAGTTTTAAAATAATGCCAAATAAAAATGTAAATATATTCATCCTTAAATTAACTTATTAAAACTCTAGCAACAACAATTCTTATCCCTTTTCTTCCTTCTGCTTTTTGTAGTCAGTCAATAAGCCCAGTTGGCTGTCCCCTTTATAAACTGTTTGGCATCTGCCCTTTCTTTTTCCACTCTAGTTATCTCATGCTTGGATTGTTACAACAGCTGTTTTCTAACTGGCTTCCCAACCTCCAGTTTCCTCTCTAGTCTGTGTCACAAACTTCCCCCAGATAAATCTTCCTAAAATGCTTTCTTTATGAAATTACCCCCACCAAAATCTCTGACTTCCCCATTACATGTGGTATAGTCTCAAACTTGTGAGTCAAACAATCAGAATGCACACCAATTTGACCCAAACCTACCTTTCTGACCTATCTTTCATTGCAGGTCCCGCATTACTCTATAGCTGGACTATCTCCTAAAATAATCCATTCATTTCTGTCATCTACATTTAGTCACATTATTTCCTTGCCTAAAAAGCTATCCTATGTGCCCTGTATCCATCTTTCAAATTTAGCTTGAGTTCAATATAAGCATTTCTGACCCAGGATCACATACCTTCTCTTTTCTGAGATTCTCAAAGGACTAAATGAGTGTCTAAAACAAAACAAGTGTTCTACAAATATCATCTATTATTATTATGGCCCTCTTTGGATTCTCATCTGATATTTACCAAATATAGCTTATACTGCTAATCACTTTTTAAAATAACGTGGGATATTTTATTTTTTAAACTTACATTTCCTGAAGACACTAGTTCATTCAGATATATTTATGTATTTCAACAAATGTCTAGTTTAAATCAAGCAATTAATAAAAAAAATTTTTTAAACTATCAATTAAGTCAACCAACTAAAGGCACGCTTGCTTTCATTATGTAATGAAATTTAGGATGTAAGACCTCAGCATTAGAAAAATTTCAGATGCTATTTCTTATTTTATTCCATGTTAAATATTTTTAATAAGCAAACTGCACATTTAGAATTCAAAGGTGTCTATTAACTGATTCTAACTAATGTATGAGGGTGGAAAGGAAAAAGATAAAGTGTAAGACATGGTGATTCTTATGGTGATTGAAGAAAATCTCATTTATTTTGGAAGCAAAGTTCTTCAGATTTGTCTGATATACTTACTTTTGCTTTAATCGGATGTAGGAGGTTGATAAATTGTTCCAAGCCTCAGCATTCTGAAATGATAGAGAATAATAGAGAACTATAGAATATTTTCACTTGGTAAAACAATTGCTGGAACAAAACACATAACACATTTTCCTAGTCTGATATGTGCTATTAAAAATCAATAAGATGGTTAAAAGTAAAAGTATAAAATGAAATCAAACTTTAATAATTTATAAACAGTCAAAAAATAATGAACCAATGATGTAACTATTATAGCACTGATGTACAATTTAAGATTTTATTTTCAAATGTATATTTACAAAATTTATAACACAATTTGTATAATATACAAATTTATTACAAATCCAAGGTAATGCAGAATATTGGTTTTTTGTTTTTTGGGTTTTTTTGGGTACCTGGGATTGAACTCAGGGACACTCAACCACTGAGTCACATCCCCAGTCCTATTTTGTATTTTATTTAGGGACTCATCTCTAAATAAATACAAAAAAAGAAAAACCAAACAGAAAAAAAAACCCCAGGGATCCATCAGAATGAGGCATATGGTAAATTGTGTATACTTGTATGATGCAATACCATAGAGCAATTTAAAAATGAAATGCTATTACAACTAACAACATAAGGCAAAACCCAGAAATAAACGTCAAGTAATAAAAAAAAAAAGTTCATTATCTATAACTCTAATGTTATGGTTTAGATGTGAGGTGTCCTCCAAAGGCTCACATGTGAGACAATGTAAGAAGGTTCAGAAGAGAAATGATTAGGTTGTGAGAATCTTAACCCAATAATTGAATTAATCCCCTGATAGGGATTGACTGAGTGGTAATTGAAGTGGTAGGGTGTGGCTAGAGAGGTGGGAATTGAGGTGTGGCTTTGGGGTGTATATTTGTATCTAGCAAGTGGAGACTTCTCCATCTGCTTCCTGATCACCACGTGACCTGCTTCCCTCTGCCACACACTCCACCATGATGTTTGTTCAGCCTCACCTTAAGCCCCAAGGAATGGAGCCAGCCTTCTATGGATTAAGACCTCTGAAACCATGAGTCCTAAATAAACCTTTCTTCCTCTACAGTTGTTCCAGTCGAGTCCTTTAGTCATAGCAGCGAAAGAGCTAACTAAAGCACTCTATTTATATGAAAATATAGAATAGGCATCTATCTATATCTTGGAATGCAGAAAAAAAATTAAGAATAAATTAGTGATTGCTAAGGGACATAGGGGTTAGAGTTCACAGTGAGGGAGGGGCAACAGAGCACAAAGAAACTTTTTGCCATGACTAGAAGGTTCTTCATCTCAAAAGGGGCCGTAAATCTGAATCTCTTAGAACCAACCAAATGTTCATTTAGAATTTGTCATGCAGTCTTCAAATTATATTGCACTTACATCAGACACAGTAGTATGTACACACTTTAATCCTAGCACTCAGAAGACTGAGGCAGGAGGATCCCTTGATTCTAGGAGTTCAAAACTTGCCTAGCCAACACAGTGAGACTTCATATTTAAAAGAGAGAGAGAGAGAGAGAGAGAGAGAGAGAGAAAACTATATTGCTCTTTAAGAATGAAATGGAAAAAAAAAATAGGTGGCACTGGAATTCCATTACAAATATTTAGATAATTTGGTCTACATTTGAGATGAAAGCTAGATTCCAAAACTCAAGAGTCTATTAAGTAAATGCCTATTAATAATCCTTTTCCTTAAACACAAACTACTTTATAATCTAAACACTTATGATAACTGGCTAACTGCAATAATTTCCATGCACATCCAAAAGACCAAAAGTGATAATTAAAAAGCTGGAGTGTAAATGCTCTCTAACACCTTAAACAAAGATCTACCATCATAAACTTTATTTTTTGTTCATAATTTTCACAGAAAGTAATTTTGGTGAAATATGATATTAACACTCTAAACTTAGAAATGAAATGATGAAGACATGGGCTGGGGGTACAGCTCAGTCACAGAATGTTTGCCTAACACATATGAGGCCCTACGTTCAGAGAAAGAAAAAAAGAAGAGGGGGAGGAAGGAAAAAAAGGAAGAGTAAGGAGAAAGGGAAGGGGAAGGGAGTGAAGAAAGAAAGAAGGCTGGTGGGTTGGTTGGTTGGTTGGCTGGCTGGCTGCGTGGTGACGCACACTTGTAAAACCAGTGGCTCAGGAGGCTGAGGCAGAAAGATCACAAGTTCAAAGCCAGCCTTGGCAAAAGAGAGACGCTAAGCAACTCAGTGAGACCCTGTCTCTAAATAAAATACAAAATAGGATGTGCCTCAGTGGTTAAGTGCCCCTGAGTTCAATCCCTGCCACCCATCCCACCAAAATACATGTTTCTACAGAAAAATTAATAATCTAAAACTAAAATTGTGAAAACAATTCCATTTACAATACCATGAAAAGAATAAATATTTAGGAATACTTTAACAAAAGAAATGTAAAATTTATACTCTGAAAACTATAAAATATTGAAAGAAATTAAATAAAAGCTAAGTAAATAGAAAGACATTCCATATTTGTGGGATGAAAGACTTAGTATTATTAAGATGGCAATATTCCCTGTCCTAGTCTTCAGATTCAATATAATCCTTATCACATCCAGCTGCATTTTTTTGTATAAATTGACAAAAATTCTATATGAAAATTTAAGGAGCAATGAATAGTCAAAACAATCTTGAAAAAGAAAAAGTTGAAATATTCACACTTACTACTTTCAAAACTTACTACAAAGTTTCAAATAATTTATGATTATCAAATAATTTATGATTCATAATTAAATCCTTATATTTATAGTCAGTTAATTTTTTGACCCGAGTGACAAGACCATTCAATGGGAAAAGAATAGTCTTTTTAACAAATGATTCTGAGACAACTGAATATCCACATGTAAAAGAATGAAATTGGACTCCTTTTCTTATACCATACACACAAGATTAATTTAAAAGGGTCTCTAAATCTAAATGTAATGGCTAGTACTATAAAAGAAAAAGTAGGAGTAAATCTTTATGACCTTGAATTTGGCGATGGATTCCTCAAGACATGAGAACAAAAGTATGAGAAACAAACAAAAATGTTAGATACTGTCAAAACTTAAAAACTTTTGTGCTCCAAAGAATACTAGCAAGAGAGTGAAAATACAACTGGAAGAATAGGAGAAAATACTTCTAAGTCATAAGGAACTTAAAACTAACATATATAAAGAACTCATAATTCTATAGTAAAAAGTCAATTTAACAGGGCTGAGGATACAGCTTAGTTGGTAGAGTGCTTGCCTCACATATACAAGGCCCTGGGTTCAATCCCCAATACCACACACACACATACACACACAACACACACACACACACACACAAAGACAACTAACTGAATTTTTTAAATGGGCAAATGATGATGTGAACAGACATTTCTCCAGAGATCATACATGAATGGCCAATTATTACATAGAAAGATGTTCAAAATAATTAGCCCTCAAAGAAATGCAAATTGAAACTATGAGATACCACCCCAAGAATGGCTATAGTCAAAACAGGCAGATAATACACAAATGCTGGCAAGATGTTGAAAACTTGGAACCCTCATTCATTGTTGGTGAAAATATAAAATGCTACTTTGTAAAACAGTCTGGCAGTTCCTCAAAAGTTTGAATATAGAGTTATCATATGACCCAGCAACACTACCATTAGGTATATACTCAAAAGAAATGGAAACGTGTCACCAGGAACTTGTAAATGAATATTAATCATAGTAGTAGTCGTCATAACAGCCAAATTGTAGAAACAAATCAACTGATAAATGGATAAGTGGGATACACCTACATCATAGAATATTACTTGTTAATAAAAAGGAATGAAGTATTAATACATGCTGTAACATGGATGAAGCTTAAAAATAGTAATGTAAGTGAACAATGCCAGTCATAGAAGCTCGAATATTGACTTCATTTACATGAAATGTCTGAAATAGGCAAATCTATAGAAAGACTGTACATCAGTGGTTGCCTAGAGCTAGAGAGGGACAGGAAGGGTTGAGAGAGAAATGGGGAATGACTGCTGATGGGTACCAAGGTTTCTTTTAAGGGCAATAAAAATGTTGCAAAATTCACAATTCTGAACGTACTGAAAATCTGCTCAATTATACATAAATTATCAATTCTATAAAGCTGTTAAATAGAAAAATACTACCCAATAAAAGAACCTACTAGTAATGCAATTAACATAGGCAGCGTATGTTAGCAAATGATAAAACAGACATGACATTTGGCTGGACTCAGCAATGTACATTTTTAACTAAAATTTGTTTTATAAAACTATTTTCAAAATGAAACCACAGTTTTTATGAGAAAAATCTATTTCCAGACTTATAAATCCTATATTTTGAGGTGTGACCTTCTATGAAATATATACTTTTTTCCACCACAAAAGAAATTACTGTTGTGAATCATACAGTACAATTCAGATAATTTAAGAGAATATTAAGGAGCTGAAATAAAGAAAAGATAGGGGAACAAACTTACATCAGGTTCTAGGGTCACACAACGCTGGAATGCCTTTGCTGAGCCTCCATAGTCTTCCAATGCCAAATAGGCACAGCCTAGAGAAAACCACACCCCGAGCTGCAAAGACCAAAAGACACAGTCATTCAAATGCACAGAGACACATTTACAGGATGTAATCTGAAAATTATTAAAGATACTAGTTCAACATTTTACCATAAAGAATGCAGAGCTTTATAATAAACATTTAATTTACATTTAGTTTAAATGTAAGTAGTAATGAAGATGGATTTTTCTATATAATTTGCAAAGCTAATATAACATGAAAGCATGTGCAACGTCATTGCACATTTTTTGCTGAGAAAGATCAAACCTGATGCTAACAAAGTTCTTTAGATGCAAAGGGGAGCTTTGTTTACAAGCCTTTATATTAGGAGCCTGATATTATAAATTTGGGATTAATCAAACATTTTTCCTGAGCATCTTCTATGTAAAAGGAGTATACAACTTTTTCTTTAAAATGGCAAATTTGCAACTGATAGATACATCACAAACATAAAAAGACAAATTTCTGCTTTCACCTTCAATTACTTCACAACTCATGCAGTTTAACAAGAGCCAAACTAGACTAAAGTCTATCTGTGTAAGCATGCCTGATTTGTGTGTTTGTTGCTATGGATAAAAACTAAGGCTTCACACATGCTAGGCAAACCCTCTACTACTGAGCTGCACTGCCAGACCCTGAAAATAATTTGGGCAACACTGGCTCAGAATCTGGATTATCAAAGTCATGCAAAATGAACACTGAGCTTGGGAAAACAGGTAAAATAGCTATTCGAACTATTAAAAAAATTCTTTCCATCACAGAATTTCCTTAAAATTCAATAGCCCCTATCAAGAAGGAGATAACGCTGATAAAAATTCAATCCTATTAGTCAGAAAAGCAGCCATTACCAGTTAAGTTTGTTTTCCTTTCAGATATAGACTGTATGGCAGCAGCAGATGGAAGTCTATCTTCTTACCGTCAGCACAGAGGCAGTGGCACTTTGGTGGGAAAGGAAATGAGGTGCTCCATTATCTATCCCCAGCCTTCCTCAGAGGCAGAAGAGGAGGCTGCCTCCATTTCCCCCCTCACTTAGCCATTCCCACAAAACTTATTCCATATGGCCAGCTGAGGCCTGAAAGTTCTTTAAGCAGATAAAGATTTTTAGCTGATAATTAGAGATAAGGCTTAGAAAGCAAACATCCTTGGGCAATTTAACTCTTTACAATGAATTCACAAGAGGCTATAAATAATTACTATATAGAGGACAGATTTTGTTAGAGGCATAGGTAATGCCTGAAAAGAAGGAAGATGTGTGTCTGATGGGAGTTGAGAGAAACAGAGGGACTAGGTTGAAACTAGAATTACAAGTTCACTTTTCTGAATTATGGGACTTCCAGCAACTTAAAAATGAGCTCACTACTTAGCTTTCTTCTGGTTATTTATAGAACCAAATGAAAAGAGCTTCAGTGCCTAACCACTCTCACTGAACATGATATATTCTGATAGGACCTAAAGTCTGATGTTAACTTAAAAACCAAAATAAAAAACAAGTCCTCTAACTTCCAATGTGTTTGAAAAGTTTCAAAACCTGTTGGTTATATTTTATCAATTCTAAGGTATACTTATTTTTTTCAACATCTCTGAAATAGAGATGCAAGTCATCAGAGTTTTATTGGCAGTTTTCTTCCCCCTAAATGAAGCAGCACTTAACGGGGTGCCCCTTATAATTGATGGCCTCTTAGAAACAATGAATTATGGTAGTTGGTTTACTAGGAATGAGTGCTGTCTCCTTCTGGTACTAGATTAAGAACAGTGAGAACTGCCCTGAGGTTCTCTAAATGCCTGTGCTTTGTTTGTTTTCTACATTGCCAAAGGACAAATCATCTCTTCCATGAGTTGTTATAGTAACCAGCCAGTGTAAAAATCAAGATTTAAGTAAAGAACTTTTTAACTTTTCAGTTCACCTGAAAAGATTTACAAAGATTGCAAATATCCCAAATTAGCAATCTCCATATAGCTCTAAAACATACTGGTGGTAAGATTTATTCTTTTGGGGTTTAAAAATTAGTTAATGTTTTGTAAACAGTATCTTAAAATCAAAACAAATGTATTAGAAAGCAGACATGATTTATAAAGTATTTTCATGGTACTCTTTCACTCTTGGTTATTTCTGCAGTTGTCTTAATAATTTGCATTGAAGGACATCCTAGAATCAGTTAACTATTAATTAGATTTCATCTACTGACAGCATATAATTATGATGGGCAATGACCTCTGTATACACCTTAGTCTTTGAAATTGTACAAGACCCTTTTTCTTTTTGTTAAAACTCTAGGATCTTCTTGCTTATGGCTGACACACTGAATCATTCATATCTTGCTTCTCAATTGAGATCCTTAGAATTTGGGGAAAAGGAGAATATGTGGTACCTCTTTAGCCTTTTTCTTTTTTTCATCTTAAACTATTACTTAAATTATTATTATCAATAATGACTGCCTTCTGGACTGAAGAAGGTCATATTCTTAAGAACAGAATAATATAAAAAAATTAAATTAAAAAAAAAATCAAAAGAAGTCTTTCAAACCCTCCCACAAGTCCTCAAAATGGAGTTAAGTTATTGAGTACCAAAATCTCTTAACTAGCCCAAAGCTATCATATAGAAACAGAATGCTAGCCCACATTACATTTTCTATTAGCAACATTTTAAAAAGTAAAAAGAAATATGAAATTTATTTTAATAATATCTAACTCTACATATACAAAATAAGATGATCACTTCAATGTGTTATTAATGTACAAAATTACTGAGATATTTTATATTCATCTTTTTATACCAAGTCTTTGAAATCTCATGTGTGTCTGACATAGCATGTCTCAGTTTTGATGAGACATATTTCAAGCAGCTGGTGGCTGCTACACTGGGGGCAGCACAGGTCTATGCTACTTCTCTGAAATAATAAATAAATACTTCTCGTAGCCCCTAGAATGCATCCTGTGAGCTCTCACTGTTCATATACTATAGTTACTCTCATTTCTTTGTATACAGTAGCAACCAGAATAATTAGCACTTAATAAAGCATCTACCATGTGTGCTAAGCACTGACACCATGAGCTTTCCATATATTGCCTCATGTGTTCCTCACAAAAACTCTGTAAGGTAGTTACTATCATCCTCATTTAAGCGATATCAAAGGAATAGAGATTTCAACCCCATCAGGTGACCCAAAGCCAGCATCTTCTCCACTTGGCTACATCTCACTAAAACCCGCACCATTCTGACCATATACAAGGCATGACTCATGGCAATACCACCTTTGTCATGGATATAGAAAGAAATGGAGCAGTAAACATGTGCTGGGCACACCCAAAACTGCCAAGCTTTAAAAAACACAGGCATCCTTCTTCCCCCAAAGGCTCTCTCCGTTGGCTACAAAGGTGGACAAAGAAGTAGCAAAGGAAGAAACAACCATAGTTAATTGGAAGGAAAAGATGAAAGGTAATCTTTTATCAAAGGAACTGGGCAAGAATGGAACAAGACAATCATTGACAGAAAGACTCTTGGTGAGAGTCTCTGCAGATGTAGAGCTTATTTCCAGGGCAAATCTAGAAGGCAAGCCGACTACAGGTAGCAATGACTTGTAGAAACAGCCTCCTGTTTATCTCTGAGGAAGCCAACACAAAAACACAAGGAGCCACATGTTTATTCTGAATGTAATGATATCTATACTTAAAAATGACTAAAATTAGTTCTAAAATCACTAATAAAGAAACATGCTGATGAAATATGGTCCCTGAATTTTCCTCTCAAAGCCACCTAGAGAGTAAAAGAGGGGAAAGACAGACAACAGAGATTAAGAGATTTTGAGGAACTGTATGACTTTGGCCACATCACTTAACTGGAGTCTCAGTCCCCCAAGTGTTAAGTGAGGGCGGGTGGTCTAGGCTAAAATTCCAAGGCTCTTCTGACTTCCCATATTCTGAAAACCCAAAGGTGAAAAGGTTCAAAGGTACACTTGTGCCATCTAGTGGCAAAATAAGCATACTGACAATATGAACAGATTAGGATGAGAATCTGTTTGAAGAGCCAGAAGGGAATCCATTTAATGCAGGTTTGAAGAACTAGAAGGGAATCCATTCAATTAGAGGCCAAGAGGAAAATAAGGCCTACAGTGGAAATAAATTTTCTGGAAGCCACCCAAGAGTTCCTGATTCCTGGTGTGCAATATGAATGATGAAAAGAGTAACTACAGTACTTATTAAAACTCAATATTTAGAAGAGAAATTAAATAGCAGGTTACTGTGAAGGCTAACAAAGACTAAGCACCACCACTAGATAATGAGCACAGATTGCTTTTACAATTAAAAAGTTAAGTTTATTAGAATATTAAAGCATATCTGTAATAGGTACCACTCTCTGGTACACACATCACAAATTTCTTTCTTAAACAATAAGCTTCATACCTATTACTAAGTTCCCTTACAGAGTCAACCATTTTGAATTTTTCTGTCACATATACTAAGGGTCAACAGAATGGAACCCTAAAGCCATGCTATGCTCTCCATTCTTTCTTGCCTCATTCCCATGATGCAAATGCAGATGAGCTGTCAATGTGTTTTAATTAAACAGGGATGACACAAGTCAAATCTGAGAGTGACTGATATCAATGCTTTTCCTAAAGTGATACTTCATTCTCATATTTTTAAAAATGTGTACTGCCACTTCTTTTTGGTTTTTTCTGGTTGCTGATGGACCTTTATTTTATTAATTATTTACATGCGGTGCTGAGTATCACACGTGCTAGGCAAGTGCTCTACCACTGAGCCAACCTCAGCCCACATCACTGCCAACTCTTATAACCAAATTTCTTTTACTAAATTCTCCTCCCTGAAAAAGCACAAGTCTTGTCAGTTTCTCTGTCTTGCTAAAGAAATAAATTCCTTTTAGTGTTTTTCTTTAAACTAAAGGATCAACTACATTTTATAAATACCTTTTCTTATTTAATGCCCTTCTCTTATTCTCCTCTAGATTTGGTTACCACTGGTTCTTACATTTGCCCATTCTTTACAGAACATTCATAATGTATTTACATCTCCTCTCTATGTAAGACTCTCCTGTTACATATCTCTTCCTATTAGGCTATACATAATGGGGCAACAATGATTTCCTACTACCATTACTACAGAGCAATAGGTAAGAAAAAAAAGTGCATCTGCTGCAACATGTATTACTGAGAACTTACTATGGGCTAGTGTTATGGTTTGAATATGAGCTCTTGTGTTAATGTTGGAATGTTAGGAGGTGAAATGACTGGATCTTGATAGCCACACCCTAATCAGTTTGAATGGACTGGCTGGGTGGTAACTGTAGACAGGTAGGGTGTGTCTGGAGGAGGTGGGTCACTGGGGGTGTGCTCTGAAAAAGTTCTTCCCGGTGGCCCCTTCCCCTTTCTCCATTTCCTGACTATCAAGAGCAGAGTAGTTTTTCTCTGCCATATCCTTCCAACATGATAATCTGCTCACCTCAGATCCAGAGCAATAGCGTCAGCCTACCATAGACTTAATCTCTGAAACTGTAAGCCAAAATAAACTTTTCCTCCTCTTAGTTTTTCATGCCAGGTATTTCAGTCACAGCCACAAAAAAGTCACTAACATAGCCAGACATATGCTTGTTTTAGTCAGCTTTTTTTTTTTTTTTTTTTTGTTACTGCAACCAAAAGACCTGACAAGAACAATTTTAGAGGAGGAAAGATTTACGTGTGCCTCATGGTTTCAAAGATCTCAGCCCACAGACAGCCAGCTCCACTGCTCTAGGCCTGAGGTGAGGCAGAACACTGTGGCAGAGGAAAGCAGCTCAGGACCAGGTCATCAGGAAGCAAAGCCTCAAAGGCACACCCCCTGTGACCTACCTCCTCCAGCCACACTCTACCTGCTTACAGTTACCACCTCGCTAATCCACTCAAGTGGGTTAACACTGAGTGGGTTAAAGCTCTCATAATCCAATAATGTCACCTCCAAACATTCTTGTATTGCTCACAAATAAGCTTTTGGGGGACACCTCATATCTAACCTATGACAAGGCTAGATTCTTTACATGCACGGTCTCTACTTTTTCCAGCAGTAAATTGAGAGGGAAAGTAATTCCCATTTTACAAAAGCTCAGAAAGACAAAGAGATTTGCCTACCATATGCTCATTGGGGTTCCTAGAATTCAGAACCAAGTCTAAGGCAGCGAAGCTTTTCCCTCCCCATCATACTTTAGGCACAGCTACAGCCCAGATGTTATCACAGTGCTTGAATTTCTTGGCAGTTATGCAAGTTAGACCTCTGGAGTTTCATTTTTCATTGCTTACCAATATGAGAAAGAAGAAACAAAAAGGAAAGAAATGCTTTTTGTCTGGACATATTATTCACATATGTTCATCGTGTCTTCTCCACTGGAATGTGAGACCCAACATCCTTGAGTCTTCCAACCACAAATAATACAAATGCACAACAGAAACTACCTAACTCCGGGGCTGGGGATGTGGCTCAAGCGATAGCGCGCTCGCCTGGCATGTGTGCGGCCCGGGTTCAATCCTCAGCACCACATACCAACAAAAATGTTGTGTCCGCTGAGAAGTAAAAAATAAATATTAAAAAATTCTCTCTCTATCCTCTCTCTCTCTCTCTTAAAAAAAAAAAAAGAAACTATCTAACTCCATTTCGAATAAAAATATTGAAAGAGAATGTTTACTCCAGGATGAATGCAATCATGGAGGACTGTATAATAGAAATATGGTTTTCTGTGTATCAGCAGGCTGGGAAGGATGGCCTTGTTTCAATTGTTATTCCCTGGACTCAAGAAGACTTACTATCATGTGCTAGATAACCAAACCATCGATCTTACATCTCCACTTTGCTTCTGATGAGAGCCCTGATGGCTCTTCATTAAAGAAAAAAGTTCAAACCTGATAGTATAGTATTCTGGGCTCTCCAAACTTGGCCTCAACAAAACAGATTACTTACTAATATCATATCTTCAAGACATAAAACACTAAAGAGGCTGAGAGAAAAGCTCTGAGAGAAAAGAACTAGAACACTCAAGTTGAAATCTCACCTCTAGCTCCCACCCCCCATATGCTGCAGGATTTGGAACAAATTTCTTAGATCTGTATTTCCTCATCTGTGAAATGAGAATAAAAACAATAAATATCTCAATGGTTGTGCATAGCATTAAAAATATATGCAAAATGCTTACAGAGCAGTGCCTGGAACTCAGCAAATACTCAACATCAGCAGCTATTATTGTTATAACTGAATGAGAACAGTCAAATCCTTTAGTTTCCAAGAAAGTATGCTCTCTATGTGATTGACATCTATATCTGCTAGTCTCCTTTCCTGGAACACATTTTCCCATTTTCCCGCTCCTATCCAATCCTAACCATTCCTCCTGGTCCACATCAATACTCACTTTTCCCATCACACTTTTCCAATCATTCACATCCTCTTTCATCACTATGCACCCAAAGCATGTTGCTTATTTACTCTAACCCTTGGTTATCCACATTATTCATATCTCCTTTCTCCATTTAACTCATAAAAATCTCAGGACAGTAAAAGTTCATGTCTTAACATGATTTTTTTGTGTGTTCCTCAATACTTTAAAATAACTTATAACAACTTCTAACATACTAGCTTAGGATATAGATGCTTAATAAACACAAATACAGAACTGGGACTGTGGCTCAGTGGCAGAGCACTTGCCTCGCATGTGTGAGGCACTGGGTTTACCCTCAGCACCACATAGATAGATAGATAGATAGATAGATAGATAGATAGATAGATAGATAGATAAATAGATAGATAGAGGTTTTGTGTCCATCTACAACTAAAAATAATATTTTTAAAAAAACAAACACAGATACATATTATAATATTAAGGGTCTCCTCTGCCTTCCAGTCTCATTTGAAAGTCCTCGTTTTGGAGCAAAGACCTTCATCCCTTCTCTTCATTCCACTCTGCACTAGAATAATATTACAGAGTTTTCTTCCCCTTTCTCTTTATAACATTCAATCTCTCCACTAGATTCATTCTCTTCTTTATCCACTGAAGTCTTCCATTTCTGTCTTCTCCAAATAAAGGTTTCTGGTATGTTGACAAGCTCTCCTTGATTCTTTGGCCTCTCTGAGTTCAACACTCTATATTTGGCTCCCATCTCTTGGCATGCTCCTAATGCTCCCAAGTCAGCAGTCTATAGTCTATATCTGTTTCCCAACCTACCATTCACTTGTTACTCTCCAGAATCTGTTTTTGAAGGTTACCAGTGAGCTCAAATTCAATAATCTCTTCTTGGCCCTCTCTGGACTTCATTGCTACATATAACACCACTCACCGACACATGTTCTTCCTTTAGTTTCCACAAACCCCTTCCTTGACTAAGAAGACTCTGTTGTATTTTGCTGGATTCATATTTCACTTGTAACATTTTTTTTTAACCTTCCTCCCACTCATGGAGATGTTCAAAGTTCAGGACACTGCCTGCTGTTTTCTTCCAACACAGTTTTCTATGAGGAACTTGTTCACTTTCAGGGCTTCAACTCACTTCCACAGAAAGCCCCATCTGCATGCTCCATGCTCACCTCACCGTGGAGCATCATTCCAAGGAGCTTTGATCTCCAATGGGCTACCAGCTATCTCTGCTTAGACACAACATCATCTCCTCATATTCACCAGTCAAAATCACATCATCTTCCCTCAAAAGATTTTCCCCTCCCTCCTAAATTCCCCACAGGTATCCATAGAGATATTTTGTTGCTGGTCACGTAGCTCAGTGATAGAACATGCCCTTTAGCATGCACAAGGCCTTCAGTTTGATCCCTAGCACTAGACACACATAGCACAAAAAAGACATTTTCCTTTTAAATTAGACATCCTTTCTGATTCTCAGGTCTCTATCAATCCCGCCAGCTCAATGCCAAACCCAGAAATTTCTTCTTTAAAAAAGACTTCAATCAGTTCCATCTTTTTCATACTCACTGCTAAAGTAACCAAGTCTCCCTTATGACATTCACACCTTGAACTTCCTATAATACCACTTTGGTGATATCACTCTTTTATTCAAAACTACAATAAACTTCCACATCCAAAGAGTTAGATAACCCTGAAGCAAGGTATTTAAGGCCCTCTTCAAACTAGTTTTATCCATATCATTTCTCAACATAAACTCACTGCTGTCTGCTGATAGGCTAATACAGCCTAATTCAGTGCTACACTCATGTATGGTACACAACAGGCACTGGACAATGCTTTCACATGATGTATTGTTCAAACTGCAACATTTCTGAAGGTGAACTGGAACACTAAAACACAATTTAAATTAGATGATTTTTTAAACACTTATTTATTGACCAACCAATTGTTGGTCCACAAAATATCAAAGCACTTATAAGATCAGTTCAATCAAAAAACATTTTCAAAAATAAAATTACTTGCTGAATAGTAAAAAATATATTAAATTAAAATTTCACCTTATTTTTTGTAATTTGTATCCTTATTACCATCATAAACAGTTTTATCTTCAATGTTTAACTTTTTTTAACTGAGTGTATAATGGCATTCAGAGTAATGTCATATGCTTCCCCTATGATAGAGTGAATTTCTGAAAGTTATTTAGAATCCATTGAGTTAGACAAATTAAACCATTATAAGAAATAAATTAATGGATCTTCTATTTGAAGCATCTGATGTCACTAATACAAAGCTGGCAAATTCAACTATTTACAGAGTACTTTTGCCAAGAGATTCTAATCAATTAACAGCTATGCTCTCATATTTCATACATACAAGAAAAACTTGATATTGCCTAATTTTCTAAACTAATTTCACTCATTTTCATTTTTACTACATAAAAAGTCAAACATCAAAGAATGACCTGAAAATTCACCTCCTACAGCTGTATGTTAAACTGTCATCTTTGGAGACAGCCTTCTTAAAAAACAAACAAACAAAAAAATCACACAAACATTCAACATAAATGTTACTGTTTCTTTAACAGATGGGTGTTTTGGTTTTCGTGTGTCAGTGATATTGCCACGGATTCTTAGATGGAGAGTAAATGTCAACTAAACTGTGTGAAATTACACATTCATTCATTAACCTTTTTTAAATTAATTATTTTAATTAGGTATATGTGATAGAAGAATGCATTCTGATTTGTTGTTCACGATTGCAGCACAACTTTACATTTCTATGGTTGTACACGATGTAGCGTCACACCATATGTGCAATCATGCACATACCTAGGGTAATGATGTCCATCTCATTCCACCATCATTCCTGCCTCCGTGCACCCTCCCTCCCATCCCTCCCCTTTGTCCAAAGTTCCTCCATTTTTCCCATGCCTCCCTCCTTCCTGTTATGGATCAGCATCCACTTATCAGAGAGAACATTCAGCCTTTGGTTTTGGAGGATTGCCTTACTTCACTTAGCATAATATTTTCTCCAACTCCATCCATTAACCTGCAAAAATTAAGTTTTTTCCCCTTGGTACTGGGGAATGAACCCAGGGCCTCATGCATGCTAGGCAAGTACCCTACTACTGAGCCACACCTCCATCCTTTTATTATATGATAAGGTCTCATTAAGTTACCCAGGCTAGCCTTAAACTTGTGATCCTCTTGCTTCAGCCTTCTGAGTAATTGGGATTACAGATGTGTTCCACCATTTCTGAGTTTCTAATTATTCTAAAATTGTAGATTTTTTGTTTGATTGTTTTATTGCTAACAAAAAGATTTGTTATAAACTATAAAAATTTACCAAACAAGGGGCTGAGGTTGTGGCTCAGTGATAAAGTGCTCACCTAGTGCAGGTGAGACACTGGGTTCAATCCTCAGCACCACATAAAAATAAATAAATAAAAATAAAGGCACTGTGTCCACCTATAACTAAAAAAATATTTTTAAAAAAGTACCAAACAACACAGCATAAAATAACAATAAGAAACCAAACTTAGTAACAAAACTCAGACTATTCTTCATATGCTTTATTCGAAGCAGGACTGCTCTATCTCTCTTACTATATTAGGTAACTTTTTGTCATTATGACCAAAATATCTGATAGAAACAGTTCAGAGGAGGAAAGACTTATTTTTGACTCATGGTTTCAGTCCATGGTCAGTTGACTCCTATGCAGAAACATCAAGGCAGACGGTGTGGGGAGGAAAGCTGCTCAGCTCATGGAAGCAGGGAAGCAGAAAGAGAAAGGGGCCAGGGACAAGTTATAGTCCCCAGGGGCATGCCCCCAGTGATCTACTCCCCCAGCCCAGCCCTACCTGCCTACAGTTTCCACCTCTTCTTAGTTCCTTCAAATTATTAATTTATAAATGGATTAATCTACTTGTGATTCAATTAGATCCCAAAAGCTCCACTTTTGGACATTGCTGCACTGGGAACCAAGTTTTGAACACATGGGCTTCAGGGAGACACCGCAGACCCAAATGTAACATATCCCTTACATCAAGCTTGAATTCCCAAATTTCCCACTAATCCAGCCAACTGGCAGCCAGGCAACTTCACACACCTCACAGACTACAGCATCGCACTAATCGTCTGTTATATACTAAGGGGCTCATAGAGTCATTGGCTCAAATATTTGTCCCACCATTACTGAAGACCTGAAGGAGATGGCTATCCTTAACCCCTGAAGCAAACATCGTTGGTTTTACCAGCAACCATCCTCCATGCTGTCCTAGGAAGGGAAATGTTAGTTAAGATGCATCTGGAAAGGGGTAAGGGGAAAACAGCTATTACTTCTCATTCTTCAGATCTGAGCATATTATAGTGAGCGCTCCATTCACTGCACACTCATTAAGGACAGTACTAGATGAGACTATGGCAGAAAATGGAAGAACAAAATGGATACCTAGGAAAACCCATCCCTTCTTCTCTCTCTCTCTCTTTTTTTTCTTTGACACACACCTTTATTTTATTTATTTTTATGTAGTGCTGAGGATCAAAACTAGTGCCTCACACATGCTAGGCAAGCATTCTACCATTGAGCCACAACCCTAGCCTCCATCCTATCTTCCTTCTATATACCTACTCAGAATAGTACTTCATTTAAAAAGGAAAAATATGGAACAAACACTAAACTGCATGGCTACCAGGATAACAGGCAAGCATTAGGACAGTTCCAGGTATTTAGTGAACCCTCGAATCCACTGCTAGTAACACCATATGACCTTACAAAGATGAGTGACCAGTGTATTGAGTTGGGATGGAAAAGTTCATAGGAAGTAACATTCTACTTTTTCAATACTACACATTCTGGTTTGATAATTTCTTAATTTCTTCATTTTTACATTTTGCATAGAGAAGACAATAGAATAATAACTCCCCAAGGGTAAGATTTAGGTTTTAATTATGGTCCTGGGTCTGAGAAATCCTTCCTGGGAGATTTGACTGAATATTTCTCCCACTTTCTTTAGTTTCAAACACACCCCCAAACCCTCCAAAGTCTAAGGTTGAATTTTAGGAGTTTCAGAAGTTGCCTGGGAAAATGAGAGAAGAGGGTGTAATTCGATGTCAGCTAGCAATCTTTAAGTGCAGACCCAAATGGCACGTGTCCTCTGGTTCTCCACAAAAGCACCACAGACAATGCATTTAGCTTTGCAGCCCATTCTGCTGCAAGACAAAACATTTTTATATCAAAACCATTCAAATACCTCTCTCAGTTTGCCTAAAGTGTGTTATTAAGCCTAATTGTTTGGGTATGTTTGAAAAGAGAAGAGAGAATGTCTTAAATTCCATTTTCTATCTCCCTTCATTGTGGGGCTTCAAGGAGACAACATGGCACAGAGGAATGCTCCTTCTTCAGAGAGAGTTCCAACTGGATCGCACGTTAAAGTAAGTGTGTGGTGTTTTAGTGTGTGTATTTAGTAGCTCTCTACAACTGCAGCATCAAATGCCTGCATATCATGACATGACTTAAATCTGACTGAATTGGATCCATATGACAGACTGTAAAATATTCTCACGTAACATCTGTTTGTACTGTGACTCTGCTTTGTGTAATTGTCATTTCTTTGTCTAAGTAATTAGTCCTAAATTATATAATGAAGCCATCAAGCCCCGTCAATTCCTTCCTTGGAATTTCCTTCATATGATCCTTCCTTCCACGTGTTCCTCCCACACCAGTAACTGTCATGGCCCAAACTAAACTAGTACATAGTCTCCCAACTCTGTCTGCACCTACTATGTTCCACAATGAGTGAGCGTTGCCAGTCCTGAATTACCTCCCGAGTTGCTTCCTTGCATGCCCCATCCCTTCATTTAAAATAAGGCCCCAAACAAATTTACCCTTCAGTGGCTCCCTAACTGTCAAAGAAAAGGTCAATTTAGCCTCATATTTAAGCCCTGTCATAAAATGAATCCAGTCTAGCATTCCCTTTGTCACTGCCCTATTTCCTCTCACTCTGAAAATTCAGCCTACCCACTAACAACTCTGCTCCCTCACACGCATGTGCATGCACACACAGTTTGGTTGCAGGATTCCCTTGCCTGATATGTTCTCTCCACTGACCTTCCTTTACCTGTTCAACTACTACTTGTCTTTCAAAGCCAAATTCAGCATCTTCACTTCACTGTCTATGAAAGGTACAAATGTTTTCCTTGGCCTTTCTATAATTTAAGTGCTTTACAAATAATCCAATGGGTATTCTTTGACATGTCATAGTGTTAGTCTGGTCTCTGTTTGTTTCACTATATTGTACCTGAGGGTACAAACTGGACTATGCAGTGACATGCTGTTACTTCTTCATCCTTTGGTTCAGTATTATACACACAACGATGAGTATATATTTGACTGAGCAGTTAAAGATGTTATTTGTTCACCCATTCAACAAATACTTATTAACTACCATGTATGTGCCAGGCACTGTTACAGGCACCAGGAAAATAGAAATGAACCATACATGTGAAAATCCTTGCTTTTGTGGAACTTACATTCTAGTTGAAGAAAAAGAGTAATTTTTATTTTAAAAAATGTAAGCCATATATGATATTGGAAGGTACTAAGAGCTACAAAGAAAAAGAAAGTGGGGAAAGAAAATCAGGACTCTAAAGTAGGATTGTGATTTTAAATAGAATGAGCACAGAAGGCCTAAGAAAGTAACATGAGCAATGACTTACATGAGATGAAGGAACAAGGTAGAACATTGTTCTAGGCAGAGGGAGAGCAGGTGCTAACTCTGAGGCAGGAGTATATCTGGTCTATTCAGAGAACAAAGAAGAACATGAATAAAAAGGGGAGGAACAGGAAGAAAGAGGAGGAAAAAAGAACAGAAACTTTACTGGAAAAGCCTTGAGAGATTTTAAAGGAGTTGGGCTTCCATCGCCAGTGCCACAGAGCAAAGAGGTGACACATCTGACCTGAGTTTGAAAGGATTACCTTGGATGTTCACTAAAAACAGACAAATGAGGACAAGGAAAAAGGCAGGAAGACCAGTAAAGGAAGTTATGAATTAACCAGGTGAGCCAGCAGGGATGTGGGCCAGGGCACTGGCAGGGGCTAAAAAGAAGTCTGGGCATATTTTCAAGGTCGATGCACTAGGATTTGCTGATGGATTGCATATGGGGCACGGGGGAAAAAAGAATCAAGGATGACTTCACGGCTGAATGAGGCTGCTGTTCACAGGAATGGGGATAAGCTTGGGAGGAACAGGTTTTAGGAGGGGGAAATGTTTCAGATATTGGAAATGCTGAGTTAGAGTAATGAGTGGGGAGATTAAGGGAGCAGATATAGGAATCTAGAGTTCAGGGGAGAAGACAGGACTGAAAATAAAATTTGAAGAGCTTCCAGGAAGTTGTCACTTACAGATGGTATTTAAAGCTATGGGACTAGATGAGCGCTTGAGAGAACAATTCATCTGAGAGGTGCCTGCCACTGATGGAACTGAAACTACAGCAGGCCAAGGAGGGAATTCATTTTCTTCACTCACACAGAACCTGTGATTAGCTACACTCTGGAGAGAGGCTAATAAGATTAGCAGAATAATTTTCTGAAAAAGTTTAAAAAAAAAAAAAGGAAAGAAAAGAAAAAATATTTCAGTGCTGGGGATTGAACCCAGCAGGACCTTGGATCTGTTAGGTAAGCACTCTACCACTAAGCTACATCCCTAACCCTGGAAAAATAAGCTTTTAATAATACTGATTTGAGTTAGTTCTATTTTCTACAAAATAATAATAATAATGTGGTAATCAAGTTAGAGCAGAGTTTCTCAACCATGACACTACAGACATAAGCCAGATAATTCTTTGCTCTGGGGGGCTGTGCATTATGAGCATAGTATCCCCAGTCTCCACCTACTAGAAGCCAGTAAGAAGCACACACCCATACTCCCTTACTGTGAAAACCAAAAATGTCCCCAGAAGTTGTCAAATGCCTTTTGCAGGGTGGAGAACAAAATCATCCCCAGTTGTCAACAAAAACTAGATCCTAAGTATGCTGTAAGCATCCCTGCTGCCAAAACCACCCACTAATAGCTGCTGCTATCCGGTATTTACATCAATCCTACTTTCTTCTCCTGTATTTTACTAGCCGCCTGATTTGGAAGTTTCTGAATGTATTCACTACTTGGAGTGAGGAAAGTAAGCAATCCCATCAATCTACCATAAAAAATGCACTGCTGGGGCTGGGGATATAGCTCAGTGGTAAAGTGCTTGCCTCACAAGCTCAAGGTCGAGGGTCCATCCCCAGCATCACATATACAAAAAGGCACTTATGATTTTTTTCAATGCAAAAGACATGTCCTGAGTCTACCCTGTTTAAAAATGACCATTTCTTTTTTTTTTTCTTTTATTTTTTAGTTCTCGGCGGACACAACATCTTTGTTTGTATGTGGTGCTGAGGATCGAACCCGGGCTGCACGCATGCCAGGCGAGCGTGCTACCGCTTGAGCCACATCCCCAGCCCTAAAAATGACCATTTCTGCACACTCATGTTCATAGCAGCACTATAAGAACCAAAAGGTGGAAGCCACATGTCTACTAAGTAAACTGATAACAAAATACAATACATACACAGAAGGGAATAGTATGAAGCATTACAGAAGGAGAGACTCTGACACATGCTGCAACCTGGATAAGTCTCCAGGATGTTGTGCTAAGGTAAATCAACTAGTCACAGAAGGACAACTACTGCAGTTCTGCACTTATGAGGTATATAATGTTGTTAAATTCATAAAATCAAAAGTAAATGGTGGTTTTCCATGCTGGAGGAAAGAAAGTGGGAAGTTATTGTTAAAGGAATATGGAATTTCAATTTTTATTAAAAGATGAAAAGGTTCTGGACGGATATGAAGAACTCAGAAAACTTAACATCAAAACAACAAATAACCCAATCAATAAATAGGCAAAGGAACTGAACAGACCCTTCACAGAAGAAATACAATCAGTTAACAAATATATGAAAAAATGTTCAAATCACTAGCAATTAGAGAAATGCAAATTATAACTACACTGGGATTCTACCTCACACCAGTCAGAATGGCAATTATCAAGAATACAAATAACAATAAATGTTGCAAGAATATGGGAGGGAAAGATACACTTACACATTGCTGGTGGGACTGCAAATTGGTGCAACCACTCTGGAAAGCAGTATGGAGATTCCTCAGAAAATTTGGAATGGAACCACCATTTGATCCAGTTATCCCACTCCTAAGTTTATACCCAAAGGATTTAAAATCAGCATACTATAAGTGATGTGTCTACATCAATGTTTATAGCAGCTCAATTCACAATAGCTACACAATGGAACCAACTGACTTAGGTGTCCTTCAACAGATGAATGGATAAAGAAAATGTGGTGCATTCCATATGCACAATGGAATATTACTCAGCCACAAAGAAGAATGATATTATGGCATTTGCCAGTAAATGGACAGAACTGAAGACAATCATATTAAGTGAAATAAGCCAATCCCTGCAAAAAGAGAAGACAAATGTTCTCTCTGATATGCAGTTGCTCACTCACAATTGGTGGGGGTGGGAGTATAGAGGTTCACCAGATTGGACAGGGGGAAGTGGCAAGGAAAGAAGGTGGGGTGGGAAAGGCAGTTGAATGAATCAGACATAACTTTCCTATGTTCATATATGAATACACATCCAATGTAACTCCACATCATGTACAACCACAAAAATGGGAAGTTATACTCCATGTACATATGATATGTCAAAATACATTCTACTGTCATGTATAACTACAAAGAACAAATTTTTTTAAAAAAGATTCTGGAAACTGGTTGTCCAACGATATGAATATACTCAACACCACTGAACTGTATATCTGGAAGACACTAAGATGGTAAATTATATGCTATTTTACTATAATAAAAGAAAAGTGTCAGTATTGAAGTCAAAATCTCTGGATTTAAACACTGGCAGAATGCCAAAAGAGGTACTCGGCTCATAGTAAGTACTCAGTAATAATTTGTAGCTAATTATAACTAAATAATTTAACTAGAATAATACCAAGTTAATGCGCATGCTTGCCACGATCCTTGATTGACAGTTGCATGTGCAGTGATAAAGTGACAAAGCAGCTACAAATAGTTTGGTAGAAGAAAATGACTTTCTGATAATAAAATCATTTTTACTAACTGAATATTATTAAGTATGAAATAAGGTTAATCTTGTTCCCCTCAAAATCAGGTCCTCTCCTATGAACTTATCCTGTCACTTACGTTAAAGATCCAGACCCTTTTTGTATTAGCTTTTCAAACTTTAAGAAGGAGAAGCATTCATATTTATTTACATATACACTTTATCTCTTTAAATTATCATCAATTCATTCTATATGTTGGCCTACTTATATTACTGACTTCAGTAATTGCTTGTGAAGTCTGACAGTTCTGAGTCTCATTTTCTTCCTTGCATAGCTGCTCAAAATGGTGTGCTTTTAATAGCTGCATTAGAGTTAAAAGACAGATAAGAGAAAGAAACACCAAGCTAAAATGACAGCAGCATTGTAGTTCAGTGGTAGAGAACTTGCCTGGCATGTGTGAGGCACTGGGTTCAATTCTCAGCACCACATATAAATAAATAAAATAAAGGTCTATCAACAACTAAAACATATAAAGCTAAAGTGACAGAAATAAGAGAAAAACCACTGTCCACCATTGGTGGCAAGAAAAAAGTAGATTAGAGCCTAAGTCCTTAGGTCTCCAGGTGACACTCACCAGTCATTAGGGCAGAAACAGGTACTCACTCAGGAGGACAGTGCACCTGGGGTTCTCACCTGCATGGGATTAATCTTCACTGAGCGTTCAAAGCACTCCACACATTCTTGAAACTCCTTGTTCCGAAGATGAAGGAGGGCTTTGGAGCGCTGGGCCCGAGCACTGCGGTGCCGGGACAATTCCCAGGCCTTGTCATAGCAGGAGTGGTCTCGAAGGACATCTCCAAGCAAGCAATATAAACTTGGTGTTTCTTTTTTCTCCAGCTCTTGCCTGAGGATTTCTTCTGCCTGAAACAACAACAGAAATAATGAAAGTGCTTCATTGTAACTATTTTTAGCCTATATACATCCTTTATTCCATATGATCCAAAATTTTATTTTTGACATTTGAGATTACTTGCTTATTCCAGGCATCTAGGTAGGACACAGGCTGCATAAGAGAGGCCTGATGGGAAAATATACCGATATGGTATATAGGTAAAAGAGGAACAAGAAGAAACAGGTGAGTCCTGATTTCCTGACCTTCTGAAATCCCAAAGAAAGACACCAAGACACTTCATGGTATCAGATGAGCCTAATGAGCCCTTTTTCCTTTCTATAGTACCACCACTGTGATGATTTATTAGAGTAGTGCCTTTAATTTACCTCTACCCAGTAGCAATAAAAAGAGTGTTCTTTTTAAAATGTTGTGCTTGGTAAGACTGGGATTGCTGAGAATTTACAAAAGGCACAGGGTACAATTCAATAGGAATTGCTAAAAACCTACCACATCTCACCTCACAGGAGCTATCTAATTCCAGACAGTCCATTCACTTTAGACGTTAAAAGTCATCCTCCATACACTGCACAGGCTTGAGCTCTATTCCCGTATGTCCACAATTCAGAGCCACCTCATCACTCAAGCTAATTCTATGCTCATTGCCACTAGTCCTCCACTTCCCACATCCATGTCTGCAACGCTATTTCTGATAAATTTCAACAGACAGCAAGAAACATGGGAGTAACGCTACTATGCATCTTCACACATGAATAATACCTTCACACAAATAGTAGTAGCAGCACCAAAGATGCTAAGACTGCCAAGTGGGTACAGAGACCAAGGAAAGCCATCCTTGAGTAATCTAAAAGTCAATAGATTAGATTTCCTCTAGGTTGGACATATCCATAATTCTTAAGCTGTCTAATTTTTGAGAAATCTTTTAAAGCAGGGATGTGCTTCTGAAGTGTCTTTGGATGCTGGCTCTTCTGCATCTGTGACACAGTGTGGATAATGTAGGCTTCCCTGCCTAGTAGGAAAATGGAATCAGAAGTTATAAAATAGTTTCTAAGGGAAAATAATTCTAAGTCCCAAATAGCTAAAACAAACACGAGGTTTTAGAATATAACGCACATAATTCCTCTATCCACAAATAATGCAATAGTTAATATATCTAACCATAACTCCAGTAAGGTCACCCATAAACAGATGCATTTAACCAAAATTATGTACAACAGGATGAGGCAATGTCTCTGGAGGACATGGCACTAAAACTTGGTGTACATACTACCCCAGAAATTCTGAAGGCAAATTCACTTAATGTTATTTCTTTCCACTTTAGCGAGTTACAGTGGATTTTATGATATACAATTAAATAATGACCATTACAGTAACAGGGCATAAAAGTGACTGCAGGCAAAGTACCCCTGGAGAAAAATGGAAATTTGTAAGTGATATCTGATCCAACTGGGCTGGAACATAGCAAGTATGCAGTGATCATGAAGGGGGACAACACGGAGAGTCCTTGGTATTCAGTCACAAAAGAATTCTTGAGTTATCATAACACATCTACCCAATACAATTTATTTTTTTGTACCAAGTGATGGGACACCAGGAGGGAATAAAATAACTGTGAGGTAGGCTGTCTGCTTCCAAATTCACAGGACAGCTCAAAGGAAAAAAATGACCCTCAGTGTTTTAATTCTTCAAGGTTAGAGAAACAGGGAATTTCTATGATAACCTCAAAGAACTTACTTTACTTTATAGCTAATAAGATGACACACCAAAATCAAACATAGGTAGATACTACTCCTGCAGAATTGCTTAATTGCTTAAGTGTAATGTAGGATGAATTCAGATTCGTTAGTTCTATGTGAAAGGAATTTGATTGGGTTAACTGAATGTTTTAGTCTTCTGTTTAGACTTCTACTAGCTTCAAGCTATACCCCCATTTCATTATTATTGAGTGATTGTTCTAGGTGGGCTTGTGATGAAAGTGACACAGTGTGGCTTTTAAAGCTGAGTGATTCATATGAGTAGTCCTACTGTGCTGAGGTCACCATACTTTAAAAAAACAAGCTAATTCATGAGGAAAAATCACATGGAGACAGGTCTTGAGATCCGGATGAGGAGACAAAATTGCCCAGCCAGTCCCCAAGTGTCCCACCCCCTGTGGTCCTCACACCAGCCACCATATGATTGCAAACCTGAATTCCTGATCACAGAAACCACAAGAGAGAAACAATGACTGCTGTTGTTTTAAGCCGCTACATTTCTAGCAGGCTTGCTACGCAGCAATAGGAACTGCATCTGTTGTTTAATGCAACAATGAAAATGTACTTCATCATCGCCAAGAGCTAAAGATTAAGACGGAACTAGACCCAAGAATTTAAATAGGGACTTCAAATTTGGGATAACTCAGCTAACAGAACCCTGCAAATCTACTACTGAGTGTCTATACCAGCAGAGGTATCCCTGTCCTATCCGATAACACTAAAGCTACTTTGCTTAAGACACTATGATGACTGCATGTTTCCATTACTCACTGTCTCCAGACATATAGATAATCTTACAAAAAGAACTGCAAGATATTGTTAATTTATAGAGGGAAAACCTTGGGATCAAGTGGTGAAAGAGATTTTAAGAGTGCTAAGCCAGAGAGAAATGGGGTCATGATTTAAATCGGGCTGAATTTAGATACTCACCAGATAGTTTTGATTCAAAGCACTAACTCAAGCAGCTGGGGACGGTTCTAAATTATCCGCTCAATTGCTTGACTAAAACATGGACTCAAATGTGGCCAAAACTAAACAAAGTCAAGATACCAGAAATTCCTTAGTGTAATGTGGAGGAAAGAATCCAACATCTTAGAAGGCAAAGGCTGTTGTTAATTTATCATTTGCAACCTGCTCACCCGCCCCTGACTCTGCCTCCTGACAGAGCCTAGAGAATGCTTCTTCACTTTGGCTTTGATAAACACATTGCATGGAGGAGACACTGCACACTTGAAGAGGGCCACAGTAAATGTCCTGTGTAAGGTGGGGAAAAGTTTGGAGGGCCTCCTGTTGATTTCAACAGGGATTAGAACCCAGGGTGGTAAAGACTTGATGATACTTGGAACCCCTAGAGCAATAGGCACAGCCAGAGTAATGATCGGAATGGTTGCATTAGCATGGATCTTAAGTGGTGACCAATCACGAAAGACCAAAATCAGAGGGGCAGCCTACGAAGTTCAAACTTGATCTGCACATGTAACATTAAAAAAATAATAATAACCTAAGTTTAGAGACCAGATGCCCTAATTTCCATGCCAGGACACTGCCTCTCACCCAATTCCTATGCCTAGGTCACTTCACAGTCTTAGAGCCTCTTACATAAAAGTAAAGGAAAAGCCAATACCACTTAGAAAGGACACTGCAATAACGTAACAAGTATACAGATAACTTCTCTCTGATCTTCTCCAAACCAGTAAATATAACTATTTATGAGGTATTTGTATCCTGGGGAGAAAGAAATAGCTCATATATTTTTTTTTTTAGTCCCAATCAGCTATATGTAACAGCAGAAAGCTTTTTGATTCATTGTATACAAATGGAGCACAAATTTTCATTTCTCTGGTTGTACACCATGTAGAGTTGCACCATATGTGCAGTCTCATACATGTACCTAGGGTAATAATGTTTATCTCATTCCACCACCTTTCCTGCCCCCATGCCCTCCCCACTCATCCCTCCCCTTGCCCAAAGTTCCTCCTTTTTTCCCATGACCCCCACCCCCATTATGAATCAGCATCCACATAGCAGAGAGAATTCATCCTTTGTTTTTTGGGGATTGGCTTACTTCACATGGCATGATATTCTCCAACTCCATCTATTTACCTGAAAATGCCATAATTTATTCTCTTTTAATGCTGAGTAATATTCCATCATGTGTGTGTGTGTGTATGTGTGTGTGTGTGTGTGTGTGTGTGTGTATATATATAATCTATCTCACAGTTTCTTTATCTGTTCATCTACTGAAGGGCATCTAGGTTGGTTCCACAATTTAGCTATTTTGAATTGTGCTGCTATAAACATTGAAGTGGCTGTGTCCCTGTAGTATGCTGTTTTTAAGTCTTTGGGGTATAAACCTAGGAGTGGGATAGCTGGATCAAATGGTGGTTCCATTCCAAATTTTCCAAGGAATCTCCATATTGCTTTCCATATTGGTTACACCAATTTGCACCACCAGCAATGTATGAATGTGCCTTTTCCTCCACATCCTCGCCAACACTTATTGTTGTTTGTATTCTTAATAGCTACCGTTCTGACTGGAGTAAGATGAAATCTTAGAGTAGTTTTGATTTGCATTTCTCTAATTGCTAGAACTGTTGAACATTCCTTCATGTATTTGTTGATCGATTGGATATCTTCTTCTGAAAAGTGTCTGGTTGTACACAACGTAGCCCATTTATTGATTGGGTTGTTTGTTTATTTGGTGATGAGTTTTTTGAGTTCTTTATATATCTTGGGAATCAATTAACAAATGATCTGAAAGACCGCTACAATGAAAACCACAGAACACTAAAGAAAGAAATAGAAGAACTTAGAAGATGAAAAGATCTCCCATGCTCTTGGGTAGGCAAAATTAATATTTTCAAAATGGCCATACTACCCAAAGCTCTTATACAGATTCAACGCAATTCCAATTAAAATCCCAATGTCATTTCTTTAGAAATAGAAAAAGCAATTGTGATATTCATTTGGAAAAATAAGAGACCCAGAACAGCCAAAGCAAACCTCAGCAAAAAGAGTGAAGCAGGAGGCATCTCAATACAGACCGTAAACTATACTACAAAGCCAAAGTAACAAAAATGGCATGGTATTGACACCAAAACAAACATTTAGATCAAAGGTACAGAATAGAAGACACAGAGACAAACCCACATAAATGCAGTTATCTCATACTAGACAAAGGTGCCAAAAACACACACTGGAGAAAAGATAGCCTCTTCAACAAATAGTGCTGGGAAAACTGGAAATCCATATGCAGCAAAATGAAATTAACCCCTATGTCTCACACGCACAAAACTCAATTCAAAGTGGATCAAAGACCTAGGAATTAGACCAGAGACCCTAAGCCTAACAGAGGAAAAAGGTAGGCCCAAATCTTCATCACATTGGCCTAGGCCCTAACTTCCTTAAGACTCCTAAGGGGCAAGAAATAAAATCAAGATTCAATAAATGGGATGGATTCAAACTAAAAAGCTTCTTCTCGGAAAAAGAAACAATAAATGAGGTGAAGAGAGAGCCTGCATTTGGGGAGCAAATTTTTGCCACATGCACGTCAGAGAGAGCACTAATCTCCAGGAAAGAAAAAAAAATTATATATATAATCTTTTAGAGTTAGATGTCAGTTGATGCTAATCCAGAACATAACTCTGATGAGTGCTCTGGTTTACAGCAGTCAGTCATCCCATAATGGGCCTCATAAATCTCTGAGCCCACTCAGTGATTATTGCCTTAGTTCCTGTACACAGTGAATTAGACATAGTAAGTGAGCAGCCAGAAGAGTCCCTTGTAAGTGCTACTGCAGCAGACAGAGCCATGTCAAAGTCCCTTAAGCTTTCCCTCCCCATTAAAAAAAGTAAACCCAAAGCAGTACTGCATATTTATATAAACCACAGAGATTTGTGCCACTATCAAAAACTTGAAAGAGACTAGGAAGTAGTTGGGAGAGGTTTGAGAAGTTTGAACTACCCACCAAAACTGAGAATACACATGGGTCCTGGAAAACATCATAGATTATTATAAACTTAATGTAGAGGTGGCTCTAATTATAGCTACTACAACCCCAGATCTAGTGGGCTTTCCCCAGCACAGAGAAAAGTACCCTTTTGCCCCATCTTGCCTCAGAATTACATGGACTTTATGCTATAATTAAGTTTGCAAGGGCTTTGATGATCTCACTATCCCATTATACAGACCTCATTGATGGATGATTTTGAGGACACCATGCTAATAAAATTCAAGAAACCAAAATAATAAATTGTGTCAATATCAGCCAAAAACCAAATGGAAGAGATCATATGCTTGACACCATGATTGTTACTAGGAAAATGTTCAGTTTACAAAAATTCATTTGATACAGTACCACTAAGGAACTCATCTATAAAGTAAAGCAAGATTTAAAAAAAAAATCTTATTTGCTCTAAGGATAGCTCCATAAAGAAACTCCTTTTGAGAAACATTTTAACTATGTATCAAAATCTGCCTGATAGTAGTTTTCGCTCTGCAAACAAGCAAACTTTGGAGCTAAAGAGCTAAACCTTGCACAGGAATACCTGATGGATTATGCCAAGACAATTTGCTTAACCTGGAAACTATGTTTTCTAAAATCCCTTTTCCCTCTGATTTCCCAGAGGGGAACTTGGGGATGTGAAAGGCAGAAGTGAAGCAATAGCTTTACATGGCAAAGTTTTCATGGTTAAATAAGATGTCAAACAAGACACCAAGGAGTCCTGCAGACCCCAGCTTGCCCTTGTTTTATGTGTCTACCTTGCCTTTCCATTTGCTGGCTCTGCTGATCAAGAGCAACTACAGGTCCCCATAAGACTTTTGATGTAGGATCAGGAGGCTGGTTCATACAAAGACACACAAGCTTCTCCTTCACGGGCCCATTTCAATAGCTGGAAGTGCTTGGCTTCTCACATTTCCCTGTAAATTCTCATTTGTCCACTTGCCCCAACACTTCAGGTGAACTGGTAAATCATCTTTCCCTGATCCTCTGATTCCTTCTTACACACCTTCATTCTTCCCGGTTTTTCTCATATTTGTGTAATATCTAAAGTCTTCGGTAAACTCCATTTCCCAAAAATATTCAAAGTGACTATACTTCCTTAAATAAAGCAAGCCTGAGATACAATCTTTATTTTTCAATTTTACCTTTTAAACTCCATGTGTCATTTCATTTGATTTACAGGTTAGTTTTTATCCAGACCATTGTTAATGCATTATGTCAATATCTACAATAATTCCAAGAAATAGATATATTAATGTGCCATTTTTGAGATAAGGAAAGAAGTGCTTAGATTTCCTGGTCAACTGGTCAGCCCCAAACCAAAAGGCATTAAGTGGAAAAGCAAGAACTTGATTCCAGGCTAAATACTATTTAGCAAAAATGATGTAGGAACATGCTCTAGGGGCTGGGATTGCAGCTCAGAGGTAGAGCGCTTGCCTAGCACACATGGGGCCCTGGGTTCGATCCTCAGTACCACATAAAAATAAATATTGTGTCTGACTACAACTAAAAAAAAATAAATATTTTTTTTAAAAAAACATGCTCTACCAGAAAAGGCAAGAGAAAACTGGCAAAAAGTGTCCAAACCTATTTTTCCAGAACTCTGAAAATTTACCAAAGATACACAATAATACAAGAAGCAGTTATTCAAAAGAAATGGCCAACTCTTGATAAGAATAACAAACTTCGTTGCATTTCAACTTGTTCCATTCTATACCTTCTTCTCCAGCTCTGTAGTTGGCTTGAAAACGGATATCCTAAAATCATGGTGAAAAACTAGAATGGACTAGTTTTTAAAGCCTTATTTCCAGAAAATTGTCAATCTGGTGATTCCCTGGAAGAGCCACTCACAAGATATCTTTGACCTAACTCTGAGCTTGCCCAGTAAAAAGCCTTTGACAAAAAATTAGAAACCACTGAGCAATTTCACAGCTGTCTGAGGTGGTAAGTAAAAGGGACAATGGAACTGAAATGTACATTTAAAAGTGTCCATTTAACCAATTATAAATCTTACATTATCAGTATTAATGATAAAAGGACTAAATACTCCAAAGGCAGGGACTGGCAGAAAGGAAAAACAAAAAAACAACAAGAACAAAAAAAAATCACAATCCAACTAAATGCTATCTGTAAAAGATATACTTTAGATTCAAACACATAAAAAGGTTGAAAGAAAAAAAAAGAAAAGAAAAAATGTGGGGAAAGAAGATAACATCACATAGAAAGTAACCAAAAGAGAACTGTAGTAGCTATACTAATATCAGTCTAAATATGCCTTAAGACAAAAATTGTTAATAGAAAATATATTTTTATAAAGTTCACTCTATCAAGAAGATATAGTTATATGTGTACCTGACAAGAGAGCCCCAAATAAGAAGAAAACTGACAAGACTGAAGGAAAAAAATGGACAATTTAGTAATATTTGGAGACTTCACACATAACTTTCAATAATAGATAGAACAGCTCTACAGAAGATGGAACTAAAAGACTTGAATAATCTAAAAGACCTAACAGACAGTTAAAGAACGTTCCACCGAACAGCAGTATATTCACTCTTTTCAAGTGCATATACTTGAAGTGCGTATTCTCCAGGATATACTGTATGTCAGATCACAATACAAGTCTCAATAAATTTGTAAGGATTGAAACCATACACTGTATGTCTTCCAGCCACAATGGGATTAAATTAAAAGCCAACAGCAATAGGAAATTTGAAGAATCATGAATATGTAAAAATTAAACAGCACACTCCTAAATAAATAATGAGTCAAAGAAGAAAAAACAACAAAACTAAAAACACATTCAGATAAATAAAAACAGGAACATAATATGCCAAACATATGAGATACAGCAAAAGTCATGCTTAGAGAAAAATTTATAGCTATACAAGCCTATGTAGAAAAAGAACGATCTCTCATCACTAATCTAAGTTTCCACCATAAGTAACTGAAGAAAGAAGAGCAAACTAAACTCCCAAAAGCAGAAAGAAGGAACTAACACAGAAAGAAGGAACTCCAGCATAAATAAGAGAAAGGATAGAAAAATAACAGAGAAAATCAATAAACCAAAAAGTGGTTCTGAAGACTCAAATTACTAAAATCAGAAACGAAAGGAGAGATACTGTCGCCAAACTTACAGAAATAAAAAGAATTGTAAGGGATACCACACTCCACAGGTACCTTACACTCAAAATAGGATCTGAGGCTCAGAACATCAAATCATATTCTCAAAGCATCTGTTTAACAAAAAACACTTTCTATAAATATTTATTCTACTTCTAACTCCACTGCATTATAGACTAAAGATTCACCAGGGTTCAAGACCTAGTGTTTTTCAGTCTTTGCAAAGAAGACTAAATAATAATGGAAAGACTAAATAATAAATGGAAGATTAAATAATAATCAGGGAAATCTCTGGAAATTCTAAGGTGTCAAAAATTCAGCTTGGAGTTACTTCCTCTGTGAACCCCCACCTACTGCAACTCTTGTAAGAATGAGGCACACAATGGGGGTATGTAACTTGTCCTTACCAAACATGATCAGTTCTGGCAATTTTATGCACTGGAAGAACGGTCTGGAGGGGCAGCTTCCTAGAAAAGGCAGGGACATACTACAGTAGTGACCCTGCTTGCTGTGAAGTAACCTCTTTCCTCAAATTCCTATCCCACATTTTTGTGTTAAATAAGTTAATTCTTCCTTGTTGAAATCGTATAACTCTTCTTTCTGCTTTAAAAAAAAATATCTTTCCCAAGGGTGGTGCTTAAAGGCAATATATTTCCTTTTTTCACAATGCATTCTTCAGTCGCTTTCATTCTCTCTAAAATGTCCTAGTTTTTCTCCTTTCTCCTCCTCTCATCCACCAAATTTACATAATTTATTACCAAATAAAGAACTACAAAATCTGTGCCCAGTGAATACAAATAACACACAAGGCCACTGTGCATATAGGCTGTGTAACATCACTTGCAACATTAAAATGAGTGGCCAGAAATCTTCACAGAATGTAAAAGCTTTGGTATTTACTAGCCATGGGATGCTACTTCCCCATGGGAAAACAGTCATGTACATTTTATAAGACACTAGAAAAATTTCACCTAAATGTCTATTAAATAGGTTAAAGTACATTCCCACAAATGCAAAGGATATTTAAGTGGGACAACAAGCTGTAATGAACCTGCAGTGCTTGCAAGAATTTTGTCAGATGCAAACCCCAAAGGTCATTCCCTTACCCTTTGTATATATACAAAACTAGGCTGTCCCAATAATCTATCTTATTTTTCAATTCTACACAACTAATTATCATTCTTAATATAATCTGTGGCAATGAACACACACGTAAAGCTGTCAGTTTGCTACTCCAGATTTAGAGCATTGAACTCCCACCCAATGTGGACTTGAGATGCTTTTTTTCCTCCTGCTCGGCATCTGTTCCCTGATCTTTTTTTTTTTTTTTTTTTTTTGGACCAGGAATGAATGCAGGGATATGCTAAGCCATATCCCAGCCCTTTTTATTTTGAGACTGGGTCTCGCTAAGTTGCTTAGAACCTCGCTAAATTGCTGAGGCCAGCCTTGAATATGTGCTCCTCCTGCCTCAGCCTCTGAATAGCTGGGATTACAGGCATGCACAAGCACGCCCAGCTGTTCCCTTATCTTATAACAGGATTCCTCTTCCCCAAAGAAATCCAGTCCATGAGGGTTCAGGTAAAGTCTATCAGAAGGAAAGCACATCACTCAGATCTCTTAGCCTTTTATAAACCATTTGTTAGAGATATGAAATTGAGTATAGTTTCCCAGTGGAATTATTAAACTTGGGCTTCCTGTGGCCATCATGTCTGAACAACAAAGTCAGGATGACATCACCTGAGTCCCTGGATATAGCTCTCAAGTCATGTCTACTAGAATTTCAGTTGAATGAAATAATGAATACCCCTCTTTTCAAAGCTAGAAGGTTCTGATTCTTTAAAAAAACAAAAGAGCTCTAACACATTCCTAGAAAATTGTGTTGTATTGATCCATACAACAGACATCCAACTACAAGAAGAAGATCCATGAGAAAGTAGGTGCTTTTAGTCAGAAAAACAGATCAAATGACAGTTATTTACTAAATGCATGACAGTGAACAATTGAAACTAGTGTTTTGAGGGGTTGATCTTCCTTCATGTGTACTTTAGCTACCTCAGGTTGAAAGAATTCAATGTGAGGCACATGGTAAGCCCTGAATGAATGCTTATCTTTTTCCTGGAAAAAGGAATGTTTATCCTTCCTTCCACTGGAAAAAACTGGAAAGTAAAAAAGCTTGAGATTTCACTACTAGGAAGAAGGAAAAGGACTTAAAATATTCTTGAGGAACACTAAAATTTTCTGCAAATAGTCACACCAGTCAACAGCTTATTCAAAGATAGAAGAATTGCTGCGTCAAGTGTTAAGTAGGTAATTATTTAACTGAGCCAATAGGAACCAATACAGTGAGGTCAGAGACAAAAATAACTACCAATATTAGATAAATAGAGCTAAATTTTCACATTGAAGCCTAATATCAACCAAATATCAGGTTTTCATGAGTGTGGAGAATCACAAGATGAGTCCTAGGAAACTCAGAAAGGAGTCTGTACAAGATACCAATTGGCTGGGTGCAGTGGTGCATGCCTGTAATCCTAGCCACTCAAGAGGCTAAGGCAAGAGGATTGCAAGTTCAAGGCCAGACTCAGCAACTTTGTGAGACCCTGCCTCAAAATTTGAGGGGAAAAAAAAAAAACATAAAAAGGACTAGAATTATAGCTCAGTAGTAGTAATAGTACCCCTGGGTTCAATCCTTGACAGCACAAATAGCAACAAATATGAACAAACAAAAAAGAGATACAAACCAAGTAGACTATTGCTTTAGAGAAGGATAGCTGAGAGAGAAAGAGAGAGATAAGGGCCCAAAAGAATCTGGTATCTGTGCATTCTTCTATCTTAACCCTTGTCACATCAAACTCAAATATTCTATTCACATATATCAGTACTATCAGACCATAATCAGGTTGCATGTAAACTCTGTTATTCATCTTTGAAATATTACTGCCTCAGCACACAGACCATGTAAGTGTTGGGGTAATTCAACTGATACTTATACTAAAACCACAAAAAGTTTACAGTGTTTTCCAAGGGCCTTCAGATTTTAAAGAAAAATTAAAAAGGTTCTTCCCATTTGGAGACAGAGATCAACTCCTTTATGGGACATAATCTGGCTAAAATCAATGTTTGAGTATCACTATATGACTGGGGAACAAAATTAATAAAATTATATTGTTCTATTGTGTACATATATGAATATGTAACAACAAATCCCAGTATATAAATAATTATACTAGTGAACAGAGTCATCTAGTAGAATCTGAATGTCACAAGTTATCCTAACCAAGTGACTATACCTAGGAAACAACTTTTCTTAGTACTAAAACCACTGAAAAACAAAATAGATGGCCTAAAAGGAGATCCTAAGTATCCAAGGAGTTTCTCACCCTGTTGATGCACCCTTTTTCCCCCACATTTTTTTAATATTTATTTTTTAGTTGTAGGTAGACACATTATCTTTATTTTATTTATTAATTTTTACGTGGTGCTGAGGATCAAACCCAGGGCCTCGCACATGCTAGGCAAGAGCTCTACCGCTGAGCCACAACCCTTTCCCCACATTTTTAAAGTGGTGCATTATGGTTGTACATGATGATGGGAATGATGATGCACCTTTTGATCAATTGGTCCAGCATTCAGAGGTAACTGAGAACCTGAGATATATACAAGTAAAGGGGTTAACATACTGAAAAACATTCCATATTTATGACAGTCTATTTTTCTGTAAGCTGTTATATGAGAAATTTGAGATTTGAAGGAGGGAAACACTACCCTAAGAACTATTAAGATTTCAGAGCTGATGATGTGACTCAATGGTAGCACCTGCCTGGCCATGTGTAAGGTCCTGAATTTGATCCTTAGCATCACACATACCACGGAGGGAAGGAGGAAGGGAGGGAGGGAGGGAGGGAGGGAGGGAGGGAGGGAGGAAGGGAGGAAGGAAGGAAGGAAGGAAGGAAGGAAGGAAGGAAGGAAGGAAGGAAGGAAGGAAGGAAGGAAGGAAGGAAGGAGAAAAATAAGGATTCCAGAAAGCACTCTGCCAGGGAAGAGGCCTTGGGTTTGGGGTAAAGAATACAGGTGAAAGTTAAGTTCAGTGAGTCAGAAGTAATTATCAAAATGCCCTTTATGGCTGTGATTTTTGCCTTGATTTTTGTAAATTAATAAGATGAATTAAAATTCTAATGAGTGATAAGCAATGGTCCTCATCTGACCTTGTGTCTGGGAAGTACACAGGGAAGGGGAACTGGCAGACTAACAACCAAAGGAAGCTCTCCTGGCAAAAAATGCAAGAGAAAAAATGAGCTCCAGACTCAGAGATAGAACCAACTATAAAAAGTGTCTCTGAGGACTTAGATATGATAGACTTTGGCATACTAACTAGAGATCTGCTCCAAGCAGATGGAAAAAAGGCAGGCTAACAATTTAAAAACACACTATTAGTCAGATTTGGTCTCCTTGGCAATGGCTTTAGGAGTAAAAAAGAAGTGTGTATGTGTGTGCGTGTGCGCACATGTGCCTGTGTATACCTAGAACTCACAACCATTGTTGAGTAGTCAAATTCCCTTCTCCCTGAAGCAGAGAGAAATGTGGATTCTGATTTTCACTATAGAGTCTGGTTCTCAAAGACAGGGAGACGGACTCCTGGGAAGGTGCTCTACCATTCTTGACATAGAGTAAGGATGAACAAGGCAGAGCCAAGCAGCATCAAAGCACCTTCTCCTCTTATAGAGGACCCTCCTCTTAACGGAAGGGCAGTTTCCTCCTAGTATAAATCCTTGTTCTGTGAGTAGCAACTGGGACATGAAAAGTGCAAAGCACTTCCCCCCACCCCAGCTAGACACTCCTCTAGACGAGGTCTGTGGTGCTACCTAGTCCTATCCATTCTCTCACAGAGCCAACTATTCACTAATTGCTTTTTATATTATATGTGTGACAACATATAATACTCTCTGGCTTGACTTTTCAGAGTATTTGCCAACACAAATATTCCAGGTCCAAGATAAAACAGAGTAGTTTAAAACAGGCCCTAGTTATCCAATTAGCTGATCATCTCCTATTTGCTTTACCAAGCTGTGAGTATTTTCAATTATTTTGCCTATTTTTCTCATTCAAGTGAGCACAACAAGTTTTAACCTACAAATCTAATATCAAATTTTTAAGGGATTAACAGTAACCATGATGGTAGGCAAGTGTGGGGAAGAGTACAGGCTTTAGAGGAAAGGAAGTCTGAAATCAGACTCCAAAATCTGCCACTTATTAAGAATAATTCATACTTTGTAGGTGGTTGTGAATAGTATATGATAGTTACAAAATAATTACAAAAAAGAATATAGTATAAGAAAGGCACTCAAAAATTACATTACATGACAACATGGTCAGTGTCTTTAGCATTTATTGAGTAAGAATCAAAGAATCTTGAAAGTTCCTGTTTCTATTGCTAAAGTTAAAAAGTTCAAATAAAAGGGGGAAATCTCATAATTTGTCTTCAGAGAGAGAACAATGTGGCAGCAGTTGGAAAGGTATCTTTTGCCACATGTAAAATCATCCATAAGGAATGAAGGATGTGGAGATTTGCTTTAATGCAGTAATCATTCAGCAAACCCATACCAGTCATTCATTCAGCAAATATTTTCAAATATTTGCTCTGTGCAAGGCCTGTGCTAGATTCTGGGGAGATAGCTGTAAATAATACAGACACAGGTCTGGTTCTTAGAAGCTTACATGAATAAGTCAGAGAAGCTAGTAAATGGGGTATATATCAAGAGTAGTCCTGGATGCTATAGGAAGCCATAGGAGGGAGAGCAACCCCAAATCTGGGAAGTAAGTATCAGGAAGGTTCTCTATAGACAGCAATAATCAAGGAGAAACCTGAAGAATAAATCCGAGTTAGCTGAAAGACTAGCACTCTAGACAGACAAAAGAAGCATGTAAAAGCCCCTGACTGAGGCAGTGCTGCAAAGACAGGAAATTACAAATAGTTAATCTCGCTGGAACTTCAGGAACAACTTGGATAAGAGAGTATGAAGGAGGATGAGGCAGACAAAGAGTAGTGGGAAACAGTTGGCAATGGATCCAGGAGCAAGATCATGAAAAGTCCGTAAACCATTTGCTCTCAAGGGCTCTAATTTAACTCTGGAGAAAAAAGGAAGTTGCTGAGGGGGTGGGAATGACATGGTCATATTTGTCTTTAGGAAGATCACTTTGGCTAAGCATGGGAAATCTTTTAAATCATTAAAAGAAACTCTATCTTAGAAAACAAACCCCCAAAACAAAAAATTAAAAGAAACTACTTAAAAAAAAAAAACTGTTTTAGAAGTAAAACATTTACTTGCACCTTAGATGAAAACTATTTTTTAAAGAATCCACAATTACAATGATTTGCAAATGTAGCACAATAAAATATTTGGCTATGGAATCTCACATAAGCCTTACTTTCCAGAAACATATCAACCCCCCCTCTCACTTTCCACCCTCACTGCCATCCCCCAGGCAGCTTATGCCAGTGTAGTCTTTGCTGCTCACTTGGAGAGCCAATTTGCTCAACAAAATAAGAATCTGCCATCAGCTACAGGAGCCGGATAACCCAAAATAGTAAATGTTAACAGATGAGAACCAGTTTTGATCCCAAGGTCAAGCAAAATAAATCTTAGATGTTTTGCCAGTGACCATTAAACAGCGAGAATATCTGCAGGTAATTTCTAAATTAGAAAGTCTGAGCCCCTAAGGCAGCACAGTGTGAGTGTCCAGAGTACCAGAATACAATCATTAGAATTAGACAATTCTCTGAATTTGCCTTTTACAAAATAAATTATGCCATTAAGCATTAAATGCAAGGATTAAAAGTTCACAAACTTCTAGTTAAATCAAAATGTGGTGAAAACTACTGGCACATGACCAAATACTAAAAGAATCTCAGCTGTTTAAGAAATAAAACATTTGTTTCCAACTTGAAGCAAACCTTTTTAGGGTATATGGCTAAACTGACCTACAAATATAACATTCAAAAAACAGGTAAGGAAGATTTTTTATGAAACCAATAAAATAGTAAAATCAACTTTTAAAATCAAGATTTTGGGGGGTTGCTTGGCTAGAACTCACAAAAAGACTTAAGACAAAATATACATTTGGGGCTGGGGATGTGGCTCAAGCGGTAGCGCGCTCGCCTGGCATGCGTGCAGCCCGGGTTCGATCTTCAGCACCACATACAAACAAAGATGTTGTGTCTGCCGAAAACTAAAAAATAAAAATATTAAAATTCTCTCTCTCTCTCTCGATTTAAAAATATATATATATACATTCTAAAAATCAAACTACGTACATTTCTAAGAGAATTTAGAAACATACGCAATTATCCTAACCATAGGACAATTCTTACAAGGTCATGTGCCAATTTTAGAAAATAATATCACAACTGCTTAGGGTACAGTCAAGCCTCTTCTCTGAGGGGAATGGATGCATTACATTCTTTTTCTATAACTAGGGAATCTAGCTTTACATATTTCCTAAAATGATTAAGCTAACTTAATATTTCAAAACATGCTTTAGGTATTCACAATTCATCAATCTGCTTAATTATTTCAAAAATTACTTTTCAAAAACTACCATATTCTCACACACAGTCATTTATTTATTACTTGACCAGTGTAAGAGACCAACAAATAAAGAACGAGGCAATGGGAGCCACAGACTAGAAGTCACCTATTCATTCACCTATGCATTCCTTCATTAAACACTGGAGTATTACTTTAGTACCAGGCAATAGACACACACACACACAAAAAATAAAATAAAATAAGGCCCTGAAGAAACATAACATGATATTTTATCAAATTTGAGATGCCATCAATCATAAGGCAAACTCTTAACAAAGAAAGAAAAAATGCTTTTAATTATGATCTAATGTTTGAATGAATCACACCAATTTCTCATTGCTTTGATTTTTTTCCAATCTACTCAGGAAAGTTTGGCAATTCTTCCTCCCTTTAATACATTACTTGACATTTTAAATGGCAGCCTTTTATTTTTTCAACACTTCTCTGTATAAAACAAAACATCATCTCCTTTTCGGTTTCTTCCTTTCTTGGCTCCCACAAAGCATTTGATTGTCGCTTTTAAAGAAAAGTTGATGGAGTCATGACTTCTCCAGTGCTATTTATTTCACTAATTCCAAATTTACATCTCTCTACTTAGGTTCTGTCCTTTTCTCTGTAATCTATAACTTTTTATTTCAAAGCCAAATCATAATAAAACCTTTTTGAAGTTATTTTAAAAGGCAATTAAAGTCAACATACAGAGTGCTGACACTGTGTCCATAGATCAACTGAAATGATGGTACTGAATATAACCGTAACTATGCCTACACATGCAGAGGTATTGATAACTTGATGAGATACAAAAAATATGAGAAAATACATATCTTAGAATCAGAGAAGTATAACAACAAACAATCTCAGAGCACATATAAAGTAAGCCCCATTCCATGTGCTCTTCATATACTGTGTCACAGAAACCTAGAAGGTAAGCAGGTTGCATGTTTCCAGATGAATATGGTAACATCACAGAGCTCGCACATGGCCAGGCTGGTATCTGAATCCAGGCAGCCTAGCACCAGAGGCTGTGCTCTTAACCACTCTGCTACACTTTCTCTAGAGTAAATAACAGTAACTAGTGCTGTGATCAGAGGAAAAATCCTCGGAGAAAAAATCCTAAGGAAAGTGACTCTTCTCACTTAGAAAAGGACAGATCTGGCATGGGTGATTGTGGAGTCCTTCCCCAGTATCACAACATTAATAATTTTCAACCTTCTACAGGAAAACCTTAGCCCTATGCTGGAGAAACCTTAAGCCAAAACAGTTCAAAGACCTTCACTCCCATTAACTAATGAAAGAATCCTAAGCCTAAAATAGACATACTTCGGAAGGTATTTAAGAACAATGTATACTTAAACTAATCTTTACCTTTAGAGTGATGGCAAAAGGTTGTCTACAGCTATAAGCAAGCCAATTTATGGGTTTTACTTTACTCAGTCATTTAAACACTTAATTCAGAATTAACACATGACCACTTACAATGCAGAGTCTCTGCTCATATATAAGTGAAAAAACAACAGATTACTAACAGATGCAAATATTGCAACATTTCCCCCTCTTGACCCAATTTGACAGTGGAATTAAACATGCAGCACACACTTGACAACTCTTTGACTCAAAAGGGACTGCAACACCCTGTGGATCTTACACAAACCAAGTCAGCTAATGGCCTGCTGGGTCACCTCCTCAAGTCCATAACCTCATCATCAGGAAACCTGGTGAAAATTAAAATAATTCCTAGTATTTCACTTTGAAGTTGTCCTATAGAAAAGAGTCAATGAAGGATGAAGATCAAAATGCAGTGTCTTCAAAGCTTTCATTTAAATATCAAATTAATATCAGTCATCTTTCTCTTTTGTAGACACATAAAATAATCTGCCCCAACAGCTATTTTTAAAAAAATTAAAAAGTTTTCTGGAAAAAAGTGAAATAAGTGAATTTTGGTAAAAGCGAGTTTAAAAAACAGTAAGGAAGAAAATGTTCAAAGGGAGACAGGTCTCACCAGGACACAGGACTTTATCACTACATACCTTCCCATGCTGCCCAGCTCTCTCATAGCAAATGACCACGTCTTCCCACATTTCTAGCTTCTCGAAGATCTGAAGAGCTGAACTGGTACATCCCAACTCAAACAGCAAACTTGCCAGTTGGCGCTAGAAAAACCAGTTCAAATAATTAACACTTCTTGATAATTATTCTTAATGTAAAAAGTGAGATTCGTGTTTCACTTGCAGATATACCCAACCTGACTTTTTAAGGGCTGCTTATTGTAATAAATGTACAATTTCTATAATTCAACTTCTAATTAAGAATCTGTAATGATCCAATACTTACCTTTACTTTAGCAAACTTCATTAGAGGGGATGAAAAATTGAAATACAATATAGAAACCTGTTCAAAATATTCAATATGTTGATTTTATTACAAGCTTTTAAAAGAACTTCAAAGAAAATTAATATTTCCTTCTTACTTAAAGATTCTATATATGACAATCCCTGATTTGTGACGGTAAAATCTGGTAAAAAAAAAAATCTTTTTTTTTTTTAAACTCTGAGCAGGTACTTACTGCAGATGACATGAAATCCATATGCATCAGTCCACATAAACTTTTTATATAAAGGCATCTCCAGCTCTTTCTCACTCAGGTTTTCTTAGATTTATTTTAAGCAAATTCTAACCATCTTAGTACCTAATTTCCTAGTGCCTGGCATATAAAAAGGAGCAAATTGTGATAAGGTCAAAAAAGGTGACAAGTGTTCAATAGTAAAAGTATTATGGTTTATAAATGGTCCATCCTATGGAAATGGAAAAAAATTTAGAAAAGTGGAAGAAAAAAAAAGGAGAAAAGGTACACTTGCACACTAGTGAGAACTATATTGTTTTCTCTTTTAAATACACCTTTTTTATACTAAAAATTGGAGTTGGCACTGTGGTGCACACCTGTAATCCCAGCAACTAGGGAGGCTGAGGCAGGAGAATCATGAGTCCGAGACAAAAAGTTGATGGAGTCATGACTGCTTTTGTGCAAAATCCTGTATCAAACTATTAAAAAAAAATGTAAAGGTGATGGGGCTGTAGCTCATTGGCAGAGCGCTTGCCTAGCACGCGTGAGGCACTGTGTTCGATCCCTCAACACCATATAAAAATAAACAAATAAAATAAAGGCATTCTGTCCTTCTACAATTAGAAAAAAAATTTTAATGTAAAAAGGGGTATAAAAGAAATTGGACACACATTTAAGAGTCAAGAAGCTGGGGCTGGGGTTGTAGAGCAGTGGTAGAACGCTTGCCTAGCACATGTGAGGCACTGGGTTCAATCCTCAGCACCACACAAAAATAAATAAATAAAATAAATAAAGGTATTATGTCCATTTACAACTCAAAACAAAAATTTTTTTAAAGAGTCAAGAAGCTAATGGATATGGAAGATCTAGAATAAAAAAAATGAAAAAGCAAAATGAAATACATGAGAGAACTATAAGCTAATATATTCTCAAAATAAATAAGGGGGTGGTCCCATGTTTTTTTATTCCATGAAATATAGGAGAGTTTGGCTATTTGGGAGCATTTCATGAAATCTTTTCAAAAACTGTACATAGCATATGAGAGCTAGAATTAATCTTGGTGTTCATACAGTGAGTACATCAATTTTTTTGTTTAATAAATGAAGGAAGTTAGTGACATTCAAGATAATATGGCTAGTTAGTGGCAGAAGAAAGTCTAATACTCTTTTTATAATAATTGTGCTATTATCTCCTAATCTCTAAAATAATACATAAAGATATGATTATTCCCTTCATGTAAGAAAAAAAGTGATTTAACTTCTTAATGAAAGAAATCTTTATCTAACTGCCTAAGGATTCTAAAATCAACAGCTTCTAAAATCTACATGCAGGCAAGATAAACATTCAATCTACTAGAACAGTATTTAAGTTTCCTAATGCTTCTGTTCAGAAACAGATACAAAGGCTATACCCTCAACAGACATATTTAGTCATACTAACGCAAGGTTGGAAGTATTTATCTCCCTATAACCTACTCTAAGAAATCTTACAATGGGGATTCTGAGTCATTGAACAGTAGGTGGCATTTACAATTCTAAATACTACTTATGTACATAATGCACAAGAGAGAGTACAGGACACTGATTTTTTTTTAAGAGAGTGAGAGAGGAGAGAGAAAGAGAGAGAGAGAGAGAGAGAGAGAGAGAGAGAGAGAGAGAGAGAATTTTTAATATTTATTTTTTAGTTCTCAGCCGACACAACATCTTTGTTGGTATGTGGTGCTGAGGATTGAACCTGGGCCGCACGCATGCCAGGTGAGCGCGCTACTGCTTGAGCCACATCCCCAGCCCCTGGGACACTGATTAAAATGCCAACAGCTGCCAAATCATCTAGCAGCCTCTGACTGGCATCATTTGACTCTATTTAACCTCTATGTGCTATAGCTTCCCCATCTGTAAAATAGGGATATTTTTATAAAATCATTGTAATAAAATAAGGTAACACATAAAAACTGCAAAAAAAAATGCATACACCACACTAAGTGTGCAGCAAAAGTTGGCTGTTATTAGCAAGCACAATCCAGGGACGAGATATAAAAAGGAGGCAAATGAGACTCAACATCAGGACACCAGGGATCAAGTTTATATATTGATCAATGCTAGAAAGTTAATTGCACCGGGCCTCAATATTCTCCATAAATTAAGAAATTGAATTAGGTACATAATCTTGAGTGATAAAATTTTATAAACCTTCAGTGATAAAATTTTACAAAATAGGGGAGACGCATCTATAGTATAAGAAGACCACAGTATAGGGGCCCAGAATCTCCACCTCAACATGGGCTTCTGAGAGCCACATAAGATAATCATATACTCTTAGAAAGAGAGCAGCTAGCCAGGTGCAGTGGCGCATGCCTGTAATCCCAGTGGCTCGGTAGGCTGAGAAAGGAAGCAACTCAGTGAAACCCTGTCTCTAATTAAAACACAGAATAGGGCTGGGGATGTGGCTCAGTGGCGGAGTGGCCCCGAGTTAAATTCCTGGTACCCCTCCCCTGCAAAAAAAGAGAGAGAGAGAACAGCTAGACATCTCTCTCAGGATACAGTGGCACATGCCTGTAATCCCAGTGGCTTGGGAGCCTGAGGTAGAAGGATTACAAGTTCAAAGCCAGCCTCAGCAACTCAGTGAGGCCCTAAGCAACTTAGCAAGATCCTGTCTCAAAAAAAAATAGTAAAATAAAAAATGGATTGGGGATGTGGCTCAGTGACTGAACACCCCTGAGTTCAATTCCTGGTACCAAATAAATAAATGAATAAATAAAGTACCAAATATAAATGATTTCATTTTGATTTTCACATTTGTTTAAGGTTCATTCTTCAGGAGTTTTTATGTATGTATGTATTTATTTGGTACCAGAGACTGAACCCAAAGTGCTATACAACTGAGCTATAGCCTTAGCCCTTTACCCTTTTTTTTAAGACAAGGTCTTGCTAAACTGCTGAGGCTGGCCTTGAACTTGTGATCCTCCTGCCTCAGCATCCAAAGTCGCTGGGATTACTACTGTGCACAGCTTAAAGGAGTTTTTAAATACAAAAAGTTACTTTGAAAATGAAAACATTCATGGTTCTTCTATATTTAACTTCTAGCATCTACTAATACAGTTTTAAATTATTTTAAAAATATTTTAATAGTAGGGGATAGGAAAGGTAGCAGAATACAACAGTCACTAATATGCCATTATGTAAAAACATGAGTGTGTAACTGATGTGATTCTGCAATTTGTATTTGGGGTAAAAATGGGAGTTCATAACCCAATTGAGTCAAATGTATGAAAGATGATATATCATGAGCTTTGTAATGTTTTGAACAACCAATAAAAAAAATTTTTAAAGTCTAATATCACTTTAATCAAAACAACTTGAAGTAGTTAGCAATCCCCAGCTACTTTTATTATTTTCACTCAAATGTTTGAATATTTGAACATAAGTTGAAATTATCCTTTTCTAATACAAAGAATTTTCCATTTCCAAGGACAAATAAAAGTACCTGAATGGCCCAGTATGGTGGTACTTGACAGCAATAGAAAACCTTCAATCGTTCCGATACAGATGTAGCTTTATCTTCAAATTGGTCTGCAAGAGCCTAAAGAACACAGATAATAAGTACAATCTATTATTGTTCAGTCCTTTACTTTTTTTTTTTTAAAGAAAAACTGTTCTTTAGCATACCTGTTTCACAACATAATGACAAAGTGATATTTGACAATATGACCCTCCGATATCAATCAGGGAGACTTTATATAAAGAACTGCATTTAAAATTATTTTCTCAGGAATGAAGTGAAAGGAGAAAGTATGTCTGTTTGATCCTAAAGACTGAGTTCTCTCACTGCTCAGCAGCGGCTATCAGGTTGAACATTCATTCTTGCAAGATCATCTACATGGGGCAGCAAGCAGCTGCAAACTATACACATTGAAGAAATCCTGCACTGTACTGAAATTCCTACCCTGGTACTAAATAACTAAACTCCTGGAGGCTATAGCAAGAAGCAGACCAAGAAGACTAAGGTGGCTGACTCACAAAAGGAACCAGAGCCAACTGAAAAGTCAGAAACTGGCACTATGCGGTGGTCAAGTGATCTGTCATCAAAAGAGCTCCAGACTCAATATCTAAGTGGATACAGACACCATGGAGTTCCTAGACAAACATGTAGGCAGCAGTTTCATTATTGACCATCTTCCTCTCTGTCTTCATTAGTTATTCCATTTGTATTGAGTATACAAAATTATCTGATGTTATATTTGGGCCTTCTCTCAACTCTGAATTATAATGACACTTTTTCCATAATGAATTACTCAAATTATCTTTTTCTACCAGTTTCACAGGCTTATCTCTGAAGATTATATAATAGTAACATGTTAATGTTAACTTTCTGATTTTAATACACAGATTGGATTACAGTAGAAGAATGTCCATGCTGTATTTGAAAATGATAAAGCACCATGTGGCAACTTACTTTTCTATACATTATGATACAAAGACAGTTGCACTATACTTATACCTTCTCTGCACCCCTCTCCAGGGTGTGTCTTAACTAGTCGGCCTCTTTAGGGTTGGCAGGGATTTTTTTCCCTACTATTTTTTTTTATTTTAAAAAGATGAATTAAAAAAAAAACAGAATTCTAAACCTATTTCACTTTTATATAGAATATACTTCTTTCTACCATAAGCATGCCTACCACCTAAACAAGATTCTCCTACCCATAGAATATTATAGCCAGGGTAACAATGTACTCTTATATCCTCCACTGGACTCAAAAAGTATTCTTTTTCACTTGCTAATTTACTAAAAATACAAGGGCATTACTACATCTTCAGGTTTTTCAGATCAGGATAACTTTAAGTAACTTATTCTAAAACAATTCCATTATATTTAAGCAATTTATTCTAAAACAATTCCATTATATTCCTTTACAGAAGTGATAAATAGGAAAAGCAGTGCTGGTAGTGAAGTTCCTAGATTCTAGTCTAGGTCTATCCCCAACAAGTGAGCCATTTAATCACAATGGCACACACCTCTGAAATGATTTTGCAAATGATCCTTGCACTGTCAACAATCTGAGTATGACTTTATCAAAACAATGTTTTGTTTTGTTCTGTTCTGTTTCAAGCATTTGAGGAGATTTTTGGTTAACTATCAGCCCCATTAGTTGAACAGAAGGATCATGCACTTATGTTAGGGGCAAACCAAGTGCTCAAATAACCTGGAAGGCGATGGTAGAAGGTAAATGATACGAAAAATGGGCTTGAATGAAAGTGAGCTCAGTTACTATTGTATATATTGTTTTATTAACAAGAACATACACCACTTTCACATACGCTCAGAAATTTTGGTAAACAGTCTCTAAAGCACTGTGTCCTTTCACCAATCCACTTTTTTTTCTTTCCAGTTTCTAAACTTCAGGAATTTCACATCTGAAAGTTATGGACACTTGGTTATAAATAAAAATAGATATGAAGATGTAGTTTTTAAGAAAAGATGGTAATGTAAAAACTGCAGACAGAGAGGGAGAGCACATACACACGTAAGCATATCCAGACATAGGATATGCTTAAACCAATCATTAAGAATAGTTTGAGGGACTTACTTAAACTAAAAAGTTTTTTCACAGCAAGAGAAACAATAAGAGAGGTAAATCGGGAGCCTACATCATGGGAACAAATTTTTACCCCTCACACTTCAGATAGAGCCTTAATATCCAGAGTTTACAAAGAACTCAAAAAATTAGACAATAAGACAACAAATAACCCAATCAACAAATGGGCCAAGGACCTGAACAGACACTTCTCAGAGGAGGACATACGATCAATCAACAAATACATGAAAAAATGCTCACCATCTCTAGCAGTCAGAGAAATGCAAATCAAAACTACCCTAAGATACCATCTCACTCCAGTAAGATTGGCAGCCATTATGAAGTCAAATAATAACAAGTGCTAGAGAGGATGTGGGGAAAAGGGTACTCTTATACATTGCTGGTGGGACTGCAAATTGGTTCGGCCAATTTGGAAAGCAGTATGGAGATTCCTGGGAAAGCTAGGAATGGAACCACCATTTGACCCAGTTATTGCCCTTCTTGGTCTATTCCCTGAAGACCTTAAAAGAGCGAACTACAGGGATACTGCCACATCGATGTTCACAGCAGCACAATTCACAATAGCTAGACTGTGGAACCAACCCAGATGCCCTTCAATGGATGAATGGATTAAAAAAATGTGGCATTTATACACTATGGAGTATTACGCAGCACTAAAAAATGACAAAATCATGGAATTTGCAGGGAAATGGATGGCATTAGAGCAGATTATGCTCAGTGAAGCTAGCCAATCCCTAAAAAACAAATACCAAATGTCTTCTTTGATATAATGAGAGCAACTAAGAATAGAGTAGGGAGGAAGAGCAGGAAGAAAAGATTGACATTAAACAGGCACGAGATGGGAGGGAAAGAGAGAGAAAAGGGGAATTGCATGGAAATGGAAAGAGACCCTCATTGTTATAAAAAAACTACATAAAAGAGGTTGTGAGGGGAATTGGAAGAAAAATAAGGAGAGAAATGAATTACAGTAGATGGGATAGAAAGAGAAGATGGGGGGGAGGGGGATAGTAGAGGATAGGAAAGGTAGCAGAATACATCAGTCACTAGTATGGCATTATGTAAAAATGTGAATGTGTAACCTATGTGATTCTGCAATCTGTATTTGGGGTAAAAATGGGAGTTCATAACTCACTTGAAACTATTGTTCGAAGTATGATATGTCAAGAGCTTTGTAATGTTGTGAACAACCAATTAAAAAAAAATCTGAACTCATTCAGTCAATTACTTGTGAACTTGTACTGCTTAGGTAAAATGTATGTAAACATCTTAATTCATTTTTAATTATGCATATATTTTATTGTACAAATATTGAGTGAATTATTTGCCTGAATGAATTATCTGCTTATGGTTTTTATTTTTCATTGACCTTCATGGTCTCTTGGTTTCTCCAAGTGTGTCTAACTGTACTACAAAGCTAAATTTGAATTATTTTTTATGCGATTCATTCTCTTTCTCCTTTCCATCGAGCATGGATAATCAAGAATTCATGGTATTATGGATTTTTAAATGTCAGATATTATAAAGCTGTCTTGCCTATTACAGTAAAAACTTCATTAAAGGCTAAAAAAAAAAGAATAGTTTGAAAGCCAGGTGTGGTGGCACACGCCTATAATTCCAGAAGCTCAGGAGGCTGAGGCAGGAGAATTTCGAGTTCAAAGCCAGCCTCAGCAACAGCAAGGCCCTAAGCAATTCGGTGAGACCCTGTCTCTAGGTAAAATACAAAAAAGGGCTGGGGAGAAAAATAAGGAAGAGAGAGCAAGGAGCACTCTGGGACACAGACCAGAGGTATGGGGGAGCCAATCACAGAAAAGTCTGCCACAGCTATTGGATACATCAGAGACTTCATGGTGCAAGGACTACTGTGACATAAGATTGTTTTGAAGTTTTAAGGATTCCTTTTTATTTTTGTGGGAGGGGCATAGGAGATTGAACACATGGGCACTTTATCACTGATCTACATTTCTACCACCTTTTATTTTTTATTTTGAGACAGGCTCTTACTAAGTTGCTCAGGGCCTCCCTAAATTGCTGAGGTTGCCCTCAAACTTGGGATCCTCCTGAGTCTACGAGATTATAAACATGTGCCACTGTGCCCAGCAAGACTTTCTTTTAATGTGTTTCTCACAAACTCCACCTAAAAGCATTTATACTTTGAGTGTACTCTGAGTAAACATTTATATAGATGGAGCTTCTAGTCCCACGCAAAATCAACTCCCAAATCCTCAGAAGCCACAGTATTACAGGTCAGGGAGTATTTCTACGGCATGAATGATAAAATAAAACCGGGAAAATAATAATTCATACCTTATTTTTGATGCTGTTTCAGTACAGAAAGAATGTCTCAGAAATACTAAAGGTAAAGACTACATTGTAATACTAGCACATGGAGAATGATTTACTACACAAGGACAATTCTCAACAAAGTCTAGTATGATTTAGACTTTACTTATGTTCTCATATCTAAAAGCATGGCACATGTATCTTCAAAAAGAGTAGAGCTGGGCCCTTTCACTGAGAGCCATTCATTCTCACATGTGGTTTCAAAGTGTTCTATCGGCCTTCTGAAGCACCAAGTAGAAACTGGCTGATGATCTAAAAGGTACGACTGATCATATACTACATCACCTTATCCTTGCTTTGTTGTCCAATCTTTGTACACATATGTGAGTGTAGGAGAATGGGATTTATTATAAAAATATGTACCTAATCAAATATATCTAACAGTTGGGCTCAACAGTTTTCTTTGACCGAATCATTCAGCTTTGATTTATAAATAGTGCAGTGAAGTTAACTGCCACCTCAAACTCCAAAGCCTAAGAAAATTTCCAATGGGAACAAAGAGAATCAGAGTTAAAATCCATCAGGCACAGTGGCACAGGCCTGTAATGCCACAACTAAGAAGGCTGAAGCAGAAGGACAGCAAGGTGAAGGCCAGCCTGGGTAACTCAGCAAGACCTGAACTTGAAATGAAAAGAAAAGAAGAAGAAATTAACTGACACTCCTAATATCAACAACATGATTAAATCTATCATTAATCCACTTGTACATCACAAGAAGGAAATGGCAGCACTGAGATATAAAAGAGGACTTATTCAAAGCCATAAAGTGATAGAACAGGTGAGCTTGGTTGATGCTAAAGACAAGATTTAGCAGTTTCTTGTTAAAACCTTGTAATTACATAGACAATGATTAGATCTGTGAAAACAAAAAACAGCTTCATGTTAGAAAAATATTGGGAACTCTATTTGACCATCTTTTCTCCACCTAAATCCCCACAATGCTGGAATCAGGATGTGTCCTGTCAAGAATGTGCTCAGTTATTGTTTCTGTCCTAGTAGGAACTGGGCGTGCTACTGGCAGCTGGGAGAACCAAATCAGCTTTCTTCAAGATTCCAGAACCAAAAGTGGAACAAAGAGGCAGCACTCAAGGAAGCTCAGAGGGTCTCACAGAGGGCCCCCTTCCCTCAGGCACATCTGGGGTCAGCAGTTCTTAAACTTTTTTTAAATTTCAGGACTGTTTAAATTCTTAAAAATTACTGAGAGGCTCAAAAGAAATTTTGTTTCTCTGTATTATAACCTATCATTATTTATCATATAAAAAAATTAAAACAAAAATATTTATTTTAATACCAAATAATAATTCAGTTACATTAACATAAACATTTTTAAATGATATTTCCCAAAACAAATAAAAAAGTCTTGAATAAAGAGTGACACTTAAAATTTTGAAAATCACTTTACTGCTGCCTTTAAGAGATGACAGCTGCAGTGTCAGACCTGTTTCTGTAGCCAAGCTCTTGCATATATTTTGGTTGAAGTTTACAAAGAAAATCTGGCTTTGCCCAGATATAAAGTTGGAAAACAGAGGAATATATTACTAGGTTTTATGGTTAATTGTGGACATTCTTTCAATACTACCACAAAATTCAATAAGTAGTGGTCTCTTTTTAAAATATTTTTTAGTTATAGTTGGACACAATACCTTTTTTTATTTATTTTTATGTGGTGCTGAGGATCGAACCCAGTGCCTCGCATGTGCCAGGCAAGTACTCTATCACTGAACCACAACCCCAGCCTCTGTGGTGGTTTCTTAAAGGTTACTCACAATTTGGAATCTGAAATCCTATCAACGAACTTTTCTCCATTATATTAAACAATCTGCTATATTAAAATCCATCAGTCAAAAACTGAAACAAAAGCACTCACTGCTCTATCTTGTACTTCGAATGGATCTTTTTACCCATGCTTGATTTTGTAACATGATGCACTGGTCATTTGGAAGATGAGGTAAATCTCCAAACCACATTTCATGTAATATTAAAAAGCTACATGCAGTGACGTCACCATTAATCTCATTAGAAAAATCAAATCCCAATACTTAAAAATTAGGTAGACCTGCTCTGAATTCTAGTTTAGCTATAAAACCTTAGTTAAGTCACTTAAATTTTCCATGCTTTTACAAACATAAATAATGCCTATTTAGTAAGATTATTTAGCATGGCATATGATTGTTCAGTAAATAAAATTAATGATATGTAATTCATTAAATAGGAGTAACTATAGCCAGCTCAGCACAAACAATGGTGACTATATTCCGACAAATGAAACCTCAGCTACAATCACGTAAATGAATCTTACTTTCAAATGCACAAGCACATGGTTATTAATGCAGGAGAAATACATACTATACATGAAGCACTGTAATTATCTCACTATTCTTCAGCTTTTCCAGTTATAATCATTACTTTTAACCACTTACAAGGAGTTGGTCAGTTTTACTTTTCTTGCACCTCAACTTCCCCTCCAGTGAAGTAAGGATAATAGCAGTCAACATTTACTAAGGATTTACTATGCACCTGGTATTATTCCAAGAATTTCACAAGTATTAACACACTTAATCCCTCAGCATAGGTTTGTTAACACGACTGCTATCCCCACTCTACAGATAAGCAAAGCACTGGAAGTTAGAGAGCTTCACCTCGGCCACAGGGGGTACATGCTCTCTCTCTTTTGGAGCATGAAGTCTATGGATAACAAACTCTAGTGCTATTCTGACAACAATCTTTCTGATACTGAAGCAGTCAGAGAAAAACAGATAGAATGAAGGTAAAGAAAAACAGACTGGGAAAGATCTAATTTGTTTGAGCCCCTAAATCTAGCTATCTTGGAGACTGGAATACCCTAGGCCTTGCAGTTATGATGCTTAATCCATTTCCTTCCTTACAGCCACTTTTTATTGGGTTACTCTCCTTTACAACTATTGAGATTCTTCTTCCTTTTACTAATGCACAAATACCAACAGTCTTGAAAAGCTTTAAATTTTAATCTGCCCATCACAAGCACCTTATATATTTAAGAGAAGGATATTTAAAATAGGTATGATATGATAATTAAATTAAATTTCTTAAATTTTGAAGCCATCCACTCATTAAGCAAGCCTTTTGAATTACTAAATTACTGAACTGAAATTACTAAATTACTAAAGCCAACTTGAATTACTACTAAAACATGTGTTCTGCTCTGCCTCCCTGTCCTCCTTCAGTGGCTCCTTGGCAATAGTACCTTCTCTACCCAAAAAGAGTTACATATCAAGGTCATTACCAAGTCAGAAAAGTTAGAAAGAGTGAGTCTTGAAGGCAGAACTAATGATCATTTTGAAATATAGAGGGAAAACTTTGTTATCAGATACATTGACAAATACAGAGCGAACATAAATTCAGTTAATTAAAGAGTTAATCTATGGGGCTGGGGATGTGGCTCAAGCGGTAGCACGCTCGCCTGGCATGCGTGCGGCCCGGGTTCGAGCCTCAGCACCACATACAAACAAAGATGTTGTGTCCGCCGAGAACTAAAAAATAAATATTAAAAATTCTCTCTCTCTCTCTCACTCTCTCTCCTCTCTCACTCTCTAAAAAAAAAAAAAAAAAAAAAAAGAGTTAATCTATGAACTGCAGTCTCTTATTAATTCATTTCTGGAGTTTACAGGGTAGTGTTTAAACATTAGTTCGACATTTTTAAAAAATGAATTCAGAAAAAATGGACATGCCTTTACTTCCTTTTCTTTCACTTGAAAACATATATATATATGTATATATATATACATATATATATTATACATTATTTATTTATTTATTGTGTGTGTGTGTGTGTGTGTGTGTGTGTATCTTCAACTGAAATGAACTCCAACAACCTCAGTGTGAGCTCAGTGACTATGTAGTTCCCATTAGCTTGGTACTGGGACCCGTTACAAGTCCTGAAAATTTAGACTTGTAATAATCTCAGAAAGGCTGGTACTTAAAGCTCTCAGATTACTGAAGTGCCAAATAAAAACAGTCCTTAATTTAGTTACCTCTTAATTAATCCTATCAAAAAGCAAAAAATTCAATATTCATTTTTTTCAAATCCAACATTTAGTAAATATCCAATGTATATCTACTCTGAGAATACTAAATACGTAAAATATAAAACCTGATGCTTCAAGAAATTCATTTTCTAGGATCTAAGAAGGAAAGGTTCCCAAATAAAATGTAATATAATTATTAAAGGCTGAAATACAACTATGAAAACAAGAGAGTCCAGAAATAAACTACACTTATATGGTGTCAGCTGATTTTTCAAGGAAGGTGCCAACCTGAATGGAAGGAGACCAATGAGTACAAGATGGTAAGTAGAATTACAATAGTCTCTACCTGAGAAATGATGACAAACCTAAAGCAACATAATTCACACACTGGCTAACAGAAAACTGAACTTCATGAAGCAAAACAGGTAAGAAACAAGGGTGGGCTAATGGGAAATTTACCCTCAGGATCAGAATCTGGCTGTGGGACAGGAGATAGCAGGAGGGCATAAACTATTCTTTGACCCTGTGAGAATGCCAAGGGAACTCTCTGACACTATTGATCCATGGAAAGAAATCCTCCATAGCTGGACATCTTCCTGGTAAATTCTGGGGAACTGGGGTGCCCAGACCTGCACCTGAGAGGATGCTGTGTTGTCTCCAGCTTAGTATAACTAAATATTACAACTTGGAGTTATATCTACTAGCTTCTTTCTTACAGTCTTATCTGCTCCTTTTGAGAGAACCACGGTTACAGAATTATTCTCAAGTTGAAATGATTCTCATAAGCAAGCCTCTGCCCCCAACTACTGTGCTCCTACCAATGTTTCTTCTTTTGGTACTGGGGATTGAACCCAGGATATATACTGAGGTATATCCTCATTCTTTTTATTTTTTTTTATTTTGAGACAGACATGTTTTTTTTTTTTTAACATTTACTAGTTTATTATAAAGGGGATTTTAAAGGATACAAATAAGCAGCCAGGCAAAGATACACAGGACCAGGTCCTTAAGGATTCCAAGGACAGGAGCTTTCGGCCTGGGGGCACACAATCCCAGCAAGAAGGTCAGCTCTCAATTGCCTTCTGGCTAGCCTCCAGATGTTCATAAATCCAAAAGCACTAGGAACCATGTCCTTTGGAATTTCTGTAACTACTATGGACAACCAGGTCAAAATGTGATTGAATGTAAAAGGGTTTGATCTAATACAAGGGGAACGAGCAGGGAAACCTAGCGACGTTTATGGGTTCCGTTTCTCCGTATAGCATTCCACACCTGTCTGTATGGGGAAGACTCTTTCTGGAAATTGGGTCTTGTTGAGATAGACTCTTGCTAAGTTGCCAAGTATTATGGTTTAGATATGAGGTGTCCCCCAAAAGTTCATGTGTGAGACAATGCTAGAATTTTCAGGGGTAAAATGATTAAATTATGAGATGTGTAATCTAAGTGAATTAATCCACCGATATGGATTAACTGGGTGATAACTGTAGGCAGGTAGGGCATGGCTGGAAGAAGTAGGCCACTGGCAGTGTTACTTTTGAGTTCATATTTTGTCCCTGGTGAGCAGAGCTCACTCTCTGCTTCCTGTTGCCATGTCCTGAGCTGCTTTCCTCCTTCACACCCTTCAGCAGTGATGTTCTGCCTTACCTCAGACCCAGAGCCATGGAATAGGCAAAACATGGGCTACATCTCTAAATCCATGAGCCAAAACAAATATTTTCTCCTCTAAATTGTTCTTGTTAGGTCTTTAGTCACATCAACAAAAAAAGCCAAGTAAAACACTGAGGGTCTTTAAATTGCTACAGCTACCCTTGAACTTGAGATCCTCCTGCCTCAGCCTACCGAGTGGCTGGGATTATGGGCATGTGCCACCGCACCCAACTTTAAGTGTTCCTCTTTATGACTCCATGAAGAGAGGCAGTTCTGATGGGCTGCTTTGACCTGAGGTCTGGCTCTGCTCTAGGGGCATAAAAGAAGATCCCATGCTAATACATTTGATGTAATAATGCTAATGTAACTTTCCATGTAATCAACCTCATTACCCATTACCTGAGCTGCAGGATTTTCTCTGACACAATTTATCCTATTCTTTAAACACTTTGAACTTTTTCTTGATGAATAAGTACCTCTCCTAACCACTGTATACCTGTTATATCTTTCACAATCTGAATTTAATAATCAAAGGATATGTCACACGTATTTAGTTCACTGCTCTAAGAACAGCTTGTCTGTTAGGCTGTCTCTCTGGTGAGGATGACCCAGTATTCCAGACTAAGACTTCTTTAACTCAGTCTCACTGGCCCTGAGAGGAGGTCCTCCTCATCAGGGTCTCTATCCCTTATTCCTTGCACTTTATCTAGGTCCTGCTATCAGCAACTCTGGACCCTACTCTGCCTCCTAGGCTCACACACCGCCTGCTTGCACCACTAGGAGACCCTCATACCTCACATCTCAGAAGGAAAGAAAGAAAGGAATGAAGCATCAGGAGATATGGGGTTTATTTAAAAAGAAAAGCATCTCTGGTATTACAGGCAATGACTCAGTTATTTTCCCAGTTCAGGGCCTGAGGGGAAGACTTAGGGAAAAAAATCCCTGCCAACCCTAAAGAGGCCTACTAGTTAAGACACACCTGGAGAGGGGTGCAGAGTCTGCACTCAGTTCTCTCATTCAAAGGAAAAACTTCTCAGATGATAAGACTCTCTTATTTCAGAAGGAACTCATATTAGCTGTCGATACAATCTACTTGGTGACCATTAGGCATTTATGAAAAGCAATATCCATGAAAAGGAGGGGCCAAGATGAACTACAAAACAATTCACCCCTGCGGAGAAAGAATTTACAGAAAGAAAAATGTTTTAAATTCTAATAAATAATATGCAGAGAAATTACATAAGATATTGCATTTATAATATAAAAGAAAACTATTATGAAAAAAAATCAGAAAAATATAAACTTTCTGGAAATTAAAAATAACTGTCAAAAAGCCAGGTACAGTGGCACATGCCTGTATTCCCAGGTGAAGCTGGGAGGTTGAGACAGGAAGATCACAAGTTCAATGCTAGCCTGGGCAACACAGGAAGTCCCTCTTCAAAAAAAATTTGTTATAATAATAATTGACTAGGCATGGAGGCACATGCCTACAATCCTAGTGACTCAGAAGGCTGAGGCAGGAAGACAGCAAGCTCAAGACCAACCTCAGAAACTAATGAGGACCCTAAGCAACTTAATGAGACCCTGTCTCAAAATAAAAAGGGCTGGGGATGTGGCTCAGTGGTAAAGTATCTCTGGGTTCAATTCCCAGTACCCACACTCCACCCCACCCTCTAAAAAAAAAAAGTCAAAATAAAAAATTACATGGATGGGCTAAATATTGGGGAATTGGGCTAATGGTCAAAACTAGTGATAGAAAAGAAAAATGAAAGAAATCTCCTATAACATCAAGCAAGAAGACAAAGGGATACAAAGTTGGGAAAAAGAAGAGTCAAAGAAGACAGGTAGACCAGGAGGTTTCACATAGGTCTACTATAATTCCAACTACATAATTAAATTGGAGAAGTAGTTTTTAAGAAAACGAAGGCAGAATCATAATTAAAGAAATAACAGGAGAAAGCACCTCTGAACTTTAGATATAATTGCTCACACTGAAAGAACCCAATATGTACTCCAACAAGTAAAAACAATAAATAGGAAAACTACCATTTATTAAGCACTTGCCATCTGAGAGACACTGCTTTAAATATTAACTCATTAATCCTCGTGAAAATTCTGTTTATCCCATTATATACAAGAGGAAACTGGGCACAAGTTAAGTAGCCTGTCCAAAGAACAGGCAGGTGCGACACGGCAGGGCTGGGGATCTGAATTCAGGCAGTATGACTCCAGAGCTCACACTCAAATTTAGACACATCCAGAATTCCAAAAAGAGAGAGAGAGTTCTACAAATTCTCAAGATGAGAAAAAAAGAACAATCTAAAATGGAACAAGAATCAGACTGTCATACTTATCAGCAAACTGGGATGCTGGAAGATATTTAAGTATTGACCTCATTTAAAATCCTGAAGAAAGAAGATTTTGAAATTAGAATTCCCTGCCCAATCTATTAAATTATGGTAGAAAAATACTTATTGCAGAGACTCAAATTTTACTGCATAAAAAATCCCCAGGAACTTGATTGAGGTTGAGCAGGGTGCAGGGGCACACTTGAAATCCCAGAGGCTCAGAAGGTTGAGGCAGGAGAATCATGAGTTCAAAGCCAGCCTCAGCAATGGCGAGGCGCTAAGCAACTCAGTAAGACCCTGTCTCTAAATAAAATACAAAATAGGGCTGGGGATGTGGCTCAGTGATCGAGTGCCCCTGGGTTCAATCCCTGGCACCAAAAAAAAAAAAAAAAAAAAAAAAAGAAGCTAAAACAAAGACAGAGCACTTGTTACATTTCCTTTTCTGTGGGTCCAATCACATCGTTCAGTTCTGTAATTCAGTCATAATACAGCTAAGGAGGGTTAAAGTTTTAAAAGTCAACATATAGACCAAACACAGATGTCAAAAATTACACAACAAAAAGAAGAGTAGTAATCCCTGACACCTGAAAAAATAAATGAAGATGGAAGAGAGGTTGAGAGGTGCACTGATGGCTTCATCATTCACAGTGGGGGGCAGCAAATTCTATATGAAGTTGATAAATCAAGAAATGGAAAAAATATCTAAAGACATCCAATGGAAGTATAAACATTTAAAGTTACAATGGAAACCACTAGGGTAATAACAAAAAGAGAGAAACTGCTAAAAATGAACTAGAAATTAGAAAAGAACTTATATCTTTCATTTAAAATCTTTCGGAGTGAAGTAAATCTTTTTATTATGTGCAGTACTAAAAGTTTTAATATGCAGCTTGAAAATCAAAATATATTAATAAAGGGCACATTCAAAAATAGGGGATTGGTTAAATGAATTATAGCACCTCTATTTAACAGAGGACATACAGCTATTGGAAGGAATGAGCTATGTCCACAGTTATTAGCATGCAGAGTTGACCAAGCTGTTACCTTGAGGAAAAAAGATATAAAGCAATATAGATTATATGACTCCATTTATGTTAAAGCATATTTATGTTTGTTATGCATAGAAAGAGGTCTAAAAGATAACAAATTGTTAAGACTGGAAGGTAAGCAAGGAAAAATACTTCAGTTTTTAATTTTTTTAATAACGAACAAGCACTAGTTCTATAATTGAAAATAATTAAGAATGGTGACGTGATTTAAAAAAACAAAGCACACTTTGCCTCCACTATGCATGAGCTTTGGTCCAGGTGTTTCAAGTAATGCCTGCAGAGTGTGGTAATTCCATCCACACTTTTTAAAAAAAAACCTTCAAGAACCTCTTTCTCAAATTATTCAAACATAAGTCCAAGGGTCAGTGTAAAATCCCAACAGTCTATCACTGTAACCAATTTTCTCCCAATTAAGGATTCTGTAATGATGTGCCCTTAATCATTACTAGAAATTAAACAGCCAAGCCAAAAAAGGACAACCAACTTTTAAGAGAAACATTTTGGCCCACACAGCAGCAATAATCTCCAAAACATTACTATGGAGAATATCACAATTATGATGCTCCAGGTCCTCCCTTCACAATCAACCATGGTAAAAACCCCTATTCCTCCATAAATGCGTGCACTACAGTATCAAGAACACATGTGCATAAAAAGAAAAAAAAAACAAAACATTCAAGACAGTTAAATTGCACCATGAACAGTTTCTAGTGACAGAAAACTGCTATAATCTCAAATTCCCAATTCAATGCAACAACCTTCCAGAAATTTAATCAGGTAAGAAAAACATTCCTGCTGGACAATCATCTTCAGAGGCATGATTATTTGGGCAGAAGCAGACCTTCACCATTTAAATTAGCAGGTTAAAGACAGCACTTGCTAATTAAAGATCATTAGTCACGTTATTTTGTGCGTGTATGTGTGTGGTACTGGTGATTAAACCCAGGGTGCTTTACCACTGATCTACATTCCAGTCTTTTTTATTTTGATATTGACAAAGGTCTCGCTAAGTTGACCAAGCTGACCTCAAACATGCAATCCTCCTGCCTCAGCCTCCTGAGTCACTGTGATTACAAGCATATGCCACTCCTCTCAGCTAGTCAGATTATTTTAATAACGAACATAAAATAATTATAGCATTAACCCTCAAACAGTGAACTGTGTTTTACCTAACACTAGATTAAAGCAATGACAATGACAAATTTGGTTTGCACAATTTTTTTGGTTTAGATGTAAATAAGATGGTATTTTTTAAATTGATGTGGCTTCAATTAATTTGCTTCACGTTTAGATTACATTCATAATATACCATTTTCACCATAGTAAAAGAAAGAAGAAAAAATGTGATTCTATGATAAAGAAAATGTTGATCATACAGATGGTTCAGATGAGAAAGGGAAAGCTGAATGTTAACAAACTATCTTAAACTTAATTTTGCCAGGCATGGTATTATGTACCTAAAATCCCACCTACTTGAAACTCTGAGGCAGGAGAATCACAAGATCAAGTTAGCCTGGGCAATTTAGCTAGACCCCATCTCAAAATTTAAAAAGGGGCTGCAGATATGGCTCAGTAGTAGAGCATTTGCCTAGCATGTACAAGGCTCTGGGTTCAATCACTGGGGGTAAAAATATGTGTGTGTGTGTGTGTGTGTGTGTGTGTGTTAAAGTGAAATTTTATATATATATATATATATATAAAAAATTTCACTTTAACACACATATATATTTTATATATATATTTATATATATATATTTTATATGTATTTATATATTTATTTATATATATATAAAATTTCACTTTAACTCATGAAGCTTCTGAATCATAGCTAGTATAATAAACAGAGTTTCCATAATCACTATTTTCTTCATTATCACTAACATAATCATAGCCTTGAACATGATTACGTTAAAGAACTCCAGACTAGAAAAATTTCATGAGATGGGTGTTTTTCAGTAGATGGTCCTCCTCAACTTTTTCCTCTGTGGATTTTTAGTGGGGTAGGATGTGGTACTTAGGATTGAACGCAAGGCCTCAAGCATGCTAGGAAAGTTCTACGGCTGAGCTACATCTCCACTCCTTTTCATTTTATTGTGAAAGTGTTTCACTAAGTTGCTCAGCCTGGCCTCAAGTTGGCCATCCTTCTGTCTCCACCTCCTGAATGGCTGAGATTATAGGCATGCTCAACCACAGGTGGCCTCTGTGGATTTGATAGTCTTCATTTAATTACCAATAGGGGCAAGTTTAGTATACCTCACTTAGAAATACCTTCCAAATTTGCTGTGTTTTAGGACCTGCTATTGGACCCTTCAATGTAACTAATTGCCTATAACTGTAAATTATACCCCAGACTGTGACTAACTGGCCAGAAAAATTGGGGCAAGTCATCTGATTTCACTACACCTGCATTTTTTTTTTTTCAACATGAACAGGACAAGATTAATCTTTTCTCTAAGGGCTCTTCTAGCTTTTCTGTTTCCCGCAGTTTTAACAGTTTATCATTTTATCAGTGACACAGAGTTGGAAAGCAACAGATTTTCACAGAAACTTAAAAGGAGAATTTTTTTTTATTTTTATTTTTTTTTAGTTATAGATGAACACAGTGTCTTTATTTTGTTTTATTTTTATGTGGTGCTGTGGATCAAACCCAGTGCCTCACGCATGCTAGACAGGCACTCTACCACAACCCCAGCCACAAAAGAGAATTTTTTAAAAATTATTTTGTGTGTATGTGTGTATAATTTTAAATAATTTCCCCTATTCTTCAGGGATGTTGTAACTTCAACAAACACATCAAAATCTGAATCAGAGGATTTGGCAAAAGAAAGATTATGACCTAAGTGGTCCAACAATGACAGAAAAATAAATTTTTCATTCATCCTGTCACATTTTGGGCAATTTCCAAAATTTATGGATTGAGGGAAGTGAAAACGATTTTTCTGAGGTTTCACCCTGCAGAGGCAGAAATAATGAGTCCCTAATTCCATCCTACAGAGCTATACTACTCCCTTGATAATGCAGCAGGTAGGTGACAAGTTGAGGAGATCCACAAATAATACAGCCAAGGACAGGGCAAAATTCGAGTACATGGGGATTCGATCCTTTGAAATCCATGCTCCCCACTCAAAGCACATTCTTGTAATTTGATATGAAAAATATACTTCATAATTCATACTGATGCAGCTTTCAAACTGAAAATATATACTTATAAACACATAAAATATTTATTTTTAAACTTTGTTCAATTCACCACAGCAAAATAAAACTGAATGAAGACCTGGTTATTTTACATGACAAAGTTAATGGAAGAGATGAATACAAAGCAAATCATTTTTAGGTCAATATGTACTTCATTAGTAAGTGAATGTATTCTAGTACTATTTGCACCAATAGGCAGGCAAGCTGGGCGTGATGGCACATGCCTGTAATCCCATGGGTTCTGGAGGCTGAGGCAAGAAGATCAAGAGTTCAAAGCCAGTCTCAGCAAAAGTGAGGCGCTAAGCAACTCAGTGAGACCCTGTCTGTCTCTAAATAAAATACAAAATAGGGCTGAGGATATGGCTCAATGGTTGTGTGCCCAAGTTCAATCCCCAGCATCCTCTACCAAAAAAAAAAAAAAAAAAGGCGAAAATTTTGACCAAAAAAAGGTTAAAAGATTTTCTTCAATAAGTGATCAAGTTGTTCAGCTTCCTGATTTCAATCCATCTTTGAAAAATAAATGCTTTTTTAAAACATTTAAATGTAACCAGCCATAAGAAAAGGATTTCGAGTTTTAGTACCTTTATTTCAACTTCAACTTCCGTGATCTTTCAAAATTAAAACAATAAGCTAATTAAAACATAAATTAAGGGGCAGGGAATGTGGCTCAAGTGGTAGCGCGCTTGCCTAGCATGCATGAGGCACTGGGTTCAATTCTCAGCACCACATATATTTCGCCTAAAACTAAAAATTTTTTTTTTAAATGTTAAAAAAAAATCCATTAAATTTGTCTTTTATCTACATTGCATCCTCTCCCAGTAGAGTGGCTCCTGAACTAGGTCTCTGCTTCTACTCTCACCAGTACACACTGCAGTATGATAGTTAAGACTATCTTCAAAATTATGACTTTTATCATGTTTCCCATAGTTTCTTTTATTAAGAAGAGAAAATCTAAATTCTTTTGCATTATATAAAGTTGATCTCAGAAAGGAAGGAACCAGCCTTTCCCACCTTATCCCAAGCTGCTCTCCAACATGAACCAAATGGACATGAATGAACTAGCAGAAGGGCTCTCTATTCCCTACATGTTACCTTTCTAAATCATCTGATCTTCTTTCCAACCACCTGACAGAATTGACAGTACTGCCTTCTGCTGAACGATTATCTAGTAAATCTGAACATATTTCATCCAGTATTGTTTTAGATCTCATTATTCACAGTGTTCTGAATTAAAAATCTAACTCAAGACTCGAAATAAGAAACATCTGGGGTGTTGGGGACACCTGGGCCAGGCTTGGTGGCACACACCTGTAATCCCAGCAACTTGGGAAGCTGAGGTAGAAGAACTGCTAGTTTGAGGCCAGCCTCATCAATTTAGCAAGATCCTGTCTTGAAAAAAAAAAAAAAGGCTGAGGATGTAGCTCAGTGGTACAACATCTTTGGGTTCAATCCCCAAGTACCCCACAAAAAAAAAGAAAAACAAACATCCAAGACAGAAGATGCACTGGATCCTGTCTTCACTATTTAGATGAAGGGCAGGAGCAACTTTTCTCTCCAACTATAAATTTGTTTGCTTGCTTTCCATTTTTTTAAGATCAATTTATAATTTCTGAATAAATCTACTTACAGAAATTTGGAAAAGACAGAGAATTCCTATAGCTGTTCACCTAATTTCTCCTAGTATTAATCTAGTACCTAATCATGTTATATTTTTTAAAACTAAGAAATTAACATTGGTGTTACTCTTAATCAGGTTTATCTGGATCTCATCAGTTTTTTCCACAAGTGTCTTTTTTTTCTATCTTGGGATCCACTGCCTTTAATCAATAGATCTCCCTAGTGTTTCTGATCTGTGGCAGCTTCTCGGTCCTCATTTCAAATGACCTCCACAGTTTTGAAGAGTACCTGTAATTTTTTTGGTGAAACGTCTCTCAATTGAATTCCCAATGTTTTCTCATAATCAGACTGAAGTTGTGGGTTTAGGGGAAGAATGCTGCTCAGGTGAGGCACTCTTCTTACTGTACCCCATCAGGAGGTACATGGTATCCACAGACATCACCAGCAATGTTAAACCTTGATCCACTTGATCCAAGTGCCAGTTTTCTCTACCATCAAAATTAACACCTTTCCCTTTCCTTAATCTCCACTTTGGAAGTGAGCCACTGAGGCCAGCTCACATTCAAGGAGGCGGGAGGGTATTATAGTCTACCTCCTAAAGGGGACATGAATTACTTGCAATTCTTCTGTATGGAAAATGTGCCTCTTCTCCCTCATTTATTCAATCAATTTATAGCAGTATCCACTCATGAACATTTATTTTACACTCCCAAGTTAAACTCAAATACTATGTTATTTATTTTGTTGCTGAAATTGTTCTAGCTTTGACCATTAGGTTTCCTTTCGATTAGCTTCTGTGACCTTTGGATAAGCTTGTTTGCTTTCCTTCTTCCCTTTTCTCTCTCTTTTTTAGAACTATCCATGGAGCTCTGGTTCCAATTAATGAGAAACGACAGTTAGAAATCAAGACCTGACACTAGACATGCTTGTTAATGCAAATACCTCTAGACCCCCTCGGTGGACAGAGCTATGAAATATATAAAACCTAAGAAATAATTTTTGTATTTCCAACAGCCTGCGTAGAGTGTGCTAAACTTAGTGAAGTATCCATAGATACTATTTTTAGTCTTAAAAGTAAATAAAATGTTATCCATTTTTTTCAAAACTTTGGAATAAGGAAATATTAATTCAGATACAGGCTGTTACTATAACAAAGAAATTTAAAAATACAAAAACATAACATGTGACAACAAATCCCATCACCATGTACAACTATAATGCACTAGTAAAAAAAAAAAAAAAATAACCCCTTACTAAACAAATGAAGGATAGAAGCAAACAAATTTACTAATTTTTTAATTAGTAAAAAATTTCTAATTATTTTCATTTTAAAAAAAGCCTAAGTAAGACAGAATTTGTTCTTATTTATAAATCCAATAGTAAGTGCTTCAGAAATGGTAAAGAGGCTCTGCCAGCTTCAAAATATCTCTGACTATAGATAGCAGCCCCAGTTCTCCTGATCTCCAAGGGAAAAAGGGAAGGGACAGTGTCAGGTGAGCACACACATTCCATGTTAAGAGAAAGACCCAGAAGTGGCACTCATCACCTCCATCCACATTCTATTATTTTTTTTTAAGAGTACCCATCATTTTTTTGTAATAAGAATTGTAATCATTCTGCTATCGTGTATTTAAAAAAATAAAATCAATAATAAAAAAGAATATGCCTCCTCACATATACATACCCACTTTCATAGTGAGTATAAAGGGTACAATAAAATAATTAAATCATAAAATATATATATAAAAGTTTTTTGAGTTCTTTATATATCCTAGAGATGAATGCTTTCTTGGAGGTACATGTGGTAAAAAATTTTCCCAATCTGTAGGCTTTATCCTCACATTTTGTTTCCTTTGCTGAGAAGCAGCTTTTTAATTTGAATCCATCTTATTTATTGATTCTTGATTTTACTTCTTGTATTTTAGGAGTCTTATAAAGGAAGTCAGATCCTAGGTCAACATGGTGAAGATTCAGACCTCCTTTTCTTCTATTAGGCACAGGATCTCTGTTCTAGTGTCTAAGTCTTTGGTCCACTTTGAGTTGATTTTTGTGCAGGGTGAGAGATAGCGGTTTAATTTCATTTTGCTACATATGGATCTCCAGTTTTGCCAGCACCATTTGTTGAACAGGTTCTTTTCTCCAGTGAATGTTTTTGGCACCTTTGTGTAGTATGAGAGAACCATATTTATGTAGGTTTGTTTCTCTGTCCTCTATTCTGTACCATTGATCTACAAGTCTATTTTGGTGCCAATACCGTGCTATTTTTATTACTATAGCTCCATGGTATAGTTTAAGGTCTGGTATTGTAATGCCTCCTGCTTTACTTTTCTTGCTAAGGATTGCTTTGGCTATTCTGAGTCTCTTATTTTTCCAAATAAATTTCATGATTTTTGTTCTATATCTACAAAGAATTTCATTAGGATTTTAATAGGAATTGCATTAAAACTATATAATGCTTTTTGGTAGTAAAGCCATTTTTGACAATATTAATTCTGCCTATCCAGGAACATAGGAGAAGTTTCCATCTTCTAAGGTTTTCTTCAATTTCTTTTTTTAGTGTTCTATAGTTTTCATTGTAGAATTCTTTCACTTCTTTTGTTAGATTGATTCCCAGGTTTTTGTTTGTTTATTTGTTTGTTTTGATGCTATTGTGAATGGGGCAGTTTTCCTAATTTCTCTTTCAGTGGATTCATAGCTGATGTACAGGAATGTGTTTGATTTATGGGTGTTGATTTTATATTCTGCTACTTTGCTAAGTTGATTTATTAGTTCTAGATGTTTTCTGGTGGAATTTTTTTGATTTTCTAGATATAGAATCATGTCATCAGCAAATAGTGATAGTTTGAGTTCTTCTTCACCTATATGTATCCCTTTAATTTCTTTCTTCTGTCTTATTGCTCTGGCTAGAGTTTCAAGGATGATATTGAATAGAAGTGGACATCCTTGTCTTGCTACAGTTTTTAGAGGAAATGGTTTCAATTTTTCTCCATTTAGAATGATGTTGGCTTTGGGTTTAACACAACTTTTACAACATTGAGATATGTTCCTACTATCCCTGTTTTTTCTAGTGTTTTGAACATGAAGGTGTGCAGTATTTTGTCAAATGCTTTTCTGTATCGATTGAGATGATCATGATTATTGTTTTTAAGTCTATTAATATGATCAATTACGTTTATTGATAACCCAATCAATAAATGGGCTAAGGAGCTGAACAGACACTTCATAGAAGAAGAAATACAATCGATCAACAAATATATGAAAAAGTGTTCAACATCTCTAGCAATTATGGAAATGCAAATCAAACAAGATTTCATCTCACTCCAGTTAGAATGGCAATCAATAAGAATACAAGCAACAATAAATGTTGGTGAGGATGTGGGGGAAAAGGTACACTCATACATTGTTAGTGGGACTGCACATTGGTACAACCACTATGGAAAGCAGTATGGAGATTTCCTCAGAAAACTTGGAATGGAATCACCATTTGACCCAGCTATCCCACTCCTAGGTTTATACCCAAAGGACTTAAAATTAGCATATTACAGTAATGCAGCCCAGTCAATACTTATAGCAGCTCAATTCACAATAGCTAAACTATGAAACCAACCTAAGTATCCTTCAATAGATAAATGGATAAAGAAAATGAGGTATATATATTCAATGGAATATTATTCAGTTTTAAAGAAAAATGAAATTGTGGCATTTTCCAGTAAATAGATGGAGTTGGGCAATATCATGCTAAGCAAAATAAGCCAATCTCCAAAAAACAAAGGGTTGAATGTTTTCTCTAATATGCAGATGCTAATTCACAATGGGGGCGGCACTAGTGAAGAATAGAATTACCTTAGATTAGGTAGAGGTAAAATGAAGGGAGGGGAGGGGATGTGGGTATAGGAAGGATAGTAGAACGAAACAAACATTATTACTTTATGTATATATGTGACTGCATAACAAATATCATTCTATAACATGTATACTCAGAAAAATGAGAAATTATATATTCCATCTATGTATGATATATCAAAGTGCATAAATGTATTATACTGTTGTGTATAACTAATTAAAACAAATAAAAAATTCAATTAAAAATTAATAAGTAAGACAAAAATTTTAAATAAGATAAATAACTAATGGCAGTATAAGATTATGTACCCTAGAATAAAATAAAATACTACAATCAAATAAATAAGTATATGATGAAATAATTAAAAACACTCTTCCCAACAGTAGAATACCAATTAAGACATCATTAAATAGTTAGAAAATTACCACCTGGCAACTATCATGGTAATAACTTCTGTAGGCAGAAAACTTCAATAAATGCTAAAACTAGTGGGTGAAAGTTGCATAACAAATAGAATTGTAGCTCAGTAACTCCCCCAAAATATTAATTAACTATAATGAGAAAGGAGTAATGAATGTTGGGAAAAACCTCACAAACTTCAGCTTATTCAAGTGACCAAATAACATCACCAGTGACAGGATACATCATGTGCCATATAAAGGAGAAGAGTACATTTCTGTAACATTACTGTCAAACCTGCAAAACCTGAGTCAAATCATGAGGGCACATCAGACAAACTCAAACTGAGTCTCCAAAGTAACTAGACAGTAATCTTTAAGAAAGGACCAGGGAACTGTTCCAGACTGAAGAAGAGGAAAGGGGATGCAAGCTAGATGCAATGCCTAGATCCTTTTGTTGTGACGAACATTATTAGGACATTGATAAAACTTGAAAGGAGTCTCATGGTGAAAGTTAAAGAGCATGTCTTTGTAATGTTCTTACAACTTTCACATAGGTTTGAAACTGTATCAAAATAAAAATAAATTTTTAATAATATCATTTTTATTGGGTGCTATCATTCTTATGTTGAAACTTAATGGCCAGGGCTGGGGATATGGCTCACTGGTAGAGTGCTTGCCTCACATGCACAAAGGCCCTGGGTTCAATCCTCAGCACCACCACAAAAGAAAAAAAAAAAAAACTTAATGGCCAATGTCAAAGTATTAAGCAGTGGGGACTTTAGAAAGTGATTAAGTCATGAAGGTTTGTGCATACACAAATATGTCTCAAGGAATTCTAGTATTATGCATAATTATATTGCACCATTAAAAAATGCAAGGGTTATAAAAAAGGGGCTTGGGAGAATGGGCTTGCTGTCCTCACTTCTTCTGGCGTTTAAGGACAGACACACATCACCATCTATGAAAAACAGGTCTTCACCAGACCATGAGCCTACAGTGCCTTGATCTAGAACTTCTCAGCTCACAGAACTGTGAGAAAATAAATTTCTGTTCTCTATATATTATCTACTCTCAGGTATTTTGTATCACAGGACTAGACTTTGACTTTATGAAAGCCCACATCTTTTATGACATTTTCTATTTTTTTCTTGGTAATAAATCTATAACATGAGTAGTCTATCAGATAATGTGTGAAAGAAATGGACAGAAATAAACTTTAGTATTAAGGAGAAAATGATGTAGATTTTTTTTCACATGTGTCTAGTTTACCACCAGTGAATATTGTATTAGGGTGAATTTTATTTCATTAAACAACCTGTACTTTTGGGACTACATATCTCTTATAGAGTAACTCTTATATCATCTCTCTTAAAGTTCACTATAAGCCTATAACTACAATTATTATTACTCTTACAGAAAATGAAAACGAGGCTTACAGAGGTTAACTACCAGAGCTACAAAGTGACAGAGTTGAACTCTGGAGCCAAGCAGTCACATTTTAGAACCTACACTGTCACAAATAAATAGCCAAGTGTTTGAATAAATCATAAGCCATCTCACTCTTCTACTCATCACATACATGCATGCTTACTTCTAGCAAGAGAGGTGGAAGAAATCCAAAACTGACACATCCATCCTTACCTGTGTCTGCCTCATTGCCCGCTCCACTCGCCGCGTACTTCCTCGCTCAAGTTTCGTCCGGAGGATCAAGGCTGATGTCTGAATGGCCCAGAACTTCGGTTGTGAAAGCAAACACTGATAGAAGAGGAAGAAAGAAGGATAAGCTAGAGATCATATTGTGAGTAGGCGGAATTTAACTCTTGCAAAAATATCAGAATATAGCCAAATGCATATTTGACAATCTAAGCAAACACAGGCAAAAGGCTTTCCTTTATTTCAATTTACATTAAAGAAAATCATGCTAAAACATATCAAAATGCTTTCTGGCATTAAGATCCTATATTACTTGAAATGCTTTCTTAGAAGAGGCATCTTAAACAAGACTGGCCTATACAAAACTTTGAGTATGCACATAATGAAACTTAACCCCAGAGAAAAGTTGTAATGGCCACCAATTCAGAGGGCATGGCAGAAACCACTAAATATGACAAGTAGTGAGAAATAAAGTGCATGGTTTGGGTGAAACAAACTGTGATAAACAAGGATAACTTACCATAATGAACACAATTTAAGCTCTCTTTGAAGGTGACTTAGAATCCAACATTTTCCCTGGGTAGACACTCCCAACAATAACTTTCATTTTCTTGTTGTCTGTTTCTAAACAAATATTTCCTTGTTTCCAAAAACCGGGTATGAAAAGCAAACTAGTTAAAGTCCAATTAATCATTCAAAACCTAGCTGCCCATTAAGAAGCATCTGGGAATCATCAGGCTTTTCTTTTCTTTTTTTTTTTTTTTAAAGTAAATCAGATCTGAAAGCAGGCTCTAAGCATCAGTGCTTTTAAAAAAAAAAAAAAAAAAAAACTCCGTAGATCATTTTGGGGGGTGGGGAGATGTACTGGGGACTGAACCCAGGGCACTTTACCACTGAGCTACATCCCCAGCCCTTCTTTTTTTATTTTGAAGCAGAGTATTGCTAAGTTGCTCAGGGCCTTGCTATGTTACTGAGGCTGGCCTGGAACTCTCCATCCTCCTACTTCAGCCTTCCAAGTGACTGGGATTACAGGCATGCACACCACACCTGGCTCCCCAGGTAATTCTTAAGTGTAAACAACCTGAAGAATTATTAGGCTAAAACAACACAAGTGTTTGTCTTTAGTCAAATTCATTCATTAAAGGTTAGGAATAAGCCTTTCAACATAGCATAAACTATATCAAAGTCACTACAACTCTTTACTGTACTCTGCCCAGCTCTCTTCACTTATTTGTACTAACTGCATGGCCCCTCCAGGCATTTGAATTGTTAACCCCTAATCTAGAATAATCCCTCTTACAATTAAGAGGGAAATGAAGCTCCAACATATGAAAGTAACTGTTCAGTATCACACCTTCGGTAATGGTGAAAACTGGTACCTACGCTTGGTCTCCTGAGAGCGAGAACATCTTTATATCATTTTATAACTTTTTATGAATGAAATTATGATAACTTAAATAGTCAAATTAAGATATGACCAACCAGGCTGGGGATGTGGCTCAAGCAGTAGCACACTCGCCTAGCATGTGCGGGGCGCTGGGTTCGATCCTCAACACCACAAAAAATAAAGATATGTGTCCATCTAAAACTAAAAAATAAATATGAAAAAAAAAAAAAGATATGACCAACTTCGGGCTGGGGATGTAGCTCAGCTGTTAGAATGCACAAGGCCCTGGGTTCACTCTTCGGCATCACAGGAAAAAAAAAAAAAAAGATATGATTAACTTTCAAAAATGGATGACAACTTGGGGCTGGGGTTGTGGCTCAGTGATAGCATGCATGAAGCACTGGGCTCAATCCCCGGCACCACATAAAAATAAAAACAAATAAAATAAAGGTACTGTGTCTATCTACAACTAAAAATATATATATATTTTTTAAAGAAATGGATGATAACTACCCAGGAAAATTCGAAAGTAGAATAATAAAGGTGACTTGGCAAAGAATCTTGAAATAGAAGAAGAGTAAGCAAAGAATCTGAAAATAAGAGAGCAAAAGCAAAAGAATGGGGCCCTACAAAAGTTTATTTATGAATTCACTTGAGCATCTACTGTATACAAGGCAGTGTGCATTGGGTTTAGGGAGAGTAGCAAGAAATAAAGACAAGGTCCCTGCCCCCATAAAACTCACAATTTAAAACAATATTTTATTAAATAATCTTATTCTTCTAAATTAACTTTGAATATTGAAACATTTTTATCTCCTTAAAATATAGCTTACAAAATTAATGTATAATATTAGTGACTCCATTAAGTTAACCCTACAAAAAGAATACATTTACCACAATAAATAGGTGTGTATGGCACCATAAAGATATGAATAATGATACAAAAGGCATTAAAAAGAAAACAGAAGTCATTATTTGCTGGGCATGGTGGTACACACCTGTAAACCCACCCACTTAGGAGGCTGAAACAGGAGCATCACAAGTGCAAGGCTAGCCTCAGCAATTTAGTGAGACTGTCTCAAAATAAAATATAAAAAGGGCTGGGAATATAGCACCCCTGGGTTTAATTCCTAGTACCAGGGGGAAAAAAAGAAAACTAATTGTTAAGATGTGCACTACTTGGCAGAAGATTTTATTATAAAGTGTGATCTCAAAAGTATTTTTTTTTTGAGAATTTTAATTTTTTTTTTTTTTTTTTTAGTTTTCGGCGGACATAACATCTTCCTCTGTATGTGGTACTGAGGATCGAACCCAGGCCGGACGCATGCCAGGCAAGCACGCTACCGCTTGAGCCACATCCCCAGCCCTCAAAAGTTTTTGAAAGAACTTTTTTCATTAGATAAATCTGCAAACCTGGTTCTACTAGTACAGCTGGCTGAATAGCAGTCTTCTTTTTGCCCTATTAAAGGGATTATTATCTGTAAACTCTTGATGACAGAATGGAAGAACACTGAGAAACAGCACTGTCCAACAGTGGGGAAGGTCCTCCAAGTCAATCAAGTATAGATCAGAATCCCAGCTCCACCAAGTTAGCCATGCAGCCTAGGGAAGTTACTTCATACTCACTTCTCAGTTTCTCCTCTCTGAAACTGGAATAACTCTCCCACCTCTCACCAAGATGTGAGCATGAAATAAGTCTGAGTAGATAAAGGTCAACAAGCCCATGAGAGCAGCCACTGAAGCACATGGGACCCTTCCAGAGCCTTTCCTCCTACAAAGCTTTCTCTCAGCATTAACAGAAACATCACCCTCCAGAGCAGGTGGACAAAGCTGCTCACCTCCCATCTGCATCCATCATTTTGCCAACCATCACAGTGAGGAACACGGATGGGCTCAAGACACAGACCTTTAACAGAGTTAAAGCCCACCTTTAGAAAGGTTGACCCAAAGATTCGTACACCAGAGAGATGAAATGGTTTCCTCAGAAAAAGAACAAAGTCATACTGTTTTCTACACTGCAACGAGATCAAGGGGTTTGTGCGAGGCTTTTATGTGAAGGTCAAAAAACACATTCTCATTACACACAAAATGTAAAATGCAATCTAATATTTGAAAGAAGAACCTGACTGGATAACGATCACTGAAGAATGTATCTTTTATCTGTTTAGCTGGGAGATACAGACCAGATACTACCTGTGTGACTGCAGACAGGCCACACTTAGTATATTATCTACAACACCATCACCGTGAGGTGAGAAGCCATCAATGATGTGAAACATTAGGTAAGGAAAGAGAAAACTAAACAGAAGTTTATATATGGTCTATTGACTTATGAAGAAAATTACATTTAAGAAACTGACAGTCTGATAGTTAAGCAACCAAATCCAATAGGAAGAAAACCAACCTCACCTGCCTAAGCAGAAGGTCAAGCCCAGTTGGTGAAAAAGCAAAAACCATAAGCCACCCATAATGGAGAGAGCAATTCAGTCCTCACCATGTACCCTACAGTGGGTCATTGCTTTGAATTCCACTCAATGTAGAATCTGAGAAGTGATCACTCCACTATCTACATGGCTGGCTCTGTGTCAGCTTCAATGTTAGCTTGTCAGAAAGTCTTCTTGCACCTTATTTCCACAACTCCACCTCTACACAGTAATTGTCTATCACTGCATTCAGTTTGGATCCTACAGGGCAGACCCCTAGCTATTTGGTCCACCAGTCCCACAGAGACTGCTGGCACACTTCAGGTAAGTGAAAAAGGGATAAAGAAAGCGACTGACAACAGAGGGAAGACAGCAGGGTGGGGAAGGGCAGGGAGGGGAAGGAAAGGTCCTGGGGACTGACACAACAAGATATATTCCATGCTTTTATAATTATGTCAAAATGGATTCTATTGTCATGTATAATTAAAAAGAACCAATTTAAAAAAAAAAAGAAAAGAAAGGAACTGAGAGTTGAGTACAGTGTGAGCATTGCAAGTGTGAGGCGAGACTGGGCAACTCAGCAAGACTTTCTCTCAAAAAAGTAAAATAACAAGGACCTAGTGGTATAACACCCCTGGGTTCAATCCCCAGTACTCCCCACAAAAAGGAGGGGGTACAGAGAATGGAATTATCTCTTAGTTTCCTTGGGAAAGGTGTTCTCCATTTTTGAACCTCACTTTTTTTTTCAACTATATGATGATGATATTTGATCTGATGGCTTCTAAGGTTACTTTTAGCTACAAAACTTGTTCTAGCTCGGTGGCACACCCTTATAATCCCATCAGCTAGGGAGGCTGAGGTAGGAGGATCACAAGTTCAAAGGCAGCCTCATCAATGGCGAGGCTCTAAGCAACTCAGTGAGACCCTACCTCTAAGTAAAATACAAAAAAGGCCTGGGGATGTGGCTCAGTGGTTAAGACTCCCTGGGTTCAATCCTTGGTATCAAAAAAAAAAAAAAATCAGCAAATAAATAAAAGGAAGACCAGTAGAGTAGAGAAAGGGAATTAGGAGGAGGGAAGCAAGGAAGATGAGTGGGAGTACTAGAGATTGAAATGGAGCAATTATATTATATACATGCATGAATGTGGAAACATTATATGTGTGTGTGTGTGTGTGTGTGTGTGTGTGTGTGTGTGTGTGTATAAACTATATAACACACACACCAGTAACAAAGTGAATTTTCATGATTCTCTCAGAGCCCTGGCCATTCTCAGAGCGGGCGCGCGCACACACACACACACACACACACACATTTTATCAGCTAACAATTTTCCACTAATTGCAACATTCCCCTCAGGCCCAGAAAAGTAGCAAGAAAATTTTGTAACACCATCAAAGAGGATCTGCAGTATTGTTTCTACTAAAAATAAATTTCCTTTTCATTCTTATCATGGTAGGTTTCAAATAATCTTCTTGCAGAGGTCACTAGGATTCCTTTATACGACAATCAGTCTACTCCTTTAAACATGAAGGAGCTTTCAGATAAGTTCTTTTTCCATATAAAATCAAAGCCAGCTCAGAGCCCTCCTTGTGGGTGTATAATTGTCTGGCAACACCAAAGCCAAAACGGATGATGCCCACCCAGGTCAGGCTGACCTTACAAAGCAAGGAACAAAGAAATACTATAAAAAGTAAACATATACCCCTTTCTATGTAATCTATTTAAAATAGCTCTCATTTTAAAAATCAGTTCCAAATGACAATAAGTTAAAAATTTCAAATTAAAAGTTATTAACTGCTCCCATCAGAACCCTAGTCCAAATCCCCTATCCTTGCTCTATAGACCATTTAAAATCTGTCTCAAACCTATTTTTCCCTCCGTCTCACTACTGCCCTACACACATCTTCCAATTTGGCTCACGGACTCTAGTGGAGCTGATACTCGCCCATCCCCTTGCCTTTGTTCCTGCTGTGCCCTGATCCAAACCCCATCTATTTTCCAAGGTCTGAACTCAAATCCTCCCCATATTAACAAAGCCTTCTTTGACTGCTCAGTCCTGAATATTTCCTTCTTTTCTTAACAGTTAGGACACTTATTACCAATTTGAGGTTCAAACTGCCTGGTTTCCGTATTACATTTATTTATTAATTTAATCAGGGCTAAATTAAAAATTCCATGGAGGCAAGTTCCATTGTTTTAGACCTTTATTTCTTCCCCATTACCAAGACCCATGCTGGCCTGGCATATCCTAAGCTGCTGGATGCTCCACTATCACAGTGCTTTTAAAGTTCTTTTCTCTGCTACACAAATTTTCACATAGAAAGCAAAGACAACAGAGTGGTCAATCTGTTGGGTCTTTTGGCTGCCTCAAAAAACAAGACCTGATTCTGGAGATGCTAATTTATCAACACTGCCAGATACACCTTTTACACTTCCATCAAAAACAAGATTTTTAAATAAAAAATTACAAAAGTACCTTTTAAATTTTGTTCTAATTAGTTATATGTGACAGTAGATGCACTTTGACATATCATACATACATGGAGTTCTTCTCATTCTTCTGGTTGTATATAATGTAGAATCATATTGATCGTGTAGTTGTAGTCATATATGCACAAAAAATATACCACTGAGTCCTCACATTTTTCATCTATAAAAATGATAGGGCTAAATTCTGATTTCTATTCAGTACTACATAATATGATTATTATGTAGTACTGAATAGTACTATTATGTTACATGTTTTTCTTGCTCATAAGTAACATGAACTACACTGATTGGTTCAGCAGGAAGAATTGTGTGAGAGGAATTTGCTCTAGATCATTTCATTTAAGTGTATGGAAATGAAAAGCAGGCCTTCTTAGAACACATGAGCTATCTTCAGACTGAACTCTTCATTCTTTAACTCTGTGCTAATTCATAGTTTCAAAGTGAATCTTACCATCATGTACATTATCCACAAGATGTTAACTAAAACAAAACAAAACAACAACAAAAACTACAAGTAAACAGCAGAATGATCTGTAGAATAGAGGAAAAGGAATAAGAAGAGCAAGGAGAAAAAGGAAAGGAGAAGTATTGGGAACTGAATTAGAGCAAATTATATCCCATGCTTTTTAAATTATGTCAAAATGAATCCTAATGTTTTATATAACTAAAAAGAAACAATAAAAAATTTTAAAAGACCTAAGGGCTTTAGCTTCGATGCAGGCCAAAACCAGAAGCACAAAGGCACAAGTCTGAAGAAAACACTTTAATACAAATATATTAGCCATCTTGGCTTTAAGTCCATATCTGGGGACCGAAAGCCCATTAAGTACTTTGAAATTAAAATGTACACAATGAAGTCAATACTGTCTATTCTTTAAAATGGTTTAAGAAATCAAATAACTTTGAAATAACAAGGTTGAAATGACCTTGCTATTGATCAAAACTGGTTTTTAATTTTTTATTATTTGATATATGCGGAAGGTTAAAAATAACTAAATATACATTTTGAGGTATAATATAAATACCCGTGAATCTAAGACTAGCTTTTTAACTTGTTATATTTACAAATTCATCCACATTTTTACTTACATATTTAGCTGATTTATTTTCATTTTACTATTGAATAATATTTCATAATTGTGTTAAAAAGTCACAATTGAGTTGGACATGGTGGCACACACCTATAATCCCAGTGGCTCGGGAGGCTGAGGCAGGAGGATCTTTGAGTTCAAAGCCAGCCTCAGCAAAAGCAAGGTGCTAAGCAACTCAGTGAGACCTTGTCTCTAAATAAAATTCAAAATAGGGCCGGGGATGTAGCCAGTAGTTGAGTGCCCTCTGAGTTTAATCCCTGGTACCAAAAAAAAAAAGTCATAATTGATTTATTCATCCTCCTGTCAACAAACATTTTTCTGCCATCACACATTGTGCTATTGTTAAACACTCTTATATGCGTCTACTGATGCAGACCCAAAAGTTTTACTCATGCATACTTCTAAGAGTAGAAATTCTAGAACACTGTGATGCAAAACTTCTTGATAAGTACACTAAGTCACTCTGATGTGGCTAAGTAAACATGGATTAAATGTTTAAAATTCTACTTTTTAATTTCAAATTATTCCTACAAGTTATCCAAATCATAAATGTATAACAACTAATAAGCTGTTTGGCTATTTTTGTGATGAAACCCTTATTTCTTTAAACACTCCACACATAACCTGTTCTATATTCTGAACAATGTGTCCTTTCATTAGTTGTTTGCTGTTTCTGTTGACAATCATGAGAGCCTCCTTCCTTCTTTGTGTGTAAGTCTTTTTTTTTTTTCTTTGTGTGTAAGTCTTTATAGGAACATATACTTTGATTTCTTGTGGGCAAATACCCAGTGATTCACTTGATGATTAACCTCATGAGAAAATGCCAAACTGTATTCCAAAGTGGGTGTACCATTTTACATTTCTACCAGCAAAGTAGGAGAGTTCGAAACTCTCTGCATGGTATTTTTTAAGGGTATACAGTGGTATTTTCTTGTGCCTTTAATTTGTATTTCCCAAATGATTAGTAATATCATATATCTTTGATGCTTTCAATGGCCTTAAATATATAATTATCCCTCAGTATCCTTGGGGGATTGGTTTTAGGATCCCCTTGGATACAAAAATCCACTGATGCTCAAGTGCCTTATATAAATGATGTATTCCTGGCACATGACCTGTGCACACCCTCTTGTTTACTTGAAGTCATCTCTAATTATTTATAACTCTAAAACAATATCAATGTTATGTAAATGTAACATAATGTAATATAATGTAATGTAATATAAATATCATGTTGTATTGTTTAGGAAATAATAAGAAAAAAGTATATATATGTTCAGTACATGTGCAAATTTTTTCCAATTACTTTTTATTTTAGGTTGGTTGAATCCATGGATGCAGAACACCAGTCAACTGAATCTTTATCTATTCAAATCCTTCATACATTTTTAATTGGTTGGTTCACCCTTTATTACTGAGTTAGATGAGGAATTTATTCTGGAAGCAAGACCTTTGTGAAGTACATAAACTGTGATTTTTTTCTTCCAGTATCTGGCTAGTCTTTTCGTTTTCTTAATGTGGTCTTTCAATGAACAGAAGGTTGTAACTTTAATGAAGTCCGATTTATCACTTTTTCCCTTTTATGGATCATATACTTAGTGTCTTAGCTAAAAGTTGCAAACTACCCCAATGTAGTGGGGTAAATTTTACCTAGAAAAACATAGGAGAAAAATTTTGTAACATTGGGGTCAATGATTTAGGTTGATGACTGACTTACACATACATTTCCTTTTTGACCCATGGACAAAGTAAATTGTTTAACTGCTTGGACCAAATATTTGAGGGTTCTTGGATCTCTACTAGCTATTTATACCATTTAATTCCATTGTAGAAAGAGATAATACTCCACACAGTGTCATTTTTATTTACTCATTCATTGAGATGTATTTCATGTTTCAGCAATGGTCTTGCTGAACACATCATGTGCACCTGAAAAGACCATGTATTCCGAGTATAATGTTTTATAAACAACAGTTAGGTGAAGGTGGTTAATACTGTTGTCCAAATTACTTAGATATCTGATTTTGTTATTTATCCCATCAGTTGAGATTAGAGAATTGTTGAAAGCATCAACTATGATTGTGACATTACCTATTTCTTACTCTAATTGTGTTAATTCCTGTTTCATGTATATACAGTTATTATTATTAGGCACATGGCACACTGTGATCATTCTGTTTTCCTGTTAAGTCTTCCTTTATTATGAAATAGTCCTCTTTGTCTCTAGAAACATGATTTGAAACAAAATCCATTTCATCTGATATTAATGTTGAAATCCAGTCTTTTTATACTTGCTGTTTTTATGGGTTATTTTCCATCCAATTATTTTCAGCCTGAGTCTTTTTATGTTTATAATACATTTTTCCTAGGGAGCACAGAACTATCTCTTCCCCCCATTATTTGGAGTGTTTATCCATTAGCACTTAATATCATCATTCATGTAGTTGAATTTAGATATACCATTTGATTTTACATACATTACTTGGTTTTTCTTCTTCAGCATACTAATAAAGTGAAATGCACTATTTCACATTAAACCAATTTTGTATTCCTGAGATAAACACTACTTAGTCATGACTCATTTGCCTTATTCTACACTGCTATTTCATATATTTTATCCAGTTTTGTTCTTATTCACAATAGAAACTGAATGCAATAACAGTCATTCCAACATGACTGGAAAGGAAATTTGTACATAAGTATAACTAACTTTAAGATGCAGTTAACTGTGGAGGGAAAAAAGATCAGTCCTCAGGCCAGTTCTGACTCAGACAGAACTAGAAAAGAGGACAGAGCAAGGGATCACTCAGCGTGAAGCTGTTCCCTTACTTAACCTGGCATTTTTCTGTTTTTTACTGAGGCCTTTCTTCATGTGGTCGCTTCACCAGGTTGACTCCGCCAGGCACAGCCATGGTTTATGTTGCTCAGGTCTTGCCGTGCTTGCTCCTAGGCACTGTGAGGTTCCTCTGAAGTAAGGGACCCAGTAACACACACTGTCAGAATTAACAGTGCCAACTCACAAAGTTACACTGCCTATCCTAAAGAAACCAAAATTTTAAAATAAGTATTTCCTAGGGGAAAAAAAAAAAGATGATCATTTTAATCTGTAAAAATGGTTAGCTATGGGCTGGGGATGTGGCTCAAGCGGTAGCGCGCTCGCCTGGCATGCGTGCGGCCCGGGTTCAATCCTCAGCACCACATACCAACAAAGATGTTGTGTCCGCCGAGAACTAAAAAAAAAATAAATATTAAAATTCTCTCTCTCTCTCTCTCTTTAAAAAAAAAAAAAAATGGTTAGCTAGGCCTGGGGTTGTAGCTCAGTGGTAGAGTGCTTACCTGGCATGTGTGGGACACTGGGTTTGATTCTCAGCACTGTACATAAATAAATAAAAATAAATAAAGGTCCAATAACAACTAAAAAAAATTTAAAAAAATAGTTACCTATTTTACATTCAGAGATAAGTATACATTAAATAACTTTAAAATCAATAGCAGAGGGCTGGGGAAGTGGCTCAAGCGGTAGCGCGCTCGCCTGGCATGCGTGCAGCCCGGGTTCGATCCTCAGCACCACATACCAACAAAGATGTTGTGTCCGCCGAAAACTAAAAATAAATAAATAAATATTAAATTTTTTTTTCCCTCTCTCTCTCTCTCCCTCTCTCTCCCTCCCTGTTTTTAAAAAACAAAAAAATCAATAGCAGAGCTAGAAATGGTGATGCATGCCTGTAGCCCAGCACCTGGGAGGCTGAGGCAGGAGGACTGACTGACCACAGGAGTTTAAGACCTGCCTGGGCAACAACGTCTCAAAAAAGAAAGAAAAGGTAAGGAAAAGGGGGAAAGAGAAGGAAAGGGAAGGGGGAAGAGAAAGGGAAGGGAAGGAGGGGAGGGGGAGGGAAAAGAAGGGGAGGGGGAAAGGATGGGATCAATGGCAGAAAGAGAAAATACATTAAATAATGTGAAAGTTCCAAAAGACTCTTTCCTTCTTCTACTTCGTTGGAGCTTCTGGCAGACAGTGAGAGGCAAGCTGCCAGTATCAATTCACACTTAAACAGAAATTTTGCCAATGAAAACTAAAACACCTGTATGAATTACCTAAATTGTTCCCATTTTCAACAATGAAAGGAAATTTAAAACATCAGTGAAAGTCACTGACTTGGCTCATCTGAAAGGAAATAACATAGATCTCACAGTTCACTTTAAATTATCAAGCTGATACAACATGAATGGTTCTCTAAAACAATATAGGTTATTTTTACTATGACTCAGTCAGTTTTCCTGAAATGTGCAGATGTAATTTCTCAGGAATAGCACCACAAAATGACAACTTATACAAGAAAAGCTATTCCTCTCAGGACAAGCTTCCGACTTTACTGAATTAAAACATTTCCCAACAGAGCTCACATATTTTCAATATGCTGAAACAACATGAAAATACTGGCAAAAAATATTTCCAAAAAGAGAGTCACTATTACTTTAGTCAACTTTTGGACAGTTCACTAAAACTGAACAAACTTCAGGACCAATAAGCCATCATTTGTTTATTCAATAAGTATTTACCAAATGCCAAATACCCATGGGACCTGTCCCTCCAACGGCAAGAATATTACAATTTTGTTGTACTTGCTATTTTCTATCAACAAGGAAGGCCCCAGTAGTTCACAACCCCAGTCCCAAGTCACCATGTTACTGCCAGGGCAAAGCGATAGCAAGAAAGAATACTCCTGTTCTCCCAGTTCTTTTCTCTTCCCTTCCCTCAGCTAATTCCACAGACGTCTCACTCACTGAGGCTACAAGAAAACAGGAATGCTCTCTCAGAAACCAGGACGCAGACAGCCAGGCTCATCACTGAACGCTGCAAGAACTTCTCCAGAGTACTTTTCCTTACACTGCACAACTGGATCCTCAAAACAAATTTTTTGTTTGGAGAAGGGGTACATCACACATTCCTTCATTTTACAGAAGAGGAAAGTGATACAAGTAGCAATCCCTATCATGCAGTGCCACCTGAATGATGGAACTAAGCAGAGCAATGCAGTTGCAGAAGAGAAATCAACGCTATTTAAAGGTTACAGCATATTATTTTCATTCTCTTTTTCTGTATACGTTTTTTGAGCAATAACTAGGAATAAAACATTGAAGCACTCTACCAGGCCACGTAAAAGACCCAGAAAAGAAGAGCTCAGTCACTAAAGTTGGGAGTCTGGTAATGGAAAGGCATATACCTCATTTATTATAGCCAAAATACAACCCTTGCCAAAAAAGAGGCACAGATAAAAAGTTCAAGAGTACAGAAGTAAGAAAGCATGTAAAAATGGTCCCTCTTTTCTCAAACACTCTTTGAGCCATATGATACAACCATCTGGTGGTATTGATGGGGGACTGGTTCCAAGGCTCCCTTAAAATACCAAAATCCAAAGTTGCTCAAGTCCCTTACACAAAATGGCACAGTATTTGCATATAACCTACATATACTCCCATGCACTGAAATTACTTAATACAATGTAAGTTACACTGTATTGTTTAGGGAGTAGTGACAAGGGAAAAAAAAGTCTATATATGTTCACTATAGACAAAATTGTTTTTCAAATATTTTGAATCCATGATAGGTTGAATCTATGCATGCAGAACTTATGAATATGGAGGTCAGCTATATAAATAAAGTTTTTTCCTTCATTAAAACCAGGAGGCGCTTAAGTCTAAATTATCATGTATCTACTTCAGTACCATGCACAAAGAACAGGTAAGAGGAAGAACTGACAGATAAAAGGAAGAGATAATAAAGGCAGTTTAGGTTTTTCTGGGGTAGTTTGTATGGTTCTTTTAGGGCAGAAAAACAGAAGGAGAACAGTGTAGACCCCAAAGTATCCAGGAGGTACCTAAAAAGCCCTTTTTACATCTAAGTTTCTGGTCCTGCTTCTCAGAAAGATTTACTTGGTATTAACAAACTCATCTCTTTAGAAAAAGAGTTAGGCTTGATACTGAGTCTCTGTAATGCAAAAACTTTCCCCCAAAAGAGGTCAGATCAGTTCTGACTGGGATGAGGGCTGGAGAACAGAGAGCAGAAAAATTATGCAGTATAAAGCCAGGAGTTTAAGACCTGCCTGGGCAACAACGTGAGACTCTGTCTCAAAAAACTTAATTTATGACCTTCACTATAAGCAAAGAGCAGTAAGTTACCCAAGATTTGAAGTCACCAGACTTAATTACTTCAGGAGTACCTCACAATACAGAGGAATAAGAACAGGTTAAAGAAAGAAAAAGATTTAAAGAAAGGAAAGAGAAATACTCTCATTCACAAAAAGTGCTGAAAAAGCGGGTCTTTTCAGGGGCAGATAATACACACACCACAAAGAACTTCTTATGTGACCAATCCCAAGAGGTTGTTACTACTTCACCCTCCCTAAGGAACACCAGCAGGAACATTTCCTGTTACATGCCACATCCCCATCTACCTCAGCCATCAGAAGAAACCCAAGCATCAGGCCATTTGTAACCTAGACATGTGTCTTCCTTCAGCCCTATACTTGCCTATTATGACTCAGTTCATGGCCACCACACACCTTCTGTATGCTTCCCCTGTGCCCCACTTCAGACAGATCTGTGTTCAATGTCACCTTCCCAGTAAGATGTTTCCAAGACCACCTTGTCTAGAAAAATCACATGCATCCCACTCTTAGTCCCTTACCTTGCTTTATATTTCTCCTTAGCATTTGTATTAAAGATCTATTTCTCTCTTTGTCTACTGTGTACTTTCCCCACAAGAATTTAAATTGATGAGCTGGGGTTGTGGCTCAGTGGTAGAGCGCTTGCCTAGCATGTGTGAGGCACTAGGTTCAATTCTCAGCACCATATATAAATAAATGAACAAAATAAAGGACCATCAATGACTCAAAGATTTAAAAGAGAGAGAGAGAGAGAGAGAGAGAGAGAGAGAGAGGGAGAGAGAATGTAAATTGATGTAAACTCTGGAAGGGAAGACTGTTAAGTGCTGCGACTCCAAAGATCATCACAATGCCTGTATATATCAACTATTTAACAGACATTAGCTTAACAAGTAAATGGAAGATACAAAAGTTTTTTTATGCTTTTAAAACAATTTTACCACTTTACTTGCCAAATTCCTTATAGCACACATAATGAATAAAATAAGGGCATTTCTACATAGTTACCTAAAACACACATGATATAATGATACATATCCAAGATTTCTAATAATGAACTGGGGGAAAAAAATGGGCACCCAGAGGACACACAGAGCTAACATCTAACCAGTTCCAAGAGGGTATGTAGGAAACAGTGATTTGAGAACTTTACATGACAGTACAAAAAAGCTAGCTTTTCTTTCTTCTAGATAAAAGTCCTTTCTTTTGCCTTATCTGAAAAATAACAATGAAAATATCAGAATTCTAACTTGATTACTATGAATTTTAAAAATACTTTTGAAAAAGTGACACATCTTACCAACTTGTATCACTAAAGAAAATATATCATTCTTCATTTATCAGATCTTCTCTTGTAAAGAATATGTATCCTCTGGCATGGGGCCCTGCATTTAATCCCCAGTACCATACACACACAAGAAAAGACACAGGATAGGCATCTTTTTAAAATCTGTAAATCCAAAAAATGATACTGACTGACCCCTTTCTCTGTGACATATTTCTCTTGAACTCTTCTTTGATCATTAATCTTCAAATATCCACTACCCCTTCTTCCCTTTTCACTGCCAATCTTCTTCAACTATGGTGTTTATCAGCTTTATTTTCTTATCGTTCATTCCCTCCCTAATTCTCTCTACTGAGATGACTATCCGTGCTTCAGGTAAGCGAGGGTCTCCCATCAAATCCACAGCCTCTTGTCTGTCTGCACTTCTCTCTTGACCATTCCAGCTGCTGAATGCTGAGGAGCACCCCATCTTTTGACATCTCCTCCTTCCCTGGTATCTACAACCCATTCTCTCCTCCCCCTGCACTAAGCTCTCTTGCTCAACTTCACCCATGCAGGCATCCATTGCCCTCAGTCATAGGCATGATTGTCCTGTGCCTGCTACTTCATAAATTTGTTCAACAGATATTTATTGAGCATCTTTTATATGCAAGATAATGGAATAGGTCCTGGGATTAAAAAATGAACAAGAAATATTTGGTCCCGGTCTTTAAATCTAAGCAAGTACAAAGAAAAATGGTTATGCTTAAGTCAGCAGCAAGAAATGTAGCTTGGAAACTAAAATGATATGGATTTCTTCCCCTTAGGTGGCAGAGTTTCAAAACGACCAATCTAAGGCAATAGCATACCAGAGGCAAAATAATTTACAAGGAAAATGAAACAAAATAGAAAGGAAAAGGACATTACTCACTGATGTAAATGCCAGCAGCTCCTCTTCAGTTAGCTTATGCACTGGGTTATTCTTTTGAAAATTTGTGCTTTGAATTAAAAAAAAGTATATAAATTCTAAATTGCATGTTGCAGATAAAGAAATGAAAGTTTTAAAAGCATAATGAATAGCTATGTTTTATTTATTTGAACACACATTCCTATTTACTAAATTTAGGCACAAAAAATATTATTAGAACACTAGATAAGTAAAAATTAAGCAGTTGTCAAAGATAGAAAACAATATGAATTCTAAAACCCTGTTAATAAAAATATAATTAGTAGGAGCATTTTGGGAACAATTTGGCACTATCTTGTAAAGTGACATTCACATATTCTCAACTCAATAATTCCATACTAGATAGAAAGCCCAGAGAAATAATGAATGGGGGCCCAGGAAATGACATACATAAATATCCATAGTAGTATTATATGTAACAAGAAAAATATGAAAACAATCCAAATGTCCAAAAGGAAAATGACAAGTTATGATTTATCCATCCAAAGGGACACTACACTTCAAATTAAACTGAAGCTATAGATAATGACATGAATCATAAAAACACAGTAAGAAAAAAAAAAGGACATTGCACAGAACTACCTGTCAAAATATCACCACTTATAAAACTGAAAAATAAACAAAATGAAGCAGCTGACTTACAGACCTACAAAGCATGAGATTCAATATGTATATATAAATATATGATGTATGTATACATATACATATACACACATACATATATAAAATATAAAAATATTTTAAAAGGCTGGGGAGGTGGCTCAGTGGTTAAGTGCCTGGTACCAATAAAAAAGGAGTAACTTCATGTAGAAGAAACACAGCAAGCACTACTTTATTTTTCTTTTCTTTTCGGTATTGGGGGGCACTTAATTACTGAGCCATCTCCCAGCCCTATTTATAAATCCCCAGCCCTTTTTATTTATTTAGAGACAGGTTTTTACTAAGCTGCTTAGAGCCTTGCTAAATTGCTAAGACTGGTTTTGAACTTGCAATCCTCCTGGCCTGCCTCAGCCTCCAGAGTCAGTGGGATTATAGGCCTGTGCCACGCTGTAAGCACCACTTTAATCATGTGATCAAAGTGAAAATTACCAGGAGCAGGACAAATAAAAATTATATTCCAGGTCCTAGGATGCAAGGAGAACCATAATGTTTTACATCTCTGATCTCTGCTAATAATGTATAAGATGAATCTAATCATTTTTTAAAATCAGACAAACTCAAATTGAGGGAAATTCAAAATAACTGGCTTATAAATTTCAAGTGTCAAAATCATAAAAGTCAAGGAAATATGAGGAACTATTGCAGATTGACAAAAACTAAAGAGACATGACAACTAAAAGGAATATGTACAGTCTAGACTAGATCATTTGTTCTAAAGGAGATTATCAAGACAAAGGCAAAAACAGAATGAGGTCTGAAAATTAAATGATTAGAAAGTATAAATAGTAACTTTCAGTTGTTTTTGTTTTGTTTTATTCTTTTGATACTGAGCATTAAATCCAGAGGTGCTTTACCACTGAGTCACTTCACCAGTCTTTTTTTTTTTTTTTTTTTTTGAGTTAAGGTCTCACTAGTTGCTGAGGCTGGCCTTGAACTTGTGATCCTCCTGCATCCGCCTCCTGAGTTGCTAGGTTTATAGGCATGTACCATGGCACTTGGTTTAACTTTCATATTTTGAAAGCAGTATTGTGGCTATATACAAAAACATTAGTATTTGTTGGAAAAACACTAAATTTTTTCAAGGACTTGTTCTCAAAAATTCTTTGCACTGCCCTTCCATTGCAACTTTTTTTCGTGTTTATTTCAAAATATTTTTTAAAAAAATATTTCCACTACGTATAAGGTTCTATAATATTAAAAATTAATTTTACCCAAATTCTACATATAAAGGAAAGAAAAGAATGAGTATACAACTAACAGGAGATTCTTAATCTCTTAATTCTTTAATTGGCTGCCCAAGAATTTCCTATCTTCATAAGCACTTACCAAATACCTTATTTATCCAAAAATCTTGTGGCCTTCTTGAATAAAAATGTCCCCAAACCCACGAAAACAAACATGTAAGGTAACCAAGCCAGTCATCAACTTACCAGACTCCAAGGATAATAGCAAGCTCTTCAGCACATAAGTCAGGGATCTGAAACTGCTCACAGTCTGCTAACTTTATCTCATTCAAAACAGTGTCATCATTGAGCTCAAGATTCTGGTGGAATACAAAAGAAAATATTTATACCAAAAAGTAAAATTTTATTCACTTAACAGGACTGTATGTCACAGATGACTAGGAGGGATAAAGTTAACTTTCATTTTTGTTAACGACTATATAATGTCTACATATGGTCAGTAGAATGTTTCTTATAAAATACATATTTGGGAATAATTTACCTTGTAGAAGGGAAGATGTATCATCTACACCCCAAGAATGCACTAACAATAATAGGGAATAGCTGGGTACAATGATGCACACCTATTCTGCTGACCACTCGGGAGGCTGAGGCAGGAGGATCACTTGAGTCCATGTATTAGAGACCAGATTGGATGATGCAGTGAGAGACTCCACTCTCAAAAAAGAAAATAACAGTGAATAGCAGCTATCCTTGACTAAGCCTACTATACAAAAACTCCTCTGCTGGTCATTTTACAAACATTTGCTTATTCATCCTCACAAGAATTATAAACAAATATGTATTTCTTTTCCCATGTATAGATAAGAAAACAAAGAATCAAGAGACTTTAAGAAGCTGATCCAAGGTCACAAAGTATGTGGCAGCATCAGAATTTAAAACCTGGTCTTTCTCTCTGCCTCTAATTTCTAACATAAAACATCAACTCCCTAACTCCATTTCTCAACATAGTGTGATCAGCTGTGACCTGTGTTACAAATAATAGGACATTAATGACAGAAATATCAAACTGACAAACTGACTCTAAAATTTATATAGAAATGGAAGAGTCCTAGATTAGCCAAAACAATTTTAAAAAGAATAAAGGCTGGGATGTGGCTCAGTAGTAAAGCATTTGCCTAGCACCTGCAAGAGAGTATTTTTTTTATACCTTTATTTTATTCATTTATTTTTATGTGGTGCTGAGGATCAAACCCAGGGCCTCGCACATGGTAGACGAGCGCTCTACCGCTGAGCCACAACCCCAGCCCCTGCAAGACAGTATTTGATTTCAGGAGTTACTCTACAGTCAAGACAGTGTGGTCCTGACATAAAGGTAGACATATAAATGAATGGAAGAGAATGCAGTCTGAAATTTTAGACCCAGTTGATTTTCAATACAGATACCTAGGTAATTCAATAGGTAAAATATTTTCAATAAATGATTTTGGAACAACTGGATATCCATTTGGAAAAAAATGACCCTCCATCTTTGTCTCATATCACATAAGTCAAAATTGATCACAGACCTTAATATAGAAGCTAAAACAGGGGAAAACAAAAACTTCTAGAAGAAATCATAAGAGGAAATCTTAAAAGTCTTGGGGTAGACAGTCGTCCTTAACCAAGACATGTAAGAAAAACATAAACAATTATAGAAAAACTCTATAAAATAGTCTTCATCAAATTAAAAACTTCTCATCTTTGAAAATAATATTAAGAAAATGGAAAGCCAAGCTTAAGACTCAAAGAATGTACTGATAAAACAAATATGTGCAAAGGTACTTATACTCAGAATAGGGAGAACTCTTGGAACTCAATGAGGAAGAAAAAGTACCTGATTAAAAAATGGACAAAAAATTTGTATAGCTAGTTCAGAAAAGATGTTATATAAATAACCAGTAAGTACACACACACACACAAAAAAAAAATTCTTGACTATAGTAATCAACAAAGAAATACTGATTAAAGGCTAGAGTTGTGGCTCTGTGGTAAGAGTGCTTGCCCTAGCACATGAGAGGCACTGGGTTCAATTCTCAGCACCACATATAAATAAATGAATAAAATAAAGATCCATCAACATCTAAAAAATTTTTAAAAAAAGAAATACTGATTAAATCAGAATAAACTAGTAATACATAAATATTAAAATGGCTAAATTAAAAAGTTAATTTTAATTAACTTTTAATTTATGTTAATTTTAATTAACATAGTAAATGTATACAAGGACCTGGAACAATTAGAACTTTCACACATTGCTGACAGAAATACAAGATGATACACCACAGAAAAGACTTTGTCAGTTTCTTATACATTTACCATTTGAGGTACCAATTCTACTAAGTAATTACTCAAGAGAAATGAAAACATATGTTTATGCAAAGATCTGCACATAAATGTTCACAGCAGTTTTATTTGTAATCGTCCAAAATTGGAAACAGCCCAAATGTCTGTCAACAGATAGATTTTTTTAATTACACTATATTCAACCAACAGAATTTTATTCAGCAATAGGAACTACTGACACATGCAATCATACAGATAAATCCCCAAAAAATGCTGAAAAAGAGGCCAGATACAAGGGTACATACTGTCTGATTATGTTCATATGAAATTCCAGAAAAGGTAAACCATCTGTAGTCACAGAGAGCAAAACAATGGTTGTTCAGGACCAGAGAAATGAGGGGCTGACTGCAATGGTGCACTGCACAACTCTTTAAAGCAATGGGATTATCTTATCTGTATAGTAAGCATATACATTTCTTTGCCAAATATTGAAGTGTATAATTAACATGGGTCAACTTTTCTGTAAGATACACCTCAATAAAAGTGATTCTTTAAAAAATGAATCACCCAAAACCAGTAAAACCACAATGAGATAACACTACAAACTAACTCATCAGAATGGCAAACATTCAGGACTGACACCACCAACTACGAGCAAACAGGGAGACCCACTGGTGCTCTCCAGCACTGATGGGCAGAAAGTAAAACTGGACAACTACTTTGGAAAAGAAATTAGTAATCTCTCACAAAGTTAAAAATACACTTACCACACAACCCATCCCTTCTATTCCTAGTATTTACCCAAGAGAACTAAACACTTGTTCAAAGACTACACACAAATGTTCCAAACTGCTGTACACATAATAGCTACTAGAAACAACTCTGGTGTCCATTAACAGCTAAAAAAGTAAAGGCAGTTACCCATACAACGAAAACTACTGAGCAATAAGTGGGATCTAACTATTATTATTATGACATGGATAAATCTCAAAAACATTATGCTAAATGAAAGAAGCTATTGTATAGTGGCTCACACCTTTAATCCCAGGACTCAGAGGCTAAAAGCTGGAGGATCCAAGTGTGAGGCCAGCCTCAGTAATTTCGTGAGACCCTAAGCAACCTGCCAAGGCCCTGTCACAAAATAAAAAGGGATAGGGCTACAGCTCAGTGGTGAAACACCTTTGGGTTCAAACCCCAGTACAGAGGAAAAAAGAATTAAAGAGGGCTGAGGATGTGGCTCAAGCGGTAGCGCGCTCGCCTGGCATGCGTGTGGCCTGGGTTCGACCCTTAGCACCACATACCAACAAAGATGTTGTGTCCGCCGAGAACTAAAAAATAAATATTAAAAAATTCTCTCTCTCTCTCTAAAAAAAAGAATTAAAGAATAAAAAAGAAAAAGGATAGAAGCCAACTACATGATTATATTGATGTGAAAATTTAGAAGCAGCAAATTTGTGGCAAAAAAAAAATAGATCAGTGGGAGAGAAAGTGACTACAAAGCAGTGTGAGGGGACTTCTGGGGTAATGAAAATGAATCTGCATTTTCATTATGGCAAGGACTTCATGGTCCTATGTGTTCTTCAAAACTCATCACACTGTATCTAAAATAGGTGTATTTTATATAAAGTATTTCAATACACTGATTTAATTTTTTTCTATTTCAACACATATAAAGCTAAAACAAGGAAGACTTTGGGAGCCAAAGGGAGGTAGGCAGAAACTCCCAGTTTCAGAAGGCTAGAAATTTATCTGTGGCTAAGAAATCAAGCTTTAGAAATGGAGAAAAGGTAAGCATTTCAACTCCCTGAATCACAGGCCAAAGAAGCACCTATCCCTGCCCACCCTCGGACTCACCCTCACTGGAGATCTCACTTTGACCTACAAGGCTTTAAGAGGACCTGGAAAAACACAAAATGTGGGGCCACTCCTCAGTCCCCAATGAGAAAGTACCTCCCTGAAGAGCAGCAGCCTTAAAGGCTGCTGGGGCCTTTCATTTCACCTGAGGCCTTTCAGAATTTTTAAATGGAGTAACATGTAATTTGAAATTTTCTGATCATCATACATAAAATGTTAAAAAAAAGATAACCTAATACATAGAAAATACTATCCTTGTAATATTACCAATATAAAATTATTAATTATATACTATACATTCTTTTTTCATACAGTCTGCTCTCTGATAGATATTTTACAGCACATCTCAGTTTGGACCAGCAAACCTCCAAGTATTCAATTGTCACATGTGGCTAATGGCTGCATACCAGCCAGTGAATTCCTAGAGTACCCCACAACTCTTACCTTTTTATAACTTTACAATTTGTATCAACTCTTTTCTGTACCCAGTGTTTAATAATACATTCATAGAGTATCTTATATACCTAAACTGATACTTTAACAAAACATAAAGTGGGAAAAACAAATGAGGAAATAATACAGTAACCTTCCCAGGGGCTCACCAGCCCCTTCCTGTGAGGAACCCAGTCTCTTTGCCTCCATCACACAAGACCTGAGCCTATCAATATTAGCAATAGGGATCATATATTTGCCAGATACAAAGAAATGATCAAAATAGTTTCAATCTTCATTGAAGAGTCTCTATGTTCCTCATTAGCTCTTCTGAAATTAAAATGAGTCCGCTAAAGTACCAACTTATCTGTTCTACAGGTCCCCCATATTTAACTATTGTTCTACCCTACTCCCACTCAATCCTTGAAACATTCTATTGAATCAAGAAATCAGCACATAATCTACTACCAGTATGTGGGACATACCATATTCAGCATTTAATGTGTATTTCTTCTCTGTGGCAGCATATGTATATTTCTATTTTTTTGTGAATTCACACTTCTAATTTATTCTCCCTTCTCCATCCCACAGGTGAACTACTGAAGAACAGAGACTGTGTCTTTTGATTTGTATAGTAGGATTGCATATCGTTGTTGGCTTATTGAACCCTGATATCCAGTAGCTTTAGTCTTTTATTAATTTTTCATTAATGACAGACTACAAATCTAGGAAACCCCAAAGGGAAAATATTATGTTCCTCCTGGTAATAAAATTACTTCATATTCCTAATTCTAAGATACATATTTTCACACTATAAATTTCTAATTAGGACATATTTTGGATTCACTATATTTGGTATAGTAATGCTTCATTTTGTTCCTTGAAGAAGAATAGTTATTAAATACACAGTTTTTATAATCAAATAATGTTATCAGAACACAAACAATTCTATCTTCCATTCATGAGAATAAATGTTTTCACCATACCTACATCACTCAACTTATACTTTCCACCTTTAACTTGTAATTAACAAGATAACAAGATTACATGAATGTATTTTATTTCAAATATAAAAATATTACATAAATTCTGTATTAACTTATACACTGTAGTTCATACATTCCTTATTATAGTCATCATATCCTGTTTATCACCACAGGAGACAATTCTCAATAGAAGAACATAATGAAAAAACCAACAAACAATAAGGTAATACTGATTAAGATGCTTAGATTTAAGCATTAGATCTCCTTTCAAAGGTGCTACTCTGTGACCTAAAAGTCAGGCTTACTACAGCTAACCTAAGCTCAGGAGAGGGCCTGAAGAGGATCCTACACATTTAAGGAAAAAATAATGGATGGAAGTAGGTATGAGTACAGCTCCTTTACTTTTGAGCTTCGACAAACAGTAGTACACATATTCGCTCAGTCATGGCTCTACATCATTCAGGTACCCTGTGTAATTTGATTCCTGAGTTCCCACAGTTCTCCTTTCCTTCATTCATTCTCTTCTTAGAATCAGTAGCTATACTCACTGAAGTTAGCACACAACCAAGCAGTGTACTTGGAACAGGCCCAGAAGGCACATGAGCTCTTCAGAGGCCTTCCCTGGGATTAACGACTGCTGCCACTTTTCTCACTCATCCCTAACCTCTCCCTTTGGCATTATTTTCAGCACAGAATAGAATTTTAGTGGTCACTGTACTCAAGGTAAATTTGCATGCTGGCTCTGGAAGAAAGACAAGCAAAATATGGGCTTCAAAGAGAATAAAAATCAAAGAAAAATTTATCTCTACTTAACGGTGAAAAAATAAAAGCTCCAACATAGGATCTTCCCAACTACCTTGAAAAGGCTCTAGAGAGGACAAAATGAAATCTAATCCCACCCATTCAGTGTTTCCATGGTACTCATCTATTGGAACTATTAGACTTAGATGTTAATTGAATTTAATAACTTAAAATCCAACTTACCTTGGTTAAGTGTTCCTGAGGAGTGGGTGATGGACTGAACTCAAAATGTGAAAGGACATCCTCTTCCCTTCTTACATCTAGAATCAGTTGTGCCACATAATTTTCCTGGAATCGTGTCCTTTTTCCCAAAGCACCTAAAAAAATAAAATGAAATTGTATCTACAGATTTATCAATGAGATCCACAGTACAATCATGAAGAATAATGTTTTCAGAGTGCTTTAGACTTTACGAGGTGTTCTCTCCATGTCACATCAGAGAAACCTGAGGCTCACTGATGTAAAATGACATCAAATTATACAGTAGATCAGCTACAGTGCCAGGACTCAGACTCAGGATTTCTGCCACTAGATTCCCCACACTCATTTCTACATCAAACTACTTCCCTCCTCAAAAATGAGTAATTCATTAAGTATTGTAGGTAGAGGAACTATTATTATCTCTAAGAACAGATGAAAAGAAGGAGGTTTTCAGGTATATTCACTTATTTAAGATCACAGGACTTCTCCATATCAGAGCTAGAATTTAAAGTTAGAATCTTTGGATTCTAAATCTCCCAGTCTAGTACTCTATCTGGCTTTACATAAGCCAAAAATTTCTTTAAATGTCTCTGAAATAATGTGCTGCAGAGCTGTTTCAGATCACTTTAAGAGAAGCAAAAATTCCAAGATCCATTCTCTGGAAAATATCACATTACAAAGACCCTTGATTACAAAGACCAATCTAAGAAGTCTGGCTTTTATCCTGTAAAGAGTCTGGCTCTAAGTTATGTATCAACCTTTTAAACATATTATGCCAAAAATCATCACCAAAAATGCTTTAACACAGGTTTCTGTTTTATAATAAGATTATAGCTAAGTGGGGAAAAAATAAAAGACTGATTCTCATTTTGTATTTGTGAACACCACATTTATATTTTTAAGCTCTTCACCCCAATTTGGAAAAAGAACATATGAAAAACTAGCTCATAAATATACCAATAGTTAAAGCTGAACATAAAGAGTACAACATCATTAACCTCTTAATATAATCCCCAGAAAGCCTCCTTAGGACCAAAATATTTAAAAACAACCTCTGAAAACTAACCTTACAAGTTACATTATTTATAACTATATTTTCAAATACAGACAAGATTCCAACTTATACATGGCATTGTTCCAAAAGCTATAAGCTGGATATGAAATAACCTTTCCCACACAAATAATGTAAAAGGTGGCTAAGATCCCAAACCAGCCCACAAAGTCATATTTAACTCATATCTAAAGGATACACTAGCTCAATTAGAAACACCAAATTTTCTGGTTAAGACTGAGCCTTAGACTTTGTTCCTAGCCTAGGGAGTACAAATAGGTTCAATCATTTCAATAAATGCACAGGCAATCACATCCTGGGATGCTCAATCAAGGTTCAACAGTATAAATGAGGTGACTGATTGATGATTTCTGACTTTAATTAATTTATTCCATACTGAATGCCAATCATATTGTCATAGATTAGGGATACGGTAATTAAAAAAAGAAAGCAATGTTTCTTATTTGGCATTCAGAAGAAACAGGTTTTAGGAGAAATTCTATAATTCACTCATTAATTCAACCTGTACTTACTGAATGCCTATTACATGCCATACAATGGTCTAAGACACTGAAAACACATCTTCTCATAAGGAATACAAAATGAGATTACATGCCTGTAATCCCAGTGACTGAGAAGCCTGAGGCAAAAGGCTCTCAAATTCAAGGCCAACCTCAGAGACTTACCAAGGTACTAAGCAAGCAGCAAGACCCTGTCTCAAAATAAAAAAATAAAAAGAATTAGGAATACAACCCAGGAGTAAGGAACCTTTGGGTTCAATCCCCAGTTTAAAAAAAACAAAACAGAGGATGTAGCTCAGTGGTAGAATGCCCTGGGCTGCACACACACACTTGAGTAATACAAAATGGAGTACAAAACAAACACAACAGTTGGCACTTACAAGAAAGGGCAATGCAGAAAGGTCAAACTGAACTTGGGAGTCAGGAGAGGCCTTTGGAGGCCCACACTCAGAACCAAGTGGTCAAAGTTTATTTGTGAGCTGCCTGGCTGCTATCTATTACTAACAGGTATCTAACTAGATTAAAACAATATATGGGAATCTCTGGGCATAAAGAAAATAAATTTGTCCTAAAAATATAAATTTTTAAATAAAATCTTTAAAATCTATTTTTGTAAGGCAAAGAACAAGCTATAGAAAATCAAATACAGCATACAGCAAAACTGACAATGTATACACTGGTTTTATTATAAAAATAAAATCAATTATTCACAAAAGGTAAAGTCTTACCTGTCAAATCAATATGCAACTTGCCGATATCTTTAGCAATATTGAACTGATCTTTTGCTTTTTTATACTCATAATAATATAAAAATATATATGCACATTCCAGATGGAATTGAATAGCCAAATAATGCCCCGAATCACCTACAAACAGATTGTCTAGTTTCATCACTGCAAGACAAAAGGTGAAATATTGAAAAGTAGAATAAATAAAATGTTGAGCCTACAATATTAAAGAATATATTATATAGCTTCTGCTCTTGAAGAATTTTAAATGTGCAAAGTAAGCAACATAAAAATAATAAGAGCTAGCATTCTTGGAGCACTTATACATTCCAAATATGCAGCTAAGAACATTATACACATTGCTTCTTTTATTCTATAAGTCCTAGGAGAACTGATCATAACCTTGGTCTTTAGCTTAGAATGCTTCTCCTAATCATGCTACGAAAATATGGCAAAGAAGGTGGTACTCATTCAGAGTACTGAATGAATCTATAAAGAACATAGAAAATCTCATGAAGGGGACGTTAGCTTAGTATACCTAAAAATTTTTTCCCTTAAAAGAAAAGAGGAATCATATATACATCCATATACATCTAAGACAATTACAAGTATAAGATAGAGAATGAATCAATATTGTCTTCACTGTAAAAATCTGACCTATTTCTCTAAACACCTGAGATGAAAAAATGGGAGATAACAACTTCTAATGTAAGCATCTGAAATAAAATGACTGTCAAAATTAACAAAGGAGATAGTACAACACCACACACAGGTTACAAAGAAGTCTAACAGAACAACTCATTCAACTGATTCCCAAAACCAGAATTCCCAATATCCCTGAGAAGCCATCCTTCACATTGTTTATAGTACTAGAATAGTCAGCATTTCACCAAGCAGTCTACAAGAATGAATGCACAATGAAGGAATAGAAAAAGTACTTCAGGGAGTTGGAAGGAGGATAGAAGTGTAGAGGTGATGCTGCAAAAGCCTGATGTACTTCATCAATGAGCCATTTGGCTACAGCAAAACACTTATAGCAAAGAAAAGATACCCCTTTGTCCTACCATAAACTAAAATTAAAATGAACCTGAAAAACAAAGACAGTGTTTTTCTATTTCCTCCCAGTCCCTTAAAATAGAATCTCTGGTCTTTGAAAACAAGTCAAGATACATTTGTCTCACCTCAAAAGACACATAGGCATTCAAACATGAACTTCTCACCGTGAAAACCCCTCAATAGATTTCATCCATGCAAGTCAACTTACAAAAAGCTGAACCTAATAATACCCAATGCTTCTCGTGAGGGCTGCTTTCTCTTAACTTTCATAACTTGTTCTGCTCATTATTTCTGAGGATCCAGACATTACTATAATAAATAAAATAATGTTCTATGACCTTAGCACAACTAGAAAGTGACACAATCTTGTTTCATTGTCTATAACAATAAAGCAATCTCCTACAACAGGTTCTGGATACAAAAATGTGAAGGTAAGCCAAGGTTTTTAAAAATCCTCTTTCAAATATCACAAAAAGGCCATATCTGCATTTAAATTACACAGGTCTAGGGAAGACTATCAAATTCAACTGTCTTAATAACACAAAAAATAAGTCACATAAATGCATAAATTTGGTCTTATGTATCTACCTTCCCTCCTACATACCTACAAAAATTTCTACCAACCTATCCACATATATATGTATATATCATCAGTACAACTGGCTGTGACCCTGTACTCCTATGCTTTCTCTGCACATGTATTCAGGAGTCAACTATTGTCAGATTTAATAAAGTAGGGAAATAGATCCTCATTTTTTTTTTCTTGTTTTGTCTACTTTAAGAAGTAGCTTAGGAGCTGGTGTTGTGGCTCAGCGGTAGAGCACTCACTTAGCACATGTAAGGCCCTGGGTTCAATCCTCAGCACCACATAAAAATAAATAAATAAATTAAACAAAGGTACTATGTACAACTAAAAGAAATAAATATTAAAAAAAAAAAGAAGTAGCTTAATCTGCAGATTCCAGCAGTAGAGTCAACTGCCTCCTAAAATACTGCCTTTAATAAAATACTTTAATAAAATACTGTCTTTAATAAAAACACTTAAAAAGCTAAATCTAAGTTTTCTATATACTTTTATGTAAATGGTCATTACAAAATACGTAATTTGTTTTTCCCATTACTGTGACTCAAACCAGGACCTGGTACATGCTAGGCAGACACTGTACCACTGAGTTATATACCCAGCCCTTAAAGTAAGTATTCTTCAGTGAACAAAAACTAAATAAAAATACAACCTTAGGAAGTGAGTATGCAGTGCAACCATTTTTTCCCCTGAAGCCATTTGCCAAGCCCTAGGGACCTTAGGGTTCCATTCTACAGCTACAAGGAGCCTCAAAGATGAGGGATGAGGGCTGGACCCGCCCAAAGTAAGCAATCCAGGAGCTCTACTCCTAAGGCTGAAAACCAGAGAATTATACCTTCAGTGTACAGTTAAAATAGAGATAAGGCTGCCACACAAAGAGGACGGACAGCAAGCAGCACTGTGTGAAGGGAAAAAGACTCATCCTAAGGGCTGTGGCTGGGGCTGGGGCTCAGTGGTAGAGCACTTGCCCAGCATGTGTGGGACACTGGGTTTGATTCTCAGCACCAAATATAAATGAATAAAATAAAAGCCCATCAACAACTAAAATAATATTAAAAAAAAAAGATTCATCCTAAGAACCAAAATAATAACCCAGCTGTCACGAAAATCTGTAGGCCAAATTCAGGTATCTACATAATCCAAGATTTCTCAAGCTAAGCATACAGGTTCCCAGAAAAGTGGCAGAAACAAAGGCCAAACCTCTTCTGAAACAATGCAACTTCAATCCGGATTCAAAGAATTACCCAGGGGCTGGGGATGTGGCTCAAGCGGTAGTGCGCTGGCCTGGCATGCCCAGGGCGCTGGGTTTGATCCTCAGCACCACATACAAATAAAATAAAGATGTTGTGTCCACAGAAAACTAAAAAATAAATATTAAAAAAACTTCTCTTTCTCTCTCTCTCTCTAAAAAAAATAAAATAAAAAGGAATTACCCAGGTAAATTTCCAAGAAACATTAGCTCATAGAAAAGAAAACCAAAAAAAAAAAAAAAAAACAGCCATAGAACCTAAAAAATAAAGTACTGACACTGAAAGTTAGCAGAAACAAAAGAGAAACAGCCCCTAAGAACCTTCAGAATCTGAAATTACAAGATATAGTACATGAAATGTTTAATAAACAACAAGAAATAAAAAATTAAGCCGAGCACAGTGGCACAAGTCTATAATTCCAGCCACTTGGGAAGCTGAGCATACATAAAGAGAAATCCATCCCTAGTCCTAGCATAGTCAAGTGAAAGAATCACAAATCCAAAATCTTCAGAATAACAAAATGAAACTGATATACTACTCACAAGGGAAAGCAATTAGACCAATAACTGACTTCTGCACACCAACAAAGGGAATCAAGAGAAAACAATGATTATCTTCATGGTGCTACCTAGAACTTTTAGCCAATGCTTCCAGAGGCAGGGTCAAATAATAACATCTTCAAGCAAACAAAACCACAGAGTTTATCACCAAGATGATAAACTTGTGGAGTAACTGCTACATCACGTACAGTATACAAAAACATAACTTTTTTAGTTTTTAGTTCTCGGCAGACACAACATCTTTGTTGGTATGTGGTGCTGAGGATCGAACCCGGGCCGCCCACATGCCAGACGAGCGCGCTACCGCCTGAGCCACATTCCCAGCCCCAAAAGTGTGATCTTAAGCAAAAAATTACATGATTTCTTTGATCAATACATGGTTATTGAGCAACTACCATAAAAACAGAAACAACTGAAGTTTACAGCACAATCATCAATAAAACTGATCAAGGCCACCTTACCTAAAACCATTAACAAATTCTCACTGCTGTTAGGATAAAGACAAATTCCCAAGCACGCCCCATCCTGTCCTACAGTTCTTGACCTCTATCTCCCACATAGTTCTCTCTGCTCTAGCTACAATGACCTTCCTTCAGGCCTTCAGACAAATGATACTAGCCTTCATGGTTCACAGAGGCACTTCTTTTTAACATCAAAAGTACAAAGTAAGTCAGAAGCTTGGGTGTAAGATGCAGATGTTATCATGGTGAAGATGAGTGGGTGGCAGCCACAGAGCCAAAATCAGTTCCAGAACCTAAGGAGAAAGTGTACCAGAAGGAAGTGTATCTTCATACATCACCACACCTGAAAAACCTGATCCAACTGCAGAGATGGCAGCTGAGTCATTGCCCTTCTCCTTGGGGACGGTGTCCAGCTGGGAGCTGGAAGCCTGGTATGAGGATCTGCAGGGGGTTCTGTCTTCAGATGAAAATGGGGGGACTTATACCTCACCCCCTAGAAACAAAGAGGAAGAATCAAAAACCTTCACCACTCTTAACCCTGCATCTCTGGCTTGGCTGGCTGAGGAGCCAGGACCAGCAGAAGTCACAAGCATCTCCCAGAGTCCTCGCTCTCCAGACTCCAGTCAGAGCTCCCTGGTTCAGGTGGAAGAGGAGGAAGACCAAGGAAAAACTAGGAAACGGAAACAGAGTGGCCTGTGGCCAGCTCGGGCTGTAAGCAACGTATGAAGAAAAAAGAACAAGAGAATGAAAGGAAAGTGGCACAGCTGACTAAAGAAAGTGAACGGCTGCTCAAGCAGGAAATAGAGCGCCTGACTCAGGGAGTATAACCTTTAACTACATCTAATTGACCGAATGGTTAATCTGCACCAAGCCTGAACAATTGGAACCATCACTCCCCAACTGGGGCCACTCCCTACCTTACCCTGAAGGGGCCACTGACCACCTTCACACCAGTGTCAATGATGTAACCCTCAATCACATGTCCAGTAGGGGGAAGGATTGGGGGAGAAAATACATGCAGAGATAATACATTTACTTATTAACCGTCCATATCCATTAAAGACTTTCTATGAGCCAAAAAAAAAAAAAAGTACAAAGTAAGCTCACTATCAAGACTAACCTGTTGGGCTGGGGATGTGGCCCAAATGGTAATGCACTCACCTGGCACGCGCGGGGCGCTGGGTTCAATCCTCAGCACCACATACAAATAAAATAAAGATGTTGTGTCCACCGAAAAACTAAATAATAAATATTTTAAAACTTTTAAAAAAAGGAAGACTAACCTGTCATCCATATATAAGATGATGCTTATTTGATTCTCCTATAGGTCCAAAACCCTTATCAACAGTAATGACATCCAAAAAGCTCTGAAAACAAAGTTCTTTAACCTGACCTGACCTCATTTAGCCACAAAAACTTTTTATTTTTTATTTTTTCAGTACTAAGGATTAACCCCAGAGATGCCCTTCCACTGAGCTACATCCCCAGATCTTTTTATTTTTTTAATCTGAGAGAGGATCTTCCTAAGTTGGCTTCAAATTTGCAACCCTCCTGCCTTAGCTTCCAGAGTCACTGGGATCTATCATACTCAGGCAGCAGGAAAACTGGATGTGAATGGATGGGGTAGAACTAGTCCTTCCGATAAAACTTTGCAGTAGGAAAAGGGAAAGGTATAAATTAGATGAGGCAGCTTTTGCCACTCAAAGGAACCAAAGAGTCCTGTTTGCCTCACTAAACATGGCAATAAAATATTACAAGCAGTCCAAAGGTCTCCTGTCAATGGAGGACTGGGTGAAAAAAATTATAAAATATTCACACACTGGAATATTGTACAGCTGTTAAAAATAAAGAAGTTTATAAGCCAAGTGCAGTACTACTAGTACATTCTGGTAGTCTCAGCTACTCAGGAAGCTGAAGCAAGGACAGTCTGGGCAACACAGAAAGATTCCATTGGGGGCAGGGGTAGGGGTGGAGTCTAGACTAAACCAGAAATTAATAAAACCAGTAACTAAGGAGAAAGAGAGAACAGGGTAGAAGGGAAACAAACAGAAGGGAGACTTCTCTAAATACACCTCATTATGTAGTTTTGACTCTAGAATGATGTAATTGTTTTACATATCCAAAAATTAAAGAAATAAACGAAAAAAGTATTCCCTAAAAATTGAAAACAAATGGAAAGAAGTAACCCTTATTTCAAATAAGCATTAACCAACTCTAATTTATACCCCCCAAAAAATCCTCTTCCTTCTGACCTCTATGCATCACCAGCTTCATTTCCTACTGCTGATCCCTTCAATTTTTCTATCCCTCTCCTGCCTCTCTCTTTCCCAAGTATTTTCCTCTCTCCCATCTGTATAACCTTTAACTACATCTATTAAGTTACTATATGTTCTCAGAATTGTGTTAGATTGCCAGGTGCAGTGGCGCACGCCTATAATCCCAGAGACTCAGGAGGCTGAGAGAGGAGGATCTCGAGCTCAAAGCAAGCCTCGGCAAAAGTGCAACTCAATGAGACCCTGTCTCTAAATAAAAACACAAAATAAGGCTGGGGATGTGGGTCATGTCGAGTGTCCCCGAGTTCAATCCCTGGTACTGAAAAAAAAAAAAAAAAAGCACACTAAAGGGCCAGGGCTATAGCTCAGTGGTAAAGTGCTCGCCTAACACCTGTGAGGCGCTGGCTTTCAATCCTCGACCACCACGTAAAAAATAAATAAATAAATAAAGGTATTGGGTCCATCTATGACTAAAATAAATTATTTATATATATATAATTATGGCACGCTAAGCTGGGCCAGGTGGGACATACCTGAAAGCTCTGCTCTTTGGGAGGGTGAGGAAGGAGGATCTTGAATTCCAAGCCAAGTAGGGGCAACACAGTGAGATCCCATCTCAAAACAAAAAGAACAGGCACACTATACCACCTTCAGTTCTACCTCACAGAGTTGTTATAAGGAATAAACTAGTTAAAGATTCAGAACAGTTGTACACACCCTAGAAATGTTAGCTGCATTATCATTACTGGTTACTACACTGCCGATTAGCTTAGAATTGTAATGGAAAGAGTGAACAGGACTTGGACTCAGAAACTCCAGGACATAATTCTGGCACTTGGGCAACTTCTGAGTCTTGATTCTTTGTCAGATGAGTTAGTTAGACAAGATGATCTCTAAAGGACCTTTCCAAAGCAAAGATTTCAGACCAGGATAAGTGTTTAGGAATGAAAAAGAGGGATAGATACGGAACCCTTTGGGAAGAACTAATAAGATTTAAGAACTGGCTAGATATGCAGAAGTGATGGAAAAAAGTGAGTCAACTATGAACACAAAGTTTTAAGCTTTGGATGACTCAAGGTTTCAATAAAAAGAGGAGCATGTTGACCCAATAGATATATATTTATTATTGTAATAAATCTGTAGGTTCTTCATGGAAATTAATATTCATGACCTTCTGGATTAAAATCTCTTCTCATGAGATTATTTTAATGCTATGTTAAAATGCAACCCCTACCAATAATTATAATTATAGATAATCATATATGTAGTACATTTAATAACATTCATTTCTAAGTATCAAATTTATGAAAAATAAATCAATGTATATACATCAGTCACCAAGACACTAAGCTCTTAAACAACTCTGAATGTGGAAACAATCTAACCTCAAAGTCACACAGCTGCCTAGTGATGTCAAAGCAGAACACACTGACAAAACATTTTAACCTGTTTTCTCTAAGTGACTTTATGACTTCATTTCCAAGTGGCTAAGTTGTAATATTCCACTTTATGCACTATATGGAACACATTTTCAGTATCAGATCCCACAATAAATTATTGGGCCCTTAAGTAGTCTCTAGAGAATTGTGGTTCCATTTAGTATGACATTCAAAAGAATGCCTTAGACAATGCTGAGGAAAATAATTTTTTTAAGACTCTAACCTATTTCTATCACAGTTGTGATCAGACCAGCAAAGAAATGCTGACATTCTAATAGTCACTATTTCATTAGGTTATACTGATATAACCTTCCTGGACAAAAAGTTAAAGCTCACAGTTGTTTATAAAATCTTTTGCATATGTTTCATACACTGAAAAAAACCCTGCCAACTTTTTGATGACCCTTCAAGGGTAACATTTCAAATATAATGGACCTCGAACAGTATTTCAGTTATGACTATTTGGTCAATATTTGGGTCAAATCCCAGAACAAAACATTTTAAAAATAAAATTATTTATGAAATATCATAGTTTAATAATATCTACAGACCTTGTTAGACATAGCCAGAATGTCTAATTATGTCTAGTCACCAATTTATGACTAGATAAAATAAAAAATGTTGTTGATTAGCCTAGAACAGCAACATAAAAAAAATTCTTAGTCACAAGGCAAAGCAAATGATATGCTGAAATATATTGCAGAAAAGAACTGAGGCCACTTGGGGAATGAGTCACATAGAGTCATATTTTCCAGATATCTTGGTTAACTATTTCTGTTTTAGAACTTAATTTTTAAATCTAAGAATAAAATTACATACCATCTGGTTCCTACCTTTTAAAAAGAAAAATATGTGCCAGGCATGGTGGCACATATCTGTAATCCTTGAGACTCAGGAGGCTGAGGCAGAAGGATCACAAGTTTGAGTCCAGCCTCAGCAACTTAGCAAGGCCTCAAGCAACTTATTGAAACTATCTCAAAATAAAAATTAAAAAAGGCTGGGGATGTAACTCAGTGATAAAGCACCCTGTGTTCAATCCCCAGTAGCAAAAGAAAAAAGAAATTAAAAGAAAGATGCATGAGGATAAAGTTTTTCTTTTACTTTTTTTTTTTTTTTTTTTCTTTTTTAGGGCTTGGGTGGTGGTAGCTCAGTGGTAGAGTGCTCGCCTAGCACATGCAAAATCCTGGGTTTGAACTCAGCATCATATAAAAGTAAATAAATAAAATGGAAGAGATTGTGTCCATCAACAACTAAAAACAATAATAAATAAATTTCTTTTTTAGTTGTTGACACCTTTATTTTATTAATTTATTTATATGCAGTGCTGAGAATCGAACTCAGTGCTTCACACATGCTAGGCAAGCACTCTACCACTGAGTCAACCAAGCCTTCTTTAACTTTTTAATATGGGTCATTATTATAAAGATTAGTCACCGAGATATGGGAAAGATGTGTTCATGTATCCAAATATAACTTGGCGTAACATGGAAAGAACGTAATGTTTTATAAATACAGTAATTGCACCACGTGATTTCCTTTAAAAAAAAAAGAAAAGAAAGAAAGAAAAATCTCCCAGTTACACCTTGCTTTTTTTTGAACAACCAATTTTCCATAAAGGTACAATGAAGCAGAGGTAATTAAATAACATCCTATGCAGTATTATATAACTATCTCTTTATAAAATTAAATAATGGATTAAATTCTTATGCCATATACTTCCAAATGATTTCCTTAACCTCTGAAAAATCTAATTTGTTTCCCATTACTACTATGGACATTCAATTCATTCTTGGCTTTCAAAAATTCACCTAATTTCATGAACAAGAAGCTTGTCCCCTCACACTTAGTTTGTTTATGGAATGTATATCACTTCATTTCAAAAATATTTAATAGCATGCTTGGGATAAAACATTCTACCCAGTTTTCTTTGTACTGAGGAAAACAATGTGTCTGCAATAGGAATATCCAATCCAAATTTTATCCAGTACCACTTCATTTTTCATTTTGAAGAGAATGCCCACCTGAGCAAGATTCAGCTCCATACGTATCTCTACAGGATCAATTTTCTCATAATTTCTAAAATATTTGACTTTTTGAAAAACCCAGCTTCAGAAGTTAGACAAAAACTGCTATTGAAATGGACGACAAATACTTCTAGGTACCAACATTGCTCCTTAGAGGAAATTCTCCAACTTCTCCCTAAATATTGCACAACAGACTCAATAAATATTACCCATTATTATTCAATAAATATGTAACAAATATTTACTTTTTTATAGGCACTATGCTAAGAGAAGCAATTTTTTAAAATTTCAGTCCTCAAGAAGCTCACAACTCTAAAGTGGCCTACAGCCTTAGTGGAAATATGCATGGGTCAGTAGACTAAATTTGCTCATAAATATCAGTCATAATCCAAAAGTATTAAGTCAAAGTCTTTCTGCAGGAAAAGATCAGTTGTTTTCCAGTTATTATTTAAGAAATATCATATAGAAAAATATTAAGTTCCTTACATATAATAAAACAACAGTAAGTTCCAGGAACAATTTTTTTCAAATACAATGTTTAAGTGATCTACCACTGCCATGCTTGTTCCACAGCCTTGTAGTGCCTAAAATCTTGAAAGAATATAAAGTCAGAAGATGAAAAGACCTCCCATGTTCTTGAATGGACAGAATTAATATTATTAAAATGGTCATATTTACCAAAAATGATCTACAGACTCAATGCAATCCCGCTCAAAATATTTATATCAGTAAATTGAAGAAAGATCAGTAGAGTAGAGGAAAGGAAACAGGAGGAGGGAGGAGGGGAGAGAAAGTACTGAGGACTGAATTAGAGCAAATTATATTCCATACTTTTATAATTATATCATAATGAATCCTTATATATAACTAAAAAGAGTCAATTAAAAAAATAAAAGCCAGGGCTGGGGATGTGGCTCAAGCGGTAGCGCGCTCACCTGGCATGCGTGCGACCCAGGTTTGATCCTCAGCACCACATACAAACAAAGATGTTGTGTCCGCCGAGAACTAAAAAATAAATATTAAAAATTCTCTCTCTCTCTCTCTCTCTCTCCTCTCTCTCTCTCTCTTTAAAAAAAATAAAAAATAAAAGCCAATGACATTTTTCATAGAACTAGAAAAACCAATTCCAAAATTCACTTGGAAGAATAAAAGACCCTGATGAGGGCTGGGGTTGTGGCTCAGTGGAAGACTGCTTGCCTAGCACATGTGAGGCACCAAGTTTGATCCTCAGCACCACATAAAAAACAAATTAGTAAAATAAAGTGTCCATCTACAACTAAGAAGATTTAAAAAAAAAAAGACCCTGATGAACCAAAGTAATTCTGAGCAAGCAAAGCAATGCTAGAGGCATCACAATACCTGATCTCAAATTATACTATAGAGCTAGAGTAACAAAAACAACATGAAAACAGACATGAAGAGCAATAGAATAGAATAAAAATACAGAGACTAACCCACACAAATACAGTCATTTGATACTCTACAAAGGAGCCAAAACATACCTTGAAGAAAGACAGCCTTTTTAACAAATGATGCTGGGAAAACTGGATATCCATGTGCAGAAGAATGAAATTTCTCTCCCACTCTGCACAAAAGTCAACTCAAAATAGATGAAACTCCTAGAAATTAGACCAGGAACTTTACAACTACTGGAAGAAAACACAGGTCAAAGTAACAGCATAGGCCTCAACCCTATTTGTAAGTCTTCTAAAGTCCAAGAAATAAAGCCAAAAATCAATTCGTGGGATGGTATCAAATTAAAAAGCTTCTGCACAATCAAGGAAACAAGAGTAGTATTAAGAGAGAACCTACAGAATGAGAGATCTTTGCCAGCTACTCTTCTGACAGGGCATTGATACAGAAAATATAAAGAACTCAAAAAACAACACCATAAAAACAAATAACCCAATCAATAAACACACACATGAACTAAACAGACATTTCTCAAAAGAAATACAAATGGCCAACAAATATACACAAATAAAATGTTCAACATCCTTAATAATTAGGAAAATACACATCAAAACTACATTGATATTTCATTTTTCTCCAGTTGAAATGAATCAAGAATACCAATAACAGCTGGGCATGGTGGCATGCCTGTAATCCCAGCCACTCAGGAGGCTGAGGCAGAAGGATAAGAAGTTAGAGGCCAGCCTGATCAGCTTAACAAGACCCTATCTCAAAATAAAATATAAAGAGGTGAGATATAGCTCAGTGGTAAAGTGGATCCTGTGGTTCAATCTCCAGTACCAAAGGAAAAAAAAAAAAAAAAAAAGAGGAATGGGTTCAAGAGACAGGGAAACAATATTGATGAAAATTAACAATGAATATCAACATAAAACAACATCAATGAATTAATTATACTGGTTGAATAATATTTTCCTTATTTTCTATTTTTTGAATTATGTATAGATGTTCATTTTTATCTAAGATTAGTATATGTTAATGTATTTTTGTTCAAGAATAAAATAAAATTGGGGAAACAAGTTCAACCAATCATGTATAGCTCAGCAATGTTACCATACAAGCTGTAGTCCTCCCCCTGCTTCTGGGCTGCCTTGTTGCTAATGTGTTACTCCTGAAGAAAACAGATCCCAGAAAAAAGATCCCTTCCAGGAACTTCTTGCAATTATACATGTAAGTATGTGTGACATATACCTTCATGAATATGATCCCTCTGTCAAGTAAAAAATCACTACTTCTCCACAGAAAGTGATACTAACCACTACTCCCCCATCCTTTAAACAGAAATACTCACACAAATATCCATTCACTCTATACTCTTTCGATGGGAAAGGAGTAAGGGGTTTGGAATCAGAGAGAGCTAAAATCAAATCCCGTCCCTGTAACTCAGTAATTCTTTACAAAGTCCAAGTTAATTTATGTTCAAATACTCCTTTAATATGAGAGAATCTGTTCTTGTTTTTGACAACTTTTGCCAAGAAATATCATTCTAAAAGCCCAAGGGTGAAGGAACCCAAGATTCTCTTCTTTTTCAAAGTGCTTCCTTAGAGGGTATGAAAGGTATCTACAACTTTGATATTTGTTTGGTTTACAATCATGTAGTAAACTTTTCATTTGTTTTAGGCATTTTTCCATTTAACATTATATATTACCAAAAAAATAATAAGACAAAAATGTAAAACTGCCTTCACTATTATTCTCAGAAAATGTATTTTCTATCAAAACAAAAAAATTTAGCCTTGCTCCTTGTTCTCAATAGGATAACAAGATAAATAATTTCCTACTCTGGGTAATATAGTACAATTTACTCCAACTCAAGTTACTTAGGCTTTTAAAAAAATAAAGGAAGTTTACATTTGCTTTCAAAGAAACTTATTAAATTAAAATACAAAGGAAAACATTAAAATACCTTTAAGAAATCACAGTGACCTGAATAGAGCAAATCACCTTTCCAAGTAGATAATACAAATGGAAGTGACTTATCATTTTTAAATTTAAAAGATCAAAAGGAATTCTATATTATACCATCTAATAATTTGCAATATTTCATATCCAGAAAAAATACAGAAAAAGAAACAACTTCAAAAAAAACTCATTCTTACCTGTCAAAGAATAAACTAACAAGGAATGTCTTGCCAAGAAATTAGAATGGAGCTACATATCCATATCAAACAATAATCCACTACGTACCTTGATCAATACAGTTTTCAGCAAGAGCAAAAAGCTGAGGTGAACGCTCCTCAAGCAACTGCTGATGGATATTCACACATCTCAGAGTCCACCATGGCAAACTCTAGAAAAAAACAGGTAAGCTGAAATAAAAGAACACTTTTAGGGAGGGGGGACCTTTTACATAAATTGAGACTAATTTTTTAGAATTTCTTACATGCATGAAATTTATTCTTCAGTAAGTTTACCCACACTCTGCTAAGTTTTCAATACCAAAAAACACTTCTAGTTTTTCATTAAGAAAATACCTCATTTCCATTCTCTTAAAGGCTGAGGTTTTTTTTTTCCTACTCACTTGGGCTTCTTGATGCTATTTCATAATTACCATCTCCTGCTTTAAAATATGTCTGTTGTAGCCAGGTGTGGTGGCACATGCCCATAATCCCACCTACTCAGCAGTCTGAAGCAGGAAGATCACAAACTCAAGGCCAGCCTAACCAACTTAGCAAGATCCCGTCTCAAAATACAAAATAAAACGTGCTGGGGAATGTAGTTCAGTTGTAGAGCACTTGTCTAGCATGCCTGAGGCAGTGCCACAAAAAATTTAAACATTAAAATTAAGAAAAAAATGTCTGTTGTGAGCATCCTGCTCTGCTGTGGCACTCTGCCACCACAACAATAGACATTCCAACTGCAGGATGCCTCCTACAAGAACCCCCAGCAGATGCGATCATTCCATAACCTGAACTTCCAACACATCATTTGCCCTTCCCTTTACAAACACATTCCACTGTATTTATGCAAGTCATCCTTAGTTTCAATGCCATTCACTATCTATCCAACAAGATTAGAAATCAAGTCTTACTCACCTTTGCATCTTCCTTAAAGTAATGTATTTTGCACAGCCCTACAGTAAAAAAATACTATGGATTCAGATATTCACCAAAACTGGGAAGATCCCTTCCACACCCTTGTGAAACCTCTTCATGAATCCCTCTCCTGATCTCCTACCTCTCTGAACCTCAATGCTGGTCCTAGAAGTTGGCACCACATTGCACAGCACTGGTTTTTTAAGTGTATAACTTATATCTGAACCAGACTGCATTGTATACAGTGACTTGACTAATGCACAGAAAGAGCATATAGCAGATTTTTCTTATAGCTTCTTATGCTTGTTCTTACAAAATCAATTCATCTTTATTAAGGACTAGGAATGTAGCTCAGTGGTAGAGCACTTACCTAGCATGTACAAGACCCTATGTTCAATTCCTAGCACCAAAAAAAAAAAAAAAGAAAGAAAGAAAAAATAAATATATCCTTATTAGGAAAAAAAGAAGAGGAGCAAAAAACAATTAACAAAGCCAGTATAGAAATATACCTGCATTGCCTAATGCCATACTCTTTCCCTAGAAAAATCCATGAGAAAGTTTATTTTCTTCTAGACCTTCCTCTATGTGTGCATTGTCTATGTGTATATATATGTCGAGTTATAATAGGTTTGGGGGAGGATGTTGTTTTGTTTTTGTGGTAATAGGGATTGAACTCGGTGGTACTCTGCCACTGACCTAGATCCTCACTTAGCTAGACACAGGGTCTCATTAAGTTGCCCAGGCTGGCCTTGAGCTTTCAATCCTCTTGCTTCAGCCTACTGAGTAGCTGGTATTATAGGCATGAGCCACCATGCAGGGCCCAAAAGTATTTTTAAACTTGGAACTTAATTTCTTGACTAAAGGGGTTCCCTCCTAAATGGCTACCTGGCATAGTTGCATCAATGACAATGATGCAACCATAAATGAATTTTAACTCAATGATAAAATTCTTTCTAATTATTTATGCTGTTTCTTCAGCCCATTTAAGGAAAGGTGGAATTATCTAATACAAAGAGTTTCAAATCATTTTTAATTAAGCTCCCTAAGGTGTCGCTTCATTTTCCTTCTTTTTCCTATCACTAAGGCTAATGAAGTCGGTCTACATTTCAATTATCTGTCCTGTATCAGCTGTCAGCAACAAGTGAGTCATCTTTGGCAGCAAAGTCTTCCCTTTTTTAGCTATGGGAATTTAGATGCATGCATCCAAGTCAAAAAGATTGGCCTTTTAAGAAAATATATGACCTAAGATGCTAAACTCTTAAACATCAGATCTATAAACATTAACTCTTAACCCAAAATTATCATAAGGAGGAGGAAAGTGTAAAACAAATATAGAAAGCACAGCTGATTTTTCTACTAGAAAATATAATGACCCTTTTCTATTTGCCAAAAGTTGTTTAATAAAAAAAATCAGGCATTAATAAAAAAGAAAACCAGAAACTTTATTTCAAATAATTTCTCATAGTCCTGATTGAGAAGTCACACTAGTGAAGAAGCTCACAGATGGCCAGGGCAGTAGTGCACTCAAGAGGCACCCAACAAATGTGTGCAAACTCATTCTGTCTCATAAATAAGGAAATGGATATTCAGAAATTAACTAACATAAGGCCAGACATACTTGTAATCCCAGCTACTCAGGATGCTGAGGCAGGAGGATCACAAGTGCGAGACCACCCTAAACAATCAGCAAGACCTGTCTCAAAATAAAAAATAAAAGGGCCAGGGATGTAGCTCAGTAGTAGAGAGCCCTAGGTTCAATTCTCAGAACCTCAGGGAGAAAAAAATAATAATAATAACAGAAAGACAATGATTATATATAAACATATTTACTAATTCCTCTAAATTGTTGATGATATGCATATTATTTTTCAAATGATGCTTAACATATTGATGAAGAAAGTTTTTGACCAACAAAACTGTCTCATTCACCCATTAGTGACCATAGTTTCACTAGAAAGAAAATAATGCCACTTAGCAGCCTCACATCTTGGTGATGCAGTTTTTAGAGAAAAGTAATAGTCTATAAAACCATTTAACTCAGATCAACTCAGTGCAAATTATTTATTCAAGCTACTATCAATAAGAAATAAAAAAGGGGCTTCATAAGACATGTTGAAATCCATCTATTAAACACTTTTCTAGTACAATTGATTCCAAATCCTCTGGTTCTCACAAGAGTTGCTGATACATTTCTCATATATTTAAAACAAAGTCAGTGTCTGATCTTGATTGCTTGAGAAAGTAAGCGCCTACAGAGTACAGACCACATCTACATTTTTGCCTATAGAAATAGTGTTTCTGGTGTTTTTTGTTTGGAGACAGGGTCTCTCTATGTTGTCCAGTTAATTCTTGAACTCCTGGGCTCAAGCAATTCTCTTGCCTCAACCTCCCCAAGTAGCCAAGACAGAACACTTGCCACTGTAACCAGTTAAAATTTTAAAAATTATAACTTTTTTTTAAAATCTACATTTATAATTAAAAACATATAATAAATATATTTTTTAATTTAAAATATAAATAAATTTAAAATATAAATAAAATATCATGGTTGGGTTTTTTGGGGGTTTTTTGATACCAGGAATTGAACTCAGAGGTACTTAACCACGAGCCACATCAACACCCCTTTTTTGCATTTTATTTTGAGACAGGATCTTACTTATTTGCTTAGGGCCTCGCTGAGTTGCTGAGGCTGCTTTTGAATTTATGATTCTCCTGATTCAGCTTCCCAAACCGCTAGGATTACAGGTGTGTGCCACTGCACCTGGCTAAAATATCAAGTTTCTTTTTTGCATGTGTGTGGTGCTAGGGATTGAACTCAGGGCCTTATGCATGCAAGTATTCTACCAACTGAGCTATATCTCCAGCCCAATATCATGTTTCTTAAAAACTTTAGCCAACACTTACAAACTGGGACACTTCCCATAAAATTCAATACAGGGTTTGCATCAAACAAAGCTGCAATAATAAGTAAAGCAAGGGTTATCAAGTTATACCCTGTAGGCCAAATCCAATCCACTGCTTGTTTTTATACAGCTTAAGAACTGAAAATAGTTCATGCATCATTTTGAAATCATAAAGCCTAGCATGGTGGTGCATACCTGTAATCACATCAACTAAAGAGGATAAGGCAAGAGGATCTCAAGTTTGAGGCGACCCTGGGCAATTCAGAAAGACCCTATTTCAAAATAAAATAAAATAAAGGGCTGGGGTTATGGCTCAGTGATAGAGGACTTTTGGGTTCAATTCCTGGTTTCATCAAAAAAAAAAAAAAGAATAAAAAGAAAATATTTAAGAATATTTCACAACAAATTCAAAGTATATGAAATTTGAATTTCAATGTCCATGAATAAACCTTTATTGGAATACAGTTCTGCCCACCCATTTACATATTGTTGCTTGCTGCCTTCAAACTTCCATGCAGCAGAGCTGAGCAGTGGGACAGAGACTTCACACTATTTGTCAACCTCCAATAAGCCTCCAAAGACCTTTGTATCTCTCTTGTGGTTTTTGTCCCTCCTACTGCACATCAGCTTCCTGCATGTATGAGTGTTTCTCCTCACTAGTTTATATGTGACCTGAAGAAACCAAATAATAGATATTCAACAAATATTCTACCAAATCCAACCCAAAAAATGAAACCAGACAGGATGTGAGCCAAAAGGCAATAAAACCTGCTGCATTTTAGCTATTGTACATGATTCTTAGATAAAATTTATAAGACATATTAATGACATTTTTAAACCTATACTTAAGATTCTAAGAAAAAGCATTTATACACACAAGGCACAGAAATTCCTAAAGAGGCTCAATATAATCTCACTTTATGCTAATGAAAGTGACAAGGAGAAAAATGTTTGCATATTTTCATTATCTCATTATTATTTCAAAACTAAATACCTCGAAGATGTAGTCACACTTGGGTATAAATCTTACAGATTATTTTCTTGGCTTACCTGAATTGCTGCCAGTTTATGTCTAACATTCACCAGGATAATGCGTGCTATAAGGAGCAGTATAGGCTTTGAAGTGAGGCTGTACACTGATTCACCATCTAAAATGAGCAGGCTCAAAATAACTGTATCCAGTCCTTTGACCTGAAAAAAAGTTTGAAAGCTAAGGTAACATAATTTAACAACTTATTCATCTTTCCAGGTCTTACAATAACATGTAGATTTTCCAGTTAATTATACTTTGAAAAAAGGACATTAACCTATTACACAGCAATAGGCACCAGACAGAATTATAATACTACAAATATTCTTAGAGAGCTACAAACCCATTCTACCCTTACACATAATTGCCCTTCTGCTCAAACTTTAAAGGAATAGGGAATTCATCCAAAAGTTAAAAAAAAAAAAGTTTTGATTACCTGGGGGTGACATATGCCAGTAGACCCCGCTACTTAGGAGGCTGAGGCAGAAGAATCAAATGAACCCACAAGTTCAAGACCAACCAGGGCAATATAGCAACAATCCATTTCAAAAAACCTTTTTTAAATTAAATTAAAATGAGGAACCAGGAACTCAACAAAGTGCTAGCACTGAAGAAGCCATGATGACTACCTACAACAAAATATCATCTTCAATGGATTTATATTAAACATCTATGTTGTGCTTATGCTTCACTAGCTAGTGAACATCATTACCAATATTTCTCCACTCCACAAAGCCCATCAAACCAAACCATCAACAAGGGCTTACATATCAAATGCTGAGTAGGCATACAACCATAAACCAGAGTGAACAGATGGCTCCAAAAACAGGATGACTTTGAAAAATCCACTCTCTGCTGAATAAAGATCTTTTACAATGAACAAAGCACCTGTCTTCATAAAAGGTGACCACAGAATTTTAAAAGCTGCACCAAAACAGCAGGACTGCTTAATCATTATGAATGGGCTCTAATGTCACAAATAAGAGATAGTGTCCTGGGCTGGGGCTGTAGCTCAGCAGTGTGAGGCACTGAGTTCTATCCTCAGCACTACATAAAAATAAATGAAATAAAGGCATTCTGTTCACCTACAACTACAAAAAATAATAATAATAATAAATAAAAATAAAAGATAGTATCCTACCGAGCACGGTGGCACATGCCTGTAATCCCAGTGGCTTGAGAAACTGAGGAAGAAGGATCGCAAGTTCAAAGCCAGCCTCAGGGGGCTGGGGTTGTGGCTCAGAGGTGTAACGCTCACCTAGTATGCATGGGGCACTGGGTTCAATTCTCAACACCACATAAAAAGTAAAATAAAGATATCGTGTCGGGCTGGGGATGTGGCTCAAGCGGTAGTGCACTCGCCTGGCATGCGTGCGGCCCGGGTTCGATCCTCAGCACCACATACAAACAAAGATGTTGTGTCCGCCGAGAACTAAAAAATAAATATTAAAAATTCTCTCTCTCTCTCCTCTCTCACTCTCTCTTTAAAAATAAATAAATAAATAAATAAAAATAAAGATATCGTGTCCACCTATTACTAAAAAATAAATATTAAAAAAAATAGCCAGCCTTACAAACAGTGAGGTGCTAAGCAACTCCATAAGACCCTGTCTCTAAATAAAATACAAAATAGAGCAAGAGATATGGCTCAGTGGTTGAGTACCCCTGAGTTCAAACCCTGGTAACCCCTGGCAAAAAAAAAAAAAAGATACTGTCCTGTTTCTTACTGTGTTTTAAGTAAAATTTTTAACTGAAGCCTCAGTTTCATCAAGTATATAATAAAATAACTGAAACTACAATTTCAAAGAATCCTTATTAAAGATTAAAGTAGTTTAAGTAATATCAGTATCTAATTCAGTATTCAAAATTTGGAATAGTAAGTAAATACTGTACATCTTAAATATTGATTAATATTCAATAGGGAAGAAAGAAATAGCTATAGGTGAATCCTACATTCCATTTTCATCATCAGTGAGAATTGTAATAGGAGAATAAAGACAACATAAATAACCATACCAAATTGCAAATAAAGCTTACTAATGTCTAAAGATAGAAGGAATTAAAAAGGAAAAAAAGAAAAAAACTGCATTTTACAAGTGAGGAAATAGACTCAAAATAATTAAGCTGGGCTGGGCATAGTGGCGCAGGCCTGTAATTCCAGCCACTCAGGAGGCTGAGGCAGAAAGATTGCAAATTCAACACCACCCTCAGCAACTTAACAAAACCCTCTCTCAAAATAAAATAAAAAGGGTTGGGAATTTAGCTCAGTGGTAGAAGGCTTGCCTAGCATGGGTGAGGCCCAAGGTTCAACACCCAGAATCACAAAGAAAAAGAATCCTTATCTTACTTTGTGATGAGAAATATGTCTACCTATTCTAGTAGAAATTTTAGATCAGTGTATTCTAACTAAAATCCCTAAATGTAAATAAAAAATAAGCAAACTCTTTTTGTACTTATAGATGGACAGCATGCCTTTATTATATTTATTTATTTTTATGCAGTACTGAGGATCAAACCCAGTGCCTCACACATGCTAGGCAAGCACTCTGCCACTGAGCTCCAGCCCCAGGCCCAAATTAGCAATTTAACAGGGCAACAAATACAAATTATACAAGACAGTCATGATATCATTACCTCTGATACTCAAAGTCAGAGTCTGGTTATCAAACCCACTTCAATCCAAAACTCTCCAGAGATGGTAGGAACAAGTCAGACAAATGACAAATTCATGAGTGAATGAATGATTAAACAAAGTTTTCTTCCTACTGCTTCTCCTTTATCATCACAGAAAAGTCAAATGCTGTAGAAATCTTCTTATACCTGTGATATAACACTGACATTCCAACTGAATTCTAAATGTGCTCTGAGATTTGGGGAAATGGTTCATTTTAAAGAGGATTATTTATATTTTCAATAAAAACAGACAAAGCAAAAGTTAACAATTCCCTTAAGAATAATTCCTCAATCAAGAGAGCAGATGACATATAAAAATACATATTCATAAGAATAACAATGAAAAAAATTCAACATCTGGAAACCTGAGAAAAACTTAATATAAAACCAGATTACCATGAGATCAACCTTTATGTATAAGAGTTAACCTACTGCTTATACATGAATTTTCTGTACTATTCCTCTGGGGCTATTTAGCACCACTCGTCAGAAAACAGCCCTACAAATGCAAAGGTCATAAGTAGAGGCAGGGAAAATGAACTTTTCTTTAGCGATTATATTCCATGACCATAAAGTATATTTGCAGACATTTGTATATTGTAAGAACTAAGAAGATGAATCAGTATAGGAAAATGACAATTAGAAAAGAGTGATGTGCTACTCTTCACTTTTAAAACTTCAACTCCCTCTACCTTCCAGATAAACATCTTCAGGTCACTGGTGAAGACTATAATCAATATAAACTTTTCGGAAAAACCTAGCACTACCATGAAAAGGGCAACATGTGGACACTCTAAAAGGCAGAGAAATGCCATTTAGAGATATATATACCACAGCAGACATTACAGCAGAAATGTTTATGTCCCCCCAATATTCATGTTGAAATCCTCACCCCCAAGGTGATGGTACTAGGAGGTGGAGCCTTTGGTGATGACTAGATCATGAGGGATTGTGGACTGTCCAGATTCCGTAACTATGAGAAATGAGTTTCTATTGTTGATAAACTGCCCAGTTTATAGAATTGTGTTATAGCAGCCCAAACAGACTGTGACAGCAGAACTTCCAACTCAGTGCTAGAAAGAGTTTATGTGTTGAAATATTGATTCCCCTCAGCCATCAGCGTGGCAAAGGATAGCCTACGGGTCAATAAAAACAGTCTTTTCCACTGATAAGTGCATTATGTCAAACACTATCATTTTTTAAAGCATGCTACACTTTGAAAGTCTTGCAAATGATATCCTGAAGATATGCTCTTAATGGCATTATGATAATGGCAAAATATAGAAACCACTTATATGACAATCAGAGTATACATACAGAGTATACACACAGAGCCTAGCATGCGCAAGTCCCTGGGTTTAATCCCCAGTACCACAAAAAAAAAAAAATATATATATATATATATATAATAGTAGATATATAAATGGTGGTATATTCATACAATTGGAATACCATACAACAGAAGAACTGAATAACGTGTAATTTCATAGTATACCATTGACCAAGAAAAGCAAAAAATATATATATACGCTTTCATTTACATAAAGATCAAAACTGACAACACTAAACATGATTTCTAGGAATTCACACATAGGTGCTAAAACCATGAAGAAAGGCATGGAATGATGAATACAAAATTCCATGAGAATGGTTCATGAGAGCAGGTCAAGGGATGCTATCACAAAGCATAAACCGGGGACTTCTAAGGTTGTTATTTCCTAAACTTTTTGAAAGCAAAACACATGTGAAGAACAGCACAGGAGCTGTGGTGTGGCTCAATAGTAGAATGCTTGCCTAGCAAACGTAAGGCTCTAGGCTCAATCCCTAGCACTAAGAGAGTAAAAAACCATCAGACATAAATACTCAGCAAATATTTGTAACTATGACGATTAGGTAGACTTCAAACCTACATTATAAGGCCATAGAAACCAAAACTGTTTCATACACAATAAGAGAAGGAATGAGTTGTTCCATATATGTAAACCTCTAGATAATTGAAACATATCTCTTTAAGCACCATAATCATTGGGGTTGTTATATTTCCAATTCTGGATGAAAACCTTCATAAAGTGTAAAATTATAAGTTCTCTTCTTAGACATAGATACAAAAGACCCTTTAACTTTTCAGTAATGATTTAGAGTCATCACTATGAATTTCAATGATTCTATGGCAATAAAGACGGTGACTCACTAAGCTGAAGTAGACAGAGCTAACTAGTGTGGTTTTCAGACCTTGTGTGCTTTTGTACTTCTCTTTCCATTCTACCAAAAAATTATTAACACCTATTTCTAACTAGCTGCATTCCTCTACTTCTAATTCTGAGAAACCAGGTAATGGTAAACAGGTAAGTCCCTTTTGCTGCATGAGCTTTGAATGCTAAAGGGCCCTATTTTCAGGCTGAGCAACTGGCAATATGTTCAAGATCACTAAGGTGGCTGGATAAATTGAAGTTACCACACTTCTTTTATAGATCACCTCAGACTCACCAAGCCCTAGATGTGAATGCTCAAAAATCTCCTGAGGAGCTCAAATTGCAAGTTCTACTGATGACCTACCAATGAAGGTCAATATTCTTGTTAAAGATGGATAATAATTATAACCATAAAGTACCTATATGCCAGGAACTTTAAATGTTTATAATAGAAAGAAAACCACCCCTGGGAGCCATTTTTAGGGAGAGCAGCAAAGTTTGCCTACAATGAAATTAAACAGACTTCCAGATTTGCTGCTTTTCCAGAAAAGATCTTTCTGAAACTGTGATATTATAACCAAGTGATGGGTGTAGCTGTGTGTGCTCTAATAAAAGTGCAATTAATAAAGCTTGGTAAAATGAGGGTGTCTGAAGAGCAGTCTGAGACTAACAATGGATCTGGTAGAAATACTTGAAATCTGATCAATGAATAGAATTCTTAGCGGTTTTGCCCAAACCATAAAATTTCTTTCCTATCTAGTATTAGCTTCAGTTTAGAAAGACCTGCTTATAATGAATAAATAACACAACAATAACAAATATGACATTTTCAAGAAACCTACCTCACTGAACTGCTGTAACAAAGTAGATGGTAAAAAATCCTGAGGGTTCAAGTCCGTAGGAGGCCCCGTCCAGTTACTCTGAACAAAAAGCTGCAAACTGCTCACACCAAGGAGGAATATCAGCTGTTGCCTGCATGTAAGGATGATGAAAGAAAGAAAAAAAATGAACCACTATCACCATAAAAATCTCAAATGTGCTATTTCATTTCAGTGTTAAGAAAAAGATATCCAGTAACAATTGTTGAGACTACTCTAAAGTACTATTAAAAATCAATTCTGAAACAAAATAATTTACATCTGTAATTATAACTGTGGTTATAACCAACATTATAACCATGAGCCACATATGGTTCTTTTAAATTTAAATTGACTAAAATTAATTTAAAATACTGGTCTTAGCACTTTCCATATTTCCAGTGTTCAACAGCCAAATATAACCACTATATTCTTCTTTTGCTGTTTGATGTATGTACACCATTGTAGCAACTACCACATTGGACAGAGCAGATACAAAGCATTCCCAAAACCACAGAAAATTCTTCCAACAGTGCTGATATAGGTCCTACTCAAACACCTGTAACTTTTCCTTATATTCTATTTAATAGCTCTGACATTATCAGAAGATGTAAGAAAATTTGACTTTATACAAAAGAAAACTGGTCATAAAACATTTACTGATCCTGTACCAAATGCTAGAATGAAAAGACCTCAGGAAATCTGACTAAAATCTCTATTTTTTTATGCTGTTTTACTTTAAGATAGAAATAGATATTTTCTATAAAAGGAGAGATATAAAACATTTGGGGCCCTATATGTCACACACTTGTTTATTTTTTGTTGTTGGCGGGTTTTGGCCTAAAAGACATAATTTGTCAAACCCTATATTAAAACATTGAAATCCAGCAAGTAACAGCCAGGAAATACTGGAATTTCATTCTGAAGAGAAAGAAACAGCAGTCACCTTTTCCTTCCCACAGTCCCTAGGCCTATTTATTTATTTATTTATTGGTGGGAAGGATACCAGGAATTGAACTCAGGGGCACTCAACCACTGAACCACATGCCCAGCCCTATTTTGTATTTTATTTAGAGACAGGGTCTCTCTGAATTATTTAGCACCTCGCTTTTGTCTCAGCCTCTGAGCTACTGTGCCAGAGCGCCCAGCCTTAGGCCCTTTTCAAAAGGAAAATTCTTTAAGTGGAGAGGGAGAAAAAAAAAATCAAACTTACAAGCCTAGAAGAGCCCAGAATATAAAGCTCTGAAGGTGTTCAACTGACAACAGAATAAGGAATAACTGGCACTCAAGAAAAGAGCCTGCCTGTATGTAGAAGTTAGGAAACAGAAAAAAAAAAAAAAAAAAAAAAAAAACAGGTGTATAACAACATCTTAAAGCTGTAATACAACCATCCTAACTAAAAATGCTTAAGGTGAATTGAGAATATTTTAATTTTCCAATGCCTAAAAGTGAGTCAAATGAAGTGACGCTTGTCAAGCTAGAATTCTAATCTACCAGTGAATAATATGTGTGTGTGTGTGTGTGTGTGTGTGTGTGAGAGAGAGAGAGAGAGAGAGAGAGAGAGAGAGAGAGAGAGAGAGAGAGAGAGAGAGAGAGAGAGAGAGTGAGTTAATGGATAAAAGGCAAGCTGCTCCTATGGTATATATACATCAGAAAGCAAAATAAGAATCAAGATTGGATATTGCAGGAAATATAAACCATTGTGAAGCCTGAACAAAATGAAAAGGAATTATATTACACTGAAAAATAAACAAAAGGGGCTGGGGATGTGGCTCGGTATTGAGCTCGCCTGGCATGTGTGTGGCCCGGGTTCGATCCTCAGCACCACATACAAACAAAGATGTTGTGTCCGCCAAAAAACTAAAATAAATAAATATTTTTAAAAATTCTCTCTCTAAAAAAAAAAAAAAGAAAAAGAAACAAAAACCTAGAGTAACATTTGTGGGTGAACTACTTACAGATATGGGTTATGTCTTATATTTACAATCTCAACAACATAATACAGTAGTTTGTTTATTGGTTGAAGAACTAAATAAAGGCATTCCCTATATAAAAAAGTAAAATGAAACAGCATGCATTTTTCAACATAATTAAAATTTGATGTGGATGCCACAGATAGTTGAGAAAAGAAAAAGGCATATTAACAAATCTCTAACAGTAAAATACAGACTACTGAAAAGCTTAGGTTTCACAGTATGTAACTTGTGGACTACACTCAACCCTATAAAATTACATAAACTTTAATGGAAGAAAAATAAGCCTAAGATTTCATAATAAAAATATTTAAGTTTTCTGATCTCTTCAAAGATAGCAATCTAAAACATAATAAAAGTAGTTAGAAGTGTCACTCGGTAATCTAGAAATAACAATACTGTTAACCTGCTGAAAGGAGACAGGTCTAAGGTCTTCTTATTGTTCAAACATAACCATATGGAAGTTCGGTGGGTAGTGGGTTAGCAATTAACAACCCATTATGTGCAGGTCTCAAAAATTTACTACATCACTTTACTTTTTCATTCTACATGGTCTTCTGGACAAGAGAACTTATAAAGATAACTCAAGTCCAGGTTTCTCAACAACTGCTAAAATCAGTGCCCCACGATGTCAAAGTGTTATTATATTTATTCAAAATCTGTTTCTCCATGAAAATCTTAAATAAAATTCTACCTTTCTGGGGCTGGGGTTGTAGTTCAGCGGTAGAGCGCTTGCCTGGCATGTGCCATCCTCAACACTACATAAAAATAAATAAATAAACAAAATAAAGGTATTGTGTCTAACCAAAAATAAATATTTTAAAAAAAATTTCTACCTTTCTGTTTGGTCCAAATCTGCTGAGCAATCCAGAAATGTAACTATCTGCTTCTCCAGGTAGCTGTCAATCTTTTCTTCAGCCATCATAGTTGAATTTAAAATATTTTGAGTCACTGAATGTAAGAACATGGCCTCGAAGCTCCCTTCTAATAGTAATTGTAAGAAAGATCCACTCTCTGTAATATAAAAAATTAAACCACTAACCCAAAAGAACAATCTTTTTATACTATAAAGAGAACCTTATAGGAAAAGGCAATTTTACTATGAAAAAGGTATACATAAAGAATGCTTGCTGTACATTAATCACAAAGCACTGACCAAATATCTGTCATTCTTCAAACATCACCACTCCTAAATTTAGAGCTCACCTGTACTATAAGCAGCAAAAAAATAATATTCCTCATTAATAGGTATTACAAACCTCCTGCTTGGAAATTCACAGATTCCAAATGACAACAGAAGTTTTGTTAGCCAGGGTCCTAGGATTTTTCACACTCTGGCTCATTTATTCACCCACTATTCTCCCTCATGAAGTCACTCCAAACATACTGGTTCACTAATTGTTCTCCTGATATTCCTAGGCACATTTCTGCCTCAATGCTTTCGTATTTGTGATTTTTTCCTGCTGAACTTTTCTACACGTGCCAGTCATAAACTAAAAATCAGCTCGTCTGATGTCCCATGAAACTTTATTCTAGACCATATTTGACACCACTAGATATCCATTTCCTCCCTCCTGGGATTTCCTGTGTATGTACACACGTGCACGTGTGAAACACACACACACACACACACTTAAACACTATACGCCACTAGTAAATGTCCATTTTAACTCTCTACCTCCCTGGTAAATGTGCACTGTTTACAAAAATTACATCTTTACCGCCTTATTTCGGTTTTTCTACTTACTAGTTGTGTGACTTTGGATAAATAAAACATTTATATTCAGATGTCTTCATTTGCAAAATGGTATTAAGATAGTATCTACCTTACATGTCTATTACAGGGAATAAATAAATGAATAATGTTAAGAGCTTACAAAAGCAGCAGGCGGCTTTTGCCTTAAACCTATATCCCAGCGACTTGGTAGGCTGAAGCAGGAGGATCCTGTTAATAGGAGTCCAGCCTTCGCAATTTACTGAGACCCTGCCTTAAAATAAAAAATAAAGGGCTAAGGATGGAACTCGGTAGTACAGCGCCACTGGGTTATAGGCAGTAAAAGAAAAACGCAACGGAAGTTGCCACTGTTATCTTTCTGAGCCTGGGAGCTGAGCAGTTTGGGGTTCAGACGCACCTAACCCCAAGACCCGCTCACCACATCAAGGGCTCAAAAGCCCCAAAGCCTGGATCTTGGTGTGGGGTTGGAGAAGACAAGGAGGGATGAGAGCCAGAGCTGGCATCCCGCATCCTCACAGCTCCCATGCTGGCCTAAGACCCTGAAGGTGCGCCTCTCACCAGAGCCGAAGACCCCCTCCTGCTTCCATTGCTGCCGCTCAGCCTCGGTGGGGAAGCCCCTCAGAACTGCCACCTCCGGGGTCCGTATCAGCCCGGACATCGCTGTAGCCAAAATGCGTTCCTATGAGGATCACACAGCAGTGAACGAATAATGAAAGAAAACGGATCCAAAATCTCCGAAATCAAGTAGTGACAATTATCATAACGACACCCACAGAGCTATAACTCCATGTGTGGATATTGACCTAAGGAGGCGGCCATGACAGCAGCGCAGAGCACCCTGGGAAAAACACACGTGCTCTCTGACCCAGTTTCCGCATAGGAAACCAACCAGAGTCTGGGTACTGAGCATGCCCGGTGGGATGTTCCGCCCCGAGGCGTGGGGGCGGGGATGAGCTCTGTCACGCCCCTAAGTGGGTGGGGTTGGTGTGGGGTGGGAGGGGTGTTTATTGGATTCCCACTACTGGCAAAAAATACAAGTAAAACAGCAACTCACAACGGAGATCTTGGCCAACAGTGATTTCATAGGCCAGGCAAGAGCTATGCTTCTAAATGCTTTTGCATGAGAACTCTCTTGACTACCTGATGCCACTTTACCATTGAACTACGTCCCTAGCCCCAGCCCTTTTATTTTTTTTAATATTTATTTTTTAGTTATAAGTGTACACAAGATTTTTATGTGGTGCTCAAGATCCAACTCAGTGCCTCAAGCATGCCAGGAGAGCACTCTACCACTGAGCCAAAACTCCAGCTCCAACGCTTTTATTTTTATTTTTTTTAAGAGAGAGAGAGAGAGAGAGAATTTGTTAATATTAATTTTTTAGTTTTTGGCGGACACAACATCTTTGTTTGTATATGGTGCTGAGGATCGAAGCCAGGCCGCACACATGCCAGGTTAGCGCACTACCTTTTGAGCCACATCCCCAGCCCTATTTTTATTTTTGGATACTGTCTTGCTAATTTGCTGAGGGTCTCACTAAATTGGTTAAGCTAGCCTCAAACTTGATATCCTCCTGACTCAACCTCCTGATCTGCTGTGGATACATATGTGTGCCACCATGGCTGGCTAATAAACTTTTTTTTTTTTTGGCTGGGGAGGTGCTGGGGATTGAACTCAGGGGCACTTGACCACAGAGTCACATCTGCAGCCCTATTTTGTATTTTTTTTAAGAGACAGGGTCTCACTGAGTTGCTTAGTGCCTGGCTTTTGCTGAGGCTGGCTTTGAACTCAGAATCCTCCTGCCACAGCCTTCAGAGTCTCTGGGATCACAGGCATGTGCCACCATACCAGCAAAACATTTTTTTTTTAACTTATTCAAACGTATGACTTTTGATGTACCCTATCACATTCCCATTAGTAAAGAATCTTATTTCTCAAAATCCAGGCTTCTCTGGAGACAATCATTACACAAGTTCTATAATTAAGTTCTCAATTTATGAAGAGTAGAATTTGTAAAAAAAAAAAATTTAAAAATTATAATCTTTGCGTACAATAATTAATAGGGGCTGCAGGGGGAGCATAGCTCAGTGGTATAACACATGTGTAGCTTGTAGAAAGTCTGGGTTCAATTCCCTGCACCACAAAATAATTAATAATATGTGAAAGTTAGCTTTTCATCATTACATCATTAGGGCCAAAATAGCTGACACAGATATCTTACAGAAGAATTTATTTTGGCAAATGGTTACAGAGGTTTCAGTCCATAGTCAGCTGGCTCCACTGGTTCGGGTCTGGGGTGAGGTGGACCATAATAGGAGAAAGGCATGGCAGAGGGAAACTGCTTGCTGCTCAGTTCATGGAAGACAGGAAGGAGAAAGAGAGAAAAATGAGAAGGAGAAGGAGGAAGGTACTGAGAGAAGATGAACCCTACTGGGCAAGCCCCTAGTGACCTGCTTCCTTCAGCTAGGTCCCACTTTCCCAGAAGTCCATTCAGCATTCCATGGATTCATTCACTGATGAGGTCAGTCCTCGTGATCTAATCATTACCCCCAACTCCAACTTCTGAACAGAAGAGACTTTGGGGAACATTCAAGATCCAAACCACAACAATGTGGGTTTTTTTTTTTAAAAGCCCTTATGCCAGAAAAATGGATGTAACTATACTTAGGATATAACTATTTGCCACAAAATCAACCAGAGACAATATACCTACAGCTCCACTGAGACTGATCACATCGCCTATGCTACTCCGAGATTTTTTTCTCCTCCTCAGGGAAAATAAATCTCCTCATTGCTAACCCCAAGCCAAAATTAACTGTTCTGCAGGTCTATTATTGAAGTCATTCCAATAGCATGAGCTCCCAGTGGACTGTGTCTTCTTTAAAAGATTACAAAGGGTATATAACCATAGCTGCGGGAAGACCCCTGAGGATGATGTCCCTATACATAGAAGTTAAATGATTCGAGATGATCATCAAAATTTTGTTTCCTCACTTTGGCTGATGTAGCAAATAGAATGACCCAAGCCCTGGGGACATAAGGATTCAGATTTCCAACACAAGGATTTATGGATAACAGATGTAATGGATAGCATATGACCAATAATTTGCCTTCAATTTCCTTTTGGCCAACTGTGATATGGTTAGCATTTCAAGCTGTGCCTGAATTTATTCCACAGGTGAGTTAAAACTGTATCTAAGCTAAAGGAAAAAGCAAACTGGTTATCTAAAGTAGATGCAGTGGGTCACTTAATCTTACTTTTTTTAATTAAACCTGGGAAATCATGGGCAGTGGGTTCCAGTGTTCTTCCAGTCACTCAAAACTCCAGTGTATTTGTTTCCCATTTGTTTCATAGCTGCTGTCCAAATCTCTACCTTCTTCCATGCAGTCACTGTCCTGACAGATGATTCAGCAAATGACTCAAAACAAAACCAGGATGAATCATGCTGGTCAACACATACACTGAAAATCAGCTCTCACAGGCAAACCCTCATTGTCGGAGGATCATCACGGTGGTTAAAACCTGGACCATCCTCGACAGTATTTCCTGCAGATGTGGCTGAATGAAGACCAATGTGAGGGACTTAATATTGAAAACTTCCCATAAGCTTGGGGAAAAGACTGATGTTCTGAAGCCATGGTGATAAACAGTGACTAGAACTAGTTATAGACCTGTTCAATCATTGAATAACTTGCTGGAAGTAAACGTATTTTTGCAAGTCAACCAACCATGGCCTCATTGTTGTTTATAAAAGTCAGGGATAGATTCACTCAGCTGAAAAGGCTCTGAATATCACCCCGTCCACAATGGCTTCGAATTTAATAGATGATGTCAAATGCTTACGCCTCTACGTTTACCAGGACTTGAACTCTGAAAGCCTTGCCTAAGATTAGTGCTCCCTGTGCTAGAAGAGACTGAGATAGACCTACATAACTTTCCCTTCCTACAATACGCAATAAATTCAGCTTTTTTTTTTCTTTCAGGTATTGAATAGGGTCTTATTATTCTTGGACCATATATCACACCATATCGGACTGGACATTTGTGATGAGGCTCTCTGTGATGGGTCAATCATCTCTACTGGCACTGAGTGGAAATGGGGTTTGATATACTCATGAGGCCCCACAAAGAGGACTGCAGTATGTGAGAAAGTTTTAGGAGAGTGTTTCTAGGCTTCATGCCTCTTTGCAGCCCGAAGAGAAGGAATGCTTTTATTCCCTTAGACACTAACAGCAGACATAGACAGAAGAGGGTGCTAATGTTTGAGAGGAAGCTGAGTGGTGTCAACACAAAAGGTAAAAGAAAAGGCCAGGTAAGAAGATCCAGCTGTGGCTGACCTTGCTCCAGCAGTGTGTCAGCTATGACTTAGTTTTCATCCGATGTGTTATTTAATACTATAATTCCGAGGTTACTCATAGTATTATCTCATTTTAGAAGCAAAGAGAGTAAGATTTCTGGTAAATAAGTGAATAAATGATACAGCTGGAAATCAAACAAGTCAGTAAGACACCAAAGCCCTTATTCTGTCTTCTGTACCAAGGTTTCTCAAAGTTCAGAGACCACTAGAATCAGAATTATTATGAGCCATGCGTGGTGGTCAGGCTGAAGTAGAATTTCTTATTTAAAAAAAAAATTATTTCTTAGTTGCAGTTGAACACAATACTTTTATTTTATTTATTTTTATGTAGTGCTGAAGATTGAACCCAAGGCCTTGCACGTGCTAGGCGAGTGTGCTACTGCTGGGTCACAACTGCAGCCCTGAAGTAGAATTTCTTAAACCAAGAAGTTTTAAGCCAGACTGGGTAACCTAGGGATTCTCCTAACCCCCCAGAATAAGAATTACCCATGGAACTCATTAAAATACACATTCTTAGGCCTTCTCTGGTTCTAATAAATCAGACTATTTGTTTTTGTTTTTGTTTTTTTTGAGAGAGAGAGACAATTTTTTTAATATTTATGTTTTAGTTTTCAGCGGACACAACATCTTTGTATGTGGTGCTGAGGATCGAACCCAGGCCGCACGCATGCCAGGTGAGTGCGCTACCGCTTGAGCCACATCCCCAGCCCAGACTATTTGTTCATCCCATACTAGGAGTTTGGGAAGTATAAGTGTCCACCATATGCCTAGGTAGGTGGCAGGAATGTCTACTCCTAGCAGGTTTGTTTCCTCTCCACATGGTCTATTGAATGGTTGGGCAAAGACACTGCAGTTCCGTGTTTTTGATTGCTCTGGGCATTTGTGCAAAGTAACCCATTAATATCACCACAAATTCTTCCAATGTGGTTAATGTCCTAGTATGTGTGTAAATGAAATATGAAGTCACTATGATGTCAATTCGGTTTGTACCAGGACCTGACTAAAACTGTCACAGAAAGATGAGTAGCATGTCAGTGTAATTAAAAAAGACTTCTGCTTTTTTTTTAAAAAAAAATTGTATTTGATGATACCCTTCCTATCTACCTTCCCATTAAATAGAAAGAGATCTATTTTCCCAATTTGTTAGAAATCAGCTATGAGGGGGCTGGGGATATGGCTCAAGTGGTAGCACGCTCGTCTGGCATGCGTGCGGCCCGGGTTCTATCCTCAGCACCACATACCAACAAAGATGTTGTGTCCACCGAAAACTAAAAAATAAATATTAAAAAATTCTCTCTCTCTCTCTCTCTCTCTCTCTAAAAAAAAAGAAAGAAAGAAAGAAAGAAATCAGCTATGAGGGATAATTTAGGACAGGTGAAAAAGACATGTTCCCTTGCCTATGAATATTCAGACAAATGCATAGCTCACATATTTTTCCTAAGTAAGACTGAATTCATGAGTGTTGGACCAGAGGGGGCTTTTTTTCCTTTTATTTCAATACCAGGGATTGAACCCAGGGTTGCTTTCCTACTAAGCATAAAAATTTATGTTCCCTAAAAAAAAAAAAAAAAAAAAAAAGTGCCTTAATTAGGCTTTGTTAGGCCTTGTTATGGGGAAAATTTCTCAGGTCTTCCACCTCTTGGTAAACAATTATTAATTTCTGTCATTTTCATGATATTCATGGACAGGTTACAGACACTACAACTGCTATTTTGTATTAATCTTATTTCAGCACTCATGTCTTTTTGTTTCTCTCATAGAAGTGCCCACCCCAGGTGAATTTACATCCTGTTCTTCCTGAACCAGATTTTTACCATGGACTCCTTTGACCCACTCAGTTTCTAAAAAGGGACTCCAAACTACTTGCCCACTGCACATTGCCCCCCTTTCAGCTAGAAGTAGCAAGAACGGTCATCGCCCTTTTCCCTTACAGCAATAGGAGGTCCCTAATATTAGAAAAAAAAATTATGGTCAATATAGATGTTCGCCAATATGTCTAGCTCAGAAAGATGTACCTGGGAAACTACTCCCAAGATTACACTGGGTGATCTCCCAGAAAGAGA